>NC_141399.1:45246737-47944860 GCF_034619465.1 Leptosomus discolor | reverse complement strand
TCCACCCTGCTCGGCCCGGGGTGGAGCTCCTTAAAAGGGCCCGGCCGCGGCAGGGAGGGGCTGCGGGCACAGCCCCCACCCCCCCCCACCCCCCCCCCCCCGCGCGGAGGCACCCGGGCAGGGCCCCACCACCCGGGACAACCCCTCTTTTCCCCCCGAAACGCTGCGACGGACACCACCCCCCCCCCCCCCCCAGCACTCCCCCACCCACCTTGCCGGGGTCCGTGGGCACGCGTGGGGGTGCCCAATACGCAGACACCCCCACCCCCCCAAAAGCAGCACTGACACCGCAGCACTGACACCGACCCCCTCCCTCCCGCCCGGCCAGGGACCCCCAGCACGTACCTGCCGGCCGGCACAGACCGTCCCCCCCCGCCACCGGAGCCCCCCACGCACACACCGACACCCGCGCGGCCCGGCCCGGCCCCGCCCCGGCCACACCCAGCGCACACACCCAGCGCACCCCCCCCACCCACCGCCCGGGGCCTCCCAGTCCCCCCTCCCCCCCACGCCGGGGGAGGGGGGACACACTAAAACACACGCACGGCCAGGCACAACCCCCCACTCCCCCCCCCAAAAAAAAAAAAACCCACCCAACACAGACCCACAGACACCCCCAAAATACCTCGCCGGGACCCCCAAAGCACCCCTCCTTAGCCAGGGAGCCGTCCCCACTACCTACATATTCAGCTGGGGACCCCCCAAGACCTCACTCTCAGTCAGGAATCCCCCCAAGATTCCCAAACAAAGCCAGGGACCCCCAAAACACACCCCCCCCCCCCGACTCTCACAAATCACCAGGACCCCCAAAGCACACCTCCACGGAAGCAGGGACGGCCCTAAACCCCCCACCCCCCTACCCCAGTCAGCCAGGGAACCCCCAAAAGCTCCCTACTTAGTCAGGGACCCCTCAAGACCCCCACGGTCTTCCAAGGACCCCTCTAAACACCCCCACTCCCAGCCAAGAATCCCCCCAATACCCTTCACACAAAGCCGGGGACCCCCAAAACACCCACACCCACTCAAAATCACCAGGACCCCCAAAACACACCCCCATGCAAGCAGGGACCCCCTTAAACACCACTCCGCTCAGCCAGGGACCCCCCCAAGATGCCCCCACTCTTCCAGGGACCCCCCCAAACACCTCCACTCCCAGCAAAGAAGCCCCCAATCCTCCACAAACAAAGCCAGGGACCCCCAAAACACACCCCCCCACACGCACAAACCACCAGGACCCCCAAAATACCCCCCCCACAAGCAGGGACCACCCCCAAAACACCCCCACACAAGCAATGACCCCCCCAGTGTTATTCAGGGATCCCCTCCCAAGACCCCCACATTCTTCCAGGGACCCCCCAAGACCCCTCCCCACTCAGCCAGCGACCCCCCCCGAGACACACACATCACTGAGACCCCCTGAAACACCCTCATATCCACGTAACCCCGCCCCCCCCCAGCTGGTGACCCCCAACCCCAGCACCCCCAGACCCCCCCCAGCATTCCACCCCCCCCACCCGAGCCCATACGGGGCGGGGGGGAGGGACACAAAGGCACCACTCCCCCCCACGGGGACCGTGTCCAGCCCCACTTTGGAGGGGGGGTCGTGTCTTGCACCCCAAAACCCCGCGGGTCTGGGGGGGTGCGAGATGTGGCAGCCGCGTGAGGACCTCGCTGCCCCCCCTCCCCCCCCAAATCCAGCCTCAATTCGCCGCCCCCCCCCCCCCGCGCTTTCATCAGTGAACTGAATTCCTCCGTCCTCAGCCCGGGGCACACCCAAAACCCACCCAGGCGTGGGGGGGGGGGGGGGGGCAACACACGACCCACCCCCCCCCTCTTTTTACCCTAAAATAACTCATGGAGGGGCGTGGGCCGCCCCCAAACCATGCGGTGACCTTGGGGAGGCGGGGGGGGGGGGCGTGGGAAAATGCAAGCAGCTGCCCCACCCCCCTCCCCGTGTCCCCCACCCGTGGGTGGGGAGAGGAGGGGGGGGGGGGGGTGTCCCACCCCGCCGCTGTCACACCCCCCTGAGGAATTTCCTCCGTGGTATATCGTGGGGGGGGGGGGGGGGGGGGGGGGGTGTCCGGTCCCTTTAAGAGCAAAGGGCGTGGGAGGGAGGGGGGGGGGGAAGGGCGGGGCGGGGCGCGACGTCGCCCCTCGTTGTGTCGTGTGTGTGTGTGTGTGTGTGTCGTGTCGCCCCCCCCCCCCCCCTCCCCCCTCCCCCCCACGTCGTGGCCGCTTCCGGGGCGGGCACCGAGAGGTCACGACGCGGGGGGGCGGGGGGGGGGCGACACCCACGCGGGGCCCGGCGGGGGAGGGGGAGGGAAGGGCGGGGGGGGGGCGGGAACCGCCCCCCCCCCGCCCTTCCCTCCCCCTCCCCCGCCGGGCCCCGCGTTGCCACCCCTCAACCCCACCCCCCCCCCCTACCCGCGGGCGCTGCCCCTTTAAGAACCCACGCAAGATGGCAGCAGCGGCCGCGCCCCCATCCCCACCCGGGTTCGGCCGGTCGAGCCCCCCCCCCCCCCCCCTCCACACCCCCCCCCCCCATCCCCCCATCCCCCCCCCCCCCCCCCACTCACTTTCCCCCGCTCCTCCTCCGATCGCATCCCCGCCGCCGCCACCGCCGCTGCCCCCGGGGCGGGGCCGGGTGGGGACCCACGGGGTGGGGAGGGGCGGGGGCCGAGATGGGCGGAGCTCCCCTCCCCCACCCTATTTTTTTTTTTTTTTAACCAAGGTTGGGTGGGGGCGCCCCGCCCCCCCCCCCCCCAAAAAAAAAGTGCCCCGCCCTGCGGTGACATCACCGGCAGCCAATGGGCGGCTCCCTTCGCATCCGGCGTTGCCGTGGAAACAGATGCAGGGTTTGGGGGGGGGGGGGTGGGGGGGGGGAGCTCCCACCTCACCCCCACCCCCCCGCCTCCCCAAATCGGGGTGGGGGCTGCTGCTGGAGGGGCTGAGACCTGGCGAACTCGTGTCAGCGATGGGCGACATTTAGGGCCGTGGTCTCCCCACCCACGCGTGATGGGTGGGGGAGCCTCCCCCTCCCCCCGCACCCCCACCCCCTAGGGGCACCCCCAAAAACCCCCATGGGTGCCGCAGGAGGATGTTCTCATACGGGGGGGGGGGGAATGTCTCTGCCTGCACCCCTGCCTCCTAAATCTACCCCCACTTAAAAAACAAAATTTGGGCACCCAGAGGCTCCCCGCCCCAACCCCAGCACCCCACCTCGGGGGGCAAGTTGGGTCCCCCCCCTGTGGGGGGGGGGGGTGTGTGTGTTTCGGTGGAGCCTCTTGGATGGGGTTCACTGAGGTGGAGCTGGGGAGGCTCGGGGTGTCCCTGCTGGGGGGGGGGGGAACACCTGC
Source organism: Leptosomus discolor (assembly GCF_034619465.1). Lineage (NCBI taxonomy): Eukaryota > Metazoa > Chordata > Aves > Leptosomiformes > Leptosomidae > Leptosomus > Leptosomus discolor. The sequence continues at coordinate 47,941,504 of NC_141399.1, read as the reverse complement.
GCCGAGTTTGTCAGGGCTCAGCTGCAGCACTGGGCTGGCCAGAGGATGGGGACACCCCCGCCCCCCCGTGACCTCCCACTCCCACGGCTCAACCAGGAGTGGGACCGGACCTACCCCTTTTTTTGCAAAAAAAAAAAAAAGCAACACTACAACCTGCCCCCCCCCCCCCCCCCCCCCCCCCCCAAAGAAGCACAGGGGGGGAGGCACCGGGCTGGGCACCCATCATGGGGACCCCCCCCACACACCCCTCTCTAGGCACAGGCCCCCCTCGGCCAACCCCCACCCCCCCACCTTCCCCGGGGCTGTGAGGCTTTTTGGGACTGAAAAGCTTTTTGGGGAGGGAGCTGGGCAGTGAGAGCAGGCACGGCCCCCAGAGGGACCCCCACCCACCCCCCCAATATCATGGACATGAAGGAGCACCTGCAAGGTCTGAAATGTCAGGGAACCCCCCGCTCCCCCCCCCCCCCCCCAAAGAATAAAAAAGACAGAAAAAAGGGAGGAAACAGCAAAAGGACACGTGAGCAGGTGCCCCCCAGCAGCCCTCAAGTCTCTGCGCAGCAGAACACGGGCCAGAACCATCAGCTCAGCTCCCGCCGCGGGGCACCTTGTTCTTGCCCACCCAAAAACCACCCCCAAAGCACCCCAGAAATGCCACCACCCCGTTAAGACCAGACCTCTCCTCCATCCGGCCAAACCCAGGGCAGGAGCTCCGCGCCTCTGCCCTCCCCCTTGACCACCATCATCCGCCCCGTCGAACCTCAGCAACGCCTCTCTCCTCCCCCCTAATCCACCCCCGTTGCCACCTCCAGGTCCAACCTGCACCAAGGTTTGGCTCCCGAGGGAAATGGTCCCTTCCCACCGCTCCGCCGAGGGAGAGGAGTCAGGGCCGTGGTTTGACCAAGCGGTTGGGGTGGGCTCAGGTCTCGACCCCATCCAGCCCGGCTTCGCTCGGGCTGCGCTCAACACTTGAGCAACCCCAACCATCACCAGGGTCTTCTTGAGAAACATGTGGAAAAACAGATGGCAAGGTGGAAAAACTGAAGGAACTCTTGGATTCAAAGGGGCGTGATGAGCATCAGGAAGTCCCAGCAGCCACCAGTTATGGGAGGAGGTGGCTGTTCTTCAATCTTCAGCGCTCCTGAGGTCACCGTTGGGCCCTGCGGCCCGTTTGGGGCTCCCTACTACCAGAAAAGCAGGCGGGGAGAGAGCAGAGCACATCCAGGAGGCACAAGGAGAGACCAAGAAAGAGCCAGACGCTTCGTGGAGATGGGAGGTGACAGGACGAGAGGCGAGGGCTCCGCTTGCAACCTGGAAAGCTCCGATATGTGTGTGTGGGGGGGTGTTTAGTATTTATTTTCAAATCATGATGGTGACCACACTCTTGGATAGGGAACCCCATCCTTGGAGATGCCCAAAGCTCAGCTAGGCCCATCCCTGAGCCACCATCCACCTGGACCTGCCCAGAGCAGGACGATGGACATGGGAGAGGATTCTGGGCCAAGCCCCAACTCTTTGAGATACAGCACCAAGCGGTCTTGACAGCAAGAGCTACCAGAGTGAGAGGGAAGAGTCTTCCAGGAGGTCGGGTGAGGGTGCTGGAGCCTCATCCCCCAAACCCCGCTGCCCAGGGGAGCGTGGCTGCTCGCGGGGAGGCCCCTGCCCCGAGCTTGGCGAACAAACCCCCCACCTTCTGTCGAACAGGGCGGCTGTCTCGAAAGCAAAACCCCCCCCCCCGCCTCTCTGCATCCACGCTGCTCCACCGCGGCGCCGGAGAGCGAAAGGGAAACGTCGGTTTCAGGAAACCCCCCCCCAAAAATCGGTGTAATTTAGGAAAAGAGATTTGCAGCAAGAGAACGGCAGAACTTCAGCTGCCACCGCGGAGAGGCTCCTCCGGCAAACCAGGGTACCTGCGCGCTGGGTTTGCCTCCCCCTGAGCCACCAGACCACGGTTTCTCACCTGCTTCCCACCCCTCCATAAGGTTATCCCCCCTTCACACGCTGAAGTTTATCCCCTGAGGATAACCCAGCTCCCAGTGACACCTCGGCAGCGAGGCAGCCGTCCCCGCTGTCCTGCCCGCTATGAAACCGCAGTCGCAGCAGAAGCGGCTTCAACCCGCGCTGGAATCGCGGCCATCAGCCACCTCCCGCTCGCCTGAAGCCCCGACAGCTGCCCCTCTCCTGCCCTTCCCAGTAAATCCCTTGGAGGGGATGTTCCCAACAACACAAGGATCGGCAGCGACTCATCCCCTTGCTCCCCTCGGTCAGGGTTTGGGTGCAGGAAGCTCTGAAGTTTCTCCACCAACTGGAGCCAAAGCCGGGACTGACCTCGTCCCAGCGGGGTGGGGGGGGGGGGCAGCCCCACAAGAGGAACCCGCGGCGGCGTTTCGGCTCGCTCCCGCCCAGACAACAGCGACCGCGGGGGAGATCTGCTGTCCCCGCTCCAGGCCCAGCGCCGGGTTCCAGCACCGAAGCCCAAGGCGCATCCCCAGCCCAATCCCCAGCTCGCCAGAAAACTCCAGCGCCCAAATCGAGACCAGGAATCCCGGGGAGCCCCTCTCGCACGGGGCCGCTGACTCGAGGAGTCCCACTGAACGCACGCCCAGCCCAGCGGTGCAAGACCCGAGTGTTTAACAGCGAGGAGCGAGGGAGACCCAAGGGTTTAACGACTGGGGAGCGACGGAGGGGTCGCTGCGGAGCCGTCCCCCGCTCTCCAGCTCCCCCTTGTCCCAAAACGGACTCGCCCCGACCGATTTTTCCCTCCCCCCTCAGCCCGTGTGTGGGCAGGGATACGGGGGGAAGCGGGATTTTGAGAATACAAAGCGGAGAGCCAGGCTGAGAGTCACCACACCCCCCTTTTTTCTTTTTTTATACAGTAATTGGATGCAGCAGGAGAGAAGCAAAGAGAGATGCTGACCAGCATCAGCTCCCACCCAGCAAGCCAGAAAGTCCCCTGAACTCACAGCGCTTGTGTGGTTCCTACATTTAATGGCAATGCACACCAAAAAAAGTCATTAAAAAAGAGTCACGTCAAGTAACATCGGTGCCAAACACCGTCCGACCGGCTCGGCGCAAACGTCGCTCATGCACCCGCCACCCAACGACACCTCCTAGGGCTCCTCCGGCCCCTCCTGGCTCACCAGGACGAAGACCAGGACTATCTCGCCGCTCGGTCGGTCCGTGAGGGTCTTTGGCCCCTTTTGTCTACCGTGGTCTTTCCATCGCTTTGGCAAGGGTGAAGGAGGCCAACGCCAGCCCGACCGCTTCACCTGCTGAGCGAATTTTGCGCCTCCATGGGGTTGGGGGGGGGGAAACAAAAAAAAAAAAAAGAAAGGAAAAAAAGAAAAGATTATCTTAAACTCTGGACTGGCCTTCAGTCACCGCCCCGCCAGGAAGGTGAGAGGAGAAACGCAGGTAAAACACTCGCCCGAGCTGCCCTAGGGTTCAGGAGAAAGAAAACCCACTTTCCAAAGCTCTAGGATCCGAAATCCCTGGTAGCAAAAATTTATTTTCATGACTGAAGACGAGGAGGAATTTATAAAGGTATTCTAGCAACCAACCAATAAACCAGTAAATATTCCAATTCCTGTGACTTATACGATCACCCGGGAGCAAAACATCCGCAACGGCTCTGCCACGTGCCACCAGGACAACCAGGAGCAGGAGACCACGCGCCCACCCCCTGCCCTTCCTTCTTCCCAACCCCACGCACGCCAGAGGGGAGTCTCTTTAGAAGGTCCGCAGTGTATCCCGACATCCTCCGAGTGACTAGTGTCCAACGTTAAAAGGAGAAAAAACAAAGCAGCACACTCATTTCAAAGCCCAACAAAGACATCAACATTGTTAGATTCTCCTAAAAATAAGCAGTTCCAATTCATTTTTTCTCCCCCACCGAGACCTCGGCCAAGGTTCAGCGCATGAGCAGGCTGTGCTTTGGTCCGTCCACTCTCTCCAGCTTCTCAAAGTGTTTCCTGGCGTTGCGGATGTTGATCAGCGTAGCCGCAGAAGCTACGGCGGGAAAGGGGCGGGAGAGAGAAAAAAACAAATTAAATGGGACGCGAGTAACCGCGTCCTCAGAAGCCAGGAGCTGCCCAAAAGCACCGTCAGCGAGCGCCCTCATTCCAACCCCCCTGTCAGCTGCTCCGGGCCCTTTGCCGATCCCGGCACAACGCCGAGGAAGGGTCGGCGCGAGCTACGGCCGAGCAGTTTGCACGGGGGGGGTGTCTTTTCCTCCCTCAATTCAGCGAGCCGCTCGAGGAGGATGAGGAACATCAACGCTGCCAGGCACGAGGGTGTCCTGGACGGTGTCCCTGAAGCACCTCAAATCCCACCAGGAGCAGTTGCAGCGGGGGAAGGAGTCGAACAGCCCCCACCGCGCCCGCCAGGGCTGGCGCTGCCGCGGCAGCTCCCTCTTCCCGATAAACAGACGCTGCTATAATTAGTCCCTGCCCACCACGACACTCGGGGCAGCGCGAGCGAAGACTCAGAGACGATCCCTCCTCTGCTTCCTCTCCAAAACCCACTGGGGCTGCCAGATCACAACGGCCCAAAATAGGTGACTAGCCCTGACCTCCTCCATCAGGGCACGGCCGTTAGGAGCGGTTCCCCGCCGCCGCGAGGATCCTCCGCTGTCAGAGGCGGGAGAAGCCGCTTTCTAACTGCTTTCCCCCCACCCTCTGCTCAGACAGGGCCAACCAGCAGGACAGCCAGTCCCTCTCTGTCTCTTAATTACAATCAGTTGTCATTTTTCCAAGAGAAACCCAGTTTTAACCACTCATTTGGGATGTTTTTGTCCCTGCAAACCAACAGCGGCCAGAGGCTTATCTTTCCTTCGACTTACGTATTGAAGGGTCTGACATAACCACCATCACGTATGTATTTGATGTAAAGATGTCAATGAAAGCAGCAAAGTTAGAGTTCCTGACCTCCATGCTCTGGAAAGAAGCCGCCAGCTTACTAAGAGGGGAGGAAAAAAAAAAAAAAGGGACAAAAAGGGTAAATTAACTATCGCAGTAACATTGTTCAAACAGCCTTTGCACCCACATAGCCAACAGCCCGTTACTGGAGTAACAAAGAAGCGTTTGAGTCCCCACATTTCACCAGGGGCGACCGCAAGTTTGGCTGTTTTTAAAGAGGAAAACTTCAGCTTTCGGCTAAACGAGATTAAAATGCTTTTTTCCCAAGCCAAATCATTCCACGACCCGGGCACTGAAGAGCGAAGGTAAGTCAAGATACACGACCCCGCTGACTAAGTCTGCCCTGGAATCTCCTCACCTTGCCCAGGAGGACGAGGCCCAGCAGACAAGGGCTGTTTCAAAACAAGCCTCTTCCGACCCCCGGGTTTCAGGGGAGGAAGCTACAGAAGTCAGCACTTGGCTCGGCTGCGTTTAAGCGCGGTGCGTTTTAACTGTGGCACCTCAGCTCACCGAGGGGTGACGGAACCGGTCCGGATTCGGAGAGCCTTCGTGCCCCTGCTGAGGTGCCGCCCCCAGCCAACGATCAAACCCGCTCACCTGCAGCTCAGCTTGAATTGTTTAATAATGTTGCTGATTTTCTCGAACCTGTGGACATCCCGCTGTTCCTTGCACTGATAGTGAGAAATGACCTGGGAGGCAGAAAGAGAGAGAGGGCACCGTTACGGCCTTGATTCCAGCACAGGTCGCCCAGGCTCGACAGCAAGAAACGGGTGGTGGCCAGGACAGGGATCCCCTTCGCCTTTCGCTGGTTGAATCTTGGAAATTTTGGCCATTTGAGGTCTGAACGCTCCAACTTAGCGCCAATTTAAATCTTGATTCGAAGGAAAAGAAAGTGCAAGGGGAGGGGGAAAACAAAAAAAGCAGCAAGACCATCACCTCAGGTAGCGGAAACAAGACACTCGACAAACGCGGGAAGAGCTTTTCCTTCTTCAGTCTATCTCAAGGATTGAACCTGAGACATTCCCCGTTCCTGACCCCCGAGACATTCCCCGTTCCTGACCCCCGAGACATTCCCCGTTCCTGACCCCCGAGACATTCCCCGTTCCTGACCCCCGAGACATTCCCCGTTCCTGACCCCCGAGACACTCCCCGTTCCTGACCCCGAGAAACTCCCCGTTCCTGACCCCCGAGAAACTCCCCATTCCTGACCCCCGAGAAACTCCCCATTCCTGACCCCCGAGAAACTCCCCGTTCCTGACCCCCGAGAAACTCCCCGTTCCTGACCCCCAAGAAATTCCCCGTTCCTGACCCCCGAGAAACTCCCCGTTCCTCAGCAGGCAGGACGCACGAGCACCGCTCCCGCAGCCCAAGCGGCACACAGGCGGCCGCTTTCCCGGGGAGCTCTCGCTCCATCAGTTCCCAAGACCGCGCGCTAAGCTGCTCGCATTCGGATCGGCTCCCCCCTCCTCTTCCTCCCACGCAGACCTTAGTGCCTGGCTGCAAAGATTCAAAGTTTTGGGGAATCCTTGCAGCTCTCCCTGACCAAGGCTGGGCACCTACAGACCTTTACTCCTCAAGCCACATCGGCCAGCGGGCCGAGAAGGGCCTTTACTGCCTAAGGGGAGCGGCACCCAACCCACCAGCCACAGCAACCCAAAAATGGGTATTTTAAACCCCTCGTGCCGTGTGCTCTGAGCTCCTCAGAACCACGAAACCACCTGTGAGCACATTCAACTCTTACTTTTCTACCAGGTTTGTGAGAAATCAGTATTTTGGTTGGGTTTTTTTTTTTTTTCCTTTTTCCTTGAGCACCTTCAAACAACCCCGTACTTCTGACTTTTTTCAACGTGCCCAATTATTCCTACAAGCACGGGTTCGCCAGGCTCAAGGGCTGCATTCACCCCAAAGCCTTCCTGGCGCGCGAGTCTGTTCCTTAACTCTTCCCCATCGGTTTTTCTGCCCCTGTGACTTGAACACAATTTCAGGGTAAGATTTCGCTTCAGGGGAAAAGAGTGGTTGGGGAAAGTTTAAATACGTGGGGGAAAAAAAAAAAGTAAGAAGTGTCTTTAAAAAAAGTCACCATGATGCTGAAAATAAGCGGAGAATTTTTGTAGCAAAGATTATTCTTTTTCAGCAAAAAAAAAAAGTCCTTATAATAAAAGTACCGTCACAGACCACCAAGGTGGAACTATTTATTATCTACCAAAGGTCAAAAAGCAGAACTTGCCAGAAGCGACAAGTGTTCACTTCTGACAGATTAAGAAGTGAGAAGCAGTAATGGCTCCTTTCCCACATTCCCTCTATCATTTCAAAAATCAGACATTTGGCCATCAAGGAAAGCACTCAAAAAAACCCACCCAAAACACCCCGTCCCTTCCGACCAGCAAGGGTTTTGGTGCAAAGCCTGAGGAGATTAATCCAGAAACCAAGAGTATGGACGGCAGCAACGGCGGTTTCGGCCCACGCGCTCGCGCTTCACCGCGCGGAGGCAACAGGCCAGAGACCCGTTCGAAAGCCGTCGCGGTCCCGTTGCTTGGGACCCTCTGCCCATGCCCTGGGTTTGTAAAGCATCAAAAAAAAAAAAACCTCCCCAAAAATAAAAAGACATCAAGCTCAGTTAAAATGCCAGACCAGGAGGAACTGAAAAGGCTTCTTTCGAGCTAAAGAAGGTTCTTGCCCTGCGCAGAAAGGAATTCTCAAGGACGTCCCACGGCCGACGGTGGAACGGGGATATGAAACCCTCTCATAGCTCGGGAGAGGGAAACAGCCCTCAAGCCCTCAGCTCGAGGGCTAGAAGTGGAAATTTGGGGCAGGTCCCGTGAGCCACGGAGTCAGGGCAGCTACTTTCCCTCTCGCCAGGCCCGGATCGAGGCGTTCTGCCCTCTGGCGCTGGCACCTCTCTTTGGGCAACGGCCCCCGCAGCCCTTTCCACCCAGGGAACCCCGTCCTAGGCCGGGCAGAGGAACCTGCGGGGCACAACTGCTGGATTCACCAGGAAAGTGGCTCTCTCAAACAGAAGCACTTCATCGGCCTCGATGATCTGAGCAAAGTTCCTCAGGTTCATCTCCAGCTGCTGGACGTTGGGGATCAGCTGATAGACTATGCTGGACCAAGCCTGTCAAGAAAGAAAGACACCGTAAGGGTCGTGTTAGCGCTTCCCTGCCTCATCCTCTTGTCACAGAACGTGCTCAAAAACCCCATTCTTTGCAGTTCTGGGTGTCGACAGCCTAGGCAAGACCGAGAAGCTTCTCCCATCTCCATGTCCAGGTCTCTCTACTACAGCAGAGGCCACCAGTGGTACCCCAGACCCAAGTAAACTCTTCACTACATCAAGCTCTTCTCCACACCGGCCAGATAAACTAGACTCCCATTCAACAGGCTTAAACCATCCTCATTTCAAGCTGGCAATGCTTCTATCTGCTGCTCCCAGATCAACCTGCTCAAGTTGTAAGAGCGTTTGTTTGATCTCGGGCAAGGTCAACACGCAGATGGACACTTGGCAGCACGTCCCTGATCCAAACAGAAAGCTCTAACCTAACCCCTGCGTCAGGAACGAGCCCAGAAGGGACCGGGGATGCTGTGACAGGCATCTGGCCTCATTCAGACTCGGGTCTTCTAAACTCAGCTTCTCTTCACCGCCTACCGACCAACCCAGGTTTGTGTCAGGGTCAGAGAAGTCCACATCCATCCTGTTTTCACATTTATTAGATGTAGAAATTCATTTAGAATTGCTATTTTTTTTTTTTCAATTTGCCTCTAAATTAATACTAACCAATGTGAATTTATTCAAATGCAGCTTATCACCATCTCTGAAAGTTCTCCAATTGTATTGCATCAACAAACCAAAAACTTCCATAGAACACCCGGCAGCAGTCTCTAAAACACGAAATTCATCATTGCCCATTCATTTCTAACAGTGTCATCACACAATATAGTAATATTCTACTATAAGGCACACTGAAACCTGATCTGCAGTAAAATGATTTTCTATGCATTTGAAAAGTACCAAAAAGAAAAAATTCTTGAGAAAAAAAAATAATGCTGCTTTTTGATTTACACAGATTGCTTTTCTTTGGGGCGGGGGGTAATTGAAAAAAAATCCTAAAGTTCTTATAACATCATTATTTCTTTTTGTCTTTTTTTTTTTTTTTTTTTTTAATCTGGAAAGCTTTTGTTAAGACCCGGATGGTTGTGGAACTCACAGCTCAAAAGCAATCCTCCGACTTCTTTGAGCTTCTCCCCAAGAGCCAGGGTGGATATTCGTGTCTCCTGTTCCCCAAGGCCCTGGTGTTTACCGAACGCTCCTGCCAGCCCACTTGCCAAACACAGAGGTAACAGGGCTGTGCCTGGAGCCGCTCCAGCGGAGGAACGGGTGAACGTTGGGGAAGAGGAATGCCAGGGCTTCGGAAGGCTGATCTCCAGAGGGAGCTGGGCACGCGCTCTGGGAACAGCCACGCCTGGATCAGCCTCGGCCAAACCCACCACAGGCCGAAGGCAGGGGATGGTTCTGGGGGGACGGGCCAGGACGGTGAAAGGCGCCACCCCAAGTGTCGCTGAAGTCAAGAGAAAGAGCCGAAGGGTCCTCGCCCGCCCAAGCCACGCTGCCACCACGCTGCCACCACGCTGGCCACCACGCTGGCCACGGGAACCAGCACTGGCTGGCAGCGCGGCCCAGGCAGCAGCGCTCACTCCCACCCCTGGGAGAGCTCTGGCACTGCAGCCAGGACTGACTGCTGGCAAAAAACCCGATCCCCCTCCCGAAAGGAAAGTAAATTCCCAGAGGGGTAAATGCTTCTAGCATGTCCACCTCCTCCCCCTACCATGTCCACCTCCCTCCCCTACCATGTCCACCTCCCTCCCCTACCATGTCCACCTCCTTCCCCTACCATGTCCACCTCCCTCCCCTACCATGTCCACCTCCCTCCCCTACCATGTCCACCTCCTTCCCCTACCACGTCCACCTCCTTCCCCTACCACGTCCACCTCCTCCCCCTACCACGTCCACCTCCTCCCCCTACCACGTCCACCTCCCTCCCCTACCATGTCCACCTCCTTCCCCTACCATGTCCACCTCCCTCCCCTACCATGTCCACCTCCCTCCCCTACCATGTCCACCTCCCTCCCCTACCATGTCCACCTCCTCCCCCTACCACGTCCACCTCCCTCCCCTACCACGTCCACCTCCTTCCCCTACCACGTCCACCTCCTCCCCCTACCACGTCCACCTCCTCCCCCTACCACGTCCACCTCCTCCCCCTACCACGTCCACCTCCTCCCCCTACCACGTCCACCTCCTCCCCCTACCACGTCCACCTCCTCCCCCTACCACGTCCACCTCCTCCCCCTACCACGTCCACCTCCTCCCCCTACCACGTCCACCTCCTCCCCCTACCACGTCCACCTCCTCCCCCTACCACGTCCACCTCCTCCCCCTACCACGTCCACCTCCCTCCCCTACCACGTCCACCTCCTTCCCCTACCACGTCCACCTCCTCCCCCTACCACGTCCACCTCCTCCCCCTACCACGTCCACCTCCTCCCCCTACCACGTCCACCTCCTCCCCCTACCATGTCCACCTCCTTCCCCTACCATGTCCACCTCCCTCCCCTACCATGTCCACCTCCCTCCCCTACCATGTCCACCTCCCTCCCCTACCATGTCCACCTCCTCCCCCTACCATGTCCACCTCCCTCCCCTACCACGTCCACCTCCTTCCCCTACCACGTCCACCTCCTTCCCCTACCACGTCCACCTCCTCCCCCTACCACGTCCACCTCCTCCCCCTACCACGTCCACCTCCTCCCCCTACCACGTCCACCTCCTCCCCCTACCACGTCCACCTCCTCCCCCTACCACGTCCACCTCCTCCCCCTACCACGTCCACCTCCTCCCCCTACCACGTCCACCTCCTTCCCCTACCACGTCCACCTCCTTCCCCTACCACGTCCACCTCCTCCCCCTACCACGTCCACCTCCTCCCCCTACCACGTCCACCTCCTCCCCCTACCACGTCCACCTCCCTCCCCTACCACGTCCACCTCCTCCCCCTACCACGTCCACCTCCTCCCCCTACCATGTCCACCTCCTCCCCCTACCATGTCCACCTCCTCCCCCTACCATGTCCACCTCCTCCCCCTACCATGTCCACCTCCTTCCCCTACCATGTCCACCTCCCTCCCCTACCATGTCCACCTCCCTCCCCTACCATGTCCACCTCCCTCCCCTACCATGTCCACCTCCTCCCCCTACCACGTCCACCTCCCTCCCCTACCACGTCCACCTCCTTCCCCTACCACGTCCACCTCCCTCCCCTACCACGTCCACCTCCTCCCCCTACCACGTCCACCTCCTCCCCCTACCACGTCCACCTCCTCCCCCTACCACGTCCACCTCCTCCCCCTACCACGTCCACCTCCTCCCCCTACCACGTCCACCTCCTCCCCCTACCACGTCCACCTCCTCCCCCTACCACGTCCACCTCCTCCCCCTACCACGTCCACCTCCTCCCCCTACCATGTCCACCTCCCTCCCCTACCATGTCCACCTCCTCCCCCTACCATGTCCACCTCCTCCCCCTACCATGTCCACCTCCTCCCCCTACCATGTCCACCTCCTCCCCCTACCATGTCCACCTCCTCCCCCTACCATGTCCACCTCCTCCCCCTACCATGTCCACCTCCTCCCCCTACCATGTCCACCTTTTAAGTGTTTTAACAGCGCTGCAGAGAAACACGGGAAGCAATTCCACGCTGGAGAAACACGACTAAAAGATGCAGAAGCTCTTTCTAAAGCAGCCAGGCAAAGCACTTAAGCAGCATTAACACCCTGACACCGTGACTCCAACATGTGGAGGGGTTTTCTGATTAAAACCAGGATGCTCTGGTGCAGTTCACATCACCTAACCCCCCGCAGTGGCTGCTGCAGGACTAGAAGGGGCCACCCCCTAACAAACCAGTAGCCATGAACCACTTGCCTTCCTCGTGCTCTTGTTTTCAAGGGGGAGCTGGGGAGGGGGGAAGCCAGCGAGGGCGAGGAAGCCGTACAAACCTTGTAAAGCGTTTCATCCCAGATGGAAGTTCTAAAACAGACACACTCCAAGGGACGGGAAAGGCGCTTCAAGTCTTCCTCACGCTCTTTAAAAATCTGGGAAACAGAAAAAAAGATCAGCGGTTGAGCGTCAACACCTCCGGGGCTGCCGTGCTCCATTTACAGCCCTGCACCTCCAACAAGTCTCGAGCACCCGCAGCGCTGGAGAAGAGACACCAGCAGAGCCCGCTGGCCAGGACAGGCTGGTTTGTCCCTTCCACCACAGCAGCAGGGACAAGCAGGTCGTGGCTGTCTCGCTATAGATCTGACTGGGACTCAAAGCTGAAATAACCACGGGTGTTGTGGAGGGGCGGGGGGGGGGCAGGATGGAAGCGGCCACGCACGAGCGTCTCCGAGGCCCTGACCAGTCCCTAGTCCCAGGCAAAAAGGTCCATCACTGAGGACAGGAACGTGCTTTCAGACCTGAGGTTCAGCAGTATGAGCAGCTCTGAGGTATGTACTCGTGGAGTCTTCTCTTCCCACGTGGCGCTCTGCCCTGAGAAGCCAGGGTAACCAAAAAAAAGACCCAAGAGAACCAGGGGGAACAGCCGAGACCAGCCAGCCTTGTACCAGGCTGCCACAGAACGGCTGAACAAGCAGCAGGACAGCCAGCAACGTGGCTCTGCAGGGGAAGGGACAGCGACCACCTTCACCTCAGCACACTGGTTTTTTTGGGGGACGTGCCAGAACATTAACTGATCCCCACAAAACGCTGACCACCGGGGTCCCGGGATACCGAAGGCTTCAGCGAGATTTACAGAGGATGCTTTGGCCCAGCATTTGCGCGCTCTTCCGGGCAGCAAATACCTTCCAACAGATCTCGATGGGTGTGCAACGACACACGTGGAAAGCCTACCTCAAGGCAGGCCCCTCTTCTGCCTACCCCGCGCTTCACAGCCCCCCCAGAGGCTGCACGGCGACGTCAAACCAGCATTTGTCCGCTAGTCCCACCACAAACCTGGGCAGGACAGCATCCAGAAGATTTTTAGACTCATCCTTCAGTCTGGAAGCGAGGAAAAGCTCCTCGAATCAAGCTCTTCGAGCTCTTTCTGCACCGAGCTGGAGGGCAGAACTAAAACTCGAAGGGGAGGATCACCAGGAGTGATCTGAAGCCAACCTGCTCATGGAAGAAGCCTCCACGCGGCGAGGTCAGGGTGTGGTTTCAGCCACAGGACCTCGCATGGCCTCCTTTGCGGCTGCCCAGGCGCACACTCACCGGGAATGAGAAGAAAGTTTAATAAGACTCCTTACTTCAGACAAAAGCCAACGGCCTGAAGGGGCCTCCAAGCTTGCTGCAAGCCAGGGAGCGGCCAAGCAGCCAGGGATGCGCTTGTCTGACCCACAAAGTTAATTTTTCTTTTGGTATCAGGAGCCGGTTGCTTTTCAGTCCAAGCTGAAAAAGCAAGGCTGGTAGGAACTCAACACCTTCCCATCTGCCCTCAACCTTCCAAAAGCTCGGAAAAGAAGAGAAAACACCAAACATCTCTGCGAGGTTGATCCCCAGCCTTTGCAGGCTGCCTCTTGGGGCAGAGGAGTGCTTAAGGGGTGATCTCTGGGCAGGCAAACTGACAGAGAACAGAATCAACCGACAGAAACCACTTCTAGTTAACCAGGAAGGTTTCAACCCTCTTCTTTTTTTTTTTGGTTATACTTTAGAACGGAGCCCAGGCTGCACTGAAAGCAACAGCTAAAGAGAAACCAACTGTCACCACCACCATCCACAAAGCCATCAAAGCCATCCGAACGGTGAGCAGCGAGTTTAAGGTCACTGGATTTCTTTCAGCCCTACCTTCCTTTCAGTTCTACCTCCCTTCGGGAGCCAAGGTCTGGTGAAAGCACTAGAGTTAGTGCTATAAAAGGAAGGGGGAAAAGCAGTTGCCACTAGAAACCATCAGTTCAGTTCTCCACCAGATGATACACAAGAGGTGGCGATGACATAGAATTTAGGAGAGGCAGAAAGAGCTTAGAGGGCTTTGACAACCCTTAACATCTGAGAAACCCTTCTAGGAGCAGCGCTGACGGGGCTGCATGTGAAGTATGAGATCACAACGCACCAGCACAGTCAAGAGACGCTCCCTCTGAAAGCATTTCTATGGCAACCACCGGCTTCTCACCAAATCCCGCTGATCCTCCTGCACCAAGTCCATCTTGTGCACTAGACAAAAGATCTTCGCGTCGGGGGAGTTCTGAAGAATCGCCTCCAAGCACGACTGGTAGTAGTGCATGTCCTTCTCCAGTTCACGGCTCTCAACGTCGAAGACGTAGATGAGGACTTCGACGTTGCGGAAGATGTTGTCCCGCTGGCTGGTGAAGTAGTTCTCCATGAAGGTGTCCTGTCTGAGAAGGAGCAGAGCAACACAGCAAGGAGACTCACCTCAGAGCGCTGTCAGGGAAGGTGCCACGTGTCAAATACCTCAGGCAAGGTTTGCCCTTGGAGCTAGAGACCCCACCACAGGGGTCCAGGCAAGAGCCCCACGGGCGGTGACGGTCCCCATCCCACACGGCTCCCTTGAGCATCTCCGGCCAAGCCAAGCTGGAAGCTCCTGGAAAGCATCTGCTCCCCAGCCTCACGGGAAGCCGAAGCTTCCCTCACCTCACAGCTGGCTGCTCAGCGTCCTGGGCGCACAGAGCTACGTCGCTTCTGGTCCCACACTGGCCTTGGAGAGCCGCATGTGCCGAAGCCACAGCAGCAGAAGGTAAAACACAACCGGAGCCACCAGCGCAGCCTGTCAGCCCGGGATTTAAACCTCCTTTAAGGCGCCAAAGAGGGCTCAGCCGAGGCGTGAGGACACGGCAGCCGAGGCAGCTCAACGCTGGACGGCCTCTGCTGAGGCTCTGTCAGCGGGAGAGCGATCTTCAAAGAGCCACAGGACGGCTGTCGGCCTTCAGCGTCGCTCCTCAGCACCCACCCGGCTCGGATCGAGCTGCCGGGAAGAACTCTGAAGGCAGCGTCACCTCCCACCGCCTCGGGAGAAGGTCCCGGGGAAGGGCTCAGGGGTTTTGCTGGCAGCAGGTGGACCTCCACCCTGCGCCCTTCGTGGAGGGGTAACGCCAGAGACAGTGTTGTCACACCGGCCTCTTCCACCCACCCGCCTAGGACGTGGCTCCCCTTCTTTCCCGAGCTGTCTCACCAGTTTGACAGCGCACGCGCGAAGCTTGTTCTACTCGCTCTGTTCTCTTCCCCCGGGGCAGGAGGACCTCTGTGGTGGTACAGCCCCAGCTTTATGCCCCAGAGCCAGACCCCCCCCCCCCAATGGTTTCAAAAGCAAAAGAACAACCAGTACCTACCCTCCGCAGTCCCAGAGGTTTAAGACCAGGTTTCCTAGAAATCTAACGTGGGAGTGCTCCACATCGACTGGAAAGAGACAACAGGAGTTTACTGACTGCCCCACGCCCCCAGCAGCCAAAAAACCCACAGCCCACGGTTTGTAAAATCCCATCTGAACATCATTGTTGTACGTAAATCTGCAGCTGAAGGCACGAGGGAAAAAGTTCCCAGCGCAATTCCAGCCTTCCTACCCTCTGCCCAGGACGCTGTTCTGTGGCAGTTCCCCTTTAACTACGTGTTCTCTGATCTTTGTGATATTTTAAGAGTGACATGAGTTCCAGCACACACTGCGAGGCCTTAAGCAAGCTTTACAAAAGAAAAGAATAAATCAGTAACACGAAGAACAGGCCAAAAGTGCAGCAAAGAGGGAGCACGGACCAACACGTGGCCTTAAGCCCTCAGAGGCGCTTCCCAGTGAGGAGCACTAGACCTGACAGCTCATAAGGAATCACTTATTGGTTGTTTTTTCAGATGAATGGCTTTAGAGAGGAAGGAAAAAAAAAGGCAGAAGACTCTAATTAAGCCTAGTGCCTCATCCTGCCAAAGCCACAGGCGCTTCGCTGCGCCAGCGACGGGCCGGCTAACGCCGGGAAAGCTTCGCCACCGAGGAGGACCACGAGGAGGCTCTGGACACTCCTCCAGTAACAGGTGTAGCTGCAGCAAAAGCTGCTTCCTGATCAAAACAAAAAGTTAGGGATAAAAGTTCAACAAGAAAGCAGCAAAACTGAACCCAGCGCTGCCTTTCCCTCTCACCCCCGAACTGCCCTCAGCTGAACTCAGGAGTGAAGTTCCCTGGGAGGTGTGGCAGCCGGGAGGATCAGCAGACACCCGCGTGGGCCAGAGCGGAGGAGAGGCAGAGATTGCTGGAGGGAACAGCCTCGCCCCTTTAATGAAAGGGGGTCTGAGCCCTGAGAATTTGCGGTTCAAACACGAGAAGCCTTACTCGTGGCACCCAGGCGCCGCGTGTCCCTGGCGATGTAGTTTGCAAAGATAATGGACCTCATGCTGGTCTTCCCGGACCCACTTTTACCCATCAGAAGCACCTGGGAAGGAAAAAAAAAAAAAAAAAAGGAAGAAAGAATTAACTACCACAGAGCACCAAATCCTTCAGGGCTCCCTAGGGGTGAACATCCGACTGCAGAGGCCCCCAAAACACGGGACAAAGGTGTTCAGACGCGAGCGCCTCGGAAGAGAGAGGCAAAGAGCAGCACCATGCCCGGGAAAGCAGGAGGCAGACGTCCTTCCCTCCCTTTTTGGTCCCACCAAAAGCCTTTCCCCCTGGTTTGCATCCTTGAGCCACGCAGGAATCTCTGCCCTTCCAGGCACCTCGCTCCTGTTCCTTCAGCCTTCCCATCCTTCAGCCTCCCGGTTTTTCAGCCCCCTGTTCCTTCAGCCCCCCCAGCCCGCCTTGTCCCAGCCCACCCCGGCAGAGGACTCCCAACCCAAGGCGGGAGCCGCTCCCGAAGCTGCCGCAGCCTCCCCCGTCCCCAGCCCCTCGCACCCGCCCACCTTCCACCCCACAGGCAAAGCTCTGACGGTTCTGATGGCAGCGAAGGGTTTTGCCACGACGAAAGAACAGCTTCATCTCAAGCCTTTAAGACCAGGCTGGACACGCTCCCTCGCCCACTCCACACGGGCATTTTCCACCCGTTATTTCTCCCCTAATCACGCTCTTTTCCTTCTCGTTTTCTCTTCCCCGACAGCAGTGAAGTACAAGTCCTATTTCAAGTTTTAGGTGTCAGAAGACCCGTAAAAAGCTCAAAGCGGACGGGACAGCCCAGCTCAAGCGCCCCACGCTATCGTGTAGGGGAGACACTCGACTCCAGAGTCCTGTTTGCAGATCAGCAGGCCAAAGGAGAGGCAGCACCTTTGGTAGCCAAGAACTAGGGGGTGATTGGGGGTGGGGGGTAAGAGGGGAGACAGTCACACGAGGCGAGACTCTACGTGGGGATCTAAAAATAAAAATTTAAAAAGACAACCCCAATGGTGACAGCCGACGCAGGCTTGCTCACAAAAGCAGCTGCTCAACGAGTTCCAGTTACAAAGTCAAACCCAGCCTTTGGCAACAGCTCTTGAAAACGTATCATCAAGGAGAGGTTTAACGAGAGCGCAACCGGTCCGGGTCTGCCTGCCCAGTTCGCACCAGTGCCAAGCGCCAGCTGGGAAGGCGCTTGCTCGGCTCCCAACCTCGCTCGGCGGCTGCACGGCGGCAGGAGCCGGGATCTCAGGGCAAAACCCGAGCGGCAGAACGGCGCCATCCCATTGGCAGAACCACCCTCCCGAGAGCGACGGCAGCACTCCAGAGGCTGGCGAACGCCCTTCCCAAAAAAGCAGCTGACCAGGCGCCTCGAGGGATTGGTAACACCGTTCCTCGGAGAGGGAGGCTGGTCAGGGCACACCAACCAGCCTTCCCGGAGCAAAAACCCCGGGAAGCTACGCTGGCTTCTCCCCTGAGCTCCACCGAGAGCAGAAAAGAGAGAGACCAACGTCTCTTCTTTCCCACCACCTGCAGAAAAAGCCCACGCAGAAACTCAACAGGGCCCAGGTCAGCCCACGGGCGAGCGCAACCCCCAAGGTTTAGACCGCGGAGGCCTTTCAAAGGGGTCGGACGCCAGCATGTGGGGCCAGGCAGGAAGCCTGGCACCCCACGGACAGACAGCCGGACGCTCTCTCTACGCAAACGCCTGGAATACAGCCCCACCGCTCCTCAGGAACAGCGCTACTCCTTCCCTGGGTGTTAACTTCCACCCTCCCAGGAGGGCCCCCGGTGGATCACAGGCTCCCCACGCAGGTTTCTGTCACACATCCGAAGGGTCTCCCCGCGGGTTGGAGCCTCTCCTCTCGCCTGACGCCGCGGGAGGTCAGCTGGGAGCGGAGGGTGTTGCAACACGTCCCCAGAAACACTCACGCAGCAGTTATTGCGGATCGCTCAGCCCCACCGCTCCCGCCAGCGAATAAACTCCACGCCAACCGTAATTTCTAGCCCTTTGAGCAAAGGATGCGCCTGCTGACTCTTGAGAGCCTTCAGAGGCACCTGACAGCCAAAAACCACACCGAGGCACAGATGCAAACGCGTAACAACATCAGCAAGCGCAGACGGGAAGGGAAAACCCAACCGCAAAGGATTCTCCTTTCGGTTCTTACCTTTTTCTTCATGGCTGTGCTTGGCATCACCCACCTACGGAGAGAAAACCGTCTCCTTACATTGCTCCATGTTCCTCACTCGCAGGCTTCGCTTCAACATCCACATCCCACCCACAGAAGGACGGTGCAAAAGGGGAAGCAGTCCCGTACTGACACAACCCCCATCCCCAAACCTCCACCTCCCCAGGCTTTGACAGCTTCTGCTCCAGAGGAAACTTTAGCCAAAGCCTCCTCCTGCTGCTAGAAAACCCTCTAACGCGCCCATCACGGCCAACGCTCCCGTAACGACACGGCCGAGGCAGGCCCAAGCAGGACAAACGCGGCCAGCGCTGGAAGGCAGCCGGAGACACCCGCACCGCTGCCACCCCGCTCGGGTCTCCCGCACCCGGCAGCCAGGGCCGGCCTCCCCCGCAATCCCCACCCCTACCCCCTCCTTCCTTCCCCCCCCCACCCCCGGGATCCTACGGAGCCCGCACCGAACAACCCCAGACCGCGGCGTCACACGTCCCCGCACCGGACAGCCCCCCGACCCCGCTTCCCCCAGCCCCGAGAGTGGCTTCGACCCCCCCGCCCCCCGCGGGTCGGCCAGCGCCACCGGGCCCCGCCGCCCCCCGCTACCTCTAGCCGCGATAGGCGCCTCCCGGGCCGGCTCGGCAGTGCCCGCGGGGGGCGGCGGCGGCGTGGGGAGGGGGGGGGGGGTGCCTGCTGGCCTGCCCGCCGGAGGCGGCGGAGCTCAGCGGGACCCAGCGGCCCCCAGCTCCGGGGTAGGCCTCAAAGCCGCGGCCTGGCGTGAGCCCGCCGCGCCGCCGGGGTCTCACCCGCTCCCGTCGCGGCGCTCGGGACCCCTCGCTTCCCCCCCCCCCCCCCCCCCCCCTCCCCAAGCGCCGCTCACGAGACCCAGCGCTCAGGCGGCCGCCGCCGGTCACGTGAGCGCTCACCCCGCCCTCTCCCGCGCGCCCGCGCCCCCTCCCGTCACGTGATGAGGCGCCGCCAACGGCGAGGCAGGCGGGGTGAGGAGAGGGAAAAGGGCGGGGCGGGACGGCAGCGAAGCGCCGGCCGCCATCTTAGGTGCGGGCAGCCGCTTTGCTGGCAGGAGGGGATTTATGGAGGCGGACGGGGGGCGGGCGGGGGCTCCCGGCGGTGCGTGGGAGGTGGCTGAGCGGGGCCCGGCCCTGCCGAGCGGGAGGAGGTGCGGGCAGGCGGTGCTATGGGGCTGGCGGAGGAGGCAGCATCCAGCGCCTCCCATATGGTCTAGCGGTTAGGATTCCTGGTTTTCACCCAGGCGGCCCGGGTTCGACTCCCGGTATGGGAAGGAGTAAACTTTTTTTTTTGCCTGGTGGGCAGAGGGAATAGCCGGCACTGTCCATCGCCCCCCGTTTTCCCGCAGAGTCCCCTCCTGACCCTGTGGGACCCCGTTTTTGCACCAAATTTCTCCATCCAGGAGCCTCCCGAAGCTATCGCCGCACAGCCCGTCTCCCGCCCCAGTTTAAAACGTTCAAGTAAACTGAACAACAGAGCACCTGGCTAAACAGCGTGGGGTTAATCGCATTTTTCTCTAATGCCAGCAAGAAAATTGCTGCCTGTGTCCCACCAAAACCCGCCCAAGTCCCTCCGGGGCCTGTGGAGGCCCCTCCTGGCTGTGGGACACAGAGGGGCCCGTCCCCACCTGCCGTGGCCTCTGGGGGGACACGCAGAGGTCTTGGGGCAGCCCCTGAGCTGCTGCAGCCACAAAGCCAGCGCCTTGTCACCCTCCGTGACCCCCTCCCAGAGCCTCGACACCTCACGTGTGTGTCCCCCCCCAAAAGCCTTGGCACACTTGGTAAGGAAACCCCAGCCTCTAGCAGCACGGCGGGCGGCAGGTTGCGCCTCAGCGGGGCTGCAGGTGCCGGTGGAGGCCTTGTCCCCCGCTGGTGGCCGAGCCCATGGTGTCCCCCCCCCGGCCCCTCTCAGCCACGCTGGGCCTCTTCCCGCCACCGAGCTGAGGGAGCAGCCAGGGCAGGTCCTCTCGGTTGGAGGGGCCAGCCTTGCAGGAGCCGTGGAGGTCAGTGTGTCCTGGGGGACACCAGCCCCCGCAGGTGGTGTCAGAGGGGAACAGGGCCACCGCGCGGGGATGGAGGTCACCTCTGGCAGCCCGATGGGTGAACCGGGTCACGAGTGGGCACCAGCAGTGGGTGCCGGGTGGGGGGTGGGTGTCCCAGCCCAGCCTGCCTGAAGCCCCGTGGTAAAGCGGGTTTCTCTGGAGGATTGTGGAGAACGTGTGGGTGCGACGGTAGGAGCTGCCCAGGGAATGTCCGTAAACACGGCAAGATCCTGCTGGTGGGTTTTGATGCTAAAGGAGAGTCAAGAACCACACAGGGCTATAGATGCACGATGGAGTTCTGCCTGCAGTCACAAGCAGCGAGCAATGCTAAAAGCAGCAGCGAAACGTCTGAACTACGAAGAACTAAAGACTTCAGGCGCTGCCAAATCAACGTCGTCACCTTACGCACCTTTGCCTACCAACGGGGAACGCTCACAGAAAATATTTCTCTTGCTACGAAATGCAGCACCAAGAAATGAAGAGCATCAATCTGCAGCCTGCGTTAGCCACGCTCCACCTTGTGTAAGAACAAGTACAAACGTGGTAGCTCCGCAGGGTCAGGATGGGTAAGAGTGAAAATCAGTTCCACCTCAATTTTAAGTCAATGCAGGCTGAGGAGCCTGATCACGACCCAGGTGCAAACCCCTGATCTACAACACACACCGAGGTCACCTACAGCAGGCTGTCCAGGACTGTGCCCGACTGTGTTCCGAGTATCCCCAAGGATATTATTCCACCACCCTTCTGGGCAGCCTGTTGCAGCGCTCGACCACCCTCGTGCTATGGGTTGGGTTGGTTTTTTGTTTGTTTAAGGGGCAATTTCCGTATTTCAGCTTGTGTCCAGGACTTCCCATTTCACTAGGCACCACACTGGATCCATCTTCAGTCGGAGCTGGGATTCCTCCCTGAGCTTTCTCTTCTCCAGGATAAACAGTCCCAGCTCTCGGACTCTGCTACCCTGACAGATGCTCCAGCCACTTCCTATCTCAGTGGCCCTTTACTGGGCTCTCACCAGTGTCTCTGTCTTCCTTACACTGGGGAGCCCAGACCTGGACACAGCACTCCAGGCACCTCACCAGTCCTGGGCATGCTGGCACCGCAGCTTCTCGGCCACCTTTGCTGCAAGGGCACCTTCCTGGCCCATGGCTGGTGTCTACCAGGACCTCCCCTAGGTCCTCTGCAAAACTGCCTTCCAGCCAGGCAGCCACAGCAGGTACTGGTGCATGGGGTGATTTTAATTTACAGACCTCAATGCTACCCGGTCAGTAATAGGCTGGTAGACTTGCTAGGAGATTCCCCCCCTCTTCTCCTTAGGCAAGTAAGCTGAATTACTATTAATTTAATTTAAAAAGCAGTAGTTGTACAGTCAAAATACTTCAGCATTTTTCACTCTGGCAAAATGACCCTTAACAACTTAACGGGGTTGGAGCGGAAGCGATGGCCCCAGAGGATTTCAGGCTTTTAAGCCTTTTCTTCCCCCATTACTTAAGGCTTTTAAGAGCCAACACGGACACAAGGAATGGTTTTACATGTCTCCTTTTAAGGCTGGGAAAGATGTCAAGGAAACATCCACCCCACTTCCTTCTTCTGCCTGCTCATCTCGAACACCTCGTCCCACCTCCTCGTCAGACCCGAGCCTGGCGTGGCAGAGCTGGGCAGCTCTGCTGACGCTGGCAGATCCAGTTCACGCTCCGGCAAAACGCATTTCAGCACCGGCTGCGACAACGTGCCCAGGTCCACCTTCGCCGGGGGAATTCAGAGGCGTGTCACCCCTTCCTTTCTCTGGCTGAACTCTTCAGACGTCCCAATTAGCCAGAAAAAAAACGAAGGTGCGATTAGCTGTGAGACAGCAGGCAAGGAACCCCCTTTCCCAAATTCACCTTTTGAAGAGGACTGTGCTGTTTAGCAGCTGGTGGCAAGTCCCAACCCATCCATTTGCATAATCACCATTACAAGCTGCTACTAAATAGCTGTTCTCTGTTCAGCTCTGAAGGAGAAGAATTAAATATGTTTTCCCCCCCACCCCACCCCTCTTCCTTCTGTCCCTCCCCCTATTTTTAAAGCACGTTTTCAAAGAGAAGCGTACAACGTCGGATTACTCCGATCAAACCCTTCCAACGCCCTGCTAGTCCCACAGGAGAGAAACCCGTCTCCAACCCTGGAGCCAAGTTTATCATTTCACTGCACGAGGCCAGCACCTCCCCTGAGCCGTCGTTACTTACGACGTGCCTTCTGCTACGCCGACTCTGAACGTTCTATACCCGAGTTGTTAACAACGCTAGAAGCTTTATTGGCAAAAACTTTCATTGGAACAACCCAAAACGCTCTAAAGCTACAGAAACCGCAGCTCAGGGACCGCTCAGAAATAACCACGCTGCTTCGTGGGACAGTCGGCAACCACTGAACTTCTCTGGACTTTCGAGCTCCTGCTTTTACGGCTGTTACGCACCGTAAATCACCAAGAGCGACCCGGCTGCGCTCTTCCCTCGACAGACTGCCCCGGTTTTTGCGTTAAGCAGTAAAGGGTGTTGGCACCGAGACACCCCCATGAAGATACCAGCACTCCTCGTCTTTTGCAGTAGTTCAGGAACCACGCCAGGAAGCCCTTGCTCTGTTCCAGAGGTATCTGGGCTTTTCCAACCGCCGTCACCGCTAGAAGACGACGAAAACAGCTTCACCACCCCCGTACCGCGGGGTTGGCCTGATGTTGTGACAACACTAAACGTTTTCATCTGCTTTTAAGTACCAGAGAGACAGCACAACGAGGTAATACAGGATTTAGTCTTCACACGCTACCCTGACACCATTCCATCAGCCACACAGGCTTCTCCAGGAAGGAAGGTACACTTGTGCTCGGGGCCGGGGGCTCGCAGGAGGCTACGCCAGGTGCCCCGCGGGCAAGCAGGTCCTGGCTCTCCTCCTCTGGCTGCAGGGACTTCAGTGGATGTAATCCAAGGTGGTGGTTTCACATCCTGCTGGAAGGGCCTTCCCAGCACCGCCTGCGAGGACGTTACGGGTGAGATTCGAAAGGTTTGGTGCCGCCCTGAGCCGCCAAGATGAAGGCAAAGTGCTCCACCTCGAACGGATCCGCACGGAAACCACAGACCTCTCCGTACAGGCATAAAGGTACTGAAGCATTCACAGCTCTCTCCGTGCCAAAGGAAAGAAGATCCCTTTGGAGACACATGCAAGAGCAAAAGGAGAGAATCCAGAGACAGCCAGCCCTCCCCGCCCCCAGCCTCACTGCAGGACACCAGTAAGTCTGGTTTAGAGGACTGGGAAAAAAGCGCACGGTGCGGAACACGCCGTCTTTGAGGAGACCCGATCCGTAGGTGACAGGGACACGCTCCGAGGCCGGCGAGGTGAGGCGAGGAGGCGATTTCTTTGTGCCAGCGCTGCCTGCAGGGAAAGGGGCTGCCTCTCCTTGCTCCAGCAGCAGCCAGGAGACAACAGACCATTCCTGTGGGCTACGGTATTACCAGAACCACCTCAGTTTAAGGAGAGGATCACACCGAGGATGCAAGTAGGGAAAAAATACCCTGCACAAAGGCCTGAACCGACCCGCCACACCCAGCGGGCGGCTCAGGGGCACGGCGACAGCGAAGCCCAGTGCCACAGCGGAAATTCGGATGTTCTCGCCGGACGTACCCCCGCTCGTGAAGCCCAGCGCGCCGCGGGAACGCCGTTCTCCGCCTGCAATAAGGGAGAGAAGAAAAAAAAAAAAAAGACACACAAGACGAAGTTAGAAGCCATTTGGGATTCCACCACTCGGCCCTTCTTCCCAAGTTAGGGTTGTTTCCCCGGAAGCCGGTTGCTTTCCCCCGGCGGCAGCGCGTACCCAGGGAAAGCGCCGCGCGGCTGCCTCGGCCTGTGGGTTACCGGCGGTTACGGCACTCGCAGGCCTGCTCGGAGGGAACGGTCAGGCCTCAGGGCAGCGTGGCAAAGCGGCTCATCGCTCTGGAAGTGGACATGAAGGAGCTCGTTCTGCAGCGGGGAGCGGAGATAAGGCGTTCTCGCCAAGACCTGCAGCTGCACAAAGGCCTCCCCACGACACGAAGGGGCTGGGTCCCGGCTGAGCACCGTGTTCTGGGCGCGGGAGGAGACACCTGTATGTGCATCTTCAACCAGACGCTCGTGAGGTAGCGGAGATCTACTGTACTGGTCAGGTTTGCGGCGGGTAGGCTGTTCCGTCTTCTCTACCTGGCCGGGGAGAGACACCCTGCGAGGAAGAAAATAAAGGAAAAAACACAAAATCTGAAATAAACAGATTTGAGGGCGTCTCACAGAGCTTCATCGACCTCTCCCCCACCCCTTTTTGAAGTGCCTGTCTCAAAATACTTGTAGTTCTGTGACCACATGCAGTCTGAGAGGCTGATAACCGACGGCGCCCGTTAATCCGGAACGTTCAGCTTCTGTGTGACAATTCCAGTCTCAAAGGGATTTCCCACATGGACACAACAATCAAGCCAAAAGTGCAAAATCCTTTCAAAAGGTCCTGAAAGCTTTCGACCACGGCACGCTAGCACGGCCCACCTGCACCCCAGTTCTGTCCCTTGGACCGAGCGCCAGCTGCTGGATCCCGCCTCCGTCGGGGCCCGCTCGTATCCGGACTCGGGGCTGAGCAGCAGCCAGCCGGGAGGGCAGGTCGTGCCCTGGCAAAGCGCTCAGCGCGGTATTTTCTAAGAATTTAAGAGTATTTCTAAGCAAGAGGTCACCTAGCTGTGCACGAAACTCAAGCTGCCAGAAAAGGAAGGCTCTTCCTTGAGAGCTCCTCTGTCGCTCCTCGTATCAAACCGCTCCGTAGCCCCCGTGTGATCCACTTTCCAGCTTTGTTGTTTCATGTCTCGCCTGTTATCGCCTCAAATGATCGTGCTGTACGTGGGGGGGGAGAGAAACCCACGGACTATTAGATGTGTTTGCACAGGAGAGAGTCTTGTGAGGTGTATCCTCCAGCGTCAGGCTGAGCTTTCCCCTTCTATTCTTAGCTTTATTTTGAAAGCCAGACATCGCCTTTGCTTTTGAAGTCGGGCAGTCTGCCTCCCAGGCAGAGGCTTTGCTCTCCTCCCGCTCCGAGCTGCAATCACACCTCTGCTTCCCGCAACATTCCTTCCTTATCTCCCGCTCCGGAGACAACTTTGAAGACAACGATGACAAACCCCTTTCTAGAACCTGTCAGGATTACAGCGGCCAAACTGGTAACGAGCTTGTCGGGCTCTGAATGCAAACTGGGACGCCGAGTGTCTCGGCTTTAGCTCACAGACGTTTGGCTTTAAATCCACACGACGTTCACACTTGTCCCTCACGGGAGTGGCTCCTCCTCTCACCATGTCGCTGTCCTGGGAAATCCGAGGCCACACAGCGGGCAAAGAACCGTAAGAGCACAAAGGGCAGGGATTTAGGGAAGCTCGCCTCACGTGCACCCCCAGGGATAAACCACAACGGGAAGCAGCGCATCTGCCCAGTGAAGCCCAGGGAGGTTTCTCCACCAAGTGATTTTTTTTTTTTTCCCCAGGATGATCACACTCCCGAGGGTGAGACCACCTCCAGCTTCCGCCCAGTAACGGGGACTGGTCCCACCGCGGCCACTCGAGTTACTGCCCTTCTCCTGCTGCTGCCTCGAGCTCTGGGGCACAAACCGCATCGCAGCCCCGAGCACCGGAGCGGCCGCCTCCCCCACCTTCCTCTGGCAAAGACACAAGGGGCGTCAGCACAACTTCAGCCTTTGCATGTGCTTTCCCTCCACGGAGATTTTTAACCCAGAAGCGGTGACACTTTCACTTTCCCCTCCTAAAGGCCAAGAAAGCTGTCGTGTCATTCCCCCTCGGGCAGCCCCGCAAGCTAAACTGCTGCAGACAAGTTCACTTCAGATTATTTTAGCTCTTCGAGTGAAAAAGAACACGCCACGTGCTCTAACAATCTCTTTCACCTCAAGAGACCAAAGACCTTTACAAACACCTCTGTCTTCCAAAAGATTGGCTTAATAGAATATTGGTACTCTCCAGCAGGACTCTACGCAGCAGAGCCTTTTGGTTCGGGGTCCTCCAGGACCTCTCCCTCCAAGGGATTTTATCAAGCCATTCCTGCGATGGGTGGAACACAGAGCTCAGCAGAGAGGGACCTGGGAGTTGTGGCGGACAACGGGATGACCACGAGCCAGCCATGTGCTCGTGTGGCCAAGAAGGCCAACGACATCCTGGGGGGCATGGAGAAGAGCACGGCCAGCAGGCTGAGGGAGGGTCTCCTCCCCCTCTGCTCTGCCCTGGTGAGGCCACATGTGGAGTGCTGGGTCCAGTTTTGGGCCCCCCAGTTCAAGAGGGACAGGGAGCTACTGGAGAGAGTCCAGCGGAGGGCTACGAAGATGATGAGGGGACCAGAGCATCTCTCTTATGAGGAAGGGCTGAGGGACCTGGGGCTTTAGCCTGGAGAAGAGAAGACTGAGAGGGGACCTTATCGATGCTTATCAATATCTCAAGGGCGGGTGTCAAGAGGATGGGGCCAGGCTCTTGTCAGTGGTGCCCAGCAACAGGACAAGGGGCAAGGAGGACAAACTGGAGCCCAGGAAGTTCTGCCCGAACGTGAGGAGGAACTTCTTCACTCTGAGGGTGACAGAGCGCTGGGACAGGCTGCCCAGGGAGGCCGTGGAGTCTCCTTCCCTGGAGATCTGGAGGCGTTCCTGTGTGACCTGCTCTGGGTGGTCCTGCCCTGGCAGGGGGGTGGGAAGGGATGATCTCCAGAGGTCCCGCATGGCACCCAACGGAACGCAACGCCGCGCTCACCAGCCACCTCCCGCGTTCTGCGCTCCCTCCTGAGCCTACCAGCGCATCCTCTGTCCCTGCTCTGCCACAAAATCCACAGGAAAGGAGACAAAAAGCACAGTAAATATTAGACAAAATGAGGTGAAGAAATCCGAAATCGTGTTTCTGTCCTAAACACCTTGAAACTACTGGGTGGGGGGGGAGGAAACGTGGGCTGAAGCAGCGTGGTGGCCGCCAAGGGAAACGCGGGCAAAACGGAGACAGGGACGACACCGCCTGACGGGATGGCGGCAGGATTCAACCACAAAACCTACAGGAACAACCACAGAGAGCCCCGCAGATTTTCTAGCCCTGAAATCTTCACAAGAGCGATTCACTAGGCTGTGTGCCCCCTCCAAACCCCCACGACTCTGACCGTCTAAGCAACACATTTTATCTATATCCTAACTTCTCCCATGAGATGTAACCCCACCCCTCAACACCCCCAGCCTCCAAAAAATCCACTTACCATGAATTCTGCTTCATGCTTTGGCAGCAGCTGTGACCACACGGACCTTTTCTTCACTCGTTCCATAACCTGATGCAAAAATTTTGGCTGGGAACAGCGACAGCACTAAAATAAAAGAAGAAATAAAATGACTCGACAAACTTCTTTACCAAGTAACGGCTCACACGCACCCCACCTTGCTGTCAGTGGGTGTGTATATATACTTCTACACGAAATACGACCAAGGGAAAGGATTACAACAGTTGTGAGAAAAACTAACAAAATTACAGCTGTGAAACCGTACAGAAACTTTCCACTGAACCTGCTTGTCAGCTTAGAAACGAGACAACTTTTTTCTTAGTTTGAGCTTCCAAAGTAATTAATATGTAGAAACAACGTGAAAAATACGGGATTTCCTTAGAATTTCCCCAGAGTCACCCCAGAAAGATGCCAATCCACGCCAAGGTGTTCACTTCTCTCCCAAAGTCTCAGGGCCACATGATGAGACACCAGGTTTGGCTTTAATCGCTGCTTTATTCAGCTGTTTGTGGCAATCAGAGGTTGTAAACATATACAAAATTGGGGGGGGGAAAGGATGAGAGTAAATGTACAAAATATTTCTGCAAAAGAACAAGACATCAAACACACAGACAGGAGAAGCGACTGAACTCTTCAGAGGATCCCCAAGAACAGGATGCTGTTGCCATGACAAAATAAAACGTAAAAAGTTGCAGAAGAAGCCTGAAATGACATCATCACAGCACCCACACACCCACCCCCCCCCCCGCCCCCAGCAGCAAGGGGCAGTAGCAATCTACTTCCAGACAGACACGTACCTGCTGGGATGTGGAGCTTGGATGCGTCGGGAGAAAATCCATCCTGTCCCTGCGCCGCCGAGGGAAGTCACGCAGAGAAGACCTCCCCCCCGGGCAGAGAAGAACCCCTCCACCTGCGGGTTAAAGCCAGGCTTTGGGTCTGAACCCTGTCACCAACTCCGCCCTGACAGACGTTCACCCAAGCGCCTAAGTGGGTTTATTCTCGTAGAAACCCCTCAGTGCCCATCCAAGCTTTGAGGAAAAAAAAGTGATCTTTAAGTAAAAACAACCCCTTCCCTCAAACCAGAGAAGTCAGCATCGCCCTGCACCTCACAAACCACTCAAACCCCTCCTGCTACCCTTCGCCCCAAGGAAGTACAGGCGCTCTGACGGCAGAACCAAAATTCGCGCTACTCTTTATAGGGGAAAAAAAACCCATTTGCGGGCGCTTCGCCCCTGCGCCTCCCAGCCGAGCCCCCCCTCGAGCACGGGGCCGCAGCCCCCCACCCGCGGCCTCTCCAGGGGGACACCGCAGCGCCGCGACAACCGCTCCCAGACCCGCCGGGGCTCCCCGCCGCCCCCAAACACACACAGCCCCCCCCCGCCCCCCGCCGCGGCCTGGCCCAGGGCTGCCGCAGGCCGCAGCACGGCGGCGCGGCTCCAGCCGCCCCTCGGGCCGCGCTGACCCTCGGGCCGGCACCGAACCCTCCACACCACCCCCAGAAACACGGTGCTGAGCGGCCCAGGCCCCCCCCGCCAGCCCCGGGCCCTCCCGGCGCCTCCCGCTCACCCCCGGCCCGCTCCAGCCCTCCCAGACGGACGAGGCGGAAGTGGCAGCGCAGCGCTTCCGGTAGTGACGCCACCAGCGCGCCGCCGGCTGCAAGGCGCATGCGCGTGACCCAGCGGCGCGTCGCAGTACTGCGGCGGCGATTGGCCGCTCCGGCCTTCGCGCATGCGCACTGCCGCCAACCACGGGACGGACGGGACACATCAGGGCCGGGCAGCGCTGCGGCGCTGCCGGTGCTCCCGGAGCAGCAGCGGAGCCCCGCGGTGTCCCTACGGCGGCCCGTGGGGCCTGGTCGCGGTCGGTGCCGCGCGCGAGGGCCCGGGGACACCGGAGCGCGGCCGCAAGGAAGGGCGGGGCACGCAGGGCGCATGCGTGAGGAGCGCCGCTGCCTGGCGCCCCCTGCTGGCCGCCGCCGCGCATGCGCGGTGAGGGGGGAGGTGGTGGTGTTGGCGCTCTTGAGCCTCCCCGTTCCAGAAAAGGGCGTTTTTCAGCATGTTTTGATGAAGAAAGGGCCGAGGGGGGCGGGATGGCAGGTCCAGCACCACAGCCCGCCGCGCCAGGCTGAAATGGGGCGCGGAGGCGACATTCGTTGGCTGAGGAACAGCCTGAAAACGGCAAAAGCCGCAGGGAAAGCCGAAGGGGACGGGGAGGGCGGCGGGGAGCCCCGGCCCCGCTGTGAGGAGCAACCTGGCTTCCAGGTGCGGCCTCGGGGGCAGAGCAGTGTGTTCCTCCGGCCCATGGGAGGAGAGGTGCTTTTAATCACCACCTTTAATTCCCGAAACTCATGTAAAAGCGGAAGGGACTAGAGGTGTCTGCCTACAGGGCAGCACATGTAAAGCTGGCCTGGTTTGGGCTGAACCAGAACTGGTTCTGGTTTAGTGCTTTAACTTTTCAGTGAAGTCTCCTCTAACTAACGGCACTTTCTGAAGCAGCAGCATGTTTTCCCAGACAGTGACCGCTCCCAGCAGTGCCAACCCCTGGTGTTTACAGTCAGTCCCAAGGAACGGGATGCAGAGAGGCCCTGGCTTGGACTGGTTCTTGTAGCGACCAAGGTCACTGCTGAATCTTGTACCGCGTGTTGGGGTGTGGGAGTGAAAAGGGTCACAAGCACGTGAAAGGCCGCCCCTGCAGGGAGGAGCGAACCGGACAGGTGACCCAAACCTGACCCACAGTGTTCCATCCCATGGACGTCATATTCAGTATAAGCTGAGGGATCACGAGGGTCTCTCTCTCTTCTTCAATGGCCGACATCTGAGGAGGGCTCTGTCTGTCCTTCTGTCGTCGCTCCCGATCCGTGCGTCCCTGAATCCAGTTCCTGAGCCCAGCTCCTGCCTCCCATCCCTGTCTGCTGCCCAGTCCAGCCTGGGACTGCCCCAGTGCCAGCCCTGCAGCGTGGTGGGGACATACTGCCATCAGGGTGGGGCGAGTTGGGTTCAGTATTGGTGTTGTATTTATTTGTACATATTGTATAGATTTCATTATTTCCTTATTATTATTCTTTTCTTTTATTGTTATTATTTCATTAAAGCTGTTTTAGTTTTCTTTTCCAAACCGTAAAGTCTCTCTCCCTTGTTCTCTCTCCTTTTCCCTTTTGGGAAGGGACAGGGGTTAACAGCGAGCGTCTGTCAGTTGTCAGTGGCCGGCCCAGCCTCAACCCGTGACAAAAGCTTAAAAAAAACCCCAAAAACCCCACCAAAAAAAAATTGAACCACGATAAAAAGCCTTGAGAACGACTGTAAAGGAAACCAGGGTTCGGTCAGGCAGGGACGCGGCTCTGAGGGGGCGAAGCGGCTCCATCGGTCCCAGTTCAGGTTTGGAGTCGTGCTCTCCCGACATGACAGCCAGCCTCGGCGCTCCTCCTGGCTGGGGAGAATCCTCCCCGGGGTGTCAACTCGGAGAGAAGCTGCCTGCCCCAGCGGTACAGCTGGGCTCGTGTTCGTCGTGTTCTTTCAGGCAAGCTGTCCGAGCGCAGGAGGAGTCTTGAGAGAGGTATCAAAAAGCAGCAGGTTGGAAACAGGGAGGGGGGGGGTGATGTGCTGCCCCTCTTCTAGGTAGTGAAAGATTGAGAGACCTGCAGGATATTGAGAGAACGTACGGGAACTGTACGTAACACGCCTTTTAAGATGAACTACCGTGGCTGAAGTTAAGCAGCAAATCGTAAACATGACGGGAGAAGCAGCAAGACACGGGTCTAACTCAAAGCTGCCTCCGCCTCCCAAGGAGAGAAACTCCAAATGAGAGAGAAACATCCTTCCTCTTATTATTATGGTTAACAGATCACCAGCATCTCTGTAACGTAGCGAATTAGACAGAGAGAAATAACTCCGCGTACCCACAAAACGTAGTATTTCCGAGAGCTAGGAGAGGCTCAGGCAAATCACTGAAGCCTACAAAGCCCTTCTGCAGCACGCCGTACCTGAGCAGACCGTGTCCCCTCCGCACAGCTTCCGAGGACGGCGCCTGCACCCATCCTGGCCGCGGAAAAGCAGACGGTTACACGCCGCGGAAGCCAGAGGTCCCTCCAGTCCAGGCATTGCGAAGCGCTACCGTCCCTGCCGCGCACTGCCACATGGAGTCGGTGACAAAGAGGTGGTTGTTGCTGAGGCGATGACGAGCCTGGAATAAAGCTAGCTGGCTTTTGGAAAAGTGGCTTTTGGAAAAGAGCTGCTGACCAGCCTTTAGAGATGGGGAGGGAGGCGGATTTGTACTGACCGTGATGCCTAGATCCATTGCTGACTGACCAACCATCTTCACGACGCCCTTAGGTGTCGCTGAGACAAACCCCAGGCAGGTCAAAGCTATTCTTGTGACTCGTGTTTACTTCTACGAAACACAGGCTTGGTTATCGAGGGTTCGAGTTCCACCGTCCAGGCTGAGGAACAAAAGACTGTCGGGCAAATCCGTGAGGTTTTACTGGCTGAGAGGTGCGAGCTCGCACTCGTGTCGGTGCTAGCACTGTACTGTGGTAAACCCTGGGAAAATCTGACATAAATACCGAGCAAATGTCTGTAAAACATTCCCCGACGTGCCGTGTTACGCTAGCACGCATCACCTGAAACGGCTCTTCAGGCCGTGGTTCCAGCATCGCACTGCCAGCGTGTGAAGACGGCTTCGCCCAAGCTTCCAAGCCAAAAAGCCTCCTCGGCGTTTCCCCTCCCATCAAAAAAAACCCCAACCCCCCCAAAAAAACGCCAAATAGGATTAGTTGCATAAGTGAGGATTACTCTTAGAAAATCACATTCAGGGCATTATAAAGTCTGGGTGAAATCAGAAACGAATGAATTCGGGAGTTTTGCTACTGGCACTCCCCTTCCCCCCCCCCCCAAACTCCCCGGAAGGAAAAGCACGGTGTAGGAAAGGGATTGCGCAGAGCCCCAGCGCTGTAGTTCAGTCCCTGTGTCCCCTCTCTTTATTCATGCACGTGTATTTGGAGCCGAAAGGGGCGACTGAACTTGCACAGAGACAAAGCTTCTCTGCCTTTTGTGTCCTCCTGCGCTGACACACCCGGCCGTAGACCCTGCCGAAAGCGCTCCGAGCCTTCCTGGGCCTCTTGCTCGTTACAGCCAGTATTAAAAAGGAAAAAAAAAAAACAAAAAACCAACCACCACCACCCCACAACCCAAACTGTCAGACACAAGAAATATTTGCCTCGGCCCAGTATCAGCTTCCCGGCGGGAGCGGATGGGATTAATGGCCGCTGGCAGGCTGTACGGCTTCGCTGAAGCAAGTGCTTGGGGAAGATGGAGAGCTCCAGCAGGCTCAGAGGCGTAATTCACGCCAGATGCCTTTGCTCTGGGTTCTCTTTCTCTCCCCTGGTGTGATAACGACCCTGATTTATTAGTGAAGATGCAGCAGCACCCTCTCCCCGAGCGCTGTGCTGTCTTTACAGCCCGCCTGGGTTCTTATTAATTCTCTTCACCCCTCCCGTTGCGGGAGCGAGCAGCAGGACGAGGCGGAGGAGAAGCTGTTGCCTGGAGATCAGACCATGACGTTGATACCCGCGCCGTGCCGCTTGCCAAGCCTTATTAACCAAAACCCGTGCAATTTCGGCACGGACTATTTGGCTGCAAACAGCCTTAGGGGGCGGCAGGAAGGAGGCACCGCGCCGGTGTTCCTTCGCTCGCGGCGGCAGCACGCAGCAGCGGTTCAGGTTTGCGGCCTGCACGCCATTTTCAAAGGCCGGGCTCATCGTAAAGGTGGGAAATATCATCCAGAAGCAGATTTGGATTTTAAGTATCGGCTTTGCTAGCACTATTGTCTTTTTTTTTTTTTTTTCTTCCATCCTGCGATGAATCCCATGGTCTGCTGTCTGGAGCTGAAGCGTCCCGTGGCGTTCAGGACGGGTGGCAAACCCTCGGCCGGCTCGCTCAGCTTTCGGCCTGCTGCGGCCTCTACACCGAGAGCACCCGGGTTTGAAATCGCAGTGTTTGCCTCCAGCACTTCCCACCTACAGGATGAGCCTGTAACACAAATAACACTGCCCCCTCTCCCCGTCCTTGACGTAATCTCTGCCTCCACACAAACACATGCTTAAAAAGACTCCAAAGGAAAGCCCTGGACGCTCAGGACTTGCATCTTGCTCTCTGGCCCATCAGCTCAATCAAGTCCTGAGGCACAGAACGCTTGTCAGGTCATACAGACTGACTCCCTCTCGTCTGGTGAAAAGCTAATCTCGTTAATTAGCTGGGTGGGATGCCTGGGACCCCTCCGGTCTGTCACTGATCATCAGGCCCAGGCCAGTAAACAAGTCAAGCTTTCAGCGTCGTGAGGTTACCACAGGAGTCACCCAAAACGTCCGTTCTACGGGACAAATCCAGTTCTATCTCCATATACCCTGTTTGTAACGCAGGGAGGACCCTGGGCCAAGTTGAGGCTGGTGGAGCCCTTCCTGAGGAGAACAGGGTGACAGTTGCCCCCTGACAGGGGACGTAAAGCCTGAGAGCATCCGAGCTGAGCGGCAACTTGATCTCCCCTCGCTGAAACTCCTTCCCAGGCACGAACCACTCGGGATTCATCCATGTCGCTGGGTGAGATTTCGGTTTCGGGCGAATTCAAGCTAATTGCTTCCCCCGGCAGTTTGTTTCTCTCACTACGCTCAGGTTGTTAAAGGGCTGGATGGAAATTTAAGGCAGCGCTTTTGTAGGCAGCTCGTTATCGAGGGAACAAGAAGCACGAGCGCGCTGAGCTGCCTGAAAGCTGGGAAAAGCAGGCACATTTTTACTCAGTTATTAATGTTAATTACTAAATATCTACACCGTCCTAAGCGCAGGGCCCAGACTCAAGAAGGGCTGCTTGGGTGGGATGGTAGGATGGAAGCCACGTAGCAAACCCCCCCCCCCGCCCCACAAGGCAACGTATCACCTGAAAACTCTTTCTGGGGCAACTAAAAAAAGGCTTCACAAGCTGCAAGTACCCTGCAGACACCCGCTGGGACCCCCTGCCTATGCAGGAATCTTGCTGTAACCGTCTATTTTTGTCACCACAATGCATTCTTGGTGGGATCGCACCTCGAAACTACCGGGGAGCAAAAGGTAACGGCGAGATCTCGCTTACCGAGTCGTGTGTCACCGTGAGAAACCACCACAGCACTGCTCCGGGCCCTGCATTCGCTGCCAGCAGGCTCCAGGTGGAATTCAAGATGTTTGGTTTTGATCCGTAAAGCACCGAGTTCTTTAGCAGCAGCAGGTGCCCTTTGCCTGTGCCAAAATGCTGCAGCTGAGACCGGAGAAAGAAATGGGTTTGGGGCATTGTTCCTGTGAGGAGGAGTGAACTGATGGCAGAGAATTCTTCACGGAGCTGCCGCAGCCCTCAAATTCTTAGCTAAAAGTCGGCTAAAGCCAAAAGTTAATAGTCTCTTCCTGTGCTGGAATACTCATCAATATTTCATCAGTTGTAGGGAATTATGGTCTAAGGAAAAAAAAAAAAAAAGAAAAAAAAGTCTCTCAACATCAACAGCTCTGTTATGTATTTTAATGCATGGCACAGGCTTCCAGCACTCTCATAACTTACCCTGTCACCACTTAAATCACAGCTACGTTCTGCATTGTTGTTAAAATCGGGCCAGAACCCACCTCGGAGTCTCACGTTGTCTCGCATCCAAACCGTTCAGGGTGTAAACACGGTCTACAGCATTTCCCAGCCTCCCAACTTCCAGCACTGAACAGACCCTGTAGTGGCTGACACCTTGGGAATCTGCCTGGATGCAGAGTGAGCAGGTACATAACGATGTTCCTTAGCTCCAAATGTCTATTTAAAGACTCCACCTCCCTGTCCCTGTTCTAGAGCGTTTGGGCTTTTTTGTGTTTTCTCCTCTTCCACCCAGTTCTCCCTCTCAAACCACCCAGTTCTCCCTCTCAAAACACCCATTTATTCTTCTCTAATCTCTAAAGGCAAGACATTTTCTCCGCTGGCAAAGCCCCTTCTTTTGTCCTTGTGCTAAACCTTCACTATAGCTTTATTCTCTGCCAACTCACTCGTCTCCAGCCCCCCGGCTCTGCCCGCCACCCCCACCACCCACGCGCCAACCCACGCCGGCCCCGATTCCCCGTCCCACCCGCCGCCAGCCGCCCGGTGCCGGTCAAACCCCCCCAAGCCGCCTGGCCCCCAGCAGTCGGAGCTCTCCCTTGGCGGTGTTTCGGTCCAGCGAGACGTCCCCCGTGTCGCAGGCCAGGCGCGAGGCAGAGCCTCAGCCTCTCCGGCGCGGCGCCGGTGCAGGTATCCACGTGGTCTCGGGGGAGTGGGAAATGTTGGGGAGCTCTGGAGCACACCCGGGTCTGGCGGCTCTCGCTCTCCCAGCTGGCAGAAGGGGAAGCAGGAGATTTGGGGGAAAGAACAGGGCAATGAGACGGCAGGAACTGAACGCAGTGAAAGGCAGAAGCTTCCCCGTTCTCTCAGACTCAGCTATTACAAAACCCAAGGGGGAGTCACTACATTCCCCAAGGCCCAAACCCCTCCTCAAGCAACAGGACGCCTGCGTCAGAGCGACACCACCCCCGGGACCAGTCCAGTAGGACAACTGCTGCCTCCACTACCTGTGGTCAAAAGGATATTTTTAAAACAAAGTGCAGGGAAGGGGTTGTAATTCGCGCTTTTTGTTGTTGTTGTCGTTAACAGGCAGGAGAAAACAAGCGGTCGCCTGTCTAAGGAGAAGAAAAGCCGGTAATAAACTGTCCCGTTAAAACAAATTACCCGGGTCTCCTCTCCAAAGCTGGCAGCCCAGCAGCGTTAAACCTCCTACCTGCCCACGCTTGGCTTGTTATTTAATTACGACAGAGACAGGGGTGACAACCTAATTACACAGAACAGCACATCCCATGTGTGACCCAGGAGATACTGAGGGAAGAAAGAGTTTCCAGGATGGAAAGGGACAGCAACTTTCATTTATTAATGTTTTTTTTAAACCAGGGCTGTCTTGGAACCTCTGGCACAGAGGCCCCAGCAGGGATACACCACATCCTTAAGGACTGTGTCTCGGGCAGTTGCAGAGGGTTGTGTCTAAACCACCTCAACGGGCCACGAGCCAAGAGAGAACCAAAGGTTTGACCTTCTTCAGTCCGGCCGCCGGCCTAACTCACGACCTGGTTCCTGAGCAGATGGGGAGGAGGACGCGACGTCTCCCAGCTACCTTGTGGCTGAGAGAAGGTGCCTTTTTCTCTCCACTATCATTATCTGTCGCTGCCTCAAACCCAGCAAAGCCTTAAACAAAGTGTTTAGTTAAAGTAACATCCCCTTGTTACTGAAATGGGGGCAGGCGCAGAGCGCTGACCGCTCAGTGGGTACAGCAGCCGTCCTGTATCACCCCGCTTCTCCCCTCATCCTCCTTTCCAGATTGAGACCACAGTTCCTCCTGTTATTTGGCCAAGCACAAAGAAAGTCTACAGGTCCAGCTCCTCCAAAATATCAGTCCATGTTGTGGCTGCAGCGCCAGCTTCCCTGCCTCACCGCATCCCTGCTGCTTGCGGAAGGCAGGAGGGAGATCTCCTCTCTCCCAGCCCTCCGCTGGGCAGTGCTCACGCTGCCCCAGTGCCGCCTCGCTGGCCAAAGCCTGCTCCTTACCTCCCGTCCTGTCCTTGTTATCCCTCTCCTCAGTTTGAGACTTCACTCCGTGCTCGACTCCGGGGTCGTTACGGGCCGGGAGCTACTTGGGACGGGCGCTGGTGCTGCCCAGAGCTGGGAAGAGTAAACGTGATCTCCAGGACTGAAGTGAGGCGAAGACAGCTAGGGCTGAGGGTACTAGAAGTTGTGTTTAAGAGCAAGAGATAAAAGCAAAAACTTTCCTGTCAGCTCTTAGAGGAGCTTCAGGAGAGCCAAATGTTTCCTGGGGCAGTAGGAAACGAACGGGTCGTTCTCACAGCCGCCGTACCCACCCGTCAGCAGGAGACAGCCCCGTAACAGGCTCTTGTCTTCTCTCAGGGGATGCCAAGGACATTGCTGATGCTTTTGCACCGTCAGCTTTTCTCTCCAACTTGGGGCTGAGAAGAGATCACAGAAGAAAGTTTGATTTCCTGAAGCTATTGGTGAACCTGCCCCGGTGATTAATGGAGTTACAGCACCCCAAACTGCCAAGCTGGTTCAGTTTTCCAGTGGTTTGTTTTGGTTTTTTTAAAAAAAAGAGGAAAAAACCTAAGCTGAACACTAGTCCAGCACCATTTCCAGTTTGTCTGCCCCAGACTGACAATCCTCTTAGCAGTTACCATCACCCCAGGAAAAGGATTTGACACAGTCTCTATAGGAAATGTATTTTTATGGCCAGGTAATGAGCCGATAGCTGCTCGTCCCCTGGAGCAGCCAGGCAAGTATTTGTGGCTCTGAGAGACCTTCTTCCCGGTTCCAGTCACAGGCACGCCAGACTGGAGCCCGCAGATGAAATGGAAACACTATTTTCATCTACCTGGAAAGATGTTTCCAGCTTCTGATGGAGACGGAAAGGCGCTGGGTCACATTCAGGTAGGGGTAGGCCTAGGGAGCCGCTCTGGGTCGGGAGGACGGGAACCAAATTTATCTTTCCAAGAAATTAGCTCACCGTCTTCTAATCAACACTGGATTCAAGCCTTCGGGTTTGGAAAGGATCACAGGGCTACCTTGCTCACCCCTCTGCTTTTTGAAGGGTTTCTAACCCACAGACGAGGGGAAGGGCATCACCCCGTACGGAAGCACCCGAACAAGCGGTGGGGTACGGCAGAAGCAACCTGCACCCCGTGAGTGGATCTTCCCCCACTGCAACAGATCCAGCCCGTTCGCAGGGGTGGAGCAGAAAGAGGAAAAATAAGTAGATTAAAAAGTTAGATGAGAACCACCACAGGGCCAGTATGGATCTGAAAAGCAGGCAGGATCCAAGTCCGACGTTTGGAGCAGGACTCACAGAGTGTCTTTAGCAAAGCCACGAGTGCTGCCACCTTCCACGGGAGAATTAAGACGTAATTTTCTGAATTTTTAGATAAAACCCCACCGCTAATGCACAACCACTTGCTCCTAATTAGCCAAAGGGTACGCATTACCCTACCTATCCCCTGCAGCACCAAATAAACGTCGTCATGCAAAAATCTCACCCTTCAGGCCTCCATCCTCCTTCCCCCGTGTGGAAAAAGAGATCGTGCAGAGGTGCCAGCGCGGCACAGGCCTGCTTTGAGATGTCGGGGCCGCTTCAATCCTTTGGGAGCAGGGGGCGAAAGGTGCCGCACCAGCCCCCCCAGCACGCCGGGAGGGTGAGCGGAGCTGGCTCTGCGCAGGGAGCAGCTGGGTGGAGAGGGGGAAGCCCCGTTATTTATCTTCCTCGCCCCGAAATCCCCTCGTGATCCAGCTCTGAGAATGGCTCTGTTGGGAAGGCTTGCATGACCTCTGCTTTTTTTTTCCCGGGGGGTGGAGAGGGCGGGCTGGGTTTCAAAGGAATGTGTGAGGCCAAAGGAGTTCTGTTATTCCAAGGTTATACTGGGACCATTTCCAACGATCTCTAACCTTTTCAGACCAATGGCTTTACGTCTGCTTACACCAGCAATAACGTTGGATCTTGGTCTCCAGTTTGGCAGATTAGGAATCTGAAATCAGGATTACTCTTAACGAAAACCAAAGCCTTTGTTGATCCAGTTTGCTGTGACAGCCCCACCCAGTTAAGCGAGCGGAGCCTCAGTGCTCTGTGTAAACTATCTTCCACAGTAGAGTAGAAGTGAATTAAGGGGAGGCAGTTTCCATCTCGGCTAAGGAGAGCAAATGACCAAAATGCCTGTTCCTAGCACATAAAAGCTGCAATTACAAGCTCATTATTTAAGCGGTGTATTTCTGATGCTTAATCTTCCTGGATTCATTCAGACACTTAGAAATCTTTCTGAAAGGATCCTCAAAAACTCAGCAGGCCTGAGTCATTTTGAACAGTTTATTCTGCATTCCTCAGAAGAGGTTTAAATAAATGACATTACAACCTCTGTATTTAAATAATTGTAAAACCTGCAGGGGAAGAAATCAAACCACTTCCCACTTCTTACTAGTTTACCAACATCGCCCATAATGTTTAAAAAACCCCGACACCAATGAAACCACACAAAACACTCTGCTCCTTGATTTTAAGAACAATTTACACCTTTTAACATTTTTTTTTTCCTGATTTAGCAAGGCAATGCTATGGAGAGGAAATGAGCAGAAGCACAATAACAACATTATTTTCGAGTTCTTTATGAGCTAATGGCTGAAACAGTCATGTCGGGCAAGATGGAGCCTGGCTTCCAAGCAGACAAAAGCGAAGGCTTTCAGCAGCTTAAGCAGCTCCTACCTGCTAGTGATATATTAACCTCCTTATTTATTGTTCTTACAGGAACTTTGTTTCGTTGTATAACAGTTCGTACTCCCGTAGTCAATGAAATCTGCCAGACTTAACCCTCCTGCTAGGTTTTCTTCTCTCCATTATCCTGCCAAGCAATTTCGTTCTTTCTTAGTCAATAAATTGCTACAGAATTCAATTAGTATCGCTGTAGAAATTAGTCATAGAGTACAGGCAATGTTATATGGGGCCTGATTAAAGTACACTCCTGAACAGGGCACGACAGCGATATTCAGCTAACCAGAAGTGATACACCAGTTCATTTCAGGCTCTTTGGGCCAAAATTCGATTACCTGAGTGTAAAACCAGAAAGAGCCTGCTGATGACACTGAGATCCCCCCACCTTTTACTCTAACGAAGCAGAGAGCAGGATCTGGCTGTGAGCCTTTGCCGAAGAATTCGCATTTACCTTATTCTCTTAACTCTGAGATTCAGTGGGACTTGTCCAGCCCTTGCTAGCTGGCTCGCAAAACGTCTCAAGAACCAAATAAAACTGGCCATGTCACTTCTAGAAACCGCACATCTTTTTCTTCTCTACTAGTAGGACAGCACCGACCTGACGAACGGGACTTCGGAGTTTTTACCTTGAACACCCCTGAGCCTGAACGCTGACGAACGACGACCGGAGGCGTGTTATTAGACAACCAGCAGTAGCAACACGAAGGTGTCTGTCTCCTTTTAGCCCTTTCTGGGAAGATGCTGGGTTTGAAATATATTTGTTACCTGAAAGAAAGGCGGTGGGGGAGGAAGGGGCGTGAAAACCAGTGCCTGTGTTCACCTGTAGTGTGGCTGGGCGCCGCCCCTCCTAACACCCACGGTGACCTTTTAGCTTGGGCTGCAACGTGAAGGTCTCTCCCGCTCCCTAATACCGCACACCAACGGATTTACCAGTCTTCTGCATTCTGCTGAAACTCTTTTATCCAGAGGGGTTGAACTCTGAAGGTTTGCAATGACTAGCGGGACTCAGTGGCCCGGCCAGAAGGAATTACTGCAATTTTGCTGTTTCCATGGCCCGTAACGAGGGGAACGTAGAGTTGAGACTTACCTGGGCGAGAACAGACCTCTCATATCTCCGTGGTTTTACTCACCTAAGAGTGACCAGGCTGTAACTTGCCCCCACAGCCACCTCGCTCCAGGATCTCAAAGCCAGCAGTTCTCGTGCAGTCCTGAAATGGAGACTCACTTGCGTAAGGGGCAGAAAAACGGCGATGAATTTACAGAGTCCGTTAGCTTTGTGCGCCAGGAAAGCAAAACCCCAAATTGTGTCACAGGGCGACGAAAATCCTCACTGAATGAGAAACAAGTGAGGAACTGAGGAATTTAATAGAACTGCAGATTTAAGCGTCCAGGGAACTGCTTGAAGCGCAACGGGGAGCAGATTCCCCAGTAAGCGTTCTGAGCGTGCTGGAATCCAGGCTTGCTTTTGATAAACAGTGATGTCTCTTACACCTTACTCCCGTACAACTGCCCTCTCATGTGGCCATATTAAGTAACTTAGTTAGAAAAAAGTGGGTTTGGAGCATATTTATCTCTTTTTGCTTATTTTCATTCGGTTTCTCCACAAGGACCAGATAATAATGGTAAAAGGTGTGCGGCTGTCTCTGAGAGGAAAGAAAAACAGAGGAGTCTGTGACGTATTTCCCCATTTTTCCTAAAAGGGGATGTCTGCCTGTGTCCTTAACCCTTGCAAGCAACCCTAAAGTACATATAGACAGAAGCAAGTAAAAGGGGAGGCTATAAATAGCTTCTGTTTCAAACACATGAAATGATAAACTGGAAAAAATAATGATTTGCCAGAAGATAATTAAGATCTATAACCCTCTGTCAGAAAAAAAAAAAAAAAAAAGATGAGTAGGATGTAGTAAAAATATCACGAGATGGTTCCAGTACAGTGTTCTTTCTGTTCCCTCCTAATACGGGGACGAAGACTCCTTGAGAGGAATCAGGCCTGTATTCAAATTAAAAACAACAGCTGCCACCTTCGATAGCGCAGCCAATAAATTAATAACTGTGCAGGGCCGAGGTGCAAAAAAGCAAAACCCCCCTAAGCACACAGCGGGGCTCGACGTGCTAACGCCGTTCCAGTGGAAACCAGTAAAGCTGGGTCAGGTGGTAAACGGATCCGCCCAAAGGGCAGCAAAGAGCCCGGGGAGAAGCCGTGCGGCGCTTCCCCCTGCTCAGCCCGCGAGGGCCAGGCAAGGAACTCCCAAAGGAACGGCCAGTCCTTGGGGATCCTCAACGAGGGCTTCAATAACGGTACGTACCCAGAACGTGCTGGGGAGCATCTCTGCTTCTTCACTGCCCTCGTGGCTCAACAGGGAAACACGAGTTCGTATCGAATTCAGCCGACCCGCGCGAAACCCAAGGCGGGGGGGAAA
Organism: Leptosomus discolor; assembly: GCF_034619465.1. Classification (NCBI taxonomy): domain Eukaryota; kingdom Metazoa; phylum Chordata; class Aves; order Leptosomiformes; family Leptosomidae; genus Leptosomus; species Leptosomus discolor. The sequence goes on along the minus strand of NC_141399.1, from coordinate 47,898,920 downwards.
AATAAATCCCCAAACTGATTCTTCTCCCTGTCACTCAGTGGTTAAGCTGCGTTTTAGAGCCGTCCATCATCCCAAAGCACAGGCCCGCAGCTGAAGATGGATGTGTGGCTGCAAGTCACCACCCTTCTGCTAACGAAGCGCACACCCACCCTTAGCCCGCCGCGGGAGCGAAGGGGATGCGGCCTCGCCGCTGGCGCAGACGGAGAACGTGCGCATGAACCGTGACTCCTCGAGGACGGGAGATCATTTGCGAAGCCACTTTGTTTCTTCTGATCACTCGCTAATACGTTGGTTTCATTTCCCTTTGTATTTATAGTTTGCCTCGCTTGGTGGCTTTTCAGGTGCTGGCCCAGCTGCTTGGTTCCTGTTTTCCACATAAAGAAGGGAATATTTTAACTTTTCCCTTCCCTTTCAACCCATTGCTGTCTACCCAAACAGACTTAAGCCTGGCCACTTCCAGGGAGTTGAACTGTGCCCTGCAGAAAAAAACCCCAACAGTTATAGGTATATGTTAAGTACAACCTTCAGGACAAAACTTAGGATTTAAGGTTATTTTACGGCACATTTTCTTAGCTTCAGAACAGCCAGATTTACCTGGAACTCTTTAACCTTCCACCTAAGTGAAGAATGAACTGAAGTCTTTTCCTCTGGTTTGATTTATTGGGTCATTTTTAGCCTGGTAAGATACAGGATTTCCTTCCTTTCTTCTTCCTTCAGGACAGAAGATCACAACCGACCGAGCCCCTGTTTAACTTTGCGTCTTGACACCAGCAGAATTCTCCTTGGTAACAGACCCCTAAATAAAGTGTCAGAGACCAATTCGTTTGCAGTTTTGCTGAGCAAGAGCTCCAAGAAAGCTGCGATTGCTTTCCATTTCCGAAGGACTTTATACCCATAAAAACAACCCTCTCAACTCCTCCCGTATCCTTTAGTTGCTCTTTCACTGTGAAGACAGACCAGCCTGAACTCTTCTGGTTTAATTCTCACTGTCAGCGACACATGTGATTTTGTACAGTTTAAAATAATGATACTGGAATATTTAGGTCTTTGGAAAATAAACGGAAGGCAAAAGAAGCGTTTCAGAATATGCCACAGTGGTTTCTGAAACCTTTGGAAAACATGAGCACTCCCCAGAATGAAAGGGGACCCCGGAGAGTTGAATTAGCAAAACCAAACCCAGAAACTGAAGTGGCTAAAAGGAAAATAAACCTTTCAAGAGCTGGACATGCATAGGCTATGCACCATTAAAAGGTTACGTAGATGCTTCTGCTCAGCTCAGCTCAACTCATGTGCCACAGAAGAAGACCTGTAGAGAAGGAAAAGTTTTGGCCATCTCTCCCCTTAGGCTAGGGGGTTTATCAGTGCCAGTTGCTCCTGATCCTACATGTGATCGAAATCTACTGTTGGCTTGAGCTGGCAGCCTTGCCTCTAGCGTGTCTATCCAACAAATTAACGTTTCTGAGAAGTGGTAATTCTACTGTCTCCTAACTTCTGAGTTCTTGCCCTTAAAATATTCGCATTTCTTTTCAATTCCTTGCAGAGACCCTGCTACTGACCTGTAAATAACGTCAATCTGAGAGGTTATTTTGTTGGATGGTAACTAGCTACACTCATTCTTAGGTTTATTTACTTCAGAAAAGAAAATCTAGTCCGCACCTGGTTTTATTTGCTTCCAGAAACGAAACCGAACCCGTGCTCCCTTAGGCTTTTGTGAATTTTGCTCCCATCCAACGTGTTCCCTGGCCACCTCATGACAAAGAAATAGTCTTGGCAACATTTGCTGCAGTGATAAGAACGCACCACCCCACCGACACCGCTGAGGAAGGCGATACTTCTTCCACCCCAACAACTACACAGAGTGCTCTCTAAAACCCGGACACCCTCTCTAACTAACATGCTAAACGTGTCCTGCATAATATCGGTGTGTTACTGCGTCATCCTTAATAGCTGCCAGGTTTGATTCCCTTAAGAAATGGTATTTAATCCCTCTGCCCTTAGCAGCTTTTGTTGGTGCTAACTCTCAGAGCTCCTGAATAATTTCACTGATGTTTAGCTTAAATTTTTGCTGCCTTAGCTTCAGCTCATCATTCTCCGTCCTATCACCACATGACATGGATTACACTGCACCCCTGGAAAGGAATTAACAAAGTAAGGGATACATCCTAGGTTACCTTGAAGAGAGTGAGAGCCTCTGGTGACGACTCCTCAGGGAAATCTCCTTCCTAAATTATACAAATGTAGTTGTCTCTGTCTTTCTATTGCCAAGGTCTTTGTTCCAGTGCCCTCAAAGACAGAACCTGTCCAACAAATGGCACGGTTTATTACTGATCACCAGTCATTAAGTCACTTTGAATAGTACAAAAGAGTGCTAATTTTTTTCTCAAGGAGTTCACGTTCTCTAACCTAGACAGTCACACCCTTGGGCTTCAAAAGAAAGCCTGCTTTACAGCTCAAAAGAAAATTCTCCCAGGGACTGAAGCTAAGGCGCTCGTAGCCATCTCCACAAACACCAGCTTATAAGTAGCACTCTCAGAGCAGCGAGAAAGAGAAGGGGATGTCTTTCACCAGACAGATGATCCAATCAAGAAAAGCTAATCTGGGCCTGATGCTACAAGTCCTTGCATAAAGGACAGAGAGCAACTAATCCGAGCAGAGACGCTGCAAAGAAGCCAGCTGATTTATTTGTCTCAGAGCTCATGTTGTGGAGATGCGTGCTTCAGAGCTGTAACTTCCAGTAAAGAACGAGGAGTATGAAAGGCTGAGCATATCAAATTGGCAATGAAAATAAATGCAGAGTAAACAAACGCACAGAACATACAAGGCTTCCAAAAACAGTTACGAGTTAAGTGGCCTCATTGCCGTTCCAGAAAACCAACTCACGGAAAGACAGCAAGAAAAAGAAGGCCTGAAGGAAGCCCTAACCCTGAGAAAATGAACCAAGCTGCAACTCAAACAGATAAACTGGCTGGAAATGAATGAGAAAGAAGTTCAAGACTCTACTTGTATCAGATGATGAGGGAATTTCATACATTTTTTTACCCTAAGGAAAAATTAGCCACCTCATTTGAACATATCAGCAACATCATCTGCTCCAGACAAGGCGAGATCTCCCTTATCAGAGTGTCAAGAAGTTGAAAAACTCCTCCTAGTTGTTTTAGGATGGGATTAAGACTGTCTGAATACCCTGTAGGTTTGCATTTGATGCCACAGTGGCAGTGAAGTCCCCCAGGAGGTTCAGAAAACCGACGCTCTGCACACCCCTGTATTTGGAAGGACTTCCCAGTCAGTCGGTCGTGCAGCCCTGCATCAGGCACACGAGATCCCGAGACACGCAGACACGTTGCTGACGAGCTACGCAGCCCACCTCAAGCTGGTGAACTCCAGAATTACCTTCTGACGGCACTCAGGGCCCCTCTGCAGCCAGCGGGGAGAGGACGGTGCCTCCCTTCGATGCTCTGCGTCCCTCGGTGGTGGTAACCAGTTCTGTCCACAGACTGGAGGGGAAATTCCTTCTTAAGACGGTTCTGATGCATAAATCGAGGGCCTCAATCAGGTTGTCTGACTCTTGGCATACGAGGTATCAGGGGAGGAGCGCCCTGTGCTTTCATGGACTGAAGAAGGAACAAGAGCTCGAAAAGTGAGTGCTTTCCGAAACAGACTGCTGCAGAGAGAGCGGAGCAAGCCCTCAGAGGGGTTAGTTGTCACAGCTCCCCTGAAGCCACTGACAACTGACTAACAATCTTCCTACAGCCAAAACCACCTGAAGAAACCTGAACTGCAGGGCTTCACATGCTGCACGGAGCTTCTAGCACTGCCTGCCAGACCCGCTGTTCACATGAATGTGCAAAACTGGTCAGCAAATTCACCTTCTAGCCAGCAAAAGGGCTACATTTTTGCCAGCAGTACCTGTCTTTCAATTCTGGGAATGGAACAGGAAAATACAAAATTCCCTTTTAGAACTGTGAAATCGAAAATTGCTCCCATCAATTCCAGCAAAACCAAGATTTACCCTTAGAGGTGCTTAAGAAGCCTGCAAGGTCTTTGTCCTTACTCTGGATTTGATTTTCAGTTACTTAATGTCAGGTCTCTTACTCAGCAAGCAGGACATCCTTTGATAGCATGTTTAGGAAGTATTCCGTTTATGACACAAAATTAATAAAAATCTCTACTGGTTCATGTCAGAACCATGACAGAGAGTGATTATTAGTAAAATCAAAAACGTTAAAAACTGTTATTACTAAGACTAACAAACAAATACTGATTAGAATCAACAGAAACCAATGAATTTTCCTAAGATACTGTTCCAGGGAATACAGGCGATTTCTACACGTGCCTTCTGCACACACACCGGGCTGATGGTAGGTACCCTTGCTCCATGTGCCTGGTGTGGCTTGGTAACGTTTCTATTATTATTCTGTGCGGCTGTAACTATCCTGCCACTTCCAAACTAGATCCATTTCTTCTTTTACCCTGACGTGAGCTTACAAGTTCCTTCTTCCTAGCGAGCCGTAACCCTGTTTTTTGATGCGATGCCCAAAACCTCCCTACAACACAGAGACAGGTTTGCACGTTAAAACAAAAACCGCGGAACGAAAGAAACGATCTTGAGCCAGTCACCAACCCTGACATATGTGGCCATGAAGGCTCCAAAGCTACTCATTTCCCTAACTGCAGCTCGGCTGATCCAGGCAGTCTTTGAGGCCAAGGACTCTTCTGAATGCTGGGACCTGCATTGCTGAGCTGGACCGGGGCTCCTGCACCCTGGGGGTCCCTGCCACAGCTCTGAGGGATTATTTATACATTCCTAAGCCTTTACCTTTGAACAGAATTTTCCCACCTACTGTAGCTACATCCAAAATGGATTGGGGAAGATGAGTGAGAAGAGACGGTGTTAGCCGAGAACTGGGGGTCAGGATGCCCAACTTCCCAACCCACGTTGGTCCCAGACTTTACCACCTCCCTGGGGAGAAAAAACCACCGGGAGGAATTGCAGACCTTCATGAACAGATGCTCGTCAGGGCTTTACTAACACTGCTAACAGCTCCTGTCCTCACGCTCCTCTTGCTCCCACAGATACCAGCTCACAACAGTCCCCAGGTGAAATAACCATTTTCTAATATTTTTTTTTACCTCTTTGCCTTGCTATTGCATCTAAGGAAAAGCTCCACGCAATTTTTGTAGGGGTATTACTCTCTGCACTCCAGCCCTTCTGCGGCAGCTCTGAAAGAGGTATTTCTCAGCTCCTACGGAAAGCACGACTAGTCACAGAGATGCTCACAGAAATAGGTCTCCAGAACACAACAGGCATAAAGAACAAACCGAGATTTGGCTCTAGACAGACATATACTAAAACAAGGACTGATGAGATGAGAGGACAAAACGATGAGTGAAGCAGAATCTCCAGGGCCTTGTCATCCTTTTGTTTATGCCATGCCAAGACGTATCAGGCAACAAACTTACACGGATACAAAAAAGCCAAGTTTTTGCTTTCTTTGTGATTATAGGTGTCAAGCAAAGGGATGAGTCGTATGCACGAAATGTACGATTCTGCCTGAACCAGACGGCAAGGTATTAATTTAAGGGAAAAAACCACAAAAGAACAGAAGTGTCATCCAAAATCACCAACTTCTGTTTATTAAAACAAAAAATGTTCAGCATCTTGGGACTGTAATGAGAACAAGAGGTTTATTAGCAAGTCTATTTTCTACTCAACAGTCTAACTAGTTTCCTGCTGTGCTGTTTCCCTAATAGGCCTGTGGATTAAATGCAACGTTTCCTCTACTAAATGAGGCTTCAGACTAATGCTGGAAAAGACCATGTATTCCGAGGAAGAGAAAGTTTAAAAAAAAAAAAAAAGTTGTTGTTCAAGCCCTTTGCTGCCCTCTGGTTCCCCTGGAGAATTCAGAGCCAGAAGCAAAGACACGGAGAAACAGACTAAATCACCGGAGGCTGAACTGGAATTTTCTCTGCGCGTTTTGAAGGCTGACACGGACAAAGCGGCGGTACGAGGCGTACAAGAGGCCAATCGCAGAGTAAGTGCTGCGGCAAGTGCTATTAACTCCTTCCTCCTGGCACCGATCCAGCTCTGCCAGGCTTTGCTGGCTTTTATCATACCCAATATTTCCTTTGCTTCCACAGACACTCGGCTTTTCCTTTTCCTCCACCTCTCTTCTGTGGCCTCCACACGTCTGCTGTTCCCTCTCAGTCTTTCTTCCTGTTGTTCTGCAGTTCTCCCCCTCCATGCTCTTGCCACCTTCCCCTTCGTGCAGCGTCATGTTTTGCCCAAATCTGAAGCCTTGCACGCTCGATTTCTGCCATATTGGCTTGTGCCAATGTTTCTCTGTTGGCAATGCCAAACTTCACACCCACAAAGAGCCCCTGGTACCGTAATACCTACCAATAAAAAAAATTATGCCACAAAACTGTTTTTCACGACGTCCGCATCCGTAACTCCTGACTGTTCCCTGCAGGAACAATAAGGATAAGACGGATGAGAAACATTAAGGTCAGTTTTCAAGAAAAGCTGTTGTGAAATCCACAGCCCGCAGACGTTTCCACGCCGTGTCACAGTTAAGGGAGTTCCTCTCTTGATTTTTCCTGTTTCGCTTTCTTACTTGTCCATGTGCTTCTCGGCCAGGGAGGGGGAGCCACCAACACAGAACTGGGCTTTCTCCAAAGGGGCAGAGCACATGCCATTAGCTCGGCAGGCCCAGAAGACCGTTCCACACACTCCTCCTCTCTGAACAGCTGCTGCAGGGAAAACAGTTTACCTCAATATACCTTGGAAACTATTTGGCTTGATTGCTGCTAGTATTAGCAAGGAATTAAGTCAGGCTAACCTCCGGGAATTGAGACTGCAGCTTCCCCTTCCTCTCTGTGCTCACACTCCTTTTTAGGCCCTTATCATCCTAAAAGCTTTCCTGGTGACTGCACAGCAAGGGCAGGTATTGAAGTTGCTTGCTGTGACGGTCTTCAAATCCATCGTGGACCTCGGCTGCCCAAGGCAGACTCTCCAATGCCGCCAACAGGAACTCTGTCGCTCCGATCCAGCTAGACACGCCGCTGCAGCTGTATTTTGAACCTCCACCGGTGCTCCAGCAGCACCAAACTCTGGGATCAAACCAGGGAATAAAGGGCATCCTTCCCCTTTACCTCTACTGCAGCAATCTTGTATGGCCAGTAAAATAGAACACCCAACATCTGTATCGTGACAAAGATGAAAGGCTTTTGCTTACAGCCAGTAGAAAAGATCTGCTTTTCTTCTCTCCTGCTCCTGAGGTGTGTTTATAGTCTGTGTAATGTGTCTTTTAACTCAATATAACACAAGCTACACGATGAAAACGATATTAAGACAAATGCCATGGAGAAATCCTCCACCAGCCTGCGAACTACTGGTGGCCTGCACTGGATATATAGCAAAAGGACCATTATAAACTTCTGAATTACTATTTCAGACATATTTGGGGAAAATTCATGTTGCATTTGAAGTTCCTGGAAGGCTTGCCACTGCTTTCAGTGATCCTAGGTTCAGGCCAGCCAGAGGTGACCGAAATTTAGAGTAAAGTGTAGAGAGAGAAACAGCTTAAGGTTCTAATCTCAACTCCATCATGGATTTTCTTCATTAGTTCTGGTAAATCACTTTCACTTTTATGACTCCTACTTCCCATTCTCCATCTGTGAGATAAGCATCAGCTCTTTTTCACAGGGCACTGCAAGGCTTTTTTTCTTTTTCAAACGCAAAATACAATGACACCTTCTGAGGGAAGATGGATAGACAACTGAACATATTTTCTTAGAGAAAAACAGCTTTAAAAACCCAGAAAAATCTCTCTTTATGCCCACATGAAAAACAAAGTTTCCTTTAGCTGAAAACCTAACTAGATTTCAGAATGGGCTGCAACGTGCGCTTAGATCTGCCAATAAACTCTTGGACAGACAAGAGTTTCGGATTCTGTTACTGCTTTTCAAAGATTTTGCTTTTGAAGATGAAGTTTCTATTAATGTTTTCTTGCTGCCGTTATCTGGTCTTGAAAGACGGTCGGGACCTCAGATGTCCTGCTAGCTAATCCGACTCATTACAGGGCTCTTTTTTTACTGCTTCATGAGTAACACAAAGAGAGGCTGAAAGACTAATTTCAAGATTATCTGCAGGGCTGTTTTTTTCTAAAAACTTTTTGGAAATTTAGAGAGGAAAAATACTTCAGTGCATCCATTTCTCCGGAGCGGTTTGAATCTGGTGGCAAGGCAAGCAAGAGTTCCTTTGAACCTGTTGTTTTCACCGGGGCAGCAGGACAGATTTCACACGTTTTACAGAAACGGGAGGAGCTCGAGGTCACGTTCCTCAAGTAGGAATTTTGAGGTGGAAAAAAGATTCCGTTTCCATGCGGTTTTTTGATGTCTGTCAGCTTCAACAAGTTGATTAATCAATGTGGAGACTGTTGAGAGGAGGATACATAAGAACTTAGAAATTATTTTGAGGCTAGAAGCTGCTGTGGATGATCAGGCAGTTCCAGGAACGGTGAAGATGAACCGAATCTGTCTTCACAGCACTTTAAAAAAAAGAGAGAAGCACAAGCCGTACTTACAGCCACCATCACAAAACACTAAGAGCGCGCTGTAAATTGAATTTCTCTTGGGAAGTGTCACAACAACTTCACGAAGCTCAAGTTCAAGACAATTGTCAGGAGGCTGAGTGGGGCAGAAGCCATTAAAAATAAGGGTCCTAATCCTTTACCCAGGTCTCGATGTATCCAGACTTGGACTACAAGCTGCCCTGGTGCTGTGGAAGTGCAGCGGTACCCTGCCCACATCCTTTCTTTTCCCCACCAAGAGAGCACAGTAAAATCACCCGTTGTCCCTTATTCCCTCTCACAGCGTGTCCACCCATACTGCAGTCCACAAGCACTCTCCTTCACGGCACCGACTCCAACCTTTAATTTATTTCTCTGGCCTGCATGTAGGCAGAACTCTTCAGCAAAGGGAATGAAGGATTTCTTAAGCCCTGCTCTCCCTCCGCCTCCTCTCTGCTCAAAGCCAGTCTGAGCACTCAGTCGTACTGGACCCATACACCAGCGTTTCTTCTTGCAGCTGGGACCTGGTTTCGGAGAGCACCGAATACGGCCACCACGCTGGCCAAGCTAAACCACAACTTTACTTCGAACCAAGCTATACTTGGCTGACGTATTTAAATTCTTCGCCATTTTGGAAGAGGCTTGGAGGGGCTGGAAATCTTTTCTTAAGTCCCGAGTGAGCAATCCACTAGCACCGTAATTAGGGCTCAGTTTTCCACTGGAGTAGCATGTTATAAATTTACTAGTAAAGGAATTGTTTAAGTGAATAAATCTCGTGTGCAGGGAAAAGCTGACATATTTCTCATTACACAGGTCTGGCAGCAGTTCACCGTTTCAGAACCATTTCCTTCCAACTCTCCTTTATGATCTCGGACAGGGAGAGCTCCTGTCAAAACACAACTCTGCCAACCCACTTTATCCAAATTTACAATATTAGCTGTTCTGTAATCCTCTGTCCAAACACTCACTGGGCAGTGCGCTTCCATCCGCACCCACTCCTGCGTTGGCATATTGGCCTCTTGAGCCCTCCTACAGCTCAGCAGTTTCATTTTAGTCCCTATTTGCACTGGTTGATTTATTCCAGGCCCAAAGGTCTTGCACACAAAAAGCCAGGTGGATCCATTTGGCAGGATTCAGGAGCTGATGGCGATTGAAGCTAGAACAAACTAGACTTTGAGCTTGCAGTGCCAACACGGAAAAACTAGGGCTCGGAGCTTCCCAGGAGCTGCCCTGTATCAGGGCAGACTATCACCCTCGGTAGGGGCATCGACTGTCCATCCCTGCTCCAGAGAACGTGTCCTGCTGCATCCAGCCTTCAAAGAAGTCCCAGCACCCAAGGAGGCTGCTGCTTCCATCCTACAGTGGAATGAGGATTTCTCCCTGCAACAAGGTATTGCAGCTGAAATCCCTCGGCACGCCAGCGCCCAGCCCAGCCGGCCCTGCAGCCTGACACCGACCTCATCTTCAGTCTCGTTGTGCTGGGGGCCGGTGCGCTGCCAGCTCATCTCCCAGCTCCCCTGGGGGGCACGTTGTTTTCAGACGTCTCTCTCCAGCCTCCCACAACACAAAGCTCTGCCAAGAAGCCCGCGCCGAGGGCAAGGTTTCTGTGGCTACTAGGTGCAGAGCAGGGGCGTGCATGTCTGGGTCTGAAAGTCTCTGCCTGGCCTTGTGAGCAGCTCTGCTGGCTCTGCCAGCCCCGTACCTTGGCGCTCTGAACAAAGCAGAAAACAACCTTCCTACAGAGGGAAAATGCTTTGTGGAAATCCAGGCTTCTATTTTCACTCTCCCTGTGTTGCACAGTAAGTAAATATGCAGTAGGTCAAATCAGCTGGAGTTGGGTTTAAATGTGTTTTCCCCCTCCTTTCGACTCCCTAGACCTGGATCTTCCTTTTCGCAGTATCTTTCCTTGTAGCCCATATTAATAGTAGCGAAGCCTGTAAGAAATGTTGTACTTCTGCTACCTGTTCTTCCTGCCCCGCTCTCCGCTCGCCTCCTCTGCGTAAACAGGCAGATGTGCCACGCTGGGTGTATCAGCAGGCACCGAGCAGAAATGTTTTCAGCTTCAGGTACCTTAAAAAGGAAAGAAGACAGTCTAGGGAAGCACACTGTGTCCCCTTAAAACAGTCCACAGAAGACAATGATTCATAAAATGTGTACACAGGGAATATTGCTTGAAGTTGGCAAGTAAAGTAACAAGTTTCCAATCTTCCAAAAAGAAAGAAAGAAAAAAAAAAAAAAAGCAGCACGAAAAATGGAAGATACATACAGTGTTTTCTTACCTTGCTAGAAGCTCGTGGAAGGTTCCTGTAAATGACATGTTAGCATTCCACCTGTGATAAGAAACGTGCTCTTTTCTTGAAATGCAGTAGAAAGACCTGCTTTCCAGGAGTATCTAAGATGTGAAAGGTCTGAGAACGCTCAGCCAAAGGAGCGGTTACACATCTCACTAGCAGAGCATGCTGTGGGCTTCATTACAGCCTGAATACAAACGTAAAATATGCAATATATAGAATTGAGAAGGATATCTCTAAGATTACAGGATCCCTCCTTTTTCAGATCCTCTACTCCTGTTCAGGTCTTGAATGGTCACAGTGTGGTGCATCTTCATCTTCGTTTGATGTCGGTTTGATAAGAGATTGATTTAAATACCAAATCTGAGCCTAGACAGTAAGTTTCCTAGATTTCTACGAGTTGAAAAAATTTGACCTGGATTTTCTGAAGAGCACTTCAGATGGGCTCTTAGTCTGAAAAATCAAGATAAGAGCAACCAAAAGAAGGACAGCAGGCTAAGACTCCTAATTACAGCCCTGTAATCAATTGTATCCACAGCCTTAGGCGAGCTACTTCAGCACTTTGCAGAGCCTGAGAGTTAAGGAGGAGGAAGGAGCAATGAGCAGCAGCACAGAGGCTGTTTGATGTGCACTATAACTTGCCATTTCATGTGGATCAAATGGTCACCAAGCACTGATGGACTGGTTGCATTTAAAGTACCACAGAAATCTCAACATCCACTCTAAACGCCCTGCAGTCCATTGTCTTCCTGACCCGTACCCTTTAAACAGCACGCTCAGCAATAGGATTTCTTCTGTGCTATCTCCCTCCTCTGACATATTAAACAAGGAAAAGCACGCCAAATCAACAGGGGTTAAAAAAAAAAAAACCAAAACACCAAAACCATACAAAAAGCACCCTAACAGCATCGCTAAGCCCAGCCAAACTGCTAAAGACCTTCCAGACGCAGTCAAAACTAAATCTGTGCTTTGAAACAAGAAGAGAATTGTTTGTTTAACCAGTTATTGATCCAGTCGCTTTAAACTAATTACTTAAACTATTCATCCTGACCCTGGCAGCAATAAAAACGAAATCATGTCTGGATTAACTGGTAACAGACATCCTTAAATTTACTCCTCCCCATTCCAGTCCTTAGGAAAGGCTGGCCTTGCATCCGCTTTCCTCTTCTCTCCCTTTGCTCTCCCTTCCTTGCTGCTCCCTGGAGCGAGCCCCATCTCGTTTCCTTCGCTCCAGCCCCAGCACCGCTGAGCAGCACGTCAACCTCAGGGCGTGCATTTATTCCCTTTGTAGCAAACTACATTTGTTGCATAATTTATGTCTTAAAACGACTTTAAAAGCAGACAACCCGTGCTGAGAAGTCTGGCTTCACTTGGTTATATTCTGTAACATTTTTAGCGGAACAAGACATTGAGAGGCGTGCAAATAATTTTGACAAAGCTTTCTTCTACTGCAGGTTATTGCTAACAAAAAGACGTTGAGGCGTTGCACTGTCCCATTTAGATGTTCTCGAGAACACGTTTGTCCCCAGCACGGCAACACCACCAGCCCTGGGATTTAGGTGAGCATCATGCTGCGGCACTGAAAGCCTCTGGGCTCAGCCCTGCTGATGATCCAGCAGAGACTATGGGGTAAACTTTGACTGCAGGAGAGATCCCAGAGCTCCTGAACACAAATACATTCTCTTCAGTATCACAACACTTGACTCGCTGTTTGCAGAGACAGCACCAAGGTGCCTGGAGTTTACAGAACAATCTTGCAGCTGCAGAAAAAGTAAGCAGTACTGAAAACTTTACCCACTCACCTACTTTTCAATGGTATGAATCTACTTTTAAGTACATTTGTCCTGAAATTGTCAAGTCTCCTTCTCTCCCCCAAACCGGTTTGCATTGAGATTGCTGTGAACAGGATTAATATGGTCATTTGAAGAACTGGGAACAAAGAAAATCCAAGACAGCCTTAGGGCTTCAGGCAGAAACGTGGATAGCCTGCCCTACAGGGTCTCTACATGCAGACATGCCCACACCTGTCAGCCTGCCGGGGAACACTTTAACTGCTCCACGGGGTGAGGCTGCAAATGCTCATTTTTTTAACCAAACCCTCAGGTGAACACACTGTTCAGCTACGAGTCCAGCTGTTCAGACGGAATGTTAATCCCAAGCTACTGACTTTTAGAGCAGGGACCTTGGAGATTATGCTCAGAGTGTGCAAACTATCTCAGAAACTACTGAATCACTGGTATGTTCAGATCGCTTGATCGCTTCCACTTATACCTGAGCACGACCTCGTCCTGCTGTAATGAGACTCAGAGATGATGAATTGTTCTCACAAATGTGCCCCTAGATGTCTGTACGGCGGTTCACGTGCTGCAAACCACACTGATGCATCAGACCCTGGGGCAGAAGTCAGCTGGCTCTGTAGTGCTGGCATTCAAGTTACAGAACAGTATTATTTTGGATTTGTTTTGTGGACTACAGCTTTGTACCTTATCTAAATACGAAATAATTAGGTATTTACTAGTTTTATGTATCTGTGACCACCTATGGCTACTCTGCCTACAGTGACTGGAAAGATTTTGAATCTGCCTGCTGCAAAAAATCCCACGTACTGCTGCTTGGCGTGGCGCAGAATCTCTCCTAGCACCTTGCCGTCCCCATTTAAGACACCTCAAACATTACAGCGTGCTGCAAACATGGACCTTCACCAACTCTGTACCAGCTTGGCCACCTTAGAAAATGCAGCTTCAAGAGGCAGCGGCGCTCATTTGACAGTCACACAGACTGCGGACTTCAGTCCACAAAAATCATTCTCTCCTGGAAAGCCGGTGGCAACAGCTTCAAGCAGTCAGTTAACCTTAGCAGTGCTCTGGGATATTCTGGAGGCTTTTTTTTTGGACACTCACTGATAACTCGCACGGCTCGTACAATGCACGTATGCCTGCATTCCTTCTCTGACTTGTTTTCTAAAGGCTTGTTTCTCAAAAGCAGGGGGATGCCAGGCAGGCAGAGTTCAACAACCGTATACGCTGTGTGCTGAAACACAAGTCTGACAGGAGGGGAAACAAATGTTCTGCGTTGGCTGTCCTTCTTCCAGCCTTGCCAAGAGCCCTAGCAAGCGAACGGGAAAGGATCGCCGCGGCATGTCACTAGATTGTTCTCCACCACTGTAATCTCAAGGGCACTAACCATTGCTTTCCAGCTCAGGAGTCTGCATTTTCACCTTGCATTTAACTTTCAGTATTTAATTGACCTACTACTCCCTGCTATAACCCCTGGCTATGTAACTGCAACAAGAGCTGTACTCTTACATTTAACAGCAGTACAGCTAGACACACAGTTTACTACAATACTTTGTGTTTGCTGTGCATGACACAACCTCAGACCATAATTTGAAACATTCCAGTAATTTTAAAACATGATACCAGCATATATAAGTACTTCTTCATCCACAGAGCGCAAAGCATCTCACAGATGTTTTATCACCATAACTGTTCTTTCAGCAGAGAGGGTAATATTTAATGTACAGAGAAAAGACTCTTCATTAAATTCTTGTGTTAGAATCGAAGGAGACGACACAGCAGCCACCATCCCACTGCACCTTCTCTGAGAACAACATGGCTTCGGGACCCCACCTAAAAATTGTTCAGCAGCAAAACCAAATCACGTTTCCAGCACTGTGCAAGAAAAGCGACAGCCAAATAAATAAATCGATTTGTTCAAGATCATTCCACAAACCATTTCAGTGCTGGGAACAGAACACACTCGGGCTACTTCCCTGCTGTTTACTTTATTCTCTGACCCCAGTGGCTCCTCCACGGCTCCCACAAACAGCCTGTCTCTCCTCTGTCTTCCCACCCTCCCAATTATTTACTTCCTTGCCATAGCCTCCCAGCTTGCCCTTAAGGCAAATGATGCATGTTGAGAAATTTTAACCACCTCTCCAAATCAATCCTTCAAATTCCTGAACGATTTTTGTTCTCTCCCTGACTTAACCGCTTTGGCATGGAGGTGACAGAATTGAATGTAAATACTGGGACTCCAAGTTTTCTGCAATTTAGAGATGGAAACTTGGAGGCACCCTATCACTCCTCCCGTCTATGGTGCAGACAGCCCTCAGGGCAGGAACGGGCTGCCTTCCCCCAGTGATGATTCCTCCACCCCCATGCTCCCACTGGCCTGCAGCGAGTCCCTCTGTCCTTAACCAGCTCCCCAGTTACCAATTACTGGTTGCTGCATCATTTTGTCCTCCTGTACACTGAGCCCTCTACTGCAGTAACAAGTAACCCCCGAACCAAAGCCAAAATCTCGCCTGTTAAGTGTAAGACAGTCGTGCAGATCAGCGTGATTCCCTGCAGCTCTGGTGATGGTATTAAAAACTAATTCATCCCAACGTATCAGCAAAGTTTGCCACAGAACCTGAGGAATGCATTCTGCTCTGTCCCACACGAGCTTTATTTTAGATTTATACTTGAGAACGGAGCTCAAGCAGCAGAGAATTCAAATTCCCTTTCTATATGGACAGGGTTTTTTTGGCTGTCATCTTAGAAGGCAGTCCAGCTGCAGATCCCAGATGCTTCAGCACGACACCTGGGAAGAAACCGGCAAGGAGTCTACAAAATATCTCAGCGAGAAGCTGCCCTCGCCTGTCAGTCTCATGATAAGAGGAGACCGAGGAAGTTAAAAAAAAATTGGCTTCAGAGACTCACCAGCGTGCTGTGTCCTGCGACATATCCAGAGGCAAGAAACCACGTCAAGCACACGAGGTGTTCAAAGTGTGCCAGAGCTGAAGTGATCTACGGAAGAAAATCAATACCAACAAACCCGTGTTAAGCAGCCACACGAGAGATTAGCAAAGATCAGTACCTTAATGAAGAGAATCTTTTGAGAAACGGGAGAATGAATCATATTTATTATGCTTCCTGCTGTCTTCTGAGGCAGAGCTTGCCTGGCAGAGGTGCCGTATTTCCACAGATTTCCCCACAACGTCCATGATCTGTGAAACATCAAGTAGCTGCACTGATAAATTCTTTGACAGAGCTAGATTGGAAAGTTCGCTTTGCAAAAGTAAATGCGTGTAACTTGTGTAAAGCAGAAGAAAAAAGTGTAGCGGTCCGTGAGAGGGCAAGATAAACAGCTCAGAGCAAGATGCAAAACCTACAAGAGCGGGTGGTGTCAACAACCACCCAAGTGAAGAGATTGCAATACCATCTGCAAGGAGTTTTTGCTGCCTGGGCAACCCTTCAAGCTCATGGTATGTTCGTGCAGAGCAGAGCGAGCATGACTTTGTGGATGTTTATGTGTTCATGGCAAAACAAAAGGGGAGGAGAAGGAAACATGTTCCAGCTTCAGAAAATTACACTGGGAAGGGACTAGTGTTAATAAAACCCACCGCAACTAAACATCTTGGCAGCGCTGTTTCCCCTCTTCCACCTGGCCGCCTCGCAGGAGCTGCTGGCAGCGAACCAAACCCACGGAGAATTCCCAACGTGGCCATATCCTCCGTTACTCTGCAGCAAGGGCTGCTCGAGTCCATATTCCCAAAGCAGAAGAAATTCTTGTTTTGAACGGGAAGAAAGAAGTGCGATGCTTTCCTTTCCTCAGCTGTTTTGTAAGGTGAAATACCGACACATTCCCGTAGGACACAATTCCTCCTGAAATCCTGCTAAGGATTCTGGACGGACAGACATTAAAGCCTCGGAGGAATTTCCACAGAGGCTACATCCAAACGCTGACAAAGCCTGTTAACACTGTAATAATGCGACATAGGGGTGCCAGGCAAGCGCACCCAAGAGCCCTGCGTGGCGGTAGGTCCCAGCCACCCCTCTGCTGCACACGACTGAAGAAGAATGAAGAAGGACAAACCTTCACACTGCTTTTGTGTCCACAAAGATCAAAACTATGACCGAATTCCTGAGAGATGGATGTTCAAATGAGGCCAAAGCTGAGACTACGGGGGTTTTCCCGCACGAGCTTCCTCCTGCCGTATCTACCTCCCTCCTTAAGCGAACCGTGGAGCCCGCGCTCAGCTCTGTGCTGCTGCAGCTGCCCCACCACCAATCCCCGCTCCCGAGTTTAAAGCAAATCCAGGTACAGCCACATCTTCGCCTTCCCTGGAGATCCACCTTCTGGCTCGAGGCAAAACCATCCCAGCCCATCTCTCACCGCTGAGCAGCGACAGCCCAAGACGAACGCCCCTCGCTGGGTTGGTGTCCTTTGTCACCTTGATATGTGCTCGCAGAGAAGAGCCACTCCGGGCGCATGGGGGGCTATCCAGCAGCGCAGCCTCCCTGCTGTAGCTCACACGGAGCTGGAACGAGCCATAAGTTACCCAGCCCCCTCATACATTTCTTTTCCTGACAGCATTAAAATTGTCAGATTGGCATTTTCAGCATGACTCTGCCAAGATGAACTTGAACTGCACACGCATCTGTCTTCTTCACATCAGCGTGAATCTTCTCTCGCTGCTTCCAGGGTTGTTAATCCTTCTCCTCTGGGACTGCACCAGGACGGTCCTTTCTTCTTGAGGATAATCGGACTGTCAAACAGGATTCTAGAAATTTTCCTTACTTCTTTGTAATTAGGTGTTCAGTCCCATCGGAGCAGAAAAAGGACAGATGAGAGTTCAAAGGATGATTTTGGCATTTTTTTAATGGCATTTGTAGGGGATGGTTAATCACAAGCCCATTTCGGAAGTTACAATTAAGAGGAATCCTAAAGGTAAAGCTAGCAAACATTAAAGGAAGGAACCGGAGAGGGTTGGAGAGAGAAAGAAGCGTTCCCTTGCAGTAAACCACTAACACAGATCTGTTCAGACAGCCGAAATGGGGGACCCATAATGCACAAGGCAGCGCCACAGGGCAAACTTCAGAGGGCCAAAGGCTTACAGAAGCAGCGGTTCCCTTCAGCCATAAGACTTGTATCCCACTAGCAACATAAATCTCGGAGGAGCTAGACCGGAGTCTATAAAACCAGGCGTGTACATAAATCACTGCAATGCCTCGCAATGGCTAGACACGAGTGCAGCACGTTACCCAGCACATCCGTGGCACGCATGTTCCGGCTGCCTCTGGAAGAAGAAGAGAAGAAAGGAGGGATTTCCTGCTAGGCCCATCTTTTTTCTCCCAGCTACGCTGCGTATACAGATTCTAATGAAATGCAGCCACTTCTGCACAACACAGAACACAAAACAACAGGGTTTTTTTTTTAACATTAGAGAGGGAAAGCACAGGGGACTTGCAGTTTGACTACAAAAGACACCAAACCCAGCGATGTCAACAGAAAGTGAAAAACCATAATTTACCATCTCACCTGAAAAACAATTTTCAGCAGCATAAGGCTGCAAGTGTCATGCTGGTTTATTGGGAAATCGCAAGAGAGAGCATCTTCAGCTGAAGCATCAATGCCAGGCAATGATTTCTACACAATCCTGTGCTCACAGCCTTGGAAAATTGCCTGGGTGTCCCAGCAGAATGAAACAAGATAAAGAGAGAGTGATTCAAGTAATGAGTAATAACAAGGCCTGGAAAAGACTGCCTGCTCACAGACAAACATGATACTTGCAGTAATTAATAAATGTGACAAGACAGAAAGGAGCTGATAGGAAAGTAAACATGAACAGGTTACAGTTCGGATTTGATACAGTTTGAAGTTTCTACTCCCAGTTTGAAAGTTCTGAATTTTATCTTTTAATTATCTTTTTGTCTCTTTTTAAATCTTTTTTTAATGATATTTTTTATATTTTTTAAAATGTTTTTTTTAAAAATTATCTTTTATCTGTTCATTTATGTTAAAGCTGAACCACCCCAGCACTCCGATCTGGGTTCAGCTTTTCAGTTCACCAGAGGTGAGGAGGATCTGGCGTTAGAATTTTTGGACTGAACCTACCACAACTTTTAAACAACGGCATTCAGTCTGACAAAATTCTACCTCATGAGAAAATATTCATTGCAGGGTGAGGTTAGATCAAATACTCCAGTAAGAAAAGTCATTTACTCTGAGAATAACTTCTCTCTAAGCAGCAAAACTGGAAAGGAGTACTCTGGGACCGGTTCTCCATTTTCATTGTCAGGGCAGTTTCAGAAGGCCCGTGTTCATTAGCAGTCCCTACTAATCCCTGCAGGACCTGTAACCAGACGTATGTGGGAGAATAAAGTGTAGTGCCGGCCCCGAGGAGCATTCCTGAGCTTTATCTTTTATTATTACAATTCACCTAGAAACGTTACCCATGACAAAGCCACCCCTGGGACTGAGAGCATATAAACCACCCTCAGAAAGAAATTCCCTGCTCCCAAAGTGTTATAACCTCGTAAGTCAAGCGCAAGAGAGGAATGAGAAATGCTCTTTCAAGACCGCACAGCAACATGACTGGGGTCCAAATCTGAGGTTTTGGGGCTCCCAGGCTACGATTCCACCAGCCAGCTGACAAGCAAGCAGCACAGATCTTTTCACTCGCGTTATCTCAACGGTTCTCGCCAGCTCACGCTCTTCAGCACCAGGCAGGGACACTAAGCGCAGCCTGAACTAAACGTCAAGGCCCTACAGCCAGGCTGGAAGAGGCACCCAACACGCTGGTTTCTGGACAGGTCGCTGTGGTGAACAACCCGTGGGTTGGGGCTTGCTCATCCGCCCCCTCGGGGATGCTGCGGCCGCCCAAAGGCCGTGGCTGTGGGTGACACCGAGGAGAGGAGGGCACCGGGGGCTCTCCCGTCCTCTTTGTGTAGCTCCACAGCCAGGCCCCGATTCCCCCTCTGCTTTTATCCCGGTGACAGAAGGTGAAAGCTTGCTATTCCCGGCCACATTTATTTATCGCTTTCCTCTGGTGTCCATGGAAACAAGCCATGGTATTACTGCTGCACCGGGGAGGTCGGGAGGGCTGCAGGAGCTGCTGGGAACCAGCGGCACAGAGCAGAACAAATGCTGAAACTAGAAAAGTGTAATTTCTCTGCAAAGAGCAATGAAATAAGTGGCAGGAGAGTTGAAAAGCGCTAAATGTGAGAGGCCTGAACTTAATACCACTTCAATTATTTAACAAGATTGTCTCGTCTATGTATTTGGATGAGTATGATCAAACCTCAAGGCTGCCGAGGTCGTCTCGTCACCGCACGCAGACAGCGCTGGCATATTGTATCTCCGCACCCACTGGGCACCTTGGAATTGCTTTTTATCAGCCTTCCCTAGAAAAGATGAACAAGGGAAAAAGCAGCAAAGCCAGACGCTCAGAGCTGAGCTTGATCCTACAGAAATCAAGGACACAAGGTGAGTCCAGGCTCGGCTCCAAACAAACACGGATGACAGCAGTGACACAGGACTACAGGTTCCGAACGCACGCCACGCCAGCCCGCGTCTGGAGCCAGGGGTAGTTTCGCTGGGGACCGGAGCCAGACCGGATGATTAGCTCAGCACCATCAAACTCTCCTGAGCTATTTAAATTTCGATGAACACGCAATGTCTCCCCTTACCCATCTTGTAAGCTCGGGACATCCTAAGTTCAAAACCATCTTTCAGACAAGGACCAGAGGAGTCGGTAGGAGACACTGAGCTGTCCCACCTCCAGTATTTTCTGTTTCACTCACAGAATGTCCCTCACCCGCTCCCCAGGATAAATGCATCCAACAATCAGCCTCCTCTACAGAAGGAGCCGATGGGAATGTCCCAATAGATCCTGTGGCTTCGCACCCACCTGATAAGCCTCACTTGTGCCACGCAGTGACCACGACCGCAGCAATCTCATAACGAGATGGCTTGGCCCAGCTTGTGTACATCTCAGACCGTAATCCAACTTCCTAAGGAAGCCCGGGAGAACTCTCTAGTGAGGATGGCACATGGCAGCCTGTTACTATTTATAAGAACCACAGACTTTTCATGGCCAGAAAGGACCATTTGAATCATTTCATCCGATCTATAACAAAGAGCATAAACGATATCCTTGATACAGCCTCTTGTCTGAGCTACAGAAGGTGAGCCCGACCGAAAACTCCGGCTAGAAGAAATAATTGCAATGCCTGGCCAGGGTTTCCTGCAATTCATCACTGGCATAATTAAAAATGAGAACCCTACCTCCAGTCTCGCTTCTGCTCAGATTATGTCACGCATTTGTCTGCCACGCTGAAAAGCAAAACAAGTTTTTTTTCCCTGTGCATAGGCTGTCACGAAGTCACTCATCATCTCTGCTTCCTAAATTCAGTACATTCAGTTTCTGGAGGCTTTTGGTAGAAGACCAAAAACCAATCGATGGAAAAATTTGCTGCTGTATGTCACAGAATAAACATATGATAGTGGTGGTTGTTATCTTAAATATGTATTTGTTCATTTTGCCTTTGCCTCAGACAGGCCATTCTCACTGCGCTAAATTGCAAAGATTTTTCCACAAGTACCTAGCAAACATCTGAATTCTCTGAGACAGAAAATGGTTAGCGATCTCACAGCAGATGAAAAAGATTCTGAATCTTTAATAACCCGGTCTTTAAGAAAGGACATATTATTTCTGAGTATTGAAGTGCCGAGTTATTCAAAGTTTTCAGCTGCTACAAAGTCAGCATCGGTCCCCAAAAGCTCATAGAAGAGCCTTCTAGAGGCTGCCTATAAGCCATGAATTTTATTTTATTTGGAATAATACGTAAGACTTGCAGGACACATGTGTGGCATCAGTGACTTGTTTATTTGTTTTCTGGCCAAAAAGCAACAGGTCCTATTACTGTGAACGTCTTGAATACAAACAAATACAAATGAACTCTACCTCACAAAGAGTTTGGGGACAGATCTTCCAAAAGCAGCTCTGCTATATTTGCAAATGATACGTAGGCACGCTGGTGTGCATCACCAGCACTTCCAACATAGCCACGTGCAAACTGCTGTCACCCTCAACGTAAGGGCTTCCGCAGGTCCAGGTATCACACTGCCAGCAGCAGTTTTACTCAGGCACTGCCAGCGGCGGAATAAATTTAGAGTTGTTTAAGCAGAAGTCACACACTTGCTTGTGAAACTTTGGCCCAAAATGTAAATTGGAAAAGTCAGTATCCATCAGTATATCTTTAAGAATTGAAAAGCTAGAATGCTCAAAAGAGCAACTGCTTTGTTCTTCAGTTTACACAGAAGACGCTGCAGCAAGTATTCATCTGACAAAGTACCTTACATCATGTGTAGGTGATCAAATGTGCATTCAAAGGATGCCAAAGGTACACCCAAAGGAGTCCCACCTGCAGTACTGCATTCAGCTCTGGGGCCCCCAGCGTAAGACAGACATGGACCTGCTCGAGTGGGTCCAGAGGAGGCACCTCCCCTGTGAGGACAGGCTGAGAGCTGGGGGTGTTCAGCCTGGAGAGGAGAAGGCTCCGGGGAGACCTTAGAGCGGCTTCCAGTGCTGAAAGGGGCTGCAGGAGAGGTGGGGAGGGACTCTGGATCAGGGAGGGTCGTGATGGGATGAGGGGTAATGGTTTTAAACTGAAAGAGGGGAGATTTAGGTTAGAGATGAGGAAGAAATTCTTTACACCGAGGGCGGTGAGGCCCTGGCACAGGCTGCCCAGAGCAGCCGTGGCTGCCCCCTCCCTGGCAGGGCTCAAGGCCAGGCTGGATGAGACTGGGAGCGACCTGCTCTGGTGGGAGGTGTCCCTGCCCGTGGTGGGGGGTTGGAACGAGATGATCTTTAAGGCCCCTTCCCACCCAAACCCAAACCATTCTGTGATGCTGTGATCAGCCCTATGGGAAAGTCCTGCAGAGTTGAGTAAGAAACACGAACCTACCGACTGTTTTAAATTACGCTCGAGAGCCCTGTGCCAGATGAGATTTACACCAGCTTTGTACCGCGGCCGCCTCACACCAAACTCTACTCCGCGCTCTTGGGGGAGGCAAGCCAATGAGGCTGCACCGTAAATATGCCCAGAGGCAGCCCATCCATACCGAAAAGAAAGAAGAAAGAAAGAAATCGGAACTAATTAGTACTGTAATATGTCTGAGGCTAGATTTAGCGTCATTCAGCAACCACGGGCAGCAGAGGAATGAAGAAAAATGGAGCCAATTTGTGGCTCGGTATTTATTAGCATTTAGATAATATGGCCCATCCATCATACACAAGGCATGTTTCAAAAGTACCAGCGCTCCTGCGTCCCGACTGCCCAGAACCCTTGTAAATCGCCTTCCCCGGATCTGGCCAAGAATAAAACACATTCATCTGGATGCAACCGCTGCGGGAAGACATTTTTCCCTTTTGATGGAAATAAAGACTGATGATACAAAGGAGTCATTAAAGTAAGAGGCTGCAGATTAAGACAGAAGGAATCCACTCCTTCCCACTGACATATATCTGTGATTTACAAGCTGCCAAGGACGGCCATGGGATTACGGGAACAAAATCCCAGTTGGCTTGACAGAGACAATCTGAAAGCCTCTGAAAACCTTCAGCCAAGTTGGTCGCTCCATTACCCAGCTGTAATTTAGCAGGGCAGAGACAGGGAACCCCGAGACTACAGGCAAAGGCTCGCAGGGGGTCCAGAAAGGAAAACATTAAACACAATAGTAAAAAAGTTTGATTCTTCTCTTTATCCAGAAGCTGAGTAACCCCAGACAGCACCAGATTTAGACCAGTCTGAACAACAGATCCATTTCCAGATGTTGCAACCACCCACTCGGGCAAACACTCCAGTCAAGCAGTCTGGAAGGAGTCTTGTATGTGCCTTTTAAAGCACAGCTTAATTTCTACGGGGCCATCGCCTTGGAAAGAACGGGTTCTTACCATCATTTACTGCTTAGCATCGAGAAGGAGATAGCAGCAGAGGTTCGTGGCTTCATTGAAGTCTTGGAAAGCATGTTGTTTTTCTGTTTTTCAAGTTTATTCCCTCAACACTCCCAAGACCAGACTCCCAGAAATCTCATCAACTTTTGACTCAAACCCCCCCCCCCCCCCCCAAGTAAGTGGCTGAAATTAAAGATAGAGAAAATTAAACACACGCTTAGGCACTTTGACAAATCAAGGCCTATAAAAATTAAACGCCAAATGAATCTTTTCATGTAGATTTCTGCTTTGCTAAAGTTTTAATGAGTTTTGACCTTTCATCCCACTTCAGCTTGGGAGACACATTAAAAAATCTTACATAATTTCCAGGAAAAATAACTTCTTGCTTACCTTTATTTAAGAAAATAAATTGTTCTGGGTCCTAAGTAGCCGTCACCCTGAAAACAGTCAGGCTGTTCAGGATTTGAGCAGCTGTTAACTGGAAACAAACAAAACAAAGCAACCCACTTTATAATGAGCAGCTATCTATAACGATTATAAATCATTAATGTTGGTTAATTTATTAAAGTAACAGTGACATCAGACTTGGTATTCCCAGCACAGACACATAATGTCTCAAGTTATCTGTTCAGTTATTTGCATCCTCTTTGACAGCACAGTCAAGGCAGACGATCCATTTCTGAGCACAACGGCAATTCCTGGGCTGTCACCAGTGGCTACAGAGACAGAAGAGTTCACTCACAAAATGCATTTGACAAATAGATGAGCTTCAAACTCTCCAGTGGCTCAGGACTATAATGAGGAAGGAGGGTAGCAGATAGGAACACTTTAATCCAGGAACAACGACGTGCAATTAATATCAGTGCCATACCACCTCATATCCAGAAAACAATTAGGACATGCTGAACGAGCAGTTTGCTGAGATTTCCGTGCCAGCAAATACTGGGGATAAAGTATGTGTAAAATAGCAGGGAATTGGTCCATTTAACTGTTTGTTTGAAGTTCAGCATCTCCCTTTTTCTCCCCACCACGCGCATCCACTCTCCTGTGAACACAATGCAAAGGCAGCCATCCAGCCGCGGTGTGGTGTACCTTCATGGGTTTCATTCATTTGCTCATCTACCCCGTAAATCACCTCACCACCACATTTTGAGCTCTTTAAAAGGGATTTTAAATGTCAAAAATCTAAGATAAACACTTTGCATTCCTAGGCCCAAACCCGCTACGTCTTTCCACAGCCTTGGAAGAGACAGAAATCAACCCAGAGACCAACGAGGGGCTCAGCTCACACCTTCTCCCATCCTGTAAAGCAGACCTGGGTCTGACGCCCCTCGTCCACTCGACTCCACTCTGCTCCAGCCCAGACTCCCTTCGGAGAGGCTGAACTTGCCCATCTTGCTGCTGACCTTGTACAGAAATCACCAGATTTAGGATTTTAGGATATTGCTTAGAAGTCCCCTTACTTTTTCCATCTTGATTTGAATATCAAGAATTCTAATTAGTGGATATTAGTAGGAGAGACTAATGACTATATTGGGAAGTCCCAAATGGAATAAATGATCAAATACAAAATAAAATCTGTATTGCCAATGCTGCTAAGACTCCCCTGTAAAGTCCCAGACTTAGGGTAGTCATTAACCAATGACCTGTTAGTGGTTAGTAACAAGGACAGTCTGTTGCAGTCCCAGATGTCTGCTGGACAGGATTTATGATGGTACCCGTTGTGTATAATCTTTGAATCATGACCAAAGCAGGTACAAGCCAAGAGCCTGCGAGCCAAGGACATGTTCCTTGACCATACACGGTCAATTCGAGGAGTGGCCGAGACCTCCGACTCACAGACCACTCACCCAAATTACACCCCCTACTCACAAGGGAACAACAGAAGGCTACGACAGAGGCTGCGCGCTCATTTGCATCAGAAGCGAGAGAAGAACCGCCAATCATCGAGAGGATGATAATAAATACTCATTGTATAGACCGAATATGCATGAATTTAATATATAAATATTTGTTGGCTGCAACGCGCAGGCGGACGTCTCTGGGAAGGATCCCGTGTCCCCGGTGCGCACCGTTAATAAAGGACGTCTCTGCTGATCTCACTGCGCGGGGAGAAGTTTTCCTTACCCCTGCAGATTCGCAACCACCTGAGGAACGACGGCTGCACAAGCCTTACAATTTCGGAAGGTCTTGCCTCTGGGGTGGAACGTGCCAGTTGTTTAACAGTGCATGTAACAGCTGGAAAGCGGAAACGAAAGGAGAATCGTGCACTCCAAACGAACCTGGTGCGATGTAGTTACTCACCCTGGAATACGGCCTGGATTTAAAACACCCTTGCAAAACGTGCCACCTCATCTTTTTAAAAGCGCAAGTGATCGCAGTCTTGATTGCCAGCATTATCTGAGCGACACCAGTTCCTCCCAGTACAGACAGCTGTTGCATGGAATAAAGGTTGCTACCGAGTCTATCACCAGCGCTACTCCTTGAAGTCCACACTCAGTGTTCTGGTATGAACTGGTATGACCCTGTTGGTTTTTCTAAATTTGTCATAAATAACGTACTACCCGTAATGGTGTGGCAGCGATCCTTTCTTTCTCTGGCCATCGTCCTATACAGTTCCGTTCTCGCTTGTTGGATTATCTGAAAAACCCAGCCAAACTCACGGCTGAATTCTTCTATCTTAAATTTGGCTCCCGGATAAGATGCCATTTGACATTTGACAGCCTCGGATCTTGCAACTTCTAGAGTAATGTATGTGAGCATAAGTCTCCTGCTAGAACAAAACCTGAGCCTGACAGTAAAGGGCTTTCTCGGGGGATAAACAACTCTGCAATTGCTCAGCTGCTGCACCTCATGTCAGTTGACTGTAACAAATCCATGGCAAAGCCGGAATAGGGAGGAGAAGGCTGGCTGGCTGATTTCTTCAGTCTCGTCCACAAACAGATACAGATGAAGTCACACCAAAAATAGGAAGGATACTCAAAGAAACATGAGAAATTAAACACACAGAGGGACAGACAGTGCTCAGGAACAGCGAAGGGTACGCAAGCAATGATATAGCCACACATAAAGCTAACGTATGACCCTCTTCTCCAGCCTTAGCCACCCCACATTATGGCACACCACAGGATTAAAAATGAAAAAAAAAAAAAAAGGTAGATGGCATTTTATGTGCTGTACTGGAACCCCACCTCTGCACTGTCATCAAACCAATAGCTGGAGGTTTTTTAGAGCCAGAAAGCCTCTGTTAAACCCGAGCAGCAGGCAAAACAGCTGAACCAAACAAATGACTAACAGCATGCCCATTGCCAGTGACAGCCGACATTGGAGGGGGTATGTGGGAATGAGGGATGAGTGCTCTTTTCCATTCTAAATACTCCTGAAAGCGCCATAAATTAGTAACGTTACCCGTGGCAGCAGCAAGGCGTCACCCGTTCGTGGTGACGGGGCACGGGCAGGGAAAAGCATGTCCGGTGGCTGCTCTGACAGAGCACCCGGGGAGGAGAGATGACTGCTGCTGCCTCCACTTCTCAGCTGATGCTCCCCCACCTCCTTCCTGCCTTACCCTTTGCTTTTGCTCTTTCTGAATGTATTTCTGCATCGGTGCTGGTTCTGGCTCAGCGTCTGCCTTCTGCCAACGCTTCCACTTCGGGGATTACACAGCCTTCCCCTCCGCACCTGCGGCTCCCCAGGCTCGCCACCTGCCCCTGGCTCTCCCCTAGCAGCCACCCACAGCCCTGCGAGCGAGGAGCGCGTGTCTCGGTGCCACGAGTCCTACGAGATGGGCGAAGTGCAAGAGGCAGAGAAAACTTTCCGGTTATCTGTCGCCAGAGGGTTTGATTTGTGCAAGGCAGAACATGGAAAAGCAGAGGTAAATCTGAGGTGGTTGGTTT
This sequence comes from Leptosomus discolor, assembly GCF_034619465.1. Classification (NCBI taxonomy): domain Eukaryota; kingdom Metazoa; phylum Chordata; class Aves; order Leptosomiformes; family Leptosomidae; genus Leptosomus; species Leptosomus discolor. The sequence continues at coordinate 47,871,442 of NC_141399.1, read as the reverse complement.
GAAAACGCTAAAACCTGTCCCGTGGTCCCTGCACTCGCTTACCCACAAGCTGCTCACGGGTCCAGCAGGCCACGGCTGCCCGCACAGTTACAAAGGGTCTCGTTTTCTCCTCGATCCGTTGTTGTTCCCTTCCTGAAAGACCCAAAGCCTTGGGCCCAGCCTGGGCTATGGGAGGGCAGGGACAACCCTCCCTGGCCTATCCACACGGAGAGGGGGGTCCCTGCTTTCGCCGTGTCAGTCACCACCATGCACCCAAAGGCTCTCCTCGGCACGCCCCAAAGTTTACCAAAAGCTGTGCCTGAGAGTAGGTTTGAGCACAGAGTGTGATACAGGGGGACTTGGGAGTCGAGCACTGGTGCAAGCTCGCACCCAAAGTATCGTAGCGATTTACCTGTTGCCTCGGATGTGAATCCAAGCCTAAACACACTAAAATCTTCTTTTTCCTTTATGACTAATACGCATAAATTTGTTTCTTCCTGTGCGAAGAGTCACATCGTGGACAAGTCATCACGAAAACCACCACAGAACTTTACTGTAGACCTACAGAAATCTCACATGATGAATCAGTTTTTCTAAAATTTACCTAGCGCACGCTGAAGGAACCTGACAGGCGGCTCGTATGAGTTACCAGCTGGCACTGTCCTGTATACCTGCTGCACTGCTGAGCCAACGTCGGGCTCATAATGTGCATCCTACTTCTATTTCTCCTCAACGGGAGTTACAGAATATTATTTCAAGAAAGGTTCATGGTTCTTCCTGAGTGATTGTATTTTTAGTGGCGCGCAAGCAAAAGTGCATCTCACGGGAACGAGGCTGTGAAAAGCAAAGAGGATGAAAGGCTCCATTAGGGAATGCAGGAGCCATTCAAGGTCTTCTCAAGATTAACAGCATTTTTATGGAGATTTAGTTGCCCGCTTTTCTGCCGATGCTTTCAATAGGAAGCTGCAGTAACCTGACTTAGAATTAAATGAAGCTGCTTATATGCATGAAGTTAACCAACCACTTAATTAGTTCCCTAGTCAGTCTCTTTTTGTAAAATGAAAGAGGGGGAGGCATTCATGTTAATTTGCCTCACAATTAGAAGCTTTATTTTTAAAGGAAGGATCAATACTTGGCTGGCTGTTCACAGGGAAGAGATCTGCTCTCTGTATGGAAGCATGCTGTCCTCTACAAGAAATTTAATGTTCATCAAAATCACACCCTATTTTAAAATGCCTCTTTGTGCATCTCATTTCTTCGCTAACAGCTGCTTGCACCGTGGGCAGACAGAGCGCACTCTTGCACCTCAGCATACTCCTCCCAGTGATGAAGTGACAAAACAACAAGAAGAGAGACATCAAGGGGAAAATGGAAGAAGACAACCCCTGCGCAGGGTCTTGCTCGAGTGGAAATCTGTTGTCTCGTCTGCTTTGTTAAGAGAGCAAAACCACTACCACTTCACAGCTCTTCCTCTCCTGAGTCGCCTTGTCCCTTATAACAGGCTTCACAGCTAAAACCAGAACTTCGCCTTTCCCCAGCACCCCATCCCACGGCCGGTCACCCAGGGCATGGATACAGGCTTATATTCCTCAGACGTGTAAAATCTCTCAGGCTGGCTTCGCTCTTTCCTGGTTTTCCGGGCCGTATCAGCTTGAGAAATAACAACACCTGGGAGTTGTTGGCTGGGCATGGGTTGGGCTTTAGAAGGGGGCGGGGAGCAAAATCCTGACAAGCAGGGTTTGCCAAGGAGCCGTCTGCCAGAGCACAACTCGATTTGGGCTGTGTAACGGCTTGGGTGCAGCCCCACCACAGCTTTGCGCAGCGCTATCCTTTCTGCACCAGGACGTAAGCGTTCTGCTCATCACGCCACCGTCTCCCCTCGTGCAACCCAGTGACGTTACCGCATCACGTCACCGGCTGGGCAGGTGAGCGAACCCCAGCCCTACGACGGATGGAGGCTGAAGGGCCTCACTGTGAGGACGCGTCCTAATGTCAGGGTTCGCCGGCTATTGAGAAACAAATCCCTCGAGGGGCTGAAAGGCTGCAGTCGTGCTTCTCGACAAGGAGGAGGAGACAAATGGGAGGCACTGCTTTGAACTCATTTCTCTCCTGAGGTCTCAGCTGTAGCTCTGGCAGGATGACAGGGCAGGGATTGTGTGCAGACATTTCGAGAGCTGTGTCTGCTGCCTTAGATCGGGGTAACGTGCTGAGGCATGGTTATGTTATTCCTGTTCTCAGGGGCAGAAGAATCAGGGTTCTTCAGCACCTCTATAGACCGCTCACCTTCAACACTCTTATTATGCATTTCAGTGCAAAGTGAAAAAACACTGATTTTTCTCTGTTTTTTCCCCCTAGAAATATAGTCACAGCAAGGAACTGCACGAAAATCAATTGTTTTTCCATGGACTAGGGTAAGGACAGTGGGAACCGGCCTGCTTGCTTCCTGAGAAAGTACCAGCAATTCACTACCTGCTTTAGAAGCCCCGCCCTGCACAAATTCTGACTTTACTATTTTTATCCGACGTCTGATTAAACTTTAAGACATTCATGACTACCACTAACTACCGGATTCCCCTGCAAATATCTGGGAGGGTTTCCCAGGTCTGAGAGACTGCCCTAACACGGTCAGAGGGAAACGTTCTTTTAAGATTTTTAAAGAGGAGGCTGGGGCAGCTCGGGAGCTTGGAAGTCTCCCACTATGCCAGCAGAGGAATAAGCAACGTAAGAGGCCCTTGCCCACCAATTCCTAACCTTTCTTCTTATATCTTTATCTTCCTTCATCATGCTGCTACATTCTTGTATCTCCACTGGATCACGAAAACTTCCAAACACACGGATGGGAGGTAAGAAGCAAGAGATACCTCATCTTGTAGGCAAAGTGATGGTAACCAGACTGTTACACCCAGATCCTAGTGCTGAAAGCTCTTATAGGCGTCAAAATTAAGATCAGTGGTCTTGGATTAGTTTGAAGAGAAGCAGATTAAAAAAAAAAAAAAAGGCAAAAGCATGCAAGCAGAGGCTTAGGCTGAGAGCCCACTCCTTGTCTCAACCGGACAGCCTGATCCTTCTGCTGAGCTTAGTGGAAGTCCCCCTGACAGCACAGCAAGACGAGGATAATCAGACACTAGTTAGGTTGAAATCTGGGTTACAGGTATGGCTACATGACGAAATGAGGATAAGATTAGGTAGTAACACTCACTGTGTAATGAAGATTAAACGCTAACGGCATTCTCGTGTGCATTGTGACTGCAGGCAAGCAGCGCTCAGTCCATGTCGGGTTACGGCAGACTGCAATGCAGCAGCAGCTGCATTCTACACTGCTGGCTGCCTGAAAGAAGAAACCTTTAATTGTCAATAAAACCAAAAGTCGCCTCTCCTCTTTCTGCTATTTTAGAGCACCGTCTAAGTTCTGCAAGAAGTGTGTATGGGAAGAGTCTGACACATCTTTTGTGTCATGAACAGACAGAGATGCCACATCCTTCTGTTGCCATGTTTCGGTGCGGTGGCAGGCGCGGTCAGGCAGAGGGCGGATGCAGACGTCTGTGTCGCTTTTCTGATAAGAACTGACAATATTAACGAGATTCAGGAATGACTCGTCATGGTGAAAGATCAGAAATGGCTTCATTTTACTCTTGTATCCTGACAGGAAAAATTGTGTAAGTAGTGAGAGCGGTATATCAGAATGGGAGGAGAAAAGAGGAAAAAAGAAAAAAAAAAAAAAAAAAAGGTGGGGGAAAAGCTAATTACAATCCCCAGCCAATTTGGAACACTTCTCTTGGATGGACTCAGTATCAACGCTGCCATCAGGCATTTCACCTATCATGTAGTGCCTGATAAACACTAACACTCTGTTATTAACACTCTGCCATCTAGTATCTACTAATGCTCATTAAAGCTTCTTTAGAGGCTAGGAGAACCCTCCCTGTGGTAGTATTTCCCCCTCTATCTGCATCTCCTTTTCTTCCTTTTTTCTTTGCTTCTGTGGTCAGACAGGAATCAAACAGTGAGAGTTTCTTGCCAACTCCTTTTGACATCCCTGATAAGGTTACCCAGGATCCTAATGGTACATCCTAAACTTAGACTCAAAAGCAGAAAATCACTAATGGGCTCCTGTGAGCAGGGGAGATTCAGCTCTTTCTAAAGCTTTAAAGCTCCCTGCCGTGGACCGAGCCAGTTTGGTCTTCTGACATGGAGAAGCTGTCAATCATCTCAGTCAGCGCCCTCACTAAGCAAGGCATTTCGTAAGCCACATGACCCAGCCAGTCAAGACACCGAGCGGGGAAAGGCAACAAGTGGCTTAGATCAGGATGGCGTTATTAGGGGTAGAGAGGGGAGCCTACGTGCTCTCAGACAGCGGCTGGTTTTTTTCCCTACTCTCCACCTTTGCCTGAAAGGGAATGTATTGACAAAGGGAAACTTCAGCAAGAGTTTAATCAAAGCCTCAGACAAAAAGGCTGGAAGTCTGTCCATGTCTGAGAAAACTTGAAGGTCTGTTGTCTGACGGTGGTAGCACTCATTGTACTACATTCTGGACTCAATATTAGGCTAAAATGAAGGGCCCATTTCTACAAAGTGCAGAGCTGGGAAGAGAAGAGAATGAGTCCCAACGACTCTTCCACACCTCAGACGTCCTTACTCGCCACTTGCTTTGTTATTCCACACACAGGGCCCTTCCTTGCACGTACACATGTTGCTCTGTTTGCGTTTGGCTCTTTGCATGGCGAGGACACCGTTCATTTCTCTTTTTTGTCTGCAGAGATGATCGTCAAATGAAAGGCAAAGTTGTTTCTGATGGAGTATCTCTAAGGATCAAAGGGCCACTGTTGGTTTTCTCAAGCTGGTGTTGAAACAGAGAAAAAGAAGACAATCGTCGGAAGCAAAGTTGCTTTGGCTTCTATTCCTACCCTTCAGCTGGGAGCGGTACTGGCCAACAACAGCAAAGAAGGACTAGATCAAGCTTCCAGTGCCGTGAAGGCTACTGCCCTGAACAGTGCCTGTCTTCGACTCAGGACTCGTATATAAGAGTACCACAGAACTGCAGCTATTTTGAAGGACTTACTGGACCTACTTATTGGTAAAAGGAAGTGTGTGACCAGTCTCAGACCAGTGTGTAGTGACCAACGTTCCCAATCACGTCTCATACTGTGAGGGTCCATGTTCAGGACTGTTCACGTACTCATCAGAGTAGTATGTGCAGTGGCTACGGAGTGATTTCTGACACAGAGGATTTTTAGAGAGGGCATTTTTAAAAGCCTGTTGTTCTTGTTTGTCCTGATGGGGAAGGGAGCAAGAGAGGAAAATGAAGAGGCAACTTGAGAAATACTAATATTGCAAGCAAGTAACTCTGAGGAAATAAAAGCAGTAATAAGAAAAAAAAAAATTGTATCTTTCAGGATTTGATGAATTCCTGCCTGGGAATCTGACTGAATCTATTTAAAGGACCAAATTTCATCCCAGTACATGGATTTCCAAAGTTTGTTGGAGCTACTTCAGCCTACGCCATCTGTAAACATGGCTCATTGTGTCTGAAAGACGGGAAATGCCCGGCACAGTAGTAATCGCAAACTCCCTTATTATGAGCAGCTTAACTGAAGAAACCAACATCTCTGAGCTCACCTACACGATGCAACCTTGCTAGTAAATAAAAGAAAGTCAAACATCTTCTGCTAGACGTGTGGAAATCCGTAGGAGAGGTTGCACCCTGTGTGTCGTGCACTCTGATATTCCTTGCAGCCTTCTCCTGTAAGAGCAGTTCGCCAAAAAAAAACCGAGTGGAAAGCAACGGCCACGTTCAGTTTGTGTGCGCTATTAAAAAAGTAAATTAATGATACATAAAGCTGGCAACAGTATCTAACCTCAAGGCAGCAGTCCTCTGGAAAAAGATGCGATCATGTAATTAAGGAGTATATCATAATGTAAATGGGCAAAGGGGCTAATTAAATTGATAAAATCAGCCTCCGTTCTGCTATTTTCTGATTGCAGAGTGCCTCAATTTGCAGCCTCTGTAATATTAGTTTAATGTAACTTTTTGTGTACAATAAAGAGCTTTCTTATTAGCTGCGGCTTGTCGTTTCTCTCACTTGCATGCCTGCCTGGATTGAGTCACAGCACAATGAGTCTCTTGCCTCCTGAAGTCATGTAATTATCTCAGGATCTTAAATTAAAAAATAGAACTCTTGTAAACCTCTCTGTTCTGAAGAAAAGTGTGAGTAGGCGAATCCAGCGTAACCAGTGTTTGTGTCTGTGGAGAGCCTGAAACAATAGTTTGGAGAGATATCAAAAGTCCTGTGTATCCTCATAGAAAACTTATTATTCCGGCAACTCTGCCAGCATCATCCCATCAGGGAACTCTGCCACCCCAGTGGGTATTTATGGGAGTAAGTACTTGGAGAAATCTTGCTGGTGACTCTAGCTGTTACTACTTCTGTTTCTTCTACGGATAAACCTCCTTGATCTTTCTGGGAGAATAAAGAAACTCAGCGCTCAGAAGCTCTTCGGTCCCTGCCTTAACCCCTGGGCCTGCTCTTCTGAGTCTGGATTTCCAGCTGCCATCTGCTGATGATCTATGTCCCGGCTCTTCTGTCTTTGCCTCATGCTCTGGGGATATGAAGGGGCCGAGAAACTACTTGCACTCCTGCATCTGAAGCGTGCCTGTGTGCAAACGAGGACGCAACTCGTCGCAGTGTGCTTTGGTAGCTGCCCTACCTCTGGGATAGTCCTCAGGAGCGTCACAGTACCCAGCAGCACCGAGAGCAAAGAACCACAGAGAGACAGGCTGCAGATCGGAGACGTGCAGTTATTTTTAAGCCATCTCTCACATATAGGCAGTTCATGTTTATGGAATACGGTGCAGGAGATAGCTTAAAACCAAAGCATCTCTCCAGCTATGCATATTCAGGACAAACCCGAGGTGAATGATACCCTCAAACTTCCTCCCAGAGCCATTTTACTGGCAATCAGAGGAAACATTTCCTAGAGGAACAGTTCATATCAAATTTATAAGCCTTCCCTTGGGGAGGAAACATCCATTTCCCCTTCTACCTGTCATTCTTCTTCGTTTATTGAATCAATAAGGCATGAAATTTGGCAGGCTTTAAGTAAAAAATGAGCTGTTCATATCAAAAAGAGCCTGGATGGATAAAAAAACCCCCCAACTGTTAGAATTGAGATTCAGTTAATAGGAGTAAAAATAAATAGAAACAGAATCTAAATGTAAATGAACATTACATCACCACTGGCATTTAAGCTCATTTTCAAATACAGAATTAGAAACAGATTTCACTGCTGAAACTTGCTGTGTGGATACAGATACAGCTGCTTTGGGGGACCCAGGTCTGAATGCTTCGCCTGCGGCTTCTGCTCCCCAAACCAGCCACAGCTGGAGATTCTTACTGGACAAGAAAGCAAGAAGAGGAATCACGCAGAGGGGGCAAATCCCTACTTTCTGGTCAAAAGGATAGCTAAGAGGAGGAATGCGATTATTTTCCTGCTTCCCTGTCCTTTGTAAACTGTTGCAACACAACAGCCAGTGTGTCTGAGTTACCTCGACCCTTCTGGATGGTGTCTGAATTTACCTACCGAGTTGCAGCTTCTGCTTCCAGTCTTTAACACAGGTCCTCCATCAGCTCAGATGAGAGAGACCCATTACTGCCATGCATTTACCACGAAGTCCCGTCTGCCCATGGATCTGTCGAGTGGAATTTCCCTGAAACTCTTACCAGGAGGGCCCTGCTCTGTCTAAGGGACAATCCTTGTTTGATCAAAGGCAGGCTGAGTGAAAAACTCCCAAACAGGTGGTGAGACACACTCCTGTCTGAGAGGCAGGTGGGTACCACACCACCATGCCCTGCCTTCAGGGCTCACAGCCGATTCCTTGCTCGGGTTGCCTCTCTACAGCCTGAAAGTCCTTCCTCCCTTACCTCTGGACAACGTTGTTCACACACCTATGTCTTCCTCGTTACATGAGGAAGGAAACTGCTGGCAGTTATTCTAAGCTAATATTATCAGCAGGTCACAGCAGCTTTTCTGGGTGTCTTCAAGCTTCACGGGCATTTCTCAAAGCTTCCTGTCCCTATTCGGTGCTCTAACTTCCAACCTGATGAGTCTAATTTCCCTCTACTCAAAGGTGAGCTATTCTGTTCAACGACAAGCATGGGGTCCATCATTTAGATGAAGATTATATTTGAGTCTGGTTCTTTTGAGCGTGACTGTGTCCCACACTGCCTATTAAAGAGCAAAGTTTAACGCTACTCTCACTCCCACTAATCCTTTTGTGTAATGTCACATTACGCATTCGCTTCGACAACTATTTTTGTAGCTCAAGGTCTTAACTTGCATCTTCCAGCTTCAACTGCCTTTGAAACTGCACTACACCCAACAGTGAAGGTTTGTTATTCTCTCCTCACACATGCACACACACATATATGCAGAGAATTACTTTTTTATCCCACTGGAACTGCAACACTTGCACATTTCTTTTCCTGGGGACACACCTTTGCTCGAGGATTTGTCAAATTTAGACAGACATGGCATGAGATGGGGGGAGAATTTCTCCCTCCCGTCACCGCTACTGTAACAGGCCTGCAGACCAGCCCCACACAGATCCTACAACTCTGTCGAATCCTTTTAGTAGCTTTTATTCTGCCTGGATGGTTTTATTAGCATATTAGCACAGAGCCGCACTGTGATCAGCAGGAAGGCCTTGTTTATTGCTAGCTTGCTTGAAGACAAGCAGAGCATAGAGACCCAGTGAGGTGGGATCTAATTATTAAGGTTTTAATGAAAAAACACGATGATGAGATGTTGTATAAGGTACGGAAACCACACGTGAGAAACTGAGACCTGTTATTCAGGTTATTCATTCAGAATCCACATATTTTGTTGAAATCTAAGACTAATTTTAATCAGTATCATATTCTGATCAATTCTCTCTGACATTGTACTGCTCACTATACAATGAGAGAGACTGGAGAACACCTATGTGTAAGCTGTTGATCTCTGTTGACAGAGAGACCTGTTCCTAGCACCCCACTGCTGGTAATACCAGTCTTCAGGCTCCTTCCTGAAGAGCATGAGATGCACATTTGCTGTTCTAAATGGGTATGTTTCCTCTGAAGAACTACTCTGGTTTGTGTTTGCTAGCTTCAGTTGTATTCACTCACCATCAAGCAGATTAAAGGTGAAAGCATATAATTTAATTCTAGCACAGAGAAAGGTTAGGCTCTTAATTATTAAGTGAGAAAGAAGATTAGAGAAAGAGGAAAATAAACCAAAATGTCATTTTAGGATCAATTTTCTTTCCCAGCTGTCACCTCAAATCCTTGAGGTACACCTCAGCCATACAAACTCAAGGCACAACTTACAAACTGAAAATACACCTCGAGTGCTATCTAGTAGAGTAGGACCTTGAAGCTGGCGCACCTGGACACCTCCATCCACCACACACAGTAGCAACCTGCTCAATTCCTTCTCTCTTCTCTCGTTCAGAATGGCATTACCCCCCATTTATATCGTTAGGCTCGCTCATCCTTCCATCTGTTAGGGCAGAATGGCCCTTTGTGTTCAGGACAGTGGGGGTGAAACTCCTCCAAGTTTACAGTTCAGTGGCACTCTTCCCATTAGCGGATTTCTTCCATCAGACCGCAACATTTTGAGGACTCTCACGACGTAAATCCTAAAAAGCACAACTCTGGTGACACTATTCAACAGTTCCACTAATCTCATACGATAATTCTGCCGACGTTGCAGTCCAGCAGGACCTAGGTTTCACGGGGAGACTGGCAGTTAAAACACTATTAAGACAGATGACAAAGCAGGCTTTTAGAGCCGCTTGGTCCAACCCTTTTCTCCCTCCTGGGGTCACTTTTAGGAGCTCACACCATCACATTAATCTTTCATAGTCTTGGATCCCATGGGTCAAACCCCTTTGCTTACAAAAGGCTTCTCCCTGGAAAACATGACCTTCATCTTGGGGAGAGCGAGTGTCTAACAGAAGAAAGAGTTAGAGGAAACGATTCACTAGATGAGCTCACAGCTCATCTCCAGCATCTTGCCCAGATGCTTGCCTCAAGCATCCCGTCTCCAGCAATGGAGCAGTGACTAATGCTTCAGAAGCTGAAAACATTTTTAATAATCTGCTTATCAAGACAAATGGCATCTAAGCCCTAACCCGCAATAACCACCACGTGTTATCCTCAGGAGGAGGCTGTTCCACTGGGCTGCTGGATGTCTCCTCCTGTGATCATCATCGTCCTTCACCACACCTTTTGATTCTGCTGCCTGATTTAACAGTTATGTCTCTTTATCAGTCCACGGAATAATGCTCGGGCCATTGAATTTCTTTGACTTATGGATACTGTCCCTGCATCAAACGGAGCAAAATGATGGCTACGTGGCCCTGAACTCAGACCAACCTCTTTGGATATGGAGAGTTATACCGTGACGGCAGATCAGCAGCAGAAACCGTTAACAGGCTGGGTTTATGGGCACCTAACAGCCATGTAACCCAACAGTCAGTGAGGCAAGGACTCACTGGCAATCCATCATGGAACCAAGACATTCTTTTTATAAAGGCAAGCAATAAAATTGATTTCCATATAGAATTTTTTCTCACTCTGATACTCCTATCCTGAATCACTGTGAGCTGGAGAGTCAGACTTTACAGATTTGGAAATATCCACAGAAGCATTTGTGATGACACGAAGGGAATCACTACCTCTTTAAAGTTCCTTCAGCGTGTTTGGGTATAATTTAGTTTGTAACACGGTGATATTAATACAAAATCATTGGATCTCTCGAGATCTTGAAGAAAAACTACTTATTCCCAAATCCTTACTGTGGAGAGAGGAATAAACCATTTCATTTCAAGAAAGACTCCTGACAGCTGAAGAAAGGCAAATTCATGCAAAGCAGACTTCAGAAAGATTTGAGAAAGACAATAATGCTTCTTCCCTTTTGATGAAGAAAATTTGGAGCAACTATATTTAAATTCGTAACCAGAAAACAACATTCTGTTTCCTGAAAAAGAACCGTGCCCATGAAGCCTTACCGCAGGTCAATGTAATACAGAGTCAATGTTGTTATTGGTTGTCTCTGATCTCCACCTCTCTGAGCAGATCTTTTCTGACCAAGAATTCTATTAAAAGATCAGTGAAATGCCACTTTCAGCCTGAAATCATTATCTTGTTGCGAAGGATCTGAGACCTCAGAACTGAAGATTTTGCCTTTCTTACACACCCCCACGCATGCACACGCAAATGCCCGAGTTCTGATACTGTAGGAAGCTTTCATCACTGGTGGGCTTCTCACTTCGTTTGAGATCATTCAGTCTCTCCTTCCGTTTGCTTCCCCGAGAACTGTCATTCCACCGGGAAGAGGGTGTCACCTTCGCAAAGGAAAGCCACACGAGGCACGAGACGGAAGGGAGCGAGTAGGGGAAAAGGTAAACGTCATTATGGGAAACAGCAACGTCTGCATTCAGCTTTAAGTGACACGAAGCAATTTAAATCTCAACCGCTGAGCCTGCCTGATGCATGTTTAGCAACACAACAGGCAGAGACCACCCCGGCCGCTGCTGCAAACAGAGCCACCGACCGCGGCTGCAAGCGGGACGGCGCAGACGGGAGCGCACGTTTCTGCAGGCGCTTTGGCGGGCAGAATCAGGGCAGGGCCAGCGAGCTGGAAAGCAGCAGCAGGCAAAAACGCTGGGGACCTCTGCGAACACTTACAAGTCATAATTTCACGCAGACACTTAAGAAAGGCTTTGCCAGCTCCTTCAGACACTGAACCTTGGGGTTTGTCTCCTTTGCTTCTATATTAAGGCACAAAGAAATGTTTTTCCAACCCCCCCCTGTAAATTCAGTCAATTACTAAGTGGCTTATCCGGCAACTGCGGCGTTAAGTTCCAGCTGATTGCCGAGGAGGGTCTGTGCTGCAGGCCACCCAGCTCCAGAGAGAGCCCTGCAGGTAAATTTATAATGACAAGCCTGGTGATGAGAAGCCCTGTGTCTCCTGAGTGCAACGGGCCTGTTTGCTTTTAATGATTAATAATCTGTTCAGGCAAGAAAGTTGAGAAACCTCATTTTGTAGGAGCTCTCTGCAGCACTCGCTAACGTGTGAAGTGCCTTGTTTTTTGGAAACCAGGCTTCTACAAGCACAGAAGATGATCTGTCAGATGCAATTATGCTTTTGCAAGATGCCTGACGTGCTCAGGTCCTGGGGAGTTCTAGGGAAGACAGGGAGAATTATGTAGCCTTAAAATGGTGCCTCTTATACTCTAGGTATTTTGTGCCATTTTAGGGAATGAAGAGTTAAAGTTCAGCACACACAGACTCCACGGGCAGCTAAAAAAGGTTTGAGATGACTGTCCCTTATTCTTACACACCTCAGACATTCAAATTACTTTGTGGGGACTGGGGCTGGTGTCTAAGCTGCTGGAGTTTGAAACAAAATTCTTAAATGTGAGAAGAAGAGGGGCGAGGGGTCCTTGCCTCTCACCTGCCAGAAGCAAGAATGACAGAGGAAAAGGATGTTAATTTAGCGTCTTAGCGAAGGAAGGATGGCACACTGAAATGTACTCGTGCCTGATATGGCAGATAGAATTATTCTTCTTTCAACAGGAAAAGCTTAAGCATTTCACAAAATATGCATTTTCTATGATTATTTGTAAAGCATCATGGATGTGCTTGGCACTTTACTGACGGAAACATCAGCAGGTCTCTGCCTCGAGGAATCTATAATTAGAGTTTAGCACGGGAAAATGATGGATAAGAGAGTATGGGAGGACAGGGATACAACAGTGAAAGATCATGAAGAGCTTTAGATATTCTTTTGTAGATTTTTTTGTTGTTGTTCTTTTAATCTAAAATTTTAAATCTAGGACTAAAACCTGGTGGAACTTCAGATTTTTTGCTCCACAAACATTCTTCTGTCCCAAAGCGGAACAGAAAAGTGAAGTTTTGAAATTCCTCACGAAATAAACACGTGCAAGGAGAGCGATCTGGAAACAACCTCACTGAACTGCCTTACTTTCCCAGGTAGAAGTATTTCTTCCCAGCTTTATCATTCTGAAAAAAAATTACGCTCTGACACAAAGAAGTGCAAAACCAGGCTAACATTGCCGGTGTGAAACGCTCAGGCCCACAGCACAGGGAGGTCTCGAATGTCTGAATGTTTCTTAGTTGAAAGTTTTGGGTAAATAGATGTTCGTGCGAAGTGGTTTGGTGTGGCTACACGGTTTCTGGTGGAAAACAGCTTTAGCAGAAATCTTCACATCAAATCCAACACTAAGACCAGGGAAGAGTAAAGGGTTAGAATCAAAGAGAAAATACTGGACGGAGGATTACTCCATTAGAGTAAAAAATGAAGGAAAAAAGATGACTCCAGAGCCAGCACCCCTTGAGAGGGGCCAAGGGAGCCAGGAGAGCTCTGCTCTTCTCCAGTATTTGAAGGAAGATCATAACCAAAGCAACTGCCTTAGCATGAGAAAGCGAGGACCTGGCGTGTGGGCTATGAGACTGCGAAGGCAGCTCCGCGAGAGCGCTAAGCCCTCAGAAACCCTCTGTGTGCAAGAGCTGCGAGGGCTGGCCGCTCTGAGCAGGGCTCTGCCGTAGCACCCAAGGGAGGCCAGATGCGAAGCGGGATTGTTGGCATTTCCCTGGCCCCTTTAAAACATCAGAGGGGCAGGAATCCGTTGGTTTGGCCACCAGAGGAGGGCCCAAAGCAGAAACGCCCGACTCCGCAGCGCAGCGCTGCATTCAGGGGGGGACACGAGTGGGCCTGTCAGCTCATCCCCTGCTGAGGAGAATCTGAGCCAAAATTCAAGGAGGCCCAGAATGCCTAAATCCAAGGGCTGCACACAGGATGCTTGGATCTAACCTTCCATTAAAGTCTGTTCCTGATTTTTAAAACTAGCTAGGGGATTTCAGGGAGTGTTCCTACCTTCCTCAGTCTGTATAGACAGTACATTTCCCCCCATCCATTTTTTGAGATGAGCTGGCTTGTCCTGCGGAGTCCAAGCTGATGGGCATGTGTCATGTCCTCTAAACCGGTCATAGGAAATGACATCTCAAGCCTTACGCAGTCAGTCTTGAAAGGGAACTGAAAAATGAGCCGGGAGACACGTTTCTTTAAGATTGCAGCCCTTTCTTGGATGTAAAGAGAACAGTTGTGATAAACCCACACATCCTCTGGGAGCTGAACAGAGATCAGCGATGGACTCCCCCGAGGACACCACTGGCCTGGAGACATTAACAACTTCTGATTCCCAGCAGCATGTGGGAAAACCGAGCAGGCAATAAATTTCCAGATCATTTCCAGTCTACTAATACAGTTCTGAAGCACACAGCTTTCCCTCAAACCCGTAATTGAGATTTGGAAGTCTCTGGCTGTGACTTGCACATCAGTGAGTCACTCTGTATTTTCCTTCTGCCCAAGAAGCAATCTGACTATGTGGGACTGAGAAAGGCAAAACAACTTTTGATCTTGCACCTAGATGCTCAGTAGAAAATAACCTGGGTTAAGCACTTGATTTGCGCTGACAGGAATAAGCCCTTGGGTGGTCCAATGTCACTACTGGGGAAGGGGAAAAGGTGCCCAGTTCCAGGCAGCGAAGACAAATACGGTCACACAAACACATGAGGTAGATCAGTAAATGTACCCTGCTACAGCTAAATTAAACCCTTTCCAAAAGAGGTGAAAAGAGCCTCCCCTTGGAGAATAAATACAGAACGGCTGTGAGGTACTAATGGGAGAGGATTGCAGTTGTACAGCAAATGCAAGGAATCATTTGAGAAAATATACGGAGAAAGCTGAAGCAAGGGTGTGGAGAAAGGGAAGGAGTGTTTGGGCAATCGTAGAGAACCCAGTCTTTTGACAGAACTGTGCTCATTCTCTTTGCTCAGCGCGCTCCATCTCTCCAATCTCCACCTTCTCCCTTCTATCCCCCTGCCCTGTGGTCATCACTGTGGAAGTTCTGGCTGCAACAGGAAAGGGTTGTTAACAGGAGGACCGGAGAAGGACTTGGGAAAGAGCTCCCCGGCTCTGCATAAAGCTAACAAAGACCTTCTAAAGCACAGGGGAAAAAAAAAAAAGCTCTGAACAAAAGATCTGTTTGGCTACCTTTCACCCGGTGATCTCAAACCACTCTTTATATACACAGCAATACATTCAGCCTCCTGACACCTCTGTAAAGGCAGGCAAGTCAAGCTAGGAACAAAGCAGCAGACAGCAGTCACAAGCTCTGACACTCACCCTGTGCCGTAATCAGCAAGAGTGCCCCTTTCCCCAGCCTCAGGAACACTCACGGAGTATCCGGAAACCTGGAAAGTGGCAATGAATGACTCTCAGCAGGGTAAACGGCATGTGTGCAGCGAGGGAACTGGGTTCCGTGCCATTCATAACACGAACAGCATTGAGTCAAAGGTTGGCAGGCGGCTGCTTCCCTTGGAGCTGTAATTAATATTCTCGGAGAGCCAGAGAGTGCCAGGTGTCTCCTCTCGGCAACCATCTGTGAACAAGCGGGATATTGGGGCTGACGTTCGGAGCCTTTCCCACGAACCAGGGAACAGCAAAGTTACGAGGAAGAGGAAACCAGATAAACCTTAAGGAGCATCAGGTAACAGTCTGATGCTACAGCGTGTCTCTAAGTGTGGAAGGTGTCAGTAACAGTGACCAACAACCGGATTTGACCTTTCAGCATCCATTTAACATTCTTTCTGTAGAGGGCAGGTAGCTGCTGTTTGTAAGGCGCAGAGGATGTGGCGGATGGTCCTCATGCCACCAAAGAAATATAATCACCAGAAGACCTCCCACTGGGAGGTTGGGGTGTTCCCCCCACTGACAAAATTCCCAGTAGGATTTCTCATCAGGCCAAGGGCTCTTCCTCTCCCATTCTCGCAGCTGCGTAGGGAGCCACCTGTTGCCTTGGACACTGCCCTATTTTCCCTCCTTGCCGCCCCAAACACACCAGAGCATCCTCACACATCTGGCCCACTGAGGATCTTATCTCCTGGAAACGGCCCAGTCTCTGCCACAAGTTTTACTGCCGTTGAGCTGAATTCAAACCACCTACCTGCAGACTTCAGCGGCGCCTACAGAGAACAACCGTGCTTCAGGCTATCTAACAAAGGAGAGAGGCAGGCGATCTTTTCAGATGCCTTATGATATTCGCCTTCCTCAGGTGGGCATTCTGTCTTTCCCTGCTGATGGCTAGGAGACAAGGGCTGGCGGCACAGGACGACTGGAGATCCGCACGCGGCGGTGCGGCAGCGGGACTGAGGCGCAGGCTTCGCTGCGCCCGCAGAAAGCCTTATCTTATCGCCCGGCTGCCAAACTGCTTCGCAGAGATTGAAAGAACCAGAGCAGACTCCGTTACTGTCTCAGATAAAAGCAAACAGATCAAAAATGACCGTGTTCTGCGCAGCCCACCCTACCAAGCTGGGTTCCCGCTTTGTGCTGCTCGAGTAAACGAGCTCTGTACAAAAGGCCCGTTTTGATACCACGCTGGTTTCCCCTACAACAAAGGGCTTGAAGATGAATCAAAAGGCTTTTAACTTACCTCTCAATGCGCCTGCATTGTTTGTGTCTTGCTGTTGCTAACATCTAAAGGGGTTCAGGGAGTGATTCTCCTTCCTCTGAATCTGTTGCTTTCAGTTCCACTTATTTGCTCTGTGGATATAAAGACATAATCCTGCTAATGGCCAGTTTGCAATGAGACTCACTGGAATTACTGACTTTCCTTAGGACCTTTGCAAAACCTTTCACAAGCTCAAACTTCTACCCCCTCTCCTCTTCCCACTGAGCAATAACTTGCGAATGCATGACTAAAGAAAAATGCTTTTCATATACGATCAGACTTAAAGGCCCTGGAGAGCGAAAGTATCGATCTTGTGAACTATCAGCATTCAGAATTTCTACCAACTACAGCAGCAGTGCACAGCACCTCCCGAGACCAGACTCCAAGATTAATCAGCAACAACAACAACAAAAGTCTTTACAGAAATGAGAATACTGTGCTCAGCTCTCTGGGGGATGGAAGACACAAGTCATGCACATTCCATGACTGGACCCTTGAATCTAAGTAACCTGCTCCTCTCCATTCACTGGCTTTTCCCCTTCCCTTAGGTCCTCTTAGTCACGACTCACGGAGCTTTGGCCTAAACTCCAAATCAATAAAGCTTCTTCTACTATTTCTCTGTGGTCTAGTAAAGTTCAGATGTAGCAGAATGAAGTCAAATTCCTCAGACTGTTATTTTCTCCTGTCTGATTGCCCTTTCTCTATGAAAAGCTGGTACTTGGCAGGACCCATGATTCAAGGAAGCACAAAGTGAACAACAAATTTAACCTCATATAACTTCCCACCCTCTCTCTTTGTTATTTCCATTAACCAGAAGTGAATGGAAAATGTAAATGTTAGTTTAGCTACCGGTCTATGCTTGCCTGCAACTTCCTATAGGTTTTCCAGAGTGCAAGCTGTGCATCAGCAGACCTGACCTGCTTGTTCTGGATGTGACCCTGAACTTTCCCAGAGCTCCAGAATATTCATCTCCTTGAGCAAGAAAAATACTTTCCAACAAATCAGCAAATAAAGGGACACAGTAAGTGTTCTCTTTTTTTTTTTGACGAGACTGATTGGTTCATGGATCCACTGGCTGCCACCCGCACTGGTTCACTCACAGCTTCCAGTTAAGAGTTCCAGTTATACTGGTTCAGGCTTATTTTTTCCACATGCTCCCAGCATCCTTGGGTGCAATAAAGGAGCCAGGACACACCTTTCCTCACAGGCAGCATCGCAAAGACAGCAAGTACCGCTCTGACCAGCTACAGACGCACCACAACGCTAACTTCAACTCCTTGCCCAACACCACCCTCTTCTGAGGTGGACGGCATGCCCTGACCCAGCTAGTGCCGTGCCCAAGCCCCAAAGCCCGGCTGTTGAAGGAGGTTTGATCCCATTAAGATCTTCTTCACGCCACTCAGCACTCGTGCTACGCTCTCTGTGGTTTATAACAGATGGGTTGTATTAGAAAGCCAGAAGCTCTGTAGCGCGCACTCCTCATATCCCTGCCTCGATATTTGCAAAAATCATTCATTCTGACTTCACGCAACAACAAATTATGTAGGACAGCTGTGCTGGCAGCAGAGTAATTTGTGTCAACCCCCTACGGTCAGGTTGAAAAAAGTGACCTAGGAACGCATATGCCAAAAAAAGACGGCGATTTTCTCTTGGCACGTTTTAATGAAGGTATCATTAATGCGGCCAGTGATTGGTATCATTTGGGTGGAACACGAAGAGCAGCGCTTCTGCTGCCTTTCATTCCTGTTGCCAGGATCCTGCAATCAGCTCTCAATAACATCAATTTGCTGGCAGCATTAACGATGTTGGAAATGCCCCCCTCCCAAAACTCTTAAAGCGCCTCGTATTTAGCCGTGCTCTTCAAGGGTGCAGCAATGAGAGGAAAATATGTATTATTGGTGATCAGATAATGAGATATTCCTGGATTATGACTGTCATTCCACCCTTCAGGCTTCAGCAGGTGCCATTTTCACCATGTGCTGCTTTTTGTAAGCCAGCTGCTGGGAAGCAGAGAGGTCACTGACTATTATCGGCAAAACGCTACTGGTTGCGCTTCAAGTGCAAACCTACGCGCGCTGCACAACCGGGCCCGGAACAGCCACTGTCCTCCGTGCAATCTGGACTGTCTGCTTTTCCAGAACAAGCTCCCAAACGCCCAAAATACCACACATCCACTCTGCTGGTGAAAGATCTCCGTTGAAAAGGCAAATGGTGTTTTCAGCCATGTCACGCCATTTACACGTGCTACAGTCTCAGTGCAATTAATGATCTCAAATATACCGGGGTAGTTATGCATCTACATAAGTTGTCCGGTAATTTCACCAAATAGATACAAAAAGTTTGGTTTTCCTCTCATTTTAGCTGTATAAATTAGCAGGAGCTCTGTTGGATATGCGCTGTTGTACAAACCTTGTGAAAGGAGAACGCAGCCCTGGAATTTTTCTTTCAACATTTGCTGACACCGAAGAAATTCACAGCAGCCCGCGCCCTGCCACCCTCTTTCCTGAGCTCCCCAGGCCTGGACGTAGAACAGGCGGAGGACCAGCGGTGGTGGTTTAGTGGTGCTGCGACGGGAGGAGGTTTCTAGCACGTTCTGGCCTGCAGCAACGTGTTCACTCTTCAGCTTACCCTAGAGACCCCTCCAAAATCCAGGGTCACCAGGAGTAGTGGGCTGCAATAGCTGACCCTGGTAGTTAGGAATCACATCTCCCGATGGATCACTATATCCCTCTTACTCACAGGATACTCATGCAATACAGCCTCTAAGGAGTTAAGTTTCTTCTTCCTCACAGCTGACAGGGCATAAAACACTTCCCTTGCCCTGCAGGCAACTCCCTTTCTACAGGAAAAATCCCAAATCGACACCTTCAACATACCACAGCGGATGTTGCAAGTTTACTCGTATCTTGGGTGCCATATGCTATACGGTAATATTTTGGGCTTTTCGAAAAAGCGTTGGTTTTCTACTTTTTTAATGTGTGTGAGGAAGCGTCTACCACCTAGTAACGTTACTCCGCTGCGCTGGAAGCAACAGGTCCGAGTATTCCTGGAGAATAAACATTTCGGTCCAGATGGGGTATTATATCCCTTGGTCTATTCCCCTGTGCTGCAGCAGGCACCCAACACCCAGCTCTGAACGGACCGATGACACAGCGTGAAAGATGTGCTGGAAGAAACCTGATGAGGTCAACCCCTCTATAACGACGACATTCTCCGTTACGTCGGGTCCGATTCCAGGCAGCGTGATCCCACGTAGGCCGAAGCGACGAGCCGCGCCGCGCTGCGGCCTAACGCAGAGCGCCAAAGTCACCAACCTCCCTGAAAACAGATGTCAGGAAGCCGCTCGCTCGCTGGAAGGGTGAGTGGAGGGAGGTGGTAATCAGCAGATCCGCGGCTCCCCGTGGACTGCGCTCAGCTGTCACTCACCCACTCAGGCACTCCTGGGAACTCGTGGAAGACGTTCCCGTCTCTTGGAGATCGCCTCCCGCCACGTAACGTGCAGATGGGCATCTGTGAGGGGAACTCTTCACTGTTCCTGCGAAAGCAGAGGGCTCCTTGTCCCTAGCCAACAACTCCAGACCTGCCCAGTGCCAGGGGGAGATTTCTCCTCACAGTTACAAACCCGCATCCCAGCCCAAGACCGTGCCAGGTTTCCACACCAGGGTGCCGAGCGGCCCAAAGAGAGTTAATATCGTGTCATCTGACAACTTGCTGCTGGATTAGTTTTCAAATTGTCACACTTTGACTATATCCTTTACTTTTTTTTTACTAAATGCAGGACTAGTGAGAGAACTGTGTATTTGATCGAACTCCCCTCCCTCTGTTGTACCAGTTATGCACAGAACACACACACGGCAGAGCGATCCCGGCTCTCTCTGCCTTGCTAGTCTTACAGAGCTCAGACAACAAGCAGATCATTCTTCAAACTAAAGGGGGAAGCCCAGGTTTTGCTCTAATTTAGCTGCAGTCTTCTTTCCTAACGTCAGAAATGCCAGTTCATCTGCAGCGATGACAGAAGACGGCACGTGGGTTTTAAGAGGGCTGTTTGAAACCCTCCAAACTTATTTGTTAAACACCAACAAGCAATCCCCAAACTTGAAAGACTGGTCTCTACAGTCTAGACCTGGATTCTTAGTTAGAAATGGAGGCCTCAACATATTTTCTCCTCTTTGAAACACCTATGTGCACACACAGGTACACAGATACTCTCAGGCAAATGGAATATATAAGAAAGTAACGCACAGTTTTAGGGCACCTTAAACAGTTAAGTTTCAGTAAAAACTCTGTAGAGAATCTTTTTACATGGTGCAAACTGGAGTCCCCATTTTTAGTAACACGTTCTCTCTGCAACAGTGATTCCAAGATACACACAGGTCTCTCCCTTTCATGCTTTCTAATTTCCAGCTAATAAGCAGGACAGTACACCTCACGGCAAAGAAAGCTTTTCTAGCCAGAGTAAATCACAGACTCAGGAGTGAACTAGCACAGTATCTAGGTGCAGTGGATGTTGTTGCAGCGTTACCAAAGCTTGTGGCTCTAATCCCAAGTGTCATATCCTACATTATGCCTAAATTCCCACTCCCTGAATTAGAAAGAAATTTTAACGGCTGTAGAAGAAATCCCAAAACCATGGACTGAGAATGAATTAAAGGCTTGGAAATCATCAGAAAGATACAGGTGTATTTTTGAAAATCGAATGAATTTTCAGTTGGCCTCAAGGTTTGTGAGAGGCTGGTGCTAGTGGGCAGCTACGGTGACACAAGGAGATGAAGTAAGGTCGCAGGGACCCCGTGAAGGGGATGACAGGTCGGCTGATGTCATTCCCACATTATGCAAAATGCAGGGAAAATAAATTGAATAGTTTAATACTCAATCTCCCTGCCTAGAGCAGCAGAGCAAGACAGCACCTAAGTGGGGACACTAGAGGGAGCAAAGACAAGAACGCAGATGGAGAGGAATGAAGGCAGGAAAGGAAAAGCCACACCAGTTCCTGAGGCAGCTTTGAAGAGGAGGGGGAGGGAACGGAAGGTTTTGTGTTTCTGAGCATTGTATCAAATTCACCGAGCATAGAAAAAAAAGAAAAGGATGGTCCTTTCTAACTGTGTACGACAAAGGGACCGGCTGGATTCTCATCCTGCACGTCTTATGAAGGGTTCAGGTTCTCCAGGTCAAACTGAGTCCTCACCCACAGCCAGGTAGGCACGTTACTGGGCACGGCTTTGCCCAAGTCCAGCTGCTCTTCTGGAAAGGCTGGATTCCAGCTCGCTCCGCTGGTGCTGCATCTTGAGGGCAAGTGGGACTGGGAGCAAGCAGTAACGCATTTTGCCGTCCCTTCGTGAGCTATGCAGACACGACTATGCCCAGGAGACAGATCCCTCCTATCTGGTTCTTCTCCCTGATTTTTGGACTGGAAATTCCTTAAACCACCCAAGCTAGGTCGAGGCTTTCTCACTAGTCTCCTCCAGTCAAAACACAAACAGCTATAAATCCCAACCATGCTTTTCTTCAAACAATCAGAATAAGACAGAGCTGCTCTTTCTGCAGTTTAATTCTCTCCGTTTAAAAGCTATTAGAAGTTATTAGCACTTCAGGACCCATTTTACAGCTATCTGCTTTGATCCTCTGCTTCCACAAGTCAGTTCCCACTCAGCTGCTTCATAACTTGTTGAATAGTTAATTTGTTTGGACATCAGCAGCAGCATTAAGGCTCCAGGCAATGAGGACATGCCGATTACTGTGTCAAGTGATTTAATTTTCAAGGGGGCAGTAGGAAGCAGTAGTTTAAACCGCTTAAAGGCTTGTACCTCTTGCTGCTGAGAAATAGGAAGAGAAACCCACCTGCTCAGAAAGCCTGTCGATTTAGGTTCAAAGAGGTGTACTTCTAGATCATTTATTTTGGGTGCTCAGCAGATGCTGAGACATGAACTGTGCATGAGAAATACCAGCTTAAGCGGCTCTGTCATGATGAAGCCTGCCTTAGCTTCTAAGAAAACTTAAAACCACTACAACAGAAGGTTGGAAAAACAGCCTTCTGAGAAGTGGCATTTTGACAGGATTTTTTTTTAAACCATTAACTTTTGTTTGCTGGAGCTTTCCTTGCAAAGTACGGGATCTGCATCCCAACGCGCTGCAGTTCTACACAAAATTTCTCAGTGTCAATTACTATTTGTCTTGGTTTGAAAAGACAGGTGTCTGCGGAGGAAGGCAGGAGCCTCCCTTGAAATGGAAAGTGCAACCCCCTTCCCTCCAAATTATTATAAGTTTGAAATTAACAGGCCTTCAGGCAAAGATATGGGGAATAGGAATAACAGTTCTTTACTAATATATATATATATAACACAAGGCAGGGAAAAACAAACAACCCACTGGTTTACACTGACAGAGTCAGGAAAACAACCTGACACCCTGTTAGGGGGGCAGCAGCAGTCCGATAAGATGCTGGCTGCAGTCCTCCTGAAGCGATGGATGTAGTGCTGTGGAAGCAGCGATCAGGGAAAAGAGTCTGGTCTTCCTCCGAAGGTCCAGTGGTAGGTAGGTAGCTCTTGTCCTCTGGAACTCCAGTGGGGGGAAAAGCTCCTCTGGGAATCCAGTGGCAGAAGGCTGCTAGGGTGTTGGAGATCTCCGTTTTTATTTGGCATGGACTGCTTGGCTCCTTCCCCCCGGGCGGAGCATCTCACCATGGGATGGGGAGTCGTGAGGCAGTTCCTTGATGGGCCATGAACAGGAGATAGTCCAGGAGCGAGTTCTCGATGGGTCAGGCGATAAGGCCTTGTTGTGCCCATTGACAGGAGATAGTCCAGAGGGGGGAGGCAGGGAGCACCGCCCCACCTGGTCTCAACAGCTCCTGAAGATGGTCATAGAATATTTTTTTTTTCCTTTTGGCACATTTTACACTGTAACCCAGGACATATTTCAAAAATATTCTGAAAAAGGAGGTATCCAGACTTGTCTACTTGAGGTACATTCTCCTGGCATTTAACAGATAAAGCCTTTGGAAAGGCTTTACCCCACTCTTAGCTGTATCTTAATACATTAATATATTTTTGAATTATTATCAGTAGAAGTAATAATTAACAATAATGTGATATATTACATATTAGCAGCTATCTATCGGTTATACCTCACACCCTTTCAGGGAGGTGACGCTTATACCAGCCACTCGTGTCCTTTTGTGGTAATCTTAACCCAATTTCCCAACTGTCCAAAGGCTCCTTTCGCTGGTACCAATTTTACCTTTAGCAGAACTGTGCAGCTTGGTGATATTAAAGTCAGCAAAACTCTCAAGTCTAGGTTCATTTTTCACGTTTAAAAATGCATACACTAGGGAATCCTCAGAAGGTCAGCCCTTTGCTGAGATGGGATTACAGCCTCCCTTGCTGGCAAAGAGCTCTGAGGCGAATGAAAGTGCACCAGTAAAGCTGGACTTCGTGCAAGTATAATAAAACTACCTGCTTGAGGAAAACACACAGCACAGAGACGAGATTTGCTGACACATGGGCTTTGGCTTCACACGTCTTTTCCTGCTCTTGAATGACAGAGTTATCAGAAATCTACTGTGGGGACCTGACTTTAGCTACACCAGTAAACCCACTATTTTTCCAGCACAAATGCAACTGCGTAAGAGTTTCTACTGGCAAAACTGAAAGAATAAAAAAAAAAAAAAACCCACACCAGAGTGACATGATACACAAATACCACTTTCAAGCTAGCTACACAGAATAGCTATACAAAAGACATTGACAGGTTCTGAGCAGAGAGTTCAGACATCCAGAAAATACAGTAGCATCTGGTGTGTGGATCAGTAGGAACAAAGCTTTTCAGAATAAAACTGAAAGGGGGAGAAACGCTAGGGTCTGTGAAATGTAACAAGTGATAGATGCACGAATGAGCCAACACAACTTTTCACGAGTTAACACCACTAGCACAGGTGTGAAGTTACGGGGTTTTTTTTTTCCCCCAAGGATGAGGAAACAGAATAGTGAATACACAGACTGAGACATGCAAACACATAAACCCAAAGGCTTATGCAGTTTTAAGGTACGTACATCCAGCACTTGGGAATAAAAATCCATTAAAGCTCCACATCGAAACAGCAACACAGAAGTTTGAGACCAACTGTCAGGGAAAGAACAAACAACAAACCAGAAAGGGATCAAATCTTGTCACACTCGCTACGTTTCCCGGGGTGATAGGTACTGCTGTGGAAGGAAAACTGGAGGTTTACTGCTGCAGCACACGACAGACCATGCAGCAGACCTGACGGCAACGGGCCAGAAATTCTACTTTAACTGTGTGCATTTATCACACAGCAGAAAGAGCAGGTCGATTCAGAGCAGATATCAAACCGGAATGCAGGATTCAGATGTCCCCCTGTCACTCACTCTCTTAGGAGTAAGTAATGCTTAGTCCAAGCATTTTGTGTTTGCAGCCCTGTTTCCTTACGTGGCGTACGTCCATCTAGAACTGTCCCACTGATGATAACTTGTGAAGCCATTGGCCAACTCAAATCCAATTTCAGCAAGGCTCAGAGAAAATCGCGTTCCGTGAAAAACACAGGCTGGACAGAGCAAAGAAACGGTTAACGGTCTCCTTACAGCACCGAGTGCTTTGACTAAGAGAACAAAAGCAGCGTCAGCTCAGTTGCAATACACCTGCTGAGTCACACGAGTGGGGAGTGAAAATGCACACCTTGTCTTAAAAAACAGCCACAGAAACGAGGTGCAAGATTACGTTGTGGCTTACGCGACCCTGAGTCCAAACACAGCACTGCTGACCGAACCTGATAAAGCAGCAGGCTGATCTCAGCGTGCGCTTCAAACCTGTTTCTAAAGCCCCATGTGGAGCCCTAAGCCAACACCTCTCCTGCGGCGGTCAAATTCAGCATTCATGCCGCTTGTTCCTGGAAATAAGGCAAAACAGGGAAAATATGGTTAAGAACTACCACGATAGAAGGCTACTGGCAGAACCTGGTGCACGCAGAGCCTGTCTGGTAACTTACAAATACACGTGATAGTTTCTTTTAAATACCTACTGAAACGAGACACAGCACAGGATAACACCCCTTGCTAAGAAAGTCCCCTTCTTTTTGATATATATACACATAGAGCACAACAGGGCAGCACATGCAATCCATGAGGTTCCAACACTCGTCTCTCTGGCCCTATTTTCTCTTCTGTCCAACTACAATTCACGTCCCAGGGCATGAACCGAGCACCGAGTCTTCTGCAGCCACCAGGTATCGACTGCCAGAATCCCAGTTCCAAAGGCAAGAGATTCACTTTAGCAAAAGCACAGGGAACATCCCACATGGCTCAGAGAACACCTCCAAAAGTATGTCTGTAGCATGTGTTACACCTAACGGACCAAGTTGTGTAACGACCACTCGGTTCTCATCCCATTCTCACAGGGACTGTCTCAACGATACCACCATAATCTCGACTGGTCCAAAGCTGGTTACGTGTCCAGGGTGTGTTACTGCAGATGATGAAACCCAGACTAGAGGAAAGTAAACCTTCAAGCCAACAAATCTAGCTAGCCAGACGGCACTGTGTACTGGGCAAAACATTCCTCCTGGCTCTTCCTGCTCCTGATCAACTTGTATTCCACTGCCGGGAGCAACCCTGGGTGAGCATTTTGACCACGGATCACCCCTGAATAAATGGGAGATTCGTTAAAAAACCTAAACCGCTCGCCATTGATTTTTATGCCTTACTACAGTATTATACCTGATACATATATATATCAGATATATATAGTTTCTCCAGGAGTTAAACATATTCTCCTTTCTTTTGTGTCGAGATTATGGGATTAAAAGAAACGGATCAGTTTTCATTTACACTCTACGTAACTACAAATAAATGAAACAGAATTACAGCAAGATTGCAATTTCCTTAACTAAAGAGAGGTCTGAAACTTTCATTTGTTTCAAAGTAAATAAGTAAACCCCACAAGTTCCTATTTACTAGACCCCGTAGTCAAACACACACCTGCTCACCTTAGCCATTATCACCCATTTTGGGTGTTCTGTCTTTATTTAGCACAGCAGGGCCTGCACAGCTATCGGAGCGGGAGCTGGATTCTGTTCCGGCCCAAACACGATGAACAGAGCAGTTAACCAAATTCTGATCACAGCATCTCTCCTGAGCCAGCAGAGCCCAGTTTGACTCTCGGATCCCAAGCTGAGCTTGCAGTTATGAAGAACCCCAACTTTCTACTGATGAAGGGAGAACACCAGAGAGAGAAACCACCGAGAAACCCCAACCGCGGATCCCCACCAAGTTACTGTTGGGATCGCTCGCAGCCTAGAGCCACAAAACACCTCCAAGCAAATGTTTACACTTTGCTCCATAAAATACAGTGGGGAAATCAGTGGGAGGAAGCTAGCAGGCCAAAAAAGATGACATTTGTGTAAATACCTGCCTCTAACCACTCAGTTCCTAACCTTGCAGGATTTCAAAGTCCATAACTTCTTTTAGCACACCAGCTGCTTCTCCTTCAGAAACGGTGACAGCAGGCAGTGTGAAAATGACACGACTTGGAGACAAACCAGTTTTATTTAAAAACAACATTTATATATATTACACACAATATTCCAAGTTAAAAAGAACGTTATCAAAAATGCTAAGTCAAATATTCAAAAGTTAAGGAATTCCAGAATTAAGATCGCCTCTGCAATCTTAATTTGAATCTCCTGGGTTACGCAGTATGCTACCGCCTTCAATTACAGGATCAGGTATTGTTTTTCGTGCAGGACCCTTGCCTCATTCAGCGTAGAGGGTGGATGATTCTCAATTAATGAGCAGCTATTCAACGTTTGGTTTCTTCTTGTTGTTCAGCATGCAGCCCATTTCTGACGGCTTGCCTCCACAGGGGGTTACTCAGAAACAGCTGAACAACTCCCTGATGGAGTGCTTTATTACAGAACAAGATCATTTCACCTCTGGTTAGTTTAACTCACTTTACTTCACCAAACTCGGACTCTACTCCAAGTGCATACGATTAATTTATTCATGGCTTTTCCACGGTTCACATTACTAATACATTTTTGATGACCTCATTGTCCCAACACTTCCATTTTATCTAGACTGACTGGTGAAAGAACTATTAGAAAGTTTCTCTGTTGTAGAAGTCTTCATTAATTTGGGATATCCAATCTAGCAAAGGAGAGCATGCTTTTTGTGGAGCCTTTAGCATTGTAAGGTGCTTTAAATGCTGAAAGCTCAGGGTCAGCTGCAGCTCTAAGTATACGGTGCTGCTGCAGATCAGGTATCTCCTCAAATTGAGTATCCAGAAGATGAGGAACATTCAGTCAATGAACACTTCAAAAAAAGGTTTCATTTGCAGCAGCCTGGCATTAGAACTTCAGCAGTAAAGGCAAAAATTAAACCAAGGTTTCCAAGGTTGCATTTAGAGGTGTGCTTATCAACAGTGCAAATGCAGCCAGGGGCATGGACCCCAAAAGACTCAAGTGCCAGTCCAGAAGCCTAGTGGGAAGAGAGGGAGAAGCACCTGCAGCTACCAGGATAAGGGGACTCACCACCCTCCTTCCATCAGAACCAATGTCAGACACACTCTTGCGTGTCAACTACTCCGTTGAGACCACCTCCGTTTTTCCTGCACTTTAAATCATTGATACGTATTTCCAAACTTCTCCGACCACTGAAGCTGTGTAGGAGAGTCAAAGACTCTTCCACAACATAATCTGCCAGGCTTCCAGTTTATCACTAAACTGGTCAGCTTTGTGTGGACCAGTGCAAGAAGGGCTGAGACTCCTTGTCAGTGGGCTTCACTTGGTTTAGCTGGGAGGAAAGGAATGGCAAGGGGTCTCTGGTTCCACGCCGGATTGTTCAGAGCCCGTTGCCTATTTCCTTCAGGTCCCTTCTTTTCCCACACTGCCAAACTGTCTCTGCTCCAGTCCTCTTCACGTCTGACTCTTCATCCTACTTTCCCATTTTCCTCACCAGACATTGTCAGTGTCCACATTTCTGTCCCAGTCTCTGCAGTCAGTCACTCCCCCATCAGATCCTGGACCCAGCTGCTTCCCTCCTAGATCCTCCCCAACCAGTTCCTCCCCTATCTTGGAGAAGTACATTCCCTAAATGACGAGGCTCCTCTGGTAAATCCCACTTTTTCCACTTTCCCTGTATGTACTGGCTCTCCACCCCAATCACCCTTCACAAAGTCCTTAACCGAACACAGTGCTTCTTCCCTCCCACTCCCAGCCTCCTTACTGATCAGTCCTGGGCTACCCTCACCTCACCTCCAACTACAACTCAGCCTGCCAAACCCCAGTGTTACAAGTCCTAGAAGGCCTCTTCTGATCCAGGCCACTGCACGGTCTGTGGAGATGAAATCTGCAGGTGCTTGGGCTTAAGGGCAGGCGGTCCACGAGGCTGTTCACATCGCTCTACAAAACCTAGTTTCCTGAGCTTCCTGACACTGCCCAGAGGTAAGATACCTCAGTTCCTAAATCTGGGCTCTCCTTTCAGCTGCTCTCTGAAGGAGACTCTGTCTGCCATGGTTTGTAGGAGACCAGCGTGTTTATCCTCGCAGGCCAACGGTAACTTTTCTCAGCAACTCATAGTCTGTACTGCACTCGCAAGTTGGCCAAACTCAGGTAAATTTTAATAAAGAGGGGAAAAAAAATACTAACGGTGATAAAATTCATCACTCCATCAGCTTTTAGTTCCACGCTTCAGGACCAGAAGCGAATACCTTAGAGGGAAGGACTAAAAACCCCCAAGACACATAGAGCTGACGCATTACATTTGGCAAACTGTCACCAAACCATCGCAACTGAACAACAGAGCTTAAACCTGAGGAGGCCTCAGGAACAGAAGAGCTAACTGATGACAATTAGTCAAGGGATAGGAAGTCTTGCAGTCAAACAGACGATGCTTTTCTGTCTGTACATCTGCCTCCAGGCATCAATGTACAGAACCGCACCGCCTCTGGCAGAAACCAGGGAAGCAGCAGGGTACACAGAAGCCCGTGGTGTGGCACCGAAGAATAAGGGACACTGACTTAGCGGGAATGAGAATTAAGGGAGAAGAAGAGGTATACAGATCTTCTGGCATGGGAAGAGAGAGCAGAGACAGATGCACGTCAAGGTGGAAAGCACAGAGTTTCTGGTTGCAGACTGTCCCTGAAGCGTAAGAGCGAACGTGCTGGGAAGGTGGGGCACAGAAGCATCTAGCAGGAACAGCGACTTCAGGCTTCAAAACAAATGATGCAAGTGACTGCAAAACAAACAACACAGCTGCTCTCCAGAAGCCTAAGAGGATTAAGGTGTTTCCAGCCTTCTTCGCACCTTCTTAAATCCGGGCTCCTCTTGGTGCCATCAGCACGACCACTAGAGCACCGCGTGCCCACCAGCACGCAGCGCCTTACGCTGGAGACTGGCCACGATTTAACAAGCTCTTCCTGTCTAAGTCAAATATTTACCCTGTTCTGTGTCCTCATATATTGACGTGATGGTAGAAGCAAGACAAAAAGATGGAAAAGTAGTTTTAGTGACCAGTTTTCTCCCTTCCCTGCTAGTTCCATCCCAGAAAGCAGCTCTCTGCAGAAAAGCCCCGGCTCCAACGCCTCCCGGCTGGCCTTCCAGGCAAGCTCCGGGGGAAGGGAGGCAGCTGCTGCAGTTTCCCTACTGAAAGAAAATGAGAGAGAGACTGTTAACCTTAACCAACGTTTGAACAGGGCCTTCTTACGCTCCAACAGCTGCTGTATTTCCATTTTAAAAGAAAATCTGAGGTGAGAAGAAAGAACCTCCTGCACAAAACACAGGAGGGCATGTAGAGCACGTGGAAGTCCACTTCCAAGAGCAGGCAGCTGCTTCATGAATGGGAGATACTGTCCAGAGACACGAGTGGTGTGCAAATTGAACTAGCGCTCTACGTGAGGCAAGAGGCAACAAAAGACAATCCAAGAAATGACAAGGTTGGTGCTGGCAGAGATCTGTTCTGGGATTACTCGGGGTCACTCCAAAGAACTTTCAGCTTCTTCATCAGCTCTGACCTTTGCAATCCAGCAGTGTAAAACAAGATGTACCTATCCTACATGTTCTTACTATATTTTGCATTTCCAGAATGTTCACGATTTGATTCAAGTCGTTTTCAGGAGATTTTTGATCTGGTAAAAGAAATACCTTGGCTCTCTAGCCACTAATGCTAGGATTAGAAATTTATGTAGATCAACAGAAGGAGTTGGACTCAGTGGAAAAATCTAGATTTATATTGCTGTTGCTGAACCAAAATTTATTCCTCACCTCGTAGACATGAAACCAGAACTGTTTCACGGTAAGAAAAGAAAAGTCACTACACAAGATCAAACACGTTGTCTCTGAGCCCAGGATTCTGACACTGGTCGGTCCCCGATGCTTTTAAAAAATGCTTTTACACTTACAGAGAAAAATTAATACAGGAAATCTGCCCAAAAGGGAATTTCCCCTTCACATCTGCTAAGTAGTGTGTGTCTTACAACCACAGGTCACAAAAACCGTACTGCTTATAATTACGGATGTGCCCATTCCCACACGAACATTGACACCTTGACTGAAACCCTTCAGGGCTTTCAACCTCAGCGCACACTTGCAGGAATTAATTCTACAGGAGAATACTGTGCCGTGTACAGAAGCATTCCCTCCCATTAATATTATCTGTAACACCTCTCAATTTCACCAAATCCCTCCTCAAGTCTCAAAAACTGGCAGCGATTAGGAATTTCTGACTGACTTCCTCAGTTTTATGTATTTTCTATACTCTTACCATACCCCCTCTTGCCTGCCTTCCTCCTGGAATAAAGACTTCGGGAGCCATTTCACAGACACCCATGCACAACGCTAGCGAAACAGTCTGATAATTCCCACCAACAATGCCTCTGAAGTCTCAAAACTCATTCCACGTTTTATGATCAGGCTGCATTCAATTAAAATTAGCGATACTGATGGATGTAGCAGCAGCGCTAGGGTAAGCCATTTTTACATTATGTACTCATCCAGGAATAGACTGTTAACTGATTTTTTTATTAAGTAAATTTTATCTCGCCTAATAAAACCAAACCTTCTGGTTAGGACTGAAGAGAAGAAGAACAACACACAAGCACTGAAACTTTTTGCATAATGGGATTCCACTTCATTACGTTTGGCTCTAAATTTTGCTCTTTCCCTGCAGTCAATATTTATAACTATCAAACAAAGAGGAATTTGATGGCCTGGCTTTTATGAGAAACTTTCCTCTTAATAATTCTTTTTTTTTTTAATGCAGGCCTGCTCAGTTCTAAATAAGGAAAGCCATATTCTTTTCTCACTGCGCCAAGGTGAAATGGTGACCCATTACATGTAATGGACTTGTTTCAATCTCTCCATAATGAGAATAGCACCTTGACAACACTATAGGCATTGAAGGCAGAAGAGGCGAAAACATTACCTTGGGAGTAATCTCCTGGTATCACATACCCCCATTACAGTGGTATCTGATGCGCTTTAATTTGTCATTGTTTGTAGCTTAAGTCTCTAAGAGACAGGACAATCTCAAAGTGTGACAAATTGCTAATTACAACATTTAAAATAGAAGCAGCAATGGAAATGTCGACGATCTGACTGGGACATCAGAGATTTTCGCAGTGATGAATAAGAAACATTTCCCCGCAGACTGGGAGAGAAGCTTTGAGCCATTTTTCAAAGCTTTGGGCCATTTTTCAAAGCTTGACGAACTTCTCAAGGAGTTACAAGTGTTCATTTTTCTTTCAGCCCTTCAGTTACTGTCAGAACATATTGTGGCCTTTCTAATGGCTCCCAGGAACTCCAAACAGCATTCGCTGTCAAGGGATCATAAGCACCTTGGTCCGAGTCCGGCAGACACCAACGGGAGCCGGGCATTTGTAGGCCACTGCTGACTGGGGTCGGTGGGCTTACTCATGACATCAAGTATTTACTGAACCACTGATTTTCTGGGAAGAGTAAGTTTTCCTGGAGGAGACAGGGCTGTACCATATAAATACTGTTCCTGTAGTTGGTCCCCTCACCTTCAAACTGACTGATACAGCTTCTGACCAGTTAGAAAGAGAGAAGATTCAGGAAGTGGCAAATTGGATAGCGTGAGAAATTTCAGTGTATTAGTCATCCTGGGTTAAGAACAAGTATTTGAAAAAAAGATTCAATGTAGCATAAAAATACACTAGAACATTTTCAGACATTCCTTATTGGCTTGCTTACAAGTTCATAGGCAAAATGCTGGGGAGAGTTAAACGTGAATAAAAATGGACGAAAAACTACCCTTGCACTAATACAAAGCGGTAGAAATTTGTATTCCCAGGCCTTTGCATATGTATATGTATGCACATACATAAATATGTATGTATACACACACATTATATATAGCTTTTTCAGTTGACATAAGATACTTCAGTAAGAAGCTGCGTATAAAAAGAAATATAAAAAGAAGTTTTATGCAATGCATAAGACAGAAAACTTCAGTTAGTAAGAAAAGGAGAACTTGGGGATGAAAATATCAATTAAGGGCTAACCAGACCTGTAAAAGCCTTCGTTAGGCTTGTTAGCTGATCTTCCATCGCTAGCTGGCAATGCAGAGAAATTCTTAAAAAACGAAACCAAAGAAAATACCTCAAACCATACCTTCAGAAGAATGGATGGCATCTCTGCCAAAAACCAGGCCTCTGCACACTTGAAATGGAAGTTATACATTAAGGTCGGTCTCCAGGTGATAAACCCCAGGTTCTCTTCAAGACTAGCTGAGAAATGCACCATTTGCAAGTTCAAAGCACGGGGACAGGTTCTAGCTGCGCTTCCAGCACACCGGTATGGTAGCAAAGCTGTGAGGTGCTTTTTCTCCACTCCATTGGTTTGCCCTACAAAAGAACCAATTGCAATGGCAATTCTCCTCCCCTGACTCCCGTGAGGGACCTGCAGGAGGCAGGGAGGCTGCAGCAGGCACAGGTTACCCCTCTGCACCCCAGGCTGGCGAAACGACGGCGAGGAGCGTAAAGTTCCGCTCCGCAGGTAACGCTGCCGAGCACGGCACCGCGCCCCAAAGGGTCCAGAGTTACCCACTTCGCCCCGTGCTAACGCCACGGTTGCTTTTCTTGACGTGACACCCTGATCGATACGCCACCTCTAATCCAGAGGCTCTTCATTAAGAAGTTGCCAAGGATCAACATTTTGACTGTTTCAGCCTTGAACTGCCAAAGCTGGTTGAATTGCCCACAAACCGAAGGAAGGACAGTCACGCCGTAGGCAGGCGCAGCCTGTGCGGGGACTGTTTGAGCCATTTTTGGGTGCGCAGCCGACGAGCTCGCCTGTAGTTTTATACGAAGTGGACACACCAGGCCTCTCGGCTTTGTTGTGGCAACCCCCCTGGCTCCCCATTTCCCCTTCATTTTAGGATGGAGCTTCTTTCGGGCAGGATGCTTCTGTAAGCAACGGAACTATATAGCCTACATTTCAAAGCTAATTTCTTTTTAAAAGTGTGGACATGAGGAAGGTGGCAGAGGGTGGGATGTGACTTAAAAGCAGATGGAAATGCAGAAGAACAGTTGCTTAGCACCTATAAAAGTCAGGCCCACTTCTTCACAAGATATGTATGTATTTAGGTACCCATATTTAGGCATCCACATTTGAATTTTGGCCTCTAAATAACCTAAATTCACCACAGTTTGGTTGTTGGTTTTCGTTTGGGTTTTTTTTGAACGTGCAGCTGACTAAATAAACAAAGATATTAAAAGTCCTAAGAACCATGCTGCCGTCCTGGCAGCAATCAGCTCTTCAGCACTCGGGGACAGCCTTGTATTACCTGTGCTCCTGTGGGGAGCTTTGCCATCCATTAATGAACGAACGACAGAGATCAGAAAAAGGTGCTGCAGAAACTTAATTCCACCCTGATTTTTCAGCCAGCGGGACAATAACGGATCACCAGCAGCCTCCTTGCTTTTGTCTGAGCAAGAGATGCAAATTAAAGATTGGAGTCAGAGGCAATTATTCAGCCTAAGCTATTTCACGTGGGCGTATGTATGTATGTATGTGTAGCATCTATTTCTCTGGGACTGAATCAATATAACACGACAGGACAAAGACAGACAGCATTTCAGAAATGCAAAAAAAGAGAAAAAGCCTGGATTGAAAGCCAAGAAGAATGTGCTCAAAAGCACTTGGAAGCTGAAAACATTCCTTTTACATTCTACTCTATTTCCTACTCAATTAAGAAAACTCACCTGATAAAAGGAGCAAGAAATTACCCTGCTTAATGACACAGATAAGGGAAGAAAACAGAAGCATTTAATTCCCATAAGCATCTCCTGCCTTTGTCTCAGCCTGCTTTTTATGCCTGGATTATGCTAACAGTATTAATCTTTGTGTCTGTGACTAACTCCTGGGTTTTTATGTTAGTGACCTGATTCTGCACTAACACGCTCCTCCCAGTTTGGTGAAGCTCCCCATGTGATCTCTTCTCCCCCCTAAATAAAGTTGAAAAATTTGGCTGGGCTCAGTGAGCGCTGCTGAGGTAGCGGGTGCGTGGAGCTCTTCCACCCTCCCTGCAGCTGCAGCACAAGTAACGCGCCTGTTCAGCACGATCTGCCTCTCGCTTGTAAAGCCCAAAGGGGGGGAACGAGACCGGCCACTTCGCCAGGTCTCAGGCTACCTCCATGGTCAGGCTTCAGCACGGGCTCCCAGCCTTGCCACCCCCTGATCGCTCTCCCCTTTTGCAAGTAGCCCAGCGAGCCGAGGAAGATGTGGCCGGAGGAGGTGAGTGCTGCATGGCTATGATGAATCCTTTGTGCGGAACCGGAGGCTCTCAGAAAGTGGAGGAGGGAAGGGGGCAGCGGCCGCAATTATTTTTTTTAAACGGACACAAAAGCCTCCTTTCCTCCCCCGTTAGGCGAAGGGCACGTGTGCCCCTTTCCGAGGGAATCTCCCTAATGAGCCAATTTCCCGACAAAGCTCGTTTGCCTGGCGCGGGGCGCAGAGCACGGCAGCAAAAAAATGCCCGAGCGTCGGCAAACGCCCGCTGCAGCCGTGCCGGTGGTCCGGCTGGGCAGGGGCTGCTCCCACTGCATCCTGCTCCAGCCCTCCGCAGCCTCCCAACTGGGGGCACGGCGCGGTACCCAGTACCCAGGGCTGGCACGGCAGCGGGCATCGCAGCACCTGGTGTGCGGGGCTGGCACGGCGTGGCTGGCACCCGGCCTGCGGGGTTGGCATGGCACGGCACGGCACGGCACCACGACACCCGCCGTGCGAGGCTGGCCCAGCCCAGGACGGCGCAGCGCGGTGCCAGCACGCAGCCTGGCACGGCACGGCACCGCACCGGGCAGCGCCGGACCAGCGGGCGGGATTGGCACGGCAGGGCACGGAGCAGAGCGGCAGCCAGGGCTGCGCTGCTCAGCCCAGGGCCCCTCGTTGCCCCCCACCGCCCACCCACCCTTCACAGAGGTGGAGGTAACATCCTCCCTCGCAGCACAACGGTGCGCCCAACACCCCTCTAAACACACCCTCCTCCTCCTCTCCAGCCCCAGCGGGGCCCCAGGGACCCCTCGCCCTTTCCCCTTCATCGTGCACCCACTTCTGCACAGGCATGCAAGCCTCCCCCTCAGCTACCCATGGTTCTTGTTCCCTCTGTTCACCCACAGAAGCAGCACCCCCCTTCCTCCCCCTCCATACACACACCTGGTCAGCACGCCTTGCTGAACCCCTCAGCCCACAAAAGGGGGAAGGGGACATGCCCCTCATCGCCTTCCACCCACGGCTAAAGCGGCGCACGGGCACCTGCCATGTAACCCCACCGATCTCTTAACACGTTAATGGATCTCAAACGCATTTCACAGAACTTTTCCCATTTGGAATGTGATTTGGAGCTAAAAGGAAAGTCAAGGCTGACCAGCAAGCACTGAACGCTTAAAGAAAGTCTTTATTCCCTTCTCCCCCCCCCCTTGCCGACTCCTTTAGCGTCAGTGCTTACTGCACACCAGTTCTACCCACCCAGAGACAAGCTACTTGGGCTTCAAGACTGGGAGAAGGGGGCAGGGAGGAGGAAGGAAGGGTGCTTTCTGCACACCTAGAACTCTCAGATGATAGACACTGTCCCCAGCCCATGCTGTGGGAAAAGAAATGTGATCTTATTCCAGAAATGTGCAGACACAAAGTAGCTGCATCTAAAATGACATTCATCACTCCCCCTCTCAGCCCCCTGCTCCCTCCCACCCTTACTATTTTTCTTGCACCACTTTAAAGGTGAAATTCCCTGAGTATTGAATAAATTGTAGTCCTAGACTGTAACTATTCATAAAGAACAGGCACACTGGCTGGAAGGAGAAGAGTTTTCTTTTTAAATGAGTTGCATGAATACTTGAATGTTGAAATATTCTTTTGCTCTTTGGCACATTTAAAAAAAAAAAAAAAAAAAAAAAAATGTTATCCCTGCGGGAGTTTCAGTCTTGGCAGATTTCAGATCCAAAGAGAAAGGCTGCAAAGTGTCCCATCCATAATTACTTTCCTTGCTAGCAGTAGGGAAGGAGAAAAAAAGCAGGGGAGAGATTAAAAAAAAAAAAAGGGAGGGGGACACAAAAGCAGATTTCATTTGTTCATCTCCCTTTCACAACCAATTAGCCCAGAATCAGAATCCTCTTTTAGCTGCAAAGAGAATGAGAATTTAATGAAAAGGCCACTGATTGTCTTAAGATCTTTTTTTATGAAGGTTCTTAGGTTTTGTTCACTTGAATTCAGCTCTAAACAGCTTTCAGGTTTTGTTTATCCTATAACTCAAGAGAACAATTAAGCATCCACTTGTACCTGGATTGGTAAGTACTTGTTCTGACTCCAAAAAACATATAACAAAGAGCATTAGGACAAACTGATCCTAGAAACAGGCAAATGGAAAAAAAAAAAAAAAAATTTGCTGAGCAAGTTCAAGCATCAGTGTAGACTAGGGAATTGTTTGCATTCCAGGGTTTGTGTTTTCACAGAATAACATTCAAAACGTAGACCAATGGAAAAATTCACAGGCTGCTTCTGTAATTGCACAATGTAATTGTCCCTGAGTTTGAAAGGTGTGTGGGAAGAACAGCATAAAATGCTGTGGAAAAGAAATTAATAGGAACTAAATTAGCAAAAAAGTTAACCATGAAAGACAATTTCAAAGGGAAAAAAGAAGCCACGTTTTACAAGGTACATTTTTTAGCTGATAAGACTGTTCCTTTAGTAGGAAAAAAGAGAGAACGGCTTATCAGGAAAATCCACCCTCCAAAAAGAGGAATAGCGTGTGTTGTTTTGAGAAAAACGATCTCAACACAGTTTTTAAAATGCAGTGAAGCCTATTTCAAAGTGAACATCAGGAAGGAACAGATCAACTGTTCAGAGAACAGCACTTTGATACAGCACTGTTTTCCAACGTTAAAAGGGAAAAAAAAATCCAAACCCTTTCCCACATATGAGCATGTCACGGGACTAAGACTCTGTGTCTCCTCCTAACGTGTTTTATCACAACATGCCTCAGTCAGCACAACTATGGGGAGCACACAATAAGACAGCTTCAAAGCTACCCTAACACTGTCCTACAGGGATTTCACTGATCAGGATGATAAACTTTCCTCACACCACTACACAGAGCAGAAGGCTAAAATATGTACCACAGGTATATTTTAGCAGCACTAGTTTAAGGAGGGAATCATCAAGCGTTCAGTCTGTAACACGACTTGCGTGTAGCTCGTTCCTGGTAACAGGCAC
The DNA here is from genome assembly GCF_034619465.1 of Leptosomus discolor. Lineage (NCBI taxonomy): Eukaryota > Metazoa > Chordata > Aves > Leptosomiformes > Leptosomidae > Leptosomus > Leptosomus discolor. The sequence goes on along the minus strand of NC_141399.1, from coordinate 47,833,160 downwards.
CAGCAACTTCCATAAGGATTTGGACTTTGTACAGGCAAAAGACAGCACTTGCCAAAACACGCAGTTACAAAGAGGCTGCAACGGCACCTAAAAAGCTGCTGGTGTTTAGCAAATCGCTGTTCTACTGAATCAACATGTTACACTATCATGAGAAGTCACCAACAGCATCAGTGGGATGAACATCAATTTCAGAGAGAGTCTGAATCCGCAGCACAACAGGTCTGTGGCTTCAATTGCTCTACGTTTCAGGGATTCCTTAATTACAATCAAAACCTTAAAAACCAGAATTAGCTCCATATGGGTTCTCTACAAACCAAATGCCCAGGAAAAGAGTGTGCTACATTTACGGTCCACGCTAAGCCCAGACACCTGCCCCCACGAGTTCTTGCGGCACACAAAAGCAGCTGTCCCGAGCAGCCCCACAGCCTGCAACTTCCCTCCAAATCCACGGCCGCTGTTTTGCTCAGCATCTCTCAAGGCAGAGGTAAGATGCTACCAGGTTCTGCTCTAAAATGACTTGCTTTTGTCACACACAGCCTGCCCCTCAAAGTTGCCCAAGCCCACTGCAGCTTTAAGGAGAACCAGGATGTCACTAGATATTGTTCCTTTTACAGGAACAAGATTGAACTTTCTGTCGGTTTACAGCTCTGACCAATGCTGGAATGAGTTATGGCAAGTGCTTCCAAAACTTGCGTACAAGGAGGAGAAAACCTCAGGTATAATGAAGCCAGAACAGGCTGAACTACTGCTACAAGCAGAGTTTTCTTGCTCACTAGGATAAAAATAGCGTAAAGCATTCTGAGACACTAGGGCTAGAATTTCAAACACTTAATTAAAAGATTAATTGGCTTCCTTAAGTTGCCAGTTATATCACTGGATGTAATTGCAAAGGGTTTATGCAAATTGAGTTTCTAAGGATGACTACGCGTAAAAATCTAATACAGATCACTTCTTGCTATTTTGTTTTGAGATTAACAATATGGAAGACAAAGGCAGAAAGAGATTGTTTGATTTTAGGACTCCTCAGGTAAATCTGTGGGGTTTAACACCTACAAACACACTTAAAGTGCTGTTCTGTAACAACCCGACATTTATTGTTTAAGCCCATAACCCCAGAGTACCCAGAACCTTCCGGGAAGCAGGAAGCCTAGCTGGCTCTCAGCTCAAAGCTGATCAGCACCTTGTAGACTTGAAACCTTAAGGTTTCCAAAGATAAAGACAGATGTGTCCTGTACGTACGTGGGTTTTGGAAATGGCAAAGGTGGTCTCGTGCACTTATTCAAAATACTCCTAAAATACGGCCCTTTGGTCTTACATGTGAGTTTACAGAAGATGCAGTGAAAAAATAAGCAGCAAGGTTAAAACATCTCACCACACGCTTTTTGAAGCCTCTCCTGCCTTCTCTGCTTCTCCCATTCCGTCCTCCTTTCCCTCCCTCCTCCTTGTCCCCGCTTTCATTTGCTCTCACTCTCACCCTGGCTCTCATCTGCAATTTTCTGCCCAAGTATATTAGTAGATGTCTTGCTACACTAGCTCTGGAGGAGGAGAAAAGAATCATTTACATATCAGGTTTACAACATGATGGATACATTTCATAGAAATGCTTTTACATCAAAAAGATGCAAATTTAGAGAAAGGAGGCACGTTCTTCTGTAACTCAATAAAAATGGAAGAGACGATTTGAAAGGCAGCAGGGAAATTACAAGCAAGCTGAAGGCAGAAAGCAAGCCAGGAAGCCTGAAACTATATTAAAAAGCCAATAAATATTTAAGATACAAACGCTAGAAGTAATTCAACATTTGACAATGCCCAGAGTATGTATGGATGAGTATGTATGACACACACACAGAGATAGAAACCAAAGATTCTCCTACGACTGAAATCGGGGTTTTTTACACTAGTTCATCAGGAGCAGGCTTATAGTTTCAGGTCAGTCATCTTTAGCTTGGAAAGATGTTTTTGTGTTCATTTGAGAGCAGCATTACACATTTTTCTGCTAGTTTCTATGCCCTTACCAACCATTCTTCCTCAATCAATATCATCGGGAAGCCAAAGGCAGTTTGAGTCAGCCGAAGGGTCAGGTACGTACAACCGGCTTCCTCTTAACACAACAAAACTGCAGCAGTGCAGTAGCTCACGGATCATTTCTGGCCTTCATCCTTCCAACAGAGCTGAAGATTTCAGACATTCACTGAACTCAGTCCGTCCTTTAACTGAAAAGCAGCATCAGAAAAGAGAGTTATCCTAACACTAAAACAAACCCAAACCACAGCCAAGTAAAACTTCACACAAGTCTGTTCTCCCACTCAGCATGTTGATTTTTTTACTATTTTTTTTAAGGATTCAATGCAAATCATCATTACTCTTTTTAATGTAGCACTGAAAACATCGTTATTACCAAGTCACTATCAGAGACAAGTTTTGCCCTTACAAGATGCGAGGAGTCTCAGTGAAGCAAGAAAGCTGTCGATCAACATTCTTACCTCTTTTCCCTAATTCAGTATGTGACAGATGCCAATAACCTGCGTTAATATTTGCAACACTGATTTTTGTGACTGTAATTTGTTACTATAATTTCCTTTGTTCTTCTCATGTAAATTGTGTTCAACCTGCTCTTACTTTCCACCCTCAAAAGCTACACAAAACCTCAAAAATATATTTGCCTCTGCTTTGTCGGAGTGCTCTCCTTAAAGGCACAGAGGTCAAGCTTGAAGGACAAAAGGAAACCAATGCCTGTCCTAAGGATATTACAAAACAAGGAGCAGATTTCATCCTCCCCATCTCATACCAAGTTGTACTTTACTTTAAACATTAGCTTGCTAAAGCAGAAAGATATGAAAACGTGAGCCACGGCAGCAAAGTCCATCTCCAGGCAAAGACATACCTCAATAGCCTACACTTCTCTAAGTACCAAAGGAAAACAGGACTATTTCATTAAAAGGTTTAGCCATGTATTCAGCTTACAGATATGAAAAAAATTCCTTCTAAGAAATCAGTATTTCCAGACCAAAAAAAAAAAAAAAAAAAAAAAAAATCACTCAAACTATTTTTGTAAATACCTGAACCTTTCTAATATATTTTATCAAATGTTAATGGGAATTCAATGTGCACCGTCCTGAGATAAGAGTTGGCACGTTCATAATCTCCGACAAAATACACTGAAGACTTGTGACTCACACAACAACAACCAAACAATGTAAGAATAATTTACTCCCTACTGTTTCAATTAAATTAGAGCATGGACAGTGAAGAACGTTTGGGGGTTTTTTAATGGGAAGTTCCCTCATGAGAACGTGTTGACGCTGAAACTTCAGCAGATGGAACCTGACTCACCTTGACACGGGCACTTTGTGCGTGTAACACAACGATTACAGATAACGTGAGCAGCCTTCTAGAAATTTAAGCAGAGCACTAGAGATCCAACTCTTCCTCAAAACCTGAAATCTCAGCAGGACGTTCCCATACGAGCTGATGCCAAGACCTTTACCTCCACTACCACCATGGTCTCACCAGCGCTGAGCAGAGGTGAATAACCACTTCCTTCAACTTGCTGACAACACTGTAATGCAGGTGAGGACGCCACTGGGCTTTACAAGAGCTCAACGCTGCCTCCTGCTGAGCTTCGTGTCCACCAGGACCCTCAGGTCCTTTTCCACAAAGCTGCTTTCCGGCCAGTTGGCCCCCAGCATGTACTGGTGCACGAGGCCGCTCCTCTCCAGGGGAAAGTCTTAGTGTTTTCCCTTGTTGAACTGCGTGAGGTTCCTCTCTGCCCACTTCTCCAGCCTGTTGAGGCCCCTCTGAAAGGCAGCACAACTATCTGCTTTACCAGCCACTCCTCCTAGTTCTGACCATTTGCACCCCTGCTGAGCGTTCGCTCCATCTCATCATCCAAGTCCCCAACGACAACACTGACCCCAATATCAACCCCCAGGGTTCACCACTACTGACTTGTCTCCAAGTGGACTTTGTGCTGCTGACCTCAACCCTTTGAGACCAGCAGCTCAGCCAGTTTTAAATCCACCTCACTGTCCATTTACCCAGTGAATATTTCACCAGTTTGTCTATGAAACGGTCCGGCTGACACGGCCAGTCAAGATAAACAACATCCATCACTCTCCTTCATCCAATGGGCTGATCATTTTATTGTAGAAGGCTACCAGGTTGGTCAAGGTTGTTTTCCCTCTCATAGATCTATGCTGACTACACCCAGCTACCTTCTTGTCCTAATATGCTTGGAAATGGTTTCCAAGAAGGCTTGCTATGTTACCTTCCCAAGGCACTGAAGTGAGGCTGACCAGCCTGTACTTCCCCAGATCCTCCTCCTCACTCTTCTTGAAGACAAGAAACTTGCTTCCAGTCCTCTGAAACCTCCCACAGCTTATCACGACCTTTAAAAAACTTACCAACAGCCTTACAATGACACCGTCCAGCTTCCTCAGCACTTTGTGGGTGTATCCCAGCAGCTCCCACGGGTCCTTAAGCACTCCCTAACTCAATACCCTCATATCAAGGGTAAGTCCTCACTGTGACAGTTTTCTACTGGTCTTACAGGGCTGGGATTGCTGAGGGCAATCTGACCAGTAATGACTGAAGCGAAGGTGGTATTAAGACTTTGGCCTCTTCCATGTCCTTGGTCATCACACGCCCTGCCCCATGCAGGCCCACATTTGCTGTAGATGTACCTACAGAAACCCTTTCTGTTGCATTTATGTTCCTTGCAAGATTCATCTCCCGATGGGCTTTGGCTTTCCTAACCCCATCCCTGCAGGTTCAGCCAGTGATGGTCTATTCCTCCTGGGTCACCTGCCCCTGTTTCTACCTCCTGAGTGCTTCCTTTTTATGTTGAGTGCTGTCAGGAGCTCCTCGTTCATCCATGCAGACCTCCTGCCACCATCACTTCATTTCCTGTACCTTGGGATAGACCATTGCTGAGTTTGGAGGAGGCAATCCTTGGAAATCAAGCAGATCTCCTACACACCTCTTCTCCCCAAGAGTGTCCTACACAAGAGCCTTCTAAGCAGGTCCCTGAAAAAGGCCCAGGTCTGCTCTCCTGAGCTTCCATGGCAGCACTCCGGTCATATGAGCCATGCTTGTGATCCCAGTGAGATCATCACCTCGCAACTTCACGAAGACCTCCAACTCCTCCTCTTGTTCCTTCTCCACACTCCGTGCATTAGTGTACAGGCACTTCAGATCGACACCCAGTCATGTTGATTCCCAGGAAAAAGCAAGAGCTTCTCCCATAAAGCTTTCTTCTTGGCACTTGCTCAGCTCTGTGCAGACACTTGGGGTGGGCCCCCTTCAGCCACGTTTTGCAATTTTTGAGGTTTCTCTCATTCATATCACCCTGCACCCATCACTTGCCAACCTGGGTCACCAATTCATCCACAAGCAATAAGAAGCAGCATTCTTTGCCCTCCAGAAGCTTAAAAGTAAGGCAGACCAGAAAGTGGTGGCAGCATTGCCGTATTACCCACAGACACAGAGGAGTTTGGTCATAGTCACTCAAGAGTCCGCAGCAGAGCCACAAACGGAATCCTCAGGCATTGCTTTGAAGGGCAGGGATTTGTCCATAAAAGCAGCCTCCTCCTCCCAAAATGCAGCTGAAGCACAAGCATTACTTTTCAGACTTAAGATCTTAAAAGCATTCCTGGTTTTGTTTTTGAAAATACACATACCTGAACTGACGGTGAAATGGAGTTACAAGTAACATCCACTCACCTTCTTGGAACGGTACCGTACAGTTCCAGATGCCTAATGGGTTTATGTCTTTTATATTCCCCATAGGAATCTGATAGCTGTGGATACAGATGAGATGAGATACAGGTTCAGGCAAGTATGATAAGATCCGATTTTCATTACCGCTGAGACATTCCACCCTCCTGGACTTTCACGTGGGTGGTGGACACTTAGCTGCTCCATAAATCAGAAGGGCATTTCTCAGTTTCCTACGTTCTTTTATTGCAGTTTCTTTCTTTAGGCTACTTGAGAAAGATGTTGAATGCCATGTAGCCAAGTAGCACTAAAATAGTCTATTGTCATAACCTCTTGATATACGACTTGCCAGCAGTGCAATACTCAGACATTCATCAAAGATGTGGTATGTGCCACTCGTTCCCTTTGTGCGAAATGAACTTTCAATCAGCCTCACAAACACGTTATTTTTTTGTCCTCAACTATAGTAAAATCCAGCTTTTAAACTTTCTTTAAAACCAACATTTATTTTTGACAATGTGAACATATTGTTCCAAACTGGCAAGAACTGCTCATTTACATCTTTTAACATCAACAGAATGCTAATTTATAGTAAACAGTCTTTTATTACAAACAAGAACGTGCTGTTAATTAGTAAGAGACCCTCAGTTCTCTGCTAGCCTGAGTGGGATGAACCACAGATCTCTATAAAGAGGGTGAATGACAATTGCATCCAACCAGACAAGAGCATCTCTGAACAAACAGTTATGCTCCAAGATCTCTGAAACCTAATTTTGGCCTCAAAGCATTTGGGAGTAGGGTGGAGGGGGTTCAGAGCAATCTGTTATTTGAAATAAATAGCTCTGACGGTGCTTACAGCTCCTCAAAGTAAAATATCCTGGGGCCAAATCCTAGTGTCCTGAGTGGAAGCAGAAATCAGTTAAGAGCAGACCAGCCTTGCTCCTCCGCACATTTAACTCCAGAATGAGATTTGGAACAGGGGAGGGAAGGGCAGACCAGCTCTTCACCTTCCCCAGAGCAGCTCCTAACTTCAGAACTGCTGAGTAGAATTTTTAGGATTTGTCACACGCAGCATCTATCAAAGCAAAATGACTGAAATGTATTTGAAATTCTATCAGAATCATGAAAGAGTACGGGTTTTAAATTCTAGATGACAGCTCGCTGCCTTTAGGGGAGCTCACCTCTTAAATAATCCTGTGTCATTTCTCACCTAGGTCATTTTCCCAGATTCCAGATTTGCAATCAGTGAGGACACCTCCTCAACTCCAGTATAACAAGGACAAAAACCCCAAATCCAAATCCTCTCCAGACAAGCCAAGTCTGAGAGCAAATATCAAAGAAGAGGGGAAAATAAAAACCCTTCGCAAACGAGACAGCTCCTGTTTCGTAGCCGATTCTGTTAATGCCCAGGATGTTAGCAAAACCAAGCCTGCCCCTCAGTAAAAAAACATGCCTTTGATTTCACTCTCTTTGGGGGAAGAAAAAAAAAACCTCTCGCTGACAAAATTCCTAAGATACAAACTACACTTGTTGCAGTGCTGGTTTTTCTTTCAAGCCTGAGGATAAGCCCTACTACCACAACGTTGCTGGAAAATTGATTTAATTTTCTTCAATTATCTCTCCAAGAAAACGAAGAACCACAAACTGGCAGCTAAGCAGCTTTCCCCCGCCCCTTCCTCGATAAAGACGACAGTGCAGCCACGTTTCTGACTTGCACAGCTTTGGCTATAGATGACCTGGGCTGTAAACTTTGTGCCAGACGCTGCTGTCCCTCTGCTCCCTGGCTGCCCGAACAAACAAAGCTGCTGAGCATCACCTATGCCTGGAGAACCCGAGGAGAAAACTCCCTCACGAATGACACAAGCGACAAGGGAATCGTAGTTCTTGCTTCTTCAGAAATTTTCACCGAGTGAGAACAACTCCTGAATCCCAATGAGGCCCAAGTTCAAAGAAGTTCCTGTGCCCACACTTCTGGCCTCAACAGACTATGAAAACTTTGCTAAACTGAACACAACAAGAGACGCTGAAACGAAGCAGCTAGAGGGGTCCCTCTCCTCCACTATTGCACTGATAATAGTGCTGATCATTATTTTCTCTTTGATAATGACATCCCTAGTAACCTACTGTTTTCACAAGTGGAAACTGAGAGGTAAAAAACTGCAGAAAGCACAAGAGGAGTATCAGAAAGACCACGAAAAGAGCATTTTTCAAAGCACGCCTGGACTTGTTTCATAAAAAAACCCCACAAACCCAAAACAAAGGATCCACCATGAAATACTCTTGCATTACCTGAAAATGAAATTAATAAAAGAATGGGAACTATGACATTTCCAAGAAAACGCAGCCTTGTTTTATCTCATTTATAAAGAGTTGTTAGCAGTTTGGAGATTTCCTACAGCTTTATTATACATATATATATATATTTATATATTTAGTCTCATTTGTGCAAAGTAAACCCAACACAACCATGTATTTTTAATCTCTACGGTATTACTAAACCAGTACATTTAAACCTGTTGCTAGCACTCTTTCAAAAACCCACTGGCCCGCAGAAAGCAAAAGGCCAGATTTGGGTTAACGCGACCCAACACGGCGGATAAAAACCAGCGGAGCTGCGTTGTCCTGCACTGATCTAACCACCCGGCTGAAGATTCCGAAATCCAAGCGGAGTCTTAAGCAAATGAGATTCACAGACTCTCAGCAGCAGCAGCAGCCTGGGCCTAACAGCCTGTAGCTGAAGAACCCTTTCAGGTCTTCAGCCACCCTCGCGTGCAGAGAGCGCGCAGGGCCGAGGCCTTGATTTGGCCGCGGGTGGTAAGTCAGGAGCTCCCTCACCTAAGGTTCAGTGCCCAAGGGTGCTAGTGGCATTCCAGCCACAAGTGGATTAAGGACATTCGACAACTTCCCAAGGAAAGAGCAAGCCTAACGCCCTTTTTTAACGAGGCTTGTTAATTATTTTTAAACCAACCATACAAGGGTGTGTTTCTATTTTCATAGCCTGTAATATTATGTCACAGAAAAATGACAGATCTATTGTGAGTAGCATATATAAGTAATATTTTCTAACAAAGTGATGGATGTAACATTAATATACGCAATTGTTTTGTTTTAAAAAAGTAGAAAACATGTGCAATCACAAACAAAAACCCTGCTCAAGTATATAGCTGGCTTGCAATTACCATTAATGCTGTATGTATTTTTAAACAAGCTATAATACTGTGACGATGCTGTAAACTTACTTCTGTAGGCAAAAAATGTTCTATTTAAAAATGTCAAGATGAACGATGTAAATGTTCTTAAAGTGCTATCAACTAAAAATATGAATTTTCACGGAATATTCTAAAGGATTCTGTTTCATGCTACAGATATATTTTACAAACGTATTTATGGATCATACACACCAGTCTATGTGAGAACAAACAGTACTATTTTATTACAAAATAAAGAAATGAATAAATAAGCAGTGACTATCCATGCCCAGAAGCTGGAAAATGTTTTGGTTGTTTTTTTTTGTTGTTGGTGGGTTTTGTTTGTTTTGGTTTTGTTTGGTTGGTTGGTTTGTGGGTTTTTTTTAAGGTACCCTGATCAATCCTGTAAGTAATCTGAAAGACAGAGGACCGAGTACCTCACTGACAGAAGGTACAGGCTCCCCCTCATCTCCCAGCCTCCTCCCAGACACACCATGCTGCTGCCAGCGCAGGCAAACATCTTCAGAATCACTTGTGGAGGCAAAAGGAACAGCTAAGGGGCATAAAACCAATGCCAATGTAGTATTCCTAAGACTAATACACGTATCCACAAGATTAAAAAAAGTATTTTTTAAGCACAGTGGCATTTAGAATCCCAACTCTGTTGCAGGCAGTAACGATTTGCACGTAGTGTCTAGGTTAGCTCTTACTGCACGGAGACAATAAATAGTCATTCTCTGGTAATAAAATTACAATGTGAAGAATGCAAGTGTATTCCAAAACGCTTTAAAAATACATAGCTGGAAGCACTCCAGCTCTTGCAGGAGTATGGATGTACGATTTGGAATAACTGCACTGAAAGCTACAATTCAGGTTTTTACTGAAGAAGACCCTGGGTGCTGTGTCAGCTAACGATTTCGCAGGGGAACATGATCCCTTCCAGCAGCAAACCCGTGTCCTCAGCGCCACCAGTTTAGAATTTTTATCATGTCCCCAATATAAATAAACAGGTTCAGCTCCTCTTCTTGGAAGCTGATCAAACTGGCTATGGTAAAAAAAAAAACAACAAAACAACAACAAAACAAAACAATGAAAAAAAAGGTAACTGACCCTCACCACACAACAAAACCAAGACTGGGAGATGGATTTATGAACAGGCAGTGGCCCCGTGGGGGCCCGAAGCATTTCAGTCTTTAGTATGGCTTCAGAGAAAAGATTCGAGATCCATGTAAGGACTACTGGACCAGTGGGACCAGGTCCCACCTGGCTCTAGGTGACCCTGCTCGAGCAAGGGGTTGGACCTCCAGAGGTCCCTTCCAACCTCCACCATTCTGTGACTACATGTGTGACAAGTGGCTGCAAATCAGTGTTCAAACACGTTTATCTTTGGTCCTAGATCGTACCCAGGCAAGTTAATTGCACTAAAACTTCATTCCCATTGCAACATGTGCCTATTAGGAATGAGATGGAAGTTTATCCTGGAGGAGAAACGAATACAAAGTCCCACGGCCCAGCAGATGGTTAGAAACAAGACAGAGGAATGACAGAGCCTGGAAGCCAGGTTAATTCTTTCTTATAGAGAAAGCCAGGGCAAATGAAAATGACATTGCTGCAGTCCCCAGGAAACTGATTTTAATGATAATTTGAGAAACATCACTTTATCCAAAGAGTCAGTGATAAAGTGTAACATCACAAAACTGGTCATCAGCACACACAGGACACAAACCCACATATATAGGAAAACCCTGCCGTATTTGCACACAAAGTTCAGAGCAATAAACTCCACTACATAACAAATTATTCAGAAGATTAAATAATGCAACTATGCACAGCACAAAAGCTAGAAGGAAAAAGCTCCAAAGTACTTTTAACAGGCAGATTGATTTGTTTCAGTACTACAGGTGCTCACCATCTGAATCACCCTTGATCCATCTCGCTCCTCTTATGCCTCAGCAAGCACAAACAAGGGAGCAGATGAATAAATATTTCTTGATCATAGTTTAAGAGTGTTTCTTTGGACCAAAAGAAAAATCTGCTGCTGAGGAAAGGGAGGGGGGAAGCTCCTGTGAGGGGAAAAAAGAAGAGACACAATCTACTTTTTTTTTTCCTACATCCTCCATATCAGAATTTTTGGATCTCTAGTTTGCAGGATTATAAAATAAATTATTCAGAGACTCAGATAATTCATTCAATTGTCCATCCCTAATAGCTGCTCTAAGAAAGCAGCAGACAAACATTCAGATCTCAAAGTCATTATTGATAAAAAAGGAACGAAAGAACTGTAGTGAGCAGCAGGAAAACGCAGGCAGCAGACATCAGCAAAACACGCTTTGATTTTTCAGAGGAGCTACCTGAATTGTCTTTGAAACATTTATGCCAACAAACCACAACTGTACAGCCACTGTGCTGTGCCAGTATGAAGACTGTTTTACAGACAAATATTGTCAGATGCCTAACCCAAATAGCTCATAGTTCAATGTATTTACACAAAGGCTTGACAACAGTTGCGAAGAAGTATTTCAGTATTTCTATAAAGCACCTATGCACTGAAAGCAAACACATCAAAATGCCTTCTTTCACTTATAATCAATCTATATTTAGAGTCCTGGAACTCACTTTCTGTGTTTTTTCTCAGGGCTGAAAGCTGCGTTCATTGGCAATAACAACCAAATTGCATTTTCAAAGGATTCCGTTCCTGCTCACCACTTCTCTGTCTGACAGCCCTCATGAGACTTCACAGGGAACAACGGGTGTCCCTTCCCTAGCGCGAGGCAGGTTGCTGGAGACTTGGAAAGGCTCGAAAGGAACAGGGAGTGCAGCCCAAAGCAAACAAGGAACAGAGACAGAGGAGCTAAAAAGAAAAGGTTTGTGAGATGGGAAGGTAGGAGATTTAAGGGATTTAAACGTTTCTAAGGATTACAGAGTAATGGAAAGAAACAAGCAGTAGTTTCCTCGTTATACAGGGAGCTATGTAATCTGCAGCCACGATTCAAAAGCTAAAGCCAAGCTTAGGGGAATATTTTCGATGGACTATTAAACCTGCTGTTGACAAGGAACCAGACCAAACTGCCAGCGAAGCAGCGAGGACAACTACTTTGAGCAACTTCGGGCTGCATTATGTTTTCACTGGGGGCTTGACCTACTTCGGATCAATTCCCAGTGAAATCCTTCAAGGCAGGTTTTTAAGCACCAAATGTCAGTGGGCCTGGCTACAACTACATCCGAGCGTTTCTTCTCAGGTTTTCCATTGACTTGTGGGAAGTGAAAACAAGAGGCTCGACAGCCCTCAAGCACTCTTATAAACAATATAGAGCATACAAAAGAAAATTACATGGGTATAAAACACAAAACCAACTTCAACAATACATATTCTTGTCCTAAAACGGGAAAATAAAGTGCAACAGTAAGATTTAATCCCATTTGCTTCCTAACAAAAATTCAGTAAGTGTTCCTAGATAAGGATCTTCCTTCCACAGCCTTCAGAGATCTAAACGCAGAAGCCTGGCAACTGATGAGAGACAGTAACTTCGTGACTCACACAAGTCCAACGGCCGCAAGGTCGCTGCAAGAGCAGCGCAACGAGCTCTGGCCGACAGCAGTAACCAGAAAGGTGGGCTGCACTGGTGCCCACAGCTCAGCAGGCACCTTTTGAGGCTACAGCGAAGATGATTTCACTGTCTAACCCACCGAGATCCCCAGCATAAAGCCATTTTATTCAGCAATGTGTTGAGTACCAGTCTTTCACCCAGATGTACACTTTGGCAGACACTGACTTTGCCATCTCGAAAAAAATCACAGAAAATGACAACAAATTCCAAAGTATATTCAAAAAATGGTCAAAAATATTATTTGGCATCTTACTCCAATTTTAATCTAGGTTGTTTTTTCTCTTCCTAGACACCTATCCCATACAGGTTCTATGATTAATTTATTATCATTTCTTGTCCTGTTGGCATCCACAGTCTTGCTGATTAATTTCCGTTATAGTCTCATTATTTCAGTTCTATAAATACCCCATTTCATTTTCCTCCTTTCTATAGTTACTTTGCAACCTTCTTTTTCTCCTCCACCTGGGGTTCTCGCTTTCAATTGAACATGAGACAGTGGGCAAAGATTGAGCTGAAATCCAGTAATTACACCTCTCTGCCCCGAAAAAAAGAAATCATTTATTTTTCTAGTCGATGGAAGCAGCTGTGAGCCGCTCTGAAACCCCACCAGCAATCCCACAAAACACAACACTTATTACTTGTCAGATTAATAATAGAAAGTGTTGGCTTCTGTAATTTGAAAAACGTATATAGTTGGATCACCATATATTGCAACATTTGCATTTAGGAAGATTGAAGAGTCGAATCAGGCGCCAGCATGCTGGGCATATCTGCTTCCACCTGCAAGAATATTAAACCACCACCCAATTCATCACTGACAAAACCAGGTTCTATCCACAATCGTTGGCATTCAGCACGTGACTGCCCGCAGAAGACTCTCCCAGTTCTTTATGTCCTTCAGTTACGTTTACTACTTTTGGGTCTCACATTTTCTGACCTTTCAGCTTTTGCCATAAGTTCCTGGGATCCTCTGAAGGTTTGGGAAAGCTTCTGAGTGCTTCTCCTAGAAGCGTAAGCACATCCTGAAATAAAAAGGAAACATGGAAATTACTTGCGTTTGTATTCCTGCCACGTCTCATGTCCTGTATCACAGGCCTACCACTGGCAGCTACATCCAGTCCCCCCCCTAAAGCAACTCGATAGGCAGCACTCATCAGCACAGTTCTGCTGGATTTTTAAAGCATCCTCTTTAAAAACTTTGTTGAGCGATGTGGCCAGTGATCTGCCCCATAAAGCAGGTTTCTTCCCTAAGGAGGGGAAGGACATCCTGGGAAAGACCTTCCGCTTATACAAATCGGGCAAGCTCAAATGACTTGATCAGTACGTTAGTCCCAAGCATTTTATTCATGATATGGAGCCAAAGCCTGTTTTGACTTGCACTGCACTCAGGTCAATCTGATCTCATTGCCATAAATCAGAGGGAAATCTGGCTTACGCATTCTTCAGTTACAGTAGGTATAAAATGTACCACAACTCTACTTTTTTAAACACCGTTTGCTTACTCGGGAGTAAATCTGTTCTTCCAGTCTCTCTTGGATTAGAGCATTTTCCATTAGAACCTTCCTTCTTCTGAGAAAGGTAACCTTGGCTAGCTCTGCTTCCAACTTCTGACAGTCAGGGCACGCTGAAGATTCATGGATTTGAGCTTCTGTCACCTGAAAGATGAGACTTTGATGCAATGAGCAACATCTCTCCTAGCAAGGTGGCCACTCCATTAAGATCAATAAAAATACAGACATAGATACTGTCTAAAGAGAAAAATTTGCTTTCGTAGGCAGTTGTAAATTATTCCATAATCTTTGCCAAGTATCATCTTGATGAGCCTGTCTGAACGCTTTCACACTAAATATACTTGCTTTTCCCCAGGTATTACCCCTTCCAGCACCGATAGGTTTCACCTAAAATTATCTCCTTGCATCTCAGAACCACAGCACTGATCTGTAACGTACTATTTCTTCTTGTCACAGGCAAAGTTTCCCTGATGCCTGAGGTTGCACCGACATTCCTGACTTCTTCCACAGAAACTGTAACAGTCAGGAAAAACAAAATGAAGTCCTGTGATTGCCAAGCCACACCTCGGTGACCAGCCAAACCTCCATCACTGTGAGGATACAGTTACGCTGGCAAAAAACCTCGGTTTAAGTCGTGCAACCCTTTTGACCCTGGGTGGACACTCAGTACAAATTACAATTTTGCCAATTGTACATCTAGACACATTTTGCGAGCATTCAAGCTGTTTAGAGCACCACCAGCCGTTAGTTACTCCTGCTGAAGGAGTGCCTGGTGTTGCAGGGAGGCAGTCTGGGCATGCTGACCAGTCTTCCACAGCAGCAAATACACTCGTTCCTGAAGGCTCCGTTAAGTCACATTAACGTGCTTTACTCCACGTTTCAAATACTCGATCATCACAAGTCAGTAACAGCAGTTGTTAACCAGCAATAACTCCATTGTGTGTACCTGCCTGTCTGTAACGAGGCCACAGGAACAGCAGTGTCCTTAAGTGGACAGTATGCACCTACCAACCACAGAGGTTATGATTCTCTTTACAAATTCTAAGATGTAAATAAACTCTGAAGTGATTAGTTCAAGTATCTCCATGCAGCTCTGAGTCAGGATACAAACAAAATCCCAGTTTTCTTCGTAAGATAAACAGTACTACTTGTTAATTCCTATGTTCGTTTATCCACCATGAAATCTTAAGGGTATTTAATAGCGTTGCACAAATCCCAGTATTGGTGCATTTATGAAATATCAATAATTTAATCTGATTTCATTTACACAGATTCCATCTGGTTACATAAACACAGTAAGCTGCCACAGAAGCAGCAGTGGAATCACTCCTAGAAAGCCATGTCTCAAGCCCGCCTGCTGTCTTCTTCCTTGATTTCTTCTCTGCATACAAGTGTCGTTACATGGAGGTGAAGACAGAAGCAAACAGACCGAGCAGTCAAAGTGACTTTTCTCAGAAAATGTAATGCCACACCATAAGGCAAATAAAGAGTCAGTAAAAGTTCTACAAAATTTGGATGGTGTGTTGGTTAACATCAATACAACGAAAGAATGCAGACTGCTGAAATTCCAAAACATTTTAAACAGGAAGCCTGAAATAATCATCACGCCAGAACTGACTTTAGAAGTGTTACTCCCTGCCCACCTGGCACAGGCTTTGCAGAGGGATACGTTATCCCTCCCGCTATGCTATATGGCCATAAATTAAAGCCAGCAAATGTGACAGAAATAAAACAAATAAATGACTGCAATTACTATTCAAAGCTAATGTTTTGTTTTATCAGAGGTACTTCCCCAGATGCAGACTGATCTCAAAGTGCAGACACACAGAATAATTCCACAAGTACCAGCTGCAAACGTAACCAGAAAACAAGCCCGTTTTCTTCAGCTGATCCAGAGCTTGTGGTGGACTCCAACAACTGACCATCCCAGCCTCACTCAATCACAGGAATTGTTTCATCACCAGACGATATTTTACAATGATTTGACTATTTGCTAGCGACACTTCTGCAGTAGTGTCTAACCAAAAAAAAAAAAATGAGCAAGGTAAATCTTGAGATATTGAGCAAAAATCTCTTTCAGAGGCCTGAGCGTGGCATCATAACGCCTGCCTGATTCGATCCTAATACTATGGCGCTTTTTTTTTTCCAGTGGTTCTCCCAAAAGCATAGGCCAAATCTCAATTTTTTTCTTCCTTGCAGTACCTGTTTAACAGTCTCTCGGATATTTTTCAGGTGGATTCTGTTCATCAGCCGATCAGGAACAAGGCAGTCCAAATCACTAGTCTCTGGTTTCTTCGCTGGGAATCCACGCTGCAGCTTTCTGGACTTGCCACCGTTTGCCTGCTTCGAGATCAGCTGCTGACACATCTTGCTTATCTTAATGGTGCAAAAAGACTGGAAAGCATCCAGTTCTCCATCTGATAATTCAGTAATTCCTGTCAGGCATAAATCAACAAAACAAAAGTGTCCATTACTATATCAGAGAAAGAGAAGAATTACTGGTTCTATCTGTGCGACCTCATATTATCTAATAAAAACCCAAACCTCATGTCAAGCCTAGAGGCAACGACTGTAACAACAGCAGTGCAGAAGTTAAATACAAATCTGGACAATAACTGTAGGGACCGGCACAATAAATGTCCCTATGAACGGTCTCCAAAGAGGGCAGGGGATAGAACCCTAAAGAATTAAGACTATTTAATGATACGGCACAAATCCGTGAGTAAAGCAAGTACTTAAAGGCTGTGACATTAAATAAACTGAGTTCCAATGACCACCCAACACAGGTGCAGCTTCCTCCCGAAACTGCAACTGGCTAAACCAAAATGAATTAACATTTAGAGAGAGCTACTCATCTAAGGAGCAATTCACAAAACACTGAAAAATTAGAGACAGTGTCTATTGAAGTAACTCTGGAAAAGTTATACACCTCAAATACATTCCACAACCTATAGTTAGGCTGCCTTTTTTTTTTTTTTTTTTTTTTTTGAGGAAATGCAGTTATATTAGAAAATACTTTCCTCTAAAGCTTCAATGACCATTCCCTAAATTGTTTATATGACCTTGGTTAAACAATCTCTTTCATCTGCTCTTATCCTTCCCAGTGGCACGTCATAATAAATAAAACCAGAGAGATTACACTTCAGATGGGCAGGCAAGGACAGGTTTACAACTTCACTGGATGCTTAGTGGGAGATTTTCCACAGGCTCAAACACAGCCCATCAATATAGTATTTCATGAGCACCAGCACACAGTGACGCCGTGCAGAGCCACACGGCCTCATGAGATACCACTGGTTTCAGCTGTTCAAACGGGGGAGAGCACCCCTCTACCTCTGCTACACAGATCTCGTTAATGCAACTACTGAAGCCCAACTGAACACCTTAATGTGTGTAATTAAAGGAGAAATGAAGACAAAACATTACAGTCAGCATTATTAGAAGCCTTGTGAACACCTCTGCACACAGCTAACGCTAACACAGCGCTTCCCTTCGCGGGGCTCCACCCTGACAGCCCAAAAAAAGTCAATGACAGTGACTACAGAGGTAAGGTATGGTCAGAGGATTCAGAAACAAATTATACTGCCCATTTAGCTGGAAAGTCGGATCACACAATTTAAACAATCCCTCCATATTGTCCATTTCACCCGCTTTCAGTGATTAAAATCACTTTTGCTTCAGCTCTAGACAGGCACTGGATATTTCAGGGTGATTGTCTGATGACTCGCACATCAGCATTCCAGTCCCGTGGGGTACCTTGGCATAACCCTAACCTAAATCCTTAAAACACCGAACGATATGAATGTACAAGTTTGCCTAAACATGCTGCGATTCATTTAGTCCCAAGTACACAAGACAGAGCTGTGGAATTTTGCAAGGAAACTGGGTATCTCTGCAGAAATGCAGTCATTCGCGCCTACAGACACTAAAAGAAACGCTAACAGAGAGAACAGCAATTTTTAAATCTGACTGCACAACCAATTTCCAAAAGTTACTTGTTTAATATCAATTCATGTTTAACAGTAAATAAGCTCAGAAAGAATAAAAATTATCACGGACCAAGGACTATAATCTTACTGAAACAAGAACAGAAAATGATGAGAGAAGTCAGCACACCGTTAAATTCTGAAGAGTTGGTCTTTTAACTGTACAATGGCTATTTACGCTTTCAGACTTTCTTCTAGGTACAGAAGGTTCACCCGCCCTTCAGCCGAAAGAAAAGAAGATCTATGCCCTTGCTTCGGTGGTTGGTTTTATTTCTTGTGTCTTTCATGTATTCCCTCCTTCCCATCTCTGAACTAGACATGCTCGAATGCTCCATCTCCATTTGCAGTGACAGACCGAAATGTCACTGCACGTCTGCCTGCAGAGGATCCCTGCCACTGCCAATTACTGTTCCAGGAGCGCATTTTGCTGCTGCTTGGCTGCCCTGCGTCCTGCGCTCCCCCAGCCTCTTCGTCGGAGGGGGATAAGGCAGGAAGAGGCGACAAGAGGAGCAAACCCAGACGCCGACGTCAAGTCAGAGCCGCGTATCACACAGCAGCGGGGTCACGAAGCGCAGAGCCTTTGGAAAGTGAAGCACCACGAACTGGATCAAGGGGCTGCTCTGGTTATAGGAGCATGCAGTGTGCACAAGAGATAAGCTCCTCTCCATGTCTACATCTGTCTGGTTTGAAAGACAGGTGTCTGCGGAGGAAGGCAGGAGCCTCCCTTGAATGGAAAGTGCAACCCCCTTCCCTCCAAATTATTATAATTTTGAAATTAACAGGCCTTCAGGCAATGATATGGGGAATAGGAATAACAGTTCTTTACTAATATATATATATATATATATATATAACACAAGGCAGGGAAAAACAAACAACCCCCTGGTTTACACTGACAGAGTCAGGAATACAACCTGACACCCTGTTAGGGTGGCAGTAGCAGTCCGATAAGATGCTGGCTGCAGTCCTCCTGAAGTGATGGGTGTAGTTCTGTGGAAGCAGCGATCAGGGAAAAGAGTCTGGTCTTCCTCCGAAGGTCCAGTGGTAGGTAGGTAGCTCTTGTCCTCTGGAACTCCAATGGGGGGAAAAAAAGCTCCTCTGGGAATCCAGTGGCAGAAGGCTGCTAGGGTGTTGGAGATCTCCGTTTTTATTTGGCATGGACTGCTTGGCTCCTTCCCCCCCCTCCCCGGGCGGAGCATCTCACCATGGGATGGGGAGTCGTGAGGCAGTTCCTTGATGGGCCGTGAACAGGAGATAGTCCAGGAGCGAGTTATCGATGGGTCAGGCGATAAGGCATTGTTGTGCCCATTGACAGGAGATAGTCCAGAGGGGGGAGGCAGGGAGCACCACCCCACCTGGTCTCAACAGCTCCTGAAGATGGTCATAGAATACTTTTTTTTTCCTTTTGGCACATTTTACACTGTAACCTAGGACAACATCCTAAACCCTGCTGTGTGGTTCGTAGCCAAGTGATCCCCATAGATTTTGCTTTCTGAATGCAACTACGGCTGTAAGTATGACATTTGAAATCTGCGTGAGTGGAAGGAGAAAAACAAAGAAAGTCTTTATTGAGCTCCCTTTTCCTTTGATATCTTTCTCCGATATATTTCCATTTCATAGGGCAATGGGCAGGCATTTGCTTGTTATCACACTCTACTAATACTCTATTTTAAGAAGAAAAAATGTAAAGCGTTTCAAGGAGAGTTAACTGCCAAAGGCAGCAACCGGCAACTACTCTTCAGAAAGATCTTAATGCTGCATCTCAAGACAACTTTTTCCTAACTAAATTGCATTTGTACAACTGAGCGCAGCAGTTTGGGTTAACGTGCTGACAGCCCGATCAGCAAACGCTGTGTTTGAAAGATTTGGGCAGATAGCGCAGAACCAACACAAACAGTCCGAAATATCAGGCTATTTATTACAAACACGAATTTAGAGCAAGTTAAGTTCCTCCATCGTGGCGAGGGACACACTCAGTTTCCGCCAACGCTACTCAGACAACAGTAAGAACCCTGCAGAATCCGAAGAAACTCGTTCTTTCCCAGCTCCATAAAGGCAGTAATGAACTCAATGAGCTTTCTGTACAAGCAGGGGTTTCTGTTTAGCTGTTGCTGGCTGGAATTTCCCTATCTAGCCTACAGTAACACTATTTTACCAGGGAATCAGAAGCGGAGGCTGGAATCTCAGGGCCTAACTAGGTCTGCAGGAATCCCACCACTTGTGCATGTAAGCTTGGGTGCTGAAAAGCTCAGGAACAGGAAAGAGCCAGTATAGACTACTGGGTACCTGCTCCCTTCTCCAAACAGAGCAGCAGGATGTTCTCTCAGTTCTCATAAACAGACTACTACTACTTTTACTGAAACTACTACTACTATTTGGTAAGTCTATAATTAAACACTTGGACATACGAAAATTTGTCACAAAGGGAATATAAACTAGATCTACTCAGAAATACCCCGGACAAGCTGGAAAAAAATCTGATGCAGAAAAAGAAGCACTTATACTTCCCCCAGTGCACACACGCCTACGTGCACATGCCAGGACCTTTCACCTTAACACCATGAACACAGCTATTTATTTGCCTGTTTCTACACCGGCCTTTTCTGCTTTCAGCCTTCCCACCACCGACACCACTATCATCGTAACAACAACAGTCAAACTGGTAATACTGGCCGTATTTCAGCCACAAAACTGTCTGATGCTGCTCAAACATTTCTATGCCTCAAAGTAACGTACGTTAACAACTAAAGCTTGCTCACTTTTGCCAGCAATAGTGCAGTGGCAGTGCTGCAGAAAAATAAATGAGCAAAACATTTAATGCAGGCATGTCACAAAGGCGAGAGCAAACTTCTGAATATGGAACAAGTCCGAGCATTAAAAAGGCCCACTTGAACTTTCAGATATATCTAAGTTGCAGTTTCCTGTGGCAAATTTTGAAGATGATTAACGGTCTTTGGAAAAATCTATACAGATTTGGGGACTTCTAGTCATTTTGCCTAATAACAGCTAGTTGCTACAACACTGGGGTAGAGGGCCGGAGAAAAGGAAGACAGAAAAACAACTACGACAAAAATTTCTCACTTCTCTTGAGGCCAGCATCTAAGATTTTGTTCTTTCAGCCCACAAAGAAAACTATGAAACATAAGAATCACATTCCAGGGCATTCCCATCTGCAAACCAGGATTTTTTTCCTCCCCACATTTAACCCTATCAGTAGCAAGATAACAAAAAATTTTTGTTTTATTACCTGAAGACAAATTCAAAAATACCACGCATGCTCAACGCATACATCATTCATTTTGCTGATTTTACTGAGGGCACTAACTGTGCAACCATCTAGTCCTCGGTGAGCTCATCTTCTATTGTATTTTAAAAAAAAAATAATCTCCAGGTTGATAAAATATTAAGAGGCTTGGGGGCTACCAAGTACTGAATTAAGTCAGAGAGAAGCAGGCATTTATAGATGCCAGTATACAAAACAAGCTGTGTTTATTTTGTTTCTATGTTAATATTCTGCAATGAAAAACGTAGTACACCGCTAAGTATGCTCGATGCTGATGAATTTGGGGATAACTTGTCAATCACACGACAGCCTACTGCGTCTGCATGAAAGAAGTGTAAGCATGAACCTTACTTTGTGCTCTTAATACTGACAGTGTGCCCGAAAACCGCTTAGCTGCTACAAGGACAGGCGACAGGACAGGCAGCCAGAGGACAATGCATCGCTTCACACGGCAGCGCAAGCTCACGAAACAGAACTTGCTGCTCAAAACCGAGTGACCACTGACTCTCCCTGCCCATCAAAGCCCATAAACCAAAGGCAGAATGTTGTTCCCTTGTACAGAACTACAAAAATCTGATTAAGACAATAAAAATCTTCCCAAGAGTAACTTTCAAGGCAAAGCTCTGTAGAGATGGAAAACTTCCTCAGCATTATACTGTTGTTTATCATTCACTCGATGAATCCGAACTCATCAGGTCCTTTTCAATTTCTCTATGAACTACAAGACCACAAGATTCTGATATATTTTAGGAAGACTGTCCCCGAGGTGCTCACCAGGAGAAGCCTCTCTACTCTAGATGAGATGATCTACATCAATTGTCTTCTCACTTGACTACATGGCAGTCTCTGAAAACCAGTAATAGAAAGATAAACGCTGAAGATGAGTCATGAACTCACAGCATTCACTCACCACTGCTATCAATGAGCTGTACAATTAAGAATAGCCTACAAGTTACCTTAGGTCATGGTTTCCTATGATACCCGGACAGTTTGAGGATGCTTGTAGGCACATGCAATGCCATGAAGCACCGAGGCAGGAGGATCTCCCCAGTTAATCAGTCTCACAGGTGACCTACAAAACTTCTGAGTTTGTTCACTTCTCATGTACATACAGACTGAGGAAGATTCCCCTTCTGCTTCAATTATTTTTTTGCTCAACTACAGCTTTCTTGCTCTTTTTTTTAATTAAAAATAGTATCTCTGACCCACTTTCTAGAAAGACTTAAGCAGGACTTCCATCCCACCATCTGCTCGCACAGTTGCTTGCATAACCAAGCATCCTTCCTTCCTCCCTTCCCCTCTCCTCCTCCACACACATCATTGTGTTGGTTAAAGCTGCTCCATTGTTCTTGCCAAAATTGGTGCCCTGCTGCCTCCCTCAGCTCAGGAAAGGAACTAAAACACAGCAAACAAGTAATTCAATAATTAACACAATCGATTAACGGGAGGTAAAACATTTCACACAATAAATTCTGAAGTTGTGTTTATTTTGGAGGGGAAAAACCCCCACACTCCTAGTACCTGTGCAGCTGGAGAGAAAAAGAGAAAAACTAAACAGTCCGCTAGAATTTTGAGGATTACGGTTAAATTTAAAATGTGGATACATTTTTTTATCGTACTTATCCAGATGATCTTATAACGCATCACTAAGCTAATGTCACTATGTCAGGAGCAAAGCCATGTGTGTCACGGGAGACAAACCACTTTCTGATAAACCAAACTTCGTACTTAATTACCTGGCTAATCAAGCCAGGCTAATTACCTGCCTTAACTAGACTTAAATTTTACATACAAGCTAGTAAAGCTAAAACTTTACATCCCCTTTTAAAAAAACCAAGAATTATAACCTCTAGTAAAGTTACTGAACTCACCAGCATGAGTTTTGATGACAGGTTCGTCTGGCTTAACGCCAGCTTCTTTAGTTTTTAGCTCAACCCATGTTCCCACAACGTCTCTTTCTACAGCTGCAGAATCCACTACTTCAGAGTGCTCATCTGCAATGAATAAAAGGCACCTTTGAACACACATGGCAAAGAAGGCAGGACTGCAGGAAAACAAAGTGGAAGGCAAATAATCCTCCACTTGAACGGGACATTTTCCCTGTTGAGGGGAAAGCAACCCCAAACCACAGGACTATACGGGTGGTATTGGTGATTTCAAGGTGAAACGCTGAGGAAGCTTCTGTCCCACAAAGTTCCTCATACTGCTCATTTCTAATCACCCCCCTGAACAACAACATAGGATATACTGAGAAAAACAGAGATGACTGCTTGGAGCTTGTTGAAAGATTCGGTTTTATCAGTAATGCTAGCCTAACCTCCGCCCACCTCCTCCCCCCGCCAGCCCCATCACTTATTTTCAGCCCTGCATAGGTGAACTGTCTCAAGGTATTGATCCAAGCGAAAAATAACATGGGACAAAGGAAACAACTGTATCAGCTCCCTGTGCTCCAGCTTGTTCCAGTACAACTCCAGCTCTCCAGAAACAGCAACGTGGAAGCAAGTAGCTGGGAAAAGAGCGGAGACTTGAGAGGCCAGAAAAGTCACCGCCACCGACAGCCAGACGCGTACAGTGGGCCCAGTTCAGACCACTGAGCACACTCAGGAAGCACCCGACTTCCCTGCTCTGTTTTCAGGGTACTAATGGCAAATTCAGTGGGCTTATACAAGGAAATAACGTGTCCCTCCGGGGACACCAGCACGACAGGTTTTCTACAGATTTTATTATTTATATATGCTGTTCTCAGTAAGATATATACCACAGAAAGAGATCAGTTTCCCAAAATTACTTTTCTATGAAATATTCCCTACTTTCTCATCTAACTGGTGGTGTTCAGAAGACTCCATAATTTTATGAAACATTAACTTTGTAAAGACAGAAAGTGGTAACACTTATTAAAAAAAACCTCTACGCACAGAGCAAGGAGTCCTCCTGGCATGTGCTCCTTGATGGCAGAAATAAGGATTTCAATGATTAGACATCGAATAATTTTAAAAACATTTGTTATATCTCCAGAAAAAAAAAAAAAAGGTTTATTAAAACCTATCACTTGTAAAAACCAAAAATTTTAAGCAAAACTGTTAAATCTGTCAGACACTGTTCAATCATATCAATGTAGCATAAATTGACAGCAAGGCAACGACCAGCTCTTCATTCAGATTTTTGAAGCACTGATATCTAATGCTACATTCTGTGCTACAATAAACAGGGTTTATATATCTGACAGCAAATTTTGTCTTGCATTGCTGGGATTTCATGTCTAAACAGCATTTTAAAAGGATTCCTCATGATAATGGCGCTGGTTATTACTGCAGAGTGAAAAAAAAACCAAACCAACCCACAGTAAAATGTTGGATGGATGAGGGACAGGAGGAATGTCTCTACTGGACTTGTCTATAGCAGGGAAAGAAACAGCTCGCCAATTTTAAAGTACAGACAAGGTTAATTATATATTGGTATATGCCAGCTCATCAAGTTGAATTGAGCAAACCAGATTACAAGAGTAATAGACATTAAAATATATCTTAAGTCTACAGCACTTTTAAAAAAATCGAGCGTTGTAGCTAATCTTTAAAGCTCTAACATTTATGTATCCTGACAAAGCTCACAAACTAAAAAGAGATTTAAAAAAAAAAAAAAAAATCACCTCTTGAAGTACTCCCAATACCTACCAGACCAAACTTGAAGAAAAGGAGAATATAGAAGAATGACAAAGAACCCCACAGAGAGAGAAGAAAACCTAACGAGACGCTAAGGCAGTTAGCTTATGTCCTGCTGCCTGCTTCTTTGTCCCTCATCTGATGGAGCTTGAAGGTACCATCAAGCCCTCTGAAGTTTTTCAAGTCCTGGAACTTTCCCTGCGCCCTTGGAAAAATTATTTTACAGCTCAGCTACTTTTCATACATAGCAACTCAGTCAAGATTATCTTGCAGAAATTTTTTTCTAACATGCCAACAGAATTCCAGCATCACAAGCTCCCCAAGGAAGAGCTTCCATGGCTATATATACCATATCCTTCTGCATGTAGCTGTCGCCAAATCCTGAGAGCACAAAACACTGAGGTTCTGTCGCTCTGCGCAGCGAGAACACTGTGCACAATTTTTACATCTTTGGTTTTGCTGATTCAAGCCTCCACTGCGCTGTTAGAAAGACAGGCCTCAAGCGCGGTAAGCTGGACGTACCTGCATGGTTCTGGCCTGCCCACTGTGACATCCCTTCCAACGAATCTGACCCAGCAGACCCCTCTAAAGCCTTTGGGGAACACCACGATTCAGGTGGTTCGCTCTCTCACGGCCAGCAGGCTGCTTCCTCCTCGCTGAAGGCTCAAAGGTATCTTCTGAATAGTCCAAACCAGAGCTACTGCAACTCTGGCTCAATGCCATCCAAGACTTTTCACGGTTACCCCAGACATCTGCTGAGGCAGTCACGGGGCAGCCCTGCAAATAAAACCAAAAGCCTGTAACAGGTTCAATTCTAGAGGAAAAATAACTGGATTACTTATAGCACTGGGGCGGGGGGGGTACGGAGGACTATGACAGCTCAGCTCACACCCAGTTTAGCTACAACAGGTGGGTGAAGTAACTACTGGATCAAGGCAGCACCCTTCAAAGCACTACTGCTGATCAGAGTAGTGCACGTCAAGATCTGCTGGGTAAGCACACAACAACAATCATCACTGAACAGCAGCAATGAGTTCTGAGCAGCATTCCTTTCAAATCTGCAGTGAATTACAGCAACACCTGGATGTGTCTTCATGAAAACAAAAAATCATTTTAAAAATTGTAATTTTTTGCCTTCAGATGATTACGTCTCTCACCACTCGGAAACGCAAAGCCTCCTTGTTCTGCTTAGATTTTGTCTAGAAAATTAAAAAGAAAACATAACAAGCATCAGCCAGCTGATGCTCTCAAACAAGGAGTCACGCTCCAAGCATGAAAAAGAGAAATAAAGTTCACCAGATTCAAGCTCCAGAAACAAAACCGACCTCATAGTTACTTCTAGGGACTTCTTTTCCCCAAGGCTAGACTTCCAAAACTAATCTGTAGTGCCCAATTTCTAGGTCCAAAGGTTTTCTCTTTATTTTAACATGGTCCCCAAAATTAAAAAATTGATCTGATCTAAATTTTAAATACTAATAAACACTAAGTAATCCTTTTGTTCATTAGACCACCACTGACTGAGGCTGGAGATTGGTTATGACAATCAGGTCTACTGGAGAAAAACAATAGAAATCACAAACAGAGAGTCAATTAGACCTCTGGCCCACAGCTGACCTAAGAAGCTGCAGCTGCACAAGCAGCACCTGGATGTCTAAGGAGCAAGAAGATGAGTTTCAGCAAGTAACAATGACTGGCTGAACTAGAAATGCTTCATAATATCAGATACACCTGATATGATCTAATTTTCACAGTGAAAAATAGGTATTGGTGACAACATCAGCAGACAAATAACTTAGAAGCCGTAAGTATACTTATAAATACCAAATAAACCATGTTTACACACAACTTTAAAGTTGCATGTGCTACCGTACAGCTTTTCTTCCTCGCAAGACTGAGGTAACAACTACCTTAACAGACTGCCAGAAAGCAAGCTTAGTGCTTCGGTAAGGGTTCTGAAAAAGAGCCACAGAACTGTCTATATTGCTTTTCTAGGAGCCAATTTGTCTTAGAGGCACGGTGACAAAACCATCACTCACCACCGAGAAGAGGTGGCTGGTGTCACTGAAAGTGGGGCACAGGGTTGAAGACGACCTGAGGGAACCAAGCTCTGTCCTCTCAGTAGGCAAAAATGTCATTGCCACATGCCACACTCGTGAAAAACCTACATTTCCAACCAGAAACTCTTCTCTATGCACTTTCTAGTTAAAACCCGAAGGCAACAGAGGTGGGGTGTTGGATTGTTTGTGTTGGTTGTTTTTTTTTTTTTTAATTTCGTAATTCTGTACTTCCAGTCTGAAACCACGAATTTTTCAAAGCTATTTAAGATCTATTTTAACCGACGAATTCCCTTTCAGAGAACCCTAGCGTGAACCAGAGGCTTAGGTTCGGTTACTACACTCCAGCACGGACCTCGGGCCTTCCTGCAACCCTAAAAACTCGGCCCCAGGGACGAGATCCCCCCCCCAGCACATTACCTCGCTCAGTGTGACCAGGAAAATTTGTGATTCTGTGTCGCACAGAAGGGACCCAGACCCGTGCCCGGCCTCCTCCGGCTCCCCGCTCCCCCTGAAGCCCCACCAACACCCGGCGCCTTCCCCTCCAGGCCTGCCTTCCCCCCGGGCACACGCCGGCTCTCAGCCGGCGCCCGCCTCTCCTTACCCAGCCCCACCAGCACATCCAGCACCGCCAGCTTGCCAACACCGACCCCGCTCCGGTCGAGGGGAGCGGAGCGGGGCGCAGAGAGGCCGCTGTCCCGCCGCGCCGCGCCTGAGGCAGGGCGGGCCGCGGCGGGAGGCGGGAAGGCGGGAAGGCCGGTTCCCTTCGCGGGCGGCTCCGCCCCGTCTCCCGGCGGCAGCGCTGAGGGGGCGGCGGGGGACGGAGCGGGCGCAGGGGCTTGGCGGGGCGAAGGGGCGGCGGGAGGAGGGCGGTGAGGGCCTGGGACGGCCCGGCGGCGCTCCCAGGGCGGGCCCTCCCGCTATCTCCCTCATGTCCTCCCCGCCCCTTAGGCAGCCAGGGGTAGAGATAACCTTTCGTTAAAATAGTTCTTGCTTTCGTAGAGTTGTTCTTTTTAGGTGGAAAGCGCGGCCTCGGAGGTGCCGGCTGAGGCGGGACAAACCCGCCGAGCTGCAGCCAGGACCGGTTCGGGTAATGGCGGGGCCGACGTCAGGGCCTTTGGGGCAGCCGGGCGCCTGCCTCTGTGCTGGTTGTAGTGGAGCTGCAGCCATGGATGCGACACTGTCGTGGTGCAAGGAGTTCGTATTTCAGGGGATGAAACCCGCCTCTAGCTTGAGGTTCAATTCCAGTAGGTACATCGTGATAAAAGCAGCTTCTCTGTGAACTTTGCTCTTGGTTTAATATTTCACGTTAGCTAAAACCGCTTTTTTCCTTTCAGGGAAGTCGTCAGTGAAAGGTTATTCTTCAGTTCTGGGATGCATAGCGTGTTGTCTGTCACATGTAAGTCACTGAGGTATTTTATCCTCCTGAGCACTTCATGCTGTATTTGGACTGGCTTGTCAAGGCCGCAGCTTGGCTCAGATCTGTAGGACAGAGATCTTGTCTTCTCTCATGTTTGATTAAGTGTGGCACATGATGTTAGCAGCTCAAGGGGTCTTGCTTCTCTCAAAAGAGAGAGAACTCTGCGTGCTGCAACTATACCTATAATACAAAGAAAGTTTGGCTGGCCTAATGAGATCGATCCACAGTGTTGCAGAGGATTAAATAAATGCATTGATGCAGTGGAGTGTAAAGCAAAGTGGAACAAACAGGTCTGCCTACATACTGTTCAAATGTTTTAAGATTCAGTCGTTCACTGCTTTCTGCAGAGTGGACTGCTTGGTGCTGGCCCTTTTCATTTTTATCTAGCTTGCTACAAGAAATTAAAATAATTTACACGTGATAAACGTTCCTTTTATATTTTCCATCCATCCAAATTATAGTAGTGATCCGAGAGGTATGCAGTTGCGAATGGAAGGGGCAATTATCCATACTGCAGGAAGTGGGAGTCAGCTGAATACCAATGAGACTTGGGCTGTCAGTGCTACAGAGGGAAGAAAATGGGATTAAGAAAGTATGTGCCATTGAGATCAGCAGAATCTGCATTGTGTACTAAACCTCTCCAACCCAACGATTCACCTTTGGTTGATTGCTCTATGTTGTATTTTCCCTCCCAGGAAAGTAATGTTGCAAACGAGCTGGCAAGCACCCAAGCTGAGTAAGATCAGTAATCTGGAAGAATCTAAGAGGTAGGCTGACAGTTTTCATGCTCTGGGTTATAAACGATGGTGAGATAGGGTGGGGAGAATCATTACCTTCTCTTTAAAATTCTAATCAAGACACAGAGAGAATAGCACAGAATAACTAAGAATAACACAGATCCTCACAGTTCCCACTAAATACCTCCCTGGCAGCTTGATACTTCATTATTTATCATCACCCATTTTTTTTTATGGTAACAGTTGACATTAGATTATTACTGACCTGGCTGGTATTTGAATTTATTCCCTAGAGGTTAAAGACTTTGTAGTTTCATGCTCTCGGTCCTTTTTAAAATTCGTAATTTTAGAGCACAGAAAATACATTGTTTTATCAAGTTTATTTCTCTGACATTTATTCAGTGGAGAGTGTGATCCTAATATTAAAGGCTTTTGATACGAAGCCCAGAATACAGCTAATTCTTTTCACTGGTCTTCCCTAAACCAGGTCATTTTATCACTGTGGTTCCCCTTGTTGGTGTCTAGGAAGTTAATACGTTGAATGGCATAATTATTTGAACCAGTACTTGTTTTTAAAGGGTTTGTGGGTGATAATAGATGGCTCAACCCAGTTGTGTCAGAAGGTGTTAAGGTTTCCGTCAGCTAATGTCATGGAGATGGTCCCATATAGAGCCATAAATAATAGGGTGTGAGCAGCAGTGACAGGCTTTTACTCCAACTCGACTCTTTATCACATGTTATATTAAATTTAAACACAATTGTTGAATTCCTTTGTGTAGGTAAATGCTTTTTGATGTCTCTTTCTATCAAAGTTGTAATATTCCTTTTAACCAGAGGGCTGCATAAGAATAGGTATGTTTCTCAAACAATCATAATGTCATTAATGTTGCCAGCAGAACTAATTGGGTTGCCGCAATGAGGTTCAGTACCCAGTTGGAGAATTATGGTGTGAGGCCGATGGAATTAAGCATATTCTGATGGTGGAGAAAGCTCATGTGGCTCAGTAATGGGATGCTCATAAGCATTATTCTATATGAAAAGGCAAGTAGTTTGAAGTTGGTTTTTTTAAACTCTGGAAATATGAAGGACAAAAAGAACTCTTATGAAATGTCAAAGCATTTGTTGACAGTTCAAGGCACAATAAAGGTTTTCTTCTTTATCAGCACAGACATTGAAAGTACTGTCAAGTAGCACCTAGGCACCATAAATCATTGATGAGAGTGTATCGTTTGAAAATATTAGAAAGGAAATGCTCTAGGGCATGCAGCATCTCAGGAAGTCATTGGTTAGGGCCTGCTGTATTTTAAATGGTCACTTCAGTTGCCATTAACTCACATCTCTAATTAGGAAATGGATCGAGCTTTGCATAAAGTTGCTAGAGACTGGCTGGTGTCCATGGCAGATCAGAAGTGTGCGTCCAATTTAGATGTTAAAAGTGTCCACTGGGTTTCAGACAGAAAAAAAATAGGTAGAGCTGTATTTGTTGGTAGCTGTTGTTAGTTGTGCTTCGGTTGGTAGTCGGAAACCGCAATAGCTGCCCTTTCAGCAAGGCTTCATGGTGGAGAAAAGAGAACTAAAAATCTTTTGTGAAAGAAAGATAAGCTGTCTCTTACTCTCTTGTCCTTGGTCACGGTAGCATCTCCGCAGGCAGGTGTACTCTCATCTTGCTCAGACTTGGTAACCACCCTGGGGAGAAATATCCAGTGAAGATCCTGGTTGGGAAGAGCGAGACGAGTGTCTTTTCCATGCCAAGCTTTTGTACAGCGCGCCGCTTCTGGGAGTGGCTGGCGAGCGTTGTACGCTTTCCCCGGGAAGGCTGTCCTCAGGATGAGGCGCAAAATAGAAATTGTCGCTTGTGATTGTGAAGGAGCCCTGGCTGCCTCGCCAGGGTTTGGTATCAGCCCCGGGGCATCGGCCAGACTCCCATCAGCATAGCTGTGCTCTGCCTTGCTGGTTTTGCTCTGCGCTTTCAGCTGGATAACTGTTCGTACTCGCTCCGTGCCCTGATGTGGTGGTACATAGCAAACAGCTGCCTCCCGCGTTCGGGTGCGTTTCAACCCAAACTGCACACGTAGATTACAGATTTCCTTTCTCCTTCGAACGGCAAGAAATTGCAATAACCTTATGAGAAAACGTCTGAAAATGCAATAAAGTTCCATTAGCCAGCATTAGAAAATATCCACTCCTGTATGTGCGTACGTATGTATTTCCGTTTCCGTGGCAGCATCCAGATGCCTCACCAGAGGTGACACCAAGGCCTGTTGGAGAACAGACGCTCCCTCTGAAGAGCGGAGAGGAGACTGACCAGGCGTTTGACAGTGTTTCTTACAGAGGAAGTAAAACTTGTAGTGGAGAAGTAGGTAGGAGTTTGTAGTGCAGGAGTAATAGGAGTTTGAGGTAGATCCAAGCTTGATTTCGCAAAGTACTTCACTTGGAATTGTCTGTTTGGTGACCCCAAACCTCAGATTGTGTGGGATGGGACTGGATCTCTAAATCATGTCTTTCACAATCATCTTGATCTTTTGTGTCTAGATAGATTCAGTGCTGCTTACAACAGCAGCTTGAGCCTGAGGAAGTTCCAGCACATGATCCTCTTGCTTTCAGAGACCCACAAAGGTGTCAGTTTTTAACTCGGTCTGTGTCCTTGCATGCGTGTTTGCGTCAGTTCATTTTCATTTTTCCCCATGCAGTTATTGTGGGCGCCTTCAAGGAGATGCTTTAAATAGTGGGGTATTCGAGAGCAGTGGTTTATCGTTGCGCTTCTGAGGAATAATGTGTTCCCTCAGATGGACAGGTTGGGATTTTTTCCTGAACATGACATTAATTCATGTGAAAGAGGAGAACTCAGAAACCCATAAAGTTAATGTTTGAGATTTCCTTCATTTTTTTTCTGTCCTTCTATTATTTTTGCTTAATGATTTTCCTGTGGTCCATCCTGATGATTCTCAGTGTGTTGCTGTGGGGAGAGCTTTCAAAGGGGAAGGCAAAGTCATGACAGACTTTCGCCAGATCAATACTAGACTTATTAATCAGTTTTCTTGAGTAATAGGTTGACTCTTTTGGGAATCTTTCAGAATTTACTTCTAACTGATGAGTAGTTTTGACACTTCAGAAATGCCTTAATTTAGAAATTGCAGCTTTTCAGATTGCCAGTCTGTTTAACGCATTGTGTGTGCATCTCTTGTAAAAACACGGTATTTATTTGTTCTTCAGCTAGCTTTTGTGGTACTAGTTTTGGTATTGAAGTGTCCTACACATGCTGTAAGTCACATTAGCAAGGCTTTTTTGGTTTTTCTTCTAATTCTGTATTGGTGGAATAGTATTTCTCCCTACTGGAGAAGGTGGAGTGGTGCTGTAGTTTGTTCAGAGGACACTGTTAGGAGATTTTTTTAATCTCTTCTGCAGGTGGGGTTACCTGTGCGTGGAGATGTTTGAGACCTTTAGTATCCTAGTCTAAGACAGGCCTCCTCAATAAATACAGCCTTTATAACCTTAAATAGTGGTTTTCCTTGTATTGGTTAAGCCATCACATTCCTAACAGTAGCTTACTGGAAACATGGCTGACGTTCCCAGCTCCGGTGGGATAGGTGGCTGGAGGTGATCAGACAAACCACGCGGTGCTCGGTAGCTCCTTCCACTGGGCTGCGTTGAATAATGCTGCAGCAATTGAATAAATTTATCATTCCTTCCGAAGCGTGTTGGTTATCAAGAAAAAACAACTGTAAAATTGTTAACCTCTGAAGTCCCATTAATAGAACAGATCTCATCTATTTAAATTTTGGTGGGCTGTTTTTTTTTTTGTCTCCAATTATTAGAGGCTGGTAGGAATTCATATTAGGCGTAGAAGCATGCAGCTGCCTAAAATGTCCTTAAAAACCGATTAAGTATACATGTGGGAACACATTTTGCACTGATTCATCGTGCAGTTTTGAAGAACATTCAAAACATGACTTGATCTCAAAAGACATGTAAAGTAAGTATTGGTGCTGCCACACCATAGGTGAGACATCAAAGGCATAAGGAGTAAATGACTCCTTTAAGGTCGGACAAAATGACAGCTGAGATTCCTGGGTTCTAATTGTGGCACTTTTTGCTGTGACAAGGTGCATCCCCTTACTCATTATCTTTTTCATTATTATCCTTTGATAATGAAAAGTTGTCTAATTGGTTATGTTACCAGTTGGAGTGAATCGCCGGATCACGGCATCCTCAAGTATGTATGAGATCAGAACTGAAGAAGTCCTGTGCTTTTTTCCCCAAGTTTAATAAGCTCGCTGATGGGTATTTATGAAATAATTATGCGCCTTTTGAGTTGCTGAACCACCTACAGAGGGAGAAGACAGACAGTAGGAAGCTGAGATTGAGTTTAGCAGACAGGTTAAATGATGACATGCACAGGGGATTTCCAGTGGCTGTGTAGGAAGGAGGATTTTTATTGTAAACAGTATCTCACAAATGCTGTCAAATGCAGTTAACGTCTCGTTATGTGAACTAGGGAGATTTATTCTCTCTCTATTTTAGAAGCTTGAGCATAGGCAGACCACATTGATCTTTGCTGTCAGAGTTTGGGGATGGAAGGCTCTCAGTCCTGAAAAAGGAAGGGAAAAGCAAAACCAGTGTCTTTGGTTTTGATGCAGTCATCTGACGGCTTCACGTCTGCTCGGGGTGGTGGAAGAAGATTAGAGCCTGGTTCCTTTTGACTCCATGCATAGGCAGGAGCCAGCTTTCCAGATCTGCATGTTCCCAGCCTTCCTCAGCGAGAGCTGCTAGTCCAGACCCAGCTACCAGGTGCCTGGGAACCTTCTTGAACTGCTGAGCTTCTAAATAAATACCCTAAACTGAGGGACTTGGCTCAGCCCTGGTGTGTACCCTTGAGTAAATCATTCTACCCCATGCCAGTAGACCAAGTCTCCAGCAGAAAATGAACTTGATGATCTGATTCTAATTAGTTTCTTGATTTAATGGCAGTAATTTTAATTTCATGATGGTAGTCATTGCCCCAGCTAGCAGGAATAATAGAATTGGTTTCCTTAAAGGCCTGTTTACGATGCATCCTCTGTTGAATCTTAAGCAATAACAAGCAGAAGCCTATAGTGATTTCAAAAGGATGGAATTTCTGTGGTTAAAAGTGTCAGGCTATCTTGCCTGAGATTGGTGATTGGGAGTTGCCAGTATAAGGAAATGAACACTCATAAAGTTAAAATATAGTTTGAATTGATTCCATTTCATTCTAAGATGATTTTCTTTTTCTTTCATTGCTGATTTAAACACCTGGAAGTTAAAGGCCTCATAAAATTAGAAAGAGGCAAACAAAATCTTTAAGGAAATTAAACAGCATGGGATGTGATGTGTTTACACCAGTATAAAACCAGAATGACTCTGCAGAAGATAATTAAAAGCAACCGAGACAAATGGACTGATCTCCTTAATAACCTAATGGGCAAAGTGTCATTAAAGTATCACTCTATTTTGGTTACCTCAACTCCATATGCTTTCAAAAATGATACTTAAGCTGGAGAGCTATAAAAACTTGTAACCTCGTTTTCGCTTCAAACTTGTAAGAATTTAGCTCTCCCTAGCTTAGATTAGAATGGGATTAGGTACCTTCACATTGCGGTGTGTTTTGAATTGTGGACTCGAGAGCTTGGCAAATCTTTGCTTCAAAATCCCATCCTGCTGGCAAATGAATCTCTGACTCGTTGTAACCCTCTGTTCGTCATCAAAATGCTCAGGAAGGAAGAGAGGGGAGCTGCCTGGCAGGACTGCGGAACGGGTTAGATACGTGGAAGGGAAGTCAGGGCGTATCGAGGCGGGACAGTTATGGTGAAGAAGTGTTTAACTTGATTTGGTGGAAGGCAGTTTTTTGTCCCCTTGTGATCTGCGCAATCTGTAGGTGGATTCAGCTGGGGAAAGTTATCTACCCAGAAGAACTGAAGGCTTTGGCTAGTCTGTTAGCTCCTTGTCAAGCTTTATGCCCTTCATTAAGACCATATCTACACCCACCCTTCCTCTGTCCTGTAGCAAATGGAATGTTCCTTTATTATTTCTCGCACCTACTTACCTTTATAAATAAGCTGTATGCAGGTATGTAGTCCCTTGGGAATTGTTTATGAAACAAGGGCCACATTGATCCAATATTGTTATTTTGTGTGTTTATCATTAAGTATTTAAAGCAAAATAATTGTAAAGAATGGAGGGAAGATGCTTTTTGAATGGAGGTT
This sequence comes from Leptosomus discolor, assembly GCF_034619465.1. Taxonomy (NCBI): domain Eukaryota; kingdom Metazoa; phylum Chordata; class Aves; order Leptosomiformes; family Leptosomidae; genus Leptosomus; species Leptosomus discolor. The sequence continues at coordinate 47,797,778 of NC_141399.1, read as the reverse complement.
GTGATGAAAATATGTAAACTGGGAAAAGCCTTATGCTGCAATGTGCTGCTGGTTTTAACCAAAAAATGAAGCGTAAAGGTGTACTTCTGTTCTATCAGGAATTTGTACTCAAATGTACTGAAAGAGCCACAAATTCTGAATGTGTTTAGATCATGTACAGCCATAGCTACAATTTGTAAGAGTGAAAAGGTTTTCCTTTTGCAATGCTCTGTTACAACCGGCGAAAGTGACTCTAACAATGTATTACTCTGAAGTGCAGATCAGAAAAGCAAAGAACAAATCACAGTCAGAGCAGAGACTAAGATATTAAAACCATAATTCATCCGCCAAGTTGACAGAGTAAGATGAGAGAGTGAAACTGTGGCACCATTAGCATGTAACAGAAGCTGTTATGTGTGTTTAAACGTACTCTGCCTGAATAAAATTGCTTGTCCTTACAACAGGGTCGTCTTAGCATTTTGGTGCTTTGCAGCATCAGGGAACATTAAACACAAGAGCAGGCTTGGATCTAAAACCGAAAAATGTCTAGATAAGGTGACCTTGATCTAGGCTGATATAATCCCAGGAGTTGCAGGCGCTTTATTAAAAACTTAAAAGCTAGGCTGTTACTTCAACTTCATTCTCTTCCCTCCCCAAATAAATGAAATACTGACAAAATCTCCTGCTCTGGCTGGTGTGATGTGCCAGCTGGAGTGTAGCTGTAGCGCTGGCTGCCTTCCTGGCAGAGCCCACGCTTGGCTTTGCTCTGAGGTACCGATCTCGTCGGCGTTGCCCACAGAAGGCCAGGCTGAAGCTGGTTTCCATTGGTTTGCGGTGGTCACGCACCTGTCCTCATCTTCTCGACAGATCCTCAGTAAAATTTCAGTCTTTTCCTGCAAATTGCTTCTGCTGCTGGAACCTTTTGAAGAATTCCTTATTTCCGAGTGGGAACTGGAAGGATGGGAGGGTACCGGTCCGTTTTCTGGCTTTCTGTAGCAGCTCTTACTGCGGTTCAGTGCGCTAGTGAAACACAAATTCGGGTTGCAGACCTTTTCTGTTTTGGTTGCTGGTTCAACTCCTGTTTATCATCGTTTAAAATCGTTGCAATGCAATAATGGTTCAGTTAAAGCAGTTAAACGGGTTAGAAGTGTGAGTGGAGCACCTACTGGATGGATGCACACGATCAGTTCAAGCCACAAATTGGGAAACCAGTGTGGGATGGTATGGAGGCACTGTCAGTGTTGACTCGGTAGCTACAGCAAGAGACAGGCCACCTCAGAATTCTCTTTGAAGAACGAACTCCTGTTACAACAAAACATCCTGCAGGGTTTGCTCTACGGAGACAGCCCCTGACTGGCTTCCTTGGGGGGAAGTTCTGCAGAGGAACCATGGTGGGACAGGGATAGTTTGCTCCCTAAAGGCGATGGGTTAAAGACCCCTGGCAGAAGGTTGCAGGGGGCGAGGGCTGGTGGAGCTGCTGCCCATCCAGTGCTGGCTTTGATGACAAATGCAGAAATCGCTGGCTCTCTTCAGCAATGCTGACGATTTCCAGCAGTAACTCAACCTTACCTTTTTTTTTTTAAAAACAAGTGTTTTTGCCAAGTTACTGCGAATGCTTTCTGCTTGCTGTACAGGTGGAAATAAATAGTTCAAGAGCTTAAGATCTTCATTTATTTTTCAGTCCTGGGATCTTTTCCCAAAACGACATGGAAACTTGGACTAGGGAACCTTTCTTCTCGTGGCAATTTCAGCTGCTACCTCGGAGCAGTGTCCCTGTAGGGTGTGCTGTGGTTTTCGGGTTTCCTCTATGACTGGCAGCCTTCGTTAGACGCTTCTGCAAGCACAGCTACTACTGCTGGCAATTACCATCTTCACGGCCATTGCTAAACCACTTGCCCTCTAATTCAGTCCTGACCTGTGTGAGCCTATCAGACCTGATGTCCCTCCCAGGCCTCTTACCACTGTTGCAATACTGTAGTCAGTGTTACTACTACAAACACACGCATTTTAGTATCTTTTATTTATAAAGGAAAAGATACCGATAGAGTCATGGCACATAACAAACCGAGTGTTGCTTCTGGAGAGAGATTTCAATGGCTTCTTCAGCTGCCTCTTAATTATTCAGTTTGCATATTTATTATTCTGTTTGGTGGACAAGACACCTTTGTCCAGGGGCTAATAATACATTTGTTGTTAGAAGCAGAAGATAATATCTGTCCTTGGAATGGTAATTGCCTCCTCATTTGCCTCTGATCTCACCTATGATTTTAAGGTTCTGGATGGGCAAGGAAGTAAATAACTTACTCAGTGATTGTTGTGGAAGAACAGTGAATAATTTTCTTGACTGTAAATCTGTAATTGCCTTAGTTGTGAGGACTATTTGACTATTATTTGCTTATTTTTATTATAGAACTTCCATAGATGGGTATCTTACTATTTTTTTCTTGGACATCTGTATTCTCAGGCACTTCTGTAGACATTAAGAGGGCTGTAGCATATGGGCTTCTATTAATTGCCAAGGGGAGGCTGTATCATGCCCTAGCCAGGAACTTTGGATGTGCCTGTGCTACAGTCAGAGGTGTGATCTCATATAAAACACCCAGCACAGCTTTAAACTACTTGGGATACTGATTGCAAAATAGCTGCAGGAGGAAAGAAGTCGTGTCAGCCTATTCCAGACTACGTGGGCCAGTCTTAGGGCTAAAAAAGGCAAGTGACCAAGGTCTTAGAGCCAGTGGAGCGTAAGCAGATTAATGGTGTAGTGCAAGGTCTTGAATAGCAGCACATCCAAAGTGACCTGATTTACAGAGCTATGGATTTGTGATGGGGAGGTGAAGTGAATTTTCCCAGTTCAAGAAAAGTCAGTAACAGAATATGATTTACAGTCATGCTCCTCATCCTGTCCTCTGCTGACAGGACATCTCTCCATCGCTTATAATTTCTCTCTGTGTATGTAAGAAATCCCATGTGTGAGGGTGTTTGAAAGCCACAGTCAGTTCTGATCTGTCTTCTTCAGCATGCTAAAGCAAAACCCCAGGTCTTAACAACCCCATGTTTTGTCATATCCAAATTTTAATGCTGAGACTTGAATCCATGTGTAGTTACTAACTACAACATATTAACGATTGCTTAATGGTCAGCATCCCTTCTAGTGTCAATGCATTCCTAGTGTGAAGGAAACCAAGGGCATCAGAGAGTGGTTCCAAAGCCCAGAGCGTACTGCTTCCCAACCAAGAGCATTAAAGTTTGTCACGTAAAGAGCTGTTGTGGCGCCTTCTCTCCATGCTTCACCTCTGCCCGGCTGTATATGGATGTCCAAAGGAGTTGGTGGGCAATTGTACTCACTAAGTACGTATTTAAGACTTCGACTGCATCTTTTAGGTAGAGCCCCTTCATTCTGAACTTCACAGTCACTGGAAAGCAATAGAGAACTGAAGATGTAGAATTTAGTCCTTGAAAATGTGCTTTGCAGTCCTAGTTATCTATCTTATCGTCCACATCTTTGTAATCCTTTCAAATTGTAGAAGAAGAAACTGTAGAATTAATGAGTGTAATTTGTCAGAAAGATAACAAAGCATCAAGCCCAGAGCTGGCTGTTGACCTGTGTACTGCAACTTCAACATCCAACAAGAAGAGAAAAGTGGTTGGGCTAAAGGTTAAATATCAGGTGCCTTTCGTGAAATCATCCAATTTACATTAAACCGTTCAGGTTTAGTCCAAGCCACCCTACCTCACACCCGGGTAGGCACCCACAGACAGTGCCTCCAGCCCAGCCGAGAGGTGGCAATTCGCTAAACGGCTGTAACTTGGTGTTGCTGAGCCTGCTGGAATTTGGCCCAAGCCTCTCATCACAGATGTTGAGACCTCGCTTAAAATAATGGGAGCGTTGAGCCCCCGCTGCTGGTTCCACCGGCCAGCTGGGCAGCCGAGGCCCAGGCACGCCGGCAGACGGTGCCGCAGAGGAGCATCCTGCGGAGCATCACCTGTTCGATGCCCGACTGCGGCCCGCCGGGAGCAGCAACGCTGAGCAGCGACACCGTTCGGTGACGTGAAGTGGGGAAAGCAGCACCCCTGTGTCTTCTGCCCTGTCCTGGTTTGGGCTGAACCAGAACTGGTTCTGGTTTAGTGCTTTAACTTTTCAGTGAAGTCTCCTCTAACTAACGGCACTTTCTGAAACAGCAGCATGTTTTCCCAGACAGTGACCGCTCCCAGCAGTGCCAACCCCCGGTGTTTACAGTCAGTCCCAAGGAACGGGATGCAGAGAGGCCCTGGCTTGGACTGGTTCTTGTAGCGACCAAGGTCACTGCTGAATCTTGTACCGCGTGTTGGGGTGTGGGAGTGAAAAGGGTCACAAGCACGTGAAAGGTCGCCCCTGCAGGGAGGAGCGAACCGGACAGGTGACCCAAACCTGACCCACAGTGTTCCATCCCATGGACGTCATGGTCAGTATAAGCTGAGGGATCACGAGGGTCTCTCTCTCTTCTTCAATGGCCGACATCTGAGGAGGGCTCTGTCTGTCCTTCTGTCATCGATCCCGATCCGTGCATCCCTGAATCCAGTGCCTGAGCCCAGCTCCTGCCTCCCATCCCTGTCTGCTGCCCAGTGCAGCCTGGGACTGCCCCAGTGCCAGCCCTGCAGCGTGGTGGGGACATACTGCCATCAGGGTGGGGCGAGTTGGGTTCAGTATTGGTGTTGTATCTATTTGTACATATTGTATAGCTTTCATTATTTCCTTATTCTTATTATTATCTTTTCTCTTATTATCATTTCATTAAAGCTGTTTTAGTTTTCTCTTCCAAACCGTAAAGTCTCTCTCCCTTGTTCTCTCTCCTTTTCCCTGTTGGGAGGGGAGAGGGGTTAACAGAGAGTGTCTGTCAGTTGTCAGTGGCCGGCCCAGCCTCAACCCATGACGTGCTTTACAGCCCCTTTCCCACCCACCTTTCCATATGTCAGAGGTCTTTGCGTTTGTCGCCTACTGGGGATCCAACTTCTCCCTAAACCACCAGGTGACCCTCTTCTGACCGAAGTTGCCGCTGGCAACAGTAGCCTCTGCAAACCGGTTGCGATGAATGGCGTCTGCTGTAGTTCTTCCAGAGACACTTTTTTCCTGGCAGACGAAATGGAAGCACGAGCAGTGCCGTTAGCCGTGTGAAACTGAGTCTGCCTCTGGTTTTTACGGGCGTCTCGTAATGCTGTGAGGGTTCTGTTCAGCCACCTGAAAACGTTCAGCACGGTCAGCTTCAACATTTGGTTTCTCTGATTCATTAAAGAAGAAAAACCTACCCTGGCTCTCTCCGGTGGCTGATGCTGTTTGGATGATGACAGCGTGCAGGCATAAGGTGCTCCAGAGCACTGTTATTATCCTGATGACAGATACGGGATTGTGTTAGAGATTACTTTTATTTATTTACCGGTACCACCTAAGAATGTGAGGGTAGTTATTGTATTAGTTGTGCTTGCCGCAAAGAAAGGATTCTGTGCTCGTTGTGATAAACCTGAAGCAATCTTTTTAAATAATGGATTGGACCTGCATTTAGGAGGGGGAGAATCCATTGTAAGCTTTTTAATTGTCCAGGCATGGAAGAGAGACAAAAAAGTTGCTATTCATTACGGTGGTTAGGTTTTACAGCACATAGTTGCTTTCTTTGGTTGGGATTTTTCATCCTGGTGATATAAGCTTCCTTTTTAAGCAAAATATCCCCTTGGGAGATTTCAGCCCCTTGGCTGGTTGATAACGTGCTTGCAGATGTTTGCTTTTTTAAACAGATTACTAAGGTGGCTGAATGTGATACTGGGGTTTAGCAGTTGTTGTTAGGACTTGTGTTCCTGAAGGTCTGGGATGGGAATTTTAGTTTAATCACTGCACGTTAAGAGTTATGAGGTTCAGATAAAATAACAACTATTTGCAATTATGTGGCTGGAGCTTCTTGAGGGATCTAAAATTCACCTCAGACTATTATTCAGTAAACATGCCTTCCAGTTCTTAACTTGCCTCGCAGGACCCTTCTCTAAAGGAACTCGGATGCTTCAACAGCGCTTTGCTGGCCCCAAGAGAGCTGAGGATTTATGCAGATGTGAGGGGGATCTGTGTCCTTTCCAGGCCCTGCTCACCACTGTAGGTTTCAGGAATAATCTGATCTTTGGGATGAAATTTTTCCAGGCAAGCTTCCTCATTGTTTCCTCCTTTCCTCACCCACATGATGTAACGGTTGGAACACGACTTCTGTTGCATAGAGGTGGCAAGATCAGGTTCTGCACATCTTGGCCTTGTCTGAACAGTTCGTATCCTGTTGTGGAGAGAGCCAAGAAATGCAGAGCTGCTCGAAATCTTCACTGTGGAAGATTTTCAAGAGCTCTTACTGAGGGATTTCAAATGATTTTACTTTGACCTGTTAGTAAGTTAAACTGGCTGACAATATCCCTGGAAAAGGGATATTTGAAAGGGGAGTAGATGCAGGAAGAAATGGCTTGCCCAGAGTCACTTAGTAATCGAGAGAAGTAGAAACTAGACTGTAAAATGCAACTTTGGCATTTGCTCCTGTTGCACTCTGCAAATAAAGAGCGTGTCGTTTACGTATGATGAGGAGGGAGATCTGTCAAATTAGATGGCCTGAGAAGTGATTTAATTCAGAGCAGTCTTTGAACAGAAGCAGTTCATTACTTGATGGTAAGGGTCAGTGGACGAATGCCGTGCATACACACAGGGATGTGATACTCAGGCTAGTGGGTACACATGGGAGCCCACAGCTGTGGTATTCCCTACTTTCCTCCCTCTCTAGAGCTGTCCCTGCTCAGCATGTCATTCTGCTCGTAGCAGAGCTTGCTCCTGCTGGGCCGTCTCCTTTTTTCGTGGAAGCTGTGGTAGTTTTCTCCCATTTTCATTTCTCTTCACTGTAGTACGGCTGAGAGAGCCAATTGGTTTTGTCTCTTTCCTTTTGGTATACAGAAGGATGCTCTAACTGGTAAATTAGATTACACCTGATTATAAATGTTTAAAAAGCACTCAAGAGAATGACTGGCCCCCCATCTGGAATTAACACCTCTAGAGCAAAAAGGTAAGCAACACCCTCACCCTCAATAAAATTCAGGGCCGTTTTTTTTGCATATCAGTGAACGTTAAGACCGGTGGAAAAAGAGCTAGCCCTATAGCTACATTTCTTATGGCTAAGAAGCAGCAAGGAGCACCCTGTATTCTTCAGGGTGGGAGCTCTGTAATTCTGTTAGCATTTTAGATGGACTCCGGAGCTTTTACAGATTTGCATTCCTACATGCACACGCTTGCACACAAATGCTAAAATATCTTCTATTTTCAGCACCAGAGAGCTAACCTCCGGTAAGCAAAGCACTAGGGAACAGAGGCACCACTTAGAATAGATTAAATTCCAGCCACAAAGAAACATCATTTGGATTTTTCTTGCAGGAGACACTATGCTCTGTTTCTTCAAACCCCAGAGTATGAATAAAACTTAAATTATTGAGGCAAATAGCTTAGGGAGTTTCAAATAAGGATTAGACAATTATATGAATAAGAATAGGTAGGATAAAAAGGGAAGGGCTATCAAGTTGCCTGCATCTGCTTGTAAATTCATCACCAGTACACATGTAAGGTAAAAATCCCATAAGCACTGCCACCAGGGAGAAGATCTCTGCATGAGCAGCGCTATCTCTTGCAGCAGTGACTCGGGGTGTATTTCTAGGTTGCTGAATAGAGACGTTTTAAAGAGACCTTGTTTTTCAGGAGGTGGTTGTTTTGCCCTGACACCCAGGTTCCTTTATTACGTGAAGAGATGATGCCTTAGCTAGCTAAATGCTTTTGAATACCTGTTTCCTATGAACCAAGAAGTGTATTGCTAATCATCTGGGACTGATTGGAGCTCAGGATAGGTTGTTCTTACTCTTACATTTCGAGTTCTGTCCGATATAGACAGTAATTATTCCCTAGCACCAGCGGGAAAGGGAACCCACACCCCTTCAGTCGTAGCACTGTACAAGTGTTACGTGTGCTACGAAATCTGGGGCAAGAGTTTCCTCTTTAGGCTTACCCTAAGTGCCTAACTTAGTGAAATATCGGGCTACTCTTGGAGGTGGGCAAAGGGTATGCTGAGGGCTACTCACAGTAAAAGCGTAAATTGGATGTCTTGAATCACCTTCTAGAGGTTTCTCTGACTCTGGAGAGCAGTAAAGCGGGCTGAGTAGCTGACTGAAGCCGTAGTCATCGATGCACAGGCTTGTTGGCTCTGCCCGCTTGAAAGCTTCCCCTTCTCTCGTGCCTGACTGCTTCTTCCCAGCTCTGCTCTACCTCTTCGTTGTGCCAGCCCAGCTCTCTTTGGGACCATGCTGGAATATGTCTCAGGGTGGTTTTAGGACATTACCCAAACATGCCTGGTGTCACACGGTTCTGTTTTCCCCTTCAAAGTGATGGCTTATATTGAAACAAATCGGTGGCTTTCTGGACACTTCACAGATGTCAGCAGTGTGTCCGCTGAGGCTGGTCAGGACCTTATAATGCAAAAGTAGTCTCCATCTTCCTAAAATGGGGATACTTTCCCGATAAACAGGGGATACATTTCCATTAGGTTATGGCGTTATAGGATTCGTGACACATAGATGAACGATTTTTGATTCTTTCCGGTAGAAAGAAGCAATGCACGTACACACTCGAGTGAGAATGACAGTGTTCCCTCTGTGTTTTGTGAAATGACAGTTACTGAGAGGATAAACCCAGAAGAATGGCTCTAGATAAATCTTTATCTAAATTATCAACAAAGAGCTGCTCTCTCACTCTTTCTCTCATTTCAGAGACGATTGACCAATATTCCCATGCAACCATCTTTTAATAGAAAAGGAAGATTTCCTCCTAGGCGAGGGGAAAATAAATGAAAACATTATTTGCTTGGACAGATCATCTGGAGCAGGGAAATCAGTTGGGATTGTTTGTTCAGCAGAAGAAGCAGGGGAACTGATGACAAAGAGTTACTAACAACCCAGGAGACATATCACACCCTGCTTGGCAAAACACTTTTCATACATAGGGGGCCTCTGCTTATATTTTTTGTGGTTGTGAGACTGAAATAAATGTGTTTTCCTTTGTAATAGCCAACACCTAGGGAAACTTCTGCATATATCAGGGTTGCTGGATGGGTATATTTGTTCCTGAATTCTTCTGTGATCGAAACTGAGTAATCAAGTGTGATTTAACTCTGAATAATAGATGCCACATATGTAATTGATTGGTGCATGCTGTAGCAGTGAGACCGCCTTTCACCAGCTGCAGGGCACCGGTGACAGGTACTCCTGGAATTTTCCCTTTCCTTCAAAATCTTTCCGGCACTCCTCATCACGACAAGCTGTTGTGACTGGTCAGCTTAGCGGTGCGTTGATGTTTGTTTTTCTCCAGAACGAGTTTGGTGGAAAAGCTTAGTATGTGGTTAAATGCAGTAATTTCCAGCAGCACCTGTAGAAATGATCACTGAGCATGTAGGGGATTTCCACGCACGAGCTGTGATCAGCCCCAGGTGAGGTCTGCAGAAGGCGTTCTGCACTCTCCTGTGGTAGCTACTTAAATACAGCCACATAAAACCATGTTATTGGGCAGACACGGATACGATCTTACCGCTATCTACATCCCCCTCATTTTGCAAATGAGAGGATAGCTCTCTATCATCTGTCTCCAATTTTACCGTGACATCCTTCAACGTTGTCATCTGAGCAGAAGTGAATCATTTCATTCCCCATCATAGTTAAGCCCCTTCCAGGGTTGTACTAGGGTAACGTTAAAAAAGAATTTTAAACAAAAACACATGCCGTAGTGTTTGGGCAGGAGGGAGGTGGATGCAGAACAGTGAACACGTGGGTATGGAGGCAGAACGTCTCTAGTTGACATTGGACTATGACACTGAGATTCATATTCATCTGGAAAGTTCTGTGACTTCTTTAAAGGGAGTTTTGTAGGATCTGGTTTTGCCTTTCCTCTTGTGTTGGGTTGTTAAGCCACTGAATATCTCTTGTTGGCCTCCAGGAGCTGCAGGCTGAAACTTGGGTGCAGTGCTTTGTGGTTTAATAATAGAAGGTAATTTTCAAATACTGTTATTTTAAAAACTATTTCTATAAAACATACATTTTGAAGTGATACAGGGCTTTTCCCTTGGGCACAAAGTTGGAATTGCAGCATCACTGACTCTTTTGAAATTGGTGAGATGTCCAGAAGGGTAAAGGGAGGTGAGTCCAGTGAAGGCGCAGGGCTGCCCCTCTTCACTGCTGTTTCAGGGAGACCGTGCAGGTAGAGTGGGAGGGGAACCAGGTTGGAGAAGCAAGAGGAACGGAGGCAAAACCCCAGAGGTGCCACCCAGCAGAGACCAGTAATCCCCTGGGGTGGACAAAGAAATCCAGAGACGTCAGGCTAGTATCACAGTGCAGTAATACACGTTATTTAATATTTCTGGTATTCTCTACTGTCACAAAGATTTAGAATTTCAAGAACTTCTTGCAACAATATCTGCATACAGCAGATCGTATCATCCTGGGATTTTAGAACAATCTCAGCCAGAGGTATGTCTGTCCTTCGTGGGGAGCTGAAAACTAGTCTGTGAACTGAGAATTGAGTCTGTTATCTTCAGGGAAAAACATACAGTTTTCAGGGACAACAAAAAATTCATTATATGAGTTGCATACAGGAAACTAATTGGTAATGAATTTCATAATCCCTGGCTGAATTAGGCTGTCTTCATGCGGGCATAGAAAAGTATAACTTTTCCCTGAATTAATATTTTCACCAATTCATCTGGTTTTATGCATAACATTTCTCTAACAAGGGATTGTTTGCTATAGTTTCCTGTTTATACAGGGGAAGAAAACGTCTGTGTATGAAGTACTATCCTGAGTGATTTAGTTGTTAAAGTCCCAAGGATGTTGTCCGTGCACCACCTTACTGCTTTAAGTTACATCGCTGGTGACAGTTTGTATTGCAACTGTCTTGTTGCCAGGTCTCCGTTTTGTTAGGTTATTTTGGTTATATTTGACTTGGCTTTGTAAAAAACATGACAAATGAATTGAATCTACTTGAAGGTGCTGTCTCACAGCCAGGATGCAATTTTCTGTTCACTTTGTTATTGCAGAAGTCAGCCTGAAAGCCAAAGCACGCTGACCTACAGCAGATAAAACATTGATAGAATATTTAATTCGCGTGTTTGAGATAAACTGTGAGATAAACCCCAAATGAATATTGTGATTAGTTTGGGTGAATGTGTATGTTTGTGCTTGCAACCACATCTGTTCTCTTCTGGAGGGAATCAAAAGCATCCATCTGTTTCTTGTAATAGTTTCTAACCTGGGTATATGAATTCTCTTTTATATTGAATGTCAGGGCCGGTTTTTGTAAGCCCAGTGGTTCAGAAAACGAGATCTGAAGACCCCTGGAATTCCAGGAGCTGTACTAAGCAGTATATATACATACTGTTATTTCAAAACTAATTTGGATACCTTGAAAACCATATCTTAATTTGAACGATAGAGAAAGAGGAGATTTGAGAAGAGAATGCTGTCAGCTGTAAAAACCTACTGGTTGGCATAGCAAATACTGCCTGTTGTTGTGTGACAGGAGCGATGCTGCACAGCCTGCTCCTCCCTTTCCCCTTGACAGCTGCCTCCAGAGTGCCTTGTCTGCTCCTGAATATATATGGGTACATTTTTTCAAGTAATAATCCCCTATTTCCACTTCTGCTCTGTAAATTATAGTCTGCGAGGTGGCACAAGTTCATTAAATTCATGAATTTTATCCATAGAAAGTTCATTAAAATAGTAAAGCACTTGGATCACTGAGTTACGGCTTGTTAAAAAGCGTAACTTCTGAGGAGTCCTAGACAAATCATTCACCATCTTTGTCAGCTGGCAGAAGTTCAACCGGCATTTCATGAGATCCCGTCTCCAAGCTACCACCGCAAATTTGCAAGGTGGCCACTTCTTATGTGTGAGCCCCATAAAGATCTTTGCTGTTTAAGTTCAACAGACCTGCTCTGCTCTACCGTGTGTTGCTAATGCTCTGACTCTCTTGACTGCTAGTGCTGAATCGATGCCTCCCAGCACATTATCAGGAGATTCTGTGGTAGGTGAAATGGTGTCTTTAAAAATACAGCTGAAAGTGCCTGAAGACTCATGCCGACGTTGGAGATGCTGTTACACTTGTTTCCATACAGCTTACAGAACTACCGTAGCTCTGAACTGCCTATCTGTTAAGAATTCAGTCATCAGTCCTCAAAAGTCTTTGTTATTCATGTAAAAATCCTGCTCTGGCTAGAGCCAAGTTCTTTGGTAGGATTATCGCTCTCTGTCTGGGCTCACTAATAGCAAATATGAGTGAGGCTCCATCAAATTTCACCACAGATAAGCAGCGGGTTGTGATGTGCTGGGTGGAAGGGCTCCCTTATCTAAGCACCACATGATCCAGCGTGAAAACATCTGAAGGAACTGTCAGAAATTAGGGTGTTGGCAGAAATAGCTCTTTTAGTGAAAGTGAAGTATAAATGTGTTCAGCTGGGCAAGAGGATTCCCCAGGGTGTTCTCCTGAAGGTCTCGGGGGTTAAAAGCCCGCTTACAGAGCAGGGTCATGTGTGCAGTCTTGCATCTGGTTTTGTCTGTCCAGGGCAATGCTGGTTTGTGAGCTCCCCGTGCTGTTTGAGCCACAGCCCTGTTGCTCTCAGAGATCTGATGATCGCTCCTTAATGAGCGCAGAAAGAAAATGAACTCTCGCAAGTCCAGATTCTCCTGCTCGCTGTACGAGTCTCTTGTACCGTTTGCTCAGTTAATCCCCTGCAGAAACTCTTTGCCATTGGAAAAGCTCTGAGGTTTCCTGAATTACAGCTGTGACTGTCGGCACTGCATACCAAATGGGAAATGTAACTGATTTGGATTACAGTACTTGCAAAAATTCTCATGGTGATCAGGTTTATTCTTATTAAAATCAACAAGGTAGTTTGTAAAGAATCATTCAAGGTTTCCCTTGTAAGGCACACGCTTATTTGATCGCTTAAGCCTGTAGTTCTACAACGTGGTGAATCTGGGTTTTGGCACTTTGTGCCAGCTCAAAAGCTCCGATGACAGGTGGAACAAAGCACTGAACTAGCGCAACCACTGCTTGGTTCAGGTCTGTTGAAAGAAAAAATTTGTGCAGTAACTTTGTCTCAGCAGATTTTATGGCATCAGGTACCATTATCTTTACAGAGCTGGCAGAAAGCTACCGTAAACCGCAAAGGCTGCGTGAACACCATAGTGTGCGCGCTGGGTAGTCTGATAGAAAATGTGATCCTATCGTCCTGCCTCATTCCATCAAATTTATACTGCCAGATTACCTAGGACTCTGTATATCTGACATTAAAGTCAAAGCATGGCCTCCATGACTAGGTAATACCACCTGAGTAAAGGAAGTGTTGCCAGGAACCACGATTAAGGGCCGTTCAAGGCCAGGTTTCATAAGGAATATCTGATTTGGGAGGCTCCAGATCACCCGCTTTGAGAGGTCGCGGGCTGACTTGCCGAAGCGCAGATCAACTCCTGCCCTCATGTGCTCCTGCTGTAACGATGAGTCTTCAGTGCATCTGAAATTGAGTTTGTGATTTGTCAAGTTGGACACCCAAAAATCAAAAGCCTCAAATACTAGTGGATACTCTAGAAGAATTAGGGCTTAATCTCTCTGCTTTGATCTCCCTGTCTGTTGTGGACAAGTTAACAGTTGTAACTGCAGCTACTGCTGTTTCCCCCACATATGTTACAGGATTTGTCTCTTCCACCTGGCTGCCTGTTTCCATGAAACTGCTCTAACAGGCATAATTGCGCAGTGGTGTGATCCGTTTCTCTACGCCGAGTATAGAAGATGGGCACTGAACGAGGAAGAGGACAGAGATCTTTTCACTGGAGAGGAGCCAGTGAGGGCTTGACTGGACTCATTACAGTGAGCTGATGAGCAGGGGCAGCAGTGATTCATGCTCTGGCATGAGAGAAAATCTGGTCATGTAACCCCTAAGAACATTGAATTCCTCTTACAGCACTTTTATATCATAAATATTGGCAGCTGCCTTCATTGGTACTGGCCCAGAATTCTGCTCGCCTTGCTGCACAGATCATCTTTGCACTCTGCTGTATTCATTGGAGGACTCTTCCATAGACCTCTTCTTGCTCTCTACCTTCCTTCCTTTTCATCATTGCAATTGTAATGCAGACATGAAAGGTGTATCTTCAGGAAAAAGATGAATTTGGTAGTGAGAGAATGTGAATGAAATACAACAGAGAAATTAGGAAAACATTGTTTAGCACAGGAAATTGAAAATTGTTCCTAAATCCATCCCCAAAGCAGAAAATGCTGTTGCTTTTATCTACAGGTTATTTTTAAAAGAGAAATAAATGTAGCAGGTTCATTTTTTATATCTGTGAGGCAAGGAGATTTCACTGGAAATAACATGAGTTGGTTTCTAAATCAGTTTTTCTTTTTATCTTCATTTGTCTCCAGGTCTCTGATATGACAGGAACACAGCAGTGGGAGACAGAAAGATTTTGGAATAGTTTTCTTAATGGTTAGGCCGAGAGCTTATGCAAAGAGCCTCCCATTCTTCCAGTGGAAATGCATATGTACTTTTTCCCTAATAGCCAGCTCAAGATCCGTGCTGGAATGTGATATTCAAATTCAGGAGATGAGGAAACAGAAAGAAAAAAAAAACCAAACCACTTCAAATGGTGAGCCTGATCGCTGGAGAGACCTGGTCAGTTGGAGTAGGGCTCTGCTACCCACCACAGCACAGCAGCCTACAGTCCCAAGGAAACAAGACTCGGGTATTGTTTACTAGCCAAGTCCCCATTCCTAATCTTCCTCAGTACCTTTTGAATCCGTTCATCAATCACGGATATGTGGTATAGGTGCTGCAACCTCAAAGATTTGAAGTTCCGACAAGTTTCATGAAAACAGGTAGCCAGGTGGAAGAGACAGATCCCGTGAATGCTCCCCTAGAGAGGGGAGCATTTATAGGACTCGCCCGGTATGACCCACCACAGGACAGTGAAGCTGTGATGGATAGCCAAGCCTTAGGAAAGCTTCGCTCATTTTTCACCTTGTTTAGTCATCAGAGCACGTAAACATGAGGGAACTCCAGAAGAAGCCAAGCTTATCAGTGGGGGTTTTATACTGAGAGAAGAACTGTTACATCTTTCACACGTACACATGGCCATAGACTGGCATCCTTAATGGCTTGCATGAAGAAGCAAAACAAAAAGAGAATTAAAATAAGTTCCCCGTTAGAAGGGAGATAATGTACAATGTACGTGGCCCTTGTGACGGTTTGTAATGAGCAGAACCCAGGCGGGCTTTTGCAAAGGAGGTCGTCCGAAATGAAACATGCGGTGCAGAAAAATCCCAAGGCTGCCGGGTACACTGCGAGTTGTCTGCCTCATGTCGTCTGCTGAGGGCAGAATTGAATCCTGATTTCTCCAAACCTCAAAATGCATTTGGATCAGTTATCCTTTTGAGTGAAGAGCCCAGAGAAATTAAGAAATTCAGCTGCAATCCATGAAAGTAATAAAGGGACATCCATCTCCTTTCCTGTCTGCTTTATGCCAGACTTTTTTCTGACATTTCTGTTACTCAAAATCATGCTGCTATCTGAGTGCCCTAGCAAGCAATTCTGTTCCCTCATGGAGGTTTAGTAAGAAAATACCCTGTGCAGCTGTTGTAGAGCTTGATTTGTTCGTAGAAGTAATTTTACTGGTACAAAGTGTATGTTTGTCGGTACAGCTGCAGCTACACTAGAGGCACGTTGTCAGTTCCAAGTAGCAGTATGCCTCTGTGTGTAAAATGTTGCTGGAACTGACGTTGCCTGAGCACCCATGGGCCAGGACCTGCTCTTGTACAGTGCCGGCTGTAGCGAGGTCATGGATCCAGAATCAACTTTACTCAAGCCCTGACAGAATAAACATGAATAAACGGTAAAGATAGACAGGATTCTGAACGTCAGCAGCCAGAGTGCCCACCAAACTCATCGTCACCTTGTTCTTCCCAAATTTTGCCTGGCAAATTAAAAAAAAAAGGACTAGCAAAACATACCATATGTTAATTTATGCATGCACAAGGCTCGTACTGAGACATGTCATTCGTTTGTAAAAGCAATAGCCTTGATGCTTTCAACAAGAAGGGACTGCAATTACCAGCAGTTGAAACAGGAGATAACCACAAGCACCGACGAGCTGGGGTTTCATCCTTGTCATAAACCGGTGTCAAGGAACAAGTACGAGTCTCCAGCACGGCAGGCCTCTCCTGCGCCCCCATCCATCTATTCCTGTTTCTGATAAACAGGAGATGGCGGTTCCTGTTACACGAGAACCACATGGAAATCTGTTTTGTCTGTAAAATAGTGACTGTTAAGGGTTTAAAAGAGAAAAAAAAAAAATTATTCCAGCAAAATTCATGAAAACACAGTGGCAGGCATCAGGTATGTAAGCAAGGAGGCTGCTGTGTGCAGCTCCACGCCGTATTCCCTAGGAAAGGGAAAACATTTCCAGTTTCATTCGGCACTTGCCAGGCTGCTGCCCTCCGCTGGTGCTGCCTGGGCAGCGCCTGCCCGGTTGCCCAGCGCTGGGGCCGAGGTTGGGAAGTCGGGAGCAAGCTGGCAGCGCTTGGTGCAGGTTGGAACCTCCCACCGTGCTCCTGCTCAAGAGAGCTTATTTAATTTAAAAAAAAAAAAAAAAACCAAACAGAAAGTATATTGGCAAGAGGGCTCGTTTACAGATCGGTATTGCATCTCTCAGAGGCCCTGGAGGGAAGGGGGAGCACATAAGGATCTTGGGTTTTTTCCTAGGCAGGATAGATTGACTGGAAACGCCCCTGCAGCCTTCTCCCCTCCTCCACATTTGGGGGGGTTGGTGCAGCAGCGCATTCGCTCCCGTGTCACACGCTGTGGTAGTGGCTGCGCACACACACAGGCATCCAGTCAGGACTATGCACGTCCCTCCGTGCCCCAACTTGTGTTTAAAACATCCAGTCTCCTTGTGCCCTGTGATCCTCCTTCACCCTCATGCATCTGTGTCAAGACACTGGGATTCCAGCTGGTGCTTCCCAGTACATGCGGCTTTGGTTAGGCACTGTCCTTTCTACTGTATCAAGATCTAATACAACATCAAATAAGTACAAAGACAGTCAAAACAGTTTCAAAGCAATGGAAACACAAACCAGTTTACAACTTGGAACTCACATTGTAACTACCCTCACTTTCTTGTAGGAAGGACCTAAGGAAATAGTGTAACTTCCATGTGAGGAATGCTTCTCCTTGCTTTGAGATCCCACGGAAATCTGGAGCTTTGATGGGCTTTTGCATTTGGATAATTTTTGATCCACTTGCCGGAATACCTGGTACTGAAGAATAGCAAATCAGTGTAGCTCTGCTTGAAGGAGAGAGGGGGTTCTCGTTTTGGTTCAGAGTTGAATTGACTTGATTGGAATGAATTGTTGCAGATCTTTGTGAAACCCTTGGCATAAACACGAAAAAAAAAAAACCCATACAGCATCCATAACAGTCAACTCTGATTTTACATTTAAAAAACTGCAGCTATGCTGAACAAAAGCAAATCTATCACTTAATGCAAGGCTGATATCGATCATCTGTCTTAGCCAAAGAAATTCATTATACTGTTCATACCCATAGTGAACTCATCTATGGTATGGAGCCAGAGGTGCTGGAATCTCTTCAGTGCACTGGGTGGCCTTGGAAGAGGTGAAAGACCTTGACCAACATCTCTGTGCTTTAGTTTTCCCCAAGGGCAAACCGGAGACACTCACCTGTTCAGAAAGGGGGCTGCTTTTTATCCGGTGCTTTAAAAGTCTTGGCTTTATAGCGTGAGAAGTGAAAGCTCTTGGAGTTGCTTTCGTTTTATTTTCTAGTAGCACAAAGCGGATTGATCAGCGCTGTATATTGATTCAGTGCAAAAAAAAAAAAAAAAAGGAGTGCAAAAGGAGTATTGTGGAGACACGGTTATATGCAACATAGAAACCTGCCATGCTTTA
Organism: Leptosomus discolor; assembly: GCF_034619465.1. NCBI lineage: Eukaryota > Metazoa > Chordata > Aves > Leptosomiformes > Leptosomidae > Leptosomus > Leptosomus discolor. The sequence continues at coordinate 47,779,765 of NC_141399.1, read as the reverse complement.
AACTAGTTTGGTTAAATCTGTCCGAAAAATCTGGACAAAAATACATCTTGGCTTATCTCAGCTCAATTAGGAACAGATTGAAGGTAAAGAAAATTAAACCCGCCGTTCAAACCAAGGCAATGCCATGTGCGGGCAAGCCTGCAAGGAACCGCACGGACACCATTGTGAAAGCCTCCTAGCCAGCTCTTAAGGGCTAAAGCTGTCATCTTCCCCTTTTCAGTTCTTAGCTCTTATGTTCCTTCTTCCTAAATCTCCCCAGAACAATTCAGATCACCTGTGTCATTACTGAGGCTTAAGGAGCAAAGAGTGTAAATCATTTCTTAATTAGAAGGGGAGGGGAATAGGATGGGGGCATCATTAGGCAAACAAAGCAAAGCAGCTAGTACAATAGGTGGTAAGTAGACTATTAGTCTCTGCTAAGTACTTCTTCTTTAGCTTGAACCAGGAACAGCAGTTTTGGGGAGAAAAAAGGGATTTAGCAGGAACATATCCCATCTAGCTAAAGATATGCTAAACTCAGTAGCAAGGCCCCTCAAATTAGTGAAGGGATAGAATTTACATAAAAAATACCCTGGGCTTTTTCTCGTCCCCGCATGAGTTGATCTGCTTTTAATGCAGATGCTAATTGAGACCAAGGTAATCCGAGTTCACAATGGTGCTTGATGGAAGCTGTTAAGCAAATGGTTCTTTGAAAAACGTCTCTCCAGCCCGTGGAGGGCAACAAATCGGTTAGTTCTTGTTTTCCCTCGCGGTTTTGAAAAATATTGAACCCTTGAAATATTTGCTCTGGCTTTGTTGCCGGAAACATTAGTTTTAACTGTATAGAAAATCCTGTCGTTCCCACCAGCTTTGCCAGCGAGCGCCTGCTCGCTTAAGCCCCTTTGCCTTTTTTTTTTTTGTGGGTGTCTCAGGTTTTAAGACGTGGAACACACGGCGGAAGGTGGGGGGAGAGGAAGGTATGCTGACTCCAACCTGTCTGCTAATCCTTGCCAGAGAGCAATTAAGGCAGCATTCACAAACCGATTTAGCTTTTCTTTTCCTCACTTCTGACCAGCTTTTTTCCGTTTAATTCTTTAGGGTTACACGTGAACCTCTTGACCCTTTTCTGTTTTATGGTCTCAGGAAGGCTGTTTCTCTGGTTTCTTGTTTAATTTAAAACCTTATCCTGGAGAGCTTTCCATTCCTGTTGAAGTTGACAGGAGGTCTGTGACACTGCAGATTGAGGCTTAAGTGTACTGTCAGGTCACATATTCCTTTACCTTTCCTAGTTCAGAAAATCTCCGGTAGAGAATAACCAAGTTTTGGTAAAGGAGACACTAGCTGATAAAACCACCTCTTGTCCATTCCCAATGTCCGAGTGTACGAAGCATAAAATAGATCTTCCTCAGGGCGTAAAAGTGACGCGAGTTGCTCTGTGTTTCCCAGAACAAAGAGCATCAGGAAGGATTCTGTTCATTTGTCTCTGAACTGACGAGTTTTTGTCATGATGTACTATCAAAATTGGACACTTAACCAGATAAACTACTCCCTTCAGCCACAGATTTTCCTCAGCCAGCTGCAACCAGCAGTTAGTATAAAAAGGAAGACGCTTTCTAAGTGCTTTCAGCAATACAAGTTTAACACGTAGCTTTAAAAACCATCATTCCAGCTGCGGTGCTGTGTATGGGCACAGTTATCAATAAATCCCAGTGCCCTTTGACTATGACAAGGACAACACTTTTAAATTCAAGCTAGTGCATTTCTGGAAGCCTTAGCTTATTTTCCAGTACTAAGATAAGTGTACAACAGGAGTCTCAGTATTTTGGGAAAGCTTTTATTTTTAGGGTATTCTGTTTTCCTCCTTATGTTCCTATTCCGATTTTAAGAGGAACTGGCCAAGCAAACCTAAGTCACAGCCCTGGGTCAGCCAAGCTCTGTGAAACTTCTGATTCACACCCATGAAAGTCAGGAAGTTATCCCAATACATCACCTTGCCCCTACAAACTAGGGCACTCGGATATATATGTGCTTAGTATAAGCATTAATGGAGGACATACAGCTCACCAGAATTTAGATGGAACGTTCTGAAGTAAAATATACATCAAGAAGTGTACGGTCATAATTTGTTTACACAGTATATTCGTCCCGTTGACTTACAAGTCTCCAAGCATCTTTATCGTACCCGTTTTCTGTTTGATAGGCAGTACTAACACGGGAAAGGCTTTAACTTTTTATACCCGTAAGATTTTTAAGCCTTGGCCCCTGCTCGTACTGGCAACACCTGTGGAGTCCTTTTAACGTGCATTCACAGTATAATCACTCAGGTTTCTGTGCTGTGAGGAGGTGTTAAAACACTCCAGCAGCGAGTAGTATATTTTGACAACTTCTTCCTATCAGTGTCCTGCTGTGAAGGGGATGGCTGCAGTCAGGCAGCATGCATCTTAACAAGGAGGCAAAGTAGGCAAGCTTTTCCAGCATATTCTCAGAAAAATGATTGGAGTCTTATTTTTGTTCTTACCTTACCCTGTAATTCTTCATCCATTTGAAGTGTCCAGTTATGTAAAGGAAAAAAAAAACCACTAAGCCACCCAAAGAGAGGAAGCAACACATACGTTGTTTTTATTATCTTCCCCTAGGATCTGTACTAAACGTACACTTTACTGAAATTAGGGCTAGAAGTTGCTCCTTTAGCAGCACCACTTAACGGATAGTTCATCAGGGGCAGGGGAGTCACAGGCGGTGTTTTACCATCACTTTACTGGTAGAAGTGTGTCGACTTGAGTACAGCCTCACTGTGCTTTGCAGGCTGTCAGCTGTCCACAGTTAATAACTCCACTGAGGCAGCTCCCTGTCCTGAGTTACTGAGCAGTGACACAACTACAGAAATTGGAACCAAGTCCTCTGACATGTCCCCTAGAGCATGGTAGGGCAGCTTGAAAGGACCAGGGAGCGGTGAAACTCATTTCTACCGTTTCAGTCGTTCCTTGAACAGGTACGCAGGCCTCAGACCCTTGCCTGTTGCAACAGCATTAAAATAATACAAGTTCAAAAGCCAAGAACCTAAAAGAAGTTCTAAACTGCCATCTTCAGAGCTGTAAAAAGCCAAAATTGATGCACTTCCTAATAGCATCAAACATTTGAAAGTCCTCGTTTCAGTCACAAAGAACTTTTTATGATCGTGAAGTAGCATCCAGTTCAGGCTGCATGCTGATGTGTCGTCTTCTCAGACATGGACTCCTGAGCACATCATTTGGTCACCTTGTGTTACCCCAAGAGGGGAGGCGTTAGCGCTGTGTCCATAAATTGTTCTTTTAAGGAAAGATGCTGGAGCCATGATTGCGGTATGATCAGTCGGAATTCTGTGGTGAGCGCGTGAAGGGTGCAAGAGTTGCCCACTGGTAGGTGAAGGACTTAAGAACCGAGTATCTTCAGCCAACCCCATGATAGGAAGGGATGGAGCCAGGGTCATGCAGATGTTGCTGGTCTGAGGAGCGCTACTCAGTGAGCTTCTGGTGGCGGAGCTGGAACTGGAGAGGCGAGAAGGGAGATCAGGTTCTAGTAGCCAAGTCTGGCCAGGTGCAAGTCCGCTTTGCTGCCCCTCGTCCTGGGATTTTAAGCATTTGCAGCAGCAAATTCCAACGCAGGCACCGCCAACGACAAATGCCACGAATACAGCCCCAACGAGGAGGAACGGCAGGTACACGGGCACTGAAAATGGAAGAGTGACATTAGCCAACCATTCGGTCCTGGGTTATTCTAGGGTATATTCTGTTCTTCATCCCTTAAGGCATGCGTGCACCAGGCAGCAGGCCAGAGGAGTTTGCCTCTCAGTTCCTCTCTTGCTGCAGCAAGAAGGTTAGAAACTGGCAATTGCTGTGGCTGGCTCATTTGGAAAAGCCTGAAGTACAGAGGGTTGGACCAGTCAGTCCTGCAGCATCTGCCCTTCATATCCGTGCAAGAGCTGTTCCAGTGCTCAAGTGTCACAGCTACTGTTCACTCGTGCGAGATTAAGTACAAATTCAGGCTTGTACCCGAGTTTTCCAGTCAGTACCTAAACTGCGGTTGGTTTGCCTGCGGGATCTGGGTTTGAGGGCTACAAGCATTTTTACAAGCCAGAACTTAAGTTAAATACGTTACTTAGAGGCGTCCACATGCATCGACAGCACAGGTTAGCAACACACGTGTTCCACCAGGGATGCAAACATCAGAGGTGTTACAGATTACTTTGCCAGCAGCTAGAGGCTTTTCTAAGAGCAGGACTGACAGAAAAGTCTTTTGTGTGAAGCCCCAAGTTATTCCCTTTTCCCAGTGAAGGGAACCGAGTGGCTCTGGCCCACGCAGGCACCAAAACAAGGGCTGTGCCAGGGCTCCACACCTTTCTGCTGCAACGCTGACAGCTTGGAGCTCCGAAGGGCAGAGAAACAAGAGGAAGGATCTGACTGATGACACCCAGGGAAGGCTGCTACAGGGGTTACAAAGAAGAAAACACATCTGAGATGCCCCCACCCGATCTGCTAGAGGCACGGGAAGCTTACCTGGCACTGGAGGCCTGGGGCTGGGCTGCTGGTGGTCCCCAGGGCACCGTCCCTGGTCCAGGCGGGCCTCTCTGGACGAGCAGCAGTAGCGCAAGCTGCAGGTGCCACAGCACAGAGTGGCCTCGGGGCCATCGTAGCGCTCGGGGCACTGGAAGCCGCGGTGCCAGCGCTGCAGGCTGCCAGCCCAGCCGTGGCAGTACTCCCCTGCCTGCCCGGGGCTCCAGCGCAGGGCCAGCAGCAGCGCCAGGGCACCAAGGACGCCCCTTGCCATGGTGGGTCACGCAGGGTGTCTCACCTCCAGCCGCTTGGCCCACACGGCCCTTTTTTTAATCCCCTTCTTTTTTTGGAAGGCCAGGCACCCACCACCCCAGGCAGCTGCAGAGTGCAGCGCTCCCGGACCACCAGCTGCCCACCAAGGCACTGCCTAAGCTCCTATTTCAGGAGGTTTTATCTCTTGGCCTGTGACCTGCCTCTAATCCCCTCTCTTTACAGCAACAAAGAAGGACCCACTAATTGGAAACCATTTGCAGCTACTCCAGCTCCACCTTCCTCATTTCTCTTCTTCATTCCTGCAAGGAGCAGCCACTGGTTCCTGCTGGAGGTGGCACATCTTACGCTCAGGGTTAGGCGTTTCGACTGGCCTGGCACCGTTAGCAGGGCTAAGGAGTGCGGGATGCAGAAAGCCCAGGGCTGTGGCTGTCCTGGTACCTTCAGGGGCTTGTCAGTAGCTGAAGTGTCAGAGGTGGGAGGCCGGGGACAACACATGGTGACAAGTGAGAAATGAAATTTCCAGAGCAGAAAGAAAATAGAGGGAGAACCAGCTTCTCGTGGGCTCTAAAGTGTTATTAGTACAAACTGGTACCAAGGTAATTTTTACCTTGTTTAACATGGATAGTCAATGACATAAATGCAAAGAAGATGTTAATCTGAAAATGTAGGGAAAATTAATTTTGAAAGCTCTAAGTTGGTCTAATTTCTGTCTCCGTGGTTGAAAACCTAGAGGCTGAAAATTTACAGGATCTTTTGTGCTTCAGCTTTCTCTGCACACAGTGCGATCCATGGGTTAGAAAGCGTGTTTCAGGGGACAAAAGGCCTATTTTAAGTTCTCTAGAAGCTTCATCTACAAGGAAAATCCTGCAGTGTTACAAAGACCCCATAGCAGCACGGTAGTGGTAGTGACCTCTTCATCTTTGAACTAAAAATAAAACCAGACCATTTGTGGGTTTTCTTAGTCCCCTTACCAGTCTAACTACTTGCTATATTAACAAGATCCATGTCTGAAGCATCCTTAGCCTGTGCTTAACTGAAGTAAGAAAGAAAATTGTTGCTAATTGAGCACTTTGAAAAGCAGGGAGTTAGGGCAACATCTTTTGGATCAATATCCTGGTAATTTGTAGCACTATTTGCAGCTTTTTTGAAGACTCCAAACCATGTTCTTGAGTGTACACAACAGCTCGTTCCCACAGAGTTTTTTAGGAGCCTTGCCGTTGATTGCAGAGGGAAGCTGTCCAGTGATGCACACGTTTAGAAACATTTGTGCAAAATTATCTCGTTCTGATTATTTTTTTGTTTAATATTACATAACAGCTTGCACATTTATGCTTTATTAACTATTTCATAGGTTCAGTTGAGTCCTATTTCAGTCTGCCAAAGACATCAGCACTCATCACCTTTGCCAGTCCGTCACCTTTCGTGCATCAGTTTTTAATTGGCTTTTTGGCAAGCGTGGTTAAAGAGATCCTTGGATTCTTAAATTAAACCTCTCTTTAGCACTGGAGAGCTTTCCAAACACTGCTCAGCACATTGAGAGATGCATTTTGCCCGGCTGAGTTTCAGCTCTGCGAGTGTAAGGCTGGCTGACTGCATAGGACCTAAACCTATATCCACGCGCCCGATCTAGAAAATACCGAGCAGCCCCAACACGCTTTAAAAGAAGACAGCCGGAGGTGAGTGACGTGCTCTCTTGGATTGGGCTCTCAAAGCACTGAAGTAGTACTTTAAGCCCAAAGCTGTAGTTGCCTTAAGGCAAATTCTAGTTTATTTACACATTCGACCTCAGCACTATTAGGCCAGACTAAATACTAACTTTTATTCGTTGCTGTTAGGGGAAAAAGCAGCCTCAGACAGGCTTTAATTCCTAAAGTTGTTCGTTGCATTAACACTTTGAATGATGGCTGCCTTTACGTGATTTCCTCTCTCTGCATATACACCAGCTTTAACAGCCATGTATTATTTTCTCCTGCATAGGATTACGCTGCCTCACTTATCAGGGATAAACTCTGTGAAGCGAACGGCAGAGTTCCTCTCCAGGGTCTGCAGGTGTGTTTGTGTGTGTTCCAGGGGACATTGGTTTCCCGATTCTAAATCTGTCCTCTTCTCTTTGTCATAGCCTGTTCTGGGCTGTGATGTCCACTTAACCGCTGCAGCAGCAGCTGGATGTAATCGTGTATAAAAATTGTATAGGCTTACATAACTTGTGACCCACTTGGAGTTCTGACGGGATAAAAAGGGCTCCGTGGATATATTGGGATGCAGGTTGTGAACTACAAGAGTAAAATCATGAATAAGTTTCTACCCTAATCCCTTCTGTTCAGTCACTCGCAGCTTTCTTAAGTCTTTCACCTGCCAAGGTGAAATTTTTCAGACTTACTCTTTGCCAGCTTTGAGGAAGCTTTAAACAAAAGCAATCCGGCCTGTTTTGCATGAGAGGACAGTGATGATGGTTTCCCATTATTAACAACAACAAACAATCTTGTTACCTTTTCTGAGTATCCCTGCAGCCAAAACAGCTTGAGCTTTGAATTTACAAGTTACCATGGAAATAGCCCTTAGAGAGAAGTCTTTCTTTCCCATGTGAGGGTTGTTTTCTTGTTTAGGGAAATGTACATTCCCCCGTCGTGAATTTTATGTAGGCAGCAAGATGATTAAAAATTCCTGTTACTCTAAGCAGAAAGCACAAACTGGGAACTTCTGGTTCGCAGCTGCTTTGCCTTCCCTGCAGTACCCGTGCTCAGTATCGGCATTTTACAATCTTCTGTAATGTGGAAGGCTGAACTCTGCCACCAGATTTCGGGTATATTCTTGTCATTTCTTAATGCCAAGTGAACCTTCAACACAGAACAAGAAACGAGGGAAGAACTAATCCCTCTCTGCTAACAGGAGCCTGCAGTGCGATGGTCAGATCCTGTAAGGTGCTGATCAATTCTCCCCTGGTGCTACGTGCGCTGCTTCCCTCTGACATCAGGTCATTCAGCCCCGTGCTGGGCGATACAGGAGGCACAGTGAGAATGCCCGACAGGAGCTGAGCTCTTTGCATGGCCTGAATGCCGCCTGTGAGAAATTACGCAAATACTCTGCGATAGATAGCCAGGCAGTCCAGAGACTTCATTTTCACCGCGCTTGATGTGCATCATCGATGCCACCTGCCTCCAGCTGTTAGCTGCAAGACTGGGGGGGGGCCCTCTGCACCTCGGTACTCCTCTGGATGTCTCAACACGTGAGGGGGGAGTGCGGATGTATGGTGCTGGCCGGGGAGCCTGGGCGAACGGCTTCCGCTTAACCACGGAACATAGAGCAACCTCCTTCTCCCTGACCTCCCTGCTGCCTTTATGCACGTCGAAAGATCAACACAAGAGGGAAGGAGCTGGTTGAGCGTGAATGTTGAATTGAGAGAGGCACAAGGGTGAAGAAAGAGAGAATCAGACCTGTCTAAGCCAGGAAACAAGGAATGAACAGGGGGAGAGAGCAGGCAGGGAGCCAGACTTGGGACGCTGAATCGTGGTGTGAGTGGGCAGCCTGGTAAGGAAGACCGAGTCAAGACACGTAGGAAGGAGGGTACCGCTCTGGAGACCTGGGGGACTGCTTGTGGTGTCACGAAAACTAGCTGGAGCGTCATGGAGTTCAGCGTAAGCTGGAAAGCAGCTGCTCCCTGAGATGACTGCTTTCGAGTTCTTTAGGGACCTCTGTACTCCTGCCTGCCTCACCCTGTGCCATCCATGCAGGTGTAGTCCCCCAAGGGATGAGGAGTTTAGGGGAAGAGGGAGACTGGGACTGACAGGGCAGAAGAATCACGGTAGGAGCCAAGACTCAGGAAAGATTGATGGTTGTGATTCAGAGGGAAGAGGCGGAGACCGCAGCTGGGATGGAGTGGAGGAGCCCACTGGCTGGAGAGGAAGGCTTGCTAGGCGAGTTTCACAGGGGTTCCTGAGCCCAAACTGTGAGCCTCATGGGACTGAAATCAGTGCTGTCTCCTACCACTGAGCCATTCCGTTCTCCCGAAGCTGTTGAGGCCTGATTTTCTGCTCACGTTGGTGTAAGGCAGCTGCAGGGAGCTACTGCTGGCGCATAGGCTGGTGCTAGCAGGTGAGAGTCCCACAGAGCAGTCTCCTAATTCTGGCTCTGTATAATGCAGACAGGGAGCTCCCTACAGCGACTGCTTGCTAACTGAAGATTTGTCCTTTAACAGGAGTCCTTTTATTAGTAATTATGGTCGTATTGCTTTATTATGGTATAATTAAGGAAGTAAAAATGCAGGAAAGACAGTAATTCAGGGTAGAGGCAGGAGGCCCATGTGCCAAGGTGAGGGCCCGCACACATCTTTCTCTGCACATCATTAGTGGGGGTTGATTAGTGAAGGGGTGTCATCCCTGGACCAGGAGCCTGCTGTGGATACTTAGCAAAATCCAGGCTCTGCCATTCTAATGAGGGAACTACAGGAGAAGCTAATAGTTACTTGAGTGTTTCATCCGATGCAGATGAGAAAGCTGCAGTATCAACTGGTTTCTGAAGATACAGATTTCAACCTGGTGTCAGGTTTTCTTTTGTGATGTGGTACCAAGGTGTCCTTACGTTATTGAGACGGTAGCTCTCTCTAATGTAGGCTTGCATGGCTTCCTCTGTTCTGCCAATGCTTTGGCCAGGTTTTAGGTGAAAAGAGACTGGAGAATCAACAGCATTAGTATCTGTAAAAACATATCCTGCCTCCGCAGAAGAAAACGAGCAGACCTGTAAGCTTATTAGTTTAAAAAGGGACACAATCACCACGTCTTTTCAACAGAAGCCCGTTGGCTGGCGTTAGTGCCGTGTGCTCACGGGAGCAGAGCCACTGCTGATGCGTGGCTTTACCTTATCCACAGAAGTGCAGGTAAGAATGATGAGTCAGAGCAGGCACTGTGGAGCGTTAGGAACAGAAGGTGCTGGCTGGAGTAGCCAGCTCTCCTTAGGACTGGAGAGGTCTCCAGTTTACTTCTTTTTTTTTTCCTTCTTCTTCTTTTTTAGGCAGGTTAGGTTTTTTTCTCTTCAAAGTGAGCTGCAGAAAGTTTCTGTTTCGGAAATGTTCACAAAGCTTCCACAAGCAAAAAAAAAGAAAGGAAAAAAAAAAAGACAACAAGCATGTTCGCACTCTGCTTTGAGAGGTGCATGAAAAAGAAGACACCTCTATCTTTGGTCTGTTTGTACGGTTAGAGTAGTTGTTGTGCTTACCTGGTACTCACAGTCCCACATGATCCCTGTGTAATGACTTGCCTAGTCACAAAAATCTAAACAGAGCCTGTATTTTACATTCTCATTTTCTAGGTTGCCACCTCTCTAAAAGCAAACCCAAGAAATATTAAAACCAGTCAGTACTGTTCATCCTCCTCAGCCAAGAGCATGGGACAGAGGTGGCTCACGTCAGTGGATTTAACCCCATTAGTCCTTTTTGGGGGCATTATTTTTTGACTGAACCAGCGATTTCCAACAGACTTCAGTAAAAATCCAAGTCTTGAATTTTCCTTGAGTTAGACTTTGGCAGCCCCTTCGTTCCTGGTGATTTTCCTTCTTCTCCCAACTGCATTCTGTTTCCTCCTTCCTGAAGAGCCAGCCTCATTTCTGCACTTCTCTACCACAAGTCTTTTGAGGGAGAAAATTAGGTGTTCATGTGTTCCTTGCTGGGCTCTTCCCTCTGGAATGAGCCCCCTCCTGGTGTCAGCAAAAGGCTGGACAGTCCAAAGACCCTCCTAACTTAAAAAGACAAACCCCCTATGACAAGTGGTTACTAGAAAAGAGAACGGCAGAACTTGGTGAGATGGTGATTTACTGAGGTGTGCTTTTTGAACGCTTGTTCAGCCTGAATGCTCTTGATTGTTCGTGTACAATAGGCCTGATTTTCAAGAGGGGATAAGTCCTCGCAGCTTCGTCAGCAGGAGCTGCCGGAGCTCCCTCTGGGTGAAGATCAGGCCCAGGCTGTGCTGAACAAGGCTGCCATTGCAGATGGAACCGAAGAATCAAACGCAGTAAGAGTTGAGCCAAACTTTCATTGCCAACTCGAATCTCAATGTGTTTGGAGTTCAAATGAGTCTCCAAACTTAGTCAGTTGTAAGTTTTTCTTTCTGAGATGCAGCTGCTTCAGAGTTTAAAGGATTAGAAGCCTGAAATGCTGGAAACCTCACAGGAAAACCTGCTCTTAAATTCTCCAGCTCTGAATTGAATGAGAATCTCACCCCTTGGGCTCTTATTATTTTCTGTTGAATTTCTCTGCAGTAGGCGTTTTCTAGCTAAGTATAAAAGGCTGCTATCAAGAGGCTTGGTGTTTATATCTGAACTGAAGTCAAGTCACTGAGAAGTATCATGACAGCTTGAATCATGCTTCATAAGCTTAACTCGAGGTCTTCGCAGGCATTTGGGTTCATCAGAGCACAGTCAGGAAAAAGTCCTGACAGGGTGTCTGTTAGGCTGTGGAACAGCCATTTCATTTGTATTTCTGTGTGGGCACTACCTAACTGTCAGTCAGGGAAACTGTGCAAGGTGTTGTATAAAACAATAAGGAAATAGTTTCTGCCCTAAGTTGCCAGTAGTCTTCATGTGAGGCGTTCTGACTGAGGAGACGTCCAACAAAACAGTGGGACTACGGATCAGCAGTGAGGTCAGCTTATTTGTGAGCTACAATTGCCCGTGAGTTGCGAGTCAGCCCAGCAGAGCGTGCCTTTGAGGAGGAGCTGGCTTTGTGAGTATTTAGCTACAAGGACCTTCTCTCAGACAGGACAATGAAAAGTGGAAAAAAAAATCCACAGGCATTTCACTGAAGTTGTAACAAACTGGAGGCTTTCTGTGGGCTAGCAGGGAATTGGAATCGATGTTTTCATAGCAATTGAGGAGCGGTAGAAAAGGTGAAGGCTAGTCAGGAAGATTTTGGAAACTGGTTGAGGAAAAGGCTGTGAAGGTGCTGAAAATAAAGAAAAGAAACGTATGCTTCATAGGAAAGAGAATAAGGAGTCAGCAGGGGAGACTCAAAGAGGGGGGTAAGCAGACAGAATAGGGTTATATTTATCAAGGTGATAACCATAACAATATGTTGAAAGTCTGGCAGTGCTTCTCCTAAGAACACTTGAAACACTGAAAATAAAGACAAGAAAATTACTAGATAATTTCATGCAGGAACACATCCTTCACAGTTACATTAAGAATAGAAGGTGGGATAAGGTAGACGCCTTTCTAAATCGCTTTCCTTTTTAAATTTCTGTAGGAGCGAGGCGATGTAGTAAGTGGCGGTTTGGGACCCTACAGCTGTAAGTTCCAGCTTTCAGTCAGTCCCAGAGAAAGGCAGACAGGCACGCAGAAAATATGCAAACCAGCAAAGAGGCAATGCTTTCAACAGCACCATGTCACCTGAGGGTTTTCAGGAGACAGTTGAGGCGCGTGATGACTGACCTGGAAGAGGTCAGTCCCAGGGCTGTACTTGGACTGTAGGCGCTGTCTTGGGGATTAAATTAAGCAGTGATTTAGGTGTCCATGGCAAGACTCATTCTACTATTCCTTGGTACATCGCCCTTTCTGGTTAGTGCTTGTTTCTTTCTTGAAATTACTTTGATGTCTCTTGTGATTGTCTCTCTTGACACTTTCTTACATTCTGCAGACACAAGTTGCGATCTGCTTGGCAGCTCTACAATGGCTCTGACACTTGAGAGAAACCTTAGATGCCATCAGTCACTTATCGCTGCTCTGAATGGGCTGGCAGACCGTGTGCCACTCACGCATGCTCTGCGGAATCGGCTTTACCTTTGCTGCCTTGCGGTTTGGGGATTGCACTGGCAGGATTCATAGCTCAGGGGTAGCCTGCAATAACCGGTGTGGATGTCTCAGGTTGGAAACCGTGAAACCGTGCCTTGAGGAGCAAGGGAGGACCCCAGAGATAAGGCCTGTGAGCACGGGCTGCAGAGCCCCCTACCTTCCAGGCTGTTTGTCTGGATTTCTTGCGGAACAGGGCGCGAGCAAACCCTGTGAAGCTGAATGTTGTTTGTTGCTTCACTTTCAAATTACAGCTCCACCGTGCAGACTGTAATAAAAGCAGAACTCAACAGGGTACAAAACCGTGTGGTGTCACAAAATCTGTTTCCTGCACCATTCTCTCCATTTCCCTCAAAGTTACATACGGGATGAATTTGGCCCTGGAGGTCTAAAATGTCCTGAGAACGCCCGTGTGGACACAAACCAATGAGTTCTGCACAGTGTGGGTAGAGCAGGGAGGGAAAGCAGCTGGGAAGTGCACGGAACCACAAGTACTGGCGTGTCCAGTAAAACTGATCACTTGGAATTCAGGCAAGGGAAAATATTTGAAGGAGATGAACAGTAAACCAAACCGTTGCCCTCGCAGAACGCAAGCCTTTCTAGAAAATTCAGAAAAGTTCAGTTCACTTAGAACTTTTACTGGTTTTACATTTCTGCTCCATGGCCATTAAAATAAGAGCCTCTCTGGATAATTTCTGAGTAGAAAAGGAAGCAAAGTGGCCACAGTTCGCTACCCTCCTATGCCCAGGGAACAACAGAAAATGCTGGAGAAACAGGGTGTCCTCTCTGCCCCATTCATTACCAAGAGATTTAGATCATTTAAAGAGGCATTGGTATTTCTGGATACTTAATCAAAGCCAAACCTCAGGGTGAACCTCTGAACGTCTTTCAGCTTGACCATTCCTTCTTATAAGTGATGTTTTAGTTTTCATCTAATGCCAAGAAAAGTCTTTCATTCTCCCAAGCTGGCCTCAGAGATAAGGGACGAAATCCCCCGGACATTAAAACATTGAACAGTTCTGTCATGTGTTACTTTAGTCTCCTGCTCAAAGTCTTTCTCTTTTTCCTGACTGATCTCAGATATAACGCAAAATAATCAGTGGGCAAAGAAAGGGCAGCAATTTAGAGTGCGGCTTTGCAGTTTAGCCCATATTCTGGGCTGTTGCTTTTCATTTTCCAGCCATCTGAGAGGCGCCTGTCCTGAAGGGTTAACTCAGGCTGTTAGGCCAGATCTGCCACAGCTCCTGTATTACATCAGGGAATACTCTTGGGATGCACTAGGAATTGGTTGTGGGTTACGAAACTGCGCTTTCACTAACATCCCTCATTGCCCCAAACGAATTAATAAATGCCAGGATATGTTCATTCATGCCGTGGTTTTGTGAGCATACGGTTCCAGTCCCATATCACACCTCAGTCACAGCCTCGGGTGTAGCAGCCCTGTCAGCAAAGGTTTGTAACGTTCCCAGTTGTTAGTCAGGTGCCCCCACACGTAAAGTGGGTGCTCCCAAGTGTGGGGCTCACTACGCCGGAGCTTACCTTAGCTCTCACTTTGGCTAGAGCTGGTGATGGGCTTGGCTGAATATCTCTTCAGTGCCTTCCCCCACTGACTTCCAGTTGCCTCCCTATGCTAAAAACTACTTATCATCGAGCCTCACACAGTAATTTTAGCACTTGGCCCAGGCCAGTCCTGTGCCCTGTCCCTCCTCCCATCTCCTGATTGCCCCCAATGCGCTCCTCAAATGACAATACCGTTGGTGGGGTTCCACCACACAACAGAGAGAGAAACATGGAGACCTGCACAGAGATCTCGGCAGAGCTCTCTTCGTGGTGTTAGGGGCGATGACCGATGAAGTGCTGCCGGGAGGGAAGGAATGTGGCAAGCAGTCCTTCGTGATGGAAATCTTCTCCAGGAGCCAGCAGCCAAAGGCAGAGCTTTCTGGAACAGCAAGCCTTGCAGATGACCTCTCTTAAGCAGGTGTCTCTTTTCACCGTGAATGAGCGTGCATCAATTGCCACCATAACCAATAAGGCCTTTGCATACTCTGAGGAGATATTAGGCCTTGTTTGGTTTCTAGAACGAGTGAGCATCCTTATCTCTCCCAAGATACAACCCAGCACAACAGCAAGGTAAAGAGGATGGGTGCAAGCAGTGGCTTGGCACTTCAGCGGACAGGCCAGCAACAGCACGGCAGAAGCCAGAAAAGATACGTGTCTTCTCTCAGGGCGTACGACCGATCTTGTGTCTAAGCCATAAAACCCTCCCTGTGCTCTCTGCCACCAGAGGGTGCCAGCGACTGAGAAACCACCGGCCTTGGCAGCCCCTTGGTGATTGCAGAGATCCCTGGACTCCCCGGGGATCCTAAGGAAAGAGTGGAATACACGGAGCTGATGATGTTGGCTTTCACTCTTAGCTCCCTCCTTGGAAGGAGAGATGCTGCATGTTGGCAGAGTTCAGCAGAGCTGGCCACGAAGCCCCAGCGCAGGCGCAGAGATATTCGAGAGAAACAGCCAGGTCCAGCCCCGTTTTCTGTTCCCACCATCAGCTGCACCCAAGCTGTGAGGTGGTGAGGAGGGGAGTGGGCCAGCCCTGGGGTATTTTCAGAATGGACAGCTTGCTTGTAGCTCTTGGTCACGCTAAAGCATCTCTTAGTGTTCTTAACCAACACAAAGAGTCTTCTAAGGCCTTTTTCAAGATCCCCTGTTCTAACCACGGGAGAATTGAAAGGGCTGGTTCCTTACCTGAAATAAAACTTTTCAGTTTGATTAATCATCAGCTGAAGGTTTGGCCTAAAATCTTTTCTTTCTTTGGCAGAGAAGATAAATATAGCCTGGTTGAGGTTTTTTTTTTTCCATTTGCCATACGTGTTCACCTGTCCCGTTAGCAGCAAGGGCAAATTTTACTACCTTTTTCTCCTGTTAGCTGTCTAGAAAGAACAAAGCTAGGCAACACCAAGCTGGAGCCTGTTTTGTCTTGCGTGGTATCAACAGGTGTATTACATGAATTTCAACTGCAAAACCAGCAGTGCAATTCCCTTCTTTTCAGATCAAGCCATCGATCATGCTCCCCGAGTCCTACTGAAAGTAAGAAGTCTGCATGTTTGAAATGAAGGGTAGGATTTGGCCTGCATAGATTTGGTCTGCATATCTTCATTAATTATTAATGTCTGGGCTGAGAGTGCAGAAATGGCCATGGGGTGAGTCCATCCCTTGACTTGTTACCGAGGCGAGTGCGATACAGACTTACTGACATTTAATTAAGATAGAGTTCTAGGATGAGATTTTATTTGTCTGTTTATTTTACAGAGTCACTTTTCACAGCAGAGTTCCACTTTGGTATTGTGACAAATTTGTGAGATCTGCTGCAATGTTAGGCAGAAATAACCTGCTGCCTAGACAGCCTGGTGGGACGGGGACAGGCAGACATGGCAGAGACAAGTAGAATTGTAAGACTGAAGAACAGGTCTTCATCTGCTCAAGTGAAGCGGATGTTATATATGGAGTAATTTTTTAATCTCAGCGAGGTGACATTTTCCCAAATGCAGAAGTGTCACCGAGCGGAAGGATTCATGTGATTGGCACGCTC
The DNA here is from genome assembly GCF_034619465.1 of Leptosomus discolor. NCBI lineage: Eukaryota > Metazoa > Chordata > Aves > Leptosomiformes > Leptosomidae > Leptosomus > Leptosomus discolor. Next base: position 47,763,622 of record NC_141399.1, on the reverse strand, counting down.
CCCAGAAGAGGATGTTGCCAGTAAGGGCTGATGACATGCGAGGTCAGGGCTGCCGTGCACTGTTGAACCTTGAGGCTGAAATAAGGGCTGTTGCAAGTCAGGGCTGAGTTTGCAGAGCTGTGTGTGGGCAGCTTGTGCTCTGCCTCTGACACAGAGCCTGTTCTGAACACAGCACTAAAAAGCACTGATGGCATTCCTGGCACAAACAGCGTGCGTGCAAAACCTCCACTCTGCCAGTTTCTCTTTCGATTCAGGCACTTAAAGTGAACTTGAACACCTGGCAGTGCTGGGTTAACGGTTGGACTCGATGATCTTAAAGGTCTTTTCCGACCTAAACGATTCTACGGTTGTATGATTCTATGCTATCTGCCTTGTTGGCCTTCCCCCTGATTCTTACCCATGAACACTGAACCCTGCGGTCACCATCGTTAAGCTCTAGATGATCAAAACACTCCCTAACATACCGGGCTACCCCACTGCCTCTCCTTCCCTGCCTGTCCCTTCGGAAGAGTTTAAAGCCGTCTGCTGCTGCGCTCCGGTTGTGCGAGTCACCCCACCATGTTTCCCTGGTGGCAACTGTGTCATAGCTTCCCCGCTGCACAACGGCCTCCAGCTCCTCCTGTTTGCTGCCCACGCTGCCTGCGTTGGTGTAGATGCACTTCAGGTGGGTATCGATCCCTCCACCTTTTGGGGGGGAGAAGCTCTAATTCCTACATGCCCGTTCTCCGGCGCTTCTGTGGTTTCTAACTCACCAATAACCCTTGCGTCTTTGGTGCCGCGTGGATCTCCATCCCCTGCCTCCGCTGAGACGGCAGACCAGGGGACCTCACTAGCACACCGTCCCTCTGACACTGGTGTGCCACCTCCAGGCTTACCTCCAGCGAGCCTGGTTTTATCCCCTTCCCCCTCCAAAGCTAGTTTCAACGAGCCCTGGTAACTCCTGCACAAAGATCCTTTTCCGCCTCTGCGACGGGCATATCCCGTCCGTCGCCAGCAGACCTGGTGTCGTGTAGGCCAACCCATGATCAAAAAAACCCCAAACTTGAGGCTTTTAGGTTTGCTAATTGAAACATACAACTGATAATTTGTCTCACAACAGAAGCTCAGGGCGGACCACAATAATTCGCTTTGTTCTCTTCATATGACCCTGACGTCAGAGGAGCAAGAAGCAGAAAGGCATCCCATCCATTTTAGAGCCGCTAGAGTGGCTCCTATTCCACCTCCAGCAGTTGGGGTGTGGCTGGCACTTCTCTGGGGCCTGGCACCCCTTGTGGGTAACTGGAATAACCCCAGCAACCTCTGGGATGTGGCTAGCCCAGGATCAGGAAGCCGATCCGTTGTGCACATCCCTGCTTGGCCATAGCAGAGATGGTTCAAGAAAAGAAAACTGTAATAAAATCCAACTAACGTCAAACAAAAGAGATCTGGTAGAACATCCTTCCAGCACACGATTGTTTCCTACGGCACGTTGCCTAGCGCTCTGCTCGTAATCCTAAGTATGATAGATGAAGTTTGATACGCACAGCGACTGAGAAAAATTGCTGGTTGTCAGAACGTCAGCAGCCAAGACAACAGCTATGTTTATTGACTTCCAAATTGCTATATAATCTTAGTTATTGGTAAACCCAGTGTTGTCCAACCTGATACTCTCTGTGGAAGCATAGCTAATAGCCTTATAGGAAGGATGGCAGCTCAGCCTCCTACTGATCATGCATATTAAACTGTCACTGTAACACACTGATGTATTGCTGTACCGTTCTTTTAAGAACTGATGTTCTTCCTCTCTGACTTTAAATTGCCCCGGTTTGAGGTCTTACAGCCAAAGCAATTAACAGTTAAATTCCACAAATGTGCGTATTAGAAAATAAAGATATAATAGGAGAATCAGAAATTATTCACACTAATGGAAATAATAGAATCACTAAAGGGAATATCAGCTTTAGGATTGTGAGGTTCAACAGCAAGGCTAATCTTACATAAACTTCCCTTCCTCTTGCATCTCTCCAGACTTTCTCATGGAGGTAATTATTATACTTACCTTAATTGAGGTTAGTCTTCCCTTGAGCAGGAGGTTGGACTAGGTGACCTCCAGAAGTGCCTTCCAACCTTCTTTTTTTTTTCCCTATGATCCTATTTGACAAGCAGAATAACTGATAGAGAGACCAAATGCCTCACGGACATAGTACATGGTACATGCGATGCTGACCCCGTGTCCCTCTGCAGGGGAGGGGCACAGCCAGGAGTGGCAGCCGAGGGGGCTGTGTCACACCTGCCCAAACTGGGGAGCGAAGAAGCGGGTGGAGGTGGCTGTGGGGCAGCAGCCAGACCATGTGCCACCAGGGTCACGGAGCTGCCTACAGGCACTACACACCTCGTCCTCCAGATCCTGGAGGCACGTGATTAACATTAACATCTCCAATTTAATTTCTGTTTGCTACCGTAAAAGGAAAGCTGAAGATCTTGAAAATGTGATCAAGATGGAAATAGCATGGGACGGTCTGCCCGAGCCTGCAGAGAGCCTGGAAGCTGAGGAGCTCGTAGTTGTCACCTCTGGGAGATGCCACAGACAGGTTAACTGCCATCAGTCAGAGCCTGTGCCACCAGTGTTGTGCATGGGATTAATTAGGATTCATCCAGGCCCAGTGTGCCCAGTGCGCCCAGTGTGCTCGTTTCTGTGCTCCCAGTGGCAGCTCTACGTCTGAAAGCCGCGTCTGTGGCGAGTGGCTGCAGAGACACTGTGGGATCTGGCTCGGTCCCGAGCTTCCTATCAGGGGATCCATGTGTCCTAAAGCACGGGTGAGAAGGCACAGGAGGACGATGGGGGTGTGCCTCCAAGGCAGGGCAGTGCCTCCAGCCTGTGGCTGTGAGCGGATGCGCGTGGCTGTCATCTAGAGACTGCCAAGCAGTACCTGAGCTATGGCAGAACTGGAGATAGAAGCATGACTAACAGATTAAATGGGATAAACTAAGGTAACTCTGGTTACTTTGGTTACTAAACTCTTTTATTTCCTCAAGAGCTTATAAATAACTCAGAAAGCTGCCTAGAAGAAAAGCAATACAGCCCACTACAGAAACCTTTCTGTGAATTAAAAAAAAAAAACTTAAGAAGGGAGAAAGGACTTCAGAATTTCCCGGATCGATAGTCTCACCAGGAGAAATGGTAATAAAAGTCTCAATTACATCGACACAGTTTCATTCGTGGACTCTCAGTGAAAGGAGTGACATCTGAAATATATAGATCATTTATTTTCTTAAGATTACACTAGGCCAGCATTTATGTAGGCAAAAGAAACTTTGGGCTTCCGTTTGGAAAACAAATAATAAGATCGAATAAGATCTGAGCTGGGCAAATATCTGCAGTTTAATGAGAGCTCAGTATAAATTCTTACACAGATTTATTTATTCCCAGGCTGGCATGTTTCCATCGGATTGCACAAGCACTGCTGGAGAAGTTGTAGGACGGGAGATCATTTGGAATCTCTTTTGCAATCTTGGACACAAGCAGCCTGGGCAGACTAAAACTTTTGTTCAGTAAAGTATTTTGGTTAATGTTACAAAATCCAGAGTGATTGGTGGCAAATTCTAAATGTTACCAAAGCTTTTCTCACTGGACCGAATTTCTTGCTGGAATGAGAAACAGTAAGTTCTCCCTGCAGGGGGATTTCTTAGAAACAGGTAATTTCGAAATAGCTCCCAAAGCCATAAAGGGGCAGGTTCTGTCTAGCATCCGAGATGTACTGAGCATTTATGAGGGAGGTAATTAGGTGTTTTGTGAACAAAGAGCAGAAAGATGAGGAACCCACAGCTAAGGTACAAACTGATTAGTTCTCTGCTCTGTACGTGCACCATCTCGTGAAAGGGGGGTTGATGAAGAAAGAAAGAAGGAACTTCGGCATCACGTCTGATTTTGAACATCTTAGTAAGAGGATTTAAGGTTTATAATTCTTTTTTCTTCACTCAGTACAGTTTTGTTTCCGAAATGATCACAGTCCTTGCCTCGGAGGCTCCCGAGCTACATTCAGTGAAGATGTGCGTGGCATAGCTCATGGTGCACAGGGTACCCTGTGGCGTGCTAGGAATAACTTATCAACGGACTGGCGTGGAGGAGGCTCTTTGCTTTTGAAATGTTAAGTGAAACCAGTGTTACAGACTAGCTTTATTATACAGGTCCTGAAATCTGAACAAAATAAAAACCTGCTTTTCATCTGTATGGAGAGAAACTTTCTTGGATTTTTCCTCAGCTTTGTTTTGTTCTTCAGTTAAAATCTTCACCCATGGGCTGAAAGGTCATTTTTTTTTTCTGCTTTGCTGCATCTTTTTGGGTTTAATTTAAACCTTGTAGAGAATGGGCTGAGCCAAGATGGTCCAGGAAAATTAAATACGAGTTCTAGACTTAGGCTTGCTCTGCTGATGATCAATTGAATTGCTGTGGCCTTTAAAGTATCTAGCGTGGGTTCAGCAGAAGAGAGAAAAAAGAAAGAGGAAAGATTTCTCCTGGAAGTAAACTGGAAAAAAAATCGCTTTGCCGCGTTGGGTCAGGTACGTGCTGCTGGTCTGTCAAGGCTAATTACGTTCCGAGCCAGCCCCGTTTTGTTGATACAGACTGCATTAGAGCCTCCGTCTTCTTCTAGAAGACATACCATCTCATTAGCATGACAAAGTAGTCGTTGCACAGATTATATTAGGTGTAAAGAAGAAGAATTCTACCTTTCAGTGCCAGGGCTAGATTGTCTGGTCTGTATCTTATTAAGATTAAAAAAAAAACCCAAACCCCAAAGACTTTTTTTTATGATTCTTTCTCCATATTCTTTTCTGTTTGCCTAGGCAGGTATCTTACCCGTTCATCCCACTGCTAACATGGTACTCACTGGTGTGAGCACCCACCTAACTCTTCCGAAGCTTCTCCTGGAGGAAGTTACCAGCGCTCCTGCCTGTTCCAAAAAGATTGGCTCAGTAAGGGCATGGTAACTAGTGGGGGGGGGTGTGCCAGAGGTCCCTAAGTGGAACTGTCTGGGTATCTATTGTTTCCCTTCTGAGATTTCATATTGAAGAGACAGTGTGGGCAAAGTGAGAAATGGGAGTTGTTAGGAAGTGTTTATTTTCTGGCAATAGAAGTATAAATCGGTTCTTATGAACTGGAATGACATTATCCAGGGGCGACAAGGTTCTGCTTGGTGGTGGGTGATGCGATGGGCTTTTCAAACCGATTTGTCATCTTGAGTTGGGGACAATAGTGCCAGACCAGCAGTGGATGAGTAAATGTGATAGGCATGCAAATAACACACCGACCTGTATCGGATGAACACTTTCTGTTCTACATTTTCCAGCAACACTACAAGTATGAGCCAGCTGGCTGCTGTCTTCTTCACCTTGCATGGGTTTTTTTGTCCAAGGGCATGAAGGAGGCCTGTTGTTCTTCACACTATGGACTTTGTCACTACTTCTTGGTAGCTAAGAGCGCAAAGAGTTGCTGGACAAATTGCCCTCTGTCAAGTTTCCTTTTAGGGTGTCCTTGAAGTACTTTATTAGACAACCACATATTATTTTTCCAGTTCACTGTAGAGAAACATCCATGCTTCATCTACCCACATACCAGCTTTAATAGATGTTCCAACAGCACCAGGCAGGACTTCGTCATTGGCCAGTATGGTCCAACAGGCTGATCCAGAGGTGAATGGGATACACCTTTCTTCACCACTTCTTCATTGGTCTTGAGTTAAAGCAGTCTTGTGACACCTAAGTTCAAGAGATGACTTTGAGGAGACTCTGTTCCCTGCAGCAGCCCCAAAATTAAGATTGCTTTCCTCACAACAACAAGAAGACAGCCCTGAACACGGCACGTTACAGAGCAGTGTGCTTGGCTTTAAGGGTTCCTGGGGGCGTGGGGTGCACAAGAATAAAACCGGCCAATCCATTCCCATGGGGCTGGGACTGCTGGAACAAGACTGGCCAGGCCACCTGAAACCAGTGTGGTGGTAACTGGTATGGATGGATGTGAGGATTCCTCCGGTGCTGGGCTGCCCTAAATGGGCTGGTACTGGCGTGTGCGAATTCTCAGGCAGACCTGGGTGAAGTACAGCAGAGCGTGGAGGGAGGGTTGGAGCCGTTGTCGTGCCTAGCCCTGGGGAAACTGCAGATGCTAAGATTGTTACTTCCCTCCATACCCCTTCATCCTTCTCAAAATACTTTTTTCCAGCTTATTTCTGGAAGCTGTTTTGACCCTGCCAGAGTGAACAGAGACAGCGCGGAAGTTCTGGGGTAATATTCCTCGGAAATGGACCCTAACAAAGCACACTGCCACGCAGAACCAGTGCACACTGAACAGGCAAAAGTGGCTCATGGCAGCCAACTTCGTAAAGAGCAGGGATCCCCACTGGAAGGAGGTACGAGTTGACCATCCTGAGAAGGAAAACCAGTTTGTCTTCCCTTGACGTTTGCCATTGTCCCTGTACATAAAGCCACCAATGATTGCACCAGAATATATTATATTTCGAATGTATAAGTACAAAGCCATCTTGCTGTCATTTGCTGTCACTCAGTGAGTTTAAGCACTCCGCACACTGCTGGTGACAAATAACCTGCAATTGTTCATCTTGGTTCCCTGGGGTGCCTTCCCTGACAATGGGATGACTCAACTCAGTAATGTTGACTAGATGAGCACATGATTTCACAATAAAATAATCAGTCGCTTTTTTAAAAAGGGCAAATCTATGCAGCCTCTTGGAAGAAAAAAGAAAAGTGCAGCCTAAAATTCCTTTTATTTACAGTGGGAAATGAAGCATGAGTAAGATGATTAGAACTGTAATTAAACAAGAGAGTCAAATCCACAGATATGCACAACGTGCAGAAGGAGGCTCTCGGAGAGACAGCATAGAAGAATCCTAAAGTGTTTTTTCCACTGCAAGCCCTAGGGACGTCCCTCCTTAATTTGCTCTCTAACAAGAAGCTATTTTCTAAAGCCCCTCTGTCTACCCTTGAATAAAACCTGGGCCTCAGAAAAGGTCTAGCTAATTTTCTCGCTGAAAAGATGCTGCATACATAGTACATGCGTGGATATTGAAATCTGAGCTTCGTTACAAATGGGAAAAAACAATTTTCTAAGTATGGCAGGGGAAAACCCCAGAGGAGATTCTGTCTGCAGCCAAGTAAAGCTTGAGTTTGGCTCCAGTCCTGAATTCTATCCCTTTCTGTCATTTGCCAACACCATCTCAGTTCTCCAGACGCTGCTAACATCCTAATATCATGCTGCATTTCAGTACCATCCCTGCTCTTCTTCCCTGTATTCTACAGTTCTTGGCATGTTTTCAATAGCTTTCCTAAACCCACATCCGAATTCACGCTGATAGGTTTCAATAGCTTGCTGAGAGGCAGATAATCCACCCTTTGTCACTACGGATTGAGCCCTGTCTCAAAAAAAGAACAACTCAATTTCATCAAAGAAAAATAGTTAGGAATAAATTTGCAACTGCTAACAAGCTTGACTGGGTCAGAGCTTTGTGTGCTGGAGCAAAGAGTTTAAAACCCTGAAACACGTTTATATTGCAAAGAATAATCTATTCAGTCTCCCTGCCATACACATTTTAATGCACTAGATCACTTGTATTTTGTTAGATCGTGTCTTACACTAGAGGAAGTGTAAGACCCTTATAAAGTTCCTGCTCTGCTTTGGATCTAATTCAGTATGATCTCTTTTTTCCCACTGCATGAGAGCTCTCCGTGCCCCTACCTGACAGACAAATTCAGCCCTCAGCTAACCTAGCGCAGTGCCAAGGGGCAGCCAGCCGTTCCCAGCTCTCAGTCCCCGATTCATTCATGCGGAGCTTTAATCCAACTGGGAGCCCCGTGTGCAATGGAAGCTGTTATAAAAATAGTTCCAGGAAACAACTTCCCCACTTGACAGCAGGGCGAGGGAGAACAGCTCTGCGTCCTTGGGGAAGCCTGGGATCTGCGGTGGTTGGAGACTGAGGAGCTTTCTTCTTCACAACAGACAGCCACATACTGCAAATCATTATCTACAGAGATTTGTTTGAAACTGTAAACACATCTACTTTGGCCTTGCTCAGCCTTCTCTCACGGTCCCATTCCATGAATGTTCACGCAAGTGAGTTCTCAGTAATCCGGCTCTTTGCAAAAGTCAGGTTTATATCTGTTTTCGCAAGTTCAGGCAGCAAGTAAATTTTATATGAGCATGCCGTGTGACGCTCAGGGAGGCTGTTTCTCTTCAGGAGGTAGAAACAATGCCACTTAATGGTAAGACCATTAAAAAACAAGAAGTGCAGCTGAAGTTGCAAGGCAATAAGCAAGAAGAATCTTGTAGAATAATTTGGGAAAAAAAACCAATGCATCTGAGAAATATCACAGCCTGCTCCGGGCCACTCACTAGAAAAGAGAACTTCACTGTAGGAACTATTTGTTATGGAAGTATTCAGTTCAGTTCCAAGAGCAACAAACCAGATGAAACTACATGCTCACCAGTTAAGCTTCCTAAACTCTGCTGGAAGTGGGCGTTAAGTGTCAGGCGATTTCAGCAGAGTTGTCATGATGACTTTTTGTTTTCTTTCCATTAAAAACATCTAGCCACAGCAACTGCAAATGAAAAAGAAAAACCCCAACACTCTACTGAATATGTCCTTACCTCACATCTCCTTAGTGATTTTCCATCTCTGCAAGCGATGCTTTAATTAACTAAAAACCTTCTGACTCCAGCAGGTTGGAGGTGCTGTCCCACAGCCCCATCACAGCATCGCTAGCAGATTATGAATCTAAAGCGAAGCAACACATCTGGGGAGCCTAAAAATACCAGGGACACCTGACTTGCTCCCTTGGATTGTACTGAATTTAGCCAAGGAGAGGGATAGTCCCAGCGGGCAGATTGCTCGGTGCCCGTTCGTAGTCACGACCCCTTCTGCGGTGTGAAATCTTTCGAGGGGGAGATCAGGGGCTAGGCTGGATATTCGAGTTGCTTTAGCAGTATCACCTCCAGGCAGCACATGTTGTGCTAGTCCTGCAGCTCCATCCTGGGATGGACTAGTTGTGTTTTGTCAAGCGGAGCTCTTGGTGTCCTGTGACGTGGGAGATGTTAACTGCGGTACAGCAGCGGCCACCTGGTGTGAGGAAACGCTGCCCTTGACCCAGACACGTGGCACTAAGATCATCGCTGTCCCCGGGATCTCAGCAGAAAAAGGTGTAAGAAATGGGAGAGGTTTTTTTCCCATGAGCTGTTTTCTAAACGTTCAGGGGAAACTCATTAGTTCCATAATATCGGGTCTCTCAGCAGAGGCTGTAATTATAATGATGCTGCATCTCATCACCTAAGGACCCCGACACCTCTAAACTCGCTTAAAAAAATGTCCACCCAAGGGCCCTTTAGATTACAGACAGTTCCAAGGGTTAAAGTTTGCAGGAGCCTGTACCCAGTTCTGCTGTCATGCTTCTCAGCAGCCTCATATCCCCTGAATTAAGCTACTTTAAAATTTTTCTTCTCTGGAAATACTTCCAAATCTATTTGTGACAGTCAAAATTCTAAAATACCGGCAAAATCTGTGCGCCCTAAGGCTATTCCTTGAGATAGCTATTTCCTGAGGATCATTAAAGTGAAAAAAAAACCAAACCGAAGGCCAAATTCATGCCTGGGGTCATTCACCTGACCTTCCAGCAGCACCAGTAATGGGCTTGGACACATCCATTGTGCCTCCTGCTTGCAAACCCACAGCATCCAGCATCCCGGCAGGACGGTGTGAATTGTACCTAAACCCACCATCTCAATGTACTTTTGGGCACCATTCTCTTTTATTACACTTGCAAAGGAGGGTCCCTTTTCAACAGCCCCTTCAGCGCTCCTATTCCAGGAGCTCTGCGGTGTGGGTGTCCAGTATTGCCCCCTCCCATCCTTCACTCATAAAAATGGCACAATAAATTGGGTTTTTTTCTCAGCGTTTCCCAGACAAAATGTCGTTTTCAACTGCATTACACAAGATTTCCCCGATTTGTTCATTTATCATGGTAGGCTTTAGCTGCCTGTTGAAACACTTCCTAAATGGTGACGAATGAAAATGAGATTACAGGAGTCGCTTGGTGTGGGACGCCCCGTGCCTACAGTTTAGCTTACCTTTCCCTGCAAACTAAAGATCTTCAAACCGGCCTCCAGATTGCAAAATAATTTTAGAAAGCCACTCTGATCAGTAGAAAGGCTCCCAGTAACCTGACCAACTCGATGGCCGGGGGGTAGCACCACTGAAAGCAAGGCTGATGGTGGCCTCCATGTGAGTGGCAGAATCAATGTCGATGTAAGGAACTGGGAGCAAGATCAAAAGAGTTACAGGTTCCTGTCGTCCGGGGGATTTCTGTAATAAATGGGACTTAAAATGACAGAAAAAAGTCGGTAGCCTGAAGGTGCTGTGAGCTCTGCTTAGAGGTTCAGTCTCGGTGGCCTTGTACAAGACACTCACTGCTCTGTCTCCGTTTTCTTCGCCCGCCCAACGGGGTCAGTAACACACTGGGTGCCCCCCGTGACCCAGTGGGGGACATTCAAAACCGTCTGTCCAACAAAAACACTCCCTGGAGCCACTCCTCGCACGGGCGCAGGGCTGAGCCTCTTCGGCCGGGCCCAGGGAGCACGGCCGTGCCGGCGTTTGGCTGCCTGGCTCCGCGCGGCCGTATTGACACCGCTGTGGTAGGGGAGAGGCCTTCGAGAACACGCTTCGCTCCGCTGAGATGCTGCGGCCCTTCGAGGGGGCACGCTGCACGGCAGCGACACGTCCTTCTCGTTCCTCTTCAACACAAGGACGTTGTGGGAAGCAGGAGTTACGGATGACTCCGACTCCTATTTTAAAAGTACTTTCCCTGGTTCCTGGAAAATCCAGCTGTTTCTTTCACTGTTCTGCCTCCAGTTTACCACAGCAGCCATGTGGTTTCGTGTTGTGGAGTGAATGCTGTGATGGAGCTGGCGCAGTGGAGTTTGATTTTTTTTAAGCTAATGCAGTGGAGTTTGATTTTTTTTTTAAGCTAATGCAGTGGAGTTTGATTTTTTTTAAGCTAATACAGTGGAGTTTGATTTTTTTTTTAAGCTAATGCAGTGGAGTTTGATTTTTTTTTTAAGCTAATGCAGTGGAGTTTGATTTTTTTATAAAGCATCCCGGCTGGTTACAGCTCTGATTAATGGTAGGAAGTGCAGCTCAACCTGGTCTGAGCAAAGGGTCTGAGCAAATTGACTTTTCTAAATATCGTCTTTGAAAACAAGAAAGCAGAGCAACGCAGAACAGAAGGAGCTGGAGGACAGGTGAGACAGCCTCTTTGGAAATCCTAGTCATCGTTGAGCTGGGTGGTTGTAAGACCCCTTTTTCTGACTTCACCCTGCTCCCCAAATACCCTCAAAATTTATTTTGCTAAGCTCAGCTCTGCGGCCTAGTTCGCTGTTAGTTCTTGCTTTTGATACCGCCCTTTGCTTCATCTCCTCAGGTTCAGTAAATGCAGATTTCTGGCAGAAGATGTGGACACAGACCTGAAGGGTCCAGAAAGGAACCGTGAACCTGCTGCTGCTGCGTCAGGTGAGAGGGAGCCAGTTCTGCGCTGGACAACATCTCCCCCCTTTGCAGCGTCCCTCTGATAAAGCTAGAATTGCCTTCACTTTCAAATTTCTCCCAGATTAAGCTGAATCACTATGTCTCTCCACTGTGGGCATTTGCCAGCCTCAGCAGCTCGGTTCTGCTCTGTCCTTTGCCCATGGCTCCATCTATCACTGGAGAAAAGCTCCCTGGAAGAAGGCGGCACCCTTTATTCCTTGGGATTCCTGCTCAGAACTGATCCCTGTGGCATAATAATTAGTTTGCAAGCAAGCTGTGAAGGTGATAAATGTCTGGCTGAGAAATGTATCTATTACTCTGTGTCTTCTACCTCTCCTCTAAACATGCTTATTTCTTCCCTCATTTTTTCTTTCTTGCCTTCTGTGTGTGAACTTTCCTTTGGGAAGAGGAGGAAGAAGTGTTGCTATTATACGTGTGCATCGTGTCGATGATCCCCACCCTGTTTATTATTAATGTTGTAAACTATCATCATCCCTCTGCAAACCTCAGAAGTACCGGGGAAAAAAAATGACTTGGGATTGATGTGCAGCTCAACCACAAAGCTCTGACTAACGAGTGCTGCCCCCACTAATTGTGGTGGAGAAGCCTGCGGGCAGGTGCTGCTTGGCACCCAGCAATGACACCCCCCGTGTGTCTCATCTCACCTTAAGCGATGCAGTGCGGTTTTATAGAAGCTGGAGAAATTAATTGGGTCGCTTACTGCCAAGAGCATCCTGCAACAGGCCTAAGGACCGCAGCGCTGGTGGAGGGGGTCTGTCTGACCCCATCCAGCTTGGGTTTCCCGCCAGCTGAAGGAATGCAAAATATTTCTGCTATCCCTTTTCCTTCTCGCGTTATCGCTAATCAACAGTATTTTAATCAACGCCTTATGGAGTCCAAGTGCCTTGCTGGGATCGGTAACAAACACTTGACCAGCCCATACGCTAAATATTACCCACTACGTGACAATTAAAAACTGTAAATTCTCGGGCTCGATACAAGGTCATCCTCCTGAGGTAAATTTCTCAGCAAATTAAGGGTTTAGATTGCAACGAACACCTGGGAAACTGCTGCCCTTGGGTTTGTGAGACATCAATATTCATTGCAGAGGCACAGCAGGTGAATAGTAATTACAGCAGTTCTTCAGGATCAAGCCTGGGTATCCATGAGAGACTGCATTCTGCTTTGAAATTTAAATATACAGAAAAAACAGATAAAACCGGTATTATTAGGTAAGTGCCTGTACTAACACGGTCAAATGGGTCTGCAACCCCCTTTCACGAGTGGGGAATGCTGTTAGCCTGCCCCTCATTGAGGGCAATGCTAATGCCAGAGCTGACGACCTTACATATTGAGGAAAAAAAGTGGTTTTTTTTTTCCCCGAAATATCCCCGGAGAGCTTCGCGTACGCCCGTGCCGGGAGGGCAGGGCAGTCGGCCTGGAGACACCGGGGCCACAGCGGGACAGAAAGGCCTCTCCGGGGCCCTCTACTCGGGCCTGCGGAGGGTGGCCAGACCCCCCCCCCCCCCCCCCCCCCCCCGCTCACCCCAACCCGGGGCTCCGAGGCCCCGGAGACCCCGCAGACCCCCGCCCCCCGCCGCCCCGGCTGCTCCCTGCCCTCACCCAAGATGGCGGCCGCAGCGCCGCTCCGCAGAACTCTCGCGAGGTTTGCGGCGGGGGCCGGGCGCTGCCCCGTGCAAATGGCGGCGCGGAGGCCGGGCCGCCCGGGCGCGCCGAGGTGAGGCCGGGGGGGAGGCGGGCGGTGCCGCCATGGAGCACATCACCACCCCGAAGGTAAGAGGCCGGGTCGCCGCGGGAGCCAGCCGCCGTCCTGTGGGGGTCCCCCCGCGGTGCCTCGGGGGCGGGCCCGGGTCCCGCTCTGCGACGTGAAGCCCCTCCGGTGGCGGCGGCGGCGGCGGGCCTCGGCCGGGGCTCTTGTCAGGGCCGAGCGATTCCAACGGCTTGTTCTGATTTAAAGCCGCGATTAGTTTCAGGGAAGGAGCCGTCTGTGCTTTCCCTGAAGGCCTAGGTATCCTTGTGCTTCTCAGGCGGGTCACGGATGGACCTGGCAGGCTTAAAGCTCCTCGACATGGTGTTTTTTAGGTATTTCTGCCTCGTTGGAAGGGCAGCTTGCAGTAAGGATTCTGATCAAAAGGTGGTTTGCGTGCGATTCGTGTGAACTTCATTGATATCAAAGTGCGGAGACACCCCCCCACCCCCCCCCCTCCTCAGTCCGAATAAGCGAATCAAAATGTGCCTTTTTTTGAGTTAAGTGCAGTAAAACAGGAGCTCTGGGAATGCTGTGCTCGTGGCAGCTAAAAAAAATTGTATTTACTTAAGGCAGCTGTCTGTCCAGCTGTCGACTGATCTATTTATTTTAATACCATGCAGGTTGCTGTATTTTGTGTTCTTTTATCCTCTAGGATGTTATTTGGGGATGCTCCTTACCCATGTTGCCTCAGGTGCTTTGCTGGACCTGCTTGTCTCTAGTGGCCTGAAAAAGGGCAGTATTAGACGTAATAATTACAGGTGCTGGAAAACATGGCATGCTAGAAAGACGTACAGCCGAGGCCTCTGCTCTTTTAAGTTTCTTTGCTGACGCTTTCCATGATCTATCTCAGACCAATGACCCTGTAAGGAAGCTCACATATCCCATACCCAGACCTAATTTATCAGATACTGTTAAAATGTTTGCTTGCATTGCCCTTCTAATTATTTTTTTTCCATTATTTTTGCTTAATGGTGGAAGAAAAATTCCATCTGCATCCATCAAGAAGCAAATAGGCCAGGAGAAAAATCAATCAAATAATGTAAAATACTTTAATATTTTATTATGTCTGCGCTGATGTTCTTTAAAACTGTTTTTATTAATTAGCTTAGTGTGGTTTATGAAATGCACTTAGATGCCTAGGAAGTGTGTTAGTAGTAGTTAGAAGTAGCTACTAATACTTCTTAGAGTGTCAGAGCAGTTGGAAGTCAGCCTGGGGAGGGCTGCTTTTCGGAGCAACACTTTGGTTACGCTGAACATGGACAGTCTTTTATTTCAAAGTTCTTTGTCTTATTATTTCTGCGACCTTGCACAGTAATAAACTGTGATCATCTTGGCTACGAGTCCAGTAATCCTGTTACTCACGCTGGTGCTAAACCTGGGCTGTTTGCTTAACCTTTTTGGCTTTAATTGCTGGAGAAATAATTTGAATTTGTAGTTTAAAGCTGAGTTACTGTTGCAGGGGAAACTTTAATTCTTGTCTTCTTCTGTGTTTCTTCCCGAGTTGTGTATTGGCAGTTACATGTTTGCAGTTCAACAAGTGCTTAGATATTCCCTGGATCAAAGTTAAATTCGTTTTCTCATGCTCTTTTTGTGTTGCAGGTTGAAAATGTGAAATTACTAGACCGCTATACAAATAGGAAGGCAGCAAACGGGACGTTATACCTGACAGCGACCCACCTTATCTATGTAGATGCTTCTGCTGAAGTCAGAAAAGAAACATGGGTATGTTGTGATACCTGGAGCCTGTTTAAAAGTGTAAAAATTACTTTATATTTTGTACCCAAAAAGAACAGGTTTGTGAATTCCAAAGCTGTAGTGGCCTTTTATAGCAGTTTGATACCAAATGCTCAGCAGAAACAGCTGGTTTGGAAGGAAATGAACACACTGGTGATGTGACTTGGTAGAGGTCACTCGCAGAATTACTGTTAGTTCCAGGAATATAACAAAACTTGTCTAGTTTCCTGTCTCAAGCTCAATATACTGAGCCACCAAACTTGAATTTACAGCTTTTAGAAGTGCAAAATTAGCACTGAAGTGAACCTTTTTTAGTAACTCTGAAGTAAAAAGGGAGTGACAAAATATATTGCATGTGGGGGTGGTGGGAAGGCAAAGTGAACCAGGTGAGCTGAGCTGCACATCAGTCTCTAAAAGTGATATTTATAGACCTGTATTTTTTCAGTCTTGCTTTTGGCTACGTAGCCTTTGGGTGCGCAGTCTGGACGTCTGCTCTGTGTGCTTGATCAATATCGCCAATAAACTCCTTTTCTGCTGCTAGTCGGGTGCAGGAAGCATAAATAAGTGATGGTATCACAAAAACTCAGTATCTGCTTGTGCTGCTCGCAGCCTCCTCGCTGGCTTCTGAAAAATGTTGTCTCTTTCCTGGTTTTCAGATTCTGCATCACCACATTGCAACTGTGGAAAAACTGCCCCTGACCACGGCTGGGTACCCCCTCCTCCTTCACTGCAAGAACTTCCACGTGGCCCACTTTGTCATCGGGCAGGAACGTGACTGTCACGACGTGTATACCTCGTTGCTTAAGCTTTCCCAACCAGGTATTTGGGATCAGAGTCTGTTTTGCAAATTGTTGAGGTGCTTTAAGCTGGGAGGTTCGTCTGAGCGACAGAGAAAGCTCTGCCACGGGTTTGCGGTGTCGGTACAGGAGAGGGAGGACGTGAAATCAGAACCCGTTTCCACCACCAGAGACGATCTGCGCGGGTTGGCTCAGTCAGTAGAGCGCTGGCCTGCGCTCCAGGGCTTCCAAACGAAGCGCAGATCTGCCGTGGCGCTGGGGAGGAGGTGGTCTCCCGTGAGGACCTGTGGAAGACCTGTGCAAAGTTCGTTTGCCTGGCTGAGGCTGTACGTGGCCTCTTGGGCTTGTAGCGCTCAGGCTGGGTGACGTATCCCATACCTGGCCATTGTCAGGCGTTGCTGGGACTTAGCTGTTGGCCGTGGGTAGTTCTGCACTTCCCAGTTGATCCAGATGTTCACGGAGTTCCCACAATAACATTCCCAATAGCACGTTTAGGCTACTCAGTGCTTTGTCTTCATTCAGTTGTGAAACCCTGCGCTTCACCCTGGCTTGGAGTCACTCGTAGAGTGTAAACAAAGCATCCTCAAAAGCCTGTGGTCTCCTCTGGCTTCAGCTTTTCAGTCCATCGTGGATGAATCTTCAGGCTGCTTGTTCTTCTTGCGGGACAGCATTCCACCCAGTTTCCTACCTGACTTCTGTCTGTGGCAGCTTCTGGTTTTGGGGTGCTCCTCCAGTGAACCAGTGTGTGAAGCTTGACGTTATTATAACGATGCCATTTGTAATTATG
Source organism: Leptosomus discolor (assembly GCF_034619465.1). Taxonomy (NCBI): domain Eukaryota; kingdom Metazoa; phylum Chordata; class Aves; order Leptosomiformes; family Leptosomidae; genus Leptosomus; species Leptosomus discolor. Next base: position 47,746,972 of record NC_141399.1, on the reverse strand, counting down.
TCGCTAGTCTAAGGGAAAGGAATTGATAGCACCAGCCTGCTTCACACTGGCCACTACATAGGACTCAAATAGAAATACCGTAGCAGAAATGGGTTTTGCTGAGTTTGGGTTTTTTTTTTTTTTTTTTTGATTGAAACTAAGGCTTTTGTCTATTCCCAGCATCTCCCTTGTGCTCTGAGCATTGGAGTTTTCTTAGTTCTGGAGTTCTAATCCTGACGCTGAAGCTGGCAGGTTTCTCGTGTGGCGATTAAAAGCTGTCACTGGGCTTTCAGTTTTGAAAATTAGAGGCTTGTGCAGTGCCTTGAAGCGTGGGAGCCGTCACCGCGGGGGATGACATCAGTTTCTTTTGTCTTGTGGTTATTTGTGTAATATTCTGCAGCTCTTTTGTTCTATGTATAGATTTCAACAGTTCTCTTTTGTTGTTTTAAAATCTCTGTGTGCTTCCTTCGTGGTTTTTTTTTCACAGAGCATATAATTATTTAGGATTTGCCTGTGTGTGATGGACAGCTGTGGGTTACCTGTCCGGTGACCTCGCTACTTTATCAGAGACTGACAGGTGTCACTGTCTCTGGAGCACTTGCTGCCTTGCAAACCAGCTGAATGAGTTACTGGTTGGATTTGCAATTTATGAAGAGAGGGAAGGAAATGGGGACGGTAGAGACGGAGGGAGGAAGAAATTGCTATTTGTCAGACACAGCCTGAAGCTTTTGTTGGGCTGACAGGAATATTCAAGACATCCATCAAGTTTTCCGTGTGGCTCAGAACTCATGTTGCATGGTGAACTCGCGGGTGTGCAAGAGCTGGTTTTTGAACTCCTCACAGAAAATACATCTTTTAATACATGTTTTCAATTATGGATTAATTCTTACGATATAAATCTCGTCTAACGTGCCTATTGCAGTGAAATCAGTAGGAAATAATTTGTCCGGGGAAAAATGACTGACTTGAAGTTTGAATTAATTCTGACAAGGTGTTTTAGCTTGTCTTGCTGCATGTGGGAACCGAGCATTGGAAATTCCTGAGGATTTCGGTACAAATTGTCAGCGCTCAGTGCTGCCCTGAACGAAAACCTGTAAATGTGAGGTTGAGAAATTTTAAATGTCTGTACTCTTCTATGTAGTACTGAATTTTTGTTTTTTGAAGGAGTGAGAATCAGTCTGAAGTTTGTTTAGAGTAGCGAAGTATGCGAAGTGATAAAAGAAAACTTCATGCTTCTGACCTTTGAGGAGGCAGAAGCATGAGGAAGATAGTTCTTATTAAAATATAGCCAACTCTGCAGTACGGTGGCGTGACCCTTTGGCTTCTTTAGTAAATGATTTCTGAGTCTCCTGATCTTTCTTGATGGAATAATTTTTTTTCAGCCCTTGTATCGGTCGTGGTCCCCCTGGGGCTCGTGGGCTTACCCGAAAGGTGACCGTTGGGGAGAAGTGCTGACCTCTCCCTATGTCTTTGTGTCTCTAACTAGGTAATTTTTTTCTTTCTTCTTCCCAGTGAAAACTGAAGAACTTTACGCTTTCTCTTACAATCCTAAAATGTCTAAAGAAAACCGGGAGATTGGATGGAAGCTGATTGATTTAAAAGTAGATTACCAGCGTATGGGAATTCCGAATGACTATTGGGAAATAACGGATGTTAATAAGGACTATGAGGTAATTCTTGCCCAAAATAGCCATTTAATGCAGTTCTCTCTTTGTTATTAATGACATACAGCAGTCCTTCCACTGCTGCATAAGTGCTGCCTCTGGGGAGGGATGAGCTCAGTTGGTTTTAATCGAAGCAGCATCGTCTCGATGTGAAGTTGCAGGTAACGATGCTCTGGAAGAACAGAGCAGAGCTGCAGAGTCACCTTGGTTTGCTTTGATCCCCCTGGCAAAGTACCAGCCGCTTGTTTTTCTAGGGAAATGTCAAACCATCTGTTAGGAAAACTCTGAAGTACCCTTAGCTGCTTTTGGCATTTCCAGGCCCTGTCCCACCAGGCTGGTGACAGATGTGTAGCAGAGAAATAAATGGCAGTGGTTTGGCCTGGGGGGGAATGAGGCGGAGTGGAAAGGGACTAGGTAAGGGAGGAAAAAATGGTGATGGAAAACAGACATAACTTTTTTTTTTTTTTTTCTTGCTTGCTTGGATCTTCTTCTGAACAAGGGCTCTCAGTTATTTCAGTCCGAACTGGCTGCTGCTGTTAACCCCTTCCTTTCTCCCCTGTATAAGGCCAGGTTGGATCTAAACAACACTAACTGAAAGCATTTTTCAGCAAGCTTACTCAAACTCCTGCTTCATGTTATCTCCCTTTTTATTTCTTCTGGTGGAGTGAACAGACAGACCTTTCTGTCTAAAAGACAAAGCAAACAACTCCGAGGAAGACACCAACATATTAAGTCTCAAATCTCTTCCCTCTGCTCTCCACTCTCTTCCCCCGCTAGTTTTCTTTACTGTTACACTTTGGGTTGAAGAAATGGAAGGCTGTGCTGTCAGAAGTGACTGGTACTTTTAAATGACTGTATCTTTGGCTGCCTGAATTGAGATATGGCGCGAGAGGTGCTTTTTCCATTAGCTGATTAGGGCATCTGAATGTGGGCATCTAAAATCATTAATCACTTTGAAGCTTTGCTTGCTAACTCTCGAGTGCCAGGGCTTTATAATTTCCTCAGGGTTTCCAGCTTATGTTTTAAAATTGTCAAGCCTAAAGTAAAGCGAGACTTGGAGAACAGCTTATCTCTGAAGTACGTGCTGAAAAGACTGTACTTGTTTGAGGAAAAAGGATAAAGCTGGTCTCTGAGGATGCCACCTGATTGCTGGAAGCTCATTTCAAGTTCAATAAGATTTAGAGGGAACTTTTTTAATATAGGTGTTCCTAATTTCTTTTTGTGATAAATCAGAAACTTTCATGAAGTTTATGGGTTTAAAGAACTTCCTCATACTGTGTATGGTGTGCTGTGCAGTCCATTTTTTTTAGGTTCGATTGCAAAATTCATTGCTTCCTTCACCACATTGTTTTATTTTGCACCTATTCCTGGTTTTCTAAATGTATCTTAATGGCTTGAAACTTTAGACGTGGGCTGCGCTAGATGCACTGTGGGAAACAATCTATTCCTGTTTATAAATGCTAGATTATAAGCTGAAGATGAATTTTTCATGAATTTGGAATTGCTAAGTAGTAATATCTGGGTGGTTTGTTTTTGTTTGTTTGTTTTTTTTCTTTCTTCTCACTTAGGTTTGCAACACATATCCTCCAGAAATAGTGGTGCCTAGAGCTGCTAATAAGGCAGTGGTGATCGGAAGTTCAAGGTTCAGAAGCAGAGGGCGGATTCCGGTGCTTTCTTACCTATATAAAGAAAACAATGTTAGTTGTTCATTGCCTGCTGTCCTTGTGCGGAGTAAGGGTTCCCCTTGTGTCCAGTCCCTTTTTAGTGAAAGGAAAGAATGAGATAATTAGTAGAGCCTGTTAACTTCACGTTTGAGAGCTGTGCTTCTCTTAACAGCTTTGATATTAGTTTGTTCTGAGTCACAGAATCAGCTAAAGACAAACGCTTGGGACGCATCCAGCGCTATGTGAAAAGCACAAACTTTCCAAGCTTCCTGTCTGGAAATTTTTTTTTTTAATCAGCTTTCAGCAGTGTCTCACTACGTGGGTTTTTTTTAATCTACTGTTTAGCTGTATTGAATAATGTTTTAACGAGATAACACGTAACTCAGCTAGATTTTTCTTAGTATTGAAGAGGAGGAGCCACCCTGAAATAAATCCCCAGTAGCTCAGAATAAGTGAAGGTTTCAGGTTGGTTTTTTTTTTTTTTCCACTGAAGACGGGAATGTAAATTTTTAACTTTGCTGTCTCAGCAATGTTTTAGATGCAGATGTTAGGAAAATGCTGTCACAGTCAAATTGCTGTTTTCCTGAGGAAGCGTGCCTTGACCTGGGCAACTGTATGGAGTTGTGCTGGCGAGGATTGAAATTCCCCCAAAGCATACTCAGTGCAGTTCCGAGCATGGAACGGTAGCAACTGCTGAGCAAAGTTGTGGAAAAGATGGTTTTTCTTAAGATTCCCAAACTTCTAGCTTTGAGGAATATTCCAGTAGTATTTCTGTGTGTCCACTCAAGTAGCAGTTTTTCAGTGAAACGGAGAAGAGGACACTTAAGCCCAACAGATGAGTGCTCTTTGGGGCAGTGCAGTGGAGACAACCTGAAAGCAGAAAGCTGTGAGCTGTTGTGTGTTGCAGGCTGCCATATGTCGTTGTAGCCAGCCTCTGTCCGGGTTCAGTGCGCGCTGCCTGGAGGATGAACAAATGCTGCAGGTGATCAGAGAAGCCAACCCTGGGAGCCCCTTCATGTATGTTGTAGACACAAGGCCAAAGGTATCTTCACGGGGTTTGTGGCTACTTTTAAAGCTTGTGTCTGAAGTAGTAATGCTGTTTCCAGTTCTTTCTTTCACAGCTGTGCTAATGCTTTCTTATGCTGCGTTAGATGGAATTCCCCAATCAGGAATTCAGCATCAGGCTCCTGGTTCGGTGTCTGAATGTGACAAATGCTCGTGCATAATAGAACTGCAGCGTGAAGTGCTGTTAAGAATGTGCTCCTGGAGGATTCTGGGTTGAGGTTTGCATTAAGGATGACCTGAAGTGGCTGGCAGCCTTGGAGCTGGCCGAGGCAGTGAAGCATTCTCCTGCAGAGAGCTCCCTCCTCACTGTGTTGAGTTGGAGAGAAGCCTTAGGATTCAGTTCCACGAGGCTGAAGTGCTTTGATCAGCAGAGCTGGCAACAAGCGGGGCTGTACGGAGTCTGGTAACGATTGAGAAAAGCAATTCCTCCGTTTTCTTGCCTTTGTAAGGATAACACTGGTGTTACTGTCATGATGTGCCGCTTGGCGTTTAATACAATTCAGCTCTCCTGGTCCGTAGCCGCTGTTGGGGGCTAGAACTTCTCTGGGGAGATGTTCATCTAAGAGGATATTGAAGAAACATTCCCAGAGTGGAATCTCTTGACTCCTGCTTGAGGAGTCAAGAAACCAATTCAAATGATTGGCTTGTGAGCCTATTGATTGGGAGTGTCGGTATAAGCAAATCGGAACACAAGGATTTTCATAGTACACAATTATTTAAATGCAAAGATTTCAAAGTGTTCTGATGGTTTTGAAATTGAGCTTTCTGAGAACCTGCTTCACTGTTCAGATATTGCAGTTGTTTTATAGAAACTGCAGATTTAGTTAAACCATGGCAAGGGCAAGAAGGGAAAAAGTCTTTTTGGGAAAACAGGGAATGTTTCACCTGTTGTTCCAAGATGTATTTTGGCTTTTTGTAGCATGATGTTTCCTAGAGAGAACCCGTTCTGTAATTACTGTATGTTTATGGCAACCGCTGCATGTTCTTTGGGTACAGACAGCTTCCAGTGTCGTAGATGTTCCGCTGAAATCTGTCGTTGGTGGCAATTTTGTTCTGAAGTCTTTGGTGAAAAGGGAGAATTTATAATTGGTCACATTTCTCCTTGTAACACCGTTGTCTCCCTCTGAAGGGTAGGGGTTATGTACTTGTTCTAAAGATGTATATACTGTATCTGACTCTTCCTGCTCTCCTCTCCATGGAGGCAAATCGCTCCTCTTCCCAAATTAATATGTGGGGGGTTGAAGTGATTTTTTTTTATTTATTTTATTTTATTGGTCACCACTACAGATTTCCCGGTAGCTCTTGAACTGATTGAGGTAATTGTTAGAGCAACTGGCTTCTTTTCTACTCCTTTTCTGCAGTTCCAGGTGGTTGCTTTCTTTCTGCTCAACTTTAATATTTCTATGTTTCCCTTAGGTGGCTTTATTTCATCTGTGCATGTATGTCTGTGAAAAGCTTTGGAATTCTCTTACTATTTCTGTACCACCATGTATGTATGTTACTCGTAAAAGCGGCTTTCCTAGTTTTGCTTTCGTACGCTCCTGTCTGAATCTTGTTACGTAGCTTCACGGTTCAGGCAGACTCGGTGTCTCTTTACCTGTTTTGATGACAGGAGTATTCTGAAATTGGGCGCAGTTTCGCTACTGCCTACCCTAAAAATTCAAGCCAGGGTTTTAACGAGTCTCTGCATATGGCTAATGGACTGGAGACACTGGCATAATGGTAGTGCAACGGCTGGAAGTAAAGTCTGGGAGGTGGGGCAGGACATCTGAGTAACGACTTTGGTCAGTATATATTCTGGGAGATTTAAAAAAAAAAAAAAAAAAGACTCGTTTATTTCTGTGTATTGTTTGCTGTAATTTTCTCTCTTTCTTTTCTATCCCGTTCCCTTGGATTTGACAGTTAAATGCCATGGCCAACCGAGCTGCGGGGAAGGGTTATGAGAATGAAGATAATTACGATAACATTCGCTTCAAGTTCATCGGCATAGAGAACATCCATGTGATGCGGAACAGCTTGCAGAAACTCCTGGAAGGTAGGTGCGGTCCGTGCCAGCGGCCCGTCTTCATTACCCTTGGCTAATTTTGGACAGAACTTTTTGCTGAATATAGAAACCCTCCGTGAACTAGAAGAAAAAGGCCAACGGAATACTACGTTTTACCGTTAAGGTGGTCTCGTGCTTACTTTGTGAGCTGTTGAAAGAAAACTACCATAGGTTGTTGAGGAAATACTTTTGTGGGGTTTGCTACGTTTAGTTTGGAGTATTTCAGTGTTAAACAGTGCTTCTGATTTGAAATAAAGTTTTCTCATGATCTTCCAGAGACTTTACTCTCATACGTACGTAGTTCTTTTTTTTTTTTTTCATTTATTTCTGATTTCTTTAGCTGAACTTGGTTTTAATCCATCAAAATGTATTAAATCAATGTTTTAATACATTAAAATATATTAAAATGCAGAGTAGCTCTGGTAATTCAGTGACTCTGAGATTGTGATCTTGGGTAAAACTGTGAAGCAGGGCAGAAGCAATGCTTACCTGAGCCATTGGAGAGAAGAAGTGAGTCAGGCCCATCTTCTCATTAATGTAGTTTTGGAGAAGTTCCATTAAAGGTGAGGGCGTAGCTTGGATCCAACCAGCATACTCTGCTAGCTGCTTTCCAGCACTTTTACCATCCGTGGGCTGACAAAGACTGCGGAACAGGGCGGAGTAGATGCTGCAAATCATTCTGCTTGGTCCCTGTGCTTAGCTTTCTAAAATGCAATAAAGTGCTGTCAGTCAGAATAGGAGTTTAATATTTTAGTAACCAGCCTAAGAGTCATCTTGCTTCAAAACAGTTGGATAATGGATGCTACCAGTTGCCTGGCCAGGTAGCACTGCAGGATCTGTGGTGACCTTGGAAAAAAATGAGGCTATTCACACTACCAAGAGATTGGCCTGATCGCAAGTATAAGACCTCAATTGCCTGTTCCTGGCAGATTTATTTTGTGGTGGAAGAAGAGGCAGAATAAGTACTGATTTACTCCCATGTTCTTCTTGGACAGCAATAAAATCTCTGTTGCTGGTCCTCACAGACTATTGGATTGTATTACGATAAGTATTTTCTGTGCTGGGTTTCAGTGTAGCATCTGAGTTGCCCTCAAGGTTGGACATGTTATTTCTCTCTCTAAGTCAGAGTTCTCCTTTCTTCAGATCTTTCTGATGGTGACGGCATGGTAGTGGTTGGGATGTGTGATCTATAGCGAAGTACCAGATCACCAAACGCTTCTTTGTTGCGGAAAAAACCTCAGCTGAAAAAATACTGAGTTACCATTTAAGAAGAGAGGAGGAGGATATTTTGAGATCCTCAGGTTCTTCCCTAGATACAAATTGCTGGTTTGTGTGTTTAAGTCTGCAGGCAGTAGTTTCTGTGTCCTTTAGGCAGGGTATTGCTGTTGACATGTAAAAAGTGTGGGAATGCTAGCTTTTGGGATCTACCAAGCTCTGTGCTGTGAAGAGATAATGAGGAGGTGGGAAAGAGATGTTGGTGACGGAGTGTCAGCTAATTCCTGTGTTTGTGTTCTTAGTGTGTGAAATGAAGTCCCCCTCAATGAGCGATTTCCTCACTGGGCTGGAGAACTCAGGCTGGTTACGGCACATTAAGGCTGTGATGGATGCAGGTGTCTTTCTTGCCAAGGTAAAACTGTCCTCCAACCTGCAGGGGAATTAAAAAAATATGTACTTGTCTGTTGGGGACTGCTCCAAGGCTGTGAAGGTGTTTCTGGAGAGAAGGTGGGAAAACGTGGCTGTTGAGGTTGGCCTCAGCTCTCAAAACCAAGCCTGCAGCGGGAGAACGTCGAGTGGGTTACCCAGCTGGCGCTCTCCTAGACGCTGCCTGTGACTAAATGAAATGCCTTGGGGTTGGGACGTTGTCCTGTTGGCTGCATGGTAACGAGCAGCTCTCTAGGCTTTATGAGAACTCATTTGAAACAAATCAAATCCCAGAATGTGAATAAATGACCTTTATATAACGCCTGTTTAGTAGTGCAAACATCTTGTAACCTTGTGCTCGTTAGTTATTGAACTGCTCTGCTTTAAGTGAGGGACTGTTCAGACCGGTTTAGTTCCTCCTGGTTCCGTGCGATGCGGGGACTGCTCATTTTGGTTATTCAAGGCAGTCCTCGTTTCTGCAGAGCTGGTGGCTTTGCAGGTCAGGCAAAAGGAGAAAAGTCCCTATGGCTCTTCAGTGACAGCAGAGGGCATGCAGGTAACACGTGACCAGAGGAGTGACCTTCTGTGGATGTTGCCTTTTCTCTCTTAAAATTTCCTGTGTGGCCAGCAAGAAGCTATTTGGTGTTTCTCTTCTGCCACCGGTGGAGGAGAAGGGGAATCCTTATGGGAGGAAGTTGGGATGAGCTCTTCTAGTTCTTCTTGAAGTTCTTAGTCCCCGTTTTTCTCCGCTCATCCACCAAATTTTTCCTCAGAGGGCACCGAGGATTCTTAGCCTTTCAGAAGACGAAGCATTTTGAGATCACAGGGCCTTTGTTTCTTGACAGCCTGTGTTGCTGACCAGGCATGCTACAGCGTTTTATTCTGGTTGGGGTTTCCTGTGGGGTGGTGGCTGTGTGCCCAGAAACTGCATTGCCGTGGTCCAGAAGAGAAATGACCAATTTTCCTCTTGAGTTTTAGGCCAGTCAGGTAAATGCAGATGAAAGGGCAGCATTTAGTTACGGTAACCAACCCCGAAAGCTGCTAAACTGTTGTGTCTGCTCTCTCCTTCGCAGGCTGTGAGAGATGAAAGGGCTAGCGTGTTAGTCCACTGCTCTGACGGCTGGGATCGCACAGCCCAGGTCTGCTCCCTGGCCAGCCTCCTCCTAGATCCCTTTTATAGGACTTTTAAAGGCTTCATGGTAAGAACACGAACGTTGGGAGTTTCCAAAATGAAAAGTGCTTCCTGGGTTTGAAATGTAAACGGGCCCTAATGAAATGGTTTGGGTCATTTCCTGGAACAAACAGTGGGTGACCTCTATAAAAACAGCTTTGACTCTATAAACGAGCTTTAATTGCTCTGAACAGCACGGGCACAAAACGGCACCGTTTGATTTACGGTTCCCAAATCTTTGTTCCCTTGAATGTCCGCGTGAGAGCCACTAATGGGACCTTTCAGCAAGAGAGGAGTGAGCAGAGGAGGCAAGTCTGGCAGCAAGCCACAAAAAAAGTGGTGAAGCAGCTTGTCATTTAAGACCGTGATCGCAAATGGCCTCTTACCTGCTGGGATTTAAAACTGGGTGGAACTCATTCTTGTGCACAGGGCGATCCTGTGTGAACTAAAAGTCGATTTTGATCAGGAACAGGAGCAGTAACTAATTGTCTGTCCTCTGACAGTGGTTATTCCAAAATGAACGCAACAAAAGCGTGAAGAATGGGGAAATTTGAAAAGCCATATGACTTTGTTGTGAATTTCTGCCTTCCTGTTGTTCTGTAAGTCTCTGGATGATGCTAGCAGGAATTGGGCTTTTAAGTGTGATCCAGCAAGGCGAGTCATAATGGATTCAGCATCGGACATTTGGTTCCTTCACAGACGTGTTTAAGGAAAATACTGTTTCCTTGTTATTTCCTTATCTATAGCACAGGCATTCTGTTTAAAATACAGTTTTATAGCCTGATAGTTTTTCCAATTTCATCCTGAGCTCCTCAATACACAGCTGTACTACTTCTATTCCTATTTGTGTGTTAAGTTTTTGTTGAATTTCAGTTGGTGATTTATTTTGCTGAATATCATGATGCTGTTTTCCGAATTAAATAGTACATAGTGTTACATCAAGCTGTTAATTCTCAGTGTGTTTATATATTGTGATTTTTAACAACATAGAAGCTCCCTCAAAATTGTGCTGGACTTGAAATGACTTCTTGATTGAAGTAACTTCTGGTTCCAACAGTAACTGTGGATAGCTCTAATCTGTAAATCACTTACTGTTTTCATTGGCTTGGATACCCTCACAGCAGCAGGTAGCGTTGGTTGTAAGCTTTTTGGAGTTTTAACAGAAAAGGCTTCGTTTTGCTTTTTCTAGCCAAAGTGACGCTCTCTTTGTAATCTCTGTTTTGAAACTGAAGGTTCTGATAGAGAAGGAGTGGATCGCGATGGGCCACAAGTTCTCGCACCGGTAAGAGCAGCGTGTTCTCGTGGGTGTGGTGGCTGGGCGAAGGCTTGGCTGTGAAACTAATACAGTGGTTTCAGGTTCAGGTACTGCCATGAAGAATGTAGGTGAAGGTACAGGACAGAGGAGGGAAGATTTGGAAAATCCTGGTGTTGGTGACGTGAGGCCAGTATCTGCTAGGGTTGATACTTCGTCAGGGCTTTTTGAATTCCTTTACAGAATCGTCCAGTCTTGAACAAATTGCTTGAATTCTGAGTGTTTTCCTACCTGTAAAATCACATTTGCGTTACGTGAGGAGTGGTGACGTTCTGGCAAGACGTGTTCGTTCTTCTGCAGTTATCTCCTGGAAGAAAATCTCAGCTAATGTTTTTCAGGACTTTTACCAAGTTCAAAACATAAACTTGAGCCCAGTGTAGTGCTAAAAACCGATTTGGAGCAGAATAAAAATGCTGTCGTTCCTGTAACTGGTAGCCTGCATCTGGTAGGGATGTTGCCTTGAGTGACTTCTTGTTAGATTTACCATGTAGAAGTTAGAAACTGAGGTGGTCCAAAAGAAAGAGAGGAGGGAAGGGACTGGTCTGTTCAGTGATATTAGCTTGTTAAAAATTGAAGCTTTGTTCTTCATGTGAAACCGATTCCTGTTTTTAACTGTTGCCTTAAAGCCTACCTGGGGAAAAAGCAGCAATAGGCACACCCTTCTACTGGTATATAAAGAGCAGCAGCCAAAGATAAGCTGCTGTTTGGTCATTGTTGCCCAAATAAATGTTCTGTGGTCATTGCTTCTGCTTCTTTAGGGACTCTTTTCACCTTTCTTGCTTTAAGACCGAAAAAAAGAGGTAAAGAATACTCCTATTCTGGTATTATAAAGAATTGTTCCAAATATGAGAACTCAGCAATGGACACAAAAACTACTTGAGACACGAATTTTGGTGTTGACTGAGAATATGAACTTTAATTCCAGCAGACAAAATCGTTCCTCTCGTAGTGGTGGCTGGTGCCTTGCGGTTCTGGGGGAAACCAATCCTCCTTCACGCTGCTGCTTAGGGTGTCGTGGTTGGAATCGCAGAAGTCGGAACCGGGATTTGATCGGCTAGACCTCTGTCCTAAGAAACCTGACTTCAGTTTTCCACTGGAGCGTGGGGATGCCTTGTTCCTTTCTGGGGATTTCTAGATTATCCCCTTCTAGAAAAGGAGGATTCTGCCCCAGTTTTGTTTTTTCTCTTGAGAAAGAACAGTCAGCACAGTACAACAGCGTGTTGGCTGCTTTCCAGAAATGCTGTTGTTCCTTCTCTGGTGGTTTTTTCACTTGTGATGAGCCGTAATGAACGATAGATCCCTGGCTAGATTTTTGCAGAACTATTTGGGGTTTTCTGAACTTCATCTGGAGCTGTAAAAATACTTTGGGATTGCTGTTTTGGGATTTTCTTTGTTTGAGTGTTTTTGTTTGTTGGTTTGTTTTTTTTTCCCTTTCTGAGTAATTGCCTACCAGGATTTCATTCTCAATGTCCACGTGGGGCAAAATCAGGTGGTTGTGACCGTTGCTGCCCGTTGTGGTTGTGCCTGCACCGTAAAATACTGACATCCATAGAAGGTTGTGGAGGACGCTCCCCCCCCCCCCCCCCCCGTTTCTTATTGTTCCTGGCAGACAGACAGAATCCCACCAATGTCGACTTCTCCCCCCCAATTAAGGGCTCGCGTTGGCTCTTTTATTTGAGGAATAGGTGCTTCTTTGGAGAATATGGCTTTTTCCCTTGTGCTGACCTCCTAGCACAGGCTCAAGGATTCCTCTTTCACGCGTGTTTCTTGTGATGCTTGTGAGTCTGTTACGCAGGCTCTTCCCTTGCTAACTTTACTGTAGAGAAGGGGACATTGCACAGTTCTTGTCACTCCTGCCAGGTACCCCTGGAGAATAATCAATGCTGAGGCTGGCACACCTTAGCGTACACTCGCTGTAAGATAAACCACGGGGGTTTGTTTTTCTGACTGCAGAATAATTCCTTCTTCTGGTAGTGAAGAAATATTCTTTATTCTTTGGTTGACGCGGGGTTTAACCCTGTTTTGTTTGCCTCCCTCTAGGTGTGGCCATTTGGATGGTGACCCCAAAGAAGTGTCCCCTGTCTTCACTCAGTTCGTTGAGTGTATCTGGCAGCTGATGCAGCAGTTCCCCTGCGCTTTTGAGTTTAACGAGCGTTTCCTGCTGGAAATCCATGACCATGTTTACTCCTGCCAGTTCGGCAACTTCCTTGGGACCTGTCATAAGGAGCGTGAGGACCTGAAGTGAGTTGGCAGTTCACAGGCTAGAAGTCACTTTAGATGTCAGGAAAAGGGCAGGTTGTGTGTGTTTGTGTGTGTTTTGTGTAATTGTAGATTGATTAAGGGGAACGTTGTCTTGATAGATGCTTCTGTTCTGCAGGGTGAAAAAAAGATGATAGATTAATTATATCTGCAAAGTCAGGTGTTTACCTTTGGAGCACAGTAACAACTTGCAGATAACCCCTTTTGGACTGGATAGTGGGTTTTAAATGGTTATATATTCCTCAGTGATGTATCTTGTGCTTGTGAAGTTAATCAGATACTGTGTAAAAATAATTCTTAGTTCTCTTAATCTAATTCTGCTCAGAACAGCTAGTGTTATTAGTCCACTTCACTTGATTCTTTTTTTTTTTTAGTGATTAGATGTTATTTGTAATTGACAGAATCTTTGAGAAGACCCATTCTCTGTGGCCTTTCCTCTTGCAGAAGAAGCAGGAATTCAGAAATCCTTTGTACAGAGGCTTTACAGCTTACAAAGAGCTTCAACCAAACACCCTACCTTTCAGTTTCCAGTAAGTTGCTTGTTGAAGAAGGGGAAGAAGAGGGACATTTCTTTCATTGTACCGTAGATGGGTAATTCAGGTTTAATGAAATCAATTGTCACTGATTAGCATGGTTTGTTTTACCTTTCCCCTCTGTTCCTCATCCATAAACTGGGAGTAGTAGTGCACAGGTAATTGCTAAATAAGTGCAGGTAGTGTCATTTAAAATAATATTTTTCCTTCAGTGTTGAGAAAGAGGGTGGGAGAAGGCAAGCAAAACAACTTCAGATGTGTAGATAGACACCCCCACCCCCCAACTGCTTGCTCTGTCAAATTTTATGTGACAGGGCAGCAATTGTTAAAGAAAGTTCCTCCTTTTTAATATATATTAAGGAAGTCTTTCAAACAGGAGTTTCAGTGCGCAGTCACACCCAGGCTGATGCAGTCAGGGTGGTTTTCACGAGAGGGGTTTCTTGTCGCCACGTCTGCTTGCTCGCCCGGGGTGTTCGAGCTGAAGTGGTTCGTTTTGCTTGGTTTCTGGCTCACTCCTGTTCCCTGCTGAGAGAGGGAGGGATGCAGAGGTGCTCGAGTGCTTTGTGTGGTTGCTGGTGGGCAAAGAAAGGGCTTTAATAGAAAAAAAAAAAAGTAGGGAGGCAGGGCAAACCGAGGGCTTGAAGATGATCTGCCCAAGCCTCCAGTGATCCTGCTATACAAAAAAGTGTATTTTTTTTGTCTTATGCTAATACCTGCTGCCAGTGCATGTGGGTCATAAGCAGAAGTACTTAAATCCTCAGATTTTTTTTTTTAACTTATGAGACTTTGCCCATTGATACTGAATTTTCTCATCTCAGGCTGTGGCAGTGTTTTAAAATCGATGACTCATCTCAATTTGTTGAAACTTTTTTTCTTAAACAGCATCTCGTTTGTTGGCCACCAGTGTACAATCAGCTGCCTAACTGTGTTTTCTCGCCCTGTTCCTGAGGTTTTGGTGTGGGATGTATAATCGCTTTGACAAAGGAATGCATCCAAAACAGCGTGTGCTGGATCATCTGCTCAGCTGCATGAGCCAAAAGATGAAACTGGAGGACAATGCATCAGAATTGGAAAATGTGAGTCCTGAATCTTAATAATATTTAAAATCACGTGGTGGTTTTGGCAAATATAACTGGGATTGAACGTTGGCACCGAGCAATCGCTTCAACATGCCGGGCAAAATGAGGGGGTTAAATGACATTGCTGTAATAAATAGGTTTGATTTACCCAGAATTCTCATCTGTTTGGAAAAGCTGTGTTTGGTCAAGTTCTGTTGCAGGCTCGTGATGTTCTGATTTGCTAAATGAGGCAGGTGTTAAGAGAACATCTGGGTTTCAACTCCACTCGCAGCAGACTCCGAGGGAGAGAAGAAAAGAATGGGCCTGCTTCCTCCCCCCCCCCCCCCCCTCCAAATAATATGAATATACAAAAATATTCTTGTTTTCAGCTCGCCCCCCCATTTTAATTTCCTGCCTCCTCATTCCCAAGCCACCTTGGAAAAACTGATGATCAACCAAGTATTAAAACAGTTGAGTTACTGAAGTTGGCTTTTGGGTAATGGCCAAGATGTAACTGGACTGTGTAGGCTGAATTACCCTCTAGAAGTGGCCACCTCGGATTTGAAGTGCTTTGCTAAAACAAGACAGGGAATCTGGCACATCTACTGTTCTGTGGTGTTGGAGGGCACAGGTCTTGTGTCCAGAATAACCAGTTTCTCTCCTTCAACACAGAATAATAAACAGCAACACACTTTGTGGTTTGTTCACTTCTGATCGGATTCCCCTACTTACCTGTATAAAGATGTAGATACCTGTCTCAGCAGTGCAAGATGGGGGGGGGAAATGTGGATAGTCTTGTTAGTTTTGAAGTGCTGTAGTTTTTGTGGTCCCATATGGGTTGGGTCTGGCTGGGATGGAGTTAACTTTCCCCCTGGCAGCCCCCATAGTCTCTGTCATTAGGAACCGGTGTTTGGCCGCGGCCGAGTGCTCGCGCCATCAAGGTGTCTCTCCCACATTCCCCACCCTCGCCCCCACAGGCCAGCAGGCTGGGGGTGGGCAAGATTTTGGGGGATCCCAGCTGGGACGCTGACCCAGACTGCCCAAAGGGGTGTTCCATAACATCAGCAGCCTGCTCAGCAGTAAGTGCTAAGGGAGGAGCCGGGGGGACGTTGATTATCATGACGTTTGTCTTCTGGAGCAAGAGTGGCGCCTGCTGAAGCCCTTTTTCCTGGGAAGTGGCTGGACATCGCCTGCTGCTGGGAAGTAGAGAATAAATCTCCCATTTTCCGTTGCTTTTGTGCGCAGCTTTTGCTTGTGCTTTATCAAACTCCCTTTCTCTGGACCCACGAGGGTATTTTTTCATCTTATTTTCCTGCTGAGGAGGGGAGTGACAGAGCAGCTTGGTGGCACTTGACATCCAGCCAGGGTCAGCCCACCCCAGTCCTCTACAGCCGCCCGAAAGGAGAACTGGGGCTTTACTTTATGCCTCAGGCTCTACTTGGCAATATCCTTTCTGTGCATATCAAAAAAAACGCACCACAAATAAACCAGAAAATGCCTAAAAATACGGTAGTGGGAGAGTCGTCTAAAATATACCAGTGAGAAGATGTGCGGCTGTGCTTTGCTGGGTTAATGTGAATGCTGAAAACTTTAGTTTTATTAGTTAAACAATGACGTTTGAATCAAGCATGTAAGGACCTGTGCCCGTGTCCTTTAATGCTGGATTACAGAGCTGAGGAAGAGGCGCTGGCACCAGGACTATTATGTTGACAGTTCTTTTTTCTGTATCCCTGAGACCTGGGAATAATAACTTTTGTTAATTTTTTTGATATCTTTTTGTTTCCATAGAAACTTCCTTTCTTCGATGGTCCTTTGCCCAGTGAAGCTTGCTCCTCATCTAAAGCAGGACGTGCTGCTTCAAAAACACCGATGCTCAACACTCCTCAGGATTACGAAGGGGACCCCGCTCCTGGCTTGAGCAACGGCGCCTCGGCAGGGGATACAGAGGCGATGTCAGGTGGGGACCACCAGCCCAAAGAGAACCTGTCTCGCCACCAGGACCTCCGTCGCCTCCGCGACGCCATTGACACTTTAGCCTCCGCGGCGAAGGCTGGGGAGCCGCAGCACCACTGCTCAGCTCCGAGAACTGTGTCCCAGGACCCAGGCGCTCGTGGGGGTGAGGCGTGAGGGAGCTGTGCCCCCCCCCCGGGGGCGCAGACCCTCCCTGACCACTGACAGCTAAGCCTGAGGACCTCTGCTTGGGGGGAGCGGTGCTCGCGGGAGAGGAGAGCCTGCCTTTGGGTTGGTTCGCATCGTTTTGCGGCTCGCAGGAGGAAGGTGCGTACGGAGCTGCCCAGGAGGCTGCCTTGAGCTCGGGTAAACCTTTCTCAGTGGCAACACGCGGTGTGTTTAAGGCTTAGGACTGCCTGCCAGGACTGGTATTTCAAGCTGAAAGAAATCTCAGCCAATTAACTGGGGTTTAGGAGTTGTGCAGCGTTTATAACTGGAGTAGGAGAGACCCGATCCGTTTATTCTCAGTGCAAGGTCATTTTAAAATGATAAAAAAAACTTCATCTTAAAATGAGGAAGAAACCCAACCTCCCTTTTCGTAGCTGTAAATGAATCTCTGCATGGACCCTCACCTTGTGGCAGAACTGATTCATTTTTTTGTTTCCTATGCATATTGAACAAACCAAACCCCCCTGTGCCTTTTTATGGAGACCGTTTTAATGTCTAGCCACGCGATGTGCTATTTTTATTATTGTAGCGTAGGGTGTAGTAGTTGGGTCTTCTTTGTAGTCAGTATTTTTAAACAAGGTTTTTTATCTGCTGCCGGCTTCTCCAGGATCTTTGCCAATCCCTTGAGTTTAGTAGCTTCTTTCTAAGCTGACCTTTCAAAGAGTAAGCTTTTGTGGACCTCATTTACTGGCGGTGAGAGTGCAGCAAGCCACAAAGACGGCCGGTAGCACGTGTATTTTCGACAGAGGGAGGGTTAGAAATGAGAAAAGATAGGAAAAATTCCATATAAATTCTTTGCTCTCTTGTTTTATGATCTTGGTTAAACCAAAGCAAGACACTAACTCTTTGTTCTAAGCCGGGGTCCATCTGCTTCCCTCACATCCATCGATGAGGCAATAATTACAGATGAGTGTGTGTTCTATTATTGAAAGGGGGCCTAAACCGGTCGCTTCCCATCATGTGCTGAGCGATTACAGCGAATGTTACCTTGGATGTTAAAACTACATGAACCTCAGAGGTGTTTTGTCTGTCCTGTCAAGACGTGGTGAGGTGAGCAGTATCTCTCATGGCAGTGAACTTTGTCATTTGGTGAAGCTGGTGACAAAATGCCAGTCAGGATGTGACCCCTTGTTGGAGCGAGAAGGGGACAGCTTGGCTTGTGGCTGTGGCTCCAGCTTGGACTCACTGTAGTGCTCACTAACGCCACTTGGTGTCTGTCAACTGCAGTAATCTCAGCTGGAGATCCTAGTTCAAAGTTGCAGGTTTAAAACAGAGACGTATATTCCACTTACGGAGAAGGGAAGCAGCAAGGGCTTGTCTCCCCAGGGAAGTGGATGGCCCAGGAAAGCTGTTCCACAGTACTTGTTCTGGATGAGCTTCTAGAGATGTGCTTAATTGCACAGAGGGTCCCTTTGGGCCGCTTAATTCGAGATGCTTTTCTGCTTTCTTTTGGATCCTGTTGTTTAACTTCAGTGCTGCCATTAGGTCTTAAAATCAGATTTTGCTCTTGTGTAAAATTTTGAAACAAACTGAGAATGTTTTCTCAGTTAGCCCTCCCAATCTACAATAAAAGGTAGAAACATTCCATTATAGCATCATAAAATGCAACAGCCCTTGTTCACATCACCTGTGGTGAAATGATAAGGTTAGTTTCGGTGTTCAGGATAAAGTAGAAAAGAAAAAAAACCAAACAACAAACAAACAACTCCCCTGAGTGTCTCACTTTGGGTGACAAAATATATATTTTATTAAGCCTATCAGAAGACCCAAGGAAAAAGGGCAGTACCTGAGAACACAGAGTTTCTTCAGTCCCTAGAATGGCACAGAGAAACTTTTTTTTAACGTTGGAGGTTTTTCAGTCTCGGAGCAGGTAACGTAGTTGTTTTCAGCAACGGCCGCGTACAATTACTTTAAAAACCAAGCCCATAAAACAGTGAACCAGGTGTGCTTAACAGGAGGTGTTGGGAATGTGTTGGGTGGGTGCGTGTCAGAAATAGCGCATCGTGCAGCCGCTACACGTTTTATTTAGAAGGATGCTCGTTTCTGAACGCGTCTTTTCTCCATCTCAAGTATCTGCTGTTGAGTCTCTTTGCTCCTAGCGAGACCTGCGAAGCTCCTAACGTTCACTTAGAGGGTCTGCCAGCCTTTTGAGTTTGCCATATCCATGTACTACTCGAGCGAAGAGATGGCACCCCGAGTCTGAATCCGGCTGCTCTACGTAGCCGGGGTTCGGAATCTGCTGTGGATTTCCACTGGAGGGTGCTGGGGAGATGATTTCCCTTTCCCTCTGCGTAGTGTAAGAGCTCAGTTTCACACGTGCGCTTTGCCGTTTGGAGCCTGTTGCACACGGACTGATCGATCAGCCCTGGCTTTTCTTCGGAGGTGGTAGAAGAGTGTAGTGGGTGGCACGCGTGGCTTCCTCAGGAGAGAACTCTACAGTGGTAAATGAGACCAAGACAGGCACTTTTTAGGACCAGTTGTTCTAGATGTCATCAGTTCTTTTAATCTGTTCGCCAGTGCAAGTTAGAGATAGAGCTGTAAAACAATTTTGACTGACTACTGAAGGATTCCGACATACCGATGGTTAATCTTTGCATGAAAACATTCTGCAGAAGGTTTCTATAAATGTTTACACATTCCCTTGCCTTTTGAATTACCATAGATTACCTTGGAAAAAGTATAGTCTCTGCTTAGCCCTAAAAGGTGATGCTGACATCTCCACAAATCCTCCTTGCCTACAATATTACTACAGGTGCATATAACCGTGAAAAGATGACTTTGGACACTCAAAGTATTAGTAAGCTCTTAGTAATCTTGCTGCTTTTGGCTTCAGTAACAAAACAATGGATGAGTTTGTACTTTGAAATGCAAAACCTAGCCAAAAAAGAAAAAGGGTAATGATCTGTCTTTTTAAACCTTAAGGTATATAAACGTGGTCAAACTCTACAAGATAGTACAAAAATCCTTCGTTCTGGTGCTGTAAATTTACAGAGCTGAAAAAGATTCCAGGGTTTCCTGGCTTTCCCTGAGCTTATTTGCTTGAAAATCCATGAGCTAGAAGCTTTTTAGTTTTGAGGTAACTCTTGTGTGTTTCAAGACCAAAAATGAGGAGCTGCTCGGAGCACTGCGGCGTGTCCTCAGGTCTCTGGTTGGCTGGGACTGGCTTCCCAGCGCCCTGCAGAAAGCCTGTGTTGACTCCTTACGGAGAGCCCTGCTGGCAGCGGCCAGTGACTCGATTCTGTTGTTCCCTAAAAGTGTTAAAGGAAATCTCGAAGCTGTTACGTAGGAATCTTCTTATGTAGGTGAAAAGTTGCTGTAACTTATTTATTCCTAGTGGAGCATCCGTGCGTGGTGAAGCCACGAATAACTGGGTTTTATTGGGGGCTGTTAAGTGAACAATGCAACTTGCTGCTTTCCATTTGGATTCCTCTGACTGGGAGGGAAGAGGGGTCCTGTTTGCTGTGGGTGGGCTCTGTTGGTGGAAAAACTCTTGCTTTTCTGGAGCACCTCTTGCTTTACCAAGCTGCTCCGTGGTATCACGCCTGTACATCGTGTCTCTTGCTACAGACAGGTACAGCATTGCAGCAGGCAAGCGCCTGTAGTATTCTGTGGTAAAGCTGCTACTTGGAAGTAGAAGAGGGGCTCGTGTCGCTTTATTTCTGGGTGGAAATGTCTTTTGTGAACTTCACGTTGCTGGAGTCTTACACCGTCCTTGGTTCTGTGGTTGTCAGCTGTGGTAGAGGAAAACCCAATCGCTGCTGTTTGCTTTACAGGAAAAAGAAAAAAAAAAAAAGGGAATCATTGGTTTGCCCATAGATGCTGTAGTTCCCAGCTGGCCATCTTTTTTTGGGGAGAGAAAAAGCAGTTTGTTAAAGCCTGTAGGCACAGGACGCTTCTAGCTGCGCTGCTCTTGGTGAATGCCTTTCATTGACGTGCTTAGGGGGAGAACCCACCTGCTAGGTGGGTGCTCACCGGTACACGAAGCTCCCCTGACCGGGGTGGGGGGGAGAAGGAGACTCGCTTGCAGGTAGCTGCTGAGCTTCAGTGAGCTGCTCCAGTCCTGGTGAGAGAGGCTGGCTGGGAGCGGACGGCGCGCAGAGCTTGGCAGGATCTCTGCCTTCAGGTAGACCTGGTTGGCTTCTGGGTGGAGATCTCCACCTTGGTGAAGGGCCCCGTGTTGTGTGTCCATCAGGTTTGGAGATGGTGAGCCCTCAGAGCGCCGCCCTTGCATCTCACAAAGCTGTAGCACCTGCAGGGAAGGCCTTGAAAAGAGCTCTTGAGCCGGACGCCGCTTCAAGTTCACCTTCTGGCAAAACTGGGCTTTGCGTAGCTTCAGTGCCCGAAAGGGACCGTTTCTTGGCCCTGGTTAGTAACAAATCCTCACGCGTGACCAGGAGAACTCAAGATGTGTCTGCTGGTTGGCTCTTCTCCCCTTCCCCACCCCTCTGCGGTGAGCGCCGGGGTCGTTTTTTGTGCGGACCTCACACAGTGACCCTTGTTGGCCTGCTGTCCCTCGTGCACGTAGGGGTGGAGTCGGGGGAAGAGTCTGTTCTGAAGGTAGTAGGTTTTGTTTCAACTGATACGCAACGCTTGATTAATTAGATGAGGAATGTCTCAGACCAGGTGATGTTAAAGTCCACGTTTGCCTGAGCATCTTCCGCACTAAGAGCAGCCGGGTCGGTGCCAGCCGCGCTCGCTGTGAGCTGTCAGGGCGGGTACTTTAACGTACAGCGCCGCGTCCTTTTGGCATCTCTGAGCCACCGAAGCAGTGCAGGAAGAGGGTAGGGCAAAATGCCGGACCTACAGCTCCCCTCCTGTGGTTTATCCGTGTATATCCGTCTGTGTTTAATGTAGCAGCATACTACTGGAGTAACTTGTAGCACTGGATCTAGCCGTGCGTCGCCGAGCGCGCGGATGTACTTCTCCTGTCAGCCCCAAACTGGCCTTTGTAGGAACGTACCTGAGCTTGTCTGTAGCGCTCGGCTGAAAATTGTGAATGTTTTTGCTGTTTCTGTAAGTCGGTCGCTCGTTTTGTCGGTGTAACTGTTGAGGGACAGTGGTATCAACCTGTGGGTGATGAAATCCCGTGTGCTTGAGTGTGCTGCCATGGCTGTGTACGTGTAAGTCGTTCTAGTTCATGCACTGCTTTTAAAGAAAACAAAAAAAAAAGTACCATGTTTAGAGGAGCACTGTGTCTTTTTTTTTTCTCTAAATATATTTGTTCCATGAAGTTTCACTTGTATTACAGTTTATTTTTATTCCCTACAAAAATAAATACCTTGCCTTTTTAAAGTAAACGACTAGTCTGTTTATTGGTTAATTAAACTCAAACCAGAACTTCACACTTTGAAATGGGAGGTCGGCTAAAGTCTCTTAGGAGTGAGCTTAAACCGAGCGCGATTCCACTTCCCCTGCTTTTACAGAATAGAAACTGGGTGACCTCACTGGTTTCCAAAGGGCTGCTGAGTGCAGCACTGCTTAGTGCTTTTGAAATTAAAAAAACCCAACCCAACAGAAAGTAATACTACTAACAAAGCTGTGTTAAGTCTTAGTATCTTCTCTACACTTTGATTTTTATTTTTTTTTAATTAGATTTTTCTTTATATATTAAAACCAAATAGCATTTCAGGGTTTTCTTCCTCCTGGAAAGCTGTCTGTCCCTCGCTCCTGGGTAAGTCTGTCTACAGGTGACTCCGGGCTGACCTCAGAAGCTTTCTGAGAAGCAACCAGACCTTTCTTGTGGCCTGCCGCGAGGAATGGAGTCTGACCTTTGTGGGCGTTGTGTGGTACCAGGTGAAGAGACTTGTTTTTCTGGTGAGTGAAGAATCTGCAGTCCATCTGCTGATGGTGTGTCACTTGAAAATGCTCTTTTCTCCAATTATTTTTAGTCGTAACTTCAGCAGTGAGTCAAGGTGGGTTGGTTTTTTTTTTTTTAAGCTCCAGGGTGGTTGGGGGGATGCTCAGGGAAGAGGGAGATTCCGGGTGCAAAACTTGCCTCGTGTTCATAACCAAGGCTGGAGCAGGTGCTTTAATAACCTAGAGCCGTGCAGGAGCAGTCCAGCCCTACAGGGAAAGATAGATCCGCAAACCAGAGAGAAATGAGGTGACAGGAGTGAATTGGGTGTTTAAGGCTTCACCGAAGGCTTCAGGGTGCCGGCTGGATTGGCAGATCCACAGAAATGGTTTAAATCCGTGCCTGGGAAAGCCGGGTAGGCTGCTTTAGGAATTCATTTCAAAAAGGAGCGTTGGGAGGTGGGGGAACCGAGCGACAGGGATGTGACTTGCAGAGGAACGTGCTGAAGGTCGGCAGGGGAGGCGGAGGGACCGTTTTCCCCACGTCAGCTTAGCACCGGGCGGTTCAGCCTTGGCTCCTAAATCCGACCAGCCCTGAACTCCCCGTCGGGGGTTAAGGCTGGGAGCGCAGGCACGGCCCCCAGACCTGTCGCCCGGCCCCTGGTGAGTGTGTTCCACTGCACTGTGCATCCTGCAAACGGGTATTTCTTTGCTGTGTGGGAAGGCAAAAGATACGCTCGGGTATGCTCAGTCCCCAGGGGTTTCAGAGCCTTTTTTTTTCCTCCCTGCTAATTTTAAATGTTCTTAATGCTGCCAGTGAAATCCTTCATTTACCTAAATTAGGCTTGCCTTGCATTTAATTGGATTATTAGCATTAACACTGACTAGAATTGGTAAAGCTCTGATTTGGGGGAAACTCGCTGTCTGTCTGAGAGCATCTTTGCTGAAGGTGATTGAAAACTTCCCCCTGGAAGCTGACTTTAGCCTTGAGGGGGCAGGTTCCCTTTAGAGTCGTCGTGGGAGTATTGCTGAAGACTGATGTTTTTACCAGCTCTCGGGAAATACCTTACGCTGGGTAAAAATACCCATCAGTGAAGATAATTGCGGAGGTATGTACTGAAAAATCCCTGGTTTAAGGTCAAATCTGGTGTTTCAAGTGCAGTTAACCTGCTTGCTCGTTGAGGCTCGGGTTCACGTGTGCCCAAGGGTACCTCGAAATGCTGGTTCGTTGCTGTTCTGCATCGCTGCATTCTTTGTTGGAGTAGGGCAATAATACTTGATATTTTTATCGATAGCGGCGTCACTTTGTACTCCAGTTTTATACAATTCAGTGACCCAGCAGTTAAAGATGCCGGTGATGATCTGCTGGAGATACGTTGGTGTCAAGGCTTCATGCATACGTGTAAAACGGATAAACTCCTCCGATATTGAAGGCAGACTACGCGTTTTTGGGTTCATGACTTTTAAAGGGAATAAACACCGAAAAAAAGCCAACCCAGACTAGCAGCAGAAAGAGCATCTTTGAGCCTGTGTACGCAGGCAAGGCCACGAGATGCTCTGGTTGCCCTCGCTGCGGCGCAGGAACGGGATTGAACCTCCACCGTAGCCGTTGGCTGCGGAGAGGGGGGGATGGACCCGACCCTTGGCCGGGCTCAGCCGGTGCGTGGGGCTGCTGCAGGCCCTCGGCACCTCGGATCCCGGCCTAGAGGGACGGTTTGTCCCGAATAATTGTCCTTTCACGGTAGGCAGAAGGGGTGCTCGTCGTCATCTCTCTGGCATGCGACCACCTTCTAGATTCTGTAACTTGTATTTTCGTTCGCCTTGGGGGCAGTGGAGTGGAGGGGATGGGGGGCAGACAAAACCCGGTAGCCTTAAGAGTAATAACCCCTCTGTAAGTCAGACCAGAGCCCTCTTCCCATGGCTCTCTTGCAGTAGGTTTTGGGAAAAGCCAACGCTACTTGCTGAATTTTATTTATTTTCTTCTCTTTCCCTCTCAACAAAGAACAGATCTCGGAGCCTGCTGAGCTGTGGGAGAGAAGCAAGGAATCCAGCGTGAGTGGGAATCGATAAAAATACATATGTGAGCTTCCTTGTGGAAAAAACCAAACCCCAAACGTGTTTGGATTTGCAGGCGCTGCGCTTGGCCGCTCGCTTTGCAGGCTGACACCCCGGCAGCCAGGCAGACGGACGGACCGAAGGCTGGGGCTGGCTTGACTCTCCGAAATGTGAGGATTGGGCCAGTGTTCCGGTTTTTGTACAGCAGCTGAGGGCAGTCGCCTCAGGCAACAGAGACTTGTACAGACCTTACCCGACCGAGGGGAGACCAGGGAAAGGATAAAGATACGGGGAGTCCGTTTGCCACTTTAAGAAGTTCTGGTCCAACTCTTGTGTTCTGTCCTACTCGTGTCCCTTCTTGCAGCATCTTAGAGCTCGATACTTCCCTTTTCCTGGTTTTTTTGGTTGGATTTTGGTTTGGTTTTTGTTTTTTTTTGAATGACCAGTGATGCTTTGAAAGCGATGATTTTTGTTGCGCAGTGTGTGTGTGGCTTGAAGAAGCGTGTGAGGCAAATCTGCTGATCAGAAATTCTGTTTCTGAAGGGGGGTTGATGACTCTTACCTGTCGTTGGAGAACCCTTTAAGAGCAGACCGTTCTCCCCTGGCCTGAAATTTTGGATCCATCAAAACCCCCTTCGCTTATTGAATATATATGGCTTACGATCTCTGGGCAAAGATGCCTTTGGGGATGGCGTGACTCAGAGCTGATTACTAGAGGTTTACTTCTTCCCCAAAGCCTTGGAATGAAGAGAGGACCCCCTGGATCTCCCAGGAGTAACTTCTAAGTGTTGCCAGCCCTGGGGCACGCTAGGAGCATGCTGGGGCCAACAGATTTATGGGAACCATGGGCGTCACAAGGAGCAGGCACGTGCTGACTTCGGCTTCTGTGTGTCAGGTCCTTAACAATCATGTCTGGCATCGGCTGATCCGGCGCATCCTCGGATCGACAAGGAAAGGGGCTCCTGGAAGGCGGTGGATGCAGGGAGCCCCCTTGCAACTTGTGGGGCTCCCACGCTGCTGAATTTCCTCGAGGAATTGCAGCTCGTGGAGGAGAAGAAAGAGTTGCTGGATCCCTCCTTTGCTTCTAACTACGGGGTTTCGGTGCAAATACGCCCGTTACATTGTGAAGGGCCCTGGGAGCTGTTGCTGCGCTTGGGCGGCGGAGGCAGGGGTGGTCCATGGGTGTTTGTGCCCTCTCGTGGGTTAATGCCTGAATCCCGTGGCTGCTGGAGCCACCTCGGAGCTGGAGCCACCTCGGAGCTGGAGCCACCTCGGAGCTGGAGCCACCTCGGAGGTGGGGTGGCGGGGAGGTGGGGTGGCGGATGGTTTGATCAGCACGGGGCAGGGGGGGGGGAACTCCCGAGTTCAGAGGCTTTGCTGCGGTTTGGCAGCGACTTCCAGCTCGAAGGCGGGAGTCAGAAGGAGCCCCCTCGCCATAACTGCGCGTTTCTGACCTTGAGGACCGTCGGTAAATCCTTAATCCCCGCTAAATGATTTATTTGGTGCTGTTTAGCGCTAAACTTTTAAATCGGAACGCTTAGCGGCGTTAAATCAGAAAGCTCATTACCTCTCTTCAGCTGCATTAATAACTATAATCTCTTTAATGGAAGCAACTTCATTGGACAGGATTTACTTCCCAAAAAACCTCCTCGACTGGCGTTAAATGTACTCCTGCCCTCTCGTTCTTCCCCAATTAACGGAGCGCTGATAAAGGAGCCGCTTTGCCTGGAGCATGTGTCGGGTCAGCCGGCGGCTCGGGGGGCAGCTGGGAGCGCAGGCAGGAGGTGAAGGCTTCTCCCGACTCCTCAGCCTTCCCCGCTGTTGGAGGCGTTGGGGAGCTCATCCGAAACGGGTCAGACTTACCGGTCGCCTCTCCTTGGGCTCCCCTTTGGGGTTTATCCGAATCTGCCCGTTTAAATATTCGTGGGGGACGCTCTTTAACGCGTTCCTGTGGCTGTTAGGGGAGCACAATGAGCACGTCGAGCCTGCGCTCTTCCAGCTGAGGGCCGATTTATCAGCCAGGACTTGGTGCTTTTTGCTTCATTAGCATTCAGTTTCATCTCCGTTCCTTACCAAAGAGCTGGTCTAGTTTCTTGAGATTTTTCTCTGTTAACAACTAAACAGCAGCAGCAACAACAAAGGAATAGGCAGTTTATCATTCGATTTCCCATTCAAGGATTTCCCTTTCATCTCTAGGTTCCCTTACAGTTTCCTACATTTCACACTTTCTAACATGTACTCGTTTTGTTGTCTGTATCCCTTTTTTTTCCCCCCTTTATTCTACACTGTCTTTTTAATTGCTGCTTTTATTTCTGCATTTTGTTGAAGGGGTTTCCAGCCAGGCTTGGCTTTTCGGGCTGCCACACCCCCCCTGTGCTTGCAGCTTCGCCACACTTAATAAACCCTGAAAACCCCGCTTTTGCTCCAACATTTATCCACATTTCTCCTCCTGGATAACTCCATTCATAGTATTGAGTTTGGGACATCGACCTTTTTGAAGTAACAATCCATTTTGGAGATAGTTTGGAGAGGCTTTCCCGAAGTCTGAAACCTATCGCTGCCGAGCGTTCCTGCTCTCCATCCTTTCCACGGTGTGACTGCAAACTGCGAGTGGGGTGGGGACGGTGGGGACGTCACGGATGTTTCGCAGAGCCCCCTGACTTTCCTTCTTGCAGCAGGGGAGATTTTGCTGCTGGATGATTTGGTTCCCCTCTCGTTATCTGGCACCACTGATAACGCTGCCTCAAACTGTCAGCCCGCCCCTGCTCCACCGCCGAGAAGTTTGGAAAAGGTTTCCAGGGAACTGGGTAAAATACGATTACACTCAGTGGTTGACAGCTTGTGATAAGGCAGCCCAAACGCTGCTCCCCCCCCCTCGTTTTGTTGGGCCCTCTGTAGTTTTCTACCTCGCTCTGCGCTGCTTAATTTTATGATGTTGTATGAGGAGCCGCTCAGGTGAGAAATCGGGACCATCTTTGGTGCCTTTTGTCCTCCTGGTGTCCAATAAACCACTCTGGGTGTTGCGGGTGGTCGTTCGCGTCGCTCTGGAAGTGGAAGGAGGCGGTGGGGAGAGGGGTCCCGAGGGAATCCGTCCGGGGGATCGGCAGCCCCCCGAGATGCCGTGGAGGCCGGTGCTGCGGCAGGGACTCGACCCGCCCGGTCCCCTGCAATTCCTGCGAGGGGACGGTGCAGCCGCCGCTTCGTCTCTGCTGGGATGGGTCAAGCAGCCTCCAGCACCTGTCCCAGCCTCCCCCCGCCCCCAGCCTCGCTGCCCCTCGCTATATTTACCCAGGGGGAGCTTGCCAAGAATGGAAGTGGTAAGATAAAACCCCGGAGGGGGGCTAAAATTAGCCCCACCGCCCTGGCCCTTCTCCTGGCATTTCAGCTGTGAGCTCGACAGCCTGCGGCATCCCGGTCGCGCGGAGCGGACGTCCAGCCCCGACGTGGCAAGATCCTCTCTTTTTCTCTCCTTTTTTGTTGGGTTTGTTTGTTTAAACTGAGGGAGAACTCGCCATGGGACCGCCACTGCCTGGCTGCGAGCATCGCCCTCCTCCCAAAGGTAAGGCAGCAGCGTAAAGGCGCCCGAGCAGCATCGGGTGGTCGGAGGTAACTGGTGGCACAAGCACCAGCATCTTCTCTGTCACCTTTAGCTTCAGTCAGAACCTCGTTTTCTGGGGGTGCAACAACAGCTTCCTGCAGCTCAAGAGGTGACAACTCTGGTTTGGGCTCTTCTGGTTGAGGAACGCCTGTGAGCTCCCCACGGGGGCGCTTGCCCTGTCAAGCTGACGTCCCTTTCTGTGTTCAGGAAGTGTCACAACTAGGTTTTGGGTTTTTTTTTTCACTTTTCCAGACCATCTCCCTTGGAAATACAACTGAGCCATCTTTTTGAGTCGAATCTGTAGCAAACGCCCCACCTCATTAGCCAGGGGGAGGGGGTGTTGGTGTTTCCAAACCTCCGGAGCTCGTTATCAGCGTGTCTAACGAATAGCAGTAATGTTATAATTGCACCTATTTCTGTATAAATCAGGTTAGTGCCACAGGTGGAAGCGCAGCAGAGCGTTGCTGTCGCTCGCTGCCGTCGAACTCGCCCTACTTAACGGAGCTGCGAAGGCGGCCGTGGGCCGGGGACTCCCCCGAGCTCGCCCGCCCAGCCACCGCGGGGGGGACGTGGGACCAGCCCCCCGTGACGGCCTCCTCGCTGCCGGGCTCGTTTGCAGAAAGAGGCGAACGGCTCCTCGGTGCAGCTCCTTGCTGGGATCAGAGGAGCCGGAGCTCTGCCCCTGCCGCCTCTCCCCCAGGAGCTCCCGAGATGCGACGGGGCGAGAAATTCCTCTGCCCTTCCTGGCGTTTCCCAGCCGGGGCGTCGCGTTCCTCGGCCACCGCGGGGCCAGATCCCGCACCCTGTCGGGGTTCAGGCCCAGCTCCGGTGTGATCAGCTCGGCATTCCCTCACCTTCCTCCCGCCACCCCGTGCCCCCCGCTATAAACATCCCCGACCCTTCTCGCAGCCACGTTCCTCGGGCTTGAGTAGGCAGGAGGGAGGGCGAGGGTTTGCCGAATGCGGACACTGGCGTCGTTTGAGGAAGGGCGATGCTGAAAGTCCTCAATCGAACCGGCCGCTTTCCCTTCATCTCCTGAAATCCAATCCCTGTAAAGAGGGACAAGGTGTAAAAACCTCGCGATGCTGCCTAATTCCTAAATGAAAACTCCCCCCTCCCCAGTTTTCCCTGTGCCCCAAAATACCTGGAAGGGCAGGTGCTGGTGAGGCTTCCAGCACGAGCTTCGGCTGATACGAAGCAGAGTTGATTCCTGCTCTTTCCCAGTGTGTTCTTCACTCAGCAGCTCCCCTCGAGAACAGTTGGTTGGGGTGATTTCTGAGGGTTTTGGGGCAACAGGTGGCTTCGTCTAGCGGTGAGGTGCAGAGTCCTTCCAAGAGCCTGTGGCCACCCAGGAGCCTCCCTGATCTCAAGGTCTGAGTAACCCATCAGCAGCTTCACACCCTTTACGGCTTCAAGGGCTACCTGTACACTGTCAAATAATTTTTAAACAATTAAGTAAAAGCCTGTGAACTTCCCCCGTGCAGCGTTTGAGCTCCAACACCAGGTTCCATTATCTCAGCACATTCTTGCACGTGCGTGGGCCACCTCCCCTTTAAACGTTGTGATCTTTGCCTTTGCCTTAGCCCTTCACCAGCCTGGATTTCCTCACCCGCGGTGGCATGAGCGTGTCAGCAGCATCACAATCCAATGTTATTTGTCTTTTTTTTTTTTTTTTTGAGACCCTTCCTTCAATTGTATATAAAAAACCAGGAATAAAAAGATGGCGTTGGTGTCACTCGTCCTAACGCAGTGGTGGTGCTGTTTTTTGTTGTCCCGTAGATCTTTGGCTTTGCCTTTTACCATGAAAGCGGTACGTGGGAGACAGACCAAAACAAAATGAGTTTAATGGATATCACTAAAATGTTTTCCATGCTCCAGCCCAGAGAAGATGAAGAAGACAACGGAGAAAGCGAGGAGCTGAACCGAGCGGTATCCGAGGACGACTACCAAACCCTAGATAACCTCTTGTCCCAAGACAGGTACAAGAGGTTCATCAACCGCAGGAGCGGCTGGGGCGTACCCAGCACCCCACTGCGCCTGGCCGCCGTGTGGGGCCGCGTCAGGAGCATGAAGGTCCTCTTGGCCCATGGGGCGGAGGTGGACAGCCTGGACGTGAAGGCTCAAACCCCGCTCTTCATGGCGGTCAGCAACGGCCACCGGGAGTGCGTGAAGGTCCTCCTGGCCGCGGGGGCCTGCCCGACCGGCAGCATCTACAACAACTGCTCGCCGCTGCTCATCGCCGCGCGGGATGGGAACGTGGACATCCTGCAGCAGCTCCTGGACCACGGTGCCGAAACCAACGTTCAAGCGCGGCTGCCCGAGTGGGCTGCCAACTCGGTGGCTTGTTCCGGTCCCCTCTACCTCGCCGCTGCGTACGGGCACCTCGAGTGCTTTAAGATGCTGTTGCTTTACGGCGCCGATCCTGACTACAACTGCACCGAGGAGAGGGTCATCGCCCAGATCAAGGAGCCCAAGACTCTGCTGGAAACCTGCCTGAGGCACGGCTGCAGGAGAGAGTTCGTCGAGCTGCTCATTGACTTTGGAGCCAACGTGTACCTGCCCAATGTCACGGCAGACGAGATGGCACCCCGCAGCGAGGGTCTGGAGCTGCTGCTGCAGGCGAGAGGTAATCTGTGGGGGTCCCAGGGCTGGAAACGAGCGCTAATTTTGCTCGTTTGGGTGCCAGTTGCTTCTGATTCCCCTTCCCTTTACTTCTGCTTCCCAACAGCCTTATCCCGGCTTTCCTACAAGCTTCGACTCCCTCTGCAGCATCACTGGAGTGCATGGGTCTCTCCAGTCTTAAACTCTTGAGTATTTCCACTGTTTGAACTCTTATTCCTCCCTCTCCCCTAACGATTGCTGTGTTCAGGCCAAAAAAAAAGTCTCCAATACTGCAGACAGCAAGAGAAGGACATCGCAAGGTTAAGGAGAATAGGTCCACCACCGGTGATTCAATCCGATGGCTTGGATACACACGCTACTGCAGGAAACCCCTGAAACAAATTGCTGGGATTTGGGGGAGAGCATCACGGGAGGGCTTGTTTCTAATAAATATCCACCAAATATCCCCAGTTTCCACTGCTGGCTGCGGCTGGAGGCAGGCTACCTTGTTTTGGGCCTGGGGTGTGACTCGGTGCAGCCACGGCGTACGTTTTCGTGGTTGTCTTCCCTCTTGGACTCACCGCAGCGTCTGCTTTTCGTCAATAGTTCTAGACGTTTGCTGAAGAAGCTGCTTTCAATGAGGGTCCTCGCCGCAGCCGGTGCTGGCTGGGGGTCGCCACAGCCTGGTTTTGCCCCTTTATATATAAACCTGTTGGGTTAAAAGCTGCTTTTTGCCATTCCTCTCCTTTCTGCTGCTCAACTTTGGCTCTCCTGTACCCCCTATGTCCGGGAAAAGTGCACTCATTTCCATATGATGGTGGAAGATTTCATCTCTGTGGGCCCGGCTCCCGCAAACACCCGCTGCAAAGCTTGCGGCTGATTCACGCTGCGTAACCAGCCCTAGCAAAGAGTTTTGGGTTTGCTTTCTCGCTGTCCCTCCGCCTTAGGGTGATGCCCGGGTTGGAGGGGAGCGGGGTTGTGCATCTTGAAGGGGACCATCTCCTTTTTTTCCTCCCTCTCCTTACGCAGCTCATCCCAAGTCCTTGATGTCTCAGTCCAGGCTGGCGATGAGACGCCTCCTGAAGCGGGCTGCCCGCCCGCCCGCCCTCGGCGAGCTGGAGATCCCGACGGTCCTGGCGAACTACCTCCGACACCAGCCGTGATGCCCAGCCCGCCCCGAGAGATACCTGCCCCGGACACACGTCCAGCACCCCGCGTTAAAAGCCGCTCGCATCTGTGCGGCGTGAAACCGCCGTGAACTGGTGGTGGCAAAGTCATTTTGGCTTACGAGGGGTCTCCGAAAAGCAGTGCCTGTGCGAAGAGATGGCAAGGGGAGGGGAGGGGAGGGGAGGGGAGAAAACAGAAGGGACCTCAGCTCCTGCTCCGCGTCGGGGTGATGGTGGAGCAGGATCTGACTTAGCTGGGTTTGGCTGTAAACTCTCTTTATGGAAGGATTTTAATTTATACTGGTTGGAGAAGGGGCTGGGAAAAGGCGCGGAGGGCAGAGGGAGAGGAGGAAAAGCTGCTTTACCTCCTCCCCTCCTGGGGAAGAGCGGGAAGGAGGGAGGAACAACCAGTTCCCCCCGCAGCGTGGCCTCGGCTGCCTCAAACCCCCTTTCCCAGGGAGGTTTCCAAGCGCCTCCTCCCTTCGGCAGCCCGGCGAGGGCAGAAGGGAAGCTGGACCTGGCCGTGCCGCTGTGTCACCGTGCCCGGGGCGCTCTCGACCCCCGAGGACGCGTGGGTGCAGAGCCCAGGCAGGGGCTGGGGCAAGATTTCAGAGTCCCCAGAATCCCCGACTCTCGTCCGCCCGCCCCAGCTCTGTCTTTGACCATCACCTTACTCGCCTCAAAAGCGGTTCATGTTATGGCCGAGGGTTTTTTTTGTGATGGGGCAGGCGGGTTTTTTATTCATTAAAAATGTTGCGACTATTCTTAAACTATCGTGACCCGTTTGGTGAAATATCCTTTAATCGGAAGAGCCCGGCAGCCCGGCCGGCATCGTTCAGAAGGGAGCGGGGACACGCTGTCCGCCAGTCGCTTCCGCCTTCGCCGGCTCTCTCCGGCTCTCGTGTCCAGCGACGGGGACAATGCGCCCGAGCCTTGGGCATCAGGGATCGCCCGTGCCAGTGGTGGCTGGAGGAGCCTCACTGGCTCTTCCCGCAGCCAGGAGCTGACGGATAAACCACGCTGGCTCTTCCCACAGCCAGGAGCTGACGGATAAACCATGCTGGTTCTTCCCGCAGCCAGGAGCTGACGGATAAACCACGCTGGTTCTTCCCGCAGCCAGGAGCTGACGGATAAACCACGCTGGTTCTTCCTGTAGCCAGGAACTGAGGGATAAACCACGCCAGCTCTTCCCGCAGCCAGGAGCTGACGGATAAACCACGCCGCTCCTCGGCAGCTTAGCGCACACCTGCCGGTGAGGCTCTGGACCGCCTTTGGGACGCAGCAGGATACGTCCCCCACGGTTCAGCCCACCCTGCCCTAATCACGCCTTGAACGCAAGCGCTGCCAGGGCAGAGGCACGTGGCCTGGATGAGGCGCTCTCCGGGGGTCCCCTCCCACCCCAGCCGGCCCGTGGCTCGGTGACCCTGTGGGGCAGCGCTGGGACCGGGCGTCTCCTCCCCTGGGGGAGTCCGTGCTGTCACACTGCGGGGGGCCGCGGGGAGCCAGGGGGCTTTGGGGGTCTGGGGTTCCCAAAACGGGGGGGGGGGGGTGGTGTCGCTGCCTGGCTGCTCAGCTGAGGGTGTGCAAGCGGTGGGTGGGAGCAAGGTGTGTGCAAAGATGGGTGGGTGTGAGCTGGGGGTGTGCAATGGCGGGCGGGTGTGAGCAGGGGGTGTCATGGTGGGTGGGTGTGAGCTGGGTGCGCAAGGGTTGGGTGTGACTGGGGGTGTGCAATGGCAGGCGGGTGTGAGCAGGGGGTGTCATGGCGGGGGGATGTGAGCTGGGTGTGCAGGGGATGGGTGTGAGCTGGGGGTGTGCAATGGCAGGCGGGCGTGAGCGGGGGGGTGTCATGGCGGGGGGGTGTGAGCTGGGTGTGCAAGGGTTGGGTGTGAGCTGGGGGTGTGCAATGGTGGGCGGGTGTGAGCGGGGGGTTGTCACGGCAAGTGGGTGTGAGCTGGGTGTGCAAGGGTTGGGTGTGAGCTGGGGGTGTGCAATGGCAGGCGGGTGTGAGCAGGGGGTGTCATGGCGGGGGGGTGTGAGCTGGGTGTGTAACGGTTGGGTGTGAGCTGGGGGTGTGCAATGGTGGGCGGGTGTGAGCAGGGGGTGTCACGGCAAGTGGGTGTGAGCTGGGTGTGCAGGGGGTGGGTGTGAGCTGGGGGTGTGCAATGGCGGGCGGGTGTGAGCAGGGGGTGTCATGGCGGGGGGGTGTAAGCGGGGGGGTGCGATAGGTGGGTGTGAGCTGGGTGTGCAGGGGGTGGGTGTGAGCTGGGGGGTGCAATGGCGGGTGGGTGTAAGCGGGGGGTGCGATGGGTGGGTGTGAGCTGGGGGGTGTAATGGCGGGGGGTGGGGGTGCAATGGCTGGGGGGGGGGGGGGGGGGTGTGACCCGCACCAACAGCGCCGCCCCCGTGTCCTGCCGGCGCCGCACTACCACGGCACACCCATGCCGTCACGCGGGGGCGCACACGTCACACCCACCCATGCGCGTCAACACGTTACGTGCATCACCACGCCCCCCTACGCAGCCGCCCGCCCGCCCCCCCCCCCCTCCCCGGCGCGCCGGCCCCGCCTCAGCCCCTCCGCCTCACGTCACAGCGGCCGCGCCCCCGCCGCCGAGGCCCCGCCCCCTCCCGCCGCCGAGGCCCCGCCCCCCGCCGCGCCGGGCGGACCCGCTGTCTGGGCGGCCACTCGCCGGCGGCCTGGGCTGGCCCGGGCGGGCCGGGCCGCGCGCACCCCCGCCGCCCCCCCGCGCCGCCCCGCCCCGCCCCGCCCCGCCCCGCCCCGCGCCCACCTCGCGGGCCGCCGCCGCCCCGCGCAGCCGGTAAGTCCCGGGGGGCGGCGGGGGGGGGGGGGGCGAGAGCGGCCGGTTCGCGGGCCCCGGCCCCGGCCCCGGCGGGCGCTGCGGTGCCGCCCTGCCCAGGCCGGGGCGGGGGTCGGTCGGTCGGTCGGTCGGTCGGTCGGTCGTTGTGCCGAGGGGGCCGCGCGGTTTCGGGGCTGCCCTGGGAAGTTTGGGGAGCCCTGCGGAGGGAAGGGAAGGGGCGGCGCGGAGGAGGGGAGGGCTCGGGCTCGGGCTCGGGCTCGGGGCTGCCGTTCGGCTCGCAGCGGCGCTGCGGCTCGGGAGGGCCCGGGGGGATGGAGGCTCCGCGCGGGGCCACCAGGTCGTCTGAGGGCCATCGGCTCTGCGGGAGGGCCACCAGGTCGTCACGGGGCCCCCAGCCCCACGGAGGGCCACCGGGGTCCTCAGAGGGCCACCAGGTCCGTGCAGGGCCACCGGGTCCTCACAGAGTCACTGGCTCTGCGCAGGGCCACCAGGTCCACACAGGGCCACCAGCTCCTCAGAGGGCCACCAGGTCCGTGCAGGGACACTGGGTCCTCACAGGGTCACTGGCTCTGCACAAGGCCACCAGGTCCACGCAGGGCCACCGGGTCCTCACAGGGTCACTGGCTCTGCACAGGGCCACCAGGTCCACACAGGACCACCAGCTCCTCGGAGGGCCACCAGGTCCGTGCAGGGACACTGGGTCCTCACAGGGTCACTGGCTCTGCACAAGGCCACCAGGTCCTCACAGGGCCACCAGGGTCCTTAGAGGGCCCCTAGGTCCACGCAGGGCCCCCAGCCCCACGCAGGACCACCAGGGTCCTTAGAGGGCCACCAGCTCCTCACAGGGTCCCCAGCCCCACATAGGGCCACCAGGGTCCTCACAGGGCCACCAGGTCCACGCAGGGCCACCGGCTCTGCACAGGGCCACCATGTCCACGCAGGGCCACCAGCTCCTCAGAGAGCCGCCAGGCCCCCAGCCCAATGGAGGGCCCCCAGCCCCATGGAGGGCCCCCAGCCCCATGGAGGGTCACCAGCCCCGTGCAGGGCCCCCAGCCCCATGGAGGGCCACCAGCTCCGTGCAGAGTCACCAGCTCCTCAGAGGGCCACCAGCTCCTCGGGACTACCTGATCGTGCCCCGCTCACACCGGGCCGACAGCAGAACCGCCCTCTTCCCCCAGCTACACCTACCCGTGGCCGCCCCGGGGAGCGGAGCGTGGGTGAAACGCTGCCTTTTCTTCTTGCCTTGGCTTTTTTGGTCTTTCAAACCCCTGTTTTCCTCTTTTATTGGCAGCGGCATTTGCCCTCCGTGGCTGGATTTGTCCAGCACCTTATCAGCAGCCCTGTGGTCGCCGCAGCGTCTCGTGATGCCGCTGCTGACGCGGAGCTGGCGCGAAATAATTTCCAAACCGAATTTTTGAAATCTGGTTTCTGCTTCGCTTCACCCCACCTCTACTTTTCAAGCCCTCTCTGTGTACAGCTGCAGGCGTGTGGTTTTCTTTCAGGCCGATCTCACCAGCAGAGAGGCTCCAAGGAAAGCCCAGCGGTGCTCCAGAGAGGCACCTAGGACCAAGAAGGGCTCTTGGGCAGACCTGGAAGAGCCCAGTTTGTTGGTGGGAAGGAGGGTTTCCCCACCAGCTACGCCCTGATCTGAGTGGGGCAGGTGAACGCCAGGGGTTATCCTTAATTAGAGAGGCAAAGCAACGCTGGGATGTTCCTGAGACTTGCAGAGGAAAAAAAAAAAAAACCAAATCTTAAATTGCAGCTTTGCTGTCGGGTTGCAGGAGCTAGAGGCCATCGTTTGGGTGTATTTTTAATTTGGGATCTCTGGCTAAACACTACGGAAAGCGGCACTGGCCTCACAGCAGTAAGAGCTAAGCCTCGGGCATTACAGCTGGGCAGTGCATTACGATTTTGATTGAGTTTGCTTTCTCCAACCTCACCTCTGCAAAAGAAGCATGATTGTTTTAGTTCTCCTGTTGCTTGCGTTAATCCAGGATCAAATTTAAAACCTCCCTCTCTGCTCCTGAGATAATCTGATCAGGGTGGTTCACAGTGCATGTTTTTAAGGCAATACTTTCTCGCTGATTTTAAAAACAACCGAAATCTCCTAAAAAAACCCCACCAAACCCCAACCAAACTGTAGTAAACAGCTTTCTTCCTGGACATGTGCTCAGTGTGAGGGCTGTGTCCTGGTTTGGCTCGCCATCAAAATGCTCCCTGGAGCTTGGCGCTAGGTCTGGGAGAGCTGGAAGTGGGGTTTGGCAGGCGTCGATCCCTCTCCCCGAGCCTGAGTTTCCCGGCTCAGAGGCGACTGGGAACCGAACCCCATTGCCCCGGTGGCAAAAAGGCCGGGAAGCCGAAGGGGTTGGAGTGGGGTGGCTGGAGGGGTCAGACCTGCCTGTCTCCGGGCAGCGGGGATGCTGCCGAATGGAGGCCACGGGGTTTTCCTGCTCTTGCAAACTGGTGAAGTCAAACATCGCGACGTTCCCGTGCCCGGCTTTAAGGAGCGGAGGGAGGCGAGCGCCTGCCGGAGGCTTTTGCAGCTCCAGTCCCAGCTGGCGACGAAGCTCTCCGCCTCGTGACACCTCTGCCTCCGCCTTCGCGCCATCCGCTGCCGTCTCCTCACCTCTCCCCCCCGCCTCCCCTTTTCTCTTTGCTTTAGATCCGCTGGGATGCTTCGATCCCCGCGCCCAGAAGAGGACTCCGCTACCAAAGTCATCCTTTCCAGCTAGATGCATCCAAACCGACCGGCTGCCATGGAGACGGGCTGCACGGAGGAGCCTGCCCGGACCAGGTCGCAGTCGGTGGTCTGCGGG
The DNA here is from genome assembly GCF_034619465.1 of Leptosomus discolor. Lineage (NCBI taxonomy): Eukaryota > Metazoa > Chordata > Aves > Leptosomiformes > Leptosomidae > Leptosomus > Leptosomus discolor. The sequence continues at coordinate 47,709,559 of NC_141399.1, read as the reverse complement.
CAGCCGGAGGGAAGCGACCAGCAGCGGGAGGAGAACGGGGACCGGCTGCCCGAGCGGGGCAATGCCTCCGTTGGGGCCGCGGAGCCGCCGCTGCCTCAGCCGCCCCCCGGCAAGCTGAAGAAAACGGCTTTCAAACTGTTTGGAGGGAAGAGGAGCATCTGTACGCTGCCCAGTTTCTTCGGAGGCAGAAACAAAGGCCAGGGGAAAGCAGCCTCTAAAAAGGGCCTCGTTAAATGTAAGACCCACGACGGGCTCAGCGGGGCTGCGTACGACAAGGGCGACGGGGCGCAGCTGGAGAGCCCTTCGGAGGGGAGCAGGGACTCGCAGCCTTGCCCTTTGCCCAGCTCCCAAAGCGCTCACTCGGCCGTAGACACCGGCGCCAAGTTTGATTTCGGCCAGGGGGACAGCTCTCCACCCGGGAGTATCGAGGGCTGTGAGAAAAAGCCCAACGGAGAGAAATCCTCCTTTCCCAGACCCAAAAAAGGCCTGAAAGGGTTTTTTAACAGCATCCGGCGTCACCGGAAGAGCAAGGTTGCCGAGTGTGAGAAGGCAGAGCGCCCCGAGTGGCCCGGGGATTCGGAGGAGGCCAGCAAAGCTCCTGGTGTGGGAGTGGAGAGCCAAGGGGCCGCGGAGGGACGGGGACTGGGACCCGGCCCTCTGGCTGCGGCCTGCCCGGGGAGCTCGGAGGGTGACCCCTCGGTGGGCATGGTGGCCAGCGGCGGCGAGGCTGCCGAGCCCGGCTGTCTGGTGGCTGAGGAGGGCAGCTCCGACGGCGATGCGGCGGCCACGCCGGGGAAGAGGGAGGTTCTGGATACGAAATCGGAGGGTGACGCTGGCTACGGAGAGTTTGACCACGGCAATCTGCTGCTGGCCTTTCAGCCGGACTTCATGGACCACGACCCTCCTTGCCTGCACTCTGGGGACCTGCTGAGCCTCATCTTAGGAGACGTCACGTCCCTGAAGAGCTTTGATTCCCTGACGGGGTGCGGGGACGACATTGCTGAGCCCGACATCGCCGAGAGCACCATCTCTGTGGAGCGCAGCAGAGACGCTACTAAACGCAGCTCCTGCCTGGTCACCTACCAGGGCGGTGGGGAGGAGATGGCCATACCCGAGGAGGCGGAGGAGTACCTCCACCAGATATGGAACGGCAGCGTGGCAGGGGAGAGGAGCTATGGAGCCCAGGTGTCAAGCAGCAGTTTGGAGACACATGCCTCGCACGAGGCGGAAGCCCACCCCTACCTGGGGGATGCGATGGACGGCGTCGACCTCCTGACGCCACAGAGTGACCAGCAAGAGTCCGCCCCTAATAGCGATGAGGGTTATTACGACTCCACCACGCCGGGGCCGGAGGATGAAGGCGGAGATGGGCTGGGTGAGATCAAGAAGGACCGTCTTCCCCGCGACAGTTACAGCGGCGATGCGCTTTATGAGTTCGATGCGCTGATGAGCCCCTCTCACGGGGAGGAATCCCTGTTCGAGAGCAAAGTCTCACGCCCGGGGATCTTCAGCTATTTCTTGGACTTCTGCCTCCCTGCTGAGAAGAGCCTGATCCAGATGATGGATCAGAAAAGAGGGCTGATGGAAACGGAGGAAGAGCGGCTAGCGGCCATTCAGAAGCAGCTGCTGTACTGGGAGCTGCAGAGGGAACCGGTCTTGAAACGACTCGACGTTCCCAGCAAGGAGAAGTGTCCCCGGGAAAAGCAGTGCGTTGAATGTAAAACTAGAGCAGCCAGCTCGATTGGCAAGAATCAGAGTGGCCTTGGTAGCGAGCAGGTGGCCTCGCATGCCCCAAACAGGGGTGTGAATAGTGGGGTTTCGGTGGCTAGAGCTGAAAATCCAGAGTGGAGGGATTTTCCAGGGACTGGGTGTCCAGAGAACTGTTGCAAGAGCCAAAAAGCCCAAGGAAGTTGCCTTATTCAGCTCACAAAGAACAACCCGGGGTTCGATTCGGACCCAGATTGTGGGTTGTTTGGGGACTCCATCCACGGTGGCATAGCCCCAGCCAAAGCAGGGATGTTCCCCGGCTACAGGCTCCCAGAGCACGAGCGTGGCGGCGGAGCGGAGACCACCGCCGGCAAGGCCCAGGTGGGCAGCGAATGTGAGCCCGAGCACGCTGTGAGCTTCTCGCAGGCGCTGGTGGAGTTCGCCAGCAGCGGGACCCTCTTCTCCAGCCTCTCCGAAAGTCTGGGGAGCTCTGCCTCCAGCTCTTCCTTCACCCAGAACCTCCCTGCCCTCCCCACCATGGTCACCTTCGACGTCGTCGACGTGGAGCAGGAAGGAGAAGGGGAGTGCGAGCAGCACCCCGAGATGAACGCCGGTGAGGATATTGCCGAGGCCTTTGACGATGGCTACGGACAGAAAGAGTCGTTGGCCGAATGTGACGAGAGAATGTCCCCGGGCTACAGCCCGGGCTCCTTCCAGAGCTGCAACTGGGGTGTCACCAGCCTGCCCCGCCACCTGCGCCTCCACGGGCTGAGCCCCTCCATGCCAGCACCGCTCTCCGTCGACCGGAGGAGCCGGTCACTCGACACGGAGAGCCTGGAGTTTGAGCTTGCTGACTTGCAGGTTGCCAAGAGCGGCCCTCAGGCGGGCCGGCTCTGGTCGAAGCAGGAGGGTGGCAAAAAGGACTCGGGCGGAGCGAGGAGGAGCAGGAGCAAGGAGGAGGGTGAGCTGGTGGCTCCCGACGGTGGGTTGAGCTGGCCTGGCTTGCAGCACCTCCGGCACGACCCCGAGGCGGCTGCTGGGGGGATGAAGCACTGGGGTTTTGCTCCGGCCGCCGCGATGGAGAGTGCCTGGGAGCCATCGGAGCAGCCGGGCACCGTGTCCCCTTTCCTGCCTCTCTCCCGGAGCGTCACCGGAGAGACTCCGGCCAGGCGGCCCCAAGAGCCGGGGCTGAACAGGCACCCGCTCAGACCCTCCAATTTACCGCTGCAGACCGACGCCAGGCGGTCCCGGGAGGCGGTTGGTTCCTACAGGTGCCCCGGCGAAGTCCCCGCCAAAAAGCTGGCCCGCTTCTTGGGAGAGACGGAGCCCGAGCTGCCCCCGAGCTTTAGTTTCGCTTGCTCCCCGGAGAAACTCGCCAAGTGCAAACCCGTCGGCGTCGCCCAGGGGGTGCCTCAGCATCCCAACGGCACCCCCGCTGCCGGAAAGAGCCCCGAGCGCTGCGGGGAGCCCCTGAAAGGCAGAGCCACCCCCGGGCACGCGCTGCCTGCCGGCTGCCGGAACGTCACCGAAGCCGAATAGCTGCTCTCCGGGGAGGGTGCGAAAAGGGTCGCGAAGGGCGAACAGAAACATGAACGAGCGATTCGTGAGCGACTCGAGTTTAGACCTGGGCTGGGGAGGGTGAGCTCCTCTCCCGCCGCCGTGGTACGTGGCCTCGCCGCTGTGGATGCTCCGACGGGGTTTGGAGCCGCCTCCGGGATTTGGACGTCGAGGCCGAGGCACTTTGGGGTTTTCCAACACCGAGCGCCGCGGCCGCCCCCGGCGCGCCCTCACGTTGCTGCTAGAAGAAACGCCGGGGACGGGCCCGTTGCTGGTGCGGCAGGTTTGGGGGTTCTTTTCGGCAGGATTGGAGCTGGAGGAGCAAGCCTCGGGGAAACTTTTGAGGGAAATTGGGTTGGTTTGTTGGGTTTTTTTTTTTTTTCCTTCCTCTTCACGGTGAAATGTTTTGGTTCAGACTCACTTGGAATGTGGTCAGTCTCAGTCTCAATTTGGGGAGGCTGGGAGGAAGGACGCCGGTTATTTCCAGAGCAAGGACGGGAGGCGAGTCAGCTGAAAAGGGGAGCTTTGCAGTAACATCCTTATTTATTTTTTTTTTTCCCCCTCCTTTGCCCCAAAGGAAAGCAGGAGCTTTTGTGCTAACGGTTTCCAGGTCTAGTTTTCGTTTGCTGAAAGGTGTGCTCGGCGACATGTGCTGCCGATGGTGTCCCTTTTAAGAGCAACGTGTCGGTCCCTTCTTTGTCGTGGTTTGTCTTCACGGTGCGTAATTCCCGGTTGAAACCATTCCCGTGCTTTGTCCCACGCTCCTCGCCTCTCCCGGGCCGTGGGCACACGGACAAGGTCTCTGAAATCAGCTAAATCCGCATCGTGCCTGTAGCTGCGAAGTTGCAGATGCTGTTACTTTCTTCAAAAGGAAGTTTTGTGGGTTGTTTTTGGTGGGTTTTTTTTTAAATTATTTTACGGTTGTTTTCTTTGCATAAACTCACGCGAGGAAAGTATTCTGTTCATTGGAATACAGAATGTAACGCAGCCTAAATTAGGCTTCGCGACTTCTTCCTCCTGACTGGAGGGAACAAAAACGCTGGAGGTTGCTGCAGGTTTTGGATTTCTTTTTCCTCTTTGTAGGAGCGTGGAGGAGGGACAGGCGCTGAGGAGACCGGCTGTGTCTGAGGAGGTCTTGCAGCTCCTGGAAACATCCATTTCAGGCTGCTGGTCCCTGAGACGTCTGCCATGTCCTCCGTGATCTCAGACACGCTGGTCTCTGCACCAAACCTCCCTCTCTGTGACTTACAAAGCTTCTTCCTCCTCCTGTCCAAGCTCTGTATTCTGATTTCATTCAGTTACCAACGATGATGTTTGGTTCCCCCCCGCACCGAGTTGCCACTTTTCTGCGCAGCAGAGTCTGTAGCGTTAAAAAAAACCCAACCACGAACTGGAAATACCAGAGTTTTCTCCCATTTCTGGAGCAAAGTGCGGGGCGAGGGGCGGCTTCTCCTGCCCGCCGTGGGAAACGGCGGCGGCTCCCCGGCGTGGCTGTAGTTACAGGCACAAGCAGCCGCTTTGGGTTTGTTTCTTGCCCCCCTGCCGAGCCAAATGAGGTCCTGGTATTTCTTTTCGAGATGAGACTCCTCACTGCGCCGTCTGTGAAGGAGCAGGGAAAGGCGAGGCCAAGCTTTGCTTGCCCGCGGTTCGACTTCTCTAGGTGTCTTTTTTCTTTCCTGAACAGGCTGCCGAGGCCAGAGCAGACCCATCCCTGTATCCATGGGCTTAAACCTTAATTTTTCAGTATTTTCCTACCGGTACCGCTGCAGGAGTTACCGCAGGAACCCACCGTGGTTTTTTTCCCCTCCCGTCCCTCTGCGCAACCGGCGGGGATTTCGCGGGACGAAGCCGGCTCTTGGTGCCGCTCCCCCACCCGGAGAGGAGACCGTGGCCGCCGGCGAGAGGTCCCCTCGCCTCCCGGGGTGTGGGAGTGCGGTCTCCCCTCGTTAGCTCAGCACGCGAGCGTCTGCTAACGAGCATTGCCTGGTCGGAAGAGGCTCCCCGCTCGCTCGGAGTGAGGATGGGGTCGGGGCTCGGCACTGCGCGCCTCGCCGCCGCTCACGGCATAAAAACCACGAGCAAATACTCGTGGAGACGTGGTCCCGCAGACAGGCGTCCATGGTACTTGCTTGGCCTGAGCAGCAGCCCCTCACTGGTTCGGGTTTGTTTATTTTTTTAATGACTATTTTATTTTAGCGTGTCACCAAAGGCATCTCGCGGGTTAAGGGCGGGCGGGGGGGGGGCGGGGGGGGGGCGGTTTTGCGTCGCGTTTCGTTTCGCCATGGTGCAGCCTTTGCCAAAGTCTTGGTGAGGTGTGAAAGCGTCTCGGTGCTCAAATGAATGTTCCGTTGCAAATGCATGTCTGTAGGAATCGTGCTGGGGGTTGTAGGTACGTAATGGAAAAGCTTAGCGAGAACAGCTTCTAGACTCGAATGTGTGAAAGCAATACAGCCACGACTTGATAACCTGACTTTATACCAAAGGTTTCTCCTCTTAATTGGATGTGAACTAAATGAAGCAAGTCTCTCTTGATTCAAAATGAGTTTTCTAAAAGCGTTTTTGGAGCTAATTTGCTGATTATTAGCGTATTCTGCCCCATTAACCCAAGGAAATAAGAATTTTCAATGCACTAACCCAGCCTGAAAATTATCAGTGCTGCAGAGAGATTGGATTTCGCTGCCTGACGTGCTGCTCTTCCTAAAATACCTGTCTGCCCCGGGAGAAAGGGGAGCAGATCTTCTGGTCTTGATCCGGATCAAGCCCTTCGTCAAATACTGCCTTACCCGAGAAACTCAAATTTGAGCGTGGTAACGGAGGCTTTTCATGAAAAAGGGCTTCTGAAGCAGAAGTCAGTCATGAAAGTCCAGAATAGCAGATTGTCTTGCCAAGGTACTCAGGAGAACTCCCCTGGAGGAACTCACCTGGCTGCGTCCCTTCCAGGGAAGGTCTCGCCTCAAAGGGATGAGTTACGGCCCTTGGCTTGCGGTGAAACCACTGACGTGCGGGTCAGCCTACCAAGTAATCCTGTATTGCATTCCGGGGACTTTGGGGTTGTTTCTTTTTGTTGGTTTGTTTGTTTTTATACACATAAGAAAATGGTCGATTTTATCTATTTTTGTATAGTTTTGCATTTTATATTCACGGGGAAATTTTACGGACTGTTCTTTTACTCGTGCGCGTTGTCTTTTGAAGTGGTGTGGTTTCCCGTTCCGATGGAGAGAAGGCAATTACTGCTGCTGCTGCCACTGCCCGTGCAATGCAAGGAAACCACCTCGCTCCTCGTCTCCTCCTGCCCCGCTTCGTGCCCGGGGCCGGCTCCGAAACCCGGCAGCCGGTCCGATACCGCCCCCCGCCCCCCCCCCCCCTCTTTGCACACCCCGCTGAGACGTCTTCGCTTTAACGCTGCTTTGTCACGCTCGTCAACTCTTACTTCTTTTTTTTTTAAGCTTTGGGTTTTAATCTGAATTTGTGGATTTTGGTGGTTTCTCCCTGAAAATACCGTTGACCGCCTTTTAAACTAGAAAACCGCAGGCTTCAGTTGGGGCTTTCCCTTCTGCGCGCTTCAATTATATCCAAATAATATCCAAAATTGGGGCTTTTCTTAAATCCCTGGGTAGGAGATGCCGGCGGTTGGTGCGTGGTGATGCTCTTGAAACCGGTGACGGATTTCCTCTCCCCTCGGTGCTCCCTGGCCAGGCTGGGAGCTCGGCTTTGACCCTCCCGCAGGCAGCGTCGCCTGCTCCTCAGCTAATCCTGGGGTCCGCGCGGCGTTGGCGGGGGCTTTCCCGCCTTCTCCTCCTCTCCTGAGCTCCAGCCCTGTGCCACCTGCGTTGCCAGCATCAGCAGAGCATCCTCCTGGAACAATACTGCCTGGAAGTTTGGGATGAGGAACGCCAGGAGAGCTTCTGGTGAGCGCGGCGCTAGTTAACGTGGCTCTTCTTGCTTTTGTTTTTTATTTAGCCGAGTGGATACGCTGCTTTGTGCGCTGGGCTCGGGAGGGGGCCACCAGGATTAACTGAGCAGACAAGAACCACGTCAAACAGTGACGTGCAAAAAGCAACTGAAATGCTGAAAAGCTAAAAGATTACAGCCAAAAGCTAATTTTTTTTTTTCCCCCCCTTCTTCCCCCCACCCCGCCGCCCTGCCAGCGCCAGCAGAGGTGGCAGTTGCCGCTGAAGACGTTTGGCTCTGCGTCGGTTTTGATGTCTTTTAATTAAATAGCTCGTCACCTAATGGTGCTTTTTTTTTTAAAAAAGATTTTCCTTAAGTGGGTTTGCCCCCGGTCCCGGCACGGGGAGGTCGCTCAGCCGACACTCCCGGGGCGCTCGGACCCGCGCCGCCTTTCTCATTCTCTCTGCCCCTGAATTTTGTGCCTCCCTCCTCTCCGGCTGGGGCTGCCCGCGCTTCTCGCCGGTATTGAGTCGTCCTAGAAGCTACACTTGGGTGAAGCGATCAATTAAAAGCTGGAAAAGCCTCTCTGTTCTAAAGTGAAATTAATTAGCCCTTGCCCCAGGTCGCCCCGTGCTTCCCCGCCGCGGGCAGGCTGCGGAGCTGCTCCGCAGGCGCCCGGGCACCGGAGGTGGCTTCTCCCAGGTGACCGACTTGTCTGAATTTTTGGGCTTTTTTCCTTTTTTCTTTCTGGTCTCATTGCTACTAGTCCTTGAAACTTCTTAATGTATCGATTGTGTTTTAAAATGAATGTTCCTTTCACTGAATTCTGATGAATAAACTTCAGATTTTTAGAGAACATCAGGTTTGACTCGTGGTTTGGGTTTTTTCCTGCTTGTTTTATGCTGGGTTTAATCTTTTTCTTTTCCCTCCACTCCTATTTCTTGGTTGTTTGCAAGTGAAGCGGCTTTTTCAGCGGGAGAAAGCAACAGAAGAGATGCTTTGGGCAGCACAGCGCGCTGCTGGTCTGTGACACGCACCACTCGCCCAAACCCCGTGCTATTAAGTGAACCCTGCAAAATATCCATCATTTAAGGCACCAGCCCCCAGAGTCACGTTTTCCCCTCTTTGCTTCTCACCCAGCCAAAGATGCCTGTAGAAAAGCTTCAGGGCACCTCCCCAACAGACCAGGCATGGCCTTGCGCCCCTGTTTAAGCCTGTTGCCTCTAACAGGAGGCAGCTGGGAAACAGCAGCGTGATGGGTAGGTGTTAAAAACCCCTGTTTATGGTAATAAATGTGTGGAAAAGGTTAAAAACCTCTGTTTATTGTAATAAAGGCGTAGAAAAGGTGATGGAGAGGCTCTTGAGAAGGTAGCTAGAGCTCAGGTATCTACAGAGCTTTCTCAACAGACAAGCACAACTCTCCTTCCCCTTTGGGCGCAGCAGACAGCTCGGGTCTCTGGGGGTCACAGCTGGGTCCCCCCTCATGCAGTGAACCCCACCGTGCCACACGCAGTTCGCGGCAAAGGGCGTGTTTCAGCCGAATTCATGTATTTTTCTGACCCAAAGCTTTTCTTCCCCAAGCCTGATGGAGAGGGGGGGGCTGTTTGCTGTCAGCCTTGGGGGGAGATACCGGGGGCCGTCACAGAGATCAGCGAGGCAGGGGAGGACCACGGGCTGCCCCGTCGGCTCATCTTCTGGCTGGCTGCCGCATTTCAGCTGGGAATCTCTCCCCCAGCCCGCAGGGAAAGGCTTTCCCCAGGTTGGATGGAGCCAGGGTGCAGCCTCCAGCAGCGCCCGAAGCTGCGGTGCAGCGGGGCGAGGCGGCACCTTTCCCTTTGGGTTTAAACAAGGGCTTTTTGGTTGCTTTGCTCCGGGGAGGAGGTTTGGCTGCGTCACCCGTGGGGCTGATATTTGTCACGGCTTTTGTGGGTTTTGCTTGAAATAGGAGCTGGGGGAGAAGGTGAAGGGGGGGAGGGGTTGAGGCAGGGGTTTGGGCAGCTCCATCCCTGCTCTGTCCCCGACAGCCATCCCACGGGAGCGTGTGCTCGTGTGACCTCCCCATCGTGGGGACGATGAGGGACAGAGGCAGCAGCTGAGGCCGCCTCTTGACAACAAGCAGAGCGGGACCGCCACAGGGGAGACGCCACCAGCTTAGCGCTTCTCCCGGGGAAGAAGCTCCTGATCATCCCTAATTGAATTTAGGGAGGGGAAAAAAAAAATACACAGGCAGGGGAAAGGACAGAGGTCAGGCGCCGACTGCTGCTGATTGATGAGCTCCAATTATTTTCCTTTATTATAACCATGGGTCGAGCTCTGGAAGGCAATCAGCCGGGAAAAATGAAACGTGGAGCCGGGTCGGTGCTGCCAAGGGCTCTCCCCGCCGAGGACGGAGAGCCAGAAAGGCAGAAGAAAGCTACTGAAAGGATGGGCAGGGGCGAGGGGTGTGTGCCTGGTGGCACCTGGTGGTTCCTGGGTCCTGAGCTCAAATCTCATCTCAGTCTTCAAATTCTCCCTCTGGACTCGTGATCCTGTCTAACCTCCTTGCAGCCCGCCGGGTTGGTATTCCGAGCATCCTTCCTGCGTCCTGCGTGCTGCTTGGCTTGAAATACATTCCCCAAAGCACTCGGGTTGCCTTTCCAGATCCTATTTTCTTTTTTTTCTTTTTTTTTTTTTTTATGAGGTCTAAGACTGCAAAACCTGTGACAGTTTTTTTTTCCCCAAGGGCGATGGCACAGCCTGCAGCGCTGGCTGGGGGTCCCCAGCAGGGACTGGGGTTACCTGGGGGGTTGCTGGCAACACTCACAACTGGAGGTGTTTAACACCACGTTGTCAGAGGCGCCTGGGGCGGATTCCCCTTGGCTTCACCCGCAGCAAGTAACAGCTTTCTGGCAGGGCGATGGGTACAGGTGACCGGGTACCGGAGGGGATGCTGGAAGCCACCAGGGCAGATTGGCAGAGGGATGCTGCGGGAGGCGGATTTCACCTCGTCCCTGTGCTGCTTTGTCCTTCTCCCACCGCTTTCCTACCTGGCAGGAGGAGCGTTTGACCGGAGCAGAGCGTTGCTGATGAGGACGGAGTGATGGGCGCTTGGGATGGCCCATCCCACCGGGGATGCTTCAAACCTTCAGCTTTAATTGCCTGCTAGTACGTACAAATCGACTCATTCACTGCAAACAAGGCCCTGCTGAAGAGACACGCTGCAAGGCAGTTGTCATCATGCAAATGTATTTCACACTTTGAAGTGTTTCTTTTTTTTTTTTTTTCCCTTTTTTTTTTCTCCAAAGTAATTTTAAAAGCCCTGACACAACAACATCACTCCACAAAGGAAGACTTGGGCATCTGCAATGCTTGCAGGCTGCCTTGTGACTCCTGTTTCCCAGAGGCTGGAGCAAAACGGGTCTTTCTGGGGCTGAACCTGGCTCTGAAGTAGCCTCAGCTGAGGATACTAATTGAAAAAAAAAAACAACCCCAAAACAACAAAGAGGTTGTGAGCTTTACCTTGGTGGAGGAAGGGGTGGGATAGGTCGGGCAGCTGTGGGGCTGCAGGGCTTTGGGCTCGGGGACGCAGCTCAGCGATAACACGGGTGGTGGGGACACGGCAGTGCCGAGAATCTCCCTGGGGTCTGGCATCCCTGGATCCCGCTGGGATCCTGGCTAGGACCAGGCAGCCAGGCAAAGCACAGCCTGGTCCCATTTCTTAAGCTGGGTGTGATAATTAGCAGCCAGCCCACTAATCAAGGCAGTTGTGGGGGATTTGTGGCCATGAAGCTCTTCTGGCTCCGCTTCTGCTGTGCAACCCAGCCCAGCAAACTTTGCTGTGCATTTGGTTTCATCTTCATCTCTCTAAATCCTCGCTTTAAGCAGAACTCCCTGCTCTCAGGGGCATGAAAGCACGGACGAGCGCTGGTTGAGGTAAATCCCTTTTCAAAGACGTGCAAAGCCGATGGCGTCAGGCAGAGGAGGGATCCGTGGCTCAGGCAGGACCTACTTAATGTGATTAGTATCACGGGAGAAAACGTTTCAGGCAGGCAAAACCCTTTGTGCCCCTCTGGAGTCTGCAGAGGTGGAAAAAAATAATTGGAAATAATGTTTTGCCTCAGAAACAGGGCACACCGAAGAGAAACAGGGCTGGGCGCTTCGGGACGTTTGGGTCTCGTCGCAGGGAATAGGTGGCTGCTGGTTAATTGCTGTATTATTGCAGAGGGCTGGATCGCACCCCCGAGCACTGCTTGGCGTGGCATCGAGCTGCTCTGCACTCTGCTCCCATCGATCGGGCTTTTCTCCCTGAAACTGCCCCAGTTTTGTACAGACCTGCTGGGCCAAGCCTGGATCCAAGGGCTGGGAAAAGTCCTGAGTCTCCAACCTGCTCTTACCTCCCTCCAGAGGCTGTATGGCCAAGCTTTAGCAGCATCTACGGTTCCTCTCCTGCCCAAGTCTCTGCCAGCCTGGAGGAGCATCCACTTCGCCGGCTGCTCCTCTGGCATCCCGGACGGATAATCCTGGTCCTTATCTCCCACCCGGGCTGAGCAGCGGGCAGCAGCAGCAGCAAGAAGTGCCACGTCGAGGTGCTGCCACCTCCTTCCTCAGCAAGGGGCTGCCGATGCCCCCGGGAAGCCTGAAGCAGCTCCTCGCAGCAGCCCGTGTGCGATCCAGCGATGCTCCGCATCCCTCTGGTCCGAGGGGGAGTGGTGGGGGTGGCCTTCGTGGCGCCTGCAGCTCGGTGGCAGCACCCGTCTCCACCTTCTGCTCCACCTAAGGTCCTGCAAACGGTTTGCCACCATCCCTGGGACAGCTGACTTAATTTCTTCCCTCTGCCCATGGCCTCTGCCTGCATCCCGCTCAAGTGGGGCGTATCATGTCCCATCCCGGGAGCTGTCAGTGAAGGCTTCTCTTTGGGAGGTGAGGGGGTATTTTTGTTGAGTCATATTCATCTGTTCGAAAGGAGAAGAGAAGGGGGAATTAAGCCAAAAGGAAAGGCTGCCAGGTGGGTTTCCTGGCTGCTTTGGGCATGGAAAAGATCACAGCAGCAGCAAGACCAGCCTCCGGTCCTCCTGCTCCCCAAAAGCCATTCGCTGGAGCCGGCACCGGGGGTAGACATGGGGTTTGGAGCAGCCAGCGCCTGGGAAGGAGCCAGAGAGCGGGTGGGAGAGCTCAGCTTTTGGGAATACTCCTCGGCAACAGCAAGGTGAGGGGCTGGAGGTGGTGCGGACCATTCCCCGAACAGCCTTTTCAACCGAATTCCCGTGCTTTGCGGGAATCGCACCCATCTGCGGGGATTTTTGGATCAGTTTTGATACTGGGCTGACCTCTAAGGGAGAGCTCAGTTATTGCAGTTATTGGGCTGGAGCGATGCTGAGCTGGATTCCCCCCCAAAGTTCTCCCAAAAGCTGCAAAGCCAGGGGGCTTGGAGTGACTTCTGGGGACACGGGGGGGGAGGGGGGGGGAATGTGGAGACGAGCTGGAGCTTCACGTTTCCGTGGGTCTGGGCTCTCTCAGTCCCCCGAGCCTTCAGCACCAGCAGCTCCGAGTCATAACCCCACGGCGAGGGATTATGACTATAATCCCTATAAAATACTATAGCCAGGCTCCATGGGGCTGGAAGGACACGAACCTGCTGGCTTTGCGGTGCTGTGGGCTGGATGCCCACCTCTGCGTGGATCTACTTCATCCTGCCTGGGCTTCCTTATGGGTTTCTCCATTTTCCCCTATTTTTTTCCCCCATTTTTTTCCCCCCTATTTGTCCATCAAGAAAACAGACAAGAGAGCCAGGGGGGCTTTGGACACCGAAATGTCTGGTTGAGATCATGAGCTCTGCTCTCGTGTGGATGCAGTGGTGACAGGGGATGAACATGCTGGCGATGACGAAAAGCCATTGGCACCCCAAAGCCACGCACGCCGGCATTTTCACTGCCCTTCATCAAAAAAGAGGAGGGAAAAAATCCCCAAGGGCCCTGGGAGCTTCTTGGCTGTTTATGTCTTGCTTTACAGGAGAGCTGGGGAGGGGACTGGGCACCGCTGAGGGGTTCGGTGGCGTTGGTGCCGTCCGAATTTGGGGGGCATCTGCATGCGCGGCGGCTACGGGCACTGAGAGCCACAGAGGGTTTGCACCATCGCAGCTCCCGTGTGCCTTGAGGGGGGCCCTGGGTGCCAAATCTTGGTGGCTTCGCAGCTGAGCGGGACCCAAGTGGGCAAAGCCACCACTGTGGCGTGCTCAGGCACCAGAGGGCATCAGGGACCCGCTCAGGCCGGGGCCACCAGTGGGCTCTGCTCCAGGGACTGGGCAGGTGGTGGCTTTCCGTCATTCCCTTTGTCCCGAGAGCCCGAAAACGTGTCCTGCTTTCAAAAGCCAGCTTTGCGTCAGCGAGACGTACGCGCTGTTATTATTTTGGCTCTCCCTCCTCTGTGACAGTTGGTTAAATGTTTTCTTTCTTCTGCTGAGTTGGGCAGAGGTGGGATGGAAGCAGAGGACCTCCTCTGCGCTGCCCTTGGCGGGGCTGCACCGGGGTCCGAGGAGGTGGGACGCCGTCCGCCTTCTGCCCCGACCCTCCGGTCCCGGTGGGCGCAGGACGCTGCTCTGCAAACCGCCTCCCCGGCCGCGCTTTCGGAGGGTGGGCGTTAATAAGGGCTTCCTCGGGACCAGAAGGTGAAGCCCGAAGGATCGTGTTATATTATAAACCAAATTATTGCCTCGTCTCGCTGGCCGGGAGCTGCCAGCGCCGAGCAGCCGGATTTCCTCCCTCCCCACATCCTTCCCCTTCCTAGGAGGTGTTTTCGGCCGAGGGACCGACGAGCCCAAGCCCTGCCACAGCCCTGGGAGACCTCACTGAACCCCACTGCCCTCCTGCCAGTCCCACCAGCTCGTAACTGGGGAGTGGGGGAGGTGGAAATACAACAACTTTCACCCGGGAGCGTTCGGTGTCCCTGGCTGTGCCGGGGCAGCCCGCGGGAGATGCCGTGCGGCTGGCTGCTGGGACGCCTCTGCTGCGGGGGCTGGAGGGGGATGCTGCTGGCAAGCGGGGCGGAAGGAGGACAGAGGTTGCCGTCTCCCAGGCACCATCTTTTCGTGTATTTCCTCCTGTTTCCGTGTTGGGAAAAAGAAAAGGAAAAGAAAAAAGTCTCTTTTCCGAAGCGGGGAGGGTTGGGGCGCAGAGCGCCAGCAGCGCGAGGGGCTCAGCCCCGACGCGGGGCGCCGGGTGGGAGGGCTTGGGGGCAGAGATGTCTCCGTCCTCTGCGATGGCACCCTGTCCCTTCCTGAGTGGGATCCCAGGGAGATGGAGGAGACCAAACTGCCCCCTTGTGAGGAAGGGAAGAGCCCCAGGTGAAGCCACCATGAAGGTCCTGATGAACCCAACACAGTGCGGTTTGGCCCAGGTCTGGCTGGGAAGCGGAGTTGTGGTTGGGAAGCCGTGGAGCTGCCCATCACTAGCACCAAAATCCCAGTGGAAACTGCCAGGTCATGGGCAGGAGAGCCCTCGCTGAGGGCAGCAGAGCTTCTCCCCAGTGAGCTTTGGGGGTCGGTTAGACAAGGCACCTGCCTCTCAGGGGGACACGTCCCTGCCCTGCTCCCCCTTACCCATCCTCACCCAGCTCACTCCTCCTTCCCAGGGGTTTGGGAGTGGCCACTTCTGCTGCCATCGGCTGTCTGGAATGTGTCGGGAGCGAGCAGTGCCTCGTGGTCTTCACAGCACTCGCTTGCTTGCCGTTCTTCAGCACAAATGGCTTGTCCTTTCCCCTCACGTTCTGGGGCTGGAGAAGCCACTGATGTGAAGGACACATTGGCCTGAATGAGACCTGTAGCCTCCACGTGGCAGCCCCAGGAGGGACGACAGGCACAAGCGTTTTACGGCAAGCATCTCCAAGATTAAAGAATGCCAAAGGCCAAGACGACTCAAATATGATTAAAAAGTGATTAGGGCTGGCTCTGAAAAAAACAGGGCTTGAGGAAAGAAATCCTGTGAGGTAAACAAAGGGATTTCACTGCACGCTCAGCGTGGTGAAGTGGCTTGAGCTAAAGGAAAGGCACAGAGCCTGAGTCTGTCTGACACGGCCCAGACCTCACAGATGTTGTCTATGAATTTTGTGGGGGTTTTGTATGTGGGTTTTGTGTGTGGTTTTTTCTGCTTGTTGCTGTGAATGGAGCCTGCTGAAAACTACATAGCTGGGGACTGACACACTCTGGTCCCAGCAGCTCGGCTTCTCCCAGCCCAGGGACCAGCGAGGAGAATTTCCCCGTGATTTGTGCTCCTGTTGGATAGGACACATTTGGACTTTTGGGGGGGTCAGATCTTTTGTTTCTTGCTGTGCCTTCGCTTGCTGCTCCATGGATGCTGCGCACGCACTTGGCCCAAGAGGGCAAAGCAAGGGTGATGATGGCTGGTGCTCCCCTTGTGTCGTCCCCGTTGGGGCTGCTGAGAGCTGCGAGGGTCCCAACGATGGTTGGGCTCCCCCTGAGCCCCACTCCCGTGGCATCAACTCCTCCGTTTTTGGCCATGGCATCTCTCTCTGCCTGCTTTCCTGCAGGAAAAGCTTTGGAGCCAGGCTGCCAGGGCCCTAATAGCCCTTAACAGCCCTGAGCAGCCTCACCTGGGACCCACACCCACACCCAGGAGCCCGTGGAAGCTCAGCCCTGGCTCCCCAGGCTGTCTTGTAGGGGCGCAGGCCTCCCGCTCAGTCCCCGCCCTGGCCACGGACCCCCTCGATCCAGACCCCGACGCGTGGGTTGACTTCCCAGCCTGACCATGGAGGTGCCTCATCACCACGAAAGTGCCTTGGTCAGCCTGGGCCACCACCCTCATGCTGCTCAGGTACCACGGGGCCAGCCCCTGCCCTGCCGGCTGGATTACAGCCCTTGTACCCCTTGGTCAGCGCGGTTGGTGTCATCGCTGCTGACCTCAAATGTCCCGAAAGACCCCCAAAGGGTGCTCTGGGGCCAGACAAGAGCTGCCATGCCTGGAGAAGGGATGTCGAAAGGGCAGGATGCCAGAGACCCGCCGCCATATAAATAAACCAACCCTTTACAAAGCCACGCGAGGCTGGCTGCGTTTGTTCTCGTGCCAAGAGCCGGCCGAGGAAGACTCCCTTCTCTTCCCCACGCTTCGGAAACGCACGGGAAGGTTTCCAGGGCATTACTTAGCATCTCCGAAGGGTGGGTGCAGACGGGGAGGAGGGGGAGCAAGGCTGTGCTGCTTCAGCCGGACCCGCAGAGAAGGTTTCTCCTGCTGCTGGGGTGGTGGTGGTGGTGGTGAGCTTGGCTCCACCTTCACCGTCCGGGCTGTGGGCTGCCCGCCGCGGAAAGCAGCCCAGGCAGGCTCTAGCTCGTGGGGCTGCTCTTTGTGGTCTGTCTTCTGCTCGCTCCTTCGTTAATCCCCTTCCAGCATTGCAAGACGTGGGGATTTGCAGCTTCCCTTCGCCCTGCTCGCCTCTGTTCCCTGGGTGGCTGCTCCTTCATTTAATTTTCATGTGCTTGGCTCCACCCTGATTTTTTTTTGATTTTTTTTTTTGATTATTTTTTTTTTTCCTCGGGAATACCCCACCCAGCACAATGGGGCTTTGTAACAACACCTCCTCCTGCCAGCCTTGGTCCATGCCTTTGAGCCCCCGGGGCGCTGCGCCCTGCCTTCCTCCCGGGGCAAATCCCGCCTGCGTGTCGGTGCAGGGGGCTCGGTGGTGGGGAGAAAAGGCACGTTCTCGCACAAGGGCCCGGAGAGAGAAGGCAGGAACTTGCATGTCAGTGCCCGCATGCGTTTCCAGCGTGTCTGAGGACCTTCCTCCTCCGCCCCGGGTCGTTGCCGTCGAACGTGACACGCAAAGTCGTGTCGGCTTTGATCGGGAGGTTTGCTCCGTTTGATCTGATCCGTTTGATCTGATCTCCCGCCGCGCTCTGCTACGGTTTTCCCTGTGCTTTATTTTTTTTTTTTTGGTTTTGCAACATGGGGAAGTTAAATTCCATGTGCATATTAATGTCATGCCAAGGATGGGCTGTTATCTTCTGCGGGCTCCTACTGCTGCTTCGATAAATCATTTGTTTGCAATAATAAAGTGCTGCTTGGTGTGAAACTGAGGGGGGGAAGTGAAATCTGGAACCGAGCCAGCCCCAGGGAGAGAGGAGTGTTGTTTTCTGCTATTGTTTCTTCCAAAAAAACCCCATGAACCAGCCTAAAAAAGAAAACTCCCTGGTGTGTGCCTATGGATTGTTCATTAGCATGACACTACCGGCTGCAGGGAAGCTTCGAGGTTCGAGTGCCGGGAGCAAAGCCGGGTCTTGCTGCTTCTGTTCTACACCCGAAATGTCTCTCCTGGTCTCATGGCGCGTTATTTTTGCTGGGTGGCTGCTTGCTCGGCCGCCTTGGGGGGGATGGCACAGCACTGCTGCTCCGGGCTCCCACCCGTCACAGCTCGGAGTCCCCTTCAGCGACGTGGTTGTTCCGTTTTGCTGTTGTAGAAAATCCCCCCAATGTTGACCCAAAGCAGCGTGAGCTCAGGTGCTTCTCAAGGCTGGAGCAAGCTGCTGCTCTGCAGGAGATCTCCCTGTGGTGAGGAGTGGTGAGTAACGAAGCATTAGGGAGCAGGGTGGGTTTGGGCACTGTGTGCTTGGTGTTTTATTGTGACGTGTCAACTGTCAGCCCTTATTTAGGGCCTTTTTTCCTCCTCTTGAACCCTCTTATAACACTGAACCCCCTGGGAATATTTTTGGTGGCCGCACAGCATCCTCAGCTCCTTGTTTTGGGGGTTTTGAGGCTGATGAGGGACTTGTGCCAAGGAGGAGAGGCGATGCAGCGAGACCCCCAGAATGCACTGGTAGATTTGTTAGCTCGGGCTCGCCCGGGGGAGGATCACCTCTGTGTTTCCATTAAACAGAACAAAACCAGTCCTACAATTTTCTAGCGTCTGGATCCAGGAGAGACGCTTAGCTCCTCGAAGTAAGAGAGCGGTGGTGACCAAGGCACCGTGTAACACAGGCAAAACTGGCCGTGAACCGGCGTTTTTGGGGACTGGCTTTCAACCTGGGACAAAGCGACCTCAGCATCTGTACCACGGCCACAGCGTCGCCCACCTGGCAGCTCACCCCAGAGGGGGCTTGTGCAAAGCCGTTGCTTTTTCCCCATGGAGGAGTCACGAGGGAATTTTTTCCAGTTGAAACCACCGAAGCCGCTTCTGGTTTTGCCGCAGCCGCTGGTGGAGCCGTTTCTCACGCGGGGCTGAGCCAAGTTTGTCGGTGCCGTGCGGACGCACAGGGCGGCTGGTCTGCGGTGGCCGCTCCGGGCATTGCCTGACCTCCCCCAGAAAGGAGCACGACCTGCTGCAATCCGATGTATGGAAGGATTGTTTAAATTTTTTTAAAAAAAGCAAATAATAGTGATTTTACCAGGGGCAATGGGTTTGGCAGCTGAGCAGGAGCCTGTAGGAAACGGGGCTGGCTGAACGAATGCTTCTGCGATGAGACAGGTAAACGAACAGAGCCTGACAAATGAATCGCCAGCTTTCCGCCCCAGAATTCACGCTCGTTTGAAGCAAGAGTGATATCGTTGCGTATGACTTGCCTGGTTACATACGCAGCTTTTCAGAGTCAACCGGTTTCGGGCTACGAGGCTGACTGGGGAGGAAGGCAGTGCTTTCACCCGAGCCATCCCCCGGGAGCTGTGACACCATTTTACCCACCCTGTGACTGTGAATTCCAGTCCTCGTTTCCCAGGCCAAAGGACTAACAGCCCTGGAGCACTTTTCCTGCAGGATCCCTCGCTGGGGACTCTCCCTGCACAGGCACTTGCCTGCAACCAAGGTACGTCTTAGCCCTTGCCGGGACGACCACGCAGCTCGGCTCGCCTTTCTCTCGTTGCAGGGCTGCCTCTCCACTCCTGGGCTTTCTCCTGCCTCTCTCTTCTGAAGTCTCTTCCCCACGGGTGATCAGGAGGGCGACGGTGCCACTAATGATGCATAATGTCGCCTCCCCGCCTGCGACAGCCCAGCCAGGACCACAGCACCCACGGGCGATGCTTGCAAACAGCCCGCTGGGGTCGACCCTGCCTGCACCTCCTGTGCCAAGGATAAAAAGCCATCTTTTTTTTTTTCTCCATTTGCTTGTGCAAAACTCACTCAGGCACATGTGCTTTTCTGTCGGTGGTGGTGGTTTTTCTCAGGTGTTCGAAGCCAGGGCAAACCCAAATGTCAGTCTGAGCAGCAAGGGACGGCAGCAGTGGGTTGGAAATGCTGTCGGGATGAGGCAGGGCTGGGTGAGCACCGGGGCAAGGTGTTTGAAAAGGCTGAGCAGCTGCGATATTGAAAGCTCCGTTATGAACCGTCGGGAACTTTCGACCAGCTCAAAACACACCCCAGAGGGTCCCAGATGGCAGCTCGGCAGTTTCCTTCCTTAACAAGCCTTCCCCGGGGAGCATCAGCTCAGTCTTCACATCCCAAGAGGAGCTGGTGGCTCTCCAGAAAATCCTTCCAAGGTCTGTCCGGGGGGGGGTGGGGTGGGTCACTGTGGTGTTCAGAGGGTATCCGGCATCTGAGGGATCTTTGCAAGGCAGGTTGGAAACTCTCCATTGCTCTGAAGGCTTTCATTTTTCCCTCCTCCTGCATCTCCACGTCAGCAGCCGTCAGTAGGTGAAACTCCACGGCCCAGGGGACTCAGGGCAGGCTGGATAAATGAAACTGTTTCTTCCAGGCTCAAAATCAACTGCAGTATTTTGCCCAGGTTCTGGGGCCCTCCATTCTCCTCCGCTTGTGCTCATTCACTCGTCCCTGCTGAAGCAGCAAGACTGCAGAGCCTGCCAAGGGGGCCCTCGGGGGTTATTTCTAGAGGACCCCGAGATGAAAAGGGTGCTCTGCCAGCACCCCTCCTTTTTGCACCTCTGCTGCAGCTTCGCTGAAGTTCGGCCGTGCCCTCGTCCTGAGCCCTCCAGTGTGACCACTGCCGAGCAGGAGCCGTTCCAGCAGCGAGGGCAGCTCTGCAGGTGGCTTTGCTCAGGTCCCCGAGCTGCTCCGGGGCTGGGCGAGCGTGAGTCACGCTGCAGAAATCTCCCCAGGGCTGCTCCTGGCTTCTGTGTCGGGAGATCATGCCCGTCTCCAGCGTGCACGTTTGGACTAGTTCAAGCAGAGAGGCTGTAACTGGGTTAATGGTTTGGCACCCCGTGATGGGGGAGAGCCGGGCTGGGGAGAGACCTGGAGGCTCCTGCCCACCTTCACCCCTGCCCGCTCGGGCTCTCCCTCCTGGTTTGGGCTCTGATCCCCAGCATGGATGAAGGTGGTGGTCTCACAAATGCTTCCCCCCACCCCACCCCTAGAAGCGTGTGGCTGTGGGCTGAGCATCGGGAGCAGGAGGAGGATGATGCTGAAGAAGCGTCTCCTCGCAGACCATCGCACGGGGACGGCCAAGGATGGACAACAAGGTGGTTCAGCCAGGAGCCGGGGGAGAAACCAGTTCTTTCGGTCGCAGCCACGTCACTGAGGGGTCTCAGAGGGGTCCCCCCCCTCCCTTGCCGAGACAACCTGGGCAGCACATCAAAGCAGATCGATCCCAAAGAGGCTGCTGGGGCGAAGCACCCATCAGACAGGACCCAAAACTTCCCCGCCTGCCTTGCACAAGCACCCAGCTTTGTTCTTCCTCGTCCGCTGCTCGCTCAAAAGGCTGACCCTTGAGTTAAAAGAAAGTGCTTTGAGAAACCCGCGAACGCTCGTGTCTCTGCTGGGAGTGATGGAGCTATTGGGGCTTTTTTGCTTTCGTGGGTGCTGCTGGGGCACAGTCCTGGCTTGGGCAGCAGCCTTGCCTTTGGCTGCCTCCCCTCCGCTCCTTCTCCTGCGCTGGATCCCAGGGGCATTTGCTTTGCAAACGCGGGAGGCCACAATTTCCTCCTCCACCAACAGAAAATAACGAGACTGCAGGAGGTTTGATGTTAAAAATGTGGTTTCCAGCACCCCGAGTCGAGGAAGCAGCAAAGAACTTGGGTGTTTCCCAGATCTTTCCTCACTGCTATTTTCCCACCAGGTATTCGCAGCGAGGCTGCAAGGGACATGGTTTTTCTGTGTGTTTAGTGAGTAGATCCCACCAGCATCGTCCCCTCCTGGGCACAGAGGGGTGCTGGGAGCGGTGGCCATCGGGGCGGGCATTGGGAGGCTGGAGCCTGGGCCAGCCCCGGCCGCACTGTGCTATTAATAACCCACCAGCGAGGCTGCCGGGCTGGAGGAAACGAAGGAAATGAAGTTAATACATGGAAATGTTTCCTTGTTTTCCCACTTGGTGCTCGGGGCCCTGCCTGTTGCTCCCTGCCCTTCTCGCCCAGCCCAGGTTGCGGCTGGGCTCAGGGGCTGCTCTGGGAGAGCCCAGTTTGGGGGAAAGTGTTGAAGAATAGGGATTGTGGGGATGGCAAGAGAGGAAAGGGCAGTTAAGGCATGTCTGAGCTGCTGAGGGAGAGGGAGAGGGGTGTAGGGGGCTGTTCCTTGGGGGTGAAGGGGAGAAAGGGCACCTTTACTTGTGGATTTTGGGGCAGCGTGGTTCCTTGCCCGTCCTGTGCGAGAGCTCTGCGGTGGCCGGAGGCTGGAGAACCAGCTCGCGCGCAGAGGACGGGCTCTGCGGGGCCGGGGTGACACAGCGTGACTCAGCCTGGCCACGCTTCCCACGCCGCGGCTCTGCCGGCCGGTCCCTTCCTGCAGCCGCCGAGGGCCGGCGACGCGTGGGCTCTGCCCCGCTCCGCACGCGTGGTCCTCGGGTGCCGCTGCAACAGCCCCTCATCCCCCCTTTCCCACCTCGCCCACACTATCGCTGAGCGATCCGGCCCTGCTCCAGGTGGCCCCGTGGCCGCTGCTAGCCGGGGAGGCTGCTGGTGGGGATGGTTTCCCGGGGATTCGGGGCAGGAGCCTTGGCTCTGCCCGTGGGCGCAGCAAAGAGCAGCTTCTCCTGCGAATCCCGAACCCCGCCGCGGCGCACACCGAGGGCTGCTGTCAAAAGGGGCTCGGGAGAGGGTGAGAGAAACGGCGGCGGCTTCGGGGTGCTGAGCAGCAGCGGCTGGGGTACGGGCTGACTCCTGTTGGTGGTGGTTTGCTCCTCTGCCGGCTGGTTTCTTGTGAGGACAAGATCCTCCTTAACACGTTCCTGGGTGGAGCTGAGCCTGCTGCAGGGCAGAGCCATAAGGTACGGAGCTGGAGCCTCCGCTGTGCTCTGGGGGGAGGCGGGGGGGGCAGAAATGGGGGTGCAAGGAGACCCGTACGGTGGATGCTGGAGCATATACAAACCTCTACAAGCGGAGACAGCGAATCAGCAGTGCTGCAAGACAGCGAGACCTTCCCCACGAAGCACCGGCCAGCGGAGCGGAGACGGCAAGAAACACATCTTGCAAACTTTCTGCCGAGTTACGGAGGATCGGCCGGGGATTGCTGCGGGGAAGACTTGGCAAAAACCACCTGAACTCCCGTGGAAGTGGAGCCGCCGCAGTGATGTGCCCCATGCTCAGCTCTCGCCTTGGGGATTTCATCCTTTCTTCCAGGCTTCCCATCCTTAATTTGTTTCCCCGCTGCGTTTTGCCACCCCTGGGCTCTCGGGGTGTGGGTGATGCTGTCAGGGCTCCTGTGTTGGTCCGGGAACATGCTCCTAGGCTCTCTTTCCCCTCCCTAAAAAATTAGACTTGCAGACAAGGAATAAGCAAGGCCCAGGGCAAGAATAGGAGTCACCCGTGGTGGCTAAACCCAGGGCTGGTGAAAGGGGGACAAGGAGCACAAATAAGCCCCCATTATAGCGCGGATCAGGAGTTAATGAGCGTGGCTTGGTGATGTGCTCAAGAGCAGAACATCCCCCTGCCCCGTCCTCCAGCCATTAAAACTTTAAATGGGAAAAAAAAGAAAAGGCTCTGATGTGCTGCTCTAGGTGGGCTGCCTTATCTTGGATGTGCAGCTGGAACCTGGAAGAAAACCAAACCCTCGGGGCGCTGACCCCAGGCTGAGGGCATTCATTCACCTCCTCCTGCTGCACCGCCCTGGTGTGGCTCAAGCCACGGGGCTTTGCTTTATTTAAAAGGTAGAATGAATGCTGCTGATGGGCACCAGGCTGCATCCCCCAGCCCACCGTCCTTCACTCAGCATCATGCTGGTGGTGGCTAAGTGGAAGCTGTCCCCATCCGTGGCCCGGAGCTTGTCAGGGCCATCTCACCTGGCCTATGGGTCACTTAAATGAATTATTTGTAGACTATAAAGTCGGGTGTTGGACTAAGCCACCCAGTGCCTGTCTCCTTCGAGGCTGGAAGCCAAGATCAAGTGAGTTTAATCCTCCCTCTGCCTTGTTAGGGGTGCTTTGCTGAGCCCACATCGAGTCTAACCTGGAAGCCAAAGGGAGCACCAGAAAAACAAGAGGGTGAGGAAATTGCCGGGGTTTAGGAAGCTCTGTGCTTGGATTTGACTCCCAAATTCAGGGTGTTTGGGTGTTTCTCCCCCCCCCAAACAAGCAGTTGGGTATATCTGGCTATACAGGGGATTAGAGAAAAGAGAGCAGAGGAGAAGCTGGTGCAGTCGAGCAGCCCTGCATGCCGTGGCGGGGGGGGGCTCGGGGGGGGTGTTTTTGGGTAGTGGGGCAGTGCCTGGGATCCCCCGTCCCGGGTCAGGAGATGGTGCAAGGCGCTGTCCACGCAAAACTGCAACCCGTCCCCTGCTTGTGAGCTGTCGAATTTGATGCCCAGCTTTGGTGCAATGATGATGGGGCCAGGAGTCCTATCTCAGCCGAAACGGCTTGAACTAAATATAATAGAAAATGAAAGGAGACAACGAACCAGATGCGGCTGGATCCTTATAAAGACAAAAGATAAGGAAAAAAAAAACCTTTCTGGGTGGGGGGAAGGAGCCTGTAACACCTGGACAAGGTGTCTGAATTAAAAAAATGAGGATCTATGTTTCTGTGATCTTGTGTTTTCATTGCTTTCAGTGCACACATCACGCATGGAGGGGTGTGAGACCGATGGTGGGTTGGCTACGGAGAGCGGAAAGGGCTTTAGGTGGCGGGATGGGGTAACACTACGGTGACTGGGCGCCGCTCCACTGGGCATCTACTAGAAAAGACTGCGGATATGACCCATTTCTGTTCAAACAGGGGCTTTTGCAACCCACTCCCAACCCAACCCAGTCCATAAGACCCAGCTGTAAATCTGAACTCCCGCAGACACTCCAGGTCTCCTTTTCAAGGCGGTTGCAGCGGTTCCCGAGCTGCTTTTGCGCTGCTACAGGGCTGAGCTCCCTATAGGCATCCCAGCAGGAGGCACTTGGGCTGTCTTCACCACAGAAGCACTATTTCTGATGGCTGTGTCTTACAGAACCTTTGTTTGGGTTTCCAAGAAGCTGTTAATTCCTTATCGCTCTTGTTTTGCCTTTTTTTCCCCCCCCCCTCACTTCAGGTATATCGAAGGAGTCGTGTTTAGGCGACCCCAGGGCAATTCCATCCTTGATGATATTTGAAACGAAGGGTCTACGGGGGGGGGAGGTGAGGAGAGAGGGAAGGGATGGCGACCGGGGAGGCCGCTGCATCACCTGTGGCCCCAGCTGAGCTGCTTTAAGCTGCTGATTTTTGCTAGACCTGGAAAATTAAATCAATAAGCCAGCTCAGCATTTTCTGGGCTGGCCTTCACCTTCATCAGTCCTTGTGGTCCCTTAAGTTCGTTAATCTGTTGATGGCCTAAGGTAATATTCAAAGGGAAATCCATTCGCTCCTGTCATTTATTTCTTGCCTGGGTTCCATCACCTCCTATTTGAGACAAGAATTGCCCGTCTGCACCGCGAGCCTGCTTGCAATTTCAGTCACTTAATTCTCTGCAGAGCGCTGGAAGTAAGTACCTGGGAATTTCCCCCGTGTAAAAAGGATTTAAGGTCTTTCTGCTGATTTCAGCGTCCTCAGTGTTTTCTGCAGGTTTTAGGTTTCTGCTCAAATGAACTCAGTTATGGTTCTGCTCCTTCTGCCTCCCAGCAAAGCCCGGGAGCAGGAGCCAGCGGGGAGCACGGCCAAGGGCTGCCCGGAGCTCAGCGACTGCGGTTCATGCAAAAAAAAAAGGAGCAGCACAGGGTGCTCCTTGGGGGAACGGGTGCTCCTGAGGTCTGATCCTGCAAACCTCGCTCAGGCATGAGGGCTGGTGCCGTCAGCTCACAGGGGTGGTGAAGGTCTCCTGCACCTGAGCTGGAAGAGATTGCTGCAGGCTGCTCCTGTGCCTGCTTGGGGGAAGGGGTATTAATTGAGAGGGAAGGGAAGGATGGTAGTGCTGGCTTGGGGATGAGCAGTGGTGGTGCTCCTGTGCTGGGTAAGAGGGGTTTTTTGGAGGGCTTGTGTAAAGAGGAGCCTAGAGGTGCTAGGGCGATGGCCCTGGGGCTGGCGAGATGGTTTGGCTTGGCTTCCTCACGCCCGAGGCAAGGTAGGGAGATGTTGGGATGCTGAAGCTGAGGACATCTCTGGAAGGATGGGTGGTGAAAGAGCTGCGACGTCTGTATAGCTGTAGGTTTCTCATGGCACTCAACCAGCCTCCTGGGACCATTATTGCTCAGGGCTCTGTGATGACACCGCTGGCAATCAAACACCAAAACCCAGTAGGTCAGAAAGGGCCAGAGCTCTACACCGGCCTGGAGACAGGACAGAACTGTGCTTAGTAACCACTGTTGGTCAGCTGGTGATGGGCGACCCTGGTCTAGATTTCATTCTAGTCCATAGAAAAAAAATAATCCTGGTATTTTTAGGGAAAGTAGAAGTGGCCCCGTGTTCTTTATGGGTTGTTTAATAGTTTATGGTTTATTGATTTTTGTTTTTCTTGCAGCATGGTCACCTGAACAGAAGCAGCCAAGGGGGTCTGGAGCACCTGCTGGCCAGCAGGTAAGTGCATGAGGTGTTTCTGATCAGTCACAAATTCAGGGCCTGCTGCAGTGCTCAGTGATTTTTTGGCCCAGAATCAGCTTTAGTTGAAGGAAATGGAAATAATGCTATTGGGAAGGAGGGGAAAGTAATTACCTCATGCAATGCACCTTTGGCTAGCTAAGGGGGCTGTTGGCAGGTGCTGATTTGGCAGAAGGAATGAAAAGCCCTGTCTGGTGGGCTGCTTGTTTGATTTAAAGGCTGATAGGCTGTAAAAGCTGGGCTTTGGGGGGAAAAAGGGCTGAAGGGTTGGGAGGCATTACCTTTATCCCTTGGAGATGCACATACAGGCATGCTGGCATTGCTGCTGCTGGATTTTGTGGTTATTGTGATTTGTTCTTTTTTTCTTTTTATGCATCTGAAGGTTTTCTTCAAGCCCGTTTATGAGGCTGTCTGACTTCCCCAGGCTTCACCTTTGCTGGAAAAGGGAACTTTTAGCTGCATCCTGCAAGCAGGAGGACAGGAGGCGTCACGCCTCTGAGGGCAAACAGCGAACGCAACCTGGAGAAGAGCCCTCGTTTGCACAGCCAACCCCCCAGCACCCTGTGTCTGCCCACCCCAGCCGGGCACCGCTGCGTGCGCCGGGGCTGCCCACAGGTGTTTCCCTTTGTGCCGGGTGTTTACGGGATGGGGAGGGGACTGGATGTGACCCCTGTGTGTGGCCCGTGGGGACACCTTTGCACAAGGGCGTTGCTCCCTGTTGCCGCATTGGTGTGACTTTGCAGACCAGGATCGAAGGGGACCAGGGTGACCCACTGCAGCATCTCCTCAGGCTATCGAGAGCCCCCCCACCTCCTGTCCTCCCCGGAGCTTAAGGAACACTCTCAAAATCTCACTCTTCCAGTGGAAAAGGTGTTATTCTCTGCCTCTCCGAGATGACAAGGGCAGCCTCAGTTTTGCCTGCTGATCTTTTTTCCTGGCAGATCCATCCTGCTCTTGGGTATATTGATAAATCTCTGCAGTAAGAAATAAACCACCAGACTGCAGGAGCTCTGTGGCATCTCAGCTCTACCCCAAGCCAGGTAGGGATGGATGTAAATGTTTGGAGAAGAACTGGAGCGGACTTTTAGCCCTCAGGTTAACTCTCTGTGAACGGGTCAATGGTATAAAAAGTTTAAGGGGCTTTTTTTCTGCCTGTGTCCAAAGCCAAAGACAGAATTTGCAATTCGATGCATCACAGGAACAATCAGAAAATGAGGTGGAACACTCTGAGCTTGTGCTGCTCCATGGAGTGATTGATACGATGATCCCAATTACACTTAATTGTGGTTATCCTATTAATAACACCCTCTTTCTCTAGCACACACCTGCTTCTCCATAGGAAACACTACTAATATGACTTAAAACATCAATTACATGCAATGGAAAAGCAGCAATTAAATCCACTAAACCTTGCCTAAATAATGATTTAATTTCCCTCCAGTATTTTTAATGTTATAAAGGCTGTTTCTTAAAACAAAAGCAATTCTTTTATTTGTATGATCTCCTATTTATCTGTGCAGGAACACTAGCGGGCACTGATGGAAAGCACCGCTGGGTTTGCAGGGGCTCTACAGGGAGCTTCGAGGAGGCACGGCTGGGGTGGCAGAGCCCTGCCTCGCTGTCACAAGCTTTCAGGCAGGGCTGCTTGGAAGCTAGTTTTCTCCGGGGGTGTTTTTCTGGGGTGGAAATAGGAAGCTGAGCTTCTACTTGAGTCAGGTCGGGGTTGGGGAAGGGGCTGGTAAAGCTCAGTGCAGTTTCATCAGGTGTCTGTGGGTTCTCAAATGAGTAGTTTGAAGCACCTGGCCGAAGCCAAATGGTCTGGGTTTGCCCAGGGCTGGTGGCTGTGGAAAAGCTCTCCTTTCCCTGTGGTAGGAGGAGAAAGGTGGGAAAAGAAGAGGTCTTCCTCTCAGAGAGGGAGACTAAAGAAGTGGGAAAGAAGTTAACAGCCCAGCCCATGATGGCAACCCCATTCAGGAATGAGGAGCCTGGATAAAATTGAGGTAGTTTCTAAAATTTCTCCATATGGGCTGTTCAATGGTGGTGGAGAAGCTGGGGTGAAACCCAGCATTCGGCGGTCTTGACTCGTGCCAGAGGCAAAGCATCTTTTGGCCACCGGCACCCGCAAAGCCGGGGGCCCTCGAGCCCCCGCAGGCGAGGCCAGGGGTGACCAGGCACCCAGCGCCCAGGCCTGCCGAGCCCCCCAGCCTCAGCTTCCCCGGGCACAAGGGGCTGGTGGGTGCCGGGGGGGGGGGCTGGAGCCCCGCTGGCAGAGGCAACCGCGGCCGCGTTTCCTCTGATTGTTCTCCCCGCGGGGGAACAACCACCCCCGTGGGCTGCGGTGAGCGGGGTCAGCAGCTCCCCAAAAAGCATCACACACAGCACACCCTCCCCCCCTCCGGGCATCGCCCGCCCCCCCCCCCCCCCCCCTTAGCGCTCCGGCGGAGCCTCCCCCGCGCTTCCCCCGCGCCCGCGGAGCGGCGGGCGGTGCCGCGCAGGCTGCCGGGGAGGGACGCGGGGGGGGGGGGGGGGGACGGGACCGGCTCCTCGCCGCACCGCCTGCAGAAAGTTTCCCTCCGGGCTCCCGCTCGCATCCAGGCCTGGAACCGTCTTAAAAAAAAAAAATTAAAAATAATAGTTTATTTATTTATTTTTTAAAAAACTTTTTAATTATTATTATTTTCGGGCAGCGCCCGGGCGCGGCGAACAGCAGCCGGCGCCGGGCGGGCCCCGACGGGACGGGGCTGCGGGGGATGCGCGGCGGCGGAGCAGCAGCAGCGCGGCCCGCGCCGGGCCTCGGCGGGCGCCCCCCGCGCCCCGCTCCCCGCGGGCGGCCGCCGGCCCCCGGGGCAGCCCTCGCCCGGCCCGGGGCGGCCCTCGGTGCTGCCGCCGCCGCGGGGCTCTGAGCGCTCTGCCGGCGCCGGGCCGGGGCCGGGGGTCCCGGGCCGGTCCCGGGGCCGGCGGGGAGCGCTCCCCGGGCAGAGCCGGGACGGCGGCGGGAGGGAGGTCCCGGGGGCGGCCCGGCGGACGGGGCCGTGCATGGCACGGGCACCCCGTTTTCCAGCTTTTTTTTTTTTTTAATTTAATTTTTTTTTTTTCCTCGGAGGAGCTTGCACCATTAGTCACTTTTTTTTTTAAAAAAATATTTTTTTTTTTTTTTTTTTTTTTTTTTTTTTAACATTTCAACTTCAAGACGCCAGCGGAGAGTTGCAGGTATTTCCCGGGACCGTTGCAGGTATTTCCCGGGACCGTGCGGCGCCGAGGCCATGCGGTGAGGTAAGACCGGGACCGGCACCGGCACCGCCGCGGCGGCTCCTCCACTGCCGGCGGCGCCGGTGCCGGGGCGGGGGCGGCGGCGCCCTCGGAGCCGGGACCCTCAGGGGAGCGGGTCGCGTCGGTTTGCTTTGTGTTGTGACCTGATGAATACGTGGGTCATTCCCCCCCACCCCGCAGGTACCTGCAGGACAGACACCCCCCCACACCCCCCCCCCCAGTAGGAGCACAAAGCCGCAGATGATTGGTTTTGGGAAAAATTCAGACTAAATTTGGGAAAAGTTCAGATTGGGTTTTGGAAAAGTTCAGACTAATTTTTGGAAAAGTTCAGACTAATTTTTGGAAAAGTTCAGACTAATTTTCGGAAAAGTTCAGATTGATTTTGAAAGAAACCTCTGTATAACGCAAAAAGGAAATCTGTTTTTTTTTTTTTTTGGTTGGTTTTGGTTTTGTTTGAGCTGCTGAGGAAGGACCAGCTTGAAGTTGCGCTGGGCAGTGACTGCTGTGGGCCCAATTCTGGTTTTATTTCCCGCTGTACATGTTAGATTTCGGTAGTTTCTGCCTGGTTTACGCTCACGTGAACTGCCGAAGAAGTGGGTCATTACTCACCCGTGCTGACTCAAAGTATGTTTGAGTCCAGGAGAGTATTTCTGTTGGCTGTAGTGAATGTTTCTTGGTTGGGAGGGTTCAGTCCTTACTGGTTTTAGGAGTCCCAGGGAAGCTGATGGGGCAACCTCGGTGAGAAGGTCTTACTCATGTGTTTACAGAGCCTGGCTGGAGGGTTCCTGTTAGATGCTGCGTTCAGATCTCCGCCTCCGTGGTTTTGTTTTACACCTTAACATTTATTAGATGAGCTGTTTCAAAATACAGGGATTAATAGCTGATATAACCTCCTCGCTCCTCCCTCGTGTATAAGACGAGGCGCGGCACTTTTCCCCAAGTGACGACAGCTCGTGGCAAAGCCACCCCCAGCTCCGTTTTTAAGTCGGGTCGGGCTGCGGTGCCGAAGTCACGGGGCTTCGCGGCTGTCCTGGTTACAGGTTATTAAAACCTCAGCCTGTGATGCACCGAGCTGGATCTAAACGTTCTGTAACTGTTTAAATCAAGTATTTATGGAATGCTGCTCACTCCCTCCACGGTATCTCCGCTGATTGGCTTTGGGGAAAATAAAAGTGCCAAATTTTGGTCTGTTAAAGGAAGTTAACATGTCCTGGACCAGGTGGATGCTTTGCTGGAGGCCCCGCACAGAGGTGTTTGGGCTGCCCTGCTTGTGTGCCGAGGGTGCCCGGTGCGGGAGGACGGCTCATGCGAGCGGCTTTTGGTCCCTGATGGAACAAATGACCAGACAGAGACGGGGAGTGCTGGATTTCTGCTGTGCCATCTCGTTTCCCTGCTGCGGTGTGAATGCTGTTCACACCCTCGTGCACAGCTGGAATGAATTCCCTGGAGTTCTACACGCTGCTGGCAGGAGAACCAGCCGGGTGGTCGTGTCGGGGCAGGAGAGGGGTGTGCTGTGCTGCCCAGCATCCACCTTACCCTGGGAGGTTATGCGATGAGAGCGGCTCGGAACAAACCTCGCCTCCTCCTGTGTCACCGGTGGTCGCTGTGGTGGGGACACAGGGCAGGACAGGCGGCCGTGTGGCCTCAGGGTGGGCCCTGGCATTCAGAGGGGTTGCAGCGAGCTCGCTGCCACGCTCTCCTCCTGCGAAAGAAGACCCATCCCAGAGCCCAGGAGCTCGGCCGGCTGCTGGTGGGGCTCTCAAACCAGAGCTCTGGGTGGTCAACATCGCTTGTGCAGGTGGGACACGAGCCCTTTGGCACGAGGGGCCGGTGGTCCGAGGGGAGAAGCTGCTTGTGGGAGGAGGAAGGAGCAAGTGCATTGCACATACGTGTGCGAGCAAGGGAAGGGAAAACGCGTCGTCTCCTTTGGGGGAGCCTCCTGGTAGTTAAGCTGGAAGCGCTGGGCAAAGGTCTGCCTTGAGAAGATGAGTCTGGCAACTACAGTTCCTGATCCTGGGTGCTAAAAGTCATGGGTGCAATAGGTTGATTTTCTGGCCCTTTGCTCCTTTTTTTGGTTCGTCCCGTATCTGTTGCAAACGTTGTTTCTTTCTGTCCTGGTTCCTCAAGCACCAGAGTCTCTTGTCCTCTCCCACCGCTGTTACCGCTCGTTTTCCTGAGCGCTAATTGCTCTCAACCATCCTGTTCAGTGGTTTTTTATTCCTTTTCAGCTTGCAGGCTCCTGTGAAACTTCCAGGTGAAGTATGAGAACGGGTTTGCTTTTGGACTTAGCTTACTAAGTCCTCTCAGAAATAGTCTTGGGAATCCCAAGGATCTGAGGCCAGGAGCTGAAAACCACCCAGCTAATTGCTGCAACCTAGTTGTGCTTGGAGCAATTATTTCTGCCTGTATTTACCTGACTGTTTGTTTGTGTCTTCTGATCTCAAAGACTTCCCTGATTTTTGCAGTAATGTTAACTGATTTAATAAAATTGCTCTGCCTTGCTTAAAAAAAAAAAAAGCCTCCCATAAATAACATGCATAAAAATAGAGGAGAAATAGAAAGAGCAAACAAAATGCAAAAGGAGCTCTGCTGCTGCCCCGGGACAGGCGGGTGCTGCTCCCACCCCAGCCTCCTCCATGGGCCAGGTTCCTGCCAGCACCACGAGCCAGGGATCTGAACACGTGTCTTGCCCAGTGGCCTCTTGCCAGACGTGTTTCAGGGCATAAGCATCACCAACTTTGATTTTTGTGGGGCTTTATTTTTATTTCAGGTTTGTTGTATTTGGCCTTTTACATGAAACACGCAATAGCTGTCTGTGGAAAAGAGGTTATTTCTGTGTTCGGCGCTGACATTAGGATGCAGCATTAATTTTCCGTTAAATGACAGATTTATTGGAGTTTTATTCATCTGCACAATATGACCTGGAACCTGAGGTATAATTTGCCAGAAGGGGGCATTTTGCAAACATCGTAAAGGATTTCAGTAGCGCAGGAGATGTGCAGGGTGAGCTCGGCTTGGTAATTCAGCAGGCAGCGGTGCACGTCTGGAAACCACAGCCTCTTGGCGAAGGCTTCCCCGGTGCCTAAATGCTGGAACAAAATTATTGTGTGCCTATATGCTGGCAAATGAATTTTGGGGCTTTGTGTGTGGCAGGCTGAGTGCAGGCAGACCAGTTACCTGTCTCACCGCAGCCTGCCAGGCACCAAGTGGTTGTTAAAATAAGAAATCATGGAGTAGTGTTGGATTTTTCTTTTTTTTTCCCCCCAATGAAGCCACTTAAAAATGCATTTTTCAGCTATCTGCTGGTAAATGGCTTTTTTGCTGTAGGTATTTTTTGCTTCACGCTGCTCTGAAGTTCTTGTGTGTGGTTTCTCCACTCTTCCTCTCTGGAAAGAGGGCATCGCCCCGTCTGGACCCGCAGCTCTGCGTCTCCCTTCAGTGCTGAGCTGCCCGTTGCTTGTCCTGACCCAGACTAGACACACGTGGCCAGTAAAGCCAGTGTGGAAATGTCAAGAAGCTCTGCTGGGGCTCTGGATGTTTGTTTTCTTGCGTGGGGTTTCTGTTGGATTCAGGTCCCAGCCAGCACACACTCTCCAGCTGCACCGTCTCTCTCTTCATCTCTTCTATCCCCATCCCAAACCCAGAGGCCCTCCTTAATCTTGGGATCCAGCCTTTGCTTTCTTTGTTTTTAAACGTTTATCTTAATAATATAGGTGCAGCCGACTGGTTCAAGAGGCTGGGGGGTGTGTTTGTCCCCCCCATGCTGGTGGGGCGCGGTCCTGCCTTTCAAGCCCGTAGCTCTTGTGTTGTGCTGTCAGGTGGAAAGGCAAAAAGCTCTGGAGCTTGGAGCAGGGCGCTGGTGGTGTCTGTGTTGAGCGCAATGGTTTTCCTTTCCTACTTCACTAGTAAGTCTCCCATCTCTCCTCAAACCCTGGAGCCCAGCAGAGCTGTGGGATACCCAGTTCCTGGTTTGCTGTGGGAGTTTTTCATTTGCTTTCCTTTGTGTTTGGGACTGCAATCCGTTTTGATCCCTCCTTCTCAGTAGAAGCTCCAAGAGGTCAACCCCGGAGCATTTTGAAGGCAATTGCTACCTCTCTGTCTCTGATGCAGTGCCAACGGTTCTTCTTTTCTTGCTGGGACCTGTGCCATCTGTGGACGGGTTGCCTTACTGTGAGAGATGCACTGGGCCAGCCCCACTCCCAAGCTTCCCGCACCGCGAGTGCGGCGGCGTTGTTCAGGTTCACCCCAGCCGAGCTGAGATTGAAGCCTTCCAAACCGTAGCCCGCTCCGACGTGATGTTTTCACAAGGGCTGTGCAGGGTAGTGAAATATCCGTGAGAGAAAGCCGTGTCCAGATGTTGCAAAAGGCTCAGTGCGATAATTAATTATCCACAGCCATTCCCAGGCTGCATGGCTTCTGTTTCGAGCTGCTGGTGCGGTTTTGCCTGCTTCCCGGCCTGGACTTGGTTGTGGTGCTTTGCCTGTTGGAAAAACAGTGTCCCCAGGAGCCTCGAGGAGTTGCCCTGGTGCGCTGCAAAGCGGCTGTTCTCGTGGCAGCACTTTCCTATGGTGTTTTCTCCTGGGAGCTGGCGTGCGCCGCCGCACAGGAAATTCTGGTTGTACCATTATTGCAGAAGCCTATTGTTTGGGGCAAGAGCAGGATTCGGTCTTGCTCACATCCTAAAATGTCTCGCTGCGTTAAAAGGATGTTGCAGACTAGCCAGGCAGAGCAGCAAAGCTCAAAGCTGGTTTAGCCCAGATCCCCGAGTTTCTGCTCAGACTCGCCGTTCACGTTTTTTCACGGGAATCCTCGGGGTTAAGGAAAACTTGGAGTGAAACCACAGTCAGGGCATGGTCCCTCGTCACAGTTTGCTTAGCCCGCTCCTGCTTGCGGGTGATGCACGGCGGATGCGTTGAGTGATGCAAAATCAGTGGGTGCGGGGGATACAGAAACCCCTCAAAACCCTGCCCTCGAGATGCCAAACAGCGTGGCCTGGATCGCACTGGCCTAAATAGGCAGGTACAGCACGTGGCAGGCTCTGTTTTCATCTGCCGCGGTCCCGTGGCGTGACCGAGGATGCCTGTTAACCTGTCCGTGCCTCAGTTTTCTAGCTGAGCACTGGAGCAAACGCTGGGTTTGCTTTCACTTTGGGGTTTTTTTCCCCCTTAACTAATCTTTGTGGCTTAGATGGTTGGCAGCGATAGCTGTATTTCCCAGGCGGCGCTCTCCAAGTTGCAAAACACCGTTCCTCACCCGTGCGAACCGCAGGTCCTCTCGCGCAGGGCTGTGCGTAATGTTTTGGCTGCAACGTGCCCGCCGGCGGGAGCGAGAGGATTTGACAGCTTTGCTGAACGGATTGCGCTCCCCCTCGCTGTGGGGACGGTTGCTCACCCCTCGGGTCGCCGGCTCAGGCTCTCAGCTCCTCCTCGCTGGGTTTCTCAGCTCCTCCTCGCTGGGTTTTCCGTTCACTTTTGGCTGCCACCCCAAACGAGGGAAAACACCAAACTGGGGCAGGTGTAAAGAGCGAAGCCTCATGCGTGACATTCCCCTGCTGCCACGCGCCAGGGCAGAATTAAGCGTGGAATTTCCCAGGGCTTTTGCAAACTCAGTGTCCCAAGAGCTGAGCCTTTGCTGCCCCAGTAAAGCTCTGGAAAGCCAGCGCAGGCAGCCAGCCTGGCCCTCCGCACACGGGCTGGCCCAGAGCTCCCAGCAACCTGCCCCGCGCAGGGAGCGAACGTGCTGCCGGAGGCTTGTCTCGGTCTGGATACCGGTGAGGAGGTGAGCCCCCTCGGATCGAACACCGGCTGGTGTGGGTGTCATCACCCGGCTGGCGAGGCAGAGGGGGACGCACGGTGGTTCCTTCGCTGCTGCAGCAAACTGCTGGGGTCGTCGTTTCCATAGACACCGGCTTCGGTTCGAGGGCTCTGCTGGATTTGTGGAAACGGGGTGGCTGAGGCCGCTGCGCGCTGGCGCGAGAAAGTGAACCAAAGGGCTTCTCTGAGGCTGCGGCGACGAGCGGAGCAAAGCCCGTGCCTGGCAGAGGGATGGGGAGCCTGGCAGTAGCAGTCCTGTGTCCCTCCTCCGGGACAAGCCACACTGGAGCGGTTGTGGTTCGCTCGCTCTTGCTGCTCCTCTTACGCCGGGGTGGCGCGGGGCGGCAGCTGATGCCGTCCCGCTGAAACTGGGTTGACATTGTCTGCCAGAGGCCTCCCGTACACTCGGAGACTTGTTTGAGAAAACCATTAATCAGTTTAAAACTGCCCCGTTTCACTCCCGGGTATAAAAAATGCCTATTGTGTGTAAAAACAATGCCACTGATGTGAGCGTCTGCGCTCAGCGCTGGCATTGTTTAGCTGAAGTGGTATGAAGTCGCACGTCTAGCCGGAGCGGTGAGGTCACGGAGCCTCTGGACTCTCAGCTTCGGCCAAAGAGTTGGACTGGGCTTCACCACAGCACCGCGGCAGTGCCTGGCCTCCTCTGCGCACGCTGGGGTTAGAGGGTGCTGTCGGCTGGGTGGCTGCGGGGTGGCACCAGGGTCCTGCCTCAGCTCGGGCAGCGCAGCAGAGAGGGGCGAGGAGGTGGAGGAGAGCATCCACTGGGTGTCTGAGCAGCGCAAGGAGTTGGGTTTGCCCTGAAAGGGCACTTCTGGTGAGCAAAGGCAAGCCCCGGAGCCCGTTACCATCTTCCCATCCCTCCCTTCTGCCGTAGGGAGTTTGACGGCGTTCCTGGGTGCAGGGCACATCCTAAACTTCTGCGCCGCTCTCTGATTTCTACACCATAGCCCGGAGCCGAAAAAGAGAGACCAGCAGCAGCGAGAGCAGGCGAGCAACACACCCCATGTGCCTCGGTGACCCTCTGCCATCACGCTCGGAGCGTCCACTTACAGATAACGGGGAAAGCCAGGAGAAGCAGGGCTCGGGGTGGTGGCTCTAAGCATTTTCACACCGCGCCGTGTGCGGCTCTGCGGGGTGGGCAGTGCCGGCAGGCTGAGCGCGGCAGGGAGCCCACCGCAGCCCAGGGGATGCTGTCCGCAGCCACGGGGGATGATGGCTGCGTGTGTTTTCCAGTGAGATTTTATACAACAGCGGCTGGTGAGTTTACTTTATATGGTGTAAGTCCTGCCAAAACAATTTCTTCCTGTTATTGCTCCACCGGTCTTAGTGGAGCGATAAGAGCCTTTTTCAGGGAGCTGGATTCTCCCAGGGGCACTCCTGATCCAAGAGCTTTAAGCAGCAGTTCCCAGGGTGACTTTTCCTCCGTCCTTTAGCTAAATTTCGAAGTTACGTTTAGTTAAACGAGAAAAGGAACATCTGAGTATAGACTGTGTAGGCTCTCTCCGCAACCAAATGGATCGGGCTCATTTTGGGTGATATTTCCCATGAATTATCTCTTCAGTTGCCCAAGGAGGTAGTTATGGATGGCAAAGACCTTGGCCTTGAAGACGATGCTTGTGTTAAAATGTATTGAAAATATATTGAAAATAGAAAATATGTGGAAGCTGAGACAACATATGGCTTTGCTTGGACCTGGACTGGAGCTGGGAACGCGCCACAAGTCTTGTCACTTCCCCAGCTCAGACCTTGGTGGCTTCAGCTGACGTTTTGTGTTGCCACACCATTGTGTTTCCTGACGCTGAATGGGGCCCAGCAGTACCTGCTCTCAGGGCTGCTGCAGTGACGGTGCTAGTGGATACCTCACGCTCTCCGGAAAGTAAAGTATCTTCCTTTTCCCACCTAACTCTGTCAGAACTAGGAAGATGGCATGGAGTTTCAATGGCTCTGCAGGCTGGGGGAGCGATTTGCAGGGAAAGTTTTCTCAAGCTCCATAGCAAGGAAACTCCCTTGCTACAGAAATGCTGCTGCACATGGGTTTCCACTCCTGCAAAGGAAGGTTTTTAAGGTCAAGCCTTAAATATTCTAATGGGAATGAAGAGGGATCTTAAACCCCCCTTCTGCTTGGTTTTTGATTCCTCTTAAGTGAACGAAGTGAACCTAAAGCAGAGCCCCAAGAAGGTTTGCTGGGTTCCAGCGTGGGCCTGCGGCAGGTGATGCCAGATCAGCTGCAATAGCTTGTGATAAAGGAATCGATCCAGGTTTCCCAATGGCAAACACAGCTCTGGAGCTGGGAGGGCTCTTGTCACCACTTAACAATTTGACTGAAATCAGGCTCAGCTCCTGTTTCTAAGAGTGGGCTGCTGAGAGCAAGGAAAAACAGGAAAAAAGTCAGCTAGTCGCTAGGGTGAGGTGCTGCCCTTCTGAATAAGGGTGGCAGGGCGGTCCTGTGGTGCTGCCGGCCACCGCTTCCCTGATGGAGAGGAAGGTTTGGGGTGGCTGTGTGCCTGGAACGGCGTCTCCGGCGTGGTTACCCTGCGATGTGGCTGCAAGGGGAGCAAAAAGGTGGTGCTGCAAGCCGCCCCACGTTTGGGGCTTGTGTAAGAGGTGGTTTTTGGCCACAGAGCACCTTTGTTGTCTAGTAACGGCGCACGACAGCGGTGTTGCCAGGTTGCTGCTCCTGGTGTCGCCTCCTTACCCGGCTGCAGCTTCTGCCATGAGCAGCTCTTGGGGCCGGTTGGTACACGGATCGTGCGGGGCACTTCCCGCTGCCGGCAGCAAAGGCAGCATGTTGGGTAGGTGAGGGAAAAGGGGGCCACAAAAGCCTCACGTCTGTGAGCGGGTGGTTTTGCAAGCAGGCGGGGAGCCGAATTCCTCAGCTAGGCAGGGCCTTCTGCCCAGGTCTGATGGTGCAAACTGGGTGAAGTAAGTTGGTGCTTGAGAACGGGGATCCCGCAGAAGGGATCTGCTGCAGCAATAGCCAAATCTTTGCTTGCGGCTCTTCGGTGGTCGATGTTTTCTCGCTCTGGGATACTACAGCAGTGCCTGTAATAACCCCCAAGGGCAAGCATTGCCTTTCTGGCCTCTCTCTGCTCGGTAATTGGTCTCTGTGACTTCTTGCTGTAATAAGTTAAAGCCAAGTGTTTTTATGAAGATAATGAGTTGCATTAAGTAGAAATATTTGTGTAAAAGGGAAGTAAATAAATACATTTCAGGGCTTAAACCGACTGTGTTTGACACAGCTAGAAGCAGTTTTCTCCAAGGCACAGATTATTCCATAATTGCTCCTTAATGAAGTTCTTGCCTCCTTCCTCTGAAGAGTTTGCCCTTGTCCAGAGCATAGGAGGAAGCAGTGGGTTATATGGAAGACCTGTGTGATCCAGGGTGGTGTGTTTGTACTCCTTAACGCTCCTCTGATTGTAATCAGTGGGTTTTGCACCCACAAGGAGTTAGGGCAATGCCATGTAAACGGTGTATAATAAATATAAGGAGTCTATTCATATGGTTTCAGGCTTGAACTTTCAGAGTGATAATCTTTCCAGGCACCTTGCTTTGATTCCTGGAAAGTTTCACCTTTATTTACAGCTACAGTGTAAACATGTTTAATAAGACAGAGTTGAAAACACAAAGAAATTCTTTTGGGCAAGAGCTTTACTGCAGGATGCTGCAGGACACCTCCGTGGGTCCGTGCAGTGCTATGGCCAGGGGACACAGACCCGATTGCTGGATACCCCTTGGGGCGCCGCTCAGGAAAGCAAAAGCGTTGCCTGTGTTCCTTCAAACAGGCTCACGAAAGGAGGTCTGACTTTTGCTGGGAGCAGGGAGGAGCCACTGATTGGGGTATAAAGTTGTCTTTGGAGACCAGGTCTGTCTGAATGGTGGTGTTGGAGAAACTCCTCTGTGCTGCGTTTCCCTGATTCTTTATATACCCTCTGCTGCCCGAGGATAAATACATTGCAAGAATGAATATCGAGATCCCTAATTCGAGCTTGGTTTAGTCACCTAAATACACATTTGAGCATGTAAGTGGGAAATCTGATTTTTATGCCAAAGGTGGAGCTCTCCTCCCTGGCAATCGGAACAGGGCTGGATGGGAGCTGTGGTTAGGGGTGTCTGCGAGATGGACGGGCTGTGAGCATTTCCTGAGCGTGCAGCAGGGTTTCTAGAGAAGTAGCAGTCCAGGACAAGATCTTCTGCAAAGAGGCCGGCACGGCACCCTCCAGAGCTCTGTGTTAAACTGCTGTTTCTTGCTGCTGGTGGTAAGAAGCTGGGGTGCAGCCTCACTGACCTAAATTGTGATTTCTAGCTACGAGGGTGTGGGGAGACCCTGTTTGAGCTGGATAAACAAGAGCTAGGTTTGGCCTGGAGGCTATGAAGCTGCATTGCTGTAGCGATGGGTCACAACTTCATATTTAGCATATAACCTAGCTCCCAAATTAGATGCTTAATTCATTTATCTCTGCTTTTGCCCCTTCTCTGCTATTACATCCAATCACCGTTGAGGCTGGGGAAGCCGGGAGTCAGAGGAGGTGCAGCCTGGGAGGAAAGCTCAGTGCAGTCGTCTTTCAGAGTTGAAAACAAACTGAACACGGGCGTATGCCTTTGACGTGAGGATCAGAAACATCGGGTTTACTTGGGTACACGGGCGCTTCCCTTGCTGCCTCATTCCTGACTTCCCTGGACCTGTTTTTGTCACCCGCATGGGGCCGCGGGGCAGAGCGGCCGCTGCCCGACGTGTGTTTCTGTATCCCCGTCCTCAGCCGATGCTGTCGGGACCAAAGCACCCCCCTGCCTGTGTGCCAGGGGTGGCTCTTTTCAGCCCTTCCCGATTGCCGTGTCTTTCGGGGAGGTTGTTTTTGGCACGCTGACTGCGTCGGGATTCTCGATTTTCTTGCTGCGAGTAGTTGTGAAATAGTGGCTGTTCTGCTAATGCCAGCGATGGCTTCCCTGCCATCCGCTGGGGCTGTCACCCTTGT
The DNA here is from genome assembly GCF_034619465.1 of Leptosomus discolor. Lineage (NCBI taxonomy): Eukaryota > Metazoa > Chordata > Aves > Leptosomiformes > Leptosomidae > Leptosomus > Leptosomus discolor. The sequence continues at coordinate 47,669,480 of NC_141399.1, read as the reverse complement.
TTGCACACTGTTATGGGGAGGAGGGAGCATGTATTTAAAGCCCAAGAGGGATTCAAGTTGATGCAAGATCCCTCTGGCTTTTGTGGGAACTGAGTTTTCCTTGGGTTTTGTGCTGGACAAGCCCATGTTCTTAAACGCTTTTTCTTAAGCACTCCCTTTGTCTCCTCTGGAGGAAGAAGGGGTCACTTTTTCCACGCTGCTGACGTGAACGGTGAGTCACAGCTGCTGTGGGAAGGTGCTGTTACTGGGACCTGTCAAAATATTTGCTATCTTCATCCCGTGTTTTGCAGCCCGTGTGCCAAATAGTTGGGTATGACCACAGTTCTGAGTGCTCTTTTGGTGCTTCTCAAGTGGGATGAGCAGGAAGGATTGACTCCTTAAAGAATTTTTGTTTCGAGGGAGTGATATAGCCTATGTATGGGAGAGCCCGCTCGTTTTACTACAGGAAGGAAATATGTCAGCACGTAGCAAAGATGCAGCATATGGCCTGTAAGCCAAGGTGATTTTTGCCTCGGTGCTGAGTGCTAGCTCCAGCCAAATAAAAGACACGACGCTGGAACAACATCCAGAAAAGTCAGCAGATTTTGCAAACCCTGACAGTGCCGGTGAGCTGGAGCCCGGGCCGGCCTGTGCGGGCAGGTCGAGTGCCAGCGTGGGAGTTTCTGCAGCTCTTGCACCAGCTGAGCAGGGTTTGAACCGAATCACCGAGAAAAGACGAGCTAGTGCACCTCGGCTCGCTGTGGGCTGGTCCGGTGCCTCCAACAGGGGGCATGTCCTTGCAGAAACGTATGTGCTTGTCTTTTCCAAGGTGTGCTACTGTAGTTGCAGTCTGACGCCCGGCGTGCTGTGCTGTGGGCTGCTGCTGTGAAGGTCCAGAGCTTTCCAGAGCTGTGGCAAGGGTATCGCCGCTGCTTGGTGTTAGCTGAACGCTGTAGCGGGTATAAAGAGTTTAGATTTGTGTGGCATGAGCTGGCAAATCAGCGTGTTGGTTTTTTGCATGATAGCAATGTTTGTATAGCCGTGCCGTGTGATTTCCTGCTAAAACTAGACGTTGCCTGCATGTGCTCCCAAACCCTTTGGTGTAAGCGCGCTGGGCTCGTCCTTGGAGGTGAGGAGATGCACCTTCAGAGGGGAGGAGACAGGCGCTTCCAGGGTGACTGGTCCTGTCCTTTCCTGCTTCTGGTTTTGTTTAGTCCCTTGCCACCCGTAGCAATAAGTTCACTTGCTTTCGAAAAGGAGTTATTAGAGAGACTTAACAAAATGTAGAGAAGTGGGAAACAAGATGCCTGATGCTTGGAGCAAAATCCCTAGCTCGTTGTAAAAAAAAAAAAAAGGTTCAGGCTTTGTTCCATAAATGGTGATAAAGGGAGCCTTTAGCTGTTCCTGCTCAGCTGGGTTTTGAACCCTAAAAAAGGGATAAGTGTGTCCTTGAGGAGGGTAGGGTGGGAAGGCAGAGGGGACACCTGTGTGTGCACAGCCCCATCCCGGCGGCCGGGGTGCATGGCGGGGGCACAGCCGGAAGATGAAAAAGCTCATCGGTAATGATGCTAATTGGATCCGATGTTGCTTCCCTACGTTCAGAGCCGGCTGCTGTCGCCCAGCGGAGTGTGGCTGGCTCGAGCGGGGCCCTGGTGCGTGAGGAATGCGAGCTGACAGCCCCTTTTGCAGGGAAAAGCCATGTTGGTGAGACCGCGCAGGGGTCCAGACAGGGGATGCGCTCGTGGTGCCTGCTTAAAAGCTGCTTGTTTGGTTTAGTATCTGTATCGGGTCGGCAGGGCAGGCTTGCATCGGCAAACTAAGGTTTTGAAGTCTTGGGTTATAAGATGTGCATGGGAGGACCAGCTCTGGCCGAGCTGGACCGCACGAACGCGGGGTAACACCTACAGCAGCGACAGCGTTGCCACCAGAACTGGGCTCCAAACATCACCCACCCACCGATGGTTCCTGCAAAGCAACCACTGTGTGCGCCGGCCTGGGCTAACCGTGTGGTCATGGCCAGTGTGTAACGGCTCTGGATGCAAATCGGGATCATTTTCATTGTTTTCATTATTTTCGTTATTGCTATTGAGGGGGGAAGGCAGGAGAAAGGTGTCTGCTTGTCTAGGAGGCACCTTGTGACTTTTGAGGGTTCTGGGTGTGGGGTGGGCGTGCCTGGATTTGATGATACGCCTGCCTTGTGAGGGAAAGGTAAGGCGCAGGCGGGTGTCAGACCCCTAAAAGCTCTGTGCCCCTCTGGGGTGAAAAGCCCCAGCCAGAGGGCAGGCCAGGCACCCAGCAGTCATGGTGCTTCTCTAGAAACACAAGATTAGGTTTTTCATGTGCCTGAAAGCAATCTTGTGCAAGGCCACCTGCCTCCCGAGGCTGGATATCCCAGAACGCCGCAGTGGCTGGTGTCGTTGGCCTCTTTGGAACATCAGACCTCCAAATAGCCAGAAATTGGGTTGGTTTTACTCAAAAGCAGTGCAGAAGACTCCTAAAGTAATCGTTGGCTGTTGAAGGCAAAGACACGTGATACCCTGGGCTCCAATCTGAGACTTGCCACCAGTTTCGGAGCACGGTAAGGCTGTACCTCACCTTTTAGTCAAAAGGCTTTGCTCGATGAATTAGGTTTTCTATGACGTGGTGCTTGGGGGAATTGAGAGCAAACCAGCAACCGACTGTTCAGTCCTGTGCTGTTGTGTTTGTGTTTAAAGGAGGTGTTGGTCGTTGTAGTTTGCTGTGCTATAAAGCAAGGCTGTGCAGCAGGTTTGTTCCTAGCAGCCTGTTTGTGAGAGCTGGGGGCAGCCCTCCAGCCCGTGGTGTTGCCTTTCCATTTGCCTCCATTGAGATGGCGATGTGTTTGGCCTCTTTGGTGGAGAAACCTGAAAAAAGTCATGATTCGTGTTCAAACTGCTGTGAGGAAGAAGGGCATGGGGGAAAGGACAGGGGAAATCCCACCCCTATACCTGCCTAAAGAGAATGGGCAACTTGATAACTGCCTGGAAACAGAAATAGGGCTTAGAGGGAGGCCGTTAGGTACGTGTGAGATGCCCTTTGACGTCGCCAAGGCAATGTAAGGGAGTTGCTGAGTAATATGCTGAAATAATCCTTGGAAATGTTTGAGCAGAAGCGGTTGCTGCCTGTGCTCCCGGTCTTTGCGTGTGAATTTGGGGCCATCGTTGGCACTCGACTCTTTGTTTCTGATCCTGAGCTGAATGCGCTGAACGTACATGGAACACAGAAACACAGATTGCAAGGTCTGTAGCTATGGCAATGTATCTACAAATGTGACCCTCTGCACCTAATTTCAATATTGGCATCGGTGAGCTGCCTTGTAAGATGGCACTTATTTTTTCTAGTAGTAATTCCATGTCAAAGAGGAAATATAAATAAACTCCCCAAACAAAAGAAGCAAGGAAAAAATAATTCTTTCAAACATTTGAGCAGGAACAATAGGGTAGGATATGCACTCTCTGGGGAGAGCTAATGGCTGAAACCGATAGGAGCACAGTGCCTGCCTTACTCTGCTTTGTAACTAGCGTAAACCTTTGCTCAACCAAAGGTTATTTATAGCAAATGTTATGGCAGAAGCATGTGTGACCTGTAGGCTCCCTGCTAGGGGAAGAGCTTTCCTGTACTGTCTCTGGGATACAATAGACAATTATTTAGACACTATCTTTGTCTCAAGATATAAACAATTAAATGCTGGCTACTGATTTCTGTTCTTACGTTCAGACTAGGGGCAGCCACGCTTTTTTACTTAAGGATTTTTGGAGGAGGATCTTCAAGGGGTTGGTTGGGGAGAAATGTCACAGCTGTAAAGTTCCTGGGGCACCTCTACTAAATTGACTAATTGGGAATGCAAAGGAATGTCACAAGCATCATGAAGTCATTGCCTCCCAGCATCCTCACGAAGGATGGCACCCAGCGGCGTGATGTTGTTCCGCTGACATTAACGGGGCGTGTATGGGTGTAGACCCCTGGGTCTGCCTGTGCTGTTGTATTTTAGCTCATCACTGTGGTATTAGAGTACCTACATCTGCTATTGGCTGGTAATTAAATGTTCTTACATATAATTAACTACTTTCAACTGACTGCTGAACAGCTTAAATAATCTACATGTAACGGCAGATATTTCTGTGTTGTAATGGTGACAGTTGGTGCCGAATACCCGAGAAGATTGGGGAAACAGCTATTGTGCGTTGAAACATAACCTTGTTCTGGAAGATGACTATTTTTTCAGGCTCCCTCATTTTGTTGGGAGTCCCTGTGCATCCTGGGTGTCAATAGAGGAAGTATCCTTTTGGATCTGTTCGGTACTCGGTTTTATTTTCTGTATAGCAAAAACATTCAGAATTGCAAAACCGGGCTTATACAAATGTGAAGGAGTGTGCAAGGGATGACGCTACCACAAACACAATGTGGGTTAAATGGGCAGAGGGTGTATTCTCATCTGCAATTCGTGGGTCAACTGTGTGAGTCTGGAGAAAAATTTAGCGACAGGTACAGTGCCAAAGCCTTCAGGGCTCTCTGCGGAGCTTTGCTCTGAAATTCAGCTTCGGTAGGAACTAATCTGTTGCATTTTCATCTTTTGATTCCAGTTAACGTAGGCTTTTATACCTCTTGTGTTTTCTTCTCGAGTTTCTCCTGCTCAGCTTTGCATGAGGAGCTAGAGGGTGGCGCTCTCCCCTTTTTTTTTGTGCAGGCATTGCGTATATAAAGCAGTTGCTGGCTTGGCAAGGAGGTTTTAGGGCTCAACACGATGCAGAGCCAAGTGCTGGTACCCTGGTAAGCTGCCTGGCACCTCTCTGCACCATCACACCATTGCATCAGGCCCACCAAGCCCCGAGCGTGGAGACGCTCGCATTTGCGGTGAGCTGGCCCTTCCCCTGGCAGCACCAGCACGAGTCCAGTTGATCTGACAGACGCAGTTGAGCAGCTCTGTCTCTCGCTCGGCCGCAGGCAAAATGAGTCTCCTGCTCTAATTTCTTTGTCTTTAACCATCACACAAACTCTAAAGCTCCCTGAAATGGGAAGGAAGTAACGTTTAAATTATACATGAGTGAACTGATTTACTCAAACCGAAGTTTTGAGTTCCGTCCTTATGAATACAGGGATGGAGCTATCTGTCTGTGCATCCATCCGTCTGCCCGGTGAATATTGAATTAACAGAAACACAAACGTGGATCCAGCACTGTAAAAGCTTTGGCTTAAACCAGTGAAAACTGTGTGGGGCAGATGCATGCTGCCACAGGCGAAGCGGCGTGTTTGCCTAGTGTTAACTTGTCTGGTTGGGTTGCCCTCAGTGATGGGGCGAGACCGTTGCTGCCTCTGAAAACTCAAGTGTTTCAGTAAGGTCTGTCCACTCCCGACTGGAAAGGGATTCAGACTGCTCTCCTGTCTGCCTCCTGCTCCTAATGAGGGGGTTTAGCTTCCTGTGTAACCTATTTTGCAGAGCATGTAAAATGCTGGTTACATTCTGTGGTCGCTTCCTATGGGCACTTGCTCAGCGCTCCTTGGGGAGCCCAGCACCGGAAAGCCGTAACTGCGCTTGCTGATGGCCTGGAGATCCCTTTTGCAGATGTTTCACCCAAGTCTCTTCTCCGTGCTCCTTCCACTGCTATTTAAAAGAAAATTAGTATGCAAGCTGCAGTCCTGCCATGCCTGGCCGAAGCTCAGCAGCAAACCGTCCTTCTTGCCCCGTAAACGAGAGATGCTGAATTTTTGTAGGGGCTGCAGCAGTTTGTGGTGTGGGCGGCTGCGAGTTGGGGATCTGGTGATGGGGATCTGCTGGGCGGGCAGGGGCTCGAGCGTGGCTGGCCCCTGCCTGCATCATTTGGGAGCGCGCTGCAAAAGCACGAGTGTGGCGTTGCGGTTGGTCCTTCGGAGCGGCACCGAGAGAGGCTGAAATGTCTGTGGAGACATAAACAGAAAGGGGATGAAGTCAAGATTCTCTCCCTATTTGTTTGACCTAAATACACTGAAGTAACTGTACCCTCATGAAAGAGATAATTTCCTGACGCTGGAGAGCTTAACATCTGTTTCCTCCCATTTTTTTTTCGGTGGTAGAACATGGTAACGGAAGAACTGGCGGGGTTTTCTTTCCTCTTTTTCTTTTGTATAGCAAGAGACGCTGCATGCTTGGGCTAAATGCGCTCTCCGAGAGCAGACAGGTTTCTCTCAAGGGTTATATGATCATTTGTTCTCTATTTTCTCTCCTTCCTGCCTCCCCCCGCCCCTCCTGGAGAGGAGCGGATACACCGAAGCCCAGGCAGGACTTCCTTAGCTCAGCCATGCCTTCTGGCAGGCTGCGCCGCGTGCCCTCTCCCCATCACCCCCCTTTACCGAAAAACAATGGCCAAAGGCTCCTTCTTGTTTGTTATTTTGGATCCCGCAGAGGAAGAGCCGAGTGGAAGATCGTGTCCCCGGGGGCCCTCGATGCATTCCAGCTCCGGCTGCCGTCTCGCAAGGCTGCCGGCGCCTTTGCTGCGCCATCCCCAGGCCGTTAGTGCAAATCGGCAGCGCTGGGCGATGCTGGGGGTGGCCGATGGGCTTCGGAGCAAATTTAGTGCTGCTGAAAGGTGAGAGAAGGGGGGTGGAGAGCCTCGGAGGGGTCTTGAATCGCTGCTCCGCAGGAGGGACAGATCCTGTCCTTTGAAGGTCCAGCGCAGCATCGCAGTGCCGAGAGGAGCTGGGCTTTTGTGCCGGCTGTTTCTGACGTGGCTTGAACCCCCTCGTATGCTGCTGGCGTCTCCTTTGCCGTTGGGGTGCAGTGAGCCTCAGACCCTCTATACCTCTGGCTCCAAAACCCTAGAGGTCGACCTTGGGTCTCTCCAGGTGCTTTCTGGGGTGGAGAGCGCGCTTCTCACACGTGATGCTGTCCAGACTGGCCCAAGGGCTACCCCACCACAAGTTTCCTCTTTGATATCTTCAAAGGCTTGCTGCCCCTCGGGGCCCCGGTTGAACTAGCTCTTTCGGGTCACTTGACGGAGAGGATTTACAAGTTGACTGTAACCTGGAGAGAGCGCATTCTCCAGAATCCCACAACGCCCAGGGGTGCCTGGGTTTCCTTTTGTTGACTGGTGGGGACGTGGGTGTTATCCTATTGAGTGCATCTGTTGGGATGTACACCCTGCCACCCAGAGATCGATTGCCTTGGAGCGTGTTCCTGCGTAGCGTTCCCAATTAGTTGTTTAACCTTACAAACAATAATCAAAATCAGGCTCGCAACACGCACCAGTACAAACAGTCTGATTACATGAGAATATGCAAGGGCTGAAAGGCCCTCACAGCAAGGCTATAAAGACCCGTCCTGGAGGAGAGGAAGGGGTAGGTGCCATTCTTTCCTCTCTCCACAAAGTGTGTCTCAGGAGAAAAGGGGGTAATTGCTGATTTTCTCCATGAGATGGTTCTTGGAGTACTGGGACAGCAGCAAGGTAGGACCCAAATACTAGATTAGGCTCAAGGCTGGTGCTTTTATCATAGCTCTCCTGGGCAAAGCAAAACAAAGTGATAGCACAGCAGGCGTCAAAAGTTGAAAACAGTCATTAACAGTTGTTGGAGTTTATTGTACAGCAAAAAAGGGCTCAAGCACTGGAACGTGTGGGGAAATGTGTATGTTAGCTCCCAAAGTAAATGTGCCAGTCTCACCATCCACAGCAGCCCATCAAAGAACTAAATGGGTATAACAGCTAGAAGTTTAATCTAGCGCATACCAATCGCATCTGTTATTATCTTGAGCCCCTGGAGCCCCAGGGGGTGCCAGAAAGGTTGTGGGCTAACCCTGGTAGGCTGCAAAGCACCATGCAGCCGCTTGCTTGCTGCCCTGCTCCCCCCCAGCCCCCAGTGGGGTGGGGGGAGAGGAAAGGAAGAAAAAAAGCAAGAAAACTTGTGGGATGGGATAAAAATTGTTTACTAAACAAAGAAGTGGAAGAAGAGGGAAAGAAAACAAAACTAGCCATGCAAAGGTAATCCCTCGTCACCTCCCACGGGTAGACTGGTGCCCTGCCAGTTCCCAAGCAAAAGACGGCTGGTCTGTCTAAAACCCCTCTTTTCCCTTTTCAGTGCTGAGCATGACACGATATGGTGTGGAATATCTCTGTCGTTAGTTCAGGTCATCTCCCCGGTTGTGTCCCCTCCCAACCTGCTGGCGCACCCCCCAACCTGTTCACTGAAGGGGCAGAGGGAGAATCAGGGAAGGCTTTGACACTGTGCAGGCGCTGCTCAGCGATAGCTAAACCATTAGGGTGTTATCAGCACTGTTCTGGTCACAAACTGAAACCACAGCACCGTACAAGCTGCTGTGAAGAAAATGAACTCCATCTCAGCTAGACCCAGTACACCGGGAAGGAGGTAGTTCTGCCCGTCCAAGCCCTTTCCTCCTGCCATGTGGCTTGTGCGTTCCTGTGGCTCTGTGGGTGAAAACCAGAGCCAACGTATCTTCTGTTTGCTGGTTTCCCCGTCTAGCTCTGCTCGTGTCCATAAATGCTGCCCTTGGTGCGAGCAAACCTCCAGCGACAGTGACAGGAGCGGCTGGTGGCAGCGAGGAGCTGTGCTGGGTTGGGACATGGCATCTCGCTGACCTCGCTGCCTGCCTGCGTGGAGGCTCGAGCGCTCCCTTCTCAGTCTGCTCCGGTAAATGAAGTTGCCTCCAGCTCGGAGGCCTGATGCCGAGGCAACGCAACGCAAGCTTGGATTTAGAGTGATACGTGCCGGGTCTGAGTGTGGGTGGAATCAATCCTCTGCAAAGATGTTTCCCAAAACATCTGCTGCGTTGCCTTGTATTTTCCTCTGAGGGGTTGTGGTTCAGTTGAGTTTTAGTGTTCTCATGGCTAAGAGAGTTCTTCCAAAGTATTAAAGCCTGAAACCCCATTGTAGGTCCCCTTTCCTGACAGAGGTCCCAACTGTCCGTCATTTTTGGTATTTTTTCTAGGTAGGGGGCAGCTTGACGGCACTAAATATTTAAAAGAAAATACTTCTGCTAGCTGATGGAGAACTGCAGTGATCTGAAGTAGATTTCAGGAGTTGGGTGCTGCCAGCCTTGCAAACGGCCTGAACTGTGTGGTGTTAAATGAGCAGTTTCTTTCCATCGTTGGGATCTCTTGAAAAAACTCCGCTCAGCCTGGATCAGACCTTTCCTAACTGATGCTTCCTTGCTAGCTGGTCTCGCTGCCCTGTTGCCTTTAGTAGGCACGTGGACACCCTTACTTTGCTGTGGTTGTGAGTAACTCCTGCAAATTTACTAAGGGCCAGCGCAGAAGAACAGGATGGCCCAAGAAAAGCGTCAGTCCCTGAATGGTGGCTTGTGACAGCCCTGATTGCTTGGGCCTGATTCGGTGTCCTTTAAATCTGAGATCTGTTAACTTCAGTGGGTGTTACCTGGGCCCGTGGTGTTATTTCTGCTCTTGTATCCGTCTGCCAAATCACACTTAAAAGGAGCAAAATTGCTATTACTCCCACCTGTATCATGCAAGAAAAGCCTTGTTGCCAGGGAAATGTTATGCAATTGTGAAGGAGATAGGAAGTACCTAGTTCGTTCTTAAGGCTTTAGATAATGCAAAAAAAATGGAAAGAATTTGGAGGGGGAATCACGGCCATAGATTAGATGTTTGTGTAACACATCTGGTGCCATTTGCTTGGGATTTTGTGCAATCCTAGCTTATCTGTCCACCTCAGTGACCTGGAAAAGGCAGGTGGATTTTCAGAATGAAGGGCTACTGCTTGCGTGATGAGAGGAACAACAGGGCCTTGTGCAGAGGGCAGGGTAGGGACCTGCAGGGCTCCTGTAAATTGAAGCAGTTTTCAGCGTTTGATTGATAGCTGTGGTTTTATGAAAACATTTTCCTTTCCAGGCGAGATGTTGTGTGTTTTGTAGACCAAACACACCAGCCACAGCCACCTGGCTGAGCCACCCTCTTTGGGCTTGAGGTAAATCAGAGGGAAGTGGAAGAGGTGTAAGGTAATTGCATTACCTCCCGTTTTCTGTGGTTGAAGTCCGGCACGCAGAGAAGGTAGTCACGGCTTAGCTGCTAGGCGGTAACTTGCTATGACTTGACATGGAGGGGAAAAATAAAAAGGCGGTTGCCTAACTATTGTAGTTTTCTGGCTAATGGATGTTCTCAAAAATATGTTCAAAGCATTTCTTCAAAACCTCCTTCTTCTGTATCCCAGAAGGATGAGTAATGGTTCATCAGATACTCTTGTGGCTGTTCTTCTCCATACTCAAATTTTATTTTGTTCCTTATGGGCCTTAATGCCCCTGAGCCTGTGTGGCTTGCTTGGTAAGGCCACGTTTTCTCTATTGGGCTTATTTAAAGCGTAGGTTTCCCACAAGCACGCTACTGCTGTGTGGTTGCACAGTGGCGGACACTAATGGTGGTGGCGGCTCTATCAGTTGACAGAGCGTAGCAGATTTTGGCACCTGGTCAGGGAAGACTGAGCGAAGCTGGCTGAGGTTTGTTCAAATGCAGAGGATTTGCCTCGGCGCTGGGAAGCTTTGCTCCGGGTGAGGCAATGCCAGTCCTTGGGCTGGATCTGGTTCAGGTGACAGTGTTGGGACCACGGCTGCGAATGAAGCTGCGCCTCTGTGAGTTGGCTTCTGCCAAGGTAAGCCAGTGATTTTGATGTCTGCAGTCCTGCAGGCTTAATTGGTGTGATTTAGACAAGGTGCTTTTCTCACGCTGAATATTTGCTGGCAGCTGGTCTGGAGGCCTTTTGAGCATCATGCCTGTGTCCTGCTATTCCGTTTATCCCTCAGGGAGAGCTTTGTCAAAGCAAGGATGATGTTTTCAGAGATTAGGAGAGGTTCAGGTGAGGCTGCGGTGGAAGGGCGGGCAGAGAGGACCCACCAAACGCTGGTCCCTTGTCTGCTTAGAGCGCTCAGGTCTGGCTTCATGGTGGCAGCTCTAATTTACATCTGGTTTAAAGCTGCTCTTAAAAAAAAATAAATATAATTGTTTTTAATTTTAAAGCCACCCTTGTGCCCTGCGTTTCTGGATTGTGTTGCTTCTTTGGGGAGGGCTGCGCAGGATCTGTCTCCTGTTAGAGGCTCTCTTTTGCTTGACACATGAGAAACAGCCTCTCTTCTGTGCTAGCATCCCTGCAAACACTTCACAGACAAGCCTGTTCCCTTTGAATCTTCTTTCCTCATGCAGGGTCCACCCAGCCAAAAACAATAAAACATAGAACTAGAAAGAGAAAACAAAAAAACCCAGGGACCTTTTGTGATTTTTGTCTCTTGCTGCCAGTTGGCTGCACAACTTGAAACTACTCAAATGCTCTTTTTTTTTTTTTTTTTTTTTGCGCCTTCAAATCCGTTCAAATGTGTTACTCTTTAAATTGCAGCAGGGATGTCTTTGAGTAACTCGCAGACCCAGAGTGACAGCCCGGGGAATGAGGAGCTGGTCTCTTTCCTTGAGCACCAGATGGAGGAACAGTCCTTGGTTTTTCGGGAACAAAAGCCTTCTGTGGTGTCCGTACGGACCCAAGGCAACACAGGTCCTGTGTGAATTTGTGCTACAGGGTTTAAGCGGTGGCAGGCGGCGCCAAGGCCCCAAAACAGGCCTTTGCCTGGGAAGGGGGATTCTCCTTTAGGATCTCCATCATGGCGAGTACAGAAGGCAGTGGGCTGAGTAAATAGATGGCCAAAGCGGCGCACGTGGAAGGTAATTGCTGTGCTGTCAGGCTGTGTAAGTGTATGGCGCGTATTGGGCAATATACAGTCAGGCTGCGGGACTGTGTGGGGTGTATGTGGGGAGGTGTTGGTGGCTGCTGTGAGGGAAGGCAGGGCTGCCCCGTGCCACAGCGGCAGCACCGCAGCCCGGAGCAGAGCGTGGAAACGTGGTTAAGAAAGGGCAAAAACGCCACAGAGGAGTGAGGGGGGGGGATAAAAAAAAAGTGATAAACAACACTGTGAGCCCCGACGTCAGTGAAGATGGCGGGGAGGAGGTGCTGGAGCAGGGGGATGTTCCCTCGCGGGAATGGCGGCCTGTGGAGGCCCCATGCAGGAGCAGGTTCTCCTGACAGGAATGGCGGCCTGTGGAGGCCCCACGCAAGAGCAGGTTCTCCCGACAGGAATGGCGGCCTGTGGAGGCCCCACGCAGGAGCAGGTTCTCCTGACAGGAATGGCGGCCTGTGGAGGCCCCATGCAGGAGCGGGTTCTCCTGACAGGAATGGCGGCCTGTGGAGGCCCCACGCAGGAGCAGGTTCTCTTGACAGGAATGGCGGCCTGTGGAGGCCCCACGCAAGAGCGGGTTCTCCCGACAGGAATGGCGGCCTGTGGAGGCCCCACGCAGGAGCAGGTTCTCCTGACAGGAATGGCGGCCTGTGGAGGCCCCACGCAGGAGCAGGTTCTCCTGACAGGAATGGCGGCCTGTGGAGGCTCCATGGAAAAAGCATGAGGAGGAGGGAGCAGCAGAGAGGAACTGTTATGTCCTGGCCATACCTTTCCTAATTCCCCGTCCCGCTGGCAGCCCTCGGTGGGGGGAGGTAGGGGCATCAGGAGTGAAGGAGGGAAGTTGAGCCATGGGAGAAAGGGGGTAGGTGGGGATACGGTGTTGTGTTAGTTTTATCTTTGTTTCTCATTATCCAAATCAATTCCAATTGGCAATAAATGAAATTAGTTTTTGCCAAGTCGAGTCTGGTTTGCCTGTGACAGTAACTGATAAGGGATCTCCATATCTTTGTATCAACCCACGAGCTTTTTTTGTCTTACTTTTTCCCCCTGTCCTGTTTGGGGAGGGGGAGTGATAGCACTTTGGGGTGGACATCTGGCAGGCCGCCATGGTCAACCCACCACAGCAGCAAACATTCATGTTTGCTACCCTAAGTACTGTTGGTGCGAAAAATGCTTGGCGTGACCCCTGTGTCGTGGTGTAGCGAAAGCCAGATGACCGTTGTTCATAAAAAGTGGGATAGCAGGTTTTTTTCTTTTAAGGTTTTTAGCCTCACTTGGCTGTGCTTTGGTTCTTTAGTGCCTCTGCCATCCGTGGAGGTCTCACAGGTTGTCGCTTAGTTGAAGATAGACATGGTGACAAGGTAGAAACAGAGGCTTATTTGACTGAATGCAAGGGCGAGCCTTTCCTTGTCCATGGGGTGTCCAGGGCAATAGCTGCTGCATTCATAACCTTCGTTTTAATAGAAATAGTGAGGGTAATGGATTTTTTTTATAGATATAGGGACTGTTTATAGAGCAGGAAGAGTAAAATGGGCGAGAGAGCGGGGGTGAGCCTCATGCCTTTGTGTCAGAGTGCTGCAGTGCGACTGTCTGTTCTTGCTCTGCTCAGGAGGGAAATGGAAAGTTTTCCTATTGTCAAACCCGTGTCTCAGGGGCTGTACCCCGTCATGTTCCTACTCTTGTTACCTTCTTCCTCCTGAGAGTAGAATTGGGAATTGAGGGACTTTAACCACATTTCGTGCCTGGCATGTAGTTCTGCGTGTCACAAAGGTAGACAGCAAGCCCAGGACCGCCCTACGAAGCTCTAGCAACGAGACAGGGCACAGGGGCACTAGTGGAAGGGAAGCTTTAGGGTCTGTATGAGCAGGAATTCAAATATATTCCCACAAAGGGTTTGGAGTGATTCCCATTGCTGTTGCATACAGTTGCATATAGTACTTGTAGTTTTAATCCTGTTCACCTAGGGTGGAACTCACTTGAGGGGAACACGTGTGTTTTGTGTAGTGTTGAGTGGTGGCCAAGCAGCTTTCATTTAGCAGTCCAGTTCCAGCGAGGGATTCCCATGCTGGTGCCATAGCTATAGTAAGAAAAACCTGGCTTGGATATTCCATGAGTTTTCTGATATTGTACTATTTCAGAATTGCATTAGTTCCAGGAAGAGGCTCATCCTGACTTTCCTTTGGATGCCTGCCTGAAGAGACTGAACTCGTTGGGAGTGCGTTGCCGGTTCCTGGCAGATGGGGCTAGTGAAGATGAGAGTGACATGCGCAGGGACGCTTCACTATAATTTCCTCTTTTCCTCTCTTGTCATGTGCTCTGATGTATTTAGAGTCCTAGCGATTTGCAAAACAAAGATGTGATTTATGGTGTTCTGCATATACTTTGTGGTGACTTTATTAATGCAGGAAGTTTATTTGTGGTCACTAAATCTTCAATCATTTAAATCAGATTTGAGTTGCTTTAAAATTTATATGGTTTGGGAGCAAAATTTCAGCCTTACTGAAATCAGTGGTAAAACCCCCACTGCTGCTGGGGTAAGATTTGGCCTGTGATGCTTTAACAAATGTGTCTGGTAAAAAAACTTTCTGCTCCTAATTGCATTCCTTTGTTCTTTTTTCCTTAAGTCTTGTGAAGAAAACAATCTGAAGACGATGCATCTGTGACCCCTGATACCAGCTTGTGAGCCGGGGCGATGGAAGTTATAGACGGCTATGGGAATACTGGTTCCGTGCTAGCTCCTAATGGATATGCAAACAGGATTTTCCAAGCAAACATGGAGGAAGGGAATACTGACGCGTCAGAGGCCTGTGGTGCTGAGCACTGCACCTCCAGCGATGCAATCCTGAATGAACAGGAGGAAGCACCCAGGTATAAGAAGACGACCAAGGGCAACTGGATCTGGAATTTTGTTAGACGAAGGAAAGGACACTCTACGAATAAAGGAAGACCGCAGTCCATGATCCTACTGGGAGTTACCTCTGAGGTCTCAGAACTGAAAAAACCATCCTTCATGGACAGGGTAAGGCCGTTAAAAAAGGGAAGAACCTCCAAGATGCCGAAGAATGTGGATTTGAGAGCATCTAGAGTCCAGATTGCTCGTGACCCTGAAGAGGACCATCATGCCAGCGGGCAAAGAGCTGTCTACAGGGTTAAGAAACTGGGTGACAGTCGGAGGCCCTCCCGCCACTCGTACGCGGGGTACATTGATGATTTGGATTCTTTTGAAGACATAGAGCTGGATATCAGCATTCCTGAAACTGATGCCAATGAAAGTAAATGTCTCAGGGACACCAGTGTCAGCTTACACGGTGAAGATAACGATAGCAACTGCCATAAAATACCAGCTAGAAAGAGTGAGTCTTTGAATTTTGAAAACTTTAAGAGTCCTGCAATTACAGAAGGGGACAATCAAAAGAGGTGTATTGTGCACCCACAGGAGAGCAGAAGAGGAAGAAGCAGCTCTGATGTGTGGAGCTATCTGAAAGGAATTTCATTAACTAGCAAAGATAATTCAAAGCTTCCAGATCAAAGGGCTGAAACCAATTTCCAGAACTTAGAAAATATTACTGATCATTCTACTTCTTACTTTGACTTTGATATGAGATGTGTGGAGAATCTCAGCCAGTGGAAAAAATCAAACACTGCGACCAAAGCCACTCACTTTGGAGGTGTTGTGAGGTTCTTCACCAGTGTGGCCGAGGCAGCTCGGAGGCTGCGAGGTTCCTCAAGGGCATTTTCACCTGACAAGAAAAGTCCTCAGCGGAGTTTCCGCGGCTGGAGGCAGGATGTCACCTCCCACAAAGAGGGCTTGGTTATCGAGAACGAGAGCGCAAGGGCCTTCTGCACGGTGGGAGCGTGTCTGCAGTCCCCAGACTCAGGCACATGGGACAATCTGAGCTTTGAGAGTTTGGTGGGGAAGGAGCCCATGCAGCCTTGCAAAGCCACAGAAGTGTCGCAGGACATTGGTTCCTCCGCCCTGGCCAGCGAGAATGATAGATTTAATGAAACATCGTGTTCTCCTCTTGGACCAGAACCATCCATCTCCCACCTGCCAGAGCTCGCAGATGACTCTTTCACTGAGCTAAATACTAAAGACCCCTCTGAGGATCTGATCGACTTTCCCCAGACGACGCTGACTAAACAGATTCAGGACTCGGGCAGTACGCCGGAGGAGGCACAAGGGCACGGGGAAGGCAGAGACCTGCCACATTCTGAAGGTCTTGCTGTGAATAATCTGGATGCAGCGGCCCTGGGCTGTTCCTCACCTGCAGGTGATGACTTTTCTGCAGTGACTGAGGCTCTGATCCACCTTCCACAGACATTGCTGACTAAACTTGATACCGAGGACGTGACTTGTGCTCCAGTGATTGCTAAAGACACGGATCCATCTCCAGCAGCGGCTCAGGAGTTTTCAGAGATGGAACTGGATCGGCAGGACTTGAGAAATCCTGAGCTGCCTTTGCAAGACTTGTCTAGAGGTGAGCTGGGGATTCAGGACTCGGCCAGTACTCTGGAGAAGACGGAGGTTGTGGGCAGGGACCTGCCATGTTCTGAAGATCTTCCTGTGAATAATCTGGGTGCTGCAGACGTGGCCTGTTCTCCTGCTGCAGATGGTGACTTTTCTGCAGCCTCTGAGGCTCTGATCCACCTTCCACAGACAACCCTGGCTAAAGAGATTCAACGCACTCGCAGTACTCTGGAGAAGACACAGGTTGTGGGCAAGGACCTGCCACATTCTCGAGATCTTTCCGTGAATAATCTGGATGTTGCGGACCTGGGCTGTTCTCCAGTTGCTGCTGTGGACTTTTCAGTAGTGACTTTTTTAAAATGCACAACCGTTGAAGGACAGCTTTTAGAGCAGCCTGATTGCTGCATGAAAAAGCGCGGCACCACTTCCTTTGTAGAAGAAAACTCCGTCGAGATAACGGACGGAGGAGCAGAGTTCAGCTGTAACAACGAGTGCCGTCCGTTCCAAGTGCACGTCTCCAGAGTTGTCTCCTCCGGACGGCTCAAGAACGGAAAGGTATGAGTAACTTTTGCTGTCATGTTTTCAGTAAGACCAGACTGTTAGACATCTTGTGAAGGTGGTTTGCACCTGAAAGCATCTTTATGTATCCATCATTGGGATTTTCAGTTAAGTAGGCTGTCCTACGAATGATGGCAGTAGACACAGCTTTTGTAATGGTCTGAGAGGAGTCAGTTAACTGCCATATCCCTGAGCCATTAGTGTAAAACCCCAGAGCTGCTCCTCCTGTGACCTCTTGGCCATGTGTTTGTGCCCATGCCTCTAGAAGAGGACTGTAGCAGGAGTTTATGTATTTCTAGGCACTGCTTTAACTTTTTTTCCCCTCTGCATTTAGTTCATTTGAAGTAGAAACTTGTGAGAAGAGCGCTTTCGACAAATTTAGGGTTTTGAAGTGTGCTGTGGGCAAATGGCACTCAGCAATTGCACCGTGACCCTTGTGTTTTCTTACCTAAAAAAGTGGTAGGGGAGGTGGTAGCTGATTTCTGTTAGGTGATGCTGGTTACAGCGCAGCATCAAGAATAGCAGTCAGAGTCCTGGCACACAGTGCAAGAACAGAAAAATAAAAAGGTGGCCCGTGTAAAGGTTATCAGATCATTTCTCTGGCAGAGCTAAATGAGCTCGCTTCCTGCTCCAAACCTCTCAGAAGTTGTATGGCCTCAATAGTTTGGTGCTGAGCCTGTAGCAGAGAGCCTTGCTAAGGGGCTGGGTGCATAACGTGAGCAAAAATGCCTTCCTAATGTGCGTACACACCGAGTGGAGGGTCTGGTCAGAGCTGCCTTGCATCTGTCTACACAAAATCACATCGGCTTTTGGGGTGTTAAATACCCAGCCCGAAGAGAATGGTGGGTGGTGGCTCTAATTATGGCAGTGCATTCCGGTTTGTTACAAGCAAGTCTTTCAAAGCCCTTAAAACTGTCAAACCATTTAAGTGGACATTGCATTTTGGACTAGGTTCTGGGTATGACAAATACGTGTAGTCCAGCTTGGCCCTGGGAACCCTCAGAAGTCCCATGGATAAGGGAGTCGCACATCCAGGATGAGGAAAGGCCTCCTGACACCAGTGGACTCCCCCACTAACTCTCAGCCCAGCGCTGTAGCACCTGCACAGGTATCTCTGTGTGGGGGGCAGACGTCTGTGAGGGGCAGCAGTCGTTATCAGCCGTGCCAGGTCACTTGCCCAGCACGCCCCAGCCTTGTGTCTCACGGGAGAGGCACTTTTGTGCTCTGCTCAGCCACTGGAGGGGCTGCCGAGGCTCACGTCGCTCCCTGCCAGTTGTCGAATCAGTACAGGTTTGTGGACGAAGCGTGGTAGGACCCGGTGTGAAGCCCAGCTGTTTTCTTTCAGATCCCTGCTGATTAGCTGAGGCTGAAATGATGACCTTTTTTTTTTTTTTTTTTTAAGATCCTGGGGAAATTGGGTAGATTTGTGAAGAACCTTTTCCCTTTCTTTTTGGGCTTGGAGAGACCAGAGATGTTACGGAGGTGATGACTTTATTCTCTGTTGGAAAAGAGGTCACTGTAACTTCTGAGCCAAGAGGGGAAGTGTTTGAAAATTGGCAGCAGATTAGAAATGCCGGGGGAAAAAAACTGGAACGTCTGACTCCCAGCTGAAATGGGCAGTGCCATTGTTAGTTATTCCTGGATTTGTTTTTCTCCTCCATTTTGTGTAATACAAAACAGTGGAGAGAGCTCACTGTGTGATTCCAGGCACTTATGAAGTGGGGTGAATAGTGGTTAGTCACTTCTTCTGGTCTCTAGAAGAAACGTTTTTAGGAGGAGCTTGAAGGAGAGGGCTGTGGCTTGATATCCCTTCGCATGGACCAAGCTGAAAGTATTCTGGGCAGGAGCAAGATAACAGAGGCGTGAAAGGATTGAGTGGAGCAGAGGAAAATATTGGCACACTTTTCCCGGAGCAGCCACATCTCTGCTGGCTGAGGGCAATGGCTGCATGCCTAATCGCGGAGCTCTTAGGACAAAATCTGAGTGATTTCCCAGGTCAGCTGTGTGAACAGGAGATGCGGTAAGCCCCGGCTCAGCTGTTGCAGCTTACAAACATTACCAAGAAACTTAAATATGGAGCTTGAGATAACTGGGCAGGAAATCTCCCCCGAGTTCCCGTCGAGCGTGGCGATAGCAGTATGACCTCCGGACTGCCGTGCCTTCCGCCTTCACGGAAGGCCTGCTGCCTCGCTGGGCAGCAGCAGCAGCGGGATGGAAGGGAAAGCGTACGGCCTGCCCTGGTTTGTAAACGCTTTTCTTCATCCCAGAAACCCAGACTAGAGATTTAGAAATGCACCGTGATTCTGGTGGCAGCATCGAACCCAGAGCAGTCAAGAGAGAAGCTGAAGGAGGGGTATGGATAGGAGCCGGCCTAGAGAGTGCGCCAGCAGCTCCAGTAACAAATGTCCTGAGATACCCGAGGGGTTTGCTTGCCTATCGCTCATCAGGGAGCGGCACTCGGAAACGTTTTACCAAAAATAAACATGCAAAAGGAATAACTTCAGCCCGAGCGTGACAGTAGCAGCAAACTCCAGCCTCTTATTGTTTTAAGGCTAAATCCAGCTCTTTGCTGGCACCTGTTCCCCAGGACAGTTGTTGGCCCTCCTGCCTCCACTCCAGGCTGCTCTGCATTAACTAAAGGATTTGTATTTCCAGTGAAATGCTCGACCACAAGCAGGGAGAAGGTGCTGCCAGGATGGGATGGCTTGGCTTGGTCAGCTGCTGTAAGCAAGCGCCCCGGCAGTTTGCAAGTGTGCTCGCGGCACATAGCAGAAATAGCTCAAGCAAATATTTTCAAAATAACCTACACGTTGTCCCACAAGAAGGACAAAAGCGGTGATTTTCACTGAGGCTCCCTGCCCAAACCTGTTGGGAGATGGTATAAAAGGTTGAGGCTGGTGTAGCACAAAGGACGCTGGAGTGGGATTTAGGGGACCTGTGCATTGGCCCTGCAGCCCAGCAAATCTGCTTAGCTATACTCTCCTGCAAGTAATGCCCCTGTTTCTTGCCTTCTAAAATTTTGATGTCTTTGGGCAGGAGCTGAGTGATGTTGTAAGGCAAGTAACAGCCTAATAGGATTTGCTCTTGAGCTGCAAAGGAAATAGCATTGCAGCAGCACTGGATTAAAAGAGCAGCTGTAAAAAGGTAGAAGACCACGTCTCAAACTGTCCCTCTGCCTGGTTGCTTTCAGACTCCATCCCAAATTCTCATTTGTTCCAGGGACCTGTGAAACAGTGGAGATGACATTTGGAAGAATTGAAAGAACAGTACAGGTCAAAATAGATTGGCAATGGGAAATGAGTTACTGATTTCACCGTTCACACAGCTGCAACTCTGGAGTGGAAGTGCCCTCCTTGCTTTGAGAGATCAATATGAGAAATGAACCGAAAGATGACATGGAAGTTTTACTAGATTTTGGGCCGTTTATGGCCCTCACTTGCATACTATAAAAGTTCCCGCTTTCTGTGTCCCCACTGAAGGGAATTATCCTTATCCCGCCTCTGAAAATCCCAGCAGGGAGAATGCTGCTGCAGGAGTCAGGCATAGCCCCAGAAGTTGTATTTGACCGCTTGCAGTAGCTTGAGGTGATGCTGAGGTGGAAGGAAGCTGCGATACCACATAGGCTGCTTTGTGGTTCCGGCATTTCCATCGGGGTTTCAAACCACCTGATGTGTCCTTGGACGGGGTTTGTGGGGGATTTGATACCTCCCTTGGGAGTGACACGAGGAAAGGTTGAAAAATATGCGTCTGACTTCATATTTCAGGCATCAGTTTAGAGTTTTTAGGACTCAGGAACGTGACTCAGGCTTTTTGCTGGCAGAGATCCTCGCTGCTCGTCTCAGGGGCGCGCACAGGGACTGGGCACTGCAGAGCTTTTTGGCTTGTGTCACTCTCGCGGTGAAGGAGCAGAGGGTTTTCACTGCAGTCTTTCTATGCCCTCTGCTGGCTTATTTATGAATTAAGAGTTTATTTTTACAGAACAGAAAACCTGACCTTTTTCCCTAGGATTTTGAAATTTATCTCCAAAAGGTTTGCAGACTGCAGCTTGCTGCTGGCTGTTGTGGCTGCACATAGGCACCAGCTGGTTTTGTGAGGCCCTTTTCTGGGGGAATTATGATTGCCAGAAGTGGGAAAATGAGATTTCTACAGGCTTAGCAACTGGGGCAAAAGATGTCTGTCCCGTAGGATGAGGTGCCCTGGGTTTCCCAGCCAGTTTGGTTTCCGAGTCCCGTAAGGGGCTGTCTGATCAAATTCACTTCTCAGCCTCACGGCAGGTGGTTGCAGATGTTTCTCTTGAGCAGCCCCCGAGTTTGTTCCTCCGAGTCCCGCACTTAGGAGCCAACCTGCCAAAAAAAGGTGCTCCCTGTTGCGGAGCGTGGCAACGCTGCGAGCGGCCCGTGCTGACGGCGCAGGGTCGGTGCTGTCACGGCGTCGGTGGGTTTTGTGGTTTGTGTGCAGTAGCTGCACCGTGTTGCTCCGGGTGGGAAAATCGGAGCCTCTCCCTGCGCGGTGGGTCTAACTGGAAGCACAGGATTACTGGAAGCACAGGATTACTGATTTGCCTGAGCGTGCGCATGCCAGAGGATGCGTTTGCAGATTTGCTGTCTGATAGCTGGGGCACATCTCGGATCCTCCCACAGGTTTGGAGTTCTGCTTTAGTGCAGCAGCTGCAAGTGCCTTTTCACAAGAGGAAGATACCACAACTTTCATTTTCTGTGTTGGGTGAGAAGTTGCAAGTGGTGTGCAACAAGTTCTCATAGTGACCTTTAGCTTGAGATTGTCTCTCTGCCACAGGATGTTTTGGGAGCAGCTGCAGAAATGGGAGTGCTGAGTCGATTTGGCTTTTCCTTCCCCACTCAGCTGAATGCCACTAACCAGGGAATGGGTATTTCTGAGAGTTGATCTTCAGAGCTCTCTTCATCTCCTGGTTATTGGCAATAAACCAGGGTTGTATCTCAGCTTACTGCTGGTAGTTACACTTACAAAAGATTTCATAGTCCTTCCAAAGTAAGAAATAGTACTTTACTTTCTAAATCCTGCCGTTTCCAAAAGAGCACCGTACTCGTGTCTGTAACGAGGCGTGATTTAGTTGCAGAATGAAGACTCTGTGTATTTATGGCTTCTAGTATGGTTATGTCTGACAATCATCTTATTTTTAGAGGAGACAAAACCTCTAAAGCCTATCTCCAAGCTGTTCAGATTTTCGTATTTTTAATAACCATGAGGTGCTAGCAAAATCTTGAATTAAAGCCTATAGTTAGTGCTGTCTGTAGTGGGGTAGGGTTTTTTTGGGAAACGTATTTTTAGCGTTGTCAGGTTGCGTTTGCAAAGCTGATAGGCTTTACATGTGTATATAACCAGCCAGGGAACACATGGATAATTCAGATTTCCACGTTTTCTTAAAATGCTCGTTGGGTCTTGCCTTCATCTGGTTCCCAGCCTCAAAGTTACAGGCCACCTCCTGCCATCCGTGATGCCATCAGAGCAGTGATACGAATGGGGACTTCTGGGTGTTGGTGGCCTATATGCTAAAGGGACTATGTGTCCAAAACTTCTCTGGGTGGAAGGATTTCTTTGGCCTTTATCTCCTCCCAGCTTCCAGTCAAGAGAAGCGCACTGGGTCACTGGACACAGCGCTGGTGCTGGGAGCAGGGCATGGGAGATCAAGCCTTAATTCATCCACAGACTCCCACTGTGCCTTTGGGGTAATTATAGCCTGTCCATTCCCTTCTTCATCTGTCAATGAAGATAGTAGTGCATCAGTGAGAACTGTGGATGCTGGAGTCTTGAGGACAGAGACATTAAACCATATGAGGCATCTGGTTATTAGCAGGGCCGTGGAAGTATGACAAATCTGTCTCTCATTGAGGCTAGAAGCCTCCCAATGAGGAGCACCTCCTGTTTTCTTCTCCTGACCTTTGTAAACTGATTTTTTGGCTGATTTCTTGACTCCAAGATTATACACAAGACTTCCACGGTGTCACATGTCACAGAAAAGCGGGAGTTTGAATTGTGATTTTTTTTTTTTTTTTTTTTTTTTTAAAAAAAAGAAAAATTCATTCTGCAAAGTATCGCTGTACAAGTTGTCTCTTTCAGGATCTTTTCCTCCTTAAATGGAATAATAAAAGTTGGAGTCACTCGAAAGTGAGGGACACTGCAACATTTTTCTCCAGTTAGCTATAAATGCTAATTCATTCTTTGGGTTAATGTTACCAAACATTAAGGAATAACTGGGGTCTTTGACCACTTTGTGGGTGCTTCAAGCAATTGCAAGTATCTTACTGTTTCAAGTAATATCTCGTAGGGTATTGATACAGAGGATGTGTCTTGTTAGTAGCTGTTATCAGCCAGCTTCTGGGGAAACTACTGGGATAATTTCTGCTTTCCTCCATGACTCTCTCAAGAAAAAAAAATTGTTCTAGTTTTGCTAACAACATACCTAGGCATTTTCAGAGAATGAGGTCCCAGTTTTCTTTTAAGTGCTGTGGTTTGCCCCATCCTTGCATTTGGACCACCTGAAACCTGGCCGGGGCTGTAACTCGTGTTCTCACAGGAGATGAGGCACACTATAACTGAAAAAAACCCCAATTGTGGTGATAGGTGCTACATACATTAGAGAGAAGATGGTGGCCCCCGTGGCGGATGTTCGGAGGAAGGTGCAGACCAACCCCGTTCGGTGCATCGTGCCCAGCGGGGGGTGTGTGTGCACTGGGTGCTTTGGGACCCTGTTCCGGTCCCAAAGCTGTGGAGAGCAAGCGTTAGAAATGCTGGGCAACGCGATTGTGAATGAACCTTTTAGCAACAGTGGCAGGACTTTGGACCTGTTTTGGTCAGCAGGGAATATTACCAGTGGTTCATGTCCTACAATAAGCTAAACCTCTGTATTTTGGGAAAAGACCTAGAAAAATTCACAAGGGTAACACAAAGGGCTGAAGCATGGTCAGAAGCTGATGGCCCTTGGTGGATTTGGTATAGAGCAAGGCCAGGCCATCTGCAAGCAGCTAGGTACGTCCCCCCAGTCACACCAGAAGCCTCCAGGAGATGTAGCATGGGTAGGAAGTATCTTGAAAGAAAAGCAGCTATGCTTAAAAGGAGACTTGATTTTACAGATACTGGCTTGCAGGAGGGTCGGTGTATTTGTATTAGACCTTTGTTAGCAGCTAAGTGATGTCAGCCTTGGCTTGTGAAGGAGAACAGTCCCTGGGTCCGATATGGCCTTTTGCAGTCGTGCCTTCCACCAAAGTGACTCAAGTCCCTCTACACCCAAAGAGTCCTTTCTCTCCCCAGAAGGCTCTGTCTACCCTCCTGGTGACTCCAGCAGCACAGCAATGCTGTTTTCTTTGTTCACCTCCTGTCCCCTTTGTAGACCATCTGTAAGCTTCTGTTTATGGAATTGGAAAAGACCTTATATTACCTCTGGAAGTACTGGGAAGGGAGTCTTTAGTTAAGATTTTGGGGAATGAGGAAAACGACATCCTGTTATTAATTTAATTCACTTTTACGTGGATCTTATCGTCAGGAAGACTGTTGAGTTTTGCAGGAATTGCTCTTGATGGGTATCCCAGCTTTACTCTAAGAACTTGTAACTTTTTATTATAGTATGGGCAGATCCTATTATTACACTGCTGGATGAACACACACGTGAACAGACTACTCTCCTAAACCACCATTGCAAACCTGTTGCTCTGCTCCATGACTGTGTCTCTCAAGTGCTGGAGATCTTTCTGAAAAAGCCTCTTGTTCCATTTGCTACTTCTGACTCACATGTCTCTTGAGCATGGCCATACATGGAGACCGGTGGTGCCTGATTGCTGTAACCTGGCAAAAGATCCAGAAATTAAGAGTCTCTTATTTCCTGTAGGCCACCAAACGATGCATCTCCCTGTTCAGTTCAGGAGTGCCTGTTGAAGCAGACCTCCCAGGTGTCCACTCTCACTGTGCTTTGGAGGCAGTAATTGCTCTTAATGACCCTAAGCAGCCTCACTTGGGGCCTCCACACCATACCCGGGGCCCGGCAGCCCATTTAAGCTCTGCCCTGGTTGCTGGGTCCTTTCTTGAGCAACATGGGAGGAGTGCTGCTCTCCAGCTCAGCCACAGCCGTGCCTTTGCCTGGCCATGGGCCCTGCTGGGCTAGACACCAACCTAGGTAGGGCCTGGTTTCCTGGCTTGACCTTGGAGCTGCCTCACCACCGTGGAGCTGCCTGATGATCAAAGCGCTTTGTCTGACCCTGTAGCCTTGCTGGACCTGAGCCTGGTCTGTAAACTGACTCACCTGCTTTACCTTGGACCTCCTTCGTCAGCATACATGTGCCTAATGATCTGAGGTCTAGCTGATCCTGGCCACCATCTCCAGGCCTGGTCTGGTCACTTGCTTGGGCCCTGTGGCATAGGGCTGGCGAGTGAGGCGCCATCTGGCCAACTGGGTTATCTCTTTGCCTGCTGGTTTGCTGTCCATTAGAAAGCAGCCAGCCATTGCTACACGTTGTGAAGCCAACCCGAAATGTTTTAGCCAGCGCTGGGTCCTCGGCACCAGCTAGTTCACCCCCTGGGTGTGCTCCTGCTGGGACTTGGTAACGTGAGAGTAGACAAAACGCTGTGCAGAAAGCAGGCATCTTCGCCACGTGTTACTGTCAGAAGTGCCACTGGAGATTGTTGGGCTTCAACACTGTGAGCTGTGCTCGAGGTATGAGCCCCATGCGGTGGGAGTTAGGGCACTCCAACACTGGAGCCAGCAAGTCTTAAACTTTCAGTCAAAAAAAAAATGAAGCGGGTGCAGATTACAGAGAGAAAGTCTAAGGTGTGTCGCACTGTCTTGAAAATTTTATGTATTATTGCCTGTTCTGCGATTGCTTTGCCTGAGGTTTGACCCTTGTTGGTAAAATTCTTCTCTGACCCTTTTCTTGCCAGCCGATGTCTCATCCTGCTCAGCCATCCCCACAAGCACCGCCCTTCAAAGTCCTTGTGGAGAGATGTCGCTCCGAACCCCTCTCCCAGAGCACCCCGATGGGGCTGGACCAGGTGGGAGGGCGCATGCAGCACTTGCTCAGAAGACGTGGTGAGTAGCTTTGCGGTGTTTTTCTCCCAGATTTGTTTTTTTGGTCTCACCCGTGCTGCAGAGCAAGCCAAGGGGTTGAAAAGTCAGAGATGGGCTTTGCATCTGTGCTTGTTACAACCCTGGAGCCAGGTGAGGGAGCTCTGATAGCCACATAAGGAGGTTCTCGCTAGCTAATAAGATCTTTTTGTATACAGTGTATTTATGAAATAAGGCTTTTTTCTCTCTTTAATGTCTCTGAACACAGTCCCTATAATTTGGTTACGAGAAGATGAACAGATAGGCACATGAGGTGTAAAAGCTGTTCAGCAACTTCCGTGTGAGTTTTCGTTTGGTAGTTTCCCTTTGGCTTTCTGCCCCCTTAACCAGCCTCTGTTGTGAGTACTTGCCATTTGGGGGTGGCGAGCGGTGATGGATACTGAGGTTACGACTGGGGTCTGATGTTTGTTTGGAAGCACAGCGAGAAGTTTTTTTTCTCCTATGCTTGGGTAGTCTTCCTGATCAAGAAGAGAAGCTCATGAGCCAAAGACCATGATGAGCTGCCCTCTGCATTTGTCCTGCTCAAAACAACGCTAGAGAAAGCGCTACAGAATGTATTTGCTGGAAGGGTCTTGTGTTGGCAGGTAAATAGGCTGATGTTTGAATAGATGACATCGGGTTTTTTAAACCTCTCATTAAAAAGATTGATAATTAGAGTAAGGAAATTATTTCCTGAGGGCATACTGCTAACACCAAGAATTCTGTGATTTAGCGATGGGCAGGCACGGGAGCGCTGCCAGACTGTGCTGGCGTTGCTCGGCAGCACACGGGGGATCCAAGCCGTTAATGGATGGTGGCAGCACATCAGGGTTAAGCAGAACGAGGAAGCAAAAGGCCAAAGTGTCTGCCTCTTTCATGGATGGCTCCTCTGCCGGGGTGCACGCGTTCCGAGCACACGGGGAGTCACACACGCATCCCTCAACGTGAGCGTGGCCGCGTTTGCACGTTGCTCCCGAGTGCTACTATGTCGGCACGTTGCCTCTGGAGCCTGGTAGCAGCCTCTTGCTATAATCGGCGCTCGCGCTGCAGCTCGATTTTCTGCGAGTCTAGAAAGTGAAACGCGTGTTGCTAAAAATAACGGCAGGCTGCCTGCGTCAGCATCGCGGTTAGGAAATAGGTCTCAGTGCAATCTCTCTCCCAGCAACGCTGGAAGAAAATCGGGATCGCTGCCCACCCAGCCATGCCAGGGCTGCAGCGAGGTCCCAGCTCTGCTGCGCTCTGTGCTGCTGTCCTGGGCAGAGCAGAGCCCCCACCTATTTGATTTGGGGGCAGGGGGCACGTAGGGCGCGTGTGTTTTGCCCCTGTAAGGTAAAGGTGATCCCCAGGAGCGGGGGTGTGGATCTCTGCTCTCCCAAAGCCTGGGACCATTTACCCTTTGTTATCTGGACTGACCAGTCTGAAACTTCTCCGAGGGGCGTCAGGAAAAGGAAAATGAGCATTGTGTATCTTTTCAGGGAAGAATTCCAGAATTTGGCTGTTTTCTGTCGATGCCTTTCTCCATGAAGGGGAGTACAAGCCTCCAGGGGATGGGAACACTCGTGGGTGTGTGTATGTGTACGCAGGCACGTATATGTGTGCTGCCCGGACACATGTACCTGCTGACAGGAGCCTGTGCTGGCAGCTGCCATGGGGGCACGAGCTCTGTTTCCTTCCTCCCAGTGACTGTTGCTCCAGGCTAGGGGTTGTGAAGAGTCCAGTGGAGGAAGGGATTAAAATCGAACCTTGCCAAATGTGGGAGGGAAAACCCCTGGTCTCACACAGAATGGCAGCTTCACCCCAAAAAAAGAGAGGGATAGGATGGGGAGCTGAATATTTGGGTTGATCAGAAAAGCAGAGCTTAATTTTGAAAGGTGAGTTGCCAGCCCTCCTCCACCATTTGCCTCTTCTTTACAAGCTGTTTCGTGCTTGGGTACGTACCATCTGTAAGGCCAGGCTGGGGTTTGGTGTAAGATCTTGCTTAAAGCTAGATCAGAATTGCATCTATGAGGGATTGGCCTGAAATGCTTGGGGTGAGAAGTAGCCCAGTTTCTTTGAAAAACAGCTTTTATGGGCTTTTCCACTTGTGTTTTCTGCATAAATTCGAGGAGCTGTTTCTTTTTCAAGGCGTTGCATCATATGGCCCACAGTGACTGTAAAGCTGGGATTTCTGCAGGTCCAAGCTGCCGAGGTGCTGTTTGCAGTTACAACCCAAGGAGCTATTGCACTTTGGATACTGGTGCATGCAGATGAGGCTCCTGTGCTGCCTGGTGCTCCTGGGAGAGCATTCTGGCCTCACACCCAGCTTGTCTGACCCCACCTGCTTACACCCCCTCTGAATTTGGCTCTCGGCTCTTAGTTTGTGCCTGCATTTTTGTAGTATCCAAGCTGCACTGTTTTTCTTGTATCCCAAGAGCACTGAATAAAGCACCTAAATATACCCTCTGCTCTCTTTTTCTAAAGAAGAGGTTGAATGAGTCTCTTGCAAACAATTTTGTTTCTTTCATTTAAAAGAACAGCCTCCGCCCCCAGCCTGAGCTAAAGCACAGCATTTATCTTTTGTCATTCCTTTTTTTTTTTTTTTTTCCTGTGGATTTTATCCTGGCAGCTGAGAACGAACAGGCTTCAAAGACTCTGAAGGTGCGCGGGAACTGCAGGAACGGTGGACGTCGATGGAACCTCTTCAAGCCTGGAGCTGAGAAGCTGCAAATCAGTAGGGTAAGGTGTTGGAAATACGCCTCTGCCTGCTTCAGGGGTGGTGTTTACCTGCCGCATGTTTGGCCCTGGAAACTAACAATATGCTTTACTAACAGCTTCCTGAACCTGTGGTTCCTTCAGCTGCAGACAGGGATTTTTTTCTCACTAGAGTTGTTTTGTAGCAATGAGAGAATAGGTGCGTTATCCTTTCGCCCTGGATTAGTTTTCCTTCAGTGTATATCGGAGGCTTTATGGTCCAACGGAGACATTGGGCCTCCCATTTCTTTGGCTGAGTGCTCCTTGCAGGTGGAGGGAACTGTGACATTTCAGATCACCTGTAGATTTGCTCTGTGGTTTCGACGATTTTATTTTTTTTTCCCTTCCCTTTTTAACCATGTGTCCTTTGGGTTTGGTACTGCTACCAGCACCGTCTCAGTGACAAAATCGTGTCTCTAGTTCTTCCCCAAAGTGTTTTGCAAATATAGGTGCAAAACATTTTTTTGTTTTTTGTGAATGGTGCTTCATTCACAAAGCGGGGGAAGTAAAAGCTCTTGTGGGCCTGGGGATGTCTTTCTCTGGGAAAAATTCAGAAAAGATGGCAAAAATTGTACCGTTTGTCTGATATGTTTCCTTGCTCGGGTGGGTGTTGGTTTTCATCTGTGCTGTGCGTTTGAAACCTGGAGACCTTGGTTATTGCATGGTCTTGTTTCAGATTTGTGTTATTTGTGAGTCTGGTTTCACTGGTACCCGACATGTAAGACTCTGGGTTATCCAAAAGCCAATAGATTCAGTAATGTGATGCAAGGAGAGTTTTCCAGTGGATAGGGCAGGGGAGGTTTAACCCTTGTTGTTACTCGAGGGCAGACAAAGGATGATCAGGGCGCCAGGAATTTCCCTGCTGGAATCAAGAGCGGGATCTGACCTTCTGTGGTTGTGGCTCTGTGGCTCTTTCCCTCCCTGTTACTGTCCTTCCTTACCAGTCCTTTATTGTATTCGTGTTCCCTTTGATATCTGAGGAACTGGCTTCCTGAAATGTGATTTCCAGGGAGGATCTGGCCTCTGTGTCTGTTTTTCCACCATAGAAGTAGTAAGTTGGCAGTGAGACTGACTTCTCCAGCCTGCTTGCGTGGGTGTTGGCTTCCAGGGAAGTCGTGCAGGGATGAACCACTGTATTTCAGTCACTTGTGACTTTCTGGAATGCCATCTTGCACGACTTCCGTTTTCTTTCGTGATTTTTTGTGGGCTGAGATATAAGCCAGAGGATAGATAGACAAGGAGTTTAGCCCTCCCTTTTCTCTCTCTTCCCTTTGGGTCCTGCCTTGCTTCTGAGACACAAACTGCGTCTTCCAGCTCAGGAAGGCTGTTTTGGTTATAGGCGTGCTGAACATCTAAGCTCCTGGAAGATAAAATGATCCAAATCCAATAGAGCTGTTTGCCCTCGGGGCCAGAATAAAGGCAGGCGACTGCAGAGTTGCTGTTACAGCAGTGAAGTATCCTGCTCTACGGTATGGAAGCCCTACCTCAGAATATCATCATATGTGTTATTCATATAAACCATTTCCACGTTCAGGATCTGGTGCTGACCAGTGTGTGGATATGTTTGGTCTACTTTAATTAATCAAACACTTTCTTAATCTCTGAAGAGGAGCCGTATATTTTGCAGCCTTCATAGCTGTCCTTCGGGGCCCTGCTTGGAAACCAAGGTGCTATTGTGTTTTGACACAGTATTGCTACTGAATGCGTGAGAAACAGGATGATCTGTGTCCTGAGTCATCTCAGGAACAGCAGACCTGTTTCTGGTAGCAAGTAGAGCCTGACACTAAAGCACTCTTACAAGGGCAGTGGAAAATTGAAACTTCAGCGAACCGAAAGTACTGCTGAAGTTGGGGAAGGGTTGGTTAAGAAACTTTGCTTCTCCAGGGAGGATATCTAGGAAGGATGTTGGACTGGAAAGGGAATGAGCTTCTCATGAGCACAGAGACCTGTGTGTGATGTTCGGCTCAGACAGGGGCATGCCAAAGGCCCGCGCATCACTGGGACAGAGAATTGGGTTTGGGTGCTGATCAGGACTCCCTCGGAGACTTGTTCAGCACTGCCGTTAGGCAGCGTGTTGCTCAGCCTGAATTACGGCGAATGGGCAGGTGTGAAACCTGCGCTGGGGTTTATAAATCAGAGGTACTGTGTTACGTGCTGCAAGAGTGGGATATATAAATGTAGCTCGCAACAGCAGTGCTGGAAAATTCATCTTTCGCCTCTGCCCCAAGCTGAGTGAAGATCTACGGGTCTGTAAATCATCTCTTTGCCAGAAAGAAATCTCTTTTTTTGGCAAGATTTATAAATTTGAGGTAAGATTTGTGGGCTTGGGTATCTCGTCAGGTGCGTTCATTGACAGCTGACGACCAGTCAGGTGGCAGAGCTGGCACAGAAGGGAGTGATTTATACTTCCAAACCAGAGGCCAGGCTTCTGTGGAAACTGTGCCTGATTCCATCTTGAATGGGAATGTGTGAGGTGAGGGGAGAGGAAGAGGAGACTGACAAAGCAGCGGGCTTGTCTTAGCGGCATTGGTGCCCTCTCGGCCCTTGGAGAGATGTGGGTGGTTGAGAAAAAAGAGCGTTGGTATCGCTACGTGCCGTGCAGAAATGCAGAGCTGGCGATGAGCAGCTGCCTTGTGAACCCTCGGAGGCTGCTTGTTCTTTGCTCTGTGCAATGTGCTGATTTTGGCAAAAAGCATTCCCCGTTTCCCCTTTCCCCGAGGCGGGTAGAGTTGTATGGGTGATTTAGAAATGGCATCTCTTCACTACCTGCTGACCCAGAAGCCTGGGCTGAGAGGCCGACCCTAAGCCCAAGGAGGAACCCGCCTTGTCCTGACCACTGTTTGTCGCTCTTGCTTGTCACATCTGCTAACAGGGTCCATCATGCAGCTGGCTGCATCTTCGTCCCTCTGTCCAGCCGGCGGGGATGGCAAAATGCAGTTGCAGAAGTGGTGGTAGCAGGAAAGGAGAGAAGGGCAAGGGTCTAATCCTGTGCCCCATCTCGTCTTCATCCGAGGAGTGCACATGTGCATGCACGAACCTGTGGTTTTTCTTACTGCTCATGGCTCTCTCCTCCTATCAGTCATGCCCAAGCTGTCCTAACAAGTTTTCTGTGGAGTAGATAAGGTTTGTTGTTCCCACTTGGTAGGTCGGAGTAAGAAAACTGAAGCATTAGAGGGTGGTGCATGTAGAGCCACGCAATAATTCTTTTATTTCTGTCCTAATTTCAACAAGCAGGACAAAAAGTAAGTAGGATCAAGCTGAGTCGACTTTTAACAGCTTTCAGTATTTTTTATTTTTTTTTTCCCAGGAGTACACTTCTCAGCCTGGAGAGAACTCTGAATTGAAACAGTTTATGTGCAAAGCATTTTGTTTTAGCACTTAGGTCACTTTGCTTTTATGGGAGCAATTTGACACGATCAAGACAACTTGCACGGGACCTCAGGGTGCCCAAACCCGCAGGCTTTGCTGCAGCAGGCAGCTGAAATGCCAAAGAGTAACCCGAAAGGCTGCCCTAGCTCTGACGGGGCCCTCGGCATCTATCATGTCTCTGTGATTTACCCTCAGGCAGGTCCTGCCAGCTGGGACGTGGCTGATCCCTGGGGACAATGGGCAAAGGGAGAAAGGAGGTGCTTTCTCCAGCCCCAGTTCTGGGAGGTGTTTCATGGTCTGGGTGGCAGAAGCAGAGGATGACCGTTCCATCCTGGCTTCATTCTGACCCAAATCACTGGCTATTTATGAAAGGACTTGTTTCTTCTAGTTAGCTGTCCAGTCTAAGTCATCTCAGCCCTTTCCATAGACCGATGCCGTGGGGATGTACTCCAAAAGGACATTCAGCCCATCCTAAAGTCGGAACTATCCTCTCAACGTGTGGAGGCACGTGTGTGTTGGTTCTCTGTGTCTTACCTGTGACTAGAGGTTTAATTTTTAGCCTTTAACTTAGCAAAGATGACTGCAAACATTTCTGTTCTGTGCTCCTCCCCGCCCCCCCCCCCCCCCCCCTTCCTGTCCTGTGTGCTCTTGTACAAGGGACTAAAGCCCAAATTTATATGCTGGAAGAAGCCACCATCTCGTTAATTGGAATGGGAATTTTGCATGAGCACCAGCTTCTTTGACATCCCCTATACTAATAATAGGCAGGCCTGCTGCGCAAAGGTGTTGAATATTCACAAAAACCCCCACCAGCCCAGCCTGTCTCTAAGCCATGAGCTATTTTCAGAGGCTGGTGGGGGGTTGCCATTGCAATGATGGTGGATGTGTGAGTCCACAGCTCCCCGGAGCTGATTCCCCACTGGCGTGTTTATGAGGCATAGGAAATTCGAACAACGTGCAGCCTCCCCGAGAACGGAGCGAAGGGAAAGTTGATTTGGGTTCTCTCTTGCTCACACTGTGCTGCAACGAACAGGGAATGCTGCTTGATATTCAGCACCAGCTCTCCTGCTTTCTATTTTTATCTTCTAGCATAATGCTGAGTGAGCATTTTGTTTAGTGGGGTGATTTTTTTTTTATTTTTTTTTTTTTTCCCTACTTGAAATGTGTCCTGCACCATCTTTCTCTTGCTTTGCTAGTTAGGGGAGGAAGGGGGTGTGGCAGGGATCGTGGACTGCTGCATTCTGGTACGTGAGCTGTGTGTAATCGTAGTCATTTTTTTAGTCCTTCTGCCCATGTGAATAGGCTGACAGAAAAGCCTAGTCCCGTGGCTTTCCTGGTGCTAATTAGTTTAAATATCAGTGTGTTGGTTATGAGAGGTTTATATGCACGTATGGAGGGCCGCCAGGAAAATGCATCTTCTTTGAGGCTCTCTTCCCTCATTTTAAACGTTCAGTGCTTCTGCTGGCAGGGTGTGTCTGATCTCTGTATTTTTGGGGGGTTGTTTTATATCTTGGTAAACCTATTATGCTGCTCTACTTAGCAGTGCTCTGAGATCTTTATGTGGTGTTTCCCATTGCTTTCCTCCGTGGAGCCACTCTTAGGCATTTCTAAATGTTTTTTTTTGCGAGTTCTGAAAAAACTCTGTCTGTGCAGTATTGTTCAAAAAAAAAAAAAAAAAGAAATAACAATGGGCTTGCTCATTCAAGGAGGAAACGGCAATTCAGTCCAGGGTGACAGATCCTGATGCCCCTGTCTCGGAGCCTCATAACTCTCTAATGCTGTTCGATGGTCCCCATCTGTCTGCGTGAAGAGTTCTCAGGCAGGATCTCTGAATTAGTGGGGTTTGCAGCAGCGGGCAGCCTTTTAAGCACCTGAGGTCTGATGTGTCTGATCCGATTTATTTTGTGAACTGGTCAGAGCACGGAGAGCATCGAATGAACGCGCATCGTCTCCGGTGAACTCTAGGTCATCCCTAAACCCATTTGCATCCATTTTGCACGAATGGGCCGTGCTTTGAACTTGCTCCCCAGTGACTGTGGTGAATATTAGTGAAAATACACTTTAGGATTCCTGGTACCAGAAGCGAGCAGTGCTTGGAAACTTGCCATGCTCTGCTTATTTTGTCTTGCTTAGAAATAGCGGCTGGTTTTGTACAGGGCAATGCTGGGGGGACATAAGCCTTGATTACTTTGGCACTGTTGGTGTGACACCATAGCACGGGTGTTTCTCCACCACACCTGGGGACAGCCAGGGCTTCAGTAAGCCTGAGTCCTTACGGGAAGGAGAAGCTTGAAATGTTGAAACGGTGAGCTTTGAGTTGTGCACGTGTTCTGGGTAGCGCAAGAGGGAGACTTCAAGTTCCAGACTTGGAAGAGGTTGGAAGAAGTTCTCAGCTGTTTAGAGGTTACATGTAAGCCTGTATTAAGAATAATCTCACCTTCCAGTTCGTGATGGTCTTCATAGTGCATTTGGACCTTGGAGTGTTTTCTGTGCCACTGCAGGTGGTAGGTACTCCATCCTACATGGTATTAAACGCGTCTATAATGGTGACTGTACATAATCACCTCTTCTAGAGTTCAAATTAAGCTCCCTATCCCCATCTTAAATGTCAGCTTGGAATGGATTCTTTTCCCTATTGCTCAGTAGTTCCACCTTGATTGCTCTGCTTCAACTCATTACTCAGCTCTGTCACTGCGCTTCACTCTGGGATATGGTTTATACAAAAGCAGCTTTAATGTAAACTCAATTGGTGTTGCATTGCTAAAACGTTAATGACATTTTGCTTGGCAGCAGCATATACTCTGTGTGGTTTGCCCTTCCCCAGTGCACTATGTTCTCAATAAACTAAAGTCCGTGGTAGGTGTAGCATGAAAAATCTCTGAGTAAATATTGGAACAAATGCTTTTGTAGTGCTTCCTAAGCTCTGGCTGCATTTGTGATTCAAGGCCACTGCAGTGTCACCAGTATTTAGCTGAAAAGGAGCTAAATTTGGGAGGGAAAGGAGAAAGCACAGGTCATAGCTTCAAAAATCTCTTCTGTGGCTGCTGAGATGTGACTCTTGAGGTGCAGCTTCCATACAACAGTGCTGCTGAAGCCACTGGTCACTGGCTAGGCTAGGTGAATATGTCCAGACACTCATCAAGGGATGAAGGGGCAGGGGTTACCGTGTGTGCGGCTCCCTGTACTCTCCGAGGTGCGGTCTGAAGCGCTTCACTGCATCATCAGGCTGATGTGGCCAAGGGCGATTCCCCTTTGGCTCCTGTGATGGAGAGCTGCAGGGTGGAGGTGGGAGGACTGTCCTACCCCAGTGGTGTTGTGGGCTCTGTGCAACACCATGCTGTGTCCAGAGCTCTTGGTTTGTTTCCGTTGACACCGTGGAAGGAAGATCTGGGACCGTCCCCTCTGCTCTTTTCCCCAGCCTGTCCTGGTCTGATGATACTCGTGTAACGTGGAGGGGCTACGCTCGTAAAAAGCGAACACACCCAGCCCCATTGCTGTGATGCTTTGACTGGCATGTGAAAATCTGGGGCTTGCAGGGAAAATGCAGTTGCTTTGGCTGGATTTTGCTCTGCGTTTGGAAGTCAAGAAGCTGAAGTAGAGTTGGGTAACAAGCTGCCGTTACCTGGTACCACAGGTAGGAATGAAGGGTCTAATTTTGTCCCTGGTTTTGTCCTATGGAATCGTAGTGGGTTTCATACCCGAATTAAACTTGTGACATTAACGTGACACTCTCAGGCTTGGAGAATGAGGAGTATAAAATTAACAGGATGAGAAGCTGCAAAGGGAACTTGGATATTATATTAGTGAAATCACGTGATCTGCAATGAGCTCCTCGATGAATCAGGGAAAACTTCATCTCTTAATGGACTGCACAGAATATAGAGAATAATTCCCCTAATAAATCTCTTTCAGTTTCTAATATCTAGGGAAATATATTATCCTGTTGTCCAAAAACCTGGAGAGATCCGTCTTATCTGAGCAAGAATAGATATTTCATGTTAGCTCTGTCTGGTGTGGTAGGGTCAGCGGTTGCATTCCTGTGGAGAAAAGATGGAGTAATAGCTGTGGCAGTACTGCTGTTACCGGGGTGAAATACCATTTGCCGTCACAGTACCAAGACAGACTCTGCACAGCAGGATGCACTGCAGCGTCCTGTGAAGAGCTGGGGAGGCTGCAGAGCCTGAACCACCATGGTGAAACCACCCCCTTGTCCGGGACGCAGCACAGAGCCTGTGGCCCTTGGGGGACCACTTTTGGAGGGGTCTTTGGCCACTGACCTTGAACCAATCTTGTCCTCAGCAGTGGATTTAGCTTGCTGAATGTGGATTTAACTTGCTTGGGCACTAGTCGCTTCCCAGGTCAAGACATGTTTTCCTGCAAGCCTACACGCTAAAAAAACCATTGTCTGCTGTGATCCTGCTCGTCTGCTGTGGCTTTGCGTGGTGGTGGCGAATGTAGGGTTTCTCCCCAACGGTGCTGTATGTGATTTGGTCAGTGAGAGAAAGGCAAGTAAAATAATTGCTGCGAGCCAGAAAAGGCCTGCTGTAAACCACAGCTGGAGTGGGATGCCCGAGCAGCAGATTCCTCCAAGAGAGATGAGTCAGTACCAAATGATTCCCCTTTACACTCCTCCCCATACAAGAACTTGTATCTAATAGCAGAAATAACTCCACCACTGCCCTTTGTGTGATGGGTGCCCCTTAGCTCTCTGTCTCTTGACACGCTTCCAAATTTTTAGGTGAGTTTAGCCTTGCCTGGAGAAACAAGCAGGTCCCACTGCAGCCAGGCAGTGATTTGCAACTGTCTTTTAAAGGGGACTTGCTATGCTGTAAGGGTACTTGGTGTCTCTGAGATATTTAGATGTGGAAGTGGATATGTCAAATCAGCGTCAGCATAATGGTGGGGAAGGGACTGAGCTGAATAGCGAGCAGCATGTTGCCAAGCAGTGACAGGGCTGCCTTCTTGCAGTTGTCTTTCAGGAACTTAAATGGGCTGCAGTCAGGTGATATCCTCTAGAAAGTAGGAAAACAAAGAGAAAAGGGTAAGTTAGAGCTTTTCAAGACTTCACCATAGCAGCGATGCGCTCGGGTGTCTTGGCAATGATTTATCTGTGTTCCTGGAATGGCACAGGGCAGTGCTGACAGAAGCCTTTGTCTTGTGGGATTGCCCTCGTCTTGTGAGTGTTGACTCCCAGATGTTCAGCTGTGTGGGCCACTGCTGGCTTGGGACCTCTGGGAGGTGTCCACTGTCTTTGCAGACCTGGGCTCTGCACTGTGAGGCTTTTAGCTCCGCAGCAACTCCACGAAATGGTTAAGCAGCTAATGCAGCCTTTTGCAAACGGGTGTGTTATTTTGTCTCCATCAAGGCTGCTGAACAGTGGGCTGTCAGGTGTTTTCCCTGTGATTGCACTGCGTGGTGCTTGCTGTGTAATTCCCCTGCTGAAATATAGGACAGCACGATCGGCCGGGCAATGCTGTAAGTGAAGCTCCCAGGATGTGTTGTTTCAGTGCAGGGTAAGAAAGATGTTTCTAGACGCTCCTCCCACCTCTGGCAGCTCAGTGATTTGTGCAGGTGAGAAATTTCTTCCTAGAGATGGGGAGGGAGAGCTGTTCCCCACCACAGTCTCTGTCCCTTCTCTTTACTGTGGCCAGGGTTTGAGCTGCTCGTGGTGGTCTTGTGTTACTCCTTTATCCGTGCGACTTCACTGGAGCCAACGAGTGTGTAAAGTGAAATGCCTCAAGCCCTTTTAATGGTGGGTGCAGGGGTGGATGAGAGGGGAAGACGGTGAAGGGAGATGTCTCAAGTGTAAACGGAGCGATAACCCTGCCCAAATGTGAAGTTCTTGCTCAGGCAACACCGTCCCGGGAGGCAAAGCTTCGGGTGGGAGGGAAGAAAGAACCTGAAGCACGGGGACTTTCAAAACAAGGATGTGCTAAACCAAAAATCCTCCTGGCTGAGTCAGCCATGCAGGTTAGGAAAATGTTCGGTCCCACCTCCACAGCATTTTGCGGTGACAGAGTTGTTACAGAAATGGATTTTGTCCGTCCTTTGCCAGTAGTTGGGGACTGGACAAGAAGAGCCAGTGGTTGGATCGTTGTGTACCCGTAGTTTATTTCCCTACATTCCTTATTAGGGCCATCTCTTTCTCTTCTAAGACATCTCACTTTTATTTTTAACACTGGACAAATATCAAATATTCCTCAAGAGAGATCTGTGATTACAGCTCAGTTTTGACAGTTGAGAATAGTCCAACTGACATATTCGCTTCATCTGAAATGCTGCTATTTTGAGCTCTGCTTTTGTTTTTAACCATCAGTGATAAGTTTGCATTTCCTACGGATGATATTTTGGGTTGACGTGAGTTGTTACAAATCAGGTCTGCGGTGGATCTGGCTGTAGTGTTTAAAACTCCACCGTGTAAAGTGGTTCTCTTCCTGTGTGAGTTTTGTTTTGTCTTTTCCGTTTTGATACTCTTCACCCAAACCGGAGCAGAACTAAATCCCTGCATCCCAGCTGGTCATCACTAAATAATTTGGTTTACATCTTGCTGAAGCATTTTATAAATGCTTCTGCAGGAAGACTTTTTTTCCTCCTTTTTTTTTTTTTTGGCCTTAAGATAAAGGCAAACCGAACTTTACAGGCACTTCTTTGAAAATCAGACATTTTCCAGCTATTATTTTGCAAACTATTAGAGCGGCAGATCGTGAGGTGGGAACTCAGTTATGCAAACAAAGCCACGTCACTCTTGGCCAAAAATAGCTTCAGTAGATGTGCATTAAGGTGGAAACAAAGGCCTTTGGTGTACATACAGCAAACAGCAAGGGGAGGGAGGCGAGAGGGGAAGCCACAGCTTGTTGTTTAGAGCCTCTCAGCAGATATTTAGAGAAGGTGCGTTTTCCAGAGACCAGCAGAGTGTTGCTGCTTGTAGTTTCAGTGGGGTAGGAGTCACTGCCTTTCTTATGCAAAGAGGGGACTAGGGTTTTGAGAGATGGCACTCTGTTCCCAGGGGTGGTGGTAATTTTTAACATCCAGGTCCCACACAGAGCATGAAGTAATGCTGGAGAATAGTTAGAAAATGTTTTCTTTCCTTTTCTTCCCCTACTTAGTCCCTGTCTCGCACAGCAAAAGCCTGGTCGTTCCTGCAGCCTCCTGTGATGCTTAAGTAGCTCGTTGGTTCCTTGCTGTGGGAGATGGTTTCACATCTCATTGCAGAGACGTTTTCTTTTGCTTACTTTGGCGTAAGTCTTCTGTTTTCATTTCAGCCTCATCCAGCACTGCAGTGCCCTAAATAATTTTGAGATCACCCTACTAGCTATTTGCTGTGTGCTTATGGACACGCTGCCTGTAAGTTTACCGGGTAGCTGCAGCAGGGATGTGGTCTGGCTTCCTTTAATATGCTGCATGTTACTCTCCACCAGGCTTAAAATAAACTTTTTTTTCTTTCTTCTGCAATGTTGCCGCGCTGAGCTCCCTTTGCAGGGATGTGTTTAATTGCAGTTTGTTATCTAGCTGTTAGGAGATCATATAGTGTTCCTGGCCCAAGATACAGTTTTGGATAAATAGAGGAGATAAAGTAGGAACTCAGGTATGGAAAATGCGGCTTGTAGGTGTGCAGATGTAGTTTCCGTTGGATTAAAGCCTCCTTTTTATGAAGACTTGCAATTTCTTGTCTCACAGTACTTTTCTGGGATGAGTCAAAAGAGGCCTATAAAGTTGAACAAAGGCTTGCTGTCTTCTGTAATGGGCAAAAAGATTCCCAGGCACTGTTCACTACCTATTCCTCACAGAGATTTTTTTGTCTCAATTAGAAATCTTGTTCAAATAATCTCTATATTCATGTAGAATTGCGAGTGCTTGTCAGAAAATCTTACTTAATGTGTTCAAATAGGAGTTCTCTATTCCTGCTTGTCCTTTTTTTCCAAAGGTATATATAAACTTTTTCTCTTGCAAAAATTTCCAAGCACAGATTTTTATGGTTTAGGTTCCCCCTCCAAGTTTTGTTATAGGTATGTGTCTGGTTCAAGCATTAGGATGCTTTGTCTCTTCCAAACTTGAGTGTTTTCCAAGCAGGATTCCCATGCATGTTGCTGTTTTGGTTGTGCCAGTTGAGTATTGCTGTATTCCAAAATAGCTGACCTCAGCTGAACATCAGCATGCACAGCTACACAGAAAGGGGAGATTAGTGCTGATTTATTGGCCTGTCAATTAAATAAGAGCACTAGGATTCTGACTGCATGGCTGAGAGGTTAAGTATTGTGGTGACAGCAAAAGATCAGCTTTCTTAAATGTAACTGCTCGTTTCTATACGTTTATGTTTAATTAAAATATTCCTACATCCTGCACTCTTCAACATTAATTCTGAGATTTATTTTGAACCATTGCCAGGGGAATACATTGTTATGGCATCCTCTTTCCACATCTATTAGCAGGAAGAGGATAATTGAGGAAATCTCACACAGATTTAATTGGGGACTGAGGGCAGGAGCAGGGAGGGGGAGAAACACAACACAGAAGTAGGTCAGAAGTTTGGCGGTGGATAACTCTTGCTTGGCGCTGAGCAGTTGAGCTGAGCGGCGCTGTGACAGGCAGCGGGTGGGTCTGCTGCGATTTTGGGGTTAACCAGGTACTTGGTGGTGGTGTGAAAGCAGGTGCCTCCTATATAGCTTATATAATGTGCTGCCTATAGGCCGGTGCAGGTCCAGGTCGTCTCTGTGGCGTGGAGCGTGGTGCAGCCGCCTCTGCGGGAGCCGCCAGGGCAGGCGGCGATCCCTCGTGGGTTTGTACAG
This sequence comes from Leptosomus discolor, assembly GCF_034619465.1. NCBI lineage: Eukaryota > Metazoa > Chordata > Aves > Leptosomiformes > Leptosomidae > Leptosomus > Leptosomus discolor. Next base: position 47,628,846 of record NC_141399.1, on the reverse strand, counting down.
AAGGGGTGAGGAGCTGGGGGTGGCTGCGAGCAGGTCAGCCTGGTTTTGGGGGCAGGCTTTGGGCGATTTTAAGCTCTCAGCTGGGGGGCAAGCGTCGCACCCCGTTTTGCAGCCGCCTTCTCGCGAGGGTGAGCCCTGGGCCGCGTGGCGGGTGGTTACTCCCTTTGCACCCTGTCGGCCTCTCCGCTTGCACCGTGGAGCCACGGCTCTTGTGCTGGCAGCAGCGTCTCTGCAGCCTCCGAGGAAGGGTCAGGATCTTCTCCCAGTTCCTGTTTCATTATTTGCTTTGTGGGTGATGTGGCTGCAACACGTGGCGCTGTTCTGCAGCTCTGCATTAGGTGTTCTTGCGCTGATGACGCTTGTGCTGTCTGGTTAGATCCACACGCCCTTTATGCTAAACTCTGAATGCACAGTGCAGATGCCTAAGCAGGCCACGTTCAAAAAGCCTCGTGAAGCTGCAGTCTTTTGGTCAGGGCTCTAAAAATGTGCTGATTTTCTTTGGGGCACTGCTCTGTCTTCCAGACCCTTAGCCTGGTGGCTCCTTCATCCAGCTTTTAGGCTCTAAGGTCCCACTTGCAGTGCAGAACTTGGGTCTGTACTTTGGACTTGCTCTGATCTGTGCCTAGACAGTCCTTAAAGCAAACCTCTACCACGTATGGCCCGTGGGCTGGGCTGCACCCCCAAAGCAGGTTCCTGCCCACTGTGGGACGCTTATGCACCAGCATGACTGTCCACACGTGCCAAGAACTGACTCGGGATGCACGGGTATGACACCCCGTAACCAGCAGCATAAGGGGTTACGTGGGTGTTGAGGGTCCCCCCTCTGGGGACAGCATCAGGCTGGGGACATCGAAGCGTGGTGTGGAGGATGTGGCAGGCAAAAGCAGTAGAGGAGAAAACCCCACAGTGCTCATGACTGGTGGTCTTTTTCATAACTCATTTGTGGTCTTTAACAGCCCACCCCATGTGCTGCCAGGGTGGTGTAGGCAGGAGGATGTTAACTCTTCTGTACAGCCGTGAGATAAACAGAGATAACCGCAGTAAATTGTCCTGTTCTTTAATATTGTCTTCCTGAACACGTAGGATACTGGAAAGCTCATAGTTCTGCTGTGCTCCAGCGTTCCCAACCCTAGAAGGGACAGCACAGTGCTGGCCTTCGTGCAGCACTATTGTGACACTGTCACATCCCCCTTTTTTTTTGGTGCAAGAGACGTTGGGTACCAAAATGTTTAATTTGGTTTTACGCTGCTGGGCTGCAGCGCTCGATGCAATTGTGTCCCTTAGGGTTTTTTTTTGAGACTTGGGGGAAGTGCAGCACCATTGTGCTGGGGGAAGGCCAGTAGTGTGGGTGTGCAGCACGAACTCTGGATTTGCTGGCTAGGATCACCGTGTCCAAGGATGCTCAGGGTGGAGGAACAGAAAGAGGATGGCCTGTGGAGTTGCCCAGCGCCTGGGAGGAGACGAACACCGGCGGCACGGGGTAGCGCGGTGACAACCAGCAGCAGAGCTGGGTGCACTTTGCTCGTTGTCTCCTAAAACTGGAGCCGGCCAAAGTCTGTGCCTTTCGCAGGCCTCCCCGCTGCCGTAAGCCCTGTGGTTTAGCTCCGAGCTGCGAGCAAAACAGCTCGAGCGAGAGATGCCTGTGCTGCCTGTTTGTTGTTGAATAGAGCTTGTGGCCCGCGGTCGGGACTGAGCCTGTTGTTGTGAGCTTGTGCAAACAGTAAGCAGCAGTGTTTGCCCTAAAGAGCCCGCAATGCAAACACAGACACTTTCTAATAGACAAGGCAAAAGAAGAGAAGGGCTTTAATTACAAATGTAGCTGTTGAGTATTTTTACCCGGTTTCCCGAAAGCCCCTTCCACCAGCAATGCCAACCTGAAGCATCAACAAATATGGTTATGGCTTAGAAGCTGATGTAATTAAGAAATACAAACACACAGAAGAGGGCCGGCGTTATTTGCCTCTGTTTTTTGAGCCTCGAGGGTGTCTCTTGTCAAGCTTTTTCATCTAGTCACACAGAGCAGAAACTTTTTCAGCTTGTATTTAAAAAAAAAAAAAAGAAGGAGGAGAAATTATTCTTACGATAGCAGCAGGTCACAGGCTGGTTCTCAGGCAGTAATATGGGGCAAACCCCTGCCTGCCACTCGGGGCTTTCGCTGCCGTACCTTACTGCTGAGGTTTTTGGGTTTCTTTCCTCATTACGGCTTTCTAGGATTCTCCCCGCTGTTGAAGCGTTACACTGTGGGTGCTGTGCGGTGGTTAACCTGTGTATTTTCTCTGGGATGAGTCTTTCTTTCCAGCTACCAGTTGTGAAGCCCACTGGGGCTGCAGATGCGTCGGCTTGTACTGGAACAGAATGTACAAAAAATACAGTCCTCAAGGACGTGGCTTTGTGTACTACAGTGGCTGATGTCAGAGGATGGAAAAGGTCTTGTTTTCTCCGGAAATCTTTATTCTTAATGTGCATTTGAGAGAGAGAGGCAAAAAAGTGTGTTCTGCTAAACCTAAGTTAAGAAGCTTGTTCAATTTTTAAATGGTTACATAAAGCCATCAAAGTCTGACAGGAGAGAGATGCAAGTTTGTGCAAAAGAGAAAGGGAAAAAGAAGCTGAAATGGAGTGTTAAAGTTAATTCCCCCAGGCTTACACCTAAAACAGCCTTAACTCATAGATGAACCCACTCCTGCTCTCTTCTTTCTCTTTTTTTTTTCCTTTCTCATTTTTTCCCCTTTCTTGACAAAGGTGGCCTTCGTGTTGCTGAACTCCTGGCTAAGTGTGAATGCTCCTTATGCCAACACTGCTGCTTTTACCAAACCACCTCTGGGTCCAAATAAGCGTTTCTGTGCTACCCTTGGGGAAGTAAGATTGTGGACATAAGCAGGAGGAATAGCACTTGTCTGAAACACAGGCAGGGCTCCTGGGCTCCTGCAGGTTTTTGCCCCTCAACGGCTGGGTCTGTGTGAGATTCCCTGTTTGCTACTGCAGATGTTGACATCTGGGGTACTCAACAGTACCAAGACTTACGCCTAGGTGGGGAGCAAGTGCTGCTTTGGCCCGTGGCTCAAAGCCAGCTAAACCTCCCCCCAAAAGTCTGCCAGTTCCTGATGGTGGCTTTTTCTCAATGAAAGAAGAAATAGGAAGCTCAGCATAGCGAGCTTGATGCAAGGCTGCCCAGGATCACAGCTAGCTGCTGGTGAGGAGTGGATGCAGGAGAAATTTGGGGCGCGTTCGTGGCAGTCACGTTGTCCCTTCCAAAAGGAAGAAGTAGGGGTAGTCTGCAGGGGTGGCCTTATGGTCACGCTGTGCTGTGGGAGTCTCGCACTCACAAATACACCATCTGCGAAAGAGCGCAAGAAATGGTGATAAAGTTTTGGTGCTCTCTGCCCTTACTGGTTTTGATGGGCCTGGGGCCAAATCCCTCTTTGTCACTGTGCTGCCAGTGGAGCTGTGCTGAATGGCCAGAGGGGCACCTGATCACAACAGCCTCCGCTATGGCTCTGTAAGACGCTGGAGGAATTCAGTTCATGCCTTTTCTGGGCTGCTGGCTGTAACAGGATGGGAGTCTAAATGTCTTAGGAGCCCCGAGCTGGGAATTCGTCTGCTGTCTTTGAGCAGTCTGAAACACAGTTGTGGAGTTCAGAGCTGGGTTTGACTTCGCATCTGCCCGTTTGTGTTCTCTCGGCCAGTTGTTTGACCTCAACGTGGACGTTCCTGTCTGAACTCAGAGGCTGGCAAGGCCCTTTGCCTGCAGTCTTTGGATGCAGTTTCCCAATCTTTAAAGTTTTCTGAGCTTCAGTTTCGTTGTCGGTTCTGATGGCGTTTGTCCCTCCCTTTACCAGAAGAGAAGAGATTGGCAAGTGGACTCTGAGCAGCTCCCCAGCACTCCTTGACCATTTTCCTCCGGGTACTTTGCAGGGAGCGATTCAGGAGCTGAGTGGCGCCCTCTTCATTAGACAACAGATACTCAGTAAGGGCTTGTGCTATAGGATCACTCCTCTCTGGATAATGCATAGAGGTGTTCCAGGTCTTTGAGTAATATTAATCTATTTATATCTACTACCTAGATACTAGAAATCCATTATATTTGGTTCTGTCTAGACATGATCAAGGACATACTTTCAACTCCCATTATTTTTTGATAGCATTAATATTCAGACATGTCTTTGTCTTAAAATGTATTCTGAAAGCTGTAGTTATTGAGGAAATTCATAAAGAATAAAAAGAAGTCCTCTGACAGAAAGGATGTCATATCACAGAAGCATCTGTGGAGAGGGTAGCGGGCACATCTGCTATCAAGAGTGCTTTCCTGCAGTCACCCCAACGCCTCTGAGCTATCGCTCACGTGTGGCTGGATAGGCAAATGAAAGTTGGAGAAGCCGTGTGAGTTCCTCCAGGTCATGGAGGACGGCTGTGATTAACTGCTTCTGACTCCCCGCCCTCTCTATAGGTTCTGGTCCTTTTTATTCGGCTGCCGAACTTTCCGATGTCGTGTTCAATATTGATAACGGAGCTTTGGTTAACCTTAGCTGTTCGCTTTCTTCACGTCTGCTGTAAAGGGGATGTTGAGATGAAAATTGCCACCACACCTGTCATGAGCATAATAATTGTTCCAGTTGAGTCTTCAGGAAATCACAGTTTAATGGTGCTTGGTTGGCGGCTGGAAGCCCTGGTTTCCACTCGTGGGAGAGTGGAGCGGAGGTGGGAGCCAGGAATCTTTTAGTGAGTTTTCCTTACATAGGGAAGGTTGTTGCCAGGAATGGATGTGTCTTCTTTCTCATGCACAACAAGGCTTTGTTCTATGCGAGGGCTTCCTAGAGAAAAGAGTTGGGAGAAAAAATGCTCAAAATTCAGATTTGCAGAAGTCTGCCCTTTACAAAATTAGTGGCATTTGAGACTCTGAAGTGCTCTCTGTAAACTGCACCGTTTCCTTCCTGTGTTTGAGAAGTGCCTGAACCTCCTCTGAGCTCTCCACGAGCTGCAGGACGTCGATATTTACTTTCAGGTACCTGACTCAATGGCATTATCTGTGTCTTGCAGCACCGTCTCCAGCCTGAAGGTCTAACCAAAAAAAAAATCTGTTTTCAACACCCTCAGAGCACGAAAGCTTCTGTACTCCTTGTGTGTCTGAAGAGCTGCCCCTGTGTCTGCATGACAGTGGGACTGAGTGATTTGGTAGGACTGTGCTGAAGGTCTCCGTGCTGAGAGACTTGCTGTGTGGAGTTTTTTCTTTGGCTTTCCTATGCTGGGTTGGGGAAACTTCCCTTATGACATGCCCAGATCACCGTGTGCGTTTAGCTGCCACGCTGCACTGTTGAGGTGGTTACAGTTCGGGGATGAGTAAAGCATTTCCCCATTTTCACAGTGCTGGGGGATTCTTTGGGATGACAGGCACTATATAAATACAAGTAATCGTCATTAGAAAACCTCGAAATATTTCTGCTCACACAGCCTCAGGTAAAGGACTAATAATGAAGATGGGCCACAAGGGAGCCAATTCTTGCATAATTAAATCCACTGGTGTTTGTGTGACAGATGAAACAGAAATATTTGGTCTGCTCAGTGGGGGTACAGTCACTTCTCAGTCAAAAATCATGTGGCAGGACGAGAAAGAAGAGTTTGCAATTATTGTGCCCAGTGTTGACGTGCCACAGGGTGAAAGGACGGTGCAGTGGGAGCCAAGAACGGCTTCAGCCGGGTGTGGAAGGCAGGAGGGCTGTGGATCAGGCGGCCGCAGTGATCTCGGTGGTGGAGAGTGCTGGTGTTGACTGGTTAGAGACAACAGGGCGACTGACCTGCTTTGGTGCATCTCTCCCACCAACACTGAATCTCCCAGGGATTGAAGAAGGTTTTTTGCAAATGAGGAATTGTCGTGAAACAGCCATCAAGGAACAAAGCGTAATAAGTTGGTGATGTAACGTGTATGCGGTGTCTCCTGGTGTGGTGTCTGCCTGATACAGGCTGCCGCGCCTTTCCTGTGGGAATGGTGAAGTGCCGGTATGTTCACCGTAGGCACGGATAATGGGGACACTCAGAACTGACCTTTAAGTTGAGACACGTAAGCTGGACTTCGTGTGAACTTTGGAGAAGGGTGTGAGCGAGCCGTTTGTCGTGAGCTGCCAGCACGATGAGGCTTGTAGGGTAACTCTTCCGAACTCGGCAGCCCTTCCCGACAAGCCATAGCTCTGCGTATCCCTCAACTTTAATTGCAGACAGCATTTTGTACTTCCTGGACAGTTCTCGATGTTCCTGTCCACCTCTCTTAGTCTGAACCCAGTTTTATGCTGGGTCTGAGCCGGTACCAGTCAGAACTGTGCTGGGGACGCAGCAGCGCTCCCCAGCTCTGACTTTTTACCCGTGCAGACCTGCTGTGCAGATCCAACTTTCTGCCTTCTCCAAACTTCCCAGTCCTAAGACTGGACCCCGATTTCTGTTTAAAGCATTGCAGTGGCAGCCTCTCAGGTGAGCTATCTTCGTTCTGGATGTGAGGGACCTGGCAGGGCTCCGCTTTGTTCCTGAGCTTTCAAAGTAGCACGCCCGAAATAGAAACGCTGCGCAGGAAGGTCTCCAGTAAAAATGACTTCCAACAGGCAACGCTTGTCTTGGATTATCTCCCTAAGGATTGAGTAAGATTTTGTCCTACTTGGAGGTCATCCCTGCGGGCTGAGTCCTGAGCCTTGTCGTGGGGCCATGGCAAGGGGCTCAGACACCCAGCTGGCTGGCGGTGGGAGATTCTCCCCTGTTATGGTGGAGCTCCCTGTTTCTCTGCTCCCACCTGAGAAGCAAGAAGGCAGCGCAGCCAAGAAGCAGCGCGCCGGCAATCCCCGGCGGTCGGTAGTCCCGTGGGGCTGTTGCACATTAGCATAACTGGGAGCAGTCCAAAGGATTTCTCCTGTGAATTAAGACTGACTTAGAGTGACTGCTCAGGGTTAGAGAAAAACCCTTCCCTGTGGCGGCTCTAAGCCGTGCTGGGATCTGAGTGGGCTCCCAGCTGCTTCAGGAGTAGGAGATTGCAGCATTTACAACCTCTGCTGTGCTCAGCAATGGAAGGACAAACTGGAGGTCCCAATGGGACCCATCTCCCACAATTCACTTTGTTTCTGAGGTTTTTGTTAGCTGTGCCTAGCTTATAGGTAACGTGGGTCTCTCAATGCTGTCTTTGTCTTTCTAGTGCCATTGGTCCTGTTCTGCAAGTCAAGCTACCTTTGTGGATCCTGTGTTTCTACCAGAGCTGGATTTTTGGTTTAATTGAAGTATTTGTCCTTATGGAGACTAATTAGTCACTAGTCTGTGGATTATCTAGAAAGAGTGCTTGTCTTAACTTAACCAGGACTGGCTAGTCCTGGTGGTGGTTCTGCCATCCAGACAACTCTGATTTCTTTTAACCGCCACGGGCGTCCCAGATGCTGCTGTCTGAATTCTGCCTCTTCATTTGTCCTTCCTTTCTGTCTTCTTGCTGTTAAAAAAAAAAAAGACCTGGGGCTGGGGGGTGTTGGGGAGCAGTTTTGTGGCCTAAAGGGGTTCCCCCGTCTCTGGTAGTTGTTGAAGTGTCAGCGATGGTAAGAAGAGTCTAAATGAAATATCTTGCTGTCCCTTCCTAGCACAGCTCAGCTCATCCATTTTGTCACCTGAACTTACAAGTATCCATTGGTTAGAGGATGGAGATTTGCATAATTAGTGTTTTTGAGATACCTTCTGAAATGCAGGAGAAGATACTCTTACACATCTCAGCTCTTATCTAATGAGGTGCTGACAAAGAGGTATCCATGGAGACATCCATTATAAGACACTGTTCTGAAATTGGTTCTTTCCAATGCCTGTTAAAATGCCAAAGGGTTTTCTTAAGCATAATTTATACCATTTCTTTGCTCCATCCCTAAACAAAAATAGTTATGCCTGAATATGATGAGAACCATCATTTTATAAATGAGGTTTGCAAGCCCTTATTAAGAAACAGGGATAGGAGTGAATTGGGAGAAAAGTACCGAGTTTTTTTTAGGATATCCTACAGGATATTTGAGCACAGAGAACTACTGCTAAGATGCTGGAACAGAAAGCCTGTAGCCCTCTTGGCCAAAGAGAGGTGCTGAGCATCACTGACCTCTGGGGCACCCTCAGCATCTAGTAACTCACTTCATCTAGATGCCTCAGTAGTGCTGGGGTTGACCAAATTCTGTCCATCCAAATGGGTCCAGAGTGGTCATGGAGATGTTTTCCTGTGAGGGCGACACCTAAACACGACCTCTTTCCGAGGGGATGGAGTGGCTGTGCGGTGGCTGCAGTCACTGGCTTGTGGCGTTTGCCAGCTTGTTAGGAATTATGGGAAGGGTTGAGGTAGACGGGAGGTAATCCTCTGTTTTTGCAGACTGGGCAAACTTAGTGGGACACATAATTCTGGGGTTTTCGGAGACAAGTGATCACGTCAGTGTTGCAGTGCATGGCTTTTCTTTTTGGACTTCCTCTCTTTCCTCCCCTTCCTGCCATCACAGCGCTTTGCACCTTCGCAACCCTCTTCCAAGTCCTGAAAAAGGTGGTTGGGGGCAATCGGGCCGTTCTAACGCAAGAAAGGAGCTGGCAGGGTCAAGCTTCCTGTCACGCAGCTCTCCGTGGGCTGTGGCTTTCCTGCTGTAAGCCTTGGTTCCTACCTTTCCTTGTCCCACGGCTGTGGGCCGATCAGAGACATCTTCACAGGCTCAGCCAGTGTGGGGTTTCACGATTCTGCCCATGGCTCTGACAATCTGCACGGCATTTGTGTATGACCATTATCTGTTGTTACAGCAATATACCAAAAAAAAAAAAGGCGTCTGACCGCACCCTTTCTCCTTGCCTTTCCTGTTTTCTTGCCCTTCCATGGTGAAAATAGGAGTTTACAGAATCCTGTGTATCTGACTTGGTTATTTATAGCTGGAAGCTGTTGGGGTTTATTTTTGAGTTCAGCTAATGGGTTGTTCTTTGTCAGAGCTGTGAAAAGGATAGGAAGAATCTACAAAATATTAGAAACCAGACTGAAGTGATGTTTCAGGTGTGTGCCCATGAATACCTGTAGTTGTGTGTTCATTAAAAAATAAATATCAATCTCTAAAGCAGGAGGGTTCTCCCAAAAGGAAAGCTGAACTGTGGTTTAGACAGCACTAGCTGACATGTACAATTCACACCGTGCTGGTTAGTCATGTAAGTCATCTAATTAGAGAGCCCACTCTTGTGACATGGGCTGATGGCTTTGGCGTGGAGTTAGGAGGCTGGAAACATGCTGCTGGCTGCTTGGGCAGGGCAGAGGTTGTCCCATCACCTCTCGGCACCCTGCCTTCTCTACTGCTTCTGCAGAAAGCCGTGTGCTGCCACATCGGCTGAGATGGGTGGTTGAGAGTGCTCTGCGGGAGTATGGAGAAGGTGGGATTAGTTGTTCATCACGGAGTTGCGGCATCTTGGTATTTGCAAATTCTGCACTTGTTTGTCCAGAAGGAAGACGGGCTTCTTCGTGTACGTCTGAAGTAAATGGGTTCTTCACTTACATGTTCAGAGCACTGCTAGGTAACTGATTTGAGAATTAGGGTATCCTCTCAAAGAGAGGTCAGAGCCTAAAACTTCCTCTTTCTCTGTCATCCAGGCACTCTCTCTCTCTAGTAAATTTGAGGATTGCTGGGCAGCCCTCGAGCTGTGGAAACTTGCCAAGATCCAACAACTGGTGTCTCAGGTGTATTAGTTAAAGCAGGGGTTTCTGAACTGTGCTCCATGTGCTGCTTTGAAGGGATCTCTAAACAATAACCAAGAAAAGTGAGTCTACATAATGGGCAGCTTAAATTCACCTTTGATTGATATATTGCCCTGTGCTTCTCTCCCTGGAAATTTTTTAGTGCTCTGCAGGCCAATTTGGCTGGATACCACAAGGTTAGACACCTGTAATTGGGCTGGCTGCTCAGGCATGGCCATTATGGAGCAGTCCATCAGGGTAAAGAGCTGGACAGAATTAAACTAACAGCTGCACTCCTCTGGCAACGTTGAGCTTTGGGGAGATTTTCACCAGGATCAGGAAAGAGACAGTTCCAGCACCTTTTCTGGGGCTGCTGCGTAAAGTGCTTAAGTGACTGCACGAATGTGTTCGGACTGAGAGGGTCTGGTGGTGAAATTAGTATCTCAAGGCCAATATTACTTTTTGGTAATTATATCAAACAAGAGGGAAAAAGGGACATGGCTGTTCAGGAAAAACCAAAAAGATTTGAGCGTCTCGGGGCATTTGAAAGAGACTGGCTTCTCTTTTCTGACAGTCTCCTTTTAGCACGTACTGGAGACATGGGTGTCTGTTATCTGAGCTATCTGAATATTCAAGTTGCTGTGGATAGCGCAGACTTAAGTGGAAAAACAAAAATGCAAACCCAACAATTTCCCGCCAGCAGATTTCGGTCTGCTATCAGTCTCTAGCTGACACTTGGGATGCTGAGAAGGATTGCGAGGGGAGGGAGGAGGGCTGGTGAAGCCGGGTTTGTGCTGAGCAGGAATTCTGAAAGCTCAGAGGAACTACAGCCTCCCAGGTCTTTAAATACACCGACAAAAATCTCAATGGGGAGCTCCCCCTACGCAAAATCCGTCCCTACCGTCACCTCTGTTCTGCTCCTTCCCTTTCCCATCCCTGCAGACGCTGTGGCTGCCAGGGCTTTGATGTGCAGATACAGTGACGCATGGTTCATTCCCTAATCAGAGCCCGGATGGTTTTGGAGTAGGGGGAATATTCAGGGCTCCAGGTTGTACACACTGCGGCAAAGACACGGGGAGGAGGGAGGGCAAGGGGGGGCACTGGAGCAGGCAGGAGAGTTTGGGTTAGTGCGTGTGACGGGGAGCAGCAAAATGTCCCTGCAGAACCCCTCTGGGTTGGTGCCTCGCTGCTGTTGCAGCCTTTAGATTCTCTGGGTGCAATAATTTCCTCCAGGGTTGGGAAGAAAGGACGTTTAGTGGCGGTTTCCCCCCTCCCTGCAGCACTGCCAGCCCGAACATTCACAAGTCCTGAGTCAGTCCTCACCACCTACCCCCAAATTATAACACTGCTGGGAAAAATTGCATCTTGGTTCCTACTAGAAATAAAAGGAACATGTTAGTTTTAGGTTCTTTCTTTAAACTGGCCTTTGAGCTGGAACTTTTGTGTTGTGTTTGGCTCGTGCGTCTCGGTCTTGTGCTCCTCTGCCTCCACTTTTGCTCACAATGGGCACATGCAGACCGCTGGCACTTGATACAGAGGAATTAAAAACTAGCATTTGATAAATCTAGGACTTTTAGGTGATCTGTAACTTGAGCCAGGCTTCAAAACCCTTCATACCTTGAGATCCACATGCAGGCATTTGAGCGCTGGCAGAATTCTGCTGGGAACACCTAGTGCTAATCAAAGGCTTGAGTAACCAAGCGGAGATCTCGATTTTGAAGCAAAGAGCTACTGAGGATCTGTGGTTTTGCTTGAGGCCCATTTATATCTGTTATACGGATTAGTCCGAGGAAAGTGTCGGGGCTAGTTGCAATACAAGACAAGGTGCCGTATTCATCACAGGAATAATCCCACTGCCTTCCTTCAACTTAAATCTGCTATGACTTCTTTTTTTTTGACCCTGAGAATTGTGACACAAGTGCTTATTTTGGTGTTACGCTGTGTGATGTCTTGCAGTGGAAAGGGAGCTCATTGTTTTCTTGCAAATCTGTCTGTAAAGATGTAGAATGTCATATTTTTTGACCCTTAGCACTGCTTCTTTTCTAAGCTTATTGCTTCACAGGACTGTCGTGGCATGGACTGTGTGAATTCTCCTTGCCCGCATCTCACGAGTGTGCGGCGTAGCTCCAGGAGCCTCCAGTGGTGTGGGAGGAGGGATCTTCCTTCGCTGCTCGGTGCCCTTCTGTATGCGCAACTGACGGCTCCTCTGTCTCTCACTGGCTCAGCAGCGTAGACTTGGGTTTATGTTACACTTGTGGCTAATGTTAATTTATAACCTCTTTTTCTCTCTTCTGGCAGTGTGCTTTAGCTTCTGATTTGGAAATTAAGCTAATAGGGTTTCAGGTAATTTAAAGAATCTGTATGTGGGTATATGCCTGGTGGGAATATACAGCAGGTAGTTTCCCGCATAAAGAAGGTTAAAGGCCTTTGTGAAAGCTGGAAATTTCCTTTGCTTTCAAAACAGGCTTCTAATCCAAAAATAGCAGCGAGCTGGTAGCTTGGCTGCTTCTTGTTTATTAGCAGCATCTGCTGCTAATAGATGCAGAGGGTTGTCTGGAGGAGCAGTGTGCACGCAGGGCACCGAGGTACCTTGCTGGTTGCTGATCCAAAACAGACACTCATCACAGGATCAGATCCACGCGTTCCTTGTGGGATTCCCAGGCCTGCTCCCATTGCAGGGAAAGTACAGCAATGACAAGCCATTGTTTGCTCTCGGCTGTCTGAATTGGCAAGGAAAAAATACCGCTCCAGAAGCTGTTTTATTCTGTAATATCTACCAGCTTCGATACCTGTGCAGGCAGACGTTCCCTGTCTGCGTGTGGTGGTTATGCAGAAATCGAGGCAGGAGCTGGCTTTTGAGTTTCGGGGCTCATCTGGGAGAATCTGTGTCCTTCCATTGCAGAATTGTGCCGTTTGCAGGAATACAAAAATGAGTGAAACTACGCTTCTGGTCATGGAAATCTACCTTTCCCCAAGTGTGAGGACGGTCTGCCGTAGCCTCTCTGCGCTTCTTAGGGCTGATGTCAGGGCTGCCTCACGTAGCTGGTGTTCTGGTTACGCTCAGTCAATGAACGGTGGGGCACTGGAAGCTGCTTCTGTGGTTGTTGGTGTGGTTTTTGGAAGGTGGTGTCTGTGTTCTGCTCTGGTGTGTTGCCTTCCTTGGTTGATTTTTGGGGGGAATGAGGGACATAGCATTGAGGTCTCCTGTTGAGGCCCTTCAGAAATTCGGTCTGTGCTATGGAGTAAGCAGTTGTTCACGGTATTGTAGACCCTCCTCTCACGGTGCCCTGTGCGAGCACATGGATAGGACAGAGCGTGTCCACTGCTGGGCTGAGTGACCACCTCTGCCAGCCAGCGGATGGATTCTGTCCTGGCCCGAGGTACACAGCCCCCAGAGCACACCTCCAAGCTGAGATCTGCACAGCAGTCCGTGGAGTCCTTCGAAAGGCAGAATCCGATTCAGCTGCCGCCTTCACCCGGCATGGATTCCGTAGGTTTGTTCCTGGCTCACAGAGCATTGGAAGGATGTTGCTTGATGGGAGTCAGAGATGACTCTGGGGGATGTTGCTGGGAAAGTCACACTCTAGGTATGTTGGAGCCCAGGACACGGGTGGGCTGGGTCTGTTTCTGGGAGCTGTCAGTACCTTCCCTTCCCTTGAGCTCGAAGCAACTTGAACCATTGAAGAAGCTACAGGATATAATGTGGTTCCCACGTGTCTTTCTTTAGCCGTGTTGCTTGTTGGATGTTCTTTGTGTAACGACTTTCCAGTGGTGTTAACCCCATCCAGAACACGTGTTTCCACAAACAACAGTTCTTCACTCTCTCTCATGTGGTTCCTGGAAGACTTCTTTGTGTCCAGTGGTCTTTTATTTTCCATTTCCTCCAGCTCCCTATTTTTTTAGCTTATAAAAACAAAACAAAAGACCCTACTAAATTCCTGTAATTATAGTCATCCAAGCAGGCACATTCATGATGGGCCTAATAAGGCAGCAACATGTCAAGCCTTTGTTTCTGAGAAGGGGGAAAAAAAAAGTCCTTTAGTACTTCAGTACAGTTTATGACTGTTTTTGTGTGTAATTTGCAAGCCATTAAAGCCAGGCCTGGTGGTGGCCCAAAAAGGCAGAATGCAGTCACAAAAATGGAAACAAATTACGCAGTTCCCCACTGTTTTCCAACTCGTTGAGAGTGAAACATCCCGGAGGAATTTTAACTCGTGGCTTTTGATGCTCTAATTTAGTTGTAGCAGGGCGTTGCAAGGCAGGAGTTAACCCACTTCATTTCCATTTGTTGTGGAGTGGGGTCTTTCTCTGTCCTGGTCAGGGTGAACAAAGAGTGAACATTGAGCCATCAAGTGATTTATCATTTAAAAAGCTTTATTTGAAAGAGAGTATTGATGCACAGAAAGGGTAGCGTTCATTTGATGCCGGGGTTCCCAGGTTCAGTACTCTGTGGTGGGATCAGGAATGAGGAAAAGAGGACGACGGGAGCTTGAACGTATGATAAACACACCCTGGTTGCACAGAGATGGCGCTGGAGCTCAGGGTCCCACTCCAGCTATGTGTGGGCTGCTGGGATTTGGGTCAAAACCACCTTTGTGTCTTTGGGTGGCATCTTCCCAGCTGGGAACCTGCAAAATACACGTTCAGTTCTCAAAAGCCCCTTGGGGTTTTACAGGGAGGGCTTTCGTGGGAATGCAAAGTGTTTCACATTACTGTTCACCCCCTGGGTGTGCAGTGATGTGTGGTCTTTAATAAAGCAGATAGGAAGAGCTGCTTGAGCTGGCCAGAAATTCGTCTTCCTTTTCAACTGGCGTGTTTGCAGGAGGCCCAAACGTGTGTGATGTACATTCAATCCCACCTCACTTCGGTGGTGGGTGTCGCAGAGCTGACCCAAGGGCTTTATCCAGGTCTTCCATCAAGTGACAAGAAAAGGCAGAGGCTGTTGGGGATAACAACAGACAGGCTGGAGGAATAAAACCTCTCCTGCAGCTGCTGCAGACAGTCTGTTTTATCACCTTTGTTCTCTTTTTAGCCACCTAACTATTCCTGGAAGAGCTAATATTAGCTCTCCCCATCTATTTCGTAGAGGCTGGGAAAACAAAAATCCGATTGAATGTCCTTGTTTCCAGGTGAACTGGTGACTGGTCTGTACAGTTGGCTCTGAAAACCCCGGTGAGCTCTTGCATCACCAGCCCTCGGTGTGGGGAGGCGTTGAAATACGTTGTGAACGGACGTGGCGGCATGAGAGGGATTAAAAATGTTCAGCAATGTATTTAATCTTAGTGACAGACCTAAACTTACTTTCCGTGCCTTCCCTGAGCGTGGGACAGATAGCCATGGAAGATGCTTACTTCGTTGTGCTGTAAAAAAAAGCAGGTGCTGAGATGGTTTCAGTAGAGGCTCGATGCTAAAAGTCAGAATTCTGGCAGGATATTTATCCAGGATTTGACAGCGTGTCTTATCCTAACGCTTCGCATCCCATTGTGTTCAGGGTGCTTAAGGCTAGGCTAGAGACAGGGAAGCGAGTGCAAAAATGGATTGCAGAGGTTTGTGTTTATTCCCTGAGTGACATCCATAGCAATGTTGCTCCGATTACCGGGAAAGGATGATCCTTCTAGCTGCCACTCTGCAACTCCACCTGGGACGCGGCAGACAAGCGTGCTCCTTCTACATTTTTAACGCCACCAGTTAAAAAAAGCCTTTAGCTGGTGGTTTTGCCAGGCACAGGTCACCGTCACCTCTGCTTCATTCTCCCAAAGCTGCGTTGTCGCTGGGGAAGGAGAGGAGCAAGCGACGCTTTGCCTCTGGCCGTGGGCGAGGTGGAGAAAGACATGGCAGCCTGTGCGGAAGGAGGAACGGGTTGTCCTGGGATTAAGGGAAGGAAAGCAAGGTTCGGTGTCGGACTGACTTTCCCAAGAGCTGATGCGATGTGACTGGGGCTGCCCTTGGTTGCAGAGGGGGTCTGGTGGGACCAGAGCGCCAGGGCTGGGAGGGTGACGGGCTGGGCCTGTCTCGACGCCCAGGCCGGCTGCGTGGTCCGTAAGGATGCTTCCTTGCTGGCGGCTCGCATGGAAGAGCCATGTCTGCCTCATTACGGCCTTAAGATACCTGGAAGAAGGGCTCGGTAAGCTCAGGGGAAGATGCTTCCCCTCATGAATGGAACATGAGTGGCAGTCAGGACCAGAGTTTTTAATTAAAAAGCTCACTGGTAGCAGCCATCTTGAAAAACACCGGGTGTGGCGTCGTTTGGTGAGCAGTTGGCATCTGGGGCACTGAGAGAAATTCTCGAAGATGCTGTAAAACCGGCTAAATAATTAAAACTAATAATAATTAAAAAACCCTGACAACTTCAGTGTTTAAAAATTAAACATTTTGATGAAATATTAAATGCTAATTATTTCCTTGCGCTTGTGCTGGCATCAGTTGCCGTGACGTTAGCAATATATATCTCCACAGATCAGTCACTCAAGTGTGTTGTCAGCGTTAGTATTACATTTACTACACAGGCCCCAAACCCAAAAAGTTCTCAAGTGTGTGTTTGATTTTAAGTGTCGAATACTTTGAAGTCTGCTTTGCTGGACTGGCCATAGTGCCGTGCGTACCAAAACCGTCTAGCTGAATGCCACGAAATCTTTGGCCGTTTGAGAGAGCCCCTGTGCTTGCTCCAAGGGTCTGGCAGTCTGATTTCAATGGCAAACACAGCGAGATGGGCTTAACTGATACGCGAGAGACGAAAGAAAAAGCAGAATGAGGGGGCAAAAAGTATATTTGGAAGGTGTTTTATGGCTTTCATGTTTTGTGTGTCATCTTAACTTTTAGTCAGTTCGGTTGAATTAATTATTTGATATTGAATAAAAAAGTGGTTGAACTTAGCTCGGGGTGGGCAGATGAAAGACTCGACTAGCCGAGGGAAATGCCCACACATGTTCCTTTGTTTACCTGCTTTCCTTTCTGTGTGAGAATATGTCAGCGCCTTGATTTTTAGGAAGATGGCTGCTGACGTTCTGCATGAAGGAGATATCAGTACGATGCACCCCCGAGGGCCTGATTCGGTAACCCCTTCTCTTACTTTTCCCCCCTTGAATAATGAGGTATTTTACACATTTGGAATCATCTTGGGGCGTGTGCAAACATCTGAGAATCATTCTTCACCTCTTGCTGCGCACATCGGGAGGTTTGCCGACGTTTGCCAGTTGGAGACTCCTTTCTCTGGCACGCAGCCGCTCTTGCCAAGAAACCTGCTGTTTGCCGTGGGCGCTCAGCGCGGCGAGAGGAGGCCTGTGCTTTGTCCTGAGGCACCGCTCGGGAGGGAGCGCAGAGCGCAGGTAGCCACTGCTCTGGTTTCAGGCTTAAAAACGAAATGATCTCGCTCATTGGCGGTGCAGATCTTTAGAAGTCACTGGTGTCTGGGAAAATAATTTGAAGTGAAAGATGTGACACCTTTTAGAGCCCCTTTGGTTTAAAATGAAGGTATTTTCTTTGCCATGGGGGATTCTCATTCAAGAGGCGTCTGAGCCTTGTACTCAGCAGAAAACTGTTGGAATAGCCTTTCCCGTCCTCCTCATGCTCACCCGATGGCTAAACCACGGGCTGCTGCCACCTCAAGCTTGCAGGGGTTTTCATCGTGTTGACGTGGCATTTGAGGCTGAGCTTGGCCTACGTTTGGCTTTCTGTGGCTGCATTTAAATGAAATGACTTCTGTGAAACGTGGAGGCTGGTTTTGAAAGTTGAAGCCTTCCTTTTCAGAAGCGCTGCCGTTCACCGTGCGAGCGAAACAGGCCGCCCCCCGCCAGCTTCCCCCAGCGCCCTTTTGCTGTCGGCGCCCTGTGCCAGGTGCTGCCAGGGAGGTGTACGTGGGATGAAGTGCTTCTCACGTTGGCTTAGATCCTCATCCAGAAGAGCTGACGGTTAGCAGAGAAGAAGTGTGAGAGGTCAGAACCCTCCTCTGGCTCCTGACCTTGCTGCTGGCGCTCTGGAGGTCTGGATGGTTGGAGCACCCCTTTGTTCATCAGCCTGAGGTTTCTCAGCTAAGCCAAGGGAGAGCCACAACTTTGAGTCACTGTGTGGGGACAGCCTGCCCTGGTGCCCAGCAGCGGTTGGTGTCGCCCGTGGCACAGAGGCTGCGTTCAGATTTGTGTGGTGTTAGATTTTTTAGAGGGGATGCTTCAGAGAATTGGGGGGGGGGGTGTTGCGTGCTCATGCCTTCCCAGGGCGCTTCTTGTTTTAGACCAGACACGAAGGAACTATTAAACATTTTTCAATTATTGTTTGAACTGGAGGAACTTTTGCATTTGGGGTATTTGCCCTGCTGTTTCGTCGTCTCAAAGATATTCAGGCAGCTTTCTTTTTTCTCCTCTCCCTCCCACCCAGTCTTAAAAACGTTCTGGTGTGCAGTTTCAAATGGGATTTCCAAAGCAGGCGGGAGATGTACATGAATGCACATCTGGGAATAAGAGCAAGAGCCTTGTTGAAGGAAAAGTATGTGTTGATTTGTTAGAATGTGCCTTGCTAAAGGGAAGAGCATCTCTTGTCTCTGAAAGAGCAGTTTGAGAAGACAGATAAGAGTGGGAGAAGCAGTGAGAGCCCAGGGATGATTTGGGATTCCCAAAGCTTGGCTCAGAGTCTGGAAGTGATTTTTGTGGGACATGTTTTCAGCCTGAAAGTGCTTCTGTAACATTGAAGCTTGACACTAAATGTTCAGCTTTTGCTGAATGGCTTTGGAGAGAAAGCAGCGGGGTCTAGACGAGGAATCAATGTCAGGTCTTCCCACTGTACCCTGTAAAGAAAAGAAGCAGCAGCTTCCAGCTTGGTGTCACAGGACTGCTGCACCTTGGGCGGGTGGGGACGGGGCGTGTTGATCACCGTGCTGCTGAAGAAAAATGTGCTTCTAAAAGGGTAAAGAAATGGTGGTTTATTCTTGGAGACAGTAAGTGAGGTGGCACGGGTGGGACAGATGGCTCAGGGTGCTTGTGCTGAGAAACGGGTTCATTCTGAATTACTGTCTGTCCTGCTCAACTTGCTGGTGAGGAGGGAAAGCTGACAGGGAGCCGTGCCTTTTTGGTGATGGGGAGTGCTAGTGCCTCCTGTCCGATTGCCCAGGTACCGATATCTGTGCACAGATGGTAACTGGAAGCGCTTTGAGGGCACAGGCTTGTCCACCTCGGTGTCCAGGAGCGCTGTACATGGTCTCCTCATGTCAGTGAGGAGCTGCTTTGCTCTCAGGAAGAGCTGGATGAGGTCCTGCCTTGGGACAGAAGTTGGCCTTATGGCAGTGTCATGGGAGGGTGAGGAACGGACTGATGCTTTCCTCTTTTTTTGGGGGGGTGGTCTCTCTAAGTAATGTTTAATGAATGGTGCAGCAAGTTTTTTGTTGCTAATACTTATCTGGTACCTGTTTTGGGAGTCTTGAGGGTTATTAAACCAGCATCTGTACCCAACTCTAAATTCACCTATGACTTTTAAAAGCAGAAACAATTAGCAGACTCAGTGGGAGAAGAGCTTTCAGGGAGAAGCAATTTAACATGCTGAAAGACTGCATGTGCAACATAATCAATGTGGTGTACTATATGAACATACCGGAGGTAGTTTTCCAGCAAGCTTCACGCACACTGATTTTTTTCAGAGTTCAATAGTCTTCCTAAACTCAAGAAAGCACTAATCTCCTCGAGGGAACAAATAAAGCAAGCGGACCAAAAAAAAAAAAAAAAAGTAATTTCATCAAGGATAAATTGCCCTGTTGTTCCTACCAACATGCTCACAAACAGCTCTAGTCATAGAGCGTTAGCTATTTCTTAGGGAGCTTTTGCCGTGTACCTTGGCTTCCCCAGGCAGATCAGACCCACAATCCTCCTGTGATCGCCAAGGATAACTTCTTGTCAAGGAGCTCCGTAGTTATTTGAAGCTCTTAGTAAGACCTGTGTGCTTGATAGGGAAAGCTCGCAGGAGGAGCTGCTTCCCGGTGAGGAAACTGCAGGGCTGCCAAGGCTTGCTGCACTTTGTGGTTTCTCAGCCTGACGCACTCTCATCCTCGTGCTCGGGGAAAGCTTTTGAAGTTTAACGGTGTTTGCAGCGAAGAGCAGCTCCCCGGTGGCAGCACTGCGGGGCACGGCCTTGTCCCTGGCAGGGCACTAGACAGGAACGGGCCAGGATTGCTCAGCACATCCCGGGTGGTGGAGAAAGGACTAGTTTCCAATTTCCCCTTCGCTCTTGTGGTGCGCCTAAGCTTGGTCGAGTTGCTTGACGGCTCCAGGAGAAATGGGGCCAGCTTGAAGCTCCCACGTGCTAACTGCAGAGCTATGTGAGATTGCCAGGGGGTTTTGAGTCCTGCTCTTGTGTGTTCCCATGGGGAACGTCCCCGCTGGCACTGTGGCCCATCCTGTGTCGTTAAACCAAGAGCCACAGAATTGAGCACAACAGCAATGTAACATTTTGGGGTTTTGCAATAAATCCAAATGGAAAACTCCCATGAGAGCCAGTAGGACTGCGATGGTTCACTAAGACATTTCCCCATTTTCTCCTGTTTATTCATCGTGACTAACACAGCAGCGATGGACCAGTGTGCACCCAGGCTCATGCTGAACAGTTTCGTTAAGGGCTGCTTGAATATTGTCTATTGAGATTGTGGTTTTTCATCAGAAAACTAGATTCACAACCTTTTTTTGTGTTCGTTTTGCTACCTGGAAGTTTTTCGCTTCTTTTTGAGGGCGAAGACTCAAATAAGAAATATCGGAAAGTTTTAAGGCTCTGAACTGTAATCAAGTGTCTCTGTCAACACACGTAGCTTTTAGGCTTTGGCTGGAACTGAAAATTTTCTTCAGAAAGCTTGTTTAAAAAAAAAAAAAACCAAACCAAACCCGAAAAACAAATATAAACCCTCCGCAACCTAAGCCTGCTTCAATATCTGGGAGCGTTTTGTGCAGAAGCCACAATTTTCTGTTCAGCTCCATGATGGCTGTGGTACAATGGGCATTTGAGTGCTCCTTACTTGGGAGCTTAATCTATTGTGTGGTATTTCTGTGGGCTGTCAAATAATGGCTGCCTTCAACAACTAGCTCCATTTCAGTGAAAGAGAAAGTGAATATTGTATATAATTAGTGTAAATTAGTGTAAAATGATTTGAGGTCTTACAAGAGTCAGCATTAAGAGTATTACAGAAAAGTGAATACTTAAGAGCCGCTAGAGCTCAGCCCTATTGCTCGGCCTGTTTTACGTAGGCTCGAAGCCAATGGGAGCAGAGGACACCTGGGGTGTCACAGGAGTTGGCCCCATCTGGGATGGGGGACCAGAGCTGTTATTAAATGTTAAAAATAAAATTGAAATGCCAGAAAAAAGCGCGGGGAGGGGGGAGAGAAAACGAAAAAACTCGGATGGGGGGAGAGATCATAATGAGCCATTTTCTGTCTTCACGCAGCTTTCATAGCCACCAGGGCCAAAATGATACGCTGAGAGGTTTATGTATCATCAGAAAATGAGCCTGAGCATCATGTAAGAAATGAAAGAGTGCGAGCCATGAATGGAACAACAACTGGCAGAGCAGAAAGATTGAGCAGATATACTGTGGTGCCTAAATATGTCAAATCCAGGCTTGCTATTCTGAATGTGGTGCATACAGGGCAAGAAGTGCTTATTCCATTTTTTGGTTGGTTTTTTTTTTGAGTGGAATTAATTGATTTTTGAAAGAGGTTTCCCATTGTTTCTCTTTTAAAACCTCAAAGTCAGAGGGGAAAGTCTAGATTACTGCTGGGGACTTTGGAGAAAAGATAAGGCTCCTGATAAATAATCACTCGGTGCTGGGTCCCTGCTCAGCAAAATGATTTTCTGGTTTCCAGCTGGAACTGTAGGTATCAAAGCAAATCATTGAACAGAAATGTTCTTGAATGAGCAGAAATTCTGGGGATCTTTGCCAAAATCCCATTTTTCTTTGGTTTCCGGTGAAGTTTTGCAAGCCCAAAACACTCGGGAAATGTTCTGGAGGAAATGTAGCCAAATAAAGTTGAGCATCAGTTAGAGTTGCTGCTGTAATCGGAAGGTGGCTAGAGAACCACCTAGTTTATTTTGAGTTGAAAAAGTTAACTCACTCAGTCCGGAATAAACAAAGTTTCTCTCCTTGTAGAAGGCAACTATTTTGTTTCTAGTCTAGGATGAAGTCACGTCGCTTGGTCCCGAGAAGCGCGATTAGGAGGCCGTTATGGCAGCGTTCTGCCCTTGCTGGTCCTGGTTGGGACAGACGTGTTGTCATTTGCAGAGGGAACAGGAGGGAACTCAGAGTTGTTCAGCATACTTCATCCAAGAAAGCATCAAACCCCTCTTGTGCCCCCCAGACACCCAGCGTGCACGCAGGTTATGTAAAAAGCAACATGCAGTTTATCTCTTTGTAAAGAGCGCGTGTGGGTTTAGGCCACAGCCCCAGACTTTGGGGAAATAGCTAACGCTGCCCCCAGCGACACGAGGATCTGCCATCCTTGGGAGAACACGCTCGCCAGGACTGCAGCACGGGCTCGATCCAGCTTTGACCCCTGTGGTCAGGGCTTTTGGGCAGTTCCCGTGTGAAGATCCGCCTCACGCCTGCGGGCGGGCAGCGACGAGCTCCTCGCTGATGTGTCCCCGCTTCCCCTTTGGCGAGTTTGTAACCAGCCTGGGTATGTCACAGAGCGCTGCGAAGACACCTTGTAAGTACAGTTAGTCCCCGAGAAGATAGCGAAAACCTTGCAAAACCTATTTGCTGCTGACTTCATGTGTCGTATTGATCCGCTGGCTGACGTTTTTGATGGATGACCAGAGTAACTGAGGTTATGCAGCTGTAAGTGAAAGCATCTTTGTGCCAGAAACTTTAGCAGCGAGCTGCCATGTAACGTGGGTGTTTTGCTTTGAAAGAAGAAATTGTTTAAGTAATGATGCGGCGCCTGGAACGTGAGTCAGGAGCTGCTGTTTGCCAATGAGATGCACCTCTCAGGTACGCCGCTACTTTCCGTGTTGCTTTGTGCCAACTGGGAGCTGGGATGTTCTACCCAAGATGTGGCTGCGATTCAAAGCTGGAGGAAATTCTGTTTGGTTTTTATGTGTTTTTTCTAATGAAAAGGCCCATGTATCAGTGAGAGACACAGAGGAAGCCCCTCCCTTCTTCCTATTTGTGAATTGTCTGGCATCAGTGTGCTCTTAATAGAGCGCTTTCCTGGAGACTTAATCAAATTCTCTTTATGGCAGAGCTGACGCCTGAGCGTTGCTATCCACTCAAGGTATCAGCATTAATTATTTAGGTACCCAAAACCGCGCCCCAGTCGTGCTCATCCAGACACAAAGCCGGGATAATGGCAGAGCACTGAGTTTATTAATAGAACACAGCAGCCAACATATGGCTGTAGAGTGGAAGCAGAGCAAAACACAAGCCACACATTTCTTTTTAAGAACATGAATTTCACACCTTTTCGCTTCACACAGGAATATTTTTGTGGTGCTTCTACAGTTTGTCTGCTATCCCCAAAAGGCTATTTTTCTATTTTCACAACATGGCTTAATTAAGAAAAATTGTGTTTTATAAACAATCCTGTACGTTTCAAACCCACCCCCTTCAAAAAAAAAAAAACCCCAGCAAGATCCAGGTGGTAAATGGCAAGCAGACTGCTTGGTTCAGCACACTCAAGAGGAGTTTTCTGGCTGCATTTATAGCCTCCGGTGCAGCTTGGTTGAACTGCGTGGTGCATTTCGTGTGTTTCAAGTGCCGTTATAGGTCCCATCTGGCAGAGACTTTAAGCAAGCAAGGGCCACACACCCAGCGTTTATTTTAGCACTGTGCCTTTGATTCTAACTTGTTTTTTCACAGTGGAGATTTTAAGGAGTCTCAGTGATTGTCTTTAGCTGTTTGAGTCAAAGTGTCTGCTTGTTGTGTCTCCAGAAGCTTTAGATTTGGGGAATAATTTGAACAGATGATCTTGCAGTCTTACCCGGCTTGTGCAAGTCATCTGGCATATTTCTTTCTTGAGGGACTCTATGTACATCTTTGTGTCGTGAAAATTTAGGCTAAAATACAAAAATCTACCGTTCTTGTAGATGGCATACAGGGAAATTTTCAATGGCTGCCTATATAGCTTGTTTCTCATGCCATATTCTGAACATTGGTAAAGTTGTCAGTTTACAGGATTTACGCTCTCGGAGGTGTTAGGACACTCATCCCGCCTGACAACATCCCTTTCTAAGAACCTGTGAAGATTAGTTTGTAGCCTAGATTTCTCCTGTGCTGAAGTTTTAAGGATGAAAAGCCCCGTGTAGAATATATCTGTGCAACTTTAGTGACAAAATTGCTAAGCACATTATATATAAATAGCAAACTGCTTTCTTTAGGGACTGATCCAGACTGCTCTTGAGATAGCTAAGAGACAAGTATATAGTAAAATATGGGTATATTTAGCACTCCAGAAGGCGAGAGATGGTGTTCTGACTTCACATCACACGGGCTCTGAAAGTCTTTACTTCCATATAATCCCTTGTACTCAGCAGCGATGTTGTGGCACATTTGGGACCTAATTATAAGCTTCGCTGCTAATCAAAGTACCAAATGGCAAAGGACAGCTTTGGAAGGCAAAGGGTGGACCTGACTCTCATGAATCATGAGCAGCTGGGAAGGAGATGCAGGAAGAGTCTGGGGCAATTTAATGGGATTTGGATTAAATATGGTTTAATGGGATTTTGGCATAAATGTGGTTTTTAACATCTGCCTGCCTCATTGGTTCTTACAGGCATGTGCTTGGGTGAATGTATTCTGGCCTGCATCCACTTCTTCAAAGATCAGCACTTAAATGAACACGGTCATGCAGTGAGACTGATCTCGCAAGAGCCCCTGCCAGGCTTGTCACAGTGCGTCTCCTTAGGGACAACGGGAGAGAAGTGGCTGAGAGAATGGCCAGAGCGCCAGAGGGCTTGTGGGGAGCTCGAGTAACCTTTCCCAGGAGTGTTCCAAAGAGGTTTTCCTCCTGGATGTTTTTTTCCTGGTTATGCAAATCTGTGCAAAGCTTGAGACCTTCCCGCTTCAAACTCACCCTCTTTTCCCAAGGCTGTTGGAAAGACTCAGATATGTTTCTGATTGGCATGCAAGCCTGGAAAAACTGCAAAGAATATTTGCAAGTGTTATCTTGGAATCAAACCCACCAACTCGCTTGGATAGCGTCCCTCACCTTTTTCGTCCTTTTCCCCTAGCCTTTTACAAGAACATTTTTGCTGCTGCTGAGAATATTCATCCAACATTCTTACCCACACACATATATTTTGTGCTGAGGTAATGATGCCTGTTACTGAGTGTGACTTCTTTCTTTTTTAGCTAAAATAAATGAAGCAGTAGAGTTGTGTTGCAGTTAGTGGAAAGGAGCTGCTTTGGACTTGTATTGCCATGTCGTCTTCCTTCCGAGTATGCTGTCCTAAACAATGCTACCTTTATTTAAAATGAAGGTCATATACCGTGCTGGCTGTCCTTAGAGGCTGGGTTGGGTGGCAGAAGGTTTCCGTGAACACAAGTCCCAAATCTGGGAACCTAAAGTGTGGTAGAGAGCTCGGTATTTTGTGATCTTTAAAATCCCTGAGGAATACTAACACTAAGATACGTTTATTCAGAAGCAGTTTATTGTGGAGCTTTTCGTCTTAGATCGTCTCAAGTTATGCACTTGCTTTGTCTCACTCGTGCTCTCTCTGTGCGGTCAGGCCATCTCAGGGTGACTTTTTTCTGTGCCTCGTGCTTTACTACAAACACGCTGACATGGTAAGGTGTGAGCAGACCTGGCAGACTGACTGCTGCGGGATGACATGGTGAGAAGGAGTACGGAGCGGCTCTCGTGCGCTCTTGGCAGCGGCGCATTGACAAGTACTGGTCTCCTAAAGTGGAACATGGCGGAGAAGAAACCCAAGCGCAGGCAGGCAGAGCGTGTAGGTGAGTGACTCGGGCGCATCTGGTGAAAGCAGGCTGAATTTTAGATACCAGCTCGTTGCATCCTATTCTGCATAACACTGATGGGGAGCAATTATTGCAAAGGCTGTAATACCTCTTCTGGGCTTAGTGCCTTCTGGGGTGATTGCTGGGCTCCCTGGGGGTTTTGAGGGGCAGACAGACTGGGACAACTCCATTTGTTTCCAGGAATTGCAGGGTCATTTCCCATCCTCTTAATTTCCAAGCCTCCAGCCACTAGAGGGAGAGAATGCTACATATTTATGGCTTCATATGCGTGTGAGGATGTGCATTTAATAAATGAATTGCTTTTCTACAGAAAGGCTTTCCAGGCAGCACTGGAGCTGGTTTTAACCCCTTTATTTGTTTGGCTGCAGTTTTATAACCGCTCCTGAGATTTGACCTCTGTAGACTTCTGTTGGTTTGTGACCTAAAATTGTAAATGCTCTGGAAGATGTTAGATGATCCTTGTCCGTGTTTTACACCCTGTAGTTGCTGTTGAGCATCCCTGCTGTGAAATGGCTTCCATGGGGAAACCTTTGGCTCCTCCTGGATCTGCCTGTCTCCTCACGTTACTGCACACCCCACTGCACTGATACGGCATAACACACAGTGTGGCAATGCAGAAATGAAAGACATGGGAACAGCAGGACAGCAATCCCCCTCCTACTGCTTTCTTCCTGGCAAGCCAGAGACTCTTTGAGCCTATGGCCTGTTTCCTCTGCAATAATAAAACAAGCCCAAGAGGGATCTCACTTCATTTGGAATTAAACCATTGAGTTAGTAATTATTGTAGGCAGATGAGTTTTAACAATTTCAAAGGGCACCAGCAAGGAGTTGTAGGTTTAGGGAGGGGAAGAGGGATGGAAGTTTTAAGAAAGGTGCTGTTAGAAAGAGAATTTTGTATACTTTTGGAAACAAAACAAGATTGAATCTCTGCTTTGCAGATTGAGCTCAGTGGGGAAGACCCGTGGAGTGGCAGTGTCAATGAAAGTCTGATGAGGGGACTTTGGGACTTGGAGAGGTCTTGAAAAGCAGCCTGGGGTGGAAGCTCAGTGGGTCTGGAGAGCTGGAACCTTTGGTCTGCAGTACTATTTATCAGGTGAACTTGCATCCCTGTGCGGATGGTGGGAGGGGAGGAGAGAGTCTCTCTGCCTCTCTTTTAACTCCAGTGGGTAACTCAAGGCAGTGCTCTCTCAGAAGGGAAACCTCAGGACGCTTTAGCAGCCTGAAGTGTTGAAGGAGGGTATCCCTCTGGGTACGTCTCCTGACTCTGAAAGTCAGTCCTTCCAGTTAACAGAGGGGCTGAGCAAAGAGGTTTCCTTACGCTGATTGGAGCTGCAGATGATGCTCCAGCACAAGGAGTTCTCCTGGTGAGGTTGGGGCTGGTCCCAGCTGCTCCTTTCTCTGCCTGTTTCACTTGCCCAGCTGTGCCCTGGCCGGCGCAGCTGACGGTAGGCACAAGAAAGCAGAGAAGAAAATGTGCAGGAAGGCCCTAGAAACCTCGAGATTGACCTGGCCCAGGCCCACTAGAAAAATATGCGTGTCAGGACTAAATGTACGTAAAATCCTAGAGAAAGGTGGTCAAAACACTCCTTCTTGTCCTGGATGTCCATCACTGGACATCCCATACTCGCAGGGCTGCAGTTCGGCTGCTCCGGGAGCCCTCCGTGCTCCGACGTGCGCCCCTCTCTGCGCACCTTGCTTGGCTGAGGGTCTCTTCCCTCAGACTAACCGGAGCCGTGAAGACATGGCCATGGCTTATTTGCCGAAGCTCAGCATCCAGGGCCACAAGTCATGGCTTGTATTAAATAACAGAGCTAGGAGGACGACGGGTGAGCGTGGAGGACGTCACATCGCTCTGTGCATTTTGATAAACCGTGGCCATAACCTTATAAATAGGACCTGCTCGTTAAGCCTTCCCCTGCCCCACGGAGGTGTGAGGTCTTGGGAGACCGGTCTGCTTGCCTGCTGGACAGTAGCTTTGTTTATTGAGAGGGAAGCTGGAAAATTGGTATCCCACAGGCTGCAGTGGGAGCTCTGCCCTGGCTGGCTCGCACCGCGCCATCTCACCGCTGTGGTTTCTGCTGGCGCAGGCACCTCAGCGGGAGGAGAAGCATTTCTGGTCCAGGGCTTGGCGTGCATTTGTGGGTGTAGGACCAGGTTGGGATGCCTCGTCTGAAGGCACCCAGCTCCAGTGAGATCCCCACTGGGTTTGGGTGGGGGGGAGAAGGGACAGGGGCTTTCCACGTTGTGACAGGGGAGGGCTGTAAGAGCCCCTAGGCCATGAGGGCATGGCTGTGCTGTGGGCCCTGGAGGCTCTGCCCCCGGGCCTTGCAAGGGAACATCCCTCCAGGCGAGAGGGAGGAGCACGATTGCAGGGCATACGGATTTGCCATTCCCTTCTGAACTTAAAATGCATGACCTGGGGGGAGAATCTATTGTTTCCTTGTAGATCTTCTTGTGAATAGTAGTATTAAGCTCCAGTTTTCTTTAAAAAAATTCTTTTTTGGCTGCAGATCTCTCTCTAAGTACACAAACGAAATGAATTTATAGACGAGCATTGTGCTGCTTGTAAAGCCCTTTCTTTTTCAAATTTAGTTTTATTCCTTTTCTTAATCTCCATAGGATTTTCCCTGAATAAGCAGAACTAGGGCAGTGCTAGTAACAGATGGCCATAAAAGACTTGGATGCTGCAGAGACTTTTAACGGGCTTGGGGATCTGAACTGGGGTGCTCTTCTCATCACCCCAAGAGTTTAATTGACTGCAGGTTATTAATTTTTGCCTCTCAAGCAGAGGTCTTAGCAACAGAGCGCGTTCCTTGGCAACAGACCGCCCTGGTTTAATTAAAGCAGGTGTGGGAGTCTTAAAAATGCCACTGTTGGAAAAAGTTGAAAGATATTAGCAAATCAAATGGGCTGAGGCATGAGTCGTCTTGTCAGTCAGACGGGGGTGACAAGGAAAAAGGAATAGTAAACAAGATGCAAACCGTGGAGGCAGCTTGGCAAAGGAGCGGCTCTGGAGGGGAGGCAGGTACGGGACCTGCATGTTTTGCTGCCTTCCCAGGGGCCGGGCTGCGGCTTGCCCCGGCCATCCTGCGGGACAGCGTGGAGAGGGGTGGGAGGGACGTCTGTGTGTCCGGGAGAGGCAGTGCTGTGAACTGAGTAGTTTACTTAATAGAAAAATTGCTTTTTCAAAACAGGTTTCCAAACTGTGGTTTTCCACTCGGGCTTTCATAAAAGTTACAGTTTGTTTCCATCCTCTCGAAAATGGAAGCTGTCATTTTTGTTAATGAAATCAAACACAAAGTCCTTTGAGGAGAGTCTGTGGACAGCGTGGCTGTGGCCTGTTCCGTCGTTTACCTCCTTTGCCATCTGTGACACACACCTCTGCCTGGAGCTAGACTGGTGTCTGCACTGTGACTGCTAAATATAAATATACCGAATAATGAATAATGCCAAATATATGAAATTAAACTAGAAACAGCTCTTGTTTGTGCCAGCATACAGAGCGTACATACATGTAGCTGATCCGGATTGGAGAAGTGGTTTGGAGCAGAGAGAGACAAGTTTGAGCTCCCCTGTCTGTCCCTGCCGCTGTTTTGATATGTAACCTTGGGCAAGTCAGGGGAAGACCTTATGCTCCTGATTTGCAGCTGCGAGAGGGAGATAATGGTCTTTTTCCCTTTCTGTGGTAAACAGCAAGATCCCGATCGCTTACATCAGAGCAAATGATTTTTATGCACTTGTTCGAGTCCTGTAATTTATGACTAAAACTATCTTTGTGTCAGAGTTAGTTCAGGAGGACACATGTATCTGGGGCTTCTGAATGTGTCATCTCCTATTAAAGAACAAACAAACGATCTTGTAATGTACCATAAATAATAATAATACTTTGCCAGAGCCTGAAGCACTGCGTTATTGCTGTGCTAATCTGAGAGGCACTGGGCCATTATGCAAGTATTCCATAGGGTTTGGTTTTTTTTTCCTGAAGGAAGGTACGTGTTTCATAGCTGTGTAGCGTGGCTGATTGGTTTATAAACCCAGGCTGGATAATTCCTAGTAGAGGTTAGACAAATTCTCCTCCTTTCTCATTAATTAACCTGTAGGATTTGGTGCCTTTTCTTTGCAGTTCAGTAGAGACAGTGGCTGCAAGAACATATTTGTGCTCTCTAATACGTGATGAAGAGCATCTGCCTTCTGCAGCAGTGAAATAACCGTGGTGTGACAGGGTTCTCCAAAGAGCAGTGTTGGGCTCCCGCTTCAGTGAGGCAATTCAGGGCTGGAGTTTTGATGGGGAGGCATCGCTGGGTGATGTTCTCCAACGCCTGCAGTCACCATCGTAGTTGGGGAGGAAAGAGAGAGTGGGTGAAACGCAAAGGACGGGAAATCCCCTCGTGAAGGCAGCAGCAGGGGAGGGAGAGAAGCATCTTGGAAAACATTTCCACATCCAGCGAGCAGTTTATAGCAGTTTTCTAACGGTGGGATTAGAGAAAGGAGGCCTTGAAGATGCAGGGGAGATTTCACTGGAGCTGTGGTAGTATAACAGAGTGAAGAAAAGAGATTAGAGGCAGGTAAATTCCTGTAATGCTGCTATGCTGCCTTTACTGCTCTTGCAAGTTGCAAGAAAATTTACCATCAAGTTTGGGATCCCAGTGTTGTGTTTTGGGTCAAACTTGGGATCTGCCCCCAAAAGCTGCCCTGCCATACCACAGCGTAAGAGTAACGGTGGGAGAGCAGGGTGGGTGTCTGTGTGTATTGGAGTGGGCGTGGGATTGCGGTGGGAACGTTGTCAAAGTCTGTGGTGGGTGTGTCACTTGCGTGACTCCAAGTGTACTGGGTGAGGTACAGGGGTGGAGGTTGCTTTTTGCTTTTTCAGCAGTGTGATGTGATAGTGAGCGTCCTTCTGCTCGTACCCGTTCGCTTTGCTTTGGAATCGCTCTCCAGCTACAAGTCATTAGGAGAAAAAAGTTACACACCTAAAAGTGGCATTAAGCTAATAAATAGAGTCCTTATGTCAGTCACAACTGCTACTACAGAGCAGTTTCCAGGCAAACTTTGTCCCTGCCTTCCCATCTCTTACTCACCTGCGAGGTTAGGGGTTTGGCTGTGGAGACTTTCAGGGCTGAGTGCGAAAGCACGATCCAGCAGTGGACTGGGAGCCGTTTCCCCGCAGCCCTCAGGGGGTTGGAAGGATGCTCTGTGCTGCAAGAAGTTTTATTAGTCTGTACAGATTTAGACCAAGTGGCTGGATTACCCCAAAAGTTGGCTGATCCAGACCAAGAGTGTGGTAAAAGGAATCGTGCAGGCAACAGGGATCCAGAAGCAGCTGTTTGGGGCTGAAACACACCGTCTGGTTTTGACCCTTACTCTGTAGCGAAAGAGACTTTTAGAGTCTGTGACAGGTAAAACGTGACCAGACCACAGCTCTGCTGAGAATGGATGGGTTGTTGTGTTACTGATGAGAAATACATGAATTCTTACAGAGGACTTATTCTGGGCTGATCCCCCAGACAACCCAAGGACCCGCTCTGCTCACCTAAGCAAAATCTATTCCCTGCCTCCCCAGCGCTGCTTTGGGCTGTCTCAGGTGTGCGAGTTACCCCTGGGGACTCCGCGGCAGCGCTGGCAGACCTCCAGCTGATGGGAACCTCGGCAGAAGTACACCGAATGTGCTGACGTGCTGCTGTGCCACATCCCCCCCTTCCGTGGCCGGTGGGGACAGCTAAAAGGACCTTCTTCTGTTGCCTGTGTCCTCAGCGCCTTTCTAGAAATAGAGGGATTTCCTCAAATTATTTCAAGCAATATTGAATTATTCACTGCCATCGATAGTAGAAATCACTTCTTCTGTAATCTAAATCACAGGGCAGGAGCCTGCGGTGCAAACTCTGCTCCCACATCCCACGCACTGAAAGCTGCCTCTGTTTCCCCTTAGGCAACAGGGATTTCGCTCCCAGTGCGGTGCCCGTGGCCCTTACTCCGTGCTGCTCTGCGTGACTCGCCGTTCCACTGCCTCGTTTGCCTGTCCAGTGTGTGCTGGGAGGGCTCCCCGCTGCCCTCCTGTGCGCCGGCTTGCAACATCCCCCTTCAAACGCCCGGCAGAGGAGCCAAGACCCAGTGCCCTGCCCTGAAAGGCCGGTACTTCGCGCCGTTGTGGGGTTGCTCCCGTGGAGAAGCTCGCAGGTGGCCCTTCCTGTTGCGCCCTCTGCTCTGGCAGGGGCTCTGGGTTTGGTCCCCTGCCCGCTGGCTGCCTGCAAAATGCTTTGCATGGAGAACGAGGCAGCAGAGGTGCATTTTCTTGGCAGGGGAAACGCAGCTGGGTTCTTTCTGAGCTTGCGTGTGCCAGGGAGAATCGCCGCCCCACCGATCTGGGCAGGATTGGGTTTGTGTGCGGACTGGTGCTGATTCAGGGATTTGGTCCTTGCTGCCTTTTGTCACCTTTGCAGGGAGCTAGGATTAACCTGGCAACCTCTGGTTTGCTTCTCAAATCCGCTTAGTGAAAACAAGGGATAGGAGGTGAAACAGAGGAATATTAGCCTTCTTGACAGGTCTAATCAACAGCTGACAGGAGACAGGAGAGAAATCGGTATGATTTCTGCTTGTGTGTAACAAGCCTCAACAAAAATTCTCCTCCTCCTCCTCCAGACCCACTTGACCAATTAGAGCAACGGGTTGGGATGTGCCGGACAACTTCTCCCTCCATTTGCACTGCCAGGGTTCAGAGGGGTGTGACTTCGACTGAAGTTAGTGGAGTTACTGAGATGATGCGATGCTTAAGAGGGTCTTTCTTCTATTATTTGTGTGTATGCTTGACAGTAATGCAGATCTCTCGTCTAGTGTTTCCTTGTAGAAAAAACACCTTTCAATTACAGATAACCTGATCATTGCTTTTATTTTCAGTCCAATTTTCTGAAGGAAACAATGCCCGTGCATTAAGGATGTCTGTCTCTGTCAGTTCTTCTGTCCCAGCTCTCCCCAGCCCCTACGGCTCTTGAATCGGTTGGTGAAGTTGCACTGGATCTGACTGATGTCCCAAACAGATGACTTCCCTGTGAGTTCTGTGGAAACCGGGGCTGTGCAAAGACGTGGCCATCACATGCACTGGGAGACTGGGCTCTCCCTGGGGAGGAGGGTGAGGAGCAGACCCAGACTGACCTCACATACCTTCCAGAAGGGTTTTCAGAGGTGGGATTTTCAGACCAGAGTCCTCCTTTGGGTGTAAATAACTTCTCTGGGCTTTCTGTTACTTAACACAGGAAACTTAGGCAGAATTCCAGAATTTGGACATCTATAGGCGTTTGTCTCCCAACTTTCTTTTGCCAGCCATCTCCGGGAATAATGATGGCTGTCAGTGGCGGTATAAAAGGTGATGGAATATGGCTTGATGTAACTGGAGCAGCTGTGTGGGCCCAAGCAATGCAAAGGTGCTGGGCAGCTTCCCTTTGCTCTCGCCTGTACTTTTGTTCTGTCGTGTTTAAAAAGTCAGTGAAGACACCTCGGCTCTGATCCCTTGTGCATCCTGCTGAATGGCACAGGACTAGCAGAAAGTGGCGGTCACGAGGAGCTGCGCGTTGTTTCCTGACTCAAAATCGCCAGCTGCAGGAAAAATGTTGACTCCTCTGGCGGTCAGGAGCAGGAAGATCAAATGCCCTTCTGCCCTTGAGGCGGGAGTGCATGGAAAAAACTCAAACACAACCCCAAATCCTCTGCAGGTGTAATAGAGGAAGACTGTAGCTTCTCTACAGGTTTTGCGGGACGTGCTGTATATGGATCCAGTATAACCAGCGTGCCCAGTGTAGGTCTACCCTGGCTGTGGGCTTCTGTACCCAGAGCAGGATGTCAGCCGTTTCCCACATTGTCTCCACAATTTGTACCTGCCCTCTTCAGCCTCTGAAGCTAGCTGCAGGCTTCATCAGCTGCCAGAGAGGAGATACTGGGGGTGCTGGTGGGGTCTTTTCCCTGTGTTGGGGTGTGCGTCAGTCCTTGCGGGCCGTCGGCTCCGGGAGGACGGGCGGAGGGTTGCGGCAGCAGCCTCTTTGAGTGGCCTTGGCCAACGCCTCTTGATCTTCACGTCTCCTCCATAGAATGAGGAGAACCGTGCCGGCATACGTGTCCCAGCTGGAGGAAGCGGGAGGGTTCACTCCTGTTTCCAGTTGGCCCTGCACATCCCATATGCTATCGCCGCCTCTCCTACCCAGCGCCAGACAGACTGATCTCATCTACCCCGGCGTGGTGGGTGGCCGTATCGATGATGAACGCTTACTGAGCGTCTTGTCTTCTCTAACTGTGTGGGGGGCTGTTATTGCCTTGCTCTGCCCAGAAAGTCAGGAAGAAGCAAGGGGAGCAGGCAGGGGAATTAAAACCTTTAGCGGGGAGCAGAGCACAGATGCTGGGAGGGTGGGGAGGATAACCCTGGGCAGGTGCAGCACTCCTCCGGGCTGGGAGGTTTTGTTTTGGTGAGAAGGGGAATTATCCTGCATGCGGAGAGCAGAGTGAGAACTTACTGCCCTTCAAACGTCAGCAAAATCCCCAGCCCCTTGCTGAGCGCGGCGGCGTGTGCTGGCTCTGCAGATCTGGCAGTCCCGTAGCGCTGGGGACGAGGGTGACCGGCCACCGGCGGGAGGGCAGGGGTGCTGAGCGCCTGTGGGGACCCTCCCAAAGTTCTCCTTGAGCTCCCTTCCCTCCCTTCCACTCCCTTCCTGCAGAGTTTCAAAGCATGCCAAAGGAAAAAAAAGAACATCTCCCCCTCCCCTCAAATCCCTCAGTCTGTGACTGAAATAAATAACCACAATCCCAGGTAGTGAGGAGGCTGCTAATAACGTGCTCTTGACAGGCACGGGATTGCCGGGCTGAGGGATGTCAGACTGAAAGCTCCAGGCTAGGGTGGGGGTGGGGGGGCTTCTTTTTTTTTTTTTTCCCTGCCAGCTCTCGCCAGGCAGTAGGGATTTTTTTTTTTTTTTTTCCCCTCCCTGATAATAAGGACATCATCAGAGGCAAGATGCAGTGGCTAAGGGATGGATCAGGAATGGTGAGTTCAGGTAGCTATGTCTTTCTCTTTTCCTCTTATTGCAGTACTTTGACGGGGAAATAAGCCTCCGTCCTGACTCCTCCTTTACTCCCTGTCCTTGAAAGCATTGATCACTCTGTAGCCATTTTATGGACTCGGCATTCCCAAACTGCTGAGCAAAAGAAGAAATTAAAGGAAGGAGGGTGTGCATGCGTTGGGGCGTGGGAGGGGGGGAGCGGCACTTGGCAGGGGCTGGGGAGGGGGGTTTCCGTAGGGTGAACTGGTGGGTTTGTGGGGGGAAAGGAAAGGATTTTCCAGGTGCTTGCGTGTGGGGTGTGGGGTGTAACAGCTCGGGGAGAGGACTGGAAGGAGAGGAGTACGGAAACGGGGATGCTGGCTGTCGGCAGCGTTACCGCCGCTGGGACCTGTCAGATCTGCCCCTTCCGTGGATGATGAGTTATGGTGCGGGGGGGAGCCTGAATTTGCTGCTGAGCCCGAGCGTCCCTGCCTTTGCTTGCATCAGACTGTAAAACACTCCTCTGAAGTGCAGAGGCTTCAGGAAAGCAGTTTAAACAGTGACAGCTCTGCTTAATAAACAAAAAACGCCGCCAGTTTGCACATGCCCTCGCTGTGCCTGGAGCACAGCTCCGAGGGGCTGTATCTGCCCGGAGGGGGAGCGGGGAAGTTCCCCCATCTCAGCAAGGGTCCCTGTTTCTCATTCAGAAAGTTCCCCGTGAAGAGATGCGGTTGTTGTTGAGATACTCCTCCTCCTCCTCCCCAGCTCTTGTGCAGCTTTGCTTTGCAGCGGCATTTCCCTCTGCTTTCCCCTCGCTGGGCTGGGCTGGGTTTTGCAGGTTTGTTTTTATTTTTTTTTTTATGTGTTTTGCCCTTCCTTGGGCGTTTTCCATCTTGCGGGGAGCCTCGGGGCATCCCGACGGGCTGGTCCCGTGGCATGGACCCACTCCGGGTCGCTGGCAGCATCGGGCCGCTGGCGTCACCTGGCTCAGCCCCTGCGTTTCGGCTCCGTTGGGGGCACCCGGCAGATGTTACTGGCAGCGGGGAGGATTTTGGAGCCAGCGCTGAAATCACTGCCTGTTCTCTCCTCACGCCTGGCTGCCAGCTCCGTGACGCCCTGTGCAGCTTGCTCCTGCCCTCCATCCCCTCTAAGATACTTACAGGAGCAGGAGCTTAACGGTTGATGCCTCTGGAAGACACTGAAGCTGGTGGGGGGAGCGTGACGTTGGGGTGTAGACGGCAGCCTGCGGCAGATAGCGCATTTGTTTAGGGTCCCGTTTAAGGTTTGTCTACCTCTTGGCCGCAGTTTGGGGGCTTTGCTGCCTCCTCCCGCCCTCTGAGCATCCAGGCTTCTCCTTCCCCTCTGCCACCCCGGCCCCGCACCTCCCGGCACACACGCCAGCGTAGCACTTTTCCCCCTCTCCGCCGGTGTCTAAGCAACACAAATCGCCTTTCACCCGTTCGCCGATTTACATTTTCGGAGATTACTGCGCTGAAAGAAAAGTGGGGATGTGACTCTTTCATCCTTTTTCCTTTCCTCCCTGGTGGCTGCTGAGCTCTGGCGGGGAGGGGAGGGGATGTGGTGCAGGGCAAAGTGCTTTTCTAATTGACATAGCGCAAGAGTTGACACTTTCTCGCCCTCTTATCTTTCCAGCTTCCTTTCTTGCTGCTGGCAATAAAGGAGACTTTGTTATTTTGTTCTGATTAGTCTAATCTTTGCCTTCTCTTAGAGAGGAATTACAGTGGTTGCTGAACAGCCTGTAATTTAAATTATTTGCGGGGGGGGAGTGAAACTTCAGTGATGGATTTTTGAAGCAGGTTCTATCCAGGAATTTCCCAATATTGTTCCTTCTGATAAGGGAAAAATATAAGAGGGCAGTGTTTTCTGTATTTTATGCAGCAGCTTAACAGCCTCAGCAGGATTTGAAGATGCTCTATGTATCTCTACATCATCTGAAAATAAGGTTAAAAAATGGTTACAAAACAACAAAGTAAAACCGAACCAAATAAGATAAATCCAGGAGAGATCTTTGCAATCGGGTGGCTGTGGTCCGGGGGATTCGACGGGCGAGCAGCGCTCCTGCGCTTGGAGGTGCTGGGCTGCCGGGAGCGCTCTTACGGCTGCGCCGCGAAGCCAAGGTCCTGGTGACGCTTGGTCATACACGTTCCGCTCTCTTTCTGCAAGACAAGGCATATTGGTCCAGATGTCCTGGCCAGATGCCAGTGCAGATAGCTATATTCCACCTCATGCAGATTTTGCCTGCTGTTCCCATTGGTAAGTTACTTTAATTTTTAGTACTTAAAATCTTGGATCACGTTGATGTACTCTTCTAAACAGAGGAGTTATTCCACAGCAGAAGTAGCTGCGTTTCAGCAAGTCAGCGTGAGTATTGTGATCTCAGTCTACTGGCTAAAACGTGCTACAGAAAGAGAAGATGGCTCAGTTTGCTCCTAGGTGAAGGTTGGCTGATCCATTCACACACATTAAGCTGCCTGCCATACGGTGAAGAACCTTAGCCTTTCATCTAGACAACACTGGACCAATTTTCATGGACTCTGAGCCTTTATTACGGATTTTCAGCTGTCTTTCTTGACTGCGATATTCTTTTCTGTGTATCTGCTAAAGAACAGCAATAGAAATTGATTTTGGGTAGCATCCTTGGACTTTGCTCTGCTCAGGCACGTTGGTCTAAACCTGGGTTTTAGATGGATTTCTCAGAAGTCCCGTGCAGCGCTGATTTATTGAAAGTGCTGTTTTCTATTGTTCTCAGCGCTGGGTTGGGTGAAAGAATCAGACCCGCTTCCTTTCGGAGTTAGTCATCTCTAAGAAGCGTGTCACTAATATTTTACAAGTGATAGTACCTTTTGTTCTTGTGGCAGGTGGCTCTTTATTTCTAAATCAGCCCCTTAAATCTAGCTATTATCCATAATATTAAGCTGTCGAGGCTTCTTTTCTTTTTTTTTTCCTTTGCATGTGCTGCTTTCTGTTTTTTAAACAATTAATCTTTTGCCAATTATGCTGGCATCCCACGAGGGTATTTTACATGCTTCGTTGGTACTAAGTTGCTAAACTCTGCTAGTATCTGTTTCTAACCCAGAAAGGTGAAACTAATTGTCATTGGTAACGATGAGAATAATCTACACGTTTGATCGGCAGTGTAAGTATGATGATTATTTGGTTAGGCATTCTTCACAGAGAATATTGATCTGGCATGGTAATCAAATGAGTTGGTTTAAATCATGCCATAATACAGCCTTTTCTGGAATAGTTTTTTATCTGACAAGGGCAGAGTTTTTCTCCAAGCCTTTGGCTGTGTTACAGGAAAGAAAAGCGTGCGTCTTCCTTGGTATTTCCTCACACAGGGTCTAATTCTGGGCTTATTGTTGTGCCTGTGAAAGTCGAAGTGAGTGCAGCCATTAGCTTCGGTAGATACAGGGTCCCAGTCGTTTGGTGTTTTTGCAGGCATGTATAGTCATGTTTTTACAGTCCGTGTTGTTCAAATACTTAAAATCAATCTGTTGTTGGTATTTTACATTTCTGTCACCAACAAAAAGTCAGCTATTGTAAATCATCACGGCTTCAATATGTCGAAGAGGAATTCAGTGAATGAAAGGGCCAAATGCTGCAAGTGTTGGAGGTGTTCATGAGCAGGGCAGTTCAGCAGACAGAAACTTTCTTACATTTTCCTTTACTGATTCTTCTCCACATGCAAAGCATGGGATTTGCATGTCAGTCTGCAAATCATGGGACATTGAAAGTACAAAGACTCTTTGCGCTCCATAATCCGAAAAAGCTCAATGTGAAATCAGGAAAAGAGCAGTGGAAGAAAGCAGTTGTGGTCCTATTTTTGGTTTTGAAAGTTTGGATAAGTAAATGCAGTCAGTGAAGAGAGGCCAGGCCAGGATGGGATGGAAAAAGGATCTTGCAGTATCCAGGCATTCGGGAAAAATGGGACTTAAGAGGCCTGGAGCACCACAAACTCCCACAGAGATCAAAGGGAACAGAGAGCACTGGCTCACTGCTGATTGAGCCCGTCGCAATGGGGCACCCCGGGAAGCCACAGCGACCTGCCCACGGTCGGGGTGTCCCACGGAGGATGCGGTTCCGTCTGTCATCTCCGTACCCTGCAGCCTCAGCAAGGAGGGCCTTTTCCCCCGAAAGAGTGGCTTATTGCAAGTTTGTTCTGTTCATCCTGGGATCTGTTGTCACTGGAGGTTGGTACTCGAGTTGGATGAGCTCTGCATGCCCTGGAGAGTTTTGTCTCTGCTGCAATGCTGTAGAGCTCCCAAAGCCTTGAGTCAGTCCTACCAAATGCGTTTCTTTGTGGGATTTTTTTCTCACCCACATAGTTTCTGTTCTGTTTTCCATTTCACTCCCAGTTTGGGGCTTCTTTAATCTTTCAATTATAGCCTCCTACTAGCATTGCCATAAGAGTACACAATACGTGTCCAGGTTAAGAAAGAGTTGCTGTTGTGATAAATAAAAATATTTGCATAAATAGCTGATGATAGATGCTGGTGGTTGCCCTTGTGTCAATCCTGAGAGTGGCTAGGAGGAGGCCTGGCACTAGTCCCATCTGCAAACCATGGCTCCGTGCCCCCGCTCCTACCTGCTGGATAATGGACATGCTGATAACTTCTCTGTCTCCTGAGGTATGTCCCGATGATTCATCAGGGATGTCTGGAAAACCCTTTGAGGCCGTTGCTTGGAGGGTGCCATAGAAATATGAAGCAGTATTTTGTACGGCATCAGGCAGGAGGCACCCACTGGGAAACCACTCGTGCCGTGTGGCCACAAAGTCCATCTGCCCCTCCTGCATTCAGGGTTTCGGTGTTTGAGCACAGCAGGCTTTGTAAACTGCAGTGTTTTTGTAACTGCTAAGAACCTGGTTTCCTTGTATCTAGTCAAAGGGTTTTTCTTTTTTTAAACACTTCTTGAAAAATCTCTGAAATGCTTCAAGCTAACATCTTAATGTATTTATGACATTAGCTGCTTCTGCTCCAGAACAGTTGCTCTGAATCTCTTTGAGCCTGGCTGTTATTTTGAACATGGCTAATTCCCTGAGTGACTAAGCTCTTAGATAATAGGAAAAATTCATCAAGTTATCTCGGTCTCCAATAGTTTCTATTGTTACAAAAAGGCGTCTTACGAAAAAAATAATAAATAAAGTTGCCTGTTATGTAATGTGTGCAGGGAAAGGAAAGAGGAGTATTGTTAGAGAATGGCAGGAGTGTCATACCTGGGAGCCAGCTTGTGAATCTGGCTGTGAAATCTTTAACTTGGTCTAGTAGGAGGGTGTGGGTGAGCAGTAAAGGCCGGTTGCTGGTCTGGAGCTCTGGTGAGCTCCCACTGAACCCCAAGAGGGGTGTTCATCCTGTGCCGAAGTGCTCTGTTCAGAGGGGATCCCAACTTCTGTCTCCCCGGCGCTGCCATGCTACAGAATTCCTTGGGTTTAACCCACGATAAGGTTGGCCGTGCCGTAAATTACACCGCACCTCCTCTGCTGTAGTTGTTCTCCGGGTGCAGACTGAAGCGCTCAGAGCTCCTGAAGGGCCGTGTTTTGGATAGCACAGCGGGCCTCAGCTCTATCCCATTGAACTTCCGTGTTGGTGCTGCTGACTAATGCTGCAGAAGTGCAATTTGTGCTTCTTGAAGAAGCCGGCGCCGCACCAGGTTCTCCTCTGTGCCCGTTGTGTTTAACCCGTGTCCTCCAGCAGGCAGGTTTATCCGTGTGATCCCGCGCAGCCAGCGTCCCTTTGGCTCGCTGCAGTCGCTCATTGTCACGAGCAGCCGGCAGGAGGGCAGCGCTGGTCGTTCCTGGAAGGCTGTTGTGTAGCATCAGATGGGGACCGCGGGCTGTGGTAGCCCTCACTGTGAGCGATCCCGCTGAGTCGGGGTGGAATAGGAAATGAAAGCCTACTGGCACTCGTTCGCCTCGTTTGGAGAAAGGAAAGGGAAAAAAAAATGAAAGAAAAAAGCTATAAACTTATTTTTCCTTTTTAATGCTGATATTACTGCTGATAAAAATGAGTGGTTTATGTTCTATTCATACATCTACTGATATCCAGCTGGAATTCCTACTTCATTAGGTTGTCACGCATCGTTTTCTTCATTAAAAGAGTGCCAGATTCAATAGTTGCCTCTGCTTTTTTTGGGGGGAGGCAGAGAGAGGGGGAGAAAATGATTTATATGAAATACATCTAATTCTCTAGGTTAATTTGTGTGAAGAACATGAGACCCGTGGGTCAGCTTCTTAATAAGATTTTGTTTCTTTCCTCACTATCTTGACAAGGAGAAATCCAGGGAAGCCAAAGCCAACAGTGTTGCGGAAGGGGTACGAGGAGGGCTGCAAGGAGCTGCAGACAATTTCTTTCCATCCTCATCCTCTTGCATGAAGCAGGGCCATGGCTTCTGCTCCCATCTGCCACAGCGTCGTGTCGTGACTACTTCAGTCATGGGGCTGTGCCTGGACTCGGCTTTCCTGAGATGTACCTGGTGGATAATTTCCGATTTCCCTCAGAGTAAGCTCAGGCTGACAGGGAGCAGTAAAAAGTTGAATAGCAAGTTCCGAGGAGGAGCGTAGTGCATCGGGCCTTTCAAATTCAAAGGCCTTTGCATTTCTCCCGGTGCACTGGGGCAGGGCATGAGCTGGCCCTGCCCATAAGCAGAGCTGATTATCATCAGTTGGGTGGAGAGGGGTGAGTCCTCCTGCGGGAGAGCTGCTCATTAAACCCACGCTTTCTGCAAGGTCGGTCAGTAAAGGCACAAAGCAGGACCAGAAACTTTTTCTTCTTTCCTGCTTTTTCCTCTGTGTGGTTTCTGACGCTGCTGTTTAGTATGGGCGTCATGGATCACGCCGTTGCCGTTCTGCCCGGCGTCTCAGTGTTGCGCTGCTAATTGCTGGACCTCCGCAGGCTGAGGCAGATGAAAATGCTCCGTTAGATCTGCTTTTTCACTGCATAGGAAATGTGGTGCGTTGGATTTCAAAGCACCTTCCTGTGTTGTGGCAAAGCTGAAACACACCCTTTGATTTTCACGGTGAAGAGCTTTCTCTTTTTTGTGTGTGTGTGTGTGTGCCTGTGCAGCTGTATTTCTCAGGGCCCACACTGGGGACACTGACCCTGGGTTTGGTGAGGTGGTTTCTAGTGGGTGATCTTGGTTTTTTCACTTACCGCTTTGTCCAGGCATGTCTTGATGTGAAGATCTCTGCAATTTAGGGTCAGAAACGAGAGCAGAAGCGCTGGAGTTCCTGTTAAGAGTGCCTGGAGGGAGCAGCGGAAGGAAGGGACTTGTCTTGGATTTTTCTGCAGTTTGGGCTTTGCTTTTTTTACCTTGTTTCCAGGCTCAGCTGCACGCCCAGAAGCCTGAGAAGTAAAATTAAGAAGGAAATGTCTATGTATTCTTTTAGGCCAGGGTTTTGGTGTGTTTTTTTTTTTTCCAAGACAAAAGAGGAGCTTACATAAGGTTGAAATGAACATCCGAATTTGATGGGTCCTTTTAAACCGAACTTTCTCGCTCCCTGAAGTCTTTCTCTGTGACCAGGGTAACTGGTGTTACCACATCTGATTTCTGCTGTATTTGAGCTTGTTTTTTTTTCTGTTGTTTTTCAAAATTGGGAGTCTGAGGATGCTTCTAGAGTGCAGGCTGGGGCGTGGAGCAGATGCAAGAAGAGAAAGCACTTGCAACGTGATTGCCAGGGGCATGAGATTTTAGTCTGTCTTAATGCTTTAAGTTCAAATAAACTTCAAAATCGGAGTTTTGTTGTTCTCGCTGCAATCCGGACAAGCACAATGGAATTAACCCCCCAGACAGGCTCGCTCTTTGTGCCATTTCGGCGTGATTTCTATAGCGTTACAAAAGCTAGGAAAACGGATGGTATCAGTACCTCGCTCTGGGGCAGGGCCTTGCAGTTGTGTCTGTGTGGCACGGCAGCCGAGGGCAGGGTGGTAGCAGGGACGC
This sequence comes from Leptosomus discolor, assembly GCF_034619465.1. Classification (NCBI taxonomy): domain Eukaryota; kingdom Metazoa; phylum Chordata; class Aves; order Leptosomiformes; family Leptosomidae; genus Leptosomus; species Leptosomus discolor. The sequence continues at coordinate 47,586,251 of NC_141399.1, read as the reverse complement.
TCTAAGCCGTGCGGGGATGTGGATGACACCTGGTCAGGGTGCTCTGGAAGAAGCATCTGGGCACCTTGTAAGACAACAATGACAAAGCTTTGGCTTTATTTCCCCCCTCACAGCATCATGCAAGTGCTTTGATTCTTCGGCAGAGGAAAGAGCACCATCTGCTGAGATGCTGGCTCTGTTTGTGGAAGGAATCAGGATTAAGTGGGGTCTCCAGATGTGGTCCAAGGCCAGCCTTGGTTAATATCTGACATGTCACTGCTGCCCTTTGCTCGGGCAGTTCAGACCTGGTCATCTGGAACACAGTTAGTGTTCAGGAGGGTGGTTAACCAGGGCTGGTGCACAAGTATATTGCAACCTCCCTGGCCTACCTTTGGTTGTTGTCTGGCTGTTAGGATTAAATGAAATGGTTATAAATAAATCAGTTTCTACCCTGGGAACATAATTCTGTTGTGTATCCCTTCTTGTTTTCTGAGATAAAATTAGAACTGGTGAAGAATTGGGAAGAGTTCACCTGCTACAGCTTTGCCTGAGCTCTGTGAGTCTCTGTATACAGTATGTCTAGTAAGGGTCAAGCTGCGGAGGTTAATGTGATGCTGCCCATCCTTTGGCGAAATTCTCGTTTTTCTTTTTCGTGGAATACTTAGATCAGTGACCCAGAGATGCTCAGGTCCATCCCCACAGCCTCTGAGCTTTGCATAAAGCTCTTGGCCAGCTGGTCATGCAGGTAAAGCAGCGCGGCAAACTCGGCCTCTGGCAGTGCCCCGTGTTCTCTAAATATTGCGAAAGTGGGCTTAAAAACTTCACTTACTGTCTTTTCCAGCACTCTTAGCCTTGCTACAAGAGCAACTTGCTTCATGGGGTCTTGCTCTGCTCCCTTCCCCATCCACCTTCTCTCCCATTTCGCTGCTTTGCAGGCTCTCACAACTCAGCATTTTCTCATACAATTCCTCCTCTGAAGTCTGTTTGTGCCTCACCAGCTTTTGAGATCATCATCTTATCCTTGCCCACCTCTTCTTCTTTCCCCTTTGTCTTTCTGTAATTATGTTTTGTATTAGTTCTGTAAATGAATCACTCGCTTGTCTAGCTGCGCTGTGAATTTGCTAAAACTTGTTGTGCAGTTAACGTGGAAGACGCTGGAGGAAGCTGCCCCTGTTCCAGCCACCCCACCGCTTTGTTTTCTTGTTTTTGTCCCTGGCAGAGGACACTTGAGCTGCTGTGGGAGGGAGGGCTGGGGCAGAGGCTGAGGTGAAATAAAAGCTTCTAAGGGAGATGCGTAGTGCAAGAAAAAGAAGGAAGAACAAAAGAAAGAAGTAGAGGAAGTTACTGGAAGAAAATCCCAAGTTCACTAGGACAGTGAGGAAGCTTTGCATTTGAAGGATGGAGTGGACAGGCCAGGGACAGTGGATGACTGCAAAGGTAGCTTTTGACTGCCAAAATCAGCCCCTTGAGTGTGAGTCTCTACAGATAGTCATCCATTTTGCATGCTTCTCAGTTTGAGTAAGGAATTTTAGGCATTTGGGAATTTTCAAAGCTTTCCCGCAAAGCCAGTCGGTAAACATACAAGATGATGGAGAATCTTGAGGAAAAATCTGCCCTTTGCAGCGGCTCTGCAGCTCGTAGGCTGGCACCTCCCATCTGGCTGAAGGATGGGAGCAGAGGGCTCTGTGTCAGACTTACTGTGAAGAGAAAGGAAAAAGAGGCAACTCCCAGTTTAAGAAAATCCTCCTTTTTTGGAAACCTAGCGAATCATAACCCCAGTGGCCTTTAATCTCTGAAACCCTGAGCTTAATTCCTGGCTAGATTTAGAAAAAAATCATTAATTTGATGGTCTCATAATCTCTCATAGAGTCCATGACTCAATCCCTGCATCAGTGCCTGACATTGCAGGCCGCAGTCAGTGAGTGCCCCGCAGCGGAGACTGGGAATGGGAGAGCAGTTGCTGTCTCCTGCCCGCACATCCCTGGGTACCGTTGCTGTTTGTGCCTCTTTGGTGACCATATTATTTTCAAACACAAAATTTAAACTTCTGTCGTGGTGCCATCTAGGTCTGAGATGAGGCTTGTGCTCCAAGAGGCAATACGAAAGAACCGAAGCAGTTCAGCTCTGACGATTTTCCCCTGGGCCATGGCTTTCATCCAGTCCAGACCAACACGACCACAGTTTTATTCCCCGCTCAGAATCACGAGGCAACCCAGGATTTGTCTGAAACTTTCCCAAATTCACCAAAAGGTTTATCTCCTTTGGCCAACTGGTGAGCAGGTTTTCCTGGCGTGGCAGAGTTGGGGTCCTTATGGGGATCCCAGAGCTCAGCCCCACCGCTCCCTGCAGCGGCACTAACGGAATTCACTGGGTCTGCGTTGAGGTTATGGGTCCGAGTGCTTAATTTTTGCAGTTAATGGAAGTGTTAGGAAAACAGGGATACCTCTGCATGTCCGAGAGATTGCTGCAGTGGAGGCTGTTAAGCTGCACAGGGGGTCTGTGGCAGACCAGGGAACTGGAGCTGAAGCCCCGGACTGCCACACGCCCCTGGACGGACCTGCCGGCTCACGGGGAGGCAGCGTACCTGTGAGTGGGAGGGGAATATAGCACCTTTAAGCATGCAAATGACAAACCCTGGCTCCTGAGTTAGAGCTATATTTGTTTAGCTGGAAGTGGTGGGTTGTGCTAATTACTGGAGACATCCATTGGAGGGAGTCGTGGTCACATGGCTGTCTTACGCACTTAAGGAACGAAGACTTGGCATCATCTGCTTCATCAGCTTGCCTCGAAATTACCATATTGTAATTAATGTTATTGTAGGGGCCTGTCTGATTTGTCTGTTCTTTGGAAGTCCAGAATACACTCTCACTCTCTCTGTGTGCATACACAGATTTATGTATACATATAGACGTGTGTGTGTGATATATTAGTGGAAGCCCTGGCTCCTTCCTTAACTGATATGCCCGGTGGAGAGGTCCTGAAGTTCCAAACTGCTTTCTCACACAGAAGAAGCCATCGCTGAGCTTGCATTACGAATTGTGCTCCTGAAAGCTACTGTAGTGTCAGGGCGTGTGCTGTGCTGTAAGGGGAGGTGGCATTTTATGTAACTATTACAAATCTTTTCTTGTTCCTCGGTTTCGCTCTACATGGGAGGTTTGACTAAACTTTTCAGAAAGCTTTACATGAAGTTAAACTTTGCGGTGGTTTTATATAAACCCCTGATGTGTGGGTGTTCTTTTTCAGTAAGGCTTCTAAGAGAAAGTATCATCCTTTTCGTAGTAAAATTAACATTTAGTACACGCAGAAGGCATGGGAAATTACATAAAGCAGCAAGTACTATTGGGAATACTGTGAATATAATTTAAATAGAAGCTTCTCTGCATTAAGTCTGTCTGTGCTGATCGCTCTTGGAAGCTGTTCCAGGCACAGCTTTCACTGGAGCCCAGCATCTCCATCTCTACGACGTGGGGCACCCAGCTCTTTCCTGCCTGATCTTTCGGGGTGTTGGCTCTGGAGCGTGACCTGGGGAGGAGGACGGGTGCTGCAGCAGCACCGCACGCCTCTCCCCCCAGCCCCTCCAGCCAGGGAGGACGGCAGCGGGGTCTCCACCGCGATGGCCCTGCGCTCTGCGGCTCCTCGTGACGCACAAGCCGTACGTGGTGAGCAGGAGAGCGGGGGACCTCCTGCCTGCAGCTGGCAGGCGGTTACAGGCAGGGGGCTGGCTTCCTTGCCTCTATTTATCATCTCTGCCCTCCCCTGTGCTGTGACTGGCTCAGCTCTTGCAGAATGACTGCCTGAGACCTGCCAGGCATATTGCTCGTCATGAAATCCTCTTTTTCGGCTACGGAAGTAGCTATTGAGCATGTGTGGTAGCTGCTGCACCGGTTTTCTGGATATTTCTTAGGCCTCTGCTCCTTCTCCCTGCCCAGTTTTTGCTCCCCCTGTCTATGTGCAAAGGCTCAGAGCAGTCTGCCTTGAAACCCTGCCGGTCGCTTCCCGCTCTTGGCGTTGAGAGGACACAAACAGCGTGGGAGAAGGCGAGGGATGGGCTGTGCCTGCGGAGGTGTCCGCAGGCCCTCGGGGCTGCTGTGGACAGGTAGAACATCTCCCCTGGGCTTCCTGTAAAAGTAAGGCTGAATCTGAGGCCGGGGTCTAGACCGAGGCTCCCTCTGTGCTCGTTGGAGTTTAGAGGAAAAGATTAACTGGCCGTAAAGATGCCTCTAAATTTGGGCCCGTTGTATGTTTTGGAGAGGTCGGTGTTATTGCTGAGGCTGAAACTGGAATTTCCTGGACGTTTGTGGGAGATTAGTGTCGGGTTTTGGAAAATTGCCTGTATTGTTTTGGGAAGGGGATGGTAACAGTAATAAATACTCCACGTCTATTACGTGTTCACTATTCTGATTAGTCTAAAATTGCATCAGACAGACTCAAAATGCACACTTGGTAGGAAATGTGGGTCTGGAAGCTGGTGATAGGGCAGATCCATTGCTGGTGGGGCAGCTGGGCTGCCTGCCTGGGGCAGGTTTAAAGCAGCTTCTTAGAAACATGCAGGTGAAAAACTGCCTGTCGCTGTCCTCCGGACTGAGACATTCTCTGCTTGGACAGAGCAGGGGGTCTCGGTGCTGGAGACAGCCTCTGGCTTTTAGGTACCACACAAAAGGAGAAAAGAGAGGAAAAGAAACCACCCGATTTAACCCAAGCTGTTCTTATTCCTAACGCGGCTCAACACAACCCACCCTCTGCATCTGTGAACACGTCGTGGCCCACACGTGCCACAGAGCTGGTCAGAAATGAGGAGGATGGTGTGCTGGAGGAGCGTTGGTCTGGCACAAACCACTGGGTCTCAGCGGTGGCCCAGGAGGGAAGGTACTTTTGGAGGTTCAGTCCTTGCTCACCCGACACAGTCTCCCCTTTGATGGTGTTTGGGGGCGGACACAGGAGCAGCCTGCTCCTTTTGAGGGAGCCCTCTGGCAACCCAGATAGTGAAGGAAGACCAATAAAATAAGCCTTGAGGTAAACGTTTAGTATCGGTTTGAGTGGTAAGGTGGCGTAGGAGCATCGTCCCACTTGTCCCTTCCCCAAACGCTGGTGACAAAAACATCTGCCCTGGAAGGGTGCTGCGATGGGAGGAAGGGCTGCCTCTCGTTGGCACGAGCTGACCCCAGCCCCTGTCTGCTCAGGTCTAAACGTTAAAGTCCTCCTGAACTCTCGTGGCTTCCTCCTGGAGAACAAAACAAGTGCTTGTTTGGTGCGTGTTGGCCTTGCGCCTGCGTGCGAATGTCCCGGGTACGTTCGGAGGAGCAGGTTTCCTGGAAGGTGCTGGTGATCAGCCCCCACGTGCACGTTTCAGTGCGTAATGCCTTGGCACTGCTGCTGTGTTTGTCTCTGTAAAATCATTTGCTTTCTCCAGCTGAGCGCATCTTTATGTGTGTGTGTGTGTGATGCCTCTCTAAGGTAACTGCTGGTTCTGGGGTCTGAGAATGGGGTTTGGGATAGCAACTGGCACCTGGACTATAAACTCTGAGTGTGCATGTGAATTTTTTAATGTAGGAATGAGCTTTTCTGGCTGTTGTAAAGGAATAAAGAGCCCCCATCCTGTCCTTCCCTCCCCCCCACCCCCCTTTTATACATCTCTAGCTGTAGAATGAGAACTGAGTTTAACTCTTGGCATGGAGAACCCCAGTGCAGTGCTGAGGAGAGAGGCAACGCGACAGATTTATGACGAAATGATGTACATCGTATTGTACAGAGCTAAGAAGTGATTCCCCCTGCAAAATTCCCACGTTACAGGCTCACAGTGAATTCCCCAAGTTACCAAGGGTTGCCTGTCTGTTATTTTGGCTGCCTTTCTTCCCCGCTCTTTCTCCTGCTCCCCTACCTGGTCTGAGCAGGCTCCTAGCAGCACTGGCTCTTTTTGCTGGCGTTTAAGATTTTCCATCGGCGGCTTAGCGCAGGCGGTACAGACGGGGCAGACGCGTCCCCGCCGTACACAGGCGCTGAGGAACGGGATCTGCGTTGCACAGAAAGCCCGGAGACGCCTTCCTGGAGCTCAGCGTTGGCATCCGACCGCGACGCCGGCTTCCCGGCCCTCCCCGCACGGCTCCGTTTTCCGAACTGCCGCAAAAGTAGAGGGGGAAAAGCCATGCCTGCCTGGCGCTCGCCGTCACGGCGGGCGGAAGACTCGCGTATTTATGGAGCCAGCGCTTCCTCTTGCGTTTGACTGACAGCCAGGATCCCTTCGCTGCCTGGTCACTGGAGCTGATTAGTATGCGCAAGGGTCCGCCTCGCACCGAGAGATGCAGCCGCAGCAGCTTGCAGAGCTGTCACACTCACCCAGGCTTCTTATCTGCACTGGCTTGACGAATTAAAAAGCAAGCCAGCCAGCAAGAGAGAGACCGGGAGAGAGAGGGGGGACGAGAGAGAGAGAGAAGCTTGCAGACAGCGCTCGCTTTCTTTTCCTAAAGGAAGGATTTTGCATCTTAAGTGCGCACTGGTTGTGATGATGCTTCACTTAGCGGGCTCCAGAATGAGCTAGAGACAGCAGATAGGGGGATAAACTCAAAGCAGACCACAAAGCATTACGAACCAAACCAAAACCGGGAACAGTTTTCTCCTCTATTCTAGCATGGTGGATGTATGGACAGTCTTACAGAGCAGAGGTTGACTTCTCCAAATCTGCCAGCCCCACATCTTGAACACTACAGTGTTCTGCATTGCACCATGACCTTGGATGTTCAAACGGTGGTCGTTTTTGCAGTGATTGTGGTGCTATTGCTTGTGAATGTCATACTCATGTTCTTCCTGGGCACTCGTTAAATGGATTTTTTCTCCTGAGCTGTTGGGGGCTACTACTACCACTAGCAATTCAACAAGAGAGCAAGAGCGAGAGAGAGAGAGAGAGAAAGGCGAGAGAGAGAGAGAGAAAGAGAGAGAGAGAGATTTCTTACTGAGGGGGGAAACGCGTTGAGCTTCAACATGGCCTCGCTGTGATATGTATGACGTTGGTATATTATCTCTCCCTAAATCTTTTGTCATGTCTTGTCTTTTAAGTATGCCTGTAAGTGTAGCTGCTTTTGCCTGGGTTTTAAATGTGATAAGTAATAGTAATCCATTCATATATCGTTCTGTGCTAGCGAGATAGAGCTGTACATATTTAGTTAGAAGCAGAGTGAAAATATCTTTCTGTGGTAAGCACTGGCTGTGTTATTTTGCTGCCTTTAGAACAGAGGCTCAAGTTAATAGTAAGTCATTTTGTGTGGAATTTCTAGCAAGCAGTTAATGTGCAATGTCTGTGAGAGTAACCATGTAGCTGCCAGGTGAGAGGTGGTGGTGTGTGCAATTGAATCGAGCTCTGGACGTTTTTAAGGGGGGGGATGAGAAATCCTATTAAAGGATTAAATCTTTGCTACTAAAATAACATTCAGCCACAAAAAAAAGGGGAGAGAAATTCTACTTTCTTTATTTATCTGTGTTGCCTTGATGATCTGACTTGATTTCTCAATATTCAGCCCAAAAGCCTCCAAATTCTACGTCCACACTGATGTAGCCTAGCTCCTTTCTTTAGAGATGTGAGAGGGACCGAAGCGTAACCTGCTGGGGCTTTTTTCCTGTTTGTATGTGGTTTATATCTCTGCAAATTGGGAAGGAGGGATCAAAGAGAAAAAGGGGAATGCATGCTTTGTTTTTCTTTGCTAAAGCAACAGATACGGAGGGGTTAGGTTTTGCTTTGATTTCTCTAGAAATTTTTTTTTGGCTTTATTTTCCTTTGTGTGTGTGTACATATATGTATATAATTTTTGGTAATGGATGTAAGAAAAATCTTTGCCCACCCCAAGGATAACAAGATTTTGAGATGGGTTGTTTTGCGTGACTTTATTTCCATTGATTTTCTTGAAAATGAAGTGCTAAGTTGTGTATTATAGGCTTGCTGAAAAGGTGTCCGCTAGTTAGAGGTCCTCTGTTGAAAGATGTGCAGACCAAAATTGCAATGTTTACAGCTCGGAAGCAGAGCTGGCTGCGGGGTTCGAGTGTCAGTGCATGAAGTTTAGAGAGAATACGAAGGGAATGTCTGAATAGAGTCATGTCTTTTCCTCTTGAAAATATAGCTCTGTACTGTGTTTCTGTTAGAAATCTTAAGGAATTTTTATATATTATTTTCCCCTCTGGAAAAAGGAGAATTGCTCAAAACAAACCAAAAAAAAAATCACAGTTTGAAAATGTTTACATCTCTTGCTGATGCTCACTGGAATTATATTGCCTTGAAAATTTAACTAGTTCATGCTAATTCCAGCTGCCTGTTATTTACCTGATGTCTTGTACTAATCGGGGAGGGGGAAAAAAAATCCTGTAACTGATTCATAAAGCTATAGCTGGAGCTTATAGCTGGAGACGTATAGTTACTTCCATGTGAGAGTCTGCCTGCTGCAAGTTAAATGCATAGCTGGGCTGAGGAGCCGATTTTTCTGTCGGCTGGTGGCACGTTTGCAAATTGAGTTAAATGTTGCAAATCTGGCACTTTCAAAGTGGCTTTAGCTGTAAATAAAAGAGGAAAAAAAAAAATTTCCCCGACTCCCGGGCTGGTAACAGTCAGCCCCCAAAGCTGACCAGAAGTGTTTAGTGGCAGTAGCCCATTTTAGTGGGTAGAAAAGCAAAGACCCACTGATACAAGTCCAGGGAAGATGCTCCGGTGCCTGCTGGCTCTGTTTCCCCCTCTTCACTTGTAGCTATCTGTGGAAGAGGTATCGGCTTTGCTTCGTAAGGGACTGAGTGAATCTTCTTCTTAGAAAAGACAAAAAAAAAAAAAGAAAAAGGAAAAATTTGATGCTGAGGGTGGTTTGGGTTGTTAAACAGCTCAAATCTGCTCTGTTTTCCTGTTAGCTATCACATGTCGTTAGTTTTATGGGCTGCAGAATCTCCTGGAAATATAATAAGTGGGGAAAGATCACCACGGAAAGGGAATCGATCAAACAGCAGCCAAAATAATCGTTTCGGTGAAACAGTTTTAAGCGACATAGTGATTTGGAGGAGTAAGGGTGGAAAAATGAGGGGAAAAAAAAAAAACCCAAAACAAACCAGTGAGTTAAAAATGGAACAAAACTGTGTCTGAATGTTTATTTTCCCCAAGGGTAGCTCTCTGGCGTGAAGGTTTACCTTTCAATAAGATTTCTACGAGGAATGCTTGGTACCTACCATGGATTTCTAGTGTGTGCCCAGTGCATTCCTTGATCCGGAGCTTGTACTTCTCGGGTGGTATTTGGGAAGCGCGCCCGCGACGCCGTGTGTTACCGCATGTGTTGGGCGCTGCCGTGTCCGATGGCTGGTTCCTGCGAGCCCCTTCCCATCGGTGGGCTTGTGTGGTGCTGGGGGATCTCCGGCTGGTGGGGTGCATGGGGAGGACGAGGGTGTCGTGCACGCTCAGCTGCCGGGAGAGTGGTCGCTGGGAGCTTAGTTTTCTCCGTCGTGGAACATGCTTGAGAGAATTAATGTCGTTTTATTCCAACTTTCTCGCCTGTTAATTCTCCCAAAGGCTGGTAGAGTCAAAGAGAGCAGGTTTATGCAGAGCAATATAAGCGTGAAAGTTGGGAGCAGAAAACTTTGTTATTGTAGCAGCACTGTTCCCGTTCCATCAGGCTTCCTGTTGGACTTTGGAGGGGGGAAAGAGAGGAAATAAGCCTAAAAAGTGAGCAAGGGCTGGGGTTTCTGCTTGTGTAGTTTGATCCCTGTTTCCCACCCCCAGTCCTCAGTGGCCACCTGCTCAAACGGGCCTTGAGCCACCTGCCCCAACCCCCTTTTTGTCGTTCGGCACCTGGAATTTTGCATTTTCCAAGCCTGCAGTGGAGCCTCGGACTGCCTGGTTTGCAGGAGCAACGAGCTAGTTAAACAACTCCCTCTTGCCATGCTTTGCAGGAGCAGCTCAACCCATGACAGTCTGCATTAGCAGCTTTTTGGGGTGACAGCGTTCCTAGTCGCTTGCCGTAGACCCCCTGTACTCCTAAGTGACCCTGCTTGCAAAATTCGGGGTGTAATTTGCACGCTGTAAAGTATCTCCGTGTAGTGGAGCTTTCCTTCTCCCTGAGCTCCGTGGGATGATTTGGGTCACGCGTGTGGCTGGTCGTGGTCGGGTTCTTGGGGGTAGTTTGGCCCCGTAAATCCTCCCCCTGTTTGTGGACGTTGAGTTCTTCCCATTTGTGCGGATGCTCAAGCCCAGGGATGGGGAAGAGGGATCATTCCTTTAAATACATCAAAGCACTGACCCTCTGGAAAGTACGGCCCCAAAGAAAAAAAAAAATTGATTTGTATGCAAATAGCATATTTATAACGCATAAAATCTCTTTCAGTGATTGCTCCTTGTATTTGCTGAGGCTGGGTGATGGGAGACCTGCCTTGCTGTTTGTCTGCTTAAGCAGGATTCAGTGTTATTTGCCACAGGATTCATGAAAATGCCTCTGACTGTATCATAGCAACCCTGTTTCACACAGTCCATAAAAAGTCCATTCCTCCTGAGCGGCAATCCGCCGTCTTAAAGATTCAGGCACCCTGCTTGCCGTGGGGAAGGGGGGCCTTTCTCCCTCTTCGGCCGCTTCAGAGCGAGCGTACGTGTCGGGATGAGCCCTGCTAGTCCCACGTTCGCTCTGATTTTAATGCTCTTTCTTTAAGGCTAATAAGACAGCTTCCTTTCGGTTTTTTAAAGGCTTCCTCCCCCACCCTGGATATTTCCCACCTCTGTTTTAAACCTCACATGACAAGTTAAAAGGGGGACGGGACAGCTTAGAGGTCTCTGACGTGATGGCTCTTTTCTGTCCTGCCATTTGGATTTTCCCCCAGGATGGCAGCAGCACAGCACTTGCTTCTGCTTTGTAGTGAATGAAGATCTGCCCAGATTCGAGCCCTTCTGTGGGAATGCAGAGGTGCTTTCTCATCCCGTAGATGAATGTTGTTAAGAGCTGCATGTTCACCTGACTCCTGCCCCCGTCTGTTTGCATAATGTGGTTATATTTCTTTTTGGATCAGGTATTCAGTACACAGCCCAACTGCTGTGTATAATGTCTGAAGGAAAATTGCCAAAAATCCATGTAAGTTTTTTTGGTTTGGTTTGGTTTGGTTTTAATTTGTGAATAGAACCCCTCTTCTGTATTGTTCATTTCATTTTGTGGTCGTTCTTTGATTTCAGTATTTAATGAATGCTGGTTGTGATGGGAGATCCAGTGCTCTTTGTGTACAGTGCTTGCTTGCTTGCATGTGTGTATGTGTTGTGCCTGTATTGTATCTGTATGTGCTATATGTTGTTAATAACGCACCCGTGTCAGCGAGGAGGGGGGGGTTCTGTGTCTTGCATTTGCAGCGTGTATCTTTCTCAGCTGGGTGTGATACTCGTGGCTCCCCCAGTGAAATGTTGCGAGAGCTATTTTGATAAAATGCAGGGATTTGTCTCCTACGTGCGGAATCTCCAGTGACCAGAAGTTAAGAAGCTTGAGGAAAACTCCCTAATGTTAGTAATTTTGTAATAATTGTCCCGTTGTGAAGAGGATGTTTGTTCAGGGGTTACAGTGGTGGCAGAGGATAGATCTGCCGGGTTTTGCCGCTGATTTACTGTATGGCCTTAGGCACGTTCCTTCACCACTTTGTGACTCCTCTTTCCCAGTTGTAGAAGAGGAACATCACCCCTTACCGAGGCGTAGCCAGGACCGATCGGCTCTTATTTCTCCCCTTTCTGCAGTGTCCGGTAGCTGCAGAACGTTGTTGTTCTGGTCAGGCGGCAGGGGAGCGGTGGTTCGGGTGGACAACGTGTGTGTGTCCGTGTTGGCCCAACTAATCACAATTCTTAAATTTGATTTTGTTGGTTATAGTTGAATTTCTTTCGTGAGTGGAAATGAGTCTTAATCTGAAAGAGGCCGCGGATGGCCAGGTTGTCCCTAACCCTGCTGTCCTCCCCAGCAGCAAAGGGCCATGCAGCCCCGACCGCTTATTCCCAGTTTTTGTAGAGTACTTACTCCTGCGTTGTCGGCAACACCACGCTGATGGCGTGTTCGCTTGGACGTCTGAGCTCGGGGCAAGAAGCCCTCAGAGCTCTCCTGCTGGTGAACGTGTTGGACAGGCCTGAAAGCTTTGCCACCCGAAGTAGAGAGGGCCTGAGGGGGTGAAGGAGGACCCGCGTGAAGGTATTTAAAGAATTGGGTCTGGATTTCAGCTGACTCTGGTTTATTCATACAGAAAATTTCACGGGAGTGGGCTACTTTGGGGAGCTCCCCCTGCTCCCCTCACAGAGCCGGGGAAACTGAGGCACGTGGCGGTCGGAGAGCAGCGCGCGGTGGGGCGCGGGTGCGTAGCAGAGCTGGGAGCAGGAGCAAAGCTCCGGGGCCCGTCGGCCGCTCATCCTGCCTGGCCTCCTCTTAATCCTCGGGGAAGCAGGGCCGGCAGGCATGCCGCTTGGCTTCTCTTGGTACGTTTTGGGGTGAACCTCGGCGGGCGGAGGTGTCCGAGGGACGGCCTTGTGCCGGGGAGCCGTGGAGTGAGCCGCTTGCAGGCTGGCGGACAATCTTTTGGGGGATTTGGGAGCTCCCAGCGGAGCAGGCTGCAGGAGCAGGAAAGTCTGCCCGTGCCCATGTGGAAGGTCCCGTGGGGTTGAGCGCCTGCCCCTTCTTCCGCATCGACTGAGACGTATAGAACGTAACGTATAGACTGCTGGCAACGGTGGTGGTTCTATTTTAGGCGGCATCCCCGGCTGAGTAAAGCCGGGGCGACGCCGCAAGCCGCTTTGCTCTGCGATCTTGCTGGAGTCTCTGAGGGACGAGCTGTTTCCCTAGCCCTGGTGCCTTCCTCTAGGACCTGACCGGGGGCTTGCAAGGCGGCCGGTCGTAGCCCGATGGGTGCTCGGGTGGGAGCAGGCAGCCCTGCCGCCGTGGCGCTACGGCCGCGGACGTAACACGGTCTCCGTAGGCGGCACGGCCCCGCTGCCGCAGAATGGGGTAAGGCAGCCCAGCCCGGCAGCTTGTCCCTTTTGTTTTATTTTTTTGGGTAAACCCCAAAGTTAATTTCTAGGTCGTTTGTTGCTACTAGCTTGCTCCAGCGTCCTTTCCTACTCGAGCTAAGCTGCCGCACCGCGTTGCTGCCGTGCCCCGGGGAGGTCTGTGTTTTTTCCCTGGGGCCAGTGGGGGGCTGTGGGATGGCGTGGTCCTTCCCGCTTTGTTTCTGGTGGGGAAAGCAGCGTGCCCTATCGCCTCTCCAGACCGTGGCCCTCTGTTCCCAGCTCTGCTCCCCCACCCGCCTCCCCTGGTGACCTTTGCAGAGCGTGTCCTGCCTGGAATGATGAGGATAATTGTCATCGGGTTTGCGACACGGGCAGGGATGTACCTGAGCGTCCTGGATGTGCCCTGTGCCACCAGAGAGCTGACTCAGCCTCACCAGCCGTCAAGTAAAAATCCCTGGATGTTGCTGATGGGGTTTGTTTGCATCAGTTCCTTCTCGATACCCTGGGTGTTTGCCCCCAGAGTGCCTGTTTCTAAAGGGTTAAGCTTCTCCTGGTGCCGGTTCTTGGGTCTTTAAGCCACTAGAAGAGCTCCCAGCACTGGAAAGATGCCGGGAGAGGAATCAGCCAAACTATGAGGATTTTGAAAGCAGCAAAGATCCCAACTGTGTGTGTGTGGGGGGGTGTTTCTTATAATTGAAGAAACTGCAATATGGCCTCAGCTACACAAATACAAATTTAGAGAAATACCCTAAGGATCAGTCTTTTGCCCTGATAAGCAGTGGGCTAATTTGCTGGGCATATCTGTAGAAAAGTTTTGTCAAGTAAAATTGTTCCATTTAAAAAAAGCGTCAGGCTCTTGCTGGCATTATCAGAAAACAGTTTTTTTCAAAGGATTTCTATGGACCACCTTCCCCATGCTATTTCTGATGCTTCTGCTCTCCTGTATTGTGTTCAGTATATCTGACAAGGTTTTCTTAATAGGTTGTGCACTGAAGTTTCTGTTCCAATACCAAATTTAGGGAAGGCTTGTTATCTAAAATTCTTTCTTCCTGGCTTGATAAGGTGCTGATTAATTTTATGCAACTCTCTTTCCTTATCTAGCTGAGCCTCAGTCGGTTTTAGTATAATCTTGGAAAAGTGCGATCAAGCTTTAAGGTTTGTTTTTAAGATTCATTCCAAAGGCTTTTAGGCACGCTGGATGTTTGGTCTTCTGTGAAGTTCTGTGAGAATTAAGTTAAAAAAAAATAACAATTATAGAACAGATTTTGAATCCAGATGGAACGTTTTAAAGTTTCTGTAAAACAAGAAAGAGCATCCTTTAAATGGCAGTTGACTCTGAGGTAGTTTTAGGTATTAAATTAGAACTGTATTACTCTAGCGTTGCACGTATGCAAAGCTGGATGCCTAAAACGGAGGATACTAATGGTGTCCGTATATAGGAACGAGTATTTGTGTGGGCCTGTCTGGTACAGGGATGAAGGAGAGGGACTGCTCCCTCTCCATAGGTGTGTATGAGGTAAGGAGGGACGGGGGCAGCTTCCCTTAGTCTGCCTCACGCCGCGGAGAAGGGCTGTGGGAGCACCGGGTGCTCGACGGGGGAACCGCCTCCTGCTTTTGCCGAAACGCACAGGCGAGAGGAGGAGAGGGCGCAGGGAGGGTGGTTGTGTCTGCTCGGTGCAGCCGTCTCGCCCTCGGTGAGGAGGGGGCTCACCGGGGCGGCGGCTGCCACCCCTGCCAGGCACTGGGAGCAGGGGCACCCGCGCTGGGGTGCTGGGGAAACTCAGCTGTCACCGGTGGAGAGCGTCTGCCTTGATTTCGTGATCAGGAATTGACATCTGGATAGATTTTCAGTCTCCTCTGGTCCAGGGTAGATGAATCTCTCATCCGATGCCCAGCAGCAGATCGATCCCATCTCCTGGACACCAAGGGTTTTGCAGAAGCATCTGAAAGTCTTTCCCAAAGAATTAAAATTACACACAAAGCGAAGAAACAGTCTCGCAAACCTGTAGGCCGGGAACAAACAGGCTTAAGTCTAACCAGCTGCCTTACAAGTCTTGAACCAGGAGGAGCCTGGCTTCTGCGGTGCGTACCTGGAGCTCGGGAAGTGTATTCCCAGGCGTTAACAGGATCGAGTCCCTAGATTTATGGAACGGGAAAGCACTGACCTCGCTCCCCTCGCTGGACCCAGCACCCCGCTGCGGGAGCGGGTGCTGACGAGCCAGGCGCTGGTGCCGCCCCCCCCGAGTTGAGGTGGCGCTCTCAGCCCCCTGCCATTGGCAAATTGTCACGGCGGCCCCAACTATCACAAAAGCCATTTTCCCGGCTCGATTTAAAGCTCGGTATGAGACTGCGTCTAGTCCCCAGAGCCCAGGTTCGGCGGGAGGTTGTAGGCAGCGCGTTCCCGGCGCTTCTTATTTTGCCGTCTCCCCTCGTAGCTTCCCGGTTGCTTGTTCTCCTCCTACACTCCCCGTGTTAAACAGTCGCTGTGTTTTGCCCCAGAAAACGGTGAGGGTTTCATCTACCTCCAGCGAGTGTTTTTAGAGCAGGTGCCAGGCCGTGCCTCTCTCCCGTCCTCGCACACGGCAACGTGCATACGTGTGCATGCGTGTGCAGGCGTGTGTGCATCTTCGTATATTTCTTTTTGCATGTAAAGGGAAACATAGAGATGAGAACACATGTGCATATGTTTTCCTTCCTAGATGTATTTTGGAAAATATGAGTCAGCAGCAGGCGAGAACATATTACATAATCTCTGGGAGTGAAGAAAGCCTTGCAATTTATTAGGAAGCAGGCTTTCTGCGAGCAGCGTTTTTTTAACATCATTTTGTTACCACGCATTGGTGTGTGCCTCTCGGTCAAGTGGCCTTATTTCCATCGTACACAGTTGTGTCCGATGCAGAAGTGTAGTCCTGGTAGCCTTGGGTTTTGTTATATTTTTAAACTCCACAGTAACAATAGCAGAATCTCAGGGCTGCGATGATGACGACGACTTCTCTCCTCTTCCTTAACATGTTTTCCTGCAAAGACTTTGCGCTTTTCCTTTTTGGTTCCCCCCACTCCCCACCTCCTGCTGTTTTCTATAAAATCTCAGCACTGAGAGAACTCGCACATGAGTGCAGCTGGAAATAAATGTTGCCCCCTCCGCCTCCCCTCTGCTCGCGGCCACCCACCTCCACCGCCTACACCCAAATGGGAGAGTGAAGTCAACATCCACTTTTAGCCCTCGTCTCCTGCTCCTGCACGGCTCTCCCCACGAGAGCCTGGCGGAGCGCGGTGCCCGTGCCTGCCGTACGCCCAGAGGGTGGGATTCGGAGGGCGTTGAACACCATTTTCACGGCTTCTGCAGCCCTAAGAGCACTTGTCTGGTCCCGGCGGCGGCCGCGCCGTCGCGTACCTTCACATGAGGGGACGAGGGAGGACGCGCCGTTTGCTGCTTGTTCAGTCGGCATCGCAGGGAGGGGGGGAGCATCGTGAATTATGGAGAGGCTGAGGAGCACGACAAAAAACCCAAGTAAGATGGATCTGCCTCAAGCCGGAGCAGTGACGTCAGGGGTTTGGATCCTGCGGCCTGGGCTGCGGCGGGCCTTGTGGGCCTTGCAGCGGGGCGCCGAGCAGAGCGCGGTGGTCGGGTGCTCTTCTCCTTGCCACAGTGCTGTGTCTCTAATGCCAGGCTTAATTCCAGGCTGTTCGGTCAAATCCCTGCATTTCTGAAGGGTGCTTCAAAAGCCTAGGAGGGGAACGGGCCCCAGCAGTGTTAAAGGGAATAAAGAAAAGGACTTGTTTGTTTTGTTGTTGTTTTTTCTTTTTTTTTTTTTAATTTGCCCAATAAAAACGGAAGGTTTTGAACTGCTTTCATCTCCCAGGGCGGTGCAAATACTTCCGCTGTGGCTAAGCTAGTGGTTGCCTTTCAAGCAAAGAGAAAGCTCTGTTGTGGTTTTAAAATATCAAAGCCTTCCCAAGGAGGCAGTAAATTGCCATGCTGGCTGAAACCAGGAGTGCAAGTAGCTCCGTGCCCTGTCTGGGATGGTGTCTGAGACACACGCTGTAGAGAAAATTGAGAGAGACACAATAATTGATGGTGACGGAATAACCTGTTTATCCAGAGCACTCGCTTCACCCCCATTAGCTCGTGAGTTTCTGATGCTTGGAGACAAGAGAATTTAAATCTTCTGTATTTTTAAAACCACAAAAATCTCTGCTATAACCAGGAAATTCTCATGAGCTCAGCAGAGGGGATGTGCTCCTCAGTCCACCGTCCATCAGGGCGATCCATATTTTATTCAAAAGCCCGGTTTGAGCTGTGTGTGTCTGCCCAGTGTTTGGGGCAGCTGGGGAATGATAGGGTGCTCTCGGGGCTGGGGTTTGGGGGCACAGCCCCCCCATTTCCAGCCTCTCTGCAGTCCCAGGGTGATGTTGCAGAGGCCGTTTCACCTTTTTACCTCTTTGTTTTTCTCTCTGTAAAACGTGCAGAAGGAAATTGCCCTTTCTTGTCAAATGGTTTGACAGCAGAGGATGGGAAGTACTGTGTTCAGGGCAGAGGGGATTATAGCAGACGGAGGATTGCTGAAAAATGCCACTCTGCCCTTTGCAGGCAAAGGGGAAAGGGGGAGATGGGCTTTTGAAGGGGCATCTGGCAGACCAGAGCTCCCACCCAGGCTGGTCCCTCCTTTAGTTAAAAGCAACGTCTTGAATTCCAGCTGAGATCCCGACAGAGATGAGCTACCAAATGATGTCAGCAGGGTTCCGCCAAAGATTAATTTGGCCTCAAATACTTTGCATACGCAACGTCAGATTGCATCCTTATTATTTTCACTGTTTCAAACAGCGTGCAGCTAGATAAGGTCCCTATACCTCTTTAGAGCCTTCAATCGTTACTCATTAACAGTACGGTTGCTCGCTGTTATTAATTGATCCAAAATAGGCTTTTTTGTTTCTCTGAGCCTTTTGTGGTATTTCTGTGCAGTTCAGAAATTAATCTGCAGGAAGCAGAAATACCTAAGTAAAAATAGTAGCTTTGGCGTAGCAGCTTTTCAGCCTTCCGTGGCGTAAGCTCCAGGGCAGAATCATTCAGGGTCGCCAATAATCCTCGCCTCGCAGCCAGTGATAAGACCCAGGGGAGGCTCACAGCGCCCAAAGGAATGGCACAAAAGCCACCCAAGGCAGCCCAGCCCTGCTCTGGAAGGTGGGATCCCCTTGGAAGTGCTGTCTCCTAGAGACATGTCTCTGACTGAGTGACACGAGCTCATGTCTTACTTGCCAAATCTTTCCTTTTAGAGTTTCTACGTTTGCCCATCCTCTCCCCAAAAGGAAGGTTGTTCCCTGGGGCACATTCACTCCTGTTTTGTCAAACCTGGCAGGAAATGTCTGTAGTGGTTATTCTCAGATGGCCATGAAAGACTTCCACTCGTTCCTTTGAACAGTTCTCCCACAGCTGAAAACACCTCGCCATCTCTAGCAGTGCTTTTAGGTTTCTTTTATTGCCCTTTTTTCCTCTCTGTTTCTACTGCAGTTTTACCTTTGTGGGTTTTTTTCCGACTCAGGTTGAAATTCAAGCAATAATAATAATAATACTTGACATTCTTCATTCCAGCATCTTAAAAATATTGCCTGAAAACCCTCAAAAGTCAAATGAAGATCAAAGGTTGGGACCACTAGCAGTTTTCTGTATTATCCACAGGAGCTCAAGATGAGGTTGTATGGGATAAGTGCAAAGGGCCTGCTACGCTGATAAGAGCCCAGTGCATCTGTAGAACTCAACCCTGATGCTCTTGAGGGCTGGGCTTGGCGTCTGACATTCCTGCTGCTGGCCTGGCTGGGAATCCCGTGTTTTATCGTCTTGTTGTCGCGTCGGTGTTTCTGTGCAGCAGTGGCCGGCAGATGGCTGGAGTGGGGCTGGTGGTGGCACTGCCGTTTTCAGTGGTAGCTGCACAAGCTTTTCAGCAAAGCAAAGCTCTTTTCCCATAGCCCATCCTTCCTCGCTGTTTTCCTCCCTCCTTGCGGCTTATGAGCAGGAATCGGGACAATAGATGGAAACGTATGTCCTGGAGGCATGCGACAAGGGTGTCCTGAGGGCAGCTCACGAAACAGTTGCCTCTGATAAAGGCTCAGAGGTTTCCTGAGGTTTCTCAGCAGCTGTAGTCAGTGCTCGCAGTGGGTATTTTCACCACTGGCCAGCTATTCGCAGGGAAATGTTACAAGGCCGTGTAAGCCACCAACAGCATAATCCTTGTAGTAATAAAACATAAAAAGGGATGCGGAGCGATTTGGCCAGAAGAAGGGTGGAAAGAAAAAGATAGTTAAAATCCAAGGGGTGGCTGTTGAAATGCAAAAGGATCTAGAAAGCAAAGATGCAAAAATAAAGTCTGAAACGGAAATGAGTAGCGTTTTTGCAGCATTGTATAACTCATTTTAATTGCAATCCATCTAGAAATCTATTTGAGGCAAGAAATCAATTCAGAATTGTAGAGCAAAGCGTTGGTCTTCCAGATGTTTGCAGATTTCTGGATCGTTATTTTCAGCTTCCTTCCACAGTGTATTTGAATCCCTTCTTCCTTGCAGTGGCCATGGAAAGACTCCCCCGGTTGCATTGCAGGTGGGGCAGTAAGCGGAGTGTCCTCGGGCTTTCTGCTCAGAACTTTCCCTCTTGTCTTCCCTTGAGAAACACCATGAGGTGGTTGTACTGGTGACCACGGGGGGTTGGAAGGTGGATGCCCCAGCTTTTCTGTAGGATGACCCTGCTTTGGAGAAGACCACGCTACGTCTTCCAGGCTAGACCGAGGTGGTTGCCCACACACAGGGAGCTCCTGTTGTCCCTGGACGGTACTTCTTTATGAGCAGTAGAGCTGGGGCCATACGGTGCTATTTGCTCTGATCCCCTCTTTTAGGTACGTTTGTCCTGAATCTGTGGTACGATACGGCAGGGTATGGTATGTTAAATCCTGGATCTAACAGATGTCATCGGTGTCATTCCCAGCAGTCTCCTGAAAGGCCAGCGCGGTACACCTGACATTCCTCTTGTGTTTGGTGGCATTTGTGAAGGAGGTTTTACCTCATTTCTTGTCCATCTTGAGCATTCAGGGCTGCTGCTGGTGATTTACCTTGACTCCAGCTCTTGGCAAGCGCCGTGCAGACACCGAAGCAGCAACGTGTCCGGGCAGAGCTGTGCTGCCAAGCCACCCGGTCGCGTGGGACAAGCGTCCCTCTCCTCCTGGGAGGCAGGCTCTGCTTCGTTCTGCCTGTCACGGGCTTCTGTGAGCTGCTGCTTGCCCAGGCTCACGGTTTGGCTTGGGGTTGTGCGGATTCTGACTCAGCGCCTTTGCTGTGTGCGTCGGGGACTGGGGGAGCGAACCGCTCCTGGGCTGCTCCCGGAACGTCCCTGTAGGCTTGGTCTCCTCCTGCTTCTTGTACTGCCTGGGGTGGAGTCCTGGGAGCTGGACCCAAGCAGTGGGGCAAGAAGCAAGCGACCCAGGAGGCAAACCAGGCTCCTCAAAGATCAGACGTCTGTTTGGAAATGAGGTTTACAGACAGGTGAGGGTTTGAGACAGGAATCCAAGGAAACGGGAGACTTTCCTTACGGCCAGACACTTGGAAAGATTTCCCAGTAGAATAGCCTAACACGTAAGCAGTTGACTCCAGAGGTGCAGTATCTCCTTTGACCTCCCTTCCAAAGGTGTCTCCCTCACCTTGTCTCTCTCAGACTGTCCTTACGTGCCTGGCAGAAACATATCTGTCACCGCTTCATTCCATCTGGGGGATGATGGTGCTACATGCTCTTACTTAGCAGAGGCTCTGCTGACCTCCCGGCTTGGGCAAGGAGGAGATTTTCCGCGTGGGACAGCACAGCACGGTTTGGCTGACGAGTCTTTTCACGTTAGGGATAGATGCAGACTCTAGTCCCTGTTTCTGCTGACGGGGTATTAAATGTATTCACGTTTAAATTACTGGCTTAGCGCAACAGAGAGAAGTGGAGAGTTTGCAGTAGGTTTACCAAGTTGGGATAAATCTGAAGAGGAGATGCAAGTTTTTCCAGATCGAGAGAGTGCAGATGAAAGAGGGAGAAGGATACGATACAGGAGGTAAAACGAAGCATAGAGGAGTGGTGTTATAAAGGGAAAACTGGGGCTGGGGATCAGGACAAATTAGAACGTGCAGAAAATGTAATCCACTAGGCCATGGATTTGTATTTCTGGAAAATAACTGAAGTAGCTTCACGTGGGGCAGTTCTCGTGAGATTGGAGAAAATACCAGGACAGGTGCTCAAGGGGACAGTCTTCCCTTGGCTTGGAGCAGAAAGGATGATTCAAATACGTTTTTCCAAGCACAGAGGCCCCTGAGTTGCGAGGAGCACTGTGTTTTCCTTGCATGCAGGCACCTCTGGGCAGCTCAGCTTAGTGAAGGGGCAGCACCAGCAGGATTTGCACAGAATAGAGTTTATTCTGAGGATAACTGCGGAGAGGAGCAACAGACCTCCCAAGGACAGATGGATTCACGAGTAGAAGGGCTCTGGAAATGGGCCGTTGGTAGCACTGGAGCAGAGAGGAAGGGAGCGTTTTATTATTATTACCTGGAGTGGATTCAAGCCCTAAACAGATGGCAGGATTTGCCAGTTTGACTGTGCTAGAAAGCTGGGCGTTGGAGACTTGCAAGCTGGTCAGTCCCATCCACCACTCCAGCTACAGGGCCCTGTGTCAACCAATGCTTTGTGAACCTGAGAAGACTGGTAAAGTGAAAGGTCAAAGTTTGGTTGGGTGGTGATGCCGGTCTAGGCTGTGGTTATGGGTGCTAGGAGCTCATGCTGCAAGTAAGGCTTGGTTTTGGCACGGGTCCTAAAAAAGAAGAAACAAGTAAGTGAGATATTTCATACCGTGGAATCGGTGTTTTGACCGCTGCTTTTGCGAGATTGATAGAGGTGGATTAGGCTGTAAGAAAAGGATTTATCTTGGCAGTTCAGTACCCTATTTCGAACCTTCCTGATCTCTGTAGTGCAGTCAGAAGTCCCCTGGATTTATGGGTGACCTTAGAAAGCACAGGCAGTATTTGGTCAGCTGGGGTGCCAGAGAGACAAGGCTATGGAGTCTTACCTGTGTCCAGCAGCTTCAATATCTTGTTTTTAAAAAGGCTCTTACATTCGTTACCAAGAGCGTTGGGTTCTTCTTCTAATGCACAAAAAAAAGCCTTGATTCTTAAATAATTCTGGCCCATCCTGTGCTACTTATTCATAAACTCTCCTGATTTTCTGCTGATGCATAAATAGAGAACAGACCTCCCCCCCCCCCCATTTTCTTTAACTGCAGTAGCACCAGCCATTTTAAAACTGTGAGCTGAAACTCCACGTTTCTGGCTCATCCTGATGGACCTAATGGGGGAGAGCACTGGGGAGGGGTTCTGGGAGTCTGGAAATGAACCCAAGACCTTTGAAACCATGAACCGGATTCTCGGTCAGCTGAGGCTTCGGTGCTTTCCGCATTGGTTAGGAAGTCACAAGATCCTCATAGCTTATCAGATTTTCATTTTTCATCTTAGACTATTGTGTATTGAAATAAGATATCAATAACTTAAACCTGTCCACTCCCCTTTCAGGACAATCGTTTTGAAATAATAGTAAATAAGCAACCAGTTTCTGGAGGAAAACGTGAAGGTTTAACCTCTTCGGAGTTTGTGCTAATGCGTATGGCCAGGCGTTGCCTGTTCCCAGGGTGCTTGTAAGCTGCTTTCTGCACATACTCACTGCCCATCCAACCCCGAGAAAAGGCTGGGTTTTACTACCTGATGTAAATAAAAGCAAAGAACATAAAATGCCTATTGGCTGTTGCATGCTCACGAACGCACGTGGCGTGCAACACGGCGTTGGCTGCAGCCACGCGCATCAGCAGTTACCTGCACACGCCTGCTGTGGGTGGGCAAGAGCCGCGTGAGGGCGACCTGCTGTGCGCGCAAGAAATCCCGAGTCGGGTGCAGCTTCAGAGAACCAAGTCCGTGCCCATGACTGCGAGTGAGTTCGGACACACGGGATCCTTCTGTAGTTTCTCCTGCGTACAGAGACAGACGTCTGCGGCTCACGGATTCACCCTGAGATGCCTGCCCGCTCTGACTCGGATCCAGGGTATTTTATTGTTGCTTTGAAGACTTTCTCTAAAAATTCCCTGGCGTTTATCCAGAAAGAGCGCCCATAGCCTTAAACTCAACTCGTTTCCTTTTCATCAAATCACGAAGCTCATCAATAGCAATCTCGGACTCCAGCAGGGAACGCAAAGGCATTTTGGATCTGACACCCTCAATAGCCTTGTGGTAAATAGGTCATTACTCATACAATAGCAGTAATAAACCACAGCGTGTGAATTTAGAGAGTTAGAAATGATGGTGTTTGTGGTCCTTTTTCTTTGGTAGCAGATATTATTTCTAGTGCCAGCAGGATGATTTAGGTAATATTTGCTTGTTACTGTATGGAATTAATGAACAGCAGCTTGTCATAGGTTTGTGTCTGGGGATTGACAAATGCTCAGGTGCTTCTGCACTTCCTTGGTTACTTTTATTAACTAATGTGACCTTAAAAGACAAGGTGAAACCCCGGAGATCGCTGCTGCTAGCCCTGTGGCTGCCGATTGGAGCTCTAACCAGTTCTCTGGAACCTTTTCCCAGCCAGTTGCTCTCAGAGCCTTTGGTTTTTCCAGCAGGAATGTCACATATCGTAGAGAAACTCAAAGGGGCCAGTTTTACCTTTAAAGTCTAGGTTTAATTTTTTTCTGTTAAAAAAAATGTGTTTCGACAGTTTGTCACATCGGCTCAGCCTGCCATGTCGTGGGCAGTGAAGTGTTAGGAAGGAAAAGCAAAAAGTATTTTGATGAAGGATCGAGTCAGCTCACTAATGTTTTTTGAACATCTCCTGTGTTGACCTTGGTCCACGCGGACGCACGCCTGCTCCTCTGGCTCTCTTGTCTCTGGCAGAGCTTTTGGAGGTGCCGGGAGGATTGCCAGGCAGGATCTGGGGGAGATTCGGGTAAAAGTTTTGGAGGGGATTTGCTGGAGGTTTGTGCTTTGCAGCAGAGACGTTTTGCCAGCTTCTGCTGAATTGAAGTCTCCATCGTGTTTATTTTTGAACCGAGGAGGAGGGAAGGAGGGAGGCATCATCATCAGGCGTTTTTATAGCGGTGGAGAGTGGTTAGGGCAAAGTCTGTGTATCACAAGAGACCCTAAATCTCCATGCTCGGGTTCAAGAAAAGCCCAAACCCAGTCTCTCTTGAGGTTTTGGTGGTTTTTTTTTTTCCACTAGACAAACATTTAATTATTTTACCTTCATGCTGCTGATGAATCAACTGAGAACCACAAAAGATAATGTACTTCTATTTTTGTACCTTACCCTAATGAAGCTCAGGCTAGAATTTTCCCCTGTATGACTGGCTAAAAGAAGGCAGGAAAAATTCAGGGGGAGAGGAGGAGGGAGCGAGACGCTAAGCATTTAGCGATGTGCGTGTGTGCGGTTTGGAGCAACTGTGCAACGCCTTAGCGAAAGAGAGCGCCTGGAAAGGCAAGAAGAGAAGTGTTTTATTCGTCTGAAATCATCACTAGAGGTTGGGTTTCTCAGGGAAGAGCTGTGGCGCAGGGGGGATGGAGGCAACGGTGTTGTCAGGACTGTGCTGCTGGCTCGGATTTCTTGGCACGGCTCTGCAGAGCGGCAGGGCTGTGCAACCAGGGCTGTGTTGCAGAGCCCCTAGCCACCAGCGGGGTCTCGCTTGCTTTCTGTAAAGCATCCTCTTGGACTTGGCAGGATCCGAGCACTCCATCAAAAGTTCATTAATATGTTCAGTGAGAGACACCCGGCTGCGTGCGGCCTGCTAGCAGACACCAGGGAGAGGAGCACAATGGACCAGGCTGAGTCAAAGAGAGCAAAAAATGGTGTCGTGCCGTTACTTCTAGGGGAGAAAGAGCTGCAGAGGAGAGCACGGGTGGTGGCGCGGGGGGCTTAGGGCTGACCTGCGTTGACATGTTAATCTTAAGGGCAGTATGTGAGCCCAGGCACTGCAGTGATTGATACCTCCTAAAGCCCTTGGCTGGGTGGCTGCTCGATAGCGCTGTGCGAGCCGAGGGCTCGGGGCTGGGGCTTAGCTCAGGCTGGTGTGTGCGGTTGAGTATCGAGATGAAAATCAAGCCTAAAGTCTCTGTGTCTGATAGCGAGTCCTCCAGCGATTTCGGTGCCAGACGGCGGCGATTCGGCCTTGCTGCTTGAAAGCGGGCTGGGCTGGGAGTCAGCCTGGTGGGACTGGGCTTGCAGCGGGGGTGAAATCGGAAATTAGATCTGGGGTTGCGTATGGAGCAGCCCGTGTGAGCCAGTTGTTTCAGAGGTGAGAAGCTGCCCCGAAACTGCTCAAATGCTGCTGAAAGGACCAAGTTAAAGGCCTGAAGAATTGGCATTTCCTTTCATAAAAATAAAAAAGAGGGAGTAATCAACGTGCAGAGCTGGGGAGTGATTTTATTAATTTGCCGAACTGCAGTGCTGTCAATCAGTGGAAAATAAGGCATTGGTCTTTGTTTGTGAAACGAGGGGGGGAAGTATAAATCACAGAAAAGCAGCATTAGTTTAGGTTTTTCAGCAGCTGACGTGAGCTAACCCAAGGGACCCAAAGTGAAGACCACAGGTCCTCAGCGTCCTTGCTTACATTTTGGGAGTAATAACGTGGAACAAATGCACCTCAGAGAAACCAGCTGCCGTATTTCCATACTTGACTAGTTGTACCAGTGGTTTGACCTCCTTTGAAGGGGACAAAGAGAGGATGCACGCCGAGTGAGAAAAACCAAGGGGAATGAGGAGCATGCTTGAAGAGTTGCCCTCAGATAACAGAAGATCTGTGTAGAAATTTGTCCTCTTAAAAGGGGCCCGATGTGGAACGGTGTTTTATAGTGCCCATAAAAAGAGCTGTTAATAAAATTAATCTGGAAGGGAAGGGCAGCGCAGAAGGAAAGATGAAATTTTACAACCCAAACATCCAGTAGATGAAAAGTGTAAATCCAGCCCTGACTGGTAGTGTCTGGAAAGCATTACTGTGTGACCCCGGCTTCACTGCAACAACCCGCATCGCCACCACCGTTGCCATAATTCGTGTCCCTGTGTGAAGATACAGTTGTCAAGGCCGAAGACTGAACTGCCCCGAGCCCAAGAGGTGGCCTGTTGTTACCCATCAGTGAGCTGGCGTGGCGCAACCTTGGGCTGCTGCAGCTACGGCAGGTTGTGTGCGTATCGCAGGACTTCAGGAGTCAGCGAAGCCACAGCGTGTCCGTCAGGGCAGGAAGAGGGAGAAAAAGGAAACGATGAACCACTTTGATCCGTTCAGAGGGAGCTTTACGGGAAATAATGAACCTCCGTGGGTTGTCCCCAAACACCAGGTGAAAGAAACCTGGGTTTTGGGACAACACGCGCACACAGGGGATTTGTGGAAGACGTAGAGACAAGGGAAAGTGGGCAGCGTGATCACACGTGACACTGAGGTTTGTCATCTGATGCTGTTCAGTCTGAAGGGTCCCGTGATGGGCTATTTTAGCTTTTCAGCTGAAGTTTTATCTCAGGAATGCAAAGAGCGTAGGATATTAGGAAAGCAGAAAAAAAGTAGATGGCACCAAATTGATACGGGAAGCGATGAACTCCTGCGCATAGGAAGCACAGAACCTGACAGCTGGGGAAGATGGCTGGAGCTTTGATGAAAGCTAATGGCTGAGGCTTCCCGGATTCACAGGAACTGTGTTTGTGCTTCTGGCCTTTTAAAAATTGAAGCTTGAAAATCTGGAAGAAATAGACTTTTTATTTGGTTAGTGTTTTGGACCTATAAAACTGAAAGTCATAATACCCTGTAAAACATTTGAGGCAATTTGGGAATATAGCATTCCTTGTTAAACTCTACGGGTTTTAGAGACTTCTTACGTTTTCATAGCAGCGTAGGGGTATGACCTCTATAATGTTCAACAGGATACTTGAAAAATGGAGACCAATTTAACAAGAATAGCTGCCGCCTTGGTGCTCCAGCTCTTCCATTTCTTTTCTGGCTAGAGTTAAGTTCATAATGTCTAAGTGAACCTTTTAGTTGCTAAAAAAGAGATTGTTGTTGTCTGGGTGTAAGGGCCTGGTTTGTGACAGATACTTCATCAGAACCATTTGTCCACGGTTGCAATAACAAAGCGAAACTACAGGATTTTGAAGAAGGTCAGAAATTGTCCGTCTTTGCATATTTTTGGCCATTATAACAAAATAGACTGTTATTTGGGAGCTTGAGGGAATACAAAACCCTGTGGATAAAGAGGAGACGCACCAGTCGTTCGCCAGCTGCTGTTACCTGACTTCTCGGGGGTAGCAGTGTGTTTGCACCAGACCTAAAGCGCAGACCCAAGTCCGAAGCGTGTCAGCTGCAAGCCTGAGATCCAGTAACGGAGGTGTTTTTCTGTAGCTGGACTTTTGAGTGCTGTAGGTCTGAAAATCAGAAGAACCAGTTGCTTTTAAGATAAGAAACGGTGCGCATCAGCATGCTGTGGCACCGTGGTTTCTCCTCCTCTGGGATGCCAGGTTTGTCTTTTATCTTGTTTTCTCTTTGTTTCTGGATTCAAGTTGCCCAGTTTGCTGCGCCAGGCAGAGGGTGCTGGCACTGTGGGATCTGCAGTGGAATACTCCCCGTCCTGCGCTCTTTCCTGCTCTGTGATTTTTGCTGCTAAAGCAGGATGAGCACCAGTTCTTGCACGTCTGTTTGTCAGTGGCACTTCGGGAGAGCGGCCAGAGTAAATATTACCGCATTTCTTTAATACATAGTATTTCCTAAGGTGAAATGAGAGTGTGACTGCCTTTCTTCTGCAAGAAGCTCACGTGAGCTTTTGGAGAGGCCAGAGAATAGTTTTCGGTCTTTTAACAAGAGCTGTCGGTCTTTTAACCTTTCTCTAATTGAGGGATAATTCTTTGCTGTTCAGTGCAGAACGATGAATTTCTTTAGGGGTCACATAGCACCTCCTCTTTTTAATATTGCCTTCCTGATGAGTTGAGTCTGAACTGAGAATTAATTACTGTAATACTTTTTTTCGTCCCTGAGGCTGGGCCCTTGCAAAGCCGGAGAGTGGGCAGCCTCAACCTCTAGTAATGACTACTCCGGACTGGCGCATGTTTAAACCAAAGAAATTCAAGAGGTATCTTGATGTACATAAGAAGGAAGAGTGATTTCCACCTCAGGTCTGGCGTGTGGTTATCTCGAAGCTGCTTGGGCAGGTGGTGGTATTCTCAGTAACGCCGCGAGGCTGCCCGCGGAAGGGCATGGGTAGGACATGCAGCGGCACCGCTCGCATTACCTGCAAGTTCAGATAACATCCTCTCCTGACATCCGTGGTCCTTTATGTCAAGATGTTTGGAAGATAGCGTCAGAAGAAGTGGCTTGCTCTGAAGCTTGTTTAGGGCAGAAATGCTTTCCTGAGAGAGAAGGGTCTGGCGGGCTGGCAGGGGATGCTGGCACCGTTGCAGACCCCAGTGTCTTGCCTCGTCTACGCTGGCCGTGGGCTTTGTCCGCGTGCTCTGGAGTCACCATTACAATCCCAGATTGTCCCAGGGAGCTGTGCTCCTGTACGATTATCTTTGCTTGAAAGCAGGGATTAAATCATAAATCACGTTGTTAAAACCCCCAAACGACCAAGCAGAATCTGGCCGGGTTGTTTGGGGGATGAAGGGGACGGAGCAGCCAGGAGAGTTGCTCTTGCCCTCAGAGTGTAGCAAACCACGCTGTGAGATCTAGTGGGTGATGGAGAGTGGGAAAGATGGATCTTGAACTGCAGTTAGCCCTAGTCAAGCTGCTTTCTGTTCCTCTCTCGCGGAGCGGTGTGCTCACGGGGTGGGTATGTCGCTCGCCAGAGCCACCACAATACTAACATTTTTGCAGGCCAAATGTTCGTTTTGCTGACCCTCCACCCCAACTGTCTCCTTGTCCTTCCTCCTCCCCCAGCTGAGTTTGAGCTTGGTTTGCTCTGGGCTCATTGATATGCTAATCCTCCTGCTAGGCTGCACTAGTCCCCACTCGCCAGGCTGGTGGCTAATATCTGCAGTTGCTGCAGAAAGGAGGTGATTGCCTTTCTGGGTCATTAACACAGCGAAAGCAAGCGCCTGAGGTGTTGGATCTTCATGGCAGAGAGGTTTTGGAGGTGCGTGCACCCTTTCTTTGGGGCGTTACAGTCTGCGTAACGCTCTTAAATAGCGAATGGATGATGACGGAGGAATCGCTGCCCTGGTACCTTCGTCCCGCTTGCGGTCTTTCAGAAACCAGGTGCTCACACGCGCGCCTGTGTACGCACAGACGCGCCGAAGAATTCTTGGTGTCAGTGTTTGCAAATTAATGAAATCAACAGAGTGAAGCTGTGTTGCTAATTTTCCAGAAACGCCACTGAAAGAAAGAGAATTTCATGCAGGACACTAAAAAAAGCTCAAAAAAAGCCAAGAAGAAGGGAAGTCCCTCCAGGTTTCAGTTCCAGAATTACCCCGATGTATCAGCTGCCCACAGTTTTCGCTGCAAAATATCCCTTGGGTCCCTCTCAGTCTGGTATTCTTTCCAGCGCTGAGGATGGGAAGCGGAGATGCAGCAAATAAGGCACCTTTTCCGCAGGAGCTGTTGAGCGCTGCCGCAGGAGGACCAGCAGCCTGGCGGCTCTGGGAGCTGGCGTCAGGCACAGCAACTTGTGCCTTCCCAGTGAGCCCCATCCAGCTGGTGGGGAGCTGACAGCTCTGCCAGCTCGCTGGCAAAGGTTGTGATCTTTAAGGTATCGAGCAGCAAAGCTTAAAGATAGCAAAGAAATTTCCCTTCTACAAGGCACAAATAAAAAGAGGATGGTCGAGATAACAGTAATTTAAAAACTCCTGTTCCTGCCTCGGGTGCTGCAGTGGAAGGAATTGCACGTGCATAGCGGTTTTCCCCATGGACAGCAGGTGCTTTCCTCGTTGTCCAGCTGGGGGAATCCAGTTTTCGTTTTCGTTTTTCTTTAGTTTTTCTTCAGTTTCTTGATTTTTCCTTAGCATTCCTAGGATCACCCTGTGCTTGTAAGCCCTGCTGCGCTGGGTTTGCAGTATGAAAAAAGCGAGTTAGGGGGTGTGTGTGGGATGTTACATTGTATTGAGTGTAATTTCTGTTAAAAATACGTGCTCTTAGAGAAAAGGAGTTTCTGTCCTAGTTGAAGCAAGGAATTTGGGGTGAGATGCTGTAAAATGCTTAGAACTTAAAATGCCAGGTTCGTATCTCTGCGACCTGGTGAGCCGTGTGCGGACCCTCTGCGTCACCTTTTAGGCACCACAGAGAAATTTGTGGGGTTTTGGCGGGGGGGAGCCATAGACAAGTGATGCCGAGCGATGCTTTGCAGCCCTGCTCTGAGCTGCCCCAGGGAGGGCAGCCGCAGCCGCGGTGCTGCTGCCTCCCGGCTTAGCGCTGGGGCAGGCGCCTTGAGACGAAGATCTTCGGGATGCCGCCCTGTTTTGTGAGTGTTTTCGGCAAGGTGGAAGCAGGATTGCGCAGACCTTGGTAGCGTTAGGGAGTGAGGAGCTGGTGAGTTAGCCACTTTAGATCCTCTACAACACCCTTTTCAGAGCAGCCCGGCAAAACAAACTCCCAGCTCTGTCCGAAGCAAGTTTCTGCACGCTTGAATCGTTCGCATGCAGAAGTATAAATCTGCGTTTCCCAGTGAAGCTCTGTCAGTAAGAGTGCTGCACCTTCCAGTGCAAGGCGATGCTTAAATTAAAGCTGCTAAAGAAAAGACTCGTAGGAAGAGCTCTAAGCGGAGAGGGGAGATAAGGAGAGCGTCTGAGCTGCAGAGCTGTCGGCACAGAGCTGATCTGCAGCTCCAAGCTTGGGTGGTATCACGTCTACGCTCTGCCTGCGCCTGCCTGAGACTGGGGGCTTTGGGGGGAAAACAAATCAGCAGAGCATCCAATCTGGCCAAAATAAAGGGAGATTAAATCCTGGAGGGCAAGATCCGGAGGATTTTTCATCTCTTATCTAGGATGTTTGCAGTGGAGGCACCTGGAGGTTGAGAGACACGCTCAGTGACTCTAAAAAAGACGCAGAAGCAGAAGTAATGGTGAAGGCAGTGCTGAGGAGGGCTGACGGGAAGGTATCTGGGGCACGTGGCTGGTTTTGCTGCGCCGCGCTACCTTAATCTGGGTTTTAGCGCTCTCTCCCTGAGCGTGTTCCTCGTCTCCTAGGGCTGGTTAGTTCTGGTGGTATTTAGTGTTTTCAGGTTAAAAGTATGAGCAAAAAATCTCTCCCCTGGAAGAGAATGACCACAGGCCTTTCCTCCATTTAAACGTGTTCCAGAGCTGCAGTAGCCCAAGCTGGGCCGAAAACAGAGGCGCTCATCAACTCACCAGCTTTCCAGTGGGTTACGCAAGGGAAGGGGATTTCTCTTTGGATGCAGATCCTCAAATCCCTGCTGAGAAACCAAGACAGCTGTGCTGTGTCAGGTCGCTTGATCCGACCGACTGTTGCATTGCGACTGACGGCCCCTCTAGCTCTCGCTTTCCTCGTCACATTTTGTTTCTCTGCTTTAACCTTCGCCTGCCTTTCCCTGTCCCTTCCTTTGGGCCGGGTCCTGGCCTCACTCGCAGCGGTTAAACCTGGGGTAACTGCTCTGTGGGTGAGACAAAGAGCTGGCTCCAAAGATGACAGTGGAGTATGTCTGGAGCGAAGGTTTGCTGGTGGAAATGTCAGCCCCTGGGTTAGTCCAGTTGGCTTTGAGAGGCAGAACCGCCACCTGCGTGAACCGCGAAGCAGTTCTATAAAGGTTTGTTGTTACTCTCTGAGCAAAAGACCTATTAGAAGGTCCATCAGCACCGCTTTGTATAAGGAAATTATATGGTCTGCCACATCTGGATACAGCCCATTGCATAAGTGTGTGTCTCTGTGTGGGGGTGCGTACCTATAGGTTTGCATGGGAGTGTATAGGATTTGCAGTGCACGTATGTGAACCTTGATGTGTTTGCATGTTTATTATTTATTGCTGGTTTTCTCAGTGTGGAATACTGCACATGGCTTTTATTCCTTTATTGTTGGTAAGGGGAAAATCAGATTTGGCTTGGATACTCACAGCAATGTCTGGGAATTATCCAAGTATAATTGTACCTTTTCTCAAATTTGGATGATCTGTCTGCCTTCTTCGTTTCCCTTAATTCTTGGTCTCCCCCTAACATTCTTCCCTTACCCAGAAATCTTGCAGGAGTAGGTAACCCAATCCTACCCTGGGACAAGAAGACTCAATCCCGATCTCATTCACACTCATATAAAGCAAAAATAAAATCCGTTGGAAATCGGGAAATCTAGCGTATTGACATCGATTTCCAGCTCTGCTGGTGGTTTCTGGATTCCTGTCTACTTGAAACTGGACTGAGAACTATTAATTCAGGAAACAGCAGTTGGAGCTTGATGGGGATGTATTGACCTTAAGCCTTCGTTAATACAAAATCAGCTGAGTGCCCTGGGTTTGAGGAAAGCTCTCTCCGCTTTGACTACGCGACATGAAAGCTTCATGTTCTTCTGACCTAAGGTAGACCAACAGGCACTGGGGCTTGGGAGATCCTGTTGACTGTCTCCTCTGACAAAAGCTTGTCTTTCCAGAAGCTGAGTCTCATTTCAGGTTGTCCATTCAGTTGGGCTTTGGAGACCAACCTTGGTTTAGCATTTCTGTTCGTCACACTTTATGCCATTTTTGGGCCCTTGAATTATCTAACAGGAAAGCAAGTTGCTGAAGAAACATCAGGCTGTGAAAGAAAGTTTCTGGAGCTTTTAGCACAAGCCACAAATGTTTTTTTCCCCAGAGTTTGAAGGGTATTTATAGGAGGGATTTGAGCTTGATGAGGATACTAGAGAAAGTTTGAAAGTATGGAAAATGTTTCAATCTTTCCTTAAGTGCAAAAATAACTGTTTATTCAAGAGGAGAAAAAAATTCTGCGGGTGGATTGGTAGAATGATGTGAAGGGATGGAGAAACTTGTCAGCGGGTATCTTTTTCAGCTTGATTTCTTCAATGGCTTAGTCAAATTCAGTTTTCTTAATGTGGTCGCTCATGGAGAGGCTGAACTTCCCCACGTATCTTGCTCTTGTGAATCCGAACGTCCCTTTCTTTTTCTTAAAATATAGAGGTGTGGTAGGTTAGTGTTCGTTACACGGATGTGCTGAGCTGTAGCAGCGGTTGAAGCTGAGGTGTGAGTAGAGGAGGGCCTGGCGGTGTGGGAAGAAATCCTGTCCTGGAGTAGGAGCAGGTGTTCTGAGGAGGGATTGTTGTGCATCGCTGGTGGGAAACCACCGCTCTGGTATGCCCCTTCCTGCTTTGTGTGAAGAAGAGGACCTTCTGCAGAAGCTGATTCAGGGCAGGTTCCCTGTTCCCTGTTCAGGCAGCTTTGACATGAGCCACATGCATCCCTCTCGAGCGAAAGAAGGTGAAAAGGGTTAAAAAAAGTCGTCTCTGGCTGCCTCCTTCCTGGTGAAGCATTTGTAGGTGCGGCGGGAAGGCGGCCACGCTCACCACGGTGCATTCATCGGGGTGGCTCTGAGCAGTTGGGCTCTGCCTGTGGTCTCTGGTATTTCACAGGTTGGAGTAGCCAAAATGGTTTCTCTTCCAGTGGGTGTGGGACGGGGGAATTTGCCTTGGTTTGACACACTGAGGTGACCTGCTGGTAAGCGCCTGCTCTCGCCTGCTTCAGGAGGTGCCTCAGCAAGGTGTGGACAAATCCCCGCTTTTATTTCAGGTTTTGTTTGCTGGGGGGAAGCTGTGATTTTTGTCCTGTTTCTGAAATAACGTCATTAGTCTGGTGCAAGATTGGGGTCTCATTTTACCCAGCTAGTGAAAAGTGACTATTTAAAGAGGTGGTTTAAGCCTTGAATTTTTCTGCTTCTGATATTAGCGGAGAAGGATATGGAATATTACCAGGGTAACCACATAACCAGAGCGCAGATTTGAGGTTACTAGCAGCACGCAACAGCAGAGAGCAGTGTGGGGCTCACAGGGAGAGCAGCGCCTGCTGCAGCCTTCTATCGTGCGTGCAGGAAGAAGACTGAGCTGTATCAGGGTGATCAAAGACTGGCGATGAGCTGACAGTGTGATATGGCCAGAAAAAAGCAAGGTATGATCCAAGGATGTATTAGAAGATGAATTTCCAGTAGAGATTAATGCTGCTGTACCAGACAGTGGTGCAGCCTCACTTGGACTAGACTGCTTGATTGCCAATATTCAACAAAAACGGATTTGAACTGGAACAGGGAGAAGGACAGTCGGGGGAATGGAGGATCTCGCTGCAGAGGGTGAGCTGCAGAGTGCCCTGTCTAGCCTGGCAAAGCGGCGACTGAGCGGGAGCGTGGCTGCTCTCTACAACTGCTCTGAGCACAAAGGCCCGCGGAGCAGAAGAACTGCTGAAGGTGAAGGAATGAGGGGGAATTGGATGATCACAGCAAAATGCAGGCTTTTAGTGAGACGGCAATTCCTGGCCAGCAGGCCGGGAGCGTGGTGGTGGAGCAGCCTCCCTCAGGGTGTCATAGGGCTGAGAACCCAGAAGGATGGAGGCTCGAGAGGAGAGATCCCCCCAGCTATAGTCGTGGCAGTGGGAGGGGGTGTTGGGGACCCCTCCAGTGCAGCCTTACCTTTTTTCGTACGCGCTCAGCTCGACCTCTTTTGCTTCACTTTGGTTCCTACCAGTGTCTTAAAATTGTGTTTGCTAAAACATCAGGAAGATGGGGGCCTGCCCTCAGGTTTGTGCACAGAATAACTAGTCCTAATGTCCAGGTCTTTAGCAGTTTTTTCTAACTTTTATTGACTAGAGAGACGTCAAAGCCTCCGTCGAAGGGGCAAATCTGGCTTCGACTTGTACCTCAGGCATGGGTGCCTGTTGTTCCACCTGTTGCAGGGCTCTACTCCACGTTTTACCAACATGGTAAATGATGTGATGTTCACTCGTGTTGCTGCGTTTCCACGGCAACCCTTTCGCTAATTAACAGACAGTAGTGAGGGGAAAAAATCTGTCCTTAATAATGAATTAATTTGACAAGATTGTTATGGTAAGAAGAGTTCTGAATAGACACTCCGAAGGTGTATAGCAGGGATGTGAGCACGCTCGTTGCTTACAAGGAGAATAATTGGGAAAAACAAAAATATGTCTATGTTATTCT
Source organism: Leptosomus discolor (assembly GCF_034619465.1). Classification (NCBI taxonomy): domain Eukaryota; kingdom Metazoa; phylum Chordata; class Aves; order Leptosomiformes; family Leptosomidae; genus Leptosomus; species Leptosomus discolor. The sequence goes on along the minus strand of NC_141399.1, from coordinate 47,551,158 downwards.
GACCTTGGAGCATTCAAATTGAAATCTTTCTCACAATTTGGAAAGGGTTTGCAGTTCAGAAGGAAAAAAAATTATCCTGAAAAATGTGTAAGAACGTAACTCAAATGGTTATGCTTTTTTTGTTCCTTTTTTTTTTTTTTTGGTAGACATTTTAACACATTTTGTGGCGTTCAAAAGATTAAATAAAAGCTAAGTGAATTTAAGAAGTTAAATGCATGAAAGAATCAGAAAATTCACATTTAAAAATTACGTTATTTTATGTCAGAAAAAGACCAATTCCTCATGACTCCTACCAAATTGCAACCCACTCTGCTCTTTCTTGCTCTGATTCCCCCAGCAGCGCGTGTGGGATCTGGGCAGTAGCTGCCAAGAGATGGGCCAAACGAAAGCGTTGTTTTGAAATTCAAAAAAGAACCAAACGCAGCTTCACAGCACGGTCCTGGCCAGCAAAGCGGTGGCCTTGGAAGCACATTAGCGAAAGTAAACCAGGAGTGAGAAAACCAGCGACTCTCTGATGTGTGTGGGAGATGAGTCATGAGCGTAGATTCCCATCGGCGGCGGCAATTAAACTCCCTTAGCACTTTGTGCACAAGGCGATGGGTTAAGTCACAGTGTCCTGGCTAAATTCTTACTTGGATAATTGTACTCAGCCTTCCCGAATCCTCCCCTCCTGCGGTTTTAATTAGACAGAGCTGTGGCTCGTGAACTTCTGCGTGGCGTGGACTACAACCTGATAGGGAGTTTGGTGGAGTCTTGTCGTCATCCTACTAGTGATCTTACGGCTACCTCCCGTCCTGTTGTGACTGTGGCAATTACTTACATGGAAAAGTAGTGTTAGGGAAATAATGAGTGTATTTTAGCCGCTGTTTAATGAGATTTCACTTTCAGAAGTGAGGGCACCATGCTGCTAACCAGCTCGTTGCAAACCTGCCAGCAAGCGCCCTGTGGATCCGCTGTACCCCCGGCCAGGGCCTGCAAACTGGCGGGGTCTTGGGTTCGCCGGAGCGCACCTCCCGGGGAGGGGGGGGGGGGGGGCTGCGGGCCAGGGGAGCGGTTAAAACCTGCCGTAGGGGCTGTGCTGGTGGAGAAGGGAGCAGAGAGGGGGAAGGTCGTGCTGTCTTGTTGCTCTTGGTCTCAGTGGCCGCTCGGGAGCAGCCCTGGGCTGGAGGGGGATGCGGGGTCTGGGGGCTTTGGCTGCTGTGTGGTACTGCTGGGCTCGCCCTCTGCCCAGCCCCATCCAGACGCTCTGCTGCCTTTGTCACCGAGAGCTCCTGGGGTCCCTCAGTGCTGCCGGTGGAGTGTTTTAAACCGTTTGCAGCTGGGGAATGAGGGGGTTTTCTCCGTGGCCAGCATCAGCCGGGGCTGTGCGGAGCGCGTGGCTTCGGGACAAAGCTGTTGTCTTGCCGGAGCCAGCGCAGCCGGGGCTTGGGGTGTCGCTCAGCTGCTGGGGTTACCAGCAGGTGCGGTTTTGGGGATGACAGCAGCTCTGGCTGGAGAGCAGGGGACTGAGCAGGGACAGCAGCAGGGGCACGGTGGGATCCTGCCAGCCCGAGCAGCCCTGAGGCGCCCGCCTTTCCCGTCGTTTTGCAGAAGGGCGGACAGGGTGAAAGATGGAAAGAGATTCTCTCGTGAGATTGCAGCCTCTCCTGATCTCTGGCAGCGCCTGGGCCCTGCAAGGTTGTGCCTTTCTTGGTGACAAATCCGTCCTCGCCCGGGAGAACGGTCCTTGCGCACCTCTGCACAGATGACAACGCGCACGGGTCTCCGTTGGGTACCCACGGGCCCCCCGAGCCCGTGTGCAGCAATGCCAACGGCTTTGCACGGACACGTGAGCTTCTTGAAAATGCGTTCCCGGTGTCCAAAGCTCACAGAAAAATAAGCGCCTTTGTTTCCTCCTGACACGATTGCCCCTGTGAAACGGGCGTGTTGCATCAAGGAACACCTTCCTTTCCCCCAGATAGCTACTGCCATCTGAAAACAAACGTGCCAAAACCCGATAGCTGCACACGATCTGTGTTTTAATTCCCCCACCTCGATATAAGGGCAAAAAATATTCACAGTTCCCCCTCTAAAGCTGAGTGACCCAAGGGCTTGGGGGGCTTTATGCAGTGTAAACAGTGCTGTAAGTTGCCACTAGTGATAGTGCAGACACCTTTATTGAGCTGTTCTGTAGTATTTATTTATATTCTTATTTAATTAAGGCTGTTTTGGGCACTGAAATGGCCTGCTTCGAAACCTTTACACATCTCCTCTGGAATTAATTGGGTGCTGACCTGAATTGTTAAAAGTTGCTTGAGGAGCTGCATTTCCAAGGAGTATAAATAATAACGGAGATGGGATTTGGTCTGCCTTTTTAAGGAGGGAAAGAGAATGTGTCTGAGTACTTACACACCTTTTAGGACAAGTAAGTTCTCAGAAGGGTGGAAAAGGTGAGGCTGCAGTTTAGAAGGGAAGAACATTGGGGTTCTCCAAAATGAGATGTATTTGAGAGTGGATCTGGAGGACTAGGCGCTCTGAGAGTGTTTTCTTGCTTGAAATATGTGAACAAATACTACTGCTCTGACAGCGCCGCTGTTGTGCTGTAGTAACACTGTCCTCACTGTCACAGCCCAGTTAATGACGGCGCCTCTGCGGTACAGACAGGATCAGGTAGGTCAGTGTATTACTTAGGCCATCACGGGACCCACTGTAAACATCAGGGATGGTTTTTGGTCCTTGCCTTACATCTCCAAGGAGGCTTTCAGCGGTCTGTCCTTTAAAAGGGTCTGTTGATCTGCGCAGCCCATCGTGCAACGGCAGTCACCTGGGCGTAGCTGCTGGCGCCATCGGGCTACACCCGCAGTCTCCTTCTGCGAGTCTTGCATTCGAGAAGCTTCTTCTAGATGGATGGACATCCACACCCAAAGCTCGTCACGGTTCGGGGAGGTTCAGGTCTCCTACCTGCTGTAGAAGACAGCAAAGAGAGGGGCTGTCTTCTGTCCCGCCAGGCTCTTGGGCTGCAGCTGCCCACTTGCACTGCTGGGCTTGTGCTTGGTCCTCTGTGCTGCCCCCCTGCCTCTCCTGGGCTGCTCCAGCTCTTGTGCTGCTTCCCCCTTTGGGGTGAAGTTGTTTTGTTCAAAGGCTTCCTCACCTTGTAGATCCTTTGTTTTAAAGTCCTTTGTTGCCATTTTCATTTTAGTTAGTTAAAATGGAGCCTTTCTCCATTTCAGACTCCTAGCTCTCCCCATTACACATAAATAATACCTCTCCTGGAACTATTTAAACTGTGTTAGCACAGCCTCTGAAATGGTAGTTTAGCTGAGCTTTTAACAGGTTAAATCTCCTTCTGGGTATTAATCCTTCTAGAAGTACTGATAAAATTTGTTGCTTTTCTCTGAATCCCTCCCACGCTGTCAATATCTGTCTGAAATGAGTTGCTTCGTGCAGAACAAGCCATGGGAGGAGGGACTGTTACAGCGTCTTACAGATCTAACTCTCATTTCAGTGCCTTTCGAACTCCTCCCTGATATCCTGCCACTGTTGCTCCTGTGATTCCTTGCCCTGTGAGCATCTCTCCCGTTGAATATGGGTTTGGAATGAGTTTGCTTCCTGTTTCTTAGCTTTATTTCGGAGTTCTCAGATACATTCGCAAGGTTTTCCTGTTTGATATCATCAGAGGATGTTAGTGAATAGTATCTCCTCTTCCACATTGCAGTGAAGATGTAAAGGTATCAAAGGCTGCAACAAATATTGGGTCCCGTTTCTATTTTCTTGCTCTTGTTTTTTTCTTGCTTTGTGCTACGTCGCAGGATCCCTGAGCCTGTGTGACAGCAAACGCGATCTGTGATCCAGGTTATCAAAGACTGCAGCTGAACTGGAGGGGAAATCATCTTTTTTTCCATCATGTTGCTGTAGAAAGGACACACTCTCTTACGAGGCAGTAGCAGACTTTGGAAGGCCTCTTCTATCAAGTATTAGGTCTGAAAAAACCAGGGCTTGAGCTGTGAAGCCATCCAGCACACCTCTGAGCTTTCTGACCTTCTCTAGAGTTGGGTTTGAACCAGCAACCTCCTTGCCCGTTCGTAAGCCTCTCAACCCGGATTTGTTGCCCTACGTTGGTACTGTTGCTGTTTGGGCTCCCACCAGCCAAGGTGCTTCACAGGCCAGGGAAAAGAGCCAAGTCCCTTGGTTGGGGAGCTGATGAGCTCCCATAAACCCAAGGAAAAACCTCTCCATGGTTTTGAGATGTCCAGGTTCTCCCCGATTCCACCTATTATGGAGGAAAGAGGAAGGAGGAGGATGGTTTTCCCATTGTAGTTGCCTGCTGTGCCACTTGCACTGTCGCACATTGCGCCCCTTGGCCGTGTGTGTTGACCATCGCCATTTGACCTCCAAGGTCAAACCTCTGTGCTGCTTCAGCCCTTGTCCACGCTCCTTCCCTTTGGATATGCTTCCTGGCTGTTCCAGCTGTACGGGTTTGAATGAAGGCAGCTACCATCTTGAGCAACACTGGCCTTAAAAATAACGTGAAAATCTGTGAGAGTAGGATAATTTATTATTTCCATGCCAGTGCTATAGGAGGGAAAAGCAATGAGATGTGAGGTATGCAGTAGCAATGGAAACCTGTGAGAGACAGACCACATTACATCGTTCCTGTTTCTTTTTCTCTGAGTAGATGATGAAACAAAACCAAATCAGGCAGTTGGAGCTCCTCTCCATTTTCATAGGACTTGTTTGAATGAGGATTTACTTAGACTAAAAGCTCCTTAGAGCCACTTCATTCTTCTAGGTGGACTACATACCCAGGCCAGTAGTAAAAATTCCGTACCAGGTGTCTTCAGGAGGGTACTCACTGAGTGCTTTCCCAAAAAGAACATCTTGGATGCCTTCAAAAAACAGTATCAATTCTTAACGACGCTAGATTAGATCGTGTGGACAGGGCTCGCCATAGCATTTGTTAAAGCCTTAGGAATATTTGGAAGTTGCTCCAGCAATGGAAAGAGAAATAAAACGGGCTGCGGAGCAGTGGGGGGTGCATGCGCTCGTTTTCAGCAGTTAGTCAGAATCGCTCTAGCTAAAGTTTGTTATTTCAGAGATTTGAGTGTATTTCACTATCAATTAATGTTCTGTCATGTGGCAACTGTTCGTTGCAAAAGCCCCGTGAATTCCCTGGGCAGATCCCAGAGCCCTTGTAGCCAGTGCCTCTGCATTTACGTTTTGCCTCTTTGCTCGCCGCCTTTCTAGGAGCAGTGCCATCGCAGCTGGCAGAGGTTTAGACAACATGTCTTTCCTACGTGCGCTCCTTGTTCCCCCTCCCATTATCACTTGGCCGTGCTTGCCTGATCCATGGTGCAGCTGACATGAGCTGCCCACCACATGGTATGTCTGGGGGAAGTCCACACCCTCGACTGCCGTTTCTTTAGCTGAAAAAAAATTGGCTGTTGAGAAGGGTTGGGGATTTTCCATTAGGTCAGAATCTCCCGCCTTCATTATATGGTCTCTTTTCTGAAAATTTCTATTCTGGAAGTAACAATCCTTTAAGGCATCCTTTAAGCGTTCTGAGTCAGGAAAACCTATTTCTGAAGTGAATAATAATGATATACTGGCTATAATTGAGTGTAGATTACTTGCTAGGCAAATAAAGTATAGTGCAGCTGAAGCTGAGCCTGAGCAGATCCTTGGATGAGAATTCATCTGGGCTAATGGACTCTAACAAGCTCAACTGTGACAGCTCTGTTTGGGCAAGTTTCGATCCAAATCCAAGTTGGGCTGTCATCGTGCACCCTCAAATCTGTCTGTGCCTGTGTGTAGCAACTTCCCTGGACTGTCAGTCATATGTTACACTAGTTTGGCTCTAAAATTTACCTCTAAAAATGGAAAGCAGCATTGAAGTTGGCTGGGACATCAGAGGCTAGGATTGTGTTTTCCTTGAAGGAAGAACCCAGTGTATTTGATGAGCGTAGGCTTGCAGATATTCCCGTTGACTTTGGTGTCACTGTTCGTGCGAGTGAGGACAGAGCCTTACCGTACAAACGAGGCTGGCTGTGCTCAACACGCAGTTAGGCGGAAGAGCATTAGGGGGAAATAAGAAAAGTTGAGATTGCTTTGGATATCTGCACAGAGAAGTTGTTTGCTTTTCTTCAGAGTACGAGCCTAGGTGTCCGTGATCCTCCCGTGCTCTTGGATACCATTTTTGAACTGTGAAGCCGGAACAGGACTTGAATTTAACGTGCTTCTCCTTCAAGTACCAACCACGACCGCAAGCGCTCAGCCCGTGGGTTGAGGGTTCTCTGACTACTATAAATGACCAACGTATTTCCAACGGTTGTCCCAAGCACGCAGGATGTAGAGGGTCCAGCCCCAGCAGGAGCTCTGTGCGGGGAACCAGGGAGGACCAGCACAAGCAGTGCTCTGTTATGTTCATACCAAGCAACCAGGGCTCACTCCAGGCCTCTGCAGGTCGATGACATGGGACAGGCCAGGGAAAGGAAAGATCTTCCGTACCAGCAAATCCCACACAGCCAGGGCTTGGCTTCACAGGAGCTGTACTGCTGCCGGTTCTGCTGGGGTGAATCACGTCCCAGTATGAGCTGCATGTTTTCCACCCAGAGGCTGGTATGGATTTTACATACACTCCATTTGCCTTTCCCCTCGGATTTGAGAGTTGGCTATTTTTATTTTATTTTAAGCATAGGTGTTTTAAGAGCAACGTTTTGGTTCACCTTTAGAGTTGCCATTTGACTTCTTTGTCGTAACACGTCCTGATTAATGATTAATTGCAAAGGACATGTTCTGACTCCAGCCTGTGTCCTGGGGTGCTTGTCGCAGCAATGATGCACTAGGTGATTACTCACTACCCTTAACCTGACAGCTGTATTTCTTTCTTTGACTGGTTAATGACCTTGGCCAGGTACGTGTGCGTTTGTGTATGGTTGTAGGGCGCTGGGGATGTGCAAAATTTTCTTTTGCTTGCGTGACCTTCATTTTACCTAAGCAAGGAAAAGGAACTGTTCCATGAACAGATGGAGTGTTATTTCTAGAGGTAGGTGAATAATGCAGAAAACTATTCATTCAAAACCCCTTCAGACAACTCAGATGTTTGACTTAAGATAGTGTTGCAAATCCTAGTGCAAATATCTGCTCACATGAATGTTCAATCCAGCTATCTTGAAAATTGTGCGTGAATGTGATAGTCATCCGGTCCAGGAACAGAACTGTGCCAGGTGACTTCATTGATCCATTAAGGAAATTAGGAATAATCACTATTTTAAGCAGTAGTTACAGAACAGATAGTTTGTGAGCGATGCATAGCCAAGTTAGACTAAAAAAAGGTTGTCAAGTCATAGCAGGTAAAAAAAAAACAATAATGTGAAAACGAGTCTGTTAATGGATAATCCACCAAGGAGGAAAGGCTGCTAAAATCAGCAAACATTTGCTGTAAATAGTTTGCTTGGCTCTCGTTGTTCCTTAATGAATCGAATCTATTAGCCAGGGAAAACATCACGTTGTCTTGAAAAACAAATCATATTTGGATGCCTCTTTCCATGCATTTGGGCCCATTTTAACATGAACACGCTAATTACGCTGTGGAGATTATTTTGTTACAGCAGAAATGAAAGCAAGTTTGCAGCTATAACTGTTCAGCTCTGGAGTGCTGGAACAGGTACATGGGGAGAGATGCCTTTTCATTCCGTTGCATTTCTCTTTAATATTTGTATCCTTTACTTCACATACAGCTTCAGAAACCTCTTTCTGTTCTCTTGGGTGCAGAGGCAAAGGGCCCAGCTTTTGGGTCTCAGCAGCCTCAAACCTGCCGTTTCCGTCAGAGGGAGTTTGCCGTCGACCGGTTTGAAGAACTGTGTCCACGGCCTAATTTGTACACAGATGGTAACTGGCTCACAAATTCCCAGCCTTCATGACATGCTTTCTGATGCACAGGGAACTGTATGAGTCATATTGCTCCAGCTATGGTCTTTTCGGATGGAAATTATACTTTTAAATATGTACTGTGATTACATACAGCGGTGATGGACTCATTTGAAGGAGCTGCATTGTAAGCCATTAAGTTGAGTGGCTGCCATTATGTACTGTGTTTGCCAACAGATAATAGACAACGATATTTCATCTGTGACAACTTTGCCCTCTAGACTTTGAGTAGAATTGTCTTGGTACGTAACCGGTTTCTTCAGCGCCATCCAGGTGATAATTGTGTAACACTTGACAGCAAACGTGGCCTCTTCAGAAGAGGATGGGTGGAAGAGAGGGAGGGGGCTTGCACGTGTCTTGGAGAGAGGGGAAGGGGCTGGTTACACAACAAATGAGGTGACACGGGTTTGGCGTGGCGGAGCCCACCGCGCATCGCGCCGTGCTCCCCGCGGCGCTTTGGCAGCAGCGTTTTGCCCACGCTAAAATAAGAAGCACCACGGCGATGGCTTGACTCCTGCTCGACCGGCGCTTGGGCAAAGCTCCTGTCAACTGCTCCGGGCCTTCTGGAGCTCCTGCCGTGCCTCGGAGCTGCGGAGGGGTTTGGGGGCGGTGCGAGGCGCTTTGGGCGCGCGGGGCTGCCCGGCGGCTGCGGGGACGGGAGGTGGGCGGCGAGGCGGAGCAGGAGCAGGCTGGTGCTCGCGGCTGCTCTCGCGCTGCGCCACGGAGGTAGGTGCTGTCTGCCTGAGCGGCCCGGGAGGCTGTGGTGGTCACTCGTGCTTCAGAACGGGTTGTTGATGACTTGAAAAAAGACCTGATGTCACGGGCTTCCCACCCTGCTTTAATCAGAGGCTGGGGAGCGTGGGTCCGAGCTGCGGTCCGGTTGAGGGAGAGGGTTGTGGCAGGCGTCTGCTTCGAACTGCTCCCGTTGAAGAGGGCATTTTGGCTGTGGCAGTTTTCCATAAAATCTGAGAAGCCATCAGACAGGGCCTTTTCATTCATTCCTCACCTGAATTGAGAGAAGCAGCTTAGAGGTGGAAGGCTGCACATCCCCTTACTGATCTGGCCAGGCCATGTAATAGGCTTACAGGGTCTGATGACGATCTGCAAGACAGTTACGCGCATTTAACTGGCATCAATTTATTACCTTCCTGACAAGACAGCCTTTCACATCCAGGGCTGGCCATGGAGCTTTTAGTAGGAAAAAGCCATGGTAGTAATGCAAAGTCAATTAGATGGGAATAAGAATATCATCCAGCTGCCTGGCAGCTCGCTGTTGAAACCCAGGGAGCAAAGGAACCTGGGGTGATACACACCCCACAGTGTCACCCCTCTTCCTTCCATCGCCCCGAAAGCAGTGGTCACGGCAAGGTTTGCCCTAGGTATTTAAATGCTTTTGAGATCTGTGAGTGATACCGTGCATATAGCAAGACATTCTTGGGCTGCGGAGGCGAGGCTAAGCCAGGGCGCTGTGCCGACCCCGGGCACCATGGGCTGCGAGCCGAGGGCTCGGCGAGCCAGAGGGCACCGAGGGGTTTGGCTCACCAAGTGTCTCTCAAGGGGAGCAGCTCTGCTTTACGTCGCTTAAGTTTTAAGTCCTGTCGGTTTGCCCTGTCGGGAGTTGACACGGATGGAAGGTGAGATGTAAATGCAAGATGTGGTTGCTATAACGACTTGAGCTCTGCCTTGCTGGGTTTGTTGTGTTGCATCGATTGCACGCGTGGGGTGGTGGCTAGCAGAGGCTGCTCGCCCAGGTGCTTCCTTTGAGCTCCGGCTGCCTCTCGCCGCTTTTTGGTCCAGATGCTGTAATACTAAAAGATGTGAGGAAGACTTGTGGTTTTGCTGGAATAATTCTCTTGAAGATCGTAATTTAGGGGCCAGAAGCTTTGCCTGGCCGTTTCTTATTCTGGGTGCTCATCCTGGTCTTTCCTCGAGACAGAAACAATGGGATTTTCACTGTAAGGCTCTTGGTTTGCACAAAAGCAGCTGGGCAGGCTCTGCTTTCCACTGGCTTGGCTGGCACTCAGCTGGCTCAGCCAGGGCTGTTACTGGCCCTGCAAAGTCACCCAAAGCCGGGGCTGGTGGCCGGGGGTCATGTGCTGTTTCTTCAGCCATTGCTCACTTCGTGCTTGCATTTAATTAAACTTTTCTGTAAGCTCAGGGTCTGCAAAACGATTTGTAGATGGCATTCCCCTCTTTGGGCTCATCTGCCAACAAGCCACTCCTGGACTGTATTAGATGTGAGCTGCGGTGACTTAAATTTAGAAATCAAGAGATCAGGACAGCAAATAAGGAGCCTGAGCAGGGAGTGTAATCCGTGTAATACCTTCATCCGGCCCTTAATCCAGCCTGGGCACTGATTTGCACCAATAACAGCCACTGCTTTTGAAGTTCCAAGTTCTCATCACTTACTAAATCTCTCTCTCTTTTTTTTTTTTTTTCTTAATGTTATCATTTTGGCCTCATACCGCAATACCGATATATGGGAATTAGCCCTTATTAAGTCTATTACTGAAGATGTGTTTTAATATGTTGTGGTCTAATGTGACATAATCCAGGCAGCTGCTTCGTTTTTAAAAGGTGTTTTAAAACACGTTGCAGTGATTGATATCACAAAGGGGCTTTTGCTGCTTGTTCCTTGTACTTGGCCATCCAGGAATAACGTTTCTGTTTTGTATTAACAGCCCGGCATTTGAATTAATTTCCTTTCGTGATTTTTAGACCCTGGCCAACTGTGTCAGCTTTTATAGGACAAAGTATCTACTTATGCTTTCATTAGTTCTGGTCCTGTCACTTTATTCGTTTCACTGTGAGTGCCTGATTCTAGATAAGTGAAGTTGCTCCGCTCGGTAGTGCTGGTGTGTGTGTGCCTGTGTGTTGGGGCCGGGTGTCTGTGTGCCGTTGCCCGCTGCTAGGGTGGCTTAGCTGCGTGTCACCAGCTTTGTGGTGGCTGGTGGCGGTTCTCCTGCAGCTTCAGGGGTAAAGACCCCGTGTCTGGGGTGAGCAGTTCTGCGTGCTGTTGCCTTTGTGAGTAGCTGTGTTGTGTTGAATAATGCGATCCACTGGGAGTAATCTGTGTAATTTGCTCCTTATTTCCTTTTTGCTTTGGAAACTCCCATGCCCCAGGGTAGCGGGTGATGTACATTTTGAAATAAATAATCTCTAGGCCATTGAGTGCTCGTGCCTTCCTCAGAGCAATTACAAGTTCATCTTCCCTCCCTGCAAAAACTTCTCAGTTGCTCAGACGAACCCCGTTTGCCTACAGTCAGCCAGTCTGCTCTGTGGGAGAGGAGTCTTTTGCTTTCTAGTTTCAATACGGACAGTTTTGGGGGGTAAAATGAGTGTAGATGTGGCATTCCTGACATTTCCAGTCTTGCTTATCCGTGAATGGGTTTTGAGCTTGTGAATTGGCTACACCACGGGCATAGGGACGCTCAGGATGATCTCCGTGCAGCGGAGTGCTCTGTGCTGGACCTCCTCAGTGCTCCACAGCAGCCTCTTGCCCCTCGCTGTACATTCCCAGAGCCTAATTTCTATATATTTTGTAATATCCGTTTTGCTTATCTGCATTATTCTGCACCTTGGGTAATTGAGAGATAACTGTATCAATCTTCCCCCAGTCCTGCCGTGGTCTGTACACAATGCTCCGATGTTATCTGGCGCAATGTTTGCTGTCACAGCGAGCAGCGGGGCTGGGCTGATGCTTTATTAACGCTGGAAACATTGCTTGGTAATCCCGACTGCTTCCCCCACCCATGTTGCCGGCTCGACCCAGTAAGATTAAACTGGGCGTGAATCGAAGCACAGCTTTGGCCCTCTGGTCAGAGGAAGGATTTCCAGTACAACTCTAGGTCTTTGAGGCAGTTACGGGCTTCGTTTAGGAATGTAAGGAGTCCCTTCTGGGGTCAGAAGACTGGGATTTGCACAGGTATTTTGGGTTTAGGTCTCGAAGAGTATTTAGACGTTTGTTTTCCGTGTGCTGTAATGAGGGATTCGTGCTGACAGCCCGTGTTGGCCCCGAGTCAGTAAGGCGCCGTGAGCTGCGCTGGCTGTGTTTGACAAAAGGTGCTGTTTTCCCTGGAGCAGTTTAAACTTTGAGTCCCAGAACCGATCTCATAATTTATCTGAGTTAAAAGATTATGGTTAGTGGTTATTTGTAATTACTCTACATGAAAGATATGTCATCAGGCAAGGGGAGGCTTAATGTGCCCAGTACGCAAAAGGGATTGGAAAGCAATTAGGGTGACATATGCACCATCAAAGCAGAGGGCCCGCCGGTGCTCCAGAGCCAATTAAAAACCGCATGGGCAGTGCTTTATTGGGGTAACTCGGTCTCGTTACTGGTCCTTTTCCTCATGGCTGCCGTGGTTTTATAGGCGCTCTCAGCTCTGCACTTGCCGTAGCTGGGTTGCAGCTATTGTTATGAATAGGAATGACACGGGCAACAACTGTAATACGGTGGAGAATAAGGGTAATACCGTACCCTGGAGTCTGCTACTGTACCCTGAGTGAGGACAGGTGGTTTCGTGTGTGCCAGGCGATATCTTTTCAAGAAAATTTAAATCAATGAAAAATACGGTAGCCCAGTCCTAATGAACCTTGAAGGCTGTACTGGCTTTCCACCTTTAGATATACATATAAAGCTTACAACCAAGTGTGACAGCCTTTCCGGAATATGGGGATATCAGAGGCTCTCTCGCTCCAATCAGCCTCTTTCAGCTGAAATCCAGCCATTAGTCAAATTCATCAAAGGGCTTGAAAGCAGAAAGGGAAATTCTTTGCCTCATGCTTAACCTTTGTGTGATTGCACCTCTTCAGAGAATAAGCAAATCAAGTGGAAATGCCCTCCCATTTGTTTTGTGAATGAGCCGTGTGACGAATCCACTATGATTTGGCATTATTCAGTTTGTATAATTTCTGACGAGAGGTTTAAAAATAAATACACAATCAAAGGGACTATGGGGAGATTATACAAGAGCAAAAGTACAACACGATGGGGTGGGGTGACATTTTCTTGCACACTTCCTTTTTTGTCTGCTCCGCCAACGGAGTCAACCTGCCCTAGTTGGGAAAGCCAGCGCGATGCTGGGTGGAAACGTGGGCTGCAGCTCCTGTGGGCTGCGCAGCTCGGGTGAGCGCCCCATCGAACCGCTCCCGTGCTAGTACCGTTTTCACGGGGGAGACGCAGGCGTGGATCTCAGCAGAGCGATAAATGCCCTCCTTGGGAAATCTTGAGGATGACGGCGTTGCTGGTGCAATAAACGGCCCCGTGATTAACAGCCCTGTCGATCTGCGTTGTGAGCGCTGCCGCTCGAGAGGGAGCAATGCGCTTAGAACCCAAGAGGGTGAAGCCCCGTGAGGTGCCTTTCTTCTGGGAGCATGGGGGGGGAAAGTGGTGGTCTCAGTTGGCTGGAGGTTTGCAGATCGTTTGTGTCTCCTGTTCTGCTGGGGTTACTCTGAGCATTGATGTCTTTACTGCGAACGCCAGCTCTCTCTGTACTCTTGTTTGTAGATGTTGTGGCTGCTGCCGTTATGGAAGGGCCTGTTGAATACAATGGGAAATGCTGTTGTTATTTTACAGTGCTTTTATGTTGTCTGAATAAAGGGCATGTGTGTACAAGAACAATTTGAGCAAATGGCGTAGTCTCACCATGTTTCTAAATCTCCCCTTCACAGCCTGCTCCCTGTTCCTCTCCTGTGGAGGAGTACGTAGTTTATGTGATGCTGATTTGAAAGGGAACTACCCAGAGCTATTTCTTTTTTTTTTTAAACTATTATAACTCTATTGATGCATTAATAAATGATCTAATAGAGAAATATTTCCCTGCCTTAAGATTATTCATATTACCCAGTGGCCACGGTCCTAGAAACTTTGTAGGTACTTAGAATTTTCTGCGAAGATGTTGATCTGCGGTAGATTTCTTTGGAGGTTTTTTGGGAAGGTGACTCTTCATTAACTGAAGTCTGAACTAGTGAGAAACTGTGCTGGAAGCTCAATGCAGAATCTCGTGGGCTAACAATGATTATTTGTCCCTGGGAGAGGTACAGATAGGCAGTAATAATGGTTTGTGTGGCCTAGCCTCAACCCACATCACTCCCTCTGAAAAGATTTCTGCTATTTTGTGCCCATTTCAGTCTCCAGGGACCAGTAAGTCCCTGATTTCTTTTTCAAGTCAGCCCATAAGAAGCCAGTAAGTGTGGCTTAGTTAAGAATACTTAGCAAAATTTTGCAGTAATGGCTGATTTCACTCAAACACGTTTCATACTCGGCTGCCTCACTGCGGGCAGTTGCTGAGAAGGAGCAGATGTTAGCCTCCAACTGTGTGTCGTGGCTTTGGGAGTGAGCAAAGTCAGGGAACGGGCACCAGAGGCATCGGAGGCACAGGCTCACCCATTCCCCCAACGCTTCTTCCAAGAGGCCCCATCTTGTAGAGCTGGAGCGAAGTCCCTTCGCAGCGAGACAGCTGGTTCATGGCTGGTAGGTTTAAACCCTGCCGTAGCTGGGAAGGAGTTGTAAGCCTTGGTTTCGAGGTCACTCTCTGAAAGCTGCGTTAGAAAAACATGCTGGGCTTTTTTGGTCAGGATGTGTTATAGACAGAGACCACGAGATAGGAGGTGACAAGGCGTGTGGGGCCTGCTGCTGCAGGAGGGTCTTGCATTGCATCCTCCTTCCCCTCCTCTCCTTTGGGTCGTACGGGTTTGCTCCTGGCTGGCTGTAGGGGTTAGGCAGAGTGATCCCACCGTGTCGTGTAACAGGGCGTTGTTCCTGTTGTTCCTTCTGTTTTCATTTTCCTGCTCCCTTTCACGGGGCGGGGGGGGTGTTATTTTGTCTTGACAGCAGTGCCACAAGGCTGTGGCCAGGAAAAAAAATTGCAAATTCCAGAGCTGAGCTACTGCTTTTGAGCTCCTCTCTTCTATTCCTTGGAAGCTCCCCCTGCGGCACTAATGACAGTCCCTCCCCTTTGGCTGAGGTCTTTGGAAAGCGTGAGGGGAGGAGGAGACAGTTGGGATCATTCACCAGATGGGCATTTGTGAGCTTTCCCAGCGGTGGTGAGGACAATGACAGCTAGGTGAGCTCAGCAGAGGTTTTGCCACGATGTACCACGACGTGTTCGCTGTGGTACAGCCTTCGGCATCCCTGCCGTGGCACGCCGTGGTGGGCCAGGGTCAGGAGCTCCTGGCTGGCACGTGCTGACAGCGCTGCATCCCGGAGGTTGTGACTTACAGAGTCCTCTGAAACCCTTTTTTACTGGTGGTTGCTGTTGTCGTTTTGGTTTGGCAGCACCTCTAATGTAATTCAGTATTTCCAGTGGCCACTTTCCATCCTGGAAATAAGACCAGACTAGAAGAGAAAGGAAAATCCACACAGACCTTAAGTGGGAACGATTTAATTCCTTTCCACTGACTTGGCTTGCTATTGTGAAAGCATTCACCTGTTGTACCTGAGTGTTAGGAGTGTCTTAAATACGCATCTTTAGAGTGAGGGTTTGTGACTGAATCATTGGAGGTTTACAGAGCGCTTTGGAAACCTCTAGTGAAAATCCCCGGAAAGGCTGACGCGTGTGGTCCTGGCGATACGGTGATAGTACCCCCTGTTCTTCGTACGTGCTTCAGAAATGTGTCAGCTGTGCGTATAATTAGAGAGAGCATTGTCTTGCTTCCCTTTTTCTTTTCCTCGTTAAGTCAATTTATTTGTGGTGCTGGGTCACAGAAGTGTCCCCTCATCTGTCTGTGTCCTGGTACTCCCCTCTGGGCATGCCCACGTGTTTGGTAGGAGGTGAAGAAGGACCCACGGTGAATAGTGGCTCTGGTCCCTAGACCACGTGCGACATCCCAGGAGTTAATCTGGTTGTCCGCCCGCTGAGAAGGTTTTTTTCTTCACCCCAGACGGAAGGTGGTTGGCAGTGCTCTGAAATCTCCCGTAAAACCGCGAAAATGATTCTCAGGTCTGTTGTTAAGAAATGCTCTTGGGCACTTCTCCTGTGCTGGTGTTGCATGGTGAAAGCATCAGTTGAACTTTTTAGGCTCTTTAGTTTGAACAACCCACTGACAAGAATAATTGATTTTAATGGGAACTAGGACTTCCACGAACACAAGCATTATTCAGGGTATGTCAAAACCAAATGTACCTCGTCACCTATTGCATTTCTTCTAGCTGCCTCCCTCTTCTTCAGAGTCGGACGCTTTCCCCAAATATCTGAGTCCTCATTATTGTAACTATACAAGGCTGAGATTTTGTGAATTCTTCCAGTGGACGTGAAGAACATGATTTTATTTACAACCACCTTCGCATTCTGAGAAACTGCTGTGTCTGGGAGAGTGTGATTTAATATTTGACTATTCCTATCGTGATGACTATTATTGAATCTAGTTCTTTGTTACCCCTTTTTGGTGATGGCCAAATTGTAGATGGGATGAACGTAAGCTGTTGGAAATGTAAACTTCTGCATCACCCAATTAAACACAGAGAAATAGTAATTTCTAGGGCATGATTCACCTCACTCGAAGGTAGACAACTGAAATAGCCGAGATGATTCACACTCCAGATGTGTCTCTTTCTCTTCACTGATTATAAAGGAGCCCAGATGACTGTCTCAGATGCTGTATGGCAAACATTACGGGAGATAAGTCCCTTTCAAGGTCTTTGGCTGAATAGGTCTGACCACAGTGCTGAGACTCAAGATTTGAAAGCAAGAGACATGAACTTTCTGGAGTGAAGAGCTCCTATGTCGAATTCTCTCAGAAAATAATATTTTATCCTGACCTTTCTCTAGTTCATCATCTCTTGCTGCTGCAGATGTCAGGTTCTGTCTCTGTAACCCTGCCCTGAAAGAGTCAGACGGCTCCACAGATGCAGCAAGATGTCTTGCGAAATAAATTAAACTGGATCTTTTAATTTTAGGCTCTGACGTTCGCTCAATGGACCCAGCCCGTGTGATGGCAGGAACTCGAATTCTGCCGTCCCGCTGCCGTCCTTTTTTCACAGGCTGAACTGTACTTGTATTTTGGAAGGCCAGGGCTTGCTTGTAGGCTTCCTGGGGTGTTTCTTGGGCTGACAATATGGACGTGGGGCTTGAGAGGACCAGCTGAAGGGGCCTTTCTTCTTTCTGCTGGCATTAGTGCAAACGAAGAACTTACAGCCTTTCTCCTTGAGTATCAAGAAAAGCCACCGCAGCTCCTGCCGTCCACGGAGAGCATCTTCCAGATCTCCATGAACGGCAGAAAACGGCCAAGCGCACTCCTCTGCTTTGGTGGCCCTCTGCGAGTCCCTGCCAGCCCTTGCCGCTGGCCAAGCCGTGCTCTTCGGAGCTGGGATTTTGTGCCTCGGGCTGGGAAACGCGCTTTTGCAAAGTAGGCTAGGAGGCTCTAAAGCACAGTCCCTCTGAAGTTTGCTTGCAGTGACGTTTCTGTGGCAGTTCGTGCCCAGAACTGCCTGTGTGTGGAAGTGACAGCAAAGTCTATGTCAGCTGAAGCAGAAAAAGCAGAACCACGGCTTCTGCATAATAGCTCTGTTCCTGGTTCATCATCAGTGAAAAATGGACTAAAATACCCAATGGCATTAACAAAGGGAATGAGTGTCAGGCCAACCTGATTTATTTTTTGACAGGAAAACTGATTTTCTAGACAAAGAGAACGTACTCTACCTCATTTATTTAGCTAAGCTAAATGCAAGCTCACAGTGAGGCGCTGGTGGGAGGTAGCCGTAGGAAAAAGGGGGCGATGTTAAGTATTACTGCAAGATTTCTGTGACACTGTAATAAATATTTCATGCTGTTTCACAAATCTGTGGGAAGGTCTCTTTGGGAATAGTATTTACAGTTCTGGTCATCTATGTTCAAGGAAGATGCAGGCAAAATATCTAGAAGCCTAAAAGGGCTGGTGAAATGCTCAGGGGAAGGAAGAGCCGTCTGCCAAGACAAGAAGGAGCAGGGCTTGCTCAACCTGGGGAACCACAGGCTGGACAGCGTCCAGACCTAAGGCCAAGGGGAACCACTAGTGAAGGAGCAGAGCTCAGTCCTGGCAGAAGAACAGGTGACTGTTAAGTGGTCTTGAATATATTGAGGGGGTTTTCTTCAGCTGTGAAGTCTTCATTCCTTCCAGATCTGTCTTGGGGTTCTTTGTGGTTTAAACTGGTGGATATTTATGA
Source organism: Leptosomus discolor (assembly GCF_034619465.1). Taxonomy (NCBI): domain Eukaryota; kingdom Metazoa; phylum Chordata; class Aves; order Leptosomiformes; family Leptosomidae; genus Leptosomus; species Leptosomus discolor. The sequence goes on along the minus strand of NC_141399.1, from coordinate 47,533,109 downwards.
AAATATCTAGAAACCTTGATTTAGAGCAACGCAAGGTGGTGTGAGGAAGCACTGAAACACCCCACCTGGGCTGAGCATTCAGTTGTGGCGCTGGAATCGGAACTCAGTCTCTATAACTCTTGTTTTTCCAGATGTAGCTACACTGCTGGCTAAGTGAGGGCCCAGAGCTGGGGTGAACGGAGGGTCCTACACCATCTAACTTCAGCTGCCACTGGTTTGGATGGGATCCTCTGGTGCCCGGCTCCTTGCAGGTCGACACAGTAGATGCCCTCTGTGAGAAGTTCAGCACATCACTTAGGTCCATTGCTCGACTCTTCAGCGAGAGTTGGTTATTAAGCCGTGCCTTTGTTTTCCGTCTGCTGGCAGGTGATCTTGTGAGGCCTGTGCGTAGAAGTCCCCTGTATGATATACGAAGAAGCCATGTTTCTTGTACGGCTGATTTTGGATTAGAAAGGATGACTTGTCAAAATGGAAGAAGGAAGAACGTTGTTTTACTTTATCTACTGCGGGAACAAGAGAGGTCTGGTCCGCTGACTAGATAGGACTTGGCTTTGAGGATGAAAGACACTGTCAAGTTAGGCTTTCTTAGATCTTGTTGCTTTATGTACAACTGACTGTAATAATTGAAGAGCTGAAACTGCGACTGTAACTGTCACAAACGTAGGGAGCTTGATTTCTTAAAGGAAAGTCAGTTCAAGGAAAACGGTAAATCAGGTCCTTTAATCTGTTGACTGAACTGCCTGTAGGGCCTTGAATGCTCTTACATATTTGTGCTGAGAACCCTGCAGCAGTGCTAGAAGGTTTCCTGCAAGTTCTTGCTGCACAGGTAGTTATTAGCAGGCATTTTGGTAAGCCAAACTTATAAAAGAGCCATTAAGAGTTCCCTAACCGTTCCCAGTGCTTCTCTACTTGCTTCACCGCTGCAATGGGTTATTGTCTTTCTGCTTTGTAGTGCTTGCCTAAATTGAAAGGATGTCTGTGGCTGTTAAAGTCTTGCCATCTGGAAGGTCTGTAATGGTTGCAGTGCTGAGCTTTTTCTTTGTGAGCCGAAAATCTGATTTGGAGGTGAGCCCAGGTATACATTCAGTGCCTCTCGGATGGCAGAATTAATGAACAAGGTTCAGGATGGCTCTGATGAACTAATAAGCATATGGGTAAAGTCTGGATTTGCTAGGGCAATCTTACTGTTCAGTGCAGGCTCCCTGCAGTGGACTAAACATAAACACAATTTATTGTTCTCTTAAAAAATACATGACTGTCATTCTGAGGAGCGGCGAGTGTCCCAGGCACGGGCAGATGATTTGTCTTGTGGATGCACAAGCATCAATGCTCGGATGAGTCCTTCCAGCAAGCATTAAGAGGGAGCTTTGTATATATGAAACTGGGTGGCTCGCAACGAAGATGAGACCGGGTTAGGTCCTTGCCGTGGTGCTGGCCCAGCTCTAAGGCGACCATATGCTCCATGGGGAGAGACGTTCAGTAGGTCCTGTCAGACGCGAGTCTGGCCTCAGTCCAGTTTCCAGTGGGCAGGTATCTGCACCTTGAAGACTGTCATGACAGCCAGTGCCGGCAGGTTTCTTGTGGGCAGAGTGAGGTTTCAGTGTGCCACGGGGCTGGGCTGTGCTCCAGGTCAGGCCTGAAATAGATCAGCAGGGTGCCACGGTGCCCCTTACCTGCTGTGTAGCTTCAAGGTTTCAAAAGCAAGGGATGTCACGACTAAACAAGGGATGTCTCTAAACAAACACGGAGCTTCCCGCTTTTCAAAAGAAGTGTTCTTCTAAATATATTTGCCAACTTTGCTTGGATTTGCATGGAAAGCCTTCTGAGCCTCGAGCTGACGTTTGATCCTTTAACTGAGCAAACTTGCTCTGCAACAAAAAATTCCTTTGCAGGACGCCATCGCTTGGTTTTGCCTTTTTGGGGGGCTCCCAGCTCTACGTTACGCTAACCGACCTGTACCTGAAAGCCATGTACCTTGGTGGATGTGCATGCTCCCAAACACGGCGCGGCGGTGGGAGGGGAGGTGTGGCTTTTCCCACGCGTGGGGCCGGGGCCGGAGAGGCCCTGAACGCCCGCCCGCGGTGCTCGCTTGCGTGGCGTGGGCAGGAGCAGAACGGTGGCCCGTGGAAACGGTCGCAGACTGGATGAGGTCGTGTGGGGGTGCAATTGTTACGGATTGGAACGCAGGGAAGCGGTTTTACTTTGGCTGAGCGCTTCTTTCTGTCCTGCTGCTGTGCATGTGCTTGCGTGGGGGAACCGAGCTTGTATTGACTGATGGTTTTCTGTTTTCAAAGCTGATCAGTGGTGGTTCTATTGTAAGTGCTGAGGCAGTATGGGATCACGTCACCATGGCCAACCGGGAGTTGGCATTTAAAGCAGGAGACGTTATCAAGGTCCTGGATGCTTCCAACAAGGACTGGTGGTGGGGTCAGATCGATGATGAGGAAGGATGGTTTCCCGCCAGCTTCGTGAGGGTGAGTGACTTTCTTCTTTTTCTCGCTACCATGAATCCCTGCCCACGCTGCTCAGAATGGTCAATGAACTGAGCGGGTTGTTGTGTTTGTTGTTGTTGTTGATGCTTATTTCCAGCGTGTCTGTCTTCTGCCCAAAAAATGAGGAACAAAGAAGATTTCAAAAGAAATGAGAGTGGGGTAGGGGGAGGCTGGAATAGGTGTTGTCCCTGCTTTTTATGCCCTTGGGATATGGAGTGGCCTTTGCTGCGTGTCTGTTGTAGCCTCTCTCCTTAAGCAGTTCTTCTTTGGAAAACCACTTAAGTATTGTGTGGGCTATGAGTAGATGATTTGGTGGGGCCTAAAAGTTCACATCAGCCACAAGTGACCCGCATTTGGAAGAGCTTTTTTGGTCTGTGCGTAGCACAGGGAGGTGTCAGTCCTCCCCTTTCCAAAAGCAGTGCTGCGTTTTGACTCTTCAGCGGTTTTGGATGTAAAATTCCTTCACTAATTAGTCCGTGACCAGCTCTGGTTATTTTTTTAAGGAGACAAGGAACCATTTTGCTTGCCTCTGTTTTTCTGCCGAGGCAGATTTTGCTGTACCCAGCCACCTCAAGTGGCGATCCGGCCTTTCACGGCTAAGAAGGATTTGAGCACTTAATTTTTTTCCGCTCAGTATGTGTTAAAAAAGCAAAGGGACAAGAAGATGCCCTTTTTTCTATCATCAGCTCCTGCCACATTCTTTGGGTGCCCTCGAGCCTTCCTTGGGGAGTCAAGATGTCGGCTTTGACCTTGTGTACTTCTTTCTCCTCTCCCTTCTGCACAGGGTTGAATAGGTGTCGGTTCAATTCCTTTAGAAGCTTAGGGGATATAGTTAAAAAATTGAAGATTTCTTTTGCCTTGTAAAATTGTGTGGAAGATGACTCTTTCCTCTGAGCCTTCCAGGCAATTTGACAAGCTCCGTAGCGTCAAGCGACTGTAGCTGTTCTCTCTGAAACACACGCTGAAGACCATGCTGCATCCCAAGGAGATGCCACGTTCGCTTTGCTTCTCTGCCTGTCTTACCCCTCCCTCCGAACCCTCCCTCTTTTGGGCAACCCTTCATCAGCAGCATCCCTGTTTGATTACGTCACTTCATCTGGGAAATGGCCATGTGGATTAGGAAAATGGGATTAAAATGTATGACCTGGTGTTTCCTAGTCAGGTACAACGACCGCCGCCGAGGGAACCCAGACCTTTGCTCCCTTCTGCCTCCCCAGCTCACAATTTTTTCCCCTGTGGTACTTGTGATGCAGCTTTTCTGTCTCTCCCCGGTCTGGCCAGTGCTCAGAGCAAGAGATCCGTGACTGGAACTGGAGCCTGGGCTGCCTGCGTGAAAAAAATGATGCTGTTACTCTGGCCCAGAATAACAAGTAGCGTTTGGTATTTTGTTGAACAGGACACTGTGAATCAGACCCTGCAGCCGGTGGAGGTAACACCTTTAGAAAATGGGTTTGTATAAGGTGTGATCAAGGCGATACTCTTACTGCAGAAAATACTCTCTCGCCTGTGTTGCTAGCTCATCTCATCTGTGTTGCTGCAGGAAAGGCTGAATTAGAAAAATCTAACTGTCTCATTGTTTTTGCTTGATTTAGAGACTGAAGTATTTTGGGCCAGTTTAACTTTTCAGTGCACTGACCATTGACCAATCTTTGTGATCCTGGGGAAAAGATTTAATATCCTTTCTTGTGTGATGTCGTAAACGTTATGTCAACAGTAGGTTTAATAACAGTCTTGTTTTGCACTATCCTGTTTTCTAAAAAAAACAACCCCACACTGAGCAACTAAACAAACAAGCCTTTTTACTCTAAGGCCCAAAACCATGCGTCGTTCAGCTTGGCTGAACTTCCCATCTCTCCCGACCCTTGTCAGAGGCTGGGAGGATGATTATAGAAACTGAAAAACAAAGAAGAGGGATCGATGAACCTCAGACTGTTGTTCACCAATGTCTGAACAACATCCTGGAACAAATCTTGGTGCTTAGGATCATGATGGCCTTACCAGGCGAGTTTCTTGCCCATTCTAACGTCGCAACCCCACGGCTTGACTTTACTGCGACAAAATCAATCCTTCCATCAGCTCTGTGAGAGGCTGGCTCAGTTATTCTGTCTGAGAGACACTTGTTCAGCGTGGGCAGGGACCAGACACCTGCCCTGGGACTGACACGCGCTCCCAAAGCGGGGAGCTGCATGGATTTGCTGCCGTGAATGAGAATTAATATTTAAAAAGGAAGTACCAGGCATTACAAAAAAAATATGCGGGCAGAGTTCTGGCACAGTTTGCCCACCGCTCTGCAAGGGAGGCTGAAGGGGAAAATTTGCCACTCGGGTTTCCAAAACAGAGCCTGCCTGCTCCACGCGGCGCTTCCCGGTGTGCTGCCACGAGGCAGCCCACTCGCCGCTTGTCCTGTGCCGAGAAAACAACTGCCATTTGGGCTGTCATGTTCTCCTCTCCTCTGCTGGCTGAGGTCGCTTGCTTGCCTCTTCGTTTCTATTCTTGCCGATCCCCCCCGCCCCCCTTCGCTCGCTCTGTCTTTCTTGGTAAGTAATTCCAACCAGATGCCTACGAAGCCTTTGGGGCCTTTGGGGAGGGGGCCTGTAACCCCCCCTTCTGCTTGCAGGACCGTTGTGGCAGGTTTATGCTCCGTCAGGGTCCTGTCAAGGACCGTTTAACCTGAACCCTTTTCCCTTTGCTCTTCTCTCCTTTTTTTTTTTCTTTTTTTCCCCTTGGATTTCTTATTCAGCTGATCACTCTTTCATAATGAGGAGGCTGGGGTTTTTTTTTCCTCTGTTGTACTTTGAGCCCTGCTTTTTTAAGACGATGCCAGAAAACTGCCTGATTTAGCCTGGGTGGTTCTAGTTTTACTTGCAAAATAATTGCTTTCCTTTATATTTCTCTTATGCAAGTTCAGGAGGAAAAGGGAACAACATGTTGCATAGCAGAGGATGCAAAGCAGTTCAAATGAGGAATGACAGGACAGACCAGACAGGTACAAAACCAAATAGGTTTAATTTCAGGATATTTTAGGCTGCAGATGTCTTGTAGGTACTAACAGAGGGTGCAGCAGCAGATCGCTGCAAAGTCAGATTCCTCTAAAAGTCATTCGGATCCCTTCTGAGGACAAAACTGGGCTGGAAACCTAGTTTGCAACGAGATGTCTGACGCTTCTTGCTCTCCAGCCAGATCATATGAAAGTCTTTGGCAAAGCGTTTGGCGCTCACAAAATCTCGTAGCAGGAAAAACTCACATTTGCAAGTGCAGAGGAGAACAGTAACCTGCTGATTCCCTTGGCCTCGTTTGCACGCGTAGTTGGGGGGGTTGTGAACAAACAACGCGCTTGAATTGCCTGGAGGTAGGGGAGTTGTTGTCTCCATGCACAACACCTGCAGTTATCGTCTTAGTAGCTTGAGCCTTGGCTGGAAGAAAGGGGGGAGAGAGGAAAGCCGTAGAGTTTTGGGAGCACAGGAACTTTCCAGGAGAAGCTGGATGATAAAGTGGTGCTTTTGGGGGAAGAGAAGCAGCACAGCATAAGGAGAAGGAAAATTTGGAGCTAGTGAGCAATGGTGAATGGTTTCCTGCAGGAAGCTGCTGCGCTCAGGGAGCAAGTAATGAAAACCCATAAGTCATTAGAGAGGTGGATGAGAACTCCAGAATTAGATTTAAAGCTGAGTAATCAGCTGGGTTTAGGACGGGTGAAGGTGTCTGTGTTGTATTTTAGCACACGCTACCAAGTCAGCACGCTGGACAACCGCGGGGTGCAACCCGCTGCACAGTGTCTTTGAACATCCTGGCAACATTTAGGGGTCTGAGAGGATGGGAGGTACAATTGGAAAAAAAAAAACAGCAGGAATTTTAAAGAGGATTTCATATTGTTGTAGTGGTGATGCTACTTGTTGCTCTTCTCTTTTGTGGATGGCATAGCCTTGGGCTGTCTTTACATGGGGTTTTTGCACACCAGCACATCCAGCGCCCACATCCACTCAAAAAAAATAGTCTTCGTGTTTGCAGGGAGGAATTTACAGCACAGAATAATAGTTCGGTACTGCAAATGGCTCAATTGTCGTACCTTAAGGTCTCCTTGAGAAACTACCGTAAGACTCAAACCAAAGTTTTGATTGCAGAGCCCAACATCAAGTCTCCAAAATGGGCCGGGTGAGATCCAAACACAGGAAATCGAATGGCACTGTGTTTGGACTCTGACGTATTTCCACTGAAAGAGAAATTTAAAAAAAAAAAGAAAGCTTATGGATATTTAGTGCTCTGAAGTCGTTCCGTAGAGACATGGCAGAACGCACCCATCCTGGGCGGAGAAGGGGATTTATTTTGTTATAAAGCTCTCCTTAATCTCTTTGGGTACCAAGAGGCAGACTGAGTTTCCAAAATACGTTTCTTCTCACCTCAACTGCGGTAACTCTTCCTTCCTTTTATTTACTAAACTAAGCTAAAGAGCAAATCTCTGGTTGAGGAGGTTTTACTACAACTTCTTGTAGTGCCCAGTGACGAGTTGTTGTGCAGAAATGAAGGGTAATGGTCCTCCAAAGGCTCGAGCAAAGATGGTGTATAAATTCTCAGTGGTGCATACCTCTTACGTGGGAGAAAATGCAGGGCTGGATCCATGCAGCGATGTTCCTTGTCCTCTGTCATCATTGCCTAGGTTTCCTCAAGAGTTGTAATTTTACATTGATTTTCCTGCTGAAAAGCTGCCTTTGACCCACTTTATTTTCTGCTGCTAAAGGAGAAGTGCTGGATAAGTTGGTGTAAGCTTTTAAGGCACCGTTCAGAGTCAGACTCTAAACCCAGAGTCTTGTCTTCGTGCCTGGCAGCTCGTACACTTTGCTGGGTAGGTGGGTTTAGCTTTTACGCCCAGGAGTTGTGGCTGCTCTGTATTGCAGGCGCAGTTCCAAGGGCCAGCCGCATCTTTCTGCCCCGTCTGCTTTTTTTTTTTTTTTGCCTTTCCCATCTCACCGTATGCGTAGGGCTCTTGATACCACAGCACATCACTCACCTGCTTCCCCTCCGCTGCAGGCATTGCATTAGCATTTACTTAGCGACAACGGCGGTGGCGTCAAGGTGAGATTTTCCAGAGGAAAAGAGGATGGTGCTGAAGGAGCGCTCACCTGTTGGACAAAGAACCCGGTGTGTGCTGCAGTGTCTGCTGCAGTCAGTGCCTTGTAAAGGAGATTTTATTCTCCCGTGGCAAATCCAGCATAAAAATAGCTTCTGGTCGAGGTATCGCACGCAGCGCGAGCAGCGCTCCACAGCGACAGGATGCACTGCAGACAAACGGTGGTATTTTGTTGTTTGGGGGTTTTTTTACCTTTTTTTTTTAAAGTCAGGCAGCATTTTAGCATCCAAACGCTGCCTGTGCTGGTTGCAGCTGCCATTATGGCGGCAACTCGTGCCGTGGAGGCAGCCCAGCATCCGTCAGATCCCCAGAGGTTCAAACGGCAGCACTTGGGCCCTTCCCCGTACAAGCTTTCAGGGGCAAAACCAGGGTTTTGAGGCCGTTCTTTGAATCGGGCCAACTAGGCACAAATCTTCACAGCCCTTCCCTGTCCTCTGAGGCCAAGCTGGTCGTGAAGAAAGAGCCTTCCCCTGAATGAAGCAGGGGCTTCCTTGGCCTGGCGAGGTTTCCGCAATGAGCTGCTGGAGCAGCTGAGCTTTCACTCCTCCCTGTTGTCCGTCACATGCAGCATCACGCAGCGGGGGCTTCTGGTTTTTAGGAAATGGGGAGGGCTGAGCCCTAACTCAGAGTAGTTTGGTGGATGTAGTGTCCCGTGTTCAGTTCATTGCAGTGTCCAAGCAACTTTTGCTACGTGGTGGAACTCCAGCCTGTGGAATTCCCTGCATTTAGACTGCAGGAAACAGAGGGAGTAAGCACAGGGCAAGTTCTTTGGAGCCGTTTTTGTTCACCTTTTACAGAGTCTGAAGCTGTCCCTGTGGAGCCCCTTGTTTTCTCCTTTCCCAGAAACGAGTGAAGGGTATTTCTCTTGGGTAAAGGGAACTTATGAGGCTGGAAATGGAGAGTTTTTGGGGGGGAGAGGAAAGGCTGGAAGTGGGTTTGCTGAAGCTGGAGAGTTGCAGGAGAGGAAGAGAAGGTATCAAAGAGCCTGTGAACTGGAGGGAAGCGAAGGACGGTGAGGCTGGAGCCAGATTACAGAGGGAAGAATTCAGGCTGTGGGAGAGAATAGTGGTAGGACCACAGAAGGGAAAACCAACTTGCTTCAACTGCCGTTCCTTCTACTGCCAGATGTCTCATTCCTCATCCTGGAAGAGGACACAGGGAGACGATGGTCTGTGTTCCCCGGCGAACAGCATCCCAACCGCAGTCCCACGCTGCTCGCAGCCTGCCCGCAGCAGGGCAGCGAGGCTGGGGCTGACAGGGGCCCCCCTGTGCCTCTTGCCACCTGCCAGGTCCTCGCCGCCGCTGCGAAGGCAGGGACGGGAGAAGCATCTGCCCTGGGCGTTTGTAGAGCCCAGAACAGCCTGTGCTTCCTGCTGAGGGCAGAGGGAGGCTGTGCCCCCATCACTGGAGTGACACGCGGAGACTGATGATGTTTTCCTTATGCAAAGCTCTGCACCGTGAGCCCTGCTTGATTGCAAATAAGCAAGTGATCTTTTTAATCCAGTATAGAGTCCAACGGAGCCTGCATATGTAATACAGTGCATGTGGCTGAAAACAAGGGCACAGCCCGAGCTAACCGCCAGAGAGAGCGGGGCAAACCCTGCAGCCCTCAGAGCAGCTCTGCTGAGCCGGGCAGCGTGGTTAGGTGGGTGAAATAGCCCCGAGGCTCTGTGCTGCAGCTTGTTGCTGTAGGGTTGTTGGGGTCCCCTACGCTCCCTTGCGGTTGTAGGGCTGGTGACACTGTAATAGCCCTGTTGGGTACCGGGTTTTGGTGAAGGTCGGGCTGGAGTTTGTTCTAAAGTCGCTGGTGAGCAGAGATTCAGTGGAATGGCAGCAGCTCTCTGGAAGGATCTGCCCGTGTCATTAATCTGCCACGTTATTTAATTGTGAGCTAGAATCCAGGGTGGCACATTATCTGCTAGTTTTGTCCTTGTGAATATCCAGTGGAAGGAGATTAATAATCCAGATGGCTGGTAAAATGTTTGTTTTTATCATGCTTTCTGATTATTATGAGATGATCAGCCCTCGGTGCCTATTCAAGTAAAATGTCCCCTATATACAGTGTATGCATTCGGCAGTCTAAATATATAATAGTTACAGGTCAGCTAATGCTGGAACGGTGCCATTTGGTGATTTTTATGCACCATTTGGGTATAGCTGCAAATTGATAAATCACATTTCTACAGATTTTATATAAATCACATATAATATTAACTAGCACAATGAAATGATCAGCTCGCTCTGGCTCCCAGAACTGGGTCCTTAGGCAAAAGGGGCTTTTTTATTTGACTATTTTACTTTTATCTGCCTCTGCAAATTATTACGTTATGCGGGAGCTGTTCATGACTTCCTAATTAGGGTTGAATTTTGAAATAGGACTGTGAGCCTCATGATAAGCCTGTTCTTCTCCACGTGTAGGGTGGCCTTTCAGTGCGAAACATCACTTCGGACTAGCATTATGCAACTTGAATTTTTTTCCCTCTGTAGTTTTTGTTGGTTTCTTTTAATTAATTTTTAACACAAAGCGTTTGAAATGGTTCTCAGGGCAGGCTTCGTTGTCTGGCATGCCGGACCTTTTCCATGGTGCAGGGGAGACCCGCACAGTGCTGCATTATTCCAGAGCCCGTGATTTTTTGCATTGCAGAGGTGTTTGCAAAGGCACTGAAGGCTGATTTATTCTCGTAGGGTTGTTGATGATGGCTGAACAGCTGTTAGTATTTATTCTTTTTAAAAATCGGTAGCATTGGATGCGGTAATTCAATCTGGTACCTCAACCCCCTGTCTGTGGCAAGCCAGAGCCCCTGATCGCTGAGGAGGCCAGGACAGGAGACGAGAGGGACTTCCTGAAATCCAAGTGAGCAGCAGAGCTGCCAGGGCACTGAAGTCCCATCTCTGCTCTGTGGAAAGCCCCACGGGAGCTTCACAGGGGTGGCCACCCCCCCCCCCCCCATCCTGAGCAGGGAAGACTGGGGAGATGAGGTGAAACTGGGAGAAAACTAGAGTTTTGAAGTTTCTTCTTTCGCAGTTTCTGTATCTGTGCATTTGCATCCGGTGTACGCTGGAGAAACTGGGGAAGTTACAGCCCTTTTTCCATTAGTGGTATCTCAGCTGTACCTGCAGCAATGGAGGTCAAGCGTTTCAGGCAGGAGATCATTTTTGGGAGGGTCCCGCGTGCGACAGGTGACCGTGGACTGGGCTAAAATAGGAACCTTTGCAGCATTGTCTAAATCAACTAAATATGACATTTAATAAGTTACTGGGGAAAACCCAGTGTCACTCCCAGTTTGCCTCTTCCACCTTACTGTCGCCCGCAGCACACCGTCCTTGCGGTTTGAGCGAGCAGGTCAGTGAAGCAGAGAGGACCTGGCTTGGGGTGGTGGTGGTGGGTCAGAGGACACAATTAACACTTTAAGCGCAGCCTTCCCTTGCCCCAGCACAGCCCAGCTCCTTCTCAGCACGGGCACAAGAGGGTTTGAGAGCTGAAGTTGCAAAAGCAGCCATCCTGTGTCAGACCACAGGTCCGCCTAGCCAGATTGTGGCTCGTGGATGAGTAAAAGTGTGGTGAGCCCACGGTGATGCATTTAAATCCATATTTCAAAGCTTTTCTATGCCCTCTGCTTCAACGTAAAGTCTGTCCACCTCCAAAATAGTCACGAAAAATGTCATTGGTAAGGTAGATTATCCCCGTTTACAGATGGGGAAAGCCCCCACCAGTTTAAGTGGTTGGCCCAAGGTCAGCAGCAGAGCTGCCAATGTGCCTCATCTTTTGTGAGTCATGGTCCAAACTTCAAATGATCCCCTGGAAGAATGATCCTTGCTTGAATTCCAGAGAACTGTAGAGGTTAAGACGGAAAGCAGGAGTGTTTGAACAGCGCAGTGGGATTAATCCTTTCAGCAGCTGAAGCTGGGAGAGCGCGGGGTGGAAGGCTTCCTCTGTTACCGATAAAATTGTGGCATTTGTTTTTAATCTAAAGCAGAAGCCATCTAGGCTAGAACTGTATTTTTTTTTTTCCTTTTGGGAACGTGAATCCTAGCAGGAAGGAGCAAAAATTTCATTAAGGAAAAAAGCAGGACTCCTGAGATTCCCAGATGTGGAAGCAGGGAGTGTTCCTGCAGCGCACAAAAGGCAGACCGAATTCTGAGGTTTGCAGACATCGTGCGAGTTTGCAAGCTCGCTATTTGCCTTAGAGTTTCAGTGCCTTTAGGATTCACGCTTTCAAGCTTCCCCCCCCTACTATTAGGATTAGATCTTTCCTGCTTTATTTTTTAAGTGAAAATTGAAAATTTTTCTCATGATCACTTGACTCCAGGAGGTAGAGCTTTAAAAATATCCTCTGTTGCCAAACCGGCAGGAGTGTCATGAAACTTGGTAACAAACTGTTCCAGTGGGTTTGGGAGAGCTGCAAAATACCTTTTCATAGTAGCAGGGAGGCAGGACGGGAAGTTATTTTAAACTTCAGCCGACAGGGTTTAGTACCTACGTTGGTCCTGCTTGATTTTCAACATATATTTGGGTTGGAATACCAGTAAAGCTGTCACGAGGATATAGTCCTCAAAGGACTCCCCGTGCAGTTCTGTCCTTCCCAGGTCTAGCCCAATTTCTCTTCTGAGGATGGCCCCCAGGTTTTCACAGCAGAGCCCCCACTAAAATCGGTGGCACTGATGTGAGTAAATTGGCCCCCAAGGCCGCTTTGGCAGCCTTACCCCCGCATGGCAGTTACTCAGAAGCAGCACTTGGACATTTAGTTTTCAGCATGAGACGCCGTTCCACGTGCGTGAAGTGTTGCTCTGTCGCAGTGTCACTGAAACCGCTTCCAGAACAGAGAGTGGGGTTTGCTGGGAAGAGGCATGTTTTCTAACTAGCTTTTGGATTGTTTCTCTGAACCAGTGAGATGCTTCTGAACTTTATTTCAGTGTGCCAGGAGAGGTTTTGCATGCTGGGTCTCCGTATCTTTGGGTGCGATTAGATCCCTAGCTCCCTGCCTTCCCTCACAATGACCCAGGGCTCAACCAGGCCAAAGGCAACACGACCTAGTCCATCTCGGCAGCAAGTGCCATGATGGAGAACCCCTTCCTGTGGGAAGGAGCTGAGGGAAAAGCACGCAGAGCTGCTCCCAGGCCTGCCGCCTCTCCCGGGGGTTTCTCTGTGTCCATAGCTGGACCTGGCTGGGGTCACTGAAATGCCCTTCTGCAGCACCCGGGGCTGCTCGCCCTTAGGACCAGCCCTGCTTTGACCCCAGCCGAGCCACCCTGGGTGCTGCCGGTGACGCGGGACCACCCGGCCCTTGTGTGCCTGGACGTGCCCTCCCCCCTGGGGGGCATCAGGACATGAGAAACGCGAGCTGACAGCCGTGCTCGCTGGGTTTCGCTTCAGCTCTGGCACGCCAGACGTTAAATTGACTCGAGGCTGGCTCCTTCAGGCCACGGGAGCAGCGCCGAGCTGGCAGGAGGGGTTATCTCGCCTCCTTGGCAGGCTCCGGCGCGTCCCTCTGGTCTCCTGACGTCCAAAAGGAGGTCCCACGTTGGCGATGCGGCGCGGGGGACAGGGAGGAGATAGCGTGGGCAGAGCAGGCAGGACGCCCCGATCCATCCCGGCCCTGGCGCTCGCTCGTTCAGGCGAATGGGCTGCACTGGGTTTCCTGCCCTGGGAGGCGCCCGGCACTGCCAGGACATGGCGTGAGCACAGCCTGGGCTTGCAGCTCTCTGCCACGCTCAGCGTGGGGCCGCTGCCCCCAGCGAGTCCTGCCCCGCTGCCGGGAAAGGGGCATCTCGTCATTTAAACTTTTAAACAAACATTTGCTGCCCTACACCCCCCTGCGTAGGGTCCCTGCACAGGGCACCGTTGTGAGCAGGGTGAAAAGTCCGGCTTTTTACTGCTTTGGGGTTTTTTTATACCCCAAGTTTGCAGCATCATTAATATTCTGCTAGATAAGAGATGGGTTTTCCTCAAACGTCTTGGCTTCTTGGCCTTTATAACTCACTATAGGATGGCAAAACACGGGAGCTGAAAGAAGTGGTTTAGCAAAACGTGATACTGGTGAGGAAAGCAGGGAAGGAGCATGGGCAGGTTTAGGCTTTTTTACTTTACTGATTTACAGGAACACAGTGCTTTACGACCCGTTTAAAACCAAATTTAAGCTGAATAATGGGAAAGTAGTAAAAACTATTAACACTGAAAGGAAGGCTGAAATACCAGGTTAACGATGCAGTTCGTTTTCCATCTACTGCTCTGTTGGCGTGGACAGTTTCACTGTTTATAGGTAGATGTATTTTTATGTTTGAAAGTCTCCAGTATTTGGGGCTTTAAATGCTGAGGAGAAAAGTTGCTTCATTTTACATAACAACTTAGGTGATGTGTGTAAGATAGCAGTATTTCTGTCTGCTTTAAGCTTTCTTTAATGTTTGTTTACAAACTATGCTGAGCCCATTCTGAGCTGATCAGGGTTATTTTAAGCAGGTTTTATTTGAGGGAAAAGGTAACAAAAGGAGGCACTTGATCCTTGTGTGCAGAGCACGATCTTCTTCAAAGACACAGAGACCAGGAGGCAGCGTTATCTTTTAGTTTACAAGTTCGATGTTTGGTTTTCATTTGATGATGGGAAGAAAATTGAGTGTGCTGAAAATGCAGTTACCCTTTTTCATTGCTTTTTGCAGTTTGTTCCAGTGTATTCGGTGCCCAGGCGTGCTTGGCACCCTCCCCAAAGCTGCCCTCGGCCCCCCCCCAGGTTTTAGGAGACTTGTTCAGCTGGTCTGATCTCAGTGTGGTTTAGGGCTCAGAATCTCGGGATGCTGAGCTAGGGCGTCTGCCCGAGCGAGAAAGGCTTTTCGTGTGAAATGATGAGGAAAGCTGCTGTGAAATGAAAATCGATGCTCATTCACAAACCCTGGCCTGGGAAGTTCACAGAAAACTCAGTGCCACGACTCCGTCAGCCTGGGCTGAGGTTCACGTTCATTCAGATTCCTGAACCAGACCTATCCTGACCTTCTTGAATCAGTCACCTGTAAAGGGCTTATCCCTCCTCCCGGAGGTTTTCTCCTGTTTTCCCCAGCTGATGGTGTGTGGGAACTGGGACAAGCAGTGCTTTACACTAATAACTGGTTTTCTTTAGGTTGGTCTTTTTTACATACGTGCATCTTGGTTCAGAGCACTTGGCAGCATTCCACGGTCCTGTTGCCCTTTCACATGATTATTTTATATTTTGGATCAAAACTGTCAACACTTGAAATCCCTTTGCTTGCGTGAGGAACTTGGCAGCGTACGGGGAACCATTTGGGGCTGGTTGCACCAGCCTAAAACCGGACTGTCTGGGCTGTAAGCTGTTGTGGACACCACGGTGCGTTGCCGGCAAGACCATCGCCGTTGCTGTAAGGAGGGCCTCGATCCAGTATCTCCCAGTCGTGCAACTCAAGACCCAGCCTACCGGTTGGCTTCCCGGTGCTTTTATGAATAAACCTGTTGCTCTCCCCTCTTCTCCTCGCAGCTGTGGGTAAACCAAGAAGATGGAGTGGAGGAGGGAACCAGCGATGTGCAGAACGGCCATTTGGATCCAAGCGCCGACTGCCTGTGTCTCGGCAGGACCGTTCAGAACCGAGACCAGATGAGAGCCAACGTCATCAACGAAATCATGAGCACGGAGCGCCACTACATCAAGCACCTCAAGGACATTTGCGAGGTACAGGGGGGTTGTGGCGCTGGGGTGCTGCAGCAGGACGTGGGATGGGCTGTTGAGAGCCGAGGACTGGATTTGTCCTTGGGTGATGGGGGAGAAAGAGGCCGTGTGTTTGAGTACTGTGTCTAATAGAGGAGCAGCGTCTGTCAATAACTATTGATACTTCCGAGAATTTTCTGCTGGATCTGATAATTACCTTTAGTTTGTATTAACTGAAAGTACGATTTTCTGACCGTTTTTCCATACCTCTTTGACTGAAAAATGATGAGGTTGAGATCCTTCAAGCAGCCCTCTTAATTAAAACCCAATGCCATCTACTTTTGAATTTGTGATTGAGGAAATTAGGTTGTAATTAAACCAATCAGTTACCCATTTCATCTGTCTTTCACATTGGGTTCACAATTTCCTCTGGCTCAGGATGGCCCCCGTTTGCCTTTTCTTACGGTGAGACTGAGAGCAAAATGTTTTCACCGTGGGAAATGCAGTACGTTACGTTTATCCAGGGTAAGGGATAACAAGCAGATGAAGTTTGGTGACCGACCCCGTGCATCCTCAACATGGTTCTTCTTCATTAGGTTACAATGAACCACTACACCCCCTTCCTGTCCTGCAGAATTAGTGCCATGAGCTAAGCCCGGAGTGCGGTGGTGCTCAGGGAGGAGGACGCACGGTTGCACCGGAGAGTGTTGCAGCGCAGCTTGGGCATGATGCGTAGAGCATATACTTGTCACTGAGAGGCAGAAGTTTCTTAGCACTGAAATCAAAGTCTATGGCTTTTGGCTCACCCCTCTGAATGTTTAGGATTTAGTGAGCCTGTGCCCAGTCTTTGCAGAGTCAATGTGGTGAAGCCTCTTGTGAATTCTGCTTAGAAGAATGGCTTCCTCCTTCATACTTGCTACTTTGCTATGGGGAAGGCAACGCAGCCGTCCAAAAAGCATCTATGACGCTTTTCAAATATGAAAGAGTCTTGGGATTTCAATTTAGAAACAAATGAGCTTAATTTCACTGTGCTATTTCAGTCAGAGGGCTTGCATTGAAGAAGGGAAGAACTGCAGGAACTTTTCCACACGTTGTTTCTTTTCCTGCATTTGCACTTTTCTGTTGACAAACTGAATAAACCTTCACTTGCATTTCCCAGCCATGTCACCTTGCTTTTGTCAAATCTGATTCTCTGGAGGTACAGATAGGTGTAGCTTCGGTGACATCTGTGGGGTAAAGCTGATTTGCAGCACCTAGTGATATGTCCCAGATATGAAAGTGATCTCTAAGGCTCTTTCTTTGCTCTGTGTGATGCAAAATGGTATTGAGGGGATAAATCTTACTTCCAGGTAGAGCACCAGGCCATGATTCAGCTGCCTCTCTTAAAGAAGGAGGAGGACTGAAATGGACATTCTCATCTGCAAAATGATGGGCTCTCCTTGCTGGAGAGAGCCTCATTGTGCTCAGTTTAATCAGAGCAATCCATTTGCCTCGGGAAGGCTCGGAGACAGCTCAGTCATCCCAGGCCTTTCGGCAGAGCGTGTCGGGACTGTTTCTGTGTGTGCCTAAGACGAGCTGGGCTGGAGATGGAGAAACACGGGCTGGCTTGAGCTGCTCCCAGTGCCCCTGGATGAGTTTGTCCAGAGGTGTTATTTGTGCCGAGGAACAAGTAGACGCCAGACAAGTGCTGATGCGATGCAGAAGCGCTGTTGACCGTGGCAAACTCCCCTCTTCCCTTTGCTCTTTATTTTGAGGTGTCGGGACAAACAGGGGTGATATGACTTATTGGAGGGGACGAAGGAGGAGTTCTGGCTGGGTGGCAAAGGTTGAGCCTGATTTAGCGCTGAGTTTAGCAGTGTGTGGTTATGCTCTTGTTGCTGAACTGTAATGGATAACAAATCCTGATCCCAGGGAGGCACCTTAAGATGTGTGGCTGTTACCGGAGGACCGTAGCCCCTGCTAGCTGATTAAGAACCCTTCAACTGCGCTTCTCTGCTTCAGGATGTATTTCCACTACCTGCTACTGTATTATTATACACCATGTTATTATTCATAATACCCACGGCACTAGCCCTGCCAAGTCAGGAGCTCAGAGGCTAGCCAGCTCCAGAATGAAAACGACCCGCGCGAGCCAAGGCCTGCGTGAAGCAGCCGGCTCGGAGGGGAATTCCCCGTCGCAGCAACGCCGCACTGCCCCGACGGCGGCTGCTGCCGCTGTGCCCTTGCTTTTAGAGCACCAAGGACTGACTGCTGCTTGGGGAAACAGTTTGGTGACCATTTTTATTAGGGGTAAAATGTGGAGTTTTCCCTGGACTGCATTATCAGGAGTGGACGGATCATTATTCTGAAATATCACCGAGGGAGAAAGAAAGAAAAAAGAGTTCAGCCTTAAGGAAACCTCCAGCAGTAGGAGTTTCAGGCTTAATGGTTCAAGCTTAAAGAAATAATAAGCTACTAAAAACTAGGCTCTAGCAGTGGGTAGCAGTAGCCGGCCTTACTGGCAGGCAGTGCTGCTCACTCGCTGCCCGGCAGAGCACCACGTATATGCGTGGCCATCTCCGGGCTTGAAAAGATACCCCGCTGCTCCTGGGCTTGGATCCTGGGAGGATGCAGGAGGGTGTGCAGGGTCCGTCCGTGACGTGGCACCGGTAACACCGGCAGAGCAGCCGAGGTGCTGGGTCAGGGCAGGTGCCTCGATGAGAGCAGCGGGCCGAGGAGGTGGTTTGAGCTGCAGCGTGCGGTGGGGAGCGCAGGTGGAAGAGCAAGACCCAGGAGGGCTACAAAGAGGAGGGTGCCGTGCTTTGAGACATGAGCAGGATTTGGACCAGCATATGGATTAGGAAGGCTAAATTTAGGGATGTGTTAGAGGGAGAAGTGACAGAGCTTGGGTGGGAACAGCGAGGCAATTGGGAGATCAAAGGAAACCTCCGTATTATGAGTGATTTGGGGTGGGAGGCTAGAAAGGCCAGCCAGCTTCCAGTGCTGCGTTCTGCTCTTTTCCAAGTAATTTCACTTTGAATTTATTTTTTAATAATGTTCACTGGATTCCACCTAAGCTTTGCTTTGGTGCCAGGGCGGCTCTGAATGCCACGTGGAAAACATCCTCACTGCATCTTAGCGGGTCAGAGCTGATGGGACAAGTTTTCACATGGTCTGGATGGCGTTAGCCCGACTCATTCTCAGAGACGCAGAAAAAGCGCTTTCTTGTGCTGCCTCAGAACGAAGCAGCGTGAAACCTTGGCAGCAACTTGGCCCTCCTTCAGAGGACACGTCTGAGGAGCTGCTGGCCTCTCTGTATGGCCAGTTTCTCATCCGTGGATACCACACTGGAGGGCATCTCTGCAGAAAGCTCTTTAGATCAGTGGGGATATATATATACTATAGGTATGTATTCCCCAGTGTGCAGTTCGGAGCCGTCTTTCACAGCCTGCTTGTGCACACCTCGTTTTTCTGTTTCGGAGCTGGCTGCTTCTTGCCCTTTTGAAGAACAGGCTTGTGTTCCTGCAGGACTTGATTTCATATTTCGGGTGGGCCCCAGTGTGAGCACAGTGCCTGACGTTCAGTACTTGCTGTAGACCGGTGTTTGAGTAAGTGCTTCAGAGTCCCGACCGCCTGGGACCAGACCTGGCTCTAGTTTGCTTTTTCAGTTCAGTCTTAGCTTCATTCTTGAGCTTGTTCTTGGTGTGTGCATGTTGGCACTGCACTCACCTGGGTGCTGTGAGCACTGCTCTAGGGACCGGTATTGTTATAGCCCAAATGGTGCTGGTTCAAACTGGGGGATGGTCTGCACGACAGCCCCGGACCGGCTCAGAGATGGAAAGAAACTGGAAAATCGTCACAACTGTCTTTGAAGTTACAGCCCGCGGTGGCTGTCATCTCCTCGTTCTTTCCTTTGCCTTGCTCTTAGCCAGACGAGAAGGATGGGTGGAGTGGCCACCTCTCCTGACTGTCTCTAAACCCACTCTGGGGTGGAGAAAACTTAGCACTTAACCTCCTGCAAATACTTTCCAACTTTGGCCTATACTTCAGGGACTACATGGAAAAGTACTTTAAAGAGAGACAGTTTGACAGCTATTTTTAGGTATTCATTGAGCAAAACACTCTCCAACATCTGCTCATCAGTCAGCTATCCCTTCTCTGAGCAAATCTGACGGGATGAGCAGAAGGAAGATGACATTGTTTTATGTAACAGAAGTAAATTTACTGGAAAAACTATGCAGCAGCCTCCTAGCTGGCTCTTGCTGCCTGTTCTGTATAAATCTTCAGTCTCCCCTTTGCTGGCTTGTGCTGGAAACCAACCATCCAAACACCCAAGCTGGATAGAGGATAAGGCTTGGGAACTCCGTGCGTTCTTTATTTTCCCCGTGGTTTTATAGGTGCCGGTACAGAAATGTGCTGCTTCAGCTTCTCGGACACACGTGACTCAGGCAGAGTGATGAAGCAGCACAGGGAGGCCGGGGAATATTCAAGACGGTAGTCGCAGCCCATAGCAACCCCAGGGCTGAAAGATGTTCACAGAACTGATCCGGTGACTGATTTCACAGAACAGCGGGCGAGAGGGGAGGCTGGCTGGCAGGCAGCCCGCAGCGTGCAGCGGGGCAAAGGTCCTGACGCAAACGCCCCGCGGCACTCATTCAGCACCGCCAGCACCAAAGCCGGGGTCACAAAGAGCCTGACCTCGTGGGCCGGGGCACATCTTTTTTTCTTTGTTTTTTTTTGGTTTTTTGAAAGCTGTTCTGAGCAGGTAAACATAAAAAGCAGCATGAAAAGATATTCTGCGTTATTCCTTGCTGGTTTGTATTTTTATTTGCGCTGCAACGTGGGAACCAGCCTGCTCCCGTTCCTCCTGGCCTTGAAAAGTGAGAGAGGGAAACCCAGGGAAATGAGTCATCAAGGAGCTCCTGGAAGAAGAGAGACCTAGATTTAGTAAGTGCAGAAGGTACGCCATAACCCAAGCTTCCCAGCTGAAAAAGCCAGCAAATTCGGGGTAATGGCGTCCTTCTAGCTAAGCTGGACATCACAGAGGTTGGTTCTTTGCCAGGTGGGCCAAAGTTGCCTCGATCGTTCATCTGTTTGAAGTTCTCCCTCCCAGGAACCACATGGTGAGGCTGAAGGACAGTTTATTATAGCGTTCCAATAATTTGCATTGTGGACCAGCAGCTGTGTGTCACCAGCTGGCAGTTCGTCTGTGTGACTAAGCATCTAGAGTTCCCAAATATAGCCATTCAACTGGAGCTGTTGGCATTTTTTTCCCCTTCATTTTTTTTTCTCTTCCTATATAATAAAGGCAGGCAAAGTCATCTCATGATGACCCTCCATGTGATTTCTTTTCGGGCAAGAGGCCACAGTCCAGACCAGGCCAGCATAGCATCTGATCTTTGGCCTTGCAAAGTTTCTGGTCCAAGTTGTCCAGGCAGGTGAAGCACAGGGGGGGATGAAGCGATTTGCTCAATGTCACGCAGGTCGGCGGCAGAGCCAGAAATTCAGCCCAGGCGTCCAGAGTCTCTGCGTGTCACCCCGTCCCTTGAACCACCCGCGCTTTAGGCAAGCGTGTTTGGAGAAGTCCTCGTGGTTCAGCTGAAACCAGGGTGGTGAGTTCATGGATAAGGCAGGGTCTGCTAAACAGGAAGGCAGGCAGAACTCGGTCTGTTACGCTTTTTGCCAGAATATTGATCCCCACTCAGTCTTTTTAGGTCAGGAGGTCTTCAGAGCAGTGCTTGCCTACCGGTTTGTGTTTGTATGATGTGCAGCTGAGCTCAGGCTCACTACCAACGGGTATCGTGGGCAGATGAAGAATAAGCAAGGAGGATCTTTTTATTGTTGCGCTGGACCGAGACACAGGAGATCTGAATTGTTTCCAAATCTACTGCCGATGCGTTCTGT
Organism: Leptosomus discolor; assembly: GCF_034619465.1. NCBI lineage: Eukaryota > Metazoa > Chordata > Aves > Leptosomiformes > Leptosomidae > Leptosomus > Leptosomus discolor. The sequence goes on along the minus strand of NC_141399.1, from coordinate 47,511,963 downwards.
GATTTTGGAGAATTTTCTTAAACTCCCTACATCCTAGTTCTTCTCTTTCTCTGTTTGACTTGAGTGTCTATAGACTCAGTAAGGGAGCCTGATGTTTGTACAGAGGAGGGCACAAAGGCTTTTCCTCTGGTCTCACTTTAAAAAGGAAGAAAAGCAGTGAGAGATGATAGCTGAGAAAAGAGGAGAAAAATTCTCTCTCGTTCCGCGCTGTTTGGAATAGCATCTTTCTGCTGACGGAATGGAGGGTATAGAAAACAGAACAGTGCTGCTGTCCTCTAGATGGCATTGATCAGCAGCTCGGGCTGCTCCCACTGCTCGGGCAAACCGAAACGCCTGCCCAACCTACTGCATCGCCTTTGGGGTTCCCTGCCACGACACCCACGGGACAACATCCCTCCCGCCTTTGTCTCAGACTCGGGAAGATGAATAATGGCAGGGGGGGGATAAACCATGTTGCCTCGCAAGTCAGGGAATGCTTGAAGAGCGTTTTTCTTCAACATTTCACTTGGTGCTGAAACAACTAGGGTGGTTGCACCCTCCATACCCTCTTCCTAGACCAAGGGCGTGCAACCACGTGTTAATGGAGTATTTCTCAGCGTGATTATTGGCTTTCTTGTCCTGATTAGCGGGGCTGAAGGGAGAAATCAGAGTGGGCAGATGATCCAACAGCCCCTCGCAGCTTTCTCTGTAATGCCATGCGCCGCTGAAGAGGACATGGAAAGAGCAGTGTCTGTAGGAGCTGCCCAGGGTGGTGGATATTGCCAGGCAGTGATTTCTGAAGGAACGGGTATACAAAGCTGTGCCGCACCTCTCTGGAGCTATCGGCCAAATTTTGCCGTTCCCTGCAGCACGGGTAGGGACAGAGCCCTTTCAGGCTGTGCTGGCTGAGATCTCTGGGGAACCTTCCCTTTGCAACACTGGTTCGTGCAAAATGCCGAAGGACGTGGCGGCAGAACCCAGCGCGGTCCTCCCGACGCGCTGTACACGCGCTGGCTCCAGCGTCTCCTGGCGCGGGCTGTGAAGCCCCCTGCGTGGTGGGTCTGGTGTGTCCGCAGCAAGAGCCGCGCTGTGGGTCTGCTGTAGGTTGCGGTGGGAGCAACGGTTGCGAAAGAGATGTTGTCCGTCAACAAAGGACTTGTGGCGTTTCAAGGCATGTTTTGCGTATTGCATGCTCAGCCATGGGCAGGAGCTGATGGAGACTGTCGTGTCAGAACAAGTGGATTTTGTTTTCAGAGCCGTTTCCCGTTCTTCTGTCTCACTTACAGGGTTACTTAAAGCAGTGCCGGAAGAGGAGGGATATGTTCAGTGATGAACAGCTAAAGATTATCTTTGGTAACATCGAAGACATCTACAGATTTCAGATGGGTTTTGTCCGGGACTTGGAGAAACAGTACAACAACGAGGACCCCCATCTCAGTGAAATTGGACCTTGTTTCCTTGAACACGTAAGTGCATTCGGCATTTTTGTTTGGGAGTTTTTGGGAGGGGATGGGAAGGGAATAGCAGAGAAAGTCAGGAGGCAGGATCCCCTCAGAATAACTTCTGTGCATCAGTACCGTTCTGGTTACGTACCACCGAATACTCCCCGGCATTCTGTTTCCTTCATGAGCTACAGGTGCAGGGAGAATTCCAAGTGAAGCACATAGCTGGATAACTCCCCCGGTACATTTGAACCCCAGCACCTTCTCACATCCACCCTAACTCACGTTACTGTAGGTACGACATCCCCCGCCTATTCCCCACCTTATTTTACTCTTCAGAATATGACTTAAACCCACTCCCAGGCCATCCTAATCAGGTCAGGGATGACCAGAAGGTTGGAAGAGGTAAGAGATTCCAGAGAAGTAGAAAGAGGCCTTAGCTGTGCATTACACAAAGAGAGTAGAGGACAGCAAATTCCCCGGGCTGTTCACTGTAGCACCGAGATGCATTTGTGAGGGATGAAAAACCCACACAGCTTCAGTTGCCTTCCCCTCCGGAGCTGCTGGGCCGGGTGGGGAGGTGCCAGCTCGTGCTTCTTGCTGCCCGGGTGGCAGCGGGGCAGCAGATACTCGCTCACGCTAAGTGCACGCTGGACAGGACATTTTAGCTGATGATACAGTCCTGGAGGCTTTTGCCTTTTTGTTACGTAAGCCACGTACTACAGGAGCTGATAAATTGGCCAGTGTTGTAAATATGTTAGGAAATGTCAAGAAAATTATAGTCCTGCAGTTCTAGGCTTTCCTTTAGGGAGCATGAAGTGCTGTGTCAGAGCTTACATATGAGGCGCTCCAACCTGGGATGCAGATCCTGCACTGTGTTACCTCCTTACTTACAGTCAGGGCTGAGCTGGCAACAGTTCACTCCTTATTAGAGAAATTTCTGATAGACACTCATGAAACTTCAGCAGGGCATCCCTCAAAAGGGTTGCAGCATTTCTTAAGCATCCCTGGTCTTCTAATTGAAAAGCCAGTTTCTTTTGGAGAAGTTGCATGATGGCATTAACATGGCTTGTTTTTATCAGAGCCTGCCATCTCTGCTGCTTACTTCCACAGCAGCATCATTTTCCACCTCTGTGCTAAAAAGATGTAAGAAATCTTGGTGAGAATCAGTAGCTAAAACTTCATGTCCTGAGGCTGTGCTGTCAGTTCGTTTATAGTGACAATGGTAAGAATTCCTACGGTTGTGCGGAGGAATATCTGACACTTATCTGTCATCAGATAAGGGCTGAAAGCTGGCTAATAAACTGCTGATAAATTATACCTGTTTAGCCATTTGGGGAAACTGAGGGATGAGGATCCTGTTATATGGATCTGCAAAGCACCTTGTTTGTCATCTGCTTCAGGAGGAGAGAGGTGTCAGCGCTTGGCCCTTGGTCAGCTGTGGGGATGGGAAAGAACCCGGGCTGCCCCAAATCTCAGACAGGCAGGTTATTTGGGCCCCTAGGGGACTGAGAATGAAGAATTGCTGGTCGAGTGTATTTAAAAAATAAAATAAAAAAAAAGAATCTGTCCTTGCTATAATTCGTGAGGCATTGGCCACAACCTGAGGTAGCATCTTGACCTACAACACCTGAGCTTGTGTCTGGGCTGACTCAACTATGGTCTCAGTATGTGAAACTGGGCAGTCAGTTTGTGTCTGTCTCTCCCTCCCAGTGTCATCCTTCTTTGACCTTTTGTCTGCCTTGTCCCTGCGGATGAATCAAGCCTGAGTTAAGGGTGACAAACTGCCGCGGCCCCGTCTGTGGTCAGCGAAGGCAGAAAAAGGAGCTTCCAACCACATTAGCACAACAAGACTTGTTAGACCGGTGCAAAGGGTGGGTGGGTGGGCCCACGTGGGAGTGGGTTTCTTCTTTGTTCGTTTTTCCTTGGTGTTTTCTGGCTCTCTGGCCCTGGGGAGTCCACACAGTGGTTGGTGCCTTGGGTTCCCTGTTGGTAAAGGGGATTTCAAATATATCTGGCTCCTAAACGCTTGCTGGGTCCTTCATGATCTTTCAGGGAAAGAGCTGTAGGAGTAACAAGGTTGTCTTCTCGTATTCCCAAAGGCCAGAGCTCTGCTTAGTTCTACCTTCACCTTTCATAAAGAAAACCCCACCGCCCAATTTGAGAGGAGAACACCCGCAACGCTGCGCAGGGCTTCACTCTAACCCACCCTGTACCTCCAGAGACCTCAGCGATGTGTCAGCGTGCAGGTCCCTCTCTGCCACCCTTTCCCCCCCGAGCCACCGCGCAGCACCTCCTCCAAGCAGGACAAGTACTCTAGGATCGGTTCTTCCTCCTCCTGCTTGGGGTAGTCCTTCTTCTTTAGTGGTCCTGTGTCGGGTGGTTGACTTCTGGCAGCGCTTGTCTGACGTGTGCTCCCCTCTGTGTGCATCGCTTCCCTCCTGCCTCTCACAGCAAGATGGCTTCTGGATCTATTCGGAGTACTGTAACAACCATTTGGATGCGTGCATGGAGCTTTCCAAGCTGATGAAAGACAGCAGGTACCAGCATTTCTTCGAAGCCTGCCGCCTGTTGCAGCAGATGATTGATATCGCCATCGACGGTTTCCTTTTGACACCGGTGCAGAAGATCTGCAAATACCCCCTGCAGCTGGCCGAGCTGCTGAAGTACACCGCGCAGGATCACAGGTACGCCGCGCTCTGCTTACCTGGAAGGCTTTTGCTCGCTGCTGCTTTACGGGGCCTCTGCACACGCACACACGGGGGTTGGGGTTTTTGCTGTCCCGTTCTCCTCTTCGTGACACCTTGTGTAGCTCGAAGCAGGGCAAAGGTTCAGCAGACGGTCAGAAAGCTTCTCAAAGCCCTGATTCTCGATGGAGCCCAACTCATCTGGGTTATAATCAGACGTGTGAACTAATTACCCTTGGATGTACTTTCTGATGCTACTGGTTACACTAGAAAAATTACCTCATTAGCACTCGGTGGTCAGAAAGGCTCGTTCCTTTATCCTGAGGAGGACCTCAGGACATAGCAAGTAGAGGGCCAGGATCCGCCACTCACACCTGAATATACACAGATTTGGGGAAAATTCAGAACCTGCTCTGCTTTTCAGCCTGATTCCATCTCTGATTTTGCCATTGGGTTTGGGCTCAGGGGAGCACCCAGCAGTGTGATTACTTTCCAGAATTTCCGTGATCTCTTTTGCTCCTGTTGAGAGCAATCAACCTGACTCCCTGGCCTAGTGTAAGTCAAGGCTAGTACCTATGATGTCACTTGTGATACACTGCTATAAAAATAAGGTGAAAGAAGAATCAGGCCCCTAAGAGTAGGTTTTTCTCCTGCCTTTTTTCTTTCTTTTTCCAAAAGCCATTTAGAAGGAAGCGCTTCAGAGAACAAAAAAGACCTTTCTGAAAATGTTTCTGAAACTTCTGCAAGTGATTTTTTTTTTTTTTTTTTTGGTTTTCCCCAAACCCAGCTCTCAAAGTGCAGAGAGATGTGATATGAGCAAAGAGATGCATTGCTTTGCTCTGACCTGATTCGCCGGTTTGACTCATCCTCGCTGAATGCCCAGTTCAGCATCACCAGTTTGGACATGCGTTTGGCTCCAGATCCAGTTTCTGGTTTTTCCTTCATAATGAGGCCAACTCAAACTTGGAAGGGACTCCTGGGAACGTTAGGGTATCAGAAAGCAGCTCTCGGGTCCCAGATGTTGTGGCTTTTTTTCCTTACCAGCCATGTGATGTCCCCACAGGACTTAAGAGTGTGAATTCAGATGTGGCTTTACAATGGGAAGGCACAAGCGGCCTCGGAGAGAAGAGGTCTGTGTTTAAAATGACCTCCTCTGAGTTACTTGGTAGCGATACCAAAGGGGATGTGGACAGTGTGATTACACAAGGGTTGAATTATTTTTGGAGTACGTTCCTTTTTCCTGTGGGATGTCTTAAAATCAACATGTTGTTATGTAATCAGATAGAGTCATATTTTGAGGAGCCTCGGACCTTTCCTGTCGTTAGGCAACAATTAGTTGATTCAGACTGAGGGCTCGTCTTTGCTGGACTGGGTCAGTGATAGGACACAGCCACGGACACTTCATTTCTCTTGTTTCTTCATTTTCTAAATAGAGGAAGCAGGATTCTATTTGCTTGCCTTGCCAGTGCATGTATGAAACTTGTGTCTGCCCAGCGAGGCAGTGAAAGACCTGAAATAACTGAAATACAAGTATTTTCTGCTCTTGCACTTCTGGCTTTGGGAATCGGGGCTGAGATGAGCAAAGCCAGAGAATGGAAAAGCAAATAACCTTTGGGGAATGTCAGGTTGTGACAATATCAGGCACAGGGAAAAGCTGGATACCTGCAGGCTGGGATATCGTCAGGGTCAGCTATGAACGAGAGAAACTGGGAGCCAACTGGGGAGCTTCAGCTGGGCCCCTTAATCAGGCGGCAAGTTGTCCTCATGCGCTTGCAGTTTGACAGTGCTCGCTGCAATTGGATTGCGAGTCTGACACAGAAGCTAGAAAATTATAGAGAGGAGTAATACTCACAATGAAATCAGGCTCATTGTTGGCTGGATTAGGAGTCTCTTAGGCACTCTGATTAGAATTTAATATGTAGAAAATACTGTTTAAATCAATTGAACCATTTATGGAGTAAGGCAAACCCCAGAAAGGACCAGGAGTCCCAATGAAAGCAAGTACCTTGGCTTCGGCTGACGGTGGGACGGGATATTCTTTTTATTTTTTTTTTTCCTTTCCTAGTGTTGTACTTGCAGAGCCATGGCTCTTCCCCGTGCCAGGTCAGGACAACAGAACTGAAACCAGAAACCTGACCGCTCTCCCCCAAGTTAGCACGTGGTATTTGGCAGGAGTCTAGGCTTGCGCTCTGATGGAGCGCTGGAAAGAGGTCACTGCGGCCTCAATATAATTGACAAACAATTTATTTACCTTAATTTCTTCGTTAATGCTATCCTATTATTATTTCACTGGCCAAATGCTTTGCTGCTGTTATTCTTTCTTCTGAGTTTTTGCCAGCTCTGCCACGGACGTGGGCTAGGAGCCCAAAAAGTTCAGTCATGTCTCTTTCTTCATTACTGTGTGAAAGAAAAATGTGCGCGGGGTTTCCTCTTCAAACAGAACATTAGAATTAGTGAATTAGCATTACCAAGATAAAACCCAGCTTGACTGGCACTGGAGGCAGGCACAGGGGGGTTTTTTTCAGAGCCTGGCTCCCTTCAACCGCGTCTTGTTTTGAGACTGGTTCATTTGAATTTTTCACAAAGCCACATCTGTTCACCTCTTCCCCAGCTTAATATGAATGAAATACAGGAAGGTCCCAAGTGCAGCTTGCTGGTGTCCTGAGCGTTCCTGCTGCAAACTGAGCTGGAGTTAAGAGCGTATGAACGCGTTGGGTGAGAAAGAGGAGAGTCTGCTAACGGGTGGACGGTCGTTAGCCTCCCTTCTGCGCGTGAGCGTAATTGCCAGGAGATTATTAGTGACTGGCTCTAAACCCTACGCCTCTTCCTACCCCTGCAGCTCCTTTCTGGCCGTAGTGACTTACCTATTTCCCTGCAAGAGCTCACGGACGTTTTGGAGACCAGACTAACATCTCTCTGGCACAGCTCCGTTTCTCCCTTACACAACCACACAGATGGCCTCACAAAGGAAGGCACAAGAAATTCTTCATTGGGTATCATGATGGATGTGTCAGAAAGCCCATCCTCTGGTCTCCTTTGCTTTGTTGAAGGACCAGTCCCGATGTTCTGGAATTTGTAGGATTTTGGTTTAACCACCTCAGCTAGAATTTTGATGTAAGAATTGAATAAAAATTGAGAATTTATCTCAAGATTTCGTCCAAGAAAGGATGGCAAAATAGCAAATACTATTCTGTTGTATGTCATATTCTGATTGTTTCTTAATATTTACCCTGTTTGGATCACACGAGGAAATGGATCTAATTCACAGCATTCACACGTATTTCAGCTGTCACCAGTGCAATTCTTAGCAATAATCAATAAAGCCATTCCCCCTGCAGCTGCCCAAGATCGCAGTTTTTCCCATTAGTCAGCAATCAATACCAACCCTTAAGTTAATAATATATTATGGTGGCATTATGGCAGCTGGCCTTGTCTGTCCTTCCGATTGAAATGAACGTTAAGGTTCCTTGGAATGGAAAAGAAGGCACAGGGCAGAAATCGATAGCATTGATTTCAGCATCACTTTTTGAAAAGACTGATCATCATCCTTGCTGGCCTTGGCGGGAGGCTGTTTTCACTCCTTGTTATTACACTCACAGGCCCATCCAGGGAAAAAAAAAACCCAAACCAACAAAACAACTGACTGCTTTGATTTGCTCACCTGAAGCCTGCAGTAAGAGTGAATGCCGTGGGCTAAGTGCTCTGTGGCACTCTTGGAGTCACCTTCTGGCTCGGAAGGTGCTGCGGCCTTGTGTCTAGTCGAAAAACACTTTCTAATGTTCTTTTTAAAAATGGAAAAATCCAGGCCCAAAGACTCAGGCTATGAAAACGTTCAGACTTTCTTCTAGGATGCTCTTTAGCTGAGCACCTTCTGACTTCAAAGAGCAATATTCTCAGCTGTTGGAGGTCGGGGTGGTAGGAGTTAGACCGCCGCCGTCCAGCCGAGGAGCTGGCTGGCTTCTCTGCCTCGCACACACGCAGTTTCAGTCTCAAGCAGGCTGCTCCTTTGTGATGATCCAGAAAGACATTGCTGGTGGAAAAAATACGGTATCGTAATAATGAGTGGCAAATCCTAGCTGCATTTCTTTCTAAAAGGATGGTGAGATTATGCTGCTGCTCATGCCAGACTCCTGTGCGTTTCCACTGCACTTCAGGCTCCATTTCATGGACTTTTCTTTTGTGTTCGACAGTGACTACAGATACGTGGCTGCTGCTCTCGCCGTCATGAGGAATGTGACTCTGCAGATCAACGAGCGGAAGCGGAGACTGGAGAACATTGACAAGATAGCTCAGTGGCAGGCCTCCGTTCTGGACTGGGAGGTACAGTAAACGCTCGGCCCTCGTTTAGGTGCTATAAACCCGGGAAAAGTAAATTCCATGCGCTTGTTGAATTATCCAAGACCATATAGTTCATTTCAAGACCATATAGTTCATTTCACACAACGTAGTTGTGGGATTGAGCTTGGGACGGAGAAGGCGTATTTACAGACTTTAGAAGGTGGCCCTTAAGATGCAAAACATGAGTGGTACTCTGAAGAAAATCTAGAGTCCAGTTCCAGTTTCATCGATAGAAATCTGGAGTAACTTTTGCAATTGCCATGCTGTTGTCCTGCGAGTGAGTGAGATTTGGGTCAAACTCTGTGGGTGTTCTGGCTCCGTGCTTTGTCTGTCACTGGGGAAGAAGCAGGGAAAGAGGCAGCAAAAAGTCTTAGAGATGGTGACAGGTTAAGAAAATGGAGAAAACTCTTCTGATGGTTGCTTTGTGATTAGAAGCCAAAACATTAAGCTGAAGTTAGAGATGCTAGTTGCACGTCTGAAATGAGTACCCACTTAAAGATGTTTCTGAACCAACCCTATGTGTAGTGATTGTATAATTAAGGAGCTGAGAAACAGAGGCAAGGCAAAGTCAGCAGAGGGATTCCTCACTAGCAGGCCTTCAGTCTCCTACGTTTTTGCCATGTGCTAAAAAAAAGCCATACTCAAATTATGTTCTCCTTTTCTTCTCGTCCCTGATTTTTTTTTTAAATCATTGTATGAATTTAGTCTGTGAATAGAGTTTTTCTAAGCAGACCGAGGACAAGTGTTTTTGTAAATCCTCCTCTGTGTTGTCATCAGTCCATGTGTTTAGCAAGTAGAGACTTAGAGTGATGGAACAGCCTTTCTTCACCCTCAGAGTCATGAAGATCTGCAATAACTCTGTATTCAAGTCAATGGGATCATACTATGTTAAATGGGCCTATGGGAAAGATACATTAATCCTTTGATTATGGTTTTTTGGTGAAAGATCTAGGAAGGCCGGGAGAAGGAGATAAATATAGGTGCATCACCTTCTGGTTGTGTATCCTCCTTGACTGAGGTAGTTTCATTGCTATAATGAAGGCTGGATTCAACCCTGGATCTCTTGATAAAACATGTAAGTGCAGCAATCATAGCTGGTTCTTAAATTATGACTGGCTGTGAGAGCAGAGAATGCAGATGATTTGCTTGATTGTTTTATTGTTGTTTACTGCAACGAAACCTCTCTCTCACTGACACGCAGACTCATTTTCAGAATTAGAAAACTGCTCTCAAGGAGGCCCAGGACCATCAGATACATCTTCAGCCTTCAGTATCTTCCATGAGATGAGCTAATGTGTGCCATTTGTAAGAAATGCTGAGATCCTCACTGTAAATAAATCTAGATTAAGGACGGATCAATTCCAAGTCAGTGAATATTCAAGTGTGAGTGGAAAGCCAAGGTGACCTCCACGTAGGATCTATGGAATAGCAGTTTCTTCTTCTCTTCCATTAGCTCAGTTGATAATTCATTTTTATTTGGCCATATCCTTGATAATTCATTCCTGCTTAGCTTTAGCCGTATCCTTGATAATTCATTCCTGCTTAGCAGTCCCCATTCTTTATCTCCATCCTATCCTCAGGAACTTGCCAAATCATTCTTCCAGGCTTTTTTCAACTATTCAAATTTTAAGCACAATATTGCAGCAACATCCTTCAGCTTCTCCTAATATAGCAAAACCTGCTGTTGCTGCTGCTCAGAGATCCAATGGGAATACAGGTACTGCCCCCATTCAAAGGAAAACACCCTTCTTGCCATTTCTAGTCTGTATTTTGGATCAGGAAGAGTCCTAGAGTTATGGTGAGAACGCTAGAGGATGAGAGCTAGATCCAGCAGAGGACCTCACTGCTTGATTCTTTCCTCTGAAGTAACTTCCGAATCATCAGATCCAGCCCCCACTTCACAGATGTCCATGTAATGGCCAGAAGGATGCACAAAACCCCCCAATACTCAGAAGTTAACTGTAGTGTAACGCAGGGAGAGAGCGGGAGAGATCAAAAGCAGTGCCAGATGCTTAGATCTGTCCTAGATCTGTGCAGATACCCTGTTTAGGCGTTGCAAACCCAAGCTGCCAACCTCCAAAAGCCCCACTTAGCTGACGTCTATCTATAGGACATGTCTCCCAGGACACAGGCCATCAGGGGTTGATTTCTTACACAGCCTGGAGGGGTTCAGGCCCTCATCTTCTAAGCGCAGGCAGTTACGGAGTGGAGGAGGGATTTCCTGGTACGTCTCCCTAGCCTCTTCCAGCCTGTGGGGAGCATGTGGTTATTATTGGGGTCAGAGGATAGAAGACCACGACTCCCAGTTTGTCTTTGCTGGAGGACACTCGGCTGAGAGTGACCTGCTGTCAACTCTGTGCCTCTACAAATGCTTATCCAGTTTATATTAAGCGCTGACTGAAACAGAGAGAGGAACCCACCGCATTGCTCTCCCATCTTTCTGTGGCCCTGTTCCTGCTCGGACTCGAGTTTGTACCCAGAAGCGCTCCCTTTCTGTCCCTCTGTCTGTCACAGTGGCTTCCTGATCCCTCCAGCTGGCACGGCAGGGCACAGGAGCAATGGCAGCGTGGACCCGGGGTGCACAGCACAGCCTTCCGTCGGGCGATCTGAAAAAAACACTGAGTACAAGAAAGCAGGAACTAGGAGAAAAATTTACTAGTTCAGACTTTTTTTTTCACCAGAAATCCAGCCAGGGCACAAGATAGAGATAATCCCTAACTCCCACTGCGTGTTGCACTTTGTGACTTATTTCAGCAGCAGCCAAGGCTAGATGTTTAAGCACTTTGAAATCTTTCATTTGGAGAAATGTCTGCTTTTCCTCAGCATCTCTAGACTAACGATGTTGATTCTCTGATTTGAAATTGCGTTTTCATTTCTAAATTTATCCGTGTTTTGAGATGAGATGTTGGGAAAAGATTTTTAAAGAACAAGAAATGCAAACCAAACAAAAAATATTTAGTAAGTGACTATTTGAAATGCTCTTGTGTACAGAGCGTATGTACACATTTTCTTGCAAGGAGAGGGTGTTATTGGGATTGTATACATATTGCTGATCCTAAAACAAATAGGAACAGTAAGGGGACATGTCCCAGCTAATTTAAGGAGATGGGATTTTTCTGAATCCCATGGAGTTGTGCCTGTGTGTTTCAGGAATCATTTTTATCCCTCAAGATTTTCTGCGTGGCCCCGTGAAGCTGAACTTCAGGGTCAGCGTTTGAAAAATGTGAATATCTCTGAGTCAACCGAGGCCAGATTTTCTTTTTTTTTTCCCCAAGGAGTCACGTCAGCAGGGTCTGATGGTTTAAATTGCGAATGGGACCACGAAAGGGTGGCCTGACTCTAGTGGCAGCTGATGAGCGTGCCGTGGCAGCCACGGCGTGAGGTCTTAAGGAATTATTGGCAGCTTTGGCAGCTTTATACAAATAATGACTGAGCAGAATCTTAAGGGGAGATTCTGATCTCACGGACTGCTGTAAATGAGAAATAATCCCAATCACTTTGACATGTGTTCCTGTATAATTTGTAGGAACGTGGTCTTGACCGAAAAGCCTGGATTGGACTGTTGCCATCTCTGACTCACTTCTTTATTTTGTAACCTGAATTTCTAATATATAAACAGACCTAGAGAGGTGCTGCCCCTGCCTACACCGAACTCTCTAGTGCCTTTTGTCCTTTCGGTTGTTAATGGCGCAGAATGTAGGGCTTCCACCACCTCCTGCCGAGACCTTTCAATGTCTGAGAGCTCTCGTTGTTATGAAGTGTTTCCTGATGTTCGACTTCTATTTCCCTTCGCTCAGCGTCATCCCCTTGCTTGTAGTTAAATATCCTCAGATCAAAGCAGTGACATTTAAAGGCAGCCAGGCAAAACCAGCACATAAAGTTAGCTGGAGCGGGTTCGGAGCAGCCTGCAAAGTCTCCTCTGGATCAGACTTCAAACGGGCCAGGGCGAGCCCATCCTGGGCAGCCTTTACAGGCTCAGTCCCTTGTGCTCTTGCCCTCTGTGAGAGCTACAGATCTCAAAGGTTAGTGGGTAATATCTAGCTATACACACACAACAGGACTAAAGAGATTATTTCCACAAAGCCCGTCATAATTTCCAGTCCTTGCAAGCCGCGGGTTGGGCAGCGCCGTGTTTACAGGCACACAAGTGAGGCAGCAGGAGCGAAGGAGCGGCCCGTCCCTGCCTTCCTGTGTCTGCTCCTGTGCGGTGTGTGCTGGGCAGCCGTCAGAGGAGCATGCTCACCGCTCTCCTGCCCTCCGTACGGCTCCTGCAAGCCCATGGGGGCACGCTGGCGAGCCTGCTGCAGCGCCCAGCTCGCCGTGGCGCTGCTCCTGGGCGGGATTTGCAAGCTTGACGTTCGCTTGGGCGTTGGCCGCGGCGCCCGCCGCTGCCTCGAGCGCAACGGCACCCTTTGCTGAGCTCCCGTTGCTGGTGATGAGGAGATGGAAAACAGATCTGCACTCTGGCACACCTCGGAATTGCTCTATTTTACACCTTTTCCTGCAGCTCTTGAACCACGGCAAAACAAAACGAGGCAGCGATCCCCTGCGTTATTTCAGACTCCCTCCCCGGCCCTCGTGGCAGCTGCCAGCAACGCTTTCCTCCCTTTCAGCCCGGGTTTTTCTCAGGGGAGGGAGGCGATGTGGTACCCATTCTCTTGGAGGGGATCTGCGGAGGTCCCTGAACCAGTGGTGGGAAGTTTGGCCCAGGAGAGAGCCTTGCTCGTCAGCCTGGATTAGTTTTAACTTGCTACTTAAACAAATTACTGTGGTTTATGTAGATATCTAGGTATTTCTACCAAAGATTCCCATGGGTCGCCACTTTGGCAGGTTTCAAGAGTATTAAATTTACACGAAGGGGAAAATATATGTAATTGAGAAACATAATGAACACTGTCCTTTTAAATTTCTTCCCATTCTTATTATTTACGGGCCCTTTAAATCAAGGCTCGGTGCCCTAATTATGTAATATATAATAGTTGGCCTCAGCCTAATATTATGTTACTGAATCCAAGAATGACATGAAAAAAACGATGCATGTGACCAACGTACTGTTTTCAAAGAGAGGACAGCCTGGTGAGAAATCCTCCTGGGAAAAAAATTGCATCAGGGACTGAAACAGATCCTTCTTTTTTTTTTTTTTTTTTCTTCCTCCCTTTTTATTTTTTTTTTTTTTCCCCCCCAGCAACAGAAGGTATCAAAAACCGAGCCTGACGAAAAGGACAACATTTCTCTCGCTTTCCTTTTCCTGATCTTTCTGTAGCCCAGAGTGCTAATCAGCCTGTCGCTCTCTAATTAAAGAACAAGCAGCGTCAGGCAGAAGAGAGCCCTGCTCGCTGAATGTTGGCTAGGAAAGGGGATTTTGTGCCCAGCAGCGGCGGCAACGAGCCACGTCACGGGGTGGGCTTGGGTGCAGGGGAGCGGGTCCGTTGGGCTGATGAGCGTTTCTGAGCCTGGGACAGCGTCTGCTCAGGGACCGCTGGTGGGGAAGCAGACTGGGAGGTGCAGCGTGCTCGCGGCGCCGTGCCCGCCCGCCTTGTGCTGCTGCTCCCAACAGCGGTTCTTCCGTGACGCGACTAAAAACCTTTGGTTCCTCCCAGTTCCTCGTTGAGGAAAGTGGTGGTCACCCGTAGCGTAACTGGGGAGCTGATGATCGACGTCTTTCCGTAGCAGCAGCAGCAGAAGAGCTGACACTGCTGCAACGGTCGGGATTAGCCCTAGGACTTGATATGTCACCCTGGCACTGGCAAGCTCGAGGGAGCATGAGGCACCCGTCCAGCCTGGATCTGGGTGACCTTCTGCTCCCGTTACTGCACACTAAGTGCTTGGACTCTGCCTGTGACTGCATGAAGAAAAAAGGAGTCCGCTTGCTTTTTGCTGCCCTTTGTCCGTAGCAAGGTGCACAGTGAAAACCCTTGATGCAGGCTGGGGAGGGCTGAGGGGTTTTGATTGTAGGCTTACAGGATGAATCAGGTTGGAAGAGACCTCAGGAGGTCATCTCGTCTTCTCTTGGCCATTTTGCTGCTGTGCTCCACTGAAGTCAGCAGGACATCTACCAGTTCAGAAGAATTAAAAGTTCAGCCTCTTCCTTTTTTGGCAGGATTTCTCTGACAGATGATCCAGCCTCTCTGGGAGTTGCTTGGAAAAAAAAAATTGAAAAGGAAAAGAAAGTTTTTTTAGTAATTTTGTGTAGGATTGGAGGGATCCAGGCCTATGACTGGCTTTAGAGAAAGAAGGCCTGGGAGAGGCACGGCGGAAAGCCTGCCTCGAGTCAGGACCAAGTATCACGGCATGCGGCGCAGAAAAGCAAACGCTTCCCTCCTTGCCCGACCCCCTGAGCCCCCCGGTAGGGATGCTGCACTAGCAGAAAGACGGTTCCTGCTGTTCAAAGAGGTGGTGTAAGTGTGTTGGGGGAAAAAAAATGCCTTTCGAGGTTCACTGCATCTGCTGTAGGAGGCTCTAGCGGCGCAAGCACGCTGGTGTGTGGCTGTAGCAGCCGAGGGCTGGAGGAGCAGGCAGGACCACGGGGATGTGGCTCTTGGGGGGCTGAAGGCTGGCCGGCCGCGTGCTCTTCCGAAACTAATTGCAATAGAGATTTCCAAATTTGCTAACGCAGCTTTGGAAATCATCTATTTCTAGACTATAGGCTGTATATACAAAGTGTTTTCCCAACATAAAAAAATGCAATACAAATCCTATCATTTCAGATCTGAATTTTTTTTGTTTTATATTGCTTGCAGGGACTACACAGTTTGCATTCAGCTAATCAAGTAGAAGTGTTTACAGAGTCCTCTGTGTGTCCTCAGGCTTAAGATGCTACCACAGGAGTAAAAGACAAAACTGGATTTCTATTTTTAGCAGCCAGCCTCTTCTAGGCTCGCCCCCTCTCCGAAAAGCTCCCATCCACAGGCTTGTATGAATCTTCTTCATATAAGCTCATGTTTAGCCAGGAAAGGCCACAATTTCTGGAGGCTGGTGTGCTTTCTGCAGGTGCTTTTGGTTCAAGGGCTTGCATATACCCGAGCTGTGGCAACAGCACACGGGTCCCCCGCTGCCTCCAGGAGGTACCACGGCTGAAATCGGACCCTGACCGCGCACTCTCGAGACGCTGCATGATGCGTGGCCCATCCCTTCTGGGAACGACCCTCTGTGTTCCCGGGAAGTTATCCCTAATGAGGCCTTCAGATACCACCGCCACAGAAGTGAGATGAAGAGGTGGATAAATACCTCGCTAAGGCGATTTGAAAGTCTGTGCTGCAGCACGATGATGCGGTGACTTAATGAAGTTGCTGTTGTCACAGCGCCCAGGGACTCAGGCAGTCGCTTCCAATCAATGCTGAGAGGTTAATTACACATTTACCTGAACAGCAGTCTGAAATCCTCACCAAGAAATTAGGAGTGGGGATAGCTCTTGGTTGCTTTGGCACTGACAAGTATAAGCAGTACCAGAAAAGCGGGTCCATCTAGATGCCCCCCATAGCTGGCTGAACCTTTACAAGCTGTTTGCTGAGATTTTGGGATGCTCTTGTCCCAGAAATTGGTTCTAGTTTGGCATCAAAGCCACAACTGCACTAGTTTCAGGGCCAAAAAGGGAAAAAAAAAAAAAAAAAAAAGCAGCTTTTCTCTCACTTGCTCCTGAATCGTGCTCCTTACCTTTTAGCTGAAGTCATCCCGATGCCTTCTGTGGTGTTTCCGACTGAGGTACAGTGAGATGCCCACAGGGCAGGTGCTGGTGAATTCACCCATTTTTAATAAATAGATTTTAATTAACTTTTTAAAAAAGTCCAGCTCATCCCAATTAGTGGAGGGTGACTGCATTTGTTCTCTCCGAGAGTGGGAGAGCGAGCGCTGTGTTTTCAAGACCATCTGCTCATGAATCCTTAAAAAAAAAATGAGAGGAAAACAAGCGTTAGCCGGAGGCAGAGAAAGGGTGAGGGCATTCTGGCAGCCGGCCGGGGAGGCCTTGCCAGCCAGGGGGGCCGGAGACTGCCAGAGGAGCCGGGGTGGTCCTGACAGTTTTTTGGAGATGGGGAGCTCTAACGAGCTGTGGGAGAAGGGACTGTAATTGCCTGAATGAGTGGGAAGAGTGGCAACAATCTGGAGGGGTGAGTTTTGGCAGCCTCACGGGTGGGGGAATCGATATCCCGGTGTAGATGACTTCGGTAGCTGGCCTGAGATTTCAGGAGGGGATGTGCTTTGGGATCCTATTTTAAAGGGAGGGGGTGCCAGGGAATTTGTTACCCTGAATACAGAGTGGCTCTGTGGTGGGAAGGGGCTTTGCTCTCAGGATGCCACTGGCACCTGCAGCGAGATCCAGGGTGTGGGGGTACCTGGAGAGGGGGGAACAGTGTCTGGAGCAGTTCTTTTCCTCGTTGCAATGTGAACCCTAATGACCGTGTTTCGAGTGTCCACGCTTACCTCATTTATTTCCCTTCCTTCAGAATTATCCTGCATCCCCAGTTTCTGGTCTGGAGTCAGATGGGGTGGCTTTGAGAGCTGGACAAGGGCCAAAATCTTATTTAATTATTGCTTCTCCCCATGCTGCAAAGGGAAACGTATCCACTGCCCTGGCTGGGAGCGGCGGTTCACTTGGCCTCGTTCTCTGTGCCCTCTAGGGAGACGATATCTTGGACCGCAGCTCAGAGTTGATCTACACGGGAGAGATGTCCTGGATTTACCAGCCTTATGGACGGAACCAGCAGCGTGTTTTCTTTCTCTTTGATCACCAGATGGTTCTCTGCAAGAAGGTAAGGACATCCAGGGAGAAAGCAGCACGGCTAAGGACATGCTGTGGACAGGCTTTCCAGTCCAAAGTGGTTTTTAGGGCAAGGTGGCTGTTTGCTACACGTGCAAAAGAGGACATGGATAGCACTGAGGAAGGGCAATCCACACGCTAGAAATACTGAAGTACAGGATGGGGAATAGACCACGACAGAGGGATTTTTGTGCTCGTAGCAAATCCAGCCTCCACTTGTTCATTTCATGCCTTTTTTCTCGTGTGCCCCTTGCTTGGCTCGTTGCCTCAGTTCTACTTTTGGGTTTCAGTTGCAGCATATGATCTGGGATTAGATAGCCCTGGAATTTCTGTACGAGCTACGAAGCCTGGCACTTGGGCAGACAAATCAATTACTGCATGATGACGATCGCTGCCTTTCAAAGAAATACCAGGCAGCAGCCTGGCCTGTAGCAGGGGGTGTGTGCTGTCACTTGCTGAGATGCATTTTAAGCCTCATCCTCACGTAGCTCCCGTGCTGGGTTTTGTAGGGCGTATCTCTGCCACGAAACCCATCGTGAAGGTAGGGCAAGACAGCGAGGAAGACTGACGCTGGTGTGTTGGGGTATGAATAGCAGCAGGCGAACTGTGTTTCGGAGCAACTGTTAAGCAGCAGCCTCGTAGCTGTGGTGCCGCCGTCCTCCTGCTCAGGTGATCCCAGCTCATTACCATCACAAGCGAAGTGACAGAGGGCGTTAAGTCCTGGCTGCCTCTGCCTTCTGACAGACCGGGATTCACTGACGTTTTCACCGCAGCTTGACGGGGAACCGTGCAGAGGGAGTCCCTTCCACTGGGAACGAGGGCGAGCTGCAGACGGCTCCGGCCAAACGTACCGGGGCCGTGCCCCTGTCACATCTCATATTCTAAGGGAAGGCGGTTGAGCGGGACCCGCGCCGCGTGGCAGCCCTCCGAGGAGTGCCCTGCCACCGCAGGAAGCGGCGTGGGTGGGGGCGTGGGCGGCTCCTGACTCACCGCGGCATCACTGCCCGCTGCCGCCGTACGCCGAGCTCCGGCCTGTGCAGTTCAGTGGGTGGCACTTTCTTCTCCTGAGTCATGGTTGACTGAAATTTTGCCTTCTGGAACGCATGTGCTTATTTTTCCTTTCCTCGTTGCCGTGCCTTTTACTCCTTTTCCTGGCTCTGTAAAAAAAAAAAAGAAATAACCACAGAGTCACAATAACAAAGTCAGATGTTCAGAGAACTGTCAAAATGAGTCTGGAAGTACGCAGCTGGGTTTAATTTTTAATCTTGACCTCCTACACTTTGATGGTGACCCTGAATTTCCGATTCGTAAGGCAGCATCCATTTTGGCTCACGCTGGGTCTGATCCGGAGAGGTACCGAGCGTTCCCTTAACTCCCTGGAAAATCAGAGCTGGGATTTCCGTGGTCATCAGTATGAGCAGAGAGCATTCAGCGATTCACAGCAGGCTGCTGGGGGCTCAAAGGGTTGTATCGGTATGCGAGCAGTGTTAGTGTGACACTGTCCTCTTCCCTTCTGCATTCAAAAGGCATTTTGTGGGGTGTGTGTGGCAGTGCTGCACCAGAGGTGCCTGCAGGGAAAGCGCCCTGTAGATATTAACCGTCTCGGGAGCAGCATGGTGGTCTGGGTCTTCCTGGCAGAGAGATTGGCTCCATGTCAGGATCTGTCAGGCTTTTCTGCCACTAGCCGAGGTCTTGTGGGACAGCGTGCCCACTGAGCTTTGGGGTGACAGGGCGGAGGGCAGTAACTCATCTGGTGAGCCGGTATCATGGGCACAGGGTTCATACCTCGTTGTGGGTTCTCCTTCTGCATCTCTTTTTTCCAGCATCAAACTGCAGTTGGTTTTTTCAGAGTGTTGGGGTAGGAGGGGAGATGGGCTTTACAGCTGGACTCTCCCATCTTGGTATTGTTTTCCTTGAACATCATTAAGAAAGATTGTCTGAGCGTGGAGTTCAGAGGAGCGTTAGCTCACATTTGGGGATCACGCATCCTATATAAAATATATCTGAATGATTTATAGCCTCTGTTGTCTTGACCCTTTTATCAGGCATTGCTGTTACAGATCCCAACAGGCAACCATCTGGCAGGATAACCTCTGCTTTAGTGCCGGAGCACTACGTCCTGGGGCTTTCTCAGTGAACCACCGTTAGCACCACGGTGCGGGAAGCTGGGGCCAGGCTTCCTTACCCCATGCTTTAAAATGATTCTCTGAGGGACACAAAATGTGACCCGCACGTGCCCAAGAGCAGGGAGAAGACAACAGGTCTGCAGGGGTGCTGGTGCTCCAGCTCCACCTGGCCAGGGGTGGGCAGAGCACCATGTCCTGGGGTCATCTGCAGCACAGCCTGGCGCCGGTCCTGGGAATGAAAGTGCTTGAGAGTGGCATGAGCTTGCTTTCACGCCCCACTTTAATAAACCCTCAGGGAACTGGAGCTGTCCGAGTCCAGAAGGGAAAGCTGGAGATTTCCAGAAGGTCTGAGAGTTCAGAGAGCTCCTCTGCCACGTGTACAGGGAGAATTAAGTCCTTTAGAGGACTGAAAGAGACAGCAAACAGCACCCCATTTATTCCAGACACAGGCAATGAGAAAATTCATGGACAACCTGATCTGTGTTTTGCATGGGGTTTGTTTAGTCAGTGAGCCAGTTTTGGTTCCACTTACTCTTCAGAAAATCTTCTGCATTTGTGGGCTTTCCTCAGATACAAGAAATTAGTAGGTGTGATGCCTCCTTAATCATGACACAGTCCATTAGAGTATACATTTTTTTTAAAAATTGTAGTGGTTGAATTCTACTTCTTTATTGGTCAAAAGAGATTTTTAATAGAAATAAGGAAGTAAAACCAATTCTTTATTGAAATGTATCAGAGATACTTTAGTTTGATGAAAGCATGCTAGATAACCTGAGGGGCTCTAGAAGAGTTTCAAGCAAGATCTCCCAGTCCTCCAGATCTTCAGTGCAGTTATCTGCACATCATCCTCTCCTTCGTTACCTCTTGTCTCCCTGGTAGACGTTTGCAGCTGCAGCAGCTCGGTGCTCTTGAATCCCCTAGTAATGCACATGGGTTCTGTGGTTTCACAGATACTGGTAGGTGAGTTTCTGATGGAACAGCTACAGTTCGATGTCGTAACCTCTGTGGCAGATTGGGACGTTGCCATTCTCTGCCATTCTCTTTGAACTCCATTGTCTGCAAAGCGCTTTACACAGTGGGCTCACGTTGCAAAGACTGTCAGATTGCTGCTACTCGTTTGTGCCATGGAAGGTGAAGTAATTTCTGCGTGGCAAAACTGGCTGGAATCAGCTTCACCCTGGTAGGCTACGCGTTAGTGGCATTCGCTGATACCAGTAGGTGCGTGTTAGGGCTGGCAAGATGGTATGTGAATTCCTGCAATATCTGGAAAAGTACTGGTGAAAGCCAGTTTTTCTTTTGCTGCAAAAATTCCGGCAGCATTCTGCTTCCAGCCAAGCGATGTGCTGGATCCATCAGTCCCACGAGAGCACGCTGCTATAGACAGGCCCGCGACCCCTGTTCGTGTCTGTATTGCAAGCTGCTGAGCCTTTGGGCTGGCTCTGTTGCTGCTGAACCCAGGCAGAGTATTAAAACGTTCTACCTATGGCCAAGGTAACAACTCCTTCCGTACCCCTTATTTAAGGGGAGCGCCGTGCGCCAGGTAACGTGTTGTCCCACCCCCGTGTAAGCTTGGGGTTCTTCACAGCAGTTTTGCCGTCCCCTAGTAAACAAGGAAGACTGCTCCAGTTCATCTGCTCTGTGTCCTTTGGGTGCCTCTAAAGCCAAGGCACAGCCCACAGTCTCAGAAAACATAGCTATGCGGGCAGATGGCCTAGGAAGGTTTCAGCAGGACTCCTCTCCTATGCTACCAAGAATTATCAAGTTTCTTTTTCCTGCTCATCCGTCCAGTGTTGCCTGTGCCTAAGGAACCAGGTCTGTTGGCTACGGAGGTATTTCTAGTATCCAGCGATCTGCTTTCAGCAGCAGTTAACATATTCCCAAATAAACCCCTGGCTGCTTTGAATACGGCCTGCTTTCCAGAAGCTTTGCCGTCCCTTTCTGTTGATGTCTGAAAATGTTTCAGGGTTACGGGGCCTTTTTTTTGTTGTTGTTGGACATCTGGCCAAGACATTTCTGCGAGGGAGGATAGCTCTCGGGGTGATTCTTCTTGAGATTATCACCTAGTTGTTCCCCTGCTCGATATGCCTGCAGACCATCAGTAGTGCCAGGGCAGCCATCTGACAGACAGGAGCTCACTGATCAACTTCCACCGTATTTACTAGTTGTTCCCAAACATTGCAAGCGCTGCCAGGCCTTTTGACATCGTGGGTGCCCACAGATCTCTTCTGCAGGTTGGAATCACCCCCTGGTGGGTACCTACTTAGCTCACTCGTCTCGTCAAGGTGATCTGCTGCTCTGCAGATGGGTGGGATGGACTGAGAGCTGCCGGTGGGAGCGTGAACATCCTTGTTGTCTTCCCACTGGCTACATCTCCGAGGATTTTTCCAAGGGCTTTTGCAGTGTGAGCTGAGCCAAGGGTCTGTCGTTGCAGATACGGGCAGCTGGGTGATGACCTTGGATTTGTTTGCATGAAAGAACCACATGTTAGTACAGTCGTTAATATGACGATATCGAACTATATGACCTTATTAATATGACTATAATGAGCTAGTCATTAATACAGTGCAGCTGTCAGGAAGGGAGTGGTGGCAGTGGTCAGACCCAGCAGCAAAGCTCAGACCCTTCCCTGGCTGCCAGTTTGACTTCCACTGCCTCGGACTGAGAAATCCCCAACGCATTGCCGTGACCACCGCGTCTTGGAGAACTCACGGCACGTCAGGCAGGTACCTGGTTTGTGAAAATGCGTGATTACAAAGGGCTGCGCTCAAATGTGCTTGACAGATGTTATCCCCACCAGTATGGGTGTATTTGAGTCTTTCTTCGAAGCAGGAAGCTTGCACTAAGGTTTACGAGCGGGGCGTGAATACGAGCCCTAGCAGCAGGTGGAGAAGCTGACACTGTGGCAGCCAGCTTTCATTTCTGGCACACGTCTTACAAAGCAACTTGTGTGGGAAAATGTTCACAAATAAAAATGGTTTCCGAGCTTTACACCGAAGTCTCTCTGGCTTAAGATTTTGCCATCAGAGACAGCGCTGGTCACTTCCCAATACCACCGCTGAATTATTTTCTGGCGCTAGGAAGTGAGAAGTTTAATCAGATGAAATGGCCGCGTCAACCATTTCGGTGTTCAGTCAACTGAACACTGAAGTACCTGGGGACGTAGGTAGGTACTGCAGATGTTTCCAGACCCTGTGTCAGAAGGGGAGCGCGGAGTTAGTTTGGATGTCTGCAATTCCTGACAAAGAGACCCTGGGAGAGCTCATGATTCAGATTTTCTTTGCAAAGCTGGGTAACTTTAAGCTATTGGATTAATGTCAAGCTCTCCTAATGAATTTTCCGCCTGTATTTCCTGAACCAGAGGTTGGGACATTGCAGTGTGTGTGAGGACAAAGTGGTGCTTTCTTCAGAGGAGGCTGTCAGTTGGTTACCCTAACGCAAAATTGCCTTTTGGAAAGGAAGAAGGGAATAAACTGTGTAGGAAGCGAGCACTGGCCCCAGTTTGCCTTACCATATGTCTATAATCAGGAGAAAAGAATACATATTCCAGTACGCTACCCGTAATTACCAAGAAATGAAGTCAATCCTTGACGATGGTAGCATTAAAAGATGTTGCCTTAAAGGCACAGGGTCTACTTTTCTTATCACCCTGAAGCTGAGAGAGTTTGACACAGAGATGCTTTAAATTTGCAAATCATAGTACTTAACATCCAGGACTGTGACACGCAGCATTAATTATGATCATAGCTTGTTACGTTGGGGGATGCTCGAGGTGCTTATCACGTAATAGATGAGCATCTTCTTTTCTCTGTTCTGGGTAATAGTTTGGATTTTCCCAACGGGCTTGAGAGCGCTGTGGCATTAGGCTGGAAATGACAGGATGAAGTACGAAGGGTTAACAGAGTTTCTGCACCAAATGACGCTTTTCTTTCACCAGCAGTCGAACAATCCTTGGTGGGGCTCCGTGTTTCGTGTCTTCTGACAGCGCAGAAAGATCGGTGGTGACTGCATGAAACACATTTAGTTTTCATTTGCACTTTTTATGTGTCTCTTGTAATCAAGAGGCAATGCGAACTCCAGCTTGTGGTTTATTGCTATTGCTGTCTTCCCTTGAGCTCTCGGAGCAAAGCAGGTTGGATGAGAAGCAAAATGAGACCAGTTTAATAGCAATAGCCAGACAGTCAGCCAGAAATAGCTGTGCTATAGGAGACAGAGTAAATAAAATAATCCTGTCAAACTCCATCGCAGTTCAAGTTTCCAAATGGGAAGATAAAAGAGACGTTTCTGAGCCCTTTTAGTGTAGGAAGGTCTAGTTCCCATATCGCTTCTGTTAAAAACATTGAGGTAATCTTTGCACCAAAACAACGGCCCTGCTTTTATTACAGGCTAAATAGGTCTCACAGGACTAGCCGAAAATCTTGTTTGCAAACCCAGAGCAGCACTGGGACAATTCCTATTACTTCAAGTGGGTTTTTGACCCACAAGGAGCACTGTTTGACTTCTGCAGCACCTCCCACCCCTCCTCTTCTCCTCCCAGTAACACAGATCTCCATGAAATGCCACGTTTTGGGTCAGGCCTGGGTCCAGCCTGCAGCGGGGTGGGAAAATGGGTCAGACTGGGTTTCACTCTTTTCCAACAGCAGCTCAGTAGAGGCTCGGTGGGGTGCTGCACTGGCAGGCCAGGCGTGCTGCTGGTTGAGCTAGGGAGGCAGCGTAAGATGAGCATGAAGACGACTGAAAAAACCCCACTGGCTCGGTCACAGCCCCAAAGCAAAGTATAAAATGACGTTTTTAGAGAACAGTGTTTCCGCAGCCCCGCTGCCGTAGCCCCGTGTTCATGCCCAGCTGATGAGTCGGTGCTGCCTGCAGACGAGAGGTTTCTGCGGGTCCAGACTGTAGAGCACGGCAAGGAGGTTTGATCCTCCTGTCAGCCTCCTCGGCTAGCAGGTCGCTGAACACAAAGGATTAATTCGGCAAATGACAGGGTACGTATTAAAAACTGTTATGAAGAAGTACTTCAGCTTCCACGCAGGGCATGTTCAAGACAAGAAAACGTTCCTTTTAATAGTCACAATAGCCCTGAAAGCATTTGCTCGGTGACCTTTTTGCAGGGACGTGCGCGTGCCAGCGATGTGCCCTGCGCGCGGTTTCGCAGGAGGACTCGTGCCAACGGGCCGCGCTGCCCGGAGCCAGCAACCTGCAGCCACCCGCCGGCGTTCTGCTGCCGGCGGGGAGGCAGGGGCTGCCTGGTCGGGGCTCGGGGTGCGATAGCCGAGCGGGAAGAGCGGCCTCCAGAGAGGTCACTGGAACGCAGGAGGTGTAGGGAGGAAAACATCAGGGTCAGCCAGAGGAGCCAGCTGGAGGAGGGCGGGAGAAGGCTTTAGGTTGTTAGTTGCTAATTCAGTGGTAAAATCCAGAAAGGGCCGAATTTAGTCCTTCACAGTCTGTGTTTTCCTTTCTGGATAGGGAACAGGTTTAGCCTACTCGTTTAGCCATACAGATATGCAAGATGCTATACAATGTGCTCTGTGCCTAATTTATCACTCCTGTAATTGCGGTGGGTGTAAATTTGGCCCACAAGCGAAACCTCCAGAGCTGAAAATCTAACCCTCCTCCTGCTGTGGCCTTTCAGCAGCACAATTTTAAGCCCCTGGGAGCAAACTGGAGAGACCAGAAAAGCCGAGTGACGTGTCTGCAGGAGGGTTTCCCGTCTCTTCCTGTTATTAGATCTTTGGAAATGCAGTCGCCCTCAGCTCGCTGCTTTGCAGCCAGTGTGGCTGGGCTTGAGGTGGAACAAGGCATCAAAATGCCACTGATGTTCCACTAAATACATGGAACGAAAATAGCATTTCCACATAAATGCTTTCAGCTCCAGTCCTCCCCCACTTGGATCCCACACTGCAGCTTCATGGAGCTGGCGAGGATGAATCAAACGTCTCTTTCCAAACTCAGGAGACAGACACTGCTGAATAATTTGGCAGGAATCTGCCGACCTCCCCAGCACAGCTGTCCTTGTGCAAGGAGGAGTTACGTAAACCGGCATCGCGGAGATTTCGGCTCCCCTCTTCCCCTGGCAGCCCCTAGGGAACCTTGGAACGAGCATTTTGGCCCATCCTAGGAAGTTTGCGGTAGGAGGCGAGAGGCCGAGGTGGTGTCGCGGAGGTGGTGCTACGTCCCCCCGTCTCTAACACGATCCATCCCTCGTTGCGTCTCCAGGTTGCGCTGTGCAGACCCCATTTCCCCGCTCTGAAAGGCTGGTTCAGCTGCTGCGTCCGACAGGGCGATAGCAAAGCTCCCCGTCGCTGGCATCCAGCCGCTTAGCAGGGCTTAGATTTATTTTCGGATATCAAGGATATTTGGGACAAAAAACATTCAGAAGGATTCATTGAGGTTTAGGGTCTCATTTGGACAGAGGAGAGGCCCAGTTTTGGAATGCACTCAGGCCCCGGGGAGGTCGATGAGAACGGTGTGTAGCTGTCCCGTCTTCAAAATCAGCCCGCGGTAGGGTTAAGTTAAATGAACAAACGCCACGGAAAACTGTGTCCTTGGTGTTCGTGAAAAGCAGGCCGGGCTGCTTTCTTCAAAGGGTCGCTTTAAGGTAGATTAGATTTTAAAAATGTAGGCTCTGAATCTTTTTTTAAAAAGCCAAAGAATGTTGAAAGCCCTTATGACTAAAGATACCCAAAGACATGGCAAAGTGGCAGCGTGCCATGCTCTCATTGCTCACGGCAGGCTGGGCAGAGTGAAGACAGAGAGCAGGCAGGCAGGAAAATCAGGACAAATTTCAGGGGTAAACTGAAAACCCCTACTCATTCCCTCTGCTTCTTCCATTCTAGCTCTGCAGTCTGGTCAACGAGAAACCATCGGAGAGGGGTCTGAGACCCACACCTTAGTGCAAAAGACTGTCCTGGTTTGAGCCCTAACCCGTGACAACAACTCAGCCTTTTCCAAACCTTTTCCAAATTGTGGGTTGGTGTTTGGGTGCAGTTACTATGGACCCCGGTTTAGTCTTTTCCCAATTCCAGCATCAGCTATTCGCTATTCATCGACTGTTTCAACATCAGCTCCTCACCAAGTTGTAGAGCTTGCCTGTAGGCGGGTCTCTCTTCAGCCTCATCCTTGGATCCCCGTTCTCCTTTGGTGCCTGAAGAACACGTCTTCTCCTGGGCAAAAACAGCCTGCAGGGGTTGCTGCTTTTCATACTGAGCACGCTGCTACCTCGCGGCCTCGTCTGTGTTACGTTTCAGTTCTTAGTTGTTTCAGGCAAGCCCTGGCTTTGCCTGATCCGTGTGCGCGTAGCGTAACGCTCTCGGCCTTCCAGCCCCGTGAGCGCTTGCGAGGGCTTCGGCTTCACCAGCGACACTCCTCACTCCAAGCTGTGACCTCCGGGTAGGGAGGAGCGAGGGGAAAAACCCCTCGGGCGCCTCTGCGCTGTCAGCAAGAGGTGACCGTCTCAGGAGACCTCTGCTGGGGTGATCTTCTGTAAAGCTGGGGCGGGGACGGAGTGCCGATCGCCTGCGGAAGAGCCGCCCTGTTGCGTGTTCCTCAGACCGCGCTTTGCCTCGCAGGAGGGACGGAGGGATGGGTGCCACGCTGCCTCTGCCACCCACAGGCCGCGTCCCTGGAACCTCCTCTCTGCCTCCCTTCGGTCTGCCAGCTCCCAGTCCCGCCGCGTGTGTCACGGGAAGCTGTTCTTACAAGGCTTGGAGCTGTCACAGATCCACCATCGAAGGCTTTCGACGCATCTTTCGCTGGTTACTTACAGCTCCCAGTTGCCCTGTAAAATAAGCAGATGTCCTTATCCCCTTACAGGGGTGGGCGAGGACTGAGGGAGAAGCTGCGTTTCACCCGAAGGCCCGCAGCCAGTCCCTGCCAGCCTCGGGAGCTGCGCTCGGAAGACCTGGTTGCATCCCTGTACTCGGAGCGCATTAATTCCTCCCCGAGTCATTTTGAAACTACTTTGCCATTGGGATATGCAGGATTTTGACCACGGGGAGGACCGAAAACCTACATAGGCAATGAGAAACTTGTAAGGGATTATTCTGTGGTCGGCATCTTTTGTATTGTCAGCTCGTAAGAGGGATCTAATGACTCATGGCTGGAAATGGCTCTTTCTCCGCTTGTGTTTTACAGATGATTTGTTTTATGCATGAGAAGCAGAGTGTGACCTAGCATAGTGTAAACCATAGCTCTTGGAAAAAATGTGCCGTCCTGAAATCCTCCTAAAACCTCCCCGTCCATCCTTGCACGCCACCCACTAAGAAATAAATAGGAGGAGTTTCTGAAACGCATGAAGATGGCTGCACGCAGAGCTAACGGAGCAAATTACCTGGGACACGTAGCAGGCCAGGTCCTCTCAAGTGCTTACCTGTGCCCTCTGATGGAGGGGAAAAGTTCCTCCTTGTGTGCTGCTTAAGCCACTGAATTAGCCCTTAATTCTGCTGCCATTTTGCACTAGCCATCGACTGCACAGGCCGACTGCCCTCCTGGTGGTTAATATTGTATTTCCTCTGCAGCATCGCGGGAGGGTTTCACTCTGACAGGGTCTTGCACAACGCCGGCGCGCAAAGGCGGTGCGTGGCACACGCAGCTGTGGCCTGGGGTACTGACGGCAGAAGAAAATGAGAGCTAGAGGGCAGGAGGAGGAAGCAGTACTAAAGACAAGTAGAATTTAATCGTAAGAGTTATTGAACAGCCTGATTTACAGGGGCAATCCTTCCCACGGAGACCGATATCCACTGCAGGCATCTGGGGGCAGGTGCATCGTTCATTGCAGAAGCCACATCCCAACTTCAGATCTTCAGGTTTTCCAGTAAAAGTTCCACCGTGGTTTCCTTACGAAGGTCACAGATGTGGGGTTTTTTTTCTTTCAAGCGCGGCTAGAGAAAGTCACCTCCCCCCTTCAGAGAGGGGCCGGTGAAACGGGGACGTTTAGGTCCGACAAAGGAAATGCAGAGAGCAGAATGGTGCTAGGTTTGTGTAGCGTGTCAAAACTTTGTTTTGTGCTCCCATCAAATATTACTTTTCTTTGGCTTTATCTTTTCCTTAGTACATCGTACGTGAACAGACTGCAGAGCGATATGCAGAAGAGCTTAATTAACCTCGGCTAGGCAAAGAAAAGGCAATCATAGGAGCTGTAGGGTAAAAAAATGATCATATTTAGACAAATAAGTGCAAATGACCTAGATGCACCAATTTCTTTAAGAGCCATGCAGTGCAATCTGGATGCCGTCTGCAGGGACTGCAGGTTTGTGTCACTGCTCCTCGTGCTTGCTGTCCCGCTCTGCGCCTTGGGGCTTCTCCCACACCGCCCCTGAAGTCCCCTAATCCTACCTGCTCTCATCCTGTTTTCTCCTCCATCTGTCACCTTTCTCTTAGACATCGTCCAAATGCAGAGCTGGGAAGGACCCCAGGAGATTAGCTATTCCCTTCGCAGGATTAAGTATACTCAGATCATCTCTGACGGATGTTTGTCTAACCTTATTTTTGAAAATCTCCAAGGAATGCTGTCCCAAGACTTCCATATTTTGTCTGTTCTAGTGTTTAACTACTCTTACAGCTAGAAAGCTTTTTCTTCCAAGCATCTAATCCTCTTCTCCCTTGTGGTAAATTAAGCCAAGCCGCAATCAAAATGGAGAATAATTGATCACCAGCCTCCTTAGAAGAGAAGCAGCTTTCACATATTGGCATACCAATAGCACATTCCTTTTTATTTATGTCCTTTCTAGATTAAACCACTCCGTTTCTTTGGCCTTTCCCCACTCGTCAGGTTTTGAGAGTCTTTTTCTCTCTTTTTATATTTTCTTGCTCTTATTTAACTACAGAAAATGATTTTGTATGACATTCAAAACTGGACAGTGCAAACCAGCTGGTCGTCATCATATAGACAGGATAATATATAATACTGTATTAATGTAGCCAGCGTAGAAATGAAGGTAAACTCTATAGTTTAGTAATTTCTTCCCAATTCCCTCGTATGTTATCCCCGGGATTATCAGGAGTAATAGCAGCAGCCTGTCCCAGCTGCTGTTTCTGCCCTCCCCTAAGCCTGAGCTCCTTTCGACACTGTGGCTACTTACGTACCTGATCAATCTCCATTTTGTGGGCACGCATTTGCTTTGTCCTTCTGACACGTAGGACCTACCCCAGGCGGTTTAACCGTCCTTTCTCATCCTCAGCCACGCAGCTGCTTTCCCGTATCTCGTGTGTGCTCGTTTGGGTCAGTTTATGGGCTTGAAGAAAGGAAAGACGGTCCCACGCTCGGCAGGAATGGAGTGCAGAACAGCAAGGTTCACCTCGCGACGCTGCTACGGGCTTTCTGGCTGCCTCTGGCAGAAGTCACGCCAAGCAGCGTTGCTTTCATTGCCTGCACGTCCCCCGAATTTTTAGTCTCTTGGCCAGGGGTTTGGCCTTGTTCGCTCTACGTCTCTCACGTGGCCCAGGGGAAGTCCTAAGTTGTGTTGAAATCAGTTACGGTGTCAGCCAAGGGCGTTGGAAGATGCCCATGCTGCACTAAGGAGCCAAGTAATACGTGTTGTTCTTTGAGAGCCGTAGGAACATATGTGATAAAAGAGCCACGGATCAAATAATTATTATGCTTCCCATACTCTGGTTGCTAAAATTTAGTCAGTTGGGAAATAATATCCATTTGTTGAACATTGGCAAGAAGAGGGGAAGAACGGAGGAGTGCTCGTAGCCCGTTAAAAATGCCATTGTCCAGTTACAGTTATTAGTCTGCTCTATGGACTGAACTTTCTCAAAACCAGGGGTGTATAAAGCATCTTCCATGTGCAGACAAATGCAGCTCACCGCCGTGTTTATGCGCTCGACCACTCTGTGAAAAATAACGGGTCTCTCAAAAACTCTGGGTACCGGCGCTGGAGTTCATGGTCAACGAGTGGGGAACGGTCCTTCTTCTGTGGGAGCATGAAGGAAACACACGGCATGGACTTGCTCTGAGCTCCTTAGCTTTTCGGTGCCTCTTGGGGTGGTTTCATCTTCTTCCGTGTCAGCCCCTTTCTCTCCTGTGGGCCTCCCCCTGCTCCAGGGGCTGTTTCTCCCCCAGAAAGCTCTTGCCAAGCTGGAGCCTGAGAGCTCTGGGAGAGAAGATGCTTCATTTCTTCTAGATTCCTTCCTGAAGTTTCTTCTCAAAATGAAAGGAGAAGCGGCGGGCAGGAGCTTTGCACTTACTGGTTTCCCCTCATTCACCCGTGCGCTTGCTCAGCGCTCAAGGGCAGAACTACAGCGTTTCCTCGTGTTTGCTGCAGTCCATCTCGATAGCCGAGCTGCTGCTTCCCCACCCTTCCGTTCTCACCAACAGTGATGTTCTGTGGGGCCACTTTATTTCCAAAAGCACTTGTGTGATCCCGTTATCTCCTCATTGCTCCTTCAGTAGCTCCTCGGCAACGCTCTTCCCTTCACATCCAGTGCTCAGCGACACCTGCAAAACACGGGAGCCTCTAACACGCCCCGCAGAAGCCCGGCGGGAGGCAGCGATTGTTCCCGCTGCAGCCTCGGAGGGGAAACGTGTGGAGCGGTTCAGTCGGACACGTCCAAACCAGACGCGTTGTCCTCTGCAAGTGCAAAGCCACCACAAAGCTGTTAAAACGTTCACTTAGCATTAGCTATTAAAAATAGCTTGTAATGTTTTCTAAATCAAAATTGGAGAGATAAGAGGGGGAAAAAACGTGGTTAGGATGTTTAAGAAAAAAGCTAATGCACAGAGCCTTGTCTTTTCAGGGCGTGGCGTGAAGGATGACTGTGATTATTTATTCTTGTAACACCTTTGATGAACAAATCTCTACATAATGGTGAATATGGCGTAGAAGAGTACGTTTGGTGCCGCTTCACCCATCTCACTCACGGGCACAGCCTGTTCAGTGGTGTGGTTGGGAAGGTTTCGTCAGCAGTGGGAAGAGGAGTGGTTGCTGGTGTAGCTAATTGAAGGAGCACGTCTTTCGTCCTCTGAGAGTTGTTATCAAGTGCTTTTCAGAACGTGGTGAAGATAAATGCTGGTTCTGAGAACTAGCCCAAGACTCAGATTTAAGCACAGTGCACAGTATTGATTTAATTGAACAAGCTTAGCGTGACGCTTACAGCCTTTTCTCAGCGCTTCGCTGGGCGCAGAGGGAGAGGAAAGAAGTCATTTTCCCAAGTTAGGACAAAACAGAAAAGATTTTCTATTGCATATTCGGCCCCAAATACTGTTTTCTTATGTTTTGGACAGCACCGCTACTCGAAGCCTGCAGACTAGAGAAAGATACTTGTATAATACATCTGTTAATGGAATTTCCCCCCGCCCCGGGCGCTCCAGAGGAAGAAGCCAGGTTTTAAAGGCTACGAGCTTCTGGACAGTGCCCTGGCTCGTGGTTGTTAATGCCGCCTGGCAGATCCACGAGCAGGAATAATTATGACGTACAGTTTATTTTCCCAGATTAATGATTTGTTTAAAATAAGACCTACTGCTTATCTTTAAAAAACCTTGCTACTAGATCACACTTGAGTAAATAAATGCTGTACATTGATTTTGGTTTTCCTCTTAAATGAATCCTTTGACATAGCATTTATTTTTGGGGCACTCTCAAAAATCAAAAAGTATTTAAGGTAAATGAATTTAATACACCTAAATATTGGCTTTGGGGAGTGGGTAGAGGAAGGAAACCTTGGTTGTGTGTTGCTGAATTTTGCTTTTTAAATATGTATGCCTTGTAACTTGGATCACCTTATGTGGTCGTGACTATAATTAATGTTCTGGTTTCTGCTGATCATTTCTTGTTATCTGTTCCTATAAAGGCACAGAGATGTGGGGCCAGCGCTTCTCTTACACCAGTATAAATCAGGAATAGTTCTAGTAAAGGCAGTACAAAATTTGATGGGCAAAGCCAAAATAAGTATGAAGAGGGTAAGGAGGGAATGGTCTGGGTTTTACTACAGCTTATCAGCATCCACCATTTCCCATCTGTGGTTGAGCAGCTGGAACAGTAGATCTCAAAACACTTGGTTTTCAGTGCCGCCTCCACCTATGGCTGTCTCCCAGCGGCTGGGAACGCGTGACCTCCGTGGTTCGGCTGGGGGGGCTCACGGTAGCCGACACACGGCACCGCTGCACGGCTGCTGCACGGAGCGGAGGTTGTGCTGGGCATGTCAAACAGCCGCAGAGCTGTGGGTGTTCTCATACGAGTTCTGAAAAATTAATAACGAAGACTGTTTTACTTCTCCCTGCCCAACACAGAGAAATGAGCTGCTGCTGAAAAACAAGGGGCAGGAATAATCAGCGTAGAAAGGAGATGAGGATGAACAGGTTTGGTCGTAAAGGTTATAAACATCAAGGAGAGAAAAAGAGAAAATTTAAGCTGGCTCAAAAGGTTAAAACCAGGGCCTAGTAGGCCAGACCTGGGTTAGGAGTTCTTTGAACTGAGAATCAGGGTGGTCTTGTCACCCATGAGTTGTGTATGAATGGGAAATGGGTTCCAAGGAGAAGGGGCAGAGACCCATCCCCCCAGCTCTGAGAATATGTTTGGAAAACAAAAGATCTGCACTGCCAAACATGCCAGCTGGGTTCCCAGGATTTATGCCTCTGCTCGGCCTCGCCTGCAGCACAGGAATCCCATCAGGCCGGTAGCCTCTATTTTCTGGTTCCTCGTCCTATGGAACAGAACTTCCCACCATGGAAAATGATGGAAGTATGTTACCTGCTCAAAGGCATTTCCTCATGCCTACAAGCACAATTTTGCAGCATGAAGATCTGTATTTTATTTATTTATGCCTATGATCTACACTGTTTGTCTGGCCACCAACAAATGTCTTTGCAGCAGATGAGGCTTGAAGAACCTGACCAGGTTCCACCATTACTTCTTTCTTTTCTTCAGCGCTCCCATGAATTCCCTGCCGAGTTCAGCCTCTGTAAGTATCTTACGATCAACCCATCTCTCCTTTTCTCTCTGTAGGATCTGATACGAAGAGATATTCTGTATTACAAAGGTCGCATAGACATGGATAAATACGAAGTGGTGGATATAGAAGATGGGAGAGATGATGACTTCAATGTCAGCATGAAGAATGCCTTCAAACTTCATAACAAGGAGACTGAGGAAATGCACTTATTCTTTGCCAAGAAACTGGAGGAGAAGTTACGATGGCTTAGAGCTTTCAGAGAAGAAAGGAAGATGGTAAAAGAAGATGAAAAGATAGGTGAGGAATATGAAATGAATCTGAAAGGAGATTGTGGTAATGCTTAATTTAGCCCCAACTGTTGGAGAAGCCCACTTTTTTTTTTTCGGTAGTAGAGTTACAGTTCAGCCTTGCTCAGATGTCCTTGGTTGCTCTCCCAATCCTACGCAGGTCTCTTTCCAATTCAGTTACTGTTATTTTTGGCCCTCAATAAACAAATTCTGCCCGTAGCTTCAAGCCTGGACCTCTGTGGGTGCTGTGGGAGAAGGAAGTCTTTGGCCATCTGACTTCCGAGCCTCCTGGCTGCATCGTTTCTGCTCGGGTTAAGCACGGCTCGGGCAGGGCAGGAGGGCGGCGAAGTCCATGACTTACCAGCCGTGCCCTTCCCTCCGCATCAGCCCCTAAATTGACTGTCACCCGTGTCAGTTCGGGCTCAGCTTGTCTGGCTCAGCGTAACGCACTGGGCACGTTTGTGATCCTGTATAAATAAGAATGGGTCTGCTCCTACTTTTGATACAGCCCCTGCACGAGCGAGATCAGAGAGAGGCCTGTCCTTTCAAGGAGGATTTGCTTTTCAGTTAAATACCTGCCCGTACGCGCAGCTCCCTGGGCGATGCTTTGCCACCTAGGGCGTTCTGTGGTTGCCAAACAGCGCAGAACATTCCCCCTCCCCTCCCCAAAAGGAAAAGAGGCTTTGTAAGCAACCTTCTGAATTGTGTTTGCCGTGTTCCCTTTTCCAG
Source organism: Leptosomus discolor (assembly GCF_034619465.1). Taxonomy (NCBI): domain Eukaryota; kingdom Metazoa; phylum Chordata; class Aves; order Leptosomiformes; family Leptosomidae; genus Leptosomus; species Leptosomus discolor. Next base: position 47,477,730 of record NC_141399.1, on the reverse strand, counting down.
GCTTTGAAATTTCTGAAAATCAAAAGCGGCAAGCGGCAATGACAGTAAAGAAAGTCAGTAAGCAAAAAGGTAACCGGCAACATGCACTGTGCCTGGTGATGTGAGGGTGGAGCGGGCTGGGCTGAATCCTGCTGGGTTAGGATCCAGCGTCCCCCTTGAATTTCCCCCTCCCCTTTCTCTTTTTTTATAAAATACCGTTTGTGCTTTGTATCCTTTCTTAATGTATCTGTGGGCCAAATTAATCTCTGGTCTAATGTGGTTGAAGCCAGTGGAATTTCACCAGAGATGAATTTGATCTCGTGTCTCCAGTCTGATGTCCAGAAGCTGTCCCTGGGGGCAGAAATCTATCTCAGTTGTTTATCTCAGGTGGAAATGGGAGTGAGTGCGGAGATGTGTAGGGGTTCTGCTAATTCCCGATGTCTGTCTCCCGTTAGCAAAGAAAGGAAGGTGGCTAAAATACTGGAGGTGGTGAGGGATCTACCCCTTTCCTGCTTTTGGAAGGGGGACACTCATGTTTCCTGGGGCTACCTGTAATTTTTTAAGGACAGCACAGGAGCATCAGCTCTAGGAAATAAAGTAGCTTAGTAAAGACATTATATCTCTCTAATATCAGATTCATTTCGCCACCCAGGCAGGCTACAGCCAACTAATAAATGCCATGCTAGATATTACACAGTCTCAACTGGTGAAAACCAGCCAGCGTTAATTATCTCTCACAATAACTCCTGCAGCTACAGGTTTTGAAATCCTAAATACAGAGGGAAAGTCAGAGAGGTCATTTTTCGAGTTTTCCAAAGCTTCACGAAGCCGTAGACATACCGATGCGTTACCAAAGTACCGTGGCACAACTAGGCCTATGGATGGGGTTGGAGAGCACTCATCGCTTCTTGGCTGTAGGCAGTTCCAGGCAGATTCGTCCCCGCTCTGTACAGGCATTGGGTTGCTTTTTTGCAAAAGTTGAAGGAGCTCTTTGCTTTCTGCCTCACCTGTTTGTTGTCTACTGGCTTTGCTGGTCCAGTAGTGGTTTGCTAGGCCAACTGTAAACTCCTTGGTTTGCTGTGTCTTTCCATTGTCATTAGTCTTCTCCTCTCTACTAACTTCCTGTGTTGTCTTCTGAGATGTTCTCCAAAAAACTCTCCTGGCCAGATTTTCTAACCTCAAAGCAGGCACGCACCCAGAAAAGGGGCCCAGGGGGGGTTTCTTACACGACGTACACGTAGTTCAGGCCGCTGCCACGAGCTCGGTTTTGCAGGTTCGCCCCTTCCCACCAGCATGCTCGTCCCTCGGCATGGAAGCGGCCACGGCGATTACGGCAGATCAGAGACTCTTGACTTGCATGATGGCCATGACAAAACCAGTTTAAATGATTATTTGCTGTTCAGTTAATTATATTATTAATTAATTACGGTGTTAATTAATTAATAATTGGGCTGTTCAGTCATTAAGTGACACAGTTCAAAGGTGCCTGAGCATGCCTACCGGTATTCCCACTTAAAGCACTGGACTTGCATCCTGACAGATAGAACACGCCTAACCGTACTTGTTTCTCACACGGCAATTGCTCTCTTGTTTTCTCTCTTTCTCTTTCTCTCTCTTTCTCTCTGAGATGAAAAAGGAGGGGCTGTTATCTTAGGCTTCTCTGGCTATAAAACTAATTAGCTCCTAAAACACCAGTCAGCATTTCTTTGATGAAGAACGAGCTTCTGCCATAACACTGGCAGTTCTTTTTATGAGATGAAGTCCTCGAGTCAGACAGAAATTCACTCAGACCCCAAGCATCACGTTAAGCGAAGCCTGGTTGTTTTAAGACGTGAAATCTGAAAAACAACAAATTAGTAGCTCTGTTTCTTTTGTCCTGCAGTGTGGTAATCATAGTCCAGTCTCAGATGAATTAAATTAAGTACCGGCACTGAACGTTTTGCTGCAAACTCTTAGTTTTCTTACTCTGTGGTTTGTCTTGGGCCCAAGACCCAAAGAGAGGCACGAGGCTGCCGGAGCAGAGAGCTGGTGGCATCACTGGGAAGAGGGAGGTAGGAGGAAATTCCTGAGAGTTGGCTCGCAGCGACTGATTTTTTTGAATCTTGCTGTATGCATTTGACGCGCGCTGCCAACGGGGGTTTTTTGCCAAAGCCCTTGGCAGGCCCTCGGGGCCGTGTTGCCGAGGCTGAGGGGCAGCCCTCGGGGCTGGGGGCAGGCGGGTGGCCGTGCCTCTGCCAGGAGGTTGCTGCCTGCAGGCACCGTGCGCTGCCTGGGCCCTGCCCGCGCCGCCTCCCCCGGCACGCCAGTAGCGTTGGAAGGGGCTTTGAGTTGGTTTCGGAGATCAGTTATCCCTGGCAAGCGGCGAAGCCCTGTAGCAGCAGGAATACTTCCACTGCATTCAACTGAAGTATTCAGATTTACAGACTTTGCAGGACAGGTCTCAGTGGCTACAGCGGGGCTTGACGGCTCAACAGCTCGACGTGCCGTGTCGAGAGCTCTGCTCCCGTGTCAGTGGATGCCTATTACAGGCTTGTTTCTAGATTATCTCCGTTGTTCTCTCCTCCTCTTAAATGGGAAACCGTGGTAATTTCCCTGTCACAGAATACTTAAGAGAGAAAAGCCGTGAAGGAGGTGAAATGGAAAATGCAATCAACTTTGCTAGAGGTGAAGCAGAAAAACATTTTTCAAATAGTATAAACTGCCGCTTATTTCATGCGCTGTTGTACCACACCTCCCAGAAGTATTGCTCTGGAGCTGGCTGTTGGAAAGGAAGCATTTAAACTATCGCTCGCTGCAGCAGGCGAGGGAGAGACGCCGAGACATCAGCTGGTAGCAGGAGGAGAAACCTTAAAACTCTGCTATTTAAACTAATGGAAGCTTTGTCCAGGGGATTAAGAGAGAACACAACTCTCGGTGTTCTGAGAAGTTTTTGATCCCAAAATGAGGGTCCTGCGTGTGGGGCACAAGTCGGGCCCCTCTGGAAGCAACCCCTCCTGGCGCTCGCGCCTGCGCAGGAATCATGCGGTGCCAGGCTTCCTTCCAGATGGATTCAGTGAGGGCCAAGGCCAGATTTCAGCAATATAACTAGGATTTGCACTATTTGTTGGATTGGGCAAAACGTAACGATAGGAGACCAGGTGCCTTAAGACAGCATTAAACCCATTTTTGGCCTTCTTTACGTCCATCAGACATAAAGGAAATGGTCGCGTTGGCTCCGCACCTTACCAACAGAGAGAGAAAAGGGCTGTTTGTTGTTGTGGTTTTTTTCTTTTTGCATTGATTGTTCAAGATTTTGCCTCTTGGTTACTGCCCTTTGGCTTCTTTCGATGTCGGTGTGGTACCTGGGAATAGAAGTCAGTGTGGTGTCTCCTAGAAATAGTAAAGTAACAGAGAAATTGATTTGTCTTGACTTACAAAAACAACAAAAAACCCCACAGCCCTTTTTAAGCTACAGCCCATCAAGTGTGCAGCTTTTCTGCAGATAAGTCCAGGTGCCACTGAGGGCCTTCGCTGCCTGCACTGACACCGCGACGTTGAGACAGCTTCGGGTTGTGCTTCCAGAATTGTGCCCATTATTGCCTAAAGCTGCGGAAACGAGTCGAAAGTTCCCTTGAAAATGGATCCCTCGTGGATCTCCAGTCCATCCGTAACGCAGACCCAGCATTATCCAGGGTGCTTTTTCCATTTCTAAGTGTCTGAAAACAGAAGGCTCCCTTACTGCTTCTATCCATCAAGGGCATCTGTTCTGCTGGCCACTTCCAGTCTCCCCCAACGATTGGTGTTTGCAGCTTTCAGAAACATCCAGGAACTTTTCGGATCCCCACCTTTGTGCACAGCTCCCCCCATGCAGCACAGCGTGTACACGCTAAGGGATTTTTGCTCGTGTTCCTAGAAGCAGGCAGCCAGGGGTGTCAGGGGGATGAGAGGTTCCGGTGCCCAGGAAGGAGACCCCATTCTTAAAGCGCCATTTCCCACTTCATGTTTCCGTTTTGGAAAACGAACTATCTGTTCCAATTTAAAGAAGTGACCTTAGGGCTACCTGGGAGGGTTTCCCACCCCAGGAGAGCCCTTCAGACCCATGCTATGAGCCAGCTCCTCCAAGCCCTTCTCTCTGTCCTGTGTATCCTCCTCTGCACTGTGCCACAGCTTCACCAAAGCAGATGCCCTCAGCCCAGACGAGTCTTTAGCCTGGTGGTCTGGGACTCGGGGAAGGAGGGAAACAGATAGTCAGTCACCATCACCCCTAGCCCTGAGCTTAGAAGGATGCTGTCATTAAATTTGCCCATAAATACTCAGCTATGCAAAGCCAGCAGGGGTTAAATCATCAGCCAGCGTGAACTGCTTTGGCCTGCCAGTAAAACACCCTCTGAATCACTGAATTTTCCTGATAATTTCTTCCTTTCTGATCACTTGAGCTTACCACGAGCTATGTCATAAAAACCCCGACCCAAACACCCCACAGCTTTTCTCTGACTTCCGCACTTCAAGCTCTCCCCCAGCAAGCCTGCGTAGCAAAACGAGGCGACCGCATGATAGCACGCTTGTGCTGGCTTCATCCAGCTGGCAAGGACAGGTCTCTTACCAGGTAACGGAGTCTGCAGGTACCTCCTGTGGTTCTCCTGAGTGTTTAAGCCTATTTCATTGCATCTTCCTTGCTAACAAGATTGACGTGGCCCTGACATGTTTCCCCATCCTATTCACACATGTAGGCACAGCCTCGGGGGGATTGAAGGAGACTGAGCAACACTTAGACTAACCGCTTTCAAACAAAGAGGGATATTTGCATTTTCAGATAATCGGGGTCACTTCCCTTCCTTTTTTTCAGAGAGCTTCCCACAGCGTAGGTGAAAGAACGGGGCTAATCATGTTCTCGGTGATATTTCCCCACAGAGTCAGAGAAATCACGGAGCTCGTCCCATTGCTTGTAAAATACAGGCCCTACCCGGGACCTCCCAAAGGCAGGCGTTAGGCGGTGCCCATCGGCGCCTCGCCCGAGCGCTGCGTGCTTCGGGTCCGCCAGCAGCGTCCTCTGAGGTGCCGTCGGACGCACAGGCTGAGGCAAATCATGGATAAATTCCTGGGGGGAGACCTCTAAGGATGGTACCGGTGACTCGGCAATGGGCACGCGCTTCCGAGGAAATTCTCCAGGGGAGTGTTTTGGTGAGATGCGAAACGGGCCTCTTGGGTTTCCCATTGGCCCTCATTTGAAGAGCCCCGGTGTGGACATCAATGTCACGCTGAGATGCCAACCAAAAGGAGTTTGTCAGCCCCAGTGCTCCTGCGCTCGCAGTTCGGGGAGGTATTTTAGGTTAGGGGCAGTGCTGGTACCCAGAAGAGGCTGCATTTCAGGGCAGCGATGGATGAACGGATCTCTTCCTATCCATGAAACCGACGGCGTGATCTTTGCTATCAGTGTACAGAACTATATAAATACAAGATGAGATAAATTCGTTTTCACCTGGCTTTGATTGATAAAGCCCCAGTATCGTGTGTTCCATCTTGCCGCTCTTAGCTTTCGCTTATCGCATGAGGGATCATTATCATAACGTCTAGTCTAATGACATCAGGTTGCAGTAACAGACTTGATAAATAGACTCAGGAAGGTCAAGTTACCTCAGTATTTGTCGATCCTGTGGTTGGCTGTGGAATAGCCAGGACACAAGACGACTGTTTTCTGCTGTTGCTTTCCTCAGGCTGCAGTTCGCCCTTTTCCCTCCCTTTTCCCCCAAAACAGAGAAGTTAGGCTAGAGGTTAGAATAGGGAGCTAAGGCTCGTTCTCCTCCCCGGTCCCATCCCTGGTAATACCTGCCTCTGCCAGGCCTTTGAGTAAAATCCCCAGCTGTGTGAAGAGCCACGGCTAGCGCACCACCTGAATTCCTCTTGAGCCGGGCGAGGATGACCCAAATCCGAGTCGGGTAGTTGAGCGTGGGAGCGTGAACCGATCAAGTCCGCAGCTCTCAGGACTGCCTTCTGCTCACGGTGCCGTCCCCACCTCTTGCTGTCAAAACCAGGTCTGCAGGCAGGGAGCAGAACCAATACCAAACACGGCGTGGCTGCTGGCTCTGAACGTGACGGCAACCGAGTGAGTAGTGGTGAGGTGCTTTGAGATCCTCTGTTGAAACGTGCTGAAGAAAGGCAAAGGGCTGTACCCCTCCAGCCATTACTGCTTCTTATTTCTTCACCTTGTCGCTGTCGCAGGAGGCATTAACTGTACAACGATTAGCGTTCCTGAGGTACGTTCCCGGCTACCCCACGTTGTGTCTGGGTTACAGTATTCGGGAGGAAACCGAATTTACGGGATTTTTGAGCATGGCTCCTGAAGGATGCAAGAGCTCACAGGGAGAGGACAGGCTCCTTAGCGCAGCGCTGCCTCCCTACCCACCAGCAGCCTCCACTCAGCCAGCAGAGAACGAGGTGTTGATTCTTTAGTGTCTCCCGCTCAGCTCTGGCTAATGAACAGCACGACACCCAGACAGCGAGGTAGAAGAAAAGCCTGTGAAATAGCTCCTGAACACTGTGTAAGGTAAAATCTTAGAGGCTGAGGATGGAATAAACAGCTTGTAGGGCAAGTTTCTGTGGTTATATATAGGCAAATCTGTGTATTCTGTGTATGTTTCGTATGAACTCTGGAGAGGCGCGGTGTTAATGTAGCTGTCCTGCTGTACTGTAGCTGGCTCTGTCTGCACGTGTCCTTGTGGATTGCCTGTGAGTTAATAGCATGCTCCTAAATCTTCAAGTGCTACTGTGTTGTTACCTCAAATAGAAGTGACGCTTTGAAAAAAAAAGAACTAGAAGGGAAAAGAGACCATTTTAAATCTTTTTTAATTGTTTCTTTGAGCTGAGAAACCCGAAAGATTCCAAGTGACGTTGCCTAGTACTAAAAAAAGACGGTTTCAACCGACAGCGCAGCATCTCTCTTTTCACCCGTTTTGTCTAGCCAAATTATAAACCCGGGAGTTTTCTTTTTCTCATTACGAACAGATTGCCACAACCCCCATCCCGCTGAACGGTCTCGCCCCTGCAGCTGCAGCCTCTGCGTTCTGCTACAGTGCAGAATTGCGCACGAACCAGCAGAAGGAGCTCCAAGTCTGGGCATTGGTGTATAGCTGCTTCCTCGCGCCTGGGAGAGGCAGCGCGGCAGCTGTGTCTAGAAATCGTTACTTACCTATCGAGCCTTTCCCTTTGCGCTCTCAATTCTGGTCGCCAGGCAGCCCAAAATCGCGTTGGAGAAGAGCTTTGCCCGTTTCTGTCTGTTGAACTGCCGCGGAGTTACGGCTTCGCGCAGACAGCAACAAAAAATCCCTCAAGAGGCAATTTTGCACAACGGCCCCGAGTTCCGATGAGGGAGCAGGATAGAAAAATACCGACCTGGCAGAGTTTTTCCCCAGAATTGGCCTTTCTCAGGATTTGAAGATGTGCAGATCAGGTGACTCTCCCTCTTCCCCCCCCCCCAATTCCCGTGTTCCACCTTGTCGAGAACGTGGGTATGTCCCGTCCCCCACCCCCCCCCCAAAAAAAGAGCCATCCTTGGGGCGCCTCGAGCTGTTGCAAAGTATCACAGTGTTGCTGTATCCCAGTTTTCCAAGAAAATTTCTTACGGAATTACCAGCCTGCCTTGCCAGAGCACAACTGGTTTTATTTGCATGCCCACAGCCACCCGGTAACCACGCATGCCATCGAGAGCCGCAGTCCCGATCATTCAGGCCGTGGAGGGCATTTGATAAATCCGATAAATACGCAAACCCTCGGCTGCTTATTCGGGTAGAACCAGCCAGAAGCTTTTGACATTGGTCCAGCTTAGACGTTAACGCCAGCAGCCCAGATCCTCCAGCAGGGCCACACGTAGAGCTTTGAGAATATGAGTCGGAGCTTCCTTACTCTGTGTGCATGGGTATGTTTCGAACAAGGATAGACATTTTGGGGGAGTTTGGACCGAAAAGGCTATTTTGGGAAAGAACTGAGTGGGGTTTGCTAGTGATCTGGCCAGGGGAGTCTGCCTTTTTCTCTTTTGGAGAAGACAGACTATGGATTACATTCTTTGCAGTGTAACTCCATCAATGTCAGTGGACTTCAGCCAGACTGTCCTTTCTCTGCTTCTTCAGCCTTCCAAGTGCATAACATTTTGCTGATCCAGGAGATTTCTTTAGCATTTCCGTATCATGATTAAAATCCATTAGTTCACCCTCCGCAAATTGGTTTAGAGACAATAAAGAGCTCAGCCCAGCTCAGCAGGGCAGACGGGATGCATCACGAGGCTGACTGCCGCTCGGCATGCAGGCGACGTTGGGCCGTGTCGTTAAAGCCACGTAGTTTTGAGGTCTTCCAAAGCTAGAAACAGCGGCTGCGTGCCCCTAGGTAGCAGCTTTAGATTCACAGCTCTTCTGTGTTGTGGAATGTTAGTCAGCAGTCTTGGTGGCACAAGGACTTTGAAGTAATTCCTGGTCCTTTGGGGCAGCTGAAGATCCAAACCACTTAGCAGGCAGAAGCAGATGTCTTTCCCAACGCTGTACCTGTACCAGATCCTAACCTTCCCGCAGATCCTAAAATTCCTCACCAGCCTCTGCTGGGAAAAGTGGCCAAGGCACTAAAGGCCGGTGGCCTCCAGAGTGTCTGCACTCTCGTATGGGTTCAGGGCTAGAGTTTGCCCTCCAGAGCGGCCTCTGCAGTGGGTCACCCTGCCCGCACGCCGACTGCCTTCCGGCAAGGCAACTGGGAGCAGGACAGCGGTAAAGAAGGGGCGGAAGGGGCAGGGCAGAGATGAGCTCAAGCCCGTGCTCTGCCCGTACGGGATGTCGTTGGCTTCGGTCACACAGTGTGGGCGATCCAAATGGGCTGTTGGGGCCTGCCAGCAAGGGTGGTACAGAAGTCGTCTCAGGTACCCTAGAAGTGACCCTGTCCAGGTTTGACCCCAGGGCGGCAAGGGCTGTGCTCTGCTCTCCGGCCTTCTGCGGGAGAGAGGAGCTTGGGAAAGACAGAGCAGAAAACCTGGTGACGAGTAGCTGTATCCCAGCGTGCAGGTACAAATGCAGAACATCTCCAGGCTGTTCTTTTCCAATAAGTTTGAAACGTTAACTGGGATGAATTTGTTAAAGGTTATGAAGTATGAGCGATGGAGCAGTTTCTGTCCACTGTAAGGAAGGATCTTGGTTGCCTCCTGCGCTGGGCAGAGCTGCCTGACTTGATGGTATTTGCCGTAAAGAAGGAGAAGTCGGTTAGACGTAGCCAAGATGGTATCTGCATTTGGTCTGAACCTTTTGAGGATTTTAACAACCCTCGATTGGTAAATTCTATAGCAAGGGGAAGCGAATCAATTCTCTTTCGTAAAGCCATACGAAAGCCTTCAGTTGTCTGACGAGCCCCGTGAGTGCACTTCGTGAGGCTTTTTCCTTTGTCTGTAAGTACCCGACTGTGTGCAGCCTTCCTGTGCGCGGGCCGGCCAGCGCTGGTCCCACGAAGCATGTGTTTGTGTGTGGGTAGGAACCGCTAACTGAATGCAAAGAGTCGCATTTCTTTTACACACGTTGCTGTGGTACCTGGGTGCTAATCACCGTATTTTGCCTTCTCTAGCACCTTCCCAGCCGAGGATCTCAAAGTGTTTTACAAACATTAATTAATTTAGCTTCACAACCCTCGTGTGAGGTAGGTGGGTGATGCCATCCCGCTTTCCAGATGAGGACACTGATCTGCTTGGGTAGAGTCGCCTCGCTCCTGCGGTTAAAACCAGGGGAGGCAATGGCCTCGAGATGGCCCTTGCGAAGCCTGCCACCCGTCACGCGCCCGGGGCTGCCCTCCCCGCAGAAGGAAGAGCAGTTCTGCGTGCAGCAGAGGCGATCCAGAGATGGCCAGAGCTTACAGCAACCTGCTTCAGAGCCCCGCTCCTCTCTCCTTCCTGCCCTTCTCTGGAGTTGTGGTTTCCAGCCGATCGCGCTGCCCCGAGGCTGAAGGAGGGATTGTCCCTCATCAGTGGCGTGGCGGGGAAGGAAGCACAGACGTAGCTCCATTCCTGTGCCCTGTAGCCTACACTTTGCTGGTGACACGCCTCCCTTCTGCTCCGCTTCCATTCCCCCAGAGCCGCCCTTCCTACACCGTCCTTCGCAACAGGTTGCCTAGGTCCCAGCTTGCTGAAGCTCCCCCTTTCCGTGGGAAGGCTGGAAGGGCAGCATCCCCTCGCCCCGGTCCCGCACAGGAGCTGCGACTCACCTGTGTGGGAATCGCGCATCCCGACCCTGACAGCGTAGCCGTGCCAGTCCATCCATTGCTACCAGTTTGGATTGAGCAGAATCGGCCTTTTCTGCGTTGGCCTGCAGCCGTTTTTGGCTGAAAACCAGACTGGTGAATTTAAAACGAACCCTATGGAAAAGTCCTACAAACGTTCCTAGAGAAAGGCACGAGTTGCCCTTCGTACGGGCAGAAGGGCGCTGAAGCGGAGCGGGTCCCTGCAGCGGAGCGCTCCCTTTCCCAAGCAGCTCGGCTCCGTTCCGGCGCAGGAACCGGGGCCGAGCGGTCCTCGGGGGTCACGCTGCTCGGGGGCTGGTCACCGGGGCATGCGGGGGCAAAACCGCTTTCGAGGCGTAGCTGGGCGGGAGGGCGAAAAGGAGCTTGGAAACGGCGAGCGTTCCGTTTGCGAGCGGGTTGGGCGGCACAGGCGTCCGCCTTCGTCTGACCAGAGCGATGCTGCGCATGGCCTGGCCGCCTTCGGGCCTCCTTAGGTCACGCAGGACTTTTCCATGAGGGCAGGCGAACCTCTGCCGATACCAAAGTAATGGATCTTGAACGAATCTTCAAGTCGTGGTCTAGTGTAGGCGGCCTCCGAGCTGAGAGTTTAGGCAGCCGCTGCGTTCCTCCGTAGATTTGCCGTCTCTAGCACGACTCCCTGTTGTCGGGGACCCTGGTTATTAAGCGATAAGAAGCGATAGCATGACGAAGAAAGACTATTGACCCAATTGCACTTTGACTGATCTGTTTCTTTTTCCCCCCAATCATCGATGCAGGTGTGAGCTACTCCAAGTCGGTTCCTCCAGCCTACCCACCACCCCAGGATCCATTAAATCAGGGACAATACATGGTGACAGATGGCATATCCCAGTCCCAGGTCTTCGAGTTCACCGAACCCAGACGCAGCCAGGCACCATTCTGGCAAAACTTCAGCAGGTTAACACCATTCAAAAAATAATACCTAGAGAGATGGAGAATTTTAACTTAAAAGAACTAAAATTTAAAAATAAAAATAAATAAAATTATATTTATAGATGGACCTTTTTTCGGAGAAGCACTGTTGCAACTAAATATATATACATATATATATATATACACACACACACATTTTAAAAATAATAATGTATATACATATATGTATATATATAGAAGGACCAAAAACTTTTTTTGTTGTTTTTGGGAAGCAATCTGCTACTAGATACTAGGAAGCACCAATGATTTCTTACCATGTGACCTATTTTATTTTATTTCATTGGTTGGACATCCTTTTTTTTTTTTTTTTTTTTTTCCTTTTTTTTTTTCTCCTCTTCTTCATTTTCATCCGAGTCGTCATTGGCATCCCAGAATGCTTTCTCGCTTGTGTGAATTCGTCACCGAAGTTCCTCGTGGACTACATTGGTGTATATTTTATTTGATTTTATTTATGGGGGGGGGGGGTGGTTTGTTTTTTGGAGTGCCGGGAGGTCTCTGCTCCCTCTCCCTCCCTCTCCGTCCCTCCCTTGGCTGGCCCCGGAGTTGCCATTCCAGTGAAGAGCATCGACCCTTTCCCCGTCCCGTCCTGCATTCTCTGGTCTGACTCGTGCCTGTCTGGATGTGCTCCCCCGTGCACCATGCTCTGCTGCGCAGTATTTCTCTGGCTTTAAGTGTTTCGTTGGGGGCAGGTGAAAAGAAGCAGAAGGGCCATCAGCTGTTTAGGAAGAGAGAGATGGGGGTTCCTCCGTTCATTTTTTGCCCTTTTTTTTTTTTCCTAAGCGCTGTCTTTTTCTCAATTCAGTGTGATCTGGTCACACTCGGAGCAAGACTGAGAAAAGAGCATCAGGGGCTTCTGTTTCTTTTGCGTTTACTTTCATTTCTGTGGGGTTATCTCGGATTTACTTTCTTTTTAAGCTGAGACACGACTCTGAGAAGCCCACTCCTATCTTTGTTTCCCACGCAAAGATAAAAGCTCGAACACGGACGGCTTCGTGCCCTCCATTCCAGCTAGAGGAAAACTGGCTGCTGGGCTCCAGCAAACGGCCAGTTTTCTTTCTTCAGGAACTAAGGTCCCATCCTGTCGGCCACACTCCCGCCCGCACAGTCCCGCCTTAACGCCCCCCTAATTGCCATCGACAGGAGCAGTGATCCCAGTGAGGACGGTGGCTGCGCTCACTGCCTGCTCTGCTCCCTTGCCTGTAGGTCCCTGCCTTCACTTGGGCACTCACCTCCCAACAGAACAGGAGCTGCCGGTAGCGACCCGTTAGCGGAGGGATCGTTGCCTCAGTAATTGGAAGTATTTACCTGATATTTAATGGGCCCGAGCTGCCGAGGAGCTGGGAACTGCCTGTCAGGAAAGATAATGGATGTGGCCTGAGAAGTCCATGACGGTGATCCCGTGACCTAAGCTAAACCAGGGCGCAGGTTAACCCAAACGGCATCAGTGGTTCAGCAGAGGTGTGTCAGTGTCCGCGGGCTCCGGAGCGATGAGCCAACCTCTCCAGGTCTCTTTCTCTCTCTTTTTCTCCCGCTGGAGATGCGTAGCTCTCTTTTCAAAGACACTTCCTACAGGATCAGCCTTAAGCACCTTTGCTGGCAAGTTCAGGCTTGTAAAACAAATCGGTGTGCACTGGGGTGATATTTTTTTTTTCCCTAGGGCACGCGAGACAGTTTAACCACACTTAGAAGATGAACTTAAAAACTTTGCAGAGCTATTCTGCAAGCTCCTCTGAAAATGTGGGATGAAGTGATTGATGACGGTATTTATCGTTTTCTTTTGAATCTGATCCACCCCGTAAGCACCCCAGGCCGACTCGTGCGGAGACCCCTTTTTTGTCTCCCCCTAAGAAACCCGAGCGCAGGGGCAGAGCAGGGAGTGCGATGTCAGTGTGTCTGTGGAGCCTGGTTTATTCCAGGGCACATTACGAGGCAGTGGCTGTATTTTTTATTGAAGGACAAAAATAATCTCAGCGCTTTTTAGTAATCTAGAAACTGTCAACAAACCGCAAAGCCAGATCAGTGTTTTGGAGAGGAAGAGCGGCCCCTCTGCGACAGGCAGCAGCGAAACACCGGGAATCCCAAGTAGGAAGCAACCCAATTTTATATCAGAAGTTATTTTTATGCTCTTTTGTATCTTTGCATTTTTATGGTCAGATTTTAATACTGAATATGTAGCAAATATTGTTTTGTTTCTTTACCAGAATGGGCGTTTAAAGAAGCGAGTGAGATGGGTTCTCAGGAGTTAACTGGAATGTTTTACTGTTTCTGAATGGCTGGAGAGATGCAGAGAGAGAGAGAGAGAGAGAGAGAGAGAGAGAAAGAGAGAGAGATTACAAACTGTTGTCGACATGATGAAAATTTCACTTATTCCTTTGCCTTTTTAATTGCTTAGGGAAAAAAAAAAAAAAAAAAAAGTAACAAGCACATTAGTTAAGCCTGTTCATTTACTGTTTTGTGCCTCAGAGAGTGAGAATGAGACATCCATAATTTTTATGAGAAGATGCTTCCTAAATATTCAGCACTAGGAAAAAAGAAACACCACCGCCACACCATTATTTGCATCATAAATCAAGACTCGCTTGATCTGACAAGGCCACTTGTTGGACTCGCAGCTTCTTTCTTAAATGGAAAGCCAAAACAAACCAGCATTGCTCGTGCTTGCCGGAGCCGGGCGGCAGGCAGAGCAGATGCGGGCGTTTGTTCCGGAGGGAAGAGGGGCTTGGCTCTCGGGCAGTGGCACTCAAGAAAGCTCTTCCCCCTCCGTAAATTGCCGAGGTGCTGCAAGAGATGGAGCGTTGTCACAAAGAAGAACCAGCGCTGGGTCCCGCTCTGAGCCCCTGCTGTGGCTTTCCCAGTAGGGAGCGGGGCTGGGCAGGCTCTCGTGCCCGAGAGCGCTGGAGCCAGCGCCGGTGCGATCAGATCGGGGTGACTTTGACTGAGCATCTGATACAGACTTTCATGTCAATGCCAGACAGGAGGAACCCACTTACCATTCCATATGCAGAAACAAGAGAGTTGTAACAAACTGACATGTTTACGGTATTTCTCTGGCTGAATCTATATATATATATAAAAAAATAAAAACACCCTCTTCCCTAGGTAAATGACATGCATTACCCCTTGACCTAGACACTAGAACAGAGGATCTAAATTCAAGACTTTTGCCTCCCCACCCTCTCCAAAAAGATCAAACAAGAACCAACCTAGGTGCATCTAACAGTTGTAAATAGAAAATAATACATAGAGAAATATATTTGAAATTTGTTTCAGTTTCTGGGTGGTCACTGGCCGTCCATTGCAATGTTATTGATAGTACACTGTGGTGCTTTGGGTTTCTGGTTTTGTTCTCTTTATGCTCTGTCATCTTTTCATTGCAGCTACATTTCAGGGAACATGTATATTTAGTAGCTATTGTAAGTTCTGCATGGCATCACCAAGCTTATTTTTCCTTAAGAAGAAAAGAAGAGTCTGTAGGAGTTTAAAGGCACTATGACGACAGGGACTTGTAGCAGAGAATTTAAAAAAAAAAAAAAAAAGGTTTTTAAAATTCTAGTTTGAAGCCAAATACTGATATTTTAGTGCTTTTGGGGTTTTAACAGTAAGAGAAAAAAAAAGAAAAAAAAAAAAAAGAAAAAAAAAAAGGATTTTGGTAACCCAGCTGATCCGCACTTGCCAGTTTTATTATTTTGTTTATATTGGACTGTTTGACCCTGTCAAACAAGTGTCAAAGTTGTGTGTATAAAACAAAAAAAAAGTGTTTAAAAAAGTGTTGTAAAGACACTGAGCCTTATGAAAATATTTATGGAATTAAATAAAAAGAAGTGAAAAGGCATCTGAAGGCATTTTAAATCATTTCCCTCAGAGCGGTCTCACTCTTCTCCCCACGGCTGAGCACGAACCGCTGGGGTGGGGCTTGTCAGACGCCGAGACAGTTGTGTGTCACCCAAAAAATAGGGTTGTTCTGGAAGTGGCCCACCTCCCCCTCTCTTGGTGTCCTCCGCCCGAACGGAGCGAAATGCCTGACGAGGGGCTGGGGGTGCAGCGCGGGCGGAACCCCCCCGCCTTGCCCGGTCGCTCCAAGCGGGATCACGGCTGCTGCGAAACGGGTTTAAAATGTTTTCTGTGCTCAGCTCCCACCCGGCCCTGGAGACGGCCGCGTCCACCGGCCACCTGATCGCAGATCCGCTGTGAGCGACCGCCGAGGCCCTGCAGCGTACGGCGGGGGGGTGGGTGTTCGAGGGGAGGCAGCCTGGCCCCCGCCGCTCCGCTGCAGAAGCCCGAGCCCGAGGAGGGCAGCCGGTTCCTGCCCGGGTTTTCCCCTTGGCGTGGAGGGAGCGAGTGCCCACGGGGAGGAGGAACCGGGTGCTTCACCCCTGCGAGGCAAGGCGCTCTCCCCAGCAATCCAGTGGCATTTCGCAGGTAAGACAGTTGAGTCACGTATTTCTAGCCAGCCCCAAAATAACAGCTCTAGCCCAGAAAACGGGGGTGATCGCACCACGGCAGCCAGTAGCGGTTGGGAGCGGTGCCTGGCGTCGTGTGGAGGAACACGCAGGCGCACGCACCGAGTCGCTGTAAGTCATCGTGGCCGAAGAGCCGCGGGGTCAGACGCTGACGTCGCTCTCCCCTGCCTGTCCCGCGGGGGCCTGTCTGGGGGAGCGATGGCCGGTGCGCGGCCACACGGCCCCACCGCATCGCCAGCCCACGTGTATCGGGAAACCAGTCAGACGAGGGCATAAAAGAAGTGGGAAACCCAAGCAGCTCTGCCCTGGGAGGAAGAGGAGTGACAGGACAGAGGCAAAGCCGCGAGGACGAAGGCTTCTGCGGGGCCGGAGCTGGAGCAGGTTCAGGAGCAGGCTCACCCAGACCAACGACATCACAGCTTCACATTTGCCTGCCGCTTCAGCAATATCCCAAGCCAAGCTTTTTTTTCTCTTGCTTCCATTATTGCTTGCCATGAAGAGGACGCTGGGGCCGTGCTGGGGTTCAAATGATCCTGGTTCTCTCGTAGCTCATAACTGAAGCGGCTCGGGAGGACGGGCACAGCGCCGCTTCCCTAGTATTCTGCTGGGGAGCGCAGACCCACCGCGCAGTCACATGTAGAACCTCCCCTCGGAGAACACCTCTCCTACCCACACCGCCGTCTTCGCAGGCCGGAAAAAAAGTTGTTTGCCAGAATTTCGCAACTCCCGAGTTGGCAAACGTGAACTGGCGGCGGTCAGGGAGAGCCTGAGCCACGTGCATTGCCCAAGATGTGTAACGTACCCCAAAAAAGCCCTGACCAAGAGGGAACGGGGAAGAAACCCCATCACCCAGCATGTGTGCAGGGAGCCAGAGCACCGCCAAAGCAATAAACCACTGCCAAAGCAATAAACCACCGCCTTGCGCCTGCGACGCTCCCGCCCCGGCTTGCTTCCCTGGCGGTGGTCAGGGAGAGGAGCGCCCCGTGGCCGGGGATGCCGCTGCAGCCTGTGGCTGACAGTTGACTTTTAGGTATTTCATTTAGTGACAGTTGTCGTTCGGTTTTAGCTTTCTCCGGACACCCAGCGTTCAGCCAGCTGCTGTGAACGTCGGTTGCATAAAACAAAAACCAAAACCAAAGAAACCCAGTTTAAAAGTCATTTCTCTTGCGGGGAGCTAGGGCCGTTAGGCCGTATTTCTGGGTAACAGACCAAACCGACCCTCCGAGGTGGCAGCAGGGGCACACCAGGACAGATGCGGCCAGCTGGTATCTCAGCCCTTGAGTCAGAAATTCACTGAAACTCGTGCTTTTATTACAAAGTACAGAAGTCAGTCCTCACAATGAATGGTGAACACTAGGGAAAGGACTTAAAATGCCCGTCTGCGCTGATCCTGCCCGGTTTTGAAGGGCTGTCATGCTCCTTCACCTGCCCACGCGGCCACTGAGCTGTGCGGCTGAGGGCAAAGACGTGGGGACACCGCGTAGAGCCACCGCCACGGGCAGAGTCGGGCGCCGGCTCCGCTTGGGAACTCTAATGGAATGGGTCAAGCTTTTGGGCTGATACCTTTGTGACACGACAGGCACGTTGTATGAACGCCTCTGCACCTCAAAGCCATCTCTGTGTTACCTGTGTGCACACGTCCATGGCATTAACAGCCGAGCTTTTGCTTTTTAAGGAGTCAGACTTTCAGTCTGGCTGATGGTGCTGGGATTACAGATCCCACTCTACCCCAGACACGAAACGTTCTTGTTATTCTGTAGCTAAGAAGCAGCAGCAGGTTTTGCACTAAGTAGCGGGTCAGCATCCTCCAAAGCATGTAGTGCACCATCTGTGCTGGGTTTATACAGCACCAACTGGAATTGCACGTTGCTGGGGATGCAGCGGAATAACTGGCATTTTCAAGAGCGTTTCTAAGCACCGTCCGCCGAGGGGTTCGCAATCCTTCGCTGCTAAGGAAGGACACTGACTGTTTAACTGCAGATACGAGCTCCCCAGAACTGCAGGTACCAAGTGTAGAACTGTGTTTATTTGTCTAAACCTCTGGCCTTTGCTGTGGAAAAGAGCTACACCATATTTCTTAAATGCTTTTAATGTTCACATCTTTTTTTTTGTTTTTTTTTTCCAGCTCTTTCCAGGTGTAATGTATCCTGGTGAAGATCTGCACCTTCTCATTTCAGAGCCACAGTAATTTGTTACCTCTTGCAGGTCTGACAGGGTCTCTGTGCTCAGCCTTTTCCACACGCTGGGCCAGGCAGCAGCAATGGTTCAAAAATGTTTCCCCATTCCAAGAGCCCCCCCCAGGGCCCATTTCCAAACCTCCTGGTGGCACGCACGTTGGCTGAGGGACACGGGGCACTTGCCTCTCCCTTCAGTACTGGTTACAGCAGCGACAACAAATCTCTGAGGCAGGAACACTGTGGAGGGGTTAATGTTCCATTTAGGGGAATCTTTTAAAAAGTTAAACCCTTGCAGAAACACCTCATAAAGAAACCACCAGTGCTTGACAGAGTGCTCTGGTCTGGGGCATCTTGTGTCACCACAGGCTGCCCAGCTGGGGAGGAGGGCTGGCAACCGCGCTGTGGGCGGAGGGGAGGGCTGCGCGCACCCAGGTCCTCGAGCACACGCACTTCCGTGCCCTCCTGCTGTAACGCAGCGAGAGCCTGGCGGGCTTTTATACCCGGTGTACAGCCCGAGGGGCACAGACATTTTTTGCTAGGGTGGAGGGTTTTCAGAATAAACCACGGTACTAAATCGGCTGATCAATAACCTCTATGAAATCAGGCTCCAAGAGACCCCGTGGTGTCTCCCTGGCTGGTCCTGGAAGTCAGTGGAAGTTGACTTCAGAAGAGAAGTTTTATTCTCTTTTCTTTTTTTTTTTTTTTTCCCACCTGGAAAAGCATTAAGAGGAGATATTGGTCTATTTACTTCTCTTTTTACCTCACTTTTACAAAAGCCATGAAGCTTTTATCCACTCTGGGGGGTGGGAGAGTGTGTGTGTGTGTGTGTGTGTGTGTGTGCGCGCACGCGCTGCATCCTTTGCCGGTGCACAGGAGCTCCGACAGGAGGTGCCCTTGCCCACAGCAGGGTTTGCCCTGGGCTGTGATCCCAAACAAGTACCGGCCACCACCCGTGGCAGTAGGGTCAGGGCTTCCCTTACCTGTACAACAGCCATCCAGAGTTGCCTCTGAATTTTCCCTAGACCTGTGCCACTGAGGGTTTTTTTTTTTAAAAAAAAAAAAAAAATCCCATTCCTGACTGTTCTCTGAACTGGTCTAAATTGGAACAACCCCAGTGCCCTACCGCGGGCTTACTACAGGTGTAAGTGAAAGCAGTGCGTAACCCACCGGTTTAGTGACTGGGCTGATCCAGACTGGAACCACTTGGAAACAGTTTAGCGCAGCCACGTCGGAGGAAGTCCCTCTTCCTCCTAAAGACGGCGATTTTTAAAAGGCAGGTTTTGCACAGGCTGGGTTGATGCTACATCACTTTCCCTGCGAAACGCTGCAGAAGCGCGAAGCGAGCGGCGGGTTTGAACAACTCAGTCCTTCACAGAAGGGGAAGTTGCTGCTGTCGTCACCTCAGCAAGTCCTTTGTCGCCGGCTGTCTCTGCACCCCGGGCATCAACGGTCTGAGCAGAGCTTTGCTGAGCCATGGGGCCCGGGTTGTTTTAATATCAAGTCGATGCCGGCTGACCTGGGCGTGCGATAGCTTTTGCACCATCAGGCACTCCCGTGCAGCCCAGGCCGCAGGGTTTTGTGAGCTGAAGGTCTTTTAGAGCAGCTGAAAGTGGAACTGCTTTCCACAGCGTTGTGATGCCGTCCCACTAGTTCTGTTTTCTGTTTGGAAGCTGGACAGATGCAAAGAAGTGCCATTGGCTGTGTTTTGACCTCCCCAGCAGCCAGACCAGTGCTTTCCCTGTGCTCCCCATCCAGCGCTCGGCTGACAGGACAGTGTGTGGGTTCTATGGAGCCTCACAGGCTCAAACCCAGCCAAGGATGAGACGGACAAATGGCACTAATAGTGCAACTGTAAAAAGTCTGTCACTTGCTGCCTCATCCCACCTAAAGCCCATCACTTGTATTTCGGTTTGGCTGGAGCCAAGCTCTGTTGCGTTGGTAGCCATGGCCGGCTGCGGAGGTGCCCTCCCAGGGGACACCCAAGTGAGACAAAAGCCTGTGGCAGCCACCAAGAGCCCTGCTGCAACAGGCAAAAGCGCCAGTGCCCGCTACAGGGGTGGGTGCTGTGCGTACGCACAAGGTGGGGCAGGACCAGGGAGGGTGACGTTGTTCTCTCGTCCTGTCAAGGGGAGCTGTAACCCCGGTGCCACTTGCCTTAACAGAGCCCTTCTCCTACAGGCTGGTTTTGGAGGGAGTGTGTGACCAATGCACTGATTTCCTCAAAGTTTCACTCCCCCACAGATACAGGGCAGCAAGAGAAGAGTTCCTGGCCAGCCCTGCTGCTGCGGTGGTTTCACGCTATACAAAGGAAATCCCGAGTCTTTGGACCAGGAAAAGAAAATAGGAGCAAATACAATAAACAATCGTAGCTGTGGCGAGAGCTGAGGCGGGCGACAAGGGCTCTGGTTCTGCTCCCAGGACCGTTGGCGCCCGGTCTCTACGGACTGCGAGCGTGCAGGCTCCCCCCCTAAAGCCACCGCGTCTGGGCCTGCCCCATCGCCGCCTGGAGGCAGCCGCTGCTCGGGGGCGACCGCCGAGGGGACTGCGAAGGGGACGCCAAAGGGGCTTGGACACGCACGGTACGTCTCCTGCCTGCAGCACCTGCCCCCGCCGGCGTTCCGGCGGCGGTACCTGCCGCCTGCTTCTCTGGTGCGGGCAGGGTCACCGGGGCAAAAGGCAACGGACGGAGAAAACCAAGAAATTCCGCCGCAGAGAAGGGGCTGACGGACGGCGTGGGCTGACGAGGCGAGCGCGCCGCCGGATCGCTCACGGGGGGTGTCGTGCTGCTGTTACGGGTGTTGCTAGCGCAGCTACACCGGCCTTAGTCTGACTGTCTGGATGTACCATTAAACGAGTTTGACTGTGTTGCCTGATGACAGCTGAGTGGTTTCGGCCTCGCGTGTAGTTTGGTGCCCCCCCAGGGGCTCCGTTAACGACAAGTCTGGACGGGGAGAGGGAAGTCGTTGTGCGTGGGGACAGCGCGGGTTCGTGCTGGAGCGGGTGGTGACGACACTCCCCTGGCGCAGGGAAACAGGCGGTGGGGTTTTCCCACCTGGTTCTTGCACTGTCGGCATGCTGACCCCCCCCCCCCCCCGATTTACCAGCCCATGGGAAACCAGACTGTGGACTCAGGTAGCAGGGACTGTGTTCGTGTTGTCTCCTGAAAGAGAGGGGGTGAAAACGAAATCAGAGCACGGACCCAAGAGGCAGCACCCACCAGAGCCCACGCTCACTGTTAAAGGGCTCCTTCACGCTCCCCAGACAGACCCATTTCTGAGTTCCAGAAGCAGGGTCAGGAGCTACTGGGGGTATTTCACAGTTAGGGAATAACAAGTCCCCAAAAAACCAGAGACAACAACCACGGGGGAGAGCGCTGTGGAGATTGCTCAGCGCTGGGTTTTGCCCTGACTCTGTAATTCTTTTGGCTTTTCACGAAAAGGCATATTAGTAATACCCAGTCATGCAGCAGGTTAAAGGCCGTACTCACCCTGCACCAAACACAGACAAAAAGCTTTTGCTGGCTCATATAAACTGCTGTAGAAATGCCAGTTTGAATTCCACCACACCCCCCCCCCCCCAGTTATAATTCCTATGCTATTCCCAGGCTGGAGGATAAGAAATTCAGCGAAGGCAGCAAAAAAAGGGCATTGCCTTCAGTGATAGGCATTATTTACACCCACCCTGAATTAGCATGAACTGTTCATAACAGCAGGCTCTGTTCTCTTGCATCTGCTAACGTGTACGGCCACTGCCAGGTGTGCAAAGAGTTTGAAGACCAACAGAAATATTGTGATGGGCTATCTGTGTGCCAATGGAAACAGATGGTTTCAATAAATAACCGTGTCTCTGCGGTGTTTCTATCCAAACATTGCAGCAGAGACCCTTCAAGTGAAACTAAGCACAGAAAAACCAGCCAGCAAAGCCGACCGCAGTTACCGTCCCTGTCCGGTCCAGCAGAGCGCCCAGAGCAAACAGCAGGCAGATTGCAGGCTAAGTGGGCCGTAAGAAGACTCAGCAAACGAAGGCAGCATTAATGACATCGTGACGCTTGCCTAAGTAAAATATATTGATTTTTCATTTCTTCAAACTGTTCCCCTTGACTTACGGCTCGTATCAACCTAAAGCTGCTCTTGAAGAAGCGTCGTTATTCGTTGGCTCCCGACAACAGCGTTCAGGGCTAAAGCTAGCGAGCGATGAGAGTGGAAGGCTAAGGTGGTGGGAAGAGGGTGGTGTGTTAGGGGACATCATCTCAAGCGTGCCAGCGTAAGAAATGTCAGCAGTGTTTGAAAGGAGCAGAAAGGTCGAGGGCCTACAACAGGAACAAAGCCGGTACTGAAGAGATCTCGGTGCCTGCTGCGGCCACCGCAGGCGCCTGGGGACCCTGCGCAGCCCCTTCACGCCTCGTTGACACCTGCCTCTTGCCACCTCGCTGGGTGCTCCTAAAGGCCACCCCGCTGGGCGTTTGTCACCCCACCGCCCCCCTCTGGAGGAGCAAGACGTGTCTCCAGCCGGGTGGTCCCGGAGAGACCGACACGCAGGTGCCCCAAAGAGCAGCTCGTGCCCGGGGCAGCTGCCCCGCGCCGTGTGTCCCCAGCCCATCCTTGGTGCCCCCGTGGTGGCTGCCTGGCCCTCGGCCAGCCACCTCGCTGCCGCCTGGCCCCGCAGCCCGGGGGGATGCCAGCAGCCCCGCAGCCCGGGGGGGATGCCAAAAGCCCCGCAGCCCGGGGGGGATGCCAAAAGCCCCGCAGCCCGGGGGGATGCCAGCAGCTCCGCACGCCGGGGGGGATGCCAGCAGCCCTGCAGCCCGGGGGGATGCCAAAAGCCCCGCAGCCCGGGGGGATGCCAGCAGCCTCGCAGGCTGGGGGGATGCCAGCAGCCCCGCAGCCCGGGGGGATGACAGCAGCCCTGCAGCCCGGGGGGATGCCAGGAGCCCCGCAGCCCGGGGGGATGCCAGCAGCCATGCTCTCCACCTCGTTCCTGCGTTGCTTCCTTGCTCCATGGCCCATCCACCTCTCCCCTCTTGCCGCTCGCCCCGAGCAGCGTGTCTGCAGCCCCAGCCAAGCCCCCCCCCCATCGTGTCCCTTGTCCCACGGCAGGGAGCGCTGGATGGGCCAACCTGCCACGAGTCCAGCCAAACTGAGCCCGGGTGCAGCCACTGCCAACCCCAGCCCTGGTGGTTCTGCAGAGCCTTCAGCCAGGGCTGGCCTGGGCACGGCAGGGAGGGGTCCTGCTCCCACCCTTCTGGGTAGCTTTAGCCTTACCAAGTGATGTATTCCTTCCCTTCTTATTTCCTTTCTTTCTCTTCCTTTCTTTTCTTCCCTCTCTCTCTTGTTTTCCTTCCTCTCCTTCCCTTCCCTCTTTGCTTTTTTTTTACTTTCCTTTTGCATTAATTCATTGCCTTCTCACTTCCCAGATACATCTGGCTAGTACAGCTTGTTCAGAAAACGTAGGCTTCTGTCACTGCCCCGTGTTTCCCTGCTCTGACCAGCACTGAGAGTTGTAAATCCTTGATCGGTGAGGTGATTCACAAGCTCCTCTGCTTTCTACTTGTGGTTTTTAACATGTGCTGCAATTTACGGACAAAAATTCTTCTTCCTCATTATCTGGCAACCCGGTGACATTACAGAAATAAAGCTCGGTGTGGGCATTCATTTGTGACAAGGACGTCGCTGCAATGTTAGCGATTGGCCATTAGCTCTGCAATGTTGTAACAGCTGAAACAAAGCCATGAGCGAGTCGTTTCGACGGCGGCATTTCTGCCAGCGACATTATTTCTCATTATTCGTCTAATGGTGCCTAGAAGGCCAGCACAGATCGGGAAAGCACAGTGCTTGGGCGCTGTAAACACACACCCTCTGCCCCATTCATCTGAGTAACGAGAACATCAGCAGCACAGCGAGACGTGAGGGGTGACCTGACACTGCCCGGCACAGGGGACACGCCGCAGAGCGTCATTTCACCTCTTATTTCCCCCCATACCCCTCCTCACCTTACCCCCCCCTGCCCAGGAGCAACAGCACAAGGTGTTGAGGTGAAGCCCCTGAAGCCTGGGTTCAGGTCACCCCTTAACCTGAGTTGTTTGGGTCCCGCGGTTTGATTCAAACGTAATCGAGAGGGCAGTAAATGGTGTAATTAGAGCTCTTTTAAATTCAGAATTAGTCTGATGGAGCCCGGATCCCAGCTACACAGGACATCTCAGAAGTGTCTTGGGAGCAACGGCCAAGGCAGGAGCACAGCAGCCCTTTCTCAGCTTTTGTTGGTTTTAATCATTTCTCTTTGCGTTTAATAATTTCTCTCTCTGCTTTCCATCCTTTTCATTTCCGTGCCAGCAGCCGGTGCAGGTGCAGAGAGCACCGCATCGCCCCGGCCGAGCAGGGCCAGCCCGGCTCCACAGCCTCCTCATTTCACCTTCTCTGGCTGGAGAAAACAGAGATGAGGCCCTTTGGTTTGCAGGGCTCCTGGCTTTCACTTGCAAACTCCTTTCCAGCCCACTCCCTGCTAGCTGTCAGCTCGGACCCAGCATTAATCACGGCCGTTCTTCATTTCCACGGGGACCGGGGTGCCTCCCCGCATCCAGTTCTCAATCATTTGTCTGCGCACGTCCTCCCAGACCTGGGGCAGGTTTCCACAAACATCTGCAAAGCTCCCTCCTTAAAACCTGCCTCTTGCTGTGGCACAGAGGCTGTCAGCTCTCCCGCTCTTCCTCCTGACCATTTTCTCTCACTCTTCCTCTGCCTCCTGCTGTAGCCGAGGTTCCATTTAGCAGTCCCAGGCAAGCGGAGGCGTGTTACGAGCGCTGTAAATTAGCAGTGAGCCAGGCGTAGAGGTTAAACCTGCTGTGAGGGATGGTGGGGAAAGGCACCGTTTCCCGGAGCGATGGATATGGTGGTACCGAGCTGCTGGTGCACGTGGTACTTCGCGGAAGACATTCACAGGAATAAAACCTGAGCTCTTGAGTGAACAGCGCTGAGCAATCAGTTAGGAGCTATGACAACAAAATGAGAGCAGTGAGGGGAAAAACTGTGTCTATCTCAGACTAGACAGCAAGTGGGAACTCCCTTGGGGTAACTGTTTTAATGGAAGGGACGAGACCGAGCAAATCTCCTCTTCGGAGCTGCTGAGAACCAGCCAGACACAAAGCACAGACTCATAGAATCACTTAGGTTGGAAAAGACCTTGAAGATCAAAATCCCTGGCCCACCTCTCCTCATTCCCTGGCCTGCAGCAAGGATTTCACCCCACATTTCTTCCACGCAGAGGTTTCTGTTGGCAATACTGCACAGCTCTAGGGGCCTGCAGTCAGAGGGAAATACCGTGTGTTAAACGACACCTTGCTGGCCACAACTGTGAGGGCACTCGCACTGCCCTCGGGAAAGGTGCTGGGGCTTTGTTCTGAAGATTAACTGAACCAACTCTGGCAGCAGCAGCATGGGGAGAGCCTCCTTCAAAGCCTACTGGAGTCTACGGGGAATTTTCCTCTGAATTAATCAAGCAAACATCTCGGCACTTTTGTCCCCATCATAAACTCTGCTTTCAGTTTTTTGACTCTTCCGCACAAATCATCTCAGAGCTGAGTCCCCTCTCAGCTTTCACTGCAGATTTCCCTCTTTCCTTTCGCCAGGCTCCCTTCAGCCTCGCTAGCCAAACCCCTCCCAGGCGCAAGCCTCTGCGAGCCCTGGTAAGCCACCTTGGGGACACAAGAGGGCCAGATCCACTCTTGCCTCCAGGCAGCCCAGCCTTCCCTCAGAGCTGAAAAGCTGGGGACAAGCAGGGAGCGAGTGCATCGGGCTCTTCTCCAGGCTGCTGAGTGAGAAGCTGGGTCAGGGTTTTGTTCTTTCTGGATGCGACGTACCCGCATATTCCCAGTTTCATCAAGTTTATGTACCGACTACTACCCTTCATCCTCACCTCACTAAAGTCAGGCAGGGTTTTACTGTTGACTTGCAGGATTTCAGCCTTTCTTGGGAAATAAAACACCAGACCAAGCACCACATGTATTTCACGGCAGCTTTACTACTTAGCGGGGAAAAAGAAAAAAAACCAACCCACCCTACGTGAAATGCTCCAGAAAGAACACGGTTGCTTAGGCAGCAGCATGGCTGCCTGGGAGGGATGGTATCTCAAGTGTACTTGGTATCTCAAGTGTACTTTATTGAGCTAAAAATAAGTTTATTAAAGGAAAACAAAGTCTACATCCAACAAAGATGTGAGAAGGATAACGGCAAAGAGATGAACCCACAACGGAACAGGAAAAAGCCCCGTTTCCCAGGCTGTAGGCTGAAACTACAGGAGGGGTGAGGTTCTGCTACTGAGAAATGAAAGGTTTTTAGGAACTGAGTGTATTAATAAGAATATTCTCAGGAAACCCTCGACTACAGCAAAGTTCACATTAACAACGCAGAATTAAAAGAAAGGGCTACATCATATGAGCCTTAGTCATGACTGTACTAAATTCGTACGCAATTAACCCTTGTGCTCGGGGCTGTTCCTCTAGCCTGTACTCCAGCAGAGCCGTCCCGCACTCGCCCTGCGAGGCACATCTAAAATTAGCCACATTGGCTGGGCAAGAGTTGCACAATCCAGCCACAAATTAGCAGATCCAGTGCATGGTGCTCGACATTGTCCAAAAGTCCGTAGTTCCCACTCAAAAATAAAGCTGGTCTGGAGCTAGAACTTGGCAGAAAAACAAGTGAAACCTCAAAATAGTACGTGGCTGCACGCTCTCAGTACTGAAAGTGCTAGCTAAATGATTTAATTAGCTTCTGCTAATGAAAAGCAAATTTTTAATGCTCTCTCCTCCCGATTTTCATCTTGCCAAATGTTAAGAGAATGCATTTTCAGATGCCTGAACTCTTCGTAAACCCCAAACAGTTGGAAGCCTCACAATAGCAATAATCACAAGTGTCCGGCCTTCATAGTCCTGCCATCTTCATCAACGCAGGTTGTTCTCTGACAGCGCTCAGAGAAACGTATGTTGAAAAGCGACGGGAAGAAAGAAGCTTGGTCCGTGGTTCGTGGTTGCCATTTCCATGGTGCCTTAATGCCCTGAATGCAGCCCCCTTTCAGCCTCAAACTGCTCTTCAAAATCCAGGCTTTACACGGAGGTGACCCAAACTGGCCAGCTAGTTGACAGCTGTCCAGCAACAAATACCCGGGGGGGGATGCCGGGGGGAGAACACCCGTGAAAGTTAAACTTTGATTTCATTTCAGTGAGGGAAACAGCCTTTGCCTGTCAGTGCTGTGCCTGCTCCTCCAGCCTTGCTCCCATCAGAAGTAAGGGAGGACACATCCCTTCCCACCCAGGAACCCTTTTTTTATTAAAGCCCACCTCCACTTAGAACCCAACGGGAGAAAAAAAAAATCTGTTTTCTTTCAAACTGAGCAATCTGCACTTCTTTTCTTCCTCTCTCCAGGAGCATCAGTCTTATCTTCTGGATGTGCGTTAGATTTTTTAGAGAGAAAGCAGGGGAAGAAGGGTTCTTCTCTCCCGAGAGCAACGGCATCTTTGGCTTAAGCCATCCAGGCAAAGATGCCGAGAAAGTAATGCCAAACCACTTGAATGGTTAACCTTTGAAGCCGTTCCCTTTGCCTGCTGCATGGCGGGTTTGATTTCTCAACCATACAGCTGTGTTCAAAAAAACACCTGGAAAATACTCTCAGGAGAAGCACTGGTGCCAAAAGAGGACCTGTATTGTAGCCAGAGCTTCTCGAAATCAATACAAAAAACAAATACCATTGGAAGTGTTTCTGAAAGGAGACACGCTTTGTACGACCACAACTCCGTTGCATTTCTAACTCCCAATTCTCTCACTAGCATTCGTCTGTGACAATAGATTGATGAGCGGCTTTTTTGGACGAAAAAAAAATAAATTCACGGAGTGGGGCTGCTCCCTGTTACTCTGTTCCGATTGCTTCTCAGGCGCTTGTTACTAACGGGGAAAAATCCCTGCCCTTTTCTTCTTCAGAGAGCACTGGAAATGCAGAACGTTTGTATTTTTGATGCATACCAAATGCAGCAGAACAGGAAGGAATTTGATTTTTGCTTTCAGGCAACTTACGCCCTATCAGTGTCTTCATTTATTTGTGCAAGCGGCAGCCGCGTCTTCCGTACTTCTGCTTTGTACTTGCAGTAAAAAACATAAAAAGCAGAGAAGGGGGACTGCGTTAAGTGGCTGCAAACAATTTTTGTGGAATCAATTAACACATTAATGAATTAAAGAGTGTTATCATTTCATATTTCTGCTCCTTGATAATGCCAAACGAATTGGAGGGCAAAGATTTTCACGGTTGTGAGCTTTGCTAATTATTTGTCTTATGTTGTTGTCCCAGGAAATGGCCATCAAACAGCGGTGAGGAGGGAAAATACAAAGCAAGGCTTATTTACCACATGTATGAGACACTCGGCAGCACCCAGGGAAAAGGCGTTCCAGATGGGAACCAATACACCAAAGCCCTTCTGGGCTCTGTTGTTGCCCAAAACGTAGGAAGAAGGACGCTGCCGAAGAAAGCAGCTGAGGAGCAGGAGGGAAGGAAGGAGGATTGACTTGGGAGGAGAGGCAAAATATCTGTCCAGCACTTGCTTAATATATCACTGTCATATTCACAAATTCTACATTGACTAAGTCAGAGGTGAAA
This sequence comes from Leptosomus discolor, assembly GCF_034619465.1. Taxonomy (NCBI): domain Eukaryota; kingdom Metazoa; phylum Chordata; class Aves; order Leptosomiformes; family Leptosomidae; genus Leptosomus; species Leptosomus discolor. Next base: position 47,449,292 of record NC_141399.1, on the reverse strand, counting down.
AGGGAGAAGGGAGCTAAGCACAGGGAGGGATGAGGAGTTCCTAACCCAAACCCAGCTCTTCCAGTTTTCTAATGATAAGGCTGCAAAATATCTGCTGAATCGTATTTCCCTTCACTTTCCATTTGACTCTACAGCCCCCCCTCCATGTATTTCACTGCTAGGGGCGAGCAGTGGTGCCAGGAAACCAGACTCAAACAGGAGGTTATTGCTTCATGACTCTTACAGACATGTGGGTTTGAGGTTTGGGGGGTTGTTTTTTGTCCTCTCATACTGATGATTTTAAATAAATAAATAAAAACTACTCAATGCTTAGAAAAGGGTTGCTTCCACCTAGATACCCTGATCAAACTCATCCAGTGGAGCACCAACAAACGTATTTCAGCTGGAAGCAAGATGCAGCGAATCCAGAGGGATTTCATCACATCATAGGACTATTTTCATTTCAGTGGACACATACATCATACCTGTCATACAGACAGAAGTACCGTTCTCTCTATGGCATTCAGTAAGGCACTTCCAAGTGGCCAAGCAGCTGCAGAGACCTCCAGAACAAGCACATAATGCTCTTACAGCAGTAACACAGTACTTTTGTCCAACCCAGAGTCAAGGGTCAGAGTATACACAGGCATAAAAGTGTATGAATTCCCTTCTCCATCCAGGCATTACCCTTAGGTCCCCATTTTGCTGAGTGCCAAACTCAGAGGGAGCCAGGAGGTGATATGGGAGAGGTAGGGTGTACAGCAGAAAGTTGTGTGGGTGGCTGCGGGGAGGGGAAAAGGAGGGGGTGAGAGTGGTGTTTAATTTCTTCATCTCTAAATAAGACTCTTCTAGTTTCTATCACAGTTCTTTTAAAATCATTTGGAAGCTGGGAACGGGGGAGAAGAGACTTCCAATAGCTACTTCCTAAAAGATGATGACTCAGAAGAGCTGTGGCTGGGGAATTTTGATTGAAAAATCTGCATGGCATAGAAGTTTTCACTCAAAATAACAAGAAGGAAAAAAAAACCCTTAGGTTACGGTAGCAAACAGGTTAGTGAGCAAGCACACATCTGGTCTGAAAATACTTCCTAATGCAAAAGCCCAAATGAGCCAGACTTGCTACATGACAAGGAAAACACCTGCATTTGCCTTGCAGGTCCCCCAACTCTTACCAACCTTGTACTATTTTATGCTTTTCTTAGGATCTTAGAAATTTCAAAGGTTCACGTACGAACAATATCAGCAAAAAGAACTTCAGGATTTCATGCCAGAAATAACGGCTTAAAGGTCACCATTTGCAACACACCCCATTATTTTGTGGCACCAAGTTCAGCAGGCCAAAAATAAGCTCTTCTTTCCTGTCCATGCTGCAGCCATTCCTACTTGCCCAGGTGGTAAACACTAGAGGGGAGACGTGGGCGGGAGGGACACGGTGCCCTTGGCAGCACAGGGCGAGGACAGAAGCAGAGGAGAGGGGAGCAGCAAACAACGCATTTGCCTGGCTGGGATGTTGGGAGGAGTGTGGGGTGTTACTACTGATGTGATGCAAAAGACAGGACATCGCTACAAAGACGGCTATAAATAGCAAAATATAGAAACAATCGAATAAAGATCTCACACGGTCAGGCTGGAAAAGATAAGAAGGCTCTTGTACAGGCGGGGGGAGCCTGTGGACCACCTGTGGCCACAGCAGGACCGTGCCGAGCGCTGTGGACTCCCGCACCCTGCGTGCACCACCTTTTGAAGCCGCCCGGGTACCTCCGCAGCTCCGTGCCCCGCAGGGCCTCACCCCCACCGACCCGCCCGGGGAGGTGCCCCGCGGGCGGGGGCCGTTTGCAGCTTGGGTTTGGGAGTAACACCTCCCGCGTGGGCAGGGGGAGGTGAGCTCGCCCCGCAGCCACGCCGGCCGCCGCGGCGGATGGAGGAGGCGGGTTGTACTTTCTGAGGAAAGGCGCGTTGGCCGGGAGCGGGAGGGTGTGAGCCCGACTGACAAAGCAAGGAACTGTTCCGGAGCTGGGTGAACAGGGGTAAGGAGCGAGGCAACACCTTGTCTTTCACCAGGGAAGCAAAATTAGCCGTTCTTACCATTGGCCAGATGGACCTTTCCGGGTGAGATAACACCAAACGTTCCTCTCTCTCTTGCAGGGGCTTGATGCTCACAGGTTTAGAGCAGGTCTCCTTTGATACCTGTGATAGAAAATAAAAAGAAAATTGTACGGGGAGTTTAGAAAGGATTAGTGATGAATGGGACAGGCTCAGCACCGCAGCGACCTGGGAGCAACAGTTACCCACGAGGGAAGGGGTTCCCAGGCTCCCAGCAAGATCAGGTTGGAAGCAATCTGCAAAAAAAGGCCTTTTTTTTTTTTTTTTTTACAGAAAGAATTGCAACAACCCCAGGAAGATTTCCCTATACATATAATGTAATACTTGTATATATAAACACAGGACCAATGGGGAGGGAAAGGAACCTCGATGCTCCATTGGCGGGGAGGATCCATTCCATGTGCAGAGATTTCCTCCTCTCCGTTACCCACTTTGAAAACGAGCTTAACATCACGCTCATCTGCTCCACGATTAGCATTTCAGCTTACTGAGGAGACAGAAAGTACCAAAATGTGAGAAATAGTTAATTAAATTTAAATTTAATTCATTAAAAAAATGAGCTCTGAAGCAAAATTGTGTCAATTACCCCTAACTTCTCAGTAGGCTAAATGCAGAGATAATTGGTGCTACAGCCAGCCAGGCAGAAGCTCTCATGGAAACCTGTGATTAAAGGCCAGATCCTGCCCTTCACTGCCCAGACTGAGGTAGAAATGCCCCTGCCTGGTGGGAGCAGGACAGCAGCAATGCCTACGGACTCTGCTCCGGAGCAAACGCCTCTGGCAGGGTTTGGGGCCCCGCAGCCGGCGGGGAGCAAGGGGGAATATTTACTTTGGCTGAGCAGGCTGGCTGGAGCACACGGGTGGCCCCATGTTTGCCAGGACAGCCCCGAAAAGGAAATCGTATTGTTTGTGTTCAAAATCATTTCGTTACGCTTCAAAGCAGCAAATATCCCAGAGAGGAAGGCTCTGCTGGAAAGGGCCACATACACGACCACGAAGGGTCCATAGTGCATCAGATAAAGCTAACTGAGGATGATAAAAAGGTACAGAGGACTCTCTGGGAGCAGGCTGCAAGGACAGCTATGAGGGTTTTTTTGGTTTTGTTTTTTTTTGCCTTAAATCCCAGAGGCATGAAGCAGCCTGTGTTAGATGTTCGCCACGTTTCCACTCAGGTGACAAGGGGACAAGGGCAGACCACAGGCTTGCTTGTGCACAAAGATCCTCGCTCTGCCTGTACAAAATATGTTTTCCAAGAAAATGAAGGATAGGAAAGGTACTACGGCTTTTTTTTTTTTTTTCCCAAATAAAACCCAAAAGTAACCACCTAGAGAAGAAATTTAAGGTCCCCTCCAAAGCCCTCAGAACAAGAGGAAGCCTTCGGTCTCACCTTTGGACAGGTTTAATTTCTCTTTGCAACCCAAGCACTAACAACCCAATTTCGCAGCTCTCTGGGCTTTCACTACGGAGACCTCAGATCTTGCTGGTGTACATCTGGCTTTTTCCCGGCTGAAATCTGCTGTTAGAGAAGGTTGGAGCTGCCTCCACTGTCCAGATTTCACAGGCTCCTTTTCCACCATTTCCTCCCACTTGCATGTCCGATGCTACATCTATTGTCAGGGCTCTTATTAATAAACCAGCACCGCTTCAAGGCTGCGCAGTGGCGTACCCATCTGAGCTTTTGTTATCTCGCAGTCCCTCAGGGCTCATTAAGGTCTGAATTAGCTGACTGTCCATGGCCCTAATTAGTACTTCAGCTCTCTGGGAAGCATCCAGGGCTTTTTTAACCATTGCTCCTCACCCGTGGCATCAGCTCCCTTCTGTGATTTGGAGCGTGCAGTCTGCAACAGCTTTGAAACTAACTGAGACAGGCATTTATCCCCTCGCCGCTCTGCACTGCTTTTAATTATTATTAATTGTCACGGCCAACCCGGGAAAGTGCCCAGTCAGGGTGCACTGCAGGATGCTACGAAAAACACAACTTGGGTTTGGTTTGCGAGGCTGTTCTCCTGAAGAGCAGAGGGAGGGAGTTAGGTACAAACACCTGGTGTGGTGCTCTACGACGGACAGGGTGAAATACGGGAGGGGTTCCACCCGAGAGCGTGGCTGTATATAGGAGTCAGTCCTTGCCAACCTGGAGGAACAGTATTTGATCTGCCCTTTCTTGTGGGCTTGGTGGAAAAAAGCAAGGGCCCCATCACTCTTGCAGCTCCACTGCCATTGCTGTGGTTGGGCTGATCTGCACGCACCGGGACGCGGACCCTGTGAGGTTTGGTTGCTTGCTTTGAAGCTGAGCTGAGAAATATTAATTTCACCCTCGCTGCAAAACTTGAAAGAAAAATGAAAAAAATATTTACTCTGTGTTGAATATGGAAAAAGGTGAGTCTTCACTACAAGGCAACCACAACATCACATGTACCACAGTCTCTGTGTGTGTGTACGTAAAACAAGTACATAATTTAGCCTGGGAAACTATCAAAACTGATTATTGACTGGATCTTGTTCTCAGCATTGTGTCAGAGGGCCTTATCAGAAATATCTCACTGCAGATCTAAGCCTCTCACTGAAAGAGTAAGACCAGGAGCCTCCCATGCTGAGAGCTCTATAATGACTGCTAACAAACCACGCAACACCTCTGTGTCTTGATAGAAAAATGAGGGCAATACCTCAATTATGATGCAGTTTGGGATCCCCAAACAGCGGCTCCTGTATTGAGATTCCCAAAGTATCACCGTTTTTCAATGGGAATTTCTAGGCAAGCGTATGCAATACCTGCTCATGGACCTCCACAGCACCAGGGATACCTGGGGGACAGAGGAGTCCTACAAATAAGATGAAAATGTGTACCTGTGCTCTCAGTACACTTCGATAACCTGGGGACATGCTCGTTTCAGCTAAAGCATGTGGCAGTAATGCAGAGTGCTAAAGGGGGAACTATGCTGGAGGTGTCCAGGAGGTCTGGGTCACTCATCAGACCCAACGGGACGACGAACAGAAGCGAGGAGCTGGGCTTTATACCGAGCACAGCTCCAAGGCTCTCACAGCACTATGGAAAACCATTTTGGGCTGCTTGCAGAATGGGAACAGGCTGACGGTACAATAACATCTAGAAAGAGCAGCAGCCACGCACGCTCCCTGCCCATGCCCAGGGGAGGAAAAACCTGCTTGTTGAAAAGAGGCGCCACAGCAACAGCAGAAATTCCCGTTGAAATACAAAGTCTGACTCGGGAGCTGAGCTGCAGGATCACCTGCACCAGCACAGAGGCAGACGTCGGCCTGCTCAGCGGCTGAGGAACGGGAGCCATGGGATGCAACGGGGATTCTAACTGTGAGGTCACCTCTTTGGGCAACTGGCACCATTCGCTCTGAGGACAACACGCTGCGGCGGTCTGCAAGCTGCAGACTGACGGCTGCTTCCTACCAGGAAGGTAGGTGGTGAAAAGACCGACCAGAACAGGCCCAGGTTGTGTTGCATTTATTAATTTGGACACCAAACCTTCCCAATCATGCCCACATCACTGCTGCAGGCAGTGACCTCACGGCATAGCTGGCAGCGACCCAACAGACCAGCTTCATTCGCAAACTGTCAATGTAAGCGAAACGATGGGCTCGGGCGCTCCAGGATCAGAGCGACACTCTGTCACGAGCTCTTAGCAACCACCAACGAAACAAACGGCTCCTCTACTTAGAAGATTTCCAAGCTCATTGTTGAGAAAAAGTCTTCGCATTCCCCAGGTCCCCTAGAGCGCCACAATCAGAAAGTCGTCCAGCTGCATAACCGCACAGAAAGACAGCTGAGTGCTCACGCCTCTCGCTGCAACCGAAAGGGTGTGCCTCGCCGAGCATTAGGCCTGCACTGCCACCGGTAAGAAATGGGAAAAATATTCCACGCGCCCTCTGTAAATTTGAGAAAAGCCCTGCTGCAAACACTGTTTCAGGAGGGGCTGGCCCAAACTTGCATTTTTTTTCTCTCCTGGACGCAGCTTTGGCACACTGGAAAGATGACAAGCTGAACTTTCGGGAAGTGTGGTGCAACCGAAGCTGCTTACCCATCCAAGATGATGTTCAGACCCTGCTGGGTTCATAGAGTTCACCAAGGAGTCACAGCAGCTTTTATCCAATACTAGAAACAAGTATGAACAGAGACTTAGATCTGCAGTCCCACTTTCTACAGCAGCACTGAAAAATGTCAGGAAATGATCCCAGACCAGAACTTGGCTTCTCGTGGCTGTAATACCAGGGTGAAGAAAGCCACACAAAACAGAGATGAAGACTTTCTCCTGTCAATACTTATACTCCTGCCAGCAAGTACATTAACATGATCTCTGCTGATCCGACTTAAAAAGAAAATACCTATATTTATCTTTGAAAATAGCCTTGGTGTCAAAGCTTTGTGTCCTGTAGAGGACACAGCTAAGTACCCCTGGATTCTCCAAGCTTTGTGTCTAAGTAGCCCTGGATTCTCCAAGCAGAGCACAAGATCCCTTTGCTATGGATCTTACGGTGTCTGTCTCACTTGCCTGGCGATCAGTCTCTTGCTTTTTCCCTCGTTTGTAGCGGACAGCTGAAGATGGGGGCACTACAAAATAAGGCAAATTATTGACGTCTCTCTCTGTTAACCCCCACCTTTGGTTCATGAACTCGCTGCCTCTCACAGTAACTCTCCAAGACGGGAACAGATTTTTAGTGCAGTTGCTTGCAGGGCTTCACGAGGTCGGGCCCCGTCTGCAACCGTGGGTGCCACGGCATTAGCAGGGGTCGGAACAGATGCTGGACGCAGCTTGCAGCGTAGGCAGTCATGGGCTCGCATTATGCATACAGCTCTGATTACCGCAGAAGTCTAGGCCTTCTGCAATCAGGCCAGCTTATGGCTTTAGGCTTCCCACTTGAAATTAAGTTAAAAATAGTTGGCCTTTGTTTTACTGAAAGCGTGGGCAGCGGTGACCTTTCGCGTCTGTTAAGCATCTCCTGCAACATGCCCCTTAACATTTAGAAGATGCGTCTCTCAACTCCAACGAGCTGCTCTCACTCTGCTCTCTAGACCGACGGTTTTAGCTTGTGGTATTTTCTTTTAGGACCAGCCCCGCTGTGGAGCACTGAGCAGCTCATACAGACTGTGGCGAGACCAAGCCATGCAGTCAGCAGGGAAACCCTCCTCCGGCATTTCCAGCACATGCAGATCTGGGCACATCACCCCTGCTGCCCCTGGGCTATTCTCCACACCAGAAGCTGAGTTTGGCTCCCACTGCTTTCTTAGAGATTTGGCTTTCCATCTTCTCCTGCAATGCAGAGTTCCCATGCATCCTGGTAGCTCCATTAGGGATAAGCTGAGGCTCACAGTATGTCTGAAGAGATGTGTTTCTTTCCATGCTTTGCACCCAGCAGAGGTGGGCAGTGTACGGCTACAGCCAGGACAGGCACCTGAATAAAGAGCTGTGGACATCCCTCCCTCTTGGATGTAAGGTTCACCCCGTCCACCCAACACCCATTCCTCAGCAAAAGTCCTCCCTAGTGGGAATTTTCAGGTCTTTTATTTAATCTGATCTTCAAGAGACGAGCTGCCACGCAGAGAATGTTCCTTATATGGGCTGTCATTAGTCAAAGGTCGGCCAAAGACGGCTGCTAAACTTTCTTTTAAAAGAGCATTGCAGCACACCAGATTTCACTAACAATGTACATACTTTTGGTGGCAGCACTAAAACCAGAGGAACTAGCCCATGGAGGCAGGCAGGAAAAGCTTGTGGTCTCAGACTTTGCAGGGAGTCAGATGGAGAACATGGATACAACAGGAAGGAGCTGAACCAAAATATAACAATCCTCTAATTTTATTGACCACAGTAAGTGAAATGCAAAACACAAAGGCACAGCATAGAAACTGCAGACTAACGGCAGCCACAACAGTAGCAGATGCCTTAATTTTGTCATTCCAAAACATCTGTCTGTAAGAAGTGTTTCCTCAAAGAATCCAAGCCAGAGCAGCATCAACGAAGGCAAAAAATGTGAGTCAACATGTCCATCTACAGTCAAATTTTCCCACCAGCTCGCATCTACCCAAACCAGTAATTTCCCACCAGCTTGCATATACTCAAAATAGGAGTCAGCAGTGGAGACTAAGACACGCAGAGGCTTCATGTCCCAGAGCAATCCAATCTATGGCCAACGCTGGTCCTGCTTTGAACAGCAGGATAGGTGAGACAAGCTTCAGAGGTCCCTTCCAACACTCAGTTATCTGGTGAGGCTATTAGAAACTATTTTGCTATTTCAAAACGTTGTGCTTGTCCCATGATTTTCTGTTTCTTTTCTCTCTGCCCTAATGATAATACCAACAAGTCTGGAGCGCTGTTTCCAAGTGGTTTACCTGCTTATTCTCCCGTTGGTGGGAGGAGGTGCCCCAGCCATCAGAGAGAGATGGAAGCACTGCGTCACTGTCCTTCAGAGATGTTTCACCTGAGTGTCCCAAGACACGTGGAAAACGAGCGGTGCAAGCCCCGCAGCCAGGCAGCCGCAGGAGGAGCTGAAGCAACCTGCCCCATGCAGCCTGCACTGCAGCACCACCTGCAGCGTCCCCATGCGCTGGAGGCCGGTCTCAGCTGCGGGGCTGGGATAGAAATAAAGAGCCTGGCCTTCAGGAAAGGATCCCCTGAGCACTGCAGCGGAGAGCTGGGCTGGAGCCTTCTCAGCCTGAGCCCATGCAGTATTTGCTGCTGCAGTACTTGTGAGCCAAAGTAAAGCAGCGAGCTGGGAATAACCGGGAGAAGGATTACGAGTGGCTGCGAATGAACTACATTTGCTGAAGATTGTTTAGCTTCCTCGAGCCGTCTTATTTGTGATCAGATGCGCTGCAGAACAGTTCACGCCATTTTGATGGCAGGTTGAATCCAAGCGATTCTGTATTTTTAAATGGTTAAAGAAAAATCACATCCTGCCCTTGAATGAGGTCCTGACAACAACAGTGGTGGAAATGTATCAACAATTTAAGATAATTCCTTTCAAAGAAACAAGAGTCATTTCAGTTTCTGGAACAAGCACAGAAATAATTTTCTGTGGAAGAAAACAGACACCAATAGTTACTGTCGTTGTTGCAGAAGAATTTCCTCAATTACTCATAGTGCATGGTGGGCACAAGACAGCAAACAGCAGGGATCATAAAAGTATTTCTAGTGTAACTTCCCTGAAGAAAGATCTTCAATTTTTTCACTATTAAGTACTGAGAAAATATTAAAAATGACAAAGTATCTACTAGAGAAAATAATAATACAAGCAGAAGACACTCAATTGTGAAATTAAGATACTAAATTAATTTTGTCATGTGATAGTGCTGTTTCCCAATAATCAGTGACAACTGAAGTGATACATATTATTAGGACAAAGGTTAATGCATTACAAAGAATTTACTTACTTTTCTTTCAGCACAATAAATAATTACAAATGTGGTTGAAAGGACATATTTTTCTCTGTGGTCACCAATACCTCGAACCATGGAACTGACAAAGTGTTTCCAGTAAGTGGTTGGTTCTGAACAGCTGAAAGAGGAACGAGGCTCTCCCATGAGACAGGATGACAGAGGGGGAGAAGGCAGGGTGCCCCCACCCTTCCTAGCTACCCAAAAAAGCTTCTGAGCCTTGAAAGGAGAACTGTGCCGTATGGTTTATGCTAAAGTGTAGCACAACACATGGTTTGCAAGAGAAGTCACACACGAGGAAGCAACCCAGGGCAACAGGCGACAAGTTTTTGATCGCTTGTGTAAGTACCAAAAAGCCCACGTGGCAAAGGAGAAAACCCAAAAAGGTGGTGGTGCAGACTGGTTCTCAACAACCTGCCATAACCCAGACTCAATCGCATCCACAGCGAGGAAAAGGAAGAAAAATACAGAAAAAAAAAGATGGTGTTCTGACCTATACCGAAAGGTTGAACCTTGCCTGCAGACTGGCCCCGGAGAGTTTCTGAGGAAAGCTGTACTGACTTCTGAAAAACAAAAAAGAAGGGCTGAGAAAGGCGCCTGAATGGTCACCTCGTAGGTAGCAGGATTTCCCCCAGCAAGCTGGACCTGGAGACAACTGGATGGGAGGGCCAAAGCATGAAGAAAGGATGTACGAAGTTGCGTCAAAACAGACCGCGATGCCTGCAAAGGGCAATCCCTGGTAGGTCCCTTCACGTGCAGCACCGTCTGCTTGGGCCCTCCCTGGGCATCACCTGCTGTTTGCAGCAGAGAGTGGTGGCCCCCAAGACAGAGGGGTCACCCCCTCCAATCCCTGCCAGGGATGCGTTTGCACAGGGAGCTGGATGTAAAGCCATGTTTGGGTCGCCGGCCCTTCACACCCATTTGAGGCAGACAGCTTCCCTTCGAGCATCGACTACAAAGCACAGAGCCCTTCAGCTCATTGCCCTGTTACTGAAGTTCTCGCGCTCTTTTTTTTAAGCCAATATCATGATTTTTGGAGAGGAGCGAACAGTGAAACAGCTGGTCTGGGAAAGCTTGGGGTGGACAGTACCGTGTCAAAAAGCAAATGCTGTGAAAAACCTCAGCACCCTGACACACGCCACAAATCTGCCACTCTCCATTAAAACAGCAAGGACCATTACCTATTTTCTTCATCCTTGGGTGCCTGCCATAACAACTAGATTATACAAATCAGTCACCGAAGCAATGAATATCCTGTAGCAAATATATATATATAGGACGCAAAAGCAGTGGGGAAGAAAAATCTCTACGTTCAGTTTGCCCTGCAGTTCCTTAAGGACAGAGCACAAACGAGAAATATTTAATTGTGCTCCTGACAAAAGCCTTGCTTTCTACTTTTTGTTCTACCCGCATCTATTTGCGGTTTACAACGGTTTACTTATTGCTATACCTGCCCCTCTGTGAGCATATATTGCCTATTGCCTTGGGAATTCCTGAACTCTCAGCACACTCTATTCTCCAGAACAGGACACAAGGATTTTTTCAAAACGCCTCACTGCTTCCACGTACACCACCTCACGACACCCTCCCAAGGCAGGGTCAGCCACGTAGCTCTGTTTCGGGAGGGGGGAGCAAACCAGGCTCAGAAGGAAAACCCTCAGGCCATGCAGGACAGCCACGAGTCCTCCTACGGACCTCCAAACCTCAAGCCAATGTCCACCAGCCCCCCCAGTAAAAAGTGACATGGGGCAGCCTAGAATGGAGCAGAAGCAGGAGCAGACCTCAGCCCTTCTTGTTGCTTCGGCAGGTGCCACAGCACCACACCAGCCTGGCTCCTTCTCCAAAAGAAACTTCCTTCAGATGGAGAATTCAAGGTAAAATCGCAGAATACTTTGTTTTTCACAGCTCAAAGGCGATTTTAATTTTTAATGCAATGTAGAACTGTACCCTTAGTGCTCGTTATTTGTTGAATTTTGAATCAAACACTTACAACGTCAACGTTCAGCCCCTAAACTGAGAGTGTATAGTCAGAGAAACCCCTGTGGAGACAGACAGCAAGCGCGTGCAGCACCCGACACTTCCAGTGCAGCGGCTGGCGATGCGAATGGAGCTGGAATTCCACAGAGAATTCCAAATAATACCAGGAAACCTCCTGAGCAGTCACGTCTCCATTTCAAACGATGCATCGTTCACCCCCTAATAGTGCACAGCAAATGGCTTGAAATGGTAGGGGGCAGCAGCACGGAGCTAGAGCATTGCTGCTGCTCTTCAGTAGCCCACAGAAAGGCAACGACGTATCGAGGGTCTGACTTGGGTCGGTCAGAATATAAACGGGTATTTGTGCCTATCAGTCTGACCCCTACTGAAAGAGGACGAATTGTAGCAAATCTTCTAAGCCAAATTGTAGATTCAAGCCCAGATACAACACAGAGGGCCAGCAGGCGTTTGCAGGTATAAAAAACCCCGAGAGCAGTGACTGAAATGTGTCTGCTAAAATGTTTTTTTCTGATACGAAGCTGTTTCTTCAACAAAACGGTATCTGAGACTTCGTGAGTATTTTTTTTTTACTTCAAAAAGGACTCATTTCATGTAGATTTGGATATCTAAAAATGAGTTTCTCAGTCTAGGCTGGCTGTCTAAACTTGCTGTCTGGAGAGGGTAATGGCAAAGAAAAGTCCTTGGTCGAGAGGCAGTTTCCAACCACCTCTACTAAACATTGCTTCAGATTTTTGTATTTGGTGTTTTTAAAATTAGAACTGAGAAAGTAGTACATCAAGTATCTGCCACAGCAGCTCAAAATGGTGCTGAGGTCAATTAATATTTGTACATTTTCCTTTTAAATTCATTTCTGACCAGTGCTGGAAAGGATGAGTATATTAACAGAAATTAGAGGGCATTTGAAGTTAAGTCTGGTGCTCAGAACCGTATGTATTTGCACTTAGTCAGAGAATAGAAATAGTAATGAGTGACCTAAGCCTCCACTCAATATTAGCCACCGCAGCAGAAAATCTAAATATAGAAGCGAGCAAGGAAAGACTGAGAATTACTCATAAAACTTATCTGATTAATAACCTCCCAGGAAAGAATGGGTGTATCTGAGAAAACTGCAGGCTGTTCACAAAACATTTGTAAGCAGAAATAAAGAGGCAAAGTCACTGAGCAAATTATTCGCTCCACTCAGATCACATTGTTTGAACCAGTGCAAAACTGTATCCAAGTTTGAAGTAAATGTTAACTGTGTCCCATTTTCTAGCTTCACTTTACATTTTTCTAAGAAATTAAATGTCAGAATGTCCCTGAATGTGCTCTCTGAGAAACGAAGCTCTCTTGAAGTCTTTTAAATTCCTAATCTTATTGCCCTTAAATGTTATTCCTTCAACTAAAGGAATAATTTAATGAAATACAGTGTATTTCAGGGTGGCACATCAAAAATGTCTATTTCACCAATCTCTTCTTTTATCACATCAATTTTCTATTCCACTTTATCTTATTGGAACACTGACAGTTCATCCCACTAAGCCTCTTGTAACTGTTGTCAGGAATCAGTCCTAAAGTTTCTGAGCTTCTGGTTTACTTGATTTTTTTCCAGTCAGGCAACAGCATCTGAAACATTTCTCCCCTGCAAAAATCATTGGGTGCAGAGAAAAAAACATGTGGTTTTTTTTTTTTGCCAGTGTCCATGGATACCATCAAAACGTATTTATCTTCGGGGTGTACGTGCCAAAGGACCGGTACCAAACCAGATGGGCGCTGAGGGTCTGTATGGGGTGTCACAGCTGTGAACAACACCCCAGGTCACTGAAGGATGGGGAACTGTTGCTTCTACAGCAGTTGATACCAACCTGGCTTCGAAGCCCGCCCAGTCAGGCTGGCATTTCCACAAACCCTGGGAAAACACGGTGTCTCCTTGTGCCACTGGTGGGATTAGTGGTCCTGCAGTTGATCTCTCTTTATATATATATATATATATATATATATATGCATTTCCCACTAAAATCCCTATTACATTTTAAATGCTCACTGTAAACTGCCCACCTGGAATTACTGGGAATATCATTTCTGTGACATTCATTCAGTGCCACATGACTTATGATGAAGCCTCATTTGTTTAACGCTGTAAGCATTTAAAACAAATTTTCAAATGGAGGAAGACCATTTTATCTTTTTAATCTCATTTCTTACATCTGTTTATTTCAGTTGGAAAAACGAACCACAGAAGAATGTCAGGGACCTGCCTCCAGCAACTCATTTTTGCACTGCAATTCCTCTTCCCCCTCTCCTCTCTGCTCCTCAGGAGAGATCATTAACACGAAACGCCAGGGGACGGGCCACCAATCCCACATTACTCACTCGGAGAGAACAATTATTTCTAGTCTGGTTCGCCTCTCTCGAGCAGGGCTTGGTTCGCAGGCAGGACCGGACAGTTCAAGGAACTACATGGCACAGGAAGGCGCTGGGATTTATTCACCAACTCCAGAGTGCTGCGTCCCGGCAGGGGGGGGTGAACACATTTTAAGCTGGTGCTCAGCAAGGCTCAGCTTCCCCACAGCATTGCCCGTGCCAGGGCACTTCACAGCCTTCCACCCCCACGGGTGGGAAAACCGAGGCACAGAAGGCTTAAATCCCGCGGGGTTCTCGCAGCTGCTCAGGCCATGTGCGGTCCGTGCGCCGTGCCCCACGCTCTGCATCTCTTCCGAGGCAACGTGATGGACTGTCAACTGCCAACATCGGTTAGGAGAAAGCAGGGCAGATGCTGAGGAGTAAAAGATGAGCTAAAAGCAGTTTCCTAATGATCTGTGGCCTCCACAGCACAGAATGTCTGTGTAAGACCAAGACGCAAGCACAGTGAAGTGATCAATTCTGCTGCTGCCTGGCGGTGCCACAGCTCCAGCTTCTGCAGCGAATTAATGGGGGCGATGTCGGCCAGCGCGCGCAAGTGCATGGGAATCACTTGGAATGAAAAGCACTCTGTCTAGAGAGCTCAGCGTGACTAATTGATTATTACTTATAATTACTTATTATTGCCATCTTACTCCAAGTTCCTACATTATTGCCGTCATCATCTGGGTGGAAATTCACACTACTCTTCAATCAGAAGAAAATCATTAACAAATGGGATGAAAAAGCCCAAAACTGCACTGAAGCCTCTGGTTCGACCTAAGTGCATTATCAGGGGAAACACGAGCACGCTACAAGCCCTGTAACCCTCAGGATTTCCCTGGGATAAGGGGAACACACGCTGCCCTTTTGACTGCGCTGGCTGTGGGAGGAGGTGCTCTTTTGGAAGATGGTGCTGCCAGACCCCGGCAGCCCACCACGGGCACGGGGTGAGTCAGGGCAGCCCCAGGCGGCAAAGCATCAAAGAGCAGTCCCAAGGCAGGGGGAAGGCGGCCACGACCTTTCTGTTCCTGTTTAAGAGCTCGAGAAGTGCGTAGCAGGAGCGCTAAAGGCCACAGGAAACTCGGCCTTTTAGAGCGACGGGCCATACACCCACAGCCCTGCCCAGGTACCTCCGCATTCACCCTCCCCGAGGAACACCCAACGCCCCACAGCATCAGCCAAGACTGTAGCCCGCCGTCTGTGTGCGGCAGACTCCCCTTCCCGCCCTGCCCTGCCCTTGCTCCCCTCTGGATTCTCCACAGTTCATCTGTAAAATATTTCATGTGGTTTTTTTGGGGGGGGGAGTCTCCACCCCGTCCTCGTTTCCTTCAGAGCCGCGGCGGAGCCGTCCTTGCGGCCCTTGGAAGGAAGTTGGCAGCTTCACAATGAAGCTTGATCAGCCCCGGACACGTAAATAGTTCTCATAAAACGTTGACCTGATGTCAGTTCCCACACCACGCCGCTTGGGACTGCGCTGCCCTGCTCTCCTTCTCGAAGCCAACCCAGGGGCAATTTGGGGTCCGTCAGCCACCCGAAGGGGCGCTTCCCCTAACGAGCCAAAATGGAGCGTAAGGCACACGGCTAACAAACACCCCTGCCTAGTTACTTTCACAGGGAAAACGTTGGTTGATGAAACAAAGATGAGCTAGATCTTAAATTCGGACCCAGAGCCTGTGCATGAGGGGATGGGAAGGTTTTTGGTGGCAGCTCTTGGCCGTAGCTTAGCCACCGTCACATCCCCCAGCACGCAATGCCAGGTCCTTCAGGGATGCAGCCCATATCGCTGCTGTGAAGAGGAGCAGTGAGGGACACCAAAACCAGAGGAGGCCCACGCCAGGCTCCTGCTTCCACCTCTACCTCGCCTCTCTCACAAGAGGAGCTGAAGCTCAGCACAGATTCCAGTCCCCCCTCCAAAAGCAGCACAGACATTGCCATTTATTCCCACCTCTGAAGGTACTTTGAATCATTTCCTCATCTGTTAAATGAAACCTACAGTCCTTAAGCACGCAATTAACTCAGACAAGGCTGTCCCTGGGTGTTTCTGCCCGGTGGCAGACAGGGATGCACTCGTTAATGGTGGTACGGTGATGGAAATTGCCAGACAAATGGGAAGAGTTCTCATAATTTTAATAATCTAGCACTATTAGCAGCGCAGGTATAGCTATTTTTAAAATGTGATTTTATCATGATGGCATCAGTATCAGATAATGTGCTCTTCCTCAGGCTAGTCAGTAGAGAAGGGAAGATATTGGGTTTCCTTGACGACCTTTCATCTGCCTCAAAAATTATGATTTTCCCTTATTAGCTGGTTTCATCAGTTATTGCAAGTAAAATAACACATCCTCAGCCCTGTTAATAACTTGTATGTTGGTGGCCTCCCCACCTTCTCTCTCTTCACTCCACAGACGGGGAGAATATTTCCTGCTCTCCACGCTCCTGGTTTCCTCCTCTTCCTCCCTGCACCCCTCTTCCCCCACCTACCTCCACATTTTGAACCAGGCAATATTTCTTGTTTGTTTATGAACAGGAGGGAGAAGATACTTTTTGAACAAACAAACCCCAGCCAGGTAGCGCTCAGGTCACGTGCAGAGGAACCGATTCCGGCTTGCTGCCAGAAGAGGACTCCTCAAATTTCTAGTAAGAGAAATTATTACATTTCAGCTGGAGCTGGCCTGGCCCTCGGTGGGGGCTGAAGCAGATGACCTCCAGGCCTGAGCTCCCTTCCAGCCTAAGTTACACTGTGACCCGACGATCGGTCCCACCCCGTAGAGCCCCTCTGTCCCCGTGGCACAGACACCGCTTGCCGCGGTGCTGGCTGCAGCCTGCCCAGCTTCACTCATTGCTGACGCGGTGCTCAAGCATCACGGGGTGCTTGGCTGTAACACTTGCCATTGTTTGAAAAACTTTTGGGACAATTTTTAATGATATTGACGTTTCAGGGCTCCCTCACATGCGTATGTCAACAGGGAAATACATCGTTTCGGGCTCTGTCTTATTCCTCGTTGCCTTCCACCTCCCCCAAAGCAAACGATTATTTTGCACTCAGTGCCTCAATACCCAGGATCCTAAACCATCTCACAAGCCCTGCTTTGACTTCGGAAATCTGGTTGCTTTTGACATGAAAATCACCAAGAGCTTAAAAGCAACACTGCGTAAGGACTTGCCTCAAGGAGCCAAGGCAAAGCGTCCTCTGCCATCACCGGTGTGGTGGGTAGCAGGAAAAGAAGCGGAAGAGGCAACGAGCCATGTCCTGTTGTCACTTATCGAGCTAATTCAACAATATTATTGGAATTCCATATTGGAATATAAAGGTATAACCTATTTTTAGATGCAATAGCTTTAAATAATCGTTATCTCCTCTTTTATGTCTGGCACAAAATAAAGCTACCTAACAGTACAGGGGATATTTAGAGACCGAAGACAGAGAGAAATGCATTCATCCCTAGCTGCTGGCCAGGCACTTATCCGCCCGCTCTCCAAGCCCAGCCAGCTCAGACATGCTGTGCTCACGGGCCAAAACGGCAGGTAGACTGCAGTAAGCTGTCACGTGGGAAAGAACACTTATTTTTGTCCTTCAGCCTGCAGGAAGAGAATCTGCAGATCCACTGAAAATTACTTTTCAGAGGGTCAAGTCCTTCGCTGTCAAAATTCTTGATGCTTTGTCCATTTGGAGGGGTGGAAGCAAACACTGGATTTTGTACGTGCTCTGCTAATGCCACTGTACTCTT
The DNA here is from genome assembly GCF_034619465.1 of Leptosomus discolor. Taxonomy (NCBI): domain Eukaryota; kingdom Metazoa; phylum Chordata; class Aves; order Leptosomiformes; family Leptosomidae; genus Leptosomus; species Leptosomus discolor. The sequence continues at coordinate 47,431,704 of NC_141399.1, read as the reverse complement.
TTTCGCTACTGGCAATCTTGAGAAAATCAATTTCTGTCTAAAAAGATCGTTCCTGCAGTGGCTATCAGCTCCTGCCATATTTCAAGTGAATGAGAGGGGGCTGTCGTCGCTTCCCACTGGTCAGGCTGGCTCTTCTGGACCAGGTTGCCCAGAGCAGCCGTGGCTGCCCCCTCCCTGGCAGTGCTCAAGGCCAGTCTGGATGGGGCTGGGAGCAACCTGGTCTGGTGGAAGGTGTCCCTGCCCGTGGTGGGGGGTTGGAGCTGGATGGTCTTTAAGGTCCCTTCCAGCCCAAACCGTGCTGTGATTCTATGATTCTAGCCCCTGTACACCCTGTTCAAGCATGAATGGTCCAGTCTGTTTCTCTACATAACTCCTTGGACCTTCATCTGTTTGGCTCCAGGGACTCCCACACCCTCTTTATTTCTGTAGATAACTAAAAAATGGTGCTGGTTTTCACACAAAGTCACCAGATTGTCCAGGATCCCATCAGTGATTCCCAACATAATCCTACTCTTGACATGGCATTTAAAAATACGATTATTTATAAACAACACGCAAGTATCACCATTTTTAAAATATTTGTTCCACAACAGTTACTGACGAATCAACATTTCCCATCCTTCCCCTTCCAGTAAGTGTCTTAGATAAGAACACGCTGCCCTTCCTGCTGGAAATCCTGTCGTGTCTTTGGAGACCTTGTCTTCTCCCTTCCTCTCCAAGGATCCACCAAGAAGGAAGGAGAAGTTGTTAGGATAATGAAATCAGGTTTTCGCTCATGTAACAGGTTTATACTTTGAAATTCAGACCATGGCCTTGAGCCAGATCTGCTGAGCTTTCTGTGCCACGCTACAGAACAAAGATGGTGACATGGATGTTTCCTACCAAAACGAACGGGGGTACCACTTTGAGGAGCGCCAGGCGCACACAACCCAGGCAGGCTCCACCAGAATGTGCGGATCCAATCGGAGCAGGGGACATCCCCTTGCTGTAGGTCACGTCTGGTAGCAAGATGAAGCTTGGCCACCATCTAGGGAAACGTCAGGGTGCCCAGGACCAGCAGTGCTGACTAAAACAACGGCTCCTGCTCATGTACCCCTCGCTTTACACAACTCGCCTGACAACACCGTATCATCACACCAGGTACTCTGGCCGTGTTGAGAGATGCAAGGAGGAAACCTGCAGAAGCAAAATCACTATATTTGGGGGGTGGATTTGCTCATCTTCAGTCTAAGAGCGCTTTAGCTGTCAGAGGACTCTCCTCAAAGGCCTATATGGCCCATATTATATTGCTGTCAAAAGCACTTCGTGCTGATTGCAGTAGCACTGAGATGGTCCCACAGGAATCACAAGATTGAGAAACTTTCCTTCATAAGTCAAAACCTGATTATTAAAAGCAAACGTGATACAGACACAACTGGAAGCAAATACAGGCAGACTTCAAGCCAAAAGTGAAGGTCACTGAAGGAACTGCCACGGAGTTGTTTTTAGCAAGCAACTTTTCCACTCAGGAAATCCTCAGGTACTTTGTGACTGAAAATAAGGGTTGTAAAGTGCATTACAGTTTGTGTGGGACTGCATCATCCTTGGATAGGAGGCGGGTATAAATGCAGATTAATCTTTTTGCAATTCTAAGATGGTGCAGCATAATCATGACCATGCATTTCATTTTCTCTTTTTAAGCTTCCTGAGATACTTTGTTGAGCCTTTATTGAAATGCTGTTCAGTTCCATTTGACCTACTGTCGCTGTATTGTCACATAAATTGGGAATAAATCTGACGTACTTAAAACGCTTCAGAACAGCTTCTGCTTTCTAAGCCTGCAATTCCTCTGCAAGGTGATAAAACAACGCACTGAAATCCGTGTTAATTTTGTTTCAGGGTGATTTGACGTAGATGGCCTGGCCTGCAACATTTCGTGTATTCTTTGAGCGGTCACCTAGGCTCTTCCCTGCAACTATGATGGCTGGAAACTCCATTTTACCAGAAATCTGTGACTCTCACGCAACCTCATCTCCGCAGAAACTGCCACTACCAGAAAAACACACAATAACATGAGGCCCTACAATAAAAATAGATCATCAAGAGCAATGTACTTCCCAGTGAATCCCACATTCAGGGTTTGATTAGCAACGAAACCAAACAGAAATGGAGACAAGGAAGCCTTATTATGCCTGTTGGTTAGCCAGGTTTATCCACTGGTGCTCTGCAGTTCCCTAGAAGTGTGCAGTTGGGCAAATACTCTGCAATTTGATTTCTTGCTCCAGTTCTGCCCCACATTCAGGGGGTGCTGGGCTGTTGGCAGCGGGTGCAAGGCTGGTTTGGGAGGCCCCGACACAGCTACTTCAGCTGCACACACATGAGCCAATCCCATTGTCTTCCAAAAGCTCCCTCTAAATCACCCTTCCAGTTTGTTGCAGAGAGAGAACGCTCAGCTTTGGGCTGCTGATCTTCTTTGGGGTCTCTTTAATTATAATTTTCTGGCTGGCAGCCTCCCTGTCAATGATCACAGAGGAAGTAATTGTCACAGAAGGAGGAAACTCATTCCTGTGGCAGGTACAGAGGTAACAAAGCCAAAAGTTTTAGGTACTCTTCCGAATTGCACTATACCTACATTTCCTTTTTGCAGGGCAAATCACTTAACCTCCCTACCTGTTTGTCCTAATCTCCAAAACGAGGAAGGCAGAACTGACCCAGTTCTTATTTCAGATGTCGAACGGTTTCAAAGCATTTTGAAGCCATTAAATAAAAGGCATGACAAAAGGACAATGCGTTGTTCCTGCCACACTGCTATGTAACACGTAACAAGAGGTAAAATATGAAATCCAGGGAAAGCTTAAATCCCTCCTGAAGCTCATAAAGGTTCACTCTCTGCCTTCAGATTCAGATGTGAGAACTGCCCCGAACACGCTACGCATATTCAGGATGAAGAAGCAATCGAGCTGACAAAAAAAGCAGTCGCCAGCCTCTTTGCTTGTAGTTTTTACACCGTGATAACAGCTTCTGCTTTAGCAATAAACAGACACACACACACTGGGATACACGTAGGTTTGGTTCCTTTTACCAAGGCTACGTCAGGGGAGGATCTGACTCGAGGCCTTGTTCTACTTTTTCTTTTTCCTTCTCCTGTCACAACTGAAACTATTCCACCCTAAAGCTATTGATGCTGCAAGAGGGAAGGGTGGTGATGAAAAAGCAGTCTCGAGGCACAGAGGATGTAATTCAGCTTTTGGACAGAGTTCACATGCGTTGCCTTTACAGGGTGGACCAGCTGCTCCGTCATGCAGGCACCACAGCCATGCTGAGAAAAGGGGCACCCAACGCTCTCCTTCAGGTTCAGCCACAACTGCCTCTGTTTATCTTAGGACGAGGCAGTACCGTTGCTGCTAGAAATTAACTGAGGGATGGGTGAGTGCTACTCAGATCAGGGTCTGGATGTGACACCAGGTCATCGCCTTGTGCGCATGAAACACCCTTGGAAGAGCTGGCAGGAATTTATAACTGGAGGAAGCGGCGAGAAGCAACCTCAAGAGCCAGATTTTAACCTGAGAGTGAAATGAAATCTTGTGTGTTCAAATAAAGATCCTGAAATTCAGGACCAGAGTTCACACAGATATTTACTGCAAGCCCTGAAAAGAAGTGTAATGCGCAGAGACTCAGTGAAGCTGCTTTGGAAGCATTTCACAGGGAGAAAAAGCCAAGCCTAAGAGATGGAATTTGTTCCTAGCTGTAAGTGGGGATTTTGCTATCAATGCACGTAGGAGCTACAGCTCTGACACACGGGTCAGACTTGTAGCTCAGAGCCCAACACACACCACCAGCACGGAGAGCAATGCCAACCGGAGGAAAGTTTACAGGGCTTTTGTTGTTGACTCTCCACCTAATATTCCACCCTGATCGCCCTGGCACCACACCTTGCACTCGGCACGAACCGACCCGCTCGGCAAACTATGCCCCGCTGTTTCAGTTCCCCGGCCGTGGCACGGTGGGTCGGGTCAGCTGCCGAGAAGGCACCTTTGGGCAAGGCAGCAGGTTTAGGCCGTGTCCTTGCACACCTTCCTACAACAGCCCTGACCTTTCCTGGGGGTCTCTCCCAGCACATAGTGTGGGGCTCCTGCCATTAGTACCCTCACGCTCTTTTGGAACAGGCTTTTATTTAGGGTCTGTCTTCTCAGTGCTCCCCTCCCTGCACTGCCTCTCCCCACTAAATCCCCTGCTTGTTTCTTAAGCAGGGATAGATTCAGGATAGAGATATTTTTACTTATTTTCGTAAGCTGACTTGAACCAAGTGACCAGAGGAAGAGACTCAAGACAAGCCTGGGTGCGTGGGATGATACAAAAACTTGGGGCATGTGATTGAATGCATCGGAATCCTGGATGCCTCTCTTCAGGGCTCAGAGTTGGCCAGGCTCTGCTAGGCATGGGGTCTGAACAGAGAAGCAAAAGGACCAGACCTCCTCTTCTGAATGCCCCAGAGATAACCTGCAGCCTGAGCAACATGGACACGGGCCCCAAGTCTTCACCCTCTGGCCTCTACAGAGCTGAACTGGTGTTTCTAGGTGCACTTAGTTCTGTGGGATTTACATTTTTCATACTGTTCATTGCTCTCCTGCCAGAGGTGGGATTTCGAGCAGTTAAAGTGTCATTGATCTCCAGCAAAACAACTGTCCAGAACAGAGGAAAGAAAATGAAATGCAACATCGATGCTGCTCATCTACATTTTTCCTGGAGAAATCGTGCCTATTCATTCCGTGAGCTTCAGCCTTGCATTAATGTCCTAGATCTGAGCTCTTTCACAAGGTGCTCCCTCCTTTCCCACTTCCCCTCTCCCATCCTCATTTATCAGACAATGTCTTGGGCAGTAAACCATGTTTTATAGGATTCTCCTTTTTCTTTAGGGGAGAGGAAGATAGGACAATTACGACTGTCTATCCAAGATTAAAAGCTTTTCCTGTGTATCCCTGTATTTAGCTCACAGGAGGCTGTTTTGTTTAGGCTTTGTTGTTTTTTTCCAGGATGTTCTGTCTGCCGCCAGGGAATCTTGCAGACTGCGGATCACGCAGTTTGGGTGCTCTGAAAGTTGAGCTGGAGTCACTTGGTTCAAACCAGGGGAGTTGCTTTATCTGTCGCTGAAAGGATGCGGCATATATTTATAACAGCTCAGTGCAACAGCGATCCCCACCCTGTTCCCATCAGTAAACACGGAACACGGGGCAGTTTACCAAACAGGACCCGCCAGGAAATAACCACAGGGTTGAGTAACCTCAAAATATGTTTTTCATGGGAATTTTGCACAGGACTGGGGTTCGTGGTTGGGTGTTACCTCTCCACCACAAGCTCTGCTTAGCCCATTTGAGACAGGGCAGGGCCACGTTGGAGCAGGATGGAGAATAACTAAGGTGCTTGGACGAGGGTGTTTGCAGACTTTGCAGCATGTAACAGACCCTGTGTCAGGCTGTAGCTAATTAGAGGAGTTCTCTGGACAATTTTCACCTATATTCAAAATCACTTCGATGGGCAACACTTTGGGGCATTTTCAGCCCAAATGATTATGAAATTGTCATCCTATCAGCAGCTGGAAATTTGGCTTCTTCAAGTTACTGTCAAAGCCTAATATTTATTTAAAGCTAGGCTTTATAGTACTCTTTATTGTATTTAGAATATTTCCTTTCAGTCTCAGGGAAGCTGCCAACTCAGCTTAGCCAAACATGACTCCTGCAACCTAAAATTATTGCCTCGTCATATTCAGCCCATTTCTGGGGGACCAAATTAGGAACCTATCAACTGATCTATACATTGCAGAGCTCACCAGCCATCAGCCAAGGTTGGTAAGCTGCTTCGTCCAGCAAGTGCTAACAGAATCATCTATGCCGAAGCCAAAATTAGGACAGAGCTCTACCAAGAAAACAGAAGTAGATTCATCACACCCAGGGGAGCTGAAGCCGGAGGCTGGCTGAGACACACAGGACGCCCACCCATGGCTGTGAACCAGAGAGCTCAGACTATTAACCCCCACCCCATGGGAAAATGGAAGGAGGTTCAGTGAGAAATACAAGTCCCACAGTTCTGTGAAGAAGCTGGATTATTACCGCTCCGCTCACACGGCCTGAACAGCCTTCTAATAGTCTAGTGCATCCGAGTCGTCGTTAATTCCAGGAGCTGATCAATAAGCCATAGCCAACGACAGGGACGGTGATCACTTGCTCTTGGGGGATACTGGGGAAAGACCAGAGGACATTAGCTGAGAGGACAATGGACAGCAGAAAACAGATCTCAATGTGCGGCCGAACAGCAGAGCGGGTTGGTGGGCGAGCTGTGAGTGATGTCTAAGAACAGGCCACTCCTGAGAGCTGTTCATCCAAGTGCATACCCTGCCCTGGAACCTGTCTGCCTGCGGTGACAGGCACACGCACAGAGGGCATCCTCTGAAGCAGTCTGTCTCGCAGCTAGGAGACAGAGGACTGTGTACAGCAGACCAAAACGTCGTCCTAAGGAAGGCCAGGACATCTGCGGCTGCTACCACAGCCTGAAGAATTGTTTATGCCGCCTTCTTCCAAGTCAGTTAATAAGTTCTAGTATGTTTTTGAAGAAAAAGGAACCATGTCCCCCAGACCTCCTGACTTGCCTTCTGGTTTTGCACTCCGTAGTCCCACACAGACACACACAGAGACACAAAAACCCTCAAAGCCTGGCATCAGGATCTGGCACATCCATTTAACTCCCAGACCTTGGACTTCAAGGGAAATGCACTACAGTTGCCAGAGTCCCTAAGCCCTGAACTTCAGCTCTGACACACTAGCGTGAGTTGCCCAGACAATTCTACGGCACTCGAGGTCTCAGAACACAAACGCACCCAACCCCGTCCTTTCCCTCACACTGGTGTGAAGCCTCACAGCAGCTTCTGTCACGCAATCCATTTCTTCCAGCTCCTAAAGCTGCAGGTAGAGCGCGCGATGTCAAAGTCCGAGGTGCAGCCGCTTGCCGTCGCTGTGCGAAGGGAAGAAACATCTTTCTGCCCAGCTAATCTGTGGAACTCATTACCACAAAACGCCGTCCGAGTCAAGAGCTTAGCAGCGCTGTATGCACAAGGGGAGGACCCGCGGCGGCACAGAACGCCGTTAAAACCTGCAGCAATAAGGGAATGTTATGCGGTGAGGTGTCCCCCAATTAGCATTTGGCTCAGGAAGGAAATTGGCCCAGAGAGCAAAGCCCATTACAGGCAGATGCCTCCACAATTTTTACTTAATGGGGTTGTCCTTTTCCTCCAAAGTATTGCTACAACACACCGACAAAGGCAGAACACTGGAATTGATATTGATCTCAGCCATTACAGAAATTCCTTTGTTTCTGGGTCTCAACAAGAATAGCTGTGTGTGTCATTTGAAGAATATCCATTTTATTTATTTCCCATCTCTTCGTCCCCATTCTCCATTTTTATAGATCTATTGGCATAGAAGTTGGATACTTCAGCAAATGAGGTTAACCTCTGACCATAAATTACTGCTCCCTCAGGAGGGAGTGGTAATAAAAAAGGAAACTGCCACAACTGCAGCAGAGGACAGGAAAGGCAGACAGACCAAGGGTTGTACAAATTACAAAACCACCAACCCCTGAACCCCATACCAGGACTAGCCATGCAAATAATAAAGTGCGACATAAACACACACAAAGCTGGACTCCGTTTGGCCAGAACAATCATTCGTACGCCAAGAAAAATAAGCAGCTTTCCCATTTTCCCTGGAGTTTCCCCTAGAATGGCTCTCAGGGCCTCTGTCACATCAGAGACAACACGTGGCAGCAGACCACAGGCAGCTGAAAAGAGAAATGATCAAATCATCTGTAGTGTTGCTTCAAACTATCATATCATGCCACAACAGAGGGCAAGACAGCCCTTGGTACCAGCGGTCTGTCCAGGATAAATCACAGTGAACGCATGGTCAGGTAGCAGATGCCCGTTGTAATTTCCATAGCAAGACTGTGGACTCATCCCAGTCTGTGGCTGGGATTTCCCTGTGTGAATGCACATGCTCATCTTGAGAGTTCTTAAAAGAATGAGAAAGTGATAAACATCTTCTTTATGATTAACTCTCCCCTGAGGCACCTCAGGTTGAGCTTGCAGGGACCCTAAAATCACTGCCTTTTGGAGGAAAGTTACACAGGTCAGCTGTAAGAAGTGCAAGGAAAGAGAGAATGGAATTCTGCAGGGCTGTGGCTAGGGGAGATGGTGCTTCTGAACGAGGGGTGCATGGTCTTCGTTTGGGGGTGTCATGCACAGGTGGCTTCTTAAAGCATTCTGGTGAGAACCCAGCACAAAGTGCGAGTGTGGGTAAAAACAAAACCTGAACTAAGCACAGAAATAAACAGACTTTTTGGGAAATTTGTCTCAGAAAGGCTCCCTACATTTCCCAAATAGTTTCAAAGAGTGCTTTCTGCTTTGCTTCTCTTTTTTCCTTGGCTGACGGGAAACTCTCTACAGTTCTCCTAGAATATATTATGGGTTTATGGGAGCCAAAACCTTCCCCACCTCAACTGACTCCCATTTCTGCAGACTTGGCCTGCTCCATCACTCCTTGGGGCTTTTTGTTCCACAAGTGCAGAGGAAATTATTGCTTCTTTCTTATTAGCATCAAGTTAGAGACTGATCTCCATTGGAAAAGGTAAAAAAAAATAAGGTGATACGGAACAGCTTCAATGCCAGGACTGGTTAAGCAAACTGGGAGTTTCCAGCCTGAAAAACAGGTAACTAAGGGAAGGAGGGAGGGAACAATGTAGGTCTACAAAATCATGGGAGTGGCACACGAAGGGTGAAGAGGCCACAGGAGCTGCACTGAGAAACTTGGGGAGCAGTAAATGAAACTAGCAGGTGGCATGCTGAAAAGAAGCCAAAGGAGATGTTTCTGCACGCACTTTGCAGACGGGAAAACCACGCTGTGGATGTTAAAAGCATACAGGCCCTCAAGAAAAGAGTGGTTAAGGTCATAGCAGACAGACACCACGAGATATTAAGCAAAAAGACATCACCTCTCAGGCAGCATGTGCCCAGACCATCGCAGGCTGGGAAACTAACCCTGGAAAAGACTGTTTCCTCACCACCTTAAATGCCTCCAATGTGAGCCACCGTCAGGCAGGAGGATGGAGCAGATGAATCTTTGATAGGATACGCTATGGATGGTCTTCTGTTCTTAAATGGTTTTGTGCTACATGGAGAACACTACAGGAAGCTGCTTCTCCCTCACCTGTTCCTTTAGGCTGTTCCCAACGGAGTCGGCTTTCTTCCCAGCATCCTTCGATAGGCACTGCCTCTCTGCAAGCATCTGCAGGGAAGCATCCCGCCGGTCTTAGACCTGCCTCTCTTCCCCCTCCTGTGCAAAAACCAGAAGGCATGTTGGAGGCCAAAGAAAAGCTTTGCTGCCTTTCTGCTCAGAGCATGCGTGGCAGCAGCCCTGGGGGCTGCTGGAGGTGCAGGGGGAGCTGGCTGCTCTCCTCCGGATTTCCAGCTGCTAAATGGCATTAAAAGAAGTCAGGACTGTAACAGCATAACATGACTTTTCAGTGTAAGCAACTACCGTCGCTGCCAGAGGGATGTGGCCCGTGGAAAGGAGGAAGCCAAGACGCTCACCCAGGGGAAGGGAAGCGTTCAGTGGACACTCACTATTAAAATGAGACCCACGCTTTCTCTCCTTTTCTAGACCATTTTCCCGATCTTGCTTTTTGTTTGGAGCGGGTGGAGGAGTGACATCAACATTGCTGTGAGACCAAAGCAGTAAATAATTCTGTACCGCCACAACACTGCAAACCATTGCAAAATCTCCATTGCTGTCCAGGCAGACACTTGTAATAGGCCACTGCCAAACGGGGTGGCAAAAAGCAAGTATTAGCAGCTGACCCTGGAACGTTTTCCTTGTCATGCAGGGGCATTGTTTTCTTGGCTCAAGGAAGAGGACAAAGAACAGTCAAATCACACAGAACTGAGTTGATATCAGAGCTGGAAGAATGTCATGACATCACTTGTCAAAGGGACAGCTGATCTTCAGCTGGGGTTGCCGGGGCTAGGAGAAGGGATTTGAAGGATGTTATTATTCAGTCATCAAGCTGTAGCATTATTTTGATGTCCATGGGGCTAAAAGAAAAACTCTTCTAGAAGAACGCTGTATGCTTTAACACAGGCTAATAATTTCAGTCTACAATTTGTGTCCACGCTCCAACAACCTATGGCAGACAACTCATTTGTTACTCAGTTACACGGCACAGAAAGACAGACAGCGTGTAGCAGCACAGCTCTACTGATTATGCCAATATACGCTAACAGAAGCAGCTTATATATTTTTAAACCATGTCTATAAAACAGTGTTAGATTTCTACAGAACGCTGGTGGTTTCACGCCTATTAAATTTTAATACAGTGCATAAAATTGGCAGAAAATACCTTCTGAAACGCTCTTTGTTACAGCTCTGTACCACTTTCTGTCTGCCAGATTCTGCTACCTTCATGCACTTTGAATAGTCCCTTGCTCCTGGAATAGGCCCACTGCAAGTGATGGGTTTTCTGAGACCACTGCCACTTACCTCTAACAGAATAACAAAAACCTGCTGAAATGGAGTCGTAAAGCCAACATAGCTGGGGAATAGAGAGATGTGCTGAATCGCACCCCCCCAGCTACACCTCCAACACAATTACATGTCTCCTTGGAAGGGAGGCATGCTGCAATTATCAAATTCTGCACCTTGCCTCTTTCCACACAAACTATCACCGCTACCTCATCAAGGAAAGCGGCAGTGATATCATTACCACAAGTGCGTTCCCTCCGGTTTGCCCCAGGTCAAACCTGCCGCTCCCTGGAGCAGGGGGTTGCAGAACACGTCAAACACAGAGTAAGGCAACGGCTTTTGCTTGCTTGTGATGAAAGCCAAGACTGAAAGGACAACTCCTTTCCTTAGTGCTCTGGGATAATGCTGGGAAGGAAGAGGCAGCTCTTGGCTTTGCAACACCCCCGGCAACCCATTGGTGCTGGCAGGATACCTCAGTGGCTCATTTCCCAAGGCTGCCTCTTCCTTCAAAAGAAGCTGCTAGTTTAGTCCTTCTGCAGGTTAAAGATGCCACCAGTAAAGTCCCCATTTCACCTGCACAGCGTCAGTTTATGGACCGTGAGTAAGTCAGTGAAGTTTGCTCCTGTAAAAGTCATTTATGATCCTGTAGGAATGTTATATGAGTGCACAACGGCATGGAGTAAGGGTGACACACTGTGTGGACAGAGAGAAGTGCAATTCCTCCCCTCCCCAACTTTTTTTGAGAGATTTGGTCCTTTTTTTTTTGAAATCTGAGTCTGGACTGAGACAGCCCCAAAGCAGCCCCAACAGAGCTCTCCTTTGGTGCCTTCCTCTGACATGGCCGAAGCCTCCCAGGTGAGCTCCTCCGCACAGCATCGCTGCTGCTGCAGCGACCTGCCTTCACGCCAAGCACTCCCATCTTGATGAAGCTGGTAGCAAGAGGCAATAAATCTGAGGATGCCCTTGGACTCTGGAAAAGAAGAGAAAGTTTTCTGTGACCCACTAACTGTTGCCACAAACCTATGAGTAATAAGAGACACACAGCTCCAGAGCAAACGTGCAGTCAGCTGCAGACGGCAATTTCTCCAGAGGTCAGGGTGGAGAAATAAGTCTGGCTCAAAGAGATTAAAGCTAAGATTAAAAAAAAAAAGATTAAGCAGCAGTTTCATGGTTTGGTTGCATTTTTAAAACAGACTGTGAGTTTAACCCTCATCTGAAGAAAGTACCACCTTACACACAACTAAAAAAGGTTGCTGTGATTAGAGATCTCATTCCTAATCGCTGAACACATCAGCCAAGAGACTAAGACCAATACTTGTACAAAGAAATGATAAGAGAGAGGAGCAGAGATGAGAAATGCGCACATTTTCCCTACTGGAAGCCCTTGCTATTCCTTGTTTAGCGTACGAAAACCCTGCAGTATTTTTCATGTTTCCTGATGCCCAGAAGACAAAGAACCTCTGTACAAAAGAGCCTTGTGGCACTGCTAGGGATATTAAGGCTTTTAAAAACCAAGTCTTTTGTTCTTTAAATGTTAATGAACAGGCTGTGAGATGGCAGGTGCCTGGCCTCCAGAAAACACAAGGTTTGGGGTTTTTTAAAAAGGAGAAGCAGCATTTTTTTTTTTTTTTTTTCACTTTCGAGCTTCACCCATTACTGAACATCACGGGCAGAAACAAGCAGAACTCACCTGCCATGGGATACAGGCTTTACTGTACGGCAGTTTCAATTCAGCTTGTTGGGGCCAGTCAGCCTCACCCCCATGCCATGGCACCACGGGAGGCTGTAGTGCCATCCTTCTCCCATTTTACCCCGAAGCACATTCTCGCCTTGCCAGTATATCTAGTATCTTGCCAGGCTGAGACTCCTTGTTCAGGACAACTAACTCGACAGCTGGTGTTACTGCAGTCTGGAGCACGGCTTTCATGAGAACTCTGTGTCTTTGGGATATATACTTAACCCAGCTTTACAGATGAGGAACAGAAAGACAGAGAGACCAAGTGGCTTTTCCAGGAACATACAGGTGGCCTTTGCCGGAGGAGCAGTTTGAATCATGCGGTTGAACTGGAGGTTAATGCCCTGACAACTAGATCATTCCTCCCATCTACTGTCTGACATCCACTGAGTTTAAGAGACTGCTAATGGAGAAACTGGGAGAAGGAAGAGCACCGAACAGGAAGAACATATCTGACTTCATTCACAGGCAGACTAGCAGAACGCAGTCACTGAGAACATCAAGGTCTCACTAGTGTTTTCTTCACTGGAAACAGCACCAAGAAGTGTATGCTTTATCTGTGAAATTCAGGGCATGGACTGTGCTGAAACAAGGGCCTGAGCCGGGCTCCCTGGCCGGGGCGGTGACTCCCGGGAGACAAAGGAGAGCCTGTTGTCTCCAGCTCCACTCCGACGTGGTCCTGAGCGCTATTCCTGGCCTTGCGCTGACTCACTCGGTGACCTTGCTGAGAAAGACTCTTAGATCCAAGTCTGCCTGCCTGTAAAAGCCATCACAGTCTCCTAAGATTGGATTCTATTCGAAGCATAGATGATGAACAAATATGAAATAGTTCTTCTGCTCTCCTTCAACACCCACCCCCTGGGGTGAGCGGGAACTGGACAGAGAGATGAAACTGTCCTGCTGTCTTCCTATAAGCTCTCCCTGCACCTCCTTCCTTAATTTTACAATTAACTGTGCCAACCAGTCACGTTTTTGCTGCACCAAGTCCCCCCACCATAAGAAGGGGCAGGTGCTTATTTTCTTGAAGCGCTTTCTGTGTATATTCATGGCTAGTTCGTAGTTGCCCTCTGTCCTCCTCAGGGAGACACCTCATCCTTTCCAGGTAGCAGTGGCTGGCCTCGGGGAGAGGACACCAAAGCTGCTAGCATGCTGGCTGGTGGAAGAGAGGCTTTCTGCTGGAGGAGCCAGGTTTGGGTTACCTGCTTTGAGATTCCAGCCTGATGGCTGCTGCTGCTGCTGCCCTATGCAAGGACAAGGCACGAAGCTTCGATTTTTTATTCAATGTGGGACAGAGCCACCTTTTGAAAAAAACCTGCATTGTAAACAGATTCCCTTTGTCATTTCCCTAATACCACCCTGTTCTGTTGGAGATGAAAGGATTTTTCAAATCTGGTTTATTCAGCGCTAGTTACGTTTCTTCATCTAGGTTCAGAGCCAAACCTCATTAAAGGCAGTGGGAATCTTCCCATTCACTTCTATTCACTTCTATTGGCTTTAGCTCACGCTTCTATTCAGTCCCTCTTGGCTGGGACAATGAAGATCAGTGATGGGAGTTTCACTATCAGTGTCTTTGTGTCACCACGTCTCGCTTCTCAAACCTCCAGCACAATGTCCATTTGTCTTCAGCGACTGCTTCCTTTCAGATTTCAAAAATAAATAAGTCCATGGAAGAAACATTTCTTTTGGCTCTGCACTGGCTGAAAGCTCATTTGCAGACATTTTAATTTTGGTAGACAGTGTCTCTTTGATTCTCTCCATCATCTCAGCACACCAGCCTGCTATTTTTGCCTCAGAGGCTTGGCTGCACTGAGTCATGTAGCTCTCTCTGGTTTACTTTGGAGCGAGTCTAACCAGCCATAATCTCAACGCTCGTCCTATGGAGACAAGAAGCATTTACTTGTGAAATCTAACAGAAAGATGGCAGCACAATGAAAGGAGTGCTGAGCATATTCTTGTAGCACGTGCAGCAGGCAGAAAAAATAGCGCCATGATTAATGACATTCACATCACCGCACGATTATCACACGCTCTCCAGCTGACGGCTGGATTGTGTAGCTTTGCTGGACGGCCTTCCTGGCGAGTGGGACATCTGGGGCTGTCCTGGCCTCTCCCTACAGGCCTTCCAGGTTGGAGCTGAAGGGAACATCTTACATTGCTCCACATGCTGCTCTGTGGCTACTGCAACCACTAAGAGTAGCAAACGGGGTGAGGAAATGGGCCAGTATAGGCTGATCCAACACTCCCACCGCAGTTTGCACTGGGCAGCATGAGGAGGGGAAGGCTGCAGCGGGGCGTAGCATTTATAACATAGCTTTTAAAAACCTTTGGACTAAGCATCAGTACATGCTAAAACTTAAGTGATAAACTGGGGCACGGTGTCCCTCTGGTACCAAGTTAAGAGGCTCACGGTACGGGATTCCAGACTTGTGCTATCAGTTGAATTAACCCTAACACTTTCCTGACTGATGGGGCTCGAGTCTTGACTAACGTGAGTGCTCTGGAATGGCTAGTGCTTTTCTGTCCTGCCACTGTCAAGGCCTATCTGTGCTCTTTCTTCCTCTAAGGCTTCTCTCCCTCCACTCCAGTTATTTGAATCAGTTCTAACTGGTGATCGTGCTTTGAAGACGCAAGCGGAAATCTTCAGCGTAACGAGAACGTCTGCAGAGTACCACGGATGCGAACCATGTTTCTCATTCTCAGTCTTAGTGGCAAGAAAATCGTGCTTTATCCCCAAAGAGAGAGAAAGAGTAAGCGGGAATTAGAATCCAAAGAAAAATAAATAAAATGAGCATTCTTGGTCACTAACTCTGAGACCTACAGCTGGATGAAACCCATTTTTCTCACACTTTGAAGTTCACATTCTGGCAAAGAAAAACCTTTCACATGAAATCTGGCCTCTGGCTGAGGAAGGTCACTGCAGGGAGAAGATCTGGAGGAAGGTACCTCAAAGGGACGGAATATTTTTCGTACCTCAAATGCTGCGTATGGATGAAACCTGGCTCATGAATTTCCTCCTCATTAGGTGGATATCTTTGTCTTTCTGCCACAGACTCTAGCAGAACAAAATAGTGATCAAACCCTGTGCCTGTCTCCTTTTGTTGATGGCTATTTATTTTCCTTAACATTTCTCTTGTTTTGTACTCTTGGCTCAGAAGGCTGTCTGCTGCTCCAAACCAGTTAATTCTTTTGTACGGGCCCAAGGCCTAGATTATATTTACAAGCTGTAAGGATCTCCCCAGGCAGCCTCAGTTATAAAGGACTCGAGTCAAACAGCTACAAGGAGGTGCTCAAAAACAACCTCAGAGAGGAAACACAAAGAGATGGAACATCACACATTTCCCCCAAAAAACAGACTATCAAAGCACCATATAATGGGAGATAAGTAATCTTTATCCTTTAATCTCCCGTGTTGCCAGCAAAAAAGACGAAATGTTCTGCTTTCCCCTGGCGTCTGAACACATGTGCTTAAGAAGTTTTTCAGGCAGGTCTCCACGTTTTCGCACCAGCACAAGGGCAAGAAAGATGATGTGAGGGAAGAGCAGCAGGGCAGGCTGGGACTGGGGCTTGGACGGCCGCGGATGCAACCAGTGACAAGCCTCAACTGTACAACGAGGGAAGAGCCTGCCAGGACACGAGGCAGGGATGGATAAAAGCTCACACCGGAGGAAAACAACTCATTCTTGACTGTTTTTAAACCAAAATAAAACCGCTTGCAGTATATTACTTACACTTTTGCTTTGTGGTTGTTGTTAAAGTGACTGACAGGTCTCTTCCAGCTTTGCTTCGTGGCTTCAGATGATTCATTAAACCCCTCTGTCTTGTTTTCCCTTCTTGTATAAAGAAGAAAGTTGCACAGAAACTCCGTTAACGACTGTGTGCGCTTCCTGCCCTTCCCTCTGAAGCTGCCATCCCACAGAGGAGCATCAGAAACCTGCCCATGGCTCTGCTGGCCCCACGGCTCTTGCTATTAGGCTTCCAGTCGCCGGGGTTCTACTGTGTATTTGAACAAAGCTGTGCAGGAAATGTTTTTCCCAGCTAGAGAAACATTTTGTTCCCATTCTGTGTTTGAGCCAAATGGGGGTTTCTTGAGGCCTTTTTTTTCTATTTTTGGTGGGTTTTTTTCAAAACAAAGGAATAAGCAAGCAAACACGTCTGCAAGAAGCTGAATGAAACAGCCAAAGGACAGCCAAAGGACTTGTTGAACAGAGGACTCCTGCAAGACATGACAGTCCAGTTTTTCTGACCTAATTCAGGCTAGAGTCTTGAAAACAGACCTTGCACACACAGGAGATCACCAAGTTGCAGTCAAGGCTGGGATGGTGCTTTCTTTCCCCAGCAGAAGTTATTCCAAACTGAGAGACTTCCCACTGAAGGTTTCTGTTTTGATAACGTGCCACTTTCCAATGAAAAATATTTTCATCAAAAAGTTCCCCACCCAGTTTGCTCACAAACTGCCAACGTTAACTTGTCTTTTGATCCCCAAGGAACTAGAGGAGGTGTGTGCATAAAAGACAGCCTGACCAGATTGTGGAGAGAGGCACACCCAGGGATGGCTGTGCAGCTCTCCTCAGGATTAAGGCACCTACTGTTGGCAATGCTGCCATCCGTGTGCAGCGATGTGGGACTGCGGATGGACTACGTACCCTGGGAAGTGATGGCTTTACTTCTGTTTACCAGCTTAGGGACCCATATGTAGCCAGCACCTTGCCTGTCTTGGAGGTTAGATCATGCCTCCAAGGCACCCTATGGATCGAATAAATAATAGCTGAATTCACGGGACATGCACTGTTTTATCCCAGAACAACGCAGTAAACCACAAGGCACATTTGCAATGTCCTGCCTGTTTCCACCGCCTCTTCTGGGGGCTTGAATTTACAGGGCATGGAAAGCTGTCCATCCAAAAAACAATCTAGGTCCTCTCAGGAAAATGATCAGCAACTTGATACGGCACACTGCAACGAAAATCTACGAGCTTGCCAACTCAGTGTCCTCAAAGGTAGCCAGTCACTACCCTTCTCCCCTCCTACCAAAGATCACTAACGCAGAAAAATGCCTTTCAACCCATTGTCATGTTCTGCTGGCTCCTCTTTCTGTAGGCAACGCTCAGCTCTGGAAGCCCAAGGCTGCGCTCACTAGCACAGCGCTCGGCTGTGAATATCAGCTCTCTCCAACCGAAAGGGCAAGAGCTGCTCTGGAGGATAACTCCATTTTGCAGAACATGCCTCTGGTCAGGACTGTCTCCGTCAAGCCGCTAGGAAAGGCTGTCTCTGTGTCAAAGCGCCTCTACCTGAAGACCCAGGGCAGAATTAGCCATCTAAAACGTAGGCTTACAGGCTAAACTTAGCTCTTCCCTTTGCTATTGTTGAGGGAGGCAAACAGGCACCTGCCGAAGAAGGTTTGCAAACCAGAGGTTTGCATAGATGGGACGAGTCAGAAGAGCCTGTCTCTGCAGTCACCAAGCAGGGCAGCCCAGATAACTGGATCAGACACCTAACATTCGGACGTTTAGGTTAGACGTGTTTTACCCTCGGTTAAGACTAAAGCACGCAGCGGAGGAGGCAATTCCAGGCCCTGCTCTGATCAACAGCCATCTCCCTTCCGAGAGAGATGCTTACTTACAGTGAGCACCAGCGGAAGAGAAAGACCAAGCAAAGGCATTCCCAGCTCTGGTGTCGTCCCCTGCCAAGCTGATAAAAGGGAATAATTCCTGCAATCCTCTGTGTCAGGCCAATGCCATCAAGGATGGAAGATACTCCAAGGGATGGCCAGGCAAGTGGCACGGACAGTCTCTAGTTAGCGCAGGTCTCACAGACTGCACTGCTTGGTCCTGGCGCCGCACGGTGCACGAGGCCACAGCCCTGATACTCCGGCCAAATTCTTACAGGTTCTTGCTTTCCCTCCCAGCTGTCCGGTATTTCCACCAGGCACCACAATCTTCACTTCCTTGCTATTATTATTTCACTTAGTTATGGTCAAACTGATACAACTGCCAGGTGCCTTTGCAAAGCTAAGAGCATTTCACTAGGAAGTGAAATGACCTTTTCTAGCCCTGCTTCAACTCCCATGAGGGTTGTGAGGCTAAGATATTTGCTAGTATTACTAAGGAGCTTTGAGTTCCTCGGATGGAATAATTGTCACGGCAAAACAAGTCGTACTATTATAAAGGGGTTCTAGTCTGGTTAGCAAATTGCTTTCCCCATCTGTACAAAGAGAACATGCTGTTGAGTTAGGGAAGGCCGCCGTGCTTTGGAGAAGCTCTAACGGGTTGCAACAGGCATGTCAAGATGCTCAGGAATAAAATGTGCCATTCTCACAACCGTACTTTTGATTTTGCATTTTTGAGGGAGAAAATTAAGAATTAAAAATAGTTCCTAGGACCCTTTGGACAGGTTCTTACACCGAATTCCTTGTGAAACTACACACTATAGGCATTTAATCTCAATTAAATGACCAATTAGGTTTATCGACAGATAAAAGATGATCTGGGGCATTACACAAATACAACACGATTTGCCAGCAGCTGGTCAGTAACCACCAATGAACTCTTAAACACCTCCCTGTAAATCAAAAATAAACTGCAGTTCTATAATTAAGCTAGAATTTTCATTCTTTGGTTAAGCTTCCTCTAAGACTGGTCTTTACTATCACCCCTAACTACTCAGAAGTCCATTACTGCAACACAGATCTGGGGGAAGCTGTATGTTCTAAAAACTAATTTTAGGCATAGAAAATGCATTTGTCACCTTCAGAATGATCTGGGCATTTATATGAATATCAGCATTCACCGGTGACATCATGTGATGTTGAGAAAAGCATTCCTGATTTAACGCTGTGCGTGAGAAACGACGCTTCTTGTTCACAAACCCAGAAATATCTGAGGCTATTCTGTGTTCAATTTACTGTTTGAATTTGGGACATTTCTACACCAGGTATCAATTCTGATCTTCTAAAGTGCCCATTTTGCTCGCAGGATAACATATGGGTTTGTAACTCACAGAACCATACCTACGCCTCACTTTGCTCTGGTGCATTTTAATGTAGCATATTGACTCATTACGTGCATTCAGAATTGAGAAGTACAGTAAAAAGAGGCATGAAAAACTTCATAGTGCCCTGACACCTACATACAGTATAAGGTCTAACACACCTGCTGTTTTTCTCTTCTTCTTTTGAAAACGAACAGAGCCAGAGTAACAAAAAAAAAAAGCAAACAAACCAAATGAACCCCGACATTCAGCCACGGGGACTGACAGTGCTTTACTGTAAGGCTGTAACAGGTCATTTAACCCCAGTGTCTCATTTGTGGCATTATTGGGAATGACAATCTGTGTGGGCAGCGGTAGAGCTGCCACCACCCTCTCATTATTGGTATAGCGTAGTGGTTTGTGTACGTTAAAAGCCGTATAACTGGTATGTGCATTGCAACAGCACAGAATAGCTCCCTCCCCGTCACCTGAGAGGCAGCTGCATTTCCAGAAGTGCCCCTTACGTGCACTGGGACATAGCCCAGGACTCCTGGCACTCGCTAAGCACCGTTTCCAACCCTTGCAGCTGAGGCTGCGCTGGCCCAGGAGGCACCTGTGGCTGGAGGAGCAGCCCTGAACCAGGGAAAGACCGTGCTTTCCCAGAGGAAAAGGGGGAGCATCCCCTGCCGAACCCACGCTGTCCCTCACCATCGCAGGAGCGCTCACCCTCGCTGCAATCCTGCCTGGCGTGGCAAGAGCCAAGGCACGCGGGCAGGCTGGAAGCCTCGACGCGTGGGTGGACCTGCCTACGCCCAAGCGCCTGGGGATAATGCTCAGGTGACACCGAAGCAGCTGCTACGAGAAACCCAGGAAAGCCCAGGGAGGCAGCTGCACTATATAAATAATAACCCCACTAGGGCTGCCCGAAAGATCCTATCCAAACCACAAACTTCCCCAAGAGCAAGGGGTGCAGAGCGGAGGCTGCCGCAAGAAGGGAGGCAGCAGGGCAGGGAGGACGGAGGGGGGATTCCAGCAGGACACACGGAGCGGCATAGAGACCCCCAAACTGATGAACAACCAGGGGAAGGGGGGGCAAAGCCAGCGCTCCTGCAAGAGAGCTTGTTTCTTCGGTGGGGTCCCTCTGGGCTGCCCCGAGAGTCCAGGGAGATGCTGACACACACACACACACACACCCCCCCCCGCCCCGGCCAGCTCTGCCTTTGGGGGAAGCAGGGGCAGGACTTGGGGAAGACGGTGCCACCTGATGCTCACGCAGCTCCAGCTTTGCAGGGACAGGCGATGCTGGGAGGCAGCGGGGGACAACTCGATTCATGTCTTTGCCCCATCTCAGGCAGCAGCAGCAGCAGCAACAGGAAACCCAGGAGCTCTGTGAAATGACAGGGAGGGAGAGAGAGTGAAGTCCCCTCGCCTCGCCTGGTGACGTCTCTCCTTCCTCTTTTTTTTTTTTTTTTTTTCCTGTCCCTATAAAGAATCTCGGGCTCGCATCAAACTTCCCAGCGAAAGCAAACCAAACCCAGAGGGGTGGGGGAAAGAGAAAACCACCCAAGGCGGGATCTGGCCATGCCCGAACCCCGCTGCCTGCCGGCTGCCTGCCCCGGGCGCTGCGGGGTGCCCCCCGGCAGGTAGCCAGGCTGGGGGACGTGGAAGTTCCCTCTCGTCCTGCCTTGGAAAACTCGCTGAAGTTGAGAGAATTTGTTCTTCTTCCTGATCTCTGCAGCACCTGCACCTCCCTGGATAAATACATCTAAGAGGAGGCTTTGCCGTTCGGCCACCTTAGCCCAAACTCCGGGCAAAAAAGACTCGCTCGGAGCAGCGACTCACTGACTGGAGGAAACTTTTTGCCAAACTTTTCTGGTGCTTTGCTTCGCTTCGCTTTTTAACCCCTTGAGTTACTTTGCACCACCCAGGCGGGCTGGGGGGGGAGCCTTCTCAAGCAGAGTAACCCTCCCCCCTGAATTAGGGGAAAGCAAGGAATAAAGTTATTGTGAAAAAAGGGGAGGGGGGGGGGTGGGGGAAGCCTAAAAACTTGGACCAAGAGAAGAAAGGAAAGATCCCCAAATCTACCGGGATGAAGCAGTGAATGGGAAGAACAATTTAACTGGAATCAACAAGTGGGAATTTCTGCACGCCTTGTTCTTCCCCTCCCAGCCCCGCTCCGGGCTTTTTCTTTTTTTTTTTTTTTTTTTTTTTTCGGGAACTTTGGAAAAGAAAACTTGTTCCCTCGTTCGCGGATCTCCTGCCATCGCCTCCCAAGGGACAGAGCAGCCACCGGCGATGGGCCCCAGGCCGAGCCCAGCCCTGACCATCTGTGTCCTTCAGGGTTTGCTCCTGATGCACGGTAAGACCCGCTCACACGATGCTCCGGCGCGGGGGGCTGGGGGGGGGGGGGGGGAGCGCGGAGAGCCGCGGAGCTCCGCGGCTCTCCGCGCTCCCCCCCCCCCCCAGCCCCCCGCGCTGCAGCAGCAGCCCCGTGCGGTGCAATATTTGACAGCAGACAAGCCAAGAGGCAGGTTAATGAGATTTAGGAGAGCTTTTCCATCTGCCTTTTCGTTACTAAGCGTAAGGCTCGTGCTCTCCAGTCGTGACGCTGCGAACTGTGGAAGGGAGATGGTCTGTTATTTACTGGGGAATTCCTGCTGACAGCATGTGTTTCGTAGCGTAAGACTGTCGCTTCTTGAGCCTCTTATAAGCTATTTCATAGTTTAACAGCAAAAGGGTAGCTTCTGGAAACGCTGTGAAGCATCACTGTCTTTGGTTTTCTTGGATTCATTCAGGGATTTAATGTCTTCCTTCTGCAGAAAGGAACTGTTTGGCAAGCACTAGCCCCACAGAATTACACGTATCCCCCCCCACTGTTACCTCCTGAATAAATAGCTAAACCTGAGATAGTGCTCCAAAGGGCTTGCCCAGCTTTTCCTGAAAAAAAAAAAAAAAAAAAAACCAAACCAAAAAACACCCAAACCCCAAAGCAGCAAACCTCACCGGTAAAAAAAAGGAGTCCCCCCACCTCAGCCTCAGGAACCCTAGCGACCTGCAGTAGGTGAGCCCAGAGCAGGCAGTCCCGCACCACACCGACACCAGGACCCACACCTTGAGCTGCACCTGGAGCGGCATCGGAAGCTCGTGCAGCCCACGGAGAATTCCCGTAACGTGCTCCATCTGGCCGACACGTGCGCCAGCGGCCAGCTGCGCGCTACGGTCCTTTTAACGCCTGAGCAGTCCGGAAAAGTTGCCCGTAGAAGGCATATTACTAGAAATCCAGTGAGAACTTCACAAAGGCATAAATCACCCCAGACTTTCAGGGATCAGAGAGAGAAGGGAGAAAATGTCTTGCCCCAAGTGTTCCTGAGGCTCTGGGATGAAATGGAGCATAGCGCAGTTGTTACCAAGGAGGTGGGTGGAAAGCCTGGCTAGAGATGCTACCCACGTTGGGGCTGACTTGGGCTCTTACTTCCCAGGTCATTTTCCTAATAATTTTGGTCCTAATAACTTTGAATTTTGGCCCAGATTCACTCTCACATCAGTGCCAGGCACGGAGAAGGCAGAGAGAAGGCAATGTCTGCATCCTGTGACAAAGGAAGGCAGGCACATCGCTAACTGTCCCTGTAGGCAGAGGCTGATGATGGATTTGGAAGCAGCATTATGGATGTCAGACCTTTGTCCATCATTAGGAAAAGATAATATATTAGCACAGTCTCTGTGTGCCCTAATTAGGCTGGAAGCCAAACTGAAACAGGGCCAGGAAGTCGGAGGATTCTGGATAGCCCTGATGTTATTGAGGTATTAACTCCTCAGCCACCTTTCCCTCAAAGTTCATCTCCAGCAATGAATTCAATGAAACTTTGTTTGACCTCCCAAGGCACCAGAGGCACAGATCTATTCTGCAGGCTGTAGGTTAAACCTTCTCTGGGATCTCTGTGGTCAAAATTAGGCAGAGTTGCGCCGAAGAGGTTGACTCTGATTCAAATCCAAACCATTTCATCTGCAATGCAGGTGGAAGATCTTACAGCCAGGAAGGACACCCAGTACCTGAGGTGCTGAGCGAGGGCAGTGCAGCTGCCAGCCAGGGATACCTCCAGGTCAGGACTTTCCAGGTGCCCAAGGGAAAGGGAGCTCTCTCAGCTCATACCAAGCCCTAGCAGAGGAGGCTGAGCGCCCTCGCCTTCTCTACTAGCAGCTCATTGCTGTGTCCTTACCCCCTGCACGGTGCTCAGCAGGCGGCCAAGGCTGCCCAGCTGTGCCGCGGGTGCCAGAGGACAGACATTAGCCATGGCCATAGAGTCTGCCCAGATCAGTGGATGGCCTCCTTTAGAGAGCTCCCAACTTATTTGGCGCTTTCAGTCCTTGGAGGTGTTTAGCAGGGGGAAGAGACCATGCAAACATCATCCCAAGAATTTCCTGCCTTATAAAACACAGCTTCAAAATATTTTATGTGTCTTTAAGTTTCCTAAGGCAAGTATCATTAAATTTCCACTTTCTTTTTGCTTACTGCACAGCTTAGGTTCAACTCCTCCGGGTACCAGTTAGGGCCTTTCTGCTCAAAACTTTTGATGTAGTGATTACTGTGCAGATGCCAACAGCTGCCACATGTTGTACGTATGGATTGGGTTGGTTAAAACCCAGCCCTTATGGATTGGGTTGGTTAAAACCCAGCCCTTTAAAAAACAATCTGCAAAGAATCTTTTACACTGGCAACGCCTTGTATCTTGCATGAAAAGTTTAGTATCTTTTACCCCCTGCCATTATCATCAAAAAGTTTTTAATATATGAGCAATCCAAATGACTTTTCAGGTACTGGAATACACTCAGTAACTTCAGTGATTTAATACTGGAAAACTAACAAGGTGCAAGAATAAAAATCAGGTCCTGCCTGACCAGGCTGGATGGAGCTTGGAGCAACCTGCTCTAGTGGAAGGTGTCCCTGCCCGTGGCAGCGGGTTGGAGCTGGATGGTCTTTAA
This sequence comes from Leptosomus discolor, assembly GCF_034619465.1. Classification (NCBI taxonomy): domain Eukaryota; kingdom Metazoa; phylum Chordata; class Aves; order Leptosomiformes; family Leptosomidae; genus Leptosomus; species Leptosomus discolor. The sequence continues at coordinate 47,407,480 of NC_141399.1, read as the reverse complement.
GGTCCCTTCCAGCCCAAACCACTCCACGATTCTGTGATCCCTTTGAAATTAAAGCAAGTTTGAAACTGAAACCTCCTCTACAAGGAGAATACACTAGGATGGGCAGTTCAGCTTGCAAACATCCCCATTAACTGTACCACCTATCAGTAGGTAAGTCAAAAGCTTCAGGAGCTCAGACTCCTCCTGGGCTGCCGACTAGGCTGCTGCCTGCGTACAGCAGGGCAGCCTGCGGGCTCAGCGGTGCGCTGCTGCAAAGCCAGAGGCGTTAAGGGGATGCTCTTGCCTTCCTCCGAGGCAGCCAGGGCTGGAAAGTTGAGGATTGGATGGCTGACAGTATGGGCTGTCGATCGGTTCTAGTAAAGCGAAAATGCGTCTCTTAATTGGTGTTATTCCTAAACCTTTGCTTTACTGTGGGAAAATGTTATAAAAAGCAGAGAAGACTTTTTTTTTTTTTGAAGATTGTGATATATGAGCCTCCTGCCTGAAGCTGCCACACTCAAAACCAACTGGAAATCTCTTTACGGTAATTCATCCATTTAAGGCAAGGAAAAAAATGCAAAGTATTTCTGAATATTCCCCATGAACTAGGAAAAACCAGCATCATACCCAAAAGAATACTGAGAATACAAACTAGACTGTTTGTTGAAGGTTTCTGTTATAAGAACTTGCAATATTTTCTTTAAAAAATTTAAAAAATATGTATCTGCGTGCATTTCCCCATTGGTCTGCTGATGCGTATCAACCTAAATATGAGCAACGAGGCACATTTGAGTTATCTCTGTCCTTTCATACATTCTATGAAATGTTCATTTTACGACAAAGTATTGATACAAAGCAATAGCTCAATCTACTTCAGTTTGATGTACCACATCTAGTTGGGCTGAATATACAATATTTATGTCGCTAGTAGGTTTATGCCCGAGGGCAAAAGGGTTCCAGCCACAACAGGAGCTTTCTTAGGTACAGTCAGTGGTCAGTGATCTGTGGGTCTTGTAAGTTTGTCTTCCAAATTGCCAGCGCAGTTGGAAGGAGGGTGAAAATCTGCCCTACGCCGTGTATGTTCAGAGATGAAACATGTCTTTTGCTTCCAAAGCCATCTGCAAAGTATACGCAGCAAGGGTCACTTGATCATCGGCAAAGGACAGGATGAACAAAGAAGCTGCTTTCGGTTTACATTGCAAAACAGTTTTGGGGGCAGCAACAGCAACCTGCATTTTTTAAAATGACACAGGAAATTTCCAGGAGGCAGCGTTTGACTTTCAAAGTGAGTCTGAGAAGGACACTGAAGCTCAGCCCTACCCAACACGCTTAGTTTCATATTTCCTTTGATCAGCCTTGCTTCACCTTTCCTTTTTTCTCCAAACCAGCCCGATGTCACAGGAACGGGAATTATGAGTGGAAGCAATTAAAAGATGTTTGGGGCATCTAAACAACAGCTAGGAAGAAAACAGATCTGTCCCTAGTGTTTTCCTTCAGAAAGCAGCTCAGATGACTGACAGGACACGAAGGCTTCTGAGTGCCGTGATGAAGACATTCCCCTTCCTCACCTTCGGGCAGAGCATCTATCTGCGCTCGGTCACAACCAAAAAACATTGCCTACCTAAATAAGCCGGCACAAAATGTGTGTAGTAGAGAGCTGATCTCCCCACCAGGTTAGGCACTTCTTTAATTTTGCTTTTTAAGGCCACAGAGAAACAAGTAGAAGCTGCCAAAATCAACCAGCCAAGGTTATTATCTGGAAATGGCATTTAATATAAGCGCATGCTTGAAGCTTGCCCCAGGGAGCAGAACTTTAGCAGCAGAGAGCTCGCAATCATCCGAAGGAAGGCAAGATTAGAACAAACCACGTGAAGGAAGGTTTTCTGTATGAGAGGAGTGACCTTAGAGACTTGTCCATGAGCCACTTCATCAAGCGGGGAGGGAGGAATGTCCAGAGGGGGTAGGGAGTCTGGTCTCACGAGGCTGCGATGAGCAGAACTGACGGCTGCTCATTTTGTGCAAACCCCTCGCTGCCCGAGTGCTGAACACGCTGGCTGGGGAACCCCAGCTCAACCTGAAACCAGGTGTTAACACAAATTCCAACGGAACTAGGCAAAGCTTGTGACTGCTTCTACAAGCTGATCTTATCTCCCGCACTTGCCAATAACTACGATACAAAACAGGAAAGAATGTCTTGGAGCAAGTCCAGTCCCCGCTCCACAGAGCTGAAGCGTGTGGGACAGCGGTTGGCTTTGCCGGGGCTGCCGGGGCTCGCAGCACACGCAGCCGTTACACCGTGTACACCCCAGTGACGCCCCCAGCTCTGCCCTTTCAAAGGCTCTGGAAATGTGAGCGGTGCGTTCACGTACTAAGGGCAGCTGAGCTACTGCCTCGTGCAAATGTTGTTAACTTTTGTCTGAGGCTGTTACTAACAGTGTAATACAGCTATGCGCTCTGACGGACAGTGAGTAAGTCTGTGGGCTGCTTTTGAGGCAGTCCAATCCTCTCATCTCCAAGTCCTTGGATTAGTCAGTCTTTACAGCACATACTTTTTGTCCTCACTACATCCTACATCCCTCTCCTGCTCTCCCCCCTTTCCTGGACGTCTCCTAAACTCCCCTCAGGGCTCAGGATTCCTTGAATTTTTACGTTAGAGAAAGCCAAGAGGAATTTCTCAGCCTTTCCCTAACAGGAGGCTGCACAGTCTCTCTTCCCTATACCAAAATGAATTTTGCCTTTAAAATCGTGCATGGCACAGAGACTTTTGGCAAGTCAAAGTGGGGATTGCCTGCAACCTGCAGCTGAATCTCCTGCTTTCTGCAAGCAGATGCACTAAGTCTTCCCGTAGTGAATTTGACAAGAAGCAATTTTTGCAAGCCTTCCCCCCCAATATGTAGAAATGCAGGAGTCACAGCTAGTGCAGGGTGTGTGTCACCAGTGTCCAGGGCTTTTTAGTGCCCCTCAGCAGCAAAGCTTTTAGCACTGAGGAGTCCTTGACATTACTGAGCAAGAAGGAAAGAACCTGGTCCAACCCTTTGAATGATGAAAGGCTGAACAAGCCAGTTTCCCTTTGCGCCCGGCAGGGAATGGCAAAAGCATATGGTCCCCAAGATTTCAAAATTCAGCCAAAAACTAAACTCAGGCCCAGAATGTAAAGGAAATATAGGGACCAGCCTTCTATTTTCAGATCATTTGCCTTTGTCTTCTGCATTTCCACATAGGTTTCCTTAGATCTTCCTGTGTTTTTCTGAACTGTGGGAACATGATTGCCAAGGAAGTAGAGAGGGGAGTTTTCAGCCCTGCCGGGATTGTTCTTGATTTGAGGGTCAAGGAAGCTTGACCTAGCCATTACCTGTTCCACTTTGTTAAAAATCGCCACGAGTCTAAAACACCTCAGTCAAAATGTTTGCTTCCTTAGAGCCCGCAGCTCCGAAGCTGCACACCTTAAACCCTTCCTTACAGACACACCGAGGTCAGTCTGCAGGAAAATCACCAACCACCATGGGGCTACTTGGCCTATTCCTCCATCCCTGCGAGCAAAATGGGACTGCTCATAGGGACATGCCACACAAGCACGCAGAAGCAGCTATTCTGCAAGGCGTTCATCCTGTTTGCCATTAACTCGTATCTCATTAACTGAAATCAGTGCTGAATACAATAATTTAGGAGTTAACAGCAATTTCCTCCCTGTCCCTGGAAGCCTACAGCGGGTGATGTGAGCATGGGGCCTCCCCAGAATCCCAGTTTTCATCCTTGATTCCCTCACAGCTACTGAGAAGGGCTCACTTTGGCCCTCTGTAGCCATAGGGATCATCCCTGAAAGCTGATACCGAGCCTGGACTTCGCCAGCTTTCGCGTTGGGTTGCGCAGGCGTCGGTGTTTCAGACTTTAATGTGCCGAGCCTACTACAGTGTGTCCTCCAGGAGTTACAAAACGTGTTTTTCCCCTCTGCTTCTTCACTTGTTCTTCCAGCTGCCCGAAGCCGGCTCCCCGAGGGGCCGTAACACATGCCCACACAGTAGCATTTGAAGTCCTTCTTGTGGGCAATCCTAATTACAATACGCCTTCGTACAGGAAATGGCTGTTGGAAGAGATTGCCCAGAACCCTGCACAGGAAAACTGTGTTTGAAAGGAGGGAAGTAAAGCACCGTGGATTATCAGTTGCAAACCTCAAGGTCTCTGTCTTTCCTTGCAGAAAAATAAATCCCACAGGTGCCCGTGTTGTCCAGCACTGGGTCACTTAGGTACATCCCCCACCTCCTCTTAGGGAAGGGCGCGCGCTCCATTCACTGCGCTTCGCTCCCGAATTAAAGCTATCACCATTGCTAATTTGCAAAGATAAGGGAAAGGACTTCATGAGTATCCACTACTTAAAAGCGCAGGTACTACTTTGCTCCTTAATCCGTGAGGAATATCGGAAGAAATAGTACTGCAGTGCCCAGATGTGGGGAGAAATGCTTTTTCCAGAGCTCCTTCTGGATGTATACGAGGCAAGGAAGTTGTATCAGCTCTTGCTGCATGACACAGCAGGACGGAGCTAAACAGCAAATTTGGCTAGTTAAAAGGGTTTTGTACTGTTACAATTAAAGGATGATTCAAGTGAATGTAAACAATGATGTCACCCCGAGAACCTTTCAAACACAATTTAAGCTATTACACGGTGTGAAGCAGAGAGAATTTCTAACCTTTTGGCCTGTCACATTTTTTTCTCTACAAATGGATGATGTCTGGATTATTCTCATTTCATGTTCATGCACTTGGGACACGCTTTGCTCTCAGTTACACAGGTTTAAAGCTGTAGCTTGGCTGAAGACAATAGTCTGTCTTTGAATTTGCCTTTGTGTGACCGAGAACATTTATTTCATTACGGTTGTTTATACATTTTGCGGTAGAATTGGAGTGAGGAAAGAACTGACTGAAAGCTGCTCTCTCACTGCATGCTTTATGAAGGTAGAGATTTTACTGATCTTGCTAGAAAATCCTGATTTGTTTTGGATGTGAAAATCACTGTGAGAAAGCAAAGTAACCTGCTTACTTTCCTGTGATGAAGGAAAGCCCATGTGTGGCCTCTGCACGGAGGCTGCAGCAACACCCAGTTGTGTGAGGCAGCACAACAACCCCTACCACTATTCCTGAACGCTCCAGTGTGTGCTCTCACTTTGCATTTATTTTGGCTTTAAAGATCCCATTCTGCTTCTGCTTAAAACAACTTTCCTTCAGTCTTGGCAAATATTCTATTGAGTAAGGACGGAGCAACAGCTAAAGCAAGAGAACAGGGTTTGGCCCAATAGGAATTACCAGAGAGAGTAATTAATCCCCAGAATCTTATGTCAGCATGAACGGAGCGGAGCGTGCAATGGGGAGGGATTCCCTGGGGCAGAGCCTCCTCTGGCTGCCATCTCAATGCCGTTGGCCCACCTCACTTTGAAAGAGCTGTGTGTTTCTCACAGCTCATCATCCCACTCAGTGATGACTTTTCCAAATATAATGATCCATGGGTCTCTGGGAAAGTAAGGCCCAGTTGTTACCGCGAAGCCGCTAATGATCTCGTTAACAGTTTTATTACTTAATCCACTGACAGATACATCAGGTTCTGACTTCACCCAGAAAGGAGATAAAGCAAGTCTTCAGTGTGATGTATTTACAGTTTGGAATTGCTGTGGGGTTTCTAGGCTGTTTCTTTGGACTGTTTTCTCATGGCTTTCCCACCAAGTCAAATAAACATGGGTGGCTTCATTCTCTGGGTCAGTTTGGACAATATCACCCTGCCCTAACGAAACAGAAGCGCAGGTCAAAACAAAAGACCCGGTATGGCACGACTCCTGGGGTGAAGGAACTGTCTGGGCAAGGTGAATTCAGGAAGAGAGCAGGCAGCTGAGCAGGGTCTGTCAAAGGTTCCCCCCATCTGGCTCCAGACAGTGTTGTACCCTGCAATCCCCATCAGGAAATTCTGTCGTTACGTTTGAAGGAGGAGGTATACAAGGCTGATTTCTTCGCCTCAGTATTATGGAGACATGGGATTATTCTGATCTATAGACTTCTCACACAGAAAGACCGGTAGAGGTGGTTGTTTATATGCTGTGGCTTACATCAGAAGAGGATTGTTAGGCTAGAAAAAGGAGCTAGACCCCGAAGAGAAATTTGGGGTTTCACGATATATTAATTGGACTGTGATCTTTATATCAAGGCTAAAAATATTTGGTACAAATTATCCATGTACTTTGCCTTTTTATTGTTGTCTACTTTGCATTTGAAACGTAATGTTCGAACCTACACGGTGAAATGCCATTATTAATTTAATTTAATAAATCATTAAGTAGTGTGCCTCCTTCTGGCTACTGAAGTTGATCTCCATTTAATTTTGTGCATAACTATGGTTGTTATATTGTGATTAAAAATAAATCACGAACTTTCTTTTCCTAATGTACTACCCAGCATGTCAGAGCTGGTATACAATATCATCTAGGGCAGGCAGCCACAAACAGGCACTACGACATCTCACAAGTCTACAAGTGCAGACTGACGCTCCCGAGAGAAAGGCTCTCCTTCTCCCGTCCCAAGAATACGTGCACAATTTGGTTTAACATTCTTCATGACAGTATCTCCAGCTTTCTGGAGAGCTTCTGGCAGAAGGACAAAAGAAGAGGAAAGGAGACAGTTTTGTCTGGGCATAAATCTCAGTTTTCATTTGCCAAACCTGCCCTGCACTTTTGAGAAAATCAGTGCAGTAAAGCTGAAAAATCTGTGCTCAAAGCGGGATTAGTGGGAAAAGCTAAAACTGAGCTAGTTTTGATTTCCATGCAGTGGAGTTTGCATAGCTGCTGTTCAAGGCCATTTGCTCTTCCACCGTCCAATACCACAGTATCAATGTACTTTAAAACATTCGTGTCGACTTTAAAATGCTACGTGGATTGTGTCTGGCATTGAGCAATGCAACTCTGACATTCTGCCTTTCTCTCTACCTATGCCTGGGACGTCCCGCAGTCTGACCACTTGACCTAAAAATTTTGGTCTCAACATTTTCCGGATTTAAGTGAAATTTGTTTATAAAAATCTTCTTTTCTAGATAGTTTAGATTACAAAGATGAAGGTAGCTAAACAGGCAGCTATTGCTTGGGAAAACAGGAATAATCATTGTAAGATAAATGACTGGGTAGAATCAGTTGGGCCAGAAATAGGAGACACAAAGCTGCCAGCATGAACCTCTCACCAGCATAAACCAGACCCCTTCGTAAACACGAGCGGGTCGCGGGGCTGCGAGCGCCCTGGGTAGCTCACACTGCCTGTGCAGCACTGCAGAACGTCCTTTAGGGGCTGGTCTGCTTCGTAAGAAAAGCCACTAAAGATTTTCTCCTTGCGCAGAGAGCGGGTAGAGGGACGTGCATCCAAACAGTAACGGTGCTGTCGCTACCCCTCCTCCTCAGGTGGCTGCTGCTCCTTTCCTGGGTCACGCCTAGTGCGACCACACTTTGTAACTGAGAAGGTGGAAACCACCTTGTCGATGAATTAGCCCTTCTCCTGAACAAAAGGCCACGTGTAATCTTTAATCCAGAGGCCAGTGCTTGACAACCCGGACAAGGGCAATACTGAAGGCTTTATTCTACAACGCTGGGGTTGCCATTACAGGATCTGGACATTTTTGATATAGTGGTTAAACTCCTTCTATGCGTTTCTTTCGCATCCTCGGAGCAGCAATTGTAGTTAATATTAACATTAGTACAGCCACCACCATTCTGGTTCAGGATAAACACTTCACCTTGATGAATCAGGTAGCTAATGCTTTGCAGAGCCCTTGTTCTGGGCTGCTGATTCTTTAATTCCCAGACTGACCAATATATCTGGTCGTGTCTGGTGTCATCATATGCAGCCTCCTTGAATTTAGAGCTAGTCTAACCAAACTTAGAAAGAGACAGTAAAAGGGATTAGAAAGCATCATTAGGAGAGCCCAAAACAGCCTAATTCCTTTAGTTGTCTTTCCTGTTTTAAAATCTTTCTGCTTATCTCGGTTCTGGTCTTGACATCTGCCAGCGGTGAAAGCAAAGTAGTGACACTTGGGCGTGGTGGGATGTAAGGAGGGTATCTCATACGCTGATCTTCTTGCAGCGTATACGATAAAGGAATCGAGAGGAATTCTCAGCATACACAGGGCAAAGGTCTCTCTCTTGTGCTCCTTCATTTAATGGTCGGAGTGATGTCCTTCAGCGTGTATTGTGCTGCTAGCCTTTGAAAGGCTGCCTTTTTGTTTTGATTCTATATTGTTCTAAGTTAAATAGTAGGAAAAGAGAAATTTGTGCCACCATAACATTCTCTTATAGGTCTATTCATTATAGATCCCGAGAGGAAACGGAGAGTTCCCCTGGACAATGGTCTGATATACAAACGAGCATACATTAACTTTCTGCGGTTGTATAGTTCATTTTGGCTGCATTTCCTTTACATTCTTAGGAACATGAATTCAGGCATAATTTGGTTTGATGTCTTCCTCTGCCTTCAACCGCTGTCTTGTTAGACCTACTGCATGTCAAGCAGCCTCTCTGCAGCAGAGGCCTGAAATGGAAGTGCTTCGGGGAGACGGGGGGGTGCACTGAGGGACACTTTCGGAGGGAGCAGGAGGAGCAGAGGAGAGCAGGCCAGGTCTGGGGGGTTTGGGCTCAACTGGGTGGGGGATGCTGGCCAGATGCCATGCTCCAAACCAACAAGGATGTCAGGTGGGTTGGACATAAGCCATGATGTTTAAGTAACTCAACTTTGGTCCCCTGTCCTTCAACAAACGGGGGGAGCTCACTTGGGGCATACCTGCAATGGCTTTGGCAGCACTAACTCCACAACAGGGGGTGCAGCAGGGTATGATACAGGAGCACCCAGAGTCTGGATGGGAAATGCCTGATTGCAATTACAGCTGTGGCGCTAATTAGCATGGACCCTTTGCTCAGGACCACAGCTCAGTTGCTGTGTGAACCGTCCTCTCCAGTTTGTAGGTACCACTCGGACCTCTCGCGCTTCGGGCGCTTTGGGTGTTGCATTCCTCTCTGGGCACAGGTACATTCTCTACTTTTGTGCCTCTGCTCTTCTCCTGTAAATCAGGGAGATTAGCACTTCTCTTCCTCCCTGGAGGGATGGGGCGATAAATGTTTTGAAGAGAAAAAGCAGCTCAGGAACTGCAGTAGATTTACTTCATCTTTCACTTCCATCATCAGAGAAAAAAAAAAAACATTTGAAGCTCCAAGGATGCTGAGGCATTTCAGGTTGTAAGGATTAGGACTGGGATACCACGATAGGCTTGGCCTGAACTGCCAGAAATGAATCCTCTCCTGTCCTCCAGACAGACTCCTATAGAAGTTGGGTTTGGCAGTGGCTCCTTTGCGCTGACATGTTGTGCTCTCACTTACTTCGCACGGGAACAGCGCCAGGGAGATGAAAAGATTAGAGACTAGATCAGCCGCTGCTACCTTGCCTTCTGTAAGCAGCTTTGCACAGTCTGCGGCCTGTGACGCCTGCTTCTGCAATGCTGCCTGTCCCATCCAAAAGGTGGGTCTAACACACCACCCCCTGCTCGTGCAGGCCCGCAGAGCCTGCTTCCATGTCCTGGGTACCATCAGGTGCCTGGCAGCGATGCACAGCACTTGCAAGGCTACAGTTGTTCTGGAATTTCTTTTAACACCCTACCTCCCTCGGCCTCTTGGCCCACACACACGTGGCAGGTTGCTAGTCTCCTCGGAGGAACAATGAAGCGCACACACGCGCACCGGCATCGGTGCAAACGGATGCAGTGTCACTCCGACTGCAACTAGAGTCCAAAAGGCCTCTTGGTTTTCATTCTGACCGTGGCTTCTGGCATAGAGAAATTTGCAAAGCTCATTTTCAGCTCCCGTCTAATGGATTCCCCTGCTGAGTGTCTGTTACAGCTAAAGGATTCCAGATTGAGAGTTTGTTCTCATCTCCCCTGTGCGCATCTACGTTGGAGGTACTGCTTGGAGAGCTGGTTAATGAGCCTGGAGTGTGACTGAGTGTTTGTGCTGACGTTCAGGAGGACTTTCCCCTCCTCCTTGGAGGAAGGTAGCCCTCACGCCCTCACAGCCCATTTGCTTTCTTACTGCTTTCACCCCAGTAGAAAGAAGGTGGTTATAGGTATCCGACTGCACAAGGGAATATTGGCTTTATCAGCTTGGGAAGCAAAAGGAGAAATCCCCCTCGCTGGGAGCTCGCTCGTTCTCCAACTTGCACGCTTTTTGGGAGGAGGGGGAGCTGCAGTTGAGCAGCATGCAGCAAGGGTTCAAACCCCACTGTTGCACTCCTAGCCCCCTGCGCTTGTGCCACTGGCCCCCCTCAGAGGAGAGGGCACTGCCATCCACACCAGACCACTGCCAGATCCTTCCAGCCCCTCTAGGAACCGAAAAGAGCCTTTCCCTGGATGATCCTGCAGCTCAGCACAGAACCCGGAGCCGACTGAGCTCTAATTCCTGCCATGCTGCAGGCTTCCTGTATGACCTTAAAGTAAGATACTTCCCAGTCTTCAGCTTCCAGCAGTCTTATTACTTACCAACCTCACAAACACGTTGCAAAGTTAAATCCCTTTGTAAGCCATCTCGTAACTAATCTTAGAAATGCAGACTGTTACGATGATGACTATTATTATTCTTGTCATTTTGTCACTGTCCTTTCTCAGCCATGGATGTTTTGCTGTGACATCTGCACTTACCCAAACCTACAGCTAAGGTTGAAGCATGTTTCCACAAAAGATCTTCTCATTTTTGAGCACAGTATGTTGGATCTTTACCCCCAAAGGCCCTTAGAAGGTGGGCATAGCCATGCAGAAAACAAAGGATGAACGGCGCACACACACACGTACCAACATGACAACCCATTTCATGTATCATCTCATACCTGGATACCTCTAATGCTTATTTTAGTATCTGTTAAGATTTTGTCTGGAGGAAGGGTGGGAAGAAAATCTGTATATTTTGACAAAAAGAGACATTGTTCCTCTTCGGAAAGTGGTGTTTGTTTTATTTTTTCCCAAGCATCTGACCAGGCAGATCTTTAAGTATTTACTTTAAGTACACATCTCTCTCTCCAGCAGGTACAAAGACATCTCAGCTGGGGTATCTTGGTAGGACAGAAGCCAAGAGGACAAAAGAAGCCCAGGTGGGGTCAGTGTTGGGCCTGGGCACTGGGTAGGGTTAGGATTAGGGTCAGGGTTGGGGTTAGGATTAGGGTTAGGAGAGAGAAGCGACAGCCTGAGTGTGAGCAGGGTTGTGAAGGGGCCAAACGAAGAAGAGGGCTGCAAGTCTCTGGGAATGAAGTGAGCAGGAGGCAGCGGAGAGAGAAGGCTGTAGTAGAGAAAGATGCCCAGGGACCAAAATGTCCCCCTGAAGCTCTGTGTGGTGGTTTCTGGAGGATGAGGGAGGCATCAAGGTGTGCTGGCCATGCCCAGCTGGTGAGGGAGAAGTCTGCCTCACAGAATGACTGTCACAGACACCTCTCAGTGCCCAAAGACCAGGGACCAGATGGGTTTATGGATGATGGTTGTCAGGAATTCCTCCCCTGGAACACAGTATGTTTGTGAAGCCAGCCTGGAAAGGCTCCTGAACACTTAGCGCTCATTCAGCTACTGCTCTGGATATACGTATATGACCAACGATCTGGCTCTTTTTCACATGTAGTTAAGCCATTTTAAAAAGATCAAATTATTGAAGAGGTAGAAAGTTGATCTTTACCTCCAGGCTAAGCTAGCTAGAGTTACAATGCCTTAGTCTCTTACTGAGCAGTTTCTCTCACTTAAAAGGGAACAGCATAAGTGAGTTTTCACTGGAATATGCTATCCTGCCATTTTAATTAAGATGAAAACATACAGGAAAAACAAAATACCTGGGCATTATCAGTTTTCATGCCTATTATTCTATTTGTCAGCTGGGGCAATCCATTTGCTGTGTGAACTGCAGCGCTAAGGGTATGGTATCTTTGTGCTCAAGAGCAACATATTCCCAAGCATGTTGTCTTTGGCATGGCCAATATTTTATCTGCCAGAGCCAACGTTAATGAAAAATTCCTGAAAAATTCCACATTTCAACACAGCAACACTCTGAAGGGAATAACAATCTCTCCTGACCTCGTTCAAAAGCAGATATCGGGCAGGATACAAAACAGGGAGGTATTACTGAACCCCCCTACCCAGGACTTTGGGTACTTTGTGCTAAGTTTGTTGTGCTTGCCTGCCTTTGTAAGTGATATCAACGCTGTCAGGTTGTGTACTCCTCATAGTACCTGCATCCAAACCCAGCCTTTCTTGGAACAGACATCCACGCAGCCAGAAACACTGGGCTGGTGAAACTAAGAGCTGCCTCCTAGTTTTGTTGCACAACAGTCTCATCTCTTTGAAACAGTCAGAGTGATGCAGCAATTTTATAATGAGACCATGAACTGAATTCACACAGCTAGTCGTTGCCCCTAGATGTTCAGAGTACCACGCACTTTCATGGTGAGCAGGGCAGCGCTAGAGGTTAGCTGGCATATGGGCCGTGCCACAATGAAATTGCTGACTTCAACAAGAGCAGAACCACCCTGAATTTCTCCTTCAGTCCCTTCGCCTGAGCCTTGCACATCCAGACCATCCTTCCTGCTCTGAAAAGGCTCCTTGTCAAGGCAGTCCCTGTGATGTGGGCAGGCCAGGCAAGGCAGAGCTGTGGGAACTGATCCCAACATAGGAAAGAGAGGCCGTTCTCCGGAGACCTCGCCACAGAGCTCAGAGAGGCGCGCTGGATTTATTCACGCAGTGTAGGTCACTCAGCAAGTGGAGAAATAAGTGAGCCTGTCAACAAGCAAGGAAAAACCCATGTATAAAGCCTCTCCACACACTGTCCTACAGCTGAAACCTTTGTGTTACACGCACACTTCGTGGACCAGAACACAGACCTACAACTAACAGGCATCCAAAGTCAGCTTATTACACCCCCCCCCCCCCCCACACCTGACAAAAGGCAGGGCAAGCAGTGTAATTTATCCCCCTCCTGTTGTCAGAGTCCCTGATAGCATCTACTATCAACAACTGTCTGTCATGCCCTAGAGACAGGAGAAAGCCTGACAGTAGGCAGATAAGAGCAGGTGCTAATTTGATGCTTTGGTCCATCACCTAGACACAATGCTGTGTAAATGCTCCTGTTTCAGCCCCTGGAAGGTCCTCTCTTGCCAAATTCTCCCCTCCTTTGGAGACTTTTTTAATGGCAGTCGCTCAGTCGGCAGTGAGAGCATATCGTGTTCCTCCTGTGTAGATGAGATCTTTGATGCGCTCACGCTCTGAGCTGCTACCTTTATTTCAGTTTTAAAGGGGATGCAAAGGGAGGGACAGGTTCTTGCCAATCACGGACTTGCCTAAATATTTATCTCTGCTAAAAACAGTTTAGGTTCTGGATTTAGCCCAGGGTTGATTCTGACAAGAGACATCAAACACAATATACATGAATCAGGGACAGCACATCTGGCATTGCCTGTGTGCTGTAGGAATACAAATAGAAGAGCCAGTAAACTCCAGCTGGTGAGTTTTTTGTACTGCAACAAGGCTGTCAGCTTTCTAATATCACCACCCAGTAAGAAGAGGGTGCCATGAATCACTTGGGGCTGCTCTGTGGTCCCCCGCTGGCATGTGTCTTTCTTCCTGCATGAGAGGACTCAAAAGTAAAGGATCATAAACACTTTCTTAAAAGCGATTTGCAAGAGTGCCGAAAAGAGTGGCGGGCCAAGCCAGCAGTGCTGCCAATATTTAGAACATTTCTCCGACATGATATTTTATTTTTGGAAGTATCTGATACAAATGTTCTTTTCCTGGAAAGATTCCTTCTCCTGGCCTGCCTCCCCCGCCTCCCGCAGACGGCTGGTGCCAATATTTCTGTTGCAACTTCCTTGCTCCCAGCCGTTTCCTACTATAGATTTCCCTCCCCTCTCTCCTGGAGCTGATGGTCCAGGTTGCACCCTGCATTGTTCTGCTGGCCTGGAAGGAGGCAAATGTCAGCGCCTGATTTCAGCTGCCTACGCAGAGGCACCCAGTGCTGCTCGGGATGTCGGCCGGTAACCCTGTAGGCTTCTGGGTAGTGCTATGGAAGGGCACAAGCATCACAGAGATGTCCTGTATCTGCCAGCCCTGGGGGGATGTCTCAGATAGCCACGCGAGCCCCTGGTCATCTTCTTCACGGTGTCAGCAGAATTTACAGCGCTGCAAGGCCTGGCGGGTGCAGGGAACGGCGGGAGCTCCGGACCTTTGTGCATGGGGGGCACTTCAGTACACGCTGCATCTCACTCCTTCCCATCCTCTCATCCAAGGGGAGCACTGCCCTCAGAATGGATAGTGTCCATTAGTGCCCTTTTACTCCATCACTCTGCACACTGATGAGTACAACCTTCAGCTGGGCAAAATTTGGCATGGAGACATGAACAGAAGCCTTGCAGCTGAGGGTTAAAAAAACCTGCAATGCCCAAAGCGTCTGTTTTGATCACTTGAAACACGATCAACATGCAGAGAGACTTACCACATGACTTCCCTGATTAGCCCAATTTTAGGTAGTGTAAAAACAGCAGAGGTCAAATTTACTATGGAGGGCAAAGACCAGTGATTCATTTTTCCTTATTCCTTATAGTCACTTTTCACCTTGAAGAACAAAAGGGCCTAAAGTCAGAGAACGTTTGTTCTTGAGTCTTGCCAAAGCCTTTTTTTTTTTTTTTTTTTTAATAAACCATCATTAAAATCTGGGCCTATTGCCTTGACAGAAGAAAAGAATATATTTGTGTATACTTAAGAGACGGGAAAGAGACTGTGCGCCAGGCCTAGTCACAGATAAAGGAATTCCGGACATTATTCCTTGTGCTCCTAGGGGTTGTGACATGGGATTTCCTTTCAAAGTGGTAAATAGACCTACAGTTGTTGTAGGACAGGGTGGGGCGATCACTGCTTTCTTTAAAACGAGGAGAGATGAAAGCACGTTATGAGAAGAAAGACAGGCTGGATACACGTGCACAATGAACCCTTGTGAATGGGGCCGAGGGGTGCAAATTCACCCCCACCCCAAGCGCCAGCTCAAAGCTTTGCCCCCATAAGCTTCCCGTGGTTTAGAGGTGCTCCCAGCTGATCTCTGCTTTGGGAAGAAGAGCTCATGTCACAGCAAAATATGTTTAACTCTTAAGAGGGAGCCAAAATCTCAGGGCTCGTCAGCACCTCACGTGTTCCTCCTAGATCCGCGGGAGACAGATGGAACTTGTGGGGAAACAGATCTCCCAAAGCCAGGCAGCCTCTCACTGCGCCCTGTGGGACGCTGACTGCCCATCCCGGCCTGGTATGGAACAGAGAGGGTGGCGAGGGTGGGATACCACGGCTGTGAGCTTCAGGAGGAGCCTCACCATGGTTTGGAACAAGAATCAGACAGTCGAGGTCTTTCGTAACTGAAAGCACCTTTCTCCCTTTCGCTGAATCCTGTACAGGATTGGGGTGAGCAGTCTCGTCTTTTATGTAAACAGAGGAGCTAAAGCTGCAGATTTTATTCTGTTTGTATTTTAAATAGAAAAACATTCAACTTTGTACTTGGATTACTTTTTCTGTTGGAGTTTGCATTAAGGACTCACCCAAGTGCACTGATGGGGGGAAGTCAGAAGGGGGGGGAAGGAACGTGAATTGCTTGATGAGGGAGAAAGGAACATCAAGCTGATTTTATATTTGGATCTGAATACAAAGTGATTTCCTTTCCTCCCTCTTCCTGTGGCTGTCCTGGAGGGTCAGCAGAGACTGCAGATTCTAAACCTCACAGTTGGAGCAGGGCTTAATGAGGAGGGGAAAGAAGATTTGCATGTTACTATTCTCCAAATCCTCAGGATTCAGGTCTTCAATAATAAATGTTCATTTAAGGTATCATCAGAGAACAGATAAATTAGCATATTGCAGAAGTTTGCAAATGAAAGGTTCCTACATGAGCCTTCTTGTTCCCTTCTATTTTATTGCTAGATATCTGAATTACAACTCTATAATCCTACCATGTAACAACACACCTGCAGAATTATTCTCCCTTTAAACTACAATGATCTCATGTCAGTATAGGGAGGCACATGATAAAACTGTAAAATGCAGCTTGTAAACTTCATGCAAAGTGGAAACATCTAAGAGGTTGAACTGCTGCTTCCAGTGCAAGAGTCAGTTTGGATCTGCTGCAAAGGATCCTGCGCCACTAGTGAGTAAGACACCCAGGAAAGGCTAGAGAGACTGAAGTCAGAGCTGCATTCAGTCCCTACTGCAACTCATTGGCTTAAGAGATTGTCTCAAGAGGGTCTAAGTCCACACACATGGAAGGTTCTCACCCAGTTCAGAACTGGAGACTTCATAGGAAAAATGACAAGTTTTCCTTCTTTTTCTTCAACGCCTTCCTAACATCCCATATTTTAATGAAAACTGGAGAAAAGAGAAAGTTTGCTTGTTCACTGCAGCTTCTAAAATAACTGTATGGCTGGTCTAAGGCACAACAAAGACAGCAAAATGAATCATACAGAGAGAATTACTCACACACACGCATTTTCAAAGAGTAAACAGGTCATGCTCAGCATTGTTAACTCGCAAGCAGGCCAGGCTGTACAGTCCACATCGCTGCTCGTGCGCGTTCGAGGGGACCAGGAGAAAATCCGTTGGTGCACAGCAGCAACACTGATCTGAATGAGGCCCTGGGACTGCACACGGTGTGGGGCTGTATGGCAGTCACACACCAGGAGAGCACCGTTATACCTGCCTGAATTGGATCGTGTTTTCCGAGCCCCACAACAGACTGTTGAATCATGCTTTTTTGATATCCTGGTACGATCACATTAAACCTCTTAAGATGAACTATATTTTCACGGCCAAAAGCCAAACAAACAAAAATCTCTGAGAAATAAACAGAGAACCCTTTTAGAAGGATTTTTTAAAAAGCTAAACAGATCTAATACTTGGGTTAGGGATTTGTAATTTTAAAATAGCTGAGATAAATCAAGAATACCAAAATTGATCTGCTGTCCCTGTTCCCAGCGGTGACGTGAGCACATGAGAGTTGGTCTTTCCTCGCAGTGGAAACTGCCCCTTAATTATGGTGTCGTTGCCCAGTGTCATGATCTCTTTGTCCTGGGCTGCAAGGTGGAGCCAGCCTGGGCTCACAGGACTATCCCCGCTGGCTGGATGTTCAGATCAACACAACAGCTCTTGTGAATAAGGTTTGCAGGATTGGTGCTTGACATACAGCTCTTTTTACTCTCAAACAGTATTTTTTTTCCTCCCAAAGCTGCTTACATTCTGTGACCTTGCACTAAAGCCCAAATGAAATGCCTCACAATTTTCCTAAATACTGTCTTTATTCTTATGGCTCCTGTATGAACCACTGCTATGCAGTTAATGCTGTGCAGTTGTTTCTACCCTAAGACCTTTCAGCCAAGGGCTTACAATTTGGCATCTGAGGTCTCAGCCTGAAAATTCATCTTTGTTTTTGTACTCTCCCCAAGAGTCTGTTTTAAATTGATATAAACATTTCGATAGCTTAAGAGTGCAACAAAATGGTCAGCCTCCCTTTCCAGCTGGAAAACACGCGTGTTTCTTTGAGTCAAAGTACTGCATGTCGCTGGCTACACTAGTGGCTTGGTCATGCAGATCCAGGCATTTGCATAACCTCATGGCACATCCAGAAAAAAAATAAAAGCCCACCAATACTTGCTTTTTCAACATGTCTGTTTCTCTGTAGTGGGTGTTGCTTCCCTCTCTTCCCGATATATGTCAGGCACAAATACCACCATATTGAGCAAGAGACGCTAGGAACCTGCGGATTTTCTTCAGCATGTGGAGAAATCCCTCAGTAACATAGTTCACATCTGCCAGACCAAAATTCATATGCTGTACTAAAAATGTTACTGACTAATCAAGACAAGAGGGAGCAGACCTCTGAAAGAAGCAAGTAAGCTTATAACCCCAGTTTATAACCCCAGCAAATGCTTGCTCTACCTTGAGAAGCTCTTTGCTTATTCTAGTCTCTCAGATCTGGGTTTCATTATTTGGATTAGTTCTCTGAAATCTTAGAGCAGCAAATCAAAGCTGTGTGTGCGGATTCAGGATGGGATTAATTGCCTGCATGCATTTGCATTATTCTTTCTTCTCCCACCTTGGTACAATCCTCATCCTGAATCCAAATGGTACCATTTTCCTTTCCTGGTGACAAAGTTTTCACTTTACTTTCATCCAGTGCTCGCTTAACTTCCATGATTCTCTTTTCTCTCAGTCATTTTCCTATAGTTCTGTAATTCTTACCAGAGCTTCCGACACTCTGCAAGAGGTACTCAGGAGACAGCTCCAAAAACAGGAGCTGTTTTCCTCATTTAATTACTTTTAGAGTCATATTTGTTGATTTTGTTGACTAGCAAGCACTAGAACTAAATTTATTGTTCAAAGGGCAACTGCACATTTTGTCTGTCTATAGGAATTGCAAAAAACTCTTGGGCTGAGGAGAGGTGAGATTTTTAGGAAAAGAAAACAGGGGTGTGCTTGTTTCTGCCCTGTTTGAAATCAATAGTAAAAACAGAACCAGTTAGGGGTTTTGTAACAGAACGGCTTTTCATTAGAAAATTACACTGTGGCAAAATTCTGTGTAGAAAGCGGCTGGGTTAGATGCAGTTTTCCAAGAAAGATTCTCCAGCCAGGATCAGGATGGTGTTTCTGGTCACAACTCAGCGATGCCACGACCTTGTCATTGAGATGCATGCGTAGGATGCTGGAGACACCACGTTCCTTGGTGGAATCAAGCCTCTAAATCTGTGTCTCCCACTACCGAGGCTGCCCTAAATATCTGGCTATTTTTAGATGAGTCTTTTTCAGTTGCTGCTTTTCATAATAAGAAAAACCTTTGAAGGATTTGTGTTTTATCCCTATGCACAACAGGAATTAAAATAAATAAATAGATCTTAAATATTTAGACATGAAGAGAGAAGAATTTCCTGCCGAGCTTTTGCTAGGCAGCGTAGGTGGCTTTAATGCAAACCCGGTCTGCTCCTGGGTACCTGGCAATGTCTTCTTGGAAGACGACTGCAGTAAAGCACCTTTAAAAGCAGGATCCCACCAAGCAAACGTGCCGTTTCCAAGATCACCGTGCAATCATCTCCCCTGTGCCATAGTTTTTCCAGATGATGAACTGATCTGCTGCAACCTAACCAAGCTGTTAGGGAAGGAAATTCTCTAGCTAAGGGGCTGCAGCAGCACGGAGGACATAGCCAGCACCAGGGCAGCAAGGCGAAAGAGTCATTCCAGTGTCTGACCCCCCGCAAAGCCCCTCAAAGTAACCCCAAAAGTCAGGATCTGGCACTAAAGAAGCAAGTCGAGCTCTGGGCAGCACACCTTGTGTATCACCCACCTGCTGTCCCTCCTCTGGGCTTGCGGGAGGCTGCACCCAGGCACCAGCAACTGCTTTTCCTCTGAACCTTCGGAGGTCAAGTGAGCTAATCTGGAAACCTGCGGGGGACAGAAGAAGGGACTTTTGTCAACAGTCAGCCATGCTATGTAGACTTGATAAATATGTGCAGCGCTAATTCGAAGCAGATTCCTGCTTTGCCACAAGCAGAATTCCTCCAAACCCTGCCATCAAAAACATTATGTCACAGCTGCGGAGAAGCCTAACAAACAGGGGAGAAGTTGGGGTCATGTCAGGGTAACAGTGTGGTGGAGGCTGTAAGGAAGTGATTGAAGCCCTGTTCCATGGCCTGATGGAGTTTGTCATTAAGAAGGATTTTACAAACGATTTGAAGCCAATTCCCTGGGTCCGATTGGTACTTTCCAGCTTAATGCAAACCAGTGAGGAAACCAGCTTCAAGACCTAGCTAGGCCAAACTACCCAGGGAGGTTGCAGGCAAGAGACAACATAACATCGCCTGGGGCTGCAGAAATGTAACTGAAACTGGGATTGGTTTTTAAGGAGATTGTTAGGTCCTCTCTCCCCATCTCGAGCAAACAGCTTTTATCTCGTCTCCCAAAATAGCAACCTCCCATCCTTCAAAACAAACAAACAAAAAAAAAGGAAAACCTCTTGAGACAGGCACACAGACAAAGCCGACAGAAGTGGAACACAGAGCTGATCGAAAACAGATTCCAGCGTCAAGTCCAAAGTCGGTTTCAGCCCATTTCTTCTTAACGGGTAAAGTTAAGAAACTGAGAAAACAAAGCAATTACCCACCAAGCAGATTTTACTGACACTGAGCATTTACGTGTTTCTGACACACGAGAGCCCTGTGAGTTGATCAAATCCGCCTCTGTTTAGCATGGCACGTCCATTGAGTTGGTCTTGGGAGGCTCTAGCTCATTTGCTTCTGGATTTATAGCTCAAGGAAAAATGATAAAACAATGCCAACAAGGGTGGGATTTTCTTCTGCTTCGCTCTGCCCATCCACCTTCCCCATTCTGATTTCATCTCCATCCCTCTTGTGGCCTTCCCTTGGCCTGCTCCTTCGGCAGGTCAGTGATTCATCACACAGGAGGACACAGATGTTCTTTACAAAGAAGTGTTTCCATGCAAGCTGATATTTTTCCTAGAAAAGAGGGCTGGGGATGAGGAATGAGATGGGGAGGAAGAATTCACCCCTGTGCAAAAGGCCTGAGAATACGTATTGCCCAATTTCCACCAGTTTGTGTGATGCTGCCCACACGACACACCAGCACCCCCAGGGAGCAGGGCTGACTGCCAGATTCACACCAGCAAGGCGCCAAGTAGGAAACCTTGGAGCACGTGGCCTGAGAAAAGAGGCAGTCTTTCTGAGCAGCTAGTCCATAAGGATTTGGTGGTCAGCGGACAGTCATCTTGCCTGGTGCCTATACCAGGATTTAGCTATGGAGCACGGAGGTTGTTTTGCAAGCCACCCTCTTATCATTCAGTAGAACTTCATCCAAATTCCCGTCAGCTCTTGCATTTCTTAGAAAACAGCCACAGTTCTCTTTTGAGGTCTGGTTTATGGACACTTTTGAGTCCAAAGCTGAGAACACCCACTCTGCCTTTGAATCTCAGCAGTGCTGAGGTGGCACCAAAGGGGAAGGGAAGAGACCTGTACCCCAGGTCAGGCCCTGGTAGGCCATCTCAGCAGAACATCATGGCCCTAATAGTGCCTAAATGTGGCAGCTGAAGCTCTTAGAGATTACTTCATGTAGGTCACCAGCAAATGTTTTCTGAAGGACATCTCTTAGCGCTTTATCTTGTCTAATTTTAAATATTCCTAAAGATAGGGCTGGCATCATTGCTTCCTTTGGGAGATGAATTACACAGGCTGATATAATTCAACCTTGGGAAGACTTTCTTTTCTCTCCCTAGACTCTTACCAGTGGCAACAGAAAAAGCAGATAAATAGCTGCCCTTGGTATCAGATCTCCCATGATTCCAACCTCTCCTGTTGGAAGGAGACACTTCAATTTATAAAAGTTTTATTATTGCGGCATCTAAAGGGCCCCCTACAGTGTGCTGTGCAAGAAAGTAGTATCAAACCTATCAAAAGGGCTCTTGGTCTTCAGGTTAAACAATGTGGCAAATAACCAGATTGGCAGCAAAAGGGATGTGGGTTTAAACCACACCGACATATTGCCTGAGAGACAGAAGACTGGCACAACACTCATACAACATTGAGGCAAAATCATCTATACAAGCACCCTTGACACCTGAGATGTCAGGGTCAAGCTACAAAACCGAGATTCGGTTGCATGTAGTTAATATCTTAACTGTTCCCTTCCTTAGATTGGGTCATTGATCGAATATCAAAGAACGCAGAGAAATGATTCTCTGAAATAATAGCTCGCAACATTCAAGTAAACTCACGTTTTCTTAAAAACAAACAGCTCTGTGGCACTGAAATATTTTTGTCTTCAGTGGAGTTGAGCCACCAGCTTAGATGTAGGGACAAGTCTCCTTATTCTTTGGCTTGTGAGCCACTAAACAGGTCTCCTTACCGAACTCTGCATGCGTTGAAGGGCCACACTAGTGTGTTTAGGAATGTGTTGGTCTCATCTAGAAGGTTTTCACCAAACCAAAACAAACGAAGGGCTGTGTTAGTCTCCCTCTTGAGCCTCATCCAGCTCTACCGACTCAAATCATTGCAAACAAATCATTTCCACATACAAAGATTTCTGGAAGGAAGGACAGGGCCCACAGCAGATCCACATGGCATATCCTGGTAATTCCCATCAGTCAGGCTTAAACCATCTTTTTTTTCAGATCTTACAAGGGCATTCTGCACTGTACAGTGCTTAAGGATACGGCACAGCTAGGTTGGGGTTTTCCCAACGGTCTCAAGCACAAGTGGCTGATGAAACAAGAAGAAAGACTTGGGAGTCGCCGATTTAGTCTGCAGATGGTAGAGACATGAGTGAGCACCTTCGTCTCATTTGATACATGCAGCAGAGGCTGAATGCTGGCAGGGACCACACAATGCTTTCGAAGAAACGTACTTTCAGCTAAACCAAAGTTTCAGGGATTTTGTAACTTCTCTCTCTTCTTCTCTGGTCTTTTTAATGTCTCCTTAGGGCACCCACCTTACACTTTTCCAAAGTCTTTTACTTAGGATGAGTTATCATCACATTTTATTGTCAAAGGAGTAAGCTGACATACAGTATAATAATTTAATTGACTCAGTAATGTTGCTTGTTAATATTACCTTATTTACATGAAAATTTCTCTGTTAATGCATGTTCTGGCTAAGAACTTAACCAGCCAGGCTAGGTGAATTCAAAGTTCTCATCCCTCCACAGCCACATAAATATGTATATATGGCAAGTGGGATTGTATTTTGAGTTAATACTGGCCAGTGCTTTAATTTGTGTGGTATGGCCAAGTGAAACAACCTCTTTAACTTAAGGAACTTTCATTTTAATCTGTTTGCTTTTAATTTACGTGAGTGTGATTTTCCAAGCCCCCATGGTACAAAGGCTGTCGTTCAGAAACAAGTCTGACAGCTCTAAATTATTATTGAAAGTTATTTCATGATTATACTTCACAGCTGAAGGGGGCTAGATTAGCTCGATGGCTCCGGGTGCTGTACAACCAGATACCAGAACAGATTTTCAACACGTGTGAAACCGGCATTATTTCAGTGAATTCTGGCAAAAATTTTGTTTCCTGACAGCAACTTTCATGGAAACCTAAGGGAAAGCCCTCCCTAATATTTTATGTCGCCAGCTTAAAGTCAGAGCCCTGCGGGCAGTGGGGATGAACTACAGGCTGATGGATGGGCGGGTTACTGCATTGCCTCCTCAACACTCAGTCAACTAAAGGCAACTTCTTGCCTACAGAAAAAGAACCCCCGCTGCCTTCTCCCCGTCTCCTGCCTTGTGAACAGCCTGACCCGCACGCAGCTTTGCTGTTGCCTTGGTGCGCCATGTTCCCTCCCTAGGAAGTGCCACCATAGTGTAGGAACCATTTCCAGACTGCCAAGAAGGGTGCAATAACGTTGTGATTAACATGTAATAAAAAAAAAAAAAAATCGAAAAATTACCATATCCTACCCACATAGAGAAGAAAATGATTATTGGTGGTTTTTTTTTAATCTGATGGCTATTGTCACTTCAATAGACAAATACGAGAAAGGTGTAAAACTGTGTAGAAGTCCTACTGAAAACTTTTCTACTGCTGCCCTAACTTAAAAGAAGTCCATTCTCTTTAACGAAATATCCTGCCTGAGAGCTGTACCCTTACCCTGACTATAGGCCGTCCCTTTAATCCAGGTTAAAAGTCCAGTATACATGTTAAAACTGGGTAGGAACAAGAGAGAAATCACTGCTTGCATCAATAGAGATTTACTACTTGTTTTTTCATGAGAGGTCCTGGCTCACACCAAGATACATTTCAATAGTGACTGATTCCTCCTGTGCACATGAGCAGGTTGGGGAATAGTTCTTGGAACAGAGTCAGCACAACAATTGCTTTCATCATTTGCAGCTGTACAAAACAAATACATTCAAAAGAAATATAAAGAGGTGCCAGACTGAATCCCATTGATGTGTGAGTGAACACAGCGTTTAGTGCTGCACCGTGACACACATGAAGTCTGTGAATTACTGCTGTTGACTTTTCAGCCTTACATGTCACCTTTGATAAATGAGCTAATCTGCTGATAGCTACTCAAAATAATAAAGTAATTTAGTTAAAAGAGTTTTAAAACATTCCTTCCTTAGCATCTGAAACTTTCTAAGTAACTACTCACCGCATACAAATTACCCTGCATAGAGCAATTCTGATTAGATTAAAGGGAGCTGAATGTAGGGTTTTGACAAGCTGGAATCATAACTCGATCCATGCTCTACTGTCTGTAGCTATGAGGAACTGTTGGGCTGACATGCCATAAAAATATCCAGCTATCTATCCGTCAGTACACAAATATGCTCTCAGGGGTTCACCTGTAGTGACAATTCTGAGTTGACACAGGGACACAGGGAATCCTGGAAAGGACGCAGCGGAGGCAGATCTCCATGGCCTTCCACCTTCCCATTTTCCTACCCAGAGCTCTGGAGAAAGGGGAGAAATCTTGGCTAGGTTCACCTCCAGATAAATGCTGTATTATATATGAAGACGGAATAGCAGTAAGTCCTCGTTTGTTGAGGCCTCTGCAGGAGGTGAAGGGCGGGCAGAACATGTGCCGTGGTGGAGTGCAGTGAGAGTGGAGGGTGAGCCCCAGGGCCAAAGCCACCAGCAGGGAGGTACGTCAGGTTCTTGCAGGGGTTGTTCCCCACGGTGGTTCATCCTAGAGACCAGTGTGCGCCCTTGTTCCTCCTCTCACTCGCAGCTTTGTCTGAAGAATGTGCCCTCTCCTCAGGATGGTCAAGTCAAGGAAGAATGAAAGCTATGTCTGGAGTGCCTATGGAGTAATCCTGTCTGGGAATCATTGGAACACTTGCATCTGCAGCCCTAAAGCTTTTCTCAGGAGACCACATTGGGGGAGAGGCAAAGACAGTTTCATACCTCACATTTTTTGATTTTTTTTTTTCCCCTAAAGTCTTTAGCACATAGTGTGGTCTCTTTTTTTGTGTGTCTCGTTCCCACTGGGTCTGCATATTTGCTAATCATGGAGATGTGCCAGGTCTTCTCTTTCCCAGAGGAATTGCCATAATTTGGACCAAGAAGTAACAACATTCCCAGCCTTTTTTTTTCCCATTGACAGGGGATTACTGCATTTCCTAAATACTTCAAACTGTGCTTGAGTGCATGGCAGATGATTTCAGACGTTGCCACCTCCTTTCCCAGATTCCATGTTTATTTTATGGCTGTAGATCCAAGTTCTCGACTTGCCATCCAGTTACAAAGAAAGGACACGTCCCCTCACTACATAACTCAACATAAGCACAGGGTGGTGATATCTCTGTCATTCTTTAGGACTCTACACTCCGCAGTATCAGAGGGAAAACAACGGCTCTGATTAATGAGCTGCTGCCGCCAAAGACCAAACAATTTTGACCTAGAGTTGCTTTCTGTGACCTCTTTCCATAAATCTGCAGCTGATACAGCGATCCATATCACGGACAGGCCAGAAAGCACATGGCATTGTATGTTCAGGGAGTTGCCTTTGAGCAGGTGTAGTCGAACTCCAAAGGTTATGTTTTGATTACAGAAAAACAGAGGAAAGTTCCTTAATTGACACAGGGGTTTTTCGGCATCAGCACACAAAGCAGTAAGGTGGCCTTGCTGAAGAGTTTCTGCTGATGACAGAAGGAAACCAGAGTGACCCTGTGCCACTTCATCAGGAAATGCTGATGCATCTACGGGTGAGGAAAAGCCTTGTAGGAACAAATCCCAAGAGCAGGGCCAATGTCTTATCTTATCGCTAAACACTTGCTCTACTTAGCAGTTGTTTTTACTGTGCTGTTGTTGATGTCTCCTCTGCTTGAGACTAATGATTTAATTTTTTGTTGTTGTCACTACGAACATTTACACCCAAACTGCTGTCTCTGGCTGAGCTACATAAAACTTCTATTTGCGGCAGGCGGAGAAGAAGAATGGGTGTGAACTACTCCCCTTTCTCATGAGTCAGCTGAACAAATACTGGCTTCTCCGGCTTGGAAAATCAATGAAAACACGAAGCCTGTTGCTTTGCCAGCAGATACTCTTGGGTTAACACTAGCATTCGAATAGCCTGAAAGAATCTTAGCCATCTCTCCTGATGAGTTTGTGATTGCTAATTTCATTTTGGATGAACTTCTTCAGCTTCTGTAGGAATGGAAGCTCTGGCTCCGGCCTACAGGTTGCTAGTTCTGTGCCCACACACAGTATTTCTCTGGGAGATTCCTGGTTGTTTCTAGGTGGAAAACAACAGGAAGACATGCTTCTTGTAACCATTCCCCTTCAACAAACAGAGAAAGCAGAAACTCTTTAAAAGTTGCTGAACCATTTCCCTTAAAATTAATTCTGCTTGAATAACAGTAGTGTGGGCAAGGGAGACAATTTTGGCAAAAGATAGTGATGGGTATTCCAGGGACCCTGGGGCCCACCTTATGTGGGCTCTTTGCTCTTCGCTTTTCTCACCAAGATGATGCGTTGGGCTTGCAAGAGCCAGCAGAGAGGAGCACACTCCTGGGTGGAGCATTTCCAGGTGAACCCTGTGCTCTGCTCGTGCCCCTGTGGCTAAGTGTGGGGGGTGGGAGGGTCCTTGCACGTTCAGCGGTCCCACGGGTGGCTTTCCCAGCTGGTAGGAAAAAGGGTGGGTTGATCAATGGCCAAATGACAGTGATGGTCCCCGGGCAATGGCATGGAGAAGCAAGCTGCCCACAGAGCGTGAGCTGGATTTTCCTGGTGGATCTGCAACCCCTTTCCCATGCACTTTCCAGGCACAGGCTTTTCAGGGAGGTTATTTTTTCCCATTAGGTCAATCCTCCTTCTTGGGTTCATTAATCATCTGCTTTCTTCGTGTTCCACTCTTCAATTGTGAGCGTTGTCACATGTCTATAGTTTGGATTCCGCAGCGAAGGTGGTGGAGCTGTCTTATTTCAGTTTGCCCAGTGCTTTGGGATAATTTTTCTTGATTTTGCAATTATCTTGGAGGTATCATGTAACTGAGATATCCAGCCTGGGCATATGGAGAATAGCTTGGCTACCAGCCTCCAGCACATGAAGCACTCCTAACTCGTGTCAGACAAGGACTGAGACAAGTTCTAAACCCCTACTCATCTCCTCCTCTAGGAAAAGTAGTTCAGCAGGGAATAAACCAGTAACCTACAGGGGTCTGGCCTGTGTCAGCACCTGATGAGGAAGTCACAGCCCCCCTACATTAAGCATTGTAGAGATGCATAGGAAAAGATGAAGGGTTTAAATCTTTACGGACAAGTTAAAGCATTATCCTAAATATACACACAGAGATTTGAGGCTTAAGAGAGCAAATAACCTGATCAAAACCAACTCCCTGAGCACATCAGGAGAGAAATGAAACGGGAGAGAGGCAATCAAACCACATGAGGTCTAGAGGGCAAGTTACCCTCAAACAACCATTTCTGACCTACACATTCCCCATCCACAGCCCATCTCGGGGGGCTTTGGCCTCTGTACTGACTCAGTGCCCATCAGGTGGCTTGACACAGAACTCACTAGCCAGCAGAAAAGAAGAAAATTGAGAGGTTTCTTCCTGACCTACAGCCAAGATCTTCACCACAAGAGCACCCCTTCTTCTTTGCTGGGAAAGTCAATGCTAGCAATAGTATTTCATGTAGAAAATTCTGCATTTTGACTAGAGAGCGTAAACCATTTTATTAATGTCAAAGCATGAGCCTAGCAGGATCAGAAATTCTATGTCCTTCTCCCACCCAATTCACCACAAAAAGGAGGGGAGGTGGGTCTTTGTAGCTATTTGCTACTGTCTTTTTAAGCCTTTAAAACAATAGAAAACCACTCAATCATACGAGTGAAAGCTGATTCCAGGAGCTGAAAGACTCAATAAACACACCGAATATTGCAAGGCCTGTGATACCACAATGCTGGCAGTATTGTCATGTCTTTTCACAGGGGGTAACCTTGAAATGAATCCTAAAATGATTACAGGCCGTTGGTTTAAGCACACGCAGCTTTTCAATGAGACCTTGAGCTTTGCAATCCCAGTTAAAATAGGATTTCCTTGGGGATATAGTAATGAAAATACCCTTTGAAACGGGTACCTGTTAATTTTTCAGGTGTGCTCACAGTGTGTGCTTGTGATGAGGTACCCTGGCACCTCAGAGGGAAGCCCATTGTCTCTCCTTCATGTCATTTACTGCTGCAGACACGAAGCCATCTGGAGAGACTGAGCTTCAACCGGTTTCTCCATGGCAGGCAGCATAGGTGACAGCTCCTCATCTGCACCATCCACATTACTGGTGACCACTGTATTACTGATGACCAGGGCCACCACGCTGTTCACCCAGCCGCCATGGATTCCAGAGCGCTTTCAGGGCACAGATTATGCTCCCGATCCAGGCTCTGACTCAGAAATGCTATAAGGTAAGCATGGCTTACCGCAGTGTCCCCAATCTATTGCCAGCAATGAACAAAAAAGTTTCTAAATGTTGTGCATATGCCTCTCCCCTTCCCCCACTAAAATCAGCTCTAAAACTCTGACTTCCAGTCCTTTCTAATAGGACCTGATGTGTCCTAGGGCCCAGATCTACGCACAAGAGTGACTTTACACACGTGAATAGTCCCCGGAGTTCAACCATGTGCAAAAAGCTATTTGTGAGCCCAAGCCCTTGTGGAATCCGGGCCTTAGTCTAACCTGCTTCATTTAGCTGTCAGCGCAGCAGTCTCTGGTTTGCCTAGCAATTATTTCTTTGCCATCTGATGCAGAGGTTAGGTGCTCTTTGATACTGTTCTTTCAGCTTTCCCCTCCTCTGTGCGCTGCGGTGCCCACAAGGGATATGTGGATCTCTTAATCAGATATCATATTGACGTTGGCTGTCACTATGCACGATACCTAGATACGTTCAATCTCACAAGCACTTGTGAGTGCTCTTTTGAGAATAGCTACTGGGTAGTTACAGTGCCTAGAGGATGCTTGAAGGAAGGCTGTTACAATAAGAAACAGAGATTAAAAATAGTTTTTATCCATGCTCACTGATGGTCCTAGCATGAACAATCAGGCATTCACTTAGCGTGGGAGGGATCTCCCTCAGCCAAGCGAGACAGAGTTAGAAATCATCTGACAGAGAGGTGAGGGAGGTCACACATTACCCTCTGCCTGGGGATCCTCCCGTGTTTAATGTTGGCTCTGCTGCAAAATCAGATTATCCCAGGAAAAACAGTTTTCAATATACTTTTCTTCCCTGGATAATGTATCAGTCAACTTTCATATTACACTCCCAAGGATTTGTGTGGTTGTGCTGTGTTTGGGGTTTTCACCACCAAAGGCAGAACGTTAAAGTCTAAACTGAAGGTAAGAATAAACGCTCAGAATTAGAAATGGTGCAGTGAGGCTCTGGACAGAAGGTCTGTCCTGACTCGGGGCTCTTCCTAAGGGCTACCTTTAGCCTGGTGACGCTACGCTCCTGAGTCTTGCTGTAGCCAACTTGCGTTGGCAACAAGTAATTGAGGGCAGGAACCTAACATCAGATGCAGCCCCTCACTTGCCAGGAGGAGCCTGTCGTTGTCCCTTGGTTTACACAGGGGATGTTGTGCTAAGACCTATTCGTAGCTCTACAGGAGGCAGTCGGCTCTAGAGCACGACCAAAAGTGTTTAGTAGAGAAGAGGAAAATGTTATTTTAGGCCTGGACATAGTAATTTGAGCTGTGCCATCAAAGCACACTAGCTTCAGCAGGACTTTGTCCAGCAGCATGGGTCTCCCACCTCTGGACAGGCTGTAGGTCTTGGTTTTACAGCGTACCACAGAGAGGTGTTCTTCAAGTCCGAGAGTTTTTGTATAAAGTGCAGAGTAGCTGTGAAGAATGTTTTCTGAGAAGTGTGAGACATTTATTGATTAACACCATAAAACCAAACCGAAATACATTAAATGGTGAACATTCACATTTCATTCTAAAAAGGAAAAGCACTGCAACTAAGCCACACGGCGTATTTAAACGACGCTTTTCTATGGGATGCTGACATTGAGTTAACTTTGCCCTTCCCAAAACCAGATCGCACCTGCCTGTGTTTCACAACTCCTGCAAGCAAAAGCTTACCAGCGAGTAAGAGACCTTCACACAATGTCCCAGAAGACTCAGTCTTTGTACAAGCTGAACAGTATCTACCTGCAACCCAGGTCTTGGCACCACTGGCCGGTGAGAATGAGAAACCAAAGCTAAACAGATGTTAGGGTGCAGGACTGTGGAAAGGGAGGGGATGCACTGCCAAGCCCGGTGCAGCCTACATGCCTGCTTCTTTCTGCCTCCTAACGCCTTCTTAAAGCCACGAGTCTCTTCAGAGATATAAAACAAATACGAAAGTGGAGTAGATCCCTTTCTTCTCCTCCAACATGCCTCGGGACTGTCCCCAGCTCTGCCTCTGAAAAATGAAGTCTAGCTCTAAAGGGACCATGGGAGCTTAAAAATTTTGCAAGGCATCATCCTGCCAGTTTTGGTGTCCTGGTGTAGCCCAGCCTAACCTTCTCCCCCACTACCCCATTTTGCCCTTCAACTTTTTTTTTCCATTCCATGCAGCTTTGGCTCTGGTGTGCCAGAAAGGGCACACGCTGTGTTGATATAAACCCTCTGTTACCTGGCAGCAGCGATCAAATGTGTGTGTGGCAGGGGAATTTCTCCTCCTGTCCTCCATGGGGTAGAAAAGCACTGAAATTACACTTTGCTTATTCTTTTCTTCAGCTCCTGAAGCCAAAAAAAACTTTGGGAAAGAAGTAGCTTAGAAGTATAAACAGAATAATTGAAAAATACGGTTCTTTCTTTTAGCAAAAACAGTCTCAAATATTATAAAAGCCCAAGGACTGCATTGCTCTCGGGTCACAATAGCAGCTCAGTCTAATGCCAGCTGCCTGGCACGGCACGCCAGACCCCTCCAACAGTGTCACACTTGCTCCTGAGAAGTAAAATTCAGGCCTGTTCAAAAGGCCAGCTCGAGACATCAGCTAAGCCCCCCTAAGCCCTAAGAACAACTGAAGGCACAAGAGGAAAGAAATAAAGGATTATTTCAAACCCCAGGATTTTCTAAGTCGAAGCAGCACCTGGCCGAAGTCACAGCATAAACAGCCCAGAGCAGATCACAGGAGTGGCTGTGTCCTGGGAGAGCGACATAGGACTCAAACCACCCCCAGCTAGCAAATTAATTGACACTTGACAAACATGTTCAAAGCTGTTGGCCATTTTTTGGATTGTTTTTGCAAAGCTCAGCGCAAAGCTCAGCTCTTAAGACGCTGAAATACCTCAGCACCGTGAAACAACACGTGCCAAAGCCCAGCCTACGTTCAGTGTGAACGGGGTGTTTCTTGAAACCGGAGGGGACTCAGAGTCAAGTGCCAGAGTGTACTTGCCTGATTGTGTCTCCTCCTGCAGAGTTTGGGGCTTTTTCTGTTGATTCTTTGCTAAATGTGATGCCACACCCTGCACGCATCATCCTGAACGTGTTTAGGAATAACGGTACCTCTTGAAAGAAACAGGGGAACTGCAAGGCTGGAACCCACCGGCTCTTTTGCTTCCACAGCATCACACGTAATAGCAGCTTTTAGGTGGGGCCATGCTAAATAGTGTCACACAGTCGCACTGGAGGGTGTTCATGTGGGCCAGACTCCAACTTCTTATTCTACCAAGAACTTTGGAGATAGAGCTACAGTGTCATCAGTTACACAAAACTGGGGGTGGTGGGTATCTCTGGTGCTGAAGCAATGGCCAGGACTAGTTTAAAGCCTCCGCTAGGGTTCAACGGGAAGGGTCAGTACGCCTTCAAAGGGAGTCCAGCAACACGCTGCCTGGGCAGGATCCCCTTGGGGAAGGATTCTCTGGTGCCATGAGATTAGCTGGCCTCCAGTGAGTTGCTGATGGGAATCTGAATGGCTCATGGAAGAAGGCAGACTCTCCAAAGTGGGAAAGATTCACTCCCCACACTGAGAGAACATGCCGGGCTAAGAGCATTTTACTCAAAATCTTTACGGCAAAAAAGAGACGAGAGTTGGGAGGTGGGAGGCAAGAAAATCACTGTTTCATCCAGTTGAAAAGTTAAACCCTAATGTTTCTCTTTTTGCTAGATATGTTATCTTCACTACTCTGCTGAGAATAATGCCTCTGTTATAAGCCCAGCTAAAGATTTCTGGCTTATCAAGTTCAAGGCAAAGGAAAAGATAGAGATTTGAAGAGCAGGAGGGGAAAAAAACCATACAGCTTTAATGTCAGAGCTCTGGAAATTGAGATACTTATCTAAGTCTGTTTTCTCCTTTCCTTGATTATGTTACTTTGAATTTGGACGAGGAAACCAGCCTGGCCAACCTCACTTCTGCTTCTTTCACTTTCTGAAAACTATATTGTCATAGATGTGCACACAGATAGGCGTCTCATTGAGGATGGTTTCGCATTCAGAAGACATTTCCTGAGCCAGGAGACGATGATCAGAGAGACCTTTATCAGTCCTGTCATTAAAGACCATTGTCATCAGAGACTCGACAAACCTTGTCACACTAGCACTGATGATGGTGTCCCGCACCCCACTGCAGATTCGCCTTGGAGCACCACACCAGCATACAGCCACGATGCCCACCAAGCACGCAGCTCGCTAGTTAGTTCAGATGCAGTATTTGTGAACGGTGCTCTGGAAAACAGCAGGGTTTTGATTTGCTTTTAATACAGCAGATGCTTCACAGTCGTGAATCAGAGAGTTGCTCCCCAGAATTGTGTTCTCCCGTTGATTAAACTGTAACGTATGAGCTCACACATCAAATTATTCCCCAAAGACCTGACTCCTTCCACTTTTATATGTGTGTAAAATCCTTTTGAAATGAATCTGTTCTCCAAAATCTGCAATAATTCAGTAAGGGAGCTAGCTCTAAATAAAAGGAGAGAAAGATTATTAGCAGGAATGCAGGTGCTCAATGTTAGAAAGGAAAGAGATTAATAAAGGAAACTGAAAAACAAACTAAGGGGATTTCATGACTAACTCCACGCTCAACTGAATTGCATCAATATAAATGCAAGCACTGTGTGGGCCCCCAAATTAGGAACTATTTACAAAACAAAAAGCTTGCCTCAACTGCATTGTGCCTGTTCTAACCATACTGAATAGCCTGCCTAATGATGATTTCTTCTTTATTTGGGTCAGGTCTTGCTGAGGAAGAATTTTTTGAGAAACCAACGCTAAGCATTGCAAAAGACCACATTGTCATCTTACCAGGAGACACCCTAAAAATAAAATGCAGGTAAGGATTGCTCCAGCAATGCTGGATTTCCTCCACTGTATTGATTGCCTTGGCAGAGCGCAGCTTCTGGGTAGGGTAGAGCAGAGACTGCTGCACGGCCAGCTGGGAACTGGAGCTGTTTACCCTCACACGCATTTCTGCGTGGAGAAGAATTTGATGGGCTGTAATACAGCAGGGAGGAAAGTCTCAGGTCAGCATTCAGCTTGGCCAGATTCTTTATGTTGCAAAGGGGCCCAAGCAAAATCCTGAGTCAGCACATGGGAAAGCTTGTGGGAGGGGGATGTACCACGCTTAAGGACATGGCTAGAAAATCCTCGGCTGGAAATAGGTTCAGATTCAGCTCCTCTGCAGCTAAAATCACTCTTTCACTCCCTGTCCATAAGTAAATGACAAACAAGATCACCAGGGCATGTCATTAGCTCTTTACATATATATATGTATGAGCTTAAACTTCCTAACCTCAAGTACCATCTAGCCTGTAAGATGACAGTTAAATAAACAGCAGTTAGTGTGTGTACATTCAAAGACCTGACCTGTTTAAACATATCATATTCTTTAAATCAAAGATAACCAGGACTCGTAAAAAAACAGACTGCTGATATTGTAAATTATGGCAGCTCTTCAGTTCTTGGCACAACGTGTAAAAGCTAGCCATGCAAGAAACAGCAAAATTTTGGTAATGACGTGTGTTTATAGGGAGATGATCCTCTGGAAATGGGGGCTATAGCATCTGCCCACAGCTGACTGGCACACAACTACATATAATACAGAGTCAGAGCACTTTCTGTTGTGTCAAACATACATTAGCTTGCCCGGTCACACAAAAGGCCTCAGACTGAGATGTACGTAGGTGCTGCTTGCTCTCAGTGTGATTTATATCCCAAGCTACTGTGAGAGGCTGTTTTATAACTTCTTCCGAGAGCGTTGTAGGAGAGAAGGCTTAAGGTAATACAGACTATCACAGTTTCTCTCTCTCTCACACACACACACATTATTTTTACACCTTCTTGCAAAGTCCCCTTGACTGTAGCCACTACAGGGGCAGTTTCCTGCAAAAGAAGTTACTGGATACAGTAAGAAAAAGCAGTGGGAAGGTGAATCTAAGCTGTAGTTTATTCTGACACATAGGTCTCTTCTGACTTTTGTCCTAGTCTATTTAATTCATCGTTATAGTGAAAGAGAAACTGACTCATACTGTGTAAATTTGTGATGTCTCCTGGAGTGTAAGGCAGTTTTTTTCCAAATACCTCCAGCTAGCCGTGTGGCTTCTGAGGTCGCAACAACCTTACAGTGGTATTTTTAGCTCGGCAAGCAGCAAGCATGATGGCAACAAAGTTTAAACAGTCCTTTAAAATCTAGACGCAGCGCTTGATAAAACACGTTACGTGGGCCTGAGTTCAGTGTAGTGCTCCAGGCCAATTAATCCAGTACTTCTCAGTTCTCCATCCACTGCCCTTTCAATCTATAGGAACACCCTATTTTTCTCATACCACCTGATGAATAAATAGATGAAGAAATTATTAGCACTTCAGTCCCAAATTGCTTTATGGATGCAAAGCAATAAATCCACACGACAGGTCTGAGAAACAGAGAAGTATGCTAGGATGCTGCTGTGCTAGCCTGGGAACAGAGGCCTGGAGCTCTTCCGTTCCTTGACTCAGGTCACACAAGAGCCGGGAATAGAAGCTACAAGTGTGATTTCTGCACTTTGAGTGCGAGATTGCCTGTATCGGGTCCTCTGCGGATCTCTGTCATCCTGTCTTCTCTGACACACCAGCATCCGCACACTCACAGATCAGCTCCGGACTGGCCCAAAGGGAGCTCTGAAGTCCTTCGTACTTCCAGAGGGCATAAGGGCTGTGTGGAGCACAGCACGAGCGAGCAGACCCAGCAGGCAGCTGCTGAAGGCTGCGTTAACTCTGTGTGAACATCCCTTCTCCCTTAAACTCCATTCATGGGAGGTTCTTGGCGAGGATTTCCTGATTTTCGGCAGCCAGGTCAAAGCTACTGCTGCGACTCCCCTCTGCCAGATGTGCGAAAATCCCAAAGCAATAGCCAAAGTCTCCATCTTCCAGCAGGATAAAGTACCCAGAAGGAAAAAGTGGGCACATGGAAGGAAGCACGGGTGTGTGAAATCCCTGACCCGCTCTGCAGAGCACCCTTGCAGATTTCCAGCCCTGAGGGACACCAGACTGGGTGACGGTAGATGGGCAGGAACGTGATGACACGCTGGGAGTTGAGTGTCCGAATGTGAAGTAGCATTGTTCCATATTCCGGGCCAGGAGTCCCCTTTCTTAAGAGGCGGTCATTACGTCATTAATGACATTAGGAAGGTAGGGAAAGAGCACCGGGTAGGGACCTCTGCGTCAAAATAATTCAGCGCTCTGAAGGACAGGAAGGGGGTATGACGGATGAGGTGGGGTTGTCCAAGCCAACAGTGCATCCAAAATCGAGGGTGAGGCTGTTCACCAGAGAGGATATTCACACTTTTCCCGGTGCTCTCATTCGGCTACGTGCTGGGAATAACCTCAAGCGTTCAGCCCCGTGTCCGCATCATCTTCAGGAAGGCGACAAAAGGACGGGCAGAAACGGGGGCCAAGAGGATGTTTGTTTAAGTGTCACTGAATTTGCTGGCAAACGCGTTCCCGTACTGCACCTACGGCAGCGCTACAAAGCCACTGGCACAGAAAGGGTAGTTGGAGTTATGAGCCAACTGGAAACTTCACGC
Organism: Leptosomus discolor; assembly: GCF_034619465.1. Lineage (NCBI taxonomy): Eukaryota > Metazoa > Chordata > Aves > Leptosomiformes > Leptosomidae > Leptosomus > Leptosomus discolor. The sequence continues at coordinate 47,371,469 of NC_141399.1, read as the reverse complement.
AGCTTGCTCGCTGGATACGTTGGGTATTAGGATCTCTGTACTGAGTCCATGTGTCTAAACCGGATTTCTCCCTGGTGACACTCAGCTGGGGAAATCCAGAGGTTCTTACTCCTTTCTCAGCTCGGCAAATGCCATGGGGTCAATGGGAATTCACTGAGCGAGAAGCGGTGAGACAACCCCCTGTCCTTTCAAAGAGTGGCCTCTCTCTCTGCAAACACAGACAGACCGAACTGCCTCCCTCTAATACTAACTTCTTCCCAAGAAAAATCCATGGACGACTACCCCCATACCCCACCAGTTTCCACATTGACCACTAAAAACCAGTCTGCTACAAAAAGACCATAATCTTCATGTCATAAGTAAGTACATCATGTACCAGTACATCACCAGAGCCCTCAAAGCGCAGCCCAAGCAGACGAGAGCTCCAAGAGCCGCCACGGTGCGGCCTGGTGTGTCCAAGCACCACAGGACCAGCACAACCAGTGCCCGCCAGCGAGCTAACTTAGATCATCAGTTGGAAGCTCTCTTTGAGTCGTGCAACAGGTTACCAAAAGGCCTTGTTTTCTGTCAGTGAACTACGTAGAATTGCATTTGACGTTAGCTGTGATCTTAGATAAGAGAACGAACGCATCAGGTGGGTGAAATGGCGTATCATCTGCCCTGCGAGCTTTATGTTCTGACTGCCATGACAAGGTGAATTGAACAAAAATGTGTCTTGAGCAGATATTCTAAGATTTGTAATCTGATTAGTTCCAGACCCTTCACAAAAATCAAGATTGAGTCACTGCTGATTAAGCAAGAAAGGTGATGTGCAGTTACATAAATGTTCTCCTCTCTCCATGCAGCCTTAGCAAAAGAAAATGTAAGTTAATTTAGCTGTTAAAATATGCAAAGTCCTCAGCTTGGAAGAAACATACAATTTTATCCAGTGCTTTCTAACGTTTGAAGTGGCTAAAATATAGTGTTATAAAAACAAATTCACAATCAGGAAATTAAAATGTTAAAATAAAAATTAAACTTTCCTCCAGGAGCTAGCTTGCTACAGCTCCCACAGACTGCTCCAGGAATCTGCTCTGCTCTGGGGAAGAATATGGGGTGATCCACCTTAATTCCTTATGGGTGGAAAAGCAAGCACCCAGCAACCTTTATTATTCATTTCCAAATGACAAGAGTAGGAACACTGGGAACATCAGTAACAGTTAGCCAGAAGGAAGCCCAAATTGTGTCTGAAGTCATGACTCTTATCTCTAATTTTGGTGTGTTGTATTGACAGGGGAGCACCTTCTGTAAGCTGGCTTTTGAGGGGGGACCAGAAGAAAGATCCCCGGGTGCACATAAGTAATTGCCACAATAACACGAGGCAAAGCTGCAGCACGCTCGTCATCAGGAAAGTCACAGCTAATGACACCGGTTACTTCACCTGCATTCATGACTCCCCTTCTAACGAGGATCTCATGGCCAAGATTTATGTGTTTGTTAAAGGTAAGAATTGCACTTTATGTGGTTGTAATGGCTTTTTGGAAACATAAGTTGTTTTCAGCTGTGGGATCTGTGCTATGCGGAACAAATAATCCAGTTCAGATGCTTTCACAAATCCCACCTCCCCACTAGCCCAGCGCTGGAGCGAGCAGCAGCTCCGACATTCTGAAGTGGCTGTGAGAACCAGAAATTACCTATTTTCTTCAATTTCAGGACTTGAAAACTGGATTGTCCAATCTAGTTTTGTGTTCCAAATAACCGACACACTGATTTCTTTCGAGTTCTTTTCCTTTTAAGATAAAACTATTTTATCCTAAAGGGTTTTGCTATCATGGTGCTTTTCCTTAGGTTCATCCTGAACAGCCAACTCCTCTCTCTCTCTCCCTTCCTCCCCAGGCACGAAACTCCCCACCAACATTCGTTGTAATTCCTCTCTCTCCTACACATTTGTGTACTGCTTTGTCCTTCATATCTGTGAGATGTATTCAGTAAACGTGGATGACTGCATTATACATATTTTATTGTAAAAAATGGCCCATTGCTGGTTTTTGTCCTCTTTGAGCTGCCTCTCCCCCATGTGTCAGAATCATTGAATTCAGATCCAATAACAAATGGAAGCAGAAACTTCAGAGGAGCGTGGTCCTCTGTGATTAAGTGAATATAACATACTGAACAACCATTTCAATAACACGACTTTTTGTTAGAAGACTATTCCCCAAAAATGCTGATTTTTTTTTTTTTTTTTCCAAATCTACTTGACAAATGCATTACCAAACCACTGAATCATCTTGGACCTTTCAAGCTGAGATTGTGAGTAGTCAGCCACAGGAGCTGACTTTTAGTGCCTTGAACAGGGGATGACATGAACTCCAGTGGTGCTAAATAGGCTGACTGTTCAGCTCCCCACAAATACTCATGAAAACGAATTAATTTCATTTTTCTAGTAAATGCTAAAACGTGATTCTCTGAATCCTCTTACTAAAACAAATGCTAGAGAGGCAATGAGCTTGTCTGATACTATTTGAATAGTCCAGCAAACTTACCCTTACAGAAAACACATGTATTTGCTGGGCAGCTCTGACAGTCTCATGGTATTGCTAAGGATGGTGAAACCACCACGAGGCGTGATGTCCATCCAAGGGGACCGTGATATACCCTCACAGCTAAAGTCAACTTCTGCACTACGAGGTGAACACACCTGTGTGATTCATGTGGATGACATTTTCCTGTCTCTTTATGTCTGTCCAAAATAGTCCCATTTCTACCCTTATCCTGCTTTCCCAGCAAGTCTTCCTCTTATCGGAAAGTAGCTTTTTGGTGTTACTTGTTAGTTCCTGCAGTCATTTTTTTTCTCCCTTTCTATTTCCTTTTGCTGATTTTTTTTTCTTGTTACTCTAAGCCCTGGTTGCTTTATCCACCCTAGTTCTTGTGCTGAGCTGTTTCCTTTTCTCATCACACACTGCTCAGATGCCCCACATCTAATATTGCTAACCCAGCCCAATGCCTACGCTTCAGGAAACAGTGCATTGAAAACCCCAGTTCTCTGTCCTGATTCAGTGCCCTGGCTGGCTACCCAGGCCTTCATTACTCTACGGCGGGAGCACGTGCAGGAAATGTTATGGATCTTTTGGGACCCCCTGAGCATTTTCCTTAAGAAAATATCTCCAGTTATGAAATGCCTGCCGACGATGCACTTGGAACGGTGCTAATCTGAAAAAAAAAATCACAGGATGTCCTCTTGCTCGCCTGAGGCTGCTGGGCCAAGGTTGCACTGGATGGCTGTTTTCTCTAAATCACCCTCCGAGATTGTCCTCTCTCAGATGCAATTTAATCGTGTCATAAGCACCCCCTGCTCTAAAAGCTCTTGCTCAGAGTCCTGTGCTTTAAAAGTTACTGAGGGAAAAGTGGGTAGAAGATGAACCAGCTTGTACTAGGTGCTCCATGGGTGAGGTAGTGAGAAAGGCAAGTCAGCAGGGATCCCTCTGGTCCATGTCCTAGCGAGCCAGCTGCTCATCCACCCCAAAGCAGAGCTCTGCCACAGCAGTTCAGTCTACAAGCTTGCGAGTGCCTGCTGGGATCTGACCCGCCAGTCTGAGGAAGCTGCTTGGCCCCAGTGAAATGAAGCTATTTATACCTCAGCATGGATGCTGTCCTGAGGGCACGCTCTTCCTCCCATTCAATCCCTGTGTATATTTGTTGAAAGCCAGCAGGCTGTTTTGGGGACAAGAAACGTGTTCTTCAGTGTGGGCTCTACGAATCGTGGAGTTAAGCAAGGCATTCAGAACGTACCTACAATTTTCTTCAATATTTAAACATGCCTTTTGAAGGAAATTGGTCCAGCGGTGTCTGGACATCGCTGAGAAACCCATCAGTTGTCTTCAAGTGAAGAAACTCACAGTTCCCTATGAGTGCCAGACAAGGGTGAGGTGCAAAAGACATCTCTCTGGATGTTTTGTGGAGAGACCAAGTGCTCAGCAGGGTGTTTATGATACTGAGCCAGGTGGAGTGAGAAAACTTTGAGCCAGACCCCAAAGGCTGGAGATTCCTCTGAGGTTACAAGCCATTATTGCCAAAAAAGGAAGAGGAATGGTATTTTTTCCCTTCATTCCTGGCCTGCTGCTTGACACCGAAATGAGAACATGATTGTATCGGAAGCCCTGCTTATTGGCTATTATTTCCTGTGCTTGCTTCTGTTTTTACAGCCTCCCTGGTAGAGTTTCTAAGCTCTGTCAGAATCTGGCATTCAGCAGCTCTCCCCCCGCCCCGGTGCAATTGAGCTGTGACCCCTGCACATCAGTCAGATCATAAGGGACCCGAAGGCGGCAGGGTCAGCCGCCACGCCTCAGCTGTGCACCGACAGTCCGGAGGGAGCGAGAACTCAGGATCTTAATCCTGAATAATTGTTCCCGAGGCGTTTTCTGCTTCCCGCTGCAGCTGCAAGTCCCAAGGATCTTAATTAAAAAGCAAGACAAGCCCCTTCTCCTGTTGCCCATCTCCTCGTTGAAAATACAACACAGAACAGAAATAGCCAGGTGTTGTTTAACTGCGTGGTTTAACTTCACCGCAAGTCTGAGGGATAACCTCTGCGGTGAAACGCGGCGTCCGGTCAAACACGGCGCTGCAGTGCTGAACGGGAAGAGCAGCCAAGCAACTCTCTCGTGGCTGCTGTCAGAGACCAGGGCGACTGGGGGAAGTCCACCCTCAGTCCCCAGAATGTGACGTCTCTGCTGAGCCAGCCCTCGACCAGCAGCAATAAAGACAAGTCTTCACTGCAAACCAGCTGCCCACGTAGGAGCCCACGTCAGAAAGTCTCACGTGGTCGGCATTTCCACGGCAAATGCTGCCAAAGCCAGTCAGCCAATGTTCGTTTGCTTCTATCTATCTCCTGCAATTACCCTTCCCAACCAAATGGATACTTCCCTGTGAGGAACATACTCATTTATTTCAACCTTTGAGATCCCTGTGCCAAAGGAAAGGGCAGGCTGTCTGTTTTGTGTTAAAATACAGAGAGCCCTCTCCACAGTGTCTCCGAGAGCACATACAAAATGGAACACGGCTTCGAGAAGGAGGGAAAAAAAGACAAATCAAGCAAAGATTCACTCCACTTTCCCAAAGGGCTATCCCAGGCCCCAGCCTAGACAGAAGTCAGGACTTGCAGCTCTCAGCTATTTGAAATACTGTTACTGTCAGCAAAGCGACTGTCTCCAAGTAAGACAGTCCTCAGGGTGTCGGCTGGAAGAGCTCTGTGTACCCGCTGAAACGCTGCCTCAGCTTTTGCAGTGCTTTCCCCTTGCAGTCCTTAGCTCTGTGCAGCAGTAAAGGATTTGCTGCACTTTTTTTTGTACCACTCAGTCAATGCATCAGTAGGAAGAAGCATGAGCTCAGTTCTGTTTTGCTTCCCTCCATCAGCAACTTGTCCAACACCATTCCTGTGGTAACCGTAACCGGTCGCATCTTGCCAAACAGCGTCTAGAAAAGTTCACCCAAGTTTTCCAGCCGATTCCTGTCCACACACACCAAGGGTTCTGCTTTGGTAGAACGGCAGGGCTAAAGGAGGCAACCTCCTCAGCGCAGACGTGGGACACGCAGGCCAGCCACAGACATCCTCTATTATTTTTTATGCTTATTCTGTTTCTTGAAATAATTATGGCCATGATAGGGCTGGCTCTCAAATAACTACTTCAGCAACACGAGCCCCACCACCTCTGACCAAGATACAGTAATTGGCACAAAATGATGTATGTGAGCCCAATGCCTCAGCGTTGGCTGCTGCTCAAGGGTCCAAGTCCACTGGTGCAGAATCACCGATTCCCGTTTGTGCCTACTCTTTGAACACATAGATTGTTGAACATTTTAACAGTGTCTTCCCACCCAGAACAACTCAGCTGCTGGTGTTTCCCCATCTCAGTGTTACTGTGAGTTAGGAACACGGCAGGATTGAGGGAGTAATTTATATCCATGTATTTGGGTTTCAGCACTGATGTTCGCAGGAACACGGTGTAACTAGGAGATACCCCTGTAGAGAATTTGAGTTCTGGCTCCTTCTGAAGATCGTATGGACACCATGAAGCACCAGCACAGCAAGCCTGAGCTGTAGTGTAGTCCTGCCAGGAGTCCAGAGCACAAGAACTGGAAATCAAATTTGAAGGAAGACAGACTTTTATATGGGAGCACAAGTCCTGTTAAGGCCATTCTGAAGGGAAAAAAAAGGACACATCCAAGCAGCTTGTCCTGTCAGAGCATGCATCTCGCTGCTTCTCAGCTCCAGCAGCAGCCCCAAGGAAGGGTACGAGCTCTCCCTCACTATTGCAAAGAATGGGGAGGAGAGGTGGTACAAGCACTGCATCAGGGTAGGGTGTCACATCAACCACAGTCTCTGCCTTATCAAACAGTAGAGCCCAGAGCTGTGAAGCTCCATCTTCTTCATCCCTTCCCCACCAAGAGAAATCTGAAGAGGATGGAAGTGCATGAAAGCACCCCTCACATGAGATCATACTTGGGTTCTGATGTTCTTTGAAGCTGATTTCTGCCTCCTTAATTCTCTTGACAGTTCACAGAGATAATCCGAAAGTGAGAAGCAGAAATGCAGGGCCAGGGTGACAGCCCTGACTTGGGCTTTGGCTTGCTTTCCAGAAGATATTACCAGTGAGAACAGAGCTGGAGCTGCATTTCTTCTTTCTTTCTCGCTGGAGACACCGAGACAGCTACACTTGCTGCCAGACACTCAGCAAGCTGAGATAGGCAAATGCTGTCCTGTCTGCTCAGCGTGGAGCCCAGCAGATAAGCTGGCTGTGTCGCACAGACTGGTGGAAGGGTTTGGCACCACATCCTAGTTAACAGGGTTTAGGGCCACACGATGTGGGAATATAGGCTATGTCACTGTGCAGGACCCTCTCCATTGTTCCTCAAGCATTAAGGGCTGGATGCAAGGGGAAAGTAAGATGCTTTCAATTCTGAATCAAGACAGGCAGTATCTTCAAATCATATCCTAAAGGGTCACTTTTAAGTGGAGGCGCCTTGTAAGATACGATGTTGAGTGAGCAGCATATGTTCCTGGCACTAGGTCAGTGACAGCGCTTGACATCCCAGCAGGAAGAGGTAACGATCCCTCCTGCTCATTGATCTCTAAATGAAAGCCTGACAGCCAAAATCACACACACAGTTCCCTCACTTCTTCCTTCCCATTTCTTATCCACTCGGCAATTACTAATTGCTGAACCTTACCCAGGGCTCTGCTGCTGGCAGCTGCTAATGTAGGGGACTTGTACTTAATGACGGGACTTCAGGTAAAGCTGGTGAATATTTTCTAGGAAGTCTATGCCTGCCTAAAACCTAGTGTCGTGGGGAGTCAGAATTTATGAATTCTTCTGATGCTTGAAACGTAATTCCAGCCAAAGTATGGAGACTTGGGTTTTTTTTAAAAATAAATCTTTCCATGTTGGCTTTCATTTGTTTGGCAGTGAGAAGCATTTTGCTTCCACAATTCTTGAAGTAACACTTTTTAAAGTAATGTTTTTCTCTACAAATATTCCTGTGTTTCTAACAGTAATCTCCAGGGGAAGAATGTATTTCATTTGCCCAAAACAGAATGCTTCATGTTGACTCAGAATGGCTTCTGGGGGTTTTGCAGTCACTTTTGTTTTGCCTAAAGATAAAATATTCTGTTTTCTGTTTAATCTAAACATTCCACCACCAATTCTTTTCATTGTCCTGCCAAACTGAAAAGTCCTTTATTTTCAAAGACCCAGTTTCAAAAGAAGTGACCTTATAGAAGTTACTCCTGTACCTAGAAGAAGCTTTGATGGGTTACCAGGAGGAATACAGCAGACCAGGCAATTTCCTTCTACAGCTTTCCAAAATACTCTGACCAAAGTGCCATTTAACATGAAGAACAGATTATAAACCTCCTCTCTGTGTTTTTGACCTTGATGAAGACAAACTTCATGGGGATTATGGCAAAACATGAACTTAAAGAACCTGTGAAACTCTGCCCAGGCTTCCCAGCTAAGGTATGACTGAATGAAGAAAACGAATAGTGAGGGTGAGAGAATTCTCTTTAGCAGGAACAAAGGGAGAAGCAAAATGAGAATGGTCAGGAATTTCACAGAGACAAGCAGCCGTGGATGACTGTCCTCAAAGGCCATTTAATGCTCATCATCTCTGTGGGCTGATGGATAGTATCTGAAGGGAGAGGTGATGTTATCTCCACAGCTTTAGACATGACACAAATATCATGAGACAAATGGCCGTCACGGTGTATGAAACATGAGCAGAAATGAAAAGCACCCGAAATCCTGTACAAAACCCTGCGTGTGCGTTTGTGTGTGTGTGTGTGTGTGCCTCAGGAGGATGTTTCAAACATGCAGGCAGGTGACACAATGCTGAAAAATCAAGAGCTGTAGGAGAGAGCCTGAATCTACAACACGATGAGTTCTTGGGTGCAACGCTGGGTGGCTTTCAAGTCCCTCAGCTTCATCGGCTGGCAGGACGGGGCCGTGAGCCCTCTGGAGAGCAGGACTCAACCAGCAAGTGAGCATGACATAATGACAGGCCTCCACTGCTTCCTGGTAGATAGTCACCTATACTTACACTAATCAAAAGAACAGATGTCACCGCGAGGTGAAGGAGCCCCGTATCTGGGTTCACACGCTGCCACTACGGAGGCTTGAAGAGGGACCTGCACGTTCCCCAGGCAATTGCTGAGTTAAAAGGGACCCTCCCTAAGCTCATCTCAAGCAGCAATTAATCTCCTCCTAGACCAAACGAGAATTTAAACATGAAGGGCTTCGCTGCCTGAAGGTAAACAATGTTCTTGCAGGCACTTGACCTTTGAGTTGCTTTTGTGCGAGGCACGCTTGATTTCCCTGCCTGGCTCCGTCCCTGCGGCTGGACAGCAGGCCCCCTTCCCATCCCCTGTCCCGCTGCCTCTGCTTCCTTCGCCTCGCTGTTTGTGTTCCCTCTTGAGCCGGGCTGGGTAAACAGTAACACCCTGGTCTGGCTGCTGTTTCCTGCAAACTTCCACTGACCTGCAGAGGTAGACAGCCAGTCTGAGACCGAAGGGAAGGGGCCTTTCCCTCGCCTTGGAGCTGGTGCTGCGGCTGATAAGTCCCTAATGTGCTACAGCTCCTGTCTTTCTTCACATATAATGAGCTTTGCAGCTCATGGTAAATTATTCTTTTTAATTATCCTATGGGAATTGATGGGTGTTTCTTTCTGGGTAAGATTCATACCTTCCCAACTCAGGAGGAACAGATGTGCCAAGCTACAGGGAAATACCCCACTTTCATAAAGTGTTTCTTTGCTGAGAATTTTTTTCCCTTGGAGTTCGGTGCTGGTAACTGCAGAGAGGACGACACCTGCATTTCCCATGCCACAGCTCTCCAAATTGCAACAGTTGAGTGCAACTGATTTACACCATCTGGAATTTGAGATCCTCCTGGAGGCTAAGGTTATCGGTTTTAAAGGAAGGTGACCCCGTCCCTTTTGTTTCACAAAGTTCTGTCTCTGAGAGACGTTTTTACCAGGAGTTAACGGATTGCTGACTACCCTCAGGTGGTGAACAAGTTTGTAAAGCTGGCAGTGACACTCCCGATGTTCCAGCAGATCATTTTTCCATGCCACAGTCAGCCTGAACTACTTAGCAGGTCCATGAAGGATTCGGTTTTTTGTCTGCACAAACCATAACAAAGGTATCAGCTGGCACTTGATTAGTTCCCTATTCAGCATTTATTCTTTGTCATTTTGTTAAGACCCAAAGCTGAGCCACTTTATACTTGCTTATCTGTTAAGTGAACAGTCCGGCTGCCTGGAAAGTGCTCTTGTGGAGGGTGTCTCCTTCCCAATGCCAGTGGGGTCAGCTTGCTCCCGCCTACATACAGCCTCTTTCGGCTGAGGCTATAAACTGGATAAAGCACTGAGATAACACAAATTACAGCCATCTGCTGACTGCACAGGGCGCTAGGAAACCTGACTTACTGCAGGAAAGAGAAGGACCCATAAAATATAAAACCTTTTTCTCTCTTTTTTTTTTTTTTTTTTTCCAAAACAGAGTGAGAATAATGCCCAGGAGACCTGGCATCCACCAGAGATGAACAATCAATTGCAGCTCACACCACCCTCTCCTTTCCCAGCCCAATCTTTACAACCCAGAAACTGCCTTTTGCTGTAGTTAATTGCACAGGGACTTTAAAACACTATCTAGGTTTCAAATACTGATGGTAGAAGGCTAGATTTATATATTTTGGCTTCCAATACAGATTGTAGCTTATGATCTGGGATGGTGTCATGGCTAGACATACGGCAATTCAGGTGCAGGCTGCTATTAAAAATCAATTAGGAATGAAATACAGCTTCTGTCATATACACTGCAAATTCACGCTTCCCATTTAGGTAGTTTAGTACCACCATGATGAGTATCTGTCCTGTACAGCTGAAAAAAGTAGATCATTTTTAGGTCTGTTGTGAATCTGAAATTTTGGCAGAGGTCAGTCTTGGAGGTAGGAAGAGTTGATGGAGGAGAACGAGGTTAAATAATTATTTTTTTTTCCCCGAACAGGAAACATTTTTTGAGAAATTTTACTCTGTTTTGACTAAGATATTTCAATCATTGCGTAATTCAATATTTTCTGACATTTTAGGATTATTTAACTTTTGCTTAACTGCCTTCTTTTGATTTATGTTACTTTTAAAACAAACACTGCTATTCCGAAATTGCCTTTAAAAACACTGGCACAAATATTTTTAAATTCAGTGTTCCCATCTTTTCAGTCAAAACAGTCAAAATTTGATCCAGATTGGTGAATAGTTTGGTATCAAGAAGCTCCTTTTTTTCACAGCAAGTTTCCTCTTGGCCAATCTTCTTGTCGTATCCCCCAGTCACGTGGCACATCACTTGTTCTCTCTTTTTCTCCATAGGACTAGCTATAGATATGAACACACTTCCCCTGACACTTTTTTGCACTCCCAGTGTTTGTTGCAAACACACAAAAATCTACTTTCTCTGCTCTGTCCTATATCAGATAATCCAAGGATCTTCTTTTAATAATCCAGGGTCTTGTTTTAAGTCGAAAGGCCTTTTACCATTTGCACAAGCTTTAAAACTGGCTATAAAAATATCACCACATTTGGTACCTCTGAGTATGGTTTAGCTGGAGAGCGAGACTGCAGAGGTACTAAGCAGCACGAATGCCCAGGGACAAACACTAAGCACATTTTCGTAGCGTGACTCAATAGAAGGAATTAGCAGATCTGTTTGGGAAAGTGCATAAGACACTGGAATGAGTAGAAATATTTCCTATTAGTTTTAGGGATTGGAACAAGCTACCAGGTTGTGGTCCGGAGATTAGGTTTCTCAGCTCAAGGCTTGATTAGGATCAGCGCCTGCCTAACCAGAAAGTTCCGATGTGCATCCGAAACTCCCTAAAAGCGGGGAAATTACAGGTCTAATTTTTTCATTCGAATAATCTCTCTCACATAATGTTTCTCCAAAGGGCATGCTTTTTTATAGACCAACCCCATCAGAACAAATCAATGACATGGAATAAAAGCTGACATGAAAAGATATTACTAGAAATGATAGACATCATCCAGATTTCTGGTCTTTATCTTCTGTTTTACCGCCTCATGTTCAGTGCTGCTGCTCAGCTCCTTTCACAGCTCCCCGCAGTAATCACACATCTCTTGTACTTGCACAGTGACCCAAGGGCCTTTTGTAAAACATCACCGTAACACGTGTGACCTTTCTCATACACACAAGGAGCTCCCACCAACATCCCCCCTCATCGTGGTGAAGCACGCGGTACATTTCATCCACTAAGAATCCCATTTCCAGTTCTCAAAGCTAAAATCAAGCTATTAAAAATACAAAGGCAACAGTTCCACTCTCCGTTCTCAATCGCTGCCTTTCACCCTTCAAATTCTTTGTGAAACTGGTTTGGACTGTGGAGTGCAGGAACTCCAGCTCTGCTCCAAGCTAACTCTGTGAAGATTAATTCCAAGCGACAGCACTTAGGTATTTCCATGGCATTCCTTAAGCGAAGACTGTTGTCATTAGCCAAGAAATGAACACTGATATCCCCAGATGAACGACCTGTTCCCAGATGAGTTACCAGTCATGGGGAAATTAAGACAAAGCAAGTCAGATAACCCAACCCTATGTTTTCCTTTGTCAGTGGAGCTGTGGAAGAGCAAATCCAAGTCTCACGCTCCCATGTTCAAACTGTTCTGCAGGTCACCAATAAGCCCAGTTACATCACCTGCATGCAGAACACTCGTTACTCAGAAAAATTCAACATAAATAAGCACGTCACCAACTGTTTGATTACAGATCCTCCAGCATGGAATACACAGCTCCCTGCTAGGGTCCAAAGGGTGAACATTTGTTTTAAATTGAAAAGTGGATCCCCGCTGATTTGAAGCAAAAGACTGTTTGCCAGGGATGGAATACTGGGAAAGGAGAAATTCTGGAGGGTTTCACAACTTCAGACTCTTTGTCGAGAGTAGCCAAAATGGCCAACTCCCAGAAGGGGATACTTGGAATTTTTAAAGCTCCACGTACAGGATTTTTTCCCTCACTAGCTAAAAAAGTTAGAGAAATATTTCACCATCTTTTCATGGAGATTTTAGAACATTCCCCGTTTTGCCAACAGATGAAGGAGGGAGAGCAGCCTGATACAGTAATGCAAGGATTGATGGGAAGAATAGATAGCGTTACCCCAACACACTTAACTGGGGCTAGCTTCAGTCACAGAGCAGCTGCCACAACAACCTTAGATGTAAAATGCGAGGGTGCATTTAGGTGAAAGGACCGGGGCCAGCTGGCCTGACACAGTGGTGCTAAACCAAGACGATCACACACGTTCAGGCTCTTAAACACAGCCCGTGGCTTTGATTTTTGTGTTTGAGAGGCGTCTGCTCACAGATATACACAGCCTTTACTGCTAGAAAAGATCCACTAAGCAATAAGTAACTGATTTTTTTCTGTACAAAAAAATCCCTCAATATTACATCAGGAATTAGAGAGGAAACATGACACAAGGATACAAGGGAAGTTCAGGAAATACGTTAATGACCTTCATCAAGAAGGATAATTTTCCTCATTATACACCCGAGAACCAGTCGCCTACGCTATAGGTGTTTCCCTTTTCCAAAGCTGAAGTGTTTGGCCGTTGTTGAAGGCCTTCTACCGAGCCATAGCGATGGATGTGTCAGCCCTGGCCAACAGCATTCCTTACCAATTTAGCCCATTTGGGCAGAGGGCAGCATTCTTTTGAAAACGGATTTTAACTTCCTCGTAGCACCTCCTTTTTTATAGCACTATCAGAATACTTCAGAGCACATTTTTGCAACCTAGATTGTTCACAAACCTTTCATGTCAGCTATTTCCCATGCTTTAGGCGAAGACATTTCCAAAATGCAATGAAGTGTGCGGAGGCAGGTCCCAAGCCAAGGATAAGCAGGCTGAGGTTACAGTACAGGGTGCACATCCTTTCCTGACAACAGTATAATCCAAACCTAAAGGGGGTGACTGCCTACACTGTGTGGTGTAGATGGCATTGCATTAGCTGAATGGTATCTGACACTTTGCACCGTAGGAATATCAAGTCAAAGGATGTTTTTTAGAAAAATCTTAAACATTATTTAATTTTCTGATGACCATCACTGTATTCATACAATGAAAAATCAGTGAATGAGACTCAGAAGCTTTATTAACTTAAACTACCTCAGATTTTTATTTATTTCTATTGTATGTGTATATCCTGTCTGATTTATTGTGGCAGATCAGTAGAAGATCCCACAGTTCCCCACGAGTGTGACTAGAAAGGTTATTCTTGCCTAGCTTTGAGTATTGGGGGTCTACATTCCCCTTTTCCATGCTTTCTGCACTGTTCCAGAGGTTCTCATTTACGGAAAGAAGCTTTTTTTTCTTTCAGTAGATTTACCTTAACTGCTGTTAAGCTATTGTAGCACTTAACTGCTGCAGAATTCAGGAGTGCTGCGGTATGATATCACCTATAAAAGAAATTCAGAGGACTGGGGAAAGAACTAACTCCAGTGCCATGAAGACATGTGGAGCTGATTTATTAACGTCATTTTTACAGATGGAGAATGGATAAGAGAAGGAGTTTTTTTACAAAATTACACTGCAAACCGGTAAAAGAGGGTTAGAAATGGGGTATTCTGATTCTTGGTCATTGGCTGTAATCCCTAGATGACAGTGGCATTTGCAAACAAGCAAGCTGTGACTGGATGTCTTGTCACACGCTACAGCGAGCCTTCGACGGGCAGTTAGCTGCTCAGATTACAGGGCCCTTCTGGTCATTGATCAGCAAAGGAGCAGTCTGGCAAATCAATGTTCTTTTCCCTGCAGACTACAGAAATCCATTTGTGGAGATTCACCCGGAACACCCCGAAATAATCTACATTTTAGACGCTAAGGAAACAGTTGTCCCTTGCCGAGTTACCTCACCAGCTATCAAACCTAAGCTTACCCAGGTAAGTGACTGTTTTAGAGCAACTCAGTCAACTCAGAGGTATGGGCTGCCAATGCAATAGGTAAAAATGCAAAATAAAATGTATGGAGCTAGGCAAGTTCTAGAAAAAAACAGCAAAGACACTGAAAATCCAGAAGCACAGTCCTGCTCTTGCAGTGTACTGCTACTGAATTGTGTACAGGGGTGTTTTGGGGATTAGGTTGAGTTTATGACATATTTTTCTCATCTTGTGGCTTGATGTTCCTCCAAAAATAGGCAAAGATGGATGAAAAGGCATTATTTTTCTTCAAAATTCCTTGCATAACACCTGGCTATTAGCTATCCTCATGAAAACTTATCTCTTTTATACCTTGAACCTCCTCAGGACAGTTGCCCATTTCTGCTTAATTTCATAAATTTAAACCAAGTTTCAGCCTCAGAAGCAAATGGCTAAACCATCCATCCCTCTGGCAGCAGTTACATCTGAATGTCAAGGTTACAGAATGGTCTGTGGAGGCCAAGGCCGTTTTGTATAATAAAAATGGTAATTTAAGGTCTGGGGCTTCCTCAGTCGATGGAGATCTAGTCGCTCATTTAAAGGGCTTTAGAATTGCTCTATAGAGAAGCCTGTCATGGAGTGAGGAACAGAACATAGGTCTCCTGGCTCCAATCCTGCCTAATAGGTTATGTGCCTTCCCCTTCCCCTGCTAGGCTGACGGTTAGAGCTGTCCTAATGGGAACAAGAGCTCATCCTCATCCTCTGCCCCTTTTCCACAGCCTGGAGGGGCTGTGAGAGGCGAGGTTGTTCTGCTGGATGTGGCACGATAGCAGAGCACACGCAGATAGGCTGATGCTGTGCTGGTGGAGGGGTCTGAGACATCCTCTCAGCAGTTAGATGTCTTAGTTGTTAGATGTCTCCTTCTCCTGGGAGACAGCACGTGAAATCACGGAGGCCTGAGACAGTGCCCCGGCTCCTGCTGAGACCAATGGCAAATTTCCAGTAGACGTGCAGAGGGACAGCGCTGGCCTTATTGCTTTAGCAGATCTCTATTTTTAAATTTTGTCAGTAGGGATTAAAAGGGGGGGGGGTGGGGGGGGGATAACGCTCCTCTCTAGTTATAGCTTATCACTTTAGCCTGGATAAGTGTTATCACCTTTTCCTCCTTGGCTGTAAAAATGAAACATCCCCATCTTCTTTTAGCCTGCTTCAACCAAATTCATTGCTGGAGTACTGCTGCTGACTTCAGCACAGTCACATGAGCCTAAATGTGGCCTTGGGACCTTGACCAAGCAGCCCTCCACATTTATCCCCTTATTTATAGGCAGCCCTGCTCTCCCTGCTTGCCAGCTAACTTCTCTCCCAGTAATTTCTTCAAACACAAACTGAAGTCCTTTACCTTGCTGCAAGCTGCTGCTGGAATAAAATCTCCACTGAAATCTCCCTTTTGAATTGCAAAGAAAATTGTCCCCAGAAAGATTTTTCCCCTTCAAGGGAGAGCAGCTGGACCGCAGGGCAGGGATGTAGATGTTGAGTGCCGCTCCCCAAAGGAACCTTCCCGAGGCCGGGAGCTGGAGAGACGTCGCTACCCAAGGGGACCCGCTTTGGGAGGCGTGTGTTGGCTTTGGGAGCCGCCAGCGCCCGGCTCCATCTACGGAAAGTCACCGCTTGTTCTGCCCCGGCTGGGAACAGCGCTGTGCGGAGCCAAGGTGGCGGCTTCCCGTGCGGAGAGGAAACGGGGCAGGAGAGGGGTGGAGGTGAGGATGGGGGAGGAGAGGTGAACGAGGCGATCAGACAAATTTAGAACATCCTCTTCTTCCAAATTTAATCTCCAATAGACAACGAACTTCAAAGGGAGGAAAGCCACTGTGATTTCCTTCAAGCAGCATTGACGCTTTTTGTTTGATTGTTTAAATATATATTTTTTGAATATTTTATGAAGACGTTTAATATGTGTGTAGTGTTGAAAAGGGCCTCCTGAATAGGGTTATTTTTTCTTTCCCCTGCCCCTAGCCATCAGGGAGCAGAGCTGCCAAACCATGAAGTTCAGCTTTATCACATTTTATTATTCTTGTAGAAAATGTACTTTTTTCCACCGTAAATTAAGTTCCTTATGTTACCATTATACTTTAAAATCATTGAACTCTCTGGCCTTTAAATATGGATGGGGAAAGGTACCTCTTGCTAATACCAAGCAGATCCCAGCTAACTCTACATATCATCTTTGTTATTAATAAAGCCATGCTAAGACACACAAATCAAACCTTTAATTTTGCTTAACGTGATATTAATTCTGGGCAAAAGAAGCATTTTCAGTCTTGTCAGATCTGTTTAGTCACTGATCTGGTTCACTGTGCATTTGCCACTTACAGCTTTGACCTTCATGGGTGTTAAAGCATGATTAAGCCTCAGGTCTCAGATCTCTTTCTGTAATTTTCCTGAATTTTCCTAATGGTTCTGAACAGAGATGCCACAGCTTGATTACTTCAAAAGCATTTACGTGAAATCCGTGTTTCCTACTACTGTCAGAAGAGAATTGCTGTTGCAGAGGAAAGCAACTGTCTTGCTGTGCCTCCTTCCCCACAGCAACATCACCAGTCACTGCCCCACAGTCACAGTTCCTTTGTCTCGGCTCTGTGCTGAAAATGCAGCAGCAAGCGACCGAAACCCATGCCAACCTGATCAATTGTGTATTCATACGAGAGGTACGAGCAGCGGCTCTCAAAGCCTGAAGCTGAAATTTCTTTGGAACAGGAGTATTATTTAAACTGAATCCTATTTAAACCACACTGCCACACAGGACTAATGTTTGTTTGGAGACAGACAAACAAATCGCATCCTGCATAACAACAAGAATAAGAGCAAAACTATTACATCATTGGGGAAATTCCCACTTGACTTGCGGTCCCTACTGCAGCTCTTCCCTTGGTTAGCTCCAAAAGCTAAAACCACGTGGCTCTGAAAAGAAAAACACGGACTTGCCTGATCTTTGAGAAGCCAGTATATGGTAAGGAGGGAGAAGAGCTGTGCAGATAAAGTCAGTTATCACGTGGCAACTGTAGGCACACCGAAGTTTCCCCAAACCCTTCTTTTTTTCAACCAAAAGTGACCTCAACACTCCTACAGCGCATCCTCAGTCCTGAAGAGCCTTCCTGTGTCCTGCTGGAAGTCAGACCTACAGCCTGTGCTTCCATTCACCTGCCTGCAAACAGGCTGAAATGGCTGAATTTCTGCCATCTGCTCTTTTACAGACTCCTGAGCTATCTGTCTGCATTCAATTTCACATATTTCTGTTCTCCATTAGAACCCAGGACTTTCAAAATCATTACATTTTCTCTAGCAAATAGCAGATTTCCCTGTGTGGTAATGATAATAATAAACGAGTTATTCCCACCAACAAATGCTAACCTGCTTGACATCGGTGCTGTCCAAGGGTATATGGAGTGTTCACCCTTATTAACTGAATTTTCACTCTAGTTTATTTTCCACATTTGCCTTTCGTATCCTCACTTCTTCCTCATAAGCAGAACTTACAGTTTTTTCAAGAGTCCCAGAACATCACAAGTATTTATGAATTTAGGACAAAAAATGTCTGTGTTACCAAGTCCCCTTATTTCTGCCATCCTATTATTTACCATCCTAAGTCATCCAGGCTGCTTCCGTGCCTAGTGGAAATCAATCGGTCACTTTGAAAGTGTCTCGTCCCTTTCTGTGATAGAATCTGAGGACTAGCCATGGACCATAGCTTAGAGATGACTGTCATCAGGTGCATTAGTGACATGAATAATTCTGAGTTTTTGAGGTCTAACTTCACACAGATTTTTAAAGTACTGTGGGATCCCAGGGAAACATGTGGTAGCCACATGTAGCATTAGGAGAAGCAAATTTTGTTCTTAAACACTTCTAAAAAGATTAGCCTACAAAATTCATTATTTTCATGCTGGAAATAATTATTTCCAGTAAAGAGATGAGGGAAATAGGACCTACAATGGGTAGCACGGTATCTTGCCTAAGATCTGAGAGGACCAAGGCTACTGAATCAAAAGCCCCAGCTAGGATGTCCAAGTTTTGGATTTCAAAGACAGTCATACCTTTGGGAGGGCTTTTCTATTTGCAAATGTTGATGTTGCTTAAGATATGTGTGGAATGAGACCACCAACCACTCTGAAAGGTCAAATATCTACCCTGCCTTTAAAGCAGAACAGCCTTGGCTGGTTGCCTCTATGGTCTGAGGGGAAAGGGAATGTCTCACAAGCCTCCTATCTGTCTGTTCTCTTTCAGTATCCTCATTCTGTAGAGATGAACTTCAGGAGTATGGTGTGGGACCCAAGAAGAGGATTCGTCATCCCCCCTCATTCTTTTGTTTACTCTGGAGTACTCACATGCACTGCAAATGTCAATGGAAGTGTGTTCACCTCCTATTACCTAGCACAGAGAGTGGGTGAGTGACCGCCGGGCGCCAGGGAATGGCCACAACATTTCCATTTCATAGCTAAACCCCTGGGGATTATTTCTTGGTCAGCCCCTCTTATATTTGATAAATCTAATTGGTATGTATCTGTAGCAAGTCCAAGCTGGAACGCTGAAAGCACATTCATTCTTCCCTCTTTTTCCTATTCAATAGGATTTGGATTTGATCCATTCCTGGTTTTGAAAAATTACCAAGTGTTGAGGTGGTACAAAATAGGAGTATTTTATTCAAACCCCACCAAGGCTTTGTTTGCTTGGATTGAGCTGTATTTACACTAAAACAACTGCTGGTTTAGGATAAACCAAAGAGTAGCTTTCTTTTTGCTTCTGGTCATTAAACACACCAGATCATGGTATAAAAATCTCATTAAACTGCTAATTCAAATCTTTGCTTTTTTATACAGTTCCTCTTGGTGATTTACTATACCCTTTCCTTTGTATTTACAGCTGAGCTTCAGCTCAGAATTAAAATCTGAATTTGAAGCAACCAAACACTAAATTTTTGAGTGCTGGGGATTTATATGAAGCCCATTAGAATTAATTTTTGCTTTGTTTTCAATGTACGTTCTTTCTTTCCTCATATACTATATTTTTGACAGCGGAGAGTTTATTGTGACCTCATTCCCATTAGATCACGGCATCCTTCTATACAATTAGCACTCAGCTTTAAACAACAGGCTTGTCAACTTGTATGGCGGCCAAATAAAAGTCCTGTAAAACTCTCTCTCTCTCTTTTTCTTCATTGTTGGAGTCGTTATTTTTTACTAGAATCATGAATGCAAAGCTAAAAAAGCCATTAGGTCACTCTTCTCTGGCCCAAAAGGACCCAGGCAATACCTTACTCTACAATGAGTTACCATGCAGCGGCCAGACACGTGTTTAGTGCGGGGCACCATAAACATGATGCCGGCTTATTTCAGAGCTGAGGTATTTAAGGCATCAATACACATGGAAGACCAAGACTTTGGGATGGTGATGACCTAACGTTTCCATTGTGTGGGCATCTCCATAGAAATGACGGAAGAAGGTGAGGTGTTTTGGAAACTGCGAAAGGAGCGGGCGTTGGAGAGGCAATCAGAGTGCAGATTCCATCTGAAATGTCACTGACGGAGGGAGGGCTGCGTGGTGAGCCCTTTGCTTTTTTCATTTCAGAGGGCAGAGCACGGAACCTGGAACTGACAGCATCTTCCAGAAAACTGCTGGTTGGCCAAAACCTCACTTTGAAATGCGAAGCAGAAACCTTCATCAACGGGCGCATAGAGTTCGTGTGGACGTGTCCCAGTGGGAGAGTGAGTTAATGAAAATTCTGTATTCTGATTTCGCACAGCCTCCCCCTCCCCAAAAGAAACATCTGTTCACAGGGCTGAGTAAACCCGAACAACTACTTATTCTGAAATACAGCCAACCATTTGTAAGCCCTACAATGGATTGTGCTCTTAGTCTGGATGAATCTAAAATTGATCGGACCATCCTGAACCTGCAAATGAAACTGCAAATCTCAGGCTACACACATGCCTGCAAGAAAGCCAGGAGGGCATGTTTCCTGTGGGGAAGAAGAGCCGTCTCATTTCTTCTGGCGTCTTTGCTGATCCCGCCGTGGCAGGTCTCGAAGGCAGCCATGAAGGTGGCGAGGTGTCAGTCTGCTCAGCCATCCTGGCATTTATTAAGCAGGAAAAAGTGAAACAAAAGCCAATTGTACCTGCTGCAATCTCCACCAAAGAATTAAATTTAAATTCTGAGTGCAGGTTCTTGAGCTTTCTGTGGAATGCAATACAAAAATGCCAGATTTGAAGTAGAAACATGTAAGAGACTGAGCATTTGCTTTGATGTACTGAAACCTTTCAGTTCTCCCAAGGAAAAACAGAGGGAAGAAGGGGTATTTGCCAAATCAGTTCATTTATCTGAGATCTTACTTGCAGTTTTATTTGATGCTTAGAATTAAAATGATCGCTTTTTCTTCTTTTTAGTTCAGCAAAATATACATTTTACATATATATAAAAATATATAAAATATACATATACATCTGAGCTGCTCGGAAAAATGTAAAATGTGATTCCTAAAAAATAATTTTTTAACTTGTTTATTTACTTAAAGAATGTCTGGCTTGTTTGGGTGAAGAAACCACAGAAAATGTAACATAGAAGTGCAAGGAATATGATGTTACTGAATTTTATTTCTTGAATCTTATGTGATGGAAAAGAGCTATTTTTCTATGAACCCCCCGTAGATTTCTAACATTATAATTGCAAAATCTCTTGGCCAAATCTCTGGGATCAAAAATCCTATCAGAAGCTTTCTAAAATTCTTCCAGAATTTGCATTGGCACTTGGCTGTCATAATACATTTCTGTCAAAATACATCGTTTTTTAAGACAGCAAAATACTGACTGTGACCATAAAACCCAAGCCAACAAAAACCCCAAAGCACAACTCTGACCTCCAGATGGCAACGGCGGTTTCGCACTGAGATCCCTGGGATCTGGTCCCCGAGAAGGGCTGATCCATGCTGCATCCCCCTGTTTACCTGCCTGCCCAGATTTCAGCGGAGAAGCGCTACAGTTCCACTCTGTTTCTCTCTCTTATTAGACTTGATAATGAAACCTCACACAAGAGCTCTTCCTGCTGATCTTTTATATTATTTATTTCAGTGATGGGGAGCTATGATAATTTTGATATGAATCACTGCTTTTCTTTACGGGCAGCCTTTGAAAGAAGGAAGAAAATAATCCAGTTTATGCTGCACTTGACCCTCTTTGTTCTGATTTCCAGCACCCTTATCCTAGAAGAACAATAGACCGGAGTGGCATGATATATAAATTTGCCAGTAGCTTGGCAATTGAAAATGTCACCCTGCAAGACGGAGGCCTGTATGTATGCAAAGCATTCAACGTCACAAGGCTGGAGGCCAATGTCACAGTTACTGTGTACGGTAAGTGCTGCGGCTAAACCAGAACACCCCAAGAACCACGACTGTTACGCTTAAAGGATAATATTATTAAATCTGTTGATATGCAGATGGCATTAGGAAGAATGCCAATTAGTTAAAGCAACCATTAATCATCTATAATCTCTAATCAGTCTGTGAGAGAGTCGGCACCCAGCACTATGTTTTCAAAGAAACTTTAGAGAGTTCAAGACTGAGATGTGTCTGAGGACATGGATTAACTGGGAGCTGAACTGTTTGGAAAAAGCTGGTACCAAGCGTGGTTGCCGATGCCCTGGAAAATCTGGCATTCACATGGACAAGAGATACCTCAGGAGTTTCACACACTGCTCCAGGGGCAATGCAGATGCATATTCTCTGCTTTAAACACCAAGTCCTTCATTTGGAGATAGACCTTCCTGGCTGTGGCTCAGCTTTGCAGGGGAACTGCGGTAGCAGCTTGTCATTCCGTTTGGTTGTCTGCAGCAAAAAGCCCCGGGTAGACACAACACAATTCAAAGATGTGAGCACTGTACTGTGGCAGATCTGCCGTTACATGCCCTCCTATTCATTTCTCTTTCCAGACAAACCTTTCCTTACGGTTTCCCATAAGAAAGGGCCTTACTACGAGATTACATCAGGACACAAGTCACTGAAACTAGCTGCAAAGGTGGACGCCTTTCCTCGTCCAAATGTCACCTGGTGAGTACCACCGCCGTGAGCAAAATTAGGAATACCTGACCTTCTTTTGGGCTCCTGTCTAGAACAGATTTTCACCGTTCCTTACCCCACAGCTAAAAGACAAGAGCTGGGAATGCTCATAGCTGTGGTCTCACAGTTCAGCTAAGATGCGGCTCGTTTCTGTGTGGACATGCGCCCTGTGAAGCTGGGCAAGCCATACCTCTTTCCCATGCTGTTTTTCTCTCCTTTTCCTACAGAAAAGGTCCCTACAGGAAAAATGGGGGGTTTGTTTACCCTGGACACAGAACTGTTTGGAAGATTCAGGTAGAAAGCTATGGGGGAAGCATTGCCCGTTAACCAGCATTAGCGGTGTCAGTCTGCAGAGAGGCAGTGCGTAACAGAAAGCTGCAGGACACATTCTCACATGAGAAATCGCTTCTTTTCATATCTTTTAAATAATTTTCTCCAATCCTGTACCACCAGCCATGTCAGATCCTTGCAGACAATGCAGTGAATCTCTCGAGGAAACTAAAGGCTCTACTGGGACTCTAATGGATCAGCTTAAACGTCAGCAGCTCCAGGAGCCAGTCATTTCTCTCTTTACCCTTTCATCGCTTGTCCTCGCTCTTGCTACTTTCTCTATGCTTCATTCTACAGGGGGTCTTCAACAACCCCATCCAACACCTACATCTTTAACAGTGTGAAATCCCGTACGACATGGCATGGGTTTGCCTGCCCCGGCGGAGAAGGTGGCCTGGGTGAGTTAGCACCTGCACGGTGCACTCTTCCCTGGCCAGCTCAGTGCCGCTCGGAGGGCTTGGCAGTCAGCAACAGGTATTTGTCAGGGATGGCTTTGCTACCTTATTTTTAGCAGCGAAATAGGATGAAATTCTCTAACATTCAGTCAAATCATTGAAATCAGTGCTGCCAGGAGGTATTTTTAATTGTTGCTGTTATTTAGGAGATGGAAATGTTTTTGTGAGGTGAAGTGGGGACCGTCCCCCTTTTCTCTGCCAAGGCTTTGTTCTCAGGGCTCAGCGTGGAGCTGCTTGGTGGCTGCCTGGGACCACCAGCGCTGCCTTCCCTGCATGTTCGAAGCTACAGCTGTTGATGTTGGAAGTCTCTCAGTACAGTTGTTCAAACGACTGCAAAGGAGGTTTCCAGCGTTCTCAGGCAGTAGGACACATGCCCCAGCTTCTCCTTCCACCAAGCCTAAACTGTGTGTGGCAAAGTCTGGCCTATTTCATATTCATAAGCCAAACCTGCATATCGGATTAGCAGTGAAGAGGAGTCTGCTCATGCAGACTCTGCTATCCTACTCTTAGCTAGCGAGGATTCAAGGTTGTGAACTCCTCACTGACCTTCCTATTGACTGTAAATTCTCCAAGTCACAGACTAGCTCTTTCAGAAACAGTAAAGGGTCATATATAGATATCAAAAGACAATTGCACTCAATTAATATCTTGTTTAAAACTGATGACATAAATTTTGGCTAACCCATGACTTTCTGCATGAAGTATTGCACATCCAGCATAATTTGGGGACATCTAGATGTGTATTACTGAGCCCAATTGAGCACCTGAGAGGCACTGTTCATTCAGATCCATTAAAGTATCTTTCTCCTGTTTGTCGGAGGAAGCCATCCCATAGAACTGCAGATGCTACTCAGTTCTAGTGTGGAAGGCTAGAAGGAATAGGTGTCCAATTCAAGCAGTGATTACAGCTCTGTGTTTCCCTTGCTGTTTCTGAAGGACGACGCTTTACCCACCCTAATTTGAGTAACAGGTTTTCTGAGGGCTACCGTGCATGCATGCACATGATGAGCCTTGGTGGGACTTTCAAAACAGGTACAAAGATGGCATACTGATCAAGGACAACCACACCTGCTATGAGACGGATCCAATGAAGTACAGACTGGGCATAAGAGATGTGAGACCAAAGCATGCTGGGAACTATACCATCGTCTTGAGCAACGAAAAATACGGCCTGTATAAGAACCTCACCATGCAGCTGGTAGTAAGAGGTAAGGACTTGATGTTTCTAATGACTTCTACTGGGTTCTTTCTCATTTTTCGTGCGGTCCTACTTTACCAGTCAGCAGGAATGGGTGACGTTTCCCCGTGGTTAGCTGACAGGAGCTGATACAGCACAGTGCGTAGACTATCACCTTACTTAGGAACCACTGAAGATCCACCACGTGTTAAAATGAAGCAACAAGAATGGAGAGCTGGTATGAGGAGTTAGGTTACCTAAAATTAGGTCATCTAAAGTCACCTAAAATTAGGTCATCTAAAGTCACAGAATCACAGAATGGTTTGGGCTGGAAGAGACCTTAAAGACCATCCAGTTCCAACCCCCTGCCATGGGCAGGGACACCTCCCACCAGACCAGGTTGTTCCCAGCCCCATCCAGCCTGGCCTTGACCACTGCCAGGGAGGGGGCAGCCACGGCTGCTCTGGGCAACCTGTGCCAGCGCCTCACCACCCTCCCAGGGAAGGATTTCTTGCTAATATCTAATCAAAATCTGAACAAGGGTAGATGTAGATCAGCTATTAGGAAGAAGTTCTTCACTGTGAGTCACTTCCCACTGAGACACTGCACCTCAGACAGAGCCTGCAGCACCTTTGTGTCGGGACAGTGTCTCTGCAGAAGGAAGCAGAAACGGCTTGAGAGTGAACACACTTAATGGGACTTACATTTTAATAGGAGCCGGGGAGGATATCTAGTAGTGAGGTCTTAGAGCTACGGGCACAGTTTCCCAAGAGAAGCGATGGAAGTTTTATCCCTTGAGATTAAAAACTAGCTTGGGCAAAGCACTGGAGAACATCTGCTGGGACAGGAAAAGTCCCGATAGGGCTGACGGAAGGAACTAGATAAGCTCTCCTGTCTTTTATGTCTTTCCACCATCCTGCTACAGAAATACTTCCTAAGTCTGTATTTTAAGCATTGTCCTTTATCTGCTGGGAGCACTTGAAAGACAGGTTCATTTTCAGGGGAATCTGGAGGAAACTGAAGTAAATGGCGGTGTGCACTGAAGCAGGTTCACTTGACATAGAGGGAAAATAGATATTGGAATCACATTTATTAATCTCCCTTGCTGGGATAATGGAAGACAGAACCACATTGTCTCTTTGCACATCCACTGCCTCTTTTAATCCATTGCATTTGGCAACAGAGATTGAATCATGAGGCCAAGCAGGAGTTCAGCAAAAGTTAGCTCTGCTTCCCTTTGTATTTCCCGACGTTCACTCAGGCAGTGAGACAGATATTGAGATAGGCTTGCTTTCTTTTCTGTGGTGAATTCTTTTCTCTCCTTAGCCTCTTTACACCTAAAACTATGCTCAGTTGTCCTGTTTTGTATACTTACGTACTGTTGCATCAAGTAACTTCCAGCATTCGTGTTTTTTCTCATTTCACCTCTCAGAAAGGAATAATGCCCAACAAACCGGGAACTTGTCACTTAGGCATATTTGTCCTATTAAAAATTCTAAAATATTTCTATATCTATAGAAAATATTTCTATATCTATTCTAAAATATTTCTCTCTCTATAAAAGATACCTTAAACATTACATAAATGAATGTGTTATTTAGGAGTGGAGAGAGCTAAGAACACACTTATGGTCAGGTACTGCAGCTCAGCTGATGAGAAGGAGTGTGTTAAGCTGCGGTAATTTGTTCACTTGAGATTGTTTATCCATACAACGGTTTTGCCATCTTGTTAAGAGAACGGAAACATTCAAAGGAAGAGAAAATTAAGAATGATAATAAACTATCTTGTCAAGGTAAATACTGGTGTTTGCATGCAAAGGAGAATGTTTACTTGAAGAGCAGCCATTCCCCAAATAGGCATATAAAAAACAAACAGACCTTGTTTGTATCAGCGAGATGCTATTTCAGGATCAAACCATCCCATGCTCTTAACGACAGTACAAGCCTTTCATCTTTGTTGTATGTACAAGTATGTGGTATTCTGCCTCGCACAGACAGCGCATGCCTAGCATGGTGCTCATTGTTAGCCTTTCTGAGAGATCAGCCCAACAAAGGCTTCCATCAGGAATAATTATTTCATTGCAAACCCATCATTTCTCAAGAGTCTGCGAGTCCAGCAGCTGCAGGAATGTCACTGACTGGAGAAGGTGTTGCATGGCGAAGCACAGGAAAAATGAACAGCAAGTGTTCCTTCTCTGGTGAAAGAAAGTCATCCCAGAAATGATAGCAAGCAGAGAAGTATCTGCCCCAAAGTACCATTGTTTTTAAGCTAAAGGCTGCAAACGTTGAGGATATTTGCCTTGAGTGCAGGCAGGACTGACACAAAGCACCTAGGAAACCTCTCTTGCCTTTGCCAGGCTCCTCCCTGCAGCACTAACCTGCCGTGCTGTATGTGAAGCCCTCAGCCCAAGGAGAGGGTCATTTTGCTCAGAGGCACGTGGGTAGAGACCAAAAAAGGCAAAGTTTGCTCTTGAAGTTTACGCAGCAGCAGCAAACTGCCTTTTTTCTTGTGCTTTCAGTTAAAGGGATTGCTTTTTCAGATCGAGGCATCATTTGCTTCACTTTCCAAAAAAATGCTGAAGCTCCAAACTGAATGCAGATTGGAATTTTCCCCTTAACTCCTCGACAAACCTGACACTTTATCTCCAGTCATCATGACTGATACCCTGGTATCACACCTGAACAGATTAAATTGCTTGAAGTTTCAGCAGACATGGAGAAGGAGACTAAACCACACTTTCTGGCCATTTTATGCAGGGGTTACCTTGCCCACCACTGAAACACAGCCACCTCTGAGCTGGGAGGGTGATTAATGTCTCTGCTTAGAACCATCTGCAGTCTGCAATTACTGAAGCTGGAATTTGAACACAGGGATTAGCAGACTGGATGGCAAAATCCTCTTGGGTTTAGCAGTGAACACAGTGGTGGGAGCATCAGTTTTTGCATCACGTCTAAAAGGTAAAGCCTGCAGCAATTCGGCACCCGATAAGCCTCAAGCTGAGTACATAACCACGTACCAGCTCCCTGTTCCTGAGGAGTAACACTTCTTTTTGAGTAACAGCATTGCCCCCCAAAAGCCAGGGCCAGTCTTTTATATTTCAGACCTGCATCTGTGAAAGCGAGTGAGTTCTGATCTGTTCTATTAAAGAGAAGATGGAAAATTATTTAAATAGACTTTTGAATGAGAAGAGAAATGTCATTTGAATATGTTTTCTTTTGCTGCAAGGGGACACTGCATTGAAGAAACTATAAGTAAGCATACAGCCCCCTCTCCTGTGAGTCTCTTCGCAATAATACCTCGTTAGCGGTCCTGAGCATCTCAAATAGCATACCTGGCAGTCAGTGCGCTGTGACAAACCCATCAACTGCCAATTTGAACCAGGTGGAGAGGAAGTTTAAAGTTAATACTGTTGTGAATTGCTGTTCACGAACAAAGGATAAACACCAGCAGGGCTCATTCGTCAAATTGCACTATATTAATTTTTGCCGTGTATTTTACTCCACAATAATGCATAATTATTGCACATCGGGTAAAGAATCCGCTTTTAGGACAACAAGAAGAGGCTCCTTTAAGCAGGATGAGAACAAGATATGAAGTCATCTGCTTGAGCCCTGCAGGATAGGAGCTTATATGCAGTCTATCTCCTGACCTGCTAGAGGACCAGCACTGCTGCAGGCTTTCCTTGGAGTCACCTCCCCTAGACGTAACTGGTAGCGACCACAGTAGCTGTGACATAAAGCGTACGTTGTACGTGCGAGGTATTTCACTCCGTGGTCATGAGTGAAATGAAGCTATTTCCCCCCAAAGTTTGATATGGCCATAAAACTGATGAGTATCTGCAGAGTGCAGAGGTACCAAGTGTTTCAGCTCCACAGAGGCAAGAAGGAGCAAACTAGACAAGTAACTCCCAGAGGTGCAGGGTGGGAACTGACAGCAATGTCGGCCCCAGGCAAGGACCTGGTTGACAATGTGCAGGAAGGAGCGAGCTGCCTGGCCTGCAGGAGAATCATGCTGCTATTCAAAAAATGTCTCTTTAAGAAGTGGCTTAGCTGTGCCTCTGGTCACCTGTGTTCCCACTGCAGCTGGAATGTAATCTTGCAGGAGCACATATCTCCCTTGTGGAGTCACCTTGGCTCATTGTAGGACTCGAGTCCCCAGGAGGTAGCTGACTGCATTTTCAAAACACTCCTTCTTTACATATTTACACATCAAACACTGTCCAAGAAGCTGCGGGTTGCTGTGTTTTTGTTTTGTTTGATTAAATTCTTATTGAGAAAAGCTTCAAGAAAATAATGTCCTGAAGAATTTGGAGGGGAGTGAGCAAGGAGAAGGAACAATCCTAGCAAACAGCTGGTGGCTGCACATCTGAGCCAGCCAAGAAGGAGAAATGTGGGAGAGAAGAGTTATTCCAGGCTGGAGTACAAAGTAGTTTCAGAACAAAACACAAACAAACCCCCTCAAATCTATTTATGGGCAAGCAGGCTGCATTTCATTCTCACCCTTGTACAAGTCACCTGCATGTATCAGGGTTCTTGCTGAGCTCTCATGGAGCAGTCAGCACACTCTGACCACCACGTTGTGAGTGAAGACTGTATCGAAGCACAAGTTAATTCAAAAATAGGGTGAATAATCTCCTTCTCCACTTTGCCTTTCTTCTTTGTCCCAAAGTTTCTCTCCTGTGCTCCCTCGTGGCTCTTCCAGCACATATTGCCTTGGGTTCCAACTGCTCTAGTCAACTGGAATTACATTCCCTTGTAGAGTCCTCGATCCCCCGAGCTCTTGTGTTGTATCTGTAAGAAATGCAGGATGAAGGGCTAGAAATAGCCTCTACCATAAGCAGTAGTAATTCACAGGCTCCTTATGAACTCCCTCTCTCCTGGGCAAGGACTGGAATAAAAAGGGTGCGCGGAGAACTCACGTGTGCGTTGCCATGTGTTCCCTGTTATGTCAGCGAGGTGACCAGCTATACCTCCATTTGTTACTAGGGATAATTAGCTCCAGAGCACTTAATGATGCATATGTTGCCCTACTCTGTAGTCAGGCCAGCTCTTCATATTTGGTTTAAAATCAAAGGCAACAGGAGTTCTGTTCCTGACCTACTTTGGCTTGCAAGGGATGAGTTGACATCAAAGGAGTCCCCAGTGATCTCCATAAAAGTTAATAAATATGCAGTGATCCATGTGAACAATACCCCATCACCTCGACCAGACCCAGAAATTCATTCCCTGAAGAGGGAAATGAGCCTTCAGGACGAGGTTAATACATCTGGGCTATGCCAGTTCAGCGAAAAAGAGCCCTCAGAGCGATGGATCTCAAGCAAAGCCAGTTGAAGACAGAGGGGAGACTCCCCCAGTCTTTTGTGCATGGAAGGGCCACTGAAATCTCTAAGTTGGACACTGTTGCACTGCGAGAAACATGAACTTCTTTGGATTATTACTGCAACCCAGCTGATGTTGAGGTTAAAGGGCTGAGCCAGATATGAGAAGCAGGGCTACATAAAATGATCTACCTTCACCTTGCCTGCATGCTTCGGTATCCTGCCAGGTTTAGTTTTCCTTTGCGTATCATACCCTTCTCCTGCGCAGCTCCTTGGAGGATCACCCATTCAGGAAAAGCCGAAAGAGAAAATCTAATTTTCCACCTCCCAGGCCAGCTGTGCAAACTAGAAACCCCAAAATAAACCACAGCCTGTCTCCATCCAAGCGCTGTTCCAGCGTGTTCCTCCCCAAGCCCGTTGCTCTGCTTTCCTCCTGGGCAGTGGTAGCAATGGCTGTGGCCAATGCTTTGGGTGGCCAGGACACTCAGCTGAGAAAAGCAAGAGCAAAGAGATAGAGTGCTCCAGGCTGTCCTTCGAGGCTCATCTATCAGACACAGGCAGGAGAGAAACAACTGACTTTTTCTGGGAGATATATGAAAGGAAAGAAAAAATGTAGCAGCACAAACAGACTGCAGCGGGCCTTTCCGGCACGCTAATTATAAGCAAATTATGAAGAATTTTTTCACTGACATCATGCAAACCCTGCACACTTGCTGCTCCGCAGTCCAGCCTCCACTCGGCCTCTGTGTGCTCCCAGGAGAGCCCCTAATGAAAAAGTCAGATGAGCTATTTTCATTTTGCTGGAAGTAGCCAAAGCAATTTTAGGAAGAGGTAGGTGGGGGCCTGCTGGAGTTTGCCAAAAAAATCCGAAGCATTCAACTCACGGCTTTGCAGCAGCAATCTCTCTCTGACAGCCCTTAAAAACCAGAGTGGTGGGGGGAAGTCGGAAAGTGGCAGCATGTGGTTTCCATGCTGTCTCTCAGCCAAGCCTGCAGGTATATTAACTGTTGTTTTTCTCTTTTGAAAAGCAGGCGAAAGGGGCAGAGACAAAAATCCTAGAAAACCGCCTGCTCTGCTAAAAATTAAGCCATTCATCATTACGCATTTGCTTTTGAACTCTGTTTAGCCACAAAAAATAAGAGGGGGAGAGACAGACGAGAGAAAACCCCTTTTTTTCCCCAAAGCTTGGCTGCATCGGGGTTGAATGACAGATCTGGGAAAGGTGGTACAGGACTGGAAAAGACAGCTTTCTTCCTACAAGGTGAAGATAGACACATCCAAAAGTGACAGTATTAAGGACAGAAGAAACAAACCCAAGCTGCGCTGCCATTTAAACAACAAAATTTCGTGCAGGGTAGGTCAAGTGTCCTGTGTTTTTTCTTAATATCTGTCCATACAGTGTCCGACTGCATGATTTCTCTTCCACTCGCTGCCACCCTGCTGGCATTCCCAGCCCGTAACAGTGGGTTACAATGGAGCAGCAGGGTGTGTGTGCTAGAGATTAGGCAGGCGACCGATAATCGGTGACCCTAATTCTATTCCTGGCTGTGGCATTGACTCACGGAGAGATTTTGGCCACTCATTTCATCTTGGCATCTGCTTCCTCAGACCGACCGTGGGGACAATGCCACGCACCCACTTCACAGCGGCCTTGTGTGTAGTGCTGCGCAGAGCAAAACAAAAAAAGCAAACAGACCGGCACAAAGAAAACCACCCAGACAAAATCAGCTGGGGTCAATCACAATGTTCTGTTCAGCCTGAAACAAAAGTTTTGTTTTCAGGTCATTTAATTCATTTTTTTCCCCTTTCTTTCCTTTTAACAAAAAAGAAAATAAAAACCCAACCCAAACCACAGAGATCCCTTGTAAGCCAAACACGGACAAAGTGGTTTTACTTTGGAGGTAATTTCATCCTCTTTTTTCCATGTGGTTCGACCAGTCCAAAGAGTTCCCTATCCACCTTACAGAATATTCACCTAGCTCAGCTTGCAGAGCTTATATTTCCATTAAGTACTGTAAAAACATCAGATGAAAGACTCCAAAGTGCAAATTATTTTTGCTTTTGGGAAACAGAGAGAATAAACAGAAAACAAGTTGCCACTCTATCAACAGTTTTAATGAAGCCCCGTGTCCAGCCAAGTACATAAGGTTGAGAGCAAATGCTTCACTGGACCACTCTTATGTTATTTTAATGATGTGCTTAATGTGAAAAGATTTTTTGAAACTCAGTATAAATGGCAGGGGAGAAGGTATGTAAACAGCAGTTCAGTCACAGGTCACTGAAAGGAAAGCAAAGTTTCTATAAAAAAGGCAGGGAAACTTTCTATGTGCTGTCCTCTATATTTGGATGCTCCTCTGGCTGACAAGTGTGCAACCCCATAATAACATCTGCAGTGGATTTAGAGATAGAAGAGGCTCCTGCAGAAGGGGTAATGCCAGAGGGTTAATGTCCTAATCCTTGACATATTATTTGCTCCTAATGCCCCAAACTAAAGATCACACTAGAAAGTAAGGTGAGATTTACATAATGCTGATCAATTTGAAATTTACAGTAAGCAGAACCGCTTTTTGATTGTATTTCACAGTGCAGCAGCAGCAGAGTCTTTAGTTATTCAGGTCAGCTCTCACACCAGCAATTGCACCTCTGCAAAGCGAGTTGGGGATACGATCACACTTTAAGCCAGAGAGGACGAAAACCCATTTCTTTCGATACATTTAAAGCCATCTGAACATTGCGCGTTCCAAATGCAGCCAGAGACGAGAAAGCTTTTAAGGTTTGTTTGGCTTCTGCTTGAGAAAACTCAGCCTGGGGAGGGCGATGGCCGAGGGGTGGGAGGCGGAGGCTAAAAGCAAGCAGGCAGATCTCGGTGCAGGGGGGGAGTGGGGAGCAAGAAGTGGGATAGCGAGGGATTCTGCAGGTCAGGAACGAAGCGTAGTTCAAGACCTTGCAGCTCAGCACGACTGTGGCAGGCAATGCTGGCGGAGGCAAGGCTCTCTAGGAAGGTGTTCGGTGAGCCCCAGGTTAGGATAGCAGAGGGTGCTGTAGGTCAGGCTCGGCGCCGGCGCAGAGCTTCAAGGAGAAAGGAGGACTCCGCACCGCACTTGCAAGGCGTACTGCAGGGTCTGTGCAGAGCTTGCTTGATTACTCAACTCCTGTACTGCCATTAGTCCAATGCCTGCTGAAGCTCTCCATTCCCAACAGCTTTTTTTTTTTTTTTTTTTTTTTGCAAGCTTAAAACCCAGCAAATGTATGTGTGTTGATGAAATCCACGCTTCAGATGCATAATTTAAGGTGCAAGCAGAAATACACTTGGACTTTGGCAGTGCTTACAAATGGATTTGTACTCCGAGGCTTACCTTGCACCTAAACATGAGCGAAGATAAACAAGAGTTTGTGCATAATCCACCATGCTGCTCAGTAAGCAAACACGAAAGAGAAAGCCAAGCGCTGTTGGGAGGAGGGAGAGTTATCTGAGAAATACACTACTAGGTATACCTTGGATAGTCACTGGCTTTGGGCTAAAAACCTCCTCATCACGCTAATGCAGAGAGCCTTTTCTCAGGTGAGACTGCTGCTGATGCCAGCCCACGGAGCCAACCATCTCGTTATAGTCTGAGCAGATCTAAAAGGCCAGTGCCCACCAGAGCAGCCAGTTAACTTGTTTCCGTCACCGACAGAGGCAACTTCTGTAAATAGGATCTGGCCCAGGAGGGAGCAAAGTGAATGGAAAAGCTTCAGGGGGTAAGCTAAGAGGTAAAATGGCCATGACAGTGCACAGAGGTTTGGAAAGCCTTCAGCCCAAGAAATATCCCCCATACATCCACATCACAAACCCCCCAGTGCGCTGGGGCCAATGCCAACAGCCTTGCGGCCACGAACGAGCCACGTTCGAAATTGTGGGAGGGCCTCGTCCCCCCTGAGGCAGCGCCGCAGGAAGAGTCATTTGCAGAGTGACACCAACCCCCACTACAGCCTTGGCAGGGAGAAAGACAGACACGTAGAAAAACTGCCTCAGTTTCTGAGTGTCATGCCCGTAATTAGCTACGACCCCACACTAACTGTGTTATAAGTCACTGCGGAAGAAATGATGGGGAGGCATTTTTAGCCAGCCCCTCAAGTTTTAAGAAAATAATTGCTTAAGCCTCATAAATAATAATTATTTCAATTGATGAATCATTTTGACTCATTTTGGTCCCAAGTAATTTTTAATAGTGCCATGCAGTAAAGTAATTGTGGAATTAAGAATTCATTCGTCACTCGTGTATGTTCTTATTTGAATTAGATCAAGTTAAAATTATCTCTTTTTTAGAAGGCTAATTTAAATGACAGTCAACGTGTTCATCATTTCACCAAGACTATAGAAAAAGCTAATATTAAAAGATTGTAATCAAACCTTGTCCCACCATACTCTTTCACACACACAAAAGCACACAAACATATTGTCTCCCTCTCCCAGTGTGTAAAGATCTGTTCATATGGTCCAGAAACCATAACATTTGAGCAACCTTTCACATAACACTTGAGCAACCTTTCACACCGAACTTAGAGTCTTTCTCCAAGTGAAAATCACACTTTTGAGGTCAGTCTAGACACACCAAAGACAGGATTTGAGACTCAGAGGAACAATGTCTGAGATAATGAAAAATGTGCTTTTCTCTCTGGGGAGTTTTACAAAATTATTTTTATGATCAGAAACAATTTACTGATGGGAAATGAGATGCCAGTTACAGGAAATTCAACATTAGTCCCAATGATTTGTCCTGTGAATTGCTCAGAAATCTCAAAGCACTTGACGAGCGACACGTTGCGTAACCCAGAGCGATGTGGTGCGGGAAACCCTGGGTCCATGTTAGATGAGGATATGAGTTTGAGAGACCCGAACTGCAGCCTCAAGTGCTCTCCCGGCTGCTCCCTTCTTCATCTTCTCCTCACAAACAGACAATCCCTCTCCCTGTCTGAAGGGACAAAGGGGTGAGGAGCGGACTTTTGAAGCCTGATAGAACATCATCTGCAGGCGGACAGGGAAACAAGACTCAACCAAAGGGGAACAAAAAAGCAAAAGGGAACACAAGACCAAACCCAAACAAGGCCAGTCACTTGGGATTTTCAAGTGAAATGTTAATCAGAACTAATGAAGGTTCTTTAGGCAGCTTATGTTTTCCTATCGCATGGGAGTTAGGATATGGCTGAACCAACTACAGTCAATACTCCTTTCGTGTGGTGGAGAAGGAAATGCTGATGTATTTTCAAGCAATGATGAGGTCAGAAGATCTTTCAGAGTCTGACCTGGCAGCCATGAGAAATGGAAAGCGAGGATCCCACCAAGGCATGGGATCAGCCTGGTCAGTCAGAAGAGTAGAGGGCTGGAAGGGAAAAAAAAAGCTATTAAAAAGAAAGAGGGAAAGGGCTCAAGATTGATGAGGTGGGCAGTAGCTCATATTTACATATCTGGGGCCTCCTTGACAACAGAAAAAATAAGTTAACCCAAAAAATAGAAATCTAATCTACATTCACTTCCCAACTTGTCAAAAGCCCTCCGTGTAAAGCAGCCGCACTTGGCTGCACAGAGGTGTTCCACAGAGGGACCCCGGCCCATAAATCTGTTTGATTTCCTGTTATGAGAAGCAGACAAAGCGATACGGCTAGGGATGGGCAGAGCTGTCTGCATAAGGGAAGAGCCTGTGCTTTCACCCCAAACTCAAACGCACCCTCTCCGAGGTTAGGAAAAGTTCAGTTCACTTTGGGGATTTTTTAGCATTATTTCTCATTTTCACATGTTCCCGTGGGAGCTGGAAGTAGATGGGACAAAGCATTTCTTGCCTGCTGGCAACAAGCAGCCCTGAAAGAGTCACACCAAAGTTTGTTCTTCAGAGATTTCCAGTGCAAGAGTGTGATCTTGGATCTTCCCTGTGTGAATAACGCAGCGAGGTTTTTAATGGTTTTGCTGTCGGTGAGAATTTCTTGGCATTACTCTACAAGTGTTTTCTCCCCACCACTTCTGCCTTGCTGTCTTCACCCCTTCATCCAGCACATGTTACACATGAGCAGAAAAGGAAAGCAACGTTTTCAGCTCAAAAAGACTTTTTTTTCCGAAACCCTGGGGAGAACCTGCACAACGGTAACAGTATTGCAGAACAGCAGCTGTTGATAAGGTTCCTCTCAGGAGGTGACATCAGGAGCCGAATGCTATTTTGCCCACAGTACACAGACTCACAGCCTGATCCTGCAGTCCCTGACCAATAGATGTTTCATGGCATAAATTTTCCAGGAGTATAGCAGGTCCCCGACAACTTCTGAAAGCAATTAGGAAGGATGTGGTAGCATTTCAACGCGTTTTCTGAAACACCACAACCAATACCCACGTTTCTGCGAATGTCTACGTTCAGTATTGCTGGTAATTCCCCTACAACTTCAGTAGCCTCACCACATCATCACTTAGTGACCACAGCGAAACGTTTCAAAACCTTTGACAACAGCAGGACCGTGGCCATGGATGCTAATTTGCTCATTTGCATTTATTTTGTGGTTTTGTTTTTGTTTTTTTCTTTAGAGAGACCCAAAATCTATGAAAAGGAAACTGATTTTGATAAGATTGAGCGGGTGGAATTAAGAAGCAAACACAAAATCCAGTGCACTGTAAGCGGAAATCCCGACCCGACGATTCAGTGGAAGTGGCAGCCCTGCAGCCTCACAGACACGCTGTAAGTGGACGTTCCTGCGGGTGAACACGTTGCAAAATCGTTTGGTAGTTTCAAGGCAGTTTTTCATTCCAGTACATCTTATTTATCGTAATTAAAAATCACAAGCAGCGATTCCCCACCTAAAGATCGCAAAGGTTACGAACCCAGCAGTCATCAAGGTGTTTATGATCTTTTTGGAGTTACAAGCACCTGCTGTATGATCAGATTTGTGTCAAATGAGTTTAAAGTGACTAAAGAATCAGGCTTGAATTTTCTTTAAGTTGACCAGCAACGTCCCTCTGACTTACCAAGATCTTTTCTTACACCTCTTGGTGTCAGCCTACACAGATAGGTGCTTTCTGCGTAGAGCTAACACACTTTTCCCCCCTGTAAAAGCTATTGTCAGACCAACCTGCTAAAGGCTTGGCTTCATTTCGTTGCCATATGGAATTTATGGCACTTCCTAAGGGCTGTCTTCACTAGTGCACACCGAGCATGGGCTCCTGTGGCAGCACCTGCGCTGCAGAAGCTGGAAATGGTAGCCAAGCCTTACTGAGGGCCCTTCTTTGCTAAAGTCTGGAGGCAGCCTGAGGTGTGAAGACCCAGAAGCAAGTCACTGGGTCAAAACTGTCCAAGAGGAATGAGGCAAGTTAAAACACAAGATGCCTTTTGAGATCCACCGTATACAAGTAGCCGTTTTCTTTGCTCCTGCTGTTGTATGAGCAGAGTGATCTACAGAGAGAGGCCTGGGCTGAGGTCTGAACGCTTCCCCTGGGGCTACCAGGGGACATCCAGGAGCCACGTATAACAATCCCGAGCACTTCAACTCTTCCCTGCAATGAGAGGGCTGAAGTCAGGTATTCATTAAAAAACTAAGGCAGGTCTAGGAAGCAAGAGAGAAAATCGCTGGATGGTTCCTTATTTTCTCACCGTTTCAATGTTTTTCCAAATGCTGCGAATGGCAAGGCATGAGATGGGGGAAATGACAAAGAGAAGCTCCTTTCCCAGGTTCTCTGCTGCAGCAGTTGCAGTGCTGTTGGGTCATCTAGTCTCAGGTTGGGTCTAAAAAGTGACCTTGTGTCCCTCTATAAGGGAAATAGCCCATTACCTCGTTTAGGTCGTTTCACCGCTCCTGCAGGAACAAACCGGCAGAGAGTTGTACACTGAGGCAGGGCTGTTGGCATCGCAGGTCAGCAGAAGGCACACAAGCTGCTGCTTTGGAGGTGTTCAACAAGAGCAGAATGGAAACACCATAAGGAAACAGGTTATGCACTCTGTAGGCAAGCCACAGAGATGACCTGAAATCTTTTCCAGACCTTGCTGTCTAGGGAGAGAGAATTGGTCATGAATGCCGAATTAAGCCAGATTCGAACCACTGACCTGGTGGCAAAAGACCTCATATAACCCTTGTTCCAGCTCTCTGACTCTCTGATCTTATCAATTTAAATACAATTGCAGAGTGGCGTCTACCTCTTCTGGCCTCCGGGGCAGCCTTATCTTTCTCCAGCAGAAGCTGTAGGAGGATTCCTGTGGGAAATGACACAGACCCCACTTCCTTCTGTTGTCTCACTTCCTCTCTCTCTCTCTTTCTCTCCCCCCTCCTCACTAGTGCACTTTGAATCCCAAAACACTATCATTGTTCCTTATAGCTGTGATGTGATTTGCTTCCTTTTGAGTTTTTTTCCCTTCATCCTCAAGACAGAATCGCGCCTCGCAGGAAGTCACTCAAGACATCTTCTAATTAGGCTCTTCGGAGAGCCATAAACCCTCCCTTGACCCAGGGTGTTACCCATGTGCCTTGTGCGGATTTGGCAAAGGCACGGCTGATTTATGGATTAGTTTTCTGCAGCGTTGGCCCTCGGTCATCGCCTATAGAAGTCCATATTTATTTTACCTCCTATAATCCTAATCTGCTGCGGTGGGCTCAAAGGCCGTGGGAAGCACGGTGCCTCTGCTGGGGCAGAGGAGGCAATAAGGACACTCTCCTGTTGTGTACCATGATGACTTGTGCAAGCTGCCACTGCAGCTAGTTGTGGAACTGAACTGACTTCACTACCTTGCCGTCACGGAGTCGCAGTTCCTACCACTCGGCCATGCTGGACTGAACTGGCAACTTCACAACGAAAGGCTTCCTCCAGTTGCAGAGCTGGCAGTGCCCTCGGCCAGGAGGCCTGGAGCTCCAGCCCTGCTGAAGCCTTTGTGCTCCTAAGGATGAGGTGGCCTGGGTCTCTGCTCATTTAAATCCAAGGGTTGCAGCTAAAGAAGATAGAAAAGCCTCTCACCCTGGATGGTGCAGATGTACCTTTCCACAGGACGTGCTACATACACTGCTCTTTGCCCCTAATTCAAAAATAAAGATTGATACCTGACTGAGATACGGCTGTCTTCTGCGGAATATGCAACACTAAAGGAGCCTTCTGCGATCGTGATCCCACTATTTATCCTTTCTACTCCCTCAGCCTGCACTTCATGTCAGGAAGCCGAGAAGATACACAGACATGTTCAGCAGCATTCACCTCGCCCCAGTTTTGAATGGCTGGAATTCTGCATTTTGACATGCACTGCAAGTGCTAAAAGAGCACTTAAAAAGCCACAACTGCTCAGAGTTGGAGTATAACTCCTATCAGGCAGATTAAACTC
The DNA here is from genome assembly GCF_034619465.1 of Leptosomus discolor. NCBI lineage: Eukaryota > Metazoa > Chordata > Aves > Leptosomiformes > Leptosomidae > Leptosomus > Leptosomus discolor. Next base: position 47,332,318 of record NC_141399.1, on the reverse strand, counting down.
ACAGGATTTAGTTAGTTGACCACGATTTTCTATTTTCAATCTTCAGAAAGTTTGGGGAGTTTCCTTGCTGGTATATATACTGATATTTGTCTACCTCTGCCAAGGTGCTTTGTAAGTAATTTTGAAATGTTGGATGAAGGAATACAGTATTTTCATGGAGAGGTAACAATCTCCAGCAACAATAGCTTTCAGGAGTTTTTAAGACCTAAGACTATCACCTAAGCATGACATTCTGTTTCTTTAATAATGCCTCCCCGGGTTATCTGCAGCAAGTCTGGTTCTTGAACACCACCTTTGCTTTTCTACCTCCAGATGCAACCCCAATGGGCAGAAGATTGTGGTTCAGGAGAACATGTTCATAGGCAACAAGATCAGAAGCATTGAAAACAAAACCGTGAAGCATGGGGATAAAAGAAAGGTATGTGTGTGATGAAAATCTGAGCAATGATGTCATGGAATAGCAGTGGGCTTTACCGAGGGGACGCCGCGCTCACACGGAGCTCGCTCCCTGCAGTTCCCAAGCTGCTGCGGGTTGTTAGCATGCTTTAAATTCCACAGCCCTGGGATCACTTTCAGATCTCTGCTGTTTATAAATGCCGGGATTCTGGCAATGATGTCACACACCCTGTTTAAAACTCTCCAAAGACTTTTGGGTCAAAAACCTCTCTGTCTCCCTCAGTCTTGAGAAAGTGTACGACTGGTTCGGTGCAAGAGGGGTCCTGTGGAGCACACCCAACTGATAAGGCCTCTGAGTTCATCAAAAGGCTTAGCACTTAGAGAGCACTTTCTGCTGCCCAGCCTTGCCTACTCTCCCGCTAGCAGGAGTTATACAGCTGGGTCATTTAAGAGGCCTCCGGTGGCCAGAGATAGCTGGCCTGATTTTCAGAGCGTGTAAGTGCCTGCAGTACCTGCCTGTTTCAGCTCAAGTTGTCAAAGTTTCTTTACCCATTTGGATTGCCAACCATGTTACCGAGCCAATGCAGGCGGGAAGACCTCCTTCCTTCTACGCTTCCCTGCCTGCTTCCCCTTCCAAACAGCACCTGGAGCATGAACTGCAAAGATCCCAGCCACGAATTATCTGTTCAGTGCCTCCTGGACACCTATGGTGATACTGAGTGATATTGTCCACACACATCCACGCTAATCCTTGGGAAATGGCTGCAGTTGTTCTGCTGTAGTCACAGACTTCTGGCTACGCCTTGGAGAAGATGCTGTGGTCTGGCTCGGACTGCTGTTTTACTCCTGTCGGACTGACAGAGGTTTGTGGCTTTAGGAGTGGTTTTGAAGCTACAGGTTTTGAGGTGGATGCTCCAGATTATTGAGTGCCTAATCCTGCAAGGTGCTGAACGCTGCAGTTCGTATCCTGGTACACCTTTGAGCATATGATAATTCTTGGGCTACTCCCATGCTTGAAGTTAAGCACAAAGCTAAAGTGCTCTTCTGGATTGGGTCCAAACTAAATCAGCATCTGGCAGGATCAGTGCCTTAGCCATCTGCTCTTTCTCATGGAGACTTTCCAGCTCTAAACATAATCTAAAACAGAGCTCTGAAATCATGGAGGTTGGGCTGGGAAGGAGAAAAATCAGTGTTCGCATTTCATTCCTGAGTTTTCCTCTTGCTGGAAGATACGTATAAATTGGGATTTATTTAGATGGCATAGTGCCCCTTAAGGTCTGTTTTTAAGTGTATTCTCTAAGAATTTTAGATCTTAGGTAAAGCAACTACCTACAAAGTGCTAGTTACTTCTAAAAAATTGAGTTGGTGACATGTACCTACAAAGTTTCTTCCTTTTCTAAGACTTTCTGATTGCTGCATGGACTGACAGGAGTTTTGCAGCTCTCCTGGCTACCGTTTCTCTCCACATACACAGTCTGTCTAAATATGTGGTCTGGTGTCCAAGAGCTCAGTTTATATCTGATGATCAGTCCTAAAGTCATGTTAGTCCCCATATAAAAGTGAAGGGTTTCACAACTGCTGTGACTCAAAAAATATCTGTTAGTTGCTGAATTCTCCCACACACTGGGATAGCGAGTCACCTCAACACCACAAAATGAGAAACATTTTTCTTTGTCTTATGCATATGCACACCACTCCCATCTCTTCTTTTACCATCTTTGCTGAGGCAAATATGCAACTGGGTGAAATTTTGGTGTGCTAGTGGACTTCGGATGGGGTTTGGCTGCAGCGTCTGAATGAGATGTTTTCGGAGTGCCACAGAGCTCCTGGACCCAGTGGGGCACTCCAAACACACCCTCAATGTTGGTGCTGGGCTTCCCAGCTTTCCCCTATCACCTCATTTCCCCAGAAAGAAAAGGTGGAGCAATCTCCAGGTACAGCAACCAGAGGAGAAACAGTGCTCCTACCCACAGGTCAGTTCTGACAACACCATGTGCCTGTGAAACATGGTGGACACTAGGGTGCTAGGAGAAGGGAGGCACGATTGCTTAGTAGAGACAAGGACCATGAGGGAACCTCAGTACAAGGACCCCACGCAGTCCTCAAAAGGTCTCCTCTTGTTCCCTAAGAGCTTTGCCGCTGCTCACACCCTGAGTACCGCAAACAGCCCCGAAGCTGCTCCTCGCTCTGCCCTGCCCAGCCATCTGCTACTTCTATGGAATCCAGGCATCCTGAAGTATTCATGTTTTAGACATGTTCTAAAGCTCAGCCTACAAACCTTTAATTTAAGCGTTTACATATTTCATTATTAGTTCCATAAAAATACTTCTTTACAAGTTACATAAATTCTCAATTTATAGTATATTCACTATTTTCATCTTCTGCTGGTTGAAAACATATTCTGAGGTGTTTCCTAACAATTTTTATGTCCTGATTAAGATTTATTCAAATTAATAAAACTAGATTTTATGAATCTCACATTTCAGCACTTTGTCTCCCTGCTTACATTAGCAGACAATTCCTCTCCACCCCCCTTTCTGAAGTCCAAGGCTATCTGTGTAAGTGGAGTCTTTAGATAATTGGATATAATTCAAAAAAAGACACTGATGAAAACTCGTAGCCTTCAGACTTTTCCTTGTTTTTTATCAGTTGTCTTTCCCACCAGAAACTGAATAGACAGGAAACAGCCCAATCCATTCCCACCATGTCCTAGCAAGTAATTCATCTGCATTGACTAGCCAGATGAAATAATAAAGATGTTGGAGCCCGACTGAGCGTGGCTTTTATTGACTGTGTTGTGAAGCTGGGATTAGCTGAGATTGGTTATTTTTCCTGTGTGACTTGAGCCTGTCCAATGATAGCTGGAGTCTCAGAGCAGAAGGTGGAATTTACCCAGTCTCTACAATTTCTCAGCATCCCTAGAGGTCACCCTCAAAGAACTGTACCAATACATGCTGGCTTAGCAGCACATGAAAAAAATGCATTAACTTTTTAGAGCTGCTAAGAACATAGGAACAAACCCCCAGAAATTACCAGATCCAGAATCTTGCTCAAAAGCTAGCTTGCAGGGCAGCAAGCATGGATTTTTCCAGCAGACCACTGATGCTTGATGTGATCAAAGATCACATCAAGATCTTTAGGCATCTATTTGACAAAAGCAGCATGTAAAATTGAGTTCTCTTGTCATCTTCGTCATAATGATTATTCCATTATTATTCCTCAGACAGAGAAGTGAATTTCACGCCCTCCTGTCTTCTAAAGGCTGAATCTCTTTCCTGAAGAAAAGCATGTGGTTATCGTTAACGTTATGATGTATTTCACTGAAGTTTCAGTCAAATAGTGGTTGAGGCAACTGCATTGTGTTAGGTTGATTTTCCCAGTGGTTTTGAGTCAATATTGAACTTTTCACTTCGTGATTTAAACTACTGTGTAGCTACCTCTGAAGACTGCTTTTTAACATCAGGTGAAATACCCGTGACTGCACAAATTGCCTGAATTTCCTCTTCAGGTTGCAAGGAGCTGGGTTGCTATTTAATTTTCTTTCCTGTTAGTAGACTGAACATACTGGTCTGAGCTTGGGAGAACAGGACATAGCAGAAAAGAATAGCAAGATCCATACATAGTTCAGTCCTCACTGGGGTGTTCTTTTCATCTCTTTTCACCCTTTCATGTATATATGAAAGAGTGGCCAGGCCACGTGGATGTTTCTGCAACGAAACTCATACCTCTCTTTTGCTGGTGAAATTCATAACCACTCAAGAAAACTGACCCCAAAATGCCAGGTTTAAACCTCCTGAAGGAAAAAAAAGACTACATTACAGTAGTGAGATGTGTTTGGTGAAAAGTAGGTGAGCAACTCAGTGGGGCTGTTTAAATTTGTCACCCTGTGTGGGTGCCCGTTTCAGTGAGCTCCCACAAGCCCTGTCACGTTAATTCTCTGGCAGGGGAAGGTGAACAGTCACGTGGCTGGGTTTTTGAACAAAGCAGCCACTCTCTGGGAGACTCTCTGACATGTTTCAGCACTACCCAAGCACAGGAGCACATGGACTACTACACTGTCCTTGGCAAGTCTTCTTGAGAGAGCCTGGCTGGCAGCAGAGCTGTAAGAAACCTCCCTCTGCCTTCCCTGCCCTCTTAAATTCCTTAGCTGCAATCGCTGGGTGCAAGGAAGAAGCATGGGGGTGGTACTTGCTCATGACTAGCCAGCGCCTACCCACCTGCTCTACGGCCAGAGAGTGACCAGTCCATCCGTACTAAAAATGTACACCAGTTCCTCCAGAGGCACCGCAAACTGCCCGTTTTCCCCAGTTTCCTGCCCTGCCCAGCACCTTTCCTGATCACACAGTACTACCATCAGCTCTGCCGCAGTCTGTGAGGAAGGCAATGATTGTTTCCATTTTACAGAGGGAGAAACACCCACTGCCAGAGATGAGAGCAAACCCTAGAAGCTCTCAAGTCAGCTCACAGACTTCTCTTATCACTTGTCTCCAGTCCATCCTTTGGCATGGTTTTAATGAATGAACTAAGATCATGGATCAGAATTGTCAGGCTATAAAAATAAGTGTTATTCTGTGCCATTCAAGGAGATGGATTGGGAGCTAGCTGAATATTTTCTTTGCGGGGTCCCTGGTGAAGTTCCTATAATTTCATCTCCCTCTAGCCACCTCCACCCCAGCTCTGCCAGAGTTAAGACAGCTGCGAAGTTTTCCACCCACATTTTCTACTCCTCATCCTCGCCCACATATAGCTAACGAAGTGAAAGCGAGAAGAATTGTTAACTAAAGCCGTTGGAGGGAGGAATTAGACAAAGGAAAGAGAAAGCAACGAATAACAAGATATATTAATTCATGCTGGCTCCAGCTTAAGAAAAGGTCTTGCTGCTCTGTCCTTACTACAAGATGTCTTAAAACACTCATGGTACATGGCTGTGGAATGTTATTTGGCTGCTTCTATAATAGCTTGTTTTTATCAGTTCGGGAACATTACAGCGCAAGACATATGGACTCTATTGAACTATTCCATTATGAGTTTTCCAGCAGCAATGTCTATTTACTTGTCAGAGCTGTTCTTCAGAGATCAGTCATTTTATTTCTTTTCTGACTGAGTTTTAAACTTAGTTTATTCTTTTATAGTAATTATTTATTAGCTAATAATCCCTTCTTCGGGCTCGCAGTATTGGGTGGCCTTTAGGTTAAGTAATAGGAAATGGAGACCTTTACTTCCAAATTCAACACAGGCCCTCAAAACTGGTCCGAAGGATGTCTGGTGTTTGGTATGCACTCGCAGGATCTCAGCCCAGCTCCCACTAGGAAGATGTCTAGACATGACATGCCAATAATTTGTTATTAATTCCCATCGGTTCCAGCGCAGTCTGCACAGAAGCTGAGGACTGAACAAGCCACATGGTTTGTGCTACCACTTGTGGCTGGAGTACACTGGCCAGGGTTAACGTGTCGTTTAGTCTGAACTGCTCTTGACTAGGACATCCAGTGGGAGGTAAACTAAAAAGTGCAAACTTCCAGGCTGTCAATAGTTCATGAATCGTAATTTCACTCAAGAGACAATGTTTCAAGGCAATTGCGGATTTCACATCAGCATCATTATTTAGGCTAGGCAGAAAGTGCTGTGCTCTGTCTGGGAGCAGAGTTTTCTGAGAAGAAGGCATGAGAAACAGCTTTGATGCGAGCACTGTTTTGAGTAAGAGGGCGGCCAGGAGACCACCAGCGGTCCCCTGAAGCTAAGGTCTTTCTGTGATTCCATGAGTCTAGATGTGGGAAATGCCAACCTGTCCCCAACTTTTTCTATCCTGGCTTTGATTCCAGGAATGGAAAATACTTTGCCAGATGCAGGGACTAAGCACACAAAGGAGATGATCCCCTCAGAATTTTTTCCGCTCTATACTAAAGGTCCCCAAATGCTGGGGCTGTAGGGCTGTACCACTCCACGAGAGTGGAGAGAGAGAGAAGTCTGCTAACAGTTTTCACTGTTAATGATGGGAAAAGATTCCTATGTTTGGTTGCTCCAGCGCAACCCAAATGTTTCTTTCAGGTTCCTTTTGGTAAAAGACAAAACTATGGGGTCTTACAGAGGTAAGGAGGATTTGGATGCCCTTTGGTATAGCATGTTCGTGTTCCAAAGCATCACTCTGCTGAGGGCTAAACCAGGATTAGGCTAGTTTGGCAACTGAGAACTTTATTTAAGATGCCGGAAAGATAATTGGACCCCCAGTCTCAGGGATTTACCCGGGAGCACACAGCTAGAGTGAAAAGCTGATGCATAATGATTTCAAGGGATTTATCTTATTACAAGAAAATAACTCAAAATCCTTCATTTCTGCCTCTGAAAGCACATATCTTTCTCTGCTGGATGCTACTGGCTTGAAAGTCACATTTTGGAGGACTCTGGAAGGTGCTAGTTCTAAGACAAGACAGTAAAGTGCGTTATCTCTTGTGCTCAGGTCTGTAGCAAACTGGTACCCAAGTGCGCAACAGTGATTTTGAGCATACAAACAAGAAAATGACTGTCTCTCTTTTCCTCAACAAGTATTTCCCAAGAATCTGTCCCCGAGATTGTTTCCCACCATCATTTTAGTATCTTTTTCACCTTCACATCTAGCCACACTTGAGATTAGCTAAGACGAGGTCTCAGTATAGCTACTTGCTCTTTTTTTCCCCACTACCATGTCAGACTTTTCTTGAGTTATGTCGTTAGAGACGTTAGCATCTGTGTGTGCTCATGTGCGTTTACCTCGGGGCCACCAAATGCAGCTTGAGGCTTTGCATCGGTTTTTAGAAGAGTCACAGTGTCATCCCTAACATTTTGGACATATTCCAAAACGGATAATTAGATTATCCTTTTCGATTTTAACTGGCTCTACAGTATTATCCTTGACTTCCCATCTAGAGCTGTCACTTAGCAAGACTAATAGGTGTTAAATAGCTGTCCAAATTTATCCCCTTCTGTCCTCAGCACGTACATTTATATTGGCTTTTTCTATCCCCAAATATAAAATACTAAGATCCTGTAACCATGATAAGAAAGATCTTGGTCCTGATTCAGCAGTAATTCAAAAGGCAGTGTCTGCTGCTAAAGTCAGGGGTAGTGCTCTGAACATGTGCTGGTTAATTATCTGTGGCATTAGGCCCACTGCTACGGGAATAGAAAAAGGAGGAGGTGCAGACTGCTTCTCTGGGAGATTTTATACCCAAGTTAGAGCTATTTTCACATCATAAATAACTGAGAACAGCACAGCTCTTTCTTTCGTGGACACCAGAGGGAGCTGGGTTTACTGGTCTCCTGTTTTCACCCCTAAATTTGGGTTGTCCCTATTCTTGGTTAATTTCTGTGTTTGGTGCCCAGGAAAAGTAGGTACTTTGCCACTTACGATTATTCTGCTGAAAATGTTCCCCATTAGAAAGTAAAATGCACATGGGATCAAAACCTTTGAAACTCATTTCCCTACAGGCCTTAAAGTGCTAAAGCTCAGAAAAATCTTAAGTAACTCTCTGACAACATATCCAGCACAGCCAGAGAAACTCATGGTGCAGCTTTATGAGGAGTAAAGGAATGTCTTGTGTGAGTTTAGTCTAGGATATTAAAAAGAAAGTCCAGAGATGCTTTTGTGCACTTCAAAGCGCTCTCTGGAGATAAGGACAAAGGGCCAGAGGGTGTTATAAGTTTTGATTCTCAAAGTCCTTAGAGAGGATGGCAAAGAAAGTGATATTTGTTCCAAATGTGAGGGCTCAGAGTTCCTCAGGTGAATGGCTGCAGGGGAAGCAAAGTAATCTTGCAAGAACATCTCTGTCTTGGGTTAGACCCTGCTTTCTTGCTAGCAGCCCAAAGGAAGTACCAGAAATAATTGAAGGCATGACCCGTGGATAGTCCTCCACGAGCTTGTGACGTTGCATCATGACAGGGACAGGGGAGTGCTGTATGGCTGGCCCCTCATTAAGAAGGCCCTATAGAGAAGCAGGGGCTTAGGATGTTTAAGGAACACAAGTTCTTAAGGATGTGTTTGGGTTGAGCCCCGTGAGTAACCGAACCACTTCTTTTTTCTACGTGGTGAAGCTCAGGACAAGAGATCCTTCCTCCTCCTTCACCAACCTCCCCTTCCTTCTGCATTTGCCAGGTGTCTGAGCACAGGCAGCCGCTCCAGAGCTTCCTTCCTCACGGCACAAGTTCTGGCAAGGCTCTGTGGAAGGGTTGTGGGATCGAGGGGCTTCCAAGCACAATTTGTAAGAGTGAGATGGGGCCCAAAGGGGCCACATCCATCCCTCCCTTCTCTGGGGTTACAGCAAAGCAAAGCAAAATCCCACAATGTTGTTTGTACCACATCCATACGAACGACCTGCTTCCCATGCAAATGTCCTGTTACCCACCGAAACCGTAACTGAAAAGCAGAAAAGGAAATAGGTGGATGTGGGGCTTCATCTCCAGTGTCTTAGATGAATCTTCCAGGCCCTTCACTTTAGTCTTTTGCTGATGTTGTCACACAAAGACCTTGGCAGTGTGTCAAAGGGGAACCCCGTTTTTCACGGGGGAGACCGGAAGAAAAGAAGGGGAAGGTTTAGGAATGAGGAGGGAAGAGAATTAACTGAGCTGAGGTGATGTGAGATGAGAGACCAAAACCCTGACAGAAGCACTTGTCTGTCTGTGATCTTCACTCACTCTTAGAAACTCCTTTGTTAACTGTTTTTCCCCCACAAAACATATATTTATCTACTATTCTCAAGTCTGTCTGCTAAGACTACACTACACTCAAAGCCTTTACTTTTTCCCTCTTTGCTTGGCAGATTGTGAGCACACTAACCATGGAAAACTGCAGTGCATCAGGAATCTATTACTGCGTGGCTTCAAACAAGATCGGCGAAGAAGAGAGGAGCATCGAGTTCTACGTCTCAGGTAAACACCACAAGAGACACTACACCAAAACGACACGCTGATGGCCTGATTTAGCTTGAAGTTTTTTATAGATAGTGCTTGTTGAGACTTCTGGGAATCCCTGCACGTTGTGTTTTCAGAGCACTCCCAATCTCACAGTCCCAGGCTCTTCGCCACGCACAAGGCTGGGTCCCGTCTCAGTGCACAACGGAGTTTGGCATGTCCAGCATCAGACCTGATGCTCCTTTGGCCCTTTCCAAGCTGCAGATGCAGGCCTTGCGTCTAGCTGCCCGTGTCTTATTCATCATTATGTGTATTCATGATATTTGAGTGCTGTCCTCACGAAACCTCTAGCAAAAGCTAAGTCCTTTGTAGTCTTCCAAAGCCCTGAAGCTTCTCCCTGACTCAGGAGAACAGTTGGTCTCCAATTAAGTCAGCAGACATAGCAAAGGTGAGCAAGGCCAATATTCAGACCTAATCCAGGGCTGATATCACTGGGAGTTGTTGTGACATTGGATCCTTGCCTGAGCAATTAGCCTTTCCAGTGCCCTTTAAGGAGGGAGGAGGTGGACAAGCTATTTCTCCAAAGAACACAAATCCAAACAAATATCTGCTTAACCTTTCAACACAGAAATTCTTTAGTAGTGAGATCAAGACCTACATAATGCTTTTAGGAGAGATGGGAGTTTAAAAAAAAGAGAAGAGTCCAGGGACAGCCTTGTTGAAGTGCTTAACAAGAACAAACAGAATCATTTCTGTGCTCACTTTCTGGATGAGTGAATGTTGGCTGGCAGAATTTGCATCAAAATAACAATTTTTGGAACAAAGAGTGCAGAAGTGTCCTGGAAGGTAAACGTTTGATTCTCACTACTTGGTTTCTTCCCCGTGAAGCAAGTTCTGAGGGCGAAGCTTGCTCGTGGCAGTGCTCTGCACACCTCTGCCTCTCTTGCGTCCTCTGTTGTTTGACTCCATCGCTCTGAAGTAATTCAGCACGTTTCAAACAGGGCTCACCCAGGAAGGGCTCACTGTCATCGTTATTACACAGAAATGCTAATATAAAAAAATATCATCCAACAATAACAAAGCTGGTGCCATATGGGGGAAAGATTTCACCTCCATTTACAGCTTCTTTGTCCTACCCCAATGCCTTATGGAGACAGGAGAGGGTTTAAGCCTCCAGAAGATCTTTCCCAAAGCCCTAACTCTTATTTAGGAAGACGCCCTTCAAGGTGCACTTCTGGGAGATACAGCTCAGCCGTAAGAGGTCCTCAAGATGGGCAAGGCAAGCTGCAGGTCAGCTATTAATTTTACACTTCACCACTTCCAAGTGTTGAGTCTTCACGTGGGTTTGTTTCTGCTCTGAATTCTGCCAGCTATTATGTTTGGATGGGTTACTCAAAGCCGTATGTTCCCCAGCTATTTGCAGTACCTTGTAATGCTTGGTGACTAAAAGCAATGCTGCAGCAACTAAACAAGCAACTAGCATAAGGTCAGATTCAAAGGGTTCTATCAATCCACGCACCTTTCACAACTATGTTTTATTTTAATAAGAAAGTCATGCAGGGCTTTTTTCCCCCCCAGTGAGCTAATATTTCAGATTTTTTTTATTTTAAGATCAATCTAGCAATGTTTTGAGACACAAATGTTTTAATCATGCAATTTTAATTATGAAGGAAATGAATCACTGGACAAAATTACTGACAGTGGTTACGGTGGAAATGTTTCCACCAAAACAGACCAGGAGGTGAACAGGGCTTGGCAAGACAGATATATTCCTGCCTGTGAAGAAAAGACTGTGAGTCTGTGCCATTCTGGGAAAGAGGCAGCTGCTGAACGAGCACGGCTGACTTTTATAAGTGCTGCGTTTAAAAATAGTGGTGTTTCTGGATTAGAAAGAAATGAAATCTTTCTAAATGTGGCCATCCTGATCCTAAAGTAGGTCATGTTGCAGTGGTAAAATAGCAGCAAAGTGACCTGCTGCCGGGTTTCTTTACGTGATGGTCCTCTGCTGAGTAATGCATATTACTTCAACAAGTGGCCAGGCTGCTCTAAGAGCTGCTGCTGAAGGTCTGCCTCAGAGATGAAAAAAAAGCACTGTCTTCTACCGGGTGCACCTGGAGGAGGCCGAGCGACTGCCAGGTTACTCTCACCAGGAGCTGCCTCTCGTCTCAGTGAAGGAGGGACATCCAGGGACAGTTTGTGAGGTACCGAAGGGGGGAAGTCCAAAAGCATAAGGCTCCAAGCTGGCCACTTCACAATTGCTAGGCTGATTAATTTTATGCAGATTGACCCTAAAAGCTGAGATAAAGGCTGAGTTAGAGTCTGAGAGCCCACAAGCAACGCGTGGGCCTTTAGGACAACATCTAGCAAATGTTCGTAGCGCTTCACAGTGCTCTGTTCTCTGCAAAACAGCTGCTAGTTGTGGGACTCCGCAATTAATTCAGCAATGTGTTGATTTTGAAAACCTGATCTCCCATTATCTCCTACTGACAAACAAACTGGTGGATCCTGAGCTGCTTTAAACATTGTGGCTGAATTGAGCTTAATTAACTTCTCCCTGGTAAGAAATCTGAAGACGATACACAGGCTAAACTCTCCTCTTCCCTCAAAAACCTGTTCCACTAGGGCAGGGTTGAAATGTTTTGTCAGGACATGGCAGAGTGTTACAGGGAAACTTCATCAGGTGTTGTATGGGCTGCACCTGCTTTCTGGGGACACGCTGTACTTCAGTCTGGTGTTTTCATCACCATCATATTCATTTCAGAAAAATGTATTTATCCCAATGGAATAATGTCAACAGCCAGTTTGTTCTTCCACTGCAGAGCCCCCACATAAACTCCCACGGACACCAGAAATAGCACCGGTATCTATTTTTAAATCATTCCTTCGCCAGCAGAATTCATTTCAGTGAACGGTCAACGGGGTTGGGAGGTCATGCTGAAACCAAACCATATAAGGGGTCCAACGTGATGAGGAACCTTATCAGTCCATGACAGCCCTGAAGCATCTCTGAGCTCCTTCTGCAGAAGTCCTGACTGTCCACGTCCCACTGAAGCTCTCCTAGAGCTGTTCGCGGCAGCAGAAACTCAGTGCAGCAGCCGTGTTATCCATCATGCCCTGCCCTAACTCTTATTTCAGTATTTTTGTTTCGTGCAAACCCTTTTTGCTGTTTCTTGCGGAAACAAAATCTGCCTCGTGCCTACCTTGCCAGCAGCAGTTTCGAGACCAGTGTTCCCATTTAAGTGAGAGGACTGTTTTGGCACGGGCAGAGGCAATGCGGGCAAGCCATCAGGTGCTCAGGACTGCCTCGTGTCACTGTGCACCACTGATTATGCACCAAGGGACACTCAAGGCAGACTGAAACCTTCCCAGTGCCGTGAAAAGCTGACTTGATGTCTCCTGGAGGTATTCTCTGCCATGAACAAGTATTATTTACCTTCTAATCACTGGTCTGCACCTTGGAAAGGGCGACTGCCTATTACTGTAGGTCCACACTAAATCAAATTCTAGCCTTTGTATGATTGTACTACATAAACCAAAATGGGGTCCCACCCATACAAAACCTCTGAACGTTCTTGGAATATAAATTAATTATGATAAGAATAACAAATAATAACAAAAGCTCTTTTTTCAAGGGCTTATCTGATGACAAAAACTCAGAAAAATGGAGTTAAAGATTTCTACCAGAAAGAAAATATTATATTTCAAACATGAGATAAGAATCTGCCATCAGATATGGGAACAATATATGAGCTGGGCTGCTCTACAACTGCTTGCCACTCTCAATTTGCTTATTCCTGACATGTTTACAGGATTTATGAGAAGCTCTGCACTGTTTCAGATGGTAGGGCTCACCCTCTCTTTTTCTCACTCTCCTTACATGCATATGCCTGATGGCAACCCCCCCACCCTGACAGGCACAGGGATGGAATTTGGGAAAGAGCAGAAGTTTTGAATTACACAGATTATTGTGCAAAGCACAGGAAATTAAAACCAATTAATTCCTTGTAAATACAAATGGAGCCAGACTTTCTTTTGATTTATGCTGACTTTTTACCTTCCCCCAATTGCTCATTTCCCTATTTTGCCATGGAATCCTGCACAGTCGAGAGTGAAATTCGCGGCTACTACACTGTAATACAATACGAAAGACAAATGTTTGGTGACTGCTGATAAAAGAGAAAAGGCCCCATGGTGCATTCTTTTAGCCAACTTATTAGGAGTCTTATAAAACACTGTATCTGTTCAGAGAGAGGAAGTTAATGACTGCTCAGGTTCAAGATTGTGTAAGCAAAGTAGTCTAAGAGATGAACTGACTTATAATGTGCTCTCAAAGCTGCAGTTACTCCCCAGATAATCCAGGTGGGAGGAGAAAAGAGAGAGGAGAGCACTAAAGACTTTTTTTCCCCTCTCTTTTTCCTTCCACCGAAATGAAAATCAATGAATATTCTATTGGAGCTGAAAGAGCTTCTTGAAAGGCTAACAAGATGGAAGAGAATAGCACAAGTTCCAGCTAAAAATATTCAAAATGCTGAATAAAAAATGTCAGTAGAAGATATGATAAGAAAAACAAGCCAGCCCTCTGTTCCCAGAATGTTAAGGTGAGAGAAAAAACCCTGCACTGGCAAAGTCCAGCAGCAAGGTGAAACTATTGAGCATCCTTCACAATTTAGGGCTTGGAAATTAACACATCGAATTCATCAGGAATTTGCCCCAAAATGGCAGAGATCTCTGGGCTGTCTCTGCTGTGCACGAGCCAGTGCCTTATCCCAAGAGATGCAGTATTTCCCTGGTGGTGGGATTTCTCCCTCAGCCATTCAGGGAAAATCACCCTGCAAAAAAACCCAGGGCTGCAAGTCGTAAGAAGAAATTCTGCTGAAGAAAAGGCTTCCTGAGAGGCAGAAGCAAGGACAAATGGGGCTGCCAGCCTAACCACCTAACAAGGCCAAGGTTTAGCTTGCCCTGCAGATTTGCAGGGGGTCACTGGGTTTTACCCCAGGTAAGGTACCAAACTCCTACCTCATCACTTCCCCTGGAATCCCCTTATGCTTCCACTGAGCCCCAGCACTTAGGATCACAGGATAATTCAGGGCGGAGGGGATCTCAGGAGGTCTCCCAGACCACCGAGCTTACTCAAGAGCTGAGTCTAACCACAGATCCACCTACCTTTGTACTGTAACTCTTGCTGGAGCAAATGGCAAATGCTTAGAAGAGAAACTAAGAAACAGGCAAGTTAAGAGGGCGCTTTTTCCCTCTTTTGGTTTGGCAGATTCAGGAAAGATGCTGAGACGTTGCTCATGTCACATCCCAGTGTTTTCACTGGACCTTAATTCCTCCTGTTCAGGGAAGTTCTGCTGGCCTCAGCCTTTTCTGCTTTTTGATAAGCATCATCTTGATATGCTGGAGCCACAGGATATCAGAGGTGAAGAATGGATGCATCACACAAGTCACTTGGAGCGTACAGCTAGCACTAAGCAAGGAAGAGAGCAACAGAGCCTAACAAAACACTGCATAAAGTAAACCGAAATTTCACAAAAAGAAAGAAAAGAAAAATAACAATTTCCACAGCTGCGGCCTGAGGGGTGTCTTCTCTTTTTGGATCTTTCATAAAACACTTCTGGTGCCAGTCTTTAAAAACCATGGAGCACAGCTTATTGGTTCTATTCCAGATGACTTCTGAAGAAAAGAGACTTTTAATCATATCTGAATGCTCCTTCAGGGCTCCGTATTTTATCTAATAAATACACGGTTTACTATAAGGCAGATGGGTTATTTGAACAGCCTCGCTATTTGTGCTCAACTACAACTTCGGCAGAACTTTTTGCAAGTGTTTGCAGTGCGAGCCCCTGGCCCAATTCCAGCTCCCGTGTGGAATCTGTCAGATTGCAAGTGCAATGCATACTTGCTCCCCTTTAACTTCTGTCCTTCTCAAAGTGCCATCCATCTCATCCTAGCTTGAGAAAGCATCCTACTAACAGCTTGGTAACTGAAGCACCAATCTATCAGATTTATTGCAAACAGTGTTCATGTTCAGAAGGTAATCCAGAGCATCCTCCCAAACTGTCCCGTTCCTGTGCTACTCCTGGTAAAATTTACAAGGGGTTGGTTCCTCATAACCCTCAGCTGCTTGAAAATCCTGACCCAACAGGCGGAAGAATAATTCCAGGTCACTGTGGTTATCAACACACTTTCATTCAAGTCTGCTGAGCGGATGGATCACTGAAACGAACAGAATATAAAGGGAAAAGGATACTTTTCAGACACAATTTAATTGCAGGTCTCTGGTGGCTTAATGCAGTAACAGGAATGTGTCTGCAGGCCAGACGCTGGCATTCTACTCCGAAACATTTTGTCTCGTCTTCAGATGGATTCAGTTCGCCATTTCAGGAAAATTGATTTTTTTTTTTTTCTGGAGTGAAAAGTTACTAAAAACATAGCAAGAAACAGCTTATTCTTTTGTCTGATTTTTGATAGATTGGATTCATGCCTCAAAGTATTTACCTGCTAAATATAAAGGCCTGAAGGACTTATATATCGTTAGATCATTCAGCGATCAAGTAAATACCCACCAAGGCACATGTGATGAAAATAAATATTGGCACAGCTGAAACAAGAGAGAATTGGGAAGATTGTTCAGCGGGGTAGAAAGAGACTGTTACTTCTGAGAAATGGGAATAGGTTGCTTTATTCTTATGCAATGACACTTTCAAGCGCTGATTGCAGATAGAGAAAGAAGAGCTCACAAACACCTTTGTCTACCTGGATAGCAGTCTCTTTTCATTAAACTCTCTTAGTCCATTAACTACTTCTATATATAAACTTCCAAATCATTACTCAAGAATGTCATCATTAGACTGCTGAGGGCCAAATTGCCACAGGTCAGCACTGGGACGTGAGAGGTACCGTCACTCGCCTCATTCCCAAGCGCCGGTGCCCGTTTGCACACGCAAATGTGGGTCACGTTAAAATTGGTTCCTTCTGTCATGGCTGGTCTTTGAAATCTGACCGTCAAGGGGCAAACGGGCAGCCAAAGATCTCCGTTGTGGCCTAACTGCAAACGTGTCTGCTCTTTCTCCTAGATGTGCCATTTGGGTTGCAAACAGACCCACAAGTCACAACCATCGTGGGGAACGACGTCCAGCTGACCTGCTGGGCCTCCAAGTACATCTACAGTCACCTGGCCTGGTACTACCCCTCCTCAGAGGTGGCTCTCAGTGACTCAGTGATCAAGAAAACTGACAACTATTCCATTTCTTTGACATTGGTCATTCCTAACGTCACGAAGGAACAGAGTGGCCTCTACAAGTGCAGAGCCCAGAACCAGCACAACAGCACCGACACGCTGGAGCAGCACACTCAGCTCCTCGTCAGAGGTAGGTCCTGCTGATGGAAAACGGCAGGGGGACGTGCTGCCATTCTGCTGCAGGAGCAGAAATGCTCTGCATCTGCTGCTGCCTTTGAAGCCTTTCAAAGCAGAAGGTGCCCAACACTTCTTAGGGACTGTCCTAATATAGACTTTGTGCTCTGGTTTGGGGTTTTTTTCACATTACTGTATGTGGATTGACACCTACTCATATATATTACTCACCCAGCCACTGCAGGTTTTGTATAAACTATTTGCATTACACTAAAAGATGATTTCAGCTGCATTTTATCTTCCTAATTCCATGCTGGGTGCAGGTGTAGTGTTGACTGAGGAGAAAAGGCATCACCCACCATGTTACTAACAGCACAACTCTATCATTTGGGAGTGTCACCCCAGATCTATGTGCCTTTGGCAGCAGACCCCACCCGCTTACAGGTGCCAGGATGATACAGATATACCTACACAGATTTGGACCCAGCAGATGTCATCATAAATGTCACTGGTCAAGTGTATAATCAAGTGACATGTCCCAATTATTCTGGGTAAGTGGGGATGCACTTTGTTGTAATAACAGTGTCTTCTTACTTATACCCAACCCCTCAACTCTTTAATTTTCATAAAAATAGTAACCCTACAGATCCTGAAGCCTGGTTTCTTTGACTATGTGAATATAAAGGGCAGGACACCTGTTCTGGTGGAAACTCACTGGAAATTAGTGAAACTACTTTCTTCTTCTTCATAGTGAAGAAAGTGAGTATCAGCTCTAAGCCTTCTCAGAAGAAAAAGTGGCTGCTGGAACGGGTGAATGAATTAGCTATCTTCTGAGGGTGAAGAAAAGCCCAAAGCACAGAAATGGAGTAGAACTGAAATAATCAGCAGCAAGCCAGGGTGCAGAAGACAGGCTCCTTCAGAAGCTGAACCAGTGATCTTCAAATAGGCTTCTCCACTTCCACGAAGGAGACACTGAAGGGACAACTATACTGCCAGGAGCACTTGTCACTTAGGTTAAAAACCAGGCCGTGCCGTGCTGGCTTCATCCTCGTTGAAGTGAACGAGCGCACTTCCCACGCAGTCTCCTACCCCGTGCAGCCAACACCACTCTTGCAGTCCCTTCCCCCTCCGTGCAGGCACACACACGCGCAGAAAATGCTCACCCACGCCCCAGCTGTGGCTAACACAGCGCTGATACCTGAGTGGGAGGGCATTTATTTTAAGAAACGGCATGAGCACCTGCCTCTTCCTGAAGTGCGGAGGAAGGGAAAGAATCTCACCCTGGCATTACAGAGCGCTAGCGGTTTGGCTTGTCCCCACAGCTGGTACCGGAGCCACCTGCCAGCAGCACCTGACGGGGAGGCACTGGGCTTTCTCTGCACTCTGCATTCAGGCAATTCACTTCTCTCTCCCCTGGCAGATATTTTTATTCATTTAGTCAAATTTCCACCTACGCAGACACCTACACTATGGGAAAAACACAGCTAAGCTGAGAATACATCCATGGGAGAACTGGAACCTTGATCACATTCTTCTGAGAATTAACTGGGGTCTGTTATTTGCCTGGCACATGTCAGAGAGGCAATTCTTCGGGGGAATCGGCATGGAAACGTCCCTCCAAACCAGCCCTCCTTCCCCTATACAAACAAGGTCTTTCAAATGTACTAACATGCATCAGCTACTGTCCTTACTGCAGGTTTTCTGTACTTTTAATGCTGTGCTTGTGATTTCATTCGTTGCTTTCCTGTGCCTTTTATAAAGGAACACAAAGTGGAGGTTAACATGCTTTGTAAGTAGATATGTGCACTCATGATGGAGGACACAAATTCCTTAGAACTGTTTCCTCTTTGCCTCCTCCCTTCTTTTCTTTTTTTTTACATTCACTCTGCATTTGCTCTACCCACTCACTGTCCTCTGTTTTCTTCAGAAGATGAGAAACTCAAGGAGGTTTGAGTTGAAGCCAAATCTAAGCTTAGTCAGTTTGAAAATCAGCCAAATGAACTCACCCATTCCTCCCATAATCTTTTGGGGGATTTTTGCTACCACTTATCAATCAAATCTTTGCCACTTCCAGCCCAGGGAGGCCATGCAGGTGCCCTAAGGCGAGAAGATGGCAGAGCCGAAGGAGGTGCCTTCTGAAATCTTACTGTGTCCTGTTTTCCTTTGTGACCGTAGCAAAGGCAGCACCGTATGTGATACAAAACCTCACGGATCTGGAAGTTAACATCAGCGGCAAGATCATTCTGGAGTGCAAAGTCAACGGAACGCCAGAACCGCAGGTGACGTGGAGGAAGAACGGCTACCCCATCGCAGCAGCATCAGGTGAGCGCCTTTGCTTCCCGAGCGTGCTGCGCTGTTGCGGGTAAGGCAGGGGAAGGACTTGCAGGTTCACCGCGAGCACAAGACCTACAACTCCACGGCTCCTGCACGCTTGGCTGAGTCAGGATGGCGCACCACCACCTCGGGAAACACACGCACACAAATCCAAACACACCAGGCCACTGCAGTAGTCTCCAGCTCGGACTTTTGAGGTCCAAGCCGCCAGCCGGTTGCAACCCAACGCCTGCTTTTGCAGCTTGCCTTCCGCATGTGGCAGTGATCGTGCCTGCAGTCAGCCAGACAGTCCGCATGCATCAGCATAGCATTAGTAAATCAAGGAGTACAGCGTGCCGCTGCTCAGTCTGCTTGTGTGAGGCAACAGTTGGTGTGCAAAACAGGGACAGAGGGTGTACCTGCTTGTCAGGTGCGCCTGAAAACACAAGCCTGAACGGTCCGATAGCCTTGGGGCCTGAATAGGTTGCAGCAAGTTGTGGGCAGTCATCCAACAGCCAGGTCCAGGGCACGCCATGGCGTGTTACACATCCTTTCTTTATCTCCCACGACATGGTAATGAGAATGTGGGCTCAGCTCAGCTGGGACAGAGCAGGACAGATACAGTGCTACCATGGCCAGGGAGCGTGGGCTCCCTTCCCTGAGCCTGGAATTCCTTCTCGGCTCTCTGTTCTGAGATCTCCTATATATCACGGAGAATCCCATGTCAGTAGCTGGTCCTGTGACTTTAATTGTGCATCTTGGACTAGGTAGGAAATCTAGGATCATCCATAATTCAGATCAGACTGTTCTGAGAGAAACTCTTTATAGCCTCTGAAATTTTATAAATAATTCTAAAGGGACAAGCATGTAACTCATCCAACCAATGGAAACATAAATAAAATATTTGGAAAAAACACCTCAGGGTAAATATTTCAGCACAGTGCATGGCAATTATGTGCAGTACTATTGTTAACAACAAGTGCACGGCAAGTTATGTGCAGTACTCTTGTTAACAACAACAGAATTCATAGGTAGAACACCCAGAAACTCAAAATGCCCTTCCCTTTTGGATTCAAAGCCTGACCTTTTCCCCTATTTCTGCTCCAAATATATAACCTTAGTGAAACAGGTGAGCTCTCCGTTTTGTGCCACAAATCAGGAAAAATTAAATGTGGAAAATTAATCAGGAAAATTAAATGTAGAAAAGCCTCACACAGGTCATATCTAGGCAACCTCCCTCTTCCCACTCCACCTCTAGCCCCCGGCTGCCTGTGAATCCAGTATTGCTCCACGCAGTGATTTCTCCAGCAATGTGCATGACCCGATGTCCTGGTTTTGGCCAAGAGCTGATTTCCATGTTCCACACGTTAGAACACTCATCGCTTCCCACAGCCTCTGAGACATCAGTTTTCTCCAATAATTTCACTAAGTTCCCTTTTTTTTCCCAGTGTATCTTATTACTATCAGAATACCTATCTTCCCATCACTTCACTAACTTCCATGGAAGTTTTCTCAGGCTCTGTCTGCTCATAATAAACTAATGGCCACATCTGCTGCTGGTTAAATGATCCTCAAGCAGGTATTGAGGAGAAAAAAAATGTCAGGGAAAGGTTGTTGCCAGACCACAGCGAGGAGCACGGTATTCAAATGCCTCCTAACAACAGCGCCTACCAGGCCTGCGTGGATAGGAACTGCCTTTCGGTTCTCTGTCTCCTAAAAGCATTTGTAGGCAGGTGGGTTATTGTGATACTATTAACTGCAATCCCTTACAACAGGAATTTCCATGGAAAATCATACCCTGGTCATTGAGCGAGTGAAAAAGGATGATGAAGGGCTCTATGAATGCAAGGCATCCAACGACATGGGCCAAGACAGCACATCGGCCTTCATTAAAATACAAGGTGAGGTCCAAGCTAAGGCGAAATGTTGGACTGAGGAGAACTTTTGTTCAGTCATGGGCTTTGGCTACACTTAAAATTTGGTTGTACATTTAACCTACAGGTTCTGAGGAGAAGTCCAACATTGAAGTTATCATTTTGGTCTGCACTGGTCTAGCCGCTACCCTCTTCTGGCTTCTTCTGACCCTATTCATTCGGAAACTGAGAAAAGTAAGAGAGCTTCCATATTGCACAAAGGGTCTGGGATGGGGCCCAGTTTAGGTGTAGCATCAGAGTTTAGGGCCAAATGTTTGGGGCAGTTTGTAGAAAAACTGTGCAAAATGTTCCTGTTAAATTTCAGTCCAAGATTCCTGCTGATAGTCCTTTGAGTTCTCAAGAGATCACTTGCATTTGTGAGGTTTCTAGCCACTTCTATGGTAGCACAAAATCAGGCTCCTCCCTCTTTATAAGTCGAACTGGCTTGCAAGATTAGGAAACTGAAAAAAAATCCTAAATCCCCTAAAATGAGGGCTTGACTTCAGCACTTGTCCAATAAGATTCCTCTGAAACACAGGTATTAAAGCGGGCCCTGTTTTAAGAAAGATCCTAGGATGTTTCCTTCAGAAATGAGCTCAAACCACACAGCTTATTTTATCTCCAAGTCTTGCTATTCTTTCACCTCCCTTTTGTCACTCAAAAACCTAAACTTTCAGTAAAACTTCAAGGAATTTAGGTCTGGTTTTCTTAAAACAATCAGCAAACAGAAAGGCAACCACAGCTCTCTGCTCCGAAGCTCACTAAACTACAGTCTCAGTGCTGATCCCCAATACTTGAGGAAAGCTTCCCCTCCTATTGCAAATACAGTGATTGAAGTCATGTTTTCCTGCTTGACCCCAGTTAAACAGCTGTGGACAACAGTGAATTTCCTGTTACGTTTTAAACCCACGTAAGTCTGCTCACGGGACACACCAAATCACAACGTCTCACTTAGCAGCATTAGAAGTAGCAGTTTTCACTGGCTTTCAATCAATTTTAAGCGGTAACACGCAACAGCCATGAAGTGGACAACTATGGAGACTCGAGATGGCAAAAGCAAACACAACAAAAAGGCCAAAACGCTCCACAGTGCACCAGAAAGTGCAGCTCCTGGAGTTCCCAGAGAAAAGCACCAATTTCCTTTAGCAGATACAGGTAGAAGGCAGCGATAGATTTTGTGTCCTCAGAGAGTTTACCAACACTAACCAGCGACTCTTCCCAACACCCATGAGCGGCAGGCATACATAAACATTTCTTTCTCAGATATAAAAAGAGAGGCAGGAAGCTGAAGTGATGCATTCGTGGTTCTGAATACATTTCAGAGCAAAGTCTGGAATCCAGGGAACTCCCCAGCCAGCACTCAGTCTTGTAGAGACACCTCTGTCCCATTAGAATTGCAGGGTAAACTCTGTGAGTAATTTTCTCCGCACCTTGTTTTTAGCCTGATGCCACAGACATCAAAACAGGATACCTGTCAATCATAATGGATCCAGAGGAAATGCCTCTTGACGAGCAGTGTGACCGTCTTCCCTATGACAGCAGTAAATGGGAGTTCCCAAGAGACAGGCTGCGGCTGGGTGAGTGGTTCGGGTGCTCTTGCTGTTAAGACTGATCATTTCTAACACTCCTCAGTTTCAGCGGATCTGCTGCATAAGCCGAGAAGCAGCCTATCGTTTAGTGCCTATCATCCTTGGGGAGAACTGGCAGTGAGTCACAGAATTCAGGATGATCCTTAATGGGGGGGTGAAACAAGGGATTTGGTAAGAAAAACAAAGATGTTGTCTCTCGCAAAACAGCTACCACCTCTTTTTCTTTCTTGGAGAAGTGAAGCCAAACTCTTGATAGGGAAGAAAGGTACCTGCGGGTACTGTCCCGCCTGCCAAAAGTACAGTTTCACACCATAGAGGAAAAGGGAAAGAGAAGTCAGTCTGAAAGGTGACAGTCTCAGTGAATTTTATTTTGAAGAAATCTATCAATTCATCAAATAATCAATTCCTTATCAAGCATTTGAACTTGGTGTTAGGTTGTAAAGAGCTGTCATGAAAAAATGAACCAAATTTCATTGAACAGCTCAGCTCACTGGATGATGGAGCAAGAAAATGTAAAAAACAGGTTGAGTTCGTACAGAGAAACAGTAACATCTGTGTGCAATGGTGAGTGCAGGGGGTATATCTATATTCGTGTGTCCTCTTGATGCTTTAGCTGGAAAACGTGGAAGAAGGAGGAAGACAGACATAAATAACAAAAAAGGAGATGATGTTGGGACATAGGGTCAAACCAGCAGAGCCAAAAAGCCAGACCATGATGCCCAGTGTACTCTGCTGCGTTGTGGGTCAGAGCCCTCAGAGCACACTAGGTAATACAGGCATGAAAATTCAAATGAAAGGGAAAATAAAGAAAGATTATAACCTGAAATTCCATTTAGTATAGCTTTTACATCCAAGAAATGTCAGTAACGGAAGGGTTAAAGGGTTCTGACTGCCTGAGGGCCTTAGCTGGCTATCTCCATGACTATGATTCATGAGAGATCAGCTTTCCACGATCCTGCGTTCAACCCAAACTCTGACTTCCCTGGGCTTCAGGACAACTATGTAATGTTTTTACCCTTAAGCCATATATATGTATTCAGTCTCGCCTTCAGCTGAATGCAGATTTATTTACTCTACTCTGTTCTATCACACACTGTATTGCATGAAGTCATATGGATATAAATCATACCGTTTATATCCATATACTGCAAATATGTGATCAGGCTTCTGTTGACTATCGGTCTACGTCTACGTCGTGCCTGGGCACTGGAGTCTTGTATTTCTTGCATAGCTGAGAATGCATGTTCCCTCTTATCCGATGCAGACTGTCGTAAGTCCCCTTTGGCTCACTCTTGACTCTTGCTTCTCTAGGTAAAACACTGGGTCATGGTGCTTTTGGGAAGGTGGTGGAGGCGTCTGCTTTTGGCATTGATAAATCTTCAACCTGCAAAACAGTTGCCGTAAAAATGCTTAAAGGTACATATCCCTCTGAGATTCTCACAAGACTCCTCAGGGAACCTGTGGGCAATGAGGTTTCCAGTTCTCGGCTCCAAACCAGTCCCAAGTTCATTGTCTTCAGAAGGGAGTGGGTTTGTCGTATGGGAGCAATTAGTCATTATACAGTGGATGTTAACGTGTAGGAAACGACAAGCGAGCTCCATGCTGTGCTGCTGATTAAGTCTTGTATTCCTAGAGGAGGGAAGCAGCAGCTTCCAGGTCTGTGGGGTTAGGAGGGAAACAGATTACAGAATGTAATTACATTAGATAGTCTGAAATTGGATCTAAGCCTTCGATCACAGCCCTTCCAGATGTAGAACAGTTCAAGGGGCTGAAAAAAAAGCAATGCCGAGGGAGTGAATTAGAGACAACTTGCTTGCAATTATTGAAATTAAGGAAAGCTTTTACCATTCAGCGGTGGCGAAGGGGGGAACTTGGAGACTATCGTTTCATATTCTATTTACATACAAGGCCTCTGCAGACAGCTTATGAATAAGGGCATCAGTCAGTGCATTGACTCCTTGGGTTGGAGGGTTTTAACTGTTCACTTAGGATTTTTTCAAAGGTACAATCATGCTCACTGGATGGCTTTTCATAGCCCACACTGCTCTGCATTGCTGCTGCATGACAGTATTAACCCCTGCAATGCCACGATTCAGGAACTTCTATCATGGTATTTGGCTTCTGTTGCTAGCTGCCTCTCCTGATGCTCTGCTCCTTCCCATCTCTCTGAGATTTCAAAACCATCCGTTTATCATCTGTCTGGACCTCCTCCGAATCTGGTCTTCCTTCTCTGCATTAGTCAGTAGATCTTCAGAGCATCTTCTCTCCTGCTGTTGTTTCTTCTGTTCCATGCCCATCTCCAGATCCCTGAAATATCCTAGAAGCCCCTGATCCGGACACGCTCCCTTCTCCAGCCAAAACTTCCTGCCCTGGAGAGCTCTGGATTTTCATTCACTTCCATGCTGTGCTTCCCAGCTGATCCTCATGGCCACTCTACCCTGCCTGCACATATTCAGCAAACTATTCGACCATTCCTTCATCATTTTACACCTTCCTCCCCCAGTGGAGGCAGCAGCCTCCTGCTTTAACCTGTCCCTCCCCAACTAACATGCCCATAATTCATCACTTTCCCGAATAAAGCAGATTCTCCGGTGTGAGTCACTCCATTTGGGGGAAAAAAAAAAAAAAAGGCGGCTCTGGAGATGTCTGCATTTCTGGAATTCTAGTGTTATGTGTCATTTCCATGAAGTAGGCTGGTATCAGTTCTGGGTTGAAGGCTAAAACCTAACGTGCAAGATTATCTGGAACACTTCTGAGGCTGTTCTGTTTAGATTTTGCCAGACGTGTTCCCACTCATGCCAGGGTAAATCAGGAGTAACACCACCCAGGTACACACCCATCTACCAACACTGTTGACTGAAGAAATCTTGGGCTTGAAATAGATCCTTCTTTATGACACAATTTGGTGAAAGGTTTGTTTATGGAGAATTCTACGAACAGATAAAGAGGTTACATTTGTCACAACGAATGATCTGTTAAGGAACTGTGTCTTCATATTTAAATCATACATGATGCAAAGGCAGAACTGGAGGAAACAGGAGACAGCCCCTTTTGTTAAAATATATCATGAAAGTTTTGGAAAGAAGGCACAGGAAACAAGCCAGCATCTGAGCAACGTTCTGGTCTGAGGCTGCCTTCCTTGGCTTTGGCAGCAACAGAGAACGAAAATACAGCACAACTGGCCAGCCAGTGCTTCATCAAGTGTCAGGTTTATGCTCACACACAAACATGGCCTGCTCTGCTGTGCTGGAAAATGTATTTCTTGGGACAATGAGATCTCACAGGGCTGAGATTTAGTAATGCTCTACATTCTCCAGTACATTTTGGGACTCACAGATAGGTTGGATTCTCCGTCACCTGCAGCGGAGAGTTGCTCAGTACTGTCGAAAAATAGAGCCTGAGGGATTGCAAAGGAGTACTGCTAAACTGCACACCACCATCCTAGATGGAGGAACACGTTCTTCGGTGGGCTGTTGCTGCTTGGAGTGGTCGGTTGCTCCTTTGCTAAGCTTGCAAAATTCAGTCCTTGTAAAGGCTCCCTGCTATCTGACCTGGGGGGGGAGGGGTCTCCTACAGGACAGTAACCCTTCATAACCCACGCCAGAGAAAGGAAGAGTCACCCGAAACATAAAGTGTTATTCCACTTCATAAAGGTCAACAGACAATGAAACGGATGAATTATTATCTGTTTAAGAGTCTAAAAAGCAAAGATACTGCAAGTAACCTGGGTGGGTTTTGTTTCCAAGTATAAACAGGATCTTGCTGTGTCCTGTCACAAATATCCTGTTGTGTAAAGATGATTTTTTTCCTGTTTATCTTAAGCAGAATGTGCAACTACTAATGAATGCAAGGCTTTAATGTCTGAACTGAAGATCCTCATCCACATAGGACACCACCTGAACGTAGTCAACCTGCTGGGAGCCTGCACCAAAGCTGGAGGTGAGAAGTCCTCAGTAAATAGAGAGCAAAGATGAAACACTTTTCAGACACGGTGGCGTTTGGCTGTACCTGTGGTGGAGGCCAAGGCTCGTGCACGTGCAGTTAACGCAAGCGCAAACATTTCTACCTCTCTGCTCACAGGAGAGCTTCTGCTACTGCAGAGCATGGCCACACCTCATCAATGGTTTCTGAATGTCTTCGCCCAGCCAGTGGTGCCACTTCTCTCCTTTCTTTCTCCCTGTCCTTTGTAAGTTTGTTTACAAAACGGATCATGGACTGAAGGGAGGTAAGACCCTTCATTGCAATTAGGTACCCAATTCCTCCACGTAGGCACTACTGATCATTTCAGAGGTTCTTTTCCCTCTGCTTCCCTGCCTTATCAGGAGGATGCACCAGGCTGGGCACTTAGCTACTACTTTTGTGTAGTGTACAGGAAGCCTGAGGCAGTCCAAAGCTGAGTGGAGCAAGAGCATGGACGTCCAAGGGGCTGAGCTGCCACCACGGGCTGTACATCATACAAAGAATCTGTTGCAAAGTGCAGACTTAAACAAAGGACTCCATAAATCTCAGACCTTTGTCACTAAAACATCCCTTCCCAGACTGCCATACAAAGCATCCTTATCTGTTACTATGCTGCGCTCTAACTTCAAGATGCCTCTTTGCTGCTTACAATGAACCTTCAAAACATTCCCCAAAGGACAGATTTAGGAGAGCCGAGTAAAATAAATGAACAGGAAAGAGAGAGAGAGATGGTGCACACATCTGTTGTCATCTGAGACTCTGAGTCAGTGAGGTAGGTTCGGTAGGATGTCAGGAAAGAAATCTTCCCTCCAGCAAGATCCTCCCAGTTCCTCAAGAAGCAGTCAGCAACCAGCAACCACAGGTACCGGTGTAATCTGGGAGCCATGAACAGGGAACTTGCAGAAGTTGTTGTAGCACTGCAGACCCCAAAAGCTTGTGGGGGAGGATGGCCAGCTTCAGCTGGAGGGTTTGAAGATTCAGATGCATAAGCAAGGAGCCTTTGCTTGGGTCTGTGTGTAGAGGGGATTTACGAATGCCGGTGACTCTGCTCTCCTGTCAGTGAGGTGGCTTAAGACAAACGGGTGCCTAAAACATGGCAGCATTACTAAGAGACCGACAGTTTTTAACCAAAGCACTAATTCAGCCACAGAGTTCTAGTTGCGTAGCAAGACGCACCTCAGTAAGTGACCAAATACTGTGATTGTCCACTCTCTGAGGAACTTTTTCTCTTGGGAGCCTCTATTCCTCCAGCCTGCTGCATCCTGATTGCTCTCCTGGGTGAAGAGGTAACCCTCACCCGTCCCTCCTAGCTGCCCAGGAGAACCACTGTTTGCTGTGGGGAGCAGTGGACGGAGCAGAGCGGTGCAGCACAGCCTCGCAGGGCACTGAGGAGCCCCTGGGCCAGCGCTGCTTTGTTCACCTTCGAGCAATGCAACTGCAGGCTAAAGAAATATAGCCTTGAGCTCTCAAGACAGACACTGGGAGGAGAGTTACTATTAAAATGCCGTTGCAGAATACAGTGCTTTCTCCTCCCTTGTTAGGTTTTATGTAACCATATAACGGTATTCCTGATGAAGACTGAAATTAAGTATGCACATACATTATTTTAACAATATAACGAATAACAAATTTTAACACCTTGGCTGAGTGTCTGATGTTAAGCAGTTAGAACTAATGCACAGTATGTGCTTTACAATGAGGAAATAAAATATGGAGAGGCCGTGTCTAGGAAGCGTTTCAAAAACATGAATAAATCAGTAACTGGAGCTTTAAAGCTGTACTGGAATCTGCATTTCCTCGGGGCATCCATGAGGGACACTTGAGGTTCTCAGAACACCGTTCCCCAGAGATCCCTTGTGCACTGCCAGATCCCAGCAGCGCTGCCTTTAAGCCCAAGCGAGCAGCGTCGTGTGGCGGATCTGGTTTGGGGCCCGTTGTGTTTCTGCAGTCGCTGGCACAGTGTACTCAGGTGCTGAACGTAACGGCTGCAGTCAGTAGGAGCTGGAAGTCCTGAACAGCCCAAAGGTGTGTATTCAATCAAGCAGTGCCATAGGACTCGTACAAACAGCCTGGCAGAACCACGCAACGTTACTACCAGCAAGCTGTTGGTTATTATCGCTAGAATTCACCACCTCCCTTTTAACGGGAGGATCTGCCGGGTTCTCGTCACAGGATGCAGCAACCAGAATCTCTAAGGTTCACTCTCCCCTCCTCGACCCCTCCACTCGCCCTCACAGCCCTGCTCGCGGCCGTTTCAGTCGCTACCATACACATCAGACTGGACCAAGGGGCAGGCTGCAGTACGAGTCTGTCTGTGCGTTTCTGACACGGCCAGACAGAAGCGCTGCTCAGAGCTGCCTCCTTCCCCAACGGCCAAGGGCAGCTCTCAGTGCTTTCCCTTTGAAGTTTAAACTCCTAAGTCTGAACTATGGACCCTCGAGATAGCAAAAGGTTCCTGGACATGAAAGTCTGGTTGCTTAGGACTGATAACGATACATGTTTATACGCATTCTGGTCCCACGACTTCACCTTATCTTCCACCTGATGATTACAAAAAGCAGTGATTATGCTAAAGGTAGAGGGCGTAGCTTTTCCCTTTCCTAATAGCTCACACTGAAACACAAAAGCATTTTCAAGTCGATCTTAAAAGTATGCATAATTGTATAAAAGCAGCAATTGCACTGAGCTCTACAGCACTTTGCACAGAAATAAGAAAGGAAGAAATTAATAGGGCTTTCCAGGCCTTCAAAAATGTCAACTTAAGTATTTCTGCAACTTTTGATTTAGATCTGTCTATGATCCTGAATACTTTCATTGCCTCTAGTGGCATCAGCTCCACCCAAGTCAAACTGTGAAGGCAGCAGGGAAAAGTGAAGGCTGCTCCATGCTACGGATCTATGTATAAAGTAAAGCAACCTTAACAGCACACGGGATTGTGTATTGTTATTTATCATTCTGAATTTTCCTTTGTTTAGAAATAAGGAATAAATACCAACTGTTACCATCTAACAGGGAAAACTAAGAATCAGTGCTGTATCCCCTTCTCGCCATATCCACTACTGACTGCGTGCCTCTGGAGTGCCACTCCTCTGTTCCCTGATTTCCTCATCTGTTTCACAGGAACAACAGTATTTACTTATTCTGAAGAGGATGTGTGAGGATAAGTCAGTATTAAGTGCTTTGCAGTGCTTCAAAACTCATTTGACTTTCATTATCTTTTCAGGTCCTTTAATGGTCATAGTAGAATACTGCAAATATGGAAATCTGTCCAACTATCTAAGAGGAAAACGAGGCGATTTCATTGCATACAAGGTAAAGAAAAAAAAATGACAGGCTTCTCATAGTCACAAGGCAGAGCATTAACAACCCCTGACCACAAGTTGGATGTTTTCCTGCATGGGCACGGAGACAGTTTGGTATTTATGGAGGCACCTTATTCCCTCACCACATTTCAATGTGTATGAGCAAGAAAAGGAAACTTTTTTTGCTGTAGGATCTCACTCCCATTCTTTCCTTTTCTGGCACCTGCTAAAGAATTAGTTGCCAATACTCAAGCGCATTTGAGAGAGAGAGGGAATTACTTGTGAGATAGTACCCAGCACAAAGGGGGCAAGCAGAAATAGTGAAAAGCTTGTGTTAACTGAACTAGGAGAAGGTGAATCCTCACAAAATAAAAGCCCAGTTTGGGGATTTTTGTTTCTAGGCCCACACCCCTGCACCTCACCCTTCCATCGTCTGCGCATTCCCATCTTCTGTATTCTCCCTTCCCCTGGGCCAACCTAAAATCAGTGCTGGATGCAGCAAACCGGATCACAAACGTGGTCTGCATTAAAACTGAGCAAATGGTTTTGGTTCCCAAACAGCTGTCTGCATCCACACAAACATTTGTGCTAGCACAAACTGGGTTAGGATACGGGGGAAGGCACTGGAGGCCAGAACTCAGGGATGGGGAGAGGATGGGACTACCTCCTCACTGTGAAAATCCAGCATCGAAAGGGCTCTCTGATCTAAGCCCTGCCAGAAACCGGAGCCTCCCCAAGGTTATTTTCCCGGATGATGCTATTATTATTATTATTATTATTATAGCTATTGTGTACAGGTACAAAAGTACAGAAGGTACTTTGTGTAAGAGAAGATTTTCCTGGTACAGTCACTCAAAATTTCTTTTCTCACCATTGTTTTCATGAATTGCAGGGACTGTTTATGTCTCACTCCCCGGGACAGGGTGAGACAGACGCATTTCAGTGCACATCATGCACATAACTTGAACTGTGATTTTTAGCATGGTTTCCTAAGAAAGCAAGAGGTACAGAATTACAATATCTCTCTGCTCATCTATCAGTCTCACCCCACCAGCTAACGTTCACGGTGGAATATTGCTGTCAGTAGAACGGGGGGTTCTGTATTAATAAATAGCAATCCAGCTTCGTTAGTTCTGCTATTCAGGGAACATCAAGTTCAAACGTGTTTTTGAGCTCATCTTCAGAGGACACTTTCTCCATATGCCACCCTGTTACATATGCTGAATCCCCAGGAATCGCATCATCCAAAGCTAAAAATCAGGTTTGTACCATTTCTAGTCCCAGGAAAACTC
Source organism: Leptosomus discolor (assembly GCF_034619465.1). NCBI lineage: Eukaryota > Metazoa > Chordata > Aves > Leptosomiformes > Leptosomidae > Leptosomus > Leptosomus discolor. The sequence continues at coordinate 47,301,316 of NC_141399.1, read as the reverse complement.
TGACCAAGCAGAGAAAAGCCTGGATGAGTCCAACAGTGATTTGACTGAACTGATCAAGAGGCGCCTTGAGAGCGTTGCCAGCACAGGAAGCTCTGCCAGCTCAGGATTTATTGAAGACAAGAGTTACAGCGATTCAGAAGACGATGAAGAAGGTAAAAGAAACCTACCTACCCAGCTCTTTTATTGCAAAGATTTCTGTTACTTGGCTAGTGCCACACACACACACTGTCACACACTTTACAAGCCCTTACACAGCTTGATTTGTTCCTGAAATTGCAAATTCTTTCTCTTGCCTGTGCCCCACTCCGACTTTCTCACAAAAAGAGATTTGCAATAACGTACGCATATAAAAGCTGCTCCTGTTGTGTAAGAGGAGCAACAGCAATATTTTACCAGCAGATTCGTGAGGCCAGTCTGTTCCCAGTCCCATCACTCGCTCACTATAAACACTTTCCCTCAGTTTTATCCCCAGATGTTGTTTTCCCCATAGCTGAATGACATGATTAATGCTGGATGGAACTTTTGAAATCCTCTGATCTTCTGCCTCTAGGTCAGTGGTTCCTAAACCAGAGCTGTAATCCTGATAGAGAACTCATGTAACAAAACTCAGATGCAGGGCTGGGGTCACCAACAAGCCATTGGCACCAGTGCCAAGAAAGCTTGGAGCTGTTGCTCTAGAGTTTTGCTGTGTCTGTGATCTCTCCTAGATGCTGAGGATCTGTACAAGCGGCCCCTGACTTTGGAGGATCTGATTTGCTATAGCTTCCAAGTGGCAAAAGGCATGGAGTTTCTCGCCTCCCGAAAAGTGAGCTCATTAAAATGTCAGGGCTGAACTTCTTTCACGGAATCATGAGTATCTGATATGAAGAAAACAAAATATACTTTTGAGCCTGAGTAATCTGCTTTTTGCTCTTGTATTAAAGTGTTGGAGCTCACATTAGCTCTGGTGGTTAAGCAATAAGTAGCACTGAAGGAGTTGCGAAGGAATATCCATCATGTGCTTGGCTCCAAGGACTGGCATCTGTGACGTGAGAGTTTAGATAGAAGCAGTGAATACAGATTGTAAGACAATTTGCAGAACTGTCTCATAAATAAATGCAGAAAAGGCTTCTCATAAAGATCCTTCTAGTATGGTCAACAAAAGTACTACTGAAAAATGAAGAGGGAGTATCCAGCTATTTATTTAGGTTGTGAGGAATGTTGGAGACTATCAGCCAAATTAGCACCTCTTTTGGATACCAAACAATGATGTTTGTAGCCTGTGGAATGCCGGCTTTTCACGTACATTGAATGGAACACGCGTGCCAAAGTATGCCCAAAACCGAGAGCCTGCACTTAGCACACAGCCACCAGGGTAGCACACACAGAAACCCCGAGCACTGTTACCCCAGTCTCACACACGGGACTGCATGTGCAAATGTAGCTGCAGCTGCTTTTTGAAAGCTCCCAAATATCCTGCAGAACAATTAACTGGAAAACGGCACTCTCTGCATCTCCTCATGGCTGTGAACGTTATTAACATGGAAAAATCAGAAAACTACCTGTAATACTTGGTCTGTTCCCCAAGTTATTTTCTCTTTTGCATATGACAGTACATTTGCAGCAGATTTCCCCACACATTCTCCTTCTCTAACCTGCTCGCCACAGAAGTTAATTTATTGTTCTATTTCCAAAGGAGGTCTCATGCTTTCAACTCTAGCAGCGGCTCGTTGTCCAGGCAGACCCTCTCATCTTGCTTGTCCTCATTCCTTCACAGTGCATTCATCGGGATTTGGCAGCAAGGAACATCCTTCTTTCAGAGAACAACGTGGTTAAGATCTGTGACTTTGGACTAGCCAGGGATATTTACAAAGACCCTGATTATGTACGGAAAGGAGATGTAAGTGGAAGAAACATGAAATGTTAATCTCAAATTTTTATTCCCCTAGGGCTTGGGCAGATTAGTAACCACAGTTCTGGCCACGTGTTGTGTCTTTTGCATTCTTAGGCAAGACTGCCACTCAAATGGATGGCTCCAGAAGCTATTTTCGACAAAATTTACACAACGCAGAGTGACGTATGGTCTTTTGGAGTGTTGCTATGGGAAATATTTTCTCTAGGTAAGAACGGTTTTAAGCTCTTTTTTCCCCCCCCTAATTTATGGCTCTACTGCTAAGAAAAGCTTTTAACAAAAGCTGATGACGTGGGGCCATGTTTCTAGTTAGTACAAGTGCACAGTGAGGATCAGGTGTAAAATAAAGTCACTGGACTCCAGTCAATGAGAACTCCACCTGGCAAAGTACGTGAAAACACTGAATATCGGGGAGGGGGCAACAAAACAAAATCCCATCCCCTGGCCTTAACATTAGTAATAACGGAAACCACCAGAGCACAGGGATAATGCAAGCCTGTGCTGCTCAGGAGTGAAATGTTTCTGTGACAGCAATGAAGAGGTTTCTCTGTCAGACCCTGTTTTTCTCCAAGCAGCCTGCTTCAGGAAACCACACGGCTCAAAGGCTGCCGAGGATTTCACTGCTGTTGACGGAATGGGCTGATGCTGCTAGTGGCAGCCCGTGGAACACAAGGGACTTTGCCCACACGACATTTTATCCCAGCTTGATTATCTTCCCCACAAAATCTAAGTAAGATTTTCTAAGTAAGAAAAATGTATCGGCAGCAGCTGCCATCGGGTTGATAGGAGAACCAGTGCTAGGCTCTGCGTAAGTCATTTTGGCAGCGAGCAGGTAGAACGCGTACTCTTCTGGCCATATCACTTACAAGGCACAACATTTTTGAAAGAAGAGTCATGGTGTTCTTTATGTACTATAGATTTCATCTTACGGTGCTGTTAGAGATCCCGGGCTCACTGGGATCTGGTTACTGTCCAGCAGATAAAGCCCTGAAATTTAGACAAGGAGTCTTACAGATGGTTGGACTTTGCCGCTCTCAAACTCTCCTTGCAGAGTGGCAAGTTTTGTTTTCCTGAGGGAATTCAGGAATGTCAGCTCTGGCTTTTTAATCAGCATTCGCAGACAAAAGAAAACACGGAGCATTGTCAACTTCAGCTGCTGAATTTTACAGCAAACTCTCTAATCTCCTACTATCTTTGGTTCATGGATCAGTTGAAATTAGTGACCAGGCTCAAGATGCCAAGCCCAGACCTGGAGGCAAAGTCTGGAGCAGTTTCTATCCTATTCTTCATTTAGGGCTGGCTGCAAAGATCACAACCTGATTTCAGTTCAAGTCTTTGATTTGGACTTTTTTCTAGTTCGTATCAGCATGCAAACCAGAAAGTTCCCACTCAAATGGTTAAAACAAGTGGCAGTTATTGCTTTCTCCAGAGTTCAGTCCTATTTATTTAGAGTTTTGTTGTTTTGGTGTAACACCTCCGTGGCTCTGGCACAGCATCACCTGCTGCATGTGTTTTGAAACACCACAGAGAGACAGAGCTCCAGAAGCACCAGCAAAGCCCCAGTTCTAACAGATCATTCAAGGTGATGTATTAGCATTGGCATGCAGAGGCACACTCAGAGGGGACAGTCTCTCCATTGGGCATCTCCAAGGAACCAAAAGAACTGAGCACTGATGAATGGCAAGGACCACTGCCGGAGGCAAACTGCTTATATCATTCCCAAAGGTCCTGACAGAGTTTAACAGATGTGAACTTTGGGTCATTTGGCCTTTAATACTGACAACTAGTAAAAATTATAGTCACCGAAATCCACCTCTATTTTTAACTATTTTAAAAAATAAGCTATCTGGTTTCTTTTAATTTTAGATAACCTCTTTTCTTAATGAAGGTGCTTACTTGGAACAATAGACTGTCCTCTTCTGAATTCCGAGGAATCTACTAAATTACTCCAAGGGCTGCCATCCGTAGAACAGCCTCGGCTCTCCTTATGACGTAGATCACAAACTACTTTCTTCAATCCATGGCACAGATTCAAAAGCAGTCATTTTCTCTAAGAGGGTTTTTCATACAGATCATCCAAGCATGTCTGTGGTTTGGCACTACTCACATCTGCAGCTCACACGATAAATATTTAATTAAGGATTTGTGTCACTGATTGAACTCTCTTATATAAAAGTTTTACAGATCATTGAGAGCCGGGGGATGGAAGTTATTTGTCATTGCTACAGGGTATGTTTTGGCTCCCATTTACAACTGCTGCTTTTTACTGAGTCCCACAGACTTAGCACCCTCTAAAAAAGGAAAAAATACTGATTAGTAAAATGCACAGTTTAGTTTGGACACGGGTCCTTTCAGGCTCAGAAGCTGAACGAAGCACAATAGGCTTCCTCCAGAAAGGCTGGCAGACTGGATCCACTTTGGTGATACATAGGGAAATCGGGATTCGAGAGGCTGTTATTTTTCATTTGGGGCTGAGTCTGCACTGAGCTTTGCATTATTCGAACGGGGACAGCACACCTCGTGTCAGGCAACGCCAGCCATGTTTAATACATCTTGAAATCACTTACATGGTGCATTACAGAATGTCGGCGTCTCCTGGAATTTAAATGTGCACTGTTCAAAAAGCAATCAAAGATAATTATGTAAACAAGCACTGCCTGGTAGTATAACATCAGCATCTCATTATCCTACTAAAATAAAACCAAGATAAAAAGAGTGCTACCATATCCAATGCATGCCACATCTTTGAGCATTTTGGAAGAGATTTCCCCTAAGGAAAACGTCACGTGTAGACCTCACACCATATGTTTCAGACTACATTTCTCCCAAGCTGTCTCAGCATCCCAAATCCCAGTTACGAGGCTTACAGCATCATCCAGATGAAGCACAATGGTGAGCGGAGGTGGAAAAGGGAGAGTTCCTTGCTTTTACGATCTGAGCTGCCTCCAGCTGGTAGGAGGCCAGCTCCAGTCAAAATATACGCTTCCAAAAGATCTCGCAATCAAAAATTATTCCTCTTTGCCTTCCCTGTACTTGTGCTCACCGACATATTGCAGCTGATACGATCAATGACGTAATCAAAGAAAGGTAACTCAGACTGCGAGATCAAGTGGAATTCTCCATCCCTGCTCACCCAATTCTACCGTGATGCCCTCGAGGTCTCAGTCCCAATCGATGTATTTGCAAAATTAATTCTTATCAACAACCTCTGCTGTGTTCGTGAGCCAGATTGGCCAGTGATAACTCAGCAAACGGAGGGGTTTCTTTTGCACGTCAGCATGCTCAGTGTAAACCAGCCATTCACCAGTGGCATGCCTGCATTCAGCTCCTCCTAAAGGAAACCCGTTGGCCCCGATGGCACAACAACCATACAACGCCACTGGAGATGAGTTTAAAAGGCCATGCAGCCCATCGCCTCTCTAATGAGGGGCGTTGCTTTCAGTGGTGCCCCAGCGCAGTGACAATCCAGGGCTGACTGGATGCTCACTTCCCCTGAGAGGCTGCGCCACTGTCCAATGGATACGGAACCAACTGGGCAGGTCACAGAGGCATTCACGAAGCCTCAGCACCTTGTAAAGGTTTGTAAAGATAAATCTGCACCGCTGAAAAGACAAGCTAGTGAGAGTTCAGGAGATGTAGATGGACAGCAGTGTAGTAGCTTGGACAACAGTCAGTGCCCCCAAAGCCCGGTCCTATCCTTACCCTTTGGTCACAGTGTAACTGGGGAAAGTGACACTGTAGTTTCTACCCATCTGTTTGTTCAGAGACACCTTGGGTGCCGACAGAAGCCTGTTTTGAGATCATTGGCTAATGGGTGATGCCATGCGAGCTGAACATTTAATTAGCAGGTTATTATAATCACAATGACAGGCCAAAGACAAAACTAGAAGGAAAATCGAGATATAAAGCAGGAATGATGCTGCTATTTCCAACCTACGTAACTCCAAGAAACACCCTTAACACTGTGATCTGATCCTTGCACATCAAGGGAATTCAGATGTGCTGTGGCTAAGCGTCCCTGAGCTTCGAATGTCATTGGAGCCTGTTTGCTGTGTTGAGATACCTTCTTACGAAGCTGCCAGGATCTTTGGTCCCCAGCGCATAGTTTTGCAGATTGAGCGGTCAGATTCCCTGAGTGGAATTCTGGAAACAGCCACATTTTGGCACCCTCTTCACTGCCTAGATCCAAAGGATTTCTGCTGTGCTAGTTGTGCCCCCAAGTGCACAGCACATGATGGTGTTTCCAAATGGGGAAAAAAAACCAATGCAGGAAATAGGCAGGAATGTTATAGACGGTAAATCATACACAGATTCCTCGAGGGCTGGATACAGATCCAGATTCCATTCAATCCCCTATGTTAAGACTTGATTAAATTTTTTCCATATTCACCATCCAGCCTCTAGGATGCCAAAATGTGAAAGACAAGGGTCTCACGGCATGTGAAGCCTTTGCTGAGAAGGAAGGGAGGAAAGCTTCCAGATCCTTTAGGTCTATCCACAATAGGCTCAGTAGCCTTTCAAACTTCAGTGTGGACATCTCTTGAATTTTACCTATGAGGTCTGCATCACTTGGGTGCCAGAGCATTTTCTCAAACGATATGTTTGTTCCCCTTCTTTATGGTGCATCGTGAAGTGCAGATGTTACACAACAGAGATCACAGCCTCTGAAAAGCCCCCAGTTGTGTGGGTGGATATAATATTGCCAGTCCCTTTACAGAAGTCTGCCTCTCAAAAGCAATTACAGTTGCCACAAACTGTCCTCCCAGGTCTCGCACTAACAACTGAGTGGCCCTGAAAATAAGCAGCGTTGAATGCACACTCAGACAAGAAAACAAGGCTAAAAATTTGGAAGGTCATTTTTCATGGAAATTTCACCTGTAGGACCGCATAGTCAATATACAACACTAAAGTGGTGAACCAGGAGAGGAGGACTACAATTCCACACCTGAGGTTGAACGGCAAGGCTCTCACGGCCTTTGCAGGAGCCAGATGCCTACAGCTTTCTCTGCCCTTACTCACAGAGGCCTGTGAGGCCAGAGATTCCAAAGCAGGACTTACTGACTTTGTGTGTGTTCAGCCAGTGCAGGGTATTGGCAGTTTGGAAAACAGTATGTAACCAATTGCACGAGCGGGAAGTTTTCTACCACTGACCAAGAGGTCATTTAAAGTCTCAAACTAATAAAATTTACTTCTCTCCTCCTTACTCCTCCCATCAGGTGCCTCACCATACCCTGGAGTGCAGATAGATGAGGACTTTTGCCGACGGCTCAAAGAAGGAACCCGGATGAGATCTCCAGAGTACTCTACTCCAGAAGTGTAAGAGCTCCTGGTTTTGTATGGAGAGCTGACACATGTCATTTAAGTATTACAAAAGAGATTGTATTTAAGTGTGGAGGAGGAAGGAGGCCTCATCAGATGATAGCTATCTATTTTGTATTTTGTTTTCAGTAAACATTGTGCATATCTTGGGTGTCCTGATACCACAGACAAATGCTAAAGACAGACCAAGTCAAATTGACCTTTGCCAACAACGAGATTAACAGATCTCCCTGCCATGGCAGTTGAGGTTCATGAATCTCAGTTCAGGAGACTACTGTGTCTGCCTCGATTTCCAATTCCGTGACAGAAACTCAGCATCGACAACTATGACTTATTTCAGCAATATTAGTGGGGCCTATCAGTCAAATTTCATGTTAGGTGAAAATAAAAAACCTACAGGCTCAGTTGAGGCAGGAATATAGAAGGAAAAAGCAACCCACATAGGATAGAATTTCAGCACACGGAGATTTGAACCTGTCTTAATCCAAAATTATCCAAACAATGACCAAAACAAGCAGCAGCAGAAAGAAACAGCTCGGAAGCAAAACTCCCATCCTTTTCTTTTCTTAATACCTGTGGTTTTTATCTAGCTACCAGACAATGCTGGACTGTTGGCACGGAGTACCCACAGAGAGACCTACTTTCACGGAGCTTGTGGAGCGCTTAGGAGATCTTCTTCAAGCCAATGTACAGCAGGTACAGCAATACAAGCATTTCTTCAACAAACGTGTACATATAGTTGTGTATGTATGTGGATACGTGTACGCCTGTGCACAGGTAAAGACTGTGAACAGCAATATTCGATTTGACTTCATAACAAAGGTCACAAGGAAAATGGCTGCTGGGATGAGTAAAGAAAATGTTAACTATTCAAAGGGGATTATATTTCAAAACTAGATGTTTATCCATCCATAATAAGCAGAAACTCACATTAATTAAAAAAAACGCTCAGTTGCCCCTTAGAGGAACAATAGTGCTTTATCTCACAAACAATTTTAATTAGATTCCAACACAGTAAACTGCCAGTAGTTGGTCTGAACTTTCTCATTTTCTAAGCTTATGTTCATCAGTGCTCTTAGGAGCTTTAAAATGATGCTGTTTAAAGCTCAGAAAGTCAATTACATAATTATTAATTTCATAATAGTTAAATCAGTTGTTTTCTTCTTCAGCAAAACCAACCAGACCAGTTATGTAACTGTCAATTTAAGCAGAAACCACACTTTCTACTCCAGCTCCTTCGTGTTTGCAAACAAATTTAGTGAAGCTAAGTTGATGAGGGCCCAGTTCACAATATGAAGAGCTTGCAAGTTTATCCTATAACCACAGTAAATTAAAGAGACATTAGAATCATGATAAGGGAATAGGGCACTTAACTGCTTCTCAAAATTAAAAAAAAAAAAAAAAAAAAGGCAGAGGGAAATGTGGACAAATAGTTTTAGGTTGTAAAAGAAAAGTCATTTCTGAAGATTACTGCAGGGCTGTAATGACAATGCAGAGCTTATTAAGATGTGCACTGAATTCCATTAAACTTGCAGCATCAATTTCTTGTAAGGACACGAAATAAAATCCTTTAAGGCTACCATTTTAAGGTCCAGCTCTTCCTAAGCTGCAACTCCTTAAGCTGAACATAAACAAATGTCTATACATAGCAATATTCTTTCACCAGTTCCAAAATCTGTTGAAGTCATATCGGCCATAGGGGTTTTGTGACTTCATGCTGCTCCCTCCCAAACACATGGCTGAAACTTGGATTTAGGCGTCCCTGAGACTGGTCCCTTGGAATTCCCAAAGAGTCGAACACAACGACAGCCGAGAGGACGGCTTTCCTGAAGTGCAGATCGGTGAAGTGCCGTTCACCTTCACTGCGGCAGAACAGCCACGCATCCGGAATGCAGTAATGAGCACAAAGAGATTGCTGCAAACTCATCAAAGGTGCTGCTGGGAAAGTCAGCAAAGCCAGCTACTTTTAAACGGGATGCACGTGCACTGACACCCTCAACCAGTACAACCAGCTCGTCGCTGGGCCGTCTGTGAGGGACATTTGGAAGTCTTGTAACTGCTATAAAGACCAGTGAAGCCCAGCTCGGGCTGAAATGCCTGGAAGAGAAAACACGCTACCTGCAGATGAGTACTGGCATATTAGAGACCATTTTCAGTCGTTCTACGTTGTAGGTTTCCCAAAGTGTGCCGTTTTCCTCATACAAAGCCTCTCACACAGTAAACGTTCGATAAAGCTACACATTCTAACTTCCACATCATAATCACTTTGAAGCAACATCATAAAGTTAAAATAAACTCTAACCCTTCCTCAGTGTAAAGCTCTGTAGAATACAATAACCTTGTACATCTGAGATGCCGTACAAAATGAACTTTTATGTTATTCATTATATAGGATGGTAAAGACTATATTCCACTGAACATCACCTTGTGTCCTGATGGAGAACCTAACTCCAAAACTTGCCCTGTGGAAGAAAACTTGAACAACTCTGTTAATCGCTGGAGTGCAGTGGAAACTGGGTAAGAAAAATATAGGCAGAAGGCGGGAGGGAAAGAAAGATTTGATCTAGCCAGGCACTGTTTGTTGTCCTCTCTCAAGATGGCTGTTTTAAAGGAGTCGGATAAATTTATCAGGGCATCGTTTATTAGTTACAAGACATGAAAGAAAACAGGTCCAGGAAACTGAGCTGGGTCAGGGATGTTAATTGAGCTACGAACCGATGCAGCATCTGCTTGGGTTTTATGCTGACCCCTCAACTTTCTTGCTTTCAGTAACAACAGCAAGAAGCGACCACTGAGTGTGAAGACATTTGATGAGGTGCCAGTGGAAAAGGAGAAAGTGATGCATGAGGTAAGCGAGGTGATTGCATTCTTCTCCACTGGGTTCACAGATCGCTTGTCACCAGAAACACTTATTAGAACTTTTGAAATCCGTTTGGTAAGAAAAAGCTTTAAATCAAGCAGAAGATTCGGCCCTAGCATCTCACACACAGCTCTGTGTGGCAACAAAGAGGGACCTGCATTCAGCTTAACAAATAATTTAAAGAGAAGCTCACGCATGATTATCCTGGCTTTGATCAGGCTAAGGGGCTTTATATTACATATTTCAAAATGTTTCTTCCACCATCGGAAAATGGCAGCTCACTGAAATGGAGCCTGTTGAAGGAAACGTGTCCAGAACACATTCTGGCTGGCTGAGACAGCCAGTCACTTGGTGGTGGTGATGGTGTTCAGTTCAGGACAGACAAGACCCAAGATTCAAGTTCCTGCTTTACTTGATTCACACAAAGGGCTTTAACCGTGGATTCTCCTCGCCCTAAGTGAACATCTTTCTCGCTAGTTCAATGGCACTGCAGGGTGGGCGAGTGTTGAAAGGTTTCATCTTCGCTCCAGTGGAAAACAAAAGCTTGGTTTGTTACAGAATGATGGTTCTGCTTGTGGCTTCCTCTGAAATTACAGGTGCCAAGGGTGGAGGGTTTTTTTTCCTATTTTTTCCTACTTACTTAAAAACCCCACAAATCAAAAAAAATCCCAACTAATGAATTTCCTCCGTGGCTCAGGTACTCACCGGCTGCAGTGCCATGTGCAGGCCTCACCGCTTGCCCCAGTGACAGATTCTGGGCCACTCAGGAAGGATCGTTGTACCGCACGCCTGTTTGAGGCAGAGCAAACTTTAGGGAGGAAGCATGAAGCCCTCGGGAAACCTTCTCACAGAGGAAGAGGGCAAGCATCAGCTGGCCAGGAGCAGCAAAAGAAGCGACAGTTGTGCACAGCTTTACAGAAACAAGCCAGTCTGTCCGCTCCGCTAGTCAGGGAACCGTCCCCCACGCTCCAGCTAAGACTCCCTCCTGGACAGCCAGCCATGCCCCAGCCCAAGGCTCTTGGGAAGGGCCAAGTCTCTAGCTCAGCCTCTCCTGGCCACATCCCATGTCCTTGACAACTATAGTGCACGTCTCATCTGTTCTTCCGCGAGCACAAATTGATGCCCATTATTCCCCAGTATTTTGCCAGATGTAATTTCTGTGCCTTTATCAGTGCATCTTAGGGATTAGAAGGCTTAGAATTTTCTCTGGTTCTGCATCTTTCCTCTTGCAGGATAAAACTCTAAATCACACAAAGGCATTTACTAGACAGATCCGGTATCAGTAAGAGATTACTGCTGCCAGCATGAGCATTACTTTCCTAAACGCTCCCTGTTCATGGCATTTTAAAGTAATTCCTTAGATGAAGGGGGGAAAGTTTCAAAAAAAGGGTAATAATACATTAACAGATCAGAAATAAATGGGATATTTCAATGAGGATCTTGTAAAGCAAAATTACGGTGTGATCTACTTTTGGACAAAGTAAGTGCACTTGGGTTACTAAAATTATCTTAAATATTAAGATGCTAATTCTGATTAGGTCATTATTTCACATAGTTGTCCAGGAACTCTAAAAGCGCTCTACCACATCCTCCTGCAATTGTGCTACTTATTGGTAGTCCCTGTCGATATTCCTTTAACAATTCTTCTGTAAGCAAAATGCAAAGCAGCACTCAGATAAATTGTTTCTGGAGCATATATTTTAAGGGGAAATAGTCAAGATAAACACCAGAGAGAGAAAAGCTGGGTTCTACTGAGGTTTTGATAGACCTAATTAATTTAGGATTTTAATTTATACTTTGAAAACCAGTTTCTAGACTGATCTTATTAACAACTGATATATGGCCAAAGCACTTGTAAAAAGGTTTTTGCTTTTATTGTTATTTATTGTTTGCTGGGATCTTTTTTTCTAACTCAGTTTGACTGGTAAAATAAGACTAACTAGAGTTTCACTTCCCAGGCTGAAATCTTTTGCTTTCTTGGTTTTGACAGACAGACATACATGCAACTTTCCAGCATCACAAAATATTTCAAATGCAAAGGAACCCCCCAGAACATTTCATATTTTTTAAATTACTTAAAACAAGAACTGTGCACGTCTGTGAACTTAGCACAGTAACAGCTTGACCTTAATCGTAACCTTGAGACTCGACTTTTAGTGCAGCGGAATCACAACCCCAGCTTCAAAACTAATCAAGACTCATAAAAAAATCCATAACCAAAGTACAATGAGCCTTTTAGGCTATAGATCTTTGCAAAGCGCTTGGATTTGCCAAAATGATACTGAGCTTCCACTTCCTTAAAACTTCAACATTTCCAATAGTGTATTTCTAGTAGGTATTTAGGGTACTTTTTCTCCGAGGAGCCTAGGCAGTATTATTGGATATATTCTTTATGAATTTCTGTCTATTCATATCTCAGCTGTCCTACCTAGATGGTATCCATGTGTCATGCTTAATATCAATTTCAAGTTTGAAAATGTCAACTTATTTTTTGATATGTTCATTTTAAGGGTGCTCTTTCAAAATACAGCTCAAAAACTTTACCATCATAAAAACGAGGCAAATGTTCTCGGGCTAAATATTATCAGGAACAGTTGGGTAAAACCTGATAATACAGGCCTCGATGAGAGAATATTCTGAAGAATGGGCTTAACGTCATACACCAACCGGACACATCTATGTGTGAAGCACTTTACCAAACGGCAACAACCGAGTGTTTTGACGCAAACGTTTGCCCTCCAGGCTGTCGGCTGGAATCTTGTGGTGACATAGACTAGCTGGCAGCTCCTGCAGCAGTTCCAGCACACAAGCAGCAGTACATAACGCCGCAACCTAACAGCCACAGAGGGCCACCTTCTTGGCAGCCTCCCCCCGATAACTGCATGGACAGGGATCCCCCACCTCTGCAGAGCCCAGTGAAGGAGGCGTTGCGTTCTCCTGCCTTTGCTTCGTCTGCTCTGTAGCTGGAAACTTAGTTTTCTAAGGTGAAATTCTATCTGCTTGCCTAAAAGTGATATCATCGCAGAATAAGACAGCTGGAATTTCGTATTCTAACCAGCTCCTTGGCTTTCCTTCTCTACTGATTTTAATCGCGGTTTAGTCTGACCCTTCACCCCACTCTCCCCATGGAAAGCCATTTCTAATTTACAAGTGCTCCATGTTGCCATGACCATTTGGCGCTCTGCTGATGTTCTCTTCCTTTTGCTACTCAGGAGTCGGACAGTGGGATGGTGTTGACATCAGATGAGATAAAAAGCCCGAAGAGGCTGGAAATCCGTTCTTGGCCTTATGGGATCATGGCTCTAGCGTGAGTACTTTTTGGTATTTCTTTTTAAGACAGTGTCCCATTCAGAAAAATGCTCCCAAAATTTGCAGTTCTGTTTCTGATTCCAAAAGAAAAACTGTTAGACTATCTAAACAAACTAGAAGGAGAAGGAACTCTGGATTTCAGGCCTATAACTGAAATATTATCGTTAATATATTTTAAGATCAAGAAAGTTATCGTGTAAACTTTGCTTCCAGAAAGAAGTTGAACATAAAACAGAGTTGCAAGTCTCTGAAAGGAATGCTGCACTGTTGCATTTAAGTTACAGGAAGGTTAATTAACATGAGAAATGTTGATTTGTGAGATAAAAATGAAAATTCATTTCATCAGCTTTGAGCACATAATGTCTCATCAATCAATTTAACTCTTCTTCCAAAATGCCAAGTTTCCTTTTGATTCTGAATCACATTCAAAAACCCAAGAGAGTGCTCTCTAGGGAAGCTGGTGTCTCCCGTTCATGAGCTGAACTCCTGGGGCAGAATATTCTGCACGTGGCAAATGACAGGAGCCAAAGAGCTGAGAACATACAAATCTACTTTAGCTGTTTCTGGACTGCCTCTCCAGTGTTCTCCTTTACTGATGGAACAAAGTTTGAAGAACTCGATTTATTAATCCAGAAATCTATTGATGAGATTTCTATTAGTTTCCTCTGTATTAAACTCAATGATCTTTCCACCAGAGCAATGGCTTGTTCTATGTCAAGTCACTATTTTTCTACATTAAAGAGAAATGATAGATGAGAAAAAACTAGTGCAATTTCTGCATAGTATGGGAGAGTTCACATGAGAGTGCACAGTCAGGAGCTAACAGTATTACTTTCAGAGGGACTAACCCCCTCACCCAGAGAGAAAAGCGAGATGGAAGGAGCTTGCCTTGTCTTTTCAGGCCTTAAAACCATAAAGATGTTTGAAGGCAGGAGAGAAGGAGAAAGAGGGAAAGAGGAAAGGTTACCTAAGGAGGGCTAGAGAGCCTTGCAGACTGACAGGGAGCATTCAAATGCTACAGATTCTGCTGGACAGGAGTGTGACTTCAGGACTGACACTGTTCAGCAGAATCTCCCCTGTAGTACTGTCCCAGCGCTGTACCTGTTGGGGGATGAGCAGAGATCTAGACACAGTTCCATGTTTTCATCCCATGCACATGCTGCGAGGATTTCTGCGCAGCACAGTGCATTGCTATGGAGACCAAACGGCACCAGCTCTAAAAAAACCGGAGCTCAAACGTCAGGAACTGCATTGCTATGATGCTTCACCTGGGCTGATTGACCTCGCTTTTCTGCACGATGTCATGTTGACACAAACACAACACATACGCTCACACGAACAGCCTCCCGGATAGGATTTATCCTTCTAAAGATTTCTGTCCATCACCTCTGACTGCCGGTTCCCCTACTGCATTTCTCCCGTTTGGATAAACAGTTGGCAGAGGAAGGTTCTCTCTCTCCCCCTTCCAGACTTTCTGCTGAAAATCAGAAAAATCAACATCCAGCCAGATGTTGAAACACAAAAATTCCCTAACAGCCTGTTCGTTCGAGATTTCCAGGAAAACCTTCTGACCTGCTATCAGGCCCGCTGGGAGTGAACGTGAAGTAACACGGCTCTGCTGGGACCAGCGAATCTGCTGACCCACACCACCTGGGGCTCACCCCATTTACAGCCAACACTTCATAGGGATTCCATTCATTGCAAGATACCTGACACTTTCTGTGCCAGCCAGACCGCAAAAGACCATCTTCACAGAGGTCTGCTATCAAAGCAAACCCTGCAGCAAGCTGTGTTTGTTGTCTCCTTAGTCCCAGGGCTCCAGCTACCATCGAATGGACGGAGGTGTGCTTTTTCTTGGCCACACTCTTTGCTGAGCGTTTGAGATCCAGCTGAGAAAGCTATTTTGTCAGCTTCTTTTTTTTTTTTATTTTTTTTTTTAATCTTGCAGACTATCGTTGGCACAAGTAACATTTTTAACATAGTCACAGAGCATTCTGATGCCCTCTCATTTGAGGACATGATACCCCTCGGTGCTCCTGCACTGCTAACTTGACAAACAAGCCTCAAAAGCATATAGAATAGTCTAGGAGAGGTCAGAAGAGAGTGCTGATTTAATGGGGCAGATAAAGTCACCCTTGTTAATTGTGTATCTCTCTCTATCAAAAACATTTACCCTGGATCCTTTTCAAACAGACTTTCTTTTCTGAAACAAAACTGTTCAAAGGCTTAGCGTGTTTTCTAAACCAGGGTGGCTGCATTTATTATATTTGCCAAAATCTTGCTGTTTATTTATCTTGCATTCATTTCTCTCTCGAGTTTAAAATTTGGCAACACTACACACCACGGAGTGTCAGTGTCAAGAGTTTACGGAAGGTGAATCTGATACTCTGGGCCTGGGACCACTGTTAGACTGGACTAAGCATTTCTGAGCTCTAAGCATTTTATACTGCTAAAGTCACAACAGTAGCTGTAGTGAGAGACAGAAAGATTGACCAGGACAACGACACTGGCGTTAGCATTCAAGGGAGCACATTCAACACAGAGGGGATTTAATGATGGGATGACTCTGGTGCCACGTTCCATCTCATAATATTGCAGGCTACTGCCAAGCACTGCTTTAAAATTCTCCCCCAGACTTTATAATGAAATTATTGTTCAAAATTACAATAGGCTTGATATCTTCTCCGTTGTCCTCCCTCCATCCCTTCCCCGCAACCCAATTATCCTCAGTTGCTCTGAAATTCCTTATCTGGTTCTGGCCGAGTCCCATGACACCAGCTGACTGAGGCTCAGCTGACACGCTCTGGGCTCTGGGAGCTGTGTCCAGATCCCATCACTGAGGGCTCTGCCTTTGCCAAAGCCAAACTGGGCCGAAGGCAAGTCGATAATACTGAAACAAACTGATTTTGCTCAGGAGCATCAGGAACTCATGTCCAACTGCAAGATGCCCAACAAAAATGCAACCCAGCTGACTGGAGTAGAATCCTTTTGCACCATCTCGGGGAAAATGAGGCGTGGAAAAGTTTGCTCCGCGGCAGAACTTAGCTTCAGATGATTTTTCTTCTCTGATGAGCACGCTGAGATAGCCAAGGCACTGTTGTGTCACGCAGCACCTTGCACTGTGACCTGACTGGAGCTCTCCAAAACACAACTTTGAATGAGTAGCTACTCGGCAGTTATGTAAGCCACTTTTTTTTCTAGGATTATACAGTGACAAGGACTAAAAGGAGAATTGTGAAAGGCTGTTGTCCCCAGCTTGGTTTTGACTGAAGTGCTTTTTATCTCACTGCTTTCTGGGTGCTGGAGCTCATGTCAGGGACAGCTGACCAACTGTGCCACACATGCAAGGGTGGCTTTGGCCTGTTAAACCTTTGTTACCTGTACTTCGTATTTAGAAGTGTTCCAAAACAATGAATTCTTGACCCTAACCCCTCGAGTGCTCCATGCCAGTAGACTGCTGATGCACTGATACTGCCAGAAGGGAACCTAGGATTAAATTTTCCCTGCACAGCACCCCATCTAAAATGAATTAAAGCGAACTGTGAATCGCTCATAACTATCAGAATAAAAAATAACCCTTTTACTTCTTTTATTGCAGAAAAATTAAAAAAAAAAAAATAATCACTCTTACTCTGTGCCTCATTAAACACCTACGAAAGCCGTTATAAAGCCCTGAAGCTCCTACATGCTATTATGCGATGTGGTCATGAGACAAACCGCTCGACAAGGCGACACTCAGCCCAATTTCTCATTTTTCCCCAAGCACAGCTTCTGAACAAGGCCAGGATTTCTGCATGGACACAACAATCTATTAGTTTTTCCTGTCGAGGGCAAGATATTTGGGCATCTTACGGCAAAGCAGTAAGAGCTGCTCACAGCATGGGGAGTAAGTGCTACACTTGGTACTGCAGCCCCGCGCTGGGCAGGGTGATTTTCTTACAGCCATCTCTCTTTCTCCATGCTCTTCTTCAAGTCACTGACCCTGAGAGTTAGGCTAATAGAAACTGGCTCCCTCTCACATAAAATAAACAGCTCCAGTAATGATTTCCCAGCTGTTTGGTAATTTCAATATTTTTCTACTTCTAACCAAAATCTCTGGTTCCTATGGTAGGATGAAAAAGTCTCATTAGGTCATTGAGCGCTTCCAGCTATTACAGGATTACCCTCTGCGGTGTCTTCTAAACAACTTCTCCAGAAAACTTAAAACAGATTGTGAAAGATTATTTAATATTCAGGCTAACTTTTCCTTCATCTAGTTTAATGCCTAGACTCTTCAGCTTTGTCGGCAGCAGGAAATCTGAGATAGCACAGTAAAAACGGGAGCTGTTGATGGCTCTCACTACCCACAGTAGCACACTAAGACACACTTGTCCAAGCCTGCGTCTGGGTCATGAGAACTAGGAACTACATTGTGGCCCCACACAGACCCCTGCCTGTGCATGCAACAGCTCAGAGCCCCAGCTCTGCCATCATCGGGCTGCTTGATACAGCCCTGGCACCACCGGGCCCACACCAGCAGGTTCCTCCACCTCACTTGGTTTTACATCTAACACACTCGACACCGGCACCAGGCTCAGGGACACTATAGAAATAAATACAGCACGAAGTGTAGCAGGATTTGCTGGTAATTATGAATATCACTCTTAGCTGACTTGCTGCTACCGATTTCGTTCTTCTAATCTTTCAGTATTGGTCCCTCCAGCACTTTCATCGCTTCTGTACTTCCCCCACAAACCTCCTTAGCTCGTAGGCATCCTTCTGAAAGAGAGGAGTCCAGCGCTGTGCCTTGGCTAACTCTAGTCTCAGCTCACCACCTTCTGCAAAACCCGTTTCCCCAACCAACACTCCACAGAAACGTGCGCAGTATGAAAGAGGCTCCTTCGGGTTACAAACTCAGTTTGAGGTCAGGAAATGGCAGTGTTCAGGTTCTCACCTTTCCCCTTATCCTGCCCCAAACAGTACACACCCCTGCAAGGCCAAACGAGTTTTCAGGTTGGTCATTTTGCAAAACGTGCCTAGCTCGGGTCAGTGGGCAGATGTGTCGCAGTTGAATCTCCTGGTATTCACAGGCCTCGTCTTCAGTATTGTGCCGCGGTGAGAACACCAACAGTCAAGTGGGACTGTGCTGAGACAATCACAGTTATGAGCAGCTTTATCAAAACTGAACAACTCTTTTATCGCCTCCTGCAGCTGCAGCGCTCAGAAGTCAGGCAGAGACAAAATCAGAAAGGAAATACCTTTTGGGGCAGTGTAATGCCAACCCAGGAGAAGCACTGAACCAAGTAATGGCTAGCTTTTAATGAAATTATTTCATTACATAACCATTATTAACTTCTGCAGCCGCATAACTGTGTGATTAATCAAATCTAATGCCTTCAGTCAGAAAATGTTTATTGGTAGGGCTCAGGGAGAATTTTTCTATCTTATACAGGGTAGTACACTTGCTTCAGAGCATAAAGGGGCTTTTGCTTTCCTCTGAAGCATCAAGTGCTGACCACTGCCAGAGGCAAGACTGACGTCTGATTCAGTGCAGCAGCTTCTATGTAGAAATGAGATTCCAAGGACAGACAGAAAAGGGATGCTGCAGTCTCATTTTCCAACATACAGTCCAAGCATATATACATTCCTCTGTTGCTGAGCATGAACGGAGTAGATTGAAATGTCAGTAACACAGAGCTTTAAAGGGAAAAATGCAAAGGCCCTTGGATAGCTTTAATTTAGGAAATGCATTTAGATGAAAGGAATAGTTTTGGAAGTTAATTGCATTTTGGTCTGCCGTAAGACAGCTAATGACAAAACTTGCTTCTGACCTAACTCGTCAGCTGACATATTAGATGTCAGCGTTTAAAAGTCCTTCTTCAAACACCAGCATGATTCCAGTGATAGGCAGAGACATTCCCAGATATCCAGGCTCCTGACCCACAGGGGCAGAAACCTAACAAGAACGCTTGCTGGGAGTCTACATGGGTCTGAAAATTTCCCATTGTGTGGCCAAACTAAACCCTAATAACATTTCTTTTTCTCCAGCACCCTGAGATATGCAGGCTGGGGGCCAAGTTAAACAGATACTTTCAAGCTTCTCTCTGTCTCCACTGACGACTTTCATACCTCGCAAATTAGAAGCCAGAGCATCCATAGAATTGTCTGACACGAGTCAAAAGAACTGAGCAACAAAAAGAAAAATACATAAATAAACAGTGATGCAAAGTTGTGGTTCCATTGCTTATGCCAGGGAAGAATTTATCTCCAGAGAAAGTGTGTGTGTATAGAAAGGGACAGCTGCCAAATAGAGAGTATACAGTAGAAGTTTCCACTCATGTTTTTTTCTGGACAAAGAGGAAAAATTTAGATTATGAAAGCAGAGCCTGCTACATTTTTGTTGAAGCTCTGAGGGTTACTGTCTACTTTAGAATTTCTGCTTTGCCACTCAACGGGTTTGGTTTCAAAGCCTTGTGCAGGTCTAAAAGCACAGTAACATCAGCTTTAATCTAGAATCCCTGCCTTCCCATTTTAGAAGTCACAGAACCTTCACAGAACTTTACTCTAGACGTACGTGACACGGTGGGCTGGCTCTTACGACTCTGGAGTCCTGGGTTTGCTTCGTAGAGACAAAGCTGGAGATGCAAACATGCTATGGAAAGCCACCACAGCACGCTAACATCAGGCAGCTGGAAGCAGCCAGTCTTCCATTGCAGCCGATTAGAGTTGCAGCTGTTTGGTGTGTCTGAATTTGGGTGAACTGCTCAGCTCCTGGCTGAGAATGACCAGCTTCATGGACTATGATACCCAGAGCATCACCTTCTCCACACACTCCCCCGAGAAGAGAACTAGAGGGATAGATAATTTACAGGTGGACCCTTCAGGCTCTTCAGTGTGGTTGTGCGCAGATCATAAACCAGTGTTCTGCTCTAGCCAACGCACTGCACGCTCACGACCTTTCCAGAATTAGCAACATTTCAAGTGAAGATACTGAAACTAGTTTTGTCAGCCAGACCGAGAATATCTGCAGCTTGTGTGAAAATTGATGCGTTTGAGAGGTTCCAGATTCAGAGGCAAGATAACACAACTTCTGAAGTCATAGCAGCATAACCTAGCGGGACATATTTACCCTTTCATAGTTGAAAGGAGCTGGGTCTACCGTATATTACAATTCTGTCACGCCAGGCATCAAACTGTATCTGTCTCTTAGCTCTTGTTTTGTTTCCTGGAGCAGGAACTGGCTTTGCTTTCTTTCTAAAGCAGCACACTCTGCATCCATCATCAACTGTTGGGGACTGTAAGCACTGCAGCAGTGCAAATAAAACAAGTGTAATGAATTATATATACAATTATTTGTTGAACTGTTGATTACTCAGATGTGGTTTAGGGTCGTGAGTGCTGCCTGATTTTAAACTCTCCCAGGCACGTGCATGAGTCATTCTGAATTGAGACAGAAGCAATGCCATAACCAGTCTGTGAGTGAGGCTTATCCCAAAGAAACGCATGTTACAGGCCCCTAAGCAAAGTGGAGAAGCTCAAAAGCCATCCTCACATTGGGATCCTTTTGAGAACCAACCCGAAATTATCCAGACCTCTTCCAATGAATTCCTCAGATGGAAGAAACCAGGCTTAACAGAACATTATTTTTAAGGCAGCCTATGTCAGACAGTACCTTTTTTTTTCTCCAAAACGCTTGCTGTTCCTCGAGGTCACCTTGTGATACAAATCCTCTCCAGGGTTTCCTACTTTTAACATTGAGGTTGCTCCATGTGATAGAAGTTGTTTGTCTCCCACTGCCTCCATCACCTATAATAAGGGAAGACAGCAGAAAATGAAAGCTGTCTGTCTTTAATAGCATCAGTTACAGGCCAGCAGTCATAATGTTAAAAAGCGCTGCCCTTCAGCAGCGTACTGCTCAGTAACTTTAAAGGGCTAGAGAATACAAGAGAGATTTTGTCCTACGCTGCAAGAGCGTGTTCAACACACACTCTTGCTTTCCGTATCGTTTTACATTAGAGTCTGTCATAGATTATCCATTATTTCATCCTTTATTATACTTAAAGAAAAGTCATAGCCTTCAGTTCTGCTTTTAGAAAAGTCAGATTTTTACTGACCTGTGTCAGAACAATGAGAGAGAATAGTATTGTCTGTACAGGAGAGGTGCATTTATAACTAAGACATGTATAGTGCACTGAGATGTGGTAAGCTAAAAAGGTAAGGCAACAGGACTCCTGGATTTACTCCCAAATTGACTTTTAAAACATCCAGTTATTTGAAATACCTCATTCAGTTCCCTTATCCAACCTGTATAATGTTACTGTCTTACAGGATGCTGCAAGACTGACATGCTTTATATATATATATATATATATATTTACTTTTTTAAAACAATTTTGGCCATTAATTACACACAGAGAGAAAACCTTACAGAGACAGGGTCAATATATCATACTATTTGTTCTCAACAGGCGGAGAGCTGTCAGCAAGAGCAAAGAGTCCATCTTATCTGATCACGAGCGTGAGGCTGTCAAATACCAGCCAGCAGTACAGGTAGAAGAGGACACCATGGACTTCACACTGGAAGACTCTGTTCTCCTTCCTATGGATCCCAACCTGGAATGCCACAGCCCACCTCCAGATTACAACTCCGTCATTCACTACTCGGCCCCTCCAGTGTAAACAGCCCAGCCCGACACAGGGCACCTTGCCCCTCTCAACCACACGAGATTCCTACGCGCCTCCACGCCCGGACAAAGAGGCCGGGTAAAACCAGAAGGGAAACCTGACAGGACAATGGTCCATACGTTTCTTCTGGCACACCTCTGATGTGAATGGAAACATTTTAAGAGCCTCCTCTTTGCTATCTTTAAAGGCCAATTGCAACAGAGGCAGTAAATTAAAGTTCTATCAGAATCATAACTAGGAGCTGTAACCCAGAACTGCTTCCACTCCTCCCT
This sequence comes from Leptosomus discolor, assembly GCF_034619465.1. Taxonomy (NCBI): domain Eukaryota; kingdom Metazoa; phylum Chordata; class Aves; order Leptosomiformes; family Leptosomidae; genus Leptosomus; species Leptosomus discolor. The sequence goes on along the minus strand of NC_141399.1, from coordinate 47,279,001 downwards.
CCCCTAGCTGGGGCTCTTCATTGGCATTTGCAGATTTACAGGTTCCTTCACGCACATTTTACTCCGTAAGAGTCACCAAGAGTCATGTCAAGTTAGTTGTGGGAACAAGATTCATTCTACTGGTCCCGCGCGCATCCTGCAGGGATCGTTTCATACGATGCTGTAAGGGATCGGTCGAAAACTGCCGCCACACACCCTCACGGTTTGGTTTTGGAGAAAATCCAAAACTGAAACATCATTCTTAACTCGGGATCTCACCTTCTGCAAGTATTTCGGAAATATTTTGAAATCCAAAATATTCTGGTTACAATTTGTGATGTAACAATTTCCACTGCCTACGGGATACGCTCCTAAAAACGACAGGGCACAGGGAAAGCAGACAGCGCTCGTGTACCAAGAGGCAGGCTGGTCTTTCGGGCCACCAGGGCACACAGCAGGGTTAGATCTGTTTCCCCGTGTTCTCTCCTTGCTCAAACAGTAACGCATCTGGCACACACGCAATAGGGAACCTCGGTGGAGGTGCATCTATAATGATTGCAAGGCAAAGGCACTGACTTAAACAAGAACCGTCTTAAGCTTAAACAGACGGGATTTCCCAGCGCACACGCACATGTTTGTGTGAACGTGCATAAAATACTCACGAACAACACCAGAGTTACAGATAAACGCACACACCCCCTTGAGGCACCAGCAGGGTAGCAGCATTTTTATGTTTCCTTTCTGCATGCAGAAAAAATACTAAAAAAAAAAAAAGCAAAAAAAAAAAGCATTTCCTTTGGATTCTGGGGCAGATGCCCAGCAGTCTGATCCCGGGAATACAAGCCCGTGCTAAACCGTAAGCATATGTGACACATACTTGTCTCTGACTGTCTTGCCAAGGTAAATACTGGTATGATATGCAATGCCCTCTGCATCTAAAGCCTTCATGGGTTCATGGTAACTCAAAGCTTGTTTTCCAGCCTAATAACGCAGGACTGAACGGATCACAAATTCCCACATCTGAGACATTCGCAGTGCGTTGCCCCCTGCCCAAAAGCTGTGCGTGGCAGGGACCGTTGGTCTGCAAGTATGTACACCCCACGTCCCACGCGCACCCCAGGCCTACTCACAACAACTTCAAAAATAAGCAAATAATCCTTGTCATTTAATGTGCTAGGTAACAATCCGAGTTGACTTTAGAAACCTAGGAAAGGGAAAGGTATCTAGGTTGCAAGTAGAAAAAGCCAGGGTGAGGAAGACGTTCGTTGACGGTCAAGGCCACAACCTCCTAAGCTACAAACTAGATCTGTAAATGACCCTCTGGGCAGTTTCTTCCAAGGTCTGCACAACCCTCTTCTTCTTAGATTTGGCACTGATTTGACTTCTTCAGAGAAAAAGAATTTTTCTTCATGATTACAAACCAAAGGACAAAAAAATTAATCCAACACTTGCAAAACAATTACATTACCTTGGGGAAGACAGCCTAAGCACCCCCACGGCAGCGAAGCAGACGTTTCTGGACGATCAGTTACGGTCGGTTACGTTGAAGTAAACACAAACAAGCCTCAGGTATTATCAAAGGGGGAAGCGAATCTCCAAACCCCGTACCACGTTAACTGTGAATGCTAAAGCATCTGAAGTATTCGCTCCTGGGAACTGCACTTCTCCTTGACTTCAGATTCAATGTTTTAAGGAAATCACCTGCAGTAACCCACGAGCCCCTTGTTCATAGTGGACCTGCTAGATAGCTGTGGTCTGTAGTCGCTTTCTGGTCATTTTTGCACTTCTTTGTATTTCAGTATCTATGTATTAAGTAAAGCTGGTCATATAACAGAAGAAACTACTGGGAAAGAACTCATCTGATGAGCCCCAGAAAGCTCATTGGATCGGTTTTTCATCAAACAGTAAATTAACAATCTATAGCTCTGAGCAAATAATCCATCACTTCTTTTGGAAATAATTTATTCATGAGGCAAACAGAAAAAAAGGTGCAGTTCGTCTGGCTCTGCTGTTAACGGCATCAGTGTGAGCTGGTTTGTCATTGTGCCTTGTTCTGTAGGGTAAGAAAATAACAATGTTTAAAATCCTTTGCTTATAAACTTTAAAATAAGTACATATAGGGAAAAAAAAAAACCTGCAAGTATGCTCTCTATTTTGAAAAAGAATGGGAAACACTGCTGGGTGAACTGTCTGCTTCTGAGAGAGCTGCGTGTATCATCTTCCCACTTTGACAAGGAGGAACTGTAGAGGCTTCTCTGAGAGCAGAGGAGCACGAAGCTCGTTTCCCGAGTGGGACCCGAGTGGACGGAGCACTGGTAGCCAGGTCCCTTGCTGGCTCTCCGTAACGTACACCAGCCTTCCCGCATCGCATGGGATGATGTGAGAACCGAGTGCAGGCTCGAGTGCTCAAGACACACCTTAAAACACTGGTTGCATTGACAGTCCCCGAAAAACTGAGGGCTCCTCTGCAGCGGCGAAACCAAGAGCCGCCTTGAGCAGTATCGATGGCCACTTCTCCAGAGAGCAGATACCCTCCGAACCCACGGCAACGGCCTTCGAGTGTTCTGGAAATGGCAAGTGACTGATGTTTGGGCAGCTGTGTTTCCAATGTTTATTTTGAGTGGAAGATTTTTTCCTCCTTATAGTAGATGTAACAAGCAAAAGTATTGCCTGAAAAGTATTATTGAACATATGTCTTCTATTTTATTTACTAATATTTTGTTTGTCCTTTTCTCTCCTCCCTTAATTTAATTATTGTTCTTTTCTTACAACAATGTATATAGTTTACCCAGTAGAAACAAATATAGTGATTCATTTATATGGTAAAATTTGTAACGTTTTAGTCAAAAGAGAAAGAGATACCCAGACATAACAGAGTTAAGTATTGTTACTAAACATTTCACTAACGCTTGCAGGCCAGGCTCCAGTTTACAGTACTCGACTAGTGCCACTTCACAGCAGTTCTCTTCTTGGCTGCGAGTATCTCTGGCTCTCACTTACTCTCCACGTTATTTAGTTTCAGTTAGGAAATAGGGATCTGGAGGAATCTGGCAGGTTTATCTCATTCCTGGAAGTGTCACCATGCAGCTCATGGTAAAGGCAAGGAACTTGCACTGCTCCGTTTTAACGGAAGGCTGGTGTATCGGCTAGAGGATCAGAAGGGGCCAAATTGTTTAAATGATGTAATGTTTATTATTTTTTCAGACTTCTCAGGGATTCTTACTCAACTCCTGTCAGCCACCTGCTTTATCTAACCTGACTGAGCTCAACGGTATCTGGTATTAACGCGTACCTTTGTTTTCTTTAACGGTGCTCGCTCCTACTGGCTTTGTCCTCTTGTAACCCCAGAGAATTAGGGCGAAGGAACTCAGAAATGTGTTGTCTTCTCTCCAACAATCACCTGCCACGCAGGTGCCCAAGGATAAGTGCCTTCACCTGCATGTTATTGTTCAGGCTGGTGTTTTGAACAGTCTGGTTTCCCACCTCCTCTTTGCTCTACTTTTTATCTATTTCTTGATATTTGTTCTTCACAGTCCCTTTGGATCGCTTTTCTCTGCCTTTAGAATAAGATCAGGTATAGGACTCATTTCCCTCTGCTATTTCCTGCATATTCTGTGCTTGCAGAGGCTGAAGTAGATGACTTAAAGCAAGCTTTTTTCACACTGAAATTTTTTCCCATATAGGCAAGGAAAATTAGTTTCTATTGGTTCATCTGGAAGCCTCTCTGTATCTTTCCTTAAACGAGAGACACTTTTTAATCAACTGATTTTTCAGTATTGGTATCTGGAGCAAAATGAAGGTTGGCGACTATCTATGTCAGCCTCATCTTTCTCCTAATCCTTTCTTAAACAATGAGGTTGTTCTTAGGTTCTTCCAAGTTATCCTCACAAGAAGGGTGTCCTAACCAGGATGCTGAGCCCACACCTTCTACTCAGGATATCAAGGAAGGTCAGGTAAAAACCTAAAGCCTGAGTAACAGGTTCAGACAAAACCAGTGACATTTGAACGCACGGAACGCTGAAGATGTACACTTCTAGGGCTGCCAACAGGCACAAACTGCTCTGCCTAAGATGTCCCACTAACACAAAGAGCACTTTCCAGTCAGCCTGCTTGGAGGCTGCCTAGGGAAACCCAGAGTGTCCAGGCACTTCTCCCTTTGCATTCACCCTCTGGTGTACTGTAGGAATGTTAGTCGGCATGTGAGCCTGTAACTGGCCGCTCCACAGTTTGTGACTGATCTTCTCAGTGATCCTTCGTGCTGAGCATTGGCACTGCCTTGTCACACCCTATCTCGCTTCATGAACTTGACCTGGCCCTATTCCAGCTGTAAGCACGTGGTCTTGGGTCAATGGTCTCTAGCTCCCATCAGCATGAATGGGACAACACTGGGAAACATTTGCTGGGAAACATCATTAGCGAACAGCTACATAACAAGGTAAAACATTATTGGGTTTTCCTGAGCACGGGAATTAACCAGGATCAGTATCATACTCAGAGATCGGCCAATAATTGATCATAAAGTGAATGGAAAATACAGAAGGCAGCAATAATTCTTTTGTCCTTCCCTGCAAATAGCAATGGCCAAACCCTGGGATCCATTTTCCTGGTTTATACTATGACACAAAAAAAACCAGAAAGAATTTTGCCAAAGTAATGACACCAGCACCATCTTCCACAAGTAAAATTCAGGGAGGACTTCTGGATTTGACCCTACCGAAAGTCAATGTGAGTGTTGAGCCCAAGCACTGGCTGGTTGGTTTGACACGTGTTGTTTTCATTCTGTGTTAACCTAGAAAAGAAAAACTTGCTGGATTGGGTTATTTGAGACCCCAAGCAAACTCGATGCTGCATGGAGGCCATGGTTACAGGAAGATTGGTGTGGTATGCACTGAGCAGTGTCCCACTGTCCTGCCTAATCCTCCTCTGCCACAAGAGCCAGCACCTCCTTAGTACTCAATTCATTTTTCCTTAGACCTTGAGTTGTCAAAGCAGCTAATGAAAACTGGGAGAACCCAGTAACTTGGGACTTAAAGAAAATAAACTAAGTGCCACGCAACGCTCAAAACACTAAGGAATGTTTGTCTGCCATGTTCCCGTCTGTCTGAAGAATGTATGCACTGAAAACAATGCTTTCTTATGTAGTAAAAAATTGTACTGTATCTATTAACCAAAAAATAAAAAGATTCTATATTTATACAGCCCAGGGCTCCTTTGTGTCATCTCTTGGCTTGAAAAGCGTTGTCCTTGAAGCAGAATATAAATAAATAATGCAACAGTTTTGAGAGATTTTTGCAAGGCATAGATCTCATTAATTTCTACAGGGGGTTCAAAACTCAGGACAGAAGCCTGCCACACTGTCATTGCTCAGAGGTATCTAAACACTGCATTTGCTTAAAAGATTCACAGATCTCATAAAATGCTGGCCCAGTTTGCTGGAGAAATACACAAATCTAGCTGCCGCCAAGAACAGTCCATGAAGCAGAGAGACTGCTGTCTTGTGAAATTTAAAAAATCAATCAATCAATCAATCAATCAATGGGACTGAGATGGAAGAGAGAATCAGAACTCCGCATTCTAAACAAGACCCGTGTTCACCAAACCGTGTAAGTACGCAAGTCTGTGAAGATAATTTGCAGACCACGGTAGCATCTGGGGGTTGTTCAGATTCAAAATTCCAGAAATTCTGTTTCACTGATCTTACCATAACATTCTAAAAAGAACACAATTAAATAAATATTTCTCAATACACAGCCACAACGATGTTATTGAATTCTCATTTGAATAAGCTCTGCACTGTTGAAAAACTGAATATTCCATGCTCTTATTTCGTAGTTAAGGTCTAACATTTAGAAGGCTGAGGAAAAAACCCTCCCAACATGCAGCAGGCATGCCATTTTTCTTACCAGCTGGCTAATCTTTCTGAAATACTATTTCCCCCATTCTTCTCCCCATTTTGGTGGCACAGCGGGTAGCTACTGGCAGAAAAAATATGAGAACTTTGCAGATTTTTACAGACTGATAAATATCAGTTTCTACTTATGTCTTAAAATAAATACTGTTATTAATAAAGAAAGTGTGTTAGAGTTTCAGGGCCATTCTTCCATTAGCACAGTCTTAAAAGCTACTGGTCTGTGTATTTTGCTAGTCACATTAAAAACTATGAAGCACTCAAGTCACTTCAAACATTTTAGCTTCTCTTCATTCCCTGTTCCAAACAGTCCTAGAAATAAGTGTCTAAATTATACATGTCATTTGAAATGTAGCAATCTCCTTTCATCCACATAATGAGCAAGAACATTCTTCTCTGTAAACTATAAAATGTTTTAGTTTCTTATATAACACATGAGTCATCGCACACCAGGCAATATAGAGTCTCCTTTACGGGGAAACTAATGTATTAAATGGTGGAAGGAAAATATACAAAATTAACTCTGATTTGCTTTTAGCACAAAACGTGAATTATTAATCACATACAGCTTGAGTTACACTTGTGGAAGGTACTCTGTTATGGCACGCCCTGGGAGAGAATTTTGGGAAAAAAAGTACCACACTAGCCATTTAGAAATGTAAGGTTTTCTCTTAGGTCTTGGCCAGAGTACATAACTTCACTGTCCCTTACTTTTGGCATATATGATGTAAAAGATTTTTGGTTTTACAGCAGCAGCAGCATGTAGAGATGAAGACCAGAAGATCACAGTCTAAAGTATTGAAACTTGGTGGTTTGAGGTGGCAAACACCCAACAAGAAAACAGGGACTAGCAAGAGAAAGATGTAGAAGTGAGATAAACAGATTTTGTGGCGGTCACGTTAGAAAGCCGAGAAGAGAATCCCGCTGATTTCCAGTCAGGTCCTTTTTCCTTCCTCCCATAACGCGACTTAACTTAGGAGGCTTTGTAAAGTGCAAAGGCTTCGAAAGAGCGGAAAATACTGTTAATTTTATATACCTTGTACACAGTGAGGCCCTTCAGCAGGAGGTAACAATTTTGTCTCTAAATCTGTGAAGCAGCCCGCGACTTTCACAGCTCCCGGTACACATTTCATGGCTGGCTATGGCCTGCTTGAAGCGGCAGACCGAACATCCCCTGCTGACTGTGCTGTTATGACCTTGCTCTGCCTACAGAGCAGATGAAGCCCTACAAGACCACAAATATAACCATTACTTTTAACCGTCCTGAAGTCAGTTATGACAAGTCGCAATTGTTATTCCAGCCTGACGAGTTAGTATTCATTAAAACTTAGAGAGGAGAAACTATTCTCTGTAAACCGCTTCCTTCTACAGGGACTTAGGAAACAGAACGCAGCAAATCACGGTTCTGGCAGTTCACTCCATCTTTTCTCATCCGCACTGATGCACAAAGTGAGACCTGTCTGTTCCTTTCCTCACTGCAAAGTCAGGGAGTACCTACTCTGTATCTGCACAAATCACAAGGGCAGAGTAACAGGGATTCTAAATATCCCCATTCCCTATGTTTTCAAGTGGCCTTTTGAGATAGGGCTGTTGCTCCCAGGAAGCAATAGGACTGAAGGGTGTTTCAAAATATAAGCTGTCATAAAATCAAATGCCAAATGTCAAGGTAATGAAATTAATGAGAAGAGCCTCCCAAATTCTTCCTATGCATTTGTCACTGACGATACTTAGTCTGAATACACGCTCTACACAGATTCCCTTGGGTCTGAATCTAGCCTGTTCTTCACTGAGAAGGAATAATACCCAACAAAGAAGAAATATTTCCTGACGGTTTAAGCTGTGCACCTTCTAGGTCCAGACATTTCTCTTCAGAGCGTGGGTTGCCCACAGAGGAGATATAGAGGCGGAGTTAGTCTGTCGGCCCTTCGCTGGCCAGCGAGCGTACGTAAGTAGTTTTAGTTGAAAGGAGAACGTACAACATGCCATGAAAAACAAGGAATGCATGTACCCCAACGTAGGCAAACACAACTGTGTGTCTTCCTTCAGGGGGGCTTAACAGCAGCCCCACATGCCTACGATGAGGCTGTCAAGAAGGAAGAGCCAGACTCTTCATGGTGGTACCTGGCAGGAGGATGAGAAATGAGAGAGAAATTGGAATAAGAGAGGTGCAGACAGGGACACGCAAAGGAACTTTTTTCTCCATGACAACAGACAACTCGGAGAGGCCCAGACCCTGCTCTGTGCAGGAGGATGCCTACACACCTCTTGAGGTCCTTTCCAACCTGAATTATCCTACGATCAAGTCTGACTCATTGTTTTGTTCTAACGTTTGCCTACGCAGTCCAGTAACCAGCATGAGACCTCCACGCCGCAGAGGCGCAGCCTCTCAAAGCACTAGTGACCAGTTAGAGATCGGGTGAGTGATTCCCCTTGAGCCTCAGCAGAGCTCTGGGAATCACAGGTAAAGTGGCACCTGCCAACAGTGAGGGACTTTGTCTGCGTCAGATCAAACGATGTGGCCACGCTGATCTCGCATACAGCAGTGAAATGCCATTCCTGCACACAGGTAAGCTTGCTTCTCTAAGAAAACTCACTGGTGATTTTATCTTATGGCTTCACGTACGCATTTCTGCCTTTTGTTTTTCCTTAGTGCTACTCCACTTCACTTGCCACATAACAAACAGCACTCGGTGTTCTCCCATACCATAATTTAACCATTTATCACACCTAAACAGTGACACTAGTCATTAGCTAATCACGTCCACTATATTAACTGTGGACTGCTGGTTTCCATGAACTTCTTTCAGGGTCACATTCTTACCATAATCCTGCGGAAGGACAAGTCCCCAAAATCAAATCAGATTTCTAACATCATTATAGGAAGTGTTTAAAGGTCTTCTTTGCACGTGAAGCAGGAATTTAATTTCTTCCAGGTCACACAGGGGAAAGAGGACCATGCATCTGTCAGTAATAACACACTGTTCCTTGACTGAGTTAGATATGATCAGAGTGTTTCTTTTTCCACAAATTTTTCTTTTCACAGTTATTACTGTGAAAACATTGTCATTTATACCTTTTCTCTTTTGTCCTTCTTTCTTTCACCGTAACATTGCTAGAGAAAAATTCAAACCTGCAGCAGGGAAGGTAAAAAGACCAATAGCATAATGAAGTCTTTGTTTTCCCACTGAACGAAAAAAAAATTAGCCCTGCAACTCCCATATGTAGGCCTGTGCCTTCTGCCCTTCCATGATGCTGTAGACGAGCAATATTCACATGACTTTTTAAAGCCAGGAGTAGACACTTGGTGATCTTCAGGGCCAACAGAATAAACCTGGGCATCTCTGGACACTCTCCTTGGAGTAGCAGTTGTTTATTTTTAAGCTGGACCATTGTCACAGTGAATTCCTCAAAAACTCAAAGGTTAATTTGCTTTTCATAACTATGCATTTAAAAAAAAAAAAAAACACAAGAACTTTATTCTTTCCTGGGAGAGTTTTGACCTTTTATTCATGTATATTTTTCAAATCCTGTCTTCCACTGTTTACGCCCCAAGCTAGAATGTCACAAGCCATCTTAGCACGGAGCAGAACTACAAAGACAAGCGGGGGTAAGGCAAGGAGAGCAGGTGGAAGAGGGTGAGACTCATGAATGTGGTGGATCAAGGTACTGGGCTTCCTTGATCATGTCTACTAAAACACCTGGGATGTACAGAATTACTTTCCTCTCTTGCCCCACAGCTTCTGAAACAAGCCACAAGCCATCCTCATGATACAATGCCAAGACAGAAGCGTAACGTGACTTCACGACCCCATGAAAGAAGGCTAGGGCGGTGGATCGAAGCCAAAGCATTATCTCCCCAAGCACTGAATCAGCTAGATCAAAATCTGAACGTCACAACTGACTTCGTGTCTCTCTGATGGACTGTTTCTGAACTCCACGCTGCACTGGAGGTTACATCAATAATTCCTCCTATTGTCATGAGGACTCATAAAAGGATCACACCATTGCTCTGACACCTATTGACTCAGCATCCCTCCGCTGCTGAATGATATTTTTGTCTGTGCTGGTGCAACTCTGTTTTGCCTTGATGCTAATCTTTCAATTTGTGAGATCCCAGATGCCTTCAGGATTTTGTAATAAACGGGACATGGCAACAGACTGCGAAGAAAAAAAACTGAAGTCGTCTTCATCTTCGTTCCTTCCCTTTGTACCATTATTTCCTTCCAGAAAGGAAAAGCTAGGAATTGAGAAGAAAATATGTGCTCTCCAAATGATGCTAAGGACAGTTTTGGAGGTGACCGTGATGGACTACTTCTCTCTGTTTTGTGAGTAAAGTACCCGCTTCTCACTGGTGCCAGGTCCTGCCCTGCTGCATCAAACCTCCTTAAGGGAACTTCCACCCAAACACAGAGAAGCACCGGCTCTGCAGTTCTCCACGCCGTGTCTCTGACAGCCTACATACATTTCAGTCAAGGGAAGAAAGAACATCCCCAGTTGATAAAGACAGGAAGCGAGATCGCAGAGGTACCCAAGAACAAATTTTACTTATTCAAAGTACAGCCAGAAATTTTCTCTGGACTTGAGCAAAGCACAGCTCTTTAAGCAAAAAACATGATGTAATACTGCCCTAAATCATGCTAAGTAGCTCCCTCCTCCTAACATTATCTCCAGAGTGGTACAATTAACAATAATCTGTTTCCTCAGACTTCAGTGAGCATTTAGGTGCCAGGGAGTGTTTTAGTTAAGCGGGACTAACGCCCATCTTTTTTTCTGTTTTAACCCCATTCAGTAAAGAGCAACATCTTTAATAGGTTTAAATACTAACTACTAACTGAATAGTCCACCAGCAAAAAGAGAAGTGGAACAGAGTACACAACCCTGTTCATGCTGCCCTCTTCCAGTCTGATATAACGGGAAAAGACCTGAAGAGGGAAAGTAAGTATTCACGGTAGCTTGAAAACCCATGCAAAGGCAGAAGAATCTTGGTACCGGGGCTCTTAATAAATTTTGCTTGCATCAAGGATTTAGTTAAGTCCCCCCAACACCTAACAAACCCTGATACCTGGATTAGCGTATAGTCAGACCACTGGATTCTCTCAGATTTAGTTCACAATTTGCCCTTCAGAAAATTCACTCCTTTTCTGTTCCTGTGCAAAGTGCTCCGCCACAGGGCTACAGAAAAAGGGATGTCCTCTGACGTGAAACCCAGAAACATCTCCCAGCTATTTCCTCAGCTGAGTGTTCCCTTCTGTTTTGGTCCTCCCCTTCCAACAGCAGGGCCTTCAACTGAAACTGATGGCAGAAGTTTCCCAGTGCTGGCCAAGGGTAGCGGAAAGTACTCAAGAGCGGTTCAGAGGCGAGTACACACGAACAGAACCAGAGCAATGTTCCTGTTGTACTGTGGGAAAGTAAGAGGACAGCAACTAAACTACAAAAATAAACCAAACCAAATCACAAACCCAACCAAAAAACACATTCATGTGAACATATTTACAAGCAAGTGGCGACTAAAGCTTTTTAGTTTGCGGGGATCTCTATGGAAAACGCTGTAGCAGGCTTGTGCATGGATGCGAATGGACAGCACAACAACGGTCCAAGGGACAGGGCACAAAACCAGAGCAGTACAGGGTATTCCATACCAAGACAACATTAACATAACAAGACTGTCCAGCAAGTGGTGACCAACTTGTCACACATCAGAAGACAAGAAAGAAAGACCATTCGTCTTGTCTCGAGAGACCCTGTTTCAGGCTCACTCCAAGTCCTCCCCTGCCCATCTCCACAAACTCAGGGATGGTCAGTGAAATCCCTACCAAGGGGCACTCGCTGGTGCATCATTATATGTCGCAGTTTGGCACGGACTTTATCCACTTTCCACAGGATCTCGCTGTTCATTTTTTTTAAAGGCCAGACAAACACTTGACAGTGTTCTCAGGCACATGCCAATTCAGGCTGAGTGCAACAAGAGTCACACAGGGGAAGACTACACAGTCCTTTACACGGTAATGACTGGTTTTTCTGTTTTCCAACATACAACATGCAAATATTTTTGTCTTGATAACGAATAACTAAGTTTCGTTCTGTTCTGTAGAATATTGTTCTCCCAAGACCTGAATTATACCACCACAGCATGCCACTACTAAGGCAAAACAACAAAGAAAGGTTTAAGTGAGATTTATAAAGCTCTGATAGGGATGGACCCTGTTATCCCCAATGTAAATCGTATCCCTGTTACGTACCATAACACTTAATAACAAAGAAGCTTAAACTCCATCTCTGCCTGTCTGTATTCTGTAAATCCAAATAATGGAAGACCGAGTACTTGATGGCAAGTATCTGATCAGCACCCATTGAGTAGATCTCTGCCTCCAAAAAAACTATCTCTGCAGTCATTTTGGTCCTTGAAAACGCCAGCATAAACATGGAAAATGCAAGCTGAGCCCCGATCTTCTTGCCAGTGTTGTTTCTGGTTCTGGGGAGGTGAGCACCTTCTCTAAAGTATATGGCAAGATCACAACCAGAGGAAGACTAAAGACATCAAAACGAAGCAGAGCATTAGACCATTTCATTACTCTAGTTCCCTGCCATGTATTTGGGGGTTTAGGAAATTCAAACCAAATGACTATGCAGGGAGCACACTTGATTTGCTTTAAAGGCAGACAAAGTCTGCAAATCATTTTGTAAGCACAGTACAAGTTATGTCAAAATATGTGAAAAATGCCCAGCAAAGGACAGCATAAATCCCAAGAGGGATTCAAGACCCTCCCTTTGTTTTTGAAGACTCTTCAATGGAAGCCTGAAATCTTGGAAGAAATACTGTATAGGCTGCATTTCATGGGAGTGTATTTGCTGGTGTTTATATTCCCACACTTCAGATATCATCTCACCATTCCCAGTTACTCCATTTGGGTTGGGTTAGGTCTTAGCTCTGGAGGGATCAGGCATATTTTTGGTTATTACTAATAGCTAAAAGATCCTCTCCTGAACTGTGCTGATATGTCAAGCAAGTAAACTATGTTTAATACATAATCTGTATTCACAAAACAAACAAAAAACTCCAACAAAACAACAATGACCAAAAAACAACAGGCACAGAAAAGTTTAGGTTAGGGAAGACCTAGACCAAGGACAGTCCATCCACGGCACAGGTGGCCTTTGGAACAGGTACAAACCAAGCCTTCAAAATACTGTCACTTCTGATGTGCAGGGAAGTTAAAACGCCTGAGGGCTATTGCAAAAGCAATGAACCACCAGAAAACCTTTTAGTCTCAAAGAGCCCCAAGTTGAAGAGACAGAAGGTGAAATCACACTTGAGCAGTGCTACCGCTCCAAAGCACGACAAGCAGGACAAAGGGCCGCAGCAGAGCCCAGCCAGGTCCCCATCTGCCTCCATTTTTTTTCTGAGGCCATAAGAGGCTCCTAGCAAGCTTCTAGCAAAGTCTCAGGCATTTGTGCAGCCGGTTATGTCTTTTCACCATCAAGATGTCACGATGAAGTCATACCGAAACGAAATTATGAAAATGACATTGCAGAGAGACAATTGGAATCAGGTTGGCAAAATTAATTCTTTTATATAGAAAGTAAAAGCTCTAAACTAGAATTTTTGGCATGGGATGACAAAGCCATAAAGGAAAGTGTTCTTTTTCCAGCATGGTTATATACTTAGGAGGAAATGAGTATAAGATATATTCCAGATAAAGAAAAACTCTCATAAAAGGAAGAACTCCTCAGTATTGTACTTTTATTTAAAAATCTAAGTCCCAAAAAGTGACGTGAAGCATCATATGAAATATTTCTAGTATGAAAGAACATCTCCCAGACAACTAAAAGAAGTTTGTCATATATGCCTGCAAAGAACGCTTGTTAGGACTCTATTTTAATGAGGGATGAAAGAGATTGCACAGACAGTCAATGAAATTTTAACACAGCTTCAATATTTACATTTACTGGTGAGCATAATTTGCTCACAGAAAGATCGAAAATGGAATAATGACACTTCATATTTCAATATTTTTGTTTGCCACACAGCTAAAAATGTGTATACATTTGCAAAATCATTTCAATCTATCATCACCGGCTCGTGTGTCTGACGGAGCTGAGAAAACATGTAGAAACGATGAAAATCAGTAAAACGTCAAGTTTGATCAATTCAGAGTAGACATTACTTGTAAAGATGAAGCACTCATAGTCCCAAGACAGACAAATGACCACAGTTCTTTACTGGGAAAGTTTTTGGTTACGGATTTATTAAATTGCTAAGACTTCTGTAGTTTTGTAGATGAAAGAGCCCGTGGATGGGATAGTTTGGTTTTAGTTGTGTTAGTTGATGTCTGTGAGAGAACAAGTCCTTTAAAAAAGACTTGCAGAAGGCAAATAAATATGTGCTGAATTTTTTATTTTTTGAGAAAATGACGTTAAAATCTTGAAGTCTTTAGGACTGAAAAGCCATAAAGAGAACTGAATAACTGACCTTTTTTTTTTTTTTTTCTTTTTGGAATATGTGTAAGGTTTCATCTCAACCACTTCAATGCACATTAAAGGGAAAGATAGTCCCTTTGTATACACTTCGGTTGAACTATCTGCCTTCTGACAAGACAGACTCAAATATCTGCCACACAATAGCTTGGCCCACTTCATTTAAAACAGCTGAGAAATTATACTAGCAGGGATGCAAACTATGAGAAATGCCGAAATACAATTCCCTTTCTGTTAGACTCATTTGAGTGTTGATAGAAAGATTTTAAGGCATTAAAGAGCCCTGTGATCTTGTGTCAGTCTTCTTCCCCACAGCTCTGCCGCAGATGTTGACAATTACTCCCCGGATTTACAGCTGGAACGAGAGAAGCCAATTCAGACTGGGGGAAATTCACTCAAGTCTGCATATAATGTTATTGATCCAGGATGTGCCACCATTCTGGAAGTTCCTCCCTTAAAACAGATTTTCCTCAGATCTAATACCTTGCTTTTTAGTGTTTGAATAGATTTTGGTCATTTATGAGCATTTCTTGCTGACTGATCTTCTTTGCAACAAGGTCATGGCAAAGATGAATCCAAGAGCCAGCTACAATGTGAGAGAATATTTCAAAACTCCACTAAACCACCACCGTAATGTCCTGTTTACAATCATTTGCTGTTAATTACAGTGAAGAACTACGTCTCACTGTAGTTGCAGACATTTTACTGGTAACACTTGTTCCAATCGTGAAGTAGCACGGGATATTCATCCCATTTAACTTTTACTTTTATTCTTTCAGGCAAAGAGTGTTGAATGCTTATATAACTAGGAAACAAAACTGACCTTCTCTGCCAAACATTACAAGTCAGTATCTCTTTCTAGCTCCTACACACAGGGAGCTACCGATTTTGTGCTGTATTTCATTCACTTCCCTATACGTGACACGTAAAGACCCGACACACGAACCCTGCTAACGTGAGACTACGGCACACTGCAGCTCCGCACTGAGCCACACAGGGTGTGCTGACGAACAGGGAAATCTGGCATCAGGGCAGGTTCTCTGTGGAAATTTATTCACCTCCACCAATTTCCTGATAGCATGACCAGGGTGTGCTGACTAGGTATGTTGAGAAATAGCTATGATTTCAAGAGTTGGTTTGATTGAACCAGGCCTAAACACCTTTCATGGCCTGAATCTGTTGCTGCTACTTCACTAGGCAAATGAAAAATCAAACAGAAAGAGGAGACACTCCTGTGAAGAGGAAGCATGTTTACTGGCACAGCACTGCCACCCCCAGCTGACACTATGGCAAGGGGGTTTATTCAGGTTTCCTATCTCAGCTTGGTTTGGTTTGGTGCACATATACAAGCTGCATCTACAGGGATATTTGCCCGGGCTGATTCTCAATGTATTATTAAAAACTAAAAACACAGCAAAAACAAAACAAAACAAACACACACTTGAGGAATAAAAGGAAACACAGTATCATTGTTCTCATTGTCACTGTCTTAAGGAGAGAGGGAGTATCATAAAGACCTGTGAGCAGACATGCCGAAATTCATCCCCTATAGACAACATGCAAAAGCCAAAGAAGACATTTACCCTCCAACTAATTATTCCTAGTTTTGACACTACTAAAACAGGATGCTGGGAGTTTGTCCCCTGCCGCACCATATCCCTGTTGTACAAACACAGGTAGCATGGCTCAGCTGAACCTGTTGCACAAACACAGGTAATACTGCACCGCGAAAGTTTAGGGCTTTAATTTAAGGAGCTCCCTGTAATCTGTGACATATCAAGAGTAAGAATGTACTTTCAGATCTTCCACCATCAACGTGTGAGCAACACAGACCACAAGGAAGGAGCTGATCCAAAGCTTTCAGGGAGATTTCTTTAAAGGGCGTTAAATACTGGTTTAGACTGCAAGGCAGCACAGCAGCCGCTGCAGCCCAGGAGTGCAACCTCAGCCTCAAATTGCGGGTCTGCACAGAACAAGGATCTTGGCAGATACCACAGGTTCAGCGGTTCACTGACAGCTCTTAATTCCCCGATCCCAGATATGAAAGTATTGGCAGAAACAGCCGAGAAGCAGCTTATCATTGATTCTGCATTAAGATGCTGCAACATCCTCCAGGATACAACCGAGTCAATGCTAAGGCTCGTTTCAGTCTCCCTCCAAGAAGCCCCACCAGCTGATGTCTGTGCATCTAGCACAACTGCCAAGGAAACCAGCAAGCAAGACAGGCAGCTGTGGGAACCTGCTGACATTGTGCCAAAAGTCAAAACAGAAGTGACTGTTGAAAGTTTCAGTGATTTATGAGGTGGAAAAGGGCGATCAGCATGCAAAAAGAGAAACAAGAACTTTCCACTTCCTACTTCACGTGGGTAGGGCACCGTACAGACCAACGGGTGGCACGGGGTTGGTACGTGCGTCTGAAGCGCCACGTCCCTGAAAGGAACGGTGCAAATGACACCAGCCAGACAACCAGTGACTGTGAACACAAACAACTCAGACACAGCTTACTCACAAGAGTGAACACAGGAACCAGACAGGATACTGGTGGACAGCCTGCAGGTTTGGGGGGTTTCTGAGCTTATTGAGGGTGGTGGGCACCAAGAACTCTTCTTTCACCCAACACTACAGAAAGCACCATTTGACTGTGCTTTACTCCTAAGGCAGAGGTTAAGCCAAAAAGATTAACCTTAACCATATCCTTCCCATAAAATAAGCTGCACATCTCAACCCCCCAATGTCTACAAGAAAGCGCTCTCTGAACTTCTTACACTGATGCTGTAGAAACCACTGGTGACATCAGCACGTGGTATACGTTGATTTCTCCACCAACCACTGGCCAAGGTAAATTCTGCTACCACTCAACTGTAACAACAAAAAGGTCGACGTAAAATGCAAACTTTGGTATCGAAGCATTAAGCAATCAGCTTGGCTAGCCAGTCAGATGACTCTAGAAAGCCAAGAGGGATGTGTAGAGGAAACTGAAAGTAAGACTGTACAAGGGTAAAGGGGTGAACAAAACCCTAATTAGTCTATAGATGGGACAACATATATACTAAAAGTGCTAAGTATCTTAAAACTATTGATTTCTTTTAAGCATTTGGAAATAGGAAGAACTTGAGTGAAAATTTGCAGGATTTTGTGAAGTTAATTATGTCATCATTTCTGATCTGCCCTTGAAACGTGCAGTCCTCTGCCAGGTGTCTTAGGATACCACCCACGGCACACACATATCAAACCAACAATATTTTTATAAAACATTCGTCCGAGTATTCTCTGAAAAAAGTCTGACAAAAAGCACTCATGAGTTCCAAGACCGTGGTTAGAAGTGGGAAAGGGAAGGCAAAAATAGCTGTTACCCACCTTTGCACTCTGCATCAATTCAGACAAAACAACGACTTCTGATTTACTTGGGAGCCAGCAGCCTTAGGGCTGCTGTAACTGCACTCAGAACACAGAGGCCAGCAGCAGATAATCCCCACGAATGGCTGGCACGAAGCACGCAATGCATTCTGGCCTTTCTCAGTACACCCAAAACAACAGTAGATGTTGAGATGAGTCAGTGCCGGGGGATTCCTGGGGTTTTTTAAGGGTCTTTGTGCAATGGAAAAATACCTTTTCTCCATAAACTCAGAAGGCTGGTGTGCACTGAATGGGTATAAGGGAATTCCAGCCTTTTTCTTCACTTCCACAGGACAGCGGCTCAAAAGCACAATGTCCTTGCTTGCAATCTTATTGCTGGCAATGCTTTTGTTAGGGTGCCTGGAGGCTTTTGTGCAGGCAACAGCAGTATGTCATTTTACTATCAACTCCTGCCCTTGGAAATTATTAAAATCCAGCACATCTTTTGAATGAGAAATGAAATGTGTTCTCCAGCAAACCCCAAAACCGCTCATGTTGCTGGCAGCTATGTTAAAACAAGGGTGTTCAAATAAAACTCCTATTAAAAAAAATTGAATTGAACTTTTCAATAGAATTAGATTTTCCTGAAATTTTATTAGCTGGCAGGTTCGTAAACTACAACAGAAACAAAGGAGGAAAACCAAATCATGCTTTATGAGCTATAAAAAGGTAGCAAAGGGGACCAAAAAAAGCACTTTTTGGAAATATTAAGTCTACAAATGGTAATTTTATCTCTTTCTGGCAGTAAATGTCTCCTACAGCTTTGTTAATGTTATAAGCTCATAAAACGCGCAGTAAAATGAGCTCTCCACTAAATTTCAAACAGCACTGCCAGCTACATTCCCATCACCATGCGGGAGGGGATTAAAAAGCCCCCCCAAACCACCCATACCCAGGTGGCATTCGCTTTCACCAAGATGCACAGCGACTGCACGGAACGGCAGCGTGTCGTCAGCAAACTCCATTGTCACTGGCTGGGACCAAGAAGGACAGATGAGTATTCAGCTTCACACAGCAAATCTTTTGTCGAGGAAGGACAGTGACAGGACCTGCCTCGGGCCAGTGCTTTGCACGCTCCTTACCTAAATATCATAACTCATCTTGGGTCCTGGGCATTTCTTGTCTGAAGCCCAGCTTGGGCAATTGCTCCACATGGCAAATCGCTGCACCTGCATATTCTAAGGTCTGTAACACACCAAGTTGGTCTCAATGATCTAATGGCCCCTCTTGACCTTGTAGATCTACAAATGAGCGAGCAGGTCTCGAGTGACTTCAAAGAACTTCCTTTTGCCCCTTGCAGGATTAAATCGCAAGGGATTATTTTGCCTTCCCTCCTCCTGCATTTCTGGTTAAGACAGTTCTCTTCACCTGCTCTCCTCAAACAACTGCCACGTAGTAATTCAAGCCACGCTGCGCTCCTGAAAAGGATGCATTCCAGAGCAGGGCCAATCAGCCAGTCTCCTATACAGTATTTCGCAGAGGAGGGTGCTTCAGTCTGAAAAGCACTGGAAAAACACATTGTTTTCGAAGACTTACTTGAAACTACTCCTGAAGGGCAATACCTGATTCACTGTCACCTCCATTCCACAGACTTCTGCTACCTACAAGATCACAGGTTAGAAACACTTCCAATTGCTGCTCAGCAAGTAAATCCATTTGACTGAAACCTTATAGCAATATACTAAATATATACAGCTACCTCTGGCATATCAGCTTGGGCATGTGTCTCCCAGAACTACTCAGCTAAATAATACAAACAATGGCTTTGCCTTTGGGAATTGGTTGTCATAAACAAAAGAAATTAAACAGTCGGAGGTCAGACAGTCCTTTGACCAGGGCACAGGATCCAAACCCATCCAAAAAAAGCTCTGTGTCCCTAAATAACCAAGAGCATCTCTTAATCGGTGTTTTGAATGTTTTGAAATTAAGTGAGAAGCTTCTAGTGGAAGCTATGAATTATGAAAGCGTGTACCTGGTCATTCTGCAAGGTTTACATCCTCTGTCTATAGCTCTATATGATACAGACAACATTATAAGCTTCTTACTGTCCCATCCCTAATATTATCATTAATGCTAACACAGATTAATACTTTTACTACACACCTGAGCAGAACAGCCTTCCAGAACAGTCTGACCATGTTTGAAGAGTCATTTCAAGCCATCCTCCCCTTTTCACAGATCCTGTGAAAGGCAATGACTCTGCATTAGCTACACCTGCAGCTTTACAGGAGCTCCTCTGGGGAAAGGAAAGCTGGCAGGGCAGTAGGAGACGCAGATGTAGTGCTTGGTTGCTGTTGCTGCTGAGCAAGCCTCTTCTGTGGATTGCATTTCCATTGCTCCAAGAGCAAACCCACTGCCTCACCAAGCCATTTTTGAAAGGTAAATACATTTATCATTTCAAATAATGACAAAACTGCACGGGGTATTCAAGAGAAAGGATTTCTTTGAAGTAATCTCTTAAAAGAGTGAACGGAACATTGTTGTGCTGGAAGCTAAGGGTCAGACTGTCCTAACTACCAACATTTGTGCATATTCAGCAGTGACTCATGAAATCATGAGCCAGAGCTGGTGACCTGCAGGAATTCAGTAGGAGCCAAAAGCGAACCGAACGTTTGTGTGGATAATTAGAACATCCACATTTAGAAGAGGTCAAAGAAATAGAATATTAGAGGAGAAACAGAAACCCCTTGGGATTCAAAGTCAGAACAGACGAGAGAAACTTTCCCCAAAGTTGCTTATTTTCATCATCTCTGCAACTTTTTGCATCTTCCTCTGAAACCTCTGGTACTACAAAATGCTGGATGCTAACTGTAGCAGCAGCTGGGTATGGGGTGGCACCCTGTGTTCTCATGTAACAAGAGATTTCAAAAACATTCATTGTGAAATGAGAACTATGAGTTCCTCACCTATACATACTGATGGTGAAGAGAGAACTTTCTCAGAAGCAACTGTGAGTGCTCCACTCTGTACAGTAACTGGGAAGAATCTCGTAATCCAGATACATTCCCAGTCCCCCTGATCCATAACACTAAAAGCGCCTTTTCAGAAGCCCAGCGTCACGCGCTCCATGTCCCCTGTTCCCACAGAGATACACACGATCTGTTGGCCAGGCTGCCTCAAAGTCACTTCCCTAACAGTTCCTAAAACTGGAGGCCACCTTTGTGATCATGGAAGCAGCAGAGCGCAGGGTATGATGACACGCATCCTTGGTGATAGGTATCCACCTCTAATGACGGCACGTTCCTCTGATTCACTTCTTTCTTCCCTTCTGTTGAAATCAAGCATGCAAACGGAAGCGCTCCGCTGATGAGAAAACCTCATCTACATAGTAAAAGACTCAGCCCCACAAAGCCATTTTAATTTCATCTACTCTGTGGCATTTCTAGGGCTTGGTTCCAAATCAGGAATATTTCTCTAGTGTACAGCTCAGATTTGCTCTCAAAATATAGGCAGGCAATCCAGACAGACAGCCTTGCTCTTCGCATGCCTCTCCTGGAAACTGAGGCTTCCTCATGAGGGATTTGCCTAATAAAAGTTGTTTTCTGCCTGCAAAAGCCAGAAAGAAGGCAGTATCTCGAGACATTTGACTATAGTAGCCATTTTGTTAGCTCTTCCAAGAAGCTGAGTATTAATTTTGGCAGCTTTCCAGGAACACTTGATGCAGTAACTACCACGGTTGTGCGTGATATAACTGCAATGCACCGATGCTGAGGAACCGCGTTACAAATCATCTTCGTGACGGGTTTCAGGTTTTAATTTTTTTCCAGGGGATGAGAAGCCGTTAAGGAAATGGCTGTATCTACAACGTCTTGCACCCAGCATTTTGAGGAAGGGGTCAATAAATGTCATTCAACAAATCTCTGTACCCCAAATGGGAATCTGGGTGGTTTTCAGGTAGTGGTCTGTTAAGGCAGCACACGTGGCATGGTAATGCAGTCTCCAAAAATTCTCATGCTGCCTTCAGTAGAATGATTCCCTGCTTTTTTTTTCCTGTTTCTAAAACTGACTTAAAATACCATTAAATACAACAAATAGAGCTAAAATAGAGTTAATGGACTGTCGTAAGTCCACAAAAAGTATACACCTGATTTCCTCCTACATCGCTGTAAATCACAGTGTAACTTAACTTGATAGTATCTCACACAGGCAAAAAGGAAACAGACCTTAATTTTAGGTTCTCCTGACCATTTGTCCAATGTGAACACTTTTGTGCAAGACCAATTGCATTCCAACTGACTATTTTTTCTGCTAATTTCTTCAGCGGCCATATAGGTTTCCTGTGGTTAATCAGAGAACTCACTCAAGCTTGTCTAAAGGTTGTATAAATATGAACACGTTATCTCCTACTGTATCTCCTTTTCTTGCCTACTAATCTTCACAACAATTAAACTAAATATTCTTTTCTTTAAAAAAAGCAGCTACTAGGAAACTCCACGCTAAAAGGCAATAATTATTCCCAAAGTCATTCTTAAAGGAAACAATAACACAAAATGATACCAAGCCAATCCACATGCGGTAGGAAGAGCATGCTGTTGAAAACAAGGTGCTGGCATTACACTAACTGAAACCTCACCGGAGGAGAGGGCGGCACAGCAGCACGAACATTAACCCTTGTCTGGAAAGAGACGTAATCCCATCTTGAATAAACGACTGACAATGACAATCACACTCTACTGAGGTGAGGACTTCCTTCACCTTTGCTCTTTGTATACCCAAGGCCTAGGTAGGCGGAGCAGATCCTGGAAGAAATAGAACAAAAGTCATCTATGGCTCTTTGTTGATGTGAATTTGATTCTCCAGTAACTCAGCTCTACTGAGAAAAAGTTCATGTTCAAAGAGCTTTCACACCTCTCAAGGGAAGTTTTGATGAGGCAAAAATCTCCGCTCATCCCGCGTCGTCAGTGAGAGCTCCTTCAAAGCCATCTGACTAAGGAAATGCTCCGCAAAACAAATGAATACCTGACGGACCAAATCAGTCCTGGTTAAAGCTCAACTTGGGTGTAGGGATGATACCATACATCTGTTAAGATCCAGCACATAACAGTGCTGATGGGAACCGAAGTACTTCTGAAACAGCGTCCTCCAAAACTTCAAACAGGCAATTCTGAAGGATGGGTCTTTACCAGCACGTTTTATTAAAGCACACTGCACGGCTTCAGGAAGCGTATGAGAGAGGAACAGGGTAGAAGTAGGTAAAAGAACTAGTATCAATATTTACTCACTCTTCCACAATTCAATGGAAGAGCACAAGGTAAATTTAGCTCTGAGAAAAGGTAACAGCTTCACACAGAAGCCTGAAGAACTCAATGGCTCTCAACAACATTGACGGCCAAACTTTCTTAGGAATCAAGAACTATTGTGTTAGTAAGGATAAAGATAAAAGATAACTAAATATTCCGTCTCTGGAACATCATCACAGACAGTTGGGGGTTGATTTGCTGAAACAACCTCTCAGCTCAATCACCATCTTGTGGTTCAAGGGGTTTCTGGTGAGGTTTTCTGAAGTAGCTCGTTCTGATCTGTCAGAGACACTTTAATGGCAGTGAGAGCCAGAGAGCTGGTACAGCATGGCAATTCCTACGCTCCACCTAGCCTGCAACGTCCCAGTGCCATATACCAGAGCACTGAGTGTATAGAATCTTTTGGATTAGGCCTGAATAGTGTTCTGATGAACTGCATTTTAAAAAATTCCATAGAGAGTCAAATGTATTAAAGAGAAATGGCACTGAAAATTGCTACTTATGTAATTATACATGGCTTTTGCAAAATTTCCCTTGTGATTTTACACGAAGACAGAATCTTTCATCACTGCCTCATCGAAACTGCTGAATAGCGTCATTGTGAGATTTTTTTCCAAGCGCTACTGTGCTCCACTTTATCACCATCATCATCATCATAATGCACAATTCTTGCATAACCCTGTTCATCCACAGGAGACTTCACCTCACTGGTGAAGTTATTCTTCTAAGTTAAATCAGCACATTGAGAACAAGACTCTATGAAAACCAAAACCAGAGAAAACCCACGTCTCTTCTCGATTTTTGTGTTGTAGTTCATTTGTCTGATTAGTATAAAGCATGCAGTTGGCTGGCAACTTGGTCAAGATCATTTTTCCCCGGTGCATAATGAAGATTTCTGCATTACAAACAGTCCTGGTACTTTCGGGGAGCTCTGCTATATTAGATTTAAAGTCTTGGAAAAGAAAACGAGCTTCAGACACGATCTTGACAGAGAAATAACAACGTCTAAGTTTATGTCGGCTATTCAAAGCCCACAAAATAAACACAGGCCTAATAATCTCATTAGGAACTAAATCCATGAGGTGGCCATTCTGGTGATGACTTCACTGATAAACAATTCCCAGTATTTATAGCCTACTTGGACTGTAAATTAGAAATATTAGATGAAAAAGGGAAAGAATTGGTTCAAATTACAGTGGCGTAAGTTTAAGTTCTACCGCAGTAATCCTACTTCTCTGCTATTTTTATAATCACAAGAGCATTCTATTTCGTTTTCCCCAAGGTGAACGGCACAAAGGCATATGGAATAAAATGAATTTGCCTTCTTTAGGACTATTTTATCATCTTATTTAAAGAGATGAATAATAGCAAATCTCTTATCTCCTGTACAGCAAATCTTTCTACCCTTTATTCTACATTACTATGTATGTGGCCCTATACATGGTCTCATACATACAAATTTAAACAGTGAGAACAATATTTGAATAACCAAAGAGCAAAAAAAATGAAGTGGGTTATACAAAAATAGTCCTGATTACAAAGGCAAACAGCAACATTACCATAAGGGCAACATTCACTCAGAATGCGCATTTATGTTAACTCTTTTTAATGGGTATTTCCTTCCAATTTTCTTTCATTTAAAAAGCTGAATTTGAATTTGTTCTCTGTGTTTGCTCATAGAATAAAAACCCATCAAAATTGTCACTCACTCTGCGAGCCCTCTAGAAAATAACTGACGTCATTATTGAAATGAATGCTGACCTGTACCCAACGGCTCGTTATTAATCTGTGTACCACACACAGCTAATAGTTCATTACAGAAACAAACGCAGACAGATTCGTAACTGACATATAAACAGTTAAACCAGATTTGTTTCAGTGAGAACACAACGAATGCGATTCAGGGATGGGAAGCTGTATTCCAAAATCTGCCACTGGAGTAACAGTTTTCACCTGACAGGACTCTGTTAGGGCTTCAGTAATTTTGACAAGCCACAGTCTCAACAGAGAGAGGTAATTGCTCACGTGATACATGTGTAAAGGGAGTATCTCATCTTCTCAAAAGTCCTTTGCACGTACAGTCATCCAGCATGGCATCCAGCACCTTCAACCAGCAAACACCACGAACAGCCAGAGGCCTTGTCCCCTGGCAGCACAGGGGTGTCTCCCCCAGAGGCAAGAGGCATGGAGGAAGCAGCCCCGCATTAGCTCCCATCTCTAGATAACAAAGCAAATCTCTGCAAAATGTAAGCTGTAACCCTGCCCAGAACCCTCTTTTCCTCCCTGATAAGTAAGTTCTGCTTCTCCCTGCGCTGAGGGCAATCGCTATATACAGCAAACGTAACCCAGGCACACTCAAACTCCTACCCAGAAGGTGGTTGGGTACTATTTTAAAAATAATCACACTTTTTCTGTTCAGGGCGTTAAGCAGACAAGCACATATTAGCACTAAGCAAAGAAGTGTTTATTAACCAGAGGACCCAACGCTATACCTAGGATAGCCTTGTATTTCGGCAGCCTTTGCGACTGGCAAACAAGTTTGCTGCTTTCCTGAACTGCCCCTGCCCAGCAGGGAAGGAAACCAGCGATCCCCTTTGTCTCGGTCAGCTCTCCAAAGCCCCACCTAACCTCCCAGAAGTTCTCCAGAGCGCAGGTACGAGGCAGTGCTGCCCAGCAGGACGAAGGCAGGCCCAGCTGGAGTAACGATGATCGGTCAGAGACATCTAATGGTGAAATTAGTGAAGTGAAAGTATTTCTGCATCCCTGGCAGAGCTCTCACTTGAAGACAAAAGGAGGAGAGCTTCGGAGCGCGGACTTTTCGATCCAGGACTCGCTTTGCTGTATCGAGATGGGAGACAGAGTACTGCAAACCGGTACCGTCTGTGGGAGCACCGCATGGGCCAAGAAGAGCTAAACAAAAAGCACGGAAGCATGTTTGATGATAGGCCTCGAGGTGGGTTGCTGAGCCTGAGCAAACACACGGGAATGCCTCGCACGCGCACAAGGACTACTGCCCAGGTGCTGGGGCCAGATTTGCGTGTTTACTTTAATTTCTGCTGTTCGCATCACCCCGTGTAGTCTTCTGAACAACTGGTACTTCAGCACCCTTTTAAAGTTGTATTCTGATTCCCCCAGGTCACTGCTCAGGCAAGTGATGCAAAGGCGATAATTTTATCTCTCTTCATGAGTCAGTGTGATCCAGACTCCAGATTAGCGTCTGGCAGTTCAAAAGAAAGAGCTGACAGATGATAGCCCTTCTTGACAGACAGAAATGTTTTAAATAAGCAAAGAAAAAAAGTTGAGAAATCAAAGACAAGAAGCAGCCTAACAGGTTATCTCTTCTACTTCCCTTACTAGTACTGATCTATTCAAGATATCTATTTCCAAATGGGAAAAGTAAAAATAAATTAAAAAAAAAAAAAGGTAGAATTCAGAATTTCAGCCTGATGCGAAGCAGCCCAAGCTCAAGCCCTGTCCTTTCTGTTCCTCAGCCCTCATTCAGACAAATCCCACCCTCCTGGTGCAGCAGCTTTATAGCCTGCTCCTCCCCCAGCTCGGCACAGCACCGGCAAACTGACACCGGAGATTTAATTGCTGGAGGAGTTTTGTGCCTGTTTCTTCTAAAACTTCCGTGCAAACAACTAGGATTGAAATTATAGGTTTAGAAATACCTTCTTTGCCATTTTTGGCTGAATCAGTTAGAAAGTCCAGCTCCCTTCCTCCATGAGCATGCTCCAGGAACACGGCTATAACAACCCCGTTTCCCCAGGGGCTTTGCCTTTCTCCTGCAGAACTGGCCTGGGGGTGTAGCGTTCCGAGTGTAACCTAATGTTGTGTTACCCAGGTCAGTAGCTTAAATAATTCCTTTCTGTCTATGACAAAATGTCCTTCTTCAAGATTGCAGGTGCTTAGGTCACTATGGGCAAAATATTTTAAAAGGCAACCTCGTCCCTGAACTTTCTTTAACCTCTAGGACTTCCCTGTGGAGAGGCAGAGAGGAAGTAAAGGTTTGAGCTTGTACAAAATAATTTTTTAATTCAGAGGATCTTTACATTTGGGAGTCTGTTTTTTGTCATAAAGTATCATAAAAGGCCTAACTCTTGAAACAGCAGTGATATTTTATGAAGATCAGGTCACTGTGAACTGGGACCTACCTCAACATCTAATAATTGAGGAAATAATTTTTACTAGTTAATTTTAAAACATTAGGTCAAAATAAAAGACATCTGCAGCTTCAAAGAGAAATTATACATTGAGAGGTGTTGGAGCTGCATCACCACTGTAAACGGTGAGGTCCAAAACGGGCTGAACGCAAAAATTACCCGAAATGACAATTTTCGAGGCCCTGAATTCCCAGGGGACTTAAGTTTGCTGGGTTTGCTGGGTTTGGGGTTTTTGTTTTAAATTACCTTCTGAATTGCAGAAAACTGATGTATAACATTTCATTTTCATGTTCTGGGATGGGATTTAAGTTAACTTAAACTAATACAGTTTAATAGAAGCATAAGCAAATGAAAACGACGTCCTAACACCTGCTAAACTGGCTGAGGTAAAGCTCAGGTGGAAGCTGCAGCTTTCTATAGTTTACAGTCAGCTTCTTTCTTTAAGTTCACTCTGTCTAGGACTTTGAAGTCCAAGCCCTGACAAAGCCCGTTAATTGAGTTCTAGGGTTTTTCTTCTTTTCTTTTAGCTACTATTCTAGCATTTTCTCCAGTCATCATCACGTAGCTTAGATCAGACCTGCACTGGCAGTATGTATGATATCTCTTCGTATTTCTTGTCCTTGTAATAAGTTACAAGATTTTAAAATCCTAGGGAATCCAGCCATGCAAGAGGTAGAGTTCTTCTCATGGACATTCACTGTGAAACTCCAGAGGAAATTTTTCCTCAAAGATGGAACAAATTAAAATAGACTTTGAGCAAAGCAGAGAAACTGAAGTTGCCCGAGATAAATACAGGCCATCTGGAATGTTGAGCTATAATGGGCCTCAGAGGCTGGAAACTAACTTCCTCCCTCTAGAGAGGACAATGTGTATTGTAGCCTCATCCATTCCTGACTGGAGTGTTAAAGCTATCTGCTGGAGTGACTCTTTACTGAAGTTGCAGAAATTTCTTTGAATCTCTGGGACAAGCCAATGCAGTCTAAGATGTGTTAAATTACTTCTGCAAACCATCAGGTTTTTCCATTCCTTTCTGGAACGGTTAATTACACGAAGCTCTGTTGACTACATGAAAGCTGATGCTATCTGATGTCCTCTGGGGTTAGATTTGAAGGCTGTCGTTTTTAGCCTGTGTTCCTTCAGACACGCCTGCCTGCTGATGGAGCACCGCTTTGTTCTGGCGTAGAACTGACCGCTGTAATTTCCATCCAACCCTTACGTTGCATCCACCCGCAGCACCCAGATGGCAGGGGCTATTTTAGTACTGAGTGGACTACTTCTGCTTCCAGAGTAGAGCCCACATTTGATGCTCTCCAAAGGGAAGATTTATATGAAGTACCACAAGCCATTAGAAAAACAGTCTTTAAAACCGTCGGAGAACGTAGACTTGGTGTTAAGGGCACATCTCAAGCCATGGGAAATGCCATCTCAGCCCTCTTCCCTTCACACACACACCCCCTTACGGTTCAAAAATACTTCAGGCTGTCTAGGTGGAAATATTCCTGGCTTTGTCATTTAGCTTTCTTAAGCACAACCTCAAGAACGCTTGTCAAGTTTATCCCTGATCTACTTAGAAAAGCTGCCATGAGCACCTTAGAGTAACTTTTCTATTAGTGTGATGTGGAGTTACATCTGAGCCAAGTTCTCAGAGGTAAAAAATCAGCCGGGTTCATTGCACTACCTAGGCTGTCAAGTCCCTCACCGGCTAGCCTTTCACCCCGAGGTACGCAATTGTATTACCCATCCTCTGTCCCTAAGGGAGAAGTCGAGGGGGTTCAGCGCACGCAAAGGCGGTGTAGCACGTGTGGCACCAGTGCTCTAACCCCGCGACGCTGACGCTCTTCTGACAGCTTCAAGGCACCTGAGCTCCAACGTGGTTAAGGCACATGAAAAGACACTGGTGCTTCTGCAGACCTTACGTGTCGGATATTAAGCTTGGAATGCTCTGGCACGCACAGTTTAAACGGTCACTGTTTGATTACTTAATCACCTATCAGTACTTGCTTATTTATTTTTTTTAAAACTAATCAGATCATTTTTTTAAGTTGTCTTACTGAGACAATTTTGCCTTTCACCCATGTTGCAACCCATCCCCTAATTGGGACATCATGTTTGTCACTGCTTCATGCCGTGGCCTTCCAGGACTTGCTAGAATCTCCCTCCAAACAGTTAAGGTAAACAAGACTTTTTGTGAACTTTGCTATATAGAATCTGAAAACACTGATTCTGATCTCTTGGTAAAGAGCAGAAATGCATTTACAAACGCATACAAGCCAGTCCACAAAGCATTTTTGGTACCTTGGTAGCTCATGACAAAGTGCAACTTGGCTGTGAGAATTCACGTTATATTCGCTGGCTAGCAAAAAATGAAAAAATAAGGTAGCCCACTGTATCTTTCAGTACTGAGTAACTTCAGAAATATTTTGAAGGTTTTTTTGTCGGTTTGTTTTTTTCTCTCTGCGATTTGTAACTGGTATCAGAGTAATCACATTGTTTCAACAAAGCAGGGATGGAAATAAGAAGAAATCACTTCTTTCATCCAAATATCTCAGACTATATCAATGCCTGTAGGTAAAAGTGGAGGATGATCGCCTGCGCTTAAACTCTCTGTGGCTCTGAACAAACCAGCTTCACGAAAGCTTTGAGATGTTGAAGATTTTTTCTGTCTGAAATTGGCCTCCTGTCACTTAACAATTAACAAAATTAGGAAAGGTAGCTTAAAATTTTGTTGCTGGAGTAGGAAGGCAAGGTCTCTTGTATAGGAATGGAGTTGTATTTTGAGGATCTATGGACTACGGTTCAAGTAACAAGAGGGCATATCTCTTAGAGGTGAATATTCCAGATGTGCCTGTAGAATTGGGCAGGCACTGCTGTTTTCTCTTTGCAGTGATTAATGCTGTCTTTGTACTTTGGAGCCACTGCTGCACCTCGTGTCTGACTGCCTCATTTCAATGCAAATGCTGCCACTGAAAAGAAGTTCCTCAGTATGCAATAAGTTCAGCAGGAGTTCCTGCTGCTCCCATTGTGGTGCCTGTTAATCAGAAGAACTTCTGTGCAAAGGTGACTGACTAGGCAGCTACTTCATCCTCTGGTGAAATCAAAATAGGTCACTTGCATAATTCCCGAATGTTTCCAGGCACTGAGTTTAACAAGGTCTTTGTGAATGATATAATTCATCCAAGTCTACAGCTTCCTTATTTCAAGATAAATGTGCTCCTCGGAAAGGTTGCTTTATCCGGAGGTTTTTTACTATTACTCCCCTTAATGATCTGAATTACTTCCCCAGTTAAAAAGATGTACAGTTGAAGCGACCTGGCAGATTTAACATCCTACCAGTTCTTTGGATCATTTTTACTTCAGATTCCACACGGAGCAAAAGCAATTACTAAACACTGGGTACAGGTACTGGTTTTTTCTTGGTCATGTCCACAAAGAACAAATGGTCTTGTAACAGGGAAAAAAAACCCTAAATTTGGAGTACAAATTTCTACCTGTGATCCCTGAATACTTAAAACTAACTGACTCGACTAGCATCACTTACCTGTACCGTTAATCTTGTGTCTCCTGTCCAAATACCCTTTCATTTATCAGCACATCAGAGCAGTGACTGTCCTTTGTAAGTGTCAAGGGGTCCTGACCCTACCATATAGTTCAAAATTAAATAAAAGCTGCCACATAAAGTAAAATTTAATAAGAATCAAAAACGTCCTCTTCTCCACTGAATATGCTTAAGGTCCCGGTTAGAAGATGCAGGGCCAGATAACAGATCAAATTCCTTCTTGGAGACAGCAAGCAACCGTGGTTATTTCACATGCTTACACAATTACTAGGTTTAAGCCCTAAATGCCTTCTCAAAAGGCCCCAGCCTTCATGTAGCAACGGATTATCTGTGTATTTGGTCTTGGGTTCGTTCCCTCTCTATGCCTGGCCTAAGCAGGTGGGGTACTTTGAATCCTGGAGAGAAAGAGGCCTGGTTCATGAGAGGTCTCATTTATCTGAGGCTGAAGAAAGTGATCAGGACAGAACAAATCAGAAGTCTAACGTTAATGGTGTAATTTTAAAAGGTACCTTCGATTTGCCAACGCCAGCTGATGGCACAAACAGTTAACGTACGGGTGTCGGTGCTTGGCTGCTACAATCACACGTGGTACCTTCTGTGCAGAGGCACATCATTGCCTGCAGTGTTTTTAACTACAGAGTGGCCTTGTGGCCTTTCTGCTTACTTTTTCAGATGCAGTAAGAGTCAATTGTTTCTGGACAACACATTTAAATCCCTTTTACATTAGCTATTTATGTGTTCATGAAACATTTATCCAAAGTGATGAGGAGAGGCTACTTCCTTGTCCCTGCAAGCACCACAAACACAGAGTTAAATCTTTGAGAAACAAGACGTTGCTGTCACCGAATTGTTCCCTAGCTACTGGTACTCAAGCCTTCTCAGAGGCAAAGTAAACCAATTCTGGAATGCTCCCAGACTCTATCAGCTCCTGAAAAGATCCTCCTTCTAAGATACAGTTTGTTTTCCATGGGTTAGCTTGAGGCTCTCATGTAGTAGAGGCTTCAGCAACGCATTGAGTCATGCTGGGCTATGAAAACATCTTTGGGGTGCTTTGTCTGTGCCTCCTGTGGCTAGGCTGATAAGCAAGGGTGATTGTTTATCAGGTCCCTGGGTTGTGCTCTATGAGCTTTAGATTCAAGTCTCATAGAGAGATGGAAGGACAAAAGCAATCTCCTCAAGTGCAGACACCCAGAAAGGATCTAAGGATATACTAAAACTACTAGAGGACACAGGGGTGATTTCTACCAAAATGGAGACTCAAATCACTCTAGTTTGGCCCCACTGATTACTCCAGTACAAGGTTTATTTTGAAACACGGGATGAAGGAATGCCCCATGAACATAAGAGGCTTTACAAATACTACTGACCAAAGGAACACGACAGAGCTGCTTGAAAGTTAATTTGATTCCCAAATGCCTTCTGAGGTTTGGAAATACATTTTTGTGCTGTATTGGGACATAAAGACACTCTGTGACTACAACTGCGCTTACCTTCCTGTTGCTCCAACCCCAGTCTCCTCAACGGGATGACTCTCCCTCAACTACGGGAAAATGTGTTTTTAAATATTTATCCACAGAATGAACTGCAGCAGTTTAAACTTAAGACAGCTGCTAACTCAGTACAATCCTGTTTGTTAAAAACACAACTGTAATACCTAAACCCTGTGTCTTTGACCACGATGTATGATGTAAAAGCTAAACGGATTTTAGAGGAGACTCTTATGTCGTTATTTTTGTAGCCTTTCACTTTCTGACAGTCCCACCATAGTACCACACTGTAATACTCACAAGATTGACAACAGTTCTTTAAAGTTTTTAACATTAAAAAAAAAGGTAAATTGTTTTATGAACTGCTGAAACTATTTTGGATCTTAAATTACCAGAAACGACACTTATTTGACAATTCCAAGCCAGCCCTCGCCTTCCCCTTTAAAACAACAGGGGAGAATCTGTCCATCTGGATGATGAAACTTTTGGAAGTAAGAAACAATTTTAAGAATTTATGAAGTTCACAGCCTCCGAGACCAAAATCACATTTCCTATCAAACCAGTTCAACGGATACAATAAACTTTTCGAAGTGTGTCAACACAGACCTGTACGTACCCCTTCTCTCTTCAGCTCTGACAATTCTGCCTTTTTTCCCCATCGCCACAAACTAGGAGGGAAGAAAATCAGAGGACATAGAGGTGAACTTTAGGGCTAAGCAGACTCAAGTGTTTCACATTCCCCTTGCAGGGCCAGATTTGGAATAGTCGAAGCTTCACCTCTCTCCTACCACTCAGCAACTGCACAGTGCTGTGCAAGTCAAAGGTCGTGTGGGGCCAACGCTGCTGAGATATTTCCAAACAGCACCTGAAGACCCTGCAGGATTACTAGGATTTGTCCTTGCATCATTTATACACTGAAGGCATAACAGGAAAAGGGAAAGTTATTAAAGGTTCTCCCTAGCAGAGGCTGCAGGAATTTCCTCCAGCACGGCACCCAGCTGGCTCCCCTGCATGGCAGGCCCAGAGGTGGGAGATGACGTGCGCTGTGGCACTTCTCTGCTGAGAAGGGAACTGCTCCACCCACACTGCGCTGCTGCCTTTGCTAACAGCAACCTCCAGAAACCTAGGGAGGCCAAAATTAGACACAGCAGTTTAGATAACCCTGGGAGACATTACCACCTTCTCCTTTGTTCATTCAGCACCGCTAGAACAGCAGGCCAGCTCCTGCAGCGCTATATTTAGTTCCAGTTAACGTCACTTGGTCACACATGTGGATGCATTTTACCTACGTGGGATGCTTGAGAGTCAGATAAGCTTTGCCTCCACACCCTTCATTTTGTATTTGTAACCAGTTCTCTTGGTTCAGCTCCATTCCTCATTCAGCTATAGAGGAATGATAGAGGATTTCAAGCTGAAGAGTGAAACAGGAGTTTAAAAAATGCCTGCAGCCCCTTATTTCTTCCTCCCTCATCCAGGAGCCCTAACTGTCTTTGGCAGCTGTTTGGCCAGCAACTTGTTTCATCAGAGCACCGCAGTCTCAGCTCAGTAGTGATTAAGTCAAAAGCGCTCAGGCTGTGTGAAACAAGCTCGTGGTTTTGAGGCTAGGTCTCCACGTCATGGGGACACGGCTGCCAGGACCTCTGTCCCAGGAAAGGCTGACTTTAAGTCCTTTAACCTCAGGGCTTCGTTTCTCAAACACAGGAAAAGGTAAACAAGCGATGCTCATTGCAAACAGCCTTTTCTCCTAATCCATCCTGTAAGGTCTGTGCCTCGCTGCAGTGCCAACGGTGGGTAATCACTTGTTTCCTGGAGTCTTTGATTCAGTTTTCGGGCATCTCTCTCAATCAGAGCAGCCTGCTGGCTTCTGTATTGCCTGATTAGCCTCAACCAGGAGGCAGGAGGTAAAACAGAGGTGAGGCAGGGCTGAAACAGGCAGGTCACCTTATAAAACTACCCAGGATTGTACATTCTGCCAAAGCAAAAGCGTTGTCAAATCAATGTACTAGTAAACAAGCATTATCCAGGTTACCAGGCTGAAAATTGCCCTAAAGGAAAAGTTTATTTTCTTAATATGGAAGAAAATGTTGGCATTCTGTAGCATTAAAAGGGAAATGGGGGCAAACAAGGGAGCGTGTTAGATCAAGGGACTTAAATTTGACCACGGCAAGGTTGTTAAATGAAATGTAAGAATTGAGGATGGAAGAGAGTCGGAAATGTCAGCATTTAACAGAATTTCCTCAGGTACCCTCAGGAAGCAGATAAAAAGAGAAAAGTAATGCAAATATTCAGTCCTCTCACCTCTAAAACGATCCAGTGTGCTGCCTAGTGTTTTTGTTTACTCTTCTGCTGAGAGGAGTGAGCACTGTTCTAGACCCCTGCAAACCCTGTTCCGCTAAGGCGATTTGCTGGCTGGGCCAACGGATTAGGATTTTGTGCTTTGGGGATTCTGTTCTCTGTTGCATTCCTGTTCTTGCTACGTAGTTCCTAAATGAAGGTCATTGATAAAGTTCTTAGTCTGGAGAAGTACATAAATTATTTTCCCTAGAAAGGATGGCAAACACTCCAAACAACCCCGCCTACAACATATCTGGCAGTTACTATTGTCAGCCTTAACAAACGTTTCTCCAAGACATTGTGTATATATCATCATACACAGACACGCATAAATTAGTGACCAAAATTAGCTTCAAAATGCTCAAGTAGCGGATGGGGAAAAGTATTTCTTGCAGGCAGGGTCAGCATTTAACTAGGCCTAATTCAAACTAAGCTTAAGCAACTCATTTTACTAGGAATAAGTGAACACCGGAGAAAAAACCAGCTCAGAGCTTTTGTTGTGTTGCACGGGTATTTCTAGCAGTATTTTTGCCCTGTACTTCCCACAGCAGATCCGCTGTTTCTCATACAATGACTGTGTCCGTCTGCCAGACGAGTTCAGCTGAGGGAAGCAGGCAGGTACAGACTTGACTGAAAAACTCTACCTGTCAGCCCCCCGTAAGACGACTTGTCCTGATCCAAGTTGTCTGCTTTAGTCTTGTAATGCAGATGTACCCAGTGTGACACACAGCAGGAGTTTTGCAGTGCTGATGCTTTTCAGCTGAAAACAGAGATGAAATTTTGGGGTTGCTTTAAAAATGTATTGAACGTGCTGAAATCAAACACCTTTTTTTTTTTGTCTCAGATGTTAGTTGTGACTTGGAGTCAAGAATTGTGTGTTCAAGCATGGTTCAGGCTGGGAAGGAGTTCTGAACTCTGTAATGCCCGAACAACTCAGTAACTGGAACTGCCACACTAAGACTTTGAAGAGCAGAAAGGAAATTGATGGTTTTACCAAAGGACTTGAATGCAGTGACTTCTGCCCAGCCAGTCACTGGGGCTCCTCATGAACTAGAGCCAAACACAGACCAGAAACAAGTAGGTGGCTGTTTTCTGTGCTGCGTACGAAGAGCAGCTCTATCTTTTGAGTGGTTAAGAAAAACTATAAAACAAGGAATATGAAAAAGAGCTTCCTCAAGAGGAACACAATGTCTCTAGCATGCTGTCTCATCTCGGCAGCAGTATAGTTACAGGTTGGAAGAAGCGCTAAGGCTTGGTGGCCAAGAGCTGACAAACTACGTGGAAGCAGAAGCCTTTAGAAGGAATACGGCTCAAGAGTTCTGTAGAGAAAAGCGCAAAAGGAAGATGATGTGGAACAAAATCACACTGAGAAAAGGGATTGGACAATCAGGGTAGAGGGGAACACAACAGGAGCCCACACTGTAACTGCCAGCTGACATGCACTTCTGCAGGATAAACAAGGAACCAACAGTAAAGATAGCTGAAATCCCCACTGTCATTTAATTACTGCACTGTTTATTGACAGGGGCCAAACCAAACCACTAGCAAGTCAGTGATACTTCCCGTATGCTTGTCTCGGGCTCTCCATGGGCTTCAGAGGACAGAATCTGTCTAGTGTCACTGCTCTAGGATTTTAATTTGCCATCTCCCTCCACAACTCCGTGCCAACAAAATAAAGCAAGCCACAAGTTGAATAATACAAAATAATGTGATTTTGAAAATCTGTAATTTATTTCCTTCCTGTTCCTTAATATCTAGCTAAAATAGAGAAAATCTACTTAAAGTGTACTCTGATGTACTTTCATGTTCCCAGAAATTAGTTGCTGTGGTGGTTTTTTTGGTTGGTTGGGGTTTTTAACCCCAAGTCGTTAAGAAGTTTCTTCCACAGAGCTACTGGAATTCCTCACAAACATAAAGCCTTTTCTCCTCTCACAGAACTCAGTCAACATTCCTAATCCATAGTCACACAGATGCCCTGTGAATATGACTATAATAAATGCTTAATGAAGTACCTGTACATACGTCTGCTGAAAACAGATTTTGACGGTCAGACTTCTCCCCTACTCAGCTGCTACTCAGCCATCTGTAAGTGGCACCAGTAGAGCACCACCTGATTTTAAATACAGGTATTCTGATTTGTTCCTCCTAATCTTGATCTTCAATTTAAATGTCAAGTGGAGGAGGAGCTGTGAGTCAACTGGGTTTTTTAACAGGTTTAGCATTTGCATATTGCTTTGAAAGTACGGTGCAATCCAGCACGCCAGTTCTGGAAAGGCTCTGGCACTCCTGTAGCACTGTAACGTGTGTGCGCTCAATCAGGCCCAATCCTTGTTGGAGGACTTGACCTTATTTCCTAAATACCTTTGTTTCCTTTCACAGGTACCAAAACTAACTAAATTTCGCTGTCTGAACCAAGCTTTCCCATCAAGCAGTCTACTGGGACAGATGAGCACTGAGTTCCTGGCTTACCCACCTGTATCCTGGAGGTATCTGCAAGATGACATCCACTGTAAGTCAAACACACCAAGAGAGGCTTTCAGATGTTCCCAGTTGCAGTGATCCTCTGCACCGTTGTGGTACTGGGGAACAACTCAGCTAGGAAAATTGCTAACGTGCTCTTCTGTGTATGACGTGCCACGGGCACGTCTCCTGCAGTCTGAAGATATCAATCTGACACACACCCACTGCGATGCTCCTCAGGCCACAGCATTCCTCTTGGGAGCCTTTCAGCAGCTTTGCTGCCACATTAGGTCAGGTCCACTGCCAGAAAGTAGCTGCGGCACAGCCAGAATTTCCCCATTTGCTCCTCTCAAAACATCATCCTAGACTTGTAATGAAAGGCCTTGTGAACGTGGCAAGTGGCTGTGGGAAGTTGAGGCCTCCCTTTTCGGTACTCCATCAGTGAGAAGAAAGGCAACTCACTGGGGAAACCCCCCAAAAAGGGAGCCTGGGCCTTGTCAAACTGTGTAAAGATACAAACTGTGAATTCTTCAGGCACAATGCTCTTGGCAATTCCCATTTCCTCTCTTCCCGAGCTTCTTCAAGTGCTGTTATACTGCTTTGACATCTGACTTTGAAGAAGCAGAGTCATAAGTGACACAGGTCTTTACAGCCCGTGACACGGACATTGTCATTATGTAATCTGTGTGCCATCACAAGTTTATTTTTACAAGCATTTCCGTGCCCTCCGTAAGCACTTGGCAATTACTGGTGACACATGCTCCACAATTTGGGGACACAGGATTGGAAAGGACATCATTGGTTCACTGAGTGCAGTCTCCTGTATATAATCCTGTTAACAAGTTAATCAAGCTTTAATTCAAGACTAGGTACAGTGTTTGCCTCTGCTGCTCGCCCTGAACGCCCGTTCCGCAGCCCCGTTCCCGAGTTCAACACAAGACATACCTCATTGTCCACCTCTGTGAACAGAGGAGTACCGAGGCTGCTCCGCACAGGGAACAAATCCTATGAGCAACGCAGGGAAACGGTATTCCCTGCTAACAAAACACTTGCCTAAACGGAAAAAAATCCACAGGTCTTGTTTCCTGATCCTCTTCACCTGTCTCCATCATTTCAGCTGAACAGATCCCTACACCGAACAGTCAACGCCCATCCGTACGCGGGGCAGGTAGCGCACAGCTATTCTGCTGTTCTCTCTGCAGAGCCTCGCAGGCTTTGTAAGAGGAGATGTGTGAGAGAAAAGGATTTTGGGGAATGAAATCCCCAAAATCCCCAGATCTTTGGCAGGTAATGGTGCCAAAAGGTAACAAACGTGAAGTACCTACTTCACAACTTTTCCTTTTGTCCTGAAGACTCAGAATTGATCAGAAGAATTTTGCATGAAAAATTGTTTTTCATGGATGTCCTTTATTACTTTCTATCAATTTAATCAAATACTCAAAGATTTTAAAACATGAATGTTGAATTATTCCGAGTCTGAAAATTGAGGGGTTTTTCAATCTTCTGATTATTTTTGCATTATTTTTCATACCAGCAGTACTGGTGTCAATAACAGATGCAAAGTGGGAAGGTGTTTCAGTATGCAAGAAAAAAGCATCTTGCTCTAGAGAAAAAGAAGATACTAATCAAAATAAGTAGTGGACTTTGCTTAATCATTGTTTCTTTGTTACAGAACATCTCAACTATAATGTTATAAAAAAAGAAGCGAAATTAAAAAAATACCTAGCCAGACCTTCGAAAACCAACAGTTTTAATTGTATGTTCACAAAATCTCCAAAGAAACTTTGTACTTGAAATCAACATCCAGGTACAGGCCTTTCTGCAGTTGGATTTCTCTACACCTGAAGTCCAAGACAGCCTGATGTAGGCAAGCCTCAGTCTAAAGACTGTCTTCAGATTCAGTGATTCCTCCCAATTACACCACTCTGGGATCAGTGCTTATTTATGGTCACCAAGTTCAGACCACATGAAGAAGATACCAAACTGTGCAGGAGATTCCGCAAAACAGAAGATTCCTTGTATTGAGATCAGGATTTGTTTCTCTAGAAACTGAAAATATTTCATGACCACCTCTATTCTGCTAGAAAGAAGATGACTGCAACTACGGTCCCATACTGTCTGGGAATAAAACACAATATTGCTCATGCAGACGAACATCCATCCATCACATACAAACTTAGATGACTCAGAGGGGCTATTATCTACTGTCGTGGTGGAAAAAAAAAACCAAACAAACAAACAAACACCAAACTTTTATTCCAAAGG
Organism: Leptosomus discolor; assembly: GCF_034619465.1. Classification (NCBI taxonomy): domain Eukaryota; kingdom Metazoa; phylum Chordata; class Aves; order Leptosomiformes; family Leptosomidae; genus Leptosomus; species Leptosomus discolor. The sequence continues at coordinate 47,239,738 of NC_141399.1, read as the reverse complement.
CAGGTTAGGAATCAGCATTTATAGGAGTGGTACTGGTATTTTACAAGGTTTACGGCATAGGTAGGCAACAGGGGAAGGAAGAAGCCACATAAAACGGCTCACGGCACTCAGTAACCACTCAGGAATAACTTTCCTTCTGGAGATTGAATATAGGTAAACAAAAGCCTGTGTTATCTACTCTTGAATTTAGGCCAGGGCTTCAACTTTAAGATAAGCTCCACTCATAGAAAAAAATACCACAGTGTCACAACTGACCACAAGAGGTCAGAAACTCAGCAGTCCATCTTATCCCAATGGGAGGCTGGTTATACTTGATTTTCTATTGAAAAAGCTGAGTATCCCTAACCTTAAACAAATGATTGGTTTTCCTTTTATTTTCTTTGGAGATGTAAGAGGATTTAAGCTTTGCAGGCCTGAGTTCTGCCCTGGGCTGGCACATCTTCTGTATGCCCACAAGCTGGTGATGTCTTTCCCTCCCAACTCTCAGGTGATGCTTCCGTTCTAGCCCTACTGCTATCCTGACAAGTGATACTCAGTAAATAACGTTCTCTCCCTTTTGATTTTCTCCCAGTTTTTGGCTGCACTATCTATTAGACTGTAAGCTCTCTGGCAAAAGGAATGAAAGGTACCATCTGCCTGTGCAGTGAGCAGCACTCCAAGATACAAAAACGAAATACTTAGGACAGCTGCATGAGAGGTAAAAGATCATTTAATGTTAAGGCAGAAAACACTAAAGTCAGGGATTCCCAAACTTGTCCCAGCTTTGAATTCCACTTTTATCAGACAAATACTATAAAACTCCACTGAATTACTGAGGACCCTGCTTGAAACTGCCAACTGTTTGAGCTGCAACTGCAAATCTGTTAGCCTCTCACTGTAACGGCTCAGCGCTGTGAGAGAAGCTGGTTCCTCTGTGGAAAGGCTGAGGGAGACAAACACAAAGGTACACTTGAGAAACATCACTTGAATCTTGCAGCCAATTACCTCCATAATTACATAATAAATGTTTAGCAGAACCTCTCCCCCACACAACAAAAGCTACAAACACTCCTTGGCAATCTACAGCAAGCTTAAGCCATATAATTTGTAATTCCAAAGCCACAAACCACACTTGTAAAAGTTCCAGTCACACAAAAGCACTGGATAAAATATTAAAAGCTATAATACGTAATACAAGCTGTGTCTCCTGCTGTCCCTCAGCGTAAGGGTGTTACTAAGCGTTTCAGCACACCATTAGGACAGAATGAGACATATTACTACCAAGAAATTGCTGCAGAGACTCAGATGGTAGGCAATCAGCGTCATTCTTTTCTGTGTCCCAAACTAACAAGTCACTGGAACACAAGATGATGATGATAACACAGATTAACGATTACTTTTCTGAGCTCAGGCCGGGGGTTGGGAAGCAGAGGGTACTGGACACAACATGGTTTGTGCCTTATTCCTTAACAATCTGCAATTAGAAAGTCAAATACGTTTTTGGAATAAAATGGCAGTTGCTTAAAGACAGATCTCTATGTTTTGATAAAATAGCAATCCCCTTCAGCTAAGACCCATACCGTCCCTACAGGTGAAATAAGAGAGGGAAGGAACAGCAACATCTCAATACTTTTGCTTTCGAAGCAACCTCAGCTAGAATTAGCACTGTTCCCATGTAGCTGAGTAACCAGGCAATGAAATCTTGTGGACTCAGAGCGGGCCTGCAAGACTGTAGTTCCTAAATTCTGAAAGGGGCAATTAGCTTTTCTGTGCCTAAAGCTCTATTACTTGAAAAATGGGAATAAAACCTACTTGATAAGGAACGTGTGAAGATCAGAATAGTTGACCTGCTGTAAAGAGTGGCAAACAACTACTCAGCCCATAAAAAAACAGGCTACATTAATCTATTTGTTCTGTAAACAAGCGTCTAGAAACTGCTCCTGCAAGTCAAATGATCACACCACAGCCACAAGTTCTCCTTTAAAAAAATAACACGCTCCCAATCCATTTGATTATGGAGACACAGTTGGTAAACATGAACAAAACAGAGTGATACAGTCCCAAATCTACCGTGAGAAACTGCTGCATTCATTTACCCATCAGGACAACTTCAGGTATCCCTATTTTCTAGCAGAGGAGGATCTAATAGGATGAGGATTAAAATGACATGGTGCTACCCAAGCATAAAACTTCCAGTTGTTAGATAAGTATTGCTGCCACCTCTGTGTCTCTGATGATCAGCAGGATCCCTGCTGGCTCCTCCTGACACTTAATGACAAGAACTGGAGATCATGCTCGCACACGAGGGGAGCCATGAGTCCCACAAAACTGCCCATGGCTGTCCGGCCCACCTGGGTAGTAACAGAGGTGACACTGCAAAGGGACCTGATGTCACAGCAAGGCCTGGTGGTCTGGAGCACTTTTGTTTTCCTCTAAATTGACGCTATCGTGGAATTCTGTTCCGTCATGTTCCCGGACAGGGTTAAAGGCGGCCCTCTGCTCCTGCATTGCTCCTGCTTTCTGGTGCATTCTTGCGTGGGTGAAGCTGGTACCCGCTGAGCCCAGGGGAGGGAACCCCATTCCTCAGCGATACAGCACGAAAAGAAGCCTCTAGCCCTTCCTCCCCCTCATTTGTGAAAAGATGGCTGCACAGATAACAAACCTACAGAAACTTGCAGCAGGTGGTGTAGTCAGTGCCTGGCTAATATCAGCAACCACCATCTGCCCTCTAGTTGCAGCAAAAGGAGGGGGTGGATGTGGAGGTGACTCAGCTGAGAAAAGCAAGTAGCTCAGCTGAAGCTGCAATCCTACTGAGCCTAGAACAGTCTGATTATGGTTTTTAAAGGACCATTCCCACGGTGGGAAAATACAACCTCAGAAGCTTCCTTTGGCAAGCATTTGTTACAGGTAACACCAGCCCTCAACCCCGTTTCTTGGGCTTTGCTGGCTCCTCCTTTCAATCGAGCCTCCCCAAGCGCTGCTCTGAACTCAAACTCTCATTATGGACTTGGAAGATGTCATGACTCAAACCATGATGACGAGCCTTCCTCTAACCTGAAAAGGTGCCAGACCTCCTTGTACACATTTCTTACTGCCCACCCTGCTACTGCAAAGCAGTAATGGGACCTTAGCATGCTCCCTCCCGTCACGCGGTGCTACATAGCAGGACCTGATCTCAACAGCAGTCCAACGGGAGCTGCAACAAGAATCTCCAAGGCTTAGACTTACACTGAAAATGTTTCTGAACTACCTGTCAGACTCATCCCAAAAAAAACCCCCCACAAACACAGCATGACTTGAAATATAATAGCAAATGATTTTTTGCCAGTACAACAGAACTATTTTAAGCACTGGTCTAAATTATACCAAAAAAAAAACCCACTTTTATAAGCTGTATTTCCAGTAGGCTACTGGTAGCTTGGCGTAGATTATAGCTATCTTGACAAGCTTGTTGAGGATTGCTAAGCTCTGAGCTAGAAGCTACATTTTCTGTGTGCTGTGTTGCAATATGGGACCTGCAAGAGCCTCTCTGCTTCTGTTAGTTTCTTTACAGCATCACCAGAAGAGAGCAAAAATAGCTCCCATCTCCTCCATGAGACAGCAAATGTGCAAGAAAAGCAATTCTTTTCTCTCTTCCTCCTACTGTTGAGCTCCTCTAATCACACAGAATGGAAGGTTGTTTTTTTTTTTCCAAAAGGGCATTAAGAGTTCACTTGAGATATTGCTTATTATTGTTAAACTAAGATCAGTTGAAAGTAACGTGCCTTTTTTCTTTTCTAATATTTACACCATCCCTGAAAGAAAATTTAAAAAAAAAAAAAAAGACAGAGTAGAAAGTAAAAATGGGGACAGGGGGAACAACACACCCCCCACCCCACCCCAAAAAAAAGCAATCTGCAAAGGTTTCATTTTCTCTCTCATATACCCTAAGCAGCATTTGTATTAGCTGAAACAAGAAAGGAACATTTTGAAATAGTTCTTATCCCCCCAGTCTGCTTCTGAGCAGTTGCAGTGTGCAGGTGAGTGTGGGCTACAGATACTACGGAGAGGACAACGTTCCCATCTTCTTAAAAAGCCCTCCTTGCCCCAGACCTGCTTATTTACGACAGCATTGCTGTTGATATTGTCAAATCTGTAGAAGTACAGGCCGAAAAGAATCACATGATTCTATTAAATCAGTCAAGCTCTTCTATATTTGACCACAGAGAAGCACAAGGGAGCCATTTCCCGAGCTGTGCACTCAAGTTGTCTTTCAAAGCTACAAACTATCTTCATTTGACAGGAAAACCACCCAGTAACAGTTTGTGCAGAATACCGATCTTGTCACGTTTATACACAACATTATTTTCTGATTTCAGCATACCAAGTCATGGCCAAAGAAGCATATGAAGAAGCTCACGTTGATTCTTCTAGAATAAAGATGCAACAGTTCTAAAATCCTGTATTACAAGCTCAAAGACCCTATCACAAAACAGTGTTTGCTTAGACCTTCAACTGATGGAACTGGAAATGGCAGGAAGAAATACTCTGGTTCTACTGACACTAACAAAACGACAACACATCCTCCACTTCCTCCTTCAAAGACATCGTGGCTTGATATATAAGCTGGTTTTATAATTATCTTCAAAGTGTTTAGTGTTAACCAGAGATCCAAAGAGGACGCTGGGCTCAAAGACTCCTAGACCTCTCGCAGTGTTCTCTGGCGTGATGCCGACGAATGGAGGCAAACAGAGCGTCTCCTTCATCTCTTCCTATTGCATATTGACATTTTATAGAATAATTTAGAAATAACAGCCTCTCCCTTTGATGTTTCAGTAGATCTTTGTACAGACCTGCAGGCCTTTGTGCCTAAGTTCCTCTTCCCTGATCCATGAGGCATGCAGGATATGCAAAACCTCAGGGATCCTCTCCCATCTATAAACTTCTCATTTTAAAAGCAGTCCTTAATTTGCCATAATTCTTTGTAAATCTACATCACAAATAAGTCTCGGTCTTTCTATTTCTGGTAACATCCCAATAGAAGAAATATTATATTAAGAAGTCTTCAGCAGGTCCTGTAAATACTCAAACTCACTTAGACTGCATCATCTGGCAAGAACAAACCTTCTATATCGGGGATGGATCAAACCACGCCACTGCAGCTAGCTGAGATACCCGCTGTCTCATAGCAACAGGACCATTTGCTGAAAAAGCAGCATTGATCACCAGCTGGAGCATTTTTTGTTGTCGCTTATTCATTAGACAAAATCAGACACATTCAGTGGATCTGGAATATCACTTTGACATGCCTTGAAACCAAATCACATCCCCTATAGTTAATGTGTTCATAAATCAGTTTAGCAGTTAGAAACAGGAGAAAGATGCGACTCTTCGTGTCTACAATATTAGTAATATAATGAGCAATATTCACTACACTGATCCAGGGTTGGAAGCTGCAGTTCTTCATTAGTCTTTCTCAGGACCACCTAAACCTATCAAGGCATCTTTACTGTTTCCCTCCCAATAGTTTCTGGGGCGAGGAAGACCTCACTGGACTGGACTTGTGTTATGTTCTGTCCAGCAAGCAAAACTGGCAAGTTTTTCCTGAAACCACCTTTAAGAACTACATGTATCTAAGAGCAACCACAAACAGTCAAAACTGATAATCACAAGCACAGTCAGGCTTGCAGAGATATTTCTGTACCAGACCCTGTTTGGTTGGTTTTGGGGGAATAGGGTTTGTATGAGTGGATCAGTCAGCAGAGGCAATATCTAAGCTCAGATTTTCTGAAATGATACTTTTTGGATGAGATGGGAGGAAATCCTAGACGTAGTAAACTTTTTTACACTTTCTACATGCAAGATTTATCCACAAGATGAGGTTTGGGATGACGAATGATAACCCAAACAGAGGCACTCTGATAAATAGCAATATCCTCATCTAAATTCCTGAGGAACAAGGCTGCTGATAAAGACTACCACTACTGCAAGGCAATGTATGCAAGTGAGGGTATCTCAAGATCCACAGAGCTGTTCTGAGACCTATTTCCGCGCAGAGCACGAGAAGCGTGTTTCCCACTCAGTCTGCAGGTACGGCATAAGCACGATATATCTATGCTAATGAAAAAGTAACCCACTGTTATCTAATATCATCCCTTGCCTCTGATTTGAGACTGGTAACACTTGACAATGGAGGAATTTCTAAAAGTCTCATAAAAGACTTTGAAAATATGTCCCTGTAATGCCACATCTAGTATGCTGTCACAGAAAAACTCCTACCAATTACATGTAATCAAACAAGGGCTTAACCTCAGGCTGACATTTTCAATTGCTTTAAATGTTAAAATTGTTGCTGTATTATGAAAAGTGATTTGATTAAAATGCCATTAAACAATCAGCATTAACATTTGAGCACCACCACTACCACAAATGTCCTCTGGGAAATCTGCAAAGCAAGAGGCTGTTCTGCACGGGAGCTGGCCAGATACATGAACTTGACAGGGTTTCTCACAGGTATGACCAAAGGCAAAATTTGTCTGTGTAACAGGATGCTTAACAGTTTCATTTGTGAAGAATACAGATCATTCAAGAGCTGTTTCTCAGGCTCTATGAATCTAAAAGGAAGTAAAAAAAAAAAAAGAGAAAAGGTTTGTCACTAAAATGAGAAGATATCACTTTGAACACGTTTAAGGAATAGCTCTTCCGAGGAAGAGGCTGCTATTTTTCCCTGTTGATTCACAGAGCGAAGCCGTACTGCAGCAGATGGCTCATTAAATTTTTGTACCCTGATGGTAGAAGGCGATGAAGAAAAAAAAAAAAGCAACATAAACCCCCACACCACAAACATAGGACCAAGATGCACTGGCTGCTTGCTGTGTGATAAAAATCTTTTTTCGTTTTTATTCATGCACTGATCAGCAGACTTAATATCTCAGCCTAGTTTACAAAAGAATCCTCCTCGTGTTTACAAGCTGGTCTCTATTTAAAGTGGTATTGTTTGCAGATAAGATGTATCTTTAGACAAAAGACTGAAAACAGGTTCCATCTAACATTTCCTGCTCAGATCTCTTTTCCTTAAAAGCCTTGAAAAGGGAAGGTTCGTGGTCTTGTTCGGTACACCTTCTGCTAAAATTTGAGATCCCAGTTTGGAAATCTCAGCAACAATCTTTATTACCATCCATTCCATGGCCTGCCCTTCCTGTTTTCCACAAACAAAATGCTGTATTTATTTTGAAAATGGGATATCCTGTTGGAAGGCTTTGAGAAAAACAGAAAGAACATACTGAGCCTGAGACCTCAAGTACTCCTTCCTGTGCCTCAAGAGAAATAAAGCAATAGTTCTAGTCAAAAAAGGAAATATGGCAGGAAAAAACACTTGGGAGTTACAGTCGGAGCAATACTGGAGGAATAAATAGTACAGAAATCATTGTCATGGAAGTTCCTACACACTGTGTACGAAGCCCCCCTTCAATATCGTGAACTTGGAGTAAAACACTGACAGCAACACGTATGAGCCCCTTTCATGGACTAGACTCTATTGGATCGCTCTTTAGCAGGAGCAGAGCAAACACAGGGTCCTTTTGCTGAATCAGTTAGAAAATTTTTGAATCTTCATTAAGTCTAAGTGGGCTTGCTCCAGGTAGCCATCTGCACGGTCACCTCCCACACAGGGTCCTTCATTTTTAGTTCAGCAGTATTTTTTTCATGCTTTTAATAGTCAGAACAACTTCCGCATTAGCCTGATGCAGCGAGACAGTGGAGGAAATAATGACAGTAAAAATGAAATGGTGAGGTTTTGTTCATGCCTTTCTGGGTGAGACTCAGCTGCCAGAGCATGGGCCTCTACGGCCACCTCAGACACCGGCGGGCACCCTCTTCGGCCTCCAGCTCCCATTCGAGAGGGGTGCAGGTCTTTTGCGGATTCTGTGTCCTATCTGGCAGCCCTGTAGGGATCTTTTGGAGAGCCTTAAGGGCCCATCTACAGCATCAAATACTTCCTTTAGTTTCCTGCTTCACCCTGTGTTTTTGCACCCTGACTATACACCACCGTGTACGGATGTTAGTTTATCCCAAGCTCCTTTAGAGTGAACCAGTCTGGTCACCCTGGAATGCATCCGAATGCAGCTCGAAGGACAGTTTACCCCAGTACCTTCTTTCTGTGGGCAGCAGGGATGAGACTAGGTCAAGTCCAGCTGCCTCCCCACTGCTCAAGTCCACCCCAGCAGGCGTTGCACCTTCAGATCGCTCCATGGGCACTGATGACACATACAGAGCGTGAAGCCAGGCTCTCAGCTTTAGGTCACAAAACCGCCCTCTGGCAAACCACAGGCACTTTGAACTGAAAAGGAAAGAAAGTAAACTCCCTAATGCCATTCGAGAGGGATGGGTGGGTTTGTTCCCTTTCAGCTGACTGGGAGGAAGGCAGGAATTGCCCTCCGCGCGGTAGAGCAGGTAGTTAGAAGGCGGCTACGGCTCCATCAGAACCGATCGCCACTTTTTGGAGTGGAAATTACATTACAACAGTTTCTTGAGTTCCTGGTCAGACTTTGGAGTCCACAAATGCTAAGTGCTAAGTAAATCCGTATAAAACAGGGGGCAATCTCTACTCCCAAAGCTTGAAGTCAAAAAGGGGACATGACGTGACAGTTCGGAAGGGATATTCACATAGCAGAGGTACAGACAGAAGATAAGAATGACTGTCATTGAAACAATCATCATTATTACAGAAATCTATTAACTGGAGCTTCTAATATTGTATTTAATTAAACCAATGCCTTATAATCGCTAAGACTGCACCTTAATATCTCACTCTGTTTAAAAAGTTGCTGGAGTCATATTAGGTTTTCAGCCTAAAAATTCAAGAATGCCCAGTATATCAGAATATGGGAATTAAGACTGCAAGACAGAAGCCTTCAAGTTAACAAAAGTGGGTTTTTTAATTTAGCCAATTAAAAAAAGACATTGAAATCAAAGAGACAGCTGAATTTTAGTACAAAGCTAGGCTAATCATTATCAATTTGTTCTAATGTTCTTCTGACCAATTACTTTGTGCAAGGGCTTATGTGGGACTAGAAGAAATTCTCACCCCATAGGGAAAAAAAAAACCCACAATTTTTTTTCAATAAATCAGAATCCTCCCCGTTGAAATCTTCACAGAAACTGAAAACACATATCTTGCTTGCAAAGGATGAGAACACAAGAAAACTAGCACCACTATTCTTTATTACCTGTACCCTGAGATATAAAGAAAATAAAAAACTCCCCGATTATTTAAAACGTGGAAGGAAAAAGAATCTTGTAAGCATGGCCCGTGCCACAGGGTCAATCTATCCAGGCTATTTAAGTCATAAACATGCACTAAGTAGCTCCCTAGTCCAGTCTGACGAGCTGTGAGGATTCAGAGCGCTGCTACAAGAATAAGAATGACATTTTGGCTTAGCATATACAAGTAAAACTATTCTAGCTGCGATAGACTAGTTTTCTGAGAAACGCAAAATAAGGCCACTGGGCAATATTGACAGCTGGGTCCTGAGAAATTCTAAAGAACAACTAGGACATGACTCAGAGGGAGATGGGTTAACGTTCATGAATTGTATAAACCTGAAAAATTGCAGAAAGTAAACAATATGGGAAAAATTATAGTCAAACAGTGTACAGAGCAGAGTCAAAATTCCTCAGAAAATTCTTGGTTCTGTTCCAGAGTCACAGGGTGACCACAGGCAAATCCGAGCGCCCCGTTTTCCCATATGAAAAGTGAAGCTAACTCTTATTAGACTTACGATGCTTACTCAAAAGCCCGTTGGAAGCTCTTGGATCCAACACAGTGTGTATTTAATGCTTGGGAGACAAATATCACGCTTTACACATCCGTACAGGGGTCAGAGATACTTGGAATGACAGCACTACCGGAGGAGATCCCTAACTCAGTTCATACAATCAGTACCTGTGTGGTTTTAATCTCCAAAGACCGCACCTACGCTCTGGCAGGCAGACTACCAACGCCTTACACTACAAAAATACAGGAAAGGATCTATGCATTTGTGTAGCAACCACACAGAAGTTACCTGCAGGTATCTTCCTTTCCGTCATTGCCACCAGAAGCTGAGAACAAGCACCTAAGAATGAGTGGAAAATAAGTCAGTGGGATACTCAGAGGTCTTTGCTGCGTGGCCTCCAAGCTTGTTTTTGGAAAAGCTTTGCTAGTGGAGTGGTAATCACCTTTAAACATCCCCTTGATTTTAAACCTTACCCTATCCCTCCTCTCCAATCCCAACAGGATTTTTCATCCTTTATGGATCCCCATATGCAGATCACTGCTCAGAGGACTCTGTGAAGGACAACCAGAGAACTAAGACAGCCAGGTACTTCCAATAACTTTCTCAGTCCTAAAGCCTGTGTAGAATTAATGGTGCTGGTACAATAATCCTGTTTACTCTGGATTTATGAGATTTCCTCTGTATGACTGATACCTACTGAGAAACGTCTGCCACAGCAACACCAAGCACTGTTCAGTCACACAGGACCTTCTGATCTCCTGCCACACTGGCAACAGCCCTATTGTGCCGGTTTCAAAACCGAAAGGTACCTCTGCCTTACTCAGCACACGACCTTGCCTGGCTGGAGCTGTAATGTTTCATTTTAAAGCCTTTTGAGGTGGGAAAGAATTACTTCAGACGCACTAGGAAAGAAAGAACCTACTACAAAGTTATTTTATGCTGCCTCGTAACACACAAGCAGCATCTTCCAAAACCTAAACTCAGGTGTCAGTCAACAGCTACAGAGATTGAAATAAGAGAATAAACTGTTGTAATTCTCGCCTCCATTTTAGCATTTCTACATGCAAATTACACCAGCTGAGACCCTCTCATCAACTTTCAAGTTCAGTCCAGTGAGCCGAACGGAATACTGCCTTCCCCTCCTCAGCCCTGCATGTAGGTGTTGAAAGACCCGAACACACCCAAAGAAGGATTTGTACCGCTTTAGATTTGCTTCTAATTCTACTGCCTGTATCCTTTGGAGATCACCACTGGTGCAATCCAAGGAGTAACTTTATTATCAAAAGGGTATGCCTAAGTTATTTTCCCAGAATCCATACACTAGAACCGTGTGTGTGTTTCTCTTCAAAATGAACTCGGGATACAATGTCAGAGTTCCAAAATGCCCCCCCTTTTTTTTTCCTCCCAGTTCTGACATCACCACTGACTTCATAATCACAGTTTCACTGCTTCAATACATCACACAGATCGGGTCAGATGCTTGGTGCTAATTTAACAAGTACAAAGGAGGAGAAGGAACGCACAGCAGGGAAGACATTAGGCCATGCTTTAAGAGATATACTCCAGTTGTACTTAAAGCTCTTGCTGTACTGTTGACTTCTTGCCAGATGAATTCTCTCTGCCTCACTTCTCAATCTACAGAAAGTGAATATTATTTTTGTAGCTACAAGCAGTATTATGTGGCTAACCTAGTGAATGGTTGTGAGATGACCCTATGTTCCACTAGCTATGTAAATAACCAGATATTCAGGAAAAGTGTATGTAGGACATCAAGCTCAGCAACATGCAACTAAACATTGTTAGCCATGACTCTTTAGTCTCAAGACGCCCTTACTCCACATAATTATGTCAAGTGATTTATAAGTAGTTCATGGAAGTAGCTATGCAGATAACCAGCTACCCCCAACTGTCTCAAGCTCAGTGTAGCAGCCACAGAAGTGGCAGCGTAACACATCAGATCTGAGCAAAAATATTTATCCGGCCGCTAGAAGTACAAAGATAGAAAATATCTGCAAAATACCTGGATCTTCACGAGTATAGGGAACTATAAAATATATTAAATACTATTATATAGCTGTTAATAGTGGAAACAAGGATTGTGGTGCAAACCAAATGCAACGCCGCATTTATTCAAGTATACCGTCTCTCAAATAACCAGAACCAAAACTCGGATACTTTAGAGAAAACTTCAGTAAACCACACACTAGACAGTTCTGGAAAACTACTCCTGACAATTTGTCTCTCGAAGCACAACGACTGAGATTCTTTAAACACTGTATTTCCTATGACTCACGTAATTATCACATCTTCATCCAAATCCTTCCAAGCCCTTTGTTCTGAACAATATCTTGCGGCAGTAAATTGCACATGCCATTTGTCCTTGTATAAAAACTAGAGCCGCTCCCACTTAGCACCTTTTGAAGAAAGGCAGAGAGGAACATCTATGCCTTTTCCCTTTTAGGAAACATTTGCCGCTCTATCTGTTTGCTTGCGCAACTCCCCCAGGTTCTGAGGTACAGACCGGAGCGACAGCCTCCCAGCTACAGATTCTTTCACCCATGAAGGCTACAATCGAAGAGGTCACTCATGGGGCAGTGACAGGTGAGGTCACTTCCCAAATAAAGAGGTTCAGTGCCCACACATTCCTGCTTTTAAACCCATCTTTTGCTTCAGCGTTGCAGATGCTGTGCACTTGAAGCAACAGCTGTACGGTTACAAACCTCCCACGTAAGACGCTTCAGAGCTTCTTCCATGGCGACACTGGAAGTTTTGCTTTTAGCACCAAACTCGAATGTTTCCAACTCATGAGTTTATACTGGGACTTGCAGAAATACATCCAGCTAACCAGAACAAGTGAACCAAAAATATTTTATGGATTTTTAATAATCTCATCTGGTTCACAATCAATTTTTAACAACGCTAATTGCGTGCCTACTACTTAGAACAGCTTCTCTCAAAAGGGCACAGTCAACAAATAGTTTAAAGGCTCTCTTTGAGTTTACTGAATAATTTTGAACCCTATAAACTACTCAGGAGACCATCTGCAAACTTAATACTCAAAAACAAATATCTCAGCTGCTGAGAACGAGAGCACCCTTAGCAAGAGCTGTTGGAAGAGATGCAATTCATAGAATCGTTTAGGTAGGAAAAGTCCTCTAAGATGAGTCCAACCCTTAACTAGCGCTGCCAGGTCCACCACTAAACCATGTCTTCTCTCAGTGCCTTGAGCTCGTCTGTTTATAACTCACGGTGAAGAACAGGATTTCATCACTGGACCCCTGAACAGTTCAAGATTCACTGTACTGCCACAAACTAAATAATGTGCCAACACCAAAATGGGACCTGGTGGTCCGAGCCAAAAACTGAAGCTGGGTTTCCTCAGCTGCTGTTCGGTATCTTTATCTTTTCTGCTCTCACCACACAGCTGTACACCCAAAACTTCAGGATAAGAAGCACGACCAGTAGCAGTGAGTAGGGCATTTATCCACAGTAAACAGACGTGTGATGACCCCTGAGCCCGTATCAGCCAATGCCACTGCTACAGACAGGTATTTTTAAAGCCTTTTCAATGCCTCTTTCCATTCCCCGATCGCTTTCAGTTTGGGCACTGAACATCACGTCACTTTACTGAGGATCTTCTCATTTTTAGGTCTTGCCTATAGTCCATCCTGAATAGATTACACCTCACTCATCTCAAAACAAACAGAACAAGGATTCCTGCGCTTCCTTCATTTTTTTTTCTTGAAGCTCCTGGGCAGCTCCAACAGCACCAGCAACTACAAGAGCTGAAGAACAAAGCTTCAGTGTAACCAAATCCTACACTCTGTGATTTTTGGCCACCTGTCCCATGCATTAGGCAGACCTGTTTGTGTAAAGTGCTCGAAACCCAGAAATGAAGCATCAGGAAAGTTCAAACAACCATTCCCTAAACACACAAACTAACACTACTCAGGTCCCTATGCAGGTTTCCCTTTGCAAAACCTTCCATTTTTCTCCAAGTCATTTATTTCTTTGCCCTTTACTTCCACTGTCCCTTATCTCCTTGCTTACTGGCCTGTTTTATTTGTGCATACCCCGACCTGCTGCACCACCCCGAGTAAAGCCTTGAATAGCAATGGGAGGGGAGCCAGGAAGAAGCACGGAGCAAAGCAATGATGTTTGATGCCCGCTCATGTTTATTAGCAGTCGGGAGATATAACAGGACTTCATTTTGGTTGTATCTGGCAACTTAAAACAAAATTTGGGTATTTTAAACACTATTACATTTAATTTCCAGGAGAAAAAAAAAGATTAGCTGGGGGCGGGGGGGGGCAGGATTGGTGGTGCAGAGGAGAAGGCTGGATGCAGGGATTTGGAGAGGGGATAATTTCTGGGCTAATTCTCTTTAACACCGACTTGGGGGTGGGGAATTAATCAATGTTAGTATTAAAAGGAGCTGTGAAACTTCCTGCAGGCAGCACTCCGTTGATCCTTTTTTAGCTTGGTCAATTACTGACTACAAATTTGAATGGCAGTTAATGGGGTACTTAATCAGCAGCCGCCGAGGCTTTGCCTGTGCCATGTATTGCAAGTGCCACCTAGTGGCAAAGGCCACTTTAATGAGAGGCTATTTCTGTGACTATTTTTAATTCACGACTACACAGCTATATGAAATGTAGCTGTGGATCACTCCATCACCTGTACGGAGACACTCTGTCATATCCAGGGATATTTTCCCTACTAAAGGAGGGGGAAAAAAAAAAAAAAAGCACACTAGTTCCACCACCCGACCCTACACACCCCCACAAATCAATGATGCTAGTTAGGTATTAGATTAAAATAATCCTCATGCAGTCTGTGGTCAGGAGGTAACTGCCTAATAGTCCCTATGGTGCAAAGAACAGAATATGCTCCTACAGACCTGTGTTCATAAAGCTCTCAAAACCATTATCTATGACAAAAGAATTTCACCAGACAGGATTCAGCAGCTCTAATTTAGTTTTGCCATGTATTAAAAAAATGACACAGTTTGCTTCTACATTTCAAGGAGCTGCAGACATCGAGTTTGCACCAGCAGCAGAGCGTTAAACATACACACACACACAAATCACAGAGTGCTGGAATGCCAGATTACATTTGGCTTAACTCAGCTGGCCACTCGGCTCACGCCAAGCATTCGTCTCACAGTTTGGGGGGGTTTTGGCAGGGACTGAAAACTTCTGCTACCCATCAGGTCTGCTGCTATGTCAGGTATGAATGGACCAAAGTGGGCTTCTTGTCTACAGGACAAGTTATCCCTCCTGTTCCTGGGGGCAGGCAAATGATGAGCTGAGGTCCTGCAACAACGGCAATGGGCAATCAGAAAGAGGGGGTGAACGTGGGCTTTGGATCTGCTTGGGCTTTGTTCTGGAAAGCTTACTGAGCAGACCCCTTTGGTTAATTCCTACATTTGGTAATGAACGATCATGTTAGGCTACAAGAATTTCATCGCTTTCAATCACATCATGTAAGCGGCATGACTCACGCAGCCCAAGGAGATCCAGCGCATTGCAAGGTGTTAAAAATTCAAAGCACTGAGCATCCTGAAAATAACAGCTAGGAAAAGGGATATTCTCTTCAGAACTAGCAACATTTGCAGTGCTCTTATGAGACTGTCATCTACTTTAGCCATCCTAAAGGCTAAACATATGTCAACATATGTTAGCTAATTCATTTCACAAGTGATGAAAGAAAGAATTCATGTCTTGCGCTCCTCATACAGGATGTCTTTTGTGGCATTTATTAAATTCCACCATATCACATGAGATCACGAGTGTTACTTCTATTTCACAGATTAGTACGGAGCACACATTATCTGGTTAGCCCAAGGTAACTGAACAAACTAGTGGCACCGAGGAAACATCCATCTCTGTGCTCATTCTACCTCACTCCTACATCTTCCTGTCGACTCGGATATGTCAGTCCTCTCTGTACACAACAGAGCCCTAAGCGGTGCCATCACGGGAGTTGGTATCATTCTTTTAAGAGCACATATACTGATGAACAAAGAAAATACATTAGAAACACAGCTACTCCTTAGAGAATACAAGATTAAAATACTACAGTCCTGCTTTTCATTCTTCACTGTCATCACCTCATAAGTCACTTCTCCGAGTGTGAAGTGGGTGTGAAACACCAGCATTCTGACTAAGTGCCATATTACATGAGAGGCAATGCATCAGGGTACGGAGACCAGCCCTGCACACACACACACACCGAGCTGTACGTGGCAGCTCAGCACTCCAACTCTACATTGCAGCACATTTCAGACCTCTGAGCACTTTGTTAAACAGAAAATGATTTGTAAAAGTAACTTTAAGAAGGCTGGCATGTTCCATAATGGTTATTACTTCAGGTTTCAACAGAGAGATGTTAAACAGCATAGCAAGAATCCCTGCAACGTAACCAAAATTCTAAGCCAGGACTCTTCACCAGCTTTGCTGCCTCCTGCACCTGGGCATGTGACAGATACGATTCACATCGCTTACAGCACTCCTATTCCATACAGAACAGAACAGACCGAGAACTTTGAAATCTGAATAAGGTCATAGTCGCTGAAAAACGTGTTTGAAACCTCTCCTTGCCATTCAGCCAGCTGGCCACTAGCTGTCCCCATTGCTTCACAGGAGCAAATGATCAGTGCTGGGACTGGAAGGAAACACGCCTCCAAAGATGAGTGCTGCTGCTCTCAGGGGGAAAAAAAGTGAAAGCCCAGAAAAATTAAAACGAGCCACTACAGTTCTGTAAGTCTGTAGATAAGAAAATGGCTGTGTAGGAGAAGGCCCACATCCCAGGACAGTGATGTGGTTACAGTCTGAGCCAGATCAGCATGGAAAGCTCAGGATACAACCTTAGCAGATCTATGGCTTTATGACATGGCAAAGGAAAGCCCTGGAGACCCATTCGTGTGGAGGAACAGGACAATCAAAGTGGACTGGAGCATCCCAGCGTTCCTGCCTAGTCTCTGACCACAGCCACCACATCATCACCTGCAGCATCTGTTTTCCCAACCAGTATCCTAACCTTGGAATATAGAAAGTGTTCAAGTTTAGGACTTGGAAAATGTCTCTGAGAGACCACAGGGTGAAGGTGGTTTACACTCACTTCAGAACTATTAAGTTCCTTCCTCTCTTGAGAATTCAGTACAATTTCTCATTTCCATTCATCTTTTGGCTTCTCAATGTGAGCCCGTAACACAGAATTGTCACTAGATTTGTTAGATGCACAAGATCCTGGATTCGGTCTCTTCACAAATCAACATGGAGAGCTCTCATTTCATATTGATAATGGTTGGGATTTATTATCACATAATAGATGCTATTAAGAAGGCAGAATAATATTTTACAAGGTAATTAATTCCACCTTAATTGCTTCTTTAGCCTTAATGCTGCTACTCACAAAAGAATAATGAAAGACTGCATATGCTTAATAAAATTTATGTTACAAATTTGGGTGCTATTTATTGCTTTTTGTTCAGCCTTTGTAAGTCAGACCTATCATCTGCTCTGTAGCTGCTCATAAGAATCAAAGACAAGGCAATGTCATCCCTAACATGCCTCCAGCACACCCCTCTAGCCACTCAAACTGCTAATATGTCATACCACAGCAGTTGTCACTCAAGTCAGCTATTTAGATCAGAAACTACCCTTTTTCTTTGCTACATTACAGCCAAACAAAATATGAGAAGGGTAGTAGAGGCTGAGATTACTGTACCCTTCAAAATATAGTTATAGGAAAACATACTCAGGGAAGGGAGACAGATTCCTGTTACTCCAGACTTCTGGTCTGGAGGGACCTCTCCTCTACTTGGCCACTACCATTCCCGCATGTCAAGGCATAATGCACGAAACAAAAATGTTTGCAGAGCTTGATTCAGAACAGCAAGATGAAATGCAGAACTGTCACTGCAGGATGATTAGCAAAATCATACAAGAAGTAAAAACGAGAGTTCTAAATTTCACAAGTTGAAGAGGAAGATTTCAGAATCCAAAATACACGGGCAATTTTCTTTAAAACGGGCTAAAATCCTGAAACAAAACTCCTCTCAGTTTGAAATCTATAATTTAGTTCCAAATTCTCAACTTTGCTGTATGTAGTATCAATGTACACAAAAATGCTGGGCATCTGATGTGCCACTAGCTACCTACTGAATGCCTGTGTGAAGCGAACTGGGACTTTTTGTCACATATCAACGCACTCTATTAGTGCATTCTAACAGACTTTAAGCTTTATCCACCACAATAAGTAGCTCCAAATACCATATGCATATAGTGCTGTGCCCAAACACTTTACAGATGTAATAACTGACTGGAGAAACTTCTGAATTTTTTTTCCAGAAGAAGCTTTGACTGAAGAACGACATATTTATAAAGGACTGGGTACACATACAGACCGAGCTCCCCAAGACAACACCTGTTACTAATACATATTCTTGCTAGAAAGCATGAAAAGCAACTCAAATCCAAATCCCTTTATACTTGGAGCACCTATGAGAACATTTAGTTTCAAATGAACTCTATCAGTATGTGATTATTTGCATCCCCCCAGTATTTAAAGACCACCTAAGTCTCAAGATTGTGGTTCAACTAATAGGTTAGAGTCAAATGATACAAATTAAAAAAGCTTGGACTAACCGCAAACGAAATACAGCTTGCTGAAATCAGACCGACTTGGGGTCCTTGGGACTCCAGAGGAGGCACTTTTCCTGCTTGGTGGTCACAGCATGCGGCCAGAGGAGTAAAGCAGTGTCAGTTAACAGTCATGTACTGGAAAGTTCTTTCTTTAAGCAGTATGGAACAAGGAAAACAGTCTCCTTCCGTGTCAATATATACACATATTAGTTGAAAGCATCAAAAGGTATTTTTATGTCATAATTACTGGGGGTTTTTTCCCTAACAAACATGCATAAACACTATTCGACTACTCTCAGTAGCTTCAGGAGCCAAGTGATCCACCATGAATAAATGGATCCAAACGTTCCCCGTGTCGCAACGTGGCAGTGGGACAGATTCAATGCATGACTAGGGTCTGGGGTATCCAACCTCCCCGAACACTGACGGAGGGCAGATCAAGAGCCAAACTACGCAGCGAGACCCAGCCCTTCTGCAGCGGTTTGTGCTGTCGGTGTATGAGGTAGCCAAGGCCTGCAGGAAAAGTTCCGTGCAAGGAATACAATTAGAACATTTTCCAGACAGCTGGAGGGCTGCAACTGATGCTACTGTAAATGAGCAAACGCTGCTTCCTTCCCTGGCTGATTTATTGGTACACCTGCATTCAGGAGAGGTGGAGAAATGCTTAAAAGGATGAGTCTTGAGCAGTTTTGAAGAGGAGGAAAGGAAACCGAAATCAATTCACAACAAAAGGCCATAAGGAATTTCAATACACTCTGAACTTGAGAGCTACCAAGCAACCACACTGCTCTAAATGATTGAGAAAGGGAGTGAAACACTGGTAGTAAAAAAATAAAAAGGCATATCTAGATCATTTAAATCTCATTGCACCAGTAATTAGACAGAGGCTGTCTAGAGACACCCAATTCATAATTAGACAAATATGATTTATTTTGCTGATATAGGAGAATTAAGCTGTTCAGATAAATGGTGTACTGAATATTGACTTCCCTAGATTTGAGGAGTCTGTACCAGCAGCTGTACTCGGTCATTTTGAATGGCCAGCTGTCACAGATGTGTAAATTGCAACTGAGTAAGCTCACAGATGCCAGCAGAAGATATAGTTTCTGCCAGCTTCCCTCCTCCTAATGATTTCTAAAATACCTTTCAACAATTATGCCGGCAAAACGTCATCCTCCCAAACCTCACAAGAAGCAAGATGTAAAAGCACACAAGTTTTACTGAAGTGCAGAGTAAGAAAATCTTGACAAACACTCGGAGAAGGGAGCCCGTGCTTCTCCACCTAGCCTTGAAATTAACAGTCAAAAAAGGTTTCCCACCACTACAGCCCCAACCCACCCTGTGCATACAGCCTAAGGACACCATTCTCTCCCAGAAGGAAACAACGGTGTTGTCAGGTGTGCGAAGTGAGTCCTTCCTCCCCAGAACCAGGAGGAACCTGCAAGTTTAAACGGTGTTAAAGTGCAAAAGACTCTCAAAGGAAAAATACACCTCTGAACAAAGAAAAAACTCATTATACTTTGCACCTGTTTAAGGAAAAAAAATCCTTTTAACAAGGTGGTTCATTAATAAAGGTGCAATTAAGTATCACATCATTAAAGCAACAGGAATGAAAACAGAGTGAGTTCTCATTAAGAGACAATGCTAAGGTATCTATCTCATTAAACAAAACAAAAAAAAAGAAGAAATCAACACTTTCTCTCCTTGCTCCTGGTTATAGATAATCTCATAGGAGTTTATTACTTACAAACCTAAGATTGCTCCTGAAAGTTAGGAAACTGTGCTTTTTTTTGAGCTAAAAAGCTAGAATTTGTTCCCATATTTCTAAGAAAAGGTGTTACTTATTGTGAACAAGCACAGCAATGAGAACAGAAAAACCTTTAGGGGAAACCACCACTCATTTCAATATCACAAACAAGACATAAGCATAGGGAAAGTGACAAATTTTGCATTCTCTCAATAACAGATTCTCTTTCTGTTAACATTGTAAGTTAGAACAGAGAAACTTCAATCACTGTGGCAAGCAGCCAGCTCATGAATAGGCTTGCTAACATCAACAAGACTATTCGTATGAACAAATGCTCAAAATGACTACGAGACTCCTTGTATATCCTTTGTAATGTTAAAATCAGTAGGATTACTGTGGTTTCTAAGTGCTCTCCCACATGGACTAAGAGCTGAAGTCAAGAACAGTGCTCATGTGAGAAACCGTGTAAGGGCTGCAGTTAAAGAGTGAACTTGTCCTTTGTTTTCAGTTTTAAAAAATAATACAGCACATTCTAACAAAAGCACTACCAGACGAGCAGATACCAGGCTTTAACTAACCATAACCTAGTGCCTGAAGTGAGATTCTGAGGCGTATTGCTCAAGAAAAACACTACATCTACTCTCTGAACAGTTATTGGTTAACTATGTGTGTAACTCTGCCCAAAACCCACGAGATTTCAAACTACATTCAAAAAGTATAGAACCAGGATGGCAACACATAAAGGGTCTGTGAGAAAGGAAGCACCAGAACTAGCAGCAAGGTGGGGTTGCCTGCATGGTCAGCCCTTCATTTGAATGCAAATGTAATTTTGGGGCAGGCAGTTATCTGTGACATCAGGCAGGACCTTAGTAAACTGTTACCACCAGCACCTGGTAAAACCATTGTTAATCATGTGTAGTAAAGGGACATCAGGGCTAGCATGAGTCATTTATAGAGCCAGTCAGGGCTAGAAAAGAGAGAGAAAGAAAGAGGAGGGGAAGAGAGATCAAACAAACACTGCGAGGAGCAGGATGTCCCAGCAAGACAAAGCCAGGCTGTGAGCATCATGTATGTGAGTTATCTTTTGGATAAAGAAACCAGCATGTATCCAGGCCCTGCAAGGTGCAGCAGCAACAACCTGCCAGCGCAAAACTTTGTGTCTGCTCCACCCTATTCAGATTACATGGGATACCATCATGTGCCAACTCTGGACACCCACGGACAGCCTGCGGCAGCCTGGGGAGCTCCCTACGGCCCACAGAGGGAGGACTGGAACGCTTACGGCCCAGGACCTTCCAGCACCGTGGCTGCTGCCCAGATCAATGGCTCGTCTCCTGGACAGGTCTCCTACAGCTCTGCGGATTACAGCTCCCTCCATCCTGCTGGAGCTGGGGGGTTACCTCCTGTAGATACAATTAATACACAGCAAATCTCTCCCAACAGCCAAAGGCACAGCTCTTACGAATGGATGAGGAAAACGGTGCAATCCACTTCTACAGGTATGAGGGCACGGAGGTTTTTATGGTGAGAAGAGATTTGACTTTTTCTGTGTCACTGGGGTTTTATTTGCCAGGTTCCCTGTTTAGAGGGACGCGTTCAGTTTAACAAAGAAAGATCCTAATTGCTCTGGAGCGTTCTCTTGCTAGCAGTTAAACGTTGGTTTGATTATTGGATGCTGGTTTTGATCTGCTGACTATTTCTTGTATTTCCTTCTTGACCATTGATGCTGTGGCAAACGAAACTTCCTCTGACAGTGAAGTATTTTCACTTCAGATGTGTTAAAAAAAATTTGTGATATCAAATAATTGCTTTTAATAGGAATCCTATAGATTGGAATGAAGCAGCACGTCTGCAGAAAGAAATCACAATGAAAGTTTTTTATTTCACCATCACCTATACTTTGCTCGTTTTCCTCAAGTTTTAGAGTACATATAGAAAGTTCAAGTAAAATATATACAGTAGGGGGGTTGGAAGTAAGGCTTTGCATTAGAAATAACCTCTCTAAACCTGAAAACACTGACATGAAATGAGATCTGAAAGACCAAACAACAAGACAATGCTTTAAAAACAGGAATGATAAGGAAAGGCTTGCTTCACTTTGTAGTAGTAGCTCTCAGAATATGCAGGAATACAAAGATCCATGGTAACACACAGTTAATGCAGCGACAGATCAGTCTCTGATGCATAACAGTCGATGAGTACAAAACAATTCTTCAATTGTATTTAACCAGTAAAAGTGATGAAGGATGAGGAAAAGGTTCTGTTTGATTGTAATGAGGAACAATAGAAAAAAATCAATATTGAGCATCCCTACAACACAAAGCTGTACCTTGTAAGAACAGAAAGAAAACTCTGAAACAGGAAAGGGGAGAAGGAAAAGAAAAAGAAGGAAAAATGCCTGAAAAGAACAGAGGCACAATCTGCTCTATGAAAGTATCTGATCCTCTGAGGTGCTGAGCAGCTTTGACATGCACTGAGATCAGTAGAAATTAAGGATGTCAATACCTCTCCTAAAGAGACGCTCACAGTATTCCAACGCTACATCCCAGGAAGGTTCCCTTCCTTTCAGCCCTTCCTCCCACCCCCAGCTCTGTTCCACACATCCCTGTAAATAACAGATTTCAAAGCAAGTACTGAATCAATCTCTGGTGGAAAAGTAATTACTTAAAACATACTTTAGTTTCATACAGACGATTTTTCTATATAGTTGCTTTCATTTTTCTAATGCAGCTAATTTATACGGACAGAGGCATCCTCACTCCTGCTGAACACAACTTTAGTTCACAGAGAGTCCTTAGAAGTCAATAGGACAATCAGAGTAGGTTGTTAGTCTGGGTGAATAAGAATCTGGGGGGAAAATAAATAAGTAGTTATTTTTTAAATCATATTTATTCTTCATGGAATAATATCCAAGGAAAAAACAAAAGAGGGCCTGTCTACAGCTTACTTTTCAGCAGTCTACGAGGGCAATGAAATTGCTCACAAACTGTATGATTTACTGACGGCAGAACACTTGCTCAGAAAAACACTACTACTCATCTCTTCTTTACCTACCTGCCTTTTGCTCCTGTGGCTTTAAAGTGCAGCCTCTGAGAGAAAGCCCTGATTTGATCTGTCTGTGCTTCCCTTTTATAGTGGGGACAACCCTGAGATAGAGAGAAAGAACAGGCAATACCACATTCTAGCTGCCTGCTTAAGAATCATCCTTCGGGCTTTCTAACTTCCCAAATTTCAAGCCTGCAAGTGGCAGAGCATTCACAGGAGGTGGTTGGGACTCTCTCTATTCTGGAACGGTCCAACAAGATATCAAGCATCTTCCTCTCAAGAAGAACTGAAGAAACCAGCATGTCATAAGAGCATACCCTCCCAAACACCTCTTGGTTTTTTCTGCTAGGCCAGGAATGCTCAGTGCCAATAGATCTGCTTCACTGGAACGGGTTCCTTTTTCTTCATTCACTCCCTTTCCTCTGTTTAAAAGCAAGGGCCCTTCTGGTTTTCCCCATTCGCCAAAAAATAAAATATTTTTTTAAAATTTGCCCTAAGAGCAATGCCAGATCTAGAAATGCACTGAAGTGAGTCTGGTTCTGAGCATGCAGGTGTTGCAAGCGACTTCAAACGCACGATCAGGCTCGCCACAAGCAGCAGTGGTGTTTGCTGGATCACGATCCAAACCCTCAGCATTTCCTTAGGCAGAATCCATTGCTTTTTACACCCTTAAAGCTGGCTGCACACACTGAGCAGTACCCTTCTGTCTCTTTGCAAAACCTTTAGGAATTTCTGTTGGGGCTTCCTATAGGCAAGAGTGAAGGCATCACACCTATTATTTATTAGCTTGTCTTATTCCCTGTGAAATAGATATCAGCCACTATTCTTAAAGATGGAAAAACCGAGGCTTACCTGAAGTGATCAGAACAGAAATTAATTAGACAATTTTCTTATTTGTTTATTACTCGTTGCAAAATACTAGTTACCAGTAACAATATTATTTCACTATAGAAGCAATAGTTATTAAGGCAAGTGATTTTTGCAAGATATTCTTGAAAGCGGGCAAGAAATGCTCCTGTAATCTTACCCCTTTAAGATCAGGAGAGATTCTTTCTAAAAGTTTACTTACACTGAGTAGTCCAACTTGCAACAGGTATGGAAACAAGGCCCAGAATCAATGCCATTTCCATCTCCAGAGATTTCATGGTTAGCTTCTCTTATTAGTGCTTTGTGGCCTCGTGACCTGAAAGATGACAAACAAAACACTTTATTGAAATTTCTACCACTGCCTCATGCCCTACAGGTCTTTTGATACTCTGTTAACTAACCTGGAACAAAAGAGGAAATTATTTCAAGTCTTACTCTGTAATTTTATAAACAACACCCAATATAATACCATGTCTTCAACTGGTGTTAAGTGAAGTTTATGAGGTTGTGCTACTGGAGACCGCTGGAAGATCTCAGTATTTAATGTGAGACTATCATCCTGGTTTAGTGTTACTGGAAAGCATTTCCCCCAGAAAAGCCCTCCTAAGGCTTTAATCCTTCATTCTGTCTCTGGCTGAAGGATGTCTGTCCGAGTGTCTCTCCCTGCAGCTTTGGAACTGGAGGGATTGAGACTTGATCCTAAACACAGTGCACGTAGGATCCAAGCCCATGTCACTTCATTCTTGAGGGTGTTCAGGGTACAGGAGAAAGCAAATGTATTTTGACTCACAACACTTGAAGGAGGAAACACTGACTACTTAGTAGTTCCGACAAGAACACGGGCTGAAAAGACCCTTCTCTAACCCTTACACTGCTCCTCTCTCCTCTCCTAAACCTCCCCTTCGAAAGGGCGAGCAAAGCCAAGATAACCAGAATTCTAACAGAGACCTGAACAAAGCCACGACAACTAGAGATGTGAGGTGGCAATTCCACACACACACAAAGCATAATTACAGTCAAATTCTTTGATGGAAAGTAGAATAAAACCACCTTGGAACCAGTTACAAATCTTCTCCCTTTGATTTCAATATTTTTATGGAGGTATTGAATCACTGACACAGGATTAGACTTTACTTTTTGCCCTTGTGAGAAAACAACATACAACTGTGGCAAAACTGTGCCTGAAACAATAAGCTTGAACCAGGCAGTTCAAGGAGCAATGAGAATTTGCTCACAAAGCTGAAAATACATCTTAAGATCTGCACTCACATTACCATAAAACAGGGAGGGAACACGTTTTGAAACAGAGGTAAACTAATCATGAGCAGAGACTCTTCCCCATAGGTGACAAGTCTCCTGTCATTTTTGTTCAATAAAAATGTACTCTGAAGACATAAAGACAGTTTTTCTGATGATGACGACAGGTGCTGACAGCATCATTCCCAAACGCACTGTAATGTATAGCAGCTAGTCTTGGAAGGAAAAAGTTAGATTCGAGGGAATATAAGGAAGAGAAACAAGCCTCTTAAGAAGCCATTCCTGCAAAATGCTGAATGCCTAAAGAACATACAACACTTGGAAAAAATTTCAGTTCATGGCTTGCTTTCCAGGCTATGCAGTCAGTGCAATGGGATTTCCCCTGATCTTACCACTCTGAAATCCCCCTACGGTTTCTGCAGGTCAAGTCCTTCTGCCAAACAAAATCCCTCCAGGGCAGTCTGCCCAACCGTTGTTCTAAGGTGGTAAAAATGACTCTGCTGTGGATTCGGGTCCTTCTGTATGACCAAGATGAACAGAACAGTTTACACGAGCAAAGTGCAGGACAGAATTTGGCCGATGAGCTTCACAACAGAGTAGCAGAATGTATTTGAAATGGAAAAGGTTAGCATTTTAAATTGGAAGTCAACAGAACAGAAGGGAAAATTCTTCAAGTCTGATGAAAGGTTCCAGTTCTATGATCCTGTTCTGTTCTTTTCAGCATGAGTCACCTGAACATGTATAACAAGAACAAAAATGATCAAGAGCCAGCAGAAAATACAAACACAGAATTTCACCATGTTTCACAAACCTTTATGCAACCAACTTCACAGTAATGAATAGTCTACTCATCGCACCAAGACTTCTGGCAGGAATAGTTTTACTCACATTATACAGGACTGGATTCACATAACAGGTCCTAATACAATGGCAGCGTATGGGGTTGTGGGGGGGGTTTAACTCAACTTCAGAGAACATCGCATACAGCACAATGTCCACCTCCGAGACATTTAAAATTACTTTTCCTTCACAACTTCAATTAAGTCAGTGAAATTACACTAGGGAAAATTTGTCTCTTTCTTTTCCTACGTTTTTAAAGTACATAAATATTTAAAGAGAGTCTCAAAACAAAACTCTGGGGCCTGATCTTGAACAGTCTGTATCTTTATAAACTCAAAAAACTAACACTCATCTCTGAATACTAAGCTAACATAAAGATGCAGATCTGAACTTGGCATATCTCCAGGGCAGAAAGCATTTCATCTTCCGAGCTGACTTAAGCTAACTTCCAGTCACCAAGCACAGACATTAGCTCCCTCTGAAACGACATCCAGCTAAGGAATCCGACTGCATCGCTTTGTGAGTAACCCGCCAGCAACCCGACACTACGCTACATCGTGACATCTTCTGGCTCCATCAGGCACCTTCTGGATTTTATGAATGATGCCAGTTTCAGTAGACAAAGAATATTCCTGAAAAGTTAAGAGAGGAGGCACTGAAAAAGGGGCCAGGGCTAGTTCTAATGCTAATTTATTTTGCTTTGTAAACTAGTTGTGAGGTCCGATGGTGGGTTGTTTTTTTTTTTCCTTTCCTGGCCTACATTGTCTGAGGTTTTGAGGCCTATCTGTCATATTGAGGCAACAGACCCTTTTAACACTTCACTTTGCTTTGATATGCAGTCTTGTCTCTTCCTTCTCCCTCTTTTCTTCAGGAGTTATATTGCCGGAAAGGGTGATGATTTTCACAGCAAATAAAGAGGCCTTCTCCTACCTTTATTGTCTTCAGAAGAAATGCTCTGTGAATTTTATGACCAATGGAAAGCTCTTCCCTTCCCCCAACTCAAAACTTGGCCAGTCACAAAAATTGCTGGAGCGGGTGCGATAGAACAGGATTGTTAAACTATATCCCACAAAAAGTTAGATTCTGAGCCTGAACTGTCTTAGCTCTTGCTACTCCCAAGGCACTCCTCAATAGTCGCTATTTGCAAAATAGGTTTTTTGACAAAACTCGCTGTTCTTAAATAGCTCATTAAACCCAGGAAATCCACTCCCCCAACACAAAGGCAGTTGCTTCAAAGGTTTTTTTTGTTTCATTTTTCTTCCACCCAACTACTAACAACCTCTCCAACCACTTGCAATTCCATAGTATAACTGTCCGTGCCACTTCCAATAAAACTGACACTCTATTGCTGATTAAAATGATAATCTGTCACTAACAAAAGATTAATTAAGATTACGGAAAGTTAAATGTTGGTAATTTCACCCACCTAAGTGACTAAAATATGCAGGATTTGACTAAAGAATTGGATTAAAATATTAACTTCTATCATTGCATCATTAAATTTTGCCATTATCTCCTAAAGAATTCTGAGAAACGAGGAACATCCTTCTGCTGTCTCTGAGGTGAATCCATTAGCCCTACCTCAAATTTCACTCAGGTAATACTTCTCCTTGAAATAAAATACATCACTGTAAATAAAACTAGTAAAGGGTCTGTAAGACTTGGGTCAGAATGCAGGAGAGTGGATCTATTCCATCTAACAGCTGGAATTTAGAGGCTGAAGTCCCAAACTGTTCAGCCATAGGTTTTGTTGCTGCTGTTTGTTAACTTTGGCAAATAAAAGTGCACTTTGCCTTTGAAAGGAACTGCCATATGCAGACTAATTCCAACCCAGCATCCAACAAAGGCATTAGGAAGACTCTCACTGACATCAAGGAGAGTCTGAGTAAAGGCCTAACAGACTAAAACCTGACTCTGCCAGAACTAAAAGTATCCTCTCAGAAGATCCTGGCAGATCGCAGCTCCCATTGTCAGTTGTCTCTCACAGAGAGTATTACTCTACACAAAAAATCCAATTATTAAAGACAAGGTTTATGTGACAAATCATAGAGAATTTTTCTCAGGTTGCTGTGGGCTCTTAGGAAGGCTATGTTCTCCTTTTGCTTTTCTACTTTTTAAATCATTCTCTTAACTTTAAAGAAAGAAATTAGATATGAAAGCTCCCAACCTTCCTTCGAAAAGAAACTGGATAGTATCATGCCTACTGAAAATAGACTGAAAGCTACTCATACAAAAATAAAAGATTTTATTGGAGAAGTTCTGTTTTCCACATACATTTAATCACTTCTTCAGATTAAAAAGCAAAAAAACCCCAACCCTCTCCTACTCAGATAATAAGGGTTTAAGCACTTAAAACCAGAAGCAGGAACGTTTACCTTGAAGTTTACCACCTTGTTTTGGCTATACAAGAACATTTGATATTTGCCTGTGGCTTCTGAATGAGAATAGAGTTCAAGATAAGATCACCTTGCTGCTCTTTTGTGTACTCCATCTTAACACCACAAAGGAGACTAAGGAAACATTTTAAACATTTTGTCCCATAGAATGACCCCAAATTCTCATTTGAAGAGGGAAAAAAAAAAAAACCTAACCAAACCACTGGCTAGAGAGATCAAAAGCTAAAAAATACCAAGCGAGGCATTAAAGCACCGCAGGTGACCATATGTTAAACAAACAATTTACACTTCGAATGAATGAAAACAAATGTCCTAGTATTTATGTGGACTGAACTGAATAACTGCTGTTCTTTAGAGACTCTAAAATTCTTACCGTAATGTTGTCAAATTAACAGCACTTTTCACTTGATTATGCATGTAAACATAATTGGGCTAAATCTGCTTTCACTACAGTTTCACAATGACAGAAATGCTGCTGAAATGAGAATGGCCCCTGTATCCACCCCAGACAAACACAGGGCAGCAGAACCTCCACAGGGAGGTGAACGGATTCGAGTCAAAGTGGTTTGGGCCGCATGGGTGGAGCAGAAACCCCAGCGTAAGGAACAAACACAAACACGCATTTCCCCTATGGAAATATCCCAAGTAAACAGGCTGAACGCACAGTGCTTTCCCAGGGTTGAGCACCAGGGAGCATGGAACCTGAAGGATCAAATTCTGATGCAGACCTTTTCCCACAAGCCTGGGAAGAGTCCTAGAGAAACGCTGTCACGCAGGGCGAACCAGTTACTATTCACAACCAGAGGTGTTACAATATTTGCTTACAGCATTGCACTGACCAGGACTTCCAGTGCTGGACAACTCTGGATCTACAGCACAAAAAGGATCAGAGCCTGAAGAACCTTCTAATGCCAACAATACTTTGGTGAGCTAAAATTTCTTCCGAGTAGCAAAGTACTGTCAAATGCTGGAAGATAAAACAGTGATATGGCTCTCAAGCCACTACCATACAGCCTGCACAGCAAGTGGAAGGACAGGTTACCTTTCAGTATGTTCAGCTATTTAAACAAAGAGACATCACATCTCCCTCCATACATGGG
Source organism: Leptosomus discolor (assembly GCF_034619465.1). Lineage (NCBI taxonomy): Eukaryota > Metazoa > Chordata > Aves > Leptosomiformes > Leptosomidae > Leptosomus > Leptosomus discolor. The sequence continues at coordinate 47,210,104 of NC_141399.1, read as the reverse complement.
GGGGAAAAAAACCATTAACCCCTGAAACTAAAGCATGAATGAAGGGATAAAGTACTTAAAGGTTCTGCCATAGTCCTGTACCCCGAATTCTGATCTTTGGGTGCTACTTAAACTTCAAAAGGAAGGGGAGTTGGAGGGACAGGCTGGGGAGGAATCAAGGCTTTGACACCACTGATACACCAAACCTCCAGCTATTCTCTCCTGCAGGGGAGCAGCTGGTTGCTATGGGGCAGTGTGCCGTGGTGATCTACTCAGAGACTGAAATGTTACCAACTCAATGCCTGAACATCTATTTCAGTCCTCTCCATTCAAAATTAACTGCTCTTATTAAGAGAGCAATTATCATGAGAAACCTGCTTTTTTGAAGAGTTAGGCATCCACACAATCTTTTCAGAAAAAGACCTGTAAGCAAACACGAGCTGTGGTATGAAGCTAAGCTACATCTGCAGCACGAGCAGACTGTACAGGCAGCAAGCCACAATATGCATCAAGTTTTATGCACCATCGAAGAAAACTTGACTCTGAAGAGGCTGTTCTACCATAGTGACCACTAAGGACACAAAGATTCACGGCCTACAGTACCACAGTGGAACACACTGCAAAAAAACAGCAACTAAAAATCCATTCCCTGTCCCAGACGATTTACAGTCTAAATACACACATCTCAAGAAACGTCCATACAAATACAGGCACACAGGGAAGCACCAAAAGACGGTAAAACTGTGGTTAGGAAAGGTGGTGACACTGGTCTTAACACAATGACCCAGTTCTTCAAAAACGTAGGCAGACCTTAGGCTAGGGCTCAGGGGCCTCGGTTTTAAGCAGGTGTTGATCTCTGATATAATGATTGATTTCCGATATATTGATTGATCTCCAGTATATTGATCTCCGACAGACTGATGGCTCAATACGAGCATTAACCACAGAGGACAGGTGGGTGAGAAAGGAAGCATCAGTAGCCCTTCCCATTCTCAGTTCTCTTTCACTGCTGCCAAGGCATTCTGTCCTCAGAAGTTACGCTGTATGGCATCCAGAAAATGTCAGCTCCTTGCATCTGTGTTCACTGGCTTTTGTCCTTTGCCATTACCTTTTAACGACCCGGCTACTGCCGGGCCCTGTCTGCCTCCCTCCGTCAGCTGCACCCACAGCTGAAAGGATGCAGCAGTGCTGCTTGCAAAAGAGCAGATGCTGTAGTTCTAGCGTTGTTCCATGTCCTTTGTAGAGTATTGCTGCTTTCTTTTTCTCTTTTTCATTAACTGTCATCTGAAAATCTACGTTACTATTCCCTGCGCTATTATCAAGTCATGGACAGACTGTGCCAGACTTGAAGAAAAAACACAACCTCCAAATTGCAATAACAATCACAATATTGTATTAATTTTTCTAGCAACAACAAGTGAGGAACTTTGGAAGCTCTCAGTGTTTTCTACGCAGTAAAATACCCTTCACAATTTCCCTCTGAAGCAGGTAGCAGCGTATCAGCTTTAGGGACAAAGAAGCAAGAGCAATTCAACACCAGGCAGCAAGCTTGCACCAGAGCTGGGAACAGAACGCGGGTTTCCTGGCTCCTTGTTAACAAGAACTCCTTCCCTTCCCCAAACGATAACACAAGGGTGACAGAGAATACAAGAAGCAGTTTAAGATCTCCTTACTAAGGAGCAAACCCAAAATCTGATGGTATGAACCTCTTAGAGTGTAAATCAAGACCGAGTCGAGGGAGTTACTCTGGGTAAGTGCATAGAGAATCAGGCCTAAAATACCCACAAATATATTTTCAAATGTAAAGCCAGATATTTTGTGTTACGAAAGTTAAAAAATTCTAGCTTGAAGCAATGTGTTCTTCTTTCAAAACAGGTAAAACAAGAACAAGAGAGAAGTACCGAGTGGTTTACACAGATCATCAGAGATTAGAATTAGAGAAGGAATTTCATTACAACAGATACATTACAATCAGGAGGAAGTCTGAACTTGCTGCAAACCTAAGACTTTCCGAGAGACAGGTAGAGTATGGATCACCCATTCAGGATTTCCTTTGCATTTATTATTGCTGATGAGGAGATAACGATACTGGCTAAGAACACAAAAATGCTAATGCCTCTAATAACCAAACAATGCGACTGGTTTCCCTTTGCAGTGCAGGAACTCAAACTATCCGGCCCAACGGCCTGCCAGCCTTGTTTGTGCTCATTTCTAAATATCCCATCAGCGCTGCTTCAGCTCTCATGTGGAGCTGTGACACAACACAGAAAAAGCAAACACCAGCCTTACCTACAGTCCTGTTCTGGGACACAAGAGTAAAAATACCAACAAAACCCTGCCTGGATTTCTCTGTTCTACTGGGGTAGTGGTAGCAGGGAGGAATTTTTGCTGAAATTTCTGAAGCGGAATTCCTGGTTCTGCTGAAGTCAATGGGAATTCTATAACCAATTTCAACAAGGTCAGTCTTAGCAAGGAATGGAAGTGATGAGCTCAAGGATGCTCAGGACACTTGAAGGTATTTGTTTCCTTGGCTGCCTTTGACCTTCTGTGAAAGGTTTCCTAGCTACTTGCTACTCCTTTCTCCTGCCCCTATTTCCTCCTACCTGCTCCAAATTCCACTTTATTCCCACAATGTAAATCAAAACACAATCCCTTCTGGTCAAAAGATACATACAATTTGTTCTGGGACCACTCCGCGTTGTTCAATCATGCAATTGCCACCCCCTGCCACAGCAAAGCAGGTACAGCGGCCCTGGCTCTCCAGCGCTTCAGCTGCTCCTGCAAACAACCCAGACAAGACGCCAAGATCCCCCACCACGACACACAACACGGGCTGAGCGCCTGTTCGGACCCGTTTTACTTGGGAGTTTCTTGCTGAAGTAAGCAGCGACACAGAAAATTAAAGTTTTGCTGAAGGATCCCCCTGAATAGATGTCACAACAGGCTCATTTGGTGCCTTTTCTATTTGCAAACCACCACAGCACTGTTTTCTCGTCAGTTATTATTCAGTATCATTCACTGAAGATTATGCCTGATTCAACATTGTTTCATGGTCTCTACTGAGCAGGGATAGTCCAAAATCCACCTCGGTGTAGCTGTGTTCATCCAACTTGAACTGGCCTTAGCACACACTGAAAGAGTTTACAGAAATGGAGAAGGAAATATCCGTTTTGCGAATATTCCTCAATCTTCTGCTGAACGCAAGTATTTAATTATTGAAAATTACAATTATTTCAATCGGGTATAAAAAAAACACACTATGTGTCTTTTTGCTGGCTGTTAAAACCTTAATAACTTGACTTCATTATGCTGAATTTAAAAATTACGACCCCGCTTCTGTAAACAGCCAACAATATTTACTTGAAACTTCCTAGTTCGGTGATAATTCCTGATAAACCTTTTTGTTAGTATATCTGAGGTGGTGACATAAAAAAAGATTTGATACATTTCTTTGACATATATTGGGGAAACATGGCAACAGTTTTTGCAATATTTGCTCTTCATCACCACCAATATATGTCATGAATGGAATTAATTCCAGTGCACAACGCCTACATCTCTGAAGTCACTTTTGAAAGTGTAAGATTAAGAAAGAAATACCTGCTCTATACTCCCACTGTGACCCTTTCATACAAATTAAACATCCCCATCGTATGAATGGCTGAACACACACTGTCCTGTCCCACGTTCCACTGCACTCAGCCTAAAACCTGAAAGGATTTTCTGGAAAAGCTTTTTTCCTGGCTATGCCAAATCACATCCAGGACACTGGAAGGAATATCTCAAGACAGAAGGACAAAAAAAAAAAAAATTGTTTAAACAGGGAAGGAAAGATGTAATATCTCATGAAGAAAAAAAAAAGGCAAAATGAAGCCTTGCTAATATAGGAAGGACACACAAATAAAGGATGAGGAGAAGAAAGAAGAGCGAAAATTATACAGGGAAAGTTACTCAGAACAATTGAACAGTAGGAAAAAAATACTGAAAGGAAGGAGGACAAGAGACGCAGCTGACCATGTTAGCTCTTAGTCTAACATCACAGATCTGTATTTACCCGCAGTTCTTTGACAACGGGCATACGACCTCGAAGTGCCTGCTAAAATCCTCTCTGGATCAGTGCTGCAGATCCGCAGCCCTCGTTCAACAACAAACGAGAGCAAAAACCTAAATTCAAAGGCAGGTAAGAGCACTGAAGCCAGAGGGAATTCTGAAACAGATGTTAGTTGAATTTTTAGACTGTTTCATCTTTTCAGGCATTTTGGCAAATGCCAGGGTGAAACTAGATTACCTCAGCACAATCAGAATGCAAGAGGTCTGAGAGTATTTGAGACCGGTTTAATGGAACGTAATTTGGTGCTGAAATGACATTCCAGAAACTAAGACAACAAAATGAACTGCCAGGTGTCCCAGATGATAGCCTGGGACCTAAGAGACCCAGCCCAAATTTCCACAAGCTTTGCGTGTATCTGAATTTTTATTATAAAATGGGAATAATACTGTCTCAAGGATAAGTACACTGAGACTGTCACAGAGACTCCTTAAGATGATTTGTGGGACTTCACCAGTGGGTTTTCTTTTAAATCACCACCTGGTAGCCACCGATGTTATCGCCTCTTGCTGCTTTACCTCCTTTCTGATCATCATCCCCTACCTAGCAAAGGATAATTAAACAAATCAGTATTTCTCAGCAAACCATCGATTTTTCTTTGGGTTATAGAAAATGGTGACAAAAGTGTTTCCTTTGCCATCTCAACCCCACCAAGAAAACACATCTGAATGAGGCAGCTTGACTTACTACACTGACTAGCCAGAATACAGAGCCCCATCCAAGGAGAAATAGCTGGTGTGCACTGCTGTAAGTGCAACACTGGGGATTCACATCCAAGGACATTTCAGTCACCGTAGAACATTCACCCTTTTGCACCTGAACAAGTTCTGCTGTATTTTCAATTGACCATTACGCATCAACTTCACCCTGTCCTCACTTGTTCTGTCCCAATCAAGACCCACACGCTCTTCAATCGCTGCTTCCTCTCTCCCCCAAGGGGACTGCATTTCCGTGACAGAGCAAGGACTACGGCGGGAAGCAGCAGCAGGTTCTGGCTCCATCTATGAACGCAACAGAAGGCACCTAGCTATTAACGCCCCACTTTGACAGTCTTTTGAAGTAACGTTGTGTACGGAGAGCAGTGCACTGGTGAAATTCTGCTCAGAAGTGCATTTCCCTCCGCTTACCCACTGGAGCTGACCAAGCAATGCGCAGCATCCAAACAGGAAAGCTTTTGTGCCTCAGTTTATAGGCCAGTAACAGGTTTTGACTTGCTCTGACTAGGGCATATAGTTTTCAGTGTAAAGGTACTCTTTTTGCTATCACTATGACACATGAGATTCAGTTCTGTTAGATTTTGTACAAACATAAATAAATAAATAAAAAATCAAAGCTTATTCCATAAAGAAATACCTCCTAAAAATACAACTAACACCGAAAAACGTTTTTTACCAAGCTATTAATAAATATTTTATTACCAGATAGGAAAGATTACCTGTATGAAAACCAAGCAAACACCTCTGTCATCTCAGTTTGCCACTGCCTTTCTCGCTGGTACTCACATGATTGATTTTGCCAGTGACCCTTGACTGCACATGTAAATAATCACGTTGCATTCTATTAGCCACTGAAAAAAATTTTCCTCTGCTCCTCTGCAGGTGAAAATCTGGTTCCAGAATCGCAGAGCCAAAGAAAGAAAATTAATGAAGAAGAAAATGACTCATTTCGATGGCAGCAATCTTGGCACTATGCAGAGTGACTCTGGCTCAGTGAGCCCCATGCCAGTTCCTGACCAACAGACTCATTCAGAGATGCCCAGTTCTTTATTCCCACCGCCACCTCCTCCACCTCCGCTGCCCCTGAACGGGTTGCAGCACAACGGGAACCTGCAGCAGGTTGTGGCCTCCCAGTAAGGCTGCCCGAAGAGCTACTGCAGATCGAACACTACAAACTGCCGGTACATGGAGCACTACAGGATGGAAGAGAGGACAGCCGCAGCCGTTTTGCAGGAGTCCCCAGCATGACCCAGTTTTGTGCACATAAGCCTCAAGTACAGTAAACCGAGAGCCTCTTGCCAGGTCTGCAGGATAGCGCAAGTTCCCGAGGGCAGCGGAACTGCCGTGGGCCAGGAGTCCTAGTGGCAGGGAGGCTCTGCAAGAGGATGCCATGCTGAGTGTGGGCCACAGGGCAAGCATCCCGCCAGCCATGCAGCAGGCGGGTAGGGACTGGGAGGGAGGAGAGCCGAGGACCAGATACGGCCACTTGTCACGGTACGCTGCAGACCAAAAAAAAGCACAGAACAGGCCACAGGCAATAGCACGTGGCTGAGGCGGTAACGGCAGCTGTACGCAAGGGCTCTGTCTGCCCCTCGCCCCTAGGTAAAGAGTATGCTCCTCCTCCTTTGATCTCCACGCGGGTTCCATGTACTAATCTCACTTTCATGGACTTTACACATGGATCTTGATAAATGAAGCCCTGGCTTATATGTTTTGACCCACTTGATGGAAAGCCTGGGTCACGGTGGTTGCACTCACTACATGTTAAGGGCAAAGGTCAGTGACGAGCTTTTTGGAAGTTTTGGGTTTTGACAGGTGTGATTTCCAACACTCCACACACTGGTATACACATGCACTCTTCAATCTTACCATAAATGTTTCAAAAGCATTCTGGAACTGTGAATCTTGGACCGAGTTCATTTTTGACAGCAGAAAAATCATGTCAGACTCATTTTGCATTCTAAAAGAAAGGGCAAAGTGTAGGTATTTTAAAAAGTGACTGCATTTCACAAGACAGCATAGCCCATGGATAAAGATGCAATAATTGCATTCAACTAATTTTAGTCCAGTTTTCAGAGCTATTGTGACACTAAAAAAAAAAAATCTGAAAAGCCACATTAATGGAAGACAAAGCAAACAAGTATTTCACTTAAATATAAGCTCTCGGCATTTTTTAAGGGAGTCTCAATTTCTGAAGTGCTGATCCCTTCCACACTAAGCAGAATTTGGTAGGTAATCAGTACTTAAGAGTAATCCGGATATTTGCTTCCTAATACGACCACCAATTGCATGTGCATACCTTGTCTGCAAAGGGAAAACTTTTAAAGCACACAAGTGATTTGTGAATTTATTCCCTCACAGTCAAAAGCAGTTTAGAAATTTAGGATGCCTATCCTCACGAATTGTCATCAAGGTGGCCTCTTAAATATCTCTGTCACTGTTGCAAATAAGACTTGGGAGTATTAAGTTGTTTAGGCACTACGTTCCTGGGGTTTTTTCCTTAACTATAACAAATAGTACTATTAGATCATCAAAATGTTGGTAATGTGAAATTACTTTGTATATAAAGAACATTAAAATAAATGACTTTTTTCATAATCATTTTCCAATGTGATATCGGCTACTGTAGCAAGTGAACATGCAGATTTTCATTATTGGTCTGTTAATGAATTGTAACATCAAATTTAAAAGCGGAGTGATGGTAAAAAACCTTACAAAAAGCTGAGGAGAATGGCAAGACCAGGGTGGTTCAGGGCGCTGGCAGTTTCCCCTAGTTCTTAATTTTATTTATCATTTTATTGTTGCGAGAAGGCCAGCACTACCTAAGAGTAAAGTTCCAACTTTAAACGGACACATCTCTATTGTAACATTCCCACTCACTCCTTTCACAATGCCGCTCCATTTGCTGGCAGGAGCAGCCTGACGCTTTGCACAGCTAATACAAACGAGATGAAGAAACTGCAATTCAAAGCTCAGCAACAGAAAGACTCCCACTGATTTCCACATCCCACGAAAAGCGGAACACGACAGACAGCATGTGGGAACAAAAGTGACTTGGCATCCGTATTGATAAGCATGTCAACCAGTCCAAAACACTGGTGTCCCCAAAAGATACCCAGTGGATATGTCCAAAGGAGGAATCCACTGGAAATATACAGAACAGCCATTCCGTCTACTGAGGGAAACGCTAGAGGTATCTTACCCACAGTTAACACACCCACACACACTCATATATTTAACTTAATACCCAGACTGAAAAAGGTTCAAGGGGAAAAGCATCCTAACGTTGGCCAATTAAACAGAATTATGGTTGCATGCTAGAGAAAAATCAACACAAATTTCCAGATCTAGGCTTTCAAAAGGTAAGAATACAGAGGGAAACTGTCTTTCGTCTTGATACACAGTAATTTAGGACCTGGTTGTAGCTAAGCGTACAGAAGACTGGCCCTAGGGTTTTGCAGGATCAAGTTCACAGCTACCTATTTTAATCACATCTCCACGACACAGTTTAACTTTGTACTAAAATTTTAAACAGGAAAAAGAAAAAAGTCCTTCAAGACAGAACGTTAAGAAAAGAAATCTATCTGAACACAGCTTCTTTCTCTTTAGAATTATTTAAACATCATTCAAAGAGAGGGGGATCTGGCAAAATGACCTGGTTTATCTTGTTTACATGTAGAAGAGTTATTGAGGAAGATAAGTGACCACTTTGAAGATCTGCCTCATTTCTGTTCCAGTTTGCTGAAAGCATGCTTGCTATAGGTTGCTATGTGTTTCCAATCAGAAGTTGTTAAGTACACAAAATAAGGTTGGATTTTATTTGCAGAAGCACATGTTCAAAGGTTAAAATTTATTGCTCCAAAAGCAGTATCTATAAACCAGGGCAATACCTTAGAGATTATTAACCTTCTAGTTATGCCAGCGATTGTTTTAAGTAGCACATTTTTTTTTGTAAAACTTACCAGCAATCTAGTCAATTAAATAGTTCCAGTGTGCTTTAAGCCTTTAAACAGTCGCCCACCAAAACCAAAAGAAAGCTATTTTTCTCCGCGAAGCTTGTGCAGTGCTGTTGCTTAAACGCTGTACTGTCCATAACTAAAAATAAGAGAGACATAAAATTGGAGCCAAATCAACTGAAAGTATTTTGGTCCAACATTGTGATCCATGAAAGGCTCATGCCAGTCCTCAGAACAATAGTTACTGTCTTCCTGACTTTGGTATATCATACAACCTATCACTTTTATCACATCTAAAACTGAGGGACACTCAAGCAGAGTTGCTGTGAAGATTGATTGGTTGTTAGCAAAGTGCCCTGAAGAAGAAAAGCATACCTTGGACTACATCACAAGAATATCTAAGCCCTTAATCCTAATTGTGATTAAGGGAACGATCAAGATATATCCAATTTCCAGAGGAATTCACTAACCTTTAAACCCCGTTACCCAGCGAGAATTGTGATCTATACGGTACAAAAAGATCAAGAGCAGCAAACAGGACCTTCTACAAAAACTAAGCAAGATACACAATTCAAAATGACATTTCTAAACCAAAAAAACTTCAAATACGCAGTATCTGCAATTGCTTGGGGGTTATGCAATCCCTGGTGTACATACGAATGAGCATCAAGTATGTGCTACCTTCTACCCAAGGAGCAGATTCAAAAATATATTCCCTCTGGATGTTAACGTAAAAACTAAAAAGCATACTCCTACTTCAGCCCCCTCATTCGGTTTGCTGGTGCAGTACACGCTCCCTCCAAGCCCAGCTTTCACAGCCCAAGCGTACACCGAAATGATGTGTCCCTGCCAACGACTTACACGGCCAGTCACGGTTTGGAACGATGCTGGATGTGTTCCCAGCCGGACACAACATTGGGCAAACCTCGCTGCGTAACAGAGCAGGCACAGGTTTTCTGGTGAAAACGTTTGCCGGCTGTTTTCACACTCAATGAGCACAAATACTTTCTTGTACAGTTGGTAACGAACTCTCTTCTGAGAGGTATCACAATAAATGGAAAGGCTTAATTGAGATACACCCTGCGTGTTCCTGGTCTTCTAAGCCACAATAAAATACAGTCACTCTAAGGCAGGACAGACTTTATACAGACAATAACCTCTCTTACCTGGGAGTTAAAGAAGAGTTAAATTTGTGCAACCAAAATGCCAGTCTGCCAGGAATATAAACCACGTGTATGGCAAGAATGGCAAATAGCAAAGGCAATCGGTTCCTTCGTTGCCTCGTGAAACACCACGCCAAAGAAGGTCTCAAGGACTCAATAGTGAGCCCCCAATAATCCCATCTAGCCATGCCCTGTCAGCAGGGATTAGTTACAGCAAGCGGGAGCCCTACACTACATGACTCAGGAAGGAAACCAAAGAAATATTAGTAGAGGATTTGTTGTTCATTTTCATGGTCCTGTTAAAAAAATTGATCTAACCTGGAGTTGACATGGAGGCTCTGTAACTCCCGCCATATGAAGCCTGCTGGTTGAGCAGTAAAACCTACTCTTACTACTGTCAGTATTGATTTTGTAGCAGATTTTAAATTATTTAGATTTCACAATAGCAAGACCCTCCTTTAGCTCCAGACCGTTCTCCCCTGGCAAATACAACACTGATGCAGATCATACGTGAAATATATTGTCTCTACTTCTAATAAAATGCAAAAGTTAACATTAAGAAATGAAAGATAAGTCACTGTTAGCAACAGTTAGAGAAACAGCAGTGGAACAGACAGAACAGTAAATACAACCACTGTGCTTCCAACAAGTCCCTTTTCATCATTTTTCAAAAGAATTTGTGAACAATCAAAATTTCAGAGCACGGAATTAGAAACAAAACATCGAGGAAGGCTTCACGGACAACTGACTTTTTTATTTCTACAGTTGCTCTCTTACGAAAAAGAAATCCACGTTAGGGATGAGAGAGACAGCACAGAACTGCAACGTGTGATACACGCCTTCTTCCCCAGAAGAGCTCCGTTCAGCAAGTGAAAACAGTTCAGCTCGCATTGCTCATACAGCTCTCCAGGCTGTGCCGCATCTGTCAATACCGAGATACAATTTGGGGTGCTCTTGCATCCCAAGCCCTGAAAATCCGACCTAAGCAGGGTGTTGCATATTAAACCAGCCCAGTTAAAAAGGGTAAATAAAATTTTTAGAAGCTTTGTGTTTGTAGAAGCCTCAGCGAAAGCAAGAGCAGTCTCTTTAGCTGTGTGTTTCAAAATTTTAAAACCATCTGCTTTCCTCATGACCAGTCAGATTTTTTTTCCAACAGAACCGACCTCTGATGACAGCATGCCGCGCGCTGACTGTCCTTTCCTCGAGATCTGTACAGCTGACTATCAACTTTCGGGGGAACGGGTGTGCTGCAAAGCCCAGCTTGAATAAAGGCTCAGTAACACCCCCAAACCTCTGCATCAGAACTATCAGCAACACATAGCTCCCTACCCAAGTCCTTAGCTGGCCATTCCACTGAAATTCCAAGCATGCAGTTATAAAGGCACGGGCAGGAAGCATTCCTGAGCCTGATGTTAGGGATGTGTGATTGGAGCGGTCATCTGGAGGCAAGAAAACAAACATCTATTGCTATCACCTCAGCCAGAACAGGACACACTAACCTCACCTGCGTTTTTTGCCTCAGAAACAAAACCCCAGAGAGATTTCATATGATTTTCAAGCTTTGAAGATGGACAGATTTATTTCTTCTTATCTCCATATAAAAGGAAGAGTATGAGTCAGGGTTCCTAATAAAAACTATTGCAGGTATAAACACCTTTAATATAAGTTATTATTGCACAGGCCAGTTTTAATCTACCAGTAGTCCCTGAGATTGCGGGTATAATAGCTGTCATTGAAACATTTAATTGCATGTTTGTGGTTATATTATTATTACCCGGGCTGGAAACGCGCTTTAGAACAGCCCATACACCACAGTATACCATCTACATCGCCCGTACAAACAAAACTTGAATAGTTCCAATGGCTATCACCATGCTTGTTATTACTGGTAGATTTTCATCAACCACTTGTTAAGAGAACTGGAAGTTTTTCTTCCCCAAAGATCTCAAAGCACATTTAACTTCACTTTAAAAAACACTGAGGCAACTCCTGAGGCCACTGACTAAGCGGATAAAACTATACACAGCATTTTAACAGGTGGAGAAAAAAAAAATGGAAAATTATAACCTTGGAGTTCAGTTATTCTGGCAGTCCATCTCTCCGAGGTGTGCCAAAGAGCACAGCACTTCTGCTGCCAATCCCATACAGACCTTTCCTGTTCTGCCTTTATCACCCGCTGCAGAAAATGGTATAAATACAAACTCCCTACGGATGAGATCTCTGCATGTCTAACCCACTACCTGGGAATGGCTTTCGCTTTCCCACCAGCCCAGAAAGTCAGGAGAGGATCCAGGGCAACAGGGCAGTTCCACAAGCACCGCACACAGGCAGGGGCAGCACATCAGCCCTTCCTCTGCCACCAGCAACAAACTGCTGTCCCCTCACAGTGCAAACACGGACAGGGCAAAGGCAGTTCAAGGGGGTTATTTTTTCCTCCTCCTCTTTTTCTGTCTTCTTTTTTTTTTCCTTTTTTTTTTCTGACAGCGATGCCCACCAAAAGCGTTCCTGGAACCGCAGAGTAAGTTCCTGCTGCACACAGAAGATACAGTGGTTCTGTGGCTCTGAAGCTACCGACATGCTGGATCTGAGCAGGCAGGACGCGTGCGTGGTCAAGAAATGACTCTTGGGAATGCAGGCTCAGCTTAACAGTCAGTTCACTCTCAAAAAACATCAACCCCAAAATTTGGGGGTTTTAGCCTCAAAACTACATGAAAGGTATGGCTCCTTTTTAACCATCCACATGGTTCTGTTACACAAACTGGGAGGCGTAAGAGTCAGGGTGCAGAAGATCCTTTGGATGTTGCCATTTTAGTTATCTTATTCTCACTCTGGTGTTAAAAATCTGCAGTCCTAAAAATCTAGAGTCCTACCCAGCAATCTTATCCTGCTATGTAAATCTTTTTAAACAAAATGCCTTATTCAAAGCTTACTATTGTTAGCCGATATCAAATCAGTGTAGCAATTCGCCATCGGCGTATCTTGATCTAATTACGTTCTGGAAAGAATCGAAATAGATCTAAAGAAAATTCAGATAATGGAACAGGCAAAACAAGAAAGGGAAAGGAGGAGCATAAACAAAAGATAAAAGAAGAACAGAGAATAAAGGATAAAACTCTGAGATACAAAAAATAGGATTAGGTGATACTGGAATTGGCGGGGAGGGGGGGCATATGCTCAGAGGCATCTCATAAGGAAAGAGGAAGACCAGGGATTAAAAATGTTACCATCATCTAATGCATTCTGTGAAATTAAATGTCATTCCCTGAGATGTGAAAATGGTGTGCTTAGGAGTCAAACAACGCGTCTGATCTGAAATCTATGAGCAACCGACGCTCATTCGTACTATGTCAACGGATTTCAGATACAGGCAATGGAGACAAAACTTCACCCTCCTATGGATCCGTCCCTGAGTGACAGCTCTGCACGGCATCTAGCAATACAGCCAAATTTAACTGCTGGCAGAACGCTCACAAATAGGCCAAAGATGCCAAGAACACTTCCAGTGTAGGAAACATATTTTGTTTAATTTGGATGATGCTCAGTGGAGTTCTTTGCTCTTTTCAGCACACATCAGTACTACAAAGTCTGTGCTCTGAAATACTGTTAGAATTTCTTTTCTTTCAGGATGAAGGGAATGAGAGTCTCTTCTGATTTTTTTTAATGTCTATTTTTATAGGGGTACACCGATTACAGAAGGCCTTACTTTTTCCACGTCCTATCCCATGATGCAACTTGCCTCAACATTCTCAGGGTCCCAAAGATTAATAAAGAAACCTGTAAATACAGCAAACTGAATTATACACATTTTGCTACACTTCTCAGCAAAAATTCTCTCCTCAAAAAAAAAAAAAAATCAGAAGAGGAATATCTTTCCTGTCTTTAAGTACACACTTAGAATCCTTTAGTGCTGGAATTAGAAGGGATGTGTGAATACAAGTAGTGTCAAAATACAAAGGTTACTGAATGAAAAACCACACCTTTGTAAAAGGAAACAACTCATTGTAATTTGCACCTCTTTTGCAAGCATAGCCCTTGACAAATAGCTCATTGCAAAGAAATCCATCCAAGACAAAAATATATCAAATTCACTCTACAAATTGTAGCTAGACAACCATACAGAGGCAATTCTCAAGTCATAAGGTGTGGTTTAGGCCTCCCGTGTGAATAACAAGCTCTTAACAACGACATATAAAGCTGCCTTCAGAGTAATTTTTCTCAGTGGGAACACTTGCACTGACCTATAGAGCACCCCAGGGTCAGGCACTTTACAGAAAAGCATCAAGGCAGTTCGGATCCACTGACTTGCTATCCCAGATGCTTCTCCCTGCTGATTTCACTCACCTAAGCTGCCACCACTGCAACCAGAGCACCACAGAGCAGTTTCAGAGGCAGGAATCCAGCCTTTCAGGCAGATAAAGACTCTCCTCTGTCTGAAACAGAAACCGACAATATTACTGGGCCTAATCAAAGACTGTTTTTGTTACTTTTTAGTCATTTTCTTTGTAGTTCTGGCACCATCTTTGTTAGGAAGATTTATTGTCTGCTTTTAAAAATTTATCTGTTTGCAATGGCCAGTAGATGAAGGGATCTCTTTAAATCACTCTGTATGGGGAGAGTGTGAACATGTGCATTACAGTTAGAGTCTTCATTTCTCCCATGCTGGAAAAGCACTTAGAAAACATCAATACAGAGGGCAAAATTTTTCAGACAGTTATATTCAAGACATGCTGTTTACAAGGTGGTCTGTAATCTGAAGTTACTGACTTATAATTATTCAAATTGACTGTGTTCCTTAATTTAAGAAGTAAAAATGAGAATTTTTTTTTTTTTGGCTGAGAAATTGAGTAAGAGATTTACCGATTGATTGATTACACATCGCAAAATAAAGGTTTCAGACAAGAATAATTTGAACACCAAACATTGCTATTACAGTTACTGTCTTTTCTCAAAAAAAAAAAAAAGATCTATTTACTAAGTTACAAATACAAGCAACTGTTGCATCACCTTACAGTACTGGAATTGCTGTTGAATATCAGGGAAGGGTAATAGGAGAGATAAAAGTTCTCTAAAAGAGAAAGCACCAGAACTAGCAGAAAGGTGGGGTTGGTCAGCCCTTCATTTGAATGTAAATGTAATTATGAGGCAGGCAGTTAGGCTGACGTCAGCCAAGATCTTGGTAAACCATTACCACCAGCACCTGGTAACACAGTTGACAATAAAGGAGGATGAAGTAGAAGACTCCAAGCAGAGGGGCATTACCAGAGAAAACCCAACACCCTTATTTTTAAGCAGCAAAAGAAAATCGGGAAGGCACAAGATGTTGTGACAACGTGTTTACGATCTGTGACAGCCATCGATGTGAGCGCTCTCTCGGATAAAGAGGCCAGCATGTACCCAGGAGCAGCGAGGGGTAACAACCACCTGCCAGCGCAAAACTTTGTGTCTGCTCCACCCTATTCAGATTACATGGGATACCATCATGTGCCAACTCTGGACACCCACGGACAGCCTGCGGCAGCCTGGGGAGCTCCCTACGGCCCACAGAGGGAGGACTGGAACGCTTACGGCCCAGGACCTTCCAGCACCGTGGCTGCTGCCCAGATCAATGGCTCGTCTCCTGGACAGGTCTCCTACAGCTCTGCGGATTACAGCTCCCTCCATCCTGCTGGAGCTGGGGGGTTACCTCCTGTAGATACAATTAATACACAGCAAATCTCTCCCAACAGCCAAAGGCACAGCTCTTACGAATGGATGAGGAAAACGGTCCAAGCTAACACTACAGGTAAGCGTCCACTCAACTTTCCACTGGAGAAAGCATCTTCTGCTATCACCGATCTTATAAATAATTAACTTTACTTGAAGCACATAGGTTGGTGGGTCGTTTATGACATTTATTTAACCTACTGCTGTTTAATGCAGTTTTAACTAAATTTGCACTAGTTTCACTTTCGTCCCATAAAGGATTTATAGGGTTACTACAGTGGGATGGCTGTTGTGTTTCGATATGGCTGTATCTCATTCCAGTCCAGGAATCCTTGTTCTAACACTCTGTTCTAACATTTTTCATCACCTTTTGGATGAAAAACACGATACTCTTGAGAATGTTATACAACAATGAATACAGCCACATAGGCAAAAATACTACGTAATTATTTTGTGCCACAAGGTAAATATCAATATAAAACCAAGTTGATATTTTTAAATCTTTACAGACTTTTCAATACTTTTAAAGAAAATTATGTGCTCTAATCCAGCTGTAGTGATTATGCAATTTTCTGCTGTTGTTCCCTTGTCTTATTTTTCTACCTAGACTTATTAGGCGAGAAGAAATATCCCTACAGAAGTGATCTGACCCAAATGATCAACATAGACTATTTTGTTTGCAGACCACATATCTCATCAGTTAAGCTTCCTTTTCACTTGGTTTCAAATTGGTTTTACACATTTTTCTCACGTATCAGAATTTTGCAGCTTGCCACAATTACACAATTAAAAATCACTTTCTTGCAAGTGTCACCCGTTGATGTGCCTGTTTTTGTCACAAGCTCCACGCCAGATGAACCTCTCGGTGTATATTCCCAAGGTGTAAATTGGGTATAGCAAGGTTTGCTAAATCTATTGTTAAGGTTAAAAGTAGTAAGTGTGTGTTAGACAGGATCAAAGACAATGCTCTAACGAAAGCGGAGCAATTACAACAGGAGCAATCTTAGAAGACACAGAAAATCAGCACTGCTGCTTGAGACACAATCCTCCTTCCAATGGTTATTACTCAAGAACAAAATTAGTCTGGTAATTCTCTCTTCGGCACAAAGCAGATACACGCTGGTTTCCCACTGTTACTAAGTATAAAACGCCCAGTGAACATTAAGATATCACAATGCCATCCTTCCACTTGGAGCCTCTACAAAAGCCTTCAAAGCCAGGCAGATTTATAGTCTGCTTTTCCCCTTACGTATACTCATGTAAATCAGCAGTAACTTCATTAACATCGTTGGAGATTTCCAGGTGTAGAAGTGATGCAAGACTTGAGCATAGAGCAAATTCAACTGAGATTTACTGAACGTCAGCGAGGCAACCCTGTCTGTCGTGTTGTCATTGCATTTTAAATGGGTTTGCATTCTTAAAGAATAAGACAGACTGAAAAATCTAAATCCTAGTTTTACACTTATTGCACAGACGTGGAAGACCCTGAAAGGTTTCTCACACACTTGCTCAACGTCAGAAAACACGTATGCAATTCAGAAAAGCAGTTATGTGCTTAAATTAATCTCTAGTCTGAAAAGCTCTCACGCAGAATTTACACACATGCCGAAATACTTTATGAACACCGCACAGGTGAAACGGGGCCTGACAATAGATACATGTCCCGAGGCAGAACATTCCTAGAGCCCAGTGCTTTGAAGTGTTAAAAACAGCTCAGGACTTCACAGTATCAGGCTCAAGACATCAACCCAGCTTAAAAAAAGGGGCTGGGAGAGTAAAGCATGAATGTATTTTGCAAAACAAGAAAAGTACCAAATAGATTTGGTTTTTCATTTGTGTTTTTAAAATGATGGTAACTGTAAAACCTGGAAAATTCTAATACTGACATATAAAAAGTTGCGAAAAAATAAAGGAAATACAAACAAATAACAAGAAGGCTAAAATTATGCCTGTAACGGCTACACATTAACTTATCAACACTTTCTCTAGAGGATAATGTAAGAAAACTTACTTGATGCCATTACAACCACTCTTTGAAACAGACCTGCTCTCTGTTTTTCCTTATTGCCATAATATTATTCATGCTATCAAAGTAGCTACTGGCTCCTCCCCTTCAATATTATCGCTGCTCAATACAGTTCATTGCTCTAAAACGTCAGAATTACAGCCCTAAACTTTACAAATATATTTATTTACACAACTATGTATATGTCCTTAACTTCACTAGCGGTGCTTACTCACATTGATGTCCATGAGCAGCACGGAATAACAGAAATCAAAACACATTAATTAAATGAGGGAGCCTACTGAAACACTGTCCTAAAGACAATGGGAATTATTTTGGGCGAGGGGATGTTAATGGGAATTTCTTCCCCTCTGTTTAGACTCTATTAAATACACTATATTCTGATTCAATATTCCTATTTAGCATTTTATACCAAAAAAATTAAATTGCAGGAAAAGTGAAATGAAAATTTACCTGACAAAGTCAATTCTCAGGAGGAAACAACATCACAGACTACTACGTCCTTTCAGCAGATAAAAATTTGATTTGAAATTATCCTGTTACTCAAAGACCATAACTGTACAGGCAGAACCAAACCTTTTTTCACTTCAAATACATGGACGTCGCCAACATACGTGGCAATGAGAAATTTCAAAAAACCAAACGTGGAAAGTGCGTTTGATGAAGGTATCTTCCCAGGCAGGCTATCAAAATGGGAAAAAGAACACCTAGAGAATTCCTTACAGTTTGATCTTGTTTTTCCTAAAAATCAATGACAAAATGCCCTTCTCGACTTCAGCTATGTAAGAGCAGAACTTCAGAGCAATTCATTTCTAAATCCTGTGTAATCAACAGTAAAATGTGTATTTTAGGAGAGTGAGCGAGCCTTCAAAGCATGAACCTTACTGAAAAGAAGGCACCTAAACAAGGGCCTTGAAAACAGATCTGGGAGTCACCCTTCTCAGAAAGGGACCGGACTTTCAGGGGACTAAACAAGAGGACAACATTATTTTTATGTTTCTGCAAGATCAGCCTCAGCTCTTTTTAACTACAGTCAACACATTTTATGTCTTTGTTTAAACAAGCAGCGATGTACAAGTAATTCAGATTACATCACAGCAGAAACACAGCCAGAAAGCAAAATAGAAAAGCAGGGAAAAAGGCCAGGCCCCTGCTTTAATGCTAATTTATTTTGCTTTGTAAACTAGTTGTGACATCTATTTTCCACTGGCCTACATTGTCTGAGGTTTTGAGGCCTATCTGTCATATTGAGGCAACAGACCCTTTTAACACTTCACTTTGCTTTGATATGCAGTCTTGTCTCTTCCTTCTCCCTCTTTTCTTCAGGAGTTATATTGCCGGAAAGGGTGATGATTTTCACAGCAAATAAAGAGGCCTTCTCCTACCTTTATTGTCTTCAGAAGAAATGCTCTGTGAATTTTATGACCAAGGGGAATGGGGAAAACTACTCCTTTTCTCCACCCCCTCAAATCATGGTTATATTTGCTGATTATAGTGAAGCCGGAATAACCCTGTTGAATTTTAACTTGTTTTCAAAGATTACCTTCTGAGCCTTCAGTTTACAAGGAACCTGAATATCTACACTATTGTTAACATTATAACTATCACTTAGAGCAAATATTTCAAAGCCAACAATTTGCTCCTCAGTTTGATGATTGTTTTAGTCCCGAAAATTTAGGCAGGAAAACCTGGTAGACCAGAAGTCAAAGTGGCATAGGATTTGGGAAAACATCCTTAATTATGTGTATTTCAAAACGTCTTCAGCTATGTCTGCCTCCAGCCTTGGGATAAAAATACCGCCGTCTATCCTCAGTGTCGGTCCAAAATTAAAGAGAACTGAGGAAAAAAATATTCCTTCATCTATTTCTGTCCTTTTTTCCTCTGCTAAGATGAAAGAGTCTGACATTTGTTTAGGGCTTGTAAATTCCAAACCAATTGGCTTGTGTTGCTGAATGTGAAAGGGGTTCTTGATAAGATCTCCTTGTCGCTCCTTTGTGTGGCGTGTGCTTCATCTTAACACCTCAATGGATTTTAGGGAACCACTTTAAAGGAGTCTTTGTCCTACAGTTTGTCCCAGAAAACTCACATCAAAAAAAACCTGGGAAGATCAGAAGAAAAAGGAAAACTATCTAGTTGGCTGCTGAAAGTGCAAAGGAGAACAAATAAGTGGAAAAGTGATCTCTCTGTATTATTATTGCATGAAGAATTGTTTAAAAAAAGTCTATGAAATGAAAGATATCTTCTAAACATCAAGTAATGCGTCTCTTGACAGTGTTTATCCAATACATCTAAGAATATTTCTTTTATCCATTCGAGAGGATGATACCGAAATCCTTTTACAAGTACTTTATTGCCTCGTCTTACAAATTGCCAAGTGCCTTCAACTCGAAAGGGAGGCTCAGCGCACAGAGCACCCCCAGTAACACCTCCAGAGGCACTCAGCACCTTGCAAGACTGGACCCTTTTGAAAAAATAAATTCAAATTATTATTGAACTTGTAAGTATGCCCTACAGCCACATGGGAAAGCGAAAGCATTTCTAGTAGGACACTTCTTTGTGAGAGAAAGCTGATCTTTAAAAACTCAAACAAAGAATTAGGACACAGTACAACTAAACAAACTGTGGCTGAACTTCAGTCTTGAAATCCTGAGTATTTATGCCCGCATATACACAGAAGTCACTTTGGTGAGCACTGAAACCAAACCCTTTTGAGATCAAATACAGCCAGCACCAATTATGTACTCCTATGAATTATTTAAGATGCTTCAGGGTGTTTTTCACTTAAAAGCTTTACATTTAAATGTATGTTTACAAAGAGAGGGAGATAAAGAGGGAAAGACAGTTATGATAACCAATAGTCACTTACTCATCCTGCACCTCATGTTCCTTCTCTGCAATACCGAAAACAATCCCACGCAAGTACTCTGTAGTTTAATTAATGTCTGTAAAATGTTTGAGATGTTTGAAAGAAAGATGCTATAGAAAATCAAATTCAACATATTAATAATGTTTCTTTCTTAAACAGGTAAAACAAGAACAAAAGAAAAATACCGAGTTGTTTACACAGATCATCAGAGACTAGAATTAGAGAAAGAATTTCACTGCAACAGATATATTACAATCAGGAGAAAGTCAGAACTTGCAGCAAACCTGGGACTATCTGAAAGACAGGTACACAAAGACTATCCCTGATTCGTCCGCACCCAGCCACCAGACCCCGTTACTGCCAGGGGACGTGAGCAGCGTTCAGGTTCTGTGTGCCAAAGTAGGGTGAAGGCAACCGTGACACAGTTTCTGAGTATACTTGACACACAGAGAATACACTGGGCAAATACAAATTAATAAATAGGCTAATTTGCCAGAAACCTCCAATCATGGGTAACTAAACATTAGGAATTCATTTACACTAGAAGTACTTATTATGTGCGTAACAGCTTGCTAGACAGCTAGAATTTCAGCCGTTCAGCTTTCCGTCATCTCAGCTGTGTTCTCAATATTCTCAAAAAAGTTGTGGCATTCACCATTTTATTTCTTCTTGCAGTCACACAAAATGGTGACCAGAAAAAATCCAATGCATTGGACATATTTCAGCTGTAAGCCAGGAAAATGACAACTCAGCATTCAATGAGTAATCAAACGAGATATCTATGTACTTTTTGTTACAAATTTAATGCCACTGTTTCCATAGGCCACATTCTTCCTCAGTCAGTCAGACTGCAGCACATTTTAAGGAGTTTTTACAGCCAGGATTTCTTTCTGCTATTATGTCCACAGGTACTTCTCCTGTAGTAGCAGCTCACACCCACTATATGCTATTTGGTGCCAAACTTTTATGTCTATTATACACAAATATGGAGCCAAGACTATCCATTCAGGAAATTTTCAAGTGTGTACTTAGATCCCTTGCTCCTTTGGAAAGCAGCTCTGCATTCGCTCCTACCAGGTACATCTTCAAGCTCTGTCCTGAATAGAGGTAGTCTCCTGAGCAGGGCCCAGGTATCTTAGCTGCGTTCACACAAAGACTAGAAGAATTCAGGATAAAGAATTCCCTAAAACCACTGTGTTGGACAGCACACTTGCGAAGCACAGCTCTGCAGTCTGCAAATACAGTAGTACCTGTTCCATCCAGCCCTCCTTATACAAAAGAACTGCAGTGGTTCTGCTACAGTTGGAGGATAAGGGAAGATTTGGCAATATTGAATAAGGTATTATCTTATACCTTAGCAATCAGATTTATTGCCCCCAGGTAAATTTAAAGAAGATCTCTTTCTTTTTAGGATTTTACAAGCTTTTGCTCTTTATGAATATACACATTCAGTTCTCTCAAATATTCTCCTCTTTCAGTGGCCTCCTCTCCTTCTGCATTCAGTCTGCGCAAGACCGCAGAACAGAGAGGGACCAGTTGAGGCTGGAAGTGTAGGGATGCACAGATAAGCAAAGGGATAAACAAAGGATCAAGCACTGGATTTTTATAACCGTGGTGTAGCGCAGTGATGCTCAATCCCAGACCCAAACAGTACATCGGTTACGCTCCGCAGGCTGTAAGCGGCCCCAGAAAGTAACCACTGAACCCAAGTCCGTCACTGATGGACCAAAGTTTGTTACGCAGTAGGATAGAGCCGCGTTGGAAAATTTTCAGAGAAGTGCAACTATGAAAGATTCAAAGCCTCCACCTTACTGGTGCGCCAGCCAGCTGGTTTAGAGCACAGCCATGCCCGGAGTAACCACTGATACCGCATAAAGTCGTCTCTTTCCTTTTGCACAGCAGTCGCTCTCAAAGCTATCCAATTTTTGACTGGTAAATTCCCTTCAAGTGTAATGTAGACAAAATACATAATCCATCTGCATTTCTGCAGGGCTCATGACAGACAACGCTGAGTGTTTCTACTGTCATTACCAGTAAGGTAATAAAAAAGCCTCTAGAAAATAAGAATGAGATTTTTAATACAAAGCAATGGTACAACTTTGTATGCCCTATTGTATTCAATACACCTTAAAGGATATAACAAAAACTGTAAAGCAAGAACCAAAAAAATTAATCATAAGGAGAACACAAACAGTGGTTTCTACTTATTCACACTGTCATGTAAGGAAAGAAAATATAGATACTTAAACTAAAAGGAGATTTCAAACAGATAGGAGTCTTCACATATCCACGATTAGCCTGGGAAATTCACTGTCATTAAGTAATGCTGATATATCTACCTACACACATGACATAGTACATATGTATCTGCAAAATACATACATATATATTCAAAACTTTTAAAATACAGAAGAATACATGTACACACAAAAATGTACACACTCGCAATGTAAATTCAGAAAAACAACCCTCACTACTTGGGTTTGAATGAATCTGTAAGACAGACAGTAAAGAAATCTCCAAATTGTTGCATAACTGCATCATCCTAAAAGCACAACACATGCCACTGTCAGAGCTTAGACGATGAACTAGGTGGACCCCGAGTTCAACTGAGCACGTTGATTCCTGTGTTCCCAAACATAACACAGCAAGTTCACTTGACGCCAGGCTGAAGAAAAGCAAGTTGTTTTCTACTGATTATGACGCAGAAAATGAAGGCAGAGTAACCAAAAAATTTTCCGCTGCACAAATCCAGTGTTTCGTTTTGCCTTTTTTTTTTTTGCTTTCGGGTTGATGGTTTTTTGTTTTCTTTGGGGTTGATGGTTTTTTGTGCGCTGTTTTTTTGTGCGTTGTTTTTTTGTTTGGTTTGGTTTTTGGGTGGGGGGTTAATTTTTTTTTTAACATATCTTTATTTTCATTGCTATTATTACTGTAAAAAGTTGAGCACTGCTTTGAATTAATCAGATATTATGTATAACCCACAGGTGAAAATTTGGTTCCAGAATCGACGAGCAAAAGAAAGAAAAATGATCAAGAAGAAAATATCTCAGTTTGACGGCAGCGGGGGCTCAGCTCAGAGTGACTCTGGCTCACTCAGTCCAAATGAAATATCTAGCTCTCTGTTCCCGCCACCACACGGAATAAACGGATTACAGCCTAATGACATTCACCAAGTCATAGTTTCAGAATGAACAGAGGGGGGGTAAAAAATAAGGAAAAAAAAACAAAAAGCAAGAATTGATTTCCCCACTGCCCCCCTGCTCCTCGAAAACCCAGCTTCGCAAAGGACCATTCTCATTTAACTTTCCCCAGAGTGCTGATTGCCGAGTACAGGATCTGGGACTGCTACCAAAATATTTTCATTATTGTAGAAACCTCAGGGAACTTGTGCTGCTAAGATTCACCACTCAAAATCCTTGGGTAGGAGGTAATTTGCTTCAGACACTGACACAAAGACTGATAACAACTGAAGAGTCAAGTAAACGTAGCTGTAGTCTGATCGTATATATGCACAGAAAACGAAGTGAACTGATTATAAAATAGAGTACTATTGCATAAAATATAAGATGCTGGGTGTATTTGGTTTATTACATTTTATATAATTAGAGTAAATGGTAGACATTAATAAATATTGACACTTAAGTGTACTGAAAAGAACGCTACTTTTTGAAAACAACATTTAAAACGCTTCTAAACACTCAAAATCCATAACAACGTTGTTATACCAACATATTGCGGTTAATCAAATAAAACAAAACTTCCCTGCCCTATGTAATTGTATTCAAGCATGCCAACCTCATAAGCAATAGTCAGATTTATAATGTCATACCAAACCTGCCAAGATTTTTCACTTGTAGGAAATGCAGAGATGTGTCACACACATGACTAAATGCCAAATCGTTTGGAAGACAGAAGTATTACTTCAGTCTTCAGCAAATGCACATATTATTGCTCAAAAATATGTGCACAAATGTAATGGAAACAGAACAACTACTACCAGCCAACCACCAAGGTAGCTGGCACTGTATTTCGAAGCTGTTTTCGAGCAGCTCAGCATTCACAAAATCCCATCAAGCACGTAACAAAAAGAAGGTGCTCACTCCCCGGGCACTCCTGAAAGAGCACAAATTAAAGATAAACATGCTCACAGCGAGGAGGTAGCAATGGTATGTACAAGACAATTGATGAGTCTGGAAAAAGCAGAAAGAAAACCCAAAGCACTACAAAGAAAATTCCCAAACCCTTTGGTAGTACTGTTTGTTGGAATTTCATAACATGAGCTTTCTGATAGCATGCAAGCAAGTACTCTACTGGAAAAATTTAATGTTGTTGAAAAGATCATCAGGAGAAATGGCAATAAAAAGGGAAAACAGAGGAAAACAAAAAGAAAACCCTATTGTCTGGCATATGAAAAGCTGTGCATCACTTACTTCAACAATATCAAACTCCCAGTCTCAGAAACAGCAGAGTAAATGCTGCTTTTCTTAGCGTCAACAAGCACTGAAAATGCACTGCCCAACGTGGACAGAACTTGTCAAAGCACTCATGACCTGGATTCGATAAATTCGACAAATCTGAAGGTGTGCCTCACTGTTTCCAAATTATTTAAAAATAACTCTTATTAGAGTAACTCTACAAAAGTAATTCTGTTAGGAGTTACGAGACTAACACCCTTCAAAAATAAATACCAAATTATATGATTGTAGACATAAATGTCTCAAGCTAAACTAGGAAGAAAATGTGTAACACAGGATAAGATCCTACTGATTGTAAGCATTTCTTGGGTGGCTCTCCAATATATTTCTAATATTTTATTCCTACGGTTAAAACAAATGGGCATATGTTAATGCAAACAGAAAATCTTGTGTATATAAACCCTTATAGAACTCAACCCTGTCAGAAACTGAGACTGCATCTACATGGCTTTAATTCAGATCTGCTGAAGCTGCTGCCACTGGAGTGTTACGTGACAGCACCCGGGAAGCCAGAGCCGCCCGTGACAGCACGCGCACCCAGCCGGCGCTGTTCACACCAACAGAAGCACACGCGCTGGCGGCCACACGGCACGTACACGCTGCCCTGCCCTGCCCTCAAAGAAATCCATACATTGGCTCTATTACAGCTTTGGGAGAGGAGGTCTTCCCATTCCACCAGGCCCTTACCTCTGGTGTCCTTTTATACAGGAAGGATGTAGAAGACAAAATAATCCCCCAATATGCTCCTCAAGAAAGAAGCTGTAATACTTTAGACATACAAGAAAAAAGGGAAGAGGACCTTTACCTGCCCAAACCTCAACTCACCAGAAGGCCCACCTGTACGGAAGGGCGGACAAAGACTGGGAAGGTTATCAGTGACACAGAAACAGAGAGTGTTTCTGGGGTTTTTTTTCTGTGTTTTTTTTTTTTTTTTCTGGTTTCCTGATTTTTTTTTCTGTGATCAGTTTTCAAATCAACATGAAAAATGGCAAGTAAAGAGCCATAACATGCAACATATCGTTCATTATATTTGTATCCTAGAAATGCATGGCTTAACTTTCATTTCTCTTTCCTTCTAATTTATGTCAAAATTGAAATAAAAACCTTACATAGTTATTTACCAGCTTCACATCTAACTTATTCAAAATTATCACCCTGCAGTTTCTAAACACTCTCCAGTCTTTGACTTGCCAGGCAGCCAGGAAACATCACGCTGCTCTGACGAACCGGGCAGAAGAGCCGCTGACTGTACTTCAGAACCACCGCTGTTCATAGAGGAAACATCTCAAATGAGAGCGGTTTAAATGTCAAATGGCAGTTTGAACGGGACACAAAGCACCTCCTATGGCATGTTAAAAGTCACTCTTGTCAATAAAAAGTGTTCTCCTTTTTCATGATCTTCACCCTGAATTTTTTCCATCAGGTCTCAAAGCATATATTAATACATATTTGGGGGAGACAGTCTCTTTCATGCACTAGATAATGATCTCTAAGCCTAAAAACTCTATCAGATTATCTTCTCTAGCTACAGCTAACTCAAATAAGAAATTATTCCCTGTTTCTTGTACTATGCATAACTACCCCCCTTCTAGACCATAACGTCCCTTTAAATCTAAGTGTAGTGACACAGCTGTTTCTCAAAATAATCTAAGAAAAAAAAATCATTAAATTCTTTTAGACTAATTGGGATCACTTTTAGTAAACTTGATTACAGAGCAATTACATACGCAGTCAGCTCAGGAGGACGGCAAGCCATAGAGAGGGGAAAACAGCAAGCAGCTGAAAAAATTCTTCCTCTGCCTCTGGCGGCGTTCGGACATTGTATCTGACTGTAGCCTTTGCCATTTTTTTGCCAGAAACTGCCATCCCAAGACAAAATACAGTTCAGAACTACATGCTGGCACATTTTGATGGCCCATTAAAGACTACGCAAGAGCCTGACAGGAGCCCATCCTATATGGGTGTTCTGCCAAGCTCAGCATGGGAGCACAAGGACCAGGATATGCAGTTGGCTGGAGGCAACACAGCCGTCACAGAGTCCCTACATCGCTATTCTTTTCTGGGCAGCTGTGTTTGACTCCTCTACATTGCTTATGCAAAGGAAAAGCTTCAGAAGATGGGATCCAGCCCTTGTATTTAATTTTTGGATTTATGTGGGCGAGAAGAAACACTAAAGGCTATAAATAACATTTTCCAATATTTATCTTTCCTCCTTTGAAGACTTCTCCAGGGACTTTAATTAGACTCTCCCTTAGCACCATTGGGCAATTAAAATAATAATAAATCAAACACGATCCTTCTCACCCAGTGGGTATCTTCCCCAAGCTCGCTCAGTTTCCTGCCTTTTTAACTTCATGTAAATAGAAAACCATCACAGTGTTTAAATTAAGCTGTTTGATTGGTATTTCGACTTTGCAAAGTAGTGAGCCGCTTTCACACCACGCTGGTATCAAAAGAATTCTGCATCGCACAACTGTCTAATTCCAGCAGCCAGCAAATCCCTTCTGACATTTATTTGAATCATCCTTATTCTTACGAGAATACTGCAGAGGTGCCAAGGCTCTGGGAACAATTGCCGTTCTCAGTCCCACTATTTATAAATACTTAATTGAGAAGGAACACTTTACCACAAACTGTTCATGCTGAGACTCAGTGCAGCAGCACAGTGATTTGGCTTCACTAACTTCTAAATATTGATCTGTGGGAGAAAATAAAGAAAACTACAGATTTGCCTGAGTTTACAGTAATGACAGATAGTTTAGACTGGAAATTGGAAAGGACCTTATTGTAAGATGTTTAAAAAAATCATAAATCACAGAGAAGAGAGCGTAACTTAAAGCTCTCATTGGCTACTTGCAGTAGGAACACAGGTCAAATAAAAACCTGGATCAGAAATTTGACAACCTCTTGAAAGTAAGATTACTTCTGAAAACTGATTAGGCATTTTCAGTACATGCAGTACAGAGCTGTACACCCTGCACAAAGCCAAAAACCTTCTAGACATTACAAAATATTTGTATCACAAAAACAGTTCCACTAAACCTCTGCATCCCTCTTGACTTGCCTTACTTCAACAAATGAACATACCCACATTTGCCTAACAAGTTATACGTTTCTATTTCTAAACAAAAGAATGTGAACTTGCAATGAGATGCTGGATGCACCTGGAAAGGGAAAAAGAATTCTGCTAAATGCAACAACCAAACCCACAGCCATTACCAGGGTCTTTTCCTCATTGTAAATCCCACAACTTTAAACAGGAACACCTAGACAGTGGTTACAGCTCCCAGTCAAAAGTTCTGCTTTTGTTTCCCAAAGAGGAAACTAGTAGGTAACACTAACATTTTGGGAGTTACTTCCAAAAAAGCCCCAGGTACTTAGCAAACAATCTTAAAACATGTGGTTAATGTTATTTTTAAAAGAAAATATTATTTGCATTGAAGGAACAATTTTTATTATTCCACGGATGCGCTAAACACTAATGATCCTACTGAAATTATCTCCAGCACATGGCATCGTGTCCTTTGGGTAAAGGTTTCATAATTTGGAAATGAAAACCACTATCACAGGTGAACGGCTCAAGAGAGGCTGAACACTTGATGGCCAGGTTGTAACCGTGGATCCGAAACCCGTCAGGAGCTGCTGCCTCTCACGTGCTGAGGCTAAAAATTGAGGCTAAAAAGTTTTGAAATGCCTATCAACTCTTATCAGCTTAATACTTTGATGCATTAACTGAAACTCCCTAGAGCCTCATACTCTTCCTGTCACCCCAGATATCAAAAGTAGAGCAAATAAAACACGAAACATTGAAATTAGTGAAAACTTAGAACACTGCCTATGGATACCTGAAAGAGGCCAGGTAGGGAACAGCAGGTCAACCAAAATCTCAACATTTCACATGGTTGTTTTCTACAGGTTGTGGGATTCTTCTCTGAAACCCCCTACTAACACCGGTTTTCAGGCCACCAGCACGACTTCTCTGAAGGAGGCAGGGTTCTGCCTCAAGACACTGGTGAGAGCACGCAGGATGTTAGCGGCAGGCATCTGGCACGCTGCCTCCCAAGAGCTGCAGCTCTGAAAGCCACGCAGCACCTCCCCAGGGTGGCTGCTGCAACCACAGGAGCCACGCACACATCCTCCCACCTCCCTGCACAGGGAACTGAGGCAACAAGAACACAGCGAGGATGAGGAGGACGAAACCAAATCCAGACACATACCTCACAGGAGAGCCTCGAATGTTCTGTGTTGACACAACTCCAACCCGAGCGATGCAGCCACGCAGGCCTCCCAGATTTCTTCATGCAGCAGATGCTATGAAAGGGAAGAGTCCAGCTTCTTAAGGTTTCTCCCCTCATCAGTTTTTCACGGAATAACTTCAATCAGATCCATTTCTCAGCTTGGGAAATGAGCTTGTATTAGCGGGAAAATAACACTTCAGCAGTATTTTGAAATTCCAAAATGGCTACAAACATTTTCATTGAGATCTGGGCAGAGCTTTCCAGTACCGCAGAGCTGGTTCATCAACATCAGTTTTACTTCATCAGTTCAGCAGCACAGGTCTCCCAATTGCATTACTGAAAGTCATGGAACCGTATCCCCCCTGCAACAAGGCTCAGAATCGATAAATCAAAAGAAATTCAGCTTCTGATACGAGCCACTGTGTTGTTTAAAAATGTTACTGGAAAAGCGTTACGAGGTTTTGAACAATAAAGATCATAAAAACACACTTGCAGTCACTTTCTATGCCTCGAAATTCAGTTTGTAATCAGAGCCATCCTAAGCTCAGTTATTGGTAAACTTATTTCCGCGTTAAAAAACTCAGCAGTTCAGCACACCCCAGCACGTTCAGGAATAAACCTGCCCCAGGTCTGTAGGGAAAGGGCAACCCAGCAACACCGTGGTTCGCGCTAAGGCTCATACACTGCGCACTGGCAGAGTCAGGAGCAGCTGGATACGAAAGAAGACATTTCTAAAACGGGTACGCAGGGAGAAACTGAAACATGGAAGAAAACAGCTCAGCACTTGGATTGTTAAGTACCTCGGTAGAAGCGTTCTGGGCAGGGAAACACACAGCTGGCACCGGGCAGGCGTTCGGGAGCGAAGGAAAGAGCAAGAGCACAGGCTCCCAGGGTAGCTGGCAGCCCGAGGGCTCCAAGGGGCAGGAGGCTGCCTGCCACGCGCTGCCACCACACAGCACTCCGTTTGGCCTGGAAGGGAGCTCGGCAGCAAAGCGAAACGGACTCTGGCGTTTCGGCGTAGACCTGTGTACGCAGCCACTGACCTCACTCTTCTTGACACCTACGTCATCATCCACTTCCACCACAAACCCCACCTTTATGTCACGTGTAAGAGTCCTGCTCAGCCCCTCACACCGCGGAGGGACGGCTGGAGCACCGCCAGGCTGCTGGTTTTATACTAAATACGTTTTCAGCCCATTTTCAAGCTTTGTCTTTCTGTATGCAATCTGCTGCAGAGTTACTGCCTACTGCCGCGGCAAATTCTTCACGTGCGATGCGAGTTCTGTGCTCAGACGGGACCATTTCCTGCATCTTCCTCTCCTGGAAAGTGCAAAAATCCATTTGGGAGGCAACGTAAGTCACCAGCAGCCTGGCACGTGCAAGGCAGCCAAGAAAACAGAAAGCTGAACTGGAACAGGTTTGAAAGCAGCACTGAACGAAAGTGGTTGTTCGCCAAAACGCTATGAAACATAAACACAGATGTTCTGACATTACCACAGCTTAACTTAATCCTGCGTTAAGTTAATCCTCACTGCAATCAAGGGAAGTTCTCCAAAGCTGCTCATGTCACACAGGTGGAAACAGTTTTCATGAAAGCTGCTCTTTTTACACCACGCAATGGTTTTACAGCAATGGAAGTAATTTGTACCAAGAAACACCTTTTTACTCACCACCACATCCTACAAGTTGATTTCTTCTACAAGTTTATTTCAATCTTTCCAGAACTTTTCACATTAGGAACTGAAGAAAGAAGCTAGCGGGGGGCGGGGGGGGGGGGGGGGGAACCCAAACAAAAAAACCCCAACCAAACAAAAAAATCCCACACCACCAAAAAACACCCCAAGCCCTCCCCCAAACAAAAAAACTCTCAAGAGCTGTTATACTGAACTCTCTCTCTCTCAGAAAGGAATCAGACATCTCAGCCTGTATAAACCAACTCCTTACAGGCGAGGTCCATCACTGCTCAGTCTGTTCACTCCTTTTGAAAGGGAACACTGCTGCTGCCGCATCAAAACTGCGGCACTCGCACCTCCAGCGAGGCCCCGAAGTTCAGAATCCCCTCTGCTGCTTGGGCTGAAACATGATGGTTTGTCCACCAGCCTTAAAAGACGTTCTCCAAACTCCAAGAGTATATTCCTATTATCCAACCACCTCCTCCTTCGTTGAAACAGGCAAGTGTCTGAAATGTGTGAATTATGACAACCAACATGACACCTCTTGTTGCGTGTTTTCCCTTCTGAATAATGACTGCGTGGTGGTGACTTATACCAAAGAAGAAGGACAAAATATATTGGAAGAAGACTCAGTATCTCTCAGGCACACGTTAGCACTCACTTTCCATGTTCTCTCCACTTTTATTTAATACTGTGCTATCTTTCCTGCACTCTCTTTTCGTGTTTCATGCTCCATAGAAGAACACTTTTTATTCAAAGAAAGGAAGTGATTTGGATCAACAAACATTGCCAGAGACCATCTCCCCACAAATCACTCAGTTTTTATGAAATAATCGTTCCATCTAATGAAAAGCAGCCTAAAAAACCATTGAAAATGAGGCATCCAAGTACTTCTTCCTGTGAAGCCATAAAGTTTGATAAATCACACTGAAAAAATCCCCACAGTATTCACATCTGAAATTCAATGCTAAGCAGGCATTCTTCAGATAGGGGTTACAAAAAGAGTTTTTCTGAAATGGCCTATTTTTACCCAGATAGTCATCATTCCTGCTAGCAAAGAAACACCCCTCCCCCAAAATGTCTACTGAAACTTCAACTTCAGCTGAACTTTGACTTCAACCTATTAATTAAAAAGCCTAAGCCATTAAATATGAAGCTGGTATCTTTTTCAATTACAGAGACTTCCTTTCTCGGTTTGCTAATACCTCAGACACTCATTATAAAGAGGTCACACAGTGTTATTATGCCAAAACTCTACACCTCCTCATTTTATGCTTCAATTCAGCAAACTATTTACTACCTGTTTGAGAACTCATGCCTTAATTCCACCAAATGCTCATTTCTGTCCATTTAAATGTCTGTAACATGAGCTTCCTTACTAAATGAGAACCCAAGTTGCATTAAAACGTAGGCTTTTCAATTAAACATGCTCGTTACTGCTGCTGGATCTCTCCCTGCTCACCACACCTTCCCCTGCCACCTGCATCTCATCATTGACAAATCCAGTCTTGAAGTTATAAATCCTCACAGACAAGCACATGGTTTTATTTCGCTTTACAGTACACATACTGTGTGTCTCATTCTGTCTCATCCTTCTCAAACTTTCAGCAGCTCTTTATTTGAACAAAACTGAACACACACAAGGAACAGGAACCAGGCTTGGCTTCAGAGCACCCAAGGGGGGGGTCCTAAGCGCTCTAAAAAAAAAAATCTAGCACAAATCTTAAGGGGCTTGATCCACAGCCTGAGTCAGTGCAGAAGCGCTTATCCCAGTGAAAGCTGGGCACAGCGCCAGATAAAATAATGATGATACTCAAGATGTACAGAAACTGACAGTTTGTTAAACATAGAAAAAGATACCAAATATCTTTACAAACACGCCTTAGTCTAGTTAAGACAACACATTTCCCATCTAGCTGGGTAAGAGTCAGAAACCTTACCTGTAGCACTCTATTCATACTCCTTTGAGTATGGAAGCACCTGTAAAAACTTCACTTCTCAGCTTAAAATATTCTTAGAAATACACCAGCAAGGTTTATAAAAATCAGTGGTCATACAAAGCTTTGAGAAAACAAGGAGTGTTGTAGCACTGCGAAGAAGACAAAGCAATTAAGTTTTCACTAGTTTATTTAGCATTTGGCAGGGACAGTGCTGGAAAATGCCTCCCTAATAAACCCAAAGCAGCACTTTTAACTGTTCCACGGACTGCTCTGAAACAGTTCCAGAGCTGTCTGGCTTCTGCTCAGCAACAGCACATGGCCTTGAACCCAGAAGCCTGCATTTAGCTCCTCCTCATAGGAAATGCTGGCCAAAAGGACACCAGTGCATACCCTGCAGTTATATTTTAAATACAACGACCTTTCTCACGGACAGTTCAACCAAAGCTGCCAAGAACTAAGATAATCTCAACTAAATATTAAAGCCTATAATGTAAATGCATGGCATCAGGCCTATCATTTCTTAAATCGGTCTGAGTTATGATTGTTAAGTTCTATCTTTTTGACTTTCACCTCAGCTAAGCAGATATCCTTAATTTAACTGAGAGTAAGGCAAAGGCCAGTACCTTATCAGGAACCCCACATATAACTTCATTTTGGGGGTTTCAAGACTTCCTCTCCATGGGTTATGAATGGCAATCATGTACACACAAATGAAGACGAGTGGAAACAAGATTAGATCTTCAATTACAGAATTATTCTCACTTTTTTGAGGTTTCTAAATAGGTCATCTTTTTAATATTTGGGCAATGACAGTGAGATACATTCTGTCTCACGCTTTCTCTGCAATTCATCAACAATACACATCACTAAACAAGAAAAAATTACTTTTAAAAAAATGGGATAATACAGAACATGTATTTTAATTTAATTTTATAACAACATCTTGTCCCTTAGCTATGATTTTTTCCTCAAGTCATGAGGCTGTGATTTACCTGCAACTCCACGTAAGATGGGTAACGTGCTGAAGTAAGATGGCACTGATAAAACTGCAGCACATGCAATTTTGCTTTCGGAAACACCAAGAATTTCCACAATCAAGTCAACTGCATTTTGCTGCAGTCTAGAAAGTCCTGAAAAAGAGCAAAGACGATTTATGAGGGAAGCCTTTTCCTAAGAACAGCAGACAGGGATGGAGACCCACTCTTCCTCTTCTAGGTCAGCTCCCTTCCTTGCAGTAGCCGTGCATCAGGAATT
This sequence comes from Leptosomus discolor, assembly GCF_034619465.1. Lineage (NCBI taxonomy): Eukaryota > Metazoa > Chordata > Aves > Leptosomiformes > Leptosomidae > Leptosomus > Leptosomus discolor. The sequence continues at coordinate 47,176,007 of NC_141399.1, read as the reverse complement.
CAGATTTGGCCACAGCCCAGACCCAACACATCACTTTATGGTAACTATGCTAATATTAGAAAAAAACAACCCCAAATAACCCACAAGCCCTCTCAGAATTTTATTTCTGATTCCTATATTGCAATTACAAACACAACTACTTCTTTAGCTTACTTTCCACTTGCAGTAGGTGACTAATTTACCTCAGTAATAACTTACACCTCTGTGCAGCAGGAGTCCTCTGCTCTCAACTGTTCAGAGATTTTTCTTCCCCAATTCTCCTACTCCCCCTACGCGAATTTTCTTCCCTCTCATCACCCCAACACCCTGCACAGAACTCCATTTCGAAACCAACCAACCCCAGAGAACCACCTCAAAGCTTGGAGAAAATTCAACAGCCACCGGCCTCCTCGTGAAAACCACCCCCCTGCCCCCTCGCCTTCACCTCGGCCACCCCGGTGGGCGGCACGAGTAACACCTAAGCACGCAAGCGACGAAAAAAATGAGCGGGGAAGAGGGCGGAAAGGATCTACCCGGCTGGTTTTTATTAGAAACGCCACAGAAATACACCTGGAGAAGGGGCAAAGCCCAGACGGGCACCGCCTGCCGCGCCCACCGCCGGGCGGGACGCCCCCTCCGTCCCTCAGCAGCCCCTCAGCGCCGGCTCGTGACCCCGGGCGTGGCGGGGAGCCCGGCGCGCGCCGCGCCACCCCCCGCGGTGCGGCGGGAAGGGGCGCGCGCACCTGAGGCGCAGCGGCGGCAGCAGCGGCGGCGGCGGCGGGGCCGGCCGCAACTCCGCCCCCCCACCGCGGGCACCGCCTTCCCGAGAGACCGCGGCAGCCGCGGGGGATACCCGCCTCCCCTCAGCACGCTCCACCGCCGCCGGCGGGCGGGAAAGCGGCCCCGCGCTCTCCCTGCGACCCGCGGGGGGGAGGCCTGCGGCGTACGCCCCCCCCGCCTAGCCCCTGGCGGGGCGCGCTCCCCTCAGCGCTCTCACAGGCTCGCACTGCGCTTGCGCGCCGGCCTCCCGCCGCCGTTAGCGCACGGGGCTCCGCCCCCCCCCCCCCCCCCCGGCGCGCAGTGCGCAGGCGCGCGGCGAGGCCGCGCAGGGGGGAGGGGTTGAGATGAGCGTACTACTCCCCAATATGGCGGACTTCGACACTATCTATGAGCTGGAGGAGGAGGAGGAGGAGGAGGAGTCCGAGCCTGTGGTGCGGAGCCAGGAGCTGCCCCGGCCCCGCGACGCGCCGGATCCCGTAGCGGTACGGGGCGCCGGGCACATCACCGTGTAAGGAGCGGGGGCGGGCGGCGGGCAGGAGGCGGCGTGACAGGCCGGTGTGGCGGGGCGGGGGCGGCGGGGGGCCGGGCGGGAGCACCGTGCTGGTCGGCGACCCCCAGCTGCCGGCGGCACGGTTGCCCGCTGGCGGTGCCCGGAGGGGGTAAGGACACGAGGAGGGCTGTGCCCCCATCCCTTTCTGCCCCCAGCCTGCCCTCCCCCGCGGATGCGAGCCGCCCGCGTTACCGTCATCTGTAGCCCTGCTTCCCCCCCCCCCCCTCCGTCACCTGTTTTGTGAGAGGAGTTTTGCTTTTAACGTGTGAAAACGGGAAACTTGCTATTTCCCACTAGCTTGAGGCAACCCAGAGTCATGAAGGAGCAGCTGAAGTTCACTTGGCTGTTCGGCGCAGAAGCAGCAGCAGCTCCTCAGCCCTGCCAGTCCTGGGTGTGCTTCTTTTCCCAACCAATCCGTTAGATAAAAAGTAAAGGCTGCACGATGCGAGGATGAGCAGCCTGTTCAGACAATTTCACCGTGACCCTTCTGTGTCTCAGCGGAGCCGTGGAGCCCCCACGCTGCACTGCAGAGGAGGCACATGGCAGTGTTGTAGTTCATCTGCTCCGAACTTAGTTGTGAGTTTGGTTGGGGTTAAGCGTTTTTGTCATTAAACTGTTACGTGAGCCAGAATGTTTACTACTTGTTTAAACAGTTGGAACAGGAGATGAGCGAACTGTGACCTTACATGTAATGTTTACTCTTAGGGATTTTCTTATACTCCTGCAAGTGGAGGAATTAATATAACAAAGTACATCCCTGACAAGTTCTTGGTTGTTACATTCATTTTCATGGCAGGGAGGGAGGTATTGCATTTTTTTGTATTGTGGAGATCCAGCAAGCTTGTGTTGCTTTGGGCCTGACTTTGGATTGCATAAAAGAATGCACATTTCTCTCTGTAAATAGGTGCAGTGTGATCTAGCTGCCTGCAGCAAAAACACTGGGTGGGGAAGGCTCATCCTAAGAGAACTAATGTTGGATTTGATACTGTGTCCGTCATGTAAGTCCACATCAGGTTTGCATCGAGCTGGTGCCAGTGGGTAGCTGCTCTGCTGCACCGCAGCGTATGTGCTTGTGTCGGTGGAATCTCTTTCTGTCCTGACCCCAGGTAGCGTGTGGCCTGACTCACGGGGGGTTGGAACACAAGCCAAATGATCAGAATACCACACACCCATCTCATTAGTTACCTGGTTTTAAGCACTAAGCTGGAAAAAAAAAATTACACACTTATTTGCTTTGCCTGCCGTGATGCTTTCTGTGTATTAGTGATGTTCCTTAAAGTTCCTTCTTGGCTCCAGCATCTTTTGGGGATGAGCAGGAGCGTCTCCAAGAACTCTTGTCAACTAGTGACGGCTACATCAAAAGAAAGCAAGTCTTGTAAGTGATGTGGAAATCAAGAGCTGGCATACGTGCTCTTGTAACTACCTGAACTGTATTCCCACCTGCTTTATTTTCCCTTTCTTCCCCTCCTCCCAGCTCTCTTCCTGTAACAAGTGTACCCACCTGAGTGGTAGAAGGCAGCTTTTACCAGTCCCTGATGTATTTTTAAGTCTCCTTGTATTGATAAAAACAGTCAGTGGATGTTATCAATAAAATGCGAATAAACCCTGGACACTATAGTATGTAACCCTAACCTCCTTATTAAATGGGGACTATTTTGCTTCCTGAAGAGTTTCTGGTTAGTGTGTATCAGCTCTGAAATTCTGTCACCTTTTGATCACACCAGTGATGCTGCTTTTGAAATCAGTTGCCTTCAGAAGCAGCCTGCTCTAGTTACTGAAGTGAGACACGTCACTGAGTAAAACTTGTGTTTGTTTTCTGAACCTGTCTGGAACATTGCTGATAAAAATTTCTGTCCTGACAAGTCAGACACTCTGCTAAAAAAAGGGAAACAGTTATTTTTAAAAAGCCATTGTTTTCCTTGGATTTTTGTTTCAGGTGCCTTCTCTTCCTCATCTGACACTGGCCTTCTTGGATGCTTTCGGTGTGTAGAGAAGGGATAATTCTCTCGTTCCAGGGTCGTCTTCTGGTCCGGCTTTTCATGTACAGTCCTCTTAGAAAACTCCCAAGTTAGTGGATTGAAACTGTATATTAGTTTCTTGCATGAGAGTTTTTATTCTTACGGCCTTGTCAGTGAGCTGCTGACCCTAATGGAGTTCTGCCATATCCAACAATACTAAATATAAATTCCAAGAATCTTCTGAAGGTTTTTAGCAGGATCTTGCTTTTTCCACTGACTTTTGCTAACCCTTTTACCCCTGTGCATGGTAAGAGTGATCACGTAAAGTGTATTTGTTTTCTTTTACTCACAGAGAGAGAATGTCCATGAAAGTGGTTAGCAAAATTTATGCTTATCTTGTTCAACGTCTTTCGCTCTAAAAGATTCTTGCTTTGGAAAACTTAGCAATAAATATGACTGACAATTTTCAGAAAGGTTTTGAATTTTAGCACAGAGAAATTCCTAGGACCTGGTAAATGCCTTTGCTTCTGAAATTCCATTTTAATGAGTTATAAACCCATTGCTGTTTTTTGCATAGTCAGTGTGACTCTGGTTGGTGTATCCAAATATCTGAACACAAACTTTTTTAGTGAAGACTGAGTCATATGCCCACCAAAGCGACGGCAATAACATCCAAAAACAGAGCAGTAAACAAACTCTGACTTGGTTATAAGTTTTTATTTATCTGGTGCAGTGTTTCTTTATCATTAAGTCCATATGGGTGGATAGTAATGAGGTAATGCAACGGACATTAAGCATGTTTTTGCCCTTATTATGCAGCTTGAGATTCCTGCTTAAGTCTGTGAACCTCCTAGCTTTGGGTGCAGGTTAACTTTTGTTATTCCGCTGTATTTTCTGTAGGAGTGCCCCAGGGATCCACAGCCCAGGTGCTAATGGAAAGCGTATCGTCATCAATTGGGGAAGAGCCAGGTGCTCTCAGTTGTGATAAGATGCCATTTGATTACAGTCTGATATTACTCCATCTTCCACATACTTAAAATAGCAAATGACCTCAGCCTTCTGCTGGTTACCAAACCCTAGTTTTCCACAACATCATCCGTGGGTAAAGACGCTCCTCAGTAGTTCCACTGGCTTCGTGGGGAAAGAAATGTTAAGTGCTCAGGGAGATTTCAGCTCAGGGCTCTTGATGAATGTTGTCTTTATTCCCTGGTGCTGAGCAAAGCTTAGATGACACCTCTGAAAGAACAGTGGGTAGGAGCTGTTCAAGATGGGTTCAGCGTACCCTGGGTCAGGTGCAGGGAAAGGAGCCGTGCTGAAGGGAGGCTGGAGGGCCTGTGGCACGGGAGTTGTTTAACCATTTTAGCTTGTGTAGTCTGGAAAGACTGATTGTTATCTATAAAATACAGCAGTGAGATAAACGAGAATGAAGCGCTCTTTAAGTCAAAAGAAAAAAGAAGGTAGAGCACCTGTAAATATGTCTGTTCTAGATGGGAGAAAGTGTTTTCCAAAATCTTCCTGTTTCACTTCTGGGGACAGGAGACCTTACTTCCTTATGCTTTGTAGGCTAACGGAAAGAATCTTATGTGATGCCTGTTCCAGGTGGGGTTTGCAACTGATAATTCAGGTGTTTCAGTCTTTAATTTGAGGGGTTTATGACTAGATCTTGTTGCAGCTCCCTATGACAAGTTGCGTTCTCCCCGCTTTGCAAATGGGGGAAAATGAGTTGATGGGACTTCTCCGATGCCATAAATTGAAAGAGAGAAGGAGAGACAGAGGAAGAGAAAGAGAGGTCATCCTAGTTCTGTTCCAGTGTTGTGGCCTGTAGGAAACAGTGCCTTGCTTTGAGAGATACTTGTCATCCAGCGAGAAAGTTGCGACGGAGGTATATGGGTGACGTACCTGGGTTTCTAAATGTTAGACTTCAGGCAGCCTTCACTGAGGAGCCAGAGAACTAGCGCAGAAATAAGTCGCCACCAACTCACGTTTTGAATGATTTAAAGGACAAGTACTGGAATTTATTTTACGCAGTGATTTTAAAATATAGTCAATTTTGGAAGACTTCGTAGGCCAAATCATGCTAGATCGTTAGTCTGTTGTAGAAAGTCTGATGAACTTCCTTGTCTCTTAAGACTTTAAGTCTTAACTTTTTTACATTAACACCTCAGTACTTTTACAAAGTTGCTTGCAAAGCTGTAGAGCTGTGCAACATTCTGCTTTAGCGTTTCTAAAAAAACCTATTATTTGGTTCAAGAATTCCCCCCCGACAGAAGTTTAATGTTTCTGAGCTATGTGGTAAATCACCACGAGGACACTCTGTAAAACTTCCAGAGCTGCTTTAGCAGAGCGGTGCTAAAGGCCGTCGGCGATGCGCAGCAGCGTCATGTGTCATAGTCCTGTTCCCAGTGCAGTCAAACCCTTTTCTAGTCTTTTAGCCGTTTGCAGGTGTCCGTGCAAAAAAGATGCATTTCTGTAACTGAGGTTTCTTGGATGTGTTAAAACTGAATGGAATGTTTTGGCAACTGATAAAAGCTTCAGGTTTTAAATACGTTTCGTGACTTTATCAGCCTTCAAATTTAACGTAATAAAATAAATTGTGGCCTTGTATTCTTAATAGACCTAAATCAGAAAGCACTAATTTCTGTTGTTCTTTATGGGAATTGGTGGTGCAATGGGAATTCTAATGAGTATGTGTGACCCATGAGATAAAAGACACTACTTAGGGCTTAGGAAATTTTTGAGCTATGAGTTGTTGAAGGTCAGAAGAGTATTCTGGGGAAATGCTAGTGCACGGGGGGGGCTAGGTTTTGATTGTTTCTTTTTTTTTTTTTTTTTTCCCTCTTGCTGTTTCCTAGGCATCTGCTACTGCCCACTGTAAGGGTTAGTGTTCTGGGCTAGGTGGGCCTTTGGCACGATTTAGTGGAATTACTCTGTTATATGGGTGGAGTAAATAATTCTGCAGTATTAGCTGAACTTTCCAGTATTTCATTTATCTGATTGCTACCACTTTGTGATTATTTCAGGTGGTTTCATTGCTGATATTCAGAAAAGTCCATATTCCTCAAAACAAGCTTGTGTATGTGTTTCATATCGTTAGTCTTTTCTGGATTTTTTGTAAAGACTGAAAAGATTACTTCATTGCTCTTCAAGCTTCCTTAAAAATAAATACATAGTGTAACAAAACTGGAAAGATTTCAGCTTTGAAAGAAAAGCTACAGAACGTGGAGGCTGACTCACCAGATTGCGTTCACAGAGAATGGAAATGTGCTTCTATGAGTAACTTTTGTGCTTGCCTGAAATCTTACTGGGTTTACTTTGTGGGTTTTTTTGTAGCGCTAATTTAATATCAAGGCTTTCCAGTTCACTTGCATAGGCAGCAGCCCGCGTTGTGGTCATGTTCAGTTCACTCCTTTCACTTCTAGACACTTCTCAGTGAAAATACGTTGAATGGAACGAACGCAAACGGGTGACAATTGGTTGTAGTGCTTAGAGTAGCTGAAGAGACAAAGGTTGAGACACATTTCAATTAAGATCTACTCTTTGGGGTTTTTTAAATGTTATACACAACTAATGCTCCAATATGCTGCTTTTTGCAAGAGTCCAAGGTCTGACATCAGCCATTGAAGAACTTGATTGGACTTCTCCAGTATTGTTGACAGACGTTTTCATTAGCTTACTGGGTTTCTAAAGACAGCACAAGTTCTTTTATTATGCTTTTCTCTTCTTTAAGGTTTATTTTACATTTTTTCTCTACTTCAAATTACACTGCCAAGTTTGGATATCTGAATTACTACATGAGCACACAGGGGACTGATTGATAATGGCATTTCAGCAACACTAGTGTTTGCTCAAGCGACCAGTAAGGAGTACTTCAGGTGTCCGTTTGAGGCAAAGCAAATTCTCTCCAGGAGGTTTGTTTCTACAATAAGTAGTACAATACCAAATATGTTCGAGCTCCTCTTTTTGGCTGTGATCCTTTTGGGTTTTTTTATCTTTTGTTGTTGTTGTTGTTGTTTTGAACAAAAATACTCAGGAGATAGTTCAGCAGAGCTGACAATGAACTTGATGTACAGTATATTTACCTTTACAGACAACATTAGGGTGTGTTCAGAGGTAAAGGTCGCAGCTGAAAGGCCAGCCACTGTTGTATTTTATTAAATCACTGAATTGCAAAGGTTAAAGATTTCTAGTAAGGTGGAGGGAATGGTAGATCAGAGTTCCCGTTCTGCAGAAGCTAGCAGGTTTAGCATCAGAGCTTAGTTAACTTCACGCTTTAAGTAAAACTAACACGCTTTAACTAAAATAAAGTCGGGTCAGCCTGCACTGTCAGTGTCCTGCTGATCTGCAACACTGGCTTTTTGGAAATCTCTGTTGGTTCAGTGGTTTTGGAGCTAGTGGTAACACAGGGTTTGCAAGCAAAGTCGAGCTCCCTGTGGGTTTCAAGGGTTATAATGAAGACTTGCCTCTTGCTCAAAACCAAAAACGCTTCAGTGACAAATAGTCACAGTGATACCTAAGACTTAATTTTCTTGAAATTTATAGTTATTTTAAAACTAGTCTTTGCGTAGGCTCTTGCATGAGAGAGTTTAACTCGGCTCAAAGCAATCTTTTAAAACTATGTCATCATAAATTTCGAAGATGATGATGAATGGGTTCCTTATAACTAGCTTTCTCTGTTGCATGTGAATAAATTGCATGATTAAGAAAAATAGCAGCAAAAGGAACCTAGTAAAACTGGAATTTCATAGCTGGAGGTTTTTTCCTTAAAGAAAGCAAAGCCTGAAACTTACTGCCATCTGATTGTGAACGAATTTTTGCGCTTTTAGTGACTTGGAGGTGTGGAAGTAAGGCAACAAGCTGTATTTCTGTGTCTTGTAAGTGACCCTATGAATGATACACAAGACCTTATGCAACCTTAGATTGAAAGCTCATGAAATAATGTAAATGTAAGGGCAAAAGAAATTAATAGGGTCTTTTTAAGTACAAATTCTATTACTTTTTTTTATTAAGGGAAACAAAGTAAGTTAGGTGGAATATATTTTGTTTGTCTCTTTTGTTTTCAAGGTTTGGCTTGAGCAACAAGTTTGATACAGAATTTCCTTCTGTTCTGACAGGGAAGGTAAGTGTGAGATTAAACTGTTCTTTTACATGGAAAGATCCAGTGCATCCAGTGGTTTCTGTGTTACAAATCCGTGCTCGTGAATCCAGGCCAGCCCTGCACTGAGGGCTCTTGAATTACCTGTGTCCTGTGCGAACGGGCTGGTTGATGACCAGTCTCTGCAGTGTGCTCCGAACCGAGGAGAAACGCTTGGCAGCGCTTGCTGTCGGTACTGACGCCCCAACCACAGAAAAGCCCCACATGGAATCAAACTGTTTTCTACATGATCTACAGGAAAGCAAGGCTCGCTTAACCTTGCTCTGTAGATATCTGGAGTTTGTGCTGCCTCCCGTGTCAATTAAATCGTTTCAATTACTACATCTCTCTTTTTAATGTGTCTGTGAAGCCTGGAGTTTATAGTTAGACAGATCTCTGGAAGAGAATCTGTTTTGTCTGAAGCTTTAAGGAACAAAACGTTATAGTGTTAAATCTACAAATGAAGTAGGTTTTTTAGTACGTTTTTGGAAATACAGTAATTGTTTAGTTCTGAAAATTAGTGGTGACCAGTCTCTTGCTTTCTCTGGAGTCCTGTCATCTTATTAAATGTGAGTTTAATAAATATTCATTTGTAGCAGTTAATGAGATCTTGTAACAGAATTCTTGGTTATGGTTTTAATTTTTTTCATAGTTGTAGTATTGTTTTTTAGACTCTTAAATTTTTAATTATTTTTTTTTTCTTTCTGCTGTTTCACTCTCTAGTGCTTTTCTTTTGCTTCATTTTGTATTCCCCTTGTGTATCTTTTCCAGAATTTGTGAGGAAGAAGTTTATTTGGCTCTCAGTACTTTCTCTGATGTCATACCGTACAGCTACACTCCCTCTGCAGCCTCTTGCAGTAGCTGTTGAGTCATGTTAACAATATACTGAAATGCAGCTGGATGGTGTCTCCCGTTCTGCCAAATCCATCTGGGGTTTTTCTCCTTCACTTTCACCCCGGAGTACGATGAATGAAATACTTGTGTTGAAGTTGTCCAGCTTTTTTGACAGCAGTACAGCAGAAAAGCAGGTTGCTGTTCGGAGTTTTTGATTATTAAAAGACAGCCTGGGAACTCTGGCCTTGCTGCAGGATCTCACTGAGCTCAAAAGAAAAGTCTTGCTGCTCCCTATGTGAGGGCTGGCGATAACACCATTTGCCTTTCACTGCCTTGCATGTCTAAGGTTTATTCTTCTCTGCAGAGCTCTTTCTGATCACTGAAAAGCCACAGAACACTTTTTGAAAATAACCATTCTTATGTCCTTTTAGTCAGGTTGTAGTTTGTTATAAATGAGCCTATAGAAAAGACATAGCAGGAAATGCTGAAACTTAATTGGATTATATAGTTGCCTCTCTTTCTGTCTGCCTAAAATATATGTGTGTGTGTGTGTGTGTGTGTAAAAAAAAAAAACTAAAACAAACCCAAACCGACACTTTTTAGTATGAGCATCAATGCCTGTCACATTTTCCACTTGATTGTCCTCCTCTTGTTCAGTCGTGAACGGAAGTTTAATTTAAAGTTCACACGACTGCTTGGACTTCAGAGAGGAAGTTCTACTCGGCATCTCCCCTCTTGTTCTATAGCTCTAATCGGTGGCAACATAAATCACACGGGCAGGGATTTGCTGTGTATAGAGATGCTGCTTCTGCTGAGAATCTTGATGTCCTCTTACCTTTTTCTCATATGTGGATTTGAGGGGCTTTCTGAGTAAGGAGACCTTGGAAATAAATGAGTTCCCTTTTGTGAAGTAAACACATTTTTTTACTGCCTGCCACACACTGCCGTGAAAGAATTTAAAAACCGCAGTTGTGGGGTTTTTGGTTTTTAATACTTTAATGAATTGCAAGAAATAAATCAGCTGCTGCTTCCTCTGGTTGTGGCAATCAATCCCCTGTATCCCTATTGGAAACGAAAACTCAAGTCAATGTTTTCCAGTAAGAAGGTTTTCTTCCAATACCCTGATAAATAATTCACAATAATAAGCGTTGTAGTCAGTTGATACACCACTTCAAGATCTTTCACTGCTCTTAAGATACAAATTGGTACTTCTTATGCAATCAGAGTTTATGAATAGCATAGCAACTGTTTATAGTAACACGCTGTGATTAAAGTGTTTACTATGAACTTGCGTTAGTACCCAGCTCGTGGAAGGCAATGTCGTACCTTGTTCAGAATGTCTGTGTAACATTAAGTTTAGTGGCTTTGTGAATGGATATTAATAATACATCCCGCCTGCTAATGGAGTGTAAGAGATGAAGCCATTAGGCGGGCTTGATAGATTTCTCTCTGGCATTGTTTTTCTTTTTAATAAATGCAGATGAAAATGTAGGTTTTTAAACACACGATGAAAATCTATCCAATGCGCGATAAAAATCCTAAACAGATAAAACTGCCTAGCTACACCTTTCTCCCAGAAGCACTAACTTTTTGGATTTATGCTGGTGTGTAGTCTTCAGAATTTGCTTAAGCTTCCTGACCCTCGGTTTGCCCATCTACATGGTGATGGTAGTAAACTTTCTGCCAATTTTTTTTTTTTCCTTTTTTTTTTTTTTTAAAAAAAAATTAAAACACCCCTCCTTCACCCACCTCCCCCACCTCCTTGTCTTCCAGTTTTTACAGAGTCTGGATAGTTACTGCAAATTAGCCTAGAGCTAAGATGCATGTAATTACATCTTAAATATTTGAGATGTGTTCGTTGCTTTTTAGAGGAGAGGTGAAGTTGTGTATTTGAGGATAAAACATAAACAATAAAACAATAAAGGAAAGGAAAATACCAGATAGGTCAGATGTTGGGCCTAGCTAATTCAGCTAGATTGACTTAATATTTATCTTGCAGGATGAGACATAAGCTTCACCTGGTTTATAAATATTGAGCTAGGCTTTCAAACAGTGCATTCTTTTCGACATAGTATTTCAAGAAGAGAGTTGGCTACACGTAATACAGAGGCAATATTTAACTTCTGATAATGTGGTTGGACTTCAGCCTAAATTTAAATTCTGTGTGCTACAGTTTTGTAGGATTTTTAATTCTTTTAAAAGAAGCATTTAAACGCTTTTAACAAAATACTCCTCATGATACGTGGCGCACTGGCACACAGTGCTCCAGGTGACAAGGTGACAGAGGCAGTGAACCTTAAGGAGGCAAGTGGCGTTTCCTGCCCTGATCTTAAAACAATGAGGGTCCTATACAGAGCTTACTGTGCAGTGCAGGGAAATGTAAGCCATAAAACGTCGTCTTGGTATTGTGATCCCATTGCAACATGTGATTGATAGGGTTTGTGATCATGATGATTGAAGGAGAAAGATCAGGCCTGCTGGGCTTTACTGGTTCTCTTCCTGTGTTTGTGGATTCTCTTGCATCCTGTTGTAAAATATTATGACACCCACTCCTTTCCTTTTATGTTGGTTTTTGTTTTTTGGGTTTTTTTTCCCTGCCTTAAAGACCTAAAAGAAACTAATGTCTCTTTACAAGGTGTACTGCACAGCCAGGAGCTATGTACTTATCTCATTCTTTTCAAGACCCAGACAGAAACTCTCCAAGAGACTTTTCAAAATTACTCAAAACTAGACATTCTTAGGGAGCTTTCTTTGTGCAGGAGGTGCTGTTAATTCTCTATTTGTTTGAAACACATTAGTCATTTCATATGAACCTTTCAATATCGGTACCTGCAAGAAAAGTGAGGTTTAAAATTATGCCAGAAAATCAACAAAGTTCTTTGGTGACCGTTTCATTTGGATACCGCTTCATTGTTAAATTGGAGCAGTTATTTTAGTTACAGATATTTCATTCTTTGTCGCTGTGTAACAATGCTTAACTGTTACTGAGCTCTAAACTGAGAGCAACAAAACTGTGTTTTGCTTCAGTTTATCACAGGATGAGGCTTATCTTGGTCACTGGTTCCTTTACGTTCAAATGAAGATGTGTCGTTGACTGACAGAAACAGTTATTGTGATTTCGTTTCCTGAAGGGAGAAAAATACCCAATAGTTTGGCTTAGCCAAAGCCATCTTAAGTAATTTCATCTTACGTTGCAGCTGAGACTCACCTTGACGTGAAAGTATTCGGTGCGTTAGCAGGCCGTAGTGGTGCTTTCATAATACCATGGGAAGGTGAACATCATACCCAAATTTCTGAGAGAAGTCTTCTCTGCTTCTTGGTGGCATCCAAAGTTGGTTTCTAACGCAGCCATTGGCAGTGCTGTGCTCTGCAGGAAGGAAGGTACTTCAGGTCGTTCTTACGAAGTAGCATCAGCCAGTTAACCTGATGGGAACGCTGACTCCCTTAAAAGTAGCCCAGAAATAGGGAATCTCACCACCCCAGTGCTTTCTCGTTAGGTCCTAAATTTTTCTGCCAGCTGTGATCTAAGGATCCGGTTGGCTTCATGTTGGAGGTCATCACTGATGATGAGGTTTCTTCATGTTAAACTAAATTCTAGGCTGTGCGATTCCATTGTCTTTGGTAGGTTTGTGTCGCTGCATTTTGGGCTTGGGGTGTGTTGTTGTCAAGGTCCAGTAAACTTTGTGTCTAATAGAGAAGGAAACACTCTTTTCTTGGTGGGATTCGTTGCAAAAGTACTAATGGGGTCAAGAAAAAAAATGTCTTTTTATCTTTCAAATAAACAGAGTGATAGATGTACAAATCTCAAAAGACTTACCAACGAAAGGGCCATTCGTGTCTATAGAAGTGTTAGGGACCTGTAAACTTCTGAACGGTTGAGGACGCCAGGTTGTTAACGTACGTCATCGCCGCTCGCTTTGAAGCGCGGCTGGCTGCAGAAGCTGTCCAGTGTTACTCGTGCTGCGTGCCACCAGCCCCGTGGCACTTGACTACAGAGCGTTCTCACGCATTGAGGATGGAACGGTCTTGCTCACGGGCATCTGATATTTGTGGTGTCCTAAATATGAGAGCTGGTGTCGGCAAAGAGATCTGTAAAACCTTCTGTTTCAGATACATGCAAGTACAGGCTAGTTTTCCACACTACAACGTGATTTATTTTTTTTATCTCTTCATTGAAAATGTCCCAATACGTAGGATCTCTTGTTCCTTTTTGCCATTTTCATTCTTTCTTACTTTTTTTTTTTTAAACTAAGGTGTCTGTTGTAATATATATTTAAATGTTAATGTTCCAGTCAGTCTAAAGAAAATTTTTTGACTTGCTCCATTTGTATATGTGAAAAGGATTATAAGACGGTCTATTTGATATGGCGCAGGGGTGGGGAGGAGCCTCTATAATTGCAAAAGAAATGCTTTCTGTGTGCTTATTAATTCCTGATATAGCATAATCACAATGTTAAAATATTCTTATATTTTGATACATGTATTAGTGTTCTTATATTACTAACTGTAGGCCTGGCTTCTGTACAAATCCAGATGACCTCTGACTGTACTGCATGGTGATCTGAATGGCCAGGAAACAGATGTTATATTTATTTACTCCCTTTCCTGCAATGTTTTGATGAATTTAGCTCTGGTGAATGGGTGGAGGTAGCAGAATCAGGTCCTCTCCGTTTCCTGTCCCATGGTTTTGCTTCTTTGGTGAAAGGAGTCTTTGTCATTAAATCTTTTGTTGTTGTTGTTGCTCTTGTTTGCAGAGTCAAATGAACAGAGCTGGGCTTGCTGGGTTGGAAGGATTGTGTAGTAGTTGCACAGCGTTGGATACAGACTAATTCTAGGGCAGGTTTTTTCTTCCACGCAGCAAGTAGTTAGGAAATAGTTATTTTTTTGAGTTGTTGCGCCCGACTGGTGAAGTCTATCGAAGTTGGATCTGACTTTTCTTCTTTGCGCATTCGAATGCTGGATTGTGTTGCAGCTGAGAGTGCCATCTTGGAGTCAATGCTGCGAATCTGTGCTTGACGTGGCAGATAGAAGTTATTTAGGTTCTGTAGAGAGATGAGAGGGCATGTGAATAGGTAAGTGCTTTCACTCTTTTGTAAGAAACACGCTGCTATCAGAGAAGGGCACTTACTTCTGAGAGAAGGTGTGTTTTTCCACTGTGACTGCAGTGGCAATATATCAAAAATATTGAGTAAGTCCTGCTGAATATTCCTTAATTTACATAAGTTGTTTTTCAACAGCGAGGCTTTATTCATAACCCTGTACGAGATGTGTTTCTCTGCCTTGAATATAATCCAGTGTATGTCTTTCCGGGCTTCCCTGTTTTAGGAAGCAGCCACAAATGAAGTTGTGGCCTCGTGTCAATAGGGACCACTTTAGGAATTTGTTTGTGGATGAAAGTCCACCTTCAGCCAGGCACAATGTAGACCTGCAGCGGTATGAAATTCATTTGGAGAATATTATCCTTTTTTTCGATGTGACACACAAGTGTTTCTGCTACGAAGCTGCCCCACATTCCCTTGGAGACCAGAGATCTGTCATCTCCCACTTTTTTGGTCAGCGTAGCCACTGTGTATGTTGCACTTGTTTCCTTGGGGGCCACTATGTTATCAGGACAATTGGTTTATTAATGGTGCAATAACTAAGGATGAGGCCATTCATCTAAGCGAGGTTTAGCTTTTTAGTGCAAGTTTTTGCAAAGCATGCACCTTAATTGGTTCCAGGAAAGTGACTTTCCGTGCTCAGCGGGTGACCAGTGATGGGGTCGTATTGTAGAATGGTATTATGTTGCATTTACACGTTAACCTGTAGAGGCAGTTATTGAGAAAATACACCTGTCATGGCTTTCCACTGAAGTTCAGCACTTCTGTTGCAGGTTGCCCCAGAAGAATTCAAGACCAGCATCAGTCGTGTGAATGCCTGTTTGAGAAAGAATCTTCCTGTCAATGTAAAATGGCTGCTTTGCGGCTGTCTGTGCTGCTGCTGCACGCTGGGCTGTAGCCTGTGGCCTGTAGTCTGTCTTAACAAAAGAGTGAGTACATCCTTCATCCTTCTTATTCTGCTTGCTTTGCAGTTACTGATAACTTTATAGAATGTTTGATAGTATCACCCTTTTTTTGCTTCGCTTGCATTGTTCTCCATTCCTTAGAAAAGAGAAAAAGTGTTTGTTAATGAAGGAAATGATACCATATTACCAATTGAATTAATAGTTTTAGGAATAGCTAATCCCATCTCCGTTTGAAGAACAGGATGGAGTATATGATAACAGAAATTTCCAGGATTTCTAAAGGCCTAAGAATTGAATTAAATGGCTGCAGAACTGGGCATTGACCTTCGAAGACTGCCTGAGCTGGAGGAAGAATTACACGCACACACCTCCCAGAAGAAATATTTTTTTTTAAAACAAAAAATCACGTTTTTTCTGTAAAAGTTAGCATAACATTTCAGAGCTGTGGTTTATTTGACGTATTTTACAGTGCTGTTTCTATTAAGAACACGCACAAATTTGCTTTCTATTTGGGAAGTTTAAAGACTTCCCTTTATTTATTTTCAACAGAAAGTTGACAATTCTTGTAATCAGGTCCAAAGCAATAATTCTAAAAAGCACTTTAGCAGTATCAGGTAACCATGGTCCTAATTACCTCTGTGGTTTACATTTGGAGTCGATTTATCACAGCAGTAAATGTTTAGAAAGTCCGTAAATAGACACAGCGTAGTGATATTCTTTGCAGCTACGTAGTTCGTAAGACTTGTAGCCATAAAATGTTATTATCCACAAATGTAAATAGGATGTGGGTGCACTAGGAAAAAAAAATCTCACACTTGTCAATTTAATTACAGGAAAAGATCTTAAGTAAAAATCTATTAAAATAATACTTCTGGCTTTTGAGAGTTTGTGATCTTTGATAAAACAAACTGAAAGCAAAAAAAAAAAACGAGGAGCAGGCTTTGCTTTTCAGAGAAAACAGAAGAGAAGCGTTTTGCCAAACTTTCCAGCTTGCTCGAGAGAATAAGTAGCATTGACTGGCATTGAGGTTTTGGTTAAAAAAGATGAAATGCACTGAACGGACAATACATTAACTTGCGGAAGAGCTGATCGCTGAAGTCTGTATCACTAAAAAGTTGCAGACTCGGTTTAGCTCATTTTAACTGCCTTTATAAACATTATTATTGCAAAGGAATATGCTTGAGGGATACAGGTGGAATATTTGCAGTTTTAAACCCACATTTAATATTCTTGTGCTAGTGGAAATCAAAATAAATGCCCGTGTGACGTTGTGGTGTTAATGAAATTCTCAAGGGTACAAATAACATGTACCGAGCGGGCACAGGGAAGATCACGTTACTCCTGTGGCTGTGTGTGGATATTAGAGCGATTTGATCACTCCCAGGTATAAGGTTCTTAATTCTCTCTTGGGGTGGGTTGAACCCAGCCAGCAACTGAGCGCCCACCAGCCCTTTGCTTACTCACCCCCCGTCCCCCCAAGCAGGATGGGGGAGAGAATCAGGAGAGCAAAAGTAAGAAAAACTCGTGTTGAGATGAAGACGGTTTAGTAAGTGAAGGAGGAAAAGGGGAGAAAACCCTCGTGATGCAAAGGGAAATCACTCCCCACCTCCCGGCAGCAGACGGCTGCGCAGCCTGTCTCTGGGCAGTGGGCTACTGGGGAAAGAGCAGCCGCCGGTTTTAGTGCTGAGCCTGGTGTTACGGGGCCTGGAATATCCCTTTGGTCAGCGCCGTTCAGCAATAGCCGAACCACCGATGTGGTGTCCCCGCTGCTGTCGTCCTGCATCTAAACCACCGCACACCGTACACGCTGCTGTGAAGAAAATGAACTCCAGCCCGGGCAGTCCCCGTACGCTCCTCTAGGGACACAAGGCATTATGGGATCCAAAGGCTGACTGTGAAACTCAGACGGTTGAAACAGGAAACAACATGTACTTTTTACTGCCAAGAATGGCTCTGTCAGTGGAAAAACTTAGAAAGAAGGTGGCTTCTCCACCGTGGGGTCAGGACTGGATAGCTTTGTATCTCTTTTTAATGCGATGGCGTAGCTCACCTACCGTTATTAGCTTTAGCATGGAAATTGGTGGATGGGACTCTGTGGCATACCATGCAGGAACTAGAGTAGATCATCGCAGTGGTCTTTTTGTGACCTTAAAAATCGCTGAAACTCCAAAAATCTTCTCCTCTCCCACAACTGTGGCAAGAGCAGAACACGAAGGTCATGTGCGCTTTGGTAGCCAAGAGCTGAAAATACAGGCAGTGTTTGTTGCGAGCTGGAGTTCTGCGGTGGTGAGGTTTTTTTCAGGATTCAGATAAACAGTTACATTAGCAAAATCTGGAAATTACATGTATGTAAATTACGTGTTGTCAGTAGACCTCTTGTAGCGAGTGCAATATTTGGCCAAGAAAATGTGGGAGATTCTGTTTTGTTGGCTTGGCTAGGGTAGGTAAAATACGAAATTTAAAAGAATCTCTTACGAAGTAATTGAATTCTGGGAAAGTTGCAGTTGTAAGTTAACAAAAACCCTGTGGGTTTTGGTTTGGGGTTTGTTTTTGTTTGTTTGTTTTTCCTGACAAAGGTCTAATGTTGAGGAGCGGGGAGTCGAAGTGGCAGGACTTCCATTTATAATTTGTCTTTTGCTTGATTCTGCTTTTGTAAAACTAATTGATTTTAAATTAATCTTAAGCCAGAAAAGCAATAGTGTGATTCTTCTGGATGAGGCTGGCTGCTGAACCATTTATAATACAATTTTGACTTACTTTTTAGACTAGAAGATCAATTCAGAAGTTATTAGAATGGGAAAATAACAGACTATATCATAAGGTAAGAAAAGTTAGAGTGCTTGTTTTTTTTCAGCTTTAAGAATAGTGTGGGTTTGGCATGTAGGCATTTTAGAGTCCTGTTATAATTCCATACTTTTTACTGGTCTTAAAACCTGTGTCTGAAGTGTTCCAGATCCTAATGATCGGCTATTGCTAATGCTTGTTACGTTACTTGTCCAAACAGTGCTGTGGTACGCGTTAATCCTTTGATAATTATCTTCTTAGCTTGGTTTGCACTGGAAGCTGAGTAAAAGGAAATGCGAAACTAGCAATATGATGGAATATGTAAGTATTACTTCTGTCACTTACTTGGTGTTCAACATAACTGGGGATTTAGGGAGAAAATCCTTAACTTACTAGGCTGTCACCCATCTGAAAAAAATCAGAAAAACGTGCAGTTGTGTTTGATGTAACGCCCGTGAAGACCACTCGTAACAAGAGCAGCTGTGGCGTATGTTGAGACTTAGAAATTGTCTCCACCCAACATGTTTCCGTTCCTAACAATTCCACGTTGGCACCACAGGTGCACTTGTTTGGGTCTGTAACTTGGAACGAGGGAGCCCCCGGGGGACTTTGTGCAGTGCTGTGATTCCCACACCACTCCGTAGTCCTTCACCGCTTAATCCACCTTTTCCATTGCTGTTCGTAATTACTTTGATTTAAATTATCTTTGTGCAGAAGTACTGCATTTTTAGAGCAGTGTGGGTTTTGTCTAGGTCTTTATTGTTTCTTTTTTGCCTGCTCTGAACTTCATAAAGTTTCAACCCAGACAGACAGTCCCTTTAGGAACGCAGAATTCTAAGTACTTCTGTGGTCCTACTGCTCCCCCGTCCACTTTCATGTATAGTCGTGAAGATTATGTGGGCTTGAAGAAAAGAGGGAGTGACCCCAAAAAAGTCAGGCATCCAGAAGCCCTGTATCTCAAAATGGCTGAAATCTCTGCTTACCTTCTGCCCCGTATAGAGTGTCTCAGTCTTACCTTAGCTATTGTTGCATGGAGATTGTGCTGAAGGTTTGAACTCCTTGGTGACTGTGTTTTGTTCTTGTCTCTTTCCCTTCTTCAACAGGTAATACTAATAGAGTTCTTACCAAAATATCCCATATTTCGACCTGACTGAGGAACAGCATTCGGTCTTTTCGTGTTACCTGTCATTTTCTACCCTTAGTGCCTTGTAGATGATTTTGGAAAGAAGATGGTCTACTTTGCTGTGACTTAAAAATGTTCTTCAGTAGAATATCTTCCTTGCTATGTTACATTCTTTTGTTAAGAAGAGAACAATTTGCACATTTTTTTTATGTTAAATGAGGCTTCTATGTTGCACTCTGAATTTTTACCATGAACAATAACTGATATAGTTGCCACTAGGGATCTAACATCAGTGCTGCTTAAACTTGTTCTGAGCATGCTGCCTTATTAATTTCCCTGTTTGCTGTCCTCAAACGTGCATCCTAATGCCATGTCATACGATATTTCATTCTAAATGTCGCAATCCTAGAAACCCTCAGTAGAACCGTCCAGGTAAGCGTCTAGTAGTAATGATTTTAGTATAACTTGCTTGCATAGGACTTGCAATCAACAGCACTGGTTTCGTCCTGCACTTTGCAAAATCATCATTTACGTTAGGGGGTTAATTATTTTACCCACTCTGGATTTGTAAATATTGACTCTTTGCATAATGTAAAGCGTGGTATGCCAAGGTTTACAGAATGTAATATAGCTCTTCTGACATTGCCAACAGTCCGACATCGGTTTCTCCATGACATTTGCTCGTGTCCCTCTGATTGTATAGACCCGTTCACGTGCTGTTCTCATGGTAAAGCCATAACGAGTTTGTACATACTATCAGATGCGTAGGGCTCAGTTGCACTTTGTTTAGTAAATGGATGAAAAATGCATAGCATTTCTGTCTTTTCTTTTTTTCTTCATTATTTCAGGTGTTTGTAGCACCTGAAATAGGAAGCTTAAGTACTGTTCACCTTTGAAGAAGTTGCATTTGTGGGGTCGGTGGTGGCTGCTATAAGCAAAATATCCTAAAGCCTCTTTTCAAGTTAGGAATATATGGATGTCAAGTTTTGTTTTGTTTTGAAGGAAGGAAAGAAAAAATGTTTCCGAATTGGAGACCTTCCTTACTAAGGAGAAAAATTTGGAAGAGCCAAATCAAAGCTGAAGTCGGTTTTGTAGCATGATACTACTTCAGCGTTTTAACTGTTAAGTGACACGGCGTCCTCTCCAGGGGACATGAATTTTATCGAAGTCAGAGTGGCGTTTCAGACCACGCTGCTGGAAGTGGATCAGTTGAAAGGGTTCGTGCGTATGTTCTGGCATTCAGGCTCAGTCTGAAGAGTCACAAATGCCTTGTGGAACTCACAAGTATTTTTCGATTCTTCCCTGTGTGCCTGATCTCAGGGAGGGAAGTGATGGTGGAAAAACTTCCTGTAACGGCTGGCCCGAGCAAGACCACTTGATAATAGCCAGCAAATGCAAATTGATGCAAGTTCCCTCCCTTTCCTAACTAGAAATAAGAAATGGGAGAAAAAAAACAGCGGGGAACTGGGTATCTGCAGGTTGTGATGAATGTCATCGTCAGTGTTCGGGCATTTCTTTGCAGCAACTTGACTCCTTGCGACATCATCCCAAGTTGCTTTTTAGTTTCAGGGGGACTCGGGGTTTCCTCTGGATGTATCTGCATCTCTGCAGCATGCGATGCTGTGTTAAAACACCGCGTTTGTGAGGCCGTTGCACGCGCGGAACCACAGGAGGTCAGGTTTCCTGTAGGCAGTGGTTACAGAAGGCCGGTTTTAGGCGAGTTGTTCCTTCAGATTCTGCGCGGTCCTTACGGCGCAGCCGAGCAGTGCCGGACCCCAGCGTTCTGAAATCTGGATACTGAGTGCAGCGGCTTCGTTTGACTGGTAGGCTGGTGCCAACTCACTCTGCAATGCATTTGTAACACAATGAGTAAAAACTACGGTGGAGTTTGAATTTAACATGAGCTACGCTTTGCAGCTCAGATCTGTAGCGCAGAGCCAAGCAGACTGTTCTCTCCAATTTAGTTTCTTAGGATGAGTGTTAACCGGAAGCAGAGAAAATACTTAATGGCAGAAAAATGCAGTGTAAACCAAAACTGAAACAGCACACCCGGTTCTATTTATTTCCCTTATTTCTGGAGTAAATGAAAGGAGCTTAGCTTCATTAGCAGAACTATGGGAAGTTTCTTACTTGTTATGCCAGAACTTTGTTAATGATTTTCTTTTTTTGTGTAAGAAACTCTGGAAATCTCAGCAGGTTCTTATTTTCTTCTGTATGTGACTCTATTTTCAAAATGTTCTTTTCCAACGGAGAGAACAGGAAAGCTGAATGAGAGTCCTAGCCATTGCCAGCGGTGAATGCTGAGCAGTCCTCCGTCTTGCTGCTAAAAGAAATCCTCCTCAGTCTGTGCTGACTTCATCCCTTTCGCTTCAAAATTTCTCAACCGGGTTTGTCTCGTTCCTGTGAAGCCCAGAGAACACCCCAAGCCCAGAAGCCCCCAGTCCCTCTGGGCTGCTCCCGGGCTGTCCCTCGCTGCGATACCACCAGAGCTCCAAGGCAGGACGAGATCTCGGCTTCGCTTTCCCACCCTCAGCCCTTTGTCCCCTTTCCCGGGGGCCTGGCCGTGTCCCGTGCCGCAGGCTGCTCTGCCCACAGCAGCTCATCTGCCCCGGCTCTCCCGGGCACCGCGAGGCACTTAAGCATCGGAGATTGAAGTTTACATTGCAAGTATGTAAATTCTATATGTTTCACTTTGTCCTTAATTGTTAATTGTATAGGCTTCAAACCAGAAGGGTCTGTTCTTTTTGTGTTTTAATAGACATGTGGCCATAAAGGAGCTGGTAAAGAGTATGACGGCCAAAATTGCCATTTACAGTAAGCTCCTTTTAATAAGTAGATAAATTTGCATTAAAATGCAAAGCCAGCATGCAGTATTATATTTGCATCTGAAAGACACAGGTTCCGTAGCACATTTAAAGAGGAAGGCAGCTGTTAAGTACTGCAGGGAACTCCTTGCGCTTCTGTTCTGCCTACAGGTTCTCCTTTCCCTGGGCTGTCCTTTGCTTTAAGGTAAAGACACTCAGCGGGTTTTCTGCCTCACAAGACCGAAAATCTGATTTTTGACAAAAAAGAAGTTGGCATGAATTGGTAAACTTAGTTGTGGAGAATCCTTGTCAATTGGAGAAAGAATTGGTAGTGATATAACGGAGATTAACGCTAGCGAAGTGTGGTGGGATGGTAAAGAAAGTGCCTCAAGTGGTTACAATGAAAGAGCAGAGAGTAAGGAGAGAAGGGAACTAGTAACAGTGGTGTGAGGCTGCAGCAGGTTTTTAAAAGCAGGTACTGTCTACCAAATCAATGTTTGATTTTTCATATAAACACGTTGACACTAACCTTCCTTTCTAGTTTTGATCTAGGAAATATTTGGGTTTGTATCTAGTAAGTTTTGTATCTTAAGGAGGACTGGAGTATTAAAGAATGCTGGCGGAGCATCAAAGCTCTTGCCTACCGATCCCCACCTGCATCTGTGAAGTTGTTTTACCACAGGAGTTGTAAAAAAAGTGTTCCAAGACACGCACAGACAAGCCTAGGAAGTGCGGATTCAGTTGTAGACTTTAAAACAGAAACGTTTTTGCTAAATGTGGTGTGGTCTTGATAAATTAAAAAAAAAAAAGTTCTGTGCTTTCCTTGATAGGTGCAAAACTCCGTATGCAAAACCATAAATCTCTGTTTATTATTGTCCCGCTATGACAGTTTACTGCATTTACTTGTCAACACGCTACCATTGGAGCAATAAAAGTGTCAATTATTTATCATTTTAGTAAGTAACGTTCTGTGATTCTTCTGCCATTTTTTCAGTTTCTGCTTTTGGTGTTCTCACAGTGATGTAACATTACTCGTACTACTTCAGAAAAGTGGTTTTGTTTAAGCTGTATGAAACTTTGTGTTCTTAACAGTTTTATTCTGTTTACAAATCAACAGCCACTTTTAATAGGACCTCACATCTTGAGTTTTCTCCCTTTTTTTGTTTTTTTTTGTTTTTTTTAAAATAAAATTCAAACTGAGCTCGCTTTCTACAAGTTACTGCACCGGCTTGTGCCATTAAAAGAAGCTGGAAGTCAGACATGCTTAATCACTTTGAGACGTTTTTCTTTAATTAAATTTAAAGATGAAAACCTTTGAATAGTGCGATGTGTTCATGGGGGGAAAAAAAATAAATAATCTTTCGCGTCTCTGCCTGTAGCAGTGTGTGATCAGCTGCGAATGGCGTGGCAATAGCGGCGGGGTTTCTTGAAATGCGACGTTTCCGATACGGCCAGATCGGCTGCTTGTGTTGGGACTTGAAGTTTGCCTGGTTTGAAGAACAAGACTTGGAAAAGCTTAGGAAGGCTTTCCAAAAAAGAGAACTGCAGAACAATCGTCGCATTTCGATAATTTGGTCGGTTGGCTTACAGACCCGCTGTTGTCAGGCCTTGCAGGAGCCTCTTGCTGCAGCGTTCCTTCCCAAAAAGCAGAGGGTTTTCTCCTGTGCTGCTGTGGTTGCACCTCAAAGGGAGCCCAGCCTGAGCGTGGGTGGTGTGTGTTAGTGAAATAAATCACCGGCTTGCGTGGGGGATCGGGAACGTAGGACGACGCAGCGGCGAGAGGCTGGCTTTGGGGCTGTGAAAGCAGGACTTAAAGCGAAAGCCTTTGGCTCATCCCTGAGGGAAAAAGATGGCATTCCTGACACGGGCACGTGCAATGTTTTTGTTAAAAGTCGGTGTCCTCGGTTGTTTTGGACAAATACAGGAGATCTGGGTGATGTGCTGTTTATGCATCGAGCTGCTACTGAATGTTGTTTGGTAAATTCGAGAGCGTTGCTGCGGTGTTCGGCCAAATGCAGGAACGTTGGGCTGAGTCGCGAAGTTAATCCCTGTGAGGGTTTATGAGATGTAATTGCCTGGGCTACTAGCAAAGGTCTGTTGAGAATGTTTAGGATTTGGCCCCAATTTCTACTATCAGAAGGCAGTTTTAGAGCTGCTCAGCAGCGAAGCTTACTGTCATGTCTGTGCCGGTGTCTTTATAACGCTCCATGTCTGTCACGTCAGTATTGTTCTTCAGCACGGGTAGCTGAAGTGGTCCAGCTCAGTTTATTTTTCTAGTTAAGCTTATAGAGACTTAAACCCTTCTGTCTTCGATGTTAGTCTCCTCTCAAAAGCAAAGCTCTCTGCTTCTGATCATCCTGCTTGCATTTATTCCAGTTTGAATTAATTTCCCTCGAGGAGGAGTGACCAGAAACAACCGGATGGTCCAGACGATGGCTCAGGCAGCAGGAGCTGCAGTGTAGATAGTTCCCTCTCTTCTGTGGAAATAACGTGACCCGTTAAATTTAAAGGATCAGATTTGGCTCCTCAATGGCTGGATTGTATTTCTGATTCATAGCCCTTCTGTGGTGAATTTGGGACTGTTCCTCTTCAGTCACTTCTAGTTTATACGCGCTCCCGACACCCATTACTAGTCCCATCAGTCCTTACCCGTCACGTGACGCTTCATACTGCCGAATTGCTCGATGCTTAAATCGCAGTGGTCCTCCCAGTCCTCCAGCTCCTCTTGTACACACACTCCCGTTCCTCCTGTAAAAAAAAAAAAAAAATCTTTGTCACTGGCTGATTCCATCTGCAAAGTTAACCAAAATGGGTTCCCTAGAAAGATCAGTTCAAAGACTGATGCCTGAATTCTGCTTGTAATTTTCTGAAAGCCCTTTTACGTAGTCCCTGACCTGATTTACTTTGTTCTAGTATTTGTCCATCTGACCAAAACAGTAATTTCTTTGTTGCAGTTTATCTGACTTATTTGGACTTGGTTGATTTACAGGGGTTTCTTTTGTAAACATGTGAACAGGGCAGGTTTGGGGCTCGGCTAAACTACTGAATTGTCTGCGTTCTCTGTAATCACTGGATCTGTTCAGAGGATTATGCTTTTAATATATTCACCTTTTATTTCACATTCTTTATATAAGAATGTATGTGATCTATAGTATATCGTGTATATACATATTGTATGATCTATAGTAGCCTTCTTTTGAACAGTAAATTAAAAATTCTGCAGGAAATAGATTTATCTAGTTTCACTGAAAACAAATACAACCTGACATTTCTGCTAGAAAAAAAACCCCACTTTTTAAGCACACTCTGGGTCACATGGGATATCCAAAATCATAATAAAATT
The DNA here is from genome assembly GCF_034619465.1 of Leptosomus discolor. Taxonomy (NCBI): domain Eukaryota; kingdom Metazoa; phylum Chordata; class Aves; order Leptosomiformes; family Leptosomidae; genus Leptosomus; species Leptosomus discolor. The sequence goes on along the minus strand of NC_141399.1, from coordinate 47,150,717 downwards.
GGGAGGAGGAATTACAGTAGCTCTCAGACAGACAGAAAAGAATTGAAAATCAAATTAAAAGAATATATTAAACAAAAGGTAATGACTGATCTATATTTAGTGTAAATTAACGTGATGTGCGAGCCTAAATGAGTAATTGCAAGTGACTGGTTCTCCAGACAGTCCCTACGGGGAGCTCCCTGGGCACTGAGGAGAGTGAAGTGTCTGAGCAGGGCAACGGAAGCAGAGAGGGAGTTCTTCTTTGGGCAGCGTTGTGGGAAGGGCCGTGCCCAGTGGTTGTGATGGTGCCTGACTGGAGATGCTTTGAAGCCCTAGGGCTTGCAGAATATGGTCCGTTAGGGCTTTCCGCAAGCAGTAACCCTGAGGTTGAGCGCATAAAACGGCTCAGAGCGCCCCAGTTACTAAATGGGAGTGGGCGGGAGAAACCACAGCGATGTGGTACAGCTCAGCAGCGCAGGGCAGCTCGGGGACTTGATTCCACACTGGTTTCCTACACACCTGAACGTTTCATCCTTCATCAAAGGCTCATTTGTTTTGGCCTTAAAACAAGAATCTATTGGATGGTGAGATCCGTAGCCACGGAGGAGTCAGTCCACATCTTAATCTGAGCTAGGTTTTGAAGTGCAAAGTTGTAAATCGAAAGCTAAGAAGCCAGCCATCCTAACTGCTGTTTCCAACAAAGAAGTTCCTTTCAAATCTAATTTAATTCCTGTTGGGTTTTTGTTTGTTTGTTTGTTTGTTTGTTTGTTTTTTTAAGATAATTCTGAAGTGTTTGTAAGGTTGAAGTGCTGGGGGGGGGGGGGGGGGGGGCAGGGAACCCAACTACTGTAAAATCTGTTAATAGGCAACAAGAGTCGTTGGCCACTGCTGAGGCTCTCTGTAGGGGTGGCAGTTTTCCATCTCTGTGAGTTCATCTGAAACCATTGGTGGTGTGTGACCAGGGGATCTCAGGGGTCGACTCTCAGTAGACCTTGGGGGTTCTGTGAAACAGTTGTTTTAATTCCTAGTCCAATTGCCACGGTGAGCATTCGTTCAGGTTCTCTTTCCATGTGTAGCAGAAAGCAGGTGACAATGAGGAGGGGTGGGTCGTAGCCACGCTTGAACCACAGAGAGAAGAGACGCTTCCAAGGTAACTTTTTGATACGGTATTTTTTGTCATTGTTGAGTACATGGACAAGGTATCATGTTTTATGATGCTTCATCATTTTTGGTAGCATTGACTAGTGCTGAAAATCACATTACTGTCATTTCCGTGTAGTACCGACAGAATTAAGAGCTTTGAAACTCAGAGAGGGTGGTACTAACTGGTGTGGCTGCTCTAAAGCAGAAGTTACCAGATGGCTTTGAATTGCAGAAAAATAAGCATCAGGCGCTACCTCTTTGGGGTGTAAAACATGAAATTCACTTGAGAGCTGCAAAGCCAGAAGCGGGTCGTTTAAATCCCACATGGAAAGCACTGGGCTCCGAGTGTCACCAGCTGTTTTGTGAGTATCACCATATTGACAGAATGGCTGTTCGGACTTGTGAAATGAACACAAATAGCAGCATTATTTGCCCCCAGTCACTTCCCAAAACCTCTTTGGAAATTCTGCTGGACTCCTCGAGCCCTTTAGGGAGCTTCTCGTGGGCCACTATAGCTGTGTGTACTCTTCTGCTCTCCATGTCAGGCTCATTACAAGCTGTCTCAATCTTGCCACCCTCATTGCGAAAGTCTGAAGAACATCTTGGTATTTTTAGAAAAGCCTAAGCGTGACATCCACGTCGCCAGACGGCGCCGTTGTAAAACACAGGCGCTCGGCTCTGCTTGGGAAGCAGCTGCTCAACCAGGCCTAAGGCACGAGGGCCCGTGGCTGCAGAGCACCGCACCACCTCGGTGAGATTTATGATGTACAGGCGAGACATTTGCTGATTTGGTGGTGACGGTGAAACCCAGCGCGGTTCAGGTGCCGCTGGGCTCTCTCGGGACGAGGCTGGAGTCTATGACTGGGAGGTGGAAACCTCGTTCACCTGACAAGCGGCTGCGGGGCAGCGACCACAGCAGCCACCCCCGCTGCCTGCATTGCCCTGGGGGTGCTGAGGGCGGCGGCTCCTGCCCGCTTCTGCCAGAGCCCGCCCGCCGCTCTCCCTCCCTCCTTCCTTCCTTTCCCGCCTCTCTCCCTCACTCCTTCCCTTCCTTTCCCGCCTCTCTCCCTCACTCCTTCCCGTCCTTTCCCGCCTCTCTCCCTCACTCCTTCCCGTCCTTTCCCGCCTCTCTCCCTCACTCCTTCCCGTCCTTTCCCGCCTCTCTCCCTCACTCCTTCCCGTCCTTTCCCGCCTCTCTCCCTCACTCCTTCCCGTCCTTTCCCGCCTCTCTCCCTCACTCCTTCCCGTCCTTTCCCGCCTCTCTCTCTCACTCCTTCCCGTCCTTTCCCGCCCCTCTCCCTCACTCCTTCCCTTCCTTCCCGCCCGCCGCTCTCCCTCACTCCCTCCCTTCCCGCCCGCCTCAGGCGCCGCCGCTTCCCTCGGCGCATGCGCCCTAGCGCCGCGCATGCGCCCGCGCTGCCCGGTCCTGCGCCGCGGCTCTCGCCCAGGGCCCGCCGCCTTTTGTAACGGGGGAGCGGGCGGCGCTAAGGCCCGGCGGCGGCCTCCGCGCCCACGCCGGGGGGTCTCGCCCTCCTCCGCGCCTCCCTCCCCCGCTCCCCGCCCGCAGGAGCCAAAGAAAGGGCAATGGCGGCGCGTTAACCAGGCGGCCTCGGCGCGGCCCGCCGGCTGCGGACCTCCCCGCCCCGTCCCGACCGCAGCGGATGCGCGCCTCGCCTCAGGCCCCGGCGGGAGCCTAGCGGGGCCCCGGCGGCCGCCGCCGCCTCCGCTTCTCCTCCTCCTCCTCCGCCGCCGCCGCCGCCTCCTCCTGCTGCGGGCGCGGGGGAGGGCGGGCAGCTCGGGGGGCCGCGCTCCCCTCAGCCCCGCGGCGCGGCGGCCATGGCCACCGAGCTGGAGCCGCCGGCGGCTGGCGCCGTGCCGGGCGCGGCGCCGCTGGAGGCGGAGGAGGACGAGGAGCACTGGCTCTACGGGGGTAGGTACCACCGCTCCCCGCCGCGCAGCCAGGCCTCGCCCCGGGCCGGGGGGTGGGCTGGGCTGGGCTGGGGGCGGGAGGGGGGGGGGGATAATGCAAAGCACCCGGCCGCCCGCAGCATCTCCCCCCGACCCCGCCTTACGGGCCGCCCCCGGGCTGGGGGCGGGGGGTGTCCCCACCTGCCCGCGGTGTGCGGGGCCCGGGCGGTGTCACCCCCCGGCATTGCTCGGCCCTGGAGGGGCATCACGCCCCTACCCGCAGCCCGGTGCGGGCCGCTCCGCTGGGCACGGGCTGCCCGAGGGAGGGGGGCAGCTCCCCGGACGGGCTTCCCTCCCGGGGGCAGGCGCTTTAGCTGCCCTTTTTTTTGGGCGGGGGGGGGCGGGCTGTAGCCCTTTGAACAATAACACCGCGGTGCAAAGGGGTTAACGTGCTGCTTTGTTACAATTCCAGTTTCCTAATCGTCCAAATCTTACTAACCTGGTTGATGCAGGTGAAGCCCTGGGCTCAGAGGGGACTGGTGGGGGGGTGTGTCTAGGAAAAAGCCTAGGACTTGATTTGAACGTCTTTGTCCTCCTCGTTAGACTTTCCAACTGAACACTTTGATGTTTCTTCTTCCCTGGCATGTTAAAAGTCCACATAAAGACCTTCACAGCTGACTTCGGTTCCTTGTGTGATGTTTGCCTTTATTCTTCCTGCTCTGAGATTTGGGATGTATATTTTGGGGTTTATTCTGTGTCAGTGGTGTGAGACTTCACTTCTGCAGATAGGTTTTGTTTGTTGGGTTTTTTTTTTTAGTTGCTTCGTGTCTAGTTGAACTTTGTTCAAAAGAGAATATTTGGGTTCTGATACCTTGGCACTACTAGGTATTTCTGTAGCTGTGATGCATTTTGTGCTTATATTTAGCTCTTTTTCACTTGAATAATTTTCTTTTTTTTTTTTTTTATTATTGTTTTTGCAGATGACACCACTGGTAAGCAAGAAGATGGACCAATTTCTGGGTGAGTCCAGAGGCTGTTTATTCCTTATAACAATATATGCTGCAGAGAAGATCCAAGCCGTGTTAAGCGTAGCTTCACAAATGCTTCAGACCCATGCCAGAAGCAGCAGCCTGTCCCTTTCCCATCCCACGGGGTCATTCCCTGGCTGGCACAGCGTTTGTGGATTTGGAAGGTGAACTGGATCAGTCCCCTGATTTGTCTTCAAACTAACTTTTAACGCTTTTTTCCCTCCCTCCCCGATTAGTTTAAAATCAGATCGGTTTTCCAGTTTAATTCCCTGGGAAAAATGGTGCCTTGAGGATTGGCCTTTGTGCTGGGCTGGCGTTGCTAAAACTGTGGCCTGTGCTTTAGCCTGGAAAAGCTGAACACCTTGAGCCTAGGTTAAAATCTTAACATGATCAAATCCCCAAATTACGTGAGATCTGTGAAGTATGTGGTTTGGGTACGACTTTCAGATAAAAGCCTTGGGGACAACTCAATGATCAGTTTTGCTTTCAGCGTAGGGAAAGTACTGCCTGTCCCCAGTCACAGCACCCCTGGATTTGTAGCAGCGTGTTTTGCACCAGGAGAGTTTTCTTTCGGCAGAAATGTTACCTGTTCGCAGGGTTCTCGGAAGGCTTGATCTTCACTGGACTTCTGTGTGCTCAGCACCGTCAAAAGTTCGGTTTAGGATTTATTGTCCTTTAAGGTCATTGTGAATTCAGTATCTGGAACTTGTGAGATCGTTCTGGATACTGTCCTACTTCTGTAGTAAGTGTCCCGTGCTTAGGGAACATGACATTTGTTCAAAAACAAGTTTTAGGCAAACTTGGTAAATTGTTGCCTGAAAACATCAAAGGAGCTTTGTGAGAAGGAACAACTTTTAGTTTAGATAGAAATTTACTGCTGACTTGTATAGATCTGTTGTTCCTTGTCCCTTTCATCTGATGTAATTTTACCTTACAAGCAGGATTAAAAATCTGAATTTCCAGCAACTGTCTCCAATAACCACGAGATGCGTGAAGGAAAAGGATTAGTGGTCGTGTTAGCTCTCCTTTCCCCCCCCCCCCCCCCTTTTTTTCCTCTTTTTGTTTTTCTTTTTTTTTTTTTTTCTTCCTTTGTTGCACAATGAGAATCTTCCTAAATGAAGAGCTGTGGGGTGTTTTCAGAAAAATGGCTCTTTGTGTGCTGTGTTGTCAACGGCTGCAGCTCCAGGGATACGTTGCTGGCTTGTCTAGAGTATTTGTGTCTACCCACGGAGCAGAACTCAGTGCGGGATGCAGTATCCAGTAACATCCCTTAGCCCAAAGGATGCACTAAATCCCAGCAGCCTGCGCAGGATGCTGTTAGGTCAGCGATGCGCAGGGTTATGGGGACTTGCTGGGGACATGAAGTAGCTGCGGTGGTTTTTTGCAGGCAGGTGATGGCTGTGGACCCGTCAGGTTGTCCGTTCCGGGGAAGCAGGCAGGTTAGGGAAAGACTGTTACTTAGCAAATGTTTATTTGAACTCTGATTCATAAATTTTAATGCACACCCACAGATACTTCATGTGACTTGAAGCTGAAGGTAATGCTTGTCACCCTTCCTTAATTCAGTCATCTTGGATTCTTAAGAAAATTCTGGGTTTGAGGTCAATGCTACAAGTTGCTTGGAGTTGGCAAACAAAATGCCAAAGGTTTTGGAGCCATCTGTGAGATTTTCTCCAGTGGTCCATCTTTCAGTTCTTAGGCAATATCCTCTGTCTGCACTTTTGAAATGCTTGTAGGGGCTGATTTTTCCCTTGGACATCTTGGCTCCTTTTTATAAGTCAAAGTGTCTTCAGCTGTCCCCTAGGAACTTGGCGAAAACGGGACCTGTGCTTTCTTGGTTCGCTGCTGAACCTTCATCCCCTATTTTTGTCCTTGCCTTGATTGTTGAATTTCTTTGTGTATGGTGCTGTTCTAACATGGGAGCTTCAGTGACTGCTCAAATAGTTCATTTGTTCTTTTGTTACGCTCAGTAACTGCTTTCTGAGTGGTGTTAACATGATCTTTTCGCTTGCTTGTTTGGTGTCTCCTTCCCTGCCGCCTCTGAAATGGCTTTAATCTGACCAGTGTTTGGATTCTGTTAGGTGTTACGTGTGTTTCTTTTTGAAGATAACCTTGTGCGTGTTCATTATCCAACGTGGGGTTTTAAATGAATAGCAAGGTCTCCACAAAGTACTGGTGGAGAATTGGGTTGCCTGGGCTATCCTAAATGTCTCCATTTTGAAAAGCCAGAATTATTTTGAAGTTCTACTTGGTTTTACCAATGACATTAGCCAAAAATGATTATCTCTTTGAATGTTAGCTTTGTAGCACGCTCTTTTCTAGCACCTGTACACCAGTCTGACTTTCTTGCTTGGCCAACGCAATGAACGATGTCAACGTTTTGTACAAACCCTTTAACTGGAGTTAAATCTGACACTGACCTTTGTTGCGTTAGGACTGATTTGTAATGAATGAGAAGATTGGGTGGATAATTATCTGTCTTGTCTTCTTTGAATTTTAACTACTCATTAATGCAAGCTATTTGTAGAAACACTAAAACTACTTTTCCCTTAATTTTTTTGGGACAGATGCCCTTGCTGCTGACTAAATATATGTAGAATTACTGGCGTCCTTAAGGACAAGGCAAAGTTTTGCTTATTGTGGTCTTATCCCCGTGAGTTTTGGTTGTGCTGAACCAAAGCTGAAAGCTATTACAGCTCCTACTTGTATATTGGCTGTTGAGTGGTGTTTGGCCAGGCAGCCATGCTGTCTCTCTGGAAGCTCTAAACTGACTTTTTCCAACGAAAGCCAAGCCAAGCAAGGATGATTCATTTTATTTTTTGTCGTATGGTTGAGCGAACTGCCAGCAGAATAAACACACTACCTGAATAAAGCCATTATATGAAAGTCACCTGGACAGATGCTTTAGAAATGTTTGTAGGTCAACCCTGAGATTGGGCTTTGTCCACTTTCTTTTATCTGTCACGTTTACTAGACACGCAGAATCCTCCCATCCTTTGCAAGATGCTCCTCAGGAGAACCGGCCCGTCAGCAACGAAGACCGAGAGATGTCGCAGCACGTACGTGTTCCACCGCACGTGGTAGACGTAGTTATTTTTGTGCTTCTCGATACTCGTGGATGAAAAGGTGTGAGTGTAAAGATGGTGGCGCTGCCCGGTGCGTTCCGTTTGCGCCGTAGGAGGGTGTGATGGTCAGTGTCCAGTGCGGACTGCACCAACAGGCCTCCCTTCCCAGCCCTGTGCAGTCACCCCTGACCTAAGCGCTGCTGTGCCCCCTGAAGAGGCAGATGGGGGCTTCTGGCGCTGCACTCCAGCAGGCAGAGCAGAACATGGTGTCACCTCCAGCTCAATAGTCCGTGTGACTTCTTGAGGGTCAGTAAAACACGGGAAACAGCGGGACAGACAGCCCGAAGTGCTGGGAATCAGGTTTGATTCAGGCTCAGCCCTCTTAGAATGCCTCTAGTGGCTGGGTGCTGAACGAGCAGGAGGAGGCTTGCTGGTTCACCCCCTCTTCCTCCAGCCTTTTTGATGGGTTTGTTTTCTGCCAAGAGGGCTCGTGCCGAGTTCTGACAAACCCGTGTGCAGTGGAGAAGGAGGGAGGGTTCGGAACACCTTCCTCATACCCTTTTGTGGTGGTGAGGTGCTAATTCAGCTCGTGCATCTTGCAGAACTGCCCTGCTGGATAGCTGGAAGGTTTCCTTTGCTGTTGTGCCCCAGTCAAATCGGCAGCTGTCAAGTTCTTACGTGAAGTTAAGCGGCTTGGGAACTGATGGTGCTAAAGGCAAGCTGAGCTCCTCAGCAGCTTCCTACCACAAAAGCTGTGGTGAGAAAATATTTGCTCCCAAGGTTCTTAGGTGAAGCCTGGTGAATGTATTTTGGTGATTGATTGAATACTTTCACCGTGGGCCTGCGAAGGAGATGTGTCAGAAAAGCTCTTTCAAAAAGAGTAGGGCAGAGGAACTGTGGGCCATGATGAAATTCTTCGAACCAAGCTAAACCTTCCCCACCGTCAGAAATCTTACCCCCACTCTCATGGAGGGTCACTGCTTCAAAGGACGTAGCAGTTTCTTTGTGGGCAGCTGTCCGTTTGTGTGGAAGGCTCGTTACTTCCGTGGGTTTTGCCTCCAGACACAACTTTGTACGGCCTTGGAGTGCAGTAGAAAGTTACGTCTTTCTATCAGAATCATTCCTTCTGATAGTCCTTCATCGTACAAGTTTTGTAAGAGTTGGCTTACTGTCCCGGGGAATGTCTCAGTTTTATGTGTTAATGTGTGCTTTTACCCTTGCTAGGCCCTTCCAAGTGGTGAAGACGATGAGGATGACAGCGACAGCGACAGTGATGACGACGACGTGAAAGTGACTATTGGCAACATTAAAACGGGAGCGCCGTCGTACATGTACGTATTGCGTCGGTTTTTGATCTGAGGTCGCTCTGGCACGTTGGCTGGGGTTGAAAGTGGGGACGAGAGCTGATCTGTCTTCTGGGGGCCGTGGGAGTAATGGCTAGAACACCAGAGCGGGGTTGGAAGCTGATGGGCAGCTCTGTCCTGCAATTGCTTGTTGGAGAATCCATCTGTAAAACAGGAATGATAATTTGTGAGTCTGCTGTTGGAAAATTAACCAAATAATTACTGTGCTTCATCGGGCAAAATCGAAGGTGGGAAGTTACATTGAACTCATCATCTGTGAAAATTTCAAGAACCAAAATCTGTGTGGCTAAGGATTTGCATAAGCTGTGAATTTACCAATTTACAGCTGGCTGATTTTCCGTGATTCGGAATTGGTGAGGCTGGATGTGCAAACCAGGAAATTATGTCACTGACTTCAAATTCTACCTAATTTGCATTGAATAAAAATAATAAGGCAGCATTTTTGCTTGCTGCTAGCAGCCTTCCTCTCCAGGAAATGACTTACGTGTGCTTTGCAGCATATTCTAATTTTCCCTGCTTTATGGATAATTTCCTTCTCTCGTCATAGAGGTGGTTTCAGTCTGATGGATTGCTCTGAACAGCAATGCTCCGTCCCTTAGCAGCTGACTAGATTTTGCAGACCTCTTTTTGGAAATCTGCTTCTTCTACCTTCCTCTCCTCGTTCTCGATCTATGGGCAGCTATGATCTCTGTGTTGTTCAGTTCCATTTAAATACCAGGTCCATTCCTGGGCCGACTGGTACCCACCACACTTTGAAGTCAACTTTCCCTTGATGTTCAAGGCAATCCTCTTGCGTTCTGTTGTTGGTCAGTTTGCTGCGTTTCTGTAGGGTTAGAGAAACTTAACATGGCAAACGAATCTCACTTCTAAGGTGAGTGAGTAGTACTAAAACTCGTAGAGAGGTTTGAGTAAACCCAGGTGAGCTGAGCATCTCCTGAAGGATGGCAGGGCTTGAATATATTTTGCATGAAAATCTTCAAGTAATTTGTTCAAATACCAATGTAGTGATTCTTTTCCATATAGGGGAACTCCTATGAATCTAAACTTAAAAACGGGTAGAGGCTATGGAGCATCTGCTTCAGGTATTGCTGTTGATTTTCTCCTTCGCCTTTTGCAATATTTCACTTGTCTGGCACTGACAGCTGGAGCAGCTGCAAATCTTGGTCTCCATTTGGAAGGATATAAAATTAGTGCATCTGGTTGGAACGAGGAATAGTGAAATGGGTTTCCTAAAGAGAAGTGCTCCTCGGACAGTCCGAGAGTCCAGGGTGCAGTGGAATGATTCAATTACCCGTCACTGAACAAGCTGATTATAACTGTTTAAACTAGAAAAAAAATAATTGATTATTACTTTTATGGAAAAAACCCCAGTATTTCTAAACTATAATGCTGCACTGGGGCCAAACATTCCAAATTGCATGGAGAACGGTATCTCTATGGTCAGTTTACTGAGCTCCTCACAGTGTAAGGTACTAAAAGAAACAAACTCTGGCCTTGAGTATCAGCTGTGCATTTTTCTGCCGGTGAAGCTTCCCCCCCCCATTCAGTTTAGTTTACACTGTGTATTGAGACTTGGGTTCTGTCCTTCCTCATATGTGAGACTGTCCTTTCATGGGCTTCATATACTTCCTTCCATTAATTTCTGTATGCAAATGGCTTATCTTCTGATTGAGAAAATAAGAACAAATTCCCCCTGAAGATTCTGTACCTGACAGATTTTTGCCGACTCCAGTTAGTGCACGGTGCACTTAAGGCTGATCCAGAAAAAGTCTCTTGTAAGGAGAAAATGTGTGTGTGTCTTGGGAGGGAAAAATAAATATTTTGCCTGGGGAGAAAAAGAAATTTTTTTCATTTGGGCTAAATTTCATGCATGCTCTAATAATTTACTCTGTTTGTCTGTAGTACCAATCTGGGTTGAATTTGCTTCTCTGCTGCTCAACTGCAAGTGCTGTACGCCCTGGCTATTTCTTTATAGAGTGACTGAAGTAATTTTTAATAAAAAGTTGATTGTGGTTACCTACGTGCTGTAAAGCCAGCAATGAATTCACTGCAGCGCTTTATTTTTGACTGGAGTGATTTGCTCAGCAAATTAGTGGATTAAAGGCATTGCATTAAAAGTAGTAACGGTTTCTCTCTCTCCAAAGCCAAGTTGCAGCCCAAAGGTATTGACTTAGATGCTGCAGGGAATATAAATGGATTGCCTGTTATAGAAGTGGATTTAGATTCATTTGAAGACAAGCCATGGAGGAAACCAGGTGAGGCCTCGCAGTTTGTTGTGGTAAATATTTCCTGCGGTTTCAATTGTCTCTCTTTAATTTCACGTGTCATTTCTGGCCGTTTAGTGCTGCCAGGGAGCAGGGAAGTCGGCGCGATGTGTATTGCTCAACCTCTGATGCCTGTCTAGACAATCAGTGACATTTACTGATTGATGAAGCCATGCTGCTGCCTAAAACTGGGTTGCATTTACTCTGTTAACCTCAAGGGAACGACGATTGTTTTCTAGCGTTCTGTTTTATTAATTCCATCGTTGCAGAAAGGACTGCAGCGATATCGATGCGATCGCGTTTGTTGGTGTTACGGTCAATTGAGTAGGATCAGGGTTTGGCTGTCGCTGGTGTGCGCGCTCCCCGCCGCGCGCTCACCGTGACCAAGCTCAGACATCCCCGCGCACCCTTCTCGTTTGGGTCCTGGGGGGTGTCCCCCCTTGCAGAGGGGAGCGGCGGTGGGACCTGCCACGTGAGCACGTCCTGATAGGAAAGCCATCTTTTTGTGTTGAATTCTCCTGCTGCAAACAGTTGAAGAGAAGGAAGGGAAGCACGGCTGCTCTGACAAGAAAGGCCAGGGTTTTTCTTTTAGAGGAGTAGCATTGCCTAATTCTTTGCTAGATTCTTCCCCTAGGTGCATAACTGCGAGCGAGCAGCCCCCACTTATTTCTTCTGGCCAATATTATCTAGACTGTGTCCAGACAAAGAGCGCTTTGCACAGCAGGTTTTGATACGTACGAGGTCTCTTTTTCTCTTCCTGATTAGTATTAGGGAGATTTCTACTGGGAAGTGACTCTCGCATGACAACCGTAGGATGCTGCAAATAAACTTCTGTTTTTCATCTGAATTGGATAACAGAAGTAAAGGAAGGAACCAGAGAGATCCAAATTTTTGCTGTGCTGCTCTCATAAAATGCGCTATGGTGAAATGTTAACCGAAGCAAAAAATCCACGTGCTCTTCTGAGAAGTAATTCTTCTCCCTGCCAGCCCCTGTCCTTAATCTTTCAGAAATACTGCTGTGCGAAGTAAATGGCACTTTTATGAGGTTCTCTTGCCCACCTGAAATGCAGGGCGTGGGAGTATGTGACAGTGCTGATGACTGCATTGCCACGTCGTGGTGTCAAACGGGCACTAAGTGCTCCGTGATGAGTAGCAGCCAGTACAGACACGGTAGAAAGCGCAGCCTTTCTTCTGCGGGGGATTTCCCATTGACTGTGAAGTGAGGACGAAGGGGCCAGGAGGAGAGTAAGTTAGAAGGAAAACAATGAAGTGAAGTTCAGAGATAAGGCATGGAAATCATTGTGGTCATGCTGACATCCCTGGACCAAAGTGAAGCCAGGTAGCCTCCAATCAGTGCTGAAGAATGAATAGAGGGAAGATGTCTGCAGAGCTGTGTGGCCTGTAAGTTTATTTTAGATGGCCAGTAGCTTCCTACCCGACAGCCTTTTGGGTTTATATCCCTCACAGTTAATTGTTCAGCAAGCTGGTACCTCTTTAAGTGAGGGAGAGGAAGAAGAAATGTGGTGTGGAAGAAACAGAGGTCTGAAATAGGCTGATAAAATAGATATGTAAATGTCACGTTGCTGAGTCTGTGTCGGTGCAATTTGCATATTTGGGTGGCACAACAGGACGAGCGGCCTGCCTAGAAGATAAACTTAAACCTCGCTGTATAGATCCAAGCTCAGCGTGGTCAAAGTGTTTTGCTTAGCCCTTATGTTTTAGCATTGGTGTGTCTAGGAAATCCTTTGCGAGGGGGATGGCGGGGGTTCACCTCCGCAGGGCTGGGAGGTGCTTTGCAGTGCTTCCCGTTGTGAGGCGTGCCTTGCAGAGTCAGTTGCAGCAATGTTTGTCCCTCCACATCTACGTTTTCTGGGCGAGCAGTTTGTGGGCACCTCTCTTACTCAGAAGTGCTCGTGCTGAATCGGCCCATTTCACAGAAGGCTGTCGAAGAAAGATAACAAACTTGGAGGACTTCTAGTCAGGATCGTGACTGAACTGTAACTGCTTGCGTAGTCTGAGAGGTATCAATAAAAAACTTCCACTTTAGCCCTGTTTCACGAAAGGGCTGAGTCCCAGAGTCTCTTCTCAAGACAGCAAAGCGATGATGATCAGGAGCAGAACGGTCGGCTTAGCTCTGCCGAGAAAAAGGTGCTGTGGCACCTTCCCGTCTCTGTGGTGGTAGTCGGAACCATCGTTCCTCTGCTCTCCCCAGCACTCAGCTCGTTTGGACGATTGCGAGAAAGCAGCCTGAAAAATTCCAGTGGGTGCAGAAGGGGTTGCAAGCAGCTCTTTTGGTAGCCTGCGTACGTGTCCCCCAGATGGCCCCGCGGCTGTTGTCCCCCTCGCACCGAACGATGCAGCCGTCTCCGCTGTGGCACGCAGCGGCTTTCTGACAGAATGGCACGAGAGTAAGCTGTGCTCTGTAGGAGGTTTTCTTAACTCTTCATTTAAGCCATTAAAGGCCGATTTGAGAAAGCAAGTCTGCTAGAGTCCCTGTGTTAACTTCTGCTCCCTTCGTCAGGTGCTGATCTTTCCGATTACTTTAATTACGGATTCAATGAAGAAACATGGAAGGCTTATTGTGAAAAGCAGCGGCGGCTTCAGCTTGGTTTGGATCCTGCTCCTCCCATCAGCACTGAAAATAAGATCACAGTAGGTGACATGTTACTTCTGCCTATGGCTACAATAAAACTGGGACTAGTTTCTGTCGTCACAGAGATGAGAGTATGAAGATGCCATAATACCAACCTGTTCTGTGTTCCTTTCAGTGATGAGTAGTACAGAAATGTGTCTTCAAAGATTAAATCTCTCTGCTAAAAATCTTTTCTCTATGGAATGAACAGTTCCAGCTGCCTGGCAGGTTTGAACCACTGCGGCAGCAGGACTTGAGTGAATTTCCAGTTGACTTTGAGGCTACCCAGCTTTAGGGGTGTTTGGTTGGAAGATGCTGTGGATGTGAGAGGTGTAGGGAGGGGAGCTGGGCGTCCGTAGATGTTTTGCTTGTTGCTGTTAACTGTTGCAGTTGTGTGGCTGTCTTCTGTGTTTGGAGACTGCTTTGGCCATCAACTGGTGCTGAAGTCCTTCGGGCAACAGCTGTTAATCAGAACTTCAGCCAAAGGGTCAATACAGCAAATATTACTGTTTCCAGGTTTAAGGACTACATGAAAAAGGGTGTGAGATTATTGAACTTTGGGACTCCCAACGGGAGACAATGGACAGCAGGCTGAGGCTGGAACAGCCAACTAGTTAACAGAAACGTCTGCTCCCTTGACTGAAGAGTACGTTGCTTGTTAGCCAGAGCCCTGTGGTGGTTCCTCAAGGGAGCCCTTTTCCTTTGCCGAAGGTTCATCTCTGACGCTTCGCTCAGTTGAAAGCGGGGCCGTTAAAGCTGTGTGTTGTACATCGCCCTCCGTAGGTTCAGCAAGGGAGGACGGGAAATGCTGAAAAAGAAGTGGAGAACAACATCATCAAAACAGAATTCAAAACAGACTTCTTGGCTCTGGTGGGAGGACGCATGAAGGCTGGCCCTCCTCCTAATAGGTAAGAGATGATGCGGACATAAAAGCCCGGGTGCACGCTGTTCTCCCTAGGGGCTCCACCTGGGCCGTATCCGAATCTCCCCAAGCCTGAAACAGAAGCAGCTTTTAAACTTTACAGGAAGCTGCTGTGGTCACTCGTTAACTATCGTCTTCAGCAACGCTCTGCTGAGGGTTGTGCAGCCCCTGCCTACCTGCTTACCTCGCCGGGGCGATACCCTCAGCGTCGTGCTGCGCAGGGAGGGAAACCTGTGTCCCGGCTGAAGGGACACGTCCCTGGGAGTAGAGAAAATGGGGCAAATAGCTCAGCTTTGAGGCTTACGTTGCTGGCTGCTTACTTGGCGTATTCTTACTCCCACGATCGTAATCTTTGCCTCCTGAAGTGGAAGCGGATTACGGGTTTGGCAGCTGATAAGAGGAGCTATTGGTTTCTGAACCTGTATGCCGCGCCGCCCGGTGCACGCTAGCTGGTTCTTTTCCGCAACGAGAGCGAGGATCCGCAAGGCTGGACAAAGCAAAATGATTGAGTCATTTTGATTGGCGGCCTCTGCTGGGAGAACCACTTTGACCTCATGAGCTTGGTGGGGTTTTTTTATCCAAAGCTTCAGAAAAACAAAGCGCTGTGAAACCAGAAGATCCAGAGCTTTGGGGTCTGGGTGTTTCTGTTGCTTTATTGGCGTTGCATCTTTTGCACACCCCTGCCTTGCGGAAATCAGTCTTGCGTCCCAGCTTTCCACTCTGAGAGAGAACCAACTACGTGCTTCAAGTATAAGCTTTGAAGCTCTACTTTGTCTGTATTTAAGCACTGTGGTGGCGTTTCTGTCCCCCCTCATAGCACCAGCAGATCAGCCAGGTTTGTTTCCAGCTGTTACGTGTGTATCGTGAGGCTTTTGGAAATTTACACCGCTGCAAAATAAGCTGCTGCTGTTGTAACTCTACAGCATTTTTGTCCACTGTAACTTGCAGTCTGGTTTTGAGAGTACTGACACACGAGACCCTGTTCCTGCAGCAGAGCTTTTGGTCAGGACCAGAACACCGCAGCAGCATCAAAACCGTGGGCTTAGCCTGAGTTGTTGGGTTGGTTTTTTTTTTTTTCTAAAAGTGAGCAGATTTCAATGAGAAAACTTTAGCTCACCAACTAGCCAGCACTTTTATACCCACTTGGTCTAAATTTCCTACTGAGAGAGAAATTTCTGCAGCCTGACTTGGACATGTTGCTGTCCTAACTGCAGGAAAACATGTCTGTGGCCGTACTTCCACAAACCAATTGTTGCACGAATATAAGATGAGAGATTCTTACACTTCAGTGGTGGGTGCTTCTCTCTCTCTCTCTCTCTCTCTCTCTCACAAACCTTTACTTGTGATGACTTCACAACACGCTCCTATAAAAATGTTCTTCCTCTAAGACTGACCTGCATATGGACGTAAAAGAACATGGAAAATTGTAGGTTCTGTGTCAGATTTCTGCTAGTGCATAGACAGCGCCGTTTCTTGGCTACATTACTATATTTTGTTTTTCAAGGATCTTGATTTCTTTGAAGGCAGTGGCAAAACTTTTGACTTTGATAGAAACAGAGCAGACCCCAGGGAGACGGGCTAGAATCCGATTTGTAAATAATTTCAGTGGTATCAGCAACACTTGGAATATTGGACAGAAAGCAGGAAAAATCTGGGCTGATAAAGGCTTCTCCTGATAAATATTCTCCACTTTCTTTGAGCCTGATCTGGGAATGATTGTTCAATCAGGAGAGTGAATAAAGGATTTCAGCTCCGAAGCAGTGTGCAGTCCCTGTTATTACACCCGTATGTGGTGAGTCTCTTGTTTCTGGGTGTTCAGAGAGGCCTAACTTGCCCCTGCAAGCAGAGCTCAAACTGCTCAAAAGTGAGGAAAGGACTTTGTGTTCACCTCTTGTCCAGTTTGGGTGCTGCCTCTAGAGTTTTTTCCCTGGTGGAAAAGAATGTAGGAGAGAAGTCTGTCTAATAGTGGGGAAAACTGCTCCTTCTAATGTCTTTGAGCCTAAAAAGATGCATCTGCTTTGTACCAGGAAGCTGGGTGGGACAATTGATGTGATCGGCGGCCAGGCAGGCACAATTAGGAGAGTAGAAGGAAGACGTCGTGACAAGCACGCCTCCGAGGAAAACCCAATTCAGGTAAACGTTTCGCGCGTTTTGACAGATTTCTGATATTATTGAGCTTCTCCTGAGCCCTGAGGACGTGTCGGTGCGTTCCTGACCTCCCGCGTCGCTGTTCCTGCCTGCAGAGCAGCAGGCGGTCTGTCAGCCCCTGCGTGTGCGTGTCTCCTTCCCTCCTGCAGGCTGAACTATCTTCTATGGTGAAAGCTTTATCTTGCTAGGAGCTAGGGATTGTCCTTCAAAGACTAGCCTTCCCCTCTGAATGGTGAGGCCCAAGTTCCTTTTCTCATCAGCTCTCCCACAGTATTCCTCTGGGAGGCTCGCACGGGGATTATTCCCTTCCGCTCCACTGTTGGGTTGGAGTCTCCAGTGGAGAAGTTCTACTTGGAGCTTGTGTTTCTTCTTCCTTTGAAGGAACATTTAGTCTGAGCATCGTTAGGTGCACCCACACGTCAGGCTTAGGGTGGGCCTGTGCTACTGGATCTTGTCCCTTATAAGAAATAAAAGCCTGGGGTTTAAAACTGGACTCAGTTCTGATCTTGCGTGTCCAGTGTATGACTCATGTTCTGGTTGGCTTCTAGGGAGGAAGGTGCTACGTGTAGGGTTTGAGGACCATCTGCTGAGAAGTCTTCTCTTAACCACCTTCCTCCTACCAGCCACTCCTGACTCACCAAAAAAAATCCCAGTTATGGAGCCTTTCTCCTGCTAGATGCAATTCCTGGTTTTGGTTTTACATGTGGTTTTTTTGGTCTCTTTATTTTTTTAGTCATCAGTTTTTCCAAATTTTGCCAACAATGGCCCAAAGAAAGAGTTTGTCCAAGAGAAAGAATTTGCTGGGAAATGCTGGTTGTTCCTCCCCCTTAAAGCATTGATACCTGTATTTCCAGGTCATTCTGGTATCTCTGCGTGTTGGTCGTTCCTTCGGCGTTAGTGGGTATGTGCCCTGCAGTTCCCGTGAGCAAAAGGGGTTCATCACACTCAAATGTCCGCTGTCTCGCACAGTGGTGTGTACAGCTCGAATCGAGTCTCGCTGCTGGCCTGTGTACGAGAAGACACCTTGCTAAACATGTTGATTTGATGCTTTGATCAACCTTCCTCCCCAAAAGGTGGTATCCCCTGGGTTCGGCGTAGCCTGGGCTTTCCAGCCATCGCAGCGCTGCCCGTTTTGGTGACGTGCTCCCCTTAACACCAGCACGGCGAGGTCCCAGCTGCAGGAGCAAAGAGATTAAAATGCTCTCTTCTCGTTCCTCTGCCTTCTAAGGTCCTTGGAGACCACGGAAGTAAGCCACAACCCCCACAGCAGCCCCAGCAGCCATCACAGCCCCAACAGCCACCTCAGCAACAGCCGTTTGCACCACCAGCAGGCCCACCGCCTCCCCCGCTCGCTGGGCCACCTCCACCACACTTCCTCCACCCTCCTCCACCAGTTACTTCTGTTCCACCTCCCCTGCATCCTCCAGGTAGGTGTTCACGCAGCGCTCTACGGCAGCCTGAGGCTGCAAGTTAGGAAGTCCCAGGCTTGGAGCCAATGGAGGTTTTAATCGTTAAATGCTGTGGGACAGTCGAGTGATCAGGTCACAGGTCCTCAGACCTGCCCAGTCTGGATGATGCTGGAAATGGCAGTTCTACAACAGCAGCTCTAACAAACCACTTTCCTCCTAATCCTGGTCAGTTCTTGGTTGGTTTATGCCTCGAAATACCGAGATTTGTATCTTTCTGTATTTGTTTCTGTGCGTTTTCTTGTACCAACTGCCACTGCAGGATGATTCTTTCTGCTCCTAGAGGAGTCTAGGATCCAGCGCAGACATTAGAGCAGCGCTTCAGTTTAAAAGCAAAATATAAATCATGTAAATGAGGCCTTTACCGTGGGTTTCTAGCCCATTGGGTTTGGTCAGTCCTCGGCATTGGCAAGTTGGTGTGCTCTTATCAATAACCAGGTGGGTTTGTGTTGTGCTGAGAGCACCTGGCACTCGAGAAGACGCTGTCGAGAGAAGTCCTGGGTCTGCAGCAGTGCCCCGTGCCCCTGCCGTTACAGGCTGGGTGCTAAACCTGGTGAGATAACGGAGGAAAATGTCTATTTGTTTTTTTTTTCTACTTCATCATCTGGAGCACCGTGTTACAGAACAGTTTCACCGTCTCTTCTGCGCACGTAATAACTCAGTTTCCCCAAAGTTTCTGACCACATCTGCGACACGGAGGCCAGTAGTGCTCCTTCTGGGCACCAGGCAAACTAGGGCCGCACCGGTGGAGAGAGCAAGGAGCTTTGCAGCTGCAAAGGCCAAGCGTGCGTGCTCACACGGCGTCTTCACGGGGCACAGGGTGGTTTTTCTGTTGCAAGTTTACAGACATACTGGCCACGGCCTTTTCGGTCTTCAGCTCCTGCTGAGTCTGGGCATCTTCTGATCCAACAGGAGTCGCGTCTGTGCCCCTGTTGCTTCGGGTGTGAACAGCGCGTCGAGGTTGACGTGAAGGCCACGCTCCGGCCTTTCCCTGGGCCTGTAGGCAGCAGCCAGCCTTCTGGGAAGCCACCGGGAGCACGTCATGCAGTAACTGCTGTGTTTTGCGCTGGCTCCACGGGCAGAGGATACAGACTAAAAAATACAGCGAAGGCTTTTAGTCTGAGGAGGATGATTACTGCACGGTGGATCAGGGTAGCTTTTCCTGCTGCCTTTCATTAAAATGATTGGCAAAATCAAGATGAATTGTTCCCTCGTTGTTTTGGTTGTTGACCAGGGTGTCACTACGCAGTTATGATGGACGTGTTTTTTAAAAAGTTTTTTAAAAAAGCCAACCAAAAAAGCCAACCAACAACAAGCCAAAGGACACGCTGGCATCTGCAGTAGGTTGTCCTTTCCAGCTCCTTCAGTTGTTCTGAAGGCCAGAGCAATTGTTTCTGTGTTGACTCTTGGAAGAAGGAATTCTCCATTGTAAGAGAGCAGCAACGTTTAAAATTCTGATATAAAGGTAAAGTGATCATTGTTTGGGAAAATGGTATCGTTTGTAGGCTAGTTACTGCTTAATAGCACCAATTTTTCTGCTGGTCTGTTTGCTGAAGTATGTGAAACTTACTCAAAAGTGTGTTTTTAGCTTGAGGGACAGAGATGACATGTTTTACCTGTTGTCCTCACTCGTTTTCCTTGTTTATTTCCACAGGTCTGCCACCACCAGGTCCTATTCCAGGTAGGTGTTAACTCGCTCTTGCTAACAGCGGCGATTCTGGGCACACAGACGGCTCCATCTGAGCGTCTGGATTAAGCAACACGAGATACAGCGGCACCAAGACCCATTTCAGAGCGCGGTTAGATTAAGGCTGATGAACTGCAATGTGGCGTTGAACTCTTCCCTGCTTATCTTGTATTCTGGGCCTAAGTAATAATCTGTAGGGCTTCTAATGCAGTCTTGTTTTGTCCCTGAAGACCAATCTAGAGAATGAAATAGAGAACTTCAGATGGCAAAAGCCACTCAGTCAGGTTTGAAATTACTTAGTTCTTCTTACAGTATTTGCAGAGCAAAAGTCTGAGTGACAAATTGGTGCTTTGGGTAGGAATTGGGAGAGTGAGGCTGAGCAGAACAAATGCCATTTCCTTCGGAAGCCTTTGCTCCCTGGCGTGCAGCAGAGCTGGTGAATACTAATAAAGAGATGTAACCGCCAGCCTTGTGCCTAAGAACCCCGCTAATTCAGAGCTGCTGTAAAACTGAGTTTCCTCTAGCTGTAATTATTTTTTTTCTGCTGGAAATTTTGCCTAGTCCAGGGAAAACCAATTTAGCTGTTTGTGTAGGAGACTGTTTGGAGCGATAGTTCTGCCCAGATGCCGTACACCTGAAAATCCGAGGCCGAGGGTGACGGCGTAGCTGGTGGGCGTGCTTGCAAAAGGTCTGCACCCAAAGCCCTTTGGCCTCGACGTGCTTGTCCTCACGGCGTGTTGGACACGTTGGACTTGATTCACAGCTTTTGTGTCCGTGCTTTTTGTATTCACGCTCTGCCCTGGGCCTCCCAAATGGAAATATGGAAAACCTGCACTGTGGGCTGTCCCTCAGCCCGAGAAAATTCCTGGGTTTGTTAAAATGTCACTTTTCAGCCTCCTCTCGATGTGCAATGATATTGCAGAGCTGGGTTTCGTTGTTTTCCTAGAAGGAACCCGCTCATAGTCAGCTTGGATTTAGAAGAGCTGTATTGTAGTGAAACTGGATGCAAACTGGTCTTGATTGTAGACGTTGCAGGGCCCAGTTGCTACTCAAGTGCATTTAGATTAAAGTTGTTTGGAAGGAGTGAGGTGGATGAAATGACCAGGCTGTTGCAAAGAACATCCACTTCAGGTAACTGGGTTGGAAACGGAGATGAGGGAGAAAGCCTACTAATTATGATAATGATGGTGATCCACCACCATTAGAGCTAGGTGCTTCTAACAGTAGCGCTTTGAAGTGCTTGCTCTTGGTGAGCAGGTGTGATTGAAATGCTCTGGGCATCGCATTTTTTGGGAAGATCTTAAGGAAAGGAGGAAAAAACCAAACCCACATCTAAGAGTGAGATGTGGCCCCCAACTTGTCTGCAGCGTAGATCTCCAGTAGCTGAGCTGGAGACTTCAGGCTGCCTCCTCTTGCCCTGAGACCCCTCTAGGGAGGGGTTCTCCTGACCCATTTCGGGTGTTGGCAGTAAGAGGTGGTGACTTGTCCCACGGTTTCACTGACTCTGCTGGCTCAGGCTCCGCTGACTTGAAAGGGAACCTGGAGCTGCTGGCTTCAGTGTAAATGACTGCAGGTAGTCAGGTGACTCCTGTCCTTTTATCAGTACGGTTTGCTCCTTTTTTTTTTTTAGTAAAAACCAGGAATTTTTATACAAGTCAAGCCAATAGGTGGTTAGTCTCTTCTTGTTGACATTGGTACCTGCCCATAGAAATAATGGTTGCTTGTAGTCCCAGATACAAGGTTAAGAGGTTCCCTTAAGAGCGAGCAGTCAGCACGTCCTCCTCTCCTGGGAGGAGGGTGAGGGCTTTGGGTTCCAAGGCTTATGTCACATCTGGAAGTGGCCTTCATAAACGGCTTGATTCTGCTTTCTTGAAGACACTGCCTCATGGTTTTGTATCGTAATTCTTCATGTGGTTGATGTTGGGCCTGTTTTTAAGTGTCAGACCTTTCAGACAACTCTCTCCATCGTTGGTGCTGTGTCTTCTCATGATTTTTAAATGTGCATGCCCTCAGAGATTGGCTTTCTTTAAACGCAAACAAAACCAGGTGAATTCTATGTGACCTGCTTTGCAGGGGACAGAGTTACTCCTTGTAATCAATGGAGCAATAAAACCGTTGCTGTAGCTGCGATGTGTCTGCATCCCAAGAGCCAGGCTTTTCTGCCTTCCCCAGGACTGTAAGGATTAATGTTTCCTCCTTAATGAATGTTATGTTTAAGATGAATAAGCGAAAATAGAAGGTAGTTCTTCCTTTATTTTTCTCTCCATATCCCTACAGAGCTAACGTAGCTGTAGGGTTTTAATTTTGGGAGGAGATAGAACCCCGAAGGAAAATTTATTCCATCTCAAACCTTGTTTACAGTAAAAAAGAAGTGCTTTAACTGCTTTTAACTGTGAACAGCAATGAAGTCTTGTTCCCTCGTGGCAAGCTGCGAGATCTTTGTGCTGACTTACGCTTCTGTGTCTAGGGTTGTTCCCGCCTCCTCTGGCACCACCACCAGCTCTCCTCATTCCAACCTTGGATGGGTAAGACCACACCTGGGCTGAGCCATCGGTACAGCTCCTCTGAAGCGAGGAAGGGAGGAGGATAGGTCTCAAATCAGTGCTAGTAACTCTTCGTCTGGGCTTGGATTGGGGTGGGGGGCAAGAGCAGAGTCCGTAGGGAATCCTCAGTGCGTTTACCTTGATGTGTCACATTCGCAACACGGGAAGGAGTTAGTAAAATCTGGGGATGTGCTAAGGTCTAGTGCAGAGCAGTTGGCAGCGTGATCTGTTACTCCAGATTTTTCCTAGAAGGATTCTCCAGGTACTTTGTGAGCACTGGTTAACTCCCAGGAAGCCGGCCAGGGGTACGGAAGGGAGGGGTACAGCAGCTGAGGTACAGCACTGCCAGAAGGTGTGGCAGAGCAACTGCGCCTGCATGCCTGTGTGAGAGTTTGCAGGGCGAAGCGAAAGAGATCCGGGGAAACCATGAGTTTCCTGTGAGGACGTTCCTCAGACCTTCAGAAAAAACCACGCAGCACAGACATACCTGCAGGGGGTCACTGGGGTGAGTAACGTGCATCCTTTTCTCTCTCCAAAGCCAGCCAGCCAGCTACAACAACAGGCAGCCTCCTCCGTTTGGCTACAACTCTGCGGGTGAGCACTGAAGATAACGGTCAAACTGCTCGTGTCTTGCTTCTCCGGTATTTGGTAGTTTAGGGTTTTCTCTTAACTGATGGATATCGTGCTTGCTTTAACTGTGGGGTCTTCTTGTGCCCCAGACTATCCCAGTCGCTAGACGCGCGTCCTGCGTTGGCACCATACGGTGTTTGGGAAACCGACTGTTGGGCAGCGATGGTGAACGCGATTCTGTAGTTGAGTGCCAAGCCTCGGGTCGCTGGTTTCAGCGCAGATACCCAGCAGCAGCCAACTCCCCCCCGTGTGCCTCAGCAACAGGCTCTTGTGCCTGCTCGCACACCTACTTGCTCCACACTCTCTTCCCCCACCTTCAGCTTCGCATCTCCTCCCTGAGCTTTTGAACGCCCTCCTCCCCCACTCGGTCGTCGTCCTTGCCTACAGGCACGTGCAGGGGTTGGTCTCACGTGCTCTGGAATGAAGAGGCCGTGCCAGGGTTTTGGCAGATTTCGGTCCCTGTTGCAGCCCTGCCGGCCGTGCCCGTGTCCTCCCCCGTTGTCCTGGGTGACCGGCGCCTCCTCGCCGTGCGGAGCAGGCTGTCACAGGCAGCCCCCGCGCTGTCCCCTCTGCAGGGGGGTGGTTGGAGGGGTGGGCAGTGCGAGGCCTTGCTGAGAAACAGGAGCCTCAAGCGCTTTCCTGCAGCTGGTGCTGCTTTGGGGTACAACCTGGCTGGTCCAGCTGAGCAGCAGGCCAGCATCTGGACAGGGAGGTGCTGGTGGCTCTGGGCTCGTCAGGTGGCATCCTTCGTTAGCAGCTGGTGCCCCTGACCCTCCCCAGCTGCCACCTGAGGCGAGAAGGTACCTGGGGAGAAGTGAGACCCTGTAAGGGTGGCCAAGAGCCCGGGGCTCAGCAGCAGGAGAGGGGTGCCTCAGCGCTGCAGGCACCTTTGTCCTCTAAGCCAGGGTGTCTGGGAGGGACGGATTGAAACTTTTTTCAGTGGAGACCTTATAGCATGCCCCGTATAGCAGGACCTATAGAGAGCGAGAGCTGGAGGAGTGCGTAGCCCTTGCAGTAAAGTGCCATGTAAGGGGCCGGGGAGATTCTGCAGCGATTTCTGTAAATATCTGGCCTTGCTTGCTCTTCCCGAGGGAAAAGGGGTTCACCTGTTCTTAGCAAACTGCTGGAAGTAAAAAGGGAGAGTGAGGACAGGAGGGAGCTGGGCCATTGTTGTCTCCTTGGATTCAGCTCTACCTCCAGAGGGTCCCTTTGGAATTGGAGGGGGAGCGAGGGTGCTCTTAGTGCTTCAGGTGAACAAGGGTTCTGCTCTCTCGCTGCAGATTCAGGTTTCATCAGCTACCCACCCATCTCCACGTCCCACACGCCCTGGGTGACAACGGTGGACAAAGGCACAAGCAGTTCCAGCAGCAGCCATTGGGAGTACTCGGGCTCAAGGCGTGAGAGGGAGCGGGAACGTGAGCGGGAAAGAGAAAGGGAGCGAGACAGAGACCGCACTCCGACCACGAGTGAATACAACAAGTGAGTGCTGGTTTTTGGCAGCTTCTGCTCACAGCTACCCAGTAGGGAGCTCTGGCCTTGCCCTGAAGTTTGGTCAAGGGATGGGATTATAGATGATACCAGTTAAATTGTCTGAAATGCCTGGGGAAGAGATACTTTGGGTCAATAACTGGAGGACAAACTGGGAGCCAATCACTGGCTGATTTCCTGTGCCTGTGTTTTCATTGAAATCCAGCAGAACCAGTCCCACTTGCTCTCCCACCTGTAATGTGAGGCCAGTAAATGAAATAGCCCCTCTGTGTTTGCTAGGCATTTCACAGCTCAGTGTGAAACATTGGCTGTAGAAGCTGCTGCTTCTTGTCTTCTAAATCAGACAGATCAAAGGGAAAACCACCCGTGCTTTGCTCAGCTCTCCCATCGAGGCTTTCAGGGCAAGGAGTGCCGTTCACCAGCAGTCAGCCTGGAACTGTAAATCCTCAGCCAGGCGTTTCTGCGAGCAGCGCTGGACACAGCCACCTTGGTGGGAGCCGATCGCAGGCGACAGCAGTGCTGGAAGCACTTGGGAAACAAGGCTTTGGGCCTCCCGGTGTTGATCTAGGGAGCTGAAGTGAAGGCCGCGCCGCAAAGACTTTCTAAGCCCATCACTTTTTTGCAGTGTTTCGCAGGCGCCAGGCTCAGAAATACCAGTAGTCACTCCAAAGATGATCAGAATGCGCATTCCCGGCAGGGGGGTGCTGCCTGCCGGGGAACTTCCCGGATCAGGGAGTGAGCAAACAGGGCAACGTTTTCCCAACCCTTTTTTTTTTTTTTTTTCCCTTTACAAGCTCGTGGGCACTGTGGGTGGAAGGGGGAGGAACAGAGGAGAAGACAAACTCGCTGCAGTTCACAGCTCAGACTCCCACACTCGCCGAGCAGGTTCATGCTGCAGCCAAGTCCTGTGATCAGCACTCCTGAGCACATTGTTGGCATTTCTGGGTCCTTGGGAGCACGCTGACCTCTAAGATCGTGCTTGCCAGAGCAGGACAAGTAGCCGTGCTAGTGGAGTCTTTTGGAGCACTCCCAGATGATTGATGCTGGACATTGATTTGTCTGGCGTCTTTCCACGAGTGTTAGGATGATGTTTCAGACTTCCCTTCTCTCCGAGTCTGGATATTGTTTCCCACAGTGGGGCTTGTTTAGGTTTTGGCTTTCGGAAGTTGAATAGGGACCACGAGATGTAGAGGGAAGGGGAGCGTGGGATAGATCTGAATTTGGGGTGCGTCAGGCCCGCTCTGTGCGGGGATTGAATGAGGTGCCTCAAGCAGATAGTTCGGTGTAGGCAGAGTGACCACATCAGCTGTACTCACAAATTGAGGTTTCGAACTCGGGGGGAAGAAAACAGTCCCTTGGTCTAACTCGCACAAAAGAATTGCAGGTTATCTGGGACAGCAGCGTTGTGAGGTAAAGCCCAGCACCACGGGAGGCGGAGTGGTAAGAGGAGCACGTTTCTGTGGTTTTGAGCAAGGTAGCTGGGTGTCTTGGACGTACTCCAGAAGGATTGTGAGCGCAGAAGCCCTGAGACATTGGCCACGTGCCTGCTGCGAAGGCAGTCCCTTGGCAAATCCAGGGAACAAATTTTATAAACTCTTTGCCATGATATTCGCCCAGGAGTAAGCCACGATATTCAACTGCTTGGGCTTATGAACTATGTAATAGGCAAGTGGAGAAAGTTATTTCACTGTGGTTAGAAACTGGGATTGGGTTGCAGCGTGGGTTCAGGAAGCAGCAGCAGCTTGGTGTTACAGGGTTTTTCTGGAGCATCACAAATACCTCAGCCAGTTGCTGGAGTAAGAGGGGAGAGGTTTTGTTGGTGAGGATGGGGTTCTACAGTCCGGTAAACGTCGCTCCTGACTTTCGGGTCCATGAGTGGTGTGTTCCTCTGCCTCACTTCTCCTTTCTCTTCTTAAGTGACGACGAACGATACCGCTACTACAGCCGAGAGCGCAGCTACGACTTTGAGCGGGACTACCGCCGGAGTCGGGATCGCAGCAGGGAGCGCGAGGACCGTCACCGAGAGCGCAGGCACAGAGACAAAGAGGAGAGCAGCAAGCATAAATCTTCGAGGCGGTAAGAGCTGTCTCGGGTCGGACTGGGCTGTCGATGGGAGCCCACCTTAGCTGCAGACAAGACGCTTGATGCTCTAAGTGAGCTGTCGCCCTGGGTCACGCTGGCTTCCTGTGACCTGCTGGTGGCCCGAGACGTGACGCCCAGGCAAGAGAAAGCGCTCTCGGGCCTGTACGTGGGCAAGAGGCAGAGCTGTCTGTTCTGCAGAGGAGTCCTTGGGGGCTGTAAGCCCTCAGCTGGCAGGATGTCTAGTCACTGCCGACAAAATTGCAGCCCCGATTGACAAAGGAGAGGTCAGCCTGTGCTGAACATCACAGCAGAACAGCGTGACTCCCACTGTTGAGGAAGTACAGGCAAAATAAAATGCAAAACTGTAACAGAAGCATCAGCTTTTGGTATTACGAGTTCTTGTGCAGAATAGAAAAGCTTTCTTCAGCCTGTAATGTCAAATTTCCTCTTGGAGCAGGAGGCTGAGCACTGCACGATCAGAGCTCTGCGCCCCTGATGGTGAGGTTGATGGTGATCTGGACAAAGGTGGAGCACTTGTTGAGCGGAGCAGGATGTCCTAAAATCCCAGCTTTTCTGGAGAAAATTTATTTATTACAGGTGATCTTCCTGTGAGAGTGTTCTTCTAGCAGTGCTGGGGCAATGCTCAGTGGCTGTGTCAGTTTACAGCCTGGTAATGACCGGAGCAAACTCGCTCTGGGTTTTTTTGGGTTTTCACCTTACTTCCTTCTTTTCAATGAAATTCGTGTCAGCGCTGTAGGTAATGACCCTTATTTTGAAACTGGTATCTGAAAAACTCCTACATCGTGACTGGAGGTAAAAGGCTGTTCTTGTCCTGAGGGAGATGAGTACATTTTCAAGAAGGGACTGATTGCTGAAGGGTTGGAAACGAAGCGATGGGAAGAAAGGGCAGGACCATCACCAAAATTGAATACAAAGCAAGTGGAAGCTGAGCTGATACAGACTAAGGAGCCAGTAGCTTTAAGGGTTATTTCTCTGCTGCTTCCACTCAGAGCTGAAATCTAGCTGAAAACCCGGCTGCGTGAACAGAATCTGCTGGAGAGCTCGATGTACAGAACGGGGCTACTGCACGAGGTAGGAGCGAGGTGATTTTTCCTCTGCTCCTGCAACCCCGCGCAGATGCTCTCTGCCTTGCTCAGGGTGGTGGTTAGCTAAAGCAAATGGAGGAATGCTTTTGGTTTAAGGCCACTTGGAGTGCGTATCGGAGTCCCTGCTTGAGGCACTTTGAGATTTGAGCCTGTTTAAGGCATTTGCAGGAAGACGAAAGGGTTTCGTGGTGGTTTCCAGTTTACTGCAAATTGACCAGTCCGAAGGAAATCACTGACATTTGGTTAAATATGAGAGGACAGGCGCCTTGTTCAAGTGTGAACCACTGCCACATTGCTGTCCACAAGGAGGCTGAAGGTGTGTTAGGGTGAGGCAGCAGCCTTTTTTTTTTGTCCCTTTTTTTTTTTTTTTCCTTCCCTTTAATGACTATGAAACCATTTATTATTAAACAAGTCAGAAAATTACTCGAAGGCAGGAGCTTTTCAGCCAGGGCTTCAGTGGTTCAGCCAGTTAGGGGTGTCTGCTGCTAAACTGGTATTCCAGCTGTGGTGAGAATTTGTCTCTCCACCTGGCTCTGTCCCCACTCATGGAGCTCTGTGTCTCTACTGGGCGACTGTACGTCTTCCTGTGATGAATTTATTTGCTTTTTCCTGTACTCTGTGCTGCGCTGCAGTTCTGCCATGGTCAGCTCTAGAGAGCTCACTTGGTTTTCAGCCCGTGAGGAGAAATAGTGGCGTGTTTGAGAAGCAGCAGAAAATCTCCTCCTCTGGCCAAGAACCAGAGTGGGCAAAACCAGAGCTCCCACTTTCCCCGACAGGAGATCGATGTCGGCGTGGGGGGTTGTGTCGGGCGCAGGACGCAGCGGTCCGGGGCGCAGGGCTCGGGGGTGTGCGCAGCCTAGTCGGGGTTACTCCTGGCTGGGATTTCTCCCACATCACAGAAATCCTGGGTAAATGTCCACAGCTCTCCAGCTGCACCTGGAAGTCAGTTCTGGGTGAGGAGACAGAGGAGTTTTCAAGCACGAAGTTAGAGCAGCGCCAGGTCGTTTAAGCAGAACCAGGATCTGCCTCCCATTAGGATCCCCGCGGTTCTCTGCGTTGATCCTTTCCTTGCCTCTAGTCCAGGGATTTCCTCAAGATGCTCAGAGGAGCGAAAGGTTCAGACACCTCTCTGATGCAGGACCCTTCCTTCTCTCAGCAGCCTCAGTGCTTCACATTGAAGCTTGAGACGTGTCAAGTCAGTTAGAGCCGCCTTAGGAGCGGCAAGGACACCGAGGTGTTGCTTATAAAACATCCAGAAATTATCCTGGCAGCAGTTTGTCTCGTGTGCCGCCTGCCCAGCCCGTGCGCTGATGCAGCGCGTGGTGTGAAGCGACCGCCCGCAGCCGTTGGCATCGCCTGCCCTCGGCTCAGCCCCACGCGAGATCCGATCGTCCCGGATAAACACGATGGAGCCTTGCGACGGCACCGTGGTGCCCTCAGCCCTTCTGCTCGCTCCTGTTTATTGAGGATCGAGGCGCTCTGTCCCCGTAGAGGCGGTGCCTTGGCGCTCCTGGGGCAGAGCCGTGCCGATGCGGGCTCCCCCGTAACGTCCTTCTCCCCTTTCTTCCCCGCCGCAGCAAGCAGCACGAGAGCGAGGAGGGGGAGAGTCACCGGCGTCACAAGCACAAAAAGAACAAGCGCAGCAAAGAGGAGAAGGAGGCCAGTGAAGACGGTGCCCAGGAGGGAGAGGAGCAGGATGCCAAGGAGTAACCCAGGCCCGCCGTCAGCCCTCGGGAGGATCGCGCTCCTTTTGAACCAGCGTGGCGTTGGTGATGGTTTGGTTTGGGGGTTTGATGAGGATTTTGTTTTTCTTCTTTCCAAGGGAAGAGAGGCTGACTCTGGGTGAGCAGTGAAGCATGGTGCAGCGGTCCGAGAGCTGAGGCTGCACATGCAGTTAAACTTCTTTTCGTTGTTGTTTTTGATACGAGACAAAATACAGCAGTACTAGTATACAAAGCACTGAGCTACTCTACTCATAAAGATCCCTAGGGAGAACTTTGTTGTATCAGATCCTATGGTTTCTGATGGAAGGAGGCTTCAGCTGAAACTAACGCATTTAGGTAATAGTTTTTCTTTATTTTTTTTTGGTCATCATCATTCCTTTTTGAAAAAAAATAGGACAGTAAGTGCAACTTGAAATTTATTGTCCAAAGAAAAGTGTGATTTAGATCCTGAGAGCCAGCTTAGAGTCTGGCTTCTAGTAGTGAAAAGTCTCATCCCCGAATAAATTTCTTTATAGCTACAAAAATATCTTCTGATTTCTCTGCGGCCAGCCGGGCAGCACGTGAGGAGGAACTGCTTTTACGGGTGGGTCACAAGATCCTGCTTTGGTCTGGCAGCTTCGAGAAGCTGTCATGTGTGTTTACACAGGGTGTGCGAAGACTCCAAAAGTAGCTTTTTTTTTTTTTTTTTAATTGCAAAAATAGGTTTATCATCTGTTACACCTGTAAGTGGGAAATCAGCGGAAGACCCATAGTAAGAGCGTGAGTGTCTCTTTAATTAGTTTTAACTAACTCTTTTTCTTCTTTTTTTTTTTTTTTAACTAAGAGTTGAGCTAAATAATCTACCACAGTAGAGAACATGAAGTCCCACCAAGCAGTTTGCCCTCCTGGGGTTGGCTTATTGCCATTTGGTTATCACCGACACTCCCGTGCAATGCATTCCTTCCCCCCTCAAAATAAATTCAGTCAAATTCCGACATTCATTTGGACTTAGTGTTGGTCGGGGGGGTGTCAACAGAGATATTTCTGGGTGGGAAGAACAAGGGAAGTAAGTTGGAGGGGTTTTGGTATGTCTAGTACTTAAGATACTGCCCTTCTGTTTGTGTGATTCCACAAGTGTCTCATTTTTAAGTATCTTCTTCTACTTTGACTTGTTATTTAAAACTGTCTTAAATCTTTGCCCTAAAATAATATGGTTCTGAAATGTTACGTATCTTTTTTGTGTATTGTAATCTTGCAAGTCTGAGTGTCACGTGAAGCTTACAGCCGCGGGGACCTGCGCCGGTGCAGCACCGTGGTCGCGGTTTATACGCGGTGACAGCGCGTTTGAGGAGCCGTTAACTGCAAAACCTGTGGGGAGAAGAAAAAAGAGTGGGGTTTTGGTTGGGTTTGATGTAGCTTTTTAAACGTGCTTTGAGATCATGGGAAGCGTGTGTGCAGTGAGGAGGTGTGGGCACTGAGCCGCCGTTAGTCAGGGCCTGGACTCGGGCTCGTTCCTCCCGCAGAGCCCTGGTGGAACACCACGGCTCGGGCATCGCTCCTCGGGCGCCGGTTTGGGCGTCGGGTGAGGGCAGCGGCGCCTCGCCGAGAGGTGAGCTGCGGGAATCCCGGCCCCTGGCACCGAGCAGGCGGAGCGAGGGGAAGCCTCCTGGCGCGCTGCAGGGTGGTGGGTTGCAGCCGCGGTTGCCCGGCAGCTTTCAGGAGCTTGGGCTGGACTCACTTTTGGGCGGCTGGGGCACGGCAGAGCGATCGAAACAAAACCACTGAGGAGGAGTCAGGAGCGCTTGGGCTGTGCCGCCTGGGAACACGCTTGTCTGCAGCGCAGTGACGAACCTGTCACCCCACTTCCCGCACTGGCACGATGTGGGAGAGGGACCGAGCGTCCTCACCAGTGCCTCCGTAAAGAGCCTGCATTCTGTCATTTCTTTTTTCCCAGAGCTTGCACTCTGAAGTTCCTAGGGCAGCTAGCACCAAAGGCAAGGCCAGGCAGTGCCCCCCAGACCAGTCTGAGCTGGTTTGTTGCCCGTCTTGAACTGGGGCGGTGAAATACTGGCACTAGAGTTTGACGCTAAGGTAAGCCTGGGGTTTGGCCCCCCCTTCGGTAGCGTTTCTTCCACCTCTGCATGCTGAGGTGTACCTGGTGCCTCCCCAGAGCTGTTCTACACCCCCTCCCCTCGGCTCTTGCTCTGTTGGTGAAGGTGACAGAAGCTGCTCAACCTGTAAATAGGCATAACTGGTGGTGATCACATCCAGTTACATCCCTCTGCACCTGGGCGTACTGGTGGTGGTGTGGGCGAGGGGACGGAGAATCTTGTCTTGACGAGTCAGGGCTGCAGCTTCCTCTTGTGTGTTTTGGATGTTTTTACAGATGGCCCCAAGTCCTGCGCTGATGTTAGCAGGCTTACGCTGCCGGAGGCAGCTGTGAATTTAAGGGAAATAGTTTGAAATGGTTTTATTTTAATGAAATGAATAGAGGTGAAATGTTTGGAGAAGTCTAAAGGTGGGCCTTTGGAAATAATCTTTACTTGCACCAGTTTAACGACTGCAGGTTGCGTGGTCGCGTTCCCTGGGGGTACTGAACGGTGACTCTAAGCACTCTCAGCCAAGAGGCCAGTTCCTGGGCTGGTGGCACCAGCACTTGGACTGGACTGAAGGTGGAGGTGTGCGTCACGGAGCGCAGAAGGCCCCAGGTGCCGAGAGGGCGAACGTCGCAGCCAGAGACGAGCACTTGACAAGCGTGATCACACAAGGGCCAGGGCGCTTGACGTGGAGAGAGAAGGCGTGAGGTGTCTCGGGGAACCTCGGGCAGGTCCTTCAGCTCCTGACAGTATCGGGACAGGCACAGCATTGAGGAGGAGAGAGCCTAACATCATTACAGGGGTGCAGTGGGTAGTTAAGGGCAATGATGTCTTTCTCCCATTCCAGTCAGGGATGTTTTGGGCTGCCTGCCCTGCCGTAGGAGAAATCGCAACAAAAGCTGACCCAGCCCCCAGCCTGGACAGGCGATTCCTCTGGGAGCCCTAGCGGCAGCCCCGGCGTTGCCGTGTAGCTGCTGAGCTGTGCAGCAGGCCAGAGCGGGGAGTTAAGCCTTGTTCAATAAAGCTTTATTTATTCCCTGGCTTAGCGGTTCAGTCCAGTCACTTCTGGGCTGCGGCCAGCCTCGCCGAGAGGAGCAGGGGCACAACGGAGGGGAAGGGGGTGGGGGATTTACTTCTGCTTGGGTTTTTTTTTCCCAGTCCCAGCCATAGTCTTATTTCACGATAGCCCCGCTCCTTTCCTGGGAGAGGCACACTTCTGTCGTGCCTCACGAGGGCAGTTTCTTGGAGTAGTGGCTGTTGAGGTGACCTATTCTGGGGCTGTTAGCTGATAACTCTGGAAAGAGGTTAAAAAACCACCTCCAATACATGTTTTTCAGTAATAATACAATAATTTATGAAGGCATCAAAACAAATTCAACATCTATTAACAAGCTGATCTTGGACACAGTACTTACATTGCATGTAGGGCATTTCGGTGAAGTTGAAGGCACCTTGAAACGAGATGGGAGTAGCAGTAAAAAATCACGCTGCCTTCTGCAGCATCTTCTTCACTTAAACACCAGCTGCATAGCTTTTTCCTACTGGACTTTATACAAGTGACATCTGGTGCTACTCGGTAGGAATCACCCTCTCTCTATCTACATAAATATTTACTGTTCCATACCAGGCACAGATTCTGCACATTGATTGGAAAGAGACAAAAAATTGCTTCAGGTTTTTCTGTTCCTTTGTGTCAGAGGCAGGTCGAGGGACTGGTTTTCCCCAGGCCCCATTCTGACTTTGTGAATTATTTTGCTCTCGGCATTCAGTAGGAACAAGAGGAGGAAAAAAAAAAAAAAGGCCCCAGAGCCCGGCTGCCTACACAGTCCAAGTCCACAGCGGTATTTGTCACCCAAACAAAGAGGCCGCACCGTGTGCCAGGGCAGCGTTGGTGACGGTTGGATCCTATTCTGGGCTATTTCTGAAGAACAGGCTCTGAGAAGAGGCCCTGCTATCTGCTGCCCTAAGCTGACAGCCAAAGGAAGTGAAGTCACTCTGTAAACAGCCAAGTCCTCTTGCAAGGAACAATTCTGCTGTGCAGTAACAGCTCATTACGCAGTAGCCAGCCCTAAGAAAAGCCCTGCTGAGGACAGTGATGGGCTCTTACCTGCAGTCACTTCACTACAAGGAATTAAACATTTGGTTTAGCATTTTTACAGGGGAGAGAAACTCCTTTGGTTTAGCATTTTTTACAGGGGAGAGAAACTCCTTTGGTTCTTACAATCAGAGCTAGCCCCATAAAAAGGTACAGGAGAAACAGCATAAGAGGAAAGATCTCCCTCAGTGCAACCTGGTTTGAGAAAGAGCTGTCATCTCTACTGCTGACAACAGCCTTCTAAAAAAGAAAAAAAGGAGGGAATTGCTTCATGTGGAGTTTGCAGGTAGGAACTCAGCAAGGTGTCAGGTCAAACCAACCTGCCTTGGCTTCGATTCTTCTCTTCTAAACTTGACCTACTCAGTGGATTTGAACAGAAGCCAAACGGGGCCCGCTGTCCTTCCTGCGTACGGTTGGGATGACGGGGCCAAGGCAGCCAGCCCCCCTCTAGCGAGGTGGTGCTTTGCTCCAGCTGCAGGAGGGATGTGAACAGAACTGCAGGAGCTCACCTCACGTGCCTGGTGCTGTCAGGTGCATCCTCCCTGCCTTAACTCTGCCTCTGAGCACTGGGAAACTGGTGCAATAAGACAGCATCTTGGGACAGAGGGTTCTTGTAACACCCTGTTAACTTAACCATCTACCTTCCGTGGGTAGAGCTGGTCATTTTGTCAAGTCATAAAATGAGGGAAACCAAGCTGAGGAGGGGATGAAAATTAAACAAATTCCTGTCGTTGGTTGAGAGCAGCTCCAAAGGAGGTCACGGCCTCTAGTTCTAGTCAAGGTCCCCAAACCCCCACAGCCAGCGTAGATGCACGTGAGCTTGG
Organism: Leptosomus discolor; assembly: GCF_034619465.1. Classification (NCBI taxonomy): domain Eukaryota; kingdom Metazoa; phylum Chordata; class Aves; order Leptosomiformes; family Leptosomidae; genus Leptosomus; species Leptosomus discolor. The sequence goes on along the minus strand of NC_141399.1, from coordinate 47,116,544 downwards.
AACACCAATCGTGCGATTAACACGTGAATAGCAGGTGGCTTGTCCACAAACTCCTTTATCAAGGAACACAGTTGTGGGTACCAGGGGTCCCGTGCGTACCTTTTCCATCCCATATAATCTAACTGCAAGCCAACTGCTTTGGTCCTTAAATATGACGGCCTCGGTGAGCCTCTGGAGCTCTCCCTGCCGAGCTGCTGGCTGCAGGGCCGTGATCTCCCCTAGAACTGGGACACCTCTCAAGGTCGCTCCTTGAGGCTGAGAGACCTTTCACCAACAGCAGATCTTTTATGTGCGATGTGGGTCGCTTACCACTTCGTATGACGGTATCTTTGGTTTGGGTCTTGGTGACCGGATCGTTGCTACGTCCTTTGCGCAGTAAGAAAGAGCGAGCCTTGCCCTCGGACTCAAAGTTGCGCTTTTAAACCATCCTATTTCAATGAAACCACTTTTGCCAATACTGACAGTGGTTCTTTAAGCAGTTTAAGTCGCCTGTTTGTGACGTAATCGGCGTAGTCAGCAGGATCCTAAATCGGGATTCACAACAGCTACCTGGTGCTAGGACCTTCAACAGCTCCGCCCTGCTGGCCTGGCAGCTCTTCAGCTGCGAGAGCTACAATTGCTTTTTGTATAAAAACACATTCATTAGGTTTCTGTAACCTAAAAATATCAGGCTGGGGGCTGTAGGAACTGCTTAATTGGGTCCCCATCCTCACAGTTTTATTAGTGGCTTTTAAAAGCACGTATAAAATGACTCAATGTCCAAGAATGGCAGCCAGAGATCAGTAGCAGAACTGTATTACACTAGCAGGGGAAAGGGGAAGTCATGCCTGTTTTAACCTGTTCCAAATTCTAAATGGAAAGCAGAGCTCTAAAATTGAGGGAAGATTGTAGAGAAAGACAGGAAAAAGAGCTTTCTCTGCCATACCAATCCTAAAGAGCATTAAGGAGCCCAGGAACCTACAACTGTTCAGATTAACCGTTACTTTGCATCCAACAACCAGATTTGTTGATGACCTCAGCACAGGAAAGAAATGTTTTCTGCAAACAGGAAGCTAAAAGTCCTCCGTGGCAGCACGCGGTGTAGCAGGAGTTCAGCATTCCCTCGGTTGAGCTGTCGCAGGTTCAGCTTTGTGTGACAGCCAGCCGGTGCCCGATACCTGAAACTGCTGCGTGTAAGGCTGAGCTTTCACACGAGGCTTCCCGGCCAGGACACCACCGTAAGTGTGACTTTGTTCCGTTGCTCCTTCAGCATTGGGATTAGTTCCGAGTTGCTCATTCCTATCGCTGGCACTCCATTTACTGCCACTATTTCATCTCCACACCTAATTAGAAGACAGGAAATATGCTTGTCAGGACTTAATTATTGTTAACACCACACCCTAGGACCCCTGAGGTCGCCTAGCCCACCCTGAGCTAAGAGCATCAACTTCTTCTTGAAGCAACTTTTTCGCTTCTGAGTCAAAGAGGGCAAGGCAAAAGGAGGACACTGCCGGTACTGAAAGTTATAGAAAACAACTCTGTGCTGCTAAACACGCTCCTCACCAAGGTCACTCCTACAGCCACTTGACTGGCAGTCACGGAGGTGAAGTGCTCACGAGGCTGAAGCACGCTGTCACGTTGCAGCTCAATACAATAGAGGTTTTAGAGTCCTGCTCCATCTGCCTCCCCCCGTGGCACTCCAAGCCATCTTCGGAGCGGTTGTGCCATTCACCGGTGATGATGCGAGGTGCTGAAGCCAGCCAGCCACCTTCCTTGGGTCTACTGGGGAAAACATACTGCTGTCCTAGCCCTCCAAACAGGAACCCAGCTGACCCCAGTCCTCCCATCAAGGCTCTGAGCCAGCTCTGGTCTTTCACACCATTTTCAGGGGAGCAAAGCCCAGCTCCCTACACCAAAACCATGTTCCCTGCAAGACAGTAGCCTCACTGCTACTTTTTGCAGCCCTGCCCTTTCAGCCTGCTGCGTGCTTGCTGAGGAGCCGGCTCTGTTGGTTCCCAGAGGTGACACTAAGAGAGGTCTCTGGGGTCCTCTGGCTCCACTGTTAGCTCCTCCACGCGCTGTGATTGCTACTAAACAGGTCAGCAAAGCTTGAGTTCAGGTTCCTGCAGAGGAGGGCTTTTGTTGTTTCCATTGGGATACTTCTCCTAATCCAGGAGATTTTATACTCTGGACCCTCCAAGATTCATCTCAAACATCCCCTTTCTACTTTTATCTAATTACTCAAGTATAACCTTTACAGCCTTTTAAAATGTAAATTCCTTTTAGTGGCACCTTTATAGAGAAACCAAAACACTCATTAACGTAGGACTCAGTGTGTTACAACTCTGGTAACAGTATTAACTGCACAAATGAGTACCTGAGGATTAGAAGTCATTAACTGTCAGCTCAGCTGGTTAAAGGGGTAAAAGAGAGGCCCCCAGTAAAACAGTGCACACTGAGCCGAGTACCGATAGTGTTCCTGATACAACCACCAGAGACCCGCAGGATAGCTTGTACGTACTTCAGTTTCCTGTCTCGGAAGGCAGGAGTCCCGGGCACGATGGTTTTGATGAAGAACGGCTGGTTTCCTTTGCTTTCCTCAAAGCCTCCAACAATGCTGAAGCCCCAGCTTTCCAGGTTGCCTTTGCTAAGGACGATATCTTGACAGCAGTGAAGGTAGCTGCGAAGACAGGCATGGTCAAAACCAGAGAAAGCTTATGAGCGTGTTTTGAGGGAAACTGCCTGACCAGAAATGTTATGTTTTTCCCTTCTGGGAAGTGCAGCAGTGTAACAGTCTCATATTTATTTTCATTTCTTAAGGATTTAAGGCAACCCCTTCGCAGGGCATGTTACAGGGATAATTCTCAAAGCTGATGACGCTGGTCCTTTAGAAATCTTTTCGCAGTACTGTCAGTGCTAGTTGAAGAGTTAACAGAAAACTACCCTTCTCTAAAGGGTTTTGTGACCTGAAAGTCATTAATAACTTCATGAATTCTACTAGCAAACATGCACCGTACTAGCGACAAAACCAAATTAATCAGTTACACCCATGCAATTAATGTGAATCGAGCTTTGTTTGATTCCATCTGTGTACCGAGCGTGCGGTATAACGAAGGCGTTCAGCAGCTGCCTGTCACTGGTGGAAAACAAACACAGGAGCTATGGCAGCCTTTCTTCTACTGGTCTCCAACCAGAATGTGCGAGGTCTTCCCTGCAGGACCCACGCCCAGGGTGGCTGCGTGCAGTTAAGGTATTGGACTCCTCGGAGAAAGACCACAGGCCGCCGGTTTTGGTTGCCAGCGGCCGAGGCGCGTCTGCTCAGCACGCCCGGGGTACGCCGCAATGCCAGGGCTGCCCTGGCGAATGCGGTGTGTCGGTGCTCCCAGCACTTGCTCCTTGATTTTGGAGCACAAAGACACGCAACGCCTTTGCGAGGCGTCTGAGAAGGCGTGGCGGGAGCGCAGGCAAGCCTCTCGTACTCTGGCTCACAGTCAGGTTCCAGTCTGGCACCGAGGCGCTGCCGAAGCTGCGGTGTGTGAAACTGCTGCTCAGCACCCCGCTGAGGTATTCCAGCAGCTAAATTTTTCCTAATAAACGTTTTTGCCTCAAGGGTTTTGCTTGAGCAGTTTGGAGAGGAGTTTCAGATTTCAAAAGCCTTCTCTGTTAACTTCTCACTAGGAGAAAGATCCAATTATCTACTTTCAACTGTAATTTACTTTTGTATGAGTTCTTCACACATAAACGCTGGAAGACCCAGCTCTAGCTTACTGGTGGTTTTCTTCTACTGGTACCAAAGTGTAAAAACACAGCTATGAGACACGTAGGTGGCAGCTAGTGCAAATAAACAGCCCAGAGAGCAAGAGTGGCAAGCGCTATATCGGCACAGAACACAAATAAAAACATTAGCCCAAGAGTTGGAAAAGGCTGTTTGCTAGAGATCAGTTTTCCATGTGAAAAAGGGGTTTTAGGAAGAGAAACATGGATATACTATAATGGAAAAGGGCTGCGGGAAAGGAATTGTAGACTTTACAGAAAGCAAAGGTGCAAGTTGTGTTCTGACAAACGCCCTGCTGAGTCTGCAGTTCTGCATCCCGCCCAGAGGTTGTGGAGCGTGCTGCTCCAGCGGGGCCATGGCAGGGAGCACCTGCCAGTTCTTGCAGAAAGAGCTCAGAGTTCATGGAGACGGGCTTCGGGTGAACCCTGAGGTGGGAGGAAAACCGCTTTTCCACCCCCTAAGGATTATCCATAAGCCACACTGTGCACTGAGTCAAAGCTTTTACAGAGAAAAGATAAAGCAATCTGTAAACTTGGTGTTTCTAGTATCTTTAGGGTTCAGCGTGCACTGAATTGGGATGCCCCCCCCCAGGAACCCGCATTTTGAGATGATATTATACCATCAGTAGCTGGCATTGATTTAACGTAATACTGTGAAGAAATCAAGTACAGTTCCTGTGCTGTCTTCTGTGACATACACAGTGATGACGATGAACGTTCAGTAGCACTACGTAGTAGCGTACAATTCTCACTGCCACCAGTGAGTAACAAAGCAAAGAATGGAGAAGGAGTAAGTTTACAAGGTCAGGAGAGCTACCCACAGTCAAACAATCCCAAAGAGGTACCAGCCACCTGGTTCAGCACAGCCAATACTGGTTGCCTGAGGTTAGATGGAAGACGGTTACTACAGTGTCCCTCTCGTGGAGGTGTTTGTAGCTTCACTGGAAGCGTGCAGCCCTGGCCATGGTCAGAGGGGGAAGATGCTCCAAGCTTACATAGCAGGTGCTGCGGTGTGAAAGCAGCCTTAGGAGCACAGAGTGCTTTTCTTCTAGGAAGACTGTGACCAAGATGCTCGTGTTATTCCCTCTGGTACCCAGGGTCCCAAGAAAGGCACAGGATGAGGGCTGTCGTCACTCTCCTAGAACCCTTCCGCAACGTTAGCCTGGCACAGAACCCAAGTTCTGCAGGATGGGCTACAGGGACTCCACATTTTGGAAACAGCACGTCACCAAGTGTGCTGAGATGACAGTACTTGACATAAACAGAAAAACACAGACACAAGATTAAAGGCTAGAATTAAACATGGTGGGCTCGAGTGTTGCAATGACCGAATACACTTCCCTTGCTTTCAGCACTAAGTTCAACTCCAGTCTTTCAGCCTAAAGTTCAGCTTCAAACTGGAAAGAAATAGATGTGTTTCTTCTACGGAGGAAAGGATAGTTCTGCTGGATTGGAGCAGTAACGGAAAAAAACACCGAACAAAACCAAAATCACACGTGCTATCAGCAATAAACTTTAAACTTTCACACTGTACTGCAAAATGCTTTAGCATCCTGAGGCTATGTCTGCTTTAGCAGGGCAGCCCAAAAGGAAGAGATCCGCGTGAAACAACTGGTGCCAAGGACATAAGGTCTAGTTTTGGTACATTTCAGGGGATTTTCTGTAATCTAGTGTTTGCGTGGTACGCACAGGGTCTGTTTGTGCCAGAGGGCAATGGGCATTCCTCTGCAGGGCTTCTGGTTTAGTCCCGTTCACAAGGAACCCGGTTTCCACGGGGCAAGACCTCTCTGCAACGTGAGGCAGAACAAAGCGAGTGAGGACGAGTGGGATCCTCACTTCATCTGCACATTCCTGAGCCAAACTAAAATGCTAGCGTAGAGGCACCGTGGACATTTCCAGCTGACAAAGAAGGGCGCCATTTCAGTTTCCAGATTCTCTCAAGCAATAATTTAAGAAAAAAAAAGTCTGATTGTGCTAACCACAGTGTCAAATATAAATACCTTGCTTAGCTGAAAGACAGATTCCTAGTGGCTTTAGGGAAATCACTCATTCTGTGGATGAACAGCTAGCTGCTACCAGGTCTTACCGTGAGCAGATGGGAAAATGAGTGAGGAAGCACAAGACTTACAGCCATTTTTATTACCGGAAACAAGGAGGAAGATTCTGGCAGATCCTGAAATGAAATGACCTTGCTTTGTGCCTCCTAACCACCCTAACACGCACAGAAGAACAGCAGACAAATTCAGACGCCTCAGTTCAGGTCAGACTAAGAAAGGAAGGCTGAAGAGCAGAAAGGGCACCTGAAATCATTGCTCCTCTCTTCAGTAGCGAGGTACAGTAACAGTCAGATGAAGGGGGCCAATATTAATACCAGCAGCAAAAGAATTTCAAGCCATGTATTAACTGGCAGGTAATGCCAGTGAAGTGAAGGCAGGTGACCAGTGAGCAAAGGGTGGACTCCAGTCCCTGCAGTAGAAGCTGCAAGCCACCAGACAGCCGAATAAATTGGAAAAGGAAGAAGGAAGAAAGTACAGCCAGGTTTTGCCTTGCTGTAGTTCCCTGCAGGAGCACCACAAACACCAGCCAGCACCTGAGGGTTTGCACTCGGGTTTGGACTCTCCAGGGGCAGCTCAGGGCAGTTCATACCAGGCCTGCACAGAACGGACGGGCCGATTCCCTGGGAGAGCAGAGGAAACTGGTAGGATGGTGCTGAGTACGAGCCAAGTTACAGTTGCTCGAGACACAAAAGGTACCTTCCTTGGGCTGTTTTGTTGAGCATTTATAGGCTGCTAAGCAACACGAGGGTAATGTAACAGAGGCTTTGTTAGTATTTCTTCTTCTTTCAGGTGCCTCGGGAAACAAGGCTGTAAATAATCTGGGCTTCCCACAGAAGGGTTTGGCTTTACTATTCCATGTGCATCTCCTGTACGATCCTCCCCTAGTCAGCTGGAATAACAGACTCTGCCTTTCACAGCTGAGTCTATTTTGATGAAACTGCAAAAAGTGAGCAAACCAGAGGTTCACCTCTCCAGGAAGGAGATAGAAATTCAAGCTTTCAAAGCCTCAACCCTGTCATCTGGAACTTACAGTGTTGCTGCTAAAATCTGTGCTAAGTCTATGGTCCAAAGCTTTGCAGCAGGAAAACTCAACTATTCCGAATCATTTCTGGTTTGTGCTGAAGATGACAGAATGATGACAGCCAAAAAAGAGTTAGACTGAAAGAATGCACGCCCCTAACTGAGACGATCAGATTAGAAACGACAAAACAGCACCAGTATCTGTGGGTTTCTGCTGTGCCATCCAGAAAGAGCCACAGAGCAATTTCAGTGAATATATTTTAGCAGGGACTGATGCACATTGACTATATGTCAGCTGAGTGCCTCAAATGCCAGAATCTCTACTTCTCATTTTCTGTGTTAGTTCTCTTAGAAAAAACAGGTTTTGGGAACTTCTGAAATACGGTTTCTGTCCAGCAGAAGCAGGGGAACCATGGGTCACACCACAAAAAGCAGCAGAATTTTCTTATGCATTTGTTATACTGCAATCTCGTTGACAAGTAAGGCTTTCCACCGCCTTAGAGCTCAATGAGAATAGCAGTAATACTTCCAAGTCAAGCAGCAAAGCAACTAATTTCTAGTGAAAGTTTGAGTGAAAGTCAACTGTGATTGAACAGATCTGTATACAGTCACCGAACAAAGGTACCTAGGCAATCCCAGCCATGTGATCCAGAGGGGAGACCAGCTGAATCCCTGCTCCTTGATGTCCAGAGATGGCTCTGTCGAGTTCAGTGAGAGGATTTCCAAGGCTTTCAGTACGACTGAGTGGGAAGCTGCATTAGATTTCAGTGCTGAGACAGCTTCATAGTAGTTCAGATGAGTCAAATCAATGCCATTTATGCTCAGAAGTACATCTCCTGTTGATTAAATAAGATAGGATTATTACAGACCTTTTGCTATGAAGTCCATTTCTGCCTCAAGGTCTTATGTGCCACCCCGTTTCCAGCCTCTCTTGAGTGTTCAAGTTCAGCTTTCACCAAAAAAAAAAAAAACAAACCCAAAACCTCCCCAGAGTTCCCAAAGGATGAAGGGTCTGAGAGCCTCCTTACCTCGCTTGATTCTGCCATCCCTGAAGAGGCATCCGATGGGCTGCACACTCGTGACATATATAGGGAGCTTGTTTTTGTTATCCCTTCCGCCTCCAATTGTTATTCCTAAAGATTCCTTTGGTTCCTTTTTTATTGCAACTGTCTTTTCATGACTTATGTATCCCTGAGGTAAATCCTACAAAGGAATGACAGTACAAAATGCAGCTTCATTAATGCAATTAACGTGAGAAGCCCAGATCTGGAGGAAAAGAACAGAACATCTTATAGCTTTAATCCAGAACATTTCAGCAGTGTTGCTGGATGGCAAAGTCAGCTTCTCGTGTACTTGCTCTGGGTAGAAATACTACCCTGTGTTTCCAAAGTGACAGCATCACGACTGAGGCACTGCTCTCCTAACGATCCCACAGTCATTTGCTGTACAGAGATGCTCACTCCGAGATCAGTTTTGCACTGAGGAGCAAGCTATGAACTCATTTCAAGGCCATATGTATCAAGCAATCACCCTCTCTCTGACTAGTACTAAATGTTTAGGTTGCAGTGAAAGGACCCATTATAGCATATGCTGTCGAAACGATATGTAAATTATATTCTAGGAATTAAATCAAGGATCCACACTTCAGCTATTTATGACAGCTACTTAATAAAGGCATTCAAACACAGGAGCTAAGCAGCTGTAGCAAGTTTTCTCACTCAAATAGAGGTTCTTTAGAGCAAATCTCTCTTGGTACAACAGACTGCCAACTCTCCTCTTGTTCATACTGCTCCTTGTAACAGGCAAACAGACGCAACACTGAAGTCACAGGAGCACTGCGGTGTAATTTGTGTAGTTGCTACTTGTGTACATAAAGCCCTCTAGCTCCAAACCAGAAGCCTAACAGCGTCATCGTGCGAGACCCTGAACGTGTTGTCCATGATGGCCAGCGAGAAGCAAGCCTCTAAAGTCTCACGGAGAGTAAATTTCCCATTGCCCTTTCCAGACAAGAAAGGATGAAACACTGGTTCTGCATCACCATTGGAGACATTTGAAGACATTTTGACACGGTTTTCCCTAAAAACTGCATTTCCGAGTAGATGACAAGCGTACAGTTCTCAAAAGCCACAAACCTGCAGCTTTTCAATAGCTCAAGAAGAAATGGAGCTCCCCGTCAGTTTTATGTGATAAATCGCCATCACAGAGCAAACGTCACAGACCTGCTAGACCGAGAATAACCGGCGCTTTTGCTGTTATTTACAGAACTTACCTTCTGGTAATTAGATTTTCGTCTATAGTGATTCTGATCTAGTCGTCTCCGATGGTGCACCGGGCTTCCTCCATTGCTGCTGCTGCTGCTGCTGTTATTTGATGTGCTGCCGTCTTCTACCGGGTCCGACAGCTGCACGCCTGACTGCCTCAAGATGACAAAGTTCACTCTGGATTCAGTGGTCTGCCAGGAGAAACGAAAAGGATGTAAATAAAAGAGATAGAAAAATAAATTAGAAATTAAGGGCAGCCCCTGTCATTTTCTCGGGGAGAGAGGAGGGTTGGCATCCATTTCTACAAAGGGTCTGAAACAGGGCTATGCAATGTGATGCAATGTTTTTTGTGAAAAGCCACAGAATCCTGGGGTGAAAAGAAGAAAAGGAATTGGCAAATGTTAGTCAGAAGGAACAGGAGCAGAGGCAGGCTTCACTCATGCCTCACTCCCCCACAAAACCAGACAAAGTCGAAAGGGATGATTAATTCCTCCACTTCAGTGCAAATAACCGAAACAGCATCTTGTGTTGTGACACAAAACAAACAGAGCTAGAGCCTGACTGGTCCACGTGACAGATGACCATGATACGAGTACTGGATGCTTTTTCTTTTATTGCAAAGAAACTTGTTCAAGTACCACATCTATTGTTTAACATCTCCCACTCATTTTTTCCCCCAGACTACCTGAAGACACGACCTTTTGTCTAAGATTGCTGCCCATTCAACACTTAAGCAGCTGTACGCCTGGCCTTGGCAGAACTACAAGGGAAGTATTGACTATTGTTACCGCTCTTCTAATTTGGTTTGTCAGATAATTTGACAAAACCTTATCGTGAAGGACTCCACTGGGGTAAGGTGTGTGTGCTTACTTGGGGCATTTCCTGCCACGGACAAGAGAAGTATGGTTGCTGCTCCCACCTGGCATGGGACCCTGTTTCCCTGGTGCCACGGCACCCTGGCAGCAGTGAACTCCCTGGCCTTGGAAGAAGGACTGCATCAACTGGTTTGGTTTTTGTTTTTGTTTTTTTCTTTTTAAACTAGTACAGGAGAGTTTTGTTTTCTGAAATGGAATTTAAAAGCCTCTTGCCTCCAAAGGCACTTCAGATAGAGCAATTTTTTTCCAGACAAGTTGGCCTATATCCATGGCTTTATAAAGTATAAAACTCCCCATCAACCAGGAGTACTGCACTATGTACAGTCTGTATGGCTGTGCATATATCTATAGCTGTAAATGGTACTTGCAATCAGAATTAAAATGACATTTAACCAAGAATTTGGATTAGCCCTCATGAGAACAGATAATGTTTGGAAGCCTGTCTCAATTTTACACAAATGTCGCCTCAAAAGGAATTCAATCCCCAAAACTAATGAAGCTGGTTCTGAGACTTTGGTTATTGATTTCAGTGGAATCAGGAAAAAAAAAAAAAAAAAGAAGATAGTTCCTCGTGTGGGAGTTACGTTTGCATATAACAACAGAAATGCAGCAGCACTTGCAGGGTGCAAACAAAATTCCAAGAGGCCATAGAATGGAATCGTGTCTATCACGTAAAAAAGGATCTCAGCACTGCAACTCTGCTCTTTCTCTTCTCCCATGCCACTGCACTCCTCTGCTGATTACCAGGAAGAGAACTGGCTCTCCCTCACTGCTGACCTCAGAGCCTTTCCGGGATATAAACAGTATGCGATGAGATGTATTGTGTCAGGATCTTTAGATAAAACCAGAAACTGGAGGTCATTACCTAGGGAGATAAAGAATTTAAACTGATCTGCATGGTACCTGCTGCACACGTAGCAATCCTTAACCAAAATTCCTTGCCCACCCCTCGCCAAAACTTTTGGTGTGCTGCAAGAGGAGCGCATTGCTATGGCGCAGTGAAAGACCACTTCTCTTCTACCCGTATTTTAGAATGTATTTAGCCCGAGGTGCCTCGTGTTATCTTCTAGACTCCCTTCCCAAATACAGGTAAAATGGGGAGAGGGGACTTCAAATCAGCCAATAGGGTTCTGTCCTGTGCTGCCAGCTTACCACATCTCCCAACAAACACCCTCAGTTTGATTGTCTGAAGCACAAGAGGCTGTCCTAATCTCTCCTTGTCTCTGCTCCACGCATCTACGCAGCGCATACGAATATTCACTCTCCAAGAAAGGCTCCAAACACCGCACCACAAAGGAGATCCGATTGCCTTAGCTGAACTAAAGTGCCACGAGCAACTGCCTCGCTTCAGACTTTGTCAGGGATGACTCACAATGGATTCCCACTCTTCATGTTTATCTTCATTTGGAAGCGGTGCTTCCCACACATCCACAGGGAAGTCACTTTCCCAAAGGGATATTTCAGGGAATGCAGTTTGCTCTGGTGTGTTCTGTGAGCCCTTGGGTCAGAACAGGAGCCCTGCCATCAGCGCAGACAGCTGCAGATTCATCGGCCACACAACCTTACCACGTCATAAATTACCTGGATTATCTGCGCAGCAGCCTCAGGTGTTCCTTGCCTCAAATCCTGGCCATTTATTGACAAGACTCTGTCATTCCGACTCAGCTTTCCATTTTTGGCTGCCAAACCTCCCTCTAACAGATCTAGAATAAAAATTCCTGCCTCGTCTGTTTTCCTGATCAGTTTGATTCCCAACGGTTCGGATCGGTCTCTCTTTATCAAGGTAACGTGGATCACTTCCCGATTTGCAGCAGAAGTGGAATCCTGCTGTGCAGTCTTATTGGAAAAACCCTTCTCCTGCAGGACCATAAGGTGGAGAACAGGACCTGGGTGGCGCAGGAAGGAGACAGCTTGGCAGTGAGTCACGCTGCTGATGTTGACGCCATTCACCTAGAAAGACAAACAAACCAGAGTCACTAATCAGAACGTACATAATTTAGGCGCTGTCCACAGCGCGGAACATCACAAAGTCGGAGACAGGATGTACAGCTCCCCGTGCAACGCCGGGACTGAAGCAGCTGCTTCTGATGCACATTAGAAAGCAGAGTTTTCTAAAAGAGAATGCAGAAGAAAGCAGATGAAATTAGACCATAATTGAAGGTGAATAGCTGAGGACAGGGACAAGACAGGACAACTCAGATAACCAACATATCTGAAACTGCAAAGTATTAAAATCATTACATCCTTCCCATGGCAACACAGAACTGCTTTGCCTTAACTTCCAGCGTTCGATGCACACTTGGAGGAGAAGACTCAACCTGGAGACTACCCACCCTCACTTTTAAGTTGAGGAGCGGTCCGTAGTCTACAAGCATCTGGAATCATCAGCCTAATCATGCTTTTACCAAGGTAACTTGAGAAGCTACTTCTCGCTTGGTCTGTTGACACATAAAACCCTGTGCAGTCATCTTTTAGGACGTTAATAGGGCTACTAAGGGTGGGGGCCTACCCCGTTTACAGCCCAGCCAAGACTGAGGCAGGTACAAGTCAACTGGATAAAACAGAAGTTACTCTATTGGTCTAAGAAACCAGCTTGAAGATTGTATATTACCACTGGTGCATGTGGGGCTGCCAGTCCTTACCCAAGTCCACAATTAGGTCTTTATGGCTTGTCAAACGGTTGGGCAGCCGTAGCCAGGAGGTGCTAACAGTTCTCGCTGCGTGACGGCTGCACACCAGCTTCCGTCGCCTTGACTAGCGCCCTGCCAGGCAGCGTGATTAATCTGGAAACTAAATCTGTCCGTGGGTCAGCACGGTATGAGGTTGGTGCTCTTTATTACTCACAGTACATATCTGATGCTTACTTCAAGTCGTAAGGTCTTAAGCTTTGGACCTGCCCATTGAGAATATGCAGCTTAAGCAACATAGCAGAGCAAGCAATTATAAGATTTCCTAACTAGAGCAGAGTGCTTTGGAGAGAAATGGTGCTCCTGGGTGAAATTTATCAGATTGAAATCTTTTTAATTTCTCCAAAATGGTCTAAACTTCAAAAAGCTATCCAACATGCAAGGTAAGTATGAGTATGACTGGAAGGAACCTCAAAAGCCTGCTTCTCAGCCCCAGCAGATACACGATGCTACTGATATACAAGTCTGATCAGTGCTTTTAAACCCTTAGCTGTAGGGATTTCCCAGTTTTTCTAGACAACTCTTCTCCCCCAGCCCTCGTCTCAAGTCAAGAGAAGCAATGGGGCTACCAGGGAGGTTTTTACTTACCTCAAGAATATGGTCCCCAGGTGCTATTCTTCCATCTGCAGCAATGACAGAATCCCGCAAGACTTCCTGAACAACAATGTTTCCTAGTGGGGTGTCTTTACCCCCAACTATCCTCATCCCCAGCTCTTCCTCTGGGTCTTCTCGGTGAATTTCGATTGTGGTCGTTTCAGCCACAAGACTAGTTCTCTGAGGAAGATCTGATTGTAGAAATTGAAGAGGAAAAACAACACATTAATAGAATTTTCCTGCACGTAGCACCACCAGATTTGTAGCACTGGCAGGCTGAGTTCAAAGTAGCATCTGGAGGGAAAGCAGCCATCAGGAGAGGGAACAATAGGTCAGATTCAAAACTTTGAAAGCCCCCGTTTGTGGTTTCTCCAGAACATTTCCCATATTCTCCTAGCTTACAGCAAATGTAAACTCTTTCATTATTATTTCTTGAGTTTTATTAAAGGGCATTCGGTATGTTTCCCTTACTGTTTAGAGATTTATTTTGAGACTGTGACAGCTGGCCTACTAGAAGCGCACACACAACAAATGCCAAATTCCACGATGCCCATTAGAAAAGGGGACTTCTGAGCTGTAATTACTGGTCTGCCGTTGCGGTGACTTTACCACAGGCAGCTCACTGCAACTTCCTTCCTCTCATTTCCTTTCCTCCTCTTTTCCCATCCCCCCCTGTAAAACAGGAGTCCTGTTTACCTATTTCACAGCATACTGAAGACTAAGCAATACTTCTCAGACACTTTGAAGATGAAAGTTGTTGTTAGCAAGTGGTATTAAATCTACCAGCACTGCAACATTTAGGCAGGCCCAACACTCTAATGAAGCCAAGCGCGCTGCCTGTCAGGGTGAACCGCAGTTGTCACACAAGAGATGGAAAACCTGCCCCAAGTGTGCTTGGGAAAAAGCCAGCCGAGAAGTAAACTGACCTGGGTATTAACTCTGGCACAGGCCCGGCAGTTGCCAGCTCCAGCGCCTGCACACTCGGAAACTGAGACTCACTATGAAACAAGGCGCCGAGATTTCCACGCTGCTGCCTTCTAACAAGGACCAGACAAGCTGTTCCATACTAAAGTAGAGACGGTTACTTTCATCTGCAAGGGCTTCATAACTGACTATTAATCCAAAGACTAAGTTATGCTGTAAAAACACACTTGCTGCACACCATTAGGGAGGTACTGACCACTCCAGGAAACTGACTGTATATTTCACTCTCTTAACAAGATTAAGAAGAAGCTGGAACATTTCCAAATTACTAATTATTTGGCTTGTGCAAGTGCTTTAAGTGCTGCATGTTCCCTTTGACAGGGGCTGCCTCTGTTTCTGCAAAGAATACTGCAGATAGCCACTGCAGTCTAACAGAGATTCCCCGAACTGTTTTGCACAGACAGTTTTGTGCTGGTGAGCAGATTCTGCCACACCTGATGCACATGAACACATCTCCCTTCTGCTCAAGGACAAGCTGAGGAAAGAGATTACTTCAGTGGCCACTAATGGCTGAACGGCATTGAGGGTATCTAGGAATGTTGGGGACACTTTAAAAATTAAATTGTTCAAGATAACGACCTCAATTTTTCATTATAAAAGGTAATTATATAATTACTTTTCTGTATCAAACTCTCACCTTCTTCAGTCTCCTCGAAAGCTGGATTAACCAGTCCAGGCTCTGCAGTCCCTAGCGATACCACAGCAGCTGCAGAGCTTTCTGCCACAAGTGACGATCCTCCACTGGGTACCTCCGGATCCTTGGGCACGTTTGTCTCCACCTTGGCAGGAGGCTCTTCCTTCCCTTTGGAAACGGGATTCTTTTTCCGCTGTAGTTCAGATTTGTATTTCTTGAAACCAGGACACCTAGAGAGATGTTGACAGTGACTGTAAGTGGCTAGTCTCTGCCTGCGTGGTTAACCCAGCACCTGCAAGCTCTGACTGACAAAGGTATGTGAAGAAGCATGCTCAAGATCTCATTAGCTGCCAAGCTTGTAGCACAGATGCTAACATTTATTCCCATTTGACCTTCAGCTTCTACTTGTACTAGTAGCAGCTTAAGAGCAGGCTTGTTATTTTATTACTTTCAACTTTATTAAGCAAATTATTTAAAAGAGGAGAATATAATAGGAACAGGAGTCTCCCTTGCTAAATATTTACCTGGCAAACTCTCAGTGAAGAAAACAATACCTCTTAAAATATAAGCAAATACTTAGCTCTGACCTTTTAGAGATGACTACGAACTGTATCTTTACGCAAAGGAAGTGGCTCAAGTTTCAAGCTCAGCCTTGAATTAGGCTTTGTTTTTAACAAACCAGTCACATGCAAGAGGAGCAAGCAAGGCTTGCTGATTTTTTTTAGCCGAGTGAGATCTGGCCCTCACACAGCACTCCACCTCCAGTCCACACAGGTGATGGCTCTACTGGAATGGCAGGGATTCAGAGTTTATAATCCCACTGACTGCTCCCCACACGGAGGTTCAAGAAGTAATTCAGCTACACCACAGCCAGCCTATCTCAGCAAGAACAAGTGAGGAAAAACAAGCTCTTTTATCACGAGTACTTATAAAAAAGGTGGCAGGTGAGGAGGGTGATGAATGCAAAAGCATCACTTTCAGAGACATGAGTAGTATTGGGTGTTTACCAGAGTCACTTTTCAAATTAAACTCGACTATTTACATTCTGGCCAAACAAGTCTCATCCCAGTATTACCTCCTCTGGTTTATGCCTAGTCATTTATTCTCCAAGCAGTAAGATGACCCTGAAACTTAAAGGACAGAAGCTGATTGATCCCCTTGTGCACATGTCGCTCTTAAGATGTCAAGAAACAAATTCATTTCGCAAAGGGCAGAGAAATCCCCTATGAAAAAATTTACTAGATGCTTCTTATTTCCTTAAGTCCCTTGCTATCAGTTAATCTCACTTAAAACTAAAAAACAGGAACACCCAAATCCCAGTGTATTTTTTTTCTCTTTTTTTTTAAAAATTTTTCAGTCTAACTGTGCTCACAGCTCAGGTGAAACAGCCTCGATTTTTAGAACACGTCCGCCCCGAGGAAGATACCAAGAACTATGAATTGTACAAGAGAACGATAGTTTCCAGAGAGGTGTCTATCGTAAACATTTAAGGGTGCCTCCCTCTTCTGTGTTTAACTCCTGTGCCAAAGGGATTCACAAGTGACAGAAGTTTACTGATACCAGGGCAGATTTACAGAGCAGAGAGGAAGGCCCAGCCCCGGTATGGGCCATGGCCCCAGCCACACAAGAGCTGCACAGCTGGGCAGCCCTGTCCCTGCAGCCTAAGCATTCAGCCCTGCCTGAGAACAAGAAAGGAGCTGAAAGAGTTAGTTCAAGAAAAACAGACTATAAGCTTTCGCAGATTGAGGGAAAGGGGCATATGAGCATCTTCTGTCACTTCTGGCTCTAACACAAGCCTTCAGCTCGTGGGTAGCAAAGACAAGCAAGAACCACAAGGATACGTCCTTGGCTGGAACTGCAAAGGTATTCTAAGCGTAACTGTTCCCTGCACACTGGCTGACCTATTTTTAAAACATGTCATTGCTACAAAAAAGCCACAACATAGCTGAAGGGAAACAAGCCTGTTGCATTTCTCATTGCCCACTGACAAAATACAGACTGCCAACGAAGATCTGCTGCTGCCTGCAGTAGGCCTTGTACTTAGCTCCCTTTCCTGCAATCATTAACTTGGTAGGAACAAGTGTTCTTCAAGCACCATGGCAAGAGCTCTGTCACCTGCCCTTATTTTAAAGCTACAGTATTCTGTCTGCCACCAGCTCAACCAGCAGTGGAAGCACCAAAACACATCTCTGCTGACAAGCACAAGGAAAAAAATAAAAGTCTCCCATCCTCTGCACGAGGGGCAAAAAAGGAAAAGTATTTTTCATTTGCCTCTCTTTCTCACCAAAAGAGAGAGAAGATAATGGAATTACAAGTAGGTGATTCAGCAACTGCATAATGTGCAGCTTGGAGGGACTTACATTATTTGGATCAAAGACTTATGTATTGCACATCTTAATTGGACCAATTAAACTGGCAACACTGCACAATCCCTTGCTTCCAGAGTGTTGACTTTGTGCCTGTCTTTCTTCTCTGCGCAAGTGAAACAAGAATAAGCATGTTTGTAATAACTTTCAGAGTCAGGGGCCCCAGATCGGGACGCAGAAATTTATATCCATTTGATAGGTTTTGCGGACAACTTGCGTGCAAGCAGGCAGGCGCCTCCCCCGGCGCCTCTGTAGCACATGTGAGCTGGCCTCCCCGAGACAATTACACTGTCTTCACCCACCCACCGCTCTGGCCTCACCCTCTGTCATCTCTGGTGTCCCGTCTTGCCCCAGTTTAAGAACTGCTCTGAGAATGGATCTTTCTGGTCAGAAGCACAGCAGAGGGGTGGCATTATACGAGGAACAATAACAGCACGTAAATGGAAAGGCACCTGTTCTGCAGATGAGCTTCTAGTTCACACCGCTGCATCGTCTGCTGACACTCTGCCTTGAAAGGACAGAAGACAATCAGCTTATCCAACAGGTTTCGTACTAGAAGGCTGGACTTGTGGCACTGCTGGAACGAGAGCTTTTTCCGATCCATAGGACAAAAGTTATACTCCTGCATGAAGTTTTCAAGGCACTTGAAACAGTACGTGTGTCCGCAGGGGGTGTCCATAGGTTGGAGCAGAGGCTGAAGGCAGATATGGCAGATGAGTTCATCGTCCACTTCGTCCTGGAAGTTGTAGAGGTGATTGTCCAGCAAGAGGTGGAACTGACCACATTCGCAGCAGAGTTCACTCACTTGGGACGCGTGTTCTTCTGCTACGGGGTCAGCCATGACAGCCAGCGTCAGGCACCCTCGGCCCAGCAGGAAGGAAACTTGTCACGCAGTAGCTGTCTGACAGAGGAGCTCTAATGAAAGGGAGAGAAAGAGAAGACTTCCAGCCAACTGTCCGCTCTAGATCTAGCCAATTAAAAATTAAAATGTCTTCCTGCCTTAAGTTCCCCCTGGTATCTTCACCCCCACCTGCCCCCCCTTAGGGTTCTTCCTTCCAGGGCGACCTGGTGAATGATCAGCCCAGGGATCAGAGAACGCAAGGACCTCATTCAGCAAAACGTTTAATCACATGGATAAATTGAAGCTTAAGTTACTTTACACACACCAGTGACACAGACTAGATAAAACCCTGCTAAACATACGAACTAGAAAAGCTGAGACAAAAGTTCCATGTTCTCAACCAACCCAGAGAGGCGAGGGGAAGGAAGGGGAAGGATAACCAAGACAGTGATTTTTAATCTGATAATTTTTCTCTCTGTTATTCTCTGGTGTTCTATTATACAGAATATTTTAAAGATACATATGGTAAAACATCAGTTTGGGGACTTCTAGCTGTTTGGATTTTTGTTGTGTGTTTTGCAGGGGGTGGGGGGTCAGTAAGGAAAAAGCAGAGGAAGAAATTTCAAAAGAAACTTAAATCTAAACCACATTTCCTTCCTTTTAAGCCCACTCCCTTCAAAAAATTTTGTTTTAACAAACAATGCATTGTTCCCTACTCATCCATGCCTAAGCTCACCCATGGAAAGAAATTTCCTATAAAAAGGCTAAAGCTTCCGAAGTGGAAAAAAACATAAAGAATTGTCCACATTACAGTTTGTTGTAACGCTACAGAAAGGCTTGAGCTGCAGCTTCTTACAGTTAGGGAGAATAAGGGGCAAAATGAGTTCTTTCTAGCTGCTGCTCTACTGATATTTAATAGAGATGACCCCAGTCACATGAATTTAGAGTCTTGCTTATTGTAATTGAATATAAAATTCTCCTGAGTTTGCGAGCAGATTACTCTACAGGCACAGAGCCTACTGCAGGAGAGACTTTTTTAACCTGGCAGTTACTTTAATGAAGTAGGAAACATGGTACCAGATGAAGCTAACACTCTTGTTACATAGGGAGGGTGGCTGTTGGGGTGGTGAGGTTTTTGGGGAGTTCTGGGGTTTGTTGGGTCTTTTTTTCGAGTTTATGTAAAAAAAACCCCGGAGTTTGTTAAAACAAAAAAATTGCAGAACCATGATGAAATGGAAAATTTCTGAAAGAAGACATGGAAAATATCTGAAAATAATTGCTTTATCTGGAACAGGTAAAAGCCTAAGCAAGAGTGAACACTGGTCTGCACCAGTGCCTGGAGGACATGGCTGGCACACAGCAGCAACTTTGGAGGAGGGTAGGCAAGAACAATAAGATAGCAAGAACGGCAAGAAAAAATTAGTCATGGGTTTCTAATAAAAACCATACATCACTCCAATGAATTGTCAAGCATAAGTCAGCTATTTAATTAAAGGGATAACGTATCACCAACAGAATCAAGCCATTTTACAGGCGAATTTTTACCTAGCCGTAGAAATTTGTTCACTTCAAAAGATTAAAAAATTATTGTCATGGTTCCAGGTGGGTACAAGGCATGAGTTGTTTGCTTCTCCTCCTGCTGCTGCAGTGCCAGAAAGGATCTTCCCCTTGAGGAAAGCACTTAGGCTGGATGGAGAGACCTAGCTCTTCTGTTTGCATTTACTCTTCAACTCTTGCATGACTGACTCGGCGCTCCCCAAAAGAGAAAGCACAGTTCACAGACAGCACACAAAGCAGATGTATCCATGCCCTCCTCTCCGAGAAATACCCCTGTTCTTCGGTTCTTACCTCCATCTGAACCAGGCATCCCTACTGTATGCCTTCTAAAGGGTCTTCATTTGATCTTAAATTCTCTTACAAGCGAAAAGGAGACATTTCAACATCAGACAATCACCTGACATCACCGACCAATTCTAATCAATCAGCTCAGCACCACCAGTTAACCAAACACCCAGCTTCCAAGGCAAACACCTACCAATAAGAAATACTTGTGCTTCGGGTTGCAGTATTTGCATAAAACTTTGGCAGGTGATTAAACAAATCTACTTTCTCAGCAAAAACAAACCCCACGGTAATTTTGCTGATAAACTACTTTTATATGGGTTTTTTTTCAGATTATTTACCAAATTCATATTCTGCTCTCTGTGTTTAAAGGTTAAACAAGATGAAACCCATTTATGAGTCATTTCAAAACTTGTGAAAGATAAAAGTATCACCACAATCTCGCTGCTTTTTTCTTCCCTGTAACTCTAAGCTCTCCTACTGCCTTAATTCTAGATCCTCGAAAACAAGGTGTGAAGATTTCATTCAGAAGCGCCAAAGTAAATTTTACTTTTACACCACTGTCCTTTCAAGAAGACGGACACTCCTGCAGACACCAGGAGGGAACCCGAGGCTGACACCTCTGTGACGAAACCCAGCCCACACCCTTCGGCAAGGCAGGAGTCAGTGAGCAGCACAGGGAGGACAGCAGGCTCAAACAAGCCTGCAGCTTGTTCAGTGATTCAGGCAGAAAGCAGATGTTCTGTAAGAGGAAAATTGCTAACATCTTATTCAGCAAAGATGACTACTTCAGCGCAACAAGACAGATTTTAAGTGTCTAGAAAATGCACTGTCTCAACATAACAGGCATGGTTCCCCTCAGCTTAAACAGACCAGTTTCAGAAGAGTCCACCTACAGTCCCCAGGATCCGAGCTTTGGAGGTGAAGTTTGATGTACGCTCAATCTTTTCCAGTTTCCATCAAATTTCAGTTACTCGTGCTAACCTCTGAAGGTCAGACCAACCCCAACAACCCCCTTCATTCTTGTGCTGCTCTTTTTCTTACATCATTCCCCCTTCTCCAGGTTCCTTCCCATAATGCCACCTTGAGTGGCACCTTCCCTGCTCCTGCCTTTCTCCATAGCACTGGGATGTCTCCCTAGGCCTCACACGTGTGGTAGCTTAAACACAATGCACATCCTATGAGGGACTCAAAACTAAGGATCTAGCTTGGTCCCAAGTTACTACTTATTGACTACATGAAAATGTTAAAGCCTGACATATACATATATTGCTGCTCTAATGGACTCTGCTGCTCTAAAAGTATAATGCAAGGAATGCCTCTGGAGTCTGAATTATTTAGGAAGTAATACACCCTGTTCCTATACATGACTGAAGGAAATAAAGAACTGAAGGAAATAAATCAGCAGGAATCTCTTTATATTTCCCCATTTCTTACCCTGTGCGGGCTAGAGAAAAGATTTCTTTGGGATCACCTTTATCTTTACTGTTTTTTTTTTTTTTTAAATATTGTTGGCTTATTTGTTTTGTTGGGTTTTTTTTTAAAGTAGGATTTCTTGTACTGTAACACTGACTCAAAGAATAGACTTTTTTTTTTTTCCTGAGGAAGACTTATCAAGGTTGTCTGATCTATTTCCCTGCCAAAGCAAGACTATTCCTGACAATATTAGCACATTGCCTATTCTTGTTTTAACTCTGCTAGGGCACAGAGCCTCAGATATACACCCCCTCTGCACATCTACAACCCTGCTAAGAGCTCTAGTAGGGAGCATGCCAAGAACCACACCGACAGCAAACTGCTCGGCACCATTCCCGATCTGAACTCTGTTCAGTTCTCCAAAGCACCCCAGACTTGTAAACAGAACTGATGAATTCCTTCTACAGCTTTAAAAAAAAAAAAAAATCCTTAAAAAAAGCATAATTATCTAAGAAATCTTTCCCACGTCATGCCTCCACTTGTGCTACAGTGACTGAAAAGGGACTGTGGCTGTGCTACCTGGCTACCCCAAGAGCAACATCTGCTTCCAATCTTACTGTTTGAAGTCTCGGCATTTCCAAAGGCAGCCCCTCGTTTTCAAGGCATTTCGCTCTGCCGCTGTTAGTGTGCAGCACAAATCACAGCACCAGTCAGCCCAGGCCTGTCTGCTCATTGATTCCAGCGTTTGATACAAGTCACTTTCAGTCACGAACATATTTACCTTAAGGACATCTCTTTGAGGTATAGCAGTGTTGCTGCTCACTGAGAAATGACCTCGGGAGAGCCTAAAATACAGACCCACAGAGGCATCAACTCACAGGAATTTAAGACTTTAGTATGTCTCTGAATATGATCTCAAATGACCTACCTAAGATCACATGGGAAGCTCCTGGGGAAAAAAAACAAACAACAAACAAACAAACAAAAAAGAAAATCAAGACTGTTTCTATTAACTAACTGATTTATAAAACCACAAGCACGGCGAGTGAGCCAGAGCACATTCTATATTGCAAAATAAAGAAACGTGCAGCCAGCCTGCAGTAAGGACACAAAACAGAAGTATTCATACTGCTGTAGTTAAAAAAAAAAAAAAAAAAATTAAAAAACAAAACCAAAAAACAAACAAAAACATTCTGTCAAACAACTAGTTCTCAGTATTAAAAACTTACTTGTACCACGGAAAATACTTTGGAAATACAACGGGTTTATGGTTTTGTGCAACTGTAGGTTAGCACTTACACACAATATAGGCTGTATTATTGAAAACCCCAATATAAAAGTTGGCTTTGAGACTGCCTCACATCTACTGCGATGTAATAGTTCACGGCGATAATTAGGCCAGTTATTATATTTATAGCTACATTTCCCTGGGAGACTGGAAATGCAACATTCCAACTCAAGGCTAAACAATTAATTCATTTTTTTTGGGGTGGACAAACAAAGCCAGAACATTGTGGATTAAAAGGACTGAGGGCACACACTAACCCAAAAACCACCTGCTCACATACAAGCAAGCTCAAGACGGATTCTAACGCAGCAAACCCAGTGCTCCAGCAACAAACCAGAAGAAAAGGTGGCAGAACTTTTGGTGATTTTTCTTCAAACAGTTTTCACTCAGTTAAGATGTTTTGTGTTTCAGAAAATAGCAATTTTTATTTTTTTTTTTTTGCATTCTGGAGACAGAGAGAAGCACATTGCACAAGTGTAACAGGGTTTTTTTTGCTGAATTTCATTGTTACTTTGAACGAGGATTTCACATACGTGAAATGGGACAGGTTTTATATGAAAAGCACTACTGCCCTGACTGAACACTTCCAGTGTGCTGCTGCAGTGTTTCACAACCAGGAGTAAACTGTCCTTAGTTTACAGTAGCAGCACAGAAAATAGTGTTGAAATACCAGAGGATTTTAATAAGCAATACTTAAAGTAGGTCAACTTTCACAAAAACCACAATACCAAACCCAAGAATAGTTTCAGGTGGTGATACATGGTATGTTATCTATCTTTATTGTCTTCTGATACTGCTGAAGATCAGGCCACTGAATGTAAAAGCAGGAAGTCAAAGCTTTTGTAAATAGTAAATTTATACAGCTAAATAAGCAGCACGCCTTTCATTAATTAACCTTGCCTTCAAGCCAAAGGGTTGCTGATAAGCCACCTCCAAGAGTAACTGCTCAGCACGTATATGAACACCTCAACTGTGAAACTCTAAATCAAAGGTGCTTTACTGTACTCAATATAAAGGAAGATCGACAATTTAAACACTTTTCATTGTCCCCAGCATTTGTGCCCATTCTTTAACCATAAATTTGAGAGTTAGCTGTATTCAAACTCCTTGGTGTTTCTGTACTCGTTGGACAATTTTGTATTTAATCTGCTTGAACTTCTGGGCAAGTATCTGTTCTCTCAACCAGAAAACAGAGAACCAATTGTATTTTCATTAATTAGAATCATTATCCTGTTAGACTAGAAAAGGCTTATTATTCCAGGAAACCCTGTTCTGAGAGATGCGCTAAAAGGCTTGGTTGACTAGAGCAAGACTATTCCAAGGAGTTTTCTTCTGAGCAATTTCTGCAATATCAGCTCTCCAGTACAGTACCCGGATTTCCATTTTTAGCATAACACACTTCAAGAGAGGTTTTTTTTTTTAAAAAAAAAAACAACTGTTTTGTTAGTATATTTGAAAGTTCAACATAAGAACAGATCTCTTAGCTTTGTATTACTTATTTTAAATATCTTACTAGCACTCAACAGCTTAAATTGCAAACAAACACCTAATTTTAGGAGGAAAAAAAGCTGACATGAAAAATTAAGAAGTTGTCACTCGTAATTCATTTCTCTCACTACCATATGCTCTTAACATTTGCTTCTCAGCTCAGTTAATGATACCACAGAACAGTAACTGTCTCACCAGGGACCCAGCATGCTATAGTAGAGGGACTACACAAATGCAGTTTCAACAGTCAATCCCAATTCTTTCTACAGAGCAGGAGATTCTGGTGTTATCATTCAATTAATATTATCTGGGTAACAAGAACCAATACATTTCCTCTCTCCTCCCTTCTTCTTGAGGAATTAAGTAGTGGTGTAAAATGTTTTCCACCTACGCTTTTCTTCCAAGGGGATTAAACCGTGACTATTTTAACATACTGCTATGAAAAATGGATAAAATAAATGCCATCAGATAGAAGTGAAGACAAGTGCTGCAGAAAAAGATGTTTTATTTATAGTTCTTCCTGCTTTCTCACCCTGGCTAGATGCTGCTGCCATATCCACCATCCTTTCCACACCCTGTCTTCCATGCAAATGTGCAAGTTGCTCATTTTATGCTCACAGGAATTCTTCTGTTGTACCACTTGCACTTTGCTTCTTCGCAGAATTTGACCCAAAGACTCCTATGGTAGTTTCACCACTGGCAGCACACGTGGGCTTTCATTGGTGTTCTTTACTTTTTTCTATTGTGTCTAATCATCTCTCTCTAGGAAATTAAATACCCGTACCTCCACCCTCACCTCACCTATATTTTGAGTTTGGCGGCTATCTGCAATTCCATTGCTAAAAATCATTTTGATGTTTGTGGGAGAAGTTTTCCATAGACAAAGAAAGAAGGAATCCAATGCTATAATTTAAGGATAAAGGACCTAATCTGTAATTAATAACCAAAGCTTCTCTTGCAACTAAAGCAAAAAGCCCAAAACCAAAACAAAGACAGATTAGGAGATTTGACATTAAGATGTAGTTTCATCTACTTTCCAAAAGGTTGGGTTGGCTTTTGAGGACAGGAGGTAAAGATCATGTATCTATTGCTACATATGAATATTAGATGCTCTTACCACATCTGTCTGTGTGTCTACCTGTAAATTCCTGGTCTATAGAAAGAAAAGAGCACCCTGATTTCTAGAATCCAAAATAAGCAAGGTGCAGAGGTTTGTCTTGGGTACAAGGCTTTGTAACTAGCCAGCCCTGATAACTCTCGCAGTAGCCTGACAAAGGAAGACCTGTACATCGTTGTCTTTCTGTGATCTGGGTGTTGCATTTGGGGTATCGGTCAGAGAAAGGCAGATGCTTTCTTCTCACAGAATTTCTAAGGATACAAAGGAAGAAGCAGACTGCGCATTATCTAACTATATGTTTTTAACAGTCACTGTTTGAATATCCTTACCAAGGCAGTCATCATCATATGTATTTAAAAGTAATGTGAGAAGGCGGGAGGGAGGAAGAGAAACGCTGTTGCTTGTGGTAGACAACAGTATCTCTATAGCTCTATGCCCTGGCTGTCTTGGGAGAAAGTCCTACAAAGCTTTAATCTCTATCTCATTCTATCGAATGTTACTTTAAAATTAAATAAAACTAATTTCAATTTAAAGAAACTAATCTTGGCTATTCTTAACCTTAAGCATAAAACCATTTGTTTTCTAGGTTAGTTAAAAACAAAATAAAACAAACAACACTTTTGCAAATATTGTTTTCTACATAACTTTACCATAAGGGATCCAGCAGCATGAAAGCAGAGTTTTGCACCTGGTGATGACATATTTCCTATCAACAGAGAGACAGTTACGGCTGATAACTTCAGAAACATCAGATTAGGGCTTTCCTGCAGGATAAAGTATCACAGAACTTTTAATTACCCACACAGAGTCAAATTCTGGTCTCAGTTACAGTAGCACTGTTTTTTTTTGTGGTGCTCTGTTTTCAGTTAAAGAGTTTGGCACAATTAGGACAGCAACCCTTCAGATCAACAGGTACTGGGAATCTAAACACTGCAAAATAAAACTGACAACCAGCGACAAACATGCAGCATGGCTGAGTGGGCTGTTCTAGAGGGACCACCAAATCTCCCCCAGTCCTGGCTTTTTTCCTCAACAGCTCGGCACTGCCCCAGCCCGTGCTCCATGCCATCAGCAACAGCAAGGCATATCGCCCTCCTCCCTGTACAATACCCCAGACTTCCTTTCATGGGGTAAGAGGGCTTTTTTTCAAAACCAGTGCAAAGTACTTTCTAGCCCAAGCTTGTTCCCACTAGCTAAAAAGACTGAATTAAAAGATAATTAAGTCTGTAATTCCCCTTTACATTCCATCTTCCCATCACATCACGGTAAAGGGGAAAGAACGAAAACAAGTTGTCTTCATTTAAACAAAAAAACCCAACACCTAACTCCCTAGCCCACGTCTTCTCAAGCTGCAGCTCCTCAGGGCGGCATGCAGCTAAGTTTGAAGTTAGCTTAAACTCCCGCCAGTGCATGTGGGCAGGTAGAGCTGCTGCAACCAGCAGCTGAAATGCCCTTCAGCACAGATGGCAGCTTCTAAGTAAATAAGCACTATAGAAGTAAAAAAAAAAAACCACCACAAAAAATATCTCTCCCTGGATTAAGAATTACACTCCCCTAGAGACTGACAGAATAGTGTTAAAGCTCATTTTTGAAAGACTTGAGGCACATTCTGTTGTTTAGGACATCTGTATTCCAGGCTCACCAGCCTAAGCCCAATTGCACACGTAATTTCAGATGCCTCTTCATCACGCAGCTTCTCCTGGTGTATCCTGTGGAATTTGGACTTAAAATAAACAACCCTCACAGCTAGGGGGAAACAGAAGTACAAGAGGCTTCTTTTTTTTTGTAAATCTGTCCAAGCTGGTATCAGAAACGGGTCTTTAGGAACCACTGGTATCTTACCTCATTGGGCACATATTTACAGTATTCGTAAATTGATAATTATATTTTCCCTTGTTCTAAAAATAACGTTTAAAATGGGCGTGGCTGCCTCACCAGTGAAAAGAGCTGAAACGACAGACCAAAGTCCTTCCACTATCTGGAAATCAATGCAGCAAACACATTCTTCCTTAGCCACCCGTGAACGACCTTACGCTCTGGCACCGGTAGGAATGGGGCGGCGGATCTCCTTTCTCTGTTCAGTGTTCAGCCTGTTGAGATTACCAGCAAAGTAGCCAAATAGCCCCAGGTGTTAACCTCACAGGGAACGTTGGTTTTTTTAAATTCTAAATACAAAAAGGCCCAGAAGACCCATTATGTTTATTTTTATGTATCCTACTTGAAATAACCATACGGTGATTTTTGTTCACTCCAAACTGAGATCACGCAAAAAAGGATATCCGCAGATCTAAGGTTCCCAGGGCAGGGATTGCTTTATTTATGTATTTATTTTCTATTTAGAGACCTGCAGTAGTGCTTACTAGGTGGGAAGAATTTGTCTGTTACTTATTAGTCTAGGGGTGGGAGGTTAATAAGTCAGAAATTTACAAATAGGACTGATCATAATTTACTGGACTTTCAACAACTGCAACACAACTGCTGACACAGGTGAGCCCCTTAAACTCTCAGAGGAGCAGGTTAAGTTTTATGTCAACCCCTTTGTAACGGTCAGAAAACCAGTTTTTAAAGAGAAAGTCTGCTGCAGCAAACTTGCATGAGTTGAGGCCCAGGCAAAGACCAGACGAAGCTAGACAACCCATTTTTTAAAATACATAATCCCTTCCAGAATATTCCAAATAGTGAACAGTACAGTCTTCAAACAAAATTTGGACAGAGACCCTCTAAGCTCAGGGGACCACTACATATACATAAAACCAGCCCTCACCTGTAAGCTGCTGAATGTGTCTCCAAATTCCTCCAACTTTATTCCATTTCCCTTCTTCCAGCTTTGAGTGCTTTTTCCTGGACTGGCACAGCAATTCTTACCGCTTGTGTTCACCTAAATCCCCTCTAACACTTTAGACGGTTCGTGAGATACTGGCTCACAAGCAACTTCCTATCCAAAGTATCAAAAAGATTGCCAGATATTTTCATACTTTCAAACTTAATTCACGTCAAGAAATTTCTAAGCCAAGAGCAACATTTTATGTGTTATAAATCAGTGAACATAAACTGATGAGGGACTGTCAAATACAACTCCTAACAACTGTATGAACAGCACCACTAAAGTAAGCTGAGAAGGAAAAGCCAAACAAGAGGGTTTTGTATTAAACCAGCAAAACAGACTCAGGCCTGTGAGTAAGACAACAGCTGCAACTACTCTGGCAAGATATACACGATCAGAATGAAATGATGCAGCTTAATTTTCAAAGCGAAATCAATACAGCAGTTGCAGCAGGATTTTTTTTTAATGCAGAAAACAACTATATGGCAATGCACAAGGAGTGTAACGAAATACAGCAGGGGGTGCTTCGTGAACTACAGATATTTTATTTGGCAGTTATATTTATTCTTTTTAGTTTATTCTTATTATACTATATAGTCCAAGAATCTACAATCTCATAAACACATGTAAATTCATTTATTAGCCATACTTACGGAAGTACAGCACTACCACGGTTTACAAAACCATTAATTACAATTTCTAATTGAAGTTACTGGAATCGCCATTCAGGTAGCACTAATGTTACTCAGAATAATCCTCAGCCTGTTTCATCAGGTATCTTTGAACCTCATGGGGTTTTTTTGGAGGTCATTTAGCTGCCAGGTCCCTTCTGGTGCTGTTTCTTCCACCTTTTACAGCTCTCATTCCCCAGGCCATATGGTTGCGTTTGTTTCTTAACTCTCGTTCGCTTCCCTCGCTATTCCTTTGGTTAGGAACCTTACAAGAAAATTGTATTTCAACAGACATGGTGCCTTTTTTGCTGCACAGCACAGGTCCTCTCCGTTTCATTTCACTGGGGCTTTATGCTAGTGCATCTCCGTTATTTAAATGAGCTACGGATGCACCAAGCTTGCACACTAGAGCAGACACACAAATAAGGTGAATGAAGGCCCAGCTGAGTTTTCCAAGAGCAAGCGAACCCCATAGAAAGTTGGCCTCCTGTTTATCATCTCTCTGCTCCATCCTCAGCCATATGACCCCTTTGTTTTTCCTTGGACAAGCACTGGTGCTGTTCTGACTTCATGAGCTGGTTCAGGGAGCAAATCCCTTTGGGGGAGGGAATAAATATTACCAGTGCCTTACCCACTTTCAGCAGCAGACACAGTACATCTGCTTAGTTACACTGTAAAAGAAGAGTTTGAGTGTGTAACTTAAGAGAAAGAAGTTCTGTTTTGAAGGAGCCATGTGCACAATCTGCTTTCTCTGTGCTGGAGAACTGCCAAAAGAGCTCTGGCCTTCAAGCATCAAGGACAAACGTCAGCGCCGTCCCTCAAAGGCACAGCACACAACTGGCACTGCTGCGAGAGGGTAACTACAGTTCTTTAAATTACACCACACCACCCAAACCTTAGGCTGCTCTGGAGTCTCTAAAGGATTAGACTGGGGCCGTGTGACGGTGACAGAAGCTTCCCTGGGCTGCCTATTATCTCCCGAGGCTTGTATGCTGTGACCCTGCCCTGACATAGCCTTTGCACAGCACAGACCTCTCCTGACACTTATTATCTGCACTTGAGCTGGAACAGTGCTTCCTATGGAGCCTTTGTACAGTTCTGGTCCTTTTGCCTTGGCTAAAAAACTGGAGCAGAAAGTCAAAACATGACCCTTTTGGGGTTGGTAAGCAACAGGGAAACACTCACTTTCCATTCCTTGCTTTACCAAGGTAAAGTAGGACCCCAAAAAAATCACTCAAGGAATTGAAAGTGTCGTTTCAAGGATGGCTTAAAGCAAACTAAGCCTGCACTGCCACCGAAAGGGGCAGTCCCGCTCTCCCTGCCACCTCCAATGCTGGCATCAGCTGGCTGCTGCCTGTTCTGTTCGTTTTCCATCAGATAACGAGGCGAATACGTCAGGAGTAGAGAGATGTCAAGTGAACACAACCAAGCAGCGAGGCAGAGTGGGATTGCCCCTTCAGCAGCACGCAGCCTCGCCCTGCTTCAAATCCCCCGTGAAAAACTAAATTGAGCAAAAAGCATCCCAGTTATATAGTAGCCCTTAAACACTTCTTTCAAGCCTCTCACAAACCTCGCCAGAGCGTTACCTCATATTTAACATCACCTGTATTTCTTACCTTTAAGGCATTTCCAGTTATGTCCACACTGTCACATTGCTCTCCTTTGCCTGTTATCTCAGATTTTCTGCATTAATTACCAGCGCAGCACCAGAAACTTGCCAACTTAGTGCCTCTCCATCTCCTAGCAAAGAAATTGCGCCCTACAGCCTCCCTCCGACCCACCTAAGCGACCAAAACGCCGAGTTTGGGGTGTCCTGCACAGGCCCGAGTACTGCTCGGCTGCAAGACCGACCCTTGAGGAGTTAAACCCTTGGGGCGGGCGGGCAGGCAGCCTTCACCTGCGCTGCCCAGCCCTAGCCGTTCGTACTGCCCCGTGTGACGATAAAAGACCTCCATTTGCCCTCCCGCCTCTTTCGCTCGCTGCTGAGAAACCCTCAGCTGAGAGAGAACTGGACGCCGAGGCAGGAGCTGCCGCCTTCAGCCGCTTCCACAGCTGATCCGCGACCCCCCGCGGCCTCCCGCCCCTCAGCCCGGCGGCGGACGCCTCAGCCGCGGCGGGAACTCCGCGCCCCTCACGCATCCCCCCCCTCCCCCTTTTCCACCGCTCACCTGTAGGCGCCGGGGGGGCGGGAAAGGGGCTCGCTCGCCCCCGGGAAAGGGAAAGGAGGAGGCGAGGGAAGCCCAGCGCCAACTCGGCCTGCGACGGCGGTAAACGCGGCTCGTCCACCAAGTTTCCGGGCGGGGAAGAAAGTCGAAACCTACGTGAGAGGAGGAGGCAGCGCAGCCGCCCAGGTGTCGCTCGCCCGCCCGCCCGGCACGGCTCAGCCCTGCCCTCCCCTCACCACCGCCGCGCTCCCCTCCTCCTTCCCGGGCCGGCCGGGGCCGCCCACACCCCCAGCGGCCCGGCTCCCG
The DNA here is from genome assembly GCF_034619465.1 of Leptosomus discolor. Lineage (NCBI taxonomy): Eukaryota > Metazoa > Chordata > Aves > Leptosomiformes > Leptosomidae > Leptosomus > Leptosomus discolor. The sequence goes on along the minus strand of NC_141399.1, from coordinate 47,085,355 downwards.
CCCCGTCAGAGGGCGCCGCGGCGTCGCGGGGCACGTTTCCCCCCTCCTCGGCCGCCTGCGCCCGAGGCTCCCGCTCCCCTCAGGGCCTGCCCGCCCCCGAGGCTGGCGGAGCCTTCGCGGGGTCGCCTCAGGCAGCGGCGGGGCCTCTGGGTGGCGGTGCGGGGGTGAAGCAGCCGCGGAGGACAGGTGTTGGGGGCTCTCCTCTGGGAAAGGCTGGAAAGAAAGCTCGGCCCTGTGAGGGACGGTGTCCGTTCTCCTTTACAGACACCTCTGCTTGCTTTCTGAGGTGATTCTGCTCACCCCCCGGGAATTTTCCTCTCCTTCTACCAGTAGCCTTAGGCCTCCCTTACCAAAATAGAATAAAAGAGAAAAAAAACCTCTAAAATAGAATAAAGAGCAAAACCTGATGCTGTTCTGAGTGGAAGGAGCAAAGTGTAGCTCAGCTGGCCGAAAAAAACACGCAGAATTTGAGGGGAAATTATTTTTTGCATTTTCTGCCTGCTATTCTGGGCAATAAACAGGAATTCTGACAACTCAGAAGTATTCAGCTTATGTTTGCATTTTGTTTGTTAGCAAGGCAAATCGTAAGACTCTAGGAAATCAGTGAGCTGGCTGTTGTATGGTGGGGTGAAGCCCTGGTGCTGTGGGGCCATGGGGTGCTTCACACTGCTTCATGGCTGGTAAGAGCCAGAGAAGGGGTGGCGCTGGAGACAATGGGGTGCTAATTTCTGTGGTGTTGCTGTAAATAAGTCCATCTTCCAGTATTTAGGCAGCTCCCTGTAACCCTCATGCTTCAAACCAGCAAAATGCCAAACCGGGTGGGGTCTAAAAGTTGTCAAGCTATGTTAGCACTGCAAGCAAGCTAGGAATTGCTCCCAAAGGGAGAGACCTTCCTGGATGTGCATCGTGCCTTTCTTTGTGTCAGGTCACATTTGGGTTCACATGGTGAGTTAGAACTCTTTCAGGCCAAAAAAATCCCCCCAAAACCCAAGCCATAGTGTTTTCTGGGTTATAATTTCTGGTTCATCACACAGCCTTGAAAATGCTCTTATTGTAGTCAAGAGGGTCATAAAGTAATAAAGAAGATGACATTTCAGCCCATAAAGAAAAAGAACATTAAACCATAGTTTTAGATGACGTTCTATTAGGAAGGAGATGTTTGTACTTTAATAATATGCAGTGCAGGTGGAAAGATCACTTAGGCGTGTCCCACAGTTGCTGAAGTAGACCCAAATGTCATCTTCAATGCTCTGAAAACACCTCTGCTTTAGCAGGGCTAGCGATCTCTGTTATTCAAATAAGACTGTTCAAGAAATGTTGGTACAGAGAGAAGAGATTGTCTTTGTTTCACGCATGGACTGATTTGTCTCAGCTTACCCATCCTGTGTTAAATTTCCTATGTGATCTTTTTGGTTCTTGGCTGCCTCACTAAATCCTTCTGTTCCCTAGTTTTGTCTGTTGAAGAATGAGGGGCTGTGAGCTATGCTTGTTAGCGTGTGAGAGGCTCTTCGTGTGGCAGAGGTGAGACCACAGGAGACGCGCCATGTACCAAAAATGCAATAACACCCTTTCTTCTTGTCATTTAGGTCATTGTTGGAAATCTAATGGAACCGGGGAACACCAGCAACGCATCTTTGCACAAGGAGATCCATGTTACTACAGGATTGCAAGGTATTTTTGTAGGGCTTGGCTGAGAACTGTGATCTAGATTTGCAAAACCATCGATTTTGTTTAGACTAAATTAATCGTTCGATAGGATTTCCTCTGAAGCACCGAGGCTGAGGCGGCTGAGAAGGATGGAGAGCATCCCATCCTCAGACTGTTCTAAACAAAAAAATATTTTAGCAATAAAGCGTTTGACTTTGAGACTGTGCAATTAAGCTCTTGTTTGGGGAAGGAACAGCAGTCAGCAGCGGGCCAGAGCTGTGTGACGACTGGAAGTGCACTGCCAGCTCAGACACGAGTGCTAGAGCCTGGTGCAGAGGCATCAGGCTGTGTCTGCGCTGTCAGCCACCACAGCCTGTGCTCATTAAGCCAGAACTCATTTATGTTGAACAGTGGCTTGCATGTAAACAGGCAATGGCTTAAGCCAAGCTCTGTGGAGCTGGAGTACTCTTGAGGGAAGAGGTTTAAACCTGAGCACAGAACCAATCTCTCCTCCGTGCAGCCTGCAGCTCAGTCGGTGAGGACAGGAAATGTGTGGGTGAACTTGGGGTGTTAGGAAGATAAACCCCAGGGAAATTTCAAATGGATGCAAATCTTTAAAATTAGGAATTCTGTCTAGTTAGCACTCGCTGGAGATTTTTATCGTGTACGATGACCTGTTTTCCTGAGTGGACACTGTGCCCATATATAATTAAGATATGGTGAAAGTTTATTGTATAAGTGTGCTGGAATTTTGGTTTGGCTTTGCAATAAAGGAATCCCACTGAGTCATGGTTACTAAATGGACTCATGGAGGATACAGGTCTCTTCTGCAGAGCTAACACAAGTGTAAGGAACTGAAATTAATTTCTTTCCTAGTCCAGGCAAAAGCAGCCACATTGTAAATAAGGCTGTGGCTTGATGACACGAAGCCTTTGCTGTATTTCTGGTTCCTACCCGCCCCTTGTTCCTGCCCTTGCAACACAGCACCCCGGCTCTTAGCTGTGTCTGCAGCTCTTCGTGTGACTGAACTGTGAACCAGACCAGGGTGCTGATCGATCTGAAAAATAAACCAGGTGAAAATCTCTATAAATGTATTTTATTTAAAAGATATAAACATATTTAAAATTGATGGGGTTTTTTTAAGCCAGATAGATCAGTTCCCCAATCTAGTTTATAATTCGGAGGTTATGGATGGATGATACTCTTTACTACTAGTATAGAAGCAAGCAGGAAGAAGAGCAAAGTGGCTGAATATGATCCTGGTGAAGAAGAATCCCAAACCACAGTTGCATATTCAGTCTGCAAAGCACAAATGCATTGCTCCACTGGATTGTTGTGCTAGCAGTTGATGTCTTGGGTAAATCTGAACAGCAGCTCGTGCCGTTTCAGATGTAATTTCGCCTGAAAAACACGGCAGCATTTGGGAGAGAAATAGTTTCTCGGGTAACACTCAAATTATAACTTTGGTTAACATTATGTTGATGAGAATCTCAGTCTGCTGTCTCTTTACTGGCACCTCCTTCAGTTGGTCTTCACTGGCCTACTGATTTTGAAACACTGAAGTTCTTCTGCTGAACACGAGGATTTTTTATTGACTTACTTGGGTAGCTTTTGATAATCGAGAAGACTCTCTATGAAGAAGAACAGCAACCTCAGTTTGAGCTTTTATCTGCTCTAGCTGCTGATAATTTCCTCTGTGTGATGGTGTAATTTGTACAGTAACCGCTGTGATGCTGTGTGGAGAAAGCTCGTGGGCCACATACCTGTGTGATGCACGTGTCAGGATTAAAACGCCACTTTCTGACAAACAGAGTTAGATATGTCAACTAAACATACTTGTGTGTTTAGAGAATATTAATGATTCTTTTATTTCACATGAAGATTTAGAAAGCTTCTTTTTGTAAAATCAGAAAAAGAAAATAGAAAATCAGTAAACAAACAATAGGAAAAATAACAGAAGGAAAATTGATTGGGGAAGCAAAATCCCATCACGCAAAGGTTTACAGGTTAGTTTAATCCCATAATGTTGTGTAAAACTTGGTAACTGTGTGTGTTTCTATCGTCCTTTTGTGGGAAGGTGCAAAGAATATATGAATGCACAGTATTAATTTGGGACTCAACTTTGATGTTCCATCACAAACAAACCTAGATTCCCAACCCACACAGAAGAATGTAAACACAATTAAAAAGCAAATCCCACAAACAAGGAGAGAGAGTCATCCCAGGAATTTATGATTAAATGGCCTGGAATCTCCCTTTTGTGGAAAGCAGAGCAATGGAAGTACGTGTGCATGAAGACTCTGTGGATTCTGGTAACTCCAAGGCCCTGAGCACACTGTTTGGATTCATGCTGCCCCATTCTGTAGTACTTTTGTTCCTTTTGCAGTATTTTGTTATATTTGCTGCAAGTTATTGCTGCATCTGCAGTGCATACTGTGTAGCTGCAGGAAGGAGTCAGAGCCCCAGTATTTGAAACTTATAATCAAGAGCAAAGAGAATATTAAGAAATATAGCATAAGAATCTTGGATGGGTTAGTAATGACTTAGGACTATCTTACATTATCTTTCCTTGTGGTGTTTTATTAACAGTGGTCAGTTATGAACAATGTTGGAGTACTTTGTTTGAAGGGTCTGTAGAATGTTTGCATTAGAAGTAAACAGATTGATTCTCTGCTTATAGAAAAGTGTGTGTTGGCAGATATCAAGAAGACATCTGGCTTTTCTTCGGAGGGGAATAACCCATCTGGCTTTTTACAGTGGAGCAGATATGATAGTACAAGAGGAAAAAAAAAAAAAAAAAAAAAAAAAAGACACCCAAAGCAAATCACTTTCCTGATTCGCTGTTGCAAATAATATTGATGGCTATGTCATAATTTTTGAGTGATACTGTTGAAATGTTGCAGCTGCTTTGTAACCAATGCAGATTTCTTTTTGTCGCAACGCTTCTGTTGCAGTGTTTTAAATGAGACTTCAGAACTATTACACCTATCAAGAAAGACATTGTAGCAACAGATAAAATAACATTTCATCGGGCCATTTTCAGGTCCCACTGAATTTTCCATTATCATTTTACGGGATTGGATTTGATTTTTTGTGATGCTGAGCCCAAATGCCTTGACTCCCCTCCCTTATTAACTTCTTGAAGACAAGAGATAAGGTACCATCAAGTTTCTAGCAGTTATTTTTATAAAGCAAATACGATGTTCAATTTACTTTATAGCACATACTTGCAACACTGTTCTCTTAGTTAAAACTGATAACAGACACTAAGTAGACTTGATCCAAATCTGTATTATTTTGTGGCTGGGAGGTACTGCTGCTCTCCAATACAGAGTATTAACTAAATAATGTGTTTTTGCAGGGTTTGGAGTTTGACCTCTAGCTGCTTCTGTTTATGGTTTAAAAACAAATTCTGACTTTCTGCCGTCTGTGTTTATGAACGCTGCTTCTCAGACAGTTGGGTCAGAGGAAAAGGCTGTGTATGTCAAGGGGTATTATCCTGTCCCTGACAGGAAACTCTTCCCCTTAAAGTCCCAAGTGAGACTGTGGCAGCTTGCCGCAGTCTTCCTGGAGAAGCAGGAGTCACAGAGAGTCTGCAGCGCTGCACCAAGTGTATGTAAACTCCCTGCCACAATGAGTACGTCTGGGTTATGGAATAGAGAGCAGTGTGTGGTATTTCTGGAGTACATTCAGGTCTTGTTCATTAATTATTTCAGACAGAGCACCTTTATTTCCCCAGCGTAAGTGCAAAACAGTCGGTAGATGTGAGTTTAGGGATTTTAATGACCTTTCATTTTGAATTATCCGCCGGTGGGTACTCTTTGAATAACCATGGGGCCAGTCCCCTTCCAGTTTTACGAGGTGTGCTGTCTGCTTCAGCAAGGTAACTCCTAGGACAAAGGCTGTTTGTATTCTCCTTGGCCATATGATATTCTTTACTGGGAAGACATATACAATTGGAAAACTAAACCATAGATCCAGAGATCCCCTTAGTTCAAGCCACCACAATGTCTTTCAAATATCTTTCAAAGTGTCTGGTTTTGGTTGTATTTCATCCAGCTGTACAGATGCAACCTACAGCTGGATTCAAGAAATTACTGCATCAAGTCCTGCATGTCAAATTAGCCATCATCAGTGGGACAATGTACTTTGATAGCTATGCAAAGAATGTTAAAAATGGAGATCCTAAAACTCAGGAAAACCGGCACTTTACATTAATCAGTTCTCTACCTACAGCTTGCTGCAAGCCGTTCAGCACAGCAGGTGCCAAAGCAATTAAAAATACAAAGAAAATCTCTCCGTAGGGATTACTGCATTGTTGCCTGATTTGCACCCGCTTCTGGAATGGAAGACAAGACTCAGTGTCCTTCTACCATCCTACAAGAGAGCAAAGAAGCACCTCAACATCAGGACATGAGAGAGGCAAAATGTACTGAGACACCTTGGAATTTCTTTTCTCCCTTCAGCTTTCAGTTACTAAATTTGCCCTAGAATATCTTTGGTATGTACAGCAATCAATGTTTAATAACAGCAGTTATACACCCAAAAGGACTGAAAAGAAGAATGTGGGATGGCTGCAAGTCTCATCAAGACCTAGCATGGGTCTGGACCCATACTAGTTAAACATACTTGCTCTTCAAAACTCTGTTCACACAAAGTGACATATTTGTAGTGAGACTGTTCAGTCTACACCAAGAAAAAGACATGTCCTGAGGAAAAACAAGATCCGTCCAAAGTAATTGCTATGTGCTGCAGCTGGAGCTCTGTTTCCAGAAAATAGCTAAATATAAACATTCCTAACTGAACGGGTGGGAAGCCAAGGCTGCCTTGCAGCAAAGATACCCACTAAATAGGATTACCTATTAACAAGCTAATCCACAAGAATTCATTCTGCCACAGCACTGAGAAAGAGATCGGAGAAATAAGCAATAGAGCTGCTTAAAGTACAACTATACCATTAATCAGACTTTCCTGAGAATGCCATTGTGGCATCTGGTATGAGTTATTCCTCACATTCCTAGACCAAGCTACTCTGTATCCAAATCATGAGGTTACATTTTTTTAGCTGATAGGAACTCTGCAGAGCATCCCACGGGACCTGCAACTCTAGCTGTTTTGTCCTGCTTGTTGCGGTGCCACTGGAGATAACGTGAGAAGGAGAGCTTATGGCCAGCACACACGGTTTTGGTGGCTGTGTCCCAGATGCTAGCTTGGAAAGGACACCACAACCCCGACTGTAGGGCTTTCCATAATCTTTGTACTTGTAGATCACTTCTCATTTTTTAGGTGAACTCTAGAACAGAAATCTAAAGTGTCACAACGATAATACAGCTATGAAAATAGAATAAACCTTTCCTAGGAATATTTTGTAAAATAATTCTGCCACAACTTGGAATTCTTACCAGGCTGGTTTTTGGCAGACTCACTTGTTAAGTCCTACATGCTTATGTATCATGTACTTTAGGCTCTTTCCTGGAGAAACTTAATTCTGCAGAGTTGCTGTCTTAAATACCAGACCAGATGCCTCAGATTTTCTGAGAGTTTTCATGGATGTAGCGGACAAGTTTCTTGACCATAATTATGAAACTTTGCCGTACTGAAAGTCCTCTGGTGTGCTTCCCCATTAAGCTGGATTCTGATGCAGGAGAAGGTGCTAAGTTCAGTAAAAAAAAAAAAAAAAAAAAAAAGGCACCTGCGTTTGACACAGAATATTCCAATACTAACTCTCTTCCAGCCAGTTCCCTCCCTGAACACTCAAGTCATCGTCTGCAGAAACCAACTTTTTTGTGTTTCTGTACAGAAGAATATTGACTGGTAGTTTATAGGCTCCTCTTGTCCAACAACGCCAGCAGCCCTGAGCGACTGTTCTGACCAGTTTTAGCAGCCTGCCTTGAATTTAAGCTATGCATGACTTAGGAAGAAGGACCTTGCTAAATACATTCCAGTGGTGAGTTAACATAAGAAAACACGTGTCTTCCATGGAATGTTAGTAAAAGTGCTACTAAGTCAGGGGTTTTTTACTATGAATAGTTTGCCAGGCTCCAGTTATTAGACTCTGCAGTCTCAACATAATCAAAGAGTTGTGGGTAAGGCATGACTCCCTCCAGCTCGGTCATCCATACTTGTATGAGCTTCAAAATACTTAAAGAAATAAAAACATTTTTACCAGAAAAAAATGACGGAATCTGACTTTGATATGAAGCAGTTACTTTAAGAAGTAGAATACATCTGTGGCTGCAGTTGGGTATTTTAAACAGATCTTCACTGGAAGAGCTTTCATTTGTGTTTTGACCAGCATGTTCCTACGATGGACCTAACTCTGAAAGGAGGCTGCCCTGTGCCAACTGATGATATCAGTCCTTCTCGCCTGAATTAGATTTGTTAGTGCATATAGTAAGACAAATCTCACTGCCTATACTCAAGAAATACTTTTAATAATAATTTTAATAAAAAAATCAAGAGACATCATTATATATTAGACAATAGTCATCAAAGTAGATATCTTGCACTCCAACTGAAACTGCTCTTTCGGTCGTAGCCCACTTTAACAGCCACTTTTGTTTGAAGTCTGGAGCCCTGCTCTGTATTCATCAGAAATGCAATAGCCACACTGTTGGTGCTCCTCAGAGAAGATGTATTTAAGAACCAGCTGCTCTGGGAAGATCAGCTGGTATATATCCCAGTGTGTTTTCTGGCATGAAGAGAATTGATATTAAACCTATTCAACCACCAAGACCAGAATTCAGCGCTCACTTCCAGTACTATCCTTTTTACATTTTTCAGAAGATTCAATGGTCAAAGTAATGATCCTTGTATATCCAAAAAAAAAAAAAAAAAAAAGCCAAACCCATAAATGCTGCATCCCTGCTTCAGTGAGAAACATCCCAATTATTTATCTGTATACCAGGGTTTAGCTCATTAAGAAGAATTTCTTCAACTGTAGGACTGAAATATATCTCAAAAAATTAATTACCAGAAACAATATTTTCAACGGTCTCTCCATCTCGTGGATACAGCAATTCTCCCCTTTGGCTGAAGATGCTTTTCTTCTGGTTTTGCAGCTCACATGACATCTTTTGGTTTCTGGCCTAACAACATTCCTCATCTTCCATGGAAGTTCCCCTCTGCTGCCGAGTCCACTAGCAAGTTTGCCTTCTTTACTCATAATACTTAGTCCTTCTTAATTTCTTTTTACCTAATCATCAAAAAGCAGTTTGCAAATATTAATTTGCAGATTTGCCTCCTGGCAGTCTCCCAGTTTACAATTCATATTACTGATTTAGAAACTGAGGCACGCAGAGATTTAGTCACTGTAGCACTACAAAGAAAGTCTGTGTTTAACAGAACTCAGGGGGCTGCTTTTATTCTTGTTTACATCAGCTTCTATTTCTTTATTCTTTTGATAATCGTTAAAATTGGTCCAGCAGTCATCTTGCTTTCTACAAAAAGGAAGGCTTCCTGAATCTTTTAATTTGCTGCTGGGGAGAGGAAGGCTTATGTGTGGAATTTTTTGAAGAGTTTGCCAGATAAGGCCCCAAGTCAAATACAGGCATGCTATATTTATCTCTGATATGACTCTAAGTTGCTGCAGTGATGTTACAGTAGCAGTTAACTTGGTGCTTAGGGTTCAAACTGAGGTAAAAGCCAACTTGGTACTCAGTAATTTTGTATTATCAAACGTTGGTTATGAAATTTCACTTCTTAAAAGGCTATTTTGTAAATACTTCATCAGGAAACTCCTTTTTCTGGAGTTTCTTGGTGTCAAGACGTTGCTTCCATGTATCTTAGCACAGAGCAGTGTGTATCAATCGTGTTTTTGCAATTCAAAACAAAAACAAAGGTGGGGAGGAGGAATCCAAGTAGTGTTTTGGTTCAAGTAAGACAATAATAAAACTAAAAAGGGGACAGCTGCATTAATTATGGTTAGTTGTCTATGCACAAACAAAAATGCTGATACTAATATACTTCCCTGCTCTTCTTTCCAGTACTGGATGTTCAACAAAGTTCTGCTCCTTTTAAATTAGAATTCGTTAAATTGTTCAGTACAGAGTTACCTGTGCACAGGTATGTGTTCTCTGCTTGATCAAAACAACACTGGAAGTAAGTCTGTGTAGGAGCAGGTTAGATACTGGTCCTGATATGACACCAAGCTGGGTTAGAAAAAGAGTCCTTGAGCTCTTACCACGTGTGGTCAGACTACAAGAAATTAAGAGGAGATTTCTCTAAACACAGCTGCTAGAGTCCAAGTTGGCCTTAAAGGTGTAGATCATGTGGTAGGTGAAGCCTGAACTTTTCTTATTGCTCTCTGCTCTCAAGCTGCCTTTATGATAAAAAAAGTCGCCGTGCTTAATTTCCCTTTTCCTGAGGAATGGCTGTCTTTTTGCTGAATATCCTGGCTACTCCTAGCTCAGCATCTGTCCTTGTGGTTTCGTGGAGAATGAGCCCTGCTCAAAACCCGGGTTTTGTAGTGGTGTCACTGCTCCAGCAAAGAGGTTTGTGGGGCTTTTTTCGTATCAATTAATGCATACAAGCATCTGTTGTTTATTTTCCAATCCTCTATTGGTATGAGCACGTATACACTGGTAATATTGCTTACCCTTGGACTTGTATTCCCTTAGCTGTAACATTTTAGCTACAGAACATAACAAATAGATGATGATTGTTTCATCAATCTAGCTTTTTTGTGATAGTTATGACCTTCTGCTTGTCCTAGAAGACTGGGGGGGTTAAAGAGCAGCTTTTTGGAAACAACCTATAAATCATTGTCTTCGGCAACATTTTCAAAGTTTGATTTATGTTTTTTTTCTTGCCGCATTGCTCACAGCTGCTGCCAACAAAACTCTTCAGCGGCAGGAGAGTGGTAAGCAGCTCTGGGCAGTCTTTCATTCACTTCAGTACTTGGTTTATTCTTGAAGGTCCCCTACTGTCCTCCAGTGCTGTCCCTCTGGCCCCCGGGAGCAGTACAGTGCACACCGGCGCTGGGATGTTCAAAGTATGAGTACCCTCTGCTGGCATGTTTTTGTACTGGGCTCCGTCCTGTAGCTCTTCTGGTTGTATTAATGCCTAGTACCATACCCAGTTATCCTTATCCCCATGTATTAATTTTGGAAATTTATTTCAGTAACAGAATTCTGCCTTTACTTAAAGTATTAACGATGAAAAGCTACTTTCTTTCTTCATTGCTTCTCATTATATAAAACCCAGTATTTTATTGCATTAGTTCGGAGGTTTGGTGATGTCTTACTATATTATGAAAGATGCTGCTCAAAATAACAGAGAACACTGTCCCTTCGGAGGCGTTTTTGTACTTTAGTAAGTTTTACTATTCTACCCAATTTTTTTTTTTTTTTTTCATCACAGTGTGACGCACATAGGTCTTTGTAAGGAATTTCTTTCCCTGCTTGGTGTTTAGATCCTTGACATAAATATTTTTCCCAACACTTGGACAAAACATATTATAATTTGTTTTTAAGCACTGATGCACTTGATACCACGCATGTTACATGTGATGCTGATCGTTTGCAGGGATCACAGATCAATAGTGAGAGTCTTGAGGAAGAACCCGGCAACAGAAATACACAGGTGGCGGCAGGGTGATGGCATTGTCTTACTTTGTACCGAGAAAGTAAATAGCAAAGAAGAATCACTCCTCTGGAGAAAAGACTGGGAATTAAAAATAGTCATGGGCTAGAGGTATTAGTTGGCTGGTGGATCCAGGCCCGGTTTAGTCACTCTTAGCTGGAATTCAGAGAGGAGACCCTTCAGGGATCTGAGCCCTTTGGTGAGTCTTGAATACAATGGAAAGTTAGCATAGCTGGAAGGAAGGAGGAGCTGCAAGTCAAGATTAGAAATCCCCTGCAGAGCAAGGGAGAAGGAGACAGAGATTATGCTGATTGTAGTTCACCCCATATCTGGTTCTGGCCATTCCCTCTCATAAACGGTTCGCTACAACTTTAGGAAAGAAAAGCCCAGGTGCCCTCGGGCCCCTCAGTGTCCTGCTGTGTTTAACTCGCCCGCTGTCCACGCATCTGTGGCATATAGGAACCAACTGCCTTCTCTTGGGCCTCTCACAGATGTTTCGTAGGCTGCTTTATAACTGGACAGCTGTTGTAAGTTCACAGAAACCCGCATAAAACCATGACATTTGCTTTTAAAGCTGCCTTAGTGACAACTGTCTGAAGCAAAACCTGGTACCTCTGGTTTCTGTAAAATGTCAGACCCATCTAGAACAATAAAGCTATCACTGAGCAAGCAACACAGAAGAACTCTGAAATAACACTTTAGGCTGTACACAAAATAGTAAATTAATGTATTTATTTTCTGTGTTTATCTCAAATAATCCTTTGGAGGTCTGAAACAAAAGCAAGGCTGTGCTTGATAGGTGCCGGTCCCTTGGGACTCGTTCCGTAGCTTCACCACCGCACCCATCAATTGGGTGACAACTGAACTGGAGAGAAAACCAGCACAGCTTGATTGCCTTTTCTGTCCTTGACAGCCGGGGGATCTCTGATGACTAGCATGGCCCTGCTGGGATGTGCCACCTTATGAAACAGCAGTTCTTGAGTGCAGCACCCTCCAGAGGGCCTCGCATCAAGGAGGAATTCAGTTCTGAATGTCTGTGTTTCTACTGGTTACTGTTGGCTACGAATGCTAAGCCATAGCTTTGCAACTTACCCTGCGGCCCAAAATTGCGTTGTATTCCCAATTCTGACAACAATAACCATTTCAAACTGCTTTGACGTCTGCATTTCTGGAGAGATGAGATCTGCTTTCTTTTCCTGAGAGCTCTGTCAAACTGTGAAAGGTAGCTGTGAAATACCTGGTGGTTTACAAATCCGACACAGCAGTAAGAGTTTGCAAGTCTGCACCTCTGTGATTATCGCAGATAGAGAAGTCTGTTAAACTAATAATTTGGATTTTCGTTTCTCTTTCTGGGAGGGAAATTGTAAGGTTTGGTTTGCTTTGCCTTGCTGCTCTGATACGTATTTAGAGACAGACATCAAGCATAGCTTGCTTCGGCCCCTTTCTTCTTTCAGGGATGATCCTGGATTCAAAATCCTAGCCGTTAAAGTTGCAGGGTTTTGACTTCAGATCATTGGGCTTCTTTTCTAGGGTCTTCTGATTTGAATGATTTGTTTTCAAGAGGCTTTATCTGTCTTTAATTGTACTTTGTAAACTGAGCGGTCAGACCCAGCTGAGATCAAAAGGTTCCCATCAGATTAAGGGAGGTAGGTAAATAGCTATTCTGAGACTCCTTTCAGAATCCAGAGACACAGACAAAGCCGTGTCATTAGCAAAGCAGACAGTTGGTAGGATTTCTCTTCTCCAGCCCTAACTATTGCCCCTTTCACACTTGCATGTGGTTATCAAACAGGGGCCTTGTACCACATTATGATGCTAATATCTGATCCAGTATCCTGCTGTCATTTATGTTGGGCAATTACAGTCTACATGGAGTATGTTCATCTGAAGTACAGAAAATAGAAATGGGAAATATCTGTTAAGGTGTTGGTCCAAAAGTGAGTTGTTAGCGGTTTGTCAGAAGAAGGGAGAAAAAAAATTCGGTGCATCTTGGTTTGACACTTTCTAAAACCTTCTTTCATCTCCCTCTTCTCATCCTCCCAAAGACAACCCTCACATCAAAGTGCTTTGACTGCAAAAATTTGCAAACTTGAAATCCAATTCCATGATTTTCACATCTCCCTCTCCAAAAATCTCATCCAGATGACCCATGCTGTTTCCCAAGCACATGCAGCCCCCCCTTAAAGTAAAGGAATGCTGCAGATGTTCAGCAAATTTAGAGATTTGGATGAACCTGCACTTTTCTGTTCTTCTTCACAAGGTAGTGTCAACAGTACGGTCAATATTTATCGTTCAGTTTCAGCTATCCAAAGGCAGTCACAATATTTGCCCAACTTTTTAAAGTGACTGGAAATCTTTCAGTGCTACGTACTAAAGAGCTTATTTTGCTGGGCATGTGGCAGTTGAAGTATGTATAACTGCATTGCATATTGTCCAAGAGACTCACATGATCACCCTCATGTTAGACAAGTATTCAACTGAGGCTTCATCTGGGAGACAGAAAGCGTGTGTATGTGTGTGTGTGTGTGTGTGTGTCTGGGAGAGGGTGGGGTGGAATATTCATGCCATTGAAAAGACTCATGTTGTTACTTAACAACTACATTAACCTCCTGTCACAAGTCATGGCCTTGTGCTGACCCTGGCGAGCAAAGCAGCAACGGCTCTGAAGTACAAAACATGAAAGTGCGGTGAAGTAAGTAGCAGAGGAGGAGAAAAGATCAGCTCTTCATGGAAGTGGCTTCCAAACCTATTCAGACCGAACGCCAAACAATAGCTGCAGAGGGGCTGTGCATAGGCCATCTCCACCCAGTCGCTCACTCACTGTTGAAGGATTTTCATGGTGAGCCTTTCATAGCCAGCTGCAGACTGGCACGACCTTTAAACTGCGAGATTCCTTTCAATGCGAGGCACCCTGATAAAGCAAAGGGAAGAAGCCTGAGAGCATACAGACAGCAGCCTTTAGATCTCTTATTTCTCTCCTTATCCTATGCTTTGCAGTAGTTTGCACAAGAGACTGCATTCAGAGATGAGCCTGGAGGCTCATCCCACCTGCATTTCGAAAATTTGGGGAAGGGAAAAGCTTCACTTAACCAAAGATGCTTTTTCCTTTGTTTTTTGGTCCCTGGAGGCTTTTTGGTAGGCTTTTTGGATTTCCAAGGCCTGCTCTGCAATGTCAATATCAGGAAAAGGGCCAAGTGACCCCAATTTTAGGCGAGAAGGAAAGAGATGGGATCCAATTGGAGAGCAGAGCAAGGGTGAGAGTGCGACAGGGATTTGTTTTGCAGAGCAAGAACTTCTGCGAAAGTTCTGTGGGATCTGTAAAAAGGTACTTTAAAGGCAGGCTGAGCAAGGGCTGTGGAGAGAGAGTCAGTCGGTGGCATGATGAGAAATTTCTCTTGGGGAAGGGCTCTGGGGAGAAATACCAACTCACAGAAGCTCAGGCAACGTGCTTTTTTCATCCCCTTATTTTCTAACAGAGTAGCAACAAAAGTGATGATGCCGCAGGATTGACATTCCTGTTGAGGAATTATTCACGTGTTGGCTGATGACATATTTTGGTCGGCAGTCACCTTACTGCTCAAGGAACTGCTAACCCATCTGACCCGTGGCTCATTTACTCGTTTGCCATCTCCAGCAGATGTCAGGACAGGGCGTTTCAGAGGAATTTCCATAAAGAGCCTTTCTAAAATAACCTACTTCAAAAAGAGGCTCTTGGTGCGAGCAGAGATTGGCTTATGTCCTGAAGCTTGAGGTTTATGAAAATCGGTGTTTCTCTTTGATTTTCCAGTAGTAAATAATTATAGGTTTGACATCCTCAAGCTTTTAAGTATCATGAGTCAGGCACCCAACTATGAGACAATTCATAAAATTCTCACTAACCTAAAAATAATAAACACTGAGTTATTTTTGCTTTCTTCCTGGATTTGCATCCTTTAGGGTTACGGTTTTTTGGTTTTTCTTCTTTGGCTGTTTAAAGTGTACCCTTTATGAGGAAGGCTGAGGACTGTGTAGACGCACAGCAAATTCCAGGAGCGGGGTCGTTCAGTTCAAGAATCGCCACAAAATCCCGACAGCTAGCACAGGAGGTCTGGCACGAAATCCTACACAGTCACCTTGTGCCAGGCCAGGAAGTTCCCCAATGTATATAGTCATATATTCTCAAAGGGGCTGTATCTTTTGTTTGATCTCCAGGGGCCAGCATTAGACAGGCCTTCCCGTTTGACAACAGCCAGGCCAGGCCAGCTGTGCCACCGACCCCTCCCACTTCCCTCTGCGGATCCTGCATTCAGCTCAAGGCTGCTGGCCCAGCTCTCTGTTTACATGTTTCCAAATTCAAGGAGGAAAAGTGAATATCAAACAGCCCTGCGCTCTTTTGAAGTGGCTAAAGGATGCTATCAGGTCTGGGGGGGTGTGTTGTGCCTTTGAGGCTTGTTTGTCTTTCCCTGGTCCTTCTGTGCAGGCCTTTAACCAGCCGGTCGAATCTTCAAAGCCGCCCTAACCCCAGCGGTGCGGCTTCTTTGGAGCTGGCTCCATTACCAGGGCTAGGATGTTTTGCGTTGAACCACTTTTCTGTGTGGTTTTCGGACGTGGAAGTTTCTTTATTCTTTTGAAATAAATAATTGGACTGAAATTAATTACTGTCCGACAGGAAGAAAATAAGGGATTTGTTTTGGTTTTCAGGTGGGAGGTTTTGTCCCTCAGCAGTGAGCTTCCTTCTTGTATGTCAGCTGCAACGATTGCCATTTGGAGAGGTTTTTATCATACTCACACATTCGTAAGTGATTGTCTTAAAATGCATCCTACTCCTTTCCTCAGCTTTAGCACTTTAATTAACCAAAAGCTTGCTGCGGCTGTAGGGCTGGAGCCTCAAATTATTGTCACCTTCTGCCCTCTACGGGTAAGTGGTTGAAATTGCTACTTGAACGCCCTAAATCGTGCTGAAAGGAGAAACTGAAAGCACCTGGGATTTTCTGTGTTTGATTTTAGGACCATCTCACTTTGCCGAAAAAATATTTCCTTTTATAAATGAAAGAAGTGCATTTTCTAATTAGAAAATAGCGAGGAAAATAAAACTTTGAAACGCCAAATTCTTGAAATAGTTACAGTTTTAAATGTCTATATTAGAAAAACAACAATAAAAATATTTTCAAGTCATGACTAAGAGCTTTTTTCATCCAGGAGCTCATTCATAGAGCCTGTTTATAGGTTTTCCAAGAACCGGTCTAAAAGCAGCTCAGACATAGAATCATAGAATAATTTAGGTTGGAAAAGACCCTTAAGATCATCGAGTCCAACTGTCAACCTAACACTGCCAAGTCCACCACTAAACCATGTCCCTAAGTGCCACCTCTGCACGTCATTTAAATCTCTCCAGGGATGGTGACTCCACCACTTCTCTGGGCAGCCCGTTCCAGTGCACATAACACAAAGTTGTGCTCTGGCTCTGTGCAGCCAGCAAAAGGTTGAAATACCTAAACTTTGATTCCACGTACTGCTGTGTGGTGCTATCAGCAAAACAAAAAGAAAAAAGTTAGAATTACTTTTAAAAAATAGTCTGAAAACAAAATAATCAACATAGTCTCTCAAGAATAAAAAGAAAAACCACAAAAAATTTCTCGACTTTTTTCTAAGTTTCATTTTTCCCATTTGTTTTTCATTTTAAAAATATCAAAAATATCATTTCTGTTCATATGAATCATCTTAGGTGTTTTTGTTTTCTACACTGTGGCAGAACTGCTATTTTTGTTTGTAGGTCAATTTGTTGTGCCCTAAATGGAAAGCAGCAGAAATTTTGCATTCTTTTGTATTCTAGTCAGTGTATCCAGGTAACCATTAAAGGTGGCAGGGTTGAAGTTTTAGAAAGAGATAAGTAGTTTAATATCTGGGCTTTAATCTTATCGTGATCAGCCTTTTGGTTCTTGTGGCTGATAGGCCTGGTGAAGGCAAAGCTGGCTTTCGGCTCCCTTTGTGCTCTGACTTCTGGAGCTCGCCTGGTTTGTGGAGTAGCAGAAACCTGCCTTAGATCTGGCAACTCAGAATGACCCCCTGAAAGCCATTCTCAGCCCAAATGATCTATTTTCCTCACTTGCTGCGGCAGGACAAAACTTTTCATGCCCAGCCAAATCCCGCTGCTTTGGAAGTTGCATGTGAACATGGTTCCTTCATAGAAGGGGAATCACCCTCCTCGAGGAAATACCTCTTTGATGACTCCTCCTGTATTTGGCTCTTTAGAGCTAGCAGGGCAACATATATGGCCTGGAATACAGCCTGGGACAACAGGTCTCTGCCTTTGAGAAGACCTTTCTTCTTTGCTTGCCAGATGCCTTGGACACCTTTGCAAAGTTTATAGTACAGCAGCAGGGGGAATGCATCTTTCCTCTGCTAAAATCGGTTTCCACATCCCTTTCCTTCTGTATAAGGGCTTCCCCTGCTGTTAAAAATCTGCGTTGAGTACCGTTCAGATGATCTTCATGTAGGAACAATTCAAAAAGATTTAGAGACCTGGTGATTGCACAGGGTGTCGATGACAGGCATAGTCTGCAAGACTCAGATATTAAAATGTTCAGAAATCTTAATGAGATCGTTATGTTCTGGTATGCTTTGTTCTTAGATTTTGGTGTACGCTGCTTAGGACAAATGGTTGGAAGCAGCCTGAGATGGCCTGGCCAGTCTTCCCTGGACTGCATGGGCTGCTCTATAGTGAATCCCGCACAAAAAAAATCTGCAGATTGCTAGATTTTGTACTTGCCTAGCTCTAAAGAACGGGCAGAGATTAGACAGTAATCTTTAATTGGATGCCTTTTAAGGGTGCAAAAATCTTGTGTGAATTTTTTTTCCTTGTAAGTATTGTCTTATGCCAAAATATTCTCCTTCCCTATCTACTGTAATTTGTCATGAAATTGTTATCCTAGTCTTAGGGACATGGTGATAATTTCCATGACAACACAGAAAGATTCCAGAAACAAAGATTTCTGACTAAATATATGAAGGTTGTCGAAAAGCACAACTGCAAGAATTCTGCCTACCCATTGTAAGTAACAGACAGAAAAGTTACATGATCTCATCTTTTGAAACTGAAATTTTCTTAACACCATATTGGTTTACTTAGTGTTGGATTTTTTTAAATTGCATGAACAAGCATTTCTCCAAACAATAGCAATATGCCCTTAATATGCAGAACCACAAAGCCTAGCTGTGTGTCATACTCTTAAATTGGTCCTGATTCCATATAAAAATACACAGAACAAATACTGATGCTTTATGAAAAGATGGCTAGAAATAATTGAAACACTTCTAATCCAACAGTTTGATCCCAGTGTGAAACTGTGCTTAGATCTTGGCATGCAGTTTAAATCTCTCCATAGCAAGGTAAGTCTAATGCATCCCATTTGGGAATGTCCAAAATAAAGAGACTTTGACCCTGAGCTGTCATTTCCCCTGTTGGCTGACCTACCTTTGACGGAGTACCCAGTTGTCCTGACATAAAATGAGTTTCTCCCCATATTTATAGTAGTTTGTGGGGATTTTAACCATCCTCCTCTGTGGTATGAATACCAACGCTGTGTTTGATGCGTTCTGAGACAGGGATCAAGACAAACTCTGGCTTCAGCAGGTAGCAGCAGTCACCGTGCCTTACCAAGGGGTGGTATCAAGGTCAATCCCGTGCAAAGCAGTTATTCTTTACACTGTAGTGCCAGTGTTGGCTAAGGAGCTAACTTTTTGATAAATTTGTTTGTAGATTTAGAAAAGCTCTCACTGAAAGTGATCTTGATTATTCTCTGTGTCCTGCACCCACACATGACAGTGACTAACAGTTTCTAATTCACACTAATAGCTGCTCAGAGTGACATGGAAATGGTTGCTCTCTTATTGTGGTTCCTCTTCATATATCAACAAGCAATGCAAGCTAACGTGCCGTGCGTTGTTCCTCGGAGAGAATTGGCTGTTCCTACCTTTCTGCTGGCTTGATAAACGCTCCATTTGCATGGAAAATAATGCAAATAAGTTGTTGAATTTTTGCCTTACTTAATTGCAAAGCTGGTTGCTGTTCTGTGTAAACAAGCTGATGGTGCTTTGTTTGCTGACAGAAAAAAAAAAAAAAAGAATTAGGACAGTTTATATTTGGCAATGCTCATTTTTTTTTGTGGGTGGCTTATGGCCTAGTCCTAATGGAGACATTTGGTTTCTATTTATGCTCGAAAAGAGCAAGATTTTAGAAAAAAACCCTGAATCTTCTTGGTGTGAATGATTTGGTTCAGCTTTGATCCCTTGATTCTTCTTCTGTTACAGTAATAAAACCTGAAGCAGCAAGTGAAAACAGATGAATTGCATATTGGCATCCAGCAGCTTTGATTCTCTGTTTTCCAAAACTTTCTGTTGCTACTCATGTTGCTAAAAGGTTGTAAAATGCCCCAGTGCTGTATTGGTGAAATTTCATTTGTTTCACCTTTCTTTACAGAGATATAAATAATAATAAAAGGTGGAGGAAAGGGGACTTCTGCACGTTAGGTTTTTCTGTGTCAAGTCTTGCACCCTGAGAAGGTCCAGAAACCGCGTATCTTTGCATATGGCAGCATCCAGGGACACCGTCCTTCGGTCTACAACAAAGCAAAATAATAATGCTCAGGTTTGGGGCTTGAGAGGAAAAAGTATCTGAAAAGGGTTGGAGGCACGTGCTGCAATGTGTGAAGTACTGGCCTTTGCCAAGTAATGTCTGGTTCTCCTCAATCGGTTCCCAGCCTTTCCTCCTTTGCTCTCGTAGCATGCCTCGGGATGCTTTCCCGTCTTGCCTCTAATAACACTTTTCACAGAGTTTCTTCGGAGGTGTCTGCCACATTCCAGGGCATTATGCAATAAGAAACATAACTCATTTTCCCTGCAGCCTTTGGGTATGTGTGAGAATGCTGGCACCGAGTGTAAATTAATGAGATTCACATCTCCGGGTTATCCCAGCCACGTGCAGGGACGGCAACTGGGCATCCCTCTGCTGATCCGAATAGAAACTCCTCTGCAGTAGTTTTATAAAGAACCGAGTTTTTCCCTTGCCTGGGCGCTTTCACTCTTTGACAGCATTTGTCCTGATGAGTTTTGTGTGAAGGATATTTTTCTCCTAAACCCCAAGAACACTAAATTCACATCTAGATCTCTGGAAAAAACCTTTCAAGATCTTCAGCTCTCACTGAAGTGACATTAGGACTAAACGCACTATCCTTCCAGCCCCCTGGTGCAGCTAGCTCCCTGCCATGCTCTGTTTTCGTTCACATTTACCCAGTGATCCCTGAAGACACAGTAGTGTCTTGTGCGGGTACCTGAGCTGGCTGTAATACCAGCCCGCGCCCTGTCCCCACATTAAATGACAGTCCAAATTAGTCGGTCCTTTAAGCTTGCACCACCCAGGCTGTTGAGAGGGGAATTCAAGCTCAAGTGCTACACACAGTGGGCATGCAGCAGCTCAAGCTGTAATAGCTCATCAGCTGCTAATTCAGCAGGGCTGCTAGTGCGGTCTTTCAGTACAGCTAATCAAATCACGCTGTGTGTCCTGAGTGCTTCTTGATGGTGACTGCTCGTTTGCAAGCTAACAGTTGCTGTGAAAACAAGCATTTGAATTCTGGCAGTTCATGCAGGTGAGGTAACAGGTAGTGTCACTCTTTCACCCTTCAAGATGCTATCATCTTATCTGGCTAGGTAAATTTTAATGATAATGTGATTTGGGGGAAAAAGGAAATCCATCTTTTCTTAGGACAGACTCTTAAACTGCATCAGTTTCTCGGATTTTCAGTGATCCAGAGGGCATTGGCTTAGCCTCCTGACTCCTTTTCATTCCCTAATAGCTTGTGGTATTTTAGTGATAGGGAGCTGTGGGGAGCTACATAAGCCTTGTCATTCTGGGACAAAAATATTTTCACAAGAAGTGACCCCTGCCAAAGAATCGGTTCTCTTAAGTTGCAGACTTTGGCCTCAAAGTGTTGTGGAATGCCATGAGCTCTAAATGCAGGAGGAAAACATTATTTGCAGGCAGAGTTTTCACTTGATTGTATCAGTGGGGACGCCGTGTAGTATAAATAAATGAATTTCAAGAACAGACTGTATTTAGCTCTAATTAAAGAACGATTTCAAAATTTGCCAAATTAAGTAAATACTACCTTAGCTCTCTATCTGTTATAACCATGGACAAAGTAGACCATATGGAAGCTAAATTGTTTCCTGGAGACGCGTAAAAAGATTGTGTATTCTACATGTTATTTTACCACAGAAATTATGGATGAGCAAAATGTTACTTTTGCCCAAATTAAGGGCTCGAATGATGCTCTGCAGCTTGTGACAGCTTTCAGCGCTGGGTAGGAATTGTCACTCAGAGAGTGTAGTTATATAGCTCCCAGAAGCTGACTTTGCTCCTGATGTCTCAAACAAGAGAGACCCTTAACCATGGGGTGATTTGATAGGAAAAAAAATACTAATAAGATATAAACAAAATGGGCTCCAGTAGAATCATTTTGGTTGGAAAAGATCATCAGGTCCAACCATTAAGCACTGGTGCTGCCCTTGTGACAACGCATTGGTGCACCCTTGGCTGAGCGGTTTAGTGCCGCTGTGAGAGACACCGGGACTTTTGGGGGCCCAGTCTTGGACCATCTGTTGTTACGGGTGTTATTTGTCGCATTTGTGTTAATCAAAGAGGTAGAGGTAAGCCCTAAAATCTGTGGGCTAATGTGACTGTAAGACATCACAACGCGCTACCTACTTCAGGGGGAAATTCAATTAAAAGTTTGTAATCCTTTCATAAAAAGAATTAACAAAGCCTCTCATTGTGCCTTTGCAGTAGAAGTTCATGCTCTGTACAGCAAAGGCTGCTGCAAGAAGATCTCTCTCTTAACACGAGAGGAGAGAGTTCATCTCTCCACACTAGATATTTGCCAGGTACTTGCCACACCAGACAGTTGTCCAGAGTCTCCTTACAGGACCTTTTATACGAGGTTTTTATATGTATTGTATAAGGTTGATACAAGTGGTGTCTTCATATAAGGGAATAATAGGTTCTTCTCTGAGGCATAATTCATCTCGCCCTGGCAGAGATATTTCCAGATGTCTAGGATGAGACATAGCGTGCCCTTCACGTACTTGTTTCGCTTAGTTGTAGAGAGAAGTTGGAAAACTAGCCCTCAGATATTTATGTCTGCTCTGTAGACATCCAAAGTTAATGAGATTTATCTAGGCTGTGTACTCCTCAGGGATGTCAACAGATAATCCGTCTGTCCAACTCTTTACCTGTTTACGAATACAAAACGTTCTCTTGCTGCGGATTTTCTTTAATGCAAACAAATAATTTCGATCAACTGTTACAGTCTTAGAAATAATTTAGGGAACTTTAATTATTTATACATGGTTGTAGTGCCATCCAAAAATATGCTAGAAAAAGACAAAGGAGACAATCTGAGGAATTCAGCAAGAAAATGTCGTGTGGGATTCCTGAGTTTAATTACTTTGCTTGTATTTTTCCTGTAATTTATGGCGCCCTGTACAAGCATTAATCATTCTGCGATGTTCCAGCAGACTGACAGAATACATATCAAAACCCAACCAGCTTTCAGAATATGTGCACTTTCTCCCTCCCCGTGCCTCCCTTTCTTTCCATGTTATTTCCTCCAAATTAGAAAGCCTAATGCAAACTCTGAGCTGAGGATTGAGACTTTTCACAGTCGGTCATGTCTCCTGCCTTCCTTTGGTTTGTGAAGTGCTTAGTACTCCTTAGTACCATTAGCCCTACGCAGATTTGGTAGATAGATTTTGTGAAAGTCTTTATTGAAAGGTGAGGAAACAAAGGTTTTTGAAGGAAATGTACCATCACTAGCTCTGAAACCTTCCAGTGTCAGGTTCTAAACCAAGAGTTTTATCCAATACTGTTTGTTTCCCTTGCTGTCTGCAGCGGGACTATTTTATTGGAAGTGTCGTGTGCTTCATCTCACCAGTTTATGGGTGATCTGCTAGGTGTTATGGCTGACAACTGCAGATAAGGAGGGTCACCTTCCAAGGCCTTCAGAGAGCGGTTAATTAGGTGCCGAGTGCCGAGGGCTGCAGTTTAGGGGCAATTTCTGTCCTGTAGAATAACAGAACTGTTAGTGTGGAAGTATAGGAGCGGTCCCTGAACGGTCCATGCCATACACACCTGATTGACCTGGCCCGAGGTGAGAGGAGCAATGAGGTCCCAACGCCCACACGCATTAGGCGCACACCCCCTGACGTATTCCAGCACGGGTTATTCAGCTCAGAGCAGAAGATAAATATGGTAAATGAGTGGTTTGCGAGTAAATCGGGCTGAACAGAGCCCAGCTTCCTGCACTAGGATGTACAAAACCACCGTGGGCAACCTTGATGATGGAAAGCCGGGATATCAAAATAAATCTCTTGTAAGTTCGGAAGCAAGCAGGATCGCACCGTTTGTAAGCAGGGACATCTTTGGTTGGTTACCAGTAGGTGTCATTGCAGGTTTGCGGACAGTGGGAACTCACTGGGGTCCCAGCACTTGTGACATGCACCCAGGCCATGACCATGTTTCTTGGATAGGCAGGCACTAAGGGAAACCTCTGCATCATCCCGACTTTATGCTGCAGCTTGGGGGTGGTGCAGAAGAAAATCCTGGTTTATTCATCATCTATCGTTTTGAGTTGAAATGTCTCTGTTTAGGATCAGTCATCCTTATTACAACCATTTCTTTTTAGCCGTAGTGACCAGCTCCTCTTTTCTGTGCGTTTAAAACCCTTGCAGTCAACCTGCCCAGGATGGAAGACTTTAATATTGAAGTGAAGAATGCTGTGGGGATGAATGTGGTGCAACAGTTCAGCATAAAAGATTAGGATATGCCCTTCTGTCTCTACTTTAGGACTTGCTCCTTCCAAGAAGAAAGAAAGTCTCTCAAGCCTTGTTCTCCTGCCTTGCACGTTGTGTCGTTGATCTATCTTGAGATATGAGATACTTGAGTGAGAAGTGCTGATAAACAATAGTGGTGGAATTTGCACTGTATTGCAAAGGTAGAAAGCGGAGCAAAATGGCCAAGATTTTTTATTTGTGTCCTTTGCCAACATTTCACTGTATTCTGTGACAGAGATTGTTGGAGAAGGGTACTTAAATTTTGGCTTGGTATGTGCCAGGTCACTGGAAGGAACCTCCTTGGACACTTCCAACTATTGCAAAGCTGCCTCGTACAGAGGCGCAAACCTCCCCTTAAAACCAGTTCCCCTCTGGAAGGCTCTTCCAGATCTCCACTTGCTCCCATGAACAGAAAACAGCTTCTAATTCCCAGACTACTGGGAATTCATGGCCACTTTCTTCAGTAATTCCTACTCAATGTTGTTCCTTAGCTAACAAATTTTTCTTCACCACTGTAATGGGTGTGTAGCAAGCAACTTTGTCCTTTCTCAGTATGCATTCCACAAGCCCAAATAGGGCATCTTTGTGAAGGTCTGCCTCTACCCTGAAAATGCAGTTTTGCCAAGATTCCCAAGTCACTACTGACGGAGCAAATCTCAGATTTCAAAGACGTCCAGACGAATTTGACAGTCTAGAGACTTGATCTCGAAAAACGATCTTTTTGTTGTTGATGCACTGTTCTTTGGATGGATCAATTTTCTAACTCCGTTTCCAGGTGACTCCAGAAATGTTTGTGTCAACACGATGGAGAGAAGCAGCCTGAGGGGCAAGAACAAGAAGATGGAGGCTCCAGTGGGGACACAGGAACTCTGCATGTAGCCCTACCGCCAAACATCTGATCACATCTGAGCTAATATTTCCATGTGCGACGTGCCACGTGGACACAAAACCACATTTGTAGCCTCTCCAGGATCTTTGGAGATCAGAGATATAAAAATATAAACACAGCTTCAGCCTCCTCTGGTATGACAGGTTTCCTGCCCTCAGTAATTCCTCTGCCTATAACGAATACAGGTGGCCAGGGCTGTGTGCAGTCTCAGACAGCTGTGCCCAGTGCCATTCCCGCACCCAGCCTTTGCTGTAATTATTTTGCCCGACACATCTTCAGATCCCATTTCCTCTTCCATAGCTGCAACACACTGATATCCACACACACTACTGTAATACACCTCGGCCTTTCTCTTCCTGTGTTGCTTCTGACTGATGAGAGGAGAAATTATTTTTCTCGGTCCTTAGGCGTTTGCTCTTGCATCCTATAACTATGATTCAATTCCCCAGAGGAATGTCATTCTTCCTGTAGGGCACTCTGATCCTCCTGTATCTTGAGGGCGCCTCCCACCTTTACAGCATCAGCGAGTTTTACTCGCATGCTCTGACAGTTCGTGCCAAGGTCATTCATAAAAATATTTAACAAGATTTGTTCCAAGTTGGATTCTTCAGAAATTCTAGTATTTGGCCCATACCAGTCCAAACCTTTTTGGTCCATTCTGTCATCATTTCTCTTTTAAATAGCTTCCTATCTACGGCAAAATCCTTATATCTCATTTTCTGTTGTTTAACTACTAATTTCCCAGCTGTTATTTTGCCAAATTCTACAGTGATATCCATACAGCCTAGATCAATTATATGTCCAGGGACATCGGGTGAACAGCCACCCTCTTTCATTAAATCCTCAGATGCTTATTTGGATGCCTGTGTGGGGGCAGCTAAAGCACATAGTTTGGGACTTCAGTAGTGGAAAATATGTTGGCCCTCAAGTCTGATCTAAAACATACCCCTCCACACAGCCCTTCTGTCACTCAGAAGTGGTACAATATAAAACCGTGTTTTCAGTGTCACATAACTGCCTCCACAGACTATGCAGGGAGAGTGTTAAAGAAGCGAGGTACAAATGAAGAGCTGAGAGTAATAATTTATTTTATAATATATTAACTGGCTAAGGAGAATGCAAAAATAAATTGCTGTTCCTTTAAAGCCTAATCTAGCCTAGCCTAGCAATTCCCAGACTTGTGGGGTCATAGGGTGCTGTTAGCCATAAAGGAATGACTGCAGATTGCCATGCACCTGCCTGGCATTTTCAGTTGAAAATTTGAAAAAGACGATGTGGTTCTGCAGGGCAACTGCAGGTCTTTTATCATGCTTTGTAAACCATCAGCGATCAGGGAACCACAGCTACAGTGCTAGACAATGTTCAAGCTCCTTTTCTGTGCTTCTTAGAATTGAGGTTAAAGTATCTTCGTCAAAAGAGGCTAGAATTTCAAGGCAAAAAAGTTATTTGAGAAGCTGATCTGCTAAAATCAAATGAAAAATCTCATGCATACAGAAATACTAGTAACAGAAAAACAGGTTCACAGGTGGCAAGGCTCTTTTTTTGCTCTACATTTGCTTGAAAATGTGCTGGTACTAAATTAATGTTTCCTTTTTAGAATTTTTGGACTTCATAAAACTCACACAACGCGCCTAGGCTGAGTGCCTCCTTATAGTTCATTTTCCTGCTCTTTACCTTACAGGTCGTGATGGCGTCTTTATCGGGGCATCTGGACTTGCTGGAGCATTGAAAGGTAAATGGCACATTCGATAGTCAGAAGAGCACACAAAGATCTTGATGCTTATGTAGCTGCCATCAGCATTAGAAACAACAGTAAAGCATTGGGAGGGAAACACGCTAAAAAAGGAACATAACCATAAACCTGAATTTAAATAGGATGACCTCAATTTTCCATGACTGGTTTCCTCAATATCTGTTTAATTGCTTTTATGCCCTGCTAAATAACTGGACGAGAGAGTCCTGTTTATTTTTATTTTTATGCTCTTTCTTAGGCCTGGATTTCTGGGCGTGCGCCGCAGCGGCATAGCTACTGCCACCCCTGATGTGATGATAAACGAGCACGCTTTGGTGAGCTTAGATGTTTACAGAACACTGTGTCTGTCACATCTCCAATTCACAGCACAGTAAGTGTGCAGCGATTGTAAAGGCTGCTCATGCCATAGAGCATTTATTAAACACTGCTTGAACTTTAAAGGCAGGGAGATGATACTGCTGATGAATTTAGGCTTTGTTTTGCTCACTGAATTCTTGTGGTACGATTATTTACTTTTTTGTGCTATTCAAAAGCAGTGGGGAGCTAATGATTCTTCTCTGTATTTCTCCAGTGATGTTGAGCAGTGCTGTATGATTATACGGGTTGTGCTTTGTTAATTTTGACCACTTAGGAAAAAAAAAAAAAATCACATTGCATTGTTTCTGCGCCGAGTGGGTGAGCACACGAGCATTTCCAGAACAAATACCCAGCTGTGTAACTCCAAGGGCATGTCCACATCACACAATAGAGTGTGGGGCAGCGAGTCCTCAGTTAATGCCGACCAAACCAGCTCCAAAACTGGAAGCAGCAGGGCTGTGTTAGCATAGTGCTACATTTTTGCAGTTAAGCAGGGATTATTAGCTAGAATGCAGGTTTGTGCTAACAGAGCTATGCTGCTTTCAGGTCGGGGTCTGGCAGGGCTGTGGAGGCGATTGCTGTGCTATCTGGATGCACCAGCATGGCCAGTGGTAGCTCATGACCTCCTGTACCATGCCAGAAGGTACTGGTGCATCTATAAATAATCTATTAGGTTATTGCTGTAATATCATGTTCATTTTATGATAGTCCAGTAGCCCACAGGCGGATCAGGACTCCCACATGCGTTGTAGTAGCGTGGTGCTGCACAACAGGGTAATTAATATCCTAAAGACATCAATTCTAGTCACTAGGAACTCTTGTGCCAGGGTGAACCTCACTGGGCTATTCCTGGAAAGTCAATGCAAAATATGCAGGAGGAGTTTAAAGCAAATCAGAGGGCCACTAAACATCCAGAGCTTTTGTTTACACAACTCTCCAAACTTTTTTGGTGGGACTTAATGGAGGCAACCAGGGGACACAAAGGCTATCTCTGCAAAGCTTTCTCTGCAATTGCAGAGGTAACCTGGGCTTTGAAAAGATGGCTGCCCTACTTTGCCTGTGTACGGGTAACTACCTTCCTAGCCTCAGAAATAGTTTTTGCTCTGGGTGATTTTTAGGCTGGGTTGAATCTTCGGCTAATAAAAACTGACAGCTGGATTTCTTTTGATCCACGAGACTCTCGTGGTGCTATGGCAATTTACACCACTTGAAAATGTGTCTTAGGCACATGTGAAAAAAAAAAAATTAAAAAAAAAATCCCAGCTGCTTGGTGTGGAGCCTGCACAGAGCATTTGCAACAGGAAACCCTGTGTCAAAACAGTTATGTTCCAGATCTGTCCCTTGGAGACTATTCACAAGGTGAAGAGGAGGCAGGCTGCCAAGCCTGACCTTGTTTTAATTCAGCTCCCTGTGAGCCATCAATCTGGGTTTCTGCTTCTGGGATTCACTTTCCTTAGAAACAGTTGTTCATGCCTAGGTTTACCCTAGCGACAGAGCTCTTGTAGCTTTTATTTGTAATTAGAGAGCAAAGTTTAATCCCCACTTCCTGCTCTATTAATAACAAACCATCAGCTCTTCTCCACCCAAGGGAGCAGCAAGAGAATATTGAAATCAGTATGACACCTGGCTTACAGACAGCAGTTTTAATCAATAGAGCTCAAAACACTTCATGAAGGAAGGAAATATCATTTTATCGGCACCGAAGCATAGGGGTGGGACAGCCTGAGCAACACCCTGCAGTGTTTGTGGTCCCCCATTACGTGCTGTGCTCACAGAAAAACACGCCCGAGAGACCGGGAGTGTGAAGAAGATATGGGACTAGAGGAACAGCTAGTGTCCCACAAAGGACATTCCAAAATACACATAGTAACATGAAAAAAAAAGACTTAAATTGGGATCTTTCAGTTCAGTTCGAAGGCTGCAACTGCCTGCTGAAAACGTAGGTCTGACCTAGGGAATTTGCACGAGGCCCGTTTTAGAAAGAAAATGTTTGGAGCTGTGGGCAGGAGTTTGACCTTTTCCTGAATCATAAGAAATTGTTTTCATGTAGAACTTCTAAAAGGAGTTCTAGAGTCCTCCTCTTTGGAGGAGCCCGCATCTTTATCCTGAAAACATTAGAACCCATGTTTGCCCGATAGGCTTAAAATAGGATTTGTACCTGTCAGCCCACAGAAGTGCTTGCTGACCAGCTTTTCTGGCTGTATCATTCACCACTCAAAATCTACTGTTAGCAGCTCTGTTATTTAAATCTTTCTGAATCCTGGTGACAAACTGGCCTGAGGATTTCCTGCCATGAAAGGAGTTTGTTTTTTTCATGCGGCTTAGGGGCGAGTGGTGTTGAGCAAGAGGATTTGTCAGCTGATTCCCTTCAGACATTTGTTATCATTTGGTGGGAAGATGCAGAATTTAGTATTCTCAGCAGCAGGCTGATCTACCAAATCTCTTTGTGTTACTGCCACCATTTGGGGAGCGGGGTGTCCTTATCTTTGCTACTTGGGAGGAATGTATTTGGCATAAATTATAGGGTTTACTGCACTGATGGGTAAGCACCCAGTGCACACAAGGGGCTGCAGAGACGACCCGTGGGGGAGATGACCATGAAGTGCCCTCTGCCTGTCACCTGCAGCTCCAACATCTGTCCAACATGTCAAAACATCAGCCCGCCAAAGGAGCACGTGGTGCCCTTGCTCAGATGTATTTAAGAAGGAGAAGCAAGGAATTGGGGTGGACTGAGTGTAACCCAGGGTGAAAACAGGGAGGTTGAGACTTGTGTTTGGCTTAAGGAGGAGGCCTAATGAAATGTGTTTACTTAAGTGTTTGTGTAATTGTTTATGTTTCCTGTTTTCCTTAATCCCTCTATCAGTGATTAGAATTTTATGTTAATTGGCAAGAAATTAAATAAGTAAAAATTCCCCAAATGGAAACCTTTGCCCATGGCAGAGGAAGTGAAAGCTACAAGGGAAACAGACAACTGTGGTGCACTGATCTGTAGAAACATATTTTGATATCGTGCTAGTTACGAATGAGTGATTACTTGGTCCTTGTAGGAAGGGCTGCAAACGAAATCAAACCAGGCCAGTCCCTCTCTTTGTGTAAGAAGTGATCTGAGATCAGGTTGGTCCAAATGATCAAATTCATTTGAAATCTGATGAGTTTTTAAATGGAAGTTTGCCGCATCGGGCAGAGCCCTTTGGTGCACGAAACAGATCTGGTAGCACAGGAAAAGATCCGCGCGGGCAGGAAAAATAAATCGAGGAAGCTGTATCCCCAAAGGAGTCCCACCTCCTGAATTTGCAGGGTGCAGGGAGGACTGAAGCTGCACTTTGTGCCTGGGCAGCGATACTGTGAGAAACTCAAGGCGCATTTTGCAATGTGGCGTGGGAACTGTGCCCAGAGCAGGAGCACGCACACATGGGAGAAGCGGAGGCAGCCTGGGGCAGGAAGTGCTTAAAGTCACACACGCTTTGCCATGGCTCCACCACAGCCCTTCCAGTGGGGCTGAAGCTGCTGGAGAAACCATCCTTTTTATTTCTCTGGGTGTCTGTGCGTTTCTCTGGGTTTACTAGCTCGCCACTCCACGCTCCCCCTCTTTTCTTCCCATCTCTCCCACACTTTGACCTCACACCATGAAACTGTCAGAGTGAGGAAACAGTTTGAGCTGAAACATTCATTCCACATTACGTGATTTCAGATTAAAGGCAGGAAACACTTAACCCTTTGACAGCCTTCTCCCCTCATCCCGTGAAGCCTCGGGTTTAAAGCTCCTTGTAATTCATGTGTAAATAGGTGGTGAGCACTGACGATTTGTAGATGTATAGTCGTGCCTTCCCAGTAACCACAGCATAGGGGTGTGGCTGGGCTTTGCAAACTGAACGTATTCTCTCAGCCCTAGTCATGATTCTTGGTTCTTCCAGTGTTGAGACATATTTGCGGTGTGGGGAAAATGTGCATTGCCAAACGTGTAGAGAGATGGACCTTTGGCTCCATTTGTTTTGCTTCATTCCCCAGTGTGAGGTTCGTAAGTGCAAATGGCTAAAATTAAAAATATAAAAATAGATAAAATGAGGAATCTCGATGGTTAGCATTCAGGATTTAGAAACAAAACTTCTTGATTTCTTTAAAGCTGCGTAATAAATAACACTAGCAGGACAGCACTTACATATAAAATGTATTATTTTGCAGTCCTGACACAAATATGTATTCTGGGCTTTAAAAGCTGCTCTTTTGGCAGATTACGGCTCTCCTGAGAGCCAGTTACTGCTCTCCAGTACAGACTGATGAACACTAGTCAGATATATTTGGTATTTGGTACTAGCTCTTGGACTCTGGACTTCATAGGTGGTCTTGGCAGCTAAAAAAGGTGGATAAGAATGGCAACCCAAACCCTCCGTTCATTGCTGGAGCTGTACCAGCATCTACACTGAGACCAGCAATACTACTGTAGTCCTTTAGGAAAAGAAGTGACCTTGACATAAGCATAATGTAACCGCACGGGCTGGAATGTGACAAAGATGAGGGATTTTCACCACTGCCCTGAAAGGACGTAGATGGGAAATGCCAACGGCTCTCCAAGGCCCGGATTCTGGTGTCCCATTTCAGCAGAGCACCTCCAGACGTGTCGTTCACAGAAATGTCATTTTGGTTGTGCCTCAGAAAACCCATGGTTTCCCAGTATCCCCTGCTTGTGCCCTTGGGAAGTTCTTCTCACCAATGTTGACCTCCCCCACCATCCCCAAATGGAGGGACTGGAGCACAAATCGTTGAGCCAGAAATGCCATCGCCACTTTCTCTATGTTCAGCACTGCCACCAGCCTGTCACCTTTTTCAGTGTTTGAGGGAGAGTCCATCTGTCTTGGTGAAAATCAACTGCACACACGAGTTTAATTTAAAGATTTTATGCTTCTTTTTCATTCCCCTGTCCCACTGCTCCTTACTGACGGTCACAGAACTGCTGAGGTGTACGACAGTGTACCCTGTTCTGCTACTTAAATAAGGAGGAGTCTTGTTCATTTGAAATCATAAACACCTTTGAGCATGAGTACGAGTTGTACTCCCCCCCAAAATGTAAAGCCAGCTCAGACACCCATGATCTTCATCAAAAATAGGGAGGCAAGAGAACAGGCTGTCGCACTTCGGTGTGATATTCCAAAGTTGTCTTGCTTTTTCATCACGGCATAGGAAAATATTGGGAGTTTTGAAGTGAAATACAATGCAGAACACTGTGAAGAATGGCGGCTCCTGCAAGCATCTTGAAACCTGGATCATAGTTGAAAAATGACATAATTCACCTCTCTTTGTGAGAGTTCAAAGGCTGCATCAGAAAAAGCTCAACCCCTGGTTATCTGGTGAGCTTTCTAACCAGCAGAGAAGGTACAGTGTGTCTCCAGATTCAGCGAACAAAAGTAGTATCTTTTCAAAATGACCAGTTACTGATTGCTAGCATCCTGCGTTGTTGCCCAGAAAGAAAAAACCCCTTATCCTTAGGAACAGTCTCCACAATCATCCATAATAACAGCACAAGGCATGCATAGTTTCACCCATCATATTTAGAAAATGTGCAGCTTCCCCTTGACCCGCTACAGAGGAGACAGTAAGTGTCTGTGTGATGAGATCCAGAGGCTGTGTCTTGAAACCCATTTGGATAAAAAGGAAAATGTAAAAAATGTATCTTCTAAAGAAGAGAAGATTGGTATGACAGCTCCTGAATGAATTGGATCCTAGGGTTTACAGAGCCTATCAACTCATCCCTCTGCTTCATATTTGGTGTTTTTTCCATCTGTAGGAACCCGTGCTGAAACACTATCATTTAGGATAAACTTTGTCCACTTCGTGAGAGATAAAATTATTGTCACCAAAGGAGGCTGACAGATGAAGGGAGACTAGAACTGGATTTGCTGCTTTGCTCTCCATTTGTCTGTTTATTGCAAAATCTTCAATAATGGGTAAAAATCTTAACAGAGCAGAAAATCACCAGCTGTTGTGAGATCACCTACCACTTGCACAGCTGCTTAGAGAAGAGAACTTGCTTGATTAAACCAGAGAGACTTCAGAGAAGAGCAGCAAAACTTTACAAGAGCTAAGCAGGTTTAAGTAAGCGATGTAATGGAACACAAATGAGCTCAACAGTGTAGGCACAAAACAAGGGAAGGAAATATTGGCCCAGGCCAGTGAGAGCAGCTGGGGAGAAACAGCCTGAATTCGAAGGTTTGTCTAAATGCAGAGTTGTACTGACTTCACTTAGATGTGCTTTAAAATGCTTTAGGTAAATAAGGTCAAAAGGCTAAGCAGACACTTCTTTTGCTGTAAACCATGTTTGGGGTTAAAATATTTGGAAAGAAATTTTAAACTGAACAGCAAAAAATAAATTTCTAAGCCTAAGGAAGAACAATTGCAGAAGTTTTTGCTTGCTAAATTAAACGAGAACAAAGGCGTGAATGGAGAGAGACAAGGAAGGGCAGAGCCAGTGAGAACAGGCGTGAAAAATTATCAGAGGAAGAGCCTTGCTTTGTCTCCAGAGGTGACAGATTGGATTGCCTTTTCTAGCACCATCGTCCCTGCTTTTGAGGTTTTTAGAGTGAAACTGGAGATCTTTTTTTTTAACTTTTAATTGCATGGCTTTCCTGGGCTAGCCCCGAAGGAGACAGGGACAGTTCATAAGAACTCTGAAAATACACGAATGACTAAATACTAGCAAATATGTCATTATGTTCTGCTGCTTCAGGGTCATGTGCTGGCTCTGCAAACATAGCTGCAGCTTTAGTCAGTGTGATTTTGACCCAAAGTCTTCTAGCTTGCCAGTGGGCAAAGGGAAATCCAGCAGTAACTATAAGCTGGCAGCCTTCCCGTTGGCCTTGCAAAGCGATTAGACAATTGTTTTCTGGTGCAGACTAAGTTTCTTTTGATGTCTCAGAAAGTTACTCTTTCCTCTTCATTTGTACACCTGACATCAGTCCTGTGAGTAGCCAGGTACCCTGGGTACAAATATTTCTGCCTGAGCTGTTCCTTGGAATCAAGATCTGAACCCTCCGTGTTGTTCCTGCATTTCCAGTGTAAACGTGGGGTCCAAACAACTCTGAGTTTAAGGAAGCCGGAATCAAGATCTGAATGCAGATGCTAAGATTTAAGCCATCCCTACCACAAATGCGGGCAATTCCTTTATCTCTCATCGGCGATGCTCTCCTGTGGATGCTCACGTGCGTGGCCATTATCTGTCCATATCCTTCCTTCTGCTTACGGACACAGTAACCTCGATTAAGAGAACTGGCCAAGAACATCAAGCAAGTCACAGGAAAAGTTAAAAATGGAGCCTGATTTTCCCATCTCCCAAGTCACACTCTATTTCCATGGGGAATCACTGGAAACGTGTGAGAAATGCAAGTGACAGAAACACTGCAGAAAATAACCATTTACAAATATCTTCAATAACTCATAAGCCAGTCTTGGTATTACTATAATTGTGCACGGTGCCAGCATGTCAGTAATACTTTGCTCAGCCAGTTCCTAGCATAGCTTGTAATTTAAGTAACTTTTTCCAACTTTTAATTACATTCTTGTGTAATACGGCTCACTCTGCTTTGTGCATACCTTGAGGGAGGTGGTATGGTCTGGTAGTTGTTGTAAAGAGTTGGGAATTAATTATAAAGGACACAGTTTTTGAGTTCCTCTCGAGTACTTGCTCAGCTGTGTAACCTTGGGGCAAATCACTCAACTGCTTTGTGCCCAAGTAAACCCAGCTGTAAACCATCTTGAAAACCAGATGGTGCACAAATTTAGACTGCTCAGGAGAATGAGGAGGGAGGGGAAAAAAAATGTGAATTCTACAGCTTGTTGCTGTTGGTATTGCTTCCAATGGAGTTATCTGGATTTAACCGATGTAACTGAGCAGAGAATTTGCCTTGATATCCAAAATAAAGCCTCACCCTCAAATCTTTTTTTTCCCTTTCCTCTCTTGACTTTGTGTCAAGCACCTTCTCTCTAGAGGCCTAATTTTAAACCTTCAGTAGAATACATGTTTTTCCCTGGCAGCCTGAAGATTCTAATTCAGGATCAGGTTCTACATGACTAATCTTTGATATTTTACATGATTATTTTTAGGCACTTAATTCTATAGCATTCTTTTCTCTCTGCTTTTCGTGCTCCCATTCTCCTTCCTCAGCCTTGCTTAGCTTCAGTGGCAGAGTGGTGTGTTCTGGTGCTTAAGTACTGCGCCGCTAATAGAAATGCTGAGCTCTATTGTCTTCTGTAGATGGTATGTCCTGGCTTAAAACCAGTATCAAAGCTATTACAGGATTTGTATTGCTGGTCAATGAACAAAGGAAATACTATAGTTGAGTTTCTGTAGCACAATAAATGTTTGCCACATGTTAGTATTTAGGAGAAGACTTAAATGTTTCAATATTTTTTGGCCTGAGCTAAAATGTAGACTTTTTTCTTCCCCACTAGTGCCACAGGAATGTGGGAATACTTACTTATGCACGAGTACAAATGTAGGAATACTTGTGTATACTTCCCAAGCAGGGTATATTAGGTTATAAGAAGCTAAAACCCCAAATTTTAAGTCTAGTATACATAAGGAACATTTAAAGCTGTGAGATGTAAAGGAGCCATTTTATACACGACTCAGGAAAGACCTTGCATGTTTTTATTAGTCATTATTGAAAATAAAACATTGACAGGTTTGAAATTTGTTGAACTTTCTTCCCAAGTAAGGAAGGATTAGAGCTGAAAGAGTAAGTCACAAATTTAACAAGCTAGAGCACCTAATTCTCTTAGGGTCTTATGAAAACAAACATTGTCAGGAAATTGTCTTCAGCAAATTTAGCCCTTATTTTACAGTACTGGGATGGTAAAATATTTAATTCCTATTAGAAATTGGTGAAAGTTTTTCCAATGTAAACAACTTTCAGTTTGTGTGTCTCGCAAACCGTTTGCTCTGTTTCATATCATCGAATCCTTAGATTCGATGTCTGAGCTATCCTGTTAGTAACTTAAAATATTGAAATTCTGTGCTAATAAGCACCGTACCAAAGTGTCTGCAATGAATAATGACACTGCTCAAACATCAAATTGTTAATTAACCATAAGCTGAAGTAGAAATCCTCTGATATTGTTTGAGTCCTTGTTTGGATGATCTAACTTTCTTTTCCCCTCCTACTACCACTTGAAACTCATTTTTAGAAAGTGCAGTTCTTCTGTGTAAATAAAAGAATTTTAAATTAATCGGAAGACAAGACATTCTCAGATGAGCAGTTGTGGAAAACAATAAATAAAACAGAAAGTGAGCTGTAGATAGAGCAAATCCAGGTGATAAGGAAAAACATTACTAGAGTTGTTTAATACAGGGACAAGAAAAATAAAAAATACATTTTCAAGCCCTGAGCTATATAAATACTCATCAGATTCCATTTACATTTTTGCTGCTCATAATGAGTAAAAAGCTGAAACTGCAGCTGGGAGTATTTTTCTATATCCACCAAACCAGGGGTTTCCTTTCTGTGTTCCTGACTGTAAACCATTGAGCTTTACTTCATTTCTTGGTCCTGTGAATTGCTCATAGGGTCTGTTTAAAGAAAAGATTGTTGCATCATGGCTTTTACATGGTCCAACCCAGCTTCTCTCCACTCTCACTGAGAGCAGGCTGATGGATGCTTCATGTTGTTGTTCTTGCTACCATAAAACGGGCCAGCTCACAGGATACAGCTTCAAATCCCTTTGTACATGCTGGGACACAATGCAGTGAGGTGCTGCCAGTGAAATATGTGTTGATTGACTGCTGATTTGGATGCACTCCAAGGTATTGAGCAAAGTCTGGTCTTAAGGCAAATAACAAAATGATGAATTCCCAAAGCCAGAAATTTCAGGCATCATAAAACCTTATCTTCTTAAAAAAAAAAAAAATCCAACGCATTAAATATACTTTATGTGAAGGCCTTGTTTCTTTAAAACAGTGTCTTGAACTTGAAATGTAACTAGTTTGGAAAAACAAAAAGTTAAATACTTTTAGGTCACCTCCTTGCTCTTGATTAATACAGTCCATTTTTTTGCAGGTTTTAAACCACGCTAATCGATTCATCACTCTCTCATTGCATATAGGAAACCTACAGAAAAATGAGAAGGATGCCATGGGGAAACAGACTACAAGATGCTGCTACAAGTATGTATTTTGCCCATATAATCACTTTCAGCAACAGTCAATATGCGTTTAAAGAAAAATAACCTGAAAAAATAGTGATTAAAAAAAAAAATCTTCCTGTAAAGAGACACTACAAGGTGGTAAGCTCACATATGATCAAATCTCTCCTGAAGTTGCTAAGAACACTTTCTAAATGGCAATTTAAAAGCTTTCAATTACTACTTTTCACTATTTATGCTCTTCATTTACGTGGTTTACCTTTATTTTCCAGTCTTGTGACTAAGCAAATCTGGTAAATTTTGCTTGCTCAGTATAGCTCACGTCACTCTCCTTGTGTCTTGCTGTAGCTTATTGCCTGTGTTTGGGAATACAGCCATCCCCAAGAGAAGTCACTTCTTTTAAAAGTAGGATTTAATTATTTTTATTAATAAAAATCTGCATTTTAAGCCTGAACTATTTGCCTGTGTCCCTTTCAAAAAAGAAATAATTTGGGACAATCTATTTTTTAAATCACAATTTCTAAATTCTTGCCCCAAAGAGCAAATTCTGTAAGTTCCTTTGCTGAATGAGCATGGGATTTTTAAGGAAGATATAAAGACAAAATGAAAAAGCCTCTCACACAACCTGAATTGCAGCTGATGCCCCTTATTACCAGCTTTTTTTTTTTTTTTTTCCTTTTTTTCAGGCCTGTGGAAAACAATTTCTGTTGGCTACATCAAAGCGTAGTGGCAGATTTCCCTTTGGAAGTGAGGGCCTGTTTCAAACGTCTCTTTAAGTCCTGCATATTTGGAGACTTGGGTCGGACAAGGTGGAGGCCTCTTCGTTTCTCTCCGTTGCAGCTCCCAATCATCCTGCTGACCTCCTGACAAAGCTGCTGGAAGGCTTCGTGCACTCCCTCACAGTTCTCCCGGGCTGAGACTTCGTAGTAAGTACCTCCCAGTTCACTGGCCAGCTGGAGTCCTTCCTTGGAGGACACCTGCCTGGCTCGCAGAAGGTCTCCTTTGTTCGCCATCAGAAGCAGGGGAATGTTAGCATTCGGGTGAATCTTCCGGATGTGCTGGTGCAGGGGACGGATGACTCGGTAGCTCTCATAGTCTGTGATGGAGTAAACAAAAACGAAGCCATCTGCCCAGTAGATTGAACGGTTTATCTGCTCTTGGCAGCAGATGCTGTCAGTGTCATCCTGCCGTCAAAACCAAGAGGTGTGAGATTAGAAAACTGAGAATAGGGAGCAGACAGAGCAAACAGTCATACAGCACTGTTAGCTGCTCAGCGCTTTGGTCTAACGCGTGGCTGTTTCTCAGCGTACAGGGAGAAACCTCTCTGGCTGCCGGGGAATGTACCAGGGACGGGAGAAATTTCCGCTGTGTCAGTAACATATGACAGGTAAGCAGTAACGTGGAGTGGAGAGGGGTCACGGCAAATGGGTTGAAAATAAGAGAATGGCCAAAATACTGATGTTGAAAATTTGGTTCTATTGTACTAAAGCAGCGTGGCAGAAACCAGCGCTTTTACTGTGGATAAAATGGTGATGGGCATGGTAAGAGCGTTATAAATTCAGCAGGCGAGTCACACCCCTGCCAGTGAACAGCTGTCCCCGAAGGTGTTTTTTTAGGGCTTTTTCCAATTCTGTATTCAACATCTTCACGGATGGGGGTTCTCACTAACCCTGTGTGGTGAAGCCTGGCAGGCTTTTCTGACGTGTAGGTCTCCAGACAGTCAAAGGTAAAGTTTGTTCTAAACAGCAATTTGTTACAAATAAAACAAATTTCTGGTGCTGAAAATGAGGTGAAATCTCATTGCTCATTTCTACAGCAGCAACGGGTTTATATGATTGTTTTGCTGGTCACACTTTTGTTCAGTCCATCACCACTCCTACTCAGACAGCCATAACAATCACCAGCGCTGGGAGTATAAAACTAAATACAATGCTGTGGGGCTTGAAAAGAGATCAGCTCAGTTTTCAAGATTAAGCTATTTTCAGCTAATCCTCTACTCTTTGTTATCCGTGCTGGCATGTAACCCAACCAGATAGGGATATCCCTGCTGCAGTTATTGCCAGTATGCTTGGGTTGTAAGTACTGACTTTCCCGTCAATATTACAGGCTTTCTGGGACTTTGTAATTTCTTTCAGATCCAACAAGGCGCTAAGCATATTCAGCGTCCAGCTCTTGATGAAGTTGGTAGGAATTAGAGGCTTTTGTATGTTTTAGGGGGAGTTCAACATCATGAATACAGAGCCCAAACTTTTATTATGATTGCTAAATTCTATTCAAGAAATCTTCATCAGCTTCAGTAAGGCTGTTAGAACATATGGTCCATTTTCTATTTATCTATACAATATGTATCTGCCATTCTCACTCATTTCAACAGAATCTGCATGTGCTCAGCAGTCTCCCAAAGCAGGTTACTTTTATTTAGACACCTAAATATGAATTATAAATCATAGAATCACAGAATGGCAGGGGTTGGAAGGGACCTGTGGAGATCATCTAGTCCAAGCCCCCTGCTAAAGCAGGTTCACCCAGAGCATGTTGCCCAGGATCACGCCCAGGCGGGTTTTGATTGTCTCCAGAGAAGGAGATTCCACAACTTCCCTGGGCATCCTGTTCCAGTGCTCTGTCATCCTCAAAGTCAACAAGTTTTTCCTCTTGTAAAGAATTTTTTCCTCATGTTCAGGTAGGAAAAAACAAAGCAAAACCAAACCAAACCAAACCCTAACTTCAGGAAGCAGATGTGGAAAAGAATGAGTAAAACTGATCAGTTCTTTTATGGTAGATCAGGCAGTAAAAAAAGGACTACCGACAAGGCTCTTCTGTGAGCAGAAGGAAGCAGAATTTCTGAAGGCTCAGTGTATAAATTAGGCTTGCAACAGGAGTTCTGCTAACTAACTGTCCTTTGTAAATATTTCAGTGTTGCCAATAGAGACACTGGCTCATCACATCTAGTAGTCCTTTGCCCTTGCCAGCTCACAGTAATGTTAAATCCTGTTACCAGCAAAACTGTTTAACGGTTATCACAGCTCCCCAAAACCCTCAAACCCAAAACCCCAACAGTTGCACGTGGAATGATGAAGGATCCTCTCTAGCAGCCTTCTTTAAAAAGTTAATGAGGGTGAACTCAAGCTAGGACAGGGCAGACTGTGGGAAGAAGGGCAATTTGCACTGTTGATGTCTGAGTTGCAGCCAGCCAGTAGATAATTAGCCACCCTTCATGTCCTGCTAGCCTCTTTTCACCACCAAACTCCTTTCATGGGGAAAAAGAACTAATTGCTCTGGCAAGCGTTTGAAAATGTTTTTGGAGAAGGTGTACATTCAGAGAGCCCTAATGAGCAGAAATTCTCAGTTACTCCAGCTAGGCCCACCCAGTAGCGAGATGGATGGATAATCCCCAACGGAATGCTTTATTTAGGAAAATCAAAGGCTAATGGGCTACTTTTTAAATGGAAATCTCTGCTCTAGAATGAATTTTGAAACACACAGTCATTTGCCAGTATAGACCGGGCAGCAATGAATCACCTAACAAAACCAGTTATCTGTTTGCTTCTGTTTCTCTCTTAAACATTAACGTTTCCGGTGTGGCTTTAGAATCCTGAGTGATTCCACATGACTTCCTTCCCAAACACTGTACTGGCCTGCAGAGCGCAAGAAACTCTCTTCCTTAAGGATTTTAACAGAAAATCCAACCTATTCGCAGTCTTAACAAGTCCTGTTCAGGAACAGTCCCTTCAAATGACTTCAGATGATACATCACTTGATGCAAGCAGAGATACGGGCTGAGATAAATGTGTCTCTGGGAACTCTTGAAACAGTGCAGACCTCTGACTGGGACAAAGTAAATGAAACTCCTTCCTAACTAAATCGAAATCATTTCTGACTAAGAAACCTCAGCTGTCGGCATTACTAAATTTTGTGGAGCTCTGGCTACAGTCAGAGAGCTATAGGGCACAGTCTTAATTAAAACAAGGAAACCAGAAAATAAACATGTATCTGCTGTGAAAGAGGGAATTAAATTCTTTCACTCCCTCCTTTCTCCGTGGGACAGAACAGAGAGGGGATTCCCTTTGTTAAGTGTTTATCAGGCAGTCCCAATTGTGCCTAATCACCACCCACAGCTTCTCTTTGCAGGTCCTCTCTAAGCAAGCTGGCATAGGGCCTTTGTACCATTAAGTCCCACTTGAATATTTGGAGGACTTCCATAGCAGCTTTTGTTTGCTTTTTAGTGTCCAGAGTAAATGAAGGGTCCTCTCTTCTGCTCCGTGCACCCCCAGCAGCAGCAGAGAGTGTGGAACTTTGTCAAAGCTTTTCCATTTAAATCTACTTCCAGTCATCAGAGAAAATGGAAATGGAAACTGAGGCTGCAGGAGCTTTGCTTATCCTGTTGTGTGAACTCAGGATGGAACAGTTCTCCAGCACAGAAATGAGCCCATACACACACGGGTCTGTGCAGACAAGGCAAGGTATATAGAGCTGTCCAGGGCTTGCCTGAAAGAGGATGAAAGAAGGTGGTGTTCCCATCCAGACACATATTTGACCAAGTCTGAGCTTAGGTTAAGGCCAAACCTAGAAGTTTAATGGTGACAAGAGGATACCGAATCTTATCATGACGTCTCAGCTATCCCATGGGAATTATTACTCTCACGAGATGTCCACCATTCATGTACAAATTTCATTACATTTCCTGCTGCTTTGACACTATTTTCATCCTCTCGTTCTGCATGCAAAGCAGATCTTCAAAAAAAGACATCTTAATCTTAGATCCTGCTTGGAAAAATATTTCTAGAAACAGGTTCCTAGTAAAATATTAAATCTACAATATCTAAAACACTGATAGAAAGAGGGGTGTAGATAAATGCTAACACCTTAAAAATAAGGAATGAATAAAATAAATTTTTGAAAAAGTAAGGAAACCACTGAAAAGCACCCTAGTTGGAAATGACAAATGCTGTGAGGCCGGTCCCCTTGGAAGGAAACACCTTTCTAGAGAAGGGAGGTCCTGGGTGTGTAGGAAGGTCTAAGCTGAGCCAGCTGGGCCTCTGCGCAGGTGGGTTTTCTGCCATGCAGGGACAGAAAACATTTGACAGGAAATAAAACAATCAGGGAGCTGGCAGGAGCGAGACAGACTATGATTTTACTGCTATTTAGGCTTGGGATGCAGTAAGGTGTTCGAAATAGGTTTGGTTTAATTTTGACTTACTCTTCAAGCAGCCTGATTTAACCTCTTCAAGGGCTCGTTTTGATGGGGCTTAAGGTACCCCCATTAGTGTTCATTTGGGTTTCAGCCTAAGTATTTTTCTCCTGATAAATGGAGTTACTTACAGATGGAAGTGCTGGCAACACACAATAACTGCACTGTAAGTGCCAATGCACCGAGCAGATGTTTTACCTCCAAAGAAACAAAGGGAGTGTCCTGCACCTGTAGAGAGATCTGTTCCCCATCTATGGTGAACTTTCTTGAATACAAAGCACCTGGTGGAAAAGCAAGATCATCAGAGTCAGTGACTGTAACAAAGAAGAAAGAGTACACAAAGGCAAAATGAAACTGTTGAAATGCAGAATTTTGAGGCTTATGGTATGTGGCTGCTTATAGAAACGTGAATGGCACCAGAGTGGCTGTGTGGCTGTTTACTTAAGTAAAGTGGGTTTGTATTTGCAGTGTGGTCAGATGTTTTGAATGTATAGCTAGGATGGTAGCTGGGAAAGGTGGCACTTTGTATTGAATCAAATAGTCAAAGCGGGTGCATAAATCCCATTCGGGTTTTCAATCCATATTGTTAACTTTTTAAAATGGGGACGGCATGTGTTTTTAGTCTCAAACCAAGACATCCAGGTGTGGTCTGTAAAAGGAGTGAGCTGTTTCCTATTGCATTTTTTCTGAAAGTTTTTTGAAAAGAAAAGTATTCTAGTTTTGGACACAGAGTAATTGGCTGTAGACAACTCACCCAGATGCTCCTTGGGATTTGTGTGACCCTAGCAGTCAGAGCTTGGTTGAAATCCCCAAAGACTGGACACTTTGAAACTGACTTCTGGTTAATCTGAATGACACGTATTCAGGGCCAAGTGCTAGTTCAAGCCATCTAGGACTGATTCAGCTCTAACAAAGCCATCACTATTTTGGGCTTGAACTTTATTTCATTACCGGAGCGTGGGTAAAATGACAATGAAAACTTCAGTTTTGTTCTTATGAACTATCTGTACTTGTGATAAGGACAGCTTCAGAAACTGATGCCATCATCATTTTTCTTTAGAACTTAATGCAAATCACATGGATGTGTGGAGAAATCCTATATCCACAGCTGTTGTGCACAGCCTTTCAGTCTTGTCCGAGAACAAGACTGCATCTAAAACAATGTACTTCATCTCAAACATCGAGAAATCCCATCTATTGGAGAGTAAGGAATTCAGATTAACAGGGAGGTCAGTTAGTGACAATAAAGTCATCACTTCTGAAAATCATCTTTTGTTCAAGGAAACAGGTGTTTTTATTCCAGTGGAAAAGAGTCTGAGCGCACAGAAACTTTCAGGAAATTTAGCATGGCCAAGTTTGCTGCAGCTAAATCCAACATTATCATTTTATGTTTTAATCCTGACTCTGTGAGGTGACCTAGCCCTTCTGGGATTTATTTAAAAAAAAAAAACCAAACAGATCAGACTTCAAGCTGAAAGGATGCTACTGTTTTATGGGAAGATACTGCACCCCTGAACCCACACCAGACAACATATTATTCCTGCTCTGTCAGGCATTGCAGAAAAAAGAGCAGGTACTTCCAGACATTGGCTCTGCTCTGCCTGACACCCAACTGCAGGAGAAGCATGGTTGAACGATCACAAATACACTGCCACCTGTTTCTTATTTCTGGCATATTTGTTTCTTCTACAGCATGGCTGTTGGGCTGGTAGCTTAATGAGAAAAGCATGTGGTTCTCAGCAATGTGTCTGGCAGCAATCCATTGCGAAGCTCAGAAGTCTAACTTGATGTACAGTCTCCCATAGAAGAGAGGAAGGAAAAGAAAGAGAAATAGTGCAGCCAACCATCAAGGTTACTTAGGGTCAGTGAGAGGGAGCTGTAAGGAGGAGCTTTCAGATTGTATTTCATCAGACAGGCAGAGATCAAAGGTGTTTTGTGCTGCCATCTCCTTTCCTGACCCATCTTTCCGAATTCAGCATGCAGCTCCAAAGGGAAGCAATCACCGCTTGGAATCCTCTCCTCCTTCACCCAAAACCTGTGAGATAGCCTACGTGTGGGATGTGCTGGTAGGTAGGAGCACGGTGTACGTAGAGCCTTTCTACGACACTGGCCGATACAGTTGGCACTTTCTTGGAACAGAGGCTGTGAACTAGACAGTTCACACGAGCACAT
Source organism: Leptosomus discolor (assembly GCF_034619465.1). Taxonomy (NCBI): domain Eukaryota; kingdom Metazoa; phylum Chordata; class Aves; order Leptosomiformes; family Leptosomidae; genus Leptosomus; species Leptosomus discolor. The sequence goes on along the minus strand of NC_141399.1, from coordinate 47,040,772 downwards.
CCTCTGAGGCGTCAGGCTCAAACAAGAAATGCAGCAGAAGCAGTTTGCATGGTCCCTTTGCTTAGCTTATGGAAAGGAGACTTCCATTTGGAAGTCTTCCTTGTCATAAAAGCCACCGAAAAAAGGGAGTACACAGAAAAAAGTTCTGAACTGCCTTTTACGCACTTTGGAATTCCTCCGGCTTCCCTGGGGTTGCAGAGGGAGCAGCGTTGGGTTTCCGCGGTTTCGTCGATATGCAAGTTGTTCCTTGGGTCTGCATTTTCGTATAGGTGTGTCCCCAAGCAAACCTTTTACTCTAATCCTTTTCCATCCAGTCGGGGAAAAAAAAAAACAGCTAAAAGGATCATAAATAACGAGCCCTTGATTTATTGCTTTCATAGCTTGAGGCTATTAACTGGAAATATGCACCTTATGGACATCTAACACTGCTTGGCTTTCCTGTAACGTGCACCAGCCACAAAACAGAGTAGGTTTCTTTTCAAGCTGTCTGCAGCACTGCAGCAGAAAGCAGACTCACCAGTATTGGCTTCATAGTCTCCAATAAATCTCTTCGTGAGAAAGCGCACAACCAGGGCTGTAAAACAATGAAAAAAATACGGGTCTTCAATGCGAACCAAAAATCAATCTTTGCAGAACACATGTAATATCTTACTGGAAGAGTTAGTATAATACGAAACCAAGTTAATCTTTGAATTGCTCCCATATTATTCTGCAAATGCTTCTCTCAGCACTAACAGAAAAAGAGCTGGGGCCAGGCTGTGATACCTAATGCAGAGTTTTTCACAACTTGTATTGGAAATTACCCCTTAGATTCAGTGTGGCTGTTCAGTGTAGGATACAGAGGTTTGTTTGTTGTGATTGCAGCTACAACAATCTGACCTTTGGTTTGAAATAATTTAGCAAAAGAGAAACAAGCCAGCGAACTGAAAAGAATCCCAATACCACATTTAAGACCTCTGTGCGAGGCTGAGGGGTGTAATGCTTCTTCCCAGCCTTAAAAATCCTCAGTCCTCCTCGTGAAACCCATCAGTGCTATCTAATCACACCCAGCAAACAAACTGCATGTGCTGCGCGCACGCGGGTCATGCTGCAGCGCCCTGGGCCTTCGCATTCACCTTAACCTGCAGTGCTTTCTTACACTGTGGGGTTGGAACATGTTCCTTCTTCTTGATCACTTTATAACACTTAAAATCCCATCGTGGCAACAGTAACTTATATTCCTGTGGTGCTTTCATCTCAGCAGATTCCTAATCATTTGCAAAGCCACTTAGTTAATAGCTAAATAAAACGGTTTATTCTGCAAACAACTCCATCATAGATTTCATTTAAAATAATCATTTTGCTCACAGTGGATACTGGGTCACCTCTTTAGATGAAACCGACTGTGCAGCTATCGTCAGCAAACTGCTTAAAACTAACACGAAAATGTGTCTGCTTCAAATCCAAAACAATCAAACATTTTACTGAGTCCTGTGGAACCTCAGATGTAGTAAGACAGATCTGGCCTTAATAATTTCTGAAATGAACCATATGTTCAAAAGCAATAATGCTCTTTTCTTCTCCTCTCCTTTGGAGAACAACACAGGAAGACACATGTTGTACGCTGTTATTTGTTTGCAGAGCATAAAACATTTACAACAGAGGAATAAAACCCACTAGTCCCATTTTTGGGGTGCGGAAGGTTAGACACGGTTAAATAATTTGCACAAGACCAGGTAGAATCATCGGTGAGTACAGAGCTCCCAGCACAGCGCCCTCTCCTCTCAACTGCCACCTCGTTGGCTGCTCACACAGACCTACAGCAAATCTGCCTCACGATTCAGCGCGTTGAAAAAAAAAAAAAAAACAGACAAAAAAAAAGTCATTTAAAACGTTCAAGCTGCAAGAGCTAAAGAATTTTCACAGCTTTGGGTCTATCTGAGCTGCAAATGAGCTCGTAAGTACAGCAGCAAGAAAAAGCATGGAACTCCACCTGTGGACTTACCTGTCTTGCCAACGCTACTGCCACCCAGTACCACGAGCTTGATGATTTTGTTGGGCACGCAGTCTAGCACAGGATACTCTGGTATGGGGAGCAAGAGAAAGTTAGTAGAATACTGTGACATAGTATCCTGAGAGATGAGACGCATGCCAGAAACGAGAACTGTTCAACTCCAGGAGGAGTTGGGGGAGAAAAGAAGGAAAACAGCTTCTCGGCGGCTGTTCTTGGCTGTATGTCCTTGGGTAGAGAAGCCTTCTCATTTCATTGAAGTCGCTTTCCTGAGGAACGTTAGAGCGACCGGCCTCCTCTTCCCGATGCCTCCTCTCAGACAGCAACTTCGGAAAGCAAAAGGAAACTTTTTGATCAGCCCCCGTGAAAACTGACTCCTCCATCCCCCAGCCAATCACAAGTGAAACCAGGACATTCCTGCAGCCGGGCACCGAGCGGGTGCCTCCATCAACCACACTCCCTCGCTCCCTCGCTCGCCGCTTTATCTCTCCCCGCTGCCTGTTTTACGTGCTGCCCCTTGGCTCTTTGCTAAAACGAGATTCTTCTGGTTTACAGTCATCGTGGTAGCGCTTGCAGCGAGATACAGTCACCCCCACGCTCTGCTCTGATTCCACTTTGAATAATCCCGTTCTGCCTGTCCAGTTTCTTTGCATTTTCAATTGGCTCCAACTCCTTGCTCTGTTGTTCTCCCTGTCCTATTGTGTCCCACGGTTGGGCCCCTTCAGGGTGCAGAAGCTGATGGGACACTCCTCTTCAGGGAAACACACACATTTCCCACCCCCCCCACCCCCCCCCCCCCCGCCCCCCCAGTTTTCAGGCAGCTGTGGGTTATTCCAAAGCGCTAGCTCACATATGTGTCCTCCAGGATACATTTGATCTGCTGGTTTATACATGTTGTTCGTCTTAATGGCGTGCTGGAATGTGGGTTAGCATTGGGTTGGGACACTGCAGTTTCTCCAAACATGGAAAAGTGAATTTAGGGCTGGCAACAGGGTTGGGAAGGCTGAGGAAGGACTCGGTATCCTTCAGAGGGGCGAGCCAGGCAGAGGGAATGAAGGAAGAATGAATTCTATAGGAAAACTCAGCGGAGTTTTGAGACAGCTGGCGGCTGCAAGGTCTGTTGGGATGACAGCATGTAACTGTACACTAGCTACAATCAACTCTCAGTTATCAAGGATAATGGAGAGGGAAGAAAAAGGGAAGAGCAGCGGGGAGGGAATGACCCAGATAAAGCAAAACTGCGAGTAATATAAAACAGATGTAAAACTACAGAAAATAGAGTTAGAGCATTCATCTTTGACAAACTTCTCCAGCGAGGTCTGCAAGGGGCAGGAGCAGCTTTAGGCAGCAGTGGGCAAGAGGCCAGCCTGGTGCAGGCAGCAGACTTCTGAGACGTGCGCTGTGTGGGAGCCATGGGTATTAACGGCAAGTGGCACCGCAAGCTAATCCACCCACAGATCACGGAGACCTGGGGATGCAGATTTTTTCCTGTCTTCCGTACGCTCCTAGCAGGCAGGAGGTAGGCACGGCTCGTTGTGTAGTGGCTGCAGCCACCAAAAAGGCTTTTTCTGCCCAGCTGCTTTCACGCCATTGCTTTCAATCACAGCACACGCCTCGAGTTCTCCCCAGCAGGTTTGAGAGGCCAGAGGCACGGCTGCAAACCACCACAAGAGGATGGGAAAGCAGGTCAGGTCTCTGCCTTCCTACCCCTTTCCCAAGGCACCGGGGGCCAGGTTGTCAAACGCTCTCAGTTTCCACGCCAGCATCGGGGAGGACGTGCGGAGTGTGAACCGGCTTTAGAAAACCCCAGCTTTGGCGCGCAGCAGTCCAGTGAAATAAGCACAAGGTTCAGAATATTTATGGAGGCGTCCCTTTTCTAAGGCTCAGTTTCCCCTCTAAAAACTACTTCTGAAGTAGTATTTGTGCAGAGTTGCTGTGTGATCACCGAGTGTTATTGCTTCGACGATCAGGACAATCGGCTGAGGAAGAGGCGGAACAAAATGTCTGGAGGGCTCCGCAGCGCATGGTACCGGGAGGGAGCCGCCAGATCACGTGTCTTTTGGGAGATGGCTCCTATGTGAATAGTTTTCAAATCTTCCAGTGTAAATGTGCTTCCAGATTTTTGCAAACGCCCGAACGCTGAAAAACCTTTTCCAGGAAATTTCATTACCAGGGTGCTTTAATCTCACCCAAGTTTTGTAAGAACAGGGAAAATGAGCGGAGGAATAGGAAAATGCTCAAGATCTTGTGGTCAATTGACAGGGCACTTTGAAATATGTTGTTGAGCTGGACACATAAATTTTGGGATTAGCTAGCAGTAGTATGTCACTGTCCACCTCTTTAAGGGTAGGAAGTTGGAACCTTTGTTACCATCTGCTATTAAAAGCATATGTTAGTGAGTAATATAAAAGTATTCATCACAATAGTCCTCCCATGAAAACAACCAGTAATATATCTCTCAGTTTCTAGGTGGCCAGAAGAGTTTCAACCCAGGAAAAAAAGCCAGATAAGTTAAGCAAAATCATGGAGAATATTAATATTCTACGTGAGCAAAGACATTCCTAGAAGAATACGGCTCTGCTGGCTCGCTCCAAAAGAGAGGTAACGCACTCAATGGAAACAAAAGTCCGAGTCCTTTTGGGTAACCGAATGTCATGCCAGTGCTGAGGAACGCCAGAAGGATCTCACAAAAGTGAGCGAGCGCACCTAGAGTCGGCGGGTGAGCTTTAGTCTAGGTAAATGTAAGGTAATGCATCTAGAGAAAAAAGAATATAAACTGTGCTTCAATGGTGCTGAACTTGGATGTGGCGCTCACAAATTAGCAAAGAGACCTCGGAGTCATCGCTGGCGGTTCCACTCATCAGCTCAGTAAATGTTGGGCATCCTCGGGAGGGGAACGGAGGAGACGTAAGGTGGCATTTTGCTGCTGACAGCATCCCCGTGGCCAGCCCGGCCCGCGGCTCTCCGCAGCTCAAAAATACAGTGGGGGCTGCGAAGGCGCAGAGCGGGGCTCCAAACCCGATCGCGGGCGGGGAGCAGCGCTGCGTGAGGAGAGGCTGGAAAAGCTGTTCACCACGTGCTTGTACGGATGCTGGTGCTGACAACGAGAGAGGAGGTGCGTGGGGGCAGGAATGAAAGGCCAGCGGTGGAGGAAATGTTGAACTGCTGCTTTTGGCAGCTCTGGTGGCTTCTGGTCGCTTGAAACAAATGTGAAAGCGGTTTTAGGCTGCATCTTGGAAGCAGACCAACTGACTTCTAGGTCCGCTGCTAATATGGTTCGACCTAAATTTCTTATGCACTAGCCCAGGCGTCCTGTGCTTCTAACCAAAGCTTCTTTCCACTGTGGGCAGAAATCTCTGTCCAGAGGGAATGGGTTTTAGTAGTAATAAAAAAAGCAACATACTCTCCAAAAGTTTTAAATCTGTTCTCAAGCTCTGCCCACCCCCACCCTCCCCGCCCCGCTGCCTGAAATTCTAACTTTTAGGCTCTAATTCTGAAAGAATTCAAGTAAGATATAGAATCAAAGCCAGAGGTTTTCAAATCTGATCCTTAACTGATTTTCTAGATCGTCAGAACAGTCTTCTCACTGAGTGAAACCACGCAGAAGGATTCACCCTATTTGAGCTTGTATAACCCTTGGCATGCAGAATAAGAATTGTTTTTAAAAGAGATTTTCATTGTTTGTGCACAATGGACTTATATTTAGCTAAGAAAACCGTGTTTAAAATTCAAATTCTCTTGGAAAAACAATAGCTTAAATTAGAGGGAGAATGTTTGCAAAACTTAGAGCAACTTCGAAAACATTTGGATGATTCTGGAGATTTCACTAACCACTCCTTGGGTTATGCGCCTTTGCATGTTGCACAGAGCTTATGTTATTTCCACACCAAATTTTTTACAGATTTATTTATTGGTCTGTGTTGCTTTTGGCTATGGTTTTAATAAGATTTTCTATTTTTATTGTTGTTGGCACTCCTACACATCTTCAGAGATGAAGCATTCTAAAAATAAAAATATTTGCCATTACCATAGTGCTTTTTGTGTGAGGATGTCAAATTGCTTTGAAAACTGGATGCAATTATTCCTCGTACATTCCACAAAAGGAGTAACAGATGAGCAGAGCCAGAGCGATCTTGCTAAGATCCCAGCCCGTTGGGGAAATCGCGGTTGTCGTCGCTCTTTCCCCTTCTGCCCAGCACTGGCAACAACGATCTTTCTTCTAAAAGTCCATTTGTAACGGTTACATCTACCTCCGGCACCTCTCAGGCGGTTTTGTACAGTATCTCGATGTTTTGGTGACAGGGCTGGAGGTGCACGGCTCATTTCTGAGCAGAAACGCCAAATGTGGGGCTGGAGAAATGCCGGTTGCTTTAGCAGATGCTGTGACCCAACTCGTAGCTGGCAGCTTGTGTACACATCCCCCGCTCCTCAGTGTATTCCAAACAACAACAGATTGATCTTTGCAGCTTTGTCTGACCGTCTTTGTTCTTTGTTGCAAACTGGGGGCCCAAAGGCCAGTTCTCACAGCGCACTAGACAAAAGTAGTGTTTTAACCACCTTTTTGCTCCCAGGAACTGAATACCCTCATCGTTGGGAAAGGCAAATAAAAAGCGTTTTTGCGGGAGATAAGAAAGGAGCGGAACTGCACCTGATGTGCACGAGGAACCAGCCTTTCTCTGTCTGCTTGGGATTTCACCTTGCGCAGAGCCTGGTTATGGGTGAAACGTGTTAAAAACTCAGCCGTGTGCTTCAGCAGTAACCTCAGAAGATGTTGTTTGGGGACAAGGCTGCCATTTTAGCACCATAATTGTACCCAGCGCAAAGTTGTTCTGATCCCAAGGCCAAAGGGGAAGGAAGTGTCCTCAGATGCTATTGCGACAGCCATACTAAATCGTATTTGATTCTATTTTGGGATGTAAGGGAGGCGACCATTTACATATATAGTTCAATTTGGTTAAACACTGTACAGATTCCACTATTTCTGTATTTCCGGCCCCTAATTTTGTTGCATTGCTGTCGATGGAAACTCTCTAAGGAGCACGTGTCCTTTTTCACTTTTAGCATATTTTGTAGGGATTTTTTTGGGTTTTTTTTAAGTTGCTGAATACTCTCCCTCGGGATCCTGTAGTAGATGACGTGGAAAGTACAAAGTGTATAAGAGAACATCGCTGCAGGCGAGCAACTCAAATAGAATGGAAACATCTTGGCCTCATGAAAAAAAAAAAAAAAAGTGAGTGCTTTGGAAACTGAACCATCCTCCCTCCCCTGCAGATATTCCCACAAGGTCAGGGCTGGAGTGAGGAGCGGTGTGTGGAAATAGTCTTATCGCCGCTGACAGTGTTCTTCCTGCCCAGCGTGAGCAGAGGGCTTCCAGCCACCTGCATCAGCACTTTTCAACAGCGCCCGATTTATAGTTAATACACAGTACGAGCCAGGCTCCTTCCAGGTTTGACACAATTCTGTAGCTCTTAATCGGCCAGATGACCAACATTTCTACTCTCATCCCTGGCTTCACGAGGGATGTTTTCCTCTGACGTGCGTTTGCTTTTGGGATGCACTGCGTGAAGCGCTATATGGCGACTCGGCAACGTTTCTCACTCCTTTTCCTCCTGGGTTTACAATAGGCACCGTTGTCATTTGTAGCGCTGCGGTCTGAAAGAGCCTTTTTTGTGATTTTGCTGAAACAGGGACATGTGCGGCAGAGCAGCAAAGGATTACATGGTGCAAAACCACTGTCGGGCTCCATCGTCGCACAGGGCATCATCGTAAAAACCTGCTTGTGGGTGCTCACAGCCGCTGAAAAGAATCGGAGGAAACGCAAGAGTTTCAGCAGGCACCTTCGAGGCGTTTTGGTGCTTCGGGGTGGCCATGGTTTCCCGCACTGGGGGGGTTTCACGATGACCCCCAAGCTCCATCCCTGTGGGGACGGCACCTTCCTCCAGTTTCACCGCTGCCACTCGCAGCACCCATCCCACCGAGGCCTCCAGCCACCTCCCTGGACCGAGGGAACCGAAGCACCTCTCACCCCCCGCCATCCCCACGGCTGCACGGACCGGGGTGTCCCCGGCCCCGTTTCGGCAGAGGGGAAACCCACAGCCCAGCCCCGCGGTGACCCTGAGGGGAGGCCTCGCCGGGACGACGCCTCGTCGGCCTGCAAACACGCCGCCCTCCCGGCCCCTCCAGCGAGGGGCCTTCGCAGGGTCCGACCGCCCGGGGTCGAGGAGAGATGAGCGGGGAAGGCCGAAGGCTGCGGAGAGGGGGACGGAAAAGCGCGGGAACCCCTCGGGGCGCGGCGCGGCGCGCAGCCGGCGCCGTTTGGGCACCGCACCGGCGGCGCCCGGCCCCATTTCCCGGTTGCGCCACCTGCGGCCCCGGCTGCCGCTGTCAGTTGGGCGGCTGCGTCCCAACATGGCGCCGGCGGCAGCGGGGGCGGCCGCGGGGCGCGGGGCCGCGTCGGGCGGATGGAAATACTGATGACGGTCCGGAGACTCGCCTCCATCTGTACCATGGTGAGAGCCGCGGCCAGCCGGGCGCCGCCGTGCCGGGGCCCCGGGGAGGCGGCGGGGGCGGCCGGTGAGGGGCCCCGCTGCCGTCCCCGGCGGCGGGAGCGGCCCCGGCCCCACGCTGAGGGAGGGGGGGGCCGCCGCCGCGGCCGGGCGCAATAAGAATTAGTAAAAATAATTTCCAAAACCCAGGGTTTGTAGGAGGCACCGCCGCCTCTCCGGGTTAGGGGGGTGTCTGTGGGAGGTGGCGGGGCGCCCCGCTGCCCGTACCGACCCCCCCCCCGCCCCGGGAAGGCACGGCCGGGAGCGAGGCGGCCTCGCAGGGGGCCGCGGCGGCGCTGGGAGCAGGGTGAGGCCGCTGCTGGAGGGGCTGTGCCCAGGGAAGGGGCAAAGAGAAGCGGTAGTCGGTGGAGGCGGGCTGAGCCGGGGAGTGCCCGCCTGGCTGCTCTGCGCCGCTGTTTGGAGGGGTTTGGAGTAATTGGGCCCTAATCCCGGGTGGGGAGAGCTGGGGGGGGGGGGGGCACGGAGCCCTTTGCAGGAATGAGAACTCGCTCCCTTGGGGTGGGTGTGTTAGCTGCCGGCCTGGTTGCAGAAATATGGCCAGGGCAGGTGGGTGCTTTTAGAGAGGGAGGAACTAAGGGAATTATTGAACGTTAATTCTTCTTCTTCTGGCCGAGATCTCGGTCGTTTGGTGTGATAACCAGGCTCAATTTAAAGGTTGTTGTACTAGTTTGTAGAAGCCCTGTAATCATTTCGCATGAGTGCATATAGCAGGGTATCATCCATATTGCCAGTGAAAATCTAGCAGGAGGGAGACTGATAATTGCATGATTATGCAGAATTTTTAATGAAGTTACATTGCTGCGTAAATAGAGGCCAGTAAGTGATTTGTCTAGCACCGAAACACAACTGACTCATAATAAAATACTGCATCTTGTGGATGATACGCCCTCTAAATGTTTCACAAAGATTCTTACTGTAAGGAGTTTAATCAGTGTAAACTATAACAGGGGTTTGAATTGCCAAAATCCAACTGAGAATCAGGCTGGGGGTATTCAGTTTTAGTATCTTAGGTTTTATAGTCCCACATTGTAATTGCTCTGAGTGGTCAAACTTCAGTTTTAGATCTCATTTGAAACGGCAGCAAACCAGAGAGTAGGCTGCAGTGTCAAAAGAGGCTCTGGCATACCAACTTGCTGAGACTGGTTTCACATGTGTGTGAAGGGTGCAGGGGTTTTCCCTTTCTTTTCCGTGTAGGTGCTGACTACTGGTTTTGATTAGCTTGAGGTCCAACTGAACTGAACCACAGTGGTGCTGTACAAAGCTGAGTGTTTGTGGTTTCATAGTAATACTTTTAACAAGAGAGATTATTATTATTTTTTTTTAATTTCTGACAATGGATACCTGATCTTAAAGTTCTAAATATTGCAGAAGACTTCCCAGAACTTCATACTGATCTCAACATACTTTGTATTTTTAATTGCCCATCACAAACACAGGTGAAATTAAGGTCATGAGAGGTGGCTGAATCATGAGCTCGTTGTGGAGTTCTGCACCCCAGAGGCAAGTGATTGACTCAATCCCATATAATATTTTGGATGCATTCCTGAGGTCAGCTGACTGAGCCTCAGATTAAGAGGGCAAATGTAAGGCAATGCGTTTTCCTGTGAGTATGCAGCCAAACCTGAACACAGCCTTTCCAGTGTTTGTGATTTGGTTTTAGAGACTTTGGCTATACGTGTTCAGTCTCGGATTCGCTTTTGCTCCTGCCCTTACCTTGATTTTGGTTAGGATAATAGAAGCAAGCTCAGCAGATACCTGTAGCCTGATGATGTCCGTTCTGAAGTACTGTAGTTTGTTTCCAGAGGACACTTTTTACAATATTGCAGCTTTGGGGAAGCAGGTTCTCCGTACTGTTTTGGTTTCGAGTGGAGAACTGTTCCGTTTCTCTGCAGAAAATGTGGAGCAGTGCTGCTAGTGCTAAATAATTGTGCAAAACTCGCTTCCAAATTTCTTATGTAGGGCTGTTTCATCAAATGCTGTGTTGTTTCTCAGTGTTTTAGGTGCATATATAGCTTGACTAAACTTACTGTCAATCTCACTCTTTTTTTCTTCAGCTAGCCCAGGAAAATTATGGTCTGGATGCTGTATTTTAAAATTGAATTGGTTTATTTGCATGTACTGTCCAGTAAGTAAAAATACTGTTTGCTTTGTCATAATGAAAAACCTAAGCCTTCTTTATTAAAACATTTAATTACATTAGCAAAGTCCCTTTGGGAAACTACTTTCTTCAGGATTATGCTAATATGGAGTGCTTGTACAGTACTTCACATCTTTTTAGTAAAATACGCAGTTTTTACCAACGCTTCTAGTCGTCATCTGTGCTGCAGGCTGGGAAACTGAAACACAGGTTTACGACCTTCTCAGACCCCTCAGTCAATCAGCATCACAGGGACTGGTGTTTCTGACTTTCCGTCTCCGATGCTCCCCTCTTAATCTCTTTCAAAATGAAGTTCAGTGCCTGATCTCGTTAGTAGACAGTAACGTGGTTATAACTTGAATCATACCCCCCTCCCTTAAATAACTTCCAGCTTTTTGTACTGTGGATCATCTCTCCCGTGCCTCATGATCGTTGCGTTTCCTTTACGTGAGCACCGTCCCTTTTTCAGCAATTGCATAACATTTATGTGGCAACTACAGCGTTGCGAAGGTTGGAGACTCGGGAAAATACCGGTTCATTTGGATGTGATTCATTCTTGGTGAGGCCACCGACACCACACGGCAAGACGCATCCATAGCCCAAGCCACTGATGAGAGCTCTGGTTCTCTGCTGTGTCCCTTTGACTTAACTTTATTTCCCAGCCCTTACCTTTGCCGTGGACTCTAGGAGGTTTTGTTTTCTTTCTGCAAGCAACTGCAAAACTACCTGGGAGTGTGAAATAGAAAGCACTAGTGAGGCATTTTGTTACCTTTCCTGAAAAATGTTTAGCTCCTCTTTCAAAAATACTTAAAAGTGGTATCTTTGCAGTCTGTGGCATGTGTGTGGCGATGGACAGGTGTGAATCCTCTCTTGACTGAGGCGAGAGAGCAAGGAGTGCTGAATTTCCATGGGTCTGACTGCGTTATCTGATCCAGAGCCTGCCTGCTGTGCTCCAGGGGCCTGAGGCAGTGAGTTGTAAAACTGAGTTTCGGAGTCAGGCGTCAGGTTTTTTGTTGCATATACAATAACTTTTTTTTTGGTTGGAGAAGCAAACTAGAACACTAGGATGGAGCAAGGGGTGAAGCACAGATTGGATCTTTTCTTCTTTGACAGCTGATTTTGTGAAAAATCTGCAGTAAGCTGTTAGCACAAGTATTGATGTTTCTTGTTAGGCTAATTAGGGACACTTCCCCTAGATTTATGTCTAATAGTTTGCTAAACCAGTAAAACATGCCTGAAGAGCTCACATCCAGTGTACAAATTGGTGGCGTTCTTATTCTGAATCAGTGCAGCGTGGATATAGTAATTAACTTCAGTGCTAGAGAAGAGATGACTGAATCATTTGTAAGTAATAAATGTACATTTGTCAGCTGAGTAATTTACACTATTCAGTTCAAGCAGGGCTTTCATGCCACTGATGTGTAATGTTTGCCTTACTGCTGTTTCACCTATATTTGTAGAACTTTGTCTTGGCTGTATCAGAGAAATAGCTGGGAAGGTATCACTGAGGAAGTGGAAAGAAGGGAGAGTAAAAGCAGAGCTAGTAAGCAGCCTTCTCTTTCCAGCAGTGCTCTGCTTCTTGACTGACTTGTTAAGCTGAAGGAAACAAGTACCCATCTTAAAACCCAGCTTGAGAATAACCTGCTTTGTTTTAGGGGAAGAAAAAAGTGTGTAACCCTGTGCAAACCAGTTAGTAGGTCACTTTGTGCAAGGTTTTTCTGCGTGCCGTTTGTACTCCGGTGTGTGTGTGACGGGTAGTTACTGATGCACGCTCCAGATTTGGGACTTGCAGCAGTTTGGAGATGTACCCTATGCAAAACAGCCAGCCAGCCCGTGGTTAACAACCAGCTCAGATGGTAGTCCACAGGTTTCCTTTGGGTTTTAGGATTTTACAGGAGTCCTGAACTGCCACATGGATGAGTTTCGCTGCTGTTCTGGTGCCTGTTTTGATCCCAGTTTGTCTATAAACTTTTAAGACTTCATGACTGACTTCGCTGTCCCTGGGAAAACGAGACATCCTAACTGTGCCATGGAGTACTGAGGAATCTGGGGGCAGTATGTGGTTCAGTAGTTTGAAACTAGATATTAATTAGAGGACCTCTACTACAGAGCTGTTATAATTTGAAAATAAGGTATGACTACCTGGGAAAAGACGTTAAAATAACAGAGTGGAGATAGTTCAAGAGGTGCTCTATGTTCTTGAATTGTTCTTCCTTTGTTCTTCCTTTTTTCTTTAAGCAGAATTTAGAACAAATGCTTTTAATATGTTGAATTCATGTATGTTTATATGCACATCGCTTAGTATCTTGTTCCTGTTAAAAAAATAAATGGCTTCCAGTATTTGCTCTTACAGATGTCAGTTTGGGAGATTCCTAGACTTCTTGCCAAAATAAAGGGCTGCACTGAGGATCATTACGTTTTGTGTCTCATGTTGTATTTTATATTTTCAACTAGTGAATAAAGGGGGCTTGTAAGAAAGATGGGGACAAACTTTTTAGCAGAGCCTGTTGCAGTAGGACAAGGGGTGATGGTTTTCAACTAAAAGAGGAGAGATTTAGATTAGATATAAGGAAGGAATTTTTTACAGTGGGGGTGGTGAAACACTGGCACAGGCTGCCCAGAGAGGTGGTAGATGCCCCGTCCCTGGAAAGATTCAAGGTCAGGTTGGATGGAGCTCTTGGGCAACCTGATGTAGCTGAAGATGTCCCTGCTCCTTGCACTGGGGCTGGACTAGATGGCCTTGAAAGGTCCCTTCCAGCCCAAACCAGTCTATGATTTATCCACTTAACCTCTCGTGCACTGGGTTGTGAATATATACTTGTTCAGATCCAGGTGCCATACCTCTGCCTGTTTAACCTGTCTGAAGTTACAACCTCTTCATAAATCTGTAGTGTTATGTTTTCCCTTCCGTCAGCATCCATTTCCTCACTTCTTACTGTATTGTTCCTCTGCCGTTTGATGTGGGAAGGTCATGATAAAATCTTATTACCAGTTCACAGAAGAACAATGCTGGTAAACACGGGGACTTGAGTACAGACTTAGATCTGTTTGTGTTTGTTCTTTTAGAGGGTGAACCAGCTGTAAAATATCTGAGAGCTGTACTAGCAAGACATCTACTCTTATGTGTGTTACTAGGTCATTTGAGAGAAACCCAAGGTCGGGAGAAATCTTGGGAAGCTCTTCTCAGGTGGATGAACTAGCTGCGAATGCTCGGAGAAGGGGGAATAGGTTGCTTACAGTACCACGTTACAAAGGTCGAGACTCGAAGTTTCTGTACTTCCTACTCTTAATCCAGCGTTCTTTCCATATGTTCTTTTTACTGGAGCCTAGCTTGACTGTCTGATTTTAAAAAGCGTAAAATTACAGAATTCACAAGTGTATATGACTTTCTTTACCTTTGTGAGGCATAGATCCTGTGGACCTTGCAAGACCAGCTCCTGATTGAATAAACATTTACGTGAAACAGTTTACAAACCATTCTGTATGAATTTATTAAAAAACACTCTAATTAAGACTTCAGATTTTAATCACTTCATAGTAGTAAACTTACTGTGAAATACAGCATTTTCTAGTTTCGCTGTGGTCTCCGGGATACTGGCGGGAGCCAGCACGCTCCGTAAGCTTTACTCCCTGTTGAAGAGTGGGCACAGCCAGCCTTTCCTGCGTGCACTGAATGGTTGTGCAGATTAAGAAGATTCTGTAGTGTTGAAGCGTGGCGTCTCGGAATGTCTGTAACAGTGTTATACCTGCTCCTTTCAAGATTATCAGCTCGTTTTGCCTGCATAAGCATGCTGAGTGCTGGAATCCCAAGTTCAATTTACCGTAATTTGTTATGCCTAGAACGGCAGCCTTCCTGGCTGCATGAAAAGGGATCCTTTCAAACCCTAAATCATAGTGAGTGATAGCTGAGCTGACAGCTCTTTTTTATTTGACTTCAGTGCTACACAGCCAGGGAGGTTTAAAAGCCGGGCAAGCAACATTTAATTCTGTGTTTAGGAAATCATGACGGTATGTTCTGTAACCTTTCAGACATACAACCCCAGTTCTGCTCCTGTCTGCGCTCCCCCACGTGGTAATTTTAAGAGTCCTGAAGCTGGAACTATTATCACAGCTAATACAGCAGGCAAACTTCATGAAATGCATTGTCTTATTCAGATTTCTTTTCTTTCCTACTTATTCTCCCTGTGTGTCGTCCCCCCCCCCCCCCCCCCCCGGCCTTTTTTTTTCCTTTTTGGTTTGGTTGGTTTGTTCACTCTTTGAAAATCTCTCCTCAGTCATGCAGTTATTTAACCAGCATTTCTACTCTTGAGGGCCTCGTGGTGGTGTCCCTTGGAGCCTTTCTGCCCAACTTGAAAGCTGCTTCCCAGCTCTTTTCAAATGCTGAATCTTACCCCACTCTGATTTGACTCTGAAAGAGTCAAAGGAATGATTAGAGACTTCAGCAAGACTTGTGTACCAGATACGTCCTGGATGCTGAACCATCTCCTACGTATTTTTCCCTTTTTTGCCATTCTTTAAGGGAAATGTCTCAGGTGTGTGCTGTGTGCTCAGAGGGAATAAGCTGGTTCCAGCCCAGAAGCTGAGTTAGTGTGGTGTTGAGCCCAAGCTAGTATATCATAAGGGATTTTTATTTCAACAGGCTGCTATGCCAACCGTGCTACGCAGCTGTAATAAAAGCTAAGAGATATCCTAAGTTGCAGTGCTTTAATTACTTCATTTGAACTGAGTGATATTAATTGCAGTGGGAGAAGGGTAAAAGGCTTGTGTAAGAAGCGTCTAATGTGGAAATTAATATTTTGCACTGAGCCAAAAAAATAGTAATTTATCCGTGAAGAAGGTTGGTATCTTCAGATTTCCTTGGACTGTGTGGAGAGTGTTTTAAAATAACTGAGTCTCTCTAGCTCATTAAAAGTAATCTGCTGATGAGATTAGTCTTGTGTGTATTTTAGATAGGGCTAAAGCAGCTGAAGAATATAAGCAAGCATAGGAAACTGCAGTTTAAACATTAAACAATGTTCAGATAGGAATTTTTGGTGGAACTTTGGGAGCAGTAATACATATTCGTCCAGATTTTAAGAGTTGTCTTCTGAAAATCTGCTGCTGTCTACAAATGAACTGTAAATGGAGCATCTAAAATGGCAGAGTGCCCCAAAATAATCACAGCAATGACTTACTCGGTCTTCTTGTAGATTTTGTCAGGATCATTAGTATAAAATAAAGAAAAAACCTGCAAGTTTGGGGTTGTATTTTTTGAAAAGATGAGAAGGGCTTCACGATTTTAGTTACTCTCTTTTCTTGTACTTTACACAACTGCTTCATCCTTGTTAGCATTTAAAAAACTCTAATGGCATTTGTTTGACAAATGTTCTGTCTGTTCAGGTGTATCTGAATTTCTGTGCCCTTCTGAGAAACCAAACAAATCTTTAGTTTTTTATCTCATTATGTTGAACTAGTGATAAATGATTATGGAATGGTACTAAATCCATTGACCATCTGCTGTTGCAGGGATTTTCCTGCATAATTTCAAAAACACTGTATAATTAGAGCATGTCAGAAATGCTGCTTGCATGGGGAGCCACCTTTAATAACTGCTTTAATGGTTCTATTTTTTTGCACCTTCACTTACTGTCCCTCTTCTTTCACTGTAGTTTCTTCTCATTTTCTTATTGTACTTCTTTCTCTCTTCCAGCCGATCCCATAAATGTGTCACACGTCCACCTCTGCAGTTTAGAAAACACACCCAGTTGCTAATAGCCGGTGGATTGTGCTAATGTGAGACCCTCCACCATTCAGGCAAAGCAGATATGAAACCAGCACCCTCCAAAACGTGCAGGACAGCTGCCTGAGCCCTCCTCGTGCGCTGTCTTAATCCTCGATAGAATTGCGGCTTAGCAACGGTAAATGCCATAACTGCTCTGCTTCCCCTCACCGCATCTCCAGGCTGGTGCAAAGAGGACACTGGGATCTTCCCATCATAACCCTTTCCCATCATCTGCTCTGTGGGTTTTTTTCCTCTCATTTCGTAGCTTCAGTGCCTCTCTGCTCACTGTTTGCTCCGGCAGCAGTATGGCATTGACCTGATTATTTTTGACAAGAGCTCTGAATAACAGCAAGGATACTGACCCAATGTTGTGCTAATTTTGGTCCTTTTCTTACTGAAGCGATAGCAGCAGCTGCTTCGTGCTCGTAGGGTCTGCTTGCGTGCTTATCAAGATAGAACAACGTTGCTTTTATAACCGTTCCCACGTCTGCAAAGTCACCTTCATAGCAGCAAAAAGTAGATCCTTGTAAATGGAAGTGTGAATTCCTTTGAAGTGTGAAAGTGCTAGTTCAGGATAAAAATTTTGACTGGTAGCGTTGGTTAGTCTGTAATAATAGTCCACTTATTCTCAGCCAGGTTTTGCAGAGGATCAGGGTTTTGCTGAAACTTGGTAAAACTCGTAGTACTAAAAAGGGAAAAAGTGATAACTTGGAGCAAGAACCGCGTGGATGCCGGACGTGTGGATTTCTCTCATCAGTGGATTTCTCTCATCAGTTGCCCGTAGTTTATGTTCTGAGCTGTGTAGTTTGTTACTAATCACTCCCAGCCGTTCCTCGGTTCATGGGTAGCTTCAGAAGAGCTCTTCAGTGCTGGGCCTTTTTGTAATTTCTACCGTAAAGCTACTTATATATAGTGGAGAGAAAAGTGATAACTTTTCTTCATCTTCCGACAATAATTTCTTCTTATGATTCTTGTCAGATAGGTGAACGCAATCTATAAGCCATTTATCTGTAAGAATAATTACAAATTCAAACAAGTTTAAGAGCATAGAAGTATTTAAGCCCTTGGAAACTCTTGATACATTTCCAGTTTCTGAAATCAATTAAATCTACACCAGGCAAAATGCTAATTTTCTTTGCAGGAATAGCCATAAACTGTAGAGCTTACAAGAGACCGTAATGCCTAAGTGTTCTTATTTCATAGCTCATTTTGGTGATGCAATGAGTTAGCAGTGTAATCTGGCTAAGAAATCAAGTCTGCTATTATTTTTTTTCCACTTGCATGGTATATTGAACTCGAAATAAATCTTTAAGACATCTCTACTGAGCAAAAAGTACTCACAGCTTACAAGTTGAAAGACTTGTTAGTTAAAATTTCAGCTGCGCTGTGGGATCACTTCATCTGCAATGACCTGGTTAGACAGCAGCCTCAGGTAAGAGTCGTTGGAACTGGTCTTTTCACACCCCTTTGTACTTTACCATCGCTTTTTGTTTTACCAAACTCAACAAAACCTGCCTTAGAGACCTTTTGCTGTTCTTGGGGTAAATACTAGTTTTACTCAGTTAATCCCGTCATCCCTGTATCTTGTATGTATCTGATGTTGGTGTGATGTCCCTCAGTTGGTATGAAAAATGGAGGAAAACTTGAATATTAGCAATTCCCTTTGCTTTTGTTTCATACTTTAAAATTCAGCATATAGGATTTTTCTTAAGGATGTTCTTTGTCTTTTCTGATGGAAATCAGTGAGCATAAATGTTCTTGGATAGGTCCCCTTTTTTCATCAGCTAATACGCATAAAGTAAAATTGCTGCAGCTATGACAAAATATTTCTTGTTGGTCTGTTCGGGTCATCTTGGCCATTCTTAGCTGGATCTGTTATTCTGAACTGTTAAAACGGTGACCGTTCAGGTGGGCCAGGCAGCTTCCCATGTTTCTAGTTGACTGGTAATGCTGGAACTGCGGAAACCTGCTGGGCTAAGCTTGCTCGCTCTCTGGATCCAAAGCCCGTTCTGCTAGCGCGGGTGTGAGCAGAACAGGGGAGCTCTGGAAAAGTGCAACCAACCTCTGAGACAACATTTTTAAGTCGCAGTGATTTTCTAGAAAATTACAAGGTGCCGAAACTTTAGTTGTCACCTCCCCCACCAATATGGAAGTGTTAAATTTGCATCTCTCTGAGAGTGTAATTATGTAAGTAAAACAGTATTACCAGTTTAGTTAAACTAGGGGCATGTTTTCCTCCTTGGGTAATTATGTGTTGACTGTATAAATTTGAGTTTTGTTCCTGCTCACAGAGCTGCGTACAGAAAGTTTTATCATCTCTTCCTGAACTGGCGTAGCAGAACATTTTCTTGGACCTCCTAGAAGCCTCAAGGATGTACTTGCGGGGGTTTTATAGGCTGTATTTCTTTGTCTTGCGCTGGCAATGAGAAGTCAGATCTAATCTCATGCATTAAGCTTTATATTTAGCTGTACTTTAGTGTACGTTACTTGCTTAGCTTTTATATGCCACGCAAACTCAATTGGTATGTATTAGTGATGGTTTTTCTTGTCATTTTTTATTGCTCCCACAATGCATGTCATAGTTTAGCGAAACAGTGTTGATTTCTCTTATGTTTTTTGATGTATAAAGTACTGTAAGATGCAGAATAGCTTGTCTGTGGCACCCCAGGAGAGATGCATCTCTCTTGATTCCTCAAATAACCAAATAGAAATTTTCATACTTTGGACACTTGCCGCTTTGATTGGATTTTGTTTCTAGATGAGAAAAGTGACTTTTATGTTTCCAAAATTGTGACGTGTGTATTGTTTCTTAAGAGCAAATGTTTACGTGATCTGAGGCAGAAAGATGGAAAAATTGTTCAGTGGAAGTAGGAAAATGTGTATAACACCTACCGGTCTGAAAACAAAGCTGCTTATCAGGCTTCATTACAGCAAGACACGGTTCATGCTGCACTAGGTTTGATCTCCAGTTGGTTAATTTTCTGTTTGCAAAATTAGTAGCAAAGATTGTGGATTGTGAGTAGCTGAACTTTGACTCCAGTTACGCAGCCTTGCTCCCAAACGTGTCACGTATTTCCATCCTGAAACATGACCAAGGCCAATTTGCGCTGTCATCATAAAATGCTTCTGTGGCTGATTGACTTTGCTTTAGCATTTAACTGGTTAAAGAAACCTTACTTTTTTATCTGCCCCTGCAGTTAACTTACCTGATTTACAAAGCTTGGGCGGTAGGTACAAGGCAGAACTTGAAAAAAAGGCACATGTAACCTGTTAGATTAGCTGGGTAGATGTGTGGGGAATACAGCTTAGTGGTTTTAGTTGAAGTGCAACGCTGGTTTATGGTAGGTTATTACATTCTTTATTCTTTTTATTAAAAATTATAATTCTTATGCTTGTATTTCTTTGTTCAGATGTTTATTCCATGTGTTGCTTTACAGACTGGAGTATTCAGGTTGTCTAGTTTCCCTGGTTCTGTAGGTTGTGGGACCTGCTTTAGTTGTCTCATTCTCCCGTGTTTCTCTAATACAATATGGGAGATCACGGAGGAGGTGAGAAGGCTGTTGAGAGAAATAGAAACTGAACTTCCCAAGCTTGCAGACTTTACACCTAGCCCTTCCTTAATCGCAGAGTGAGCAGCCTGTAAGGGTAAAGGGGCCTCACTCGGCAGTCAGTTCTGATTCCCAGACTGAAAATTTTTCAAAACCAGCATCACCTTCTTGTGCATTTACTGGCACGTAGGTTACAGTCTCCCATTACGCCATTACCTGAAGTCAGTGTTGATCAGAACGATGTAAGCAAAGAGCTGAAGGAGCATTTGGAGAGAGCTGTATCAGCAGTTCTTCCTTGCAGACAGCAATTCTGTCTCTAGGTTTTTTTGTTGTTTTTTTTTTTGTGGGGATATAGTGGAGGGAAAAAGAAGTACTTGGAAGCAGGGAATGGATGTGGGGAAACGAATGAGAGGAGCTGCTTGAACTGGCATTGATGCCTCAAGAAATTTCTGTGTAATTGCTGCTTGCAAAGAGTCTTTGCTTGTAAATCTGTCAGCACCTAGTGAAAGTTTTTGTGTTTTTTATAGTACCCAACTTTGAGCCTTCCTCATTTTCTGCCTTTTTTGATATATATGATTCACTGTAAATGTGGGAGATGTGGGAGCTCCAACTATAGAGTTTCTATTCCTCCTGCTTCTTGGTTTCTTTCCTGGTTTTTAGAAAAACGGTAGTTATTTCTTTGTTAAAGACAGTCTAGATGGAACTGTCTGTACGGTTTCTGCTTGTCCGTGGTTTATACTGAATAGCAGAATGCTAAGGGAAATGATTGAAATATTTGCTCAGCAAGTAACAAACATTATGAGCTTCAGGGAAGTAGATGACTTGAATTTTGCTCAACTCTAATTTTTGTTTGTTTAGTGCTTTTCTGAGGTGTTTTAAGATGGCTCACCTGTGCAGAAGGTTTTCTGTTTGCTGGTTGCAGGAGGTTATAGATGGGAATGACTTGGATATTTAAAACAAGTCAAGAATCCAAAGTGCTTGGATTCTATATTGAATGATGTTAACTCCTCAAATAACAACATAGATGCAGCTAAGGACTGTTGGAAGACCAGCAAGAAACGTTAGAGAACAAGATGGAGTGTTACAAGGGAAGGTACCAAACCCCAGGTGGTAGCTTAGCTGTAAGGTATTGGGGGATTAAATAAAAGGAGAAAAATGGAATGAGATGCATAAACCCCTTTGAATTTGATGTGCACAAGTTTAAAATTGGAACCAAAATGTTGATGTGCTTTAGTTCTTGTTTTATGTGAGAGGTAAGACCATATGGATGTGGAGCGGTATTTTTCAGCTGTATATGAAATAGCAAGTTCTATCCTTATTATATTGCTGGGGACTCAAGGCTGTATCAAAACGCACCGTAAGCTTAATACATTGTCCTTAATTACAGGCAGCAAAGCCAAAGCACTTTTAGTGATCTGAGTTTGAGGAGTGGCTGATAAAATTCTTCTTTCTCTTCTTTTTGGTTTTGTAATCATGCTTCGCTTCTCTGTAGTACTTTCCAGAAATAAATTTAGAAAATGTTTGTATTTCTAATGTCAGTGAAAGCAAGATTTTTTTCGAGAATTCTTTATATGAGATGCAAATAGTAAACAGCCACATCAAACCTTTTGTGCAGTCTAAATCACAAAAAGTCGGTTTTTCTTTCATGGGATTTGTAGCCCACATGGTTTCTGTCTTCTGGGTTTGAAAGTTCTCTGTGTGTTAGAAGTTTCTTTATTTTTACAATGCATTCTTGGCTAAATTTAAATTGGTGTTTCTAGGTCACTGTGACTAACCTGAAGTCTTAAGTGAGAATAAATTTCTTGTTGTTAACTTTCAAATAAATTCAGATGCAAAACCCTTCTCTTAGATGAGGTAGCTCTGATTCCTGCTGATGAGGTTGAGTTTTTAAGTGAAACTGTGGTACCTTTTATAATAATAAAATGTCATATTGATTTCATTTTGAAGAACATGGGGAACACGAGGTGCTAATTCTCAAAGGAAGTAACTTATTTTCTCAGCAGCTTTGTTTTTATAGGAGTAGTAGGAATTCTGTTGGATTTTTGTAGGAATTTTTTTTTTTTTTTTGGTCTAACAGTCTGACACTGTTTCTTTGTAGGGCGCCAATGCCTCTGCTTTGGAGAAAGAGATTGGTCCTGAACAGTTCCCTGTGAATGAGCATTATTTTGGCTTGGTCAATGTAAGTGAACTTTCTGTGGTTTAAATGCTGGTTTTAAATTTATTTCCTAATTTTGACTTCGTCAGGATTCTCTGTGAGAACTTTATCTATGAGCACTTCTGACTTCAAGTGGGACTCTGCATAGACACTGCATCCTGCAATATGGTGCTATGCCTTGTTAACAAAGATATAATTTTCATCTTAAATACAGAAAAATAGCTATCTCTATTTTAAAGTCTTTTGAGAGAAACCTTCCTACTTACGTACATTTCTAGTTACAGGATTTCAGTATTTAGCTGGAAAAGACATAAACTAATAGAGCGTGTATGTTGTTCATATGCTCCTCCAGAGAAGAGAAATTTGATTTTACACTGATGCTGCAGTGTATGGGAGCCTTGAGGTTTTAACATGAAAATGTGTTACTTTTCTAAAAACATACTACTCGTGGGATTAGTGGAAGTTCTTCTAGGCGAGGACATAGCCGGGAGATGAATGGCATTGACTTGATTGGTAATTTTCTTGCATGTAGTAATACTCCTTTTTTTGTTTTTGACAGCCTTGTGTAACAGTGAATCCTTGTAAAAAGATGTGGTTTTGGTATCTGTCGGTTTGTATGGATCTGACTTGACTGGGATCTGTGGGGCAATAAGAATTGGCTACCTCAATTAACTATGGAGAGAGTGGAGCGTTGATGTTGACCTTGCCAGTGCTTCTGGAGCAGTAAGGCAGCTGTGGCGCCTGTGACAGCTTTTCCCGATGAATACGGGAAGTTAGTTAATAGAAACGGTGGTTCTGCGGCATCATAGCTATGATGTGAAAATACAATTTTGGCAAAACTCTCTAGAAACATAAGAGTACTTCTGTGTGCTGGTCATCTAGGTACATTTTGTGGAAAACGGAAAGATGATCCATCTTTTGACACCCCAAATAAGGTTAACATAGCTACTAGTGTGTTACTTGTCACAGCTCGTTACAAATTCATTTAATTGACTTCTGTGTGGGTTTCTACCAGTTTGTGTTCTCAGGCACCAAACTATCTCAACACATTGAGTTGTATTCCTTAAGTATGGCGTTAATGGCCATTCCAAAGCTGCTGAGGTTTGCGCCATAATGAGAAAAATGGAAGGCATCTCCAATTGTAACATAAATAGCAGAGCAGTGAATAGTGTGAAGAGGAAAAATAGCATTCTAAAAATAACCAGAATTAGTATAACCACATCCATTCTCTGTTTTGAAGGACAAAATATGACAAATACTGTGGTGCTTTATTCCTTGCAACCAATTACTTTAGGATGATTGTTTTCATGGTGCTGTCCTGCGGCGCTTTTTCCTAAGTTATTTCTAGTTCTGCTGTGATTGGAAGTTAATTGGAGCACTTTAAGGAGGGCAGTTGCATGGCTTCAGCATCAATACTAGTACCTGTGGGGTTGCGCTGCAAGCAGGATCAGGTGTTGAACCTGTGGACAAGAGAAGCTTAAAAATTCTATTTTAATGGTTATTTTCTCTTTGGATCAGTGAGCTGAACCAGCTTGCCTGCAGTCAGAGTGTTGCTAAAGCCACGGCAGAGTGTATGGGAGAAGGGTCTGACTGCTCCTTCTGACAGCCTGTTGAACATTACCCCATAATTTATTTTAACTGAAGTGCAAGAGGGATGGAACAATGCTTTCATGCCAGAATTTCATCTCCGTTTTCATTCTAAAAAGTTTTTATCTTAAAATAAGCCTTCGAACTTTGTTTTTACATTGAAAGTGTAACTTTTTGCAAGTTCTTACAAAGTTAGGTAATGGTGACTCCAAATACAGTCAGTTTTAAGCAAAAAACCCAATGTTTTTGCGTCTATTTAAAATACCGATTTATACCAGAGAAACCATGACAAAAAGGTTTTAAAACCTACATGTTTGTAGCTGGTTTTCCTTTCTGGTTTAGGTCATATTAGACTTTATACACTGTTGGTGTATTTGATCTGTACATGTAGCTCCAGGTTTGCAGATATTCACCAGCCCATTGAGAGCTGTCTTGCCAGCCTGGTTTTTGGGGTTTTGTTGAAGACGAATGCTTAGAGCCCTCTCTTTTTTTTTTTCAGGCAGAATTTCTAGCAGAGTTAAGGTCGTGATTGGAAAGACCTGTCCGCTTTGTACTTCTAAATGCAAACTAGTTGCAGTTTTAAAGTGCGACACTTCTATGTAATACTGTTTATTTGTGGAGAACTCCACTACAGAGAAGTGTCGGTCAATAATTGAGATATTCAGAAGTTTCCCAAGGCCCTGAGTTGTTCAAAGTTGGAAGGATTTTGTTCTAACATGAAAAGTAGTCAGAATTGCTGAAATAAAATGCATCACACGGTCTTCTTGTAAAGTACTTGGCATGCAGGAAAATATCTAAAATACTAACATGCAAGATTCTGATTGCAGGAATAAAAGTTCTTCCACATTAATTTATGTAAAGGAGGTAGCAAACACAGAGAGCTGAAATACTATTTATAAGGACACTTTTAAAACTAACTAAAGCATGCCAGCAAGTGGATTTTTCACCGTATCAGTTTGACTACTGCAAAGCATCTTGCTACTTACTGGCAGGAATTTTGAAAGCTATTTGGGTGGAATTTTAATTCTTTAACTCTTCCATCTAGTTTGGCTCTTAATAATTTCTCTCTGTGTGGGTAGGATCAAAGCAGGACATGTATAACCAGTTGAATTAATGCTTTTTGACATGATTTCTCCGTTAGTACAGTCCTGAAATCTCATTAACTGCTTGCTCTGTAAATTTTTTTGACTTAAGATGCACCATGACCTTCCTTTTTTAAGGTGGCTAATTTCTAGTTTCTTCTGCCTCTTAATTTTCTGGGATTATTATAGAGAAATAGATACCTCATCTGAAAACAGGAATATTTAGTCAGGCTTTTGGTAGTTTTCTTGCCTATTTTGTCTTGTATGCAAATGTAGTTAGCACGACGCTCCTCTGTTTTCCTAGGTCACTAACAGGCATATGAGTTAGGCTCTACCCTAATTCACGTGTTTGTTCAGCTTGCATGTTTGTTTTCCTCATGTCAGTAAGTTTTAACTGTTGTTCTATGTTGGTCACATGTGGTATAAATTAATGTTAATGTAGCTATAATGCTGTAACCTTTTTAGCTGTAGGAATTAAACTGTTAATTTTCTGTTTCAGTTGGCAAACTGATTATTAACTTGACAGCATTCTGCTGCAGTGATCACCCCAAATTTTGGTAATCAGTAGTGGCCATATTCTCTGAGTACCACTTAACAAAATAGCCTGTGTTCTGGAGTCAGATTTGCATGCTCGTTTTGTTTATTTAAAATACTTTGCTCTGAACGCTCTTGAGATGCAGAATCTCATTACCAGAATATCTGGGGACTGGCAAACCCAGAATTTGTTTTGCTTTTTTGAAGCAACAGCGTGGTACAACACGGTTGCACAATAAATTGCGAGGAGACGGCTCAAAACAACCCATGGTGTATTTCTTGTGGATGATAAGCTAATATGTCAGCGGTCCAAGTGTTCCTTCTTGTTAAGCAAAGTGGAACACTGCCTCTGGAAGTTGTTGTCGCTGTCCTCCTTTCTCTGAAATGACACTGCCTTCAGATATGGCAGATGTAAACCAGCTGCTCTTTGCATTTGCCTGCATCATGTACTTCTCATAATATTTCATTATAAACAGGAAATATTTAACATGTACCTTGCTAACTATCTCTGAAATGTACTTTGTGTGTCTGACACGGGCAAATCTGACATACGAGCTCGTGCGTTGACCTCTTGTGAGTACAATGCAGTTGAGACGCGGCGATGCTGCCAGATGCTCTCTCTCCCTTTTTCTGTTCTCTTTCCCTCTGTTCTGCTGTACCGTTGGCACCCCTCCACGTCAGGATCAGCAGGATCTCCCCTAGCGGGATTAGGCTCATGCTGTGTCTCCAGAAATTTTGATTTTTGTGATGAGCCCTCAGTTGTTGGGTTTTTTGGTCAGTGGCCTCCTGCCTTTTTTTTTTTTTTTGTGTGTGTGTGCCCAGAATTACTGTGACTGTTGTCTTCTCTTCCTTTTCTTGCCGTTAGCAACTGTGATGATACAAGGGTGAGTCTTTTACACCATGGCTCCTAGTATTTCCCCAGTAAGTGAACTCTGACGCACAGCTTTTCCATTTTCAGTGTGTGACATTCTTAATGAGCAACCTCTTTCTGTTGTTACTTTTTAACAGACCTAATATGAAAACGTTTGTTTTCCTTTTGTTCTGTTTTAACCAGTTCGGCAATACCTGCTACTGCAACTCAGTCTTACAGGCACTTTATTTTTGTCGTCCATTTCGGGAAAAAGTTTTGGCATACAAAGTGCAGCCTCGAAAGAAGGAAAGCCTCCTGACATGCCTCTCTGATCTCTTCAACAGTATTGCTACGCAAAAGAAGAAGGTGGGAGTCATCCCACCCAAGAAATTTATTTCCAGATTGAGGAAAGAAAATGGTAAATGAATAAATGAAATTTTTATGCAGATTTAAGCATATAAAACGTAAACACAACTTCCTTTTTAAGTGAGTCCAAAATGTCAAGTTTTAACAGATTTCTGGAAGATTTTTGAGCTCCTGTTTGCGGTGTGAGTTTCACCACCTCTGTAGCATAGGAGCAGAGATTGTATCAGAAGCGTGCTGTGCTGTTAAGAGGGTTATCGAGGTATCTGTTGTTTCTGAACTTGCTTAGACCAAGCACAGAGGGCGTGCACAAGTCTCAGTACTCCAGTTATTTCACATTGGCATCGTGTTCCGTAGAGGTCTGCTGCAAGTCAGCACGCTTCGGGTCGTTGCTAGAGGTTGTCGTGGGCTGAACAGACCTCATGGAGTTGGCCAAAGTTGAACTCTCCAAGGAGACTTAACCACTCGTAGCCTCCTTTCTTACATTTGCGGGAGGATAAATTCCTTATGGTGAGAACTAGTGGTTATTTCCCAGGGCTACTTTGTGAGGAAAAGTTCAGTATGTTGATTTATCATCTCTGCTTGAACTTGAAAAGATAACAAACGTGTAGTAGGGGATTTTTGCCCCTCGATGCTGGACTTAATGAACAAATGGCTCAAGGCAATACATCTGAATTGCTTTATTTCTCTCCCTCCCCAAAGAAAAAAAGGAAAAGCCAACAACAACAGAAGTCCCAAAACCAATCACGGTTTTTCTTCAGTTCCAAGAAATGCCCAAACTAAGTTTCCTTTATGTTATTTTTCAGCAGGCTGTTTCTTGCAACCTGAGGAGTAGGTGAGGGTAACCTAACATCTGTTGTGAGAACAGCAATGTTCAATTCTTCAAAGACTCTTAACAGTGTAACCCACAATTGTATAACAGGGTAGAGAAGGGGGAAGGGCACGCACTGATTGCTAAAAGCGTCGTAACTTGGCACTGTGAAGTATCTGTATTTTTTCATTCTCCTTGATCTCTTCCTTTCCAGAATTATTTGATAATTATATGCAGCAGGATGCACACGAATTCCTAAACTACCTACTTAACACTATTGCTGACTTACTACAAGAGGAGAAAAAGCAGGAGAAGCAGAATGGCAAACTCCAGAACGGCAGCATTGAGAGTGAAGAAGGAGACAAGACTGATCTGACGTGGGTCCATGAAATCTTCCAAGGAACACTAACCAATGAAACCAGATGTCTTAACTGTGAGGCTGTACGTTTAAAACAAAACCAAACCTCTTAGACTTTTCACAGGTTCTGGATCATTTTCCCTAATACTAAGCACACTTTTTCATTTATTAGGATAGATGAAATTGCGCTCTCTCTATTAAAATATGGAGCATAGCCTATTTTATGACTGTATCACCTCTATGTTCAAACCAATACTCATTAAGGTATGTTTCTCAGAAAAAGCGTAGTGTTTTTTCTGTTTCTCCTCCCTGTTTCCATCAAGGCAGTCTGCACCTGGCTGATACAAGCTGCCTTTTTGTCGTCTTGTTATTCCCTGTGTCAGTGACTGATAGTTTTATGTTGTGTTTCTACATGAGAGTTGCTCGCTATTTATTTAACTCTGGGATTAACTGAATTTCTTGAACTGGAGGCCTGTGCTGCTTGGTGCTGGTCCGTAGCCACTATTTGAGAGCGAAAGAAGTGCTACGAAGTCTAGAATTAGAAGAACCACACCACCTTCAGACCAGGAATTTGTAGTTAGTCAAGTGCTATGTCTGATTTAACACTTCTAAAAAAAAATTAAAACCCAGATGGGGAGAGAAAAAAAAGAGAAGATCACAACTGAAATGGCTGTTCTTGGCATTTTAAATCAAAAGTTACGGCTATGTGGTAAAGAGAAGCTCTAAAAATGACATTAATAAGATTCTGTCTCAAGAATTTTGAAATTAAATGGGACTGTTCCACAAACGGAACGATGGTTTTCCTAACTGCTAACCCGTTTAATTGAAAACCCATCTGCTTTTTCTGCGTTTCCTCTAAGTATTTACTGCTAAACTCTGAGATGCAGCGGGAAGCTGCAGAGTGGAACACAGTTAAAGCTTCTCCAGCTCTGAGAGCTCTGAGTGGTTAAAAACTGGGTTTTGCCAGTGAAGTAAGCAGATGTGTTTTGAAGTCTCAAGGGGGAGAGATGTTTTCCGAAAAAGATTTTTGGGTTTGTTGGGGTTTTTTGTTTGTTTGTTTTTAATATTCCTCTCTGGATCGTGACAACACATCAGATTATTTCTTCAGTTTTCATTTACTTCGAGAAAGGGCCTCTGTGTGTGTATATTTATTTTTTATCATGAAGCTCTCTATTTGCAACGAGGACATTGCACCAGAAACAATTAAAAGAAATCTGCCAGTTCTAAACAGTTATGAAATATTTCTTCTTATTTTTTTCAAGGTTAGTAGCAAAGACGAGGACTTTCTGGATCTGTCAGTTGATGTGGAACAAAATACATCAATTACGCACTGTCTAAGGTAAACGAAAATACTTGGGAATGGGAGAAATACCTGCCCTTGGTCAGAAGGAAAGAGCCCAGCTTTGTTGCTCTGTTGGGCAGCACTTGTAGGCTGTGACTTATGGCGAAATATGTTCTGTTCAGTGCTGTTCGTTTTATCTTTACCGTGAGTTTTTGAAGCTGCTGGTTTCTTAGTGGTTTTTAGTAGTTAATGAGTATGATGATTTCTTAGCAGTATGATTTTTTTCACTTTCTTTTATGGGGATTTGTTACATCGTATAGTCAGGTTTTATGAAAACTAAACATGGTATGTTTGGTTTCATAATAAAGTCTTGTTTATTTTGATATTGTTACTGCATGTCAGTTCTCTGGTCCTGATGTTTGTGGTCAGATTTTTTTTTTTTTTCTGACAGAAATTTGCTCCAAGTATTTGACTGCTAGCTCCAAGGCTTGGCAGCTGCTAGGATACTGCTTCTGGCTTCTTCATAGCTGATCACGGATCTGTAATTGCTAGGAGCTGGAAGATAATCCGGACTTTGGCTAGTCAATGGCTGGTGGCTATAGGTCTTAACCTTCAGTGTCTGCCACCGAGCAAAACGTGGAGTGGCTACCTCTGGAAACACCACAGTCACCTTATTGCTGTTTGTTACCGATCATGTTTGACTTCTGCCCAGAAAGAATGCAGTTAATGCTTGAAGGTGCAATTTCCACATTTTTTCAGCTGAACGTTGGTGCTAGATCCCAAGACTGGGACAAATACACTGGAAATGTGTTCGGGAGGTTCAAGTGGAATAAGAGGAATTTCATCTTCTGTGTGTACTTTGGGGTTTTTTCGGTATTAGTAGTGGTAACTTTTAACTGGGTAGTCTGACTGAATATCCCTGCTTATCTGGCTTTTCTTTCATTTCCACAGAGGATTTAGTAATACTGAAACTCTATGCAGTGAATATAAATACTATTGTGAGCAGTGCCGCAGTAAACAGGAAGCACAGAAGAGGTAAGGTTCAAATATTCAGGCTAATACAA
The DNA here is from genome assembly GCF_034619465.1 of Leptosomus discolor. NCBI lineage: Eukaryota > Metazoa > Chordata > Aves > Leptosomiformes > Leptosomidae > Leptosomus > Leptosomus discolor. The sequence goes on along the minus strand of NC_141399.1, from coordinate 47,010,684 downwards.
GTGTTCTCTGAAAACGGGCAGCTGTTGGGGAAAAAACGCCTTGTGAATTCAGTAAAAAAGAAAATGTAAGACTGTTTAGGTCTGTGTTTGGTGGGGAAGGGAGTAAGGAAGAGTGGAGAGACCAAGTAGCTCTGGCAACCTTATTGGAGAGAAATGAGGAGATTAATTTTGTATTCCTCCCAGAAGAGCTTATATCTGCTGCTTCCAGACATTCACATTTTCCCCAGTTAGCGTTAATCAGCTTAAAGCCGCTGAAAATCATCCCATCTGCTTTCACTGTGAATACTGTCTACAAAAAATCTTATTTCTCACCTCATACTTGGTCCCAGACAGAGCAGCAAGACAGATTAATTCCATCTCTTTCTTCCCATTGATGCGACGAAAAATTGGTGTTTTCAACATAGACAGATGTCAGTTGCGTAGTTAATCTTTCAGAATAAATATCGCCTTTTCTCACTGGAATACACGTGAGAAAAGCAGCCTTTTGAAAATCTTCATCATCATTTTGGATGCCTTTTAAGTAGCTTCTTGTTGAAACTGTTCTTTAACAAAGCTTTGTTTCAGGTGATCAGCTGATACCTTGTTCTTTGTTTAACATATTTTTGTGATGCAGAATGAGAGTGAAAAAGTTGCCCATGATTCTAGCTCTGCACTTAAAAAGGTTCAAATACATGGACCAGCTGCATCGATACACCAAACTCTCCTACCGTGTAGTCTTTCCCTTGGAGCTCCGGCTCTTTAACACTTCAGGAGATGCTACAAATCCTGACAGAATGTATGACCTTGTGGCTGTAGTCGTTCACTGTGGCAGGTATGTTGGGTTTGTGCTTTCTGGACCTTTCTTTGAGTGCTTTTCTTAGAAATTTGAAAGGAGTCTGTCAGTCATGTGCCATTTTTATAACAGTACAGCAGCTGGCAGTATGGGAGCATGCTGAGCAGCGTCAGAGCTAGTTGTCCGAAAATTTATTGGGTTTTTTTAAAGTGTTTTGGCCTTTTTACTCTTTTAAATTTTGCTTTCTGAGTACACAGAGTCTAAGGTTTGCTCTTCAATCACCTTTCAAATATGGTAGCAGTTCAGACAAGTTGGGCTGTAGCAAAGTAAGGGCAGTCTTTAAAAAAAACCCAACAAAACCCAAAACCAGCAAAAAAACACCCCACCCCTCACCGTACTTTCCAGGAAAGCTAAATGAAATAAAAACAGATCTTGGAAAACCGCTTACTAAAATAGAATTAAGTTGCAGTTGTGATGTTGCTACTTGCTAAACCATTTGAAGGTTTTTTAGAAGCTGGTGCCACCATGTGGAATAAACTGTGTACTCCTTTTTTAGACTACCCTTATTCTCTTTATTAATTTTTGTTGTTGTTAGGGCTTGAATTCTGGTTTTAAAAGCAAAGAGGAAAAATTTTTAGCACTTTTGGGGAAAAAGCAGTCATGGAGGGCAAAAAAAAATATTTATAACTGCCTTCTGGAAGTGTGAGTTTTGAAGTAGTAAGTTATTACAGCACGCAAATGTTTTGAAACCTCTTTGTGAGGAGCAAGACAATATAATCAACCCACTAATATTGCATAGGTTTGGTACATAAATTACCTACTTGTAATTCTAGGTGATTTCTGTTGTGGTACAGTTGTGCTGGTTTTGATGTATTTTTATCATTTTAAGATCTCTTCCTAGGCAGTTTTTTCTGTAGATGCTTACTTTGCTGTACCTGTAGCTGCTCTTAGATGTTCTAACAGTGGTGATTAACAATTCAGATCAATTAAATAGCTTTGCTTTTTCTTCTCAAACCTGTTGTCTTATGTGAGGCTTCTAGGCATCCTGTGACTCTAGTTTCAGTTCTTACTAGGAACTTACCAAAGACTTAAGAGAAACTGTGTTTTCTAAATATTTGAGGTCTCAGAACTAGTTTTAAATATTTTGCCCTTGTAGTTTTATTTTTCCTTTAGTTGCTCTAAACAAAGAAGTTTCATTCTGTGACAGGTAACGTGTTTAAGTATATCAATAATTCTGGAAGGGCTAGAGAAGGACTTTCTTTTGCCTAAAGCTGATATGAATATAGATTGTTTTAAAGCCTTGTGTAGATCCTCAGTAAAAAGTAAAGCCAAGGGGTTGGATTTTTTTTTTTTCTTTTCTCACTGTGTCCCTGGACTGTTCTCTCAGAATTTGAGGTTAGTAGATTGATAGCTCGTGGTTTTCTATCCGTGTAGTTTATTACTCAACCCACTACCTTTTCAGGGCGGTCTGCCTGCCTTTACTCTGCAGATCCATCTCCTTTTGAGTCAGGTCATTTCGTTGTCCCTTCCCTTCAAGGTCAGCATTCAGGATATAGGCAGTAGAGTCAGACTGGGAAACTGCGACCAGAACAGTGGGAACAGCGGTTACAGGATGCCTGTCTGCAGTCAGCCGTAGGCTGAACCACACTAAGAATTTAAAAAAAAATCTCCTGTGTAAATCGGATATTTCAGACAGTTATTAAAATTTTTGAACAGTGGTCGAAATACTCAGCAGTGGTGAATGCAACAAAACAGTGATTGAAATAACAGGCTTTTCATTTTGTTTTTTGGAATGTAGGAATGACTATATGAAATATTTACAAAACTGTGTATTTCAAATATGTTTTATTGGGTGAGTAGCAAAGATGGAAATTTTAATTCAAGTAATTTGGCCAAGTCTAAGAACCTGGACAACGTTATGAGTAGTATTAGACAACGTTAAGAGCTGGGAAATCTTAACTCTGCCAGTAGTAGCGAGAATCCCGTGGGAGAGCAGCGGTCCTTGTAGGCAACGTGAGTAATAAGACTTCAATCCTTTTTTTTTTCTGGCAGTGGTCCAAATCGTGGACATTATATCACCATTGTGAAGAGCCATGGCTTTTGGTTGCTGTTTGATGATGACATTGTAGAGGTAGGTATGCTATTACATAGTGCAAACGAGTGTAGATGGCATCGCTGCCCAGCGCTCTCCTTCTGGCTGGGGTTAGCTTTTGCACCTGTGAAAGTGTTTCAGCAGAACCTGTGCACTGGAGAATTCGGGATGTCTCAAAAGTAAACCTCAGCATTTTGGTGCATCTTTGTGACAGAAGTCCCAAAGGGCGAAGGAACACGAGGGCTGTTTTGAAGTGGGGTGTTGTGCATCTGTGCAGGCTGAAATACCACAACTTATTCTTCTTTCAACCCACCTTTTGGGCTCCTTTTTGTTGCTGACTGGCTTTGCGCTAGTTGCATTTCGTTGCTGTGTGGAAGAACTTCTGACCTTTTTCTGTAGGCAGTTTTCCCCTACAAATTGAAGTATAGAAAAAACATTAAAAAAAAAAATAAAAATTTGGGAGACTCTAGTAAGACCCTGAGAGTATAAAAAGATGTTTGGGCTGTTTGTGGTAACGTTTAAACAGTCTGCTCATGCAAGTTTTTCCTTAAATTTTTCCTTTTCTACTAACATATCTGTGAGGACTAATACCCAAAATATTTATATAGCCATGTTTTTCACCTAGTTACTGAGCTAATATCAATCAGTAGAGCAAATACCCCAGCAGAACAGCTTCTTGTAGAGATGAAAATGTGCTGTTTGCTTCTGAGATCTCTTGGTCAAGGTTAAGGCCTGATGCTAAGTGTCTAAATTGGTACAGCAAAATCCTTCCTTGTGTGGAAAGAAAGATGATGTAGTACATTCTCCAGTTTGGGGTGGTTTTTTTTTAAAATCTTTGCTTAGCTTCGAGCATCAGGAGTGACTTCCTGGTGATTTGGATAGCTTGTATGACTGAACAGTTGCCTTTCTCCCGCTATTATATTTTGAGGGTTATTTTCCTCTTTTTTTTTTTTCTGTCATGGATGAAGTACGTAATTGTGTCAGCTAATTTTGGAAATAGTGTTCACTTCAACATTTTAAAATGCAAGTATTCACTGTCTTTTCTACCCAGGAGAAAAGACATTTAAAAAGTACTTTACGTTTTAAAAGTACATGTAAAATAACCATCTTGTTGTTCTGTGTTTATTTTCTATCAGTCACTTCTGTGTTGTAGCTTAGCTTTTAGGTCAAACCAGAATTTCTTTTTATCTGCAGGCTCTGTTGGCACTTTTATAGCTGTGCCAAAAAGTAGCTTTTAAATATGCACTGTCTGTTATTGGACAATAAATTCAAGGGGCTGACACAAGTAAGCTAGAATGTAGTTCCTCTCTCCTGGAGGGATGCTTTATTTTTTTTTTCCTTTAAGTTGCTTTTGTAACTTTAATCATGGCTTTCCTTTTTTAAGTTCATCTTCTTTTGCAGAGTTTTATCTAAAACGCTGTAAAAATAAAGCTCTTTGATCTGAATTTTCTACATTCTGTGTTTTCCGTGGTTCTTTGAGTTTTCGGTGTCTTGATTAGGATTGGCAACGCAGCCCTATCCTGTAGCACTGCCTCTGCCCCAGCAGCAGATCCAGAAGTTTAAGATCCCCTTTCCTGCTAGAAGATTCTCTGTGGCTGGCGTTTGCATGGGGTGTTTGCTTTCTGTGAGATACAGGCTTTGTTTTTCCTACCAGTGGAGGACATGAAAAACTGCACGTGAGAGATTCGCGTGAGTCACCTGAGATCATTGATAAACAGTTGCTCCTCGACCTGCTTCGAAGGGTGTAGCGTAAGGATTCCTGCTGGGTTGGTCCCAGAGGATCTCTTCACTACCCACTGGGCCTCTCCTGCCTTCCAAGTGTGTGATGAGCACGAAGCTTACCTCTCACCTCCCTCTGCCTAGCAAGTGCCACCCTTTCTCTTTCCTCAGCCTTCCAGAACTCACCTGAATTTCTGGTGATTCAGTGAAGGAGAACAGGATAGTGGCGACTGCGCTTCTGCTCCTGATGCTACAGGCTGCTGGAAAGAAGTAGCTGCAGTTTTACTCATCTGTTCTCTCTCCCCACTTAGTCATCAGCTCTTGAGAATTAGTTCCTGACTAGTGCTGTAGGCTATTCACTGAAAAAGTGAAGTAAAGCCACAACTGCTTTTGTCAGTTCCATCTGCTGCCTAAAGAGGTTTAAATATCTACTCTGCGCTTGCCCGAGTGCTGTTATCAGGCTGCTGGTGATTGGCCAGAAGGGGACACTATAGGAAATATATTGCTATGGATGGCGTGACAGAGGTTGTCCTCAAAAATGGAGTGGCAAAAAACGCCCAAAGTCCCAACTCCCCTAGAACGTGAATTCTGCATAAGTTTCTGGGTTTAGGGCTAACCACAGGAGCTTTCTACTCTTCAGAGACTCTTAAGAACCTGAAAGGAGCTTTTTTTCTTTTGATTTGTGGGGGTTTTATGCTTCAGAGACTTCACATTCTAGGTGTGAACTGGCTATGTAACAAAACAGGTATTAGTCAGCAGGCTTCAGAAGAGGAATCCAAAGCCCTTGTAGCTGTCTACAGATATTGCAACTGAAAGAAGTCACAGGAGAAAGCTTTTCCCCCTTGAATACGGTTAGAAAGCTTTGTTGCATTTTTGGCAAGTGATATGAATTAATAGCTCTGAACTGTCAATAGGAAGTAGTTTGTCCTTATTACCCACTAAATGTCAGAAGTGGTGAAGTCATATTTATTTGTCTGTTTGGATTCAGTTGGAAGGCCAACTTTCAATTAAATTGGAGATAGATGATAACCAAACATACTACAGCATATGTGAAAAGCAACTGCATCAAATCCAGGAGGCAAATCAGTCCAAATGGGAAACTGCGCCAAGCAAAATTAATTGAGAAACCTGAGTAAATGATCTCTGGCTAATTTGACACGTTGTCATTAGAGCAGCTAAGTGATCCATCACAATGACAATGTTTGTGTGAAACAGAGAGGGGAAAAACGTCCATCCAGGGAGTTCTCCAGATTGAGAAAAGAGGGAGAATGATTGTATATCTTCACTTAAATATTTGTTCAGAGATTTGCAGCATTCAGTTGAGCGCTATGAATGGTATGCGAGACAAGGGCTTGGTTTGGGGAACCAGAATAGTTGTCTGGAAATGTGCAAAAGATATTTCAGCTCAGTTAACAGGAAAAATCGTCTTAATGCCAGGTGAGGCTGCAGAATCCTAGAAGGAGTTATGAAACCATCAACGGGTTATTACTCTAGAGCCACAACTGGGTAAAACCTTGCTGGCCACAATGTATGTGGTCAGCCAAGGATGGGAAGAATAGAGACTACACAATCCTCTTTCAGTTCCACTTTGTTTTCTGTGGATAGTGAAATTAAAGAAGGAAGTCAGTTTTGCTGTGGTAAAACTAAAAATATCTGTAGGATGAATTAATCTGTATCAAATGTTTGAGTTACATTCAAAATGAGCAGTGGAAGTAGATTTGATTGCATGGCAAGTTAGTTGGCACTTAAAATAAAACATGTTTGAGTTGTCTGCTAAATATATTACAAGGATTGAAGAATGTTCTTTTGCTGTTTTTCTGTTAAAATATGTATCTAGCAGTTTGTAGTAGACATTATGTTAATAAATTGTGTGAAAATGTAAAAGCCCTCAGAACGGTATTTCAGCTTCTCTGAAGTCCTTGAATGGAGAAGAGACAGACACCAAACATCTGTTTGGGATTTGTTTTTTTTTTTTTTTAGCAGAATGTTTAACAAAACCATTCAAGGGAGAATTGCAGCAGCTCTGTCCTGCAGTTGATGCATCTTCTGGAAACTTACTGACTAGGTCTGGTTTTTCTGGCGCTCCAAAGAGGCTGCGAAAAGGATGGCCTAAACCTGCAGGTGGTTTGGCAGGGCCACGTAGAGAAACCACTGCGTTTGTGTTCGCTGGTGATGCTAAAGTGTGTTCAGTGAGCAGTGGTTCAGCGCGCTGCCAGATAGGTTCTGTAGCTGAGGGGGCTTCTCGATGGAGTCCTGGCGTGGTCCCTTTCCTTTAAGACCTGAGCACAAGTTGGTCTCTGCTGCTCCCTCTCCCGATCAAAGCAGGTGCTCAACCCAAAGCCTCTATTCTGAACATCTCTTTGCTTCCTCAACTTTTTGCCTTTATTCCCCAAAGAATACTTTAGGCTAGTCAGCCTTCAGTCCTCCGCAACAAATTCAGGCCACTTCAGCCTCTCACCCCTGTGGACCCAGAGTCCTAAAGGTATTTTAAAATGCTAAAGCACAGCGGAGGGCTGAGCAGCGCAGGTCATTGGGAGCGTTTTGTTTGGGTGTTTTGGGCTCTGCGCTTGCTCTCCGCTGCCTGCAGGATCGAGTTCAGTAACGTGAACCCACTCGTTCTCAAGAGCGGGATCAAGACTTTAGAACTTGCATTTTCAAAAGCCCTTTCAAATGCCCCACAGGCCTTGCTGGTTGGAGTGGAAAATGAAAAACTGCTGTTCTGCACATGGTTCACAACTTTAGATATAAGCAGACCGTTTAATTCTATTAATATGGCAAATCAGTTATTTCTCTGCCATCACAAACCTTGTGATAATATTCCAGTAGGCATTGTACCAGCAAATCCTAAGGAAGGAAAGCTCTCATGAGACCAGAAGATCGTAATGAGATGAGATCCACAGATTTTGTAGTATAATTACCAGTAGCACTTGCAGGACTTCTCTGCGCAGGAGGGTCACAAGACCTTTAAAATCTGGAGTTCTTTTAGCTGAATGTTAAATCTGTTCAAGATGGTCTGTATGTGCTCCCAACTGTACGAAAATCTTCTTTGCTGATCAGTGACTGGTGGTTTGTTTTTTTTTTTTTCATTTACATTATAAACCTGTAGTCAGGAAAGGTAACACCAGTCTGAATGAGAAAGCAAAAATCAAAATGTCATGTGCTCTTTTACGGGTAGATTTTCGTGGATCCCTTTTTTAATAGTCCGGCTTAAGAGTGCACCACTTCTGAGTGGTTTATTATTTCATCTTGATTTCCTCTTTTTCAATAGTGAATAAGGTATTAAGTGGAAAAAGTGGGTTTTGTTTTTTGGTTTTTTTTTTTTGTATTTGGTTGGAATCAACGATACTGAAATACCGCTGCATTAATGCTGCGCGGCTTTCCAGCATCGCCTCCAAGAACTGCAAATAACGCTTTATCTGGGAAAGGGATTCTTAGAGGGTGGTGTTTTCACTGAGGCTAATTATAACTCCCATTAATTTTCAGAAAATTGATGCCCAGGCCATTGAAGAATTCTATGGGTTAACATCAGACATTTCCAAAAACTCAGAATCTGGATATATCCTCTTCTACCAGTCAAGAGACTAGGACAAAAGATACATGTGTGCAAATAAAAGAAAAAAGGGATCAAGATGTGTCCAAATGGAACATATTTGTGACAGCAGAAGCAGTTCCTCGTTGTTGCTGTAGGACCAGGACAGATCCAGCAGGGCGAATAAAGGTTTCTCCCTGCCATTTCGTGGAGGAGTAGTGCTGACTGCCGTAACAAGAAGAGCTTTTGTTCCAGTTTTCTTTCTGGGCTTTTTTTTTTACGTGCTATCTTCCAAAATCTGTGTTACCTCTACTTGAAACCTGGCTGCTTATTTGTTCATGAACTGAAGAAGAGATTTAAAAGTAGCGTTGTAGAATTTTTACCATGTAATGTTGGCCTGAGGCTATACCTTGGTTTCTACCATCGTCGTTTTTCTGTATTTTAGCAGAATGATTTCAATATTCAGTGTCAGCTGAAGGCATATTTTAGGATATGAACAGCAGCTGGTTGCTGGATATTTTTGGTGACTCAGACTTGAGAAGCAGTACAAAGCTAAGACATATTGGAAATGTCAAGTCTGTAATTTTTATAAAAAAAAAAAAAAAAACAGACAAAAAAACTCTCTGCAGCATTGTAAATTTCCCCATTATGGATTATCTTGGTTTTAGATAACACTAACAACACTGCTTCTTTTTATATTTTTTATTTTTACTCTTCTGTTTCTTCTTCAGAAGGTATAGAACTTTATCCACATTCGGCCTAGTCTATTGTGCGTTTTTCTTTTGAAGCAGAGGTTTTGACTCCAAGCCACATCGCTGCAGATTTAAGGGGAGCAGAAAAACAATTACCTTTTGAAGAATATGTCTGGCAACCGGTTGCTGTAGAAAGCTTGAAGTTACAGCCTTTCTCGGAGCTCTTGCGTAAACCAAAAGTGCCCTCATTCTGAAACGGGATCTGTTCGATGTTTCATTCAATACCTGGTAAACTGATGCAACTAGCGTCTCGAATCTATGCTAATACACAGAAACAGCACTAATTGTGAAGGGTTAACCAAGGGAAGCATTATTTCTGTAACTAATCCAGTTGTTCTTTGTCTTCAAGAGAGTGAACGTGTAAGAAGGAAAACCAACCAACCAACCCAGGCATTGCCTTGCTAAGTGTTCCTCGTCATCTGTGGGTGATGTTCCTATCGATCTGGGAATCGTAACACCCCCCTCAAAATGCTTCTGATTGTTTTACCTCTACAGGCCTTGCTTAACAGGGGAAATCGTTAGTCTTTTGAAGACTGAAATTAATTATCCGTCACGTGTGTATATATTATAATCTCAAGGATAACTAGGAAGAAAAGACTAAGGAAGTTTGTAGGAAATCTCAGAAAGTCTTCTGTAATTCTCTTTTTGAAAAGTCCTGTTGCCGTGCCAAAGCGTGTCGCAGCTGGCTCTAAACTACCAGTGGAAATGAGTATTTTCCTTTCTTCATCTTGTTAGGTGACACAAGAGCTGTCCTCTGTGTGGTTGTTCCCAGCACAGCCGTTCACGGTGTGTACCGGTGATTGTTGTTCTTGAGGACGTGTAACTTATGCAATTCTGGGGCTTGTACAGGATATAAAATGTTTTACCAAAATATTGTCCTCAGGAAAACAGCATTTCACAGTTCCTCGTGGTGGCTGTATGTATCTGTTTCTTCTTACCATGACCAGAAACGTAATGTTAGCAATTAACTCCTGTCTTCAAAATGCAAATTAATCATTACCATTGTATTCCAACTGGGTACAGGTTCCATTCTCCCGCCACGTCTCCTCTTCCAGAAGATAAAATATGGACATTGGGTTTTTTTTAATTATTTTTTATTATACAGAGTACTGTCATCGTAAGAGACGTGGCAAATAACAGCAAACGTTCTTGTCATCTTGTTCCTATTGTGTGAAGATTGTTCCTGGCTAAGAGCCTTCTCCCCTTGTTCACACAAGCTGTGAGTCCTTTCCTGGTGGCGCTACCAGAAGACTGTCATCGCTAAGTCTTGCAAAAAAATGAAAAAAAAAAGAGAGCACTGATTTAAAAATAATCTAAACAGTAAGTACAAAAGTTAATGTAGTACGCTAGACATGTATTTTGTATATCTGGTGATACATTTTTACAAATAAAATACCTGACTGAGAGATAATATTGAAAGATATATACTATAGATTAAGAACTCTTAAAAGTGCACTTTTGCTACAGATTTATAAGGAGACTAAAAGGAATTAAATTGGAAGAGAATGGTGTGATGTTGCTTCTGTATAATAAATGACCCCACCTGTCTCCAATAAAGGTCATGTATGATCAAACGCACATGGCCCCCAGTGCTCTTCCTTGAACCCCAGTCCCAGTCCCAACAGAAATGGAAGTAACTGGTTAGTCGCTCGCTCGCCTTAGCTTCTCCCTCGTGGAGGAGTAGTGCTTCTCCCTCCATGCTGGCTGGCTGAGGGATTCCGACCCCGCATGTGTATAACCTGTGCATAAGCGGTTTAAACCAAGAGACATGAGTAATTCTGTGTCGTGGATTATACTTGATATAGGAGGGGTTAGCCAGGGCCCTTTTCCCCTGACACCCACCCTGCTGCTGGCATCCCCTCCTCATCCCCTGGAGCTCTGCCGTTGCCTTTCCCTGTGATTTCCTTTTTCCTTCTCCCTCTTTCACCCCTCGCTGTCGGACTCCGTGAGACTTTGTGGCAAATATTATCTGACTGATCTGGAACAGAGAGATTTAAAAGCAAAAATAGTACCGTATCCTTGGAGCTTTTCAGGTTCATTGTGGGACAGGGCCTTTGTTTCTGTGTGGCTCACTGGAGTTTGCTGGGAAAATTTGATCAGAGGCTGCTCCCGTGAGTGGGAATTCATGGGACTAGGTCAGAACGCAGTTGGGATTGGGAATTGATTGGGAGTGACTGGGAAGTGACAGCTGCTTTGTAAAACACGTTTTAAATCAAAATGCTGTCTGGTCCTTGTCCTGCTGGGTCACACATTAGCAATAAATAAACGGAGCTAATTTTAACTCTGGTGAACGTGGGCTTGACTTTCAGCCGCTTTGGAAAGAATCTTACCCAGAATTCGTTTTCTTGAGGGCAAACAACCCAAATCACAGTGTCTGAAAGCGATGTGGTTTTAGCTTTGAGTACCAGTAAGGCAGGATTGGTACTGGGATTTGGGGGCTGGTCTTGTCACTTCTGGTCTTCTCCAGACCCCTAAGCGCTGGAGCGAGGGTGAAGGCCATCCCATGGTGATTATTTGTCTCCGCTAACCAGCGGCTGAAGCAAAATGCACCCCACGTTGGTATTTTGCTTCTAATTCAGCAGATCCTACAGTTTGTTTGTGGAGAGGCTCTGCCCTGAAGACTTCAGAAGCAGAGGTTGTTTATGAATTGGTGTTTGTGCTTGGCATGTTCTAGTTACCAGCAGGAGCTTTTAAAGTCACCGTGCCAGCTCGGTTTAGGACGTGTTTAAAACAAATCATATTTGATTGGTACAAGAAAGAAAATAGACTAACAAAAGCCCCTGAGACAAGTCAAACCTTCCCATTGTAGTCCTCGGCGTTCATCAAAAGGAAACAATCCCCTGAAACGTCATTAATTCTCAACATGTAAAGTCCTGCTAGCGCTGGCTGCTGTTGCACTAATTAACCTTCGGGCTACTTCTGTCTGCTTCCCTCCCGCTCCGGCAAAACCAGTCCTGTCTACAGTGGTTGGTTTCCACCTCCCCAGCCAGCCCGCTTCGTTTGGTTCCTGAAAGCAGCGGCCGCCTGGGGTTCGATGTCTGTAAGCGACGGCTCGGGGTAGGAAAGGTTAAAAATGAAGCAGCCTCGGTGGGACAGCGTGAGGGCCATCCTATCCTTTTGTTCGGAAGACGAGGCTTTGCCAAGGAAAATGGTTTGATCCTTCCTACCATTTTAACGACCCCGCCTCGGTGGCGGCCTGTGCTCCGAGGGGACCCGTGCTGCCTCTGGGAAGCTGCTTTTGTGTTAAAGCGGAACCCAGCAGCCCTAGGGCAGGGCGAGGACCCCGCTGCTGGGACCCTCGAGGGCCACCGGAGCCTGGAGCGGCGTTGGACCTCACGGCCTGGACCTGCAGAGCGTTGTTAGGTCCCTGGGCAGCCTGAGCTCCCACCTCCCCACCCAGGATGGGACTCGTTTGAACGTGCTGCAGTGGGGGCGATGGTTCTGCGCCGCCCCCGGCGGGAGAGAGGATGCCCTGAAAGGGAAGGGGGAACGACAGGGGCAGCACGTTGTTTGAGTTGCGAAGAAGGAGCATGTTCAGTGGTTGCAGAAACTCTTTATAACACAAATACAAACCACTTCAGCAATGTACTTGACTGTTTTCCCCCTTCATCTTTACCTGAAATGGGACAATCTTCTGGATTTTCGTCCAGAAACTACTAAAAACTGCGTAAGATTATGAAAATCTGACTTTAGGACTTTGTGGTAGGAGAACTGGTTGCCTCCTGCAAAGCTTTGTCTTGAAAAGAAAGCGTGATGCGATCAGCTGGGCCTGGAGAGGCGGAGTGTGGCATCTGAGAAGGTGAGGGATGGCCATGACCAGCCCCGTTTCCCGCTGCGGTCCCCGAAAGGAACGGGGTGACGGAGGGAGCGGCAGAATTGCCGAATGCCCGGTCAGTGTTAGCTGCCTCCCGAAGGAGATGAAGGCTGAGCTGCGGGGGGACTCGGATGAGGCAGAGCGTGCCGCTGCTGTGCTGCCTTGATGTGGGACGTGCCAGTTCTGGATGAAAACGGAGTCTCCAGCAGCTGGGGTTGGTGACTCGTCCCTTCGTCAGGGCACCTCATGCCGTGCCGGGATATGTTGGCCTGGGGAGGTGAATCTGGAACGTGGGAGAGGAAGAGGAGGAGAACTGATGCTCTCTGAGACCCACGTGGCATGGTGGGGACTGGATCCGTGAGCCAGTGTCGGCTGGGACGGGGCCTTGAAATAGAGGGTAGCTTAGAAATCCCAGGAGAAGGAGTTGGACCTGGAGGGCAAAACTAAGAAAGGATTTATGAAGGCCTTAAAATATCAGAGCCCCTAAAGTACTACTCTAGATACATTGGCCCAGATTTTTTGAGGGCAACGTGCTTTTGGGGCCGCGCTGCTGAGATGCGTCCTCTGCACTGGGATCCACCCCCAGGGAGCTGCACCGAAGCCGGGGCGTGTGTGTGGAGGGACAGAGGACACTGCAAGTCGTGTGGGAAAAAAAAAAAAAAATCAGATAGTCCCAGCTGGGTCTTCCCTGGTGGTTTCCAAGTCATGGTCCGTACACAAGAGAAGCCTGCAAAGGAAGGGGAGAAGGGCAGGAATGGGGGCTGAGAGCTGCCTTTGGAGTTGGGAATGTCCCCAGATCTGCCCAGAGTTCATTTGCTTTTCGGGATGTTTTTGATCTGGAGTGTAGCTGCTTTAGCAAAATATACCATGTGAGGAGTGTAGAGGTGGAAAGAGATGTTTACTTGGCTTTAAGGCCTGGACTTGGAAGGGACAAGCCAACAGGAGCTCCCACTGACCAGCTAGAGTGAGCCTCAGACGGCTACTGACCACCAGCCCATAGCCATGGGTGAAGATAAGGTCAAATGCAGCTCTAGCTCTTTCTTCGGTCTACTCCTAGGTGTAGACCCAAAAGAAAATAGCAGGGGGTCTTCAGCAGGAGCTGAATAACTTTGTAATTAAGCATCCTAATTAGCACTCCGATAGGGCATTTGCTTCCTTCCGTGAGAAGCAGCCTGCATCTGCTGCAACAAGTCGCTGCAGCGCTGCAAAGCAGAAAGCAGGGACTGTGCTGTGAAGAAGCGGAGGGAGGGAAGGGATGGCCCGAAGGGAGGGAAACCACATCTGGAAGCTCTGTGGTGCGGGGCTGTCTGTGCCCAGAGGCGGCTGGGAGCAGAAGGTTGGTATCTCAGAGGTCTTTTGTGTGCTAGACCCCGGTCAAAGCCAGCAGCAAAGATGTCTTTGGCCAGGAACCTCACGCCGATGTCAGCGCGGATTTCAGACCTTGCGAGACCTCCTTGTCTTGACTCATTTGCATCTCCCACGGTCCGGGTCTGTTGTTCCTTTTTCTCTTGGCGATGGACCATCTGAAATACACTTGACGTTTTGAGAGCATCGGGTCTGCGCCGGCGTCTTTGCAGGTCGTGGGGACTCCACGTGTTCAGGGGGCTGGGGGAAAGTCTCATCTCAGCAGCGCGTCGCTGCATCGCAGACGGTCCCTGGGCAACAAGACCCATGGCAGAGGGGGTGTTTGGCTGTAGCTGGGGCACCAATGCCGTGTGTTTTTCAAGATGGAGCCACACTTGTAGGCCCTCCTTCCCTGTCATAGTGCCCAAAAATCACTCTGTTACGAAACTCCTCCAGGTCCCTTTGCTTCCACCCTTGCGCCAGCACTCCTCCTGGCAAGGGCACAGCAAATTGCATGAGAGAGCACGGGGTGGTGGTGGGGAAAAGGTGTTATTCCTGGCAATCCTTTCCAAGTTGTTTTTTTTTTAATTTTTTTTTTTTTTTAATGTTAAACTCTTCATTTTCAGGTTTTGAGTCACAATATTTCTCCAAGCGAAAGGCCACGAGTTTGGAAAAATTCCTGTTTATTCTTTCTTTGCCATCACTTTAGCATAAAAGAGCCAAACCACTGGTACCTGGCACTGGCGCCTTCCAAAGCCTCCTGCCAGGCGCTCGGGGTGTCCCCTGAGAAGTGGGGACAAGGGTGGGGTAGGGAGGATGGATCAGAGAGTGAGTCTTCAGGCCAGGAAGGAGCGCTAAAGGGAATGTGAAGCCACCAGACAGAGCAAGATGGAAATGTTTTCATTAACGTATCCTTCAGGTGCATTTAAGTGAAGAGTTGAACGGAGATTTTTACCCTTATTTGCCTGGTTTCTCATAGGTGGTATAAAAGTGAATATAACCTAAGTAAATTTTTGGGGCCTCAGTTTCTGGAGCCTCAGACCCAGCAGAAAGGCCAGGCTTTGGTTTTGCCCAAGCTTCCCATTCATCCCCCAGCAGGTTGAAGGTTACTGGATTTGGGAAAACCAGTTTCTCAGCGCTGTCTCTCCCCAGTTTGAGCCAAGCGCTTCAACAGCAATGACTCGGGGACAGAAGGATTCCCCTGGGAGCTGGCAACCGCGTTATCTTCTTCTAAAAATACCTTCCAAGAAAACACAAAACCTCTCCAAAACGACCCGTCGGAAAGAGTGGGGTCCAATTTTGGGCTCTCCGGAGGCTGCAGCACGGGGTGCAGGTCCCAGCGAAAGGGCAGTAATGAGAGCGGTGCTGCCCTCGGCCCCCGGGAGACGCGTCCTTCCTCGAAGCCACGCTGGCGAGGAGATGAGCTTCGAGAAACCCACCGTGTTCAAAGGGCTCTGCTGGGAGGGAGGGCGAACGAGATCATCCCCTGCAGCACCGTGCGTGGGGGCGAGCGATGGGGGAAACGAGAAGGGAAAACCAGGAGGTTGGCAGGAGCGTGCCTTGACTTCAACGTTGGGGTCGCGTCCCTGCAGAGCAGGTTACGAGCATCTTGGTGACTCCCACCGCCCCGGCCGTGGCTCTGAGCATCCTCGTGCTGGGAGGAGCCGCGGGCCACCCGGTGTGACTGGAGGGTGGCTCACACATCCCTCCTCGAGCGCCGTCGAAGTGTGTTCCTCTCTCTAGGACTGCAAAGTGGCTCCTGAAGGGGTTTTATTATTTTTTTCCCAGGAAGGAAAAAAAAAAAATGAAAAAGAAAAAACTCACTTCCCCCTCCTCCTTCCCTGAGCGTGTTTAATCATTTGCCAGTTAGTCATATTCCTAAGAAAAGCAAACGTTGCGTGATGGTGAGTGACAGCTTCTGAAGAACTGGCACTAATTATATCTCGGCACTGAAAAGTATAACACACCGGGCTGGCAAATCTTGCTGGGAGGGCGCCAGCTCCCCGCCGAGCGCTCATGCGAGCAGCTAGGGTGCCCCAAAATCACCCAGCAGCCGCTCTCCTGGCCCGCAGACCCCTTCTCCATCTCTCTGCTGGTTTAGGGATGATTAACGCCGTCTTGCTTTGGGCTCCGTTTCCACCCTGATTTTCCTCCCAGCGTAGTGGGGAGCGTTCAGGGAGTTCTCCCTTTGACTTGTACCTCTTTGATGGATTCAAACTGCCGCTCGCCCCCTCGGCAGCCAACGCTCCCCGTGTTGGCACCGTCAGCTGCTGCCTTCCCCGGTGCCGCCCGGGCAGCATCACTTCTTCCTTGTGTGCTGGGAGAAGCCGGGCATTTTCTTTTTCTCCTGTTGCCCTCGCTGCAGCGACTCAAAAGCTGTCAGCGGCCGGTAAGTCGGGAGCAGCGGACGGAGGGATGAGCTGGATGGTCTGGCTGAGGGAGGTCCAGCCAGCTCTCATTGTATATTAACTTTCTTTTATTTATCCTGCTGAGCGGGTTGTGCTGCCCAGACGCAGCCCTGTTCCCCGCCAGGGTTTTGTCCCTTGCCGGTGCATCAGATGTAGCCAAAACGCCCCGTTTTGGGGGACATTTCTCCTAAGACGTTCCCTCCTGGCAGCAGGGGCCAGGGGCCAGCGCTCATCCCGCTGCAGGGCGTGGGGAAGGTGAGGATTTGGCACCGGGACTTTGTCACTCTCCACGTGCTTCTGTGGGCACCAGGGTCACGTTCACCTTGAAAGGTTTCGAGGATGAAAATACTGTAATTCGGGGAAAAAAATTAGGCCCCTGATTTTGCCTGGGGGTGTCAGTGCGGCGGCAGGGAGGCAGGCGCTCATGGGCAGCCTGGTGGTGGAACACCTTGGGGTGCCTCTGCCGTGGCTGCCAGACTGGCACGGGGACGGGCTCGAGCTGCTGGATGGGTGTCCAGCCCTCGAGGGACGGCTCCAAATCCAAACCAGCCCCAAAGGGCTGAGCCAGGCTGCCGTGGTGGGGCTCCTGGGGCACTCACGGGGCAGCCTTGGCCCCACCTGTCATGGTGCACCGAGCAGCAGCTCTGACCCTGGTCAGAGCCTTCACCTCCCTCTTTCCACTTAGAGACAGGCAATCCAAACAGTCTACGCCTTGGGGCAAAACCCTCTATATTTTTCTACCTTTGCAGTGAGGCAGGGCTGGGGTTCCAGTCCCCCAACCCCAGCGCAGCGCCTGCGAGCGCAGGAGGACGCGGGGATGCTCCCCGGAGGGCACAGGATGCTCCCGAGGACCGGCTTCGGGGCTGGGTTTATTTTTCCCGAGGTATCAGCGGTGTTTTTCCTGGATGGGGTTTTGTTTTCTTCAAAAGCCAAGCAGCTAAAAATAGCTCTCCGCTCGCTCGCCGACGCTATCCCGGCGTGAAGCCGGCGCAGGCCTTGTGCGGAGCCGACCTTCAGAGCCGCAGCTCCAGCCCGCCGGAGCACGGCTACCTCCTGCTTCCACCTCTGCGAGCTGCCACTTGTGCTCGGCTATTTAAAGAACCTGGTTTGCCTCTCGTGTGTCTCAAGAAACCCCTGATGGGGAAAGCAGGCTGGGGTTGGTTTGTTCTCCTTGCCGAAATAGCCACCTGGCCACAGATGATCCCAAGCTCGAGGATTTTGGATCAGATTTAATTACGCACCGGGCTTTAATGATCATTTAGTTGCGTGGCCATGAGGCATCTCCCCCTCCCCACAGGACAGAGGAGGTTGCGGGCATGGCTGTCCCCTCTGGGGTCATGGGCTTTGGGGTGCAGGGACCCAGCGAGACAGGATTTGAAGGTCAGGGATTCGCTGAGGCAGGATCTGCGGAGTTTGGGCTCACCAAGGTGGGGTTTGGGGGGTAGAGACTCAACGAGGTGGAATTTGGGGGGTAGAGACTCAACGAGGCAGAATTTGGGCTTCAGAAACCCAACAGAGCAGGATTTGGGGGGGCTCAGGCACTCAACAAGGCCAGTTTGGGAACAGATTCTCCATGAAGCAGATGGGGAACTGCCCAAAGGACAGAGTTTTGAGTTCTCCAGGGCAGTTTTGGCCACAGCAGCCCTGCCGGCCCTGGGGACAGTGGGGTCTGCAGAGGAGGAGCACGGATGCAGGAGCAGCACCGCACAGGGCTGAGTTGAGGCGATTCACCTGCATCCTCCTCCCCGAGGTGTCTGAAAACATTTCGGGGGGGTTGTGTGTAGCACTAAGGCACGTACAGTGCATAAAACATAAAAATGACCTTGGCACTGGTCTCTGCAGTTGAGACAGCAGGTAGCTGCTCTGGCAGGTGACCACCTTGCCATGCCCAGCGTGGGTTTCATGAGGACAAACCCCACTGGAGCTCCCAGCACTGGGTGCTGCAGGATGCCCGGCGCTGCTGCGCGCAGCTCCACAGCTCACCCCCAGCCCTGGATCTCTGCTGTCATCTCTGCAGCAGTTTTCACCCGCGTAAACCGTGCCTGGAAATAAATCATGGGCTCCGGGCTGCTGCACAGCGGTGGTGATGGCTGAGCCTCTTCCTACCTCCTTAACACCGCCCGGTTGTCTCTGCTGGGTCGGAGGCAGCAAGTGTGGGAGGAAAGGGGCATCTCCCCAGCAAAGGGGATGTCCCAGGTTTGCCCCTCGTGCTTCCCATCACTTGGTGCAGGTGGGACGGGTGTCCCCCCGTGCGGGGCGGTCGCGCTGGGTCTGGTCATTGCGGGCAGGGACAGCCGGACCCAGCACCAGCGGCACCACCGGGTCCCCGAGGCACCGAGCCACGCGTGAGTCATGCTGCAGCTCAGCACACGCTGCCATCCCCGTCAGCCTGTTTGCAAACAGACAAGAAAGGCGGAGAGCCACCGCTTGGGTGGGACCCGGTGAGGGCGGGCCACCCAGCAAGCCCCCTCAGCAGGGTTTGGGGGCTCTGCCCAAAGCCAGAGCCAGCACCGCCGTGGATTGATGCGCTGAGGGTGGCAGCAAAATGTGGGTGACTGTGCCAGTCCCCATGTTGCAGCCGGGGGTGAGATGGGTTGGGCAGACAGGGCCGGGGTGCTCGATGTGCAGAGCCACATCACCGAGCCCGTGGGGCCATCGCTTGTCCAAATGCAGTTTTTCTCCCTGTTGCACCTCCTCTGGTGACAGCCACTCCCTGTGATGTCCCCATCCCCGGAGCTGCTCTGGGACCAGCTCTGTTAGAGGTTTTCTTGCATGGAGGAAAGCCGTGGGATGCTGCGGATGGAGCAGAGGGCACAACAGCCCAGTAATTCCCCATCCAAGGGCGTGGTGTTGCCATCATAAATAACTCCCAAAACACTTGGGGGGACAGTTACTTACGAGGTTGGGCTCGGTGGGGCCACAGCCACTTGGAGAGGAGAGATGTGACAGGAGAGACCCTTCCCCAGGGCTGTCAATGCAACTGTGCCATCGGAGCACCCAAAAACCTGCTCTTCTGCAATACCTCAAGCACTGCCGGCCAAAGAGGCAACAGACTGGCCAGTACCTAGGAGGTTCAGATCTCTCCTGATGCCATCCTTCTCTTAATTTTCCCACCTTTTATTTTTCACAGTGGGATTTGTGAAGGGGCAAGGATGGTCCTTGCTAAACCCAGCGCTGCTGGGAGCCCATTAAGGAGCTCTTCAAACCCCGCTCATGAGGGAGAGGACAAGCACAAACCTTTTTGGAGAGCACAGCTGAAGGCTGGAGGTTTCTCCCCTCTCTCCTCCCCAGCATTAAGAGGCACCAAATTCTCCCAATCCGGAGGAAAATGTGTGAGTGGGCAAGCTGCATCCCCCGCAGGAGCAGCGGAGCTAAATATAGCCCATTTACACAAAACGAGAGCGTTGCGGTGAAACGGCATCAATGAACACTACGGTGGTAATTAGCGGTTCTCTAATGAAGAGCTGGGAAAGCAGGGGTGTCCCAGGGGAGAGCGGTGCCTCTGATGAGCATCACGCAGATGGTGGGTGTTTCGATGACGGTGGGAGGCTGCAGGGATGGACCTGGCAGAAATCCCTCCCCATGTCCCCTGTAGAAGTGGCCAGGAGCCTCCTCCGGGACCGAACAGGGGAATAAATCCCCCCAGTCTGGCACAGGAGAGAAGAAGGTGAAGCAAAGGGCGAAGGACATTGGAGGTGCCTGATGGTGGGATGGGGATGCCCCGTGGTGATGAAACCTTGCAGGGAAAAAGGCTGGCAAACACCAAGCTGGGAGGAGATGGGTCTTGGTGACCTCAGTGGCTGAGTTTGGTGACCCAGTGGCCTCGTTTCCAAAGGTGACCAACAGCCATGGCTTCCCCAGGGCTGACAGTATCTCACCTTTGCAAATCCGGGCGCTGGCTGCTTTACAAAGGCTCCTGCGTTCGAGGAGCCACGTTTTATCCTAGGGTATAAAGAAACAGCTTAATGACGGATGGGTATTTCACAACCTGGTGGTGAGGAGCTCATCGATGTCTCCTTCCATCACCTCAAAACTGCTGCAGCCCCTGCAGCTCTCGGTTTCCCCATGGTACCTGAGCCCAACATTGAGCCCCACACTCCTCCGTATCCCCCCCGGTCCCTGCCACCTCCCAGCCCTGTGATGTCCCCAAACTCGAGCTTGTCCCACACTCAGGGACCTGCCTGGGCATCCCTGCGCATCCCTGCAGCTCTATGGCTGGGGAAAGAGCCCAGCATATCAAACTGTGTCAAAAAGTTAGGAGCGAAGGGGAGTTTGGCCTGGAGTTGTTGGGGATTGTGTTTTCTCCGTCACAGGCAGTGATCAGGGTAATGAAGGGATCTTCTCCCCTCGGCTGCCATCCCTATAGCAACCAGCAGCCTCTTCCCGTTAAACAAGTGACTCATCAAACACGATTACACTGATATCAGGGAAGATGATTGCGACTTCTAGCTCTGACAAGAGAGCTGACCTTTCAGGGGGAAAATATTTTGAAAAATAAGGGAAATAGCCCAAAAGTGGATGGGAAGGTCCAGTCCCGTGTTTCATCCTCCCCATCTGTCCCTCCGCCCTCGCCCTGCCTGGGGACTCCCAGGTGGTAAATAAAGGCAGATCAGGTGCAAACCGTCTCTGCGCTGCGAAGTGTAAATCCCCCGTGGCTCCGTGCCGGGGATGGGAGGCAGGATCCGGGGTGGGAGGCAGGATCCGTGCGGCGTACGGGACCTCAGTCGTGGCTGAGCGTGGGGTGGCGTGTCCCTGGGGCCAGGCGTGACCCGTGCCGTGCACCCTGCCTCTGCCCGTGCCGGGCATCGTGTTTCTGCCAAGGCCACGCATCGCTCTTCTGCACATGGTGGGGAAACTGCTGCTCCGCTCCCAGAAACTCCCACCAAAACGTCCCCAATCCCTTCAAATTTGGCAGGTTTAAAGTATTTGGAGGGTCTTCCCCCCCACTGCTGGTTTTCTACTTTCTCACTCCCTCTGCCGAATCTGCCGTAAAGTCGGCCGTGGGAGTCTCGGGGGGATGATGGTTCCCAGCCAAGCCACCTCCAGCATCACCATGGGGAGAGGCACGGCACGGCTCTGGGGTAAAGTCCCCAGGGCAAGAGGGAAAGTCTTCGGGAACAGAGGATTTCCCTGGTTTAAACTCCAGCCTGGAGGATGGAGAAGGCAGATTCCCAGTGTATTTAGCAGCTCTCCGCTCCGGCTGGGTGTTTGCCCGCCTGGAAACCTCTCTTTTACCCTGGGGAAATTCCCCCCGACTGAAACACAGCTCTGGGCAGTGGTGCTGAAGAAGAAAACGCAAAGCCCAGAGGGGAAAAAAACGCCACCGTACACCCAGTCGGAGCCGAGCTCTCGATTTATACGAATTATTTCACTTACCAGCAAGCAGCTGTGACCTTTTTTCTGACAAAGTCCTAGCCCCCCACCATGTTTCAGACCAGGGCTCTGGATCCTGGCAATGTGGTCCCCAGCCTAATTCTAGGGAATGTGCCCGTGCTCGGGAGATGCTCAGAGGGGAGCCCGGTGCCGTGACTCCACGTAGGATCCTGTTTAAATGTCAGAAGCCAGAGTTAAAATCAATAAATAGAGAGGACCGGCTGTGCTTGGGCGAGGGGGTGTCAGAGCTGCCTTTTGCTCGACTTCAAAGCTGAGAACTTGTTCCCCGGGTTTTATGAAACCTGGCGTCCTTCCTGCCCAGCGGGAAAGGAACTGGGGAGGCTGGAGGTCCTTTGAGTGCTGCCGTGGGGGGCTTTTCCCTGCTGGGTGGGCTGCCTACCACCCCCACCCTGTGCTGGCACGTTGGGAGGGATCAGCCCCGGGGTTTAGCGCTTGCAATGGAGCCACGAATCCGGTGGCTGCAGGTTTCTTTCAGCACTGATGTATCGCTGGGTCTGGGGCAGCTGGTGGCTTTTCTGCATGGACCTGGGACCTTCCTGGTCCTCAGAGCTGTGCCTCTACCGGGGCTCGGGGGTTGTGGTGGTCCCAGTGTGGGTGCAGCAACCGGGCTCCTCCGGAGCAGCTCACTCCAAGCCTGGTTTTAGAAAGCTCACGTTGGTGGCAGCGGGTGGCCGGGAGACCAGCAGGGAAGGAAGGCTGCCCTGCACTCAGCTGCGAAAAGACTCCAGATTTTCTTTCTTTTTTTTTTTTAAAGATTCTTTCTCATTTTGCCCCTTCCATAACCACAGAAAACCTTCCTTACCTCTGCACCACGTCAGGTAAATCAGGTTATTCTTAATTATTAATTACCACAATCATTTGCCCTAAAATTTTGCCTGGCGTCCTGCACGCTCCCGGTGTTCCCTATGGTTTGGTGAATGGCGGCGCAGGGGAAACAGAGTCCCTCCTGACGAGGCAGCCAGCCAGAGCACCAAATACAGCCTGGGAGAAGGAAAACACAGAGCAAAAGCCCTTTATTTCGGAAAAAACCACCCTGCCCCAGAAGCCCGGCTCGCCAGCTGACATATGGTGACACAGCGTGTGCCAGCAAAGGTGCTTCAACACGTGGTCCTGTGGCTCGGGCAAACTGTGGAGCTTAAGGGCTTGGAGCAAAATTATTTGGGTGGGAATGACAGCGCTGAAGGAAGGAGGAAAAATCCTCCCCCTGGTTTGGCCTGAGTGTTTGGTGGGAACGGGGAGGAGGAGAAGTGAGAGCGAGCCTTCAAATCCCACAGGGATGCTCCTTCCCTCCTGGCACGGCTTGGCATCGCCCCCGCTCACCCACCCTGGGGGGCCTGTCCCTGTGCTCATGCCATTTGGGTCCTGTCCCCGTGCAGGTGCCAGCGGGATGCAGGGATGCAGGCTGTCCTCCAGCAGGGGTGCCCCTGGGAGCCCAAACCTGCCACCGGAGCATGGCTGAGCCTGGCCCCAGTGATGGGAACCCCGGCAGCGGGAACCCCAACAGCGGGAACCCCAACAGGAGGAACCCCAACAACAGCCTCCCGGGCCAGACCTGCCAATGCAGAGGTTTCGTGCGAGCCGGGGTGCGGTGCGCTCAGCGTCCCTGCCGTGAACCCCCCACCCATGTCCCCTCGGTGCTCCCAGCCCTCCGAGGCTGCCGCTAAATGGGGGGGGGGGGGGGGGGAGCATTCACAGCAACTGGATGTCAAATTGCAACCGTGCGGCAAGACACGATGTCCCCCCCGTCCCCACGCCGGGACAACCCAGAGGTCTCTCGTTTTGGTGCAGGAAGGTCTCGTACGTGTCCGTGGCGTGGGGCAGGCTGGGAGCCGTGTTCCCCGGTGCCGCAAAAGCCGGCTGTATCCACCCGTAGCATTCCAAGAGGTAAAAGGAGGGTTGCAACGGTGCTGACGCAGGCAGGATGGCAGAGGTCGCTTCTGCAAGCCTCGTACTGTCCCATTCCAGCTCCCTGGAGGTTTTGCAGCCAAATCAACTTGTTTTTCAACAGAACCAGCTGATTTTATAAGCCAGGCTCCCGCCTGCCTGCCTCCACCTCCTCCACTGCCTGCTGGGTACCTCAACCGCCCAAACCCACCACGGAGCCCCAGTCTTTCCTCCTGCTGGGCTGGGAAGCTGGAGCCCAGCAGCCAAAGCAGCACTGGGAGAAGTCCCTGCGCTCCAGTGAGAAAATGGCCTCGTTTCCACCCCGTATTCGCAAAGATTATGCAAAGCCTTTGAATATATAGGACTTCACGCGCTCTCCAGCAGCGCGCAGCCCCCGATGGCCCCGTTTTGGGGAGGCTGGCGGGCGCAGCAGGCTTGTTTGCCACCCTGATTAGTCAGCACTGCTAATTATAGCCACGCTTTTCCTTCTTATAGCTCTTCAAGCACCGTTGGAGTAACAGGGAACAACAGAGGCGCTGAAATAAGGCTGCGTCCGCTCGCTGCGGGAAAGATGCCGGCAGAAATACAGGGATGAAATTTCCAGTGGTGCAGCTTTGCACGCCCGTCTTGGAGGGGGGGGGGGGTCTCAAGGCAGTGAGCTCATGGGTTTGCTTGGCTGCAGGATGCTCTGGCAGGAGTGGGAGCTGGGGTGGGAAAAGCTCATGTGCTGCAAGGGAGGTAATGATGTTTCTGCAAGGAAAAGGAATAAAGCCGATTTTAATGGTTTTAGCAGGAAAAAAATGATGGAGAATGGCATCACAGCTGTTTTATCATGTGTGTCCCAAGCACGGTTTTATTACAGCCCATGGTGGACAGTGGAGGATGCCCAGATGGGCTCCCTGCATGGCTGCAGAGCCGGGACGACACCCGCGAAGCCCCACAGCGTTACCAGCCGTCGGCGACGGCGCGGAGCTCGCCACGTAGCCCGGGGCAACTAAACCCAGCTGCCCGCTGGCTCGGTGGCCTGTGGTTTTCAGGGCGTCTCCGCTGCTGTTGGCAAAACCAACACCACGGTGGTGAAAATGCCGCCGGTCCGTCCGCTTTTGCAGACTCCTGGCGTCGCGGCTGTTCCTCTCGGCGAGCTCTGTGCCGCCCGTTCACGTCTGTTAAGCGTCAGCCCCTGCGCAGACTTTGGTTGGTGGTGGGCTCTGCCTTGGACAGCCAGGTCACTAGTGGTTGCCACCCCGAAACCCACCCAGGCATTCGTCGGCTCCCTCTTAGGGCCACCTAATCGCCGTGAAGACCTGGCTATGGAAATAGCTGCAGCGAAGCAAGTCAGAGACAGGGATAGAGATTCAGCGGCTCCCAAGTTCATCTCCTGCCTGCCCGGCAGCCCTGTTGCCCGCTGCTTGTTTTTTAACCAAAAAAAGCGCAATTTCTAAGGCAGGGTGAGACCCAGGCCAAGCCCTGCTGGGGGCTGGCAGCACCCAGCGTCCCCCCGGGAGGACTGCATGCGGTGTTTAGCGCTGAGCTTCCTCCCAAGGGCCAAAAGCAGGGGAAGAAGATGAGAGATGGAGATGGGAAGTGACAAGGGAAAGCCTTCTCCTTGCTCAACGGCATTCCCAGGTGAGGCTGGTGGCCTCTCGCTGTGTAATTACGCCGTTAGGCTTTCGCCGGTGCCTTTGATTTTTACTCCTCACTGTTGAGCCTGTAATTTGAATATAGACGAAGCGTATTTAATACATTGTCAAAATGCTCTTGCAGATACCCCGGGAGCTCAGATCATCGTACGCAACTATAAAAGGCAGATGCTCAGATATCACAAATACGACGTGCAGTGCTCAAATATGACAATTACGATGTGTGGTGGCACATCCTCACAGACCTAACGCCGCTTGCATTCGGGGCAGCTCTGGAGGTGGCGTGCCTTGGTTTAAAAATGGCCAGATAACGTCCTTTTTGGCAGCCCCTCTGCTGCTGCTCAGTGCCCAGCACCACTGAGAGGGTCTAGGGGCATCCCAGACTCCCAGCTAATAGGGAAATAATTAGGGACACAGTTGTGTGGCCGGCACGTTGGGTGGTTTATGTCCTCCTCCTCGGTATGGGACCAAAGGGAGAAGAGGCTGGGAATATGTGGCACAGCCCTGAGACTTTTTCCAGCCCATTTTGCCACCCGGAGGAGAGACCCTTGCTGGGGACATGGTCCCTGGGGCTGCGATACCCAGGCATGGGGCTGCTTTGTGCAGCGGGGCAGCAGCAGCGTTCCGCCGGCTGTCTGCAGGATCCGGGCAGAGATCCGGCCGCAGCCCACGGGAGAGAAAGCGGAAAAGCTTCAGGCTTCTGCCGGTGCCTCCCAGTGTGCCACCAGCCCAGCACACCCCCTAGCACACGGACGGAGCACAACCAGGCGTTGGCAGCCCCAAAAACCTCCTGGGAGACATGGAGATGCTCCTCCCCGGGCTGTGGCAGGAGGGCAAGCAGCCCCGATTGCTGGGCAAGAAGCCCGTTGCGATGAGTGCAGGTCAAGGGGGGGCTTCTCGTGTGGAAGGGGACAATACCTGCTGGGGACTTGCTGAAGGATGTGGGAAAACCATCCTGGGCTTGGGCCAGAATTGCAGGGGGGGATGTTGAGGGGAGGAACTGAAAGTGGGGAAGGGAGGCAGCAGGGTGGTTTGGGGCTACCAGGGCCACTGTGGAGTCTAGGGATCGACCTGGACGTTTGAGAGTGTCCTGCAAGTGAGACTGCGGGAGGGCTTGGGTGCTGGAGGGAGCTGCCGGCGAGACCACGGCGTTTTAGGGTCAGCTGGGACCCACTGGGGCGTGCGCGCGTGTGAGAGAGGAGAGGATCCAAGAGCCAGACTGGGGCAACTGGGGGCGCTTACTGGGAGGATGCAGAGTGCCCATCCCTGCTCAGCCTTGCTGCTGGTTGGAGCTGGGGGCCTGGAGGTGCAGCAGCCTCCCCTCTGCCGGGTAGGGGATTCGGCATCCTCTGGCAGAGCCGGTGGGGACAGCTCAGTCCAGCTCGTCTTCTGCACCCACCTCCTGGCAGAGGCAGCTGGGGATGGGAGTCAGTCAGAGCTCCTCACCCGCCTCCCCTTTCCCAGGCGGTGCGTAATTACTGGGAGCGGGAGAGAATTCATTCAGCTCTTCGCTCAGATTCCCTCCGCCCCTTTTCGTGCTGCTCATGTCACTCGGCACACAACGGCGCTCAGTCACGGGGCCGGCGGCCTCAGGTAGATGACGCTTCAAGTCCCCTGGGATGGGGCTCGGCCCGATTAAGAACCCAGATGCTCCTCACTGAGGTGACTGGGTTCAGCCAAAACCACCGATATTCACCTAAATATCTTTGCGCATCAGGAGCTGGAAATCCTTCCCGGCACCGAGCTCGCTGCACTGCATAGCTCCAGCCTGGGAGAGAGAGAGGGATGAAAGAGTGAAGCTGGAGTGTTATGAAACCAGCAGGAAAGGGGGGAGAAGGTGTAGCTGAAGTATTGCGGATCCGGGAGCCGAGCATCCCTGCTTTGAAGATGCTGCTCCTGAGCTGAATCACGGAGCCGTTTGTGGCCAGAAAAATAATCGTGTCTTTGGGATTTGTTCCTTCCCAGGCTGATCCTTTCCCAAACAGCCAGAAAGGAAGCCTTGGGCGTGGGTGGGTGCCACGGTGCGGGGAGAGGGACAGACCCCCGTACCCGCCATCCTCGGGCGGGTCCCCCCATGCAGGGCGGTGGGCGCCGGGCTGGGCAGCCTACGCGAAGCTCCCGGGTGTGGATCCTCCTCATCGCAGGTTTTATGCCGGCTGGAGGGAAGCTCGTGTGGGGCGAAGGCTTTGGGGTGGGATGTCTCTCCCCATCTGCCCCAGCGTGGTGGCACTGGGCCCCCCGAGCACCTCCAGCCGCCGGCTCGTGGGGTGGCAGGGGGACTGGCTCTGCCGTCCCCGGGCATTGCCCTTGAAGAGCGGGGCGGCCAAGCCACGCCACGCCACGCCGGATCACCCTCCCCTCCCTTCCCATCCCCGCGTCCCTCGGCACAAGCGGTAAAAATAAACCTCGCCCGGCCGCCTTTGCGAGCCGCCGGGGCCTGGCTGGCACCCAAGCTGCCTCCGCAAAACGCAGGTACGGCGGGCCCCGACCTTGGGGAGGTGCGTCGGGGTGGCGGGAGAGCTGGTGAATGAACGGCGGGGAGGGTGCGGTGCATGGGTGCGTGCATGGGTGCGCGCACCCCCCTCGTGCCTGCGGGTGTGGATGTGGAGCAGGGAGCCGGGCTTGTTGTTATTCTGATCACAGCGGCTCTGATTCACAGGCTTGGATCATGAATATAAGTGAAGACTTTGACGTCAGAGTTGAGATTTATCAGCAGATCCAATGGGGCAGGAATATTAAGTGCAAGTCGATGCCAGCTATCTGCCAACGTTATTAGCGATGCTCACCGAGGAATGAGGCTTAACACCAAGGGCTGGAAGGACCGGGAAGGAAAAAAATAAAAACGGGAGGACGCGAGCTGATCTTCGAGCATTAAAGCCAGGTAAAACAACAAGCCCCGGCAGTGGTGGCTGCTCCCCGGGGTTGGGCTGCATGCGGGAAGGGGCGATGGCAGCGGCGGGGGCTGGCAGCGGGCTGCGGGCAGAGTGTCGTGGCCCCCCCCCCCCCCCGACCTTCACACCTCGGATGCCCGGCCTGGGGTGGGGATGGGGAGGGGGGGGGGGCATTTACTCTGCGAGCAGGGCAGGCTCTTGCAGCTGTTGGCAGCTGGCTGGGAGCATCTTGCACCAGGTTTTTCCAGAGGAAGGGAAGGGAGGGAGGGAGGAAGGAGAAAGTTAACGCAGGGCTGTCCCTTGCTGCTGCCTTCTCATTTCATCAGCGGCTCCGCAGACATGCGAGGGTTGGCCTGTTAATAGTATTTATTTTTACTCGCCGCACGCAGAAAAGAAAGGGCTGCGGAGGGGGGGGGGGGGGGGGGGCGGGATGGGGGAGGGGGGGGGGGCTTTGCGCTATAAATAGGCAGCAAAAGGTAGCCGTGCCCCGGGGAAGGGGAGGGGAGGACGGGGCAACCGGCACCCTGCTTCCCCCGGCGGCGGGGTGCGCAGAGCCTGCGGATCCTGCGCGGGGCAGAGCGCATGGAGGAGGCTGCTGGCGGCAGCGGGGAGCTGAGTTGTGCCCGGCCTCAGCCCAGCGGGAGGAGCGGGAGCTAGCGGCGAGGCTTCCCCCGGGCGAGGGGTGCGTGTGGGGCGGGGGGGCTAACGGGCGTACCCCGGGCCGGGGGGGAGCGGGGGTGGGGGTGATACTGCCCGGGGAAGCTGCAGTCGGATTCGGGGGGGGCGGGGGGGGGGCGGC
Organism: Leptosomus discolor; assembly: GCF_034619465.1. Lineage (NCBI taxonomy): Eukaryota > Metazoa > Chordata > Aves > Leptosomiformes > Leptosomidae > Leptosomus > Leptosomus discolor. The sequence goes on along the minus strand of NC_141399.1, from coordinate 46,981,646 downwards.
CGGGGATGTGCCCTGCGGCGGGCAGGGGTGGCCCGGTGGCCCGGGGCTTGGTGCGGGGCTCGGAGCGGGGTGTCTCCGGAATCCGGTGCGGGGCTCGGTGCGGGGCTCCCCGGGCTCGGTGCGGGTCTTGGTGAGGGGCTCCCCAGGCTGAGTGCGGGGCTCAGTGCGGAGGTCTCGGGGCTCGGTGAGAGTCGTGGTGAGGGGCTCCCCGGGCTCGCTGCGGGGCTCGGTGCGGAGGTCCCCGGGCTCGGTGCGGGGCTCGCTGCGGGGCTCGGTGCGGAGGTCCCCGGGCTCGGTGCGGGGCTCGGTGCGGGGCTCCCCAGGCTGGGTGCGGGGCTCAGTGCGGGGTGTCTCCGGAATCCGGTGCGGGGCTCGGTGCGGGGGTCCCGGGGCTCGGCGCGGGGGTCCCGGGGCTCGGCGCGGGGCTCGGTGCGGGGCTCCCCGGGCTCAGTGCGGAGCTCGGTGCGGGGGTCCCGGGGCTCGGCGCGGGGCTCGGCGCCCCTCCCCGCACCCCGCTGCCCGCGCCCCTCACCGCCTCCCCTCTCCCTCTCTCCCCAGCGATGCTGCACGGCCCCGCCGCCATGGGGGAGCCGTGGCAGCCGCAGCCGCAGCCGCAGCCGCAGCAGCAGCGGCTCCCGGGGCTCGGCAACGCCTCGGAGCCCAGCGCCTGGCCGTCGGCGGCGGGAGGGCCGGGCACGGCGGCCCCGGGCGGCGGTGGCGGCGGCGGCGGCGGCGGCGGCGGCGGGGCCGGGGGTTCCGTGAGCCCCTGGGACATCGCGCTGTGCGCCACGGGGACGGCGGTGGCGGGGGAAAACGCGCTGGTGCTGGCGGTGCTTTTCTACACGCCGAGCCTGCGGGCTCCCATGTTCCTGCTGATCGGCAGCCTGGCCCTGGCCGATCTGCTGGCCGGGCTGGGGCTAGTGGCCAACTTCGCCGTGCGGTACCTGCTGCGGCCGCCGAGCGAAGCGGCGGAGCTGGGGGCGGCGGGGCTGCTGCTGGCCGCCTTCTCCGCCTCCGTCTGCAGCTTGCTGGCCATCACCGTGGACCGCTACCTGTCGCTGTACAACGCTCTGACCTACCACAGCGAGCGCACGCTGGGCTTCACCTGCGCCATGGTGCTGCTGATGTGGCTACTGTGCCTGGGCGTGGGGCTACTGCCCCTCCTGGGCTGGAACTGCCTGCGGGACCAGAGCGCCTGCAGCATCCTGCGGCCGGTCACCAAGGACAACGCGGCGGTGTTGGCCGTCACCTTCCTGCTCCTTTTCGCCCTCATGATGCAGCTCTACCTGCAGATCTGCAAGATCGCCTTTCGGCACGCCCAGCAGATCGCCGTGCAGCACCAGTTCATCGCCACGGCTCAGGCCACCTCCACCCGCAAAGGGCTCTCGACCCTCTCGCTCATCCTCGGCACCTTCGCCCTGTGCTGGATCCCCTTCGCCATCTACTCCTTGGTGGCCGATTCCAGCTACCCCGTGGTCTACACCTACTCCCTGGCTCTGCCCGCCACCTGCAACTCCCTCATCAACCCCATCATCTACGCCTTCAGGAACCCCGACATCCAGAAGTCGCTCTGGCTGGCCTGCTGCGGGTGCGTCCCTTCCACGTTCTCCTCCAGACCAAGGACATCCAGCGATGTGTGAGGACTGAGCACGGAGCGAGACGCGCTCCCTTGCTCTCCTCCTCCTCCTTTTCCCTTCTGTCGTTATTGTTTCCTACCGGGAGGAAAACCCCCCCCACCCCCCCCGGCCAGCACATCTCGTTCCATGAAAAGATGGCCAAAAAAGAGAAAAAAGGAAAAGGGAAGAAGAAGGGGGAAAGAAAGAGAGAGAGTAGAATGATAATGGTTTCCTTTAGAAATGTTATTTTCTTACACATTTTATTTTTTATTTAAAAACACAAAACACCAAAAAAAAAAAAGAAAAGAAAAGAAAGAAAAAAAAAAGGATCTCCGTACGATGACGTTTGTCTCCTCTCGGGGTAAGGAGCCAGGGAAGCAGCAGGCTTGCCAGCCCTGGCCAGGTGGCTTCCACATCCCCCCCCCCCCCCCCCCCCTCCCAGGGGGCACATCCCACGAGTGGCAGCCCCGGGGAAGGCCACAGGAATGGGGAGGGGGTGTGTGTGGGGGGTGTGTGTGTGTCATCTGTGTGTCCCCCCGCCGGCGGGGCTGGTCCCCACGCGTGGGGATGTTGTGCGGGGTGCCCATCCCCCTGAAATCAGGTCTTGCGATGCTATGCAATAATCGGAGCGGGGGGGGGGGGGGGGGCGGGGAGGGGGGGAGCGTCGGCGTTTGGCACCGCGGGGGCGGACAGCTTCGGCGGGGCGGCTCCGCGGGGGGGGGGGGGGGGGGGGGTGGTGGCACGGAGGAGCGCAGGGAGCCTGGAGGAGGGGAAGGGGAGGGGGGGCTGGGGTGGAGGGGACCTTGGGTTGGGGGGGGGGGACACACATGGATGGACGATGCCTCTCTGTTTCTTTGTCGTTTGCGAAGCACTTTGAGAAGCGAAAGGCACTTTAGGGTATGGCTGTCGTGGGGATGGGGGTACCCAGGGAATCCATCCCCCACCCTCCCAAAAAAAAAGAGATAAATACAAGGTGACTGCAGGCAGGGTGGGGGCTTACGGCATGCAGGGAGGGAGGGCAGGCGGGGTGCCCCGCACCCCAAGGCTGGGGGGGAGGCTGAGGAAAGGCTCTCTCTCCTGCCCGGCGTGGGGCCATGGGGTGATGCGCTGGCCCAGCTGCGCTCACTGCCGCGCTGACCCTTTGCATGGGGTGGGATGTTCATCCAAAGATGGGTCTGGGCTTGCTGGGGTCCCCCAGGGGGGAAACCTCTGTAATCAGATGTGTTATTCCAGATTAACTTGCTTCGTTAGAGAAGCGAGGGTACCCTCACATTCCTCTACTGTGTCATGTGCTTTGTGGTGTTAGTGAAACCATGATGAAGTGTCCTTTATCTTGTGCTTTCTTTTGGCCAAGAAGTGGAGTAGTGCGCTCACTTAAAAAGCGAGCAAGAAACCAAGCAACCTTCAGAGAGATGGCAGGGCTTGGGGTGAAACCTCTAGGGCAGCTCAGGGCAGAGGTGGTGGGTGCTCCTCCGGGGCTGGCATGGGCACAGCTCAGTGGCTGCAGCAGGAGACCCCTCAGCAGCTGAGCCTGGTGTCCCAGACACGTTGCCCTCCTTTAGAGGGAGGTGCTGTGACCTCCAGCACCCGAAAGGCCCCTCTTCAAAGCAGGAGCTGGGTTCTGCTGCCCCATGGGCAAGACAGAGAAGGGTTCCTACCGACCCAACCCAACGGCACCGCCGCCGCCAAACCGCACCACGTGGGTGCCGTGGTTACGTGGAAGGCAGATGGGTCCTTGCTTTGCCAGGCTGTAGTGGGTACGAAGCCGCTTTAGGGCTGGACGCAGACACAACCGTATTTTCTCTCTGTATCCGTGCAATGAACTTCTTGCTCCTCAGAACCAAGTGCACATGAGATAGCTATGAATCTCCAAAGCGTGCCTGGGGCTTGGGCTCATTGTCTGCCTTTGAAAGGTGGCCAGTCCCTTTTTTTTTTTTTGCTTTTTTTTCCCATTTCCTTTCTCTTTTGAATACCTTGGGCAATGGGCAGTAGGCACAATGTTGAATCAGCGTATGTTTAAATATATATATATATATAAAAGAAATAGTGAGATATATAAAAACACTTTCCTCTGCTCATTTTATTTCTTCTGGTTTCTCTAAGTGCAGCCAGGTCCCTGCAGTTCCTCAGTGTGAGAACTCGAGACATAGTTTAAACCGTTTTTGAAACATTGTGAACATTTTTAAACGTTTTTATACAACCCTACCTAGAAGATAGCATTTGTTTCTCTGGGCAACTCATTCTGGACCCTTAAAGGAAACGTAGTATTAACTATTCAGCTCCAGAGAAATCTTGACATGGAAAAAGTTGCTTTTTCTTGGCTTTCCAGTCAACCCCCTGTTGCTGAAGAGTTTGATTTTAATAATGTTCTTTTTAGAGTTTAATTGTAAACTTGAGACTTGTCCCAGTTTGAGGGATCCATTGATAAGCTTTGACAAGGGCATACGAGGGTCAACGGAAAACAATTTTTCCCTGTGCCCCTCCCCAGCAGTAGGAGAAAGGTTTGGGATGTGAGGAGCTCAAGCTGAGGATACAGTCCCTACCAGACAGCTATGTTAGAGAGGAGGTGGAGATGTCCTCGCTGAAATGCTTGGTACTCACCCAAACACATTTAGAGCAACTTTATCGAAGGCAAACTCCGCTCCCTAAATTCTGGTCCTTGCACTAAGGAGACTCACAACTCACAGTCTGCAGCAAGATGTGACACAAGTATTTTGCGTGCTCAGATTTAGTATAAAATGCCAATCTAATTATTTTTTCAAGTGATGGTCTAGGATCTCCGTCTTGGAGACTGTGAGAGGCGGCCATGGAAGTTGTTAAAAACGCTCGATAGGCTTCAGGAAAGGTCTCAAGAAATCTCCTCTAAAGAACATTTTGATAAATTGACATTTTTGCTGTCTTTCCACTAAAAAAAAAAAAAAAAAAGCATTTCTCTAGGTGTTTTTTCTTTCCTTTGCTGTTTTCCTTTTTTTTTTTTTTTTTTTTTTTTTTTTTCTTTTAATCAGTAGAAAGAGGGGAAAACAAGGAGAAGTGAGGAAGAAGATAAACAGGTATGACTTCACCTGCCATACACTGTGTTGTGGAAATCTCTGACCATTTCACCACACCGTTGCTTTGTTGAGTTTTATTTTGTTTGTTTGTTTTGTGTTTTTTTTTTTTCCTAAAGAAAAAGTTTTGAGTGGCCATGTTGGACATCAGTGAGGACACTGGATGTTGGAGCCTCCTTACGTTGGACAACAGGGGAGCTAACTTAAAACCTTAAAATACTGCCCAAGTTGGTAATGCTGTGAGCAGGGTGGGAATGCCCTGGTGACCTTCAGTGCTGGCTTTGGGACATGTTTAGCACAGAGCACAGGGCCTGGCTTTGGTTGAGGTTGTGTTGCCCTAAACAAGGAGCAGCTCCCATGAATGTAATGGTGTCACACGCGAACAGGCCACCAACGCTAAGAGGAACACTGGAAAACAGAAAAAGTTTTCCAGCACAGTGAAGCCTCTGTGAATTCCCTGAGGGTCCCAAACATCTGCAAACATGGTGAGAAGAGCCAAGCAGCCCCTGTCTAGCTCCTGGGCATCACGAGAAGGGCGCAGAGCAACCAGAGTATGGCTCATTGTTCTCCATTTCCTGATCTTGAACGTATTGGTAAGCCTCCTCCAGCTGGGATTCCTGTGTCACAAGTCATTAGAAAAGTTGAGGTCAATAAAAGCCATTGATTTCGTTGTTGTGCTCTTCAGATGAGATACAAGTGGACAGTGGTAGCTCTGCAAAGCACAAGCTCTTTAGTCAGTGGAAGATTGCAGGTGTCCTTCTATTTCCACAGAGCCTCTGTGGCCACTCCAGGTAGAAACTGGGACCTGCTTGGAGAGGGCTGGTTGGTGTTTAGTTGGGAAGACCTCCGTGTCCTCACCTTTGGCCCAGGTCTTGCCATTGTACCTTCAAAAGCTGAGCTTTGTGAATAGCTTTTGACAACAGAGGAAGGGTCAGAGCCTGGCCCTGCTTATACCCACTTTTGGACCCTCCTGGAGCTGGTCTAGATCTACAGCAGTGGAAACAAGCAGAAAATTGGTCCTGAGCAATTACACAAGGTATCTAACCAGCCCCAAACCTATGGCAGAGATGAGCGTAGACAGGGAAATTAATCCTCTGCTTATTTGGTTGATTTATTTTCAGGTTTCTGCTTGTCTTTAGCTTTTCTACTATGAGTTGGTGGCAGGCAGAATATAGGTATGAAATGTTTTCTGTGTTGGTGGTCAGGTGTTTTAGTTGAGGGGATGAGGGAAGGGTGAGGAGGAGAAAGAAGGAGAAAACATTCTCAAATGTACTGTGAAAAAGCCAGGGGTGCTGTTGGATGGGATGTAACCACAGCTGCACGAATGCCTTGAGTTTTGTGGAGACGTGCTAGGGGTGGGTGTGAGCTTGTGCCTTTACAACAAGCCCTGGTCACTGTCCCAGCACGTTTCAACTAAGAAATGAAAATAAAAGCTATTAAAATGTATAGACTCTACCTACATAAATTTGCTTAGGGTTTTTTTTTTTTTTTCCTTTCCATTTGGTTCCGTTTGGGACTTTGAGCAGTAAAACCATCTCTTTTTAGCCAACTTCATTTCAGGAACCAGCAGTAAATATCTCGAGGATCTCAGTCCTGATGTGGCGGCCACAATATGTTCATCTCAAACAAAGAGTTTAAATTGAACTGTGAGTAAAAACCCAAGAAACCATTACTGTTCTCAGTAGGGGATGACGTACCTCTTTCTTGTAGAAGCATCAAATTTGGGGTGGGGAGGGCTTTAAAAAGCCATTGATCTTGCTCATCACTTGTATTGGTGTGTACTGACCCGCATCGACAACTCACGTAATTGTGAACAGTTAATTAACAGTTTGCTTTTAATTGCTGGGAATAATTGTTCAATGCACATGGTATTTCCTTGTAACTCCTTTCATTTATGCAACCTCTTCTCTCGGTGAGGGGTCACGCTGCCGCACGGCTGACGGCTTCACTTGTACCATTTGTACCTTTTCTGTTAACGGTTGCCTACTGCAAAATCCCCCGAGAGCCGCCCTTCCCGCTGTCCCTGCAACCCCGGGAATGGAGCTGAACTATTCCCGTTGGAAAACTCTGCAATACGGAGCATTACAGAGATAAAGTGGATATTCAATAGAGAAGACCCAAATCAGAGCGGGTGGTCCAAAGGCTCTTTTGTCCCTGACTTTGAGGGATGTGAATAAATTGTCCCCAACTCCAAGGGTAATAGTTGCCTTCACAAATTCTGCTCGGTGTCAAGCGGAATTGTGTCTAAACCAAGGTTATTTCTTCACAATTCGGGCACGCTGCAGCGGGCGGGAGGCTGGGTGTCCGACAGCGCGTTCTATCGATGGACACCGACATCACAAGCGCAGGTTTATGACCTTTTGCAGGATCTGGGAGTTGGAAAACACCTGGCTTGTCCCAGGGAAAGCTCTTTTCCAACTGAGCAGTATCCGGCTAAGGGTAAGACGCAGTGCTGGCCGCTGCTGGCAAAGCAGGTGTCCTTTCCAGTCTGCTGCAGCCTGGCCTCTTGGCTCTGCCTTGCCTTTCCTCTACCCCCCGTAGAGAGTGATGAGCACTGGGCTCATTTCTGATGTCCCCTGTGAGCAGGTCAGAATCAGGCCCCAAGCAGGATAAAGAGCATCCTCCCTAGAGAGAATCCTCTAGTTCGGAGGGAGGGACGAGTTTCTGGCGGCAAAGCTCAGCAAGAGACATAGCGTGGCCCAGGGCCAGGTCCTGCTCTGCGGTCACCGTAGTCGCCCTCCTGAGGCTCCGAAACCCAGATCAGCCCGGCCAGGCTCAGGGCAGTGTCCGTCAGAGTCGCCTTTGGCAGCGCAGATGGACAGAGCGGGAGACGATCCTCCCCGTTCCCAATCCCTGTCCTAGCTGCATCCCAGGAACGAGGCCATTTCACAGCAATTCAAACAGCGACTTATTTTGATGTGAGTGTTTTCATCAGCCTTTTAACTCGACGGGGAAAGTTGATCTCAAAGAAAAATGTACAGTTATCATTCAGTTATGGTTAAATCAAGCCCCTTCAATGCACTTTATGAACGAGTGAAAACAAACCAATGCTGTTATTGCACTGTATCTCTATTGTGTAAAATATTATACATTCATCTGTAAGAGTAATTTATTTTTATTACTGTAAATAAAACTGTTAAAGTGATTTGTCAAGAGGATATTAAAAAATAGGGGGAGGGGGGTTTAAAATTAAAACATTTGAAGATCTGGGCTCCTGTCCCAGGTATGTGCCACACTGTGCATGTCTGTGTTTTTATTTCAGCGGAAGCGAGTCTAGTACAGGGTTCCGCTTTCCCTCACCCGGGGTCTGTGTTTCCACTTGGATCGTGATGAGCTGGTCGAGGATAAGAACTGGCGATGAGCTGGTTGAGGATAAGAACTGGCAATGAGCTGGTTAAGAGCTGCTCGAGACGTTGGTTGCACGGGGGGGGGGAAGGAACAGCTCCAGCTGCTCGGAGCCTCCACGCACGAGGATGGGGACTTTTCCATCAGTGAGCCATCCTCTGCCCTCTGCTCACCCAGGCGGTCATGGATTAAATATGCACGGGAATTAATTAGCCTTTGAGAGCTGGTTTCTCCGAATGAAGGGTTGTAATATCACAGCTTTCTGCTGCTTCTTCTGTGCCCTGGCCTCTAATAGAGAAGGGAACTATCACAGGGCTGATAACTCACAGCAAAGGGATCCAGAAAGGGCAAGCTGACAAAAAGCCGAACCCAAATCTGCTTTAACCTCTTAAAATCTTTATTATTACTTTTTTTTTTTTTTTTTTTAATTAGCACATGCATAAAGTGTCAACAGTTTGGGATTAAGATGACATCTTTTGAACAAATGTAGTTACAAGCGGTGCTTCAGATCGTTCCAGATTTCCTCTCTACACTGTACAGAAGAAAGCTCGTGTTGCGACCGACGTAGTCCCTACCTTTTCATCATCGTGTCACGACAGGCAGAACCCACAACACTGGGGAGAAATACACTTGTTCACACGTAGCAACTGGGTACGGTAGATAGATACAAGCAGCAACATCTACTCACCTATTGACTAAGTGCACATGGTTAAAAGATCCCATTAGACAGTGAACATCTCCTTCTTTTTTAATGTCAACTACATAATAATGGAAATCAAGTTATGGCCTGTAACGGGTGACCCTCCCACGGGAGAGACACCCACCTCCCGTCAGCTGCTTCTATCAAACGGCAAGTTGAAGGAAATACGGGTAACACTTCTGCTGATATTAAAAAAAAGGAGCCTTTTGCAGGAGCATTGGGGCAGCCCCACCGATGCTGAGCACCCTGGGAACCTCCCTGTCCCTGCCGTGCCACCCCTGCAGAGCTGGAGCCACCGTCCTTAAAGACCGGCCCCCAGCCCTGGCTCCAGGCTGTACGTGTGAACGGCCCGTGCCAAAAGGGGAGAAAACTGCTTTTAAAACGCTCGGCTCAAGCTGGCCGCTCGCAGATGCTCGGCTTTAGGAGTATTGGTTGCCCCAGCGCTCCAGGAGGTCTCCCTACCTCGTAGCTACTGAGTTGGGGTAGTGCAGAGGGGGTTCTGGGGTGTCTGAGGTGCTCCCAGCCCGGCTTGGACTAGCCTTGATCCCCAGGCTGCTGGGTGCAGGGCTCAGGAGAAGATCCTCACCTGTCTTCAATATCCCCCAAAATAACGGTCCCGCAGCGCCTGGCCTCACCTCGAGGTGCTTGTGCTCCTACTCACTCTGAAGGCGATGGAAACCTGGCAGCGAGACGGCTCCTGTCCTGCCGCAGCAGCTGGCATTGCCCCAGCAGCCCTGGGCTGGGGCAGGAGGAGGAGGAGGAGGAAGGCTCTCCAGCCTGAACGTTTGTCCCACAGCCAACGCACATACCCTGGAGCAAACCCACCAGCACCTGCGTGTCCCTCAGCAAAGTGGTGACAGGGCTTGTAACCTCCCTGCACACCCACCGTGTCCTCTCGGGGACTGTCCCCACGCCGAAGGTACAACGTTCCCGTGCGCACCCAGAGACACGTGGTTGCTGGAGCGGTTTTCCCTTGGGTTGGCCAAGATCAGAGCAAAAGCTGTTCCCAAAACTACCCCTGTGCAGCTGCGGGGGTAACAGCCCATGCACAAGGAAGGAGGAATCCCAGCAGATACCTCAGGTCCAGGTTTCCACCCAGGTGAGGACAAGGCTGAGCATCAGAAACGCTTAGAAATGCTCTGCCCTTCCCCAGCTCGGTGAGGCCACCGGCCCCGGGAAGCCCCGCGCTCCTCGGCCACGCAATGGGGACCTCCAGAAAAGGCACTTGTGTCAGTAAGGAGCTGCTGTGGCCCTGCTGCTCTCCCCATGGGAACACGGGACCCCAGCCCCACGTGCGACATGGCACAGCCGAAAGCGGAGGGGAGGAGAGCGCCAGCAACGCTTCAGCATCAACCCAAATTCACGCCGGGGATATTCTGTTTCAGATTCCTCCAGGCAAGTCGAGCAGCCCCAAAATGAAGGAAGTCTATTATGATGGGGAGCCAGGAGCCCCGAAACGCTCCTAAAAATGCATTTCAAAGAAAAAGGTTTCTTTTTGGTGGGGATTTTCTCTCTTTTTCCTAATCTGCTCTGATGAAAGGCACCACAAAGAGAGGCCCCATTTGTCAAAAACCAGCCAAAACTAAAGGTAGACCTGAAACATCTCAGTATAAAAATAACTTGGGTGAGGGTGGGGGTGAGTGTGGATGCTCACACAGTATGATTTTTGGAGAGCTGGCAGGACCACGCCAGAGATGTGCCTGCTGCCAGCAGGAAAATCAACAGCTCCTCAACGTGCATCACAGTAACTTCATCAGGCTCCAAGTCTACTTCGTTCCTAATGCAAGATTTTTATGGTTGGTTATTTCATGGCAAGAAGCGACTTTCTATGGAGTAAGTGTTCCCAGCTGAGGCATCAGGCATACACAAGCACCAGTAACAGGTGAAAATCAATGGGATTTGAAACACTTGAGCTGGGGTGGGGCCTTCAGGGACAAAAGCACCTCCTACGATAGCAGGAGACCCTTCCCCTTGTTGTGCTGTTGGCTGATAACGCTGATTGCTCTGTTCTTAAACACTGGTTTCTTAGGAACTGATGTTTGAAAGTGGTTATGGTGACAACAGCTCTATTTTTTGGTGGCTAGCTGGGAAGCAACGTTGGGTCTGACTTTTCCTCAATGTCAAGGGAAAAGAGACAGGATGGATTTTTCTTCTGGAAATCATATGTAAGTTGTTCGTTTGGTTTGTTTTGGGTTTTTTTTTTGGGGCAGGGGCACTGTTAATTTTTAGATTCCTCAACTGAGCTACCCCAAATCAAAACCCAGCTTTTAAATTGTTCACCTTAATGCACCAGCATGGTTTACACGCTGCAGTCTGTGGGCTGTCAATGTCATGGAGGAGCACGCTGCTGGAGCTGCTGCCTTCCAACTACTGAAATGCAGCAGTAACAGCTGCACATCCCATTTTTTTGCAGTTAGGTCCCATCCTCCCTCTTAAGTGTTATGTTCTGCTGTAATTTTATTGTTATTGTATTGGAGGGTCCACACCAAAATCAGAAAAGGGGCCACAAATCTAGTGGAGATCACAAGCAGGCTGCCCTGGCTGACGGGCAGTGCTTTGGGGCTGTAACCTGCCAGGACAGATCCACAGCTAGTGCTGCTGCAAGCCTGAAGGACGGGATGAGACAACTACAGACACGCCAAGTTGGAAGAGACACCCTGTGGGTACCTCCACCATCCCCTGGCCCAGCACAGGGTCATGGCCAGTGCTCCCCTCTGGTGTTTGCCTACCTGCTTCTCAAAGCCCTGCCACGGTAGAACCTCTGTGACTGGTTTCAGAGTTTCTCCACCCTTACCTTGAGAAAGCTTTCCCTGAGACGTGATTCAACTCCTTTCTGCCGCCACCCAACCCCATGCCTTGTGCTTTAGTCCAACACACGCACGGAGAACAGGCTGATTCTCCCCCCTGCCCCTTGCTGCTCTGCATCTGAGGATGCTGTTGTACAGAGTGGTGGGAGCACAACCCACCTAAAATGCCAAGTTATTTTCTTTCTATTTTGTTTCCTTTTCTCTGCGTCTTAATACTTGCTACACAGCTAAGCGCTAGAGCTACCATCGGGCTGGAAGTCCCCCAGGGCCAACCCAGTTCCACGGCATTGCCAGTGTGGGAGGAGTGTGCAGGGAAAGGCTCATTTCACACACACTTGGGCTCACAAGCTCCCAAACGCAATGACCAAGAGCAGATTTAAGCCTGTTCCTGCTAAGAGCAAAAAAGACTGCAGAGGGACCTTGGGGTGCTGCTCTGAAGGTGGCACCTGTGGGGAGGTATCTGCTAGGAGAGATGCCCATGGGAGGAGGGTGAAGCATCAGTGATCTACCATCATGTAGTGCTATGGAGATGTCCGTGGCTTCAGGACCCTGTACCACTGTCAGACAGACATTGATGTCACCTCAATGTTGCCTTCAGGGGACACAGTCTCCAAGCACATCCCATCCAGATCTTGCCTGGGGATTCCCTGCAATGAGAGCCCATCCCTTGCTGCAGGCTCTGCCTCAGCCTAGTGACACCACCAGGATGGTGTCCTGCTTTGGGAACATTCTAGTGTCCTCCTCCCACCCTGCCCGTCGGCATGGTACTGAAGGCTTGGGGGCAAAACCCCTCACTGAAGTTTTTGATTGTGGTGGTGTTTTTTTTTTCTGTTCCTTCCCCCAGCAAAATGCAGGTGTAATTCTCACCTGGAGAAAGCAGAGCTTGAGCGAGTGATCCTAGAAAACCTGGGGTTTGTTAAAGAAAGATGAAGTCACAAAAAAACCCCCACAACCCAACCCTTCAACTCTCCAAAAGATTGAAATACTTCAGAGTCTAGGCTTGGGTATCAGTGCCCGAAGGAGGACACTTTCTAGGAGCTAGGAGGGCATCCCATTGCCTGGGCAGCCCTAAGTGTCGGCAGGTAGCCACAACAGCACGCCTGGGCAAGCTTCCTATCGCATGCATGATCATCCTGGAGGAGCAGAGCTGTGTGGGGACTGGGAAAAGCCCACCCCGAGGGCACGGCAACCCATTCGGGGACGAAACGAGAGTGTCTTGGCACTCCTGTATTTGCTCAGGCACTTTTGCGTGGGGATAGGAGAGCCCCACCGCTGCCACCAGTGGGGGGATGCGGTTGTGGTGCTGGTTGTGGGGGTCACCTAAGGAAGGTACAACAGTCCTCGAGGTTCTGCTGCCTGGTTGAGGGTAAATTCATGGGTGAGTGAGCATTTGAGGCTTCTAAAGTGCAGTGCAGGTTATATGGTCTTTGCTGTAAACTGTAAACTCCTCAGGACAGAGTCCTTGCTCTTACTTTTTTTTTTTTTTAAATCTGTAAAGTGACATGTCAGCTGAGAAAACCTTATCCCTAAATAACAATTACTACTACAGGAAAATAGGAATCATGGTGAAAGGAACAGCCGATGCTCCCCTTGCCAGCTTCCCATGATGGGGAGCGCTTCCCATGGTCCATCTACAAGGCATGCTGGCCAAGCACCTCCGGAAAGCACCCTCCAAAATACCACCTCCAGTGCTAAAACCTGCCTCCCTCCAAGAAAAACTTCCATTTATCATTAAAGCTGAGGTGTTAATTCAGGCTCTGTTCCCTGTTTGTTGTCTGCAAAGCTTCTGTTCAGGCTGTTGGGTGTCTTGAAAGGGAGATAGAGACGGGAAAGTTGCTGGAAGGAAATTTGAGGGCTTTTACGTGAAGGGAGCTCTCTGGAGAAGCCACGTTCAGCCTTGCATTTGTCACCAGAACAAAACATTCCCAGGACAAAATAGCTGCAAAAGCAGGAGCTCTTGTAGGATGTGACGCTTGTTCCTCCCTAGGAACTCTTGTAGGATGTGATGCTCGTTCCTCTGCCCAGGGTAGAAAGTTAGAAACTACCCAATCCCTTCTCCCTTCAGGACACTGACCCTCTAAGAGCCACCAGCATCAACAGCCAGTTCCAATATTCACTTAAAACCAAGGAAACACCCGGGGCTGTAACGCCAGAACGTGAACACTGCCAGACTTCCACCAACCTTCATGAAACTTGAGCGAGACCAGACTTCACACCTGATGTAGCCCTCACAGGCAATGACTGGTGTACCATGGGCATAGTGGTCCCCATAATGTCTCTTTTCAGCTAAATCTGAGATGTCCAAGAGGTTCCTGATGGACCTCAAGGACTACAGCCTTCCATTAATATCTCTAAGCAGAACCAAACTGGCTTATTTACTCTTCCACTGTCTCTGGCCCGATTTATTTGGATGCACACGGAATAACTTCCACCCCGATGGCAGTCTTATTTATTATTTTTAATCTATGCCCATAAATTGGCAAGTAGGAGAATGCAGATAAAATGGAAAGAGGAACTCTCAGGAGATCGGTTGGGCTCATTAAATGTTTGGCACTGTGATTATCTGTTGGCAATGAAATGTCGCTGCTATATTTTAACGTGGAACCTGATACCTTAATGTACAGGAGAATCTCCCCAGCCCACTTCTGGTATGCTTTGAGAGAGGAGAAATTCAATCATCTGTGACCTGGATTGTATTTTTAATGGCTGCCAAGCTAGATAAAATATTTAAATATTCACTTTTATATCAGCCCACATGAGGATTTGAGCATTTCAGGTTGTGTAACGCAGCACGGCCTACTTTTGGAAGAGTATACGGAAATAGGCCCATATGTACAAAATATTGAGTACGCAGCATAGGGGTCAGCCAGCCGGCGTTAATCAGCATGGCACAACCAATTCCAGCAGAGCTAACCCAGCCCTGCCCAACCAAGGAGCTGGTGTCACTTGTGCTGGATTTCATAGGTCACTGGGGCAAAAGATAGATGAATGCTCCTAAAATAAAGATGGTCATCCTCAAACGTGCCCGAGTCCCTCAAGCAAAGGCACGGAGGATGTTGGCCTGCCGGCAGAGCTGGCCTTGCAGGAATGGCTGTATCATGAGATTGGGGCTCTCGGTGCCACCATGTGCTTGCCTGCCTCGTGTGCTGCCGGGAGAGAGCTAGGAAGAGCAAGGTCCACCATGATCAGACCAGAAATGGGTGTCTACAGCCCACACAGACTATACAGGTTAGTTCTCCACCAGCTACACAAGAAACTTGAGCAATGAGCTCCGATGTAGGCATCTCACTGGGGAGAGGCTATCTGCGGGTCACCTGCAACCTTGGTATCAAGACAGCTTCTGCGAAGCTGAGAGCTCAGATCCCTGGAAGAGCTGGATGATGATGTCTTCAAGCAATGGGCAATCCCAGGAGGTTGTGGTCCTGCTGACTTGCTCTGGAGTTCAGCGTATGAAATAGGCTTGCGATATCAGGGCTAGGAATTTCCTTAAGCAGAACACAGTGAGGATACGCTGGGATGTCCAAAGAGGGGAAGAGGGTGTAAGAATGGAAAGGTGTGAAGAAGTGGGGATGGGGATGAGCCTTGCTACCGGCACCCCTGAGACTCCCAGCTGTGCATCTGCTCTGCAAGAGGTGGCCTGTGCCCAGGGCAGGCAAGGCTTGAGTGATGTGATTGTCGAGCGCTTTGCCACGCGACGGCATCGACCCTGACAGTAGCAGGAGTTGACCGACTGCTGCCAATCCCAAGCATAGCAGAGTTGCTGTGAGGTGACAGGGAAGTGGGAGGCTACAGGGACAATCCTGACCTGCCATGCACCAATGAAGTCCTACCAGAACTATCACAGTTTCATGTGACGCACACAGAGCACTAGTGTCTGAGAAGAAGGGACTCAATCTTCTAGGGGCGCTCGGCTCCTCTCCAGTTCCCACCAGGATAGCTCAGCTTTGCAGAATTGGGACAGTCACAGACCCGAGGGATGAGCCAGCCCTGCGTGGTCCCAGAGCCCCTACCCTGCCTTCACGTGCTGGTGGGACTCCTTGGCTCTGCCCGAGCCCCAGCTAGGTCCCTGCAGCCCTTCGACCACTGTACCATGTAACAGCAGCTCCGACAGCCCTCTGCTAATCTCCCTCTCTCACAAAGGGTTATTACTCTTTCTAAATTAACCAAATAACCACAATTTCTCTTCACATACAGTCAGTCTAAATTGATAACACTTCACAATCAATACTACCAGGTGACTGCTTAAACGTTGCTCTGGATTTTCCCAAGACTTTCTTCTGAACTTGCTCAAAGGCCAAACCCCAGATGCCTTGCCAAGGGAAGCCCGTTGCAGGGGCTCTCTGACCGGGTGGAGATGCCAGGCTTTGGCCAAAAGCTTTTGCAGCCGGTTCTCTACGTTTCAGAGGGTCAACATCAGAAACGAGAGCTCTCGGTGAGCACCCAGCATCAGGAATTTCCTGGTCCCCTGCAGTACGCCATGCCTCCCCGCCTCCTTCGGTCAATCCTGTTTTGCAGATGAGCTATTCCACGTGTCCTATTGCTCTGCTGCTTCTTGCCTGCTCTGTCCTGCCTGTGGGCAGCGGGAGTTTGGTGAAACGGGAGGTGCAGAGCCTCCCTGCCAGCCTCCCAGCTGGCTGATGTGGGAAGTGGGATTGATCCGTACAGCTAATCCCATACTGGTAGGTTTTCCTTGCACTGGGAGAGGTTACCCCTCGACAGGCAGAGTGGGACTAGTGCCCGAGCAGCTTAAACAGCATCAGCGTTGCTGGGATGGGGAATTCCGGGGTTAAATCCAAGGATTTTATTTGTAGTTCCTGCTCCGACAATCAGCCCTGCTGAAGTCAAGGGGAGCTTTCCTTAAGGAAAGGAAAGGCCCTCCCAAAACTCTTCCCCAACCACCCTTGCCCTCTCCCACATGGACGTTGCTCCTTGGTTTGTGCACCTCGCTCGGCACCACAGGTCGCAGCCCAGATGTGGAGATGCGGGAGGTGTCACGTCCAAGGGACAAGAGACCATTTCGTGTCAGTCGAGAGAGAGGAGGGCTCCCGGGGATATTTCTCAGCGGCTGGGCAGGGGGTTCATCACGTCTTGCCACAAAGGGTTTCTCACCAGGGGGAAAACGAGCAGATGCTTGGGGCGTTGTTCAACATTAGCATTTCTCAGGGTGAATTTAAGGATCAGCCTTTGAGCCTTTTGGGTCCCAGCCGTATCCTCCGACCTCCTTTACAGGTCTGGTCGCCTCTAGATGGTCAAAATACTACTTTTGTAGCCATCACCTACTGGGAGAGCTGGGGAGGCGGGCTCAGAGCCCAGCTTCTCCCCAGAAGAGCTGCAATGTGGGGACCCAGTTTTTCCCAGTTCAGAGACTTGCGGTATATGGGAACACAAGAGAGGACCTCAGGACACCGTGTTGGGCAAGTCCATGGCTGGTTCCGGCCCATTTTCTGCTGGTGGGAAACTTCTCCCACCTCTCTGGAGGTTCTTACTCCTGACTGTGATATTCTCAGTATTCCCTGCTCCTTTGCTCTGCCTTCCCGTGCCTCCCTTAGTAGCTGCGTGAAAAGCCTTCAATGAATCTTGGGTTTTTTGACAAGCAAACTGGTATTTTCAGCGCCATGGCGGGGGCCCAGCTCTCCAGGCTCTCCCATCAGTGCCTGCCTGTGCGGTACGGGATGGGGCAAGATCAGGCCGGGGGGGGGAATTAGTGCCTGGGTCTGACCTGATCTCAATCATACGGACGCAGTTTGTGGGGCTGCAAAGTGCAAGTTGAGAGTTTACCTACAAGCAGCATTTTGTCTAATTAATTTTTTTTTTTTTCAAATAACACTGAAACGGTCAAGGAGAGCTGGGCTTGGGGAAGGTCCCTGGACACCTCTGCTCCTTTGCTGGCAGCCCCTGTCCCCTGAGGACAGCAAACATTGCACCTTTAAAGCCTGGACTATAGCTGTTGTCTCCCTGCCAGCTGGGCAAGCCTTGCCTTCACCCTTTTCTCCCAGAAAACTGGTCCTAAGGGTGGAAACAGGCTCAGGTGACCCACGCCTTGGTCTTCTCCAAGGAGCAACAGCACGACAGTGACCATCCCCACGCGACGGCCGCAAAATGTGTCGCTCTACGGGGAAGGAGGCTCCTGCCCACGTGCAGCCTTTGGAGCTGCCAGATCCTACAAGTGCAGGCAGCAAGATACCCCCAAACCCAGGGCACGGCCATTCCCTGAGTGCCCACGGTGGCACCAGCTATGCAATCAGGTTTCTTCTCCAGGAGGTCCTGGTTCATACGTTTAACATCTAGCTAAAAAAGCACTGCTGGGTCTGGGTTTCCCTTCTCTAGCAAAGCACACTCAGGGCCAGTCTCTGGTCTTGCTCGAGGTGTAAGTCTGGAGTAAGCCTATTAACCTGCCTTGAGAGCGTTTTTGAAGTCATTAAATGTGAAGGTGCTGCTAATTTCTGGTCTCACTGCCTCCGAGGTGTATCCTACCAGTGCTGCTGCTGCCCCCCCGAAGGGTTTTTTGACATAGTGTAAAAGCAAAGCTCCTGAATGAGCGGGGCCACCCGCGCTCGTTGGCATCGAGGGTTGGGGAAGGCGCCTATACACACCTGGTACGGAGCCGGGGAGCCCCGCGCCAGCCCAGCCCCGGTGCCCCTCAGTCCGACCACTCGTTATCGTCCAGCTCGGAGTCGTCGTCGGACTCGCTGTACTCCACCGCGATCCGGCGGGACAAGATCGTCGCCACGTCGTTGCCCACGGGCTCTTTTTTGGCCTCTTGTTCCCATTGCTCCTGCACTTTCCGGAGTTGGATTCCTGTGGTAGGAAAGGGGCGGGGGCGAAGGCTTTAGGGGCAACGTGCCCAGCACCCAAGGGCGCACCCAGTGTGTGGCATCCCCCCAGTTCAATGTATTGGCTGAAATGGGGTGGCTGCAGCCCCCCTTGCAGGATGAACACAATTATAAAGCTGTATGAGATAATAACGTGATGCATGTGATTGTAGAGCTATAGAGTAGAATAAAGCTCCTCCTCTGCTTCCCCTCAACCTGAAGAGGTTGGACCTCCTCGAAGGTTAAATCTGCCGTTCGACTTGAAGACTTAGAGGAAAGGGAAATGGGAGAAGCCTTGGAGGACCTCATCTGCTACAGCCTGAAAGGAGGCCACGTGCACAAGAGCTGCTGGTCCTCCCCGTGGGGCTCTTGTCCCACCTCTGGCGATGGGTTTCCCCCACCTCCCTCCAACCCCCTCCACCGCATTTCTTTCCCTCCCCAGGTCCCATCTGGATGCCACCACCTTCACGCATCCCCTGGGGCTCGTCTTGCACTCAACGAAGCCAACGCCACCCAACTCTACGCCAAGAGGCATTTTGCCACCACGGTGGCAGCCCTGGGGATCTGTCCCCCCGCCTTCCCACTGCCGCCACCCGCACCGCTCACCCCTGCGGATGGCTGCCAGCAGGTCGCTCCGGGCATCGCTCATGGGCATCAGCGGGATCTGCGGCTTCCGGGGCTCCATGGCGGGGGCCGGCGGCGACGCCGAGTGCGCCGGCGAGGCGGCAATGGCGGGGGGGCCCGGTGGCGGCGGTGGGGGTGCCACTGGAGGTCCCATGGGGCCGGCCTGCGGCGGCGAAGCAGAGTAGGGGCCGGGGGGCGCGGGGGGTGGTGAGGGTGCGTAGGAAGGGGGGGCAGCCGAGCCGGGGGCCAGCGCGGGGGGAGCCGAGATGGGGCTGTCGAAGGCGGTCTGCGCGGAGGGGATGACGGGCGGCGGGGGCGGCGGGGCGGGCGGCACGAAGTACTCCGCCATCGGCACCGGCTGCGGGCTGCAACGGGAGGGCAAAGCCGTGTCAGCAGCACGAGGAACGACGGCACCCGTCACCCATCCTGGGCACCCACCCAGTACCCGACTGGCTCTGCTCTGGACCCCCACCTAAGCTCGATCCCCAGGGTCAGGGAGGCGGGGGGCTCTGCTAGTGGGATGGGCCATGGGGCGTTGTGGGTGGTGGGAAGGCAGCCAACATCCCAGGGGAAAACGGTCCCTTCTACCCGCCTTGTCCCCTTATCTGGGATGAGGTCACCCCAAAAGTGCTCCTGACTGATTTGGCCTCTCACCGGCAGTTTCAGGCCACGGCAGCTCCAGAGGAGGGCTCACCCCGCTATGCCAGCCCAGAAATGGGAGGTCAGATCCCCGCCAAGCCCCCCTTCCCCTGGTCATCCCTCCCCACCAGGAGAGAGGAGGCAGGCTGAAGCCCTACCCGTAATCCTTGACTAAGTGAGGTCTCGGCCCGTTGAGGATAGCCTCGGGGGGCTGCGGCGCGTGGGGCTGCTGGAGGCGGTTGAGGCTGTTCTGCCGGCTGCCCGCCGGCGGCGCCGGGCGGTAGACGTGCTCCTGGGGGGGGGCGGCCGCCAGCACCCCCTCCTTGTGCTCTGCCGGGGCCAGGTGGGACGCCGGGGCCAGCAGCTGAGCAGGGTGGTTGGGGCTCGCCGGGTACGAGTGGTCGGCCGCGTCCGACGCGTAAGATCTGCAGCGCAGGAAAAACCCAACCATCGTACTCCTGGGAGAGGGGGTTGGCTGGGTGGGGGACGTGGGTGTGGGGGGTATTTTGGGGTTGAGACAACAAAACAAAAAAAGGACACAAAAACACAGAGGTACAAGAAAGCAGAGAGAGATAGCAGAGGGGAGGTGGACACCAACAGAGCTGAGCCAATCTCTTCCCTGAGCTGCTAAATGGAAAGTGCTCTGACTTTATCCCAACGCCAAGGCTGCTCCTGAGGTCCAGGATGCGACCCCGGGAACACCAGCTGTCCAGGAAGCTACCATGGGTTTACAGCCTATCACCCTGACCCTGCTGTGGGCAGCACATCCCCCCCCCAAAGACGAAGAAGAAGAGAAAAGCGAAGGAGAGCTGGTGAGCTAAAGGCATAGTAGGTAAAACCTGCCTATTATCTGGGGACAGTGATCCTTCCGATGACGCCATGTGATAGGGGGATGGTGAGAACCTGTTATCGGGTCGGAACTCTTTATCATACGCCATCATGTTCCACTCCAGGCGCCGGTTGCGGGCTTTCCTCACTTTCTTCACCTCCCGGGTGGAGTCCTCCACCAGCCGCTGCTCCTGGGGGCACACACACAAGCCACAGCTCCACCTCCAGCCTGGCTCCTCCACACTGTGAGAGGTACCCAGGGAGCATCAAGACGCACCCACCGCAGCAGAGGGGAAGCACATGGGGTGCCCCAGGAAGGCAACTGTCCCCTAGGTCCTGGGCAGCCCCAGCTTCAGCCCCCACAGGGTCCCCTGCCTGCCCATTACCTTCTGCCTGCGCTTCTCCTTCCTCTTATCTTCTGTTGCCTGCAACATTTTCTCCTTCCATAAGTTGAAGAAGTAGGAGGGATCAGTGTAGAACTTGAGGCCATCCTTTTTGTCGTCCCTGGGGGGTCGAGAAGGGAGGAGAGGGGGTCATCAGCCAAAGGAGATGACCCCCCTTCCCCTGCACAGAGGGGTTTGGTATGATCACAGCCATAAGCTGTTGCCCCACCATGAATACGCCCAACACAGTGGTCACCACCTGCAGCACCACTGCGTGGGGTCACTCATCCCAAGCGCCCTACGCAATGCGGGTGGTGACACAGCAACCGGAGAAAACAGCCTCTTCCCAGCCCTCACCAAGCACCAAACAGGGTGCCACCCCCCTGCTGCCTCTCCTGGAAAGGCCTCCCCCACCCCCCCCAGCACCCCCTTGGTCCCCCCCAAGGAGCGATGCACCAGCCACCCCACCTGTAGGGCGTGAGGATGTTGAGCGGCGGGGGCTTGTCGCAGCGCTGGTACATCTCCATCACTGGGTTGGGGATGGAGTTGCGAGACACAACCTGCTGGTTCTGCACCGTGGAGCTCTTGAAGGCTTTCCGCATGTTGATGTCCTGCAGCGAAACTGGGGGCACGGGAAGGAGAAGGGATGCAGGGGTGGCCTCAGCTCCCTGAACTGAGCATGGCGGGCGGTCCAGCCCCGAGCGCACGTCTCCCACCCACTCGCGCCCAACCATCACCCCAAAATAGCCCCAAGCCCCTCACCTTCCTCCACGGTGGAGTCCAGCTGCGTCACCTTGATGACCAGCAGGTCCACCCTCTCCTGCAGCGAGTTCATCCGCATGTAGAAGCTGTTGGCTTCGTTGAACAGCTCGCCGAAGATGTCCTCCGCGTGCCTGCCTGGCAGAGAGCAACGTGCGCCCGTCACGGGCCGCGGCAGCGGGCAGGCAGCCCTCTCCCAGCCCGTCCCCTGGGCCACACGCCACCCCGCAGGCTCTGTGGGGCTCTCTGCCCAGCCTTGGGGTTTTTTTTTTTTGGGAGCTGAGCTTCATCCTCTCCCAAACCCAGCAAAGCACTGAACGGAGGGAGGGGAGCACAAGCCATCCTTTTCAGCAGGAGCGCTACCCATGGGAGGCACCAAACCATGGCGGTGCTCATCCTAAAAAGCCTTTGGATCTACCAGGGCAGGTGCAGCCAAAAAACGACCGTCACCCCCTTGCCATGCAGCATCACCTTCAGAAACTCAGCCCAGAAGGTGGAAAATCAAGAGAAGGGCAGCGGGGAGAGGGCTACAGCAGGGAGAAGCTGTGATTTGTTTCACTTTAGCAGTTATTTTCCCGCAGCACGCTAGCTCTTTATTAGGGTTATTATTATCACAGGGCTGAGTGGGGAGTCTGGCAGAGCATTGCTGACACCTGCAGGCTACAGCACCCATCTCTTCCCAGCACCCAGCCCAGCCCAGCCCCCGTCCTAGCACAGCACCCAGCCCCTAGCACAGCAGAGCACCCCAGCTCCTCGGGGTTTCCTCCAAAACCATGTCTCAAACAGCTTCTGAGAGCAAGGAGCTTTTGATATCTGCTCAGCCTGTCACCCGGCTCAGGCATTTGTGTTTGATTCCTTGTTCCCTGCAGAAGTTAGCCATAGCCTGAGCACCCATGGGTGCTGCTCATGAGAGCTGCCGCGCTTCCAGCAGCTCCCTAAAAACAGGGTTTATTTTTCTGGGGGTATTTCAGAGAAGAATCTAGTTCTGGAGAGGGAAGAAAAAGGGGGAGCCCTGAAGAGCCTGTGCTTCTCTCTCTATTTTAAGTCGCTATTCAGCAGTGAAATAGGTTGCTCCTATTAAACCTTCACAGTGGTGCGTGCAATGCTCTCGTCCTCCCCTTTTCTGCTGAAATCAATCCCAGGGCAGGAAGACAGCCGAGGATTTAGACCTTTCATATAGACCTCTCTTTCATGTAAAGCTCTAAGATTAAAAAGAACAGGTTGGGGTTTTTTTTTAATCTTCACCTGACCTTCCTATTTCTGGCCAAGTCGAGAAGCAAGGGGCTCGTGAAGGCTCTCTGTCCCCCACTGCACAGACCAGCTATGGATGGAAACTGGGTCCTACAACTGTCACCAAGCCCCCACTTCGGGCTTGGCCCTGAGCATCCTCCTTTTTTTTATTAGCTGGATAATTCCCACTGAATTAGGGGTGGCTCCAGCCTGCGTGGCTCTCACATAGGCCCCGTTTCTCTGTGACTGGAACTGAAATGAGCAACTATGGTGTCCCACCAGCATCCCACCAGCATCCAACCACCCCATTCCCGTCCCACGCCGGGGTTGCTGCGCCGTGACTTACTGAGGCTGCCCAGCTGCTTGATGATGGCAGCCAGTGTGCTGTTGGTGACACACTCCAGCTCACTTGTCACCCCCTCGGGAAGAGCCCCCCGGCATAGGTGCCGGGGCTCGATATTCCTCTTCACCAGCGGCATGCTGCCAGCGAGCCCTCACGCCTCTCCTGGGCAAAGGAGAAAGAAAGAAAAAAAAACAAAAAAGAAAACACACCACTTCACCATTTGCCTATTTTTCCTCCCCATTCCCTCTGCTCTCTGCCCAGGGCACTCGTCCTTTCCACACTGGGATATGGAGGATGCAGCAGCAGAGCTTTTCCACACCATGGGATGCTCCATGAGTGGAAACCTCTGGATGCCGGTGAGTACACGGACGTCAGGATGGCGGTGAGGACCACGCCAGGCCCTGTCCCTCCCCTTGTGCTCTGCTGAACAAGCCACCGCGCCCGGAGAGCTTTTCCTACTCACCTTCCCGGAGCTGTGCTCAAACCAGGAGCAAACCCCCCACGTGCTGCAGCCCTTCAGCCGGCCCCGAAAAGCCTCAGCCAACCCAAACAGCGGCCAGAAGCGAGCAAGCGCTCCTAATGCCATTATTTCCAGCTCAGTGCAAAGCTCTCCGGGGTTTTATTCGTGCACGCACTACACCGAGGCAAGCTGCCACGGCCAGCTCGCCCCTGCTCTCCGCAGCATCCCCCCGCTCCGCCGCCGTCCCCGCCTGAACCAGGGGTGGTTGGTTTCCCGCAGGGCTCAAGGAGATGCCGGCCCCATCTCCAGCGAGAGCAGGCGTGGGGGCTGGAGAAGAAGGATGGGGACGGTGGGGTAGGAGGTGGTGTGTCCTGGGGCTGACACAGACAGGCACAAAGCAGGCAGGGCACAAGCCTGTGGGATCTTAAGGGGGGTCTTATGTGACGTGAGCGCATCAGGCCTCCCAATGCAAAGGCAAACCGATGGCTTTAGCATTGAAATCGGTGCAGGTCGGATGCTGGGCTGATCAGGACCGAAGAGCACAAACAGCTTTCCCAGCTCTCGAATGCAGCGAGCCGAATCCCCCTGTTTCACATCCCGGGCACCCTCCGTCCAGCCCATCTTTCACCAAATCCCTCTCCGCTTTGGCAGCAAAGGAAAATCAGCTTCCGAGCAGAGCCGGTAATAGCTGAGAGCAGAGCAGCCGGGCACTGACAACGGAGCCAGCAATTCTGACCACGAACGGAGCCAGAAATCTGCAGAGTTCACATTTTTTGGCCCCGGGAGCATTAGACAGAACAGTTTCCCATTGATAGCACCCGGCCAGTGCTCCCGTCCCCCCCATTCCAGCACCGCCAGCTCCTCCGCAGTTTTCAAATGCAAATGCAAACTCCCTCCACGGAAGAGTCCAAAACTTGTTTCTAAATCATTCATATCGAGCTTCCCAAAGGGCTGATTGTGCTCCCAGATCTGGACACACGGGGAGTGAATGGCCGGGCTCCACTCTGCCCCGGGGCAAGCGGGGTGCTGGGGGAAGGACTCCAGCTCTGAACCCTCCTTAGGGTTGTGTGATGCTTCAGGCTCAGAGCAAACCACGTCTCCTCCGCCGCTTCCCAAAGCCACCGCACGTGGATGGTGGGGCAGCTACTGTCTCTGGCTCCCCCAAAAATACACCAATAGGCTTCTGCCAGCCGGTTATTTTTTGGCTGAGAATACTGCGATGGAATTTGCAAGGGAGGCTCTGGATGGACCATTGCTGGTGGCTGGTGGACCATTGCTCTGGCCACGTACAACCCCCCCTTTCTGGGTACTCCCTGAATCCCCCTGGGTTGTGTAAAGAGATAAGCAACGCTGGCAGCTTCACCCCAAGCTCACTTTGAGACAGTTTCATGTGTCACCCCAAAATCCGCACTCAGAAGCTGAGCCCTGGTACATCCCAACGTGGGGGGGAGGGAGGGTTCCCCCCGAGCAGTGGCTGCAGGGACGGGAGGGCGCAGGGCAGAGCGGTTAACGAGCTGCTTGGGACCAGTAATTAGAAACTGGGAACAAAGAGCCATTCTCAGCAACCGCCTGGGACACGGCCACCGGCACCCGGGGCTTTTTGTCCCCCCGCAGGGGGCTCGGGAGGAATCGGGGCCACGAAGGCTCCATCCCCCGTGGGGACCCCAGAGGGGAATGAAGAAAAAAAAAGGATTTGAGGTCTGAAACTCTTCCCAGCAGGGACAGACTTGAAGAGGGGCAGAAGGTGGGTATGTGGTCTGATAACAGCATTTGAGATCATGCCATGGGAGAGCATCTCTGGAGAAGAAAGATGCCTTTAACCTCCCCCAAAAAAGCCCTAAGAAGACTCAGAGCTTGCAGCAGAAGAAACCAAGGGGCAGTTAGGCACATGTTTTTGGGCTAGGGTAACCGGGACAGGCAACTTGGACTGAGCCAGGGGAGAAGCTGCTTTTTAACCTCCCCAAATAACGGCCGCTAAGAGGAACACAGGGATTAGAAACCCCTGCCATCCCCTCCCGCGACAACTGCCATCTCAACCTGCTCTAACAGCATCACCAGCGGCACCAAACCTCTGACTTCTGGGTTGAAGATCTGACTTCTGGGTTGAAAACCCAACTTCTGACCTAAAACCACGATCTCAAGGCCTGTCCCAGCTCAGGGGACCAAAACACTTTGGGTGGGGATGGGCTACAAGTGGCACCAACGTAATTTTTGTCCTCGCAGGCGCGTCTTGCTCACACCTACCAAGGGGTTGTGCACAAATCCTGAGTGCTGGCAGCTTGCCCTGAGCCCCAGTGAAGGGATGCTCAGTTATGCCCAGTCCTGCTCCAGCTTGTGCTGGTATTTCGGGTAATTTCCAAGCCTTTGAGAGGGTGATTTTCGTGGCTGGTCCTTAGCCCTTCAGGAAAGGACTCCCAGGAGCAGGGATCCACCGGGCACAGAGGCAACTCCCTGGTGCAAGGGGGAGAAGCCTGAACACGGAGAGAGTTTGGCCAAGAACAATTCATGATGTCTTCCATACATACGGCCATACTGGGCCCCGCCTCAGTGCTCAGCACCATGGGCCATCACCAAGGCACAGGGTGCACCAGGCTCAGCAGCGACTGCTGTGGCAACCCCAGTAGAGCCCAGCTGAGCATTGCCATGCAACCAGTAAAGCCTCAACTGGGCAGCTGCAGGGCCAAATCACCATCTTCCCAGGGGCACGACTACCCGTTCATGGGCCTGAGCAGCCTCACCTGGGACCCACACTCCACCCATGGGCCCAGGGGGTTATTTAAGCTCAGCTGAGGGTGTTAGTCCTTTCCTGAAAGATGCTGCTGGTTCCCAGCTCTGCTCCTGGCCATGCTCTGCTGGACATCACCCCTGCAAGCAGCTCCTGCCCCAGGTGGGTGCTGGTACCCAGGGCAAGTCCTGGGTGTGGGACAATCTTCAGGGTGGGTGGTGGACCTGTGTCACAGCCTTGGTTTTATTCCCTGTCCCCTTTGGCTCCTGCCTCCTGGTCACTTGGTTCTGGGTGCGTTTGGGGCTGCCAGCAGACCCTGCTGCCTGCTCTGCCTGCTGCTCGCTGACCCTGGCAAGGGGGTGATGGTGAGCTCTGGGGTCACCCTGGGCTCCTGCTCGCCTTCCCCCTGCAGCTGCCAGCCCCACTGCACCCCGGCGAGGCCGGGGCAGGACCTTGCTTGCAGCGAGCGCGCTGTGGTGACCTTGTCCTTGTGCTGCAAGAGCACAGCTCGGGTGGGAGCAGCTGGGGGGGTTACATCAGTGCTGCTGGCGGGGGAGACCTGATCCAGGGCACGTGGGGTGTCTGGCCTCTGTGTCCATGCTCGGGTTGGACACCAGGAAGGATTTTCCACTTTGCCAGGCTGCTCCAGGTTTGGTGGAAGGTGTCTGACCCTGTCCAGGCAGCCCTGGGCTGGGCTTTGCTGTGAAATGCCTGCTCTGGCGTGGAGGGTGTGAAAAGGAGTTCCTAAAGTCCTCCCTTGAGATACACGTGTCTGTCCTCGCTGGTGACGGGTGCCTGTAGGTGGGGATGAGCTCTCCCTCTCTGACTGCGGCTCACGCGATGTGCCAGCTCTTGAGGGTTTGGGTCTTTCTTTCCTCTCCAGCTGAGTGTGCGTTAGGAGACGCAGCTGATGGCTCTGAGGCTGTGGGGAGACCCCAGCCACTGCCCTGCCCAGCTCAGCACAGCCCCTCCAGTCCCACCCTCCAGCTGCTTTGGGATAACGGTGCAAGCCCCCATGATGCTTCACCTTCAAAGCCTCGCTCAGGTTTAGACGGTTATATGAGCTTTTCCAACCACCCTCAGCAAGGTTTGCTTCTCTTACTTCTTTCTCATGCGGTGGTCCCAGTTTCTTTAGGTGCTGGCTGCTCCATGGGTGTGGGCCTCAAAGGTACGACCTCAACCAGGCAAACCTTTTTGCGAAGACCTGAGCCTTCCCATTTCTCTACACATCTACAGGGCGTTGTTGTAGGGCGAGCAGCTTTTCTGCTGGGTCCGGGAACATCAGCCAGATTCCGGTATCACTTACATGGGCTAAAATCCACGTGGTTTTGCTGTCTCCTGAGTGGAAGCGAGGAGCCCTCAGTGGGATAACACCGGTGTCAGGAGGAGGCAAATGGGAGCCACAAACTCAGCAGGAATTTCCTGGAGGTGGAAGGCAGGAGGAGTGGGACTGGCCAGGGGATTCCCAGGAGCTGCTGCCACAGCACAGGCACACTGCAGGAGCTCTCCCATCACTGGTCTTCTCTCCCTGACTGCTGAAGGTGTCGATAACTAAATCTTGCTGTACTGGGAAGCGTGGCAGGTGAAAAGCAGTGGTGACAGCCTGAGCTGTCAGGCCAAGGAGAGACCAGCTGCTGGTAACTGGGAAGCACCCGCTTCTCTGCAGCACGTAGGTGCTTCCCCGGGCAGCACATTGCGGTTTCCATAATACATCTGTCATCGGCATCTCGCCAGGCCAGCGGCACCGACCCCCCTCGAGCTGCCTGTGCCCTGGGAGATGCCTCGGGCTGCTCAGCCCAGTTCCCCACCACCACTCTGTCTAGCGAGGGGCAGCTCACAGGAGCCAGGGCCCAGCGTTGCAGGCCAGCTCGCAGCCCTCCCCACCCTGCAATGAGCCCCAGCGTTCCCCACGGCCGCAAACCCACCCCGGCGCCTGCTGTATCCTCCCCAAGCCGGGCGTCCGCTTGCAGGGGCGCAGCCTCCCGCCTGCTTTCCAAACCAAGGAGCTTGGAAGGGAACTGCATCCAGCTCACTGCTGCTCAAGCAGAGACCAGCTGAGATGCTCCTGCAGCAGACACGATGAGACCAAGACCAGAAATGAGATTTATCTTCTGCCCTAAGCAGCTGATTTCTCCCAAGGAACAATCAGCCAACTGACCGCAACATCCCAAACCTTGGGAAGTGCTGGTGCTACTGAAAAGCAGCCCCTGCTTTCCCAGACCATGCAGGAGAAAGGTGCAGGAGGACTGGAGAATAAGCGCTGCCCCAGACCATGACTGCCAGCCCCCTGGTCCCTTCAGAGCAGGCTGGCAGTGTCATTTGCAGATGCTGGCTCACAGGTGACCTCTACAGCTGGCTCCTTCTGGATGTCATCCTTCCTCTCAGCAGCCATCACATCTTGCAGCTCAGGTCCTCGGGGTCCATCGGGGGCAGAAAAGCAGCTCTTGCTTTGTAAGAGGGTCCAAACAAAGGAGTTTTGTGTCCAGCCATTGCTCCTTATATTCTTTGCAGTCGCTTTTCACGTACATAACTGTCTCCTCACCTCCACTGCACCCCCAAACCCACTCGCCCTCTCCCACTGGGCAGGGGATCGAGCTGTGACTTGCAAAGCCAAGCTGGATTCCTGTGGCGGGGTCTGAAGTGGCCTGAAGGATCATGCATGCCCTAGATGGCCCTGCAAGGAGGGACAGGCTGGGTGACAACCTGTTTCTCAGGTGCTGGCTAATCCCCATGACAGATGTTTGGTGAGTGCCTGATACCCGCAGTCCCAGCCCCAGTGCCCTGCTTCATATCGCACGAGGGAGGAGAGAGAAGTCCCCTTGCTGTCACCCTCCTTCACTGGGCCAAGGTGGGACAGAAGGCAATTTTTGGCTTCACTTTCTATGGCTGAGTGCTCCCTGCAGGAGAAACCTGGGTTGGGTAGGGAGTCATGACAGAGATGAGCCAAGCTGGGCTGGGCAGAATGTCCATGTTGCACACTGCTGGCTTGCAAAAACAAATCGGCCTAAAGACTGGGAGTTTGGGTCAGCCCCTGCAGCTAAGCTCAGTTCTGGGCCAAGCTTTGGGGGCAGCCTGTTTGCTCGGCCTTTGCAATCAAAGCTCTTACCCAAACTGGGCTCCCCAGGGTGATGCTGAGCCCCAAGGACCAGATGCTGCCAGGAACCAGAGGCTTTTGCAAGGGAGCAAAAGCTTTGGTCAGATGCCAGGAGCCAGAGTGGTGCAAAAAAAACCCCAACTGGTATATTGAAAATCTATTATCCTTGAACAAAAGACAAGAAAGTTTACAAATGAATATCAAAAGACCAAGATGATCTCACAATGCCTGTTCAGGACAGCAGCTCGGGTTTTGGCAGAGGCACCCTGGGAACGGCAAGGTGGGAAAGGGCTGTGGGGGCAGGAGGTAGAAGGAGACACAAGGCAGTCCTGAAACACTGAAAGGAGCAAAAACCTAAAAAAAGCTGACTCTGGAGTCAGGAAAAGGGCAAGAGGCGGAGGTGGCACTCAGCTGGGCTCGTAGGTGCCTGAAGGAGCTTGTCCTGCGGAGTTTTGCGGGACAGATCTGCTACAGGAGAAAGCTGGGAAGGATCCCTGGGGTGTGCAATGTTTCTGAGCAGATAGAAAGAAGCGGTGGCTGCAAAAGCAGCAGGCGTTCGAGCTGTTGAGTTGTGGAGCTCTGCCACAGAGCGTGCTGGAAATCGGTGCAGGAGGGTTCAAGCAGCACCAGGACAAATCTGTAGAGGACAGTCGGGGCCACCAACAGCTACTTAATGGTTGAGGGGCAACCTCCAGCTCAGGTGGCCCTAGGCTCCTGCTTCTCAGCCTCAGAGGTTTGGCTGATGGGGGGTCATGATGAGCCTCAGGAGGAAGAGCAAAGTCTGGAGCCTATACAGGCTGAAGCTTTGGTGTCTCAGGGAAAAAAATAAAAAAATAACCAGCAAAAAATTGTGCAGGCAGCTCTTTGCAACGCCCAGCAACCTGCTTGCTAGAGCTGGACCAGATCTGCTGATTTACTTCACACAAAATGGAGCGTGATCTGCACCGCAAGGACTCGTTGCTCTAATTTACGAAATGCATCTGCGACCACTTTTTAATTTGTTGCTCGCCCAAATGACTGTGAGCACTACCAGCATGACAAATGTCATCGCTTTGTGTGAAGCTGATAATCGCTCCAGAGCTATTGTCCAAAGGTTAATTAAATATATTAAGACCGGTTGGATCTCGAGCATTCCCCTTGCTTAAAATAAACCAGGGGACGGATCTTCAGTGAGAGTAAATCCTCATGATTGCACCGAGGCTGATGGGCACGGCAGAAGCAATGCCGCTGCCTGCCGCCTCCTCAAGACGAAGCAGCCTGGCTTTACAAATGGCCTGGGGCCACCGAAACCATCCCAGCCCCATCTCCACAGCGAGAAGGGTGGCAAAATGCCCTGGGGGTTGAAAAGCCCCAGGAGGTGGGATGCTGTTTCTGGTCCCCCACCCGCAGGCTCTTGGCTCGGGGGAGGCTGGAAGCCAGGGCTGTGGACTCGCTGCTCCCACAGTGTGAAATGAGTTGAGAGGTCTCAGCCCCGATCCTGGGTGGCACGGAGGAATATTTGCTCTCGGCCAAGAACAGATTGGGGCTGAGCTGCAAGAGGAGGGAAAGGGTCAGGCCCTCCCGCCAAAGGGAGCAGGGAGCTGGATGCCTCGCTGGCCCTGGGGCAGAGCTGCATCGCTCCCTGGGTGGGGGCTGAATCGGTGACCTGCGCACCGCCGGGAAGGCACATCGCCCGCCCGGCTGGGAGCGCTGCCCGCACCTCTCCTCCAGTCCATCTGCAGCTCTCCTCCTCTGCTAACTCAGCCAAAGGCAGCTCCACCACGGCTAACAACTGCCAGGAGGCTTCAGCGAGCGAACACTTCACGGCAAAGTGCAACACAACGTTAAATCACAGCTAAAAATATTCCTACAGACTTTTATTAGTAAATGCCACGGTTTGGGGGGTTTTTTCCCCCCCTCCCTCCTACTGCAAAATGTTTCAGCTCTAGGAACAGCACTTGACTAAATTGCCTCTAAATCACAAACGCCTCTGAAGGCTGCGCTCCGCAACACCAACCTTCGCCAAAAAGCCTGCTTAGGAGGATGCCATAAATGCAACTGCCTCGTTACCTTGGGGTTAGTATAAAAGGCTTGTCTTGCTGCGTGCCTGGTTTAAAACAAACAGGCTCCTTAATGGTTTTTATCTATGTTTCTTTACAGGTATGCAGCTAGCAAACACTAAATCGGCAAGTGGGTTTTCAGGCAGTTGTTTTCCCCTGGGTTTTAGCTCATGTGGGGTTTGGGTTCTGTCGTTTGATTTCTTCGAAACGGGGAGCCCTCAGTGCACCCCGGTGCTGGTCATGGAGCTGAGGGCGACTTCGTTGGGTCCTTCCCATCCCACAGAAGTTGCTGCCAGCCCTCGGACAGAGCTGGCAACGCCACCACCTTTTGGCTTCATCTCTGCTTCAGGGACAAGCGAAATTCATGCAAAAGCAACGCCCCGATACTCTACTGCTGAAGGGAGAAAGGGGCAAAAAAGAAAGAAGAAAAAAGGTGTGGATGAAACTACGTGTGATCCTGCTCCACCATCCTTCGGCTGCTCCGTGCGTGGCTCCTGGGAGCACCGATGCCTGCCTTGAGCTTCAGAAGAGGAGGCTGGGGATGGGAACGGCAGCACAGATCCCAGCACTGTTTTGGCTGGAAAAGATCCCCGCTGGCCTGGGAATCATGTGTTGTTTTTAATGACTCTCTATCACCAAAGGAAAATCTTCAATGACCTTTTTTTTTCCCCCCCTTTTGTGCTCAGCTCATTAACAGAAGGATCGCTCTCGCTCGCTGGCGGTTTGGGTGAGCAGGACGCTGCTGAACAAACCGGCCTTATTCTCCCCAGTATAGAAGGCGCTTTGATAAACCTAGGAAACCCTCGGCGAGCAGCAAGGGTCATTCTGGAAACCCAGCGCTCGCTGCCTTTGGGAACAGCCACAGGACCAGCATCTCCAGCCACAGAGCCAGTTCACATGGGCTTCCCGGGCTGCCCCTTCCCGGGCTGCCGGTGCTGTTTTGCCTGCCGGTACCGTACGGGCAGCCCTGCAAAAATCCAAGTGGGACCTGGGGGAGCGGGGGGTAGCTCCTGCCTCGGAGCCGGTGGCATCCCCTCTGCTGACAGAGACGTGCAAAACGCTGCAGCTCGCGCCCGTGGGGTGCAGCTCGGAGGGTGGCTTTTTGGATGAGCAGCTCTGCAAAAAATATTCTTGCCTTTTTTTTTTTTCCCCCCCTCTATTTTAACACTTTTGGCTTGAGGGCTGTTGTTCGTAACTTGTCAAGATCTTGGCATCCGCGGCTGATTTGTCATCCACCATAAAATGGAGGATGAGCATCTTTGGTTCAGAACTGGGCCAAGGGAGCTGACAGCTCAAAGCAAAATATGCTTCAACTCGAGTTTTCTCTGTGGGCTTCAGCTCCTCGGGAAAGGAGCAGGCATTTGGGGTCTAGGTTGCATCACAGGCATTATGTGTAAGAGCCCTCAGCGTGCTCTGCGTTTGCGACAGAAGAGCACGGTGCACGTTAACCTTCGAGCTGCCAGATGAAGTTTTGCTGGACCGATGCTGTCTTCAACCTCCCCTAAACCACGGAGCTGTCCCACCTCTCATAGGGGATGCTACCGAGGCACAGAAACGCCACCGAAATACCTTTTTGCCTAACCAAATGAAACCACCAACCTCTCGAAAACCCAGGCAACGCGATGCAGCAAAGGAGGAGTGTGCCTTGGCACGCTGAAGTTTTGAAGATGAATTATTAATTCTGCCACTGCCGGTCTGCCCATGCATCCAGGTCCTGCGCTTCCCTCCTCCGGCTCGCGTCCGGCAGCGTATCCGGCAGCTGCCTGCTGTATGCCAGGCAGCCGCAGACAAAGCTGCCACAAACTACACTAAAAAAGCATCTTAATCCATAGGTATTTTTTCACGCTGACACCACCACGAGGCAGCAAGAACTCGAGTTTTAAGCGATAAAATTAAAGCTCCCTGCAAGTAGCTGAATCACTGAGCGTGGAGGCCCAGGCTCTGCACTCTCAGAGGGAGGGGGGTGTGCCTGCCTGCAGCCTGCCTGCAGGGGTGCCCCGGTTTGGGGGGGCTACTGGGGGGATGTCCAAACCCCTGGGAGGGCTCCAGGCTGGGGTGAGGGTGGGGGCCAAGCATGGCAGGTGCCACCAAGCTTCTGCCCTGCTTAGCCCTGTGGCCTCTTCTTCCCCAGTCTCCCACCAGGCTGCAGCACCCTCGCCTCCCCATGCAGCCCCCCCCCCCCCCCCCCACCGCCCACTTTCCCAGCTAGGGGGGTGATGAGCCCCCGGGTCTATGGGTGCCTCCCCCTCGCACAGGTGACCGTGGGCACAGCTTATCCTCCAGAACGATGCAAAAAATGAAAAGCAGTGGTGGATCCGCCCTCCCCAAGATGCGAGGATGTAAAGAGATGGCAACCCCCCCCCCCCCCCCCACCCCACACATGGGTGCGAAGCAGCCAGGTACCCCTCTCTCCATGCAGGAATGCAAAGTGACAGCATCCCTGCCGGCATGCAAGGGTGCAAAGAAGCCTGAGCCCCCCCCCCCCCCCCGCCCTTGCAAGGTTGTAAAGCTTCTAGGGTTCCCCCATATAAGATGCAAAGCAATGCCACCCCGCCCCCCCCCACCCCCCCCCCCCCCCTTGCCCATACGAGGATGCAAAGGGGCCCAGATGCAAACGCGTTCGGGGATACCCCCCACCCGCGAGAAAAAGGTGCAAAGGTGTAAAACGCTGGAGGACCCCCCCCCCCCCCAGCCCCCATGAATAGGTGCAAAGTGAGGCGACCCCCCTCCAAGCAAGGGTGCAAAGCAGCTCGGACAACCCCCTCCCCATGCAAGGATGCAAAGCGACAGGCGCCCCCCCCCCCCCCCCCCCCCCCGCCATGCAAAGCTCTGGGGGCCACCCCTGCAACACAGGGATGCAAAGCTGCATGGACACCCCCCCCCCCAAAAAAAAAAAGGGCGCTGGAGATATCTCCCCCCCCCTCCGCCCCAGCCATGCAGAGCGGTGCGGGATCCCCTCCATTCACGGATGCCCCCCCCCCCCCCAAAAAAAAGATGCAAAACCATGGGGGACCCCCACAAAAAGGTGCAAAGCGCCCCCCACCCCAATGGGGTCCCACCCCATGCAAGCTCCCACATTGCGGGGGGGGGGTGTGTGTGTGATGAAGACACCCCACCCCCCCCCCACCCCCCCCTATCCCGGCCCGCGTCATTCCCGCATCCCTCACCTCCGCCGGGTTTGGGGGTGGGTATCGGGGGGGGGGGTTGTCTCTCCCCGCGGGGCTGCGCAGGGCTGCGGCGGCGGCCGCCGCGGTCCCCGCTGCGCGCTTCTCCGCGCTTCTCCGCGCCTCTCCGCGCCTCTCCGCGCCGCTCCGCAGTGCGCGCACGGCGCATGTGCCCCCTCCGCCAACGCCTCCGCCCCGCTCCGCCCCGCTCCGCACGATCGGCCCCGGTGCGCGGGGCCGGAACGGCCCCGCGCACCGGGGCCGACCGTGCGGACCCCAGCTTCTAACTTTCGGGGTTTTGGGGGGATTTTTTGTGGGGTTTTTTTTTTTTTTTTTCCCCAAGAAATACCTAATTTTCCATAGTTTTGCAACCTGGACTTGCCAGAAGCTGAGGGTTTAAGACCCTCCAGATGGAAATCCGTCCGTCGGCAAGATGAAGAGCTGAAAGGATGCTCCGGTGGGAAAGGGAGCAGGTTTGCTCATCGTCTTCTTCGGGCTTTTATTATTTATTTATTTTTTTTGGCATCGCCCTCACGCTTTCCTCCGCGCCCGGTGGTGGCCTTGGGTGTCCCCAGCTCGTGGGTAGCACCGGTGGAGGGGGATGACCAGCCCAAGAACCGCAGCAAGCAAACCCTCGTCTTCCTCAACTCGCCGCCGTTATCGACTGCTACGGCCCGAGGATTTTCGGTCCTCGCCTTCGTCATGCCCCACGGCCAGCGCTGGACCGTGCTGCGACGCTGCCATTTGGCGCCAACGCTCGCAAGGGCTTCGTCTCGTCGTTTCGGGGGTGTCTGGCAGCAGGGCTGGAGTTCTGGTACCGCTGCCTCTAAAAAAGCCCCCCCTCTTTTCATAGCCCATACGTGCCACTCGATCTTGGACCAGGTCAAAGCCTTCAGCTGGAGCTAACAGAATTTAAGCTTGGGTGTCCAGAAACAACCCCACCTCCGGGCTCTGTCCTCCTCAGGCCACGCAAACCCCTTGCTCAGGCTCTCTCCATGCTCCAGCCCCATTGACCACCAAGGATTTTCCAAGCTGGTCAAGCAGGGACACGAATGACTCGCTCAGGGGCTGGAATTGCGGGATAATGGCACGGCTGTGCCCACGCCGGCCGCGCATCCATGCCAGGGATGCCAGTGGAGCCCAGGGCAGGCTCGGGTGCCCCCCTACCCCTTCCCACCCGCCATGGCTGTGCCCTTGCCCAGCTGGGGCAGCCAAGGGGCAGCTCGGGGCTGGAGGCTGGAGGTGCAGCAGGGCACAGAAATCGCACGTTGCTGTAAAGCCAGTCGCTACTAGAGGGCAGAGTGAGCCAGGCGAGGGAGGTTTTTTAAGCTGTGCGAGGAGCTGGGATGTGGGAAAACTGTGTTTGCTTCTCTTTTCCCCCTTCCACTGAGGAACGTGGGGGGAGAGGGGGGAGCTTCAGCAGAGCGAGGGATGATCTGTGGCACGGTTTGAGGTTTGGAATGGGATGACTCACGCCTTGATTTTTTTTTTTTTTTTTTTTTTTTTTTTTTTTTTTAAACTTAGTGCTCCAGGGCTGGATTAAGCCAAGTTTGTAAGGAAGGCACCGCGACGAGCACCACAAAGGCAGCGAGGCTAAGCTCCCTGTTCCCCAGCACATCTCAGCCTGCTGCACCCCCAGCCCTGAGCACTGCTGCGACTGCTCCCGGTCCTCGTCAAGAAGAGAAAACAAGAATGGAATGGACACGTGGCGAGGGCACCCCGCAAGAGACGGCTCTACCTCCCGCTGACTCGCTAGGCTGGACCTAGGGGATCTGGCATAAGGCTGCGTCCCGTCCCAGTGCCCGTTTCTTTTGCAGGCAGCGGCGTAAGGGCAGCTTTGACGTGCCCGGAGGTGCTCAGGCAGGTCTGCAGCCCATGCCAGTCCCGGCTGCTGCACCCTCATGCCCACCCCACCTGCAGATGTTCCCAGGGACCTTCCTCGGGCAGCTGGGGCAGGTTGGCCACTCAGGCCAGCTGCTTCGGATTCAGCCTGGACTTCCTTGGTGGGCCATGCTATCCCTGTGCTGCTGCATGAGCTGGTGCTCCTGGAGGTGTTTTCAGCTCAAAAAATGAAATAAAAGTTTTCCCTGACCCTAACAGGGTCAGAAGGGGAGCTGGGCAGGGCGAGACAGGCTGATGGTCCTCCCAGGACCAGCAGAGCCTGTGTCAGCACTACCTCATCACAGGGACAGGGGTTTGGAGGAGTCACCTTCATCCAGGAGGTGCGAGCAGCCCCTCTGCCACGGCTCGGTGTGTCTGAGCCAGGAGCTGCCCAACCCTGCCTGCAGCCATCGGTCACATCCAGCCCTTCCTTGGAGCAGCTCCAGGGCTCTTTGAGCTGGCAGGATCAGGGCAACACGTCACGAACCCACCAAAACGCCAGAAGCGAATCCAATGGGTGTCACAACCTCCTCAGGCCTCAGCCCCAGCAGCCTCCGGACCACCTCCCGTACCACCTGGGCAATCGTGCTGGCAGCCCCCCGTGCCTGGCTGGCGAGCGGGCAGCGTGCCCGGAGTGCCCCATGCAGCTTGGCCATCTGGTCCACGCGCTGCGGGGACGGGCAGAGAAAGGCAGCGTGCTGCTCCTGTCGCAGATAGAGAGCGAGCCAGGGAGCATCAGCTCCGCTCCTATGCGCGGGGCTGGGGGGGGACACCTTCGCTGTCCCACCGCAGCCTCAAGCAGTGGCCAGGCCACGTGCTAGGAGGGGACATTTGGGCAGATGGGCTGTCGACGGGAGGTCCTTGCGGTTCTTCTCCGCCTCTACCTGCTCTATGGATTAGGAACTTCTCTTACCACGCCTGCCCGGAGCTGTGGGAGGGGATTTTTTGTGCCTGGTGCCTCTGCCAGGGCCAAGGGTGCTGCAGCATGGTTTGGGCAGGGTGCAGGCAGGCAGCAGCACCCGCAGAGCTGACCAGCCCAGGGCTGGCCTCTTCCTGGCTCCGTGCAGCAGGCGTGGGTTTTTTTACCCAAGCTTTTTTTTCCTTTCCCACTCACAGGTTGGGTCTTACAGTGGTGGTGGCCTCGAGCTCAGCTGCACAAACCAGCTCTGCTGATGCTCCTCTGCTCCCGGAGCCGCTCGCCCTGGAGATGTTGGCCCTGGCTTTGCTCTGGGCCGTGGGGCAGGAGCAGGCAGCCCCTCTGGCCGTGCAGCTTGTGGAGATGGTCCAGGCTGGCCGCAAACAGCGTGGGGCCAACCTCCTGCCGTGCCAGAGCTGGGATGTGTCCCCCAGCCTCCAAACTGAGAGGCTGAGAGGGAATTCGCTCCATCCCCAGATAAACAATGCCATTACCAGTTACTACCACTAATTAACGAACCACGGGAACAACTTATCCTGGGGGCACATCCACAAACTTCTCTGCTCGCAATGCCCTGAACACCCTGGGGTTTTAACCTGCTTGGAGTCGTCAGGTCCTGCATCAGTGACACTGGGGACACACAGGCACCAGGGTAAGCACCCAGCCCAAAACCCTGCGACTCCAACCCTCCATCACACTCAACTCAGCGAAACGAAGCGCCGCGCATCTGGAGTTGGGTGCCGGGAGGCTGCCAAAACCTGGCTGCTCTTGGGTTTGGGTTGCAGACCCCCAGCGAACGCAGGAGGAGGTGCCGGGTGCCGTGCCGCCGCCGCCGCATGCGCTTGCCGCCCGTGCAGGCTGCTGCAAGGGCTGAGGTAATCCTGGGTAATTCCTGACTTCCATGGAAATGCCTCGAGGCCGCGATGATTATCGCTGTAATTAGCCTCTCTGATTTTTCTTGGTGTTCTATAAAATATTAATTTACAGCTGGATCCTTGCCTCCTTTGTGCGCCGGCTTGAGCTCTTCCCATCAGCAGAGCATCTCTGGCACCTCTTGCCGAGGTCCTGCGGGGTTACGCGGCAGAGCTGGGGTGGGTGCTGGCAGCTGGACGGTGGTTGGGGTTGGTGGCTCTGGCCAGGAGCTTCCACTTCCCCGCAAGAACGTGCCCTTGTAGCTCCTGTTTTAAAGGAAAGACTCAAAACCAGTGAAGCACTCTCAGAGAGTGCCCCTCACACCTCTTCTCCCGGATGGCGAAGGCCAGCAGGCAGCTAAATTGCTCCAGAAGCCCTTTAATATAACATGGATCCATCTTGTTGCTCCGTTTGGGGCAGAAATAGCTTTTTTGCTCAACTGGATGGTACATTAGGTGGGACAGCAGCTGTGGCTGAGCCGGACTGTGCTCCCCACCCAGGCTGCAGCTGTTGGAGCGAACATGGTGCTGCGATTTCCACCACCGAAACGAAACCAAACGCGGGGCTCGATGGCACATCAAGCCCTGAAAACCCACTGCTCACACCAGCGCTTTTAAGTTGCCTCATTTTTCAGCCAAACTCAGTAGATTTGACTTTAATCTCGCTAACGAGGCAGGAAAACGCCACCTCTAATATTTTGATCCCAAACATTGGGAAGGTCAGGAAGAGAAAGGACGCTACAGCGTGTGTTTTGCCTTGGCTGGGTGTAACAGGCAGCAGCCCCACAGTGCTGCCTGCAGCCTGGCTGCCCGCTGTCGGGGTTGCTCTCCTTTGAAGGCGGCACCGGCAGCACTACAAGCCCTGGTACTCTCGCTGCCGTCTCCCCGTGACAAGCGTTGGGCTCTGGACCCTGTGTCCCAGCATCCCTGCCAGTGGGTGACCCCTGCCGTGTCCCTTCAGGCTGCCGCCGAGTTGTTTATTCCTCTGGGATGAGGTACTTGTTGCCTTTGTCAGGCCACATGTAACAGCTGTCTTAACTACGGCTGAAATCTAAGGAGAAAAGCGTTGCTAATGACGGGAAGGGGTTGTGCCCAGCGTGCGAATGTCTCCGCCGGGAGCTGCTCGCTACAGGAGCTGTTTTCCCGGAGCTTTTGGCCAAGCAGCAGGCGTTGTCAGTGACGTTTTGTCCTCAGGACGGCCCTACGTGTCCCCGCGCCACCGTGCGACGCCCACTGAAACAAAGCCGGGTCGCCAACCCGCCGGGAATCTGTGTTCTTCTCTGAGGCCATGTCCCGCCGTGACACTTCCCAAGGTGTTTGCATAAGGTATTTCCATTCGGTCACCCCTCCCTTTCTGCAAAACCAAACACACACGTTCTGTAGCTGCCAATCCCTTTGGCAGAGGCTCTGGCACCGTGTTTTGTAGACAAGCAACAAGCTGCTGACAGCCACGCTTTGCCCGGGCAACCGGAGGCCCGTCGGCCGTGACACGAGGCGCCGCTTGCCAGCTCTCCAGGGATGTTGGATGTGGGTCCCGGAGAGCCCGGCTTGGCTGCAGCCGTCCGCCACATCCCTTGCTGAGCCGGCAGGCTGGGGGCTTTGAGGAAAGCCGTGCCGCAGACACAGGAGTATATTTTATCATCGAGCACAACCAGGGAAGAGCAGCTTTATCTCTTTTTTTTTTTTCTTTTTCTCTCAGTATTTCGTTCAGCTTGTGGTTAGAGACCTGCAAACCCTCTGGGTGTGATGCTCCGATCTAAATAAAAGCTGGTTTTACACCAGTGAGCAGAGCTGTTCCTGCCTGACGCTGCCACAGCTTTCCAGGCCGTGGCTCCCTCCTGGTTGAAACCTCCACCAGTTCACCCAGACCAGCCCTTCAAACCCACCCCCCTTTATTTAGGAACCCCTTCTGTGATTTTACCCCCGCAGCCCCACTGGTGTCGTTCAGCCCAGCCCAGAAAGCTGCAACGATGGCACAGCCGGTGCCAGAAAACGCTCCGTCAAGACACTGTGCAGCCAACATCCAGGAGAGAAGCAGCTCAGTGGGTTTTGTGTCAGGCTCCAGGTTCACAGTGATGTTAACCCCCCCGCTTCCCACTCCACGAGAGCCTTCTGCAGCTCCGGAGGGGAGAAGTCTCTGCGAGATGGCGTGTGCTACGGCAACGGGCTCTCCCACCTCCCCCTCTGCTCTTTTTAATCCAGCCCCAGCACTGCTGCTGCACGGAATTAGCATTTCGAGGGGCAGCTCCCCTATGCACAGCCCCGGGGTCCCCCAAACCCCTTCCCTCTCAGCTTGCCGGGGCTTAACAAAACAAAATCATCAGGCCAGCAACCTCAGCCGGCCTTATGGCGAAATGGTGATGAAAATTCAGCACTGCAGCTCTTCGTGTCGGCAGAGGGCAGTGGAAGATGCTCCCAAACCTCCCAAGCTTCTCCCAGCCTCGCTGTGGAGATGGGGATCCGGGGAGGAGACTCCACCAGAGAGGAAGGGAAATAAAAATGCAGTTCCTCCATCAGCGAGGCTGACCTGAGCGCGGCGTTACCGCCGGGCACCCCGCTGGGTAGTAGAGGGGGATTTGGGCTCATCGATCCGCGCGGTGGCGAAGCGAGAAGGCGAGGGGAGGAGGTGGCGTCTCCCACCATCGCGGCCCTTCGGCTCAGGTCTCGCCAACGCACACGCAGGCTGCTCGGAGCCCGGGAGAACCACGGCTCGTCATCCCCTGGGTGGGAGGAAGCGGATGGCGATGGAGCGGTGCGGGAGCCGGCAGAGATTTGCAGTCAGGAGCAGGCGGGCAGGCCGAGGAGAGGGATTTTTTTCTGGCTGTAGCCATGTCCAAGAGGGTCTTCGCCAAGCCTGGCGAGCCACAGCACGTAGGCAAAACGCGTTCCCAGCCTGTGGCCGGGGTGCTGCTCTCCGGCGGCGGGAGAAGCGGGGAGACGATGCTGGTGGTGGGGCCCTGCCTGCCGCCTCGCTGCCGGCTCCGCGCCCTGCCCTGCCGCCTCGCCAGGCGTTTGTAATTAATAACCCCGGAGGTAAAGAAAGAGCAGCGTGAGGTTGGGATGTATTATTTTACCCTGATAGGAATCTGACACTGACACAGCCATTAGGGTAAAGAAAGAATAATAACTTAGACTTGGCATATATTAAAGCCTAAATACCTTCAGCGTGTGAAAAGACAAGCTTTAATATATTGGTGGGTTTGTAATTATTTATTGGGAAAAAAAAAAGGCAGAGCTTATCGCAAAACAAGACAGAGGCGAGAGGGCAGATCCCCGCCCGGTTTGTGCCGCCACCGCCAGCCTGCCCAGTGACCCCCAGTGCCGAGGCAACACGGGGTGACCCCACGGCCCTGGGGAACATTTGGCTGCCGGGATTAAGTCGCCAGGCTCCGCTCCTCGCCTCGCCACCCCGCAGCGGGGCTCGGGGTTGGTGTTAACAAAAACTTTGCGGGGTTAGGGGACGCCGGCGAGCCCAAAATCCCACCGGCGTGAAATGAAACCGGTCGCCCCGCCGGGGCTGCCTTTTGCCACCTGCTGGGCCTGCTCCCGGTGCTTCGTTTACCCGCGCCGGGGCTGAGCGGAGCGGCAGCACCGACCCCCCGCGGCCATCGAGAGCCCCCCTGGTCCCCGCGGGATGTTCCCGCAGCCGGAGGAGGGCGGGGGGGGGGGGGGGGGCCGGGGCTGTCCCGGGCCTGGTAAAAGGGGGCAGCGGGGGGGGGCGGCCAGCGGCGGCTCCCGCACCCCGACCGGGCCCCGCGGGGGCGGTGCTGGCGGCGGCCCGCCCCGGGGCTGCGCCCGCCGCAGGATGCGGCGGCGGCGGCGGTGCGGGGGGGGGGGGGGGAGGGGGGGCGGTGCGGCGTCCCGGCGGGCGATGCGGGGCCGCAGCAGGGCCCGGGGCCGCCTTGAAGCCCCGCGGGCGGGCGGTGAGCGCGGGCGGCGTTGAGGAAGACACCGCCCGTAGCCGGCCCGGCCCGGGGGGGGGTGGGTGGGGGGGGTGGTTGGGGAAGCGGGGGGGGGGGGCGGCAGACGGCCCCCGCCGCAGGTAGAGACCCGGGGGGCCGAGCGGCGTGATGGAGGAGGAGGAGGAGGAGGAGGATGGAGGCGGCGGAGGAGGGGGGGAGGCGGGGAGTGAGGCTGCGGCAGGAGGGGGCGGGCGGGGGGGCCGGCCGGGGGGGGCGGCGGGCATGTGGGACCGGCTGCGGGGCAGTCGGGCGGCGGGCGGCGGCCGGAGCGCGGCCGCGATGGCGCAGCGAGGCGAGAAGGGGCCGGCGGCGGCGGCGGCGGCGGTGGGTGAGGGCGAGGGCGAGGGCGAGCCGCGGGCCGGGGCCGGGGCCGAGGCCGAGAGGGGGCCGAGCGGGGCCGCCGCACCCTTTCAGCCCCCGGAGGGTGGTTTCGGC
Organism: Leptosomus discolor; assembly: GCF_034619465.1. Classification (NCBI taxonomy): domain Eukaryota; kingdom Metazoa; phylum Chordata; class Aves; order Leptosomiformes; family Leptosomidae; genus Leptosomus; species Leptosomus discolor. The sequence continues at coordinate 46,938,926 of NC_141399.1, read as the reverse complement.
TGGGTGGTGGTCTTCGCCGCCGCCTGGTGCAACGGTTCCATCTTCGGCATCCACAACTCCATCGGGATCCTCTACATGATGCTGCAGAGTGACCTGGGCGAGGGGGAGAAGGACCCCGCGCTGGAGTTTAAAACAGGTACGGGGTTCCCGGTCCCTTCCCGGGCCGGGCAGGACGAGCGGGGGTTGCTTGGGCCACCAGCTTGGGGTTTGTCAGCCCCGGGGAACGGGGTTTGGGGGGGGAAGGTGCGGCGGCTCGGCCGGCTCTGCCTCCCGGAGCACACCGAGGAGGAGGCGGCGGGGCTGGAAGCTTCTCGGATGCGTTGAACCGCGATTGCTCCCTGCCCCCCTCCATCCTCATAGCCGTGGCTATATTTATCTGCAACAGCATCATGTGTTTCTAAGCTCCGATGTACTCAATTAAAAGTAATTCATCTGAAAAGCGTGCCCTTAGCTTGTCCTGCCTGGTGTGTTTTGGGGTAAGGAGAGCCACGCTAGTGAATCAGCTGATGTGTGTGAGCCACCCCCTTTATTTTTTATTATTATTATTGTTATTTCGATACGGGTTTTTCAAGCTCCATGTCCGTCTGCCTTAATCTGCCGGATGGTGCTCGGGGGGGGCGGCTGCAGGAGAACATCTGCCTCGCCGACACGCTTCCTCCAAGTCGCATCCATTGACTGGGGAAGGCTACGTAGGCCAGGTCTGGCAGCGCTGCCTGCACGGTCACACCGAGGGCGGTGCAGGGTCTCGAGTAGTTCGTATCCATGAATAGCAAGACCCACAAACTGCACCCAGTTGTGTTTTGGTGGGACCTATGGGATCAGCCGGGATCGACACCGTTTAGTGTTGACGCGGAGAAAAGGGACGTTTCCCACTGCAAAGACCCCACTGTTTAAGTAGACTTGGCAGAGGGACATCAGCCTGGGTGGCGGTCCCAGCGGGTCTGTGATGGACATCGGTGTCGTGAGGCTCGGCCTCATCCCAGCTCTTGGTATCCTCCCCGAGAAGATCTTACCCATCCCCACGATGGACACCCATGGCCCACCTTGCTTTTATCTGTCAGGTAGAGACGAGCACTTGGCATTGAGGGAACCTGCTCGTGGTGATGTCCTGACTCGGGATGGGACGTGGGCAGCAGTAAGAAACCGAAGAGGGAGCGTGCTGCGGAGAGAGGCAGTGCTGGGTGGGCACGTGAGGACCTGAAAAGTCTTATTTTGGGGACCAGCGTTGCCCGCGTTCCCTCTGCTCAGCTGGTGCACGGCTGGCAATCGTGGCGATGAGCGCGCTAGGATGAAATGCATTACGAGATGCGCCGCGTCTGCAGATCGTGAATTAACTTGGCGATACTGTTACCGGAGAAACGATGCGATCGTGTAATTATGGGCAGTAACGGAGTGCTGCAGAGAGCTGTGGACGTGTGGCCGGCTGTAATTAGGGTGATTGATGGGCCGTATGAGTGTGTGTGTGTGTGTGTGCGTGTGATCCCCAGGAAGCTCATCGTGTAGCTCTTGGTTTCCTGCTCCCTGTGATCGTATCTAGAAAGCCTAAGGCAGAGCTCTAAAGGTAGAAGCGGTAACAAAAGAAATTAAATACTCCGAGTTCTGGTGGTTTAAAGGCTCCGTGCCCAAGACAGAGGTTGTAGGAGTCAGCATCTGCCTCTCGCTCCTGCGATCTATTTATTTATGGCTATGACCACACAGAGGCCTCGAAAAAGAAAGGCGTGTGGGTGTGTGAGGTGAACCCGGGCTCGGTAATTAAATTGCCTGGGTGACGAATATATGCATTTTGGTCCGGGTGCTTAATGAAGAGGCCGTTAATAACCCCTGCGACACGCCGGCCGAGTGCTGCCTCGGAGGTGGCGGTGCAGGGGCTCCGGCAGACGCCGGCGGCGAAGGGGAGAGGTGGCGGTGACGGACCCCATCTGCGACGGGGAGCGCGGTACCTCGGGGGCTGCAGCTGCAGCTGTCTGGGGGCCGAGGGCAGCGGGGTGCAGCGTGGGGCCCCCCCTCCAGCCCTTCCTCCCTCGCTCCCACCCCTCCCCGCTCCGGGTTGCATAATTTCCCCGCGGCGCTCGTTTGCGTGCAAACATAATCAGGAAAATATTGTAGCTCCTTTCCAAGCGCTAAGTGATATGGCCTTCCTGAAAAGACCGGCGCTGTCTGTTTGTCCTCCGACGTCCGTCTGTTCCTGCCAGCTGCGAGCAACAGCCGGACCCCAAGGTCCCCCTCATCCCCCACCAACCGGGAGCAGGTTGAGGGGATGAGGACCTGCTGCCTGTTCCAACACCGGCATTCGGCATGGGCGCGTCACTTAACCTTTTGGCTCTGCTCCTAAATCTCCTCTCCGTTCCCGGGAAGGTGCTTTTCTATCAAAGAGGGGGTTTGGAGGCGAAATGGGGGTGTAATGTTGTAAGCCGGTCAGGCATCCCTTTAAAAATAGGGTTATGTTTATGCTAAAGCGGGTACTCGTCTGCACTAAACAATAGCCGCCCCAGCACACGGCTATAATTATCAAGGTTTATTTCTTGTTTGCATTGGTCACGTTTTCTCGCGTTTGATCTTGAGAAACGCAGGATCCGCGGAGTTCAGGTTTGGGGTCAGGCTTTGAAAACAAACCCTCTCTCAACAATGCATTGAATGCATAGGCTCCTTTGTATAAAGAAATATACTGCGCCGTATATGTCAACAAGCAGTGCTGGGCTGAGGCGGGCTGGCTGCTGGGACCACCACGTGCCCCTTCGCAGTGGGACGCCAGAGCCGGGACTTTTGCAAGGCACACTCTGTGCTTTCGGGTTTGTTTTCTTTCGGGGGGGAGCGGAGGGTTGGAGGGGATCGCTGAGACTGGAATTAAAAAAAATAATATACATGTGAGCGCTCAGCCAGGAAAAAAAATATCAGTCTCCTCTGCTGGAGAGGTGTTGAGTGATGCTTGAAAGCGGTTTTGCTGGGAGATGAATGGTGGCGTTTCCCTCCGGTTGTACAAGGCTCGTTCCGGTGCCGAGGGATCGGCGGGGCATGGTCACTCCGGTGCTGGCCCTGCCAGGCGTGGGCTGCCGCTGAGCCGAGGATGGGTGAGCCATCCCAGCGTGCTCGTCTCCCCTAGCTCCAAAAGCCAATTTTAAGTGGCAGAACAGCCCTGGTAAGCATTAACTGAGCGTTGACCCTCTTAAATCGATGTCTGCTCTGCCACTGCTTGGATGCTCTCCCAACCTTGGGAGAGGTGAGCTCAAGGTGAGCCTGTCCCCGGCCAGGGCTCTGCCCTCAGTCGAGGAGGTCCTGCTTGCACCCGAGCCACCGGAGGATCCCAGCAGGGTGCACCAGTTACCTGGGGAGAGCTGTGAGGGCAACACTTCTTGGTGCATCTTGTTCTTCCAAGTGCACCCTTGGTGCCGTGCTCAGAGGTCTGGCAAGTTCTGGTGTGGCAGCCTGGAGAGGCACATTGATTTTTTTTTTTTTTTTTTTTTAAATGTTTATTTATCTTTTTCTTCTCCCCTCCTCCTCTTTGTGTCAATATCCTGGGTATAGATTAACTCTCTTTGCTTAATATTTAATGTATCGGTCGCTGGAAACGGGAGCTGCAAGCACTCAGATGGCCTGAGGAGCTGGTCTGGCTTGGCCGCAGCTCCTCCGAGGGCGTCCGTGTGTCCGGCAGCATCCTCCAGCCTGTGTGCGGGAACTTGGGGAGCAACTTCCCCCTGTAGTGCAGCCCCAACCTGGGAGGGGAGCATCCCGTGCCCAGGGAAGCTGGGCTGGTGCGTGGACCGTAGCCCTTGGCTTGTGGCATCTCATTGTGCCCAGGAGGCCAAGGCCCAGCTGATATCAGCCAAGGCAGAGCTGGTGTTGCCTTGATGCCTGAATTCCCCTCCGGTGATTTCACACCCTTAGGACAGGTGAGCTTAGCTGGAAAAGGCTGGTTTTACTCCAGCATCATAATGGAGGCTTGCTAAGAAAGAGTGAGTTTGTTTCTTGGAGAAAATAGAGCATTTCAGTGGTAATAGTCATAGTGAAAGATGAGGAGGAGAAGCCTCTGGGCTGAAGAAGAGTCCCAGGACAGGTGAGCGTGGCTGAAGCACTAGGAGCTGGGAAGGGAAACCCCAAGGAGAGCGTAAATCGCAAGGGTTAGTTCTTGGAAATGGTCCCAACTGAATTTCAGCAACACTCCGTGGCCCCGGTGAGACCGAACAGGGGCAGCTGCCGTGAAACTGCCCTTTATTTTAGCCTGCTGCAACAAAAGACATCGACCCCAGGTGCTAGGTTTGGGCTTTGGGAAGGGTGGGGGCACTCTTACCAACACTCTTAAACACAGATTACCAACCGGTGATAGATCTGAGACTTGTGATGGGTGTCATCACCCAGTGCTGGCACTTGGGAGGCTCCTGAAGGTGGTAACTGCGGTTGTCACCTTCTTACCCAAATCCGCAGGATTTGGCGCTTTTGTTAATTGCCGAGGAGCTGCGTTGGCCCCGTTTCACAGACGGGTGAAGTTTGGCCGAGTTTGCCGTGGACCTGAGCATTCCTGGGGACATCCCTATGTCCATCTGGGTTTCCAGGGCTCCTCTGCATTTCCTAACCCTGCAGAGTGATGCCTTGTCATGAACAATATTTGCATAGCCCGGATGGGGATGTAAATCTGGCAAAAAGAGCCATAAAAAAGCCTTTTATCACCCAGACCTGCTAGCTGGGGAGTGCAAAGGGCACTGCAGAGCTTTCCCAGCTTTACTGGGGGTTTCTTGTGGTGGGATGCTGGCGTGCCAGCACAGCGCTCTTCCCCGGCTCAGCTCCCACCGTGTTGGGAGCTGGAGCTTGTGATCGCAGGGGAACTGGGGGCAAATTTTGGAGGAACTGGGTTTTCATCGCTTGAGCTGAGTGCAAGGTGGTGTGTGAGATAAAGCAGCCTGAAAAGCAAACAAAACACAATCATGTCATTAAACCTGGTTCTTGGGGCTGTTGGGAGTGATTAAGGTTACTAGGAGGCCGCAGTGCTGTTTCTAAGGGAGGTTCTTGTTTTTAGAGACTCTCAGCCACCACATTTGCCATCTTAGTGGTTTTTTTAGTTTATTTTTAAGTGTCCTCCACCAGCCAGCCAAGGAGATGCTCCAGTCTCGGTTGTATTTTCCAGTGGCCGTTGTCCTCGAGTGGTGGCAGCTCCCGTGACCTTGCTGTGGTAGATGAAGCAGCAGCGCATGGGGTTGTGCACTAGGTTTGGGGTGGGATTTTTTGGTCCTTTCCGTTACAACAAACCAACGCAACCCACCCCACCTTGCTGGGATTTGATTGCAGTCTCAACTTGGAAGGCGCTGGGTTTCAGCTCCATCGCTGAGACTGGGCTGGGAGGAGGAGGAGGAGGAGGGATTGGAGGGCGAAGGGGGGGGATGCTGCAGGGTGCAGGACTGGGATGGATGTGGAGGCGTGGGGTAAGATGGGGCCCGATGTGGTGCAATGCTGTGGGGCTGGGGGGGGGGGGATCAGCAGCAAAGGAGCAGTTCCATTTCCCCTTTTGGGGGGAAATCCAGGAGTTTGACAAATCAGCCTTTAATCCCCTTAAAAACCCTCAGCAGCTCGAAGCCGACCGCCAGCTAGGGCGGTTGACATCCCGCACCTTAAAATAGACCTAACCCATCAGGTTGGGCGAAATCCCGTAGCCGGAAGGCGCCGCTGACCTCTCCGGCAGTGCCCGTTGGGCCGGCTGTGCATAGCTCGCGTGGGCGTTGTCACCAGCATCCCTCCTTGTGTCCCCAGGGCAGCTCCCTCCCTCCTTACCCCACGTGTTATAGACCCATTCACGGGGGTTTATCCTGCTTGTGGAGCAGCACCGTCGGGCACCCCCATCCCACCGTGTACCGGGCAAGTGGTGGGAAAGTCCGTCTTCCCAAAAATCTGGTGGCCTGGTGAAGATGGCGTGTGGAGCATGGGCTGCCAGATTTCCCTGTGGGGTTTGTAGGGCTGTTTGGAGAAGGAGGAATAACCTGGGTTTCCACCTTGCCACGGCTGGTTTTATGTCCTGCAGCGTGCAGGGGGGAAATTCCTGCTGGGAGCGTGTAAACAAGCCCTGCTCCCACCACGCTAATGGGGAGCTAATCCTGGTGGGATGGTGGTACTGGTATGCTGTGCCCGGGGGGATTTGGATCAGTCAGCACTGTCTTGATATAGGGTCTGAGTAACCTTTTGCTTTTTTATCCCGGTGACTCCTTGGGACCTCTGCCAAAGCAGCGTGGCGTGCGTGCCAGCAGTGGAGTGACAGTGCGGCTGGGCAAAGCGATGCACGGGCTGACGGGGACCTCGGTGGCATTTGGGTGGGTGCCACGTGCGCTCGCTCTCGCCCGCCGCCCCCCACGTGGGCTCCCAAAGCCGTCGCCCCTTGCTGGAAACAGCTGAGGCTTCACCCCGGCTCGGGCGTGGGGGGTTTGCCCACTTTTGGCTGGCGTCCAGGTGCCACAGGGAATTTTCTGGCACGTCACCAAACACCTCGGTCTCTACCGCTTCCTTTTTTTGGGATGATGACCCCTCAGGGGTTTCCTACAAGCCGGGCAGGGCACAGAGGAGGATGCCAGCATTTCGTGGCTGGGACAGTGGCCGTGCACCCGCCTCTTGCAGCCAGTTGTTTCCCTGGGGAATTGCTTTTCCCCGGTTTTCCACAGCCTGTGTGGCCGTGGCATCACCATACCTGCTGTGGCAATGAGGGGCAAGAGGACTGGGTAACCCCCCCTGATGTAACATGCACGCTGCACCCCTTCCAGCGGGGATTTGTTGGGTTTCCCCTTCCTCTTCCTCGAAGGATTGATTATTCCCTGTTGCAAGGGAAGGAGACGCTGCCTTTTGGCGTTCACCCGCGCGGAAAAAAGCCTGGTGGAGGGGCGTGCGCCGCGCTGGGCATCGCCGGGGGGGGGAGGTGGGGGCCCTTGCCCAGCTCTAGCACCGGGGTGTTGCCCGTGCCCGCCGTGGGCGCTGGGGAGCTCGGTTCACTCCGGGCTCTTCCCATTCACCCACCCCGAGACAGTTGGGGCGGTTGCAAAACCCACATGACGTGTGCTGGGAATTGCTGCAACACGCTCGCAGGCGCGAACCATTCCAGTCTCTCCCAGGCACCTCGTACAACAGGTCCTGCCAGCTGCCGGGGCAGGCGGGATGCGGGGCTGCCCGCAGCACCGCCGCCTGCGCCACTGCCTGCCCGCGGCACGGGCCGCAGCCAGGAAAGCTCCTGCCGCTGCTTCGTCCTCCGTCAAGCGCGCCCCACGGGGCAGGGGTGCAGCCGTGGAGGGTGGCACAGCCCTGGGTTCCATTAGCACGTTTTCAGGCTTATTTTTACCTCTCCCCCTTGCCCTTTTATTTGTAGCTCCCTAAAAAAAAAATTACCGGATGCCAGAGCTCCCCCGCTGCCCCCAGCACATCCCTCGAGAGCCGGAGCAGGGCAAAGCGCCGAGGGAAAACCCTCGGGAACGACTGCCAGGTCACAGCCCTGTGCCTGTGGCGGGTTGCTTCGCTGGGACTCGTCTTTGGCGTGCCTGGCAGCCGTGCCGCGCCGCCCTCCGTGCGACGAGCAGCTCGGGGTGCTGCCAGCGACCTCCTGGGCTCGCGTGGGACCGGCGAGAGGACGGCAGTGAGAGGCTGCCGGCTCGGCCCCTTGGCACCTTTGCTTGGCACGCCCCAGGGGAGCTCCAGCCTGGAGATATCCCACACCTACATCCCTGCACCCCGCAGGGCACACGCAGAAGACCATTGCACCACAGCGCTGGGAGCTTATGTCCCCAGTGCAGGCACCTTAGTGCGAGTAGGAGATGGTATTTTGGGGTCGGCGCTGCCAGCAGCATGGTTTTGGGAGCATCTGGTCTGCAAAACCCTACGGTAGACGAGGCGAGCTCACCAGACCCTGTTTCTCCTCATCTTTGGGGTTTTGTTGGTTTTTTTTTTTTGGCTCTGGGTTTGGATTTAGCAGCTCAGTGATGGTTTTCAGCTTGCTTTCCCTGATGCAGAGCAGAGAGCGGGGCCGGCAGCTGCCCTTACCGGAGCGGGGAAGCCCCCACATGCTGCCGGAGCGGCGCGGGCGCTCGCTGCATGGGCTGACTTGTTGGGGTTCACCCCAGGCAAACACCGGGGCCATGGTCGGGGAGGAGAAACAACCCTCCCGCAGCGCCTGCAGCAAAGGAACCTGCTTTGAGCCCCCACCCATCACTCCCATCCCTGGGGACCAGCTGGGATGGGGACGCCTAGGGCACGCAGCCCCCTCCCCCCCGCCCTGCCTAGCAGCATCCCCAAAAGCCCCTTTCTTGGCCATCTCGCGTCAGGCACCAAAACAAAGCTTTTGTTTCAAGCTCTTGGCCTTAATCTGTCCGCCCGCAGATCCTGTGCGTAAATGGGAGATGAAATCCTTCCCTCTCGGGGGGATGTTGTGCGAGCGGGTGTGTTGGTGCTTGCCAAGGAGTCAGGCGTTTCGGCCGGAGGGTTTGTACGAACCCCTGCAAAGCAGCGGGAGCTCGCTTCGTAAAAGCTGGGGCCTGCCGAGGTGGAAATCCAATCTGATGGCAGCTCCTGAAGTGAGGGCTGTGCCTCCTGTGCGCTGTCTGAATCGGGTCCGATGGAAAAAAAAATCATCTGTGATTAAAGATTGACGGTAATTACATAATGGGTATGCACCAGATGATGCCCAGACAAGCTCCATCTTGGGATTTCCCAACTTTTGGAGTGTTTAGCTTTGCAATCATCCTAAAGTGCTTCTACCATGGGGGGTAATTATTGATATTATGGCAGCACCCGGCGCGGTTGCGCAAGGCTCAGCAGCGGCACCGTGGGCGAGCCTCCCTCATCTGATAGCCGGGGCAGCTCTGGGGCATGGTCAGGCGGTAGAGATGGGTCTCCCCCTTCCATACTCAGCGTTGCAATGGCAGAGAAGAATAAAAAAATTAAGAGAGAAAAGCTGTGGTTTGGGCCTGTCGGCGAAGCGAACCGGGAAGCCGGGGCCGCGCGCTTACGCCGGGGTTGGCCGGTGGCGAAGAGGCGACGCCAAGATGTTCTTGATGGCGGGCCAGCTATTAATCCACGTATTTTAGCAAAACCCCGTTTATTTCTTAAGGTTTGTGTAAGCGATGGAAGCGGGGAGCACTGGGGGTGGGGGGAGCTTGTCTGGGATTAAACTCGCCTGAAAGCCAAGCACGCCAAGCTCGCGAGCCCGGGGAGAGCTTAATTAAAGTCAAAGGGGAAGAGTTTCCAAGAAAATAATACGAGGTATTTAAACGGGATATTTTTGTTCTGGGCCCAGAATGTCTCCTTTCCCTCTTCGGTGTCAGCTTTAATAAAACAAAATGAGATCTCCAAGAAAAACAAATTGGAGCTCTTAAAAGGCTCTGCGGAGATAAAAATCAGTAACACTGTTGCTGGTAACACCTTGGGTTATTAAAACGGAAAGAATGCTAACGATGCGATTTGCATCGGCCTTTCTTGTGGCTGCGCCCGGGCGGGAGCCCGCTCGCCCTGGGAGGGGGGCACTGGCACGGCCGGGCCCTGGCGCACCTCACCGTGGCCTCTGGGCTGGGCTGGGGGTGCGGGGAGCGGGCGGCTTCGCTGGCGGGGCGGATTGGGGCGTATTTGGGAAACAGTCACGCGGGGGGGGATTTTGGAGGGCTTTGTTTTTCTTTCCTAAGGCCGGCGAATAGCGCTGTGCCAAAAGCTTGCGGGGTCAGGAGCGGTGCTGAGGTCAAATACTGAAAGGTCTGAAAAAATGGCAAGAATCAGGATTCAGGGGACACCAGACTTAAAAAAACAAATTAAATCAGGGCTGATCACGTTGGAAAGGATGCCGTAGCCCCTCAGAGCTCTTTCAGAGGCGATGAACGTGCGGATGACAGTATCAAGCTGGACTTACCGTGGCTTGAGAGCTGCTGGGTGCAGCTTTGCTCGGCACGCCGAGGCGCTGGGCAGGGGGACTAGGGTTGCCTCCTCTAAAACCAGTACCCTGATCCGGCTGGTACAGCTGGGCGTGCCGAATTCTGTACCGAAGGGCTGTTCTCAAGGCCGCTGGTGGGCTCTCCTGGCTGCGTGGCCACGGCTTGCTCCCCAGGATGCTGAAGCAGTGATGCGGGGAAGGCTGGGGAGCAGCTGGTGATGGAGTTTTCCACTTTGGTCCCTCGACCATGTCCTTCTGCCTTCCCACAGGAAGAGTGGATCAAAAGCTGCCCCTTTTTTTTCCTCCGTGTGCGCTTCCATCCTGGCCAGAGCTGACCATCTCCTGGTCAGAAGCTGGTGGAGGCCACCAGTGCCTTCCCTGGGCACCACCCAAGGTCTGCAGGGATGGAAGGAGGGTGCAGGCAGGCACGAGGGTGATGCTGCTGAGCCAGGTTCAGGGCGAGGAAGCCCAGTGCTACCATGGGGTCCTGTCTGTCTGTCTGTCTGCCAAGCAGGAGGATGCTTTTGGACAGGATAACTTGACAATGCCGGCGCGATGCTGTCCACCTTGTCAACCCACCCCACCCCTGCCTGCCAGGTGCAGAGGCCAGCTCCCTCCTCGCTGCTATGCTGGCTCCATCAGATAAGGCAATTATAGCTTTATCACTTAATTGCAGAGCAGGATAATAGCAGAGTGCTATTGAGGTAGGATGTTGCCAAGGGGTGAATATCGGAGGTGTTGGGTTTGTTGGGTTTTTTTCCTTTTTTCAAAATAAACTTGGCGGGGCCTCGGCGCTGCTGGAGGTGTGAGGTCTTTGTGAGGCTCCTTCTGCCCATACCCCACCGTGTTCCCTGCCTGTGGGGAAACTCAGCATCAAATAAAAGCCATGCCAACCGCCCTGATGCCAGGGAAGCTCGCCCGCAGTCGGTGAGAAACCAGCCTGGGAGGGGAAGGAGTGAGGGATGTTGTCGACCGCTTTCTGGACAGCTTTTCCCTTGCACCTTGGGAATGCGGTTTCCATCCCTTGCAGGTTTCTCCTGTCCTGCTTGGCAGGTTGCAGGGTGCATGCTCGCTGCTGCACATGAGCACCAGGCTAGTGTTGGGTAGCTGGATGCCCTCGGGAGGGAGAGTCGGGTGTGCACCCTAAAGCTCTTGCATTAGGCTTTTCTGCTCTTGGTGTCACGTGCGAAATGCTCGACCGGTGCCCCTGCGCCGAGATGGGCAAAAGAAAATTCCATCTTTGGCAACTCTTTCCCAGCCTGCTGGGGCTGCTGTGGGAGAGGTGAGCAAGGCATCGGCCCTGATACCCGGAGCTCTGCTTGGTTCTAACCCATGGGGTCCTGGTTTTCCACTGTCCCCGTGGAACCCTCGGTGGCTGTGTGCTCCTGGCATTGGGATTTGGGGCACTTCCTTGCCCAGACTGGCCTGGCTGGGGATTTTCTGCCTTGAAATTGGGGATTTTTGAGACCCAGGTTGGTGCAGGGTGGGTTTCTCACCAAGAACCGAAGTTTTGCTGTGCTTATCCTGGGCAGGGCGATAAAACCGCAGGATGTCTGGCGACAAGGGATGGTGTCGCAGGCTTTTAGCTGGGCGAGCCTGGCCCTTGAGATCTGCATTTTAGAAGAGGGACTTTATTAAGGGAGATTCATATTAAATTAAATGCGTTGCCCAAAGCTAAGAAATCATGGCAGGTTTGTTTTTTTTCTTTTTTTTTTAAGCTGCTAAACTCTGCCCTGCTTCAGTTCATCAACCAAAGGAGAACCAAACAGCCCAGGAGTGGAGGTACTTCAGGTCCTGATTTGACCTCTGTGGCTGGTTGTTAACCCTCGCTGGCCTATCCTAAGCTACACCTGCAGATAAGATTAGCCCCAGTCTATATTTCAAAGCTTGTTTCCTTCCCCTGGGACAACATCCCCCCCAGCCCAGGTTTCCCAGCCACCCCATCTGCAGCCCCCCCCCCACGATTTGTACCCCACTGGCCTCATAAAACGAAACACGCTGCAGAAAAAAAGCAGAAAGCAGTTTTTGCAGCAGGGTGGCAGGGAGTTTTTCTACTCAATGAAGGCGGTTGCTTAGATTTTTATTGCAGGATGAAGAGGGAAGGAGGAGGAAAAAAACCCAAACCCCAAAAAGCTATTAGGATGATGATGCCAGGCAGAGCAGCACAAAAGGCAACATTTTGGGGTTTTTTAATGTTTCCTCTGCTTCTGAAGCAGGAATTAGCTCTTGCAAAATGTCAGGCATTGCTGGGTGACGTTGGTCCCCTGGCCACACGCTGACACTTTTTGCAGCGGATAGTCCTTTCTTTTATCACCTGGCTATGCCGGGGCAAAGCTCAGGCTTCGTCCGAGCGTTTGAATTTGGGAAGATGATGAAAAGCCGACAAAGCAGGATGCCAGGGCCGGTGTGCAAAGCGCCAGGTTGTTGGCTGGTTTCCCCATTAGTCAGGGCTGGTGACGAGTCGATCTCCTTTTCTATTTTCTTCTGAATGAATCAGATTTGGCTGAGCCGGATGGTCAGACTGGTTAAGCGAGAAGCAGCTGGTATTAATCTCATTAGCAATCGAGACAGAAGCAAGCCTCTCCCCGGCTCTGCAAATGCTGTGTGATCCCCAGCCGACCCGCAGCCACCGTCTCAACGCCCAGCAGGACTGGCGGCAGCAGGAGGGGCGCAAATTCGGCTTCTCCATCACCCCGTTCCACACCCTGAAGCTTTGTGGCCAGGTCAAACCAAGTGGCGGATGCAAATGGGGATCTGCACCCCGTGCCTTCTGCTGTCCTTGGTCAGTGCTGCAGCACAGATTTTTTGGGGGGGAAGGGGGTGCGGGGGGAGCAAATTTCAGCTTCAGGTCACGCAGCCACTGAACCCGTGGCGGCATTCGGGTCCCCTGCCCTGCTCTGTGCATCCGTAATGCCACCACCACGCGTGTGCACGAGCTCACCGTGGCCTGGCAGGGCTTGGGAAGGGAGAGCCCCGTGTCGGGGTCATTGCACAGGCTGAGCAATCTGATGATGCTGCAGTAAATAGACTGTCCCCAGCGCTGTCACGGAGCGGCCGGTGGCCTCCAGCAGATCTCCACGGTCCGGTGCTGGGATGAGCGGCGGGGTTAGATGCACCCCGTGCTTGGGGCTTTGCATCCCAGGGCTTCCTGTGGCCCCTCACATCCCTCCTTCCTCCAAAATCCAAGCTCTACGCCGCTGGAGCCGCTTGGCCCCTGCTCTTCCCTTTGCCCTTGGGCACGGGTGGGCTTCACAGGAGCAGCTGGAGCTCAGGCGCTTGAAAACAAGCCCAGGGACTGCAGCTTGTGTTACCTACAGCAATCCCACTCCTGCAGAAACAGGGTAATTTTGATTCCTGCCCCTGCCCCAAAATGAAATATCTCCTTGGGGAGGAAGAGGAGGCTCCCTGGCCCCGGCAGCAGGATGTATGGCTTTTAAACCTGAATCGCAGGAGGACCACAACTCGCCCAGTAACTGATAGAAACCTTCATTAACCTGCCCTGTTATTTATTCCGATTTCAAAGCCCTTGATGCGGCAAAAAAGCGAAGGCATTTCTCCAGGGAAGCCCATTAATGTTTCACCGGGCTTCGAAGCACTTTGCTGCCGAGGCACTTTAAATGGTACGGGCTGTCCCCGGTTCCCCTCGGTCTCGTTAAACATTGTGCAGCTCTGGGGAAGCCATGGCATGGCTCTGCCCGCAGCCATCGTGTGGGCTAAAACCCTTGGGGTGTTGCTTTTTTAATATATATGTATATGTGCATGTCTACATAGATGCACACGGGCATGTATATATGCATATATATGTATATGTGTGTGGATATGTGTCGTGGATCCCCGTTCAAGGTGCATCAGCAGGAGCTGGAGGGCTCGGGGCTGGGCTCCTGAGATGCTAATGGGAAACGCAGGGCTGGGTACCATCCCGAGGAGGAAACCTCGACGCCTCGGCCATCGCTTTTCTCCACCCGCCCGGAGCATCAAAGGGCAGGGCTGGCCCTTCCCTGCACTGCAGGGTGGCTGCTGAAGCTACCCAGCGTCTGAAAAAGTTTCAAATGAGAGCAGGTCAGCCAAAAGTAACAGCCCACTGGCAAAGGGGTATAACCTGTTTCTTGTGGGGGGGGGGGGGGGAAAAGACATAAAATAAAATATTGCTGTTCTTCAGTTTCCTTCAGCTATCGGATTTGCTTAATTACAGCGTGGTCTGTTTTTTCTGAGATATTCAGTTGTTCTCAAATGTGTGCCTTAATTAGGAAACTCCAAGAGATTAAGATCACATGGATATTTTACTCCTCTTTTGGTCTCCAGGTGTTTGGTTTGATGATGATACGCAAGCCTTGTGTTGTTTAGGGATTTTTTTTCCCCGTCAGTAGGCTTCAGGAGCACCGTCCAAAGGTGTTAGTATCTTTGTGATGGAGACACAGGGGAAACGCTCCAGCACTGGAGGAGGAAATAATTCCCCAATGGCCATCAGGAGAAGAGCCCAGATCTTCCACCACGGAGCCATTTTGCCACAGGGACACAGCTGCCACAGCCCGGGATGCTGCCCTGGCTGCGTTCCCGCTCGAGGGCTCTGCTTAACCTGCTTGCAAACACCTTTTCTTCATTTATCTAGATTTTTAAAGATATTCGCTCAGTGGAGGAGACTCCCCGGCGGAGCCCTCACCGCGGTCAGTCATCACCGTGTGCTGTCCCTTGTGCTGTGGGAGGGTTTGGGCTGGGGCTGAGCACTGGGACCAGCCTGGGGAGCCGCCGGTGTGGCGGGAGAGCCCAGATGGAAGAGGCCGTTGCAGGGACACTCCTTTGTGAAGGAAGCTTGGGGGCAAAACAACTTAAAAGCCAACTGGCGCAGCCTGGAGAGGGGCCTCCCTTCAGAAAGGGCCCACAGCAGCCGCTGCCGCCACCGCCTAGATTTTCCCTTTCATATTTCTAGCTCCATGTATAGTCTGGTATTGGGCGGACTTTGTCTTCGGGGAGGTTGAGGCCTTGTTGGGTGTAAGCAAATAAGTAACATAACTGAAATATTTTGATAATATTCGGGCGGGCGGCTCGGCTCGGGTGCTGTAGGGGAGGCATCGCTGCCGCCCCAGCCCTCTGTTTCGGGATGCTTGCCCCAGGGGGGTTCAGGCTGAGGTTGCTGCAGCATTTTTTTTTTTTATGTCGGAGCTTGGAGGGCTCCGTGGGGTGGTTACGGGGGAGGATGCTGCCACGCAGCGCCGTGGTGGGGCAGAGCCGGCAACGCATGCGGTTGCTGCTGGGAGGAATGTGGGGGGCTGCTTTCTTCCAACCTCACTCATCCTCAGGGTGCCCCAACCTTGGCTGGCGGGTGGTTGGGAGATTTGGCTCTTCCCCCCGTCCCCATCCTGCCTGAGGCAGGCTGCTCCCCAGCGCTCGCCGAAGCATCAAACAGCCTTCGGGGCTGGAAAGCCGGCAGGCGGGCCGTGGCGAGGACACCCCAACACAGGGCTGGGGGTGATGCAGCTCATCGGAGGTGGCAGGAGCCGTCCCTCCCTCCAGGGCTCCCGTGGGGTGGGTGCCTTTACAGACTGTTGGGGTGCAATGTGACAACAGCCAGGACCCGCATTGCGCTGGAGGGAAGGGGCCAGGGACAATTAATTATTAATCAGTCCCCAGGAGGGATGTGGGAAGGTGTCTCTGCTGAGCATGACACACCAGGAAAGGGTTAGGCCAACTGGGAGACAAGGAGGAGATGTGCGGTGCTGAAGGCCACGCTGGGGTTGTTCTTGCTCGAGGAGGGAAGGTGCATCGCTGCCTTCAGCTCCTTAAAAAGTTGCAAAAAAAAAAAAAAAGGAAAGAAGCTGTTCTCCCTGTCCAGTGAGGGTTGCAAAGTGATGCTTTGAAATTTTGCAGCAAGGAAGATGTCGATTGAGAGGAATACGTGGAGTGCGAGACGACCAGCCCTTGTCTAGCGGAAGGTTGGAAATGCCCGTCACCAGAGGCTTTGGAGAAAAGGCTGGGCAGAAGTCTGCCAGGGCTGGGAGGAGACCGTAGGTGTCCTGCAACGGCATCTATTTGTCTTGAAAAAAGTGGTGGTTTAAGTGTCTGGGCCGGGTGGAGGAGCTGTGGCCAGGACTCCTGGGTTTGGTCTCAAGCGCGCCGTGACTCTCCCCTTAACGGTCAGGGCTGGCAAAGGGCTGGAAGTATTTTTCTTTCTGAGTATCCCTTAATTAACTGAAAGGGAAGACTGTCAAGTACCCAACTGGAGGGGAAAAAGATCTTCATGAGCCTGTGACCAGCCCAACATTTCGCCTCCATTTATTTTCCCCAGCCTCTTTGTTTTCCCTTTGAAAGAAGGGTGTTTTTCTCTTTCCCTCCATTTAACTGCTATTTATTTGCTGGTAAGTGGAAGGAATTCAGCTGGGATCAGCCTGGCTCTTGCCAGCAACTGGAGTTGAAAAGTTTCCGTGGGGGAGATGTAAGAGCAGAGCAGGGGGGTTGTTTTCCACCCGCCGCCAGTCCTTGCTCTGCAGGTCCCTGCGTCATGGCCAGTCAGGTTGGGTGGGTTTAATTCTCCTTTTTTTTTTTTTACTGGGATGTTGACAAGTGCCTGTGGGAGTTGCAGTGGGAGGAGCAGAGACCCAGGCTGGAGGGTTTCTTCTCACCGTTAATGGGAAACAGAAGATGGCTTGGGAGAAATTTGGCAAAGAGGGAAACTTTTCTGTCTCTTCTAGCTTGGAAAAAAGCATCCTTTCTCATCCCAGCCTCCCCGCAGAAGGTGGAGAGTTTCCAAACACAGCCCAAGTGGGGTTTACTGGAGAGGGGGAGAGGAGGCAGAAAGTGCCCGGTGGTTTTGCAAGGGATGGAGCTGTCTTGGGCAGTCTTGGGCCACCAGCCGTGTTTCGGGAGGGGTCCCCAACCTGCCTCCCATCAGGGGCTGGGAGCCATCCTGTCTTCTCCCTGAGTCATCGAGGGGTTGGGATGGCCCAGGTGCTTTCACCCTGGGGGTTTTTGGCGTCCTGCAGCCACGTCTCAGGTGTAATATCGCCGTGTGGATGGGAGATGCGATGCCAGCTGCGGTGGTGGGGTTGCGCTGGGCGTAGGCACCCGTAGGGATGCGCGTGGATGCTGTGCCTGGCCGGGAGATGAACCACTGACCTTGGCATAAAGCGCCCTGTTGGCATTGTCCCCTTGGCCCAGGCTGTGAGCTACGGCGCTGCTTTGCCATCTGCTCTGATGCCTGCTGGCCGGGAGCCACAACCTCTGTGTCCCGGCAGAGGAGCTGCTCTGAGCCGGGGAAATGCCGTAGCAGCCACGTGCGTGGGATGGCTGGCAGGGCGCTAGGGCGCAGGTAGGCATGGGGCAGGGGCTGAGGTGCTCCCGGAGTCATCCTCCTGCGCTTTTGGGGGTTTCAGGTGTCCCCCCAAAAGTGGCAGCGCTCATCTGGGTCCCAAGGCTGGGAAGCGGTGGCTGGCGCTGGTCAGCCGTATGCCCCGGTGCTGCTGGCCCAGTCCTGGTGCCAGTCTGGGGCTGGCGGGCTGCCCCTTAACGCTGCTGGTGTCCTCACAGGCACCCGCCCGCTGGCGTCCTCCCTGGCCTCTTTGCAAATGTGGTGGTTTTGCCTTGGGTGGAGGAACACACCTTGCAGAGTGGTCTCTTGGTGCTGGTGGTCTCCAAAGGGAGATAAAGCGATGGGGCAAATTCCTGAAGCTCCATCACCCCCGTCCCCCAGCTTCACTGTCCTCCCAGTTCTCTGTGTGCCGCAGGAACTGGTTACCAGTATGAGTTTGTCAGTTACAAGAAGTGGCTACAGAGAGGATTCAGAGGCGATGGCCCGTTTTTGGGCTGAGGGGAGAGGAAGGGTGGCACCACCACCCTGTTGGGGACGAGAGGGTGGCCGTGGTAGGGTGTGAGCGCTGAGCTGTTCCCAAGCAAGCACTTCGTGCGCTTGGACAAGTGACCGGAGGCGGTTAATCATAGTCAAAGCCCAGTGAAGTTTGGTCAGGTCATGGCTTTTCCAAAGGCTTAAAATTTCGGACGTGCAGCAGCTTGCGTCTGGGGCCGCGGCTGACCCACGCTGTCCCGCTGGAGTTAATCATTGCCATCGGCTATGGGACCTGCCTGGCTTCAGCAATGGGAATGTTTCCCCAAAAACACAGGGCGAGGAGCCAGCACGTGGGGCCTGGAAGAAACCTCAGCCTGCCGGGGTGCATTGGGCTGGGGAGAGCTAGGCTCCCTAACCCTGACCCAAACCCTAACCCTGACCCAAACCCTGACCCTGGACATAATCCTGACCCAGACCCTGACCCTGATCCTGACCATGACCCTGACCCAGACCCTAACCCTGACCCTTTGCTCTTCTTTTCATTTTAGAAGGTAGATATCGTGTTTATTGCCCTGTTGGAACCGTTGTGGTCACCCAGAGCAGGGCAACTTGGAGCAGCCACTGGCAGCCACTCGGGACCCCCCCTGGCTCTCACCACTCACCCCGACGGGCCCTGTGCTGCCGTCTGCGCTTGGGGCTGGACAGGGAGGAAGGACCTAGTCCACTTCAGTCACCCAGTCCCAGCTGGGAGGTCCCTGGGGGCTGCTGGTCCAGCCCTGAACTGCTACGCTAGGAGATGTGGCCGCTGCGTGCCAGGAGCGTGTAAATCCCAAATGACTCCAAATTAAGCCTGGGAATCATGAAACTTGGGGTCTGGCCTCCATCTGCTTGCCTCGCTGAGGGCAGGTTCTCCAGAATGGGGCTGGGGTCTCTTGGTGGTTTCCCCACTCTGTTTTCCCCACTCTCCTGGTGCAGAGCTGCCAGGTAAACACGGGGGCTCGTGTCCTTCAGGCTCGTGCGCTGCATTGCAGGGGGGACATCCAAGGGGCATCACAGCTGGGGGAAAAAAATTCTATTTTTTAACAAAAAAAAAAAAAAGGAAAGATGGAAAAAATCAGGAGGGAGGCCTCCTGGGTTTGGCACCGTGTGTTTGGGTGAGCGCTGGGAGCTGTGGGGGCAACCGAACCCCAGGCCCAGTGCCTGTGGTGCTGCGCTCGCTGCTGGTGTTCCTGATGCTGGAATGGGGGTTTTTATATATATATATATATAAAAAAAAATACTTTCTTCTCCCCGTGGGTGTGTTTTGAAAAGGGGCTTGGGAACAATGAGGATTAACAAGCAGATAGAGAATTAAATGCAGGGTTTGAGTCTTCAAATGTGTGCACATTTCAGAGCGCGTGTTTGTGCCAAGATAAACTCTGTCAGGAATAAACATCGTTTTACATGAAAGGCTAATTACAGATTGGCGCTCCGCGGGTGGGAGGAGGGAATTTTCACCAATTAAAATGGAACTTTTCTGTTTTTCATAAAATTGCTGGATTAAAACGCACCCAGGGGCTGGTGAGGTTTTTGAAGAAGGGGATGCTTGCCCCCGGGATGGTCTTTTTCACCCCACACCCCCCCCCCCCAGTACTAAAGGGGCTCTGCCAGTTTATTCTGGTCAGTGAGGTCACTGGTTTTGCCCAACAGCAGTTGAATCCCAAGAGCTGGGCGTGGAGCCCTGGGCTCTCACCTGGGGAGATGGGACATGGGCAAACTTGGTCCAATCCAACATCCCTTGGAGTCACCCAACATCGGGAGAGACTGGAGTAACAGCATCCCCAGCCTCCTTGAGGGTGCGGGTCGTGGAAAGACGCCTGGATGGGACGTGGTGGATGGGAGCCTGCATGGAGATGAAGTTGTTGCAACTGCAGCTCCTATTTGTTGGGTAACTTTAGTGTGTGGTAGGTGAATCATCTCTCAAAAATTGTAAGCCAGAAGGCGACGCGGAGAAGAAAAACCTTGCTGGCCTGCCGAGGGGAGTGCTGGGGAGAAAAATCCAGCCTGGGCACGTGGTGGGTTTCAGCTGCAGAGCACATGCTGCCTTGTTGCTTTTGGATGGATTTCACAAGAATTTGCATCTCTGGACCGGCTCTGGAGCCTCCGAGGCTGAGCAGGAGCTGGGCTGCGGACGGGGAGGACGTGATGCGGCTCAGACATGAGCTCGAACGCCATTTTGCTCTAACTGGGGTCGAATTTTATGGTTTTGGGATGAAACGATGCAAAATGTGGCGGGGGCTGAGTTTCTCTGAGACGTTCGGCGCACGAACCTCAGGCAAACACTCCACGCCTGCTGCTTGCCAGGCGAAACCACAGATTTGTCTCCATCTCTACTTAACGTGGCCGCAGGGCAGCTAATATGGGGACTTTTCTCTCACATAAGCTGAAATCTGTCACTTAGTGGTTACAGGAGGTGGCCTGGACATCGTCTCTCAGAAGTCCCCTGCATCCTTGAGAGCGAGGGAAGGCAGAGAGGCCCGATCAGGAGAGATGTGGAGGGGTTTTTAAAGCAAAGTACATTCCCAGCCTACTCTGCTCTGGTGCCCCGTGCTCCTGAACCAGTTAAAAATTGATTTTTTAAAAACCTCCTATGGCAAAAACTTGCTGGGTCTGGTCTCTGAGAAGCTGTTTCATTATCTATCCGTGGTCATGGGACCATGTCACGATGACGGTAGCTGCCACTTCTCCTACAGCATTCACGTTTTCCCTTAGTCTGTCCTAATACCGCCACGAACAGGACACTGAAAGGGTCTTTCGTCAGACCTGGTGTTGAATAATTCCTCTGAATGATTCCATTTATTCCAATTTTCAGGCTTTTATGGAATTGTTCTCAAAAGAAGGGAGGGGGCAGGGAGAAGTCAGCCAAACCTGATAAAGGAGGACTTTGTTCTGAAGCTTTAGGGTATGGTACCAAGCAGGGCTTGCTATACAGTTAATGGGTTTATCTGGCTTTCAGCGGCACGTGATGCACGGTGGCTGCCACCGCACCGCCCCACCACCGCCTCCCATCCAGAGGAGCCCGGCTGCTCCTCAGCTGTGGTTTTAGTGCTCCGCAGTTTCAGTTTGCTGCTCCTCAGCTTCGGTTTGCTGCTCTTGCGCTTGGTTTCCCTTCCTGCTGTGCGCCGCGGTGGCCTCCTCAGATGTGACTTTGCCTCTGCCTTTATTTAAGCCTTGACCAACCCTCCCCGGGATGGGCTCGGTCCGCGGGGGGTGTTGAGCGCATGGGGCCAAGCCGTTGGGAGCATTTCAGGCTTTACTTTGAGCGAGCAAGAGGATGACGCAAATTGCTTTTCAAGGGCACAAGATAAAACAGCTGCTTCATCCTCCGCTGCAGATGTGCTGCGGGTGGCACGCCTTAGCTCTGGGCAGGCGGGGGGTTACAGCCACGCAGTGTCCGCCTGGGCAGGGCCACCAGGTTGCTTGGGCTCCCAGGCCACCTCAAAAGGGAGCCAGGTAGGGCTGGGAAGGGCTTTGAAGATGTGGGATGGAGTTTGTCATGCCAGAAGAGCTCCCGTGTCCCTGGAAAACACGAGTCAAGGAATTACTTATTTCTCGGGGAAGGAGGAGCAGCGCAGATGGGGAGGTGGAGGCCAATGACCTTTGGCTGCCCCGTCTCTCCTTTGGGAAATGCCAAGTGCCTGGGGAAGGTGACTCTCTGCAACATGTCCCCATCCCCTCCCGCGGCCGCCCTGTCTCGGCTGTGCGGCGCGAGCGGGAGAAGCCGCGGGAAGCGAGGGAAGACACTTCCTCCAGCGGCGGATCTGAGGTCACCTCCTGGCCCTTGATCCCTCCAGCCTGGGGTATGTGGGTCAGCGGGGAAGCACAGCTGAGAGCGACGTCCCTTCCTTCTCTCTCCCTGGAGATTCATTTTTAAAGGAACAAATAGGCTCGGCCGCAAGTACCACGCAGTACAATTTTTTTAATGATTTTTTGGGGGGAACAATGAGCTAAATACCAAGGAAGGGGGTTGGATCTGCATCTTGGAGTGGTGATGTTGTTTCTCACCTCCTTGCGCCCACCTCGCTCTGCTCCGCCGTGCCCAGAAACCTTTTTCTGCTCAGGAAAATACTGTCAAGGAAGGAGCTTTTCATCCTTTTGGGATGGTCTTGCTGGCAAGAAAGCTGATCCGGTGTCTGGTGTGTGGTGGGACCTGCCTGGGGTCCCTGCCCACCTCTTGCTGCCATGAGCGTGTGGACGTGGCGCTCACGGCCCTCCCTGGTCCCTCGGCATCGCCAGCCCCGTTGCAGGTCCTGCCTCCCGCGTGCCGGTCCTCCTCTGCCACAGGGTCCCCACCAGCATTGTCACCTGCTGGCAGGAAGAGGACCTGATGGCTGAGGCCCAGAGCTCCTCCATCGTGGGCACAGCTTGATGATGTTGGGCTGGCGGACAAATGAGTCACCTCCCCAGGTTTGACTCTGTCTTGAGCGCAGAGTGGTGCCCCCTCGCAAAAGGAGAGTGCTTTACATCCCCCCCCCCCCCCCCCCTTCCTTTTTTTTAACTAAAAAAGCAGTTTCTGAAGCATTTGGTGTTTCCATAAAGGCATCCCTTGAAGAGAGGCTTTCTCGCCCATCACTAGCCGCATCCCCCCGTGGCACCCAGACAGGCAGCTCCAAAACCAGCCCCTTCAGCTGACGCTCCCAGGAGGTGGTTGAACTCACGGCACCTTGAGACTCGATCAAATCTTCGCCTGACTCCTGTCCAAGTTCTGTGCAGCTCTTGAGCTCCTTCCAGCCCCGGCCTCAGCTGGATTCAGTCCATCGTTTCTTTTAGGATCTGCTCGCCCCCACTGCGGCGCTGATAAGGCTTCGTGCCTCTTGTGGCAGCTTGTCTTTGTGTGTTTCAGTATCTCGCCCAGCTTCTCAGCCACAGAGGGTTGCGAGGTGTGGCCAGGCTAGGAATTAACCGTCTCATCCAAACCCTGTGGAAATCAGAAGGAAAGACTCCCCTTTCTTTTTTTAACCTGTGCACTTTAAATCAAGCCGTAACTTCTCCAGCATCGCAGGAGCTGCCTAAGGGAAGCCTTGACTCAGGCTGGTTAAGCCCCGTCTGGTTGCCACTGGAGGAATGGCTGCCTCTGCCTTCCGTGTCTAGGAAAGTCCAGGAGAAGCTTCAATACCGTTACACAGATTGCCAGAAGTAAACCCTTCATCCCCTGGAGCAGATCCAGGAACTCCAGCTCCATGTCCGGAGGGGCAGGTTTGGGGAGACACTTCACCTGAACCCCGTTTTTTTCCCCAACCTGTTGTTTTCTGCCACGGCTTTCCTCCAGCCTTGCCCGGACCCAGGGAAAAGGAGATCACCACCGTCACGCTGGGGCTAAACCAGGGGGGTAAATTGTGCAACCTGCTCTCCGGGGGCTGTTTCGGCGTGAATCATGCTGGGACCAGAGCCGGGGCTGAGGTGCCCCCAGATTTTGCCGATGTTTCTTTCCAGCGCTGGAGCTCGCCCAGCCCTCCCGGCTTCCCGGGGCTTCGCTGGGAAGACAAAACCCCGCTCTGGAAGTGAGGCTATTGTTCTTACTAATTTTAACTTGATGTTCTTCCCCAAGCCTATTTTTATTCATTGCTTGTGGTAAGCCCTTTCTCTAAGGTAGAGCAATTTGCCACAGGACTCTTTTTTTTTTTTTTTTTTTTTTTTGGTGTGTTTACCGATTTTAATTGAGCGATATCTCCTTTTTACAAACCCAAAGCTGGAGGAACTTTTAAGTGCCTGTTGCTGAGCCTCTCGCCCTGGGTTTGCTTTGATCTCTGCAGGTGAGTGTGCATTTTTGGGGCCAGAGATTGATACTGCTTATTTGCATGTAAATCTCCGGGTTATTAAGATCAGAATCTGGCCCTTTAAATTTAATACTTTGCTTTATGCTTTTATTTCCGCATTTCTTAAAGTAATTTCCAAAAATAACAAACTTCAAACATGACGGGGCCATCTAACGTTTTACTGCCTTGGCTGGAGTAGAAGGAACATTTCTGGAAGTATATTATCCAATTTAACGAGCCTTTCCCATCTTGGCTTCGCTCCCACCCCTCACCCCCTCTTGGAATTGTTTTGGACGGCTCTTTGGAGCCGTGCCACCTAATCCTATTAGAAGGACTTTCATTACACTGTGCCTTGTGTTTATAACCAAGAAAATCAGCCGGAGAGGGGGGTCCTCTCCCTCTCCCTCGGCGTTTTGCATCTCGCCTGGTGTCGAGACGAAAGCCCGGCGAGTCCCACGAGGTTCCCGCGCAGCCCTCGCTTTTCTTTTTATTGCTCCACTCTGCATTTATTAAGGAAGACTTGGAGTAAATTGGGTCCTTGCGAACTTACAATTAATTTGGAAGGGTCAGTTCTTCCCAGGCTCGCGAGGGCTTCTTTGTGTGGTCCCTTTTTGAAAGGCAGAGGTTGGAGAGGCTCTTACATAGTCGGGATTTGCTTTTAATAGGGACCTGGCTGTTTTCTGAAAATCTCACGGCTCTTAAAGGACGGGTTGTTCTTGCGTGGGGCTGTGCTCAAAGGGTTTGCAGAGCGCTCGGTTTGGGGGAAAAAAAAACCAACAACCCAGCCCCAAAAAAGGGACTAAAAAAAGCAAGGAGCACACGTCCTGAGGTCTGCGCAGGGCAGATTGCGGTCGGCAGCCCAGAGGCGGCACCTGAAGCTGGGAGATGCTGCAGGAGGTCCCTCCGCTTGGGTGCTGGGCAGGGCTGGGGGCCCCTTGTCCATCTGTCTGTCCTGCCCTGCCCTGCACCCCACCGAGGGGACCTCTTGCTTTTCCTCAGAGCTGGTAGACTGAGATTTTTTTTTCCCTTACCACATTGCTTTTCTTGAAAGCCTGCCTTTCTTCCCCAAAATAGTCACAGAAACCGTTCAAGAGAGAAGGTGGAGGGCAGGGAGAAGACGGTGGGCTGAAATAATCTGCAAATAATAAAGTTTCTGAAAAGAGCCAGCCAGCCAGCCAGTGGTTTTCTCCAGAGGTGGGTTGGAAAGAGGCATGAGATCACGGTCCCGCTTGGAAATCGCCTGGCAGGACCAGGGCTGTGATCTAACCTGGCACAAGCTGTGTGTCTCCCATCAGCTCAGCTGCGAGGAGAAATCCCCACTGAACGTGGGGCGAGGGGGAGGTGGGGCAATCCTGGCTCTGGGGAGCGGGGAGCAGTGATGGGTGAGTGTGGTACCTGGAAAAACGCAGAGCTACAGCTCAAGATGGGAAACCCTTCACTCTTCATAGGCAAAGCCAGGGAGCAGAGGGCTCTCAGGAGCTCGGGGGGGTTTGGCCACGGAGGTGTCCCCTCCAGAAGTGGCATCAGCATCTTTTCGTGCACAGCAAGCTAGAAAAAAAAGCGTTGAAAGCTCAGTGCCTTCCCTCAGACGTGTATGAACCCAACGGAGGGGAATAAAAGGAAAACCTGGCCGTGCCTCCATCGCATGGCCGCACAGCAGATCGCACCCCGGCAGCACGGGCGGTAACCATGCTCTTTGTGAGCCGCCCTGTTAATTAACAGAGTGATGGGGCTGCCTCTCTGCCGAGACCACCTTCAAAGCTGGAGTCGGTCCCTGGTTGTTCCCTCCTGGCCCCCGTTTGCTGTCCCACCCTGACCATCGCCTTTCTTCTCTCTCTCCCTAGCATGGGTCGGCTCCTTGGCCATGGGCATGATTTTTTTCTGCTCTCCCATCGTCAGCATCTTCACCGACCGGATCGGCTGCAGGACCACGGCAGCCTTGGGAGCTGCCATCGCCTTCATTGGACTCCTCTCCAGCTCCTTCACCAAGTAAGGCTGCAGAGGGGCCGTCCAGCCCCTTGACGAGCTCCTCTTCCTCACTGTTCCCTGCAACCCTCCCTGCCTACACGTTGCTGCTGCCTTTTGGGGCAAAGCAGGTGGTTTCCATCCAGATGAGAGGTCTCCTGGCGTCCCCACAGCCCGCGTGCAGCCCATGTGTGCACAGCCTGTTTCCCTCCCCATTGAACCAGGTTGCTCTTTTGTCCTTATGTAACAAGAGAGCGAATTTTTTACCTGAGCGAAGGTTTTTTTGGGATTGGGAGTTGTTTTATGGGATTTCAGCCCTCAGGTCCTTCATTTGATCTTTAAAACAGGCAGCGAGAGGTTGGCACGCCTTTTGCGGGCGGCTTCAAAGAGGCGCTCGTGGACAAAACCGTTCTCCTTTGCAGCCGATTTCACGTTTGCTACTGAAAGTAAATTAAGGCTTAAAAATAGTATTTGGTGGGTTACACCTGGCAAGAGGGAGTTTCCAGCGCAGGGCAGATGGGGAGAGCGCAGCCGGGGGTTGGAGCAGTTTGTGCTGTTCCCGTGCCAGCTCGGGCGGCGGCGGCAGCGCGGGGCGATGGCTGCGCCTCGCTTTCCACGGCCGAGCCCCCGCCGTGCCTTTCTGCTGGCAGGTGCTCGCCGGCGTGCGTTCGGCTGGCAGGTGCACCTGACCCGGTGTGAGAATCTTCCCAACCCAAGGCCTTTGCATCCTTGTGGGAGCCCAAAGAGGTCACCTCTGGGGTCCCTTACGTGGCGCTTGTTCAACGGTTGTCTCAAAGGCACCGGGGAGACACCCCCCGAAGCATCATTTCCCCCAGTTTTTCTGAATAAAAGCATGGCTTTGGGTTGGGTTTCAGTTAAAATCAATATTGCTTTAATTAAAATGCTTCAAGAAGTGGGTGTTTTTTTTAAAGCAATTACACACTAGTTTCCCAGAGGGCGACTTGCCTGCGCTGTCCTCTTCCCTGCCCGCCCTGCCCGCACGGGGCAGCGGGACGCCGGCTCCCTTTTACCCTGGTCAACGAGACCCTCGTGCTTGCCCCAACCCTGGTGGCTCCATGCTGTGTGTGATGTGCTCCCGAGCCCCCTGTTACGCTGGGAGCAGGGGAGGCAGCTTCTGAGCCTCCTGGTGAAGCCCCGGGGACTGGGGCCGATTGCAGCCGGGGGACTTGGGATGCTAAAACCCTCTTCAGCGGCGTGGAAAGAACCACCCTCTGCGACTTCCTTCGCAGATGCCACCCCTTTGTAGTTCAAAAGTAGCTGGAGAAAGTGCAGGCGGTCCTGAGGGGAGGTATGCCCAGGCTCCTGGCAGCACAGATCACAGCTGCTTCCCATGGAATCTTGCTTCCCTTCTAATCGACGAAGCTGGGACTTTCCTTCTGCCCTCCCATTGTAAAACGTTCGTGCGAAGAACAAGAGCTCTTGGGACCAGTGGCTTGTTGTGTGGGGCTTAAAAAAAACCTAATCAAACGGTACAGGCAGAGAGGAATATTATTTCCAGGAGAGCTCCAGAGCTGAAATCCCCATTTCCTGCCTTCTCGCTCTCGGTTCACATTCCTTTGGCTGCTTTTTAAGGGAGAAAGGAGCCCCTTTGCAGCTGGACCCCTGGCGAGGGAAACTGCCTTCGGCACAGTCGAGCTGGAGCCGGAGGAAGGGCAACGGAGCTGCGGGATTTGGCAGCGCTCCATCTGGATGGCGAAGGCCGGTCCCGAAATTCAGAGCTAGTGGCTCCTGCTCACCCAGAACAATGGAGAAGGGGTTGGTTTTTTTTTTGTTTGTTTCGGGCCCCCTTGCCAGCTCCCCGCAGCTGCAGCTGGGGATGACGCACCCCGCGCCGGCTGGGCGACGTGCACCGGTGCAAAGGGAGCTGCTGTTGGGGAGCTGCTGCCGTAAAGGGCGACGCAGCCGGGGTTTGGTGGGCTCAGGCAGGGCTGGATCAAGGCTCATCAACCCTTTAGCTCCTGGTTTCTCTAAAATGGGTTTGCTTTGTCCAAACAGAGGAGCCGCGGTTCCTGGCGCTGCGCCGAGCCGATCCAAAAACCCGCTCCCAGCCGCCGAGCCTGCACGGCAGGACCCCAGCGCCCAGCTGTTGCTCAGTGCCTCCTACTCTCAAAATGCTGGGAACTTTGTACAAAACCCACTAAATAAACAAAATGTGCCCCAAAGCAGAGCTCTGGGGAAGGCTGAAGTTTTCTGGATAGGGTCAAGGCGTGGGTTTTCCTCTCTTTGCCACCTTGCACTGGGGTATCTCCTGCACTCGTAGTCAGCTCGAGCCACCCCAGGTCTTATGCGCCCTCGAGAAGAGAGAAATCCCAGTTGTGTAAGATTTCACCTTCCCTCTGGTTTTAAGGGGGATGTGTTAGTGTGAGGAGCGGGAGATGATGGCCAGTTCAGCAGGGCTGTCTTCATGTGCCCTCCCAGCCCTCCTCTTTTGCACCGTTGAGCATTCTGTGGTGGGGTTTGAGTCCCTTTCCATCTGCCTCTCCTTCCCCTCTGCAATTTCTGCCCAGTTTCTCCTGCAGAGAGAAATCCCCCAAACCTCTACCAGCAGGGCTGAACCAGGGCCGTTCCCGTTGCCAGCTGTGAGGCAGCCGTTGGAGAGAGACCTCCTTGTCTCAGGAGATGTTATCCACGGGAGACCTCATTGTCCGAGGGGGATGATGCCACCCTTCCCACCAAAGAGCAGCTGGCTGATTCCCAGCAAGCAGAGCGGGAAATCCTGGCTAAGAGGCATGGCTGAAAGGAGCCCCCGCTCACGCAGGGGTGTCTTAACGTCAGCGGGGAGCAGATGGGAACTGCAGCATTTGTCTCCACTTATCCAACACGTCGGCTTAGCTGCAGTACCAAAGCTGGTGTGACCCAGCGGAGATGGCCAGGGCTGGTGCGTGGGAGGTCGGAGACAGCCTGCGTAGCCCAGCTGCTTGCCTGGCTCCTGCGGAGGGGGTTTCTGATGTGGCTTCGTTCTGGAGTAGCTGGAAATTGCCTCTCATGACAGCCATTTGTCTTTGAGCCGTTGGGTACAGCAAGCACGTTCTGCTTTCTGCTTGGCTAGCTAAAGAGACGAGCGGGTAATGGAAGAAATGATGTGCTTGTAAACGTTTTTCTCAGCTTCAAGCTGCTTCATTAGGTCTGGGCTGCTGTCTTCTCGTTGCTGCACGAGCAGCACTCAGTATTTCGCGTGAGTCGTTGGGAGTGTTGGGAGGAAAGACACCGTTCGTGCGGCATCGCTTGCCCAGCGAGCTGCCCAAATGTTTCCATCACGCTCTCTTCCCATGCGGTATTTCATGGCAGATTTTTGCAGCTGAATGTATTGCACGGAGGGTGGAGGAAAAAAAAATCCTCCCTCTGGAGAGAAACACAGCAGGTTATTTGCAGCGCCTAATTTTAGACTCCTTTCTCAGCTGCTTCTGTTGGGAAAACGGGGCTGGCCGTTGGGAAATGGCTCCTTCCAAGGGCTCTCAGGACTTTCCACCTGTAGAGCAGCCACTTCACTCCCTCCTTGAGAGCGGCCACCAATGTAAGGTACAAATGAGATCTATTAACTAATTGAAGCTCCCAGAGGAGCTTAAAGAACAAGAACTTCATTAACCAGCCTGGAGGCTGGGCAAAAGGGCAATGTTCCCTTCCTAAGTGGCTAGTAACCAGCAGGCCCGGTGCCTTCTGCTTTCAGACGCTGGGTGCAGAATGTTTTCTATTAGTCCTTTAAGTGGAAAAAAAAAAAGAATTTCTAGCTAAAAATAACCCACCCTGCCTACCTCAGAAAATCTTGCTTGCTGTAATTGAAAAACCATTCAAGTTAGGTCAGCTTCCCAAGGCGGGCGGGTTGGCTGCTGCCATCTCCTCTTTGCAGAAAGCACTCCCCAGCTAGACTTCATCTTCCTGAAGACTTAACGTGCCAGCTGTGAAATGAGGATAATCCTTGCTTTGGCTAGGGAATAAGCTCCTTGAGGTCAGAATGTCTGTGTAGCACCTGTGGTATGTGGGTCTTGACTCCAGGTTTTGCAGGACCGTGGGGGAGAAGGCTTCCTTACCTCTGCGTAACGTAACCACCTCCATTTGGGGTTTTTTCTCCCCCACTAGGTCTCTGGAAGTCCGTTATTTCACGTATGGGATCCTCTTCGGCTGCGGCTGCTCCTTCGCCTTCCAGCCCTCACTGGTCATCCTCGGGCACTACTTCAAGCGCCGCCTTGGCTTGGCCAACGGCATCGTGGCCGGCGGCAGCTGCCTCATCTCCGTGCCGCTCCCCTTCTTCCTGAAGATGGTCGGGAAGGCCATTGGGCTGGCGCATACTTTCCAAGTACTCAGTGCCTTAATGCTCATCCAGATATTCTTGTCCCTGACCTATCGGCCCATCCTGCCACCTTCTTGTGACTCTCAGCACGATGGGCAGGACAAGCTGGGCAGCCGGAGCATGCGGCAGCAGTGCTGGTCCCAGACGCGCAAATATTTCAACTTGAGGGTTTTCCGGAGAAAGACCTATCGGATTTGGGCCTTTGGGATCGCTACTGCTGTCCTGGGATATCTCGTACCTTACATGAACCTGGTAAGAGGGAGGTCCCTTTGCCTGGAGTGAAAGGGCTCCTCCATGCGAGTGAGGAGGAGGTGGGAAGGTGGAGACGGGCAGTAGGGACACAGCCAGCAAAAGCCTTGAAGCTAAGAAGCTGCTCCAGGCACGTCCTGTAAACAGGAATAGTGATGGGAGGAGACAGCTTTTTAATGCTCCCACGTGTCCTCTGGGCCAGGGTGGGCAGAGCGGTCGCTTCCTGCGGCTCCTGAGGACAAGCAGGAGAGGAGGAGGCTCCTGGGTTTGGGGTGGGCAGAGGTGGGGTGTGCCAGTCAGCGTGGTGCGGACATGAGGGTCACACAACCACCCCCAAATCCGCAAGCCCCCTGTGGGAAGTCTTGTCCCTTTTTGGGATACGAGAGGGATTAACTTACTGGTGATTCGTGTCCCTCCATCCTAGGTAAAGTACGTGGAGAAGAGATTTCAAGAAACCAAAAAGGACTGGATCCTCCTGGTTTGCCTCGGAGCCATGTCAGGGCTGGGGCGCTTGGTTTCAGGCCGCATTGGTGACTGCATTCCCGGGCTGAAGAAGATTTACCTGCAGGTACGTTGTGTCCAAGCTTCCACGTAACTGCCAGCTAACCACGGCGGGTCAGGGGACACCATCTCTACAGCAGTATCAACACTGCTTAATAGCCGTCAACCACAGGTTGCACATCCTTTCCTGACGATTTCCTAACACCCTTGTCTGCTGTTAGGGAAGAAAATTTATTATAGAAAGGTGTACAGAGAAGTTACACGCTTGGCCTGAGGTCTTGGTGTCCTTTCAGCAATCAAATTCTGTGGTCCCAACTCTTCCCAAAGTGCTGGACACCCTCTCACCTTCTTGTGGTTCTTGAAGAACAAACTGCTGAAATCTAGCAGCTAATCCAGCAGCTAATCCTTCGTAAAGCTTCTTAAAAGGTTATTCTTAAGGGCCTCTCCGAGACGAGAGCAGAGGGTGGATGTCGTTGCTGAGTCCAGAGGAGGGGGTGATGTCGTTGACCTGTTCAGTGTCGTCTTCATGACGCTTCCTGCTGCCCGTCCCCGCTCGTCCTGCACCCCAGTGACATGCCCACTTTTGTCTCCCCAGGTTGCGTCCTTCATGCTGTTGGGCATCCTGTGCATGATGATCCCCCAGTGCCAAGGGTTCGAGGGCGTCATTGTCATCTGCCTCTTCCTCGGCCTTTGCGATGGCTTCTTCACCACCATCATGGCCCCCATTGCCTTCGAGCTGGTGGGGCCCATGCAGGCATCCCAGGCCATAGGGTACCTCATGGGGCTGATGGCTGTGCCCATGACCGCGGGTACGCCGATAGCAGGTTGGTAGCGCCACGGTGCCGGAACGGGACCCAGCTGTTGGGAGGGAGCAGACGCTTGTAGTGGCTTTCACCCGTGGTGATACCTTGGCGTAAGACCACCCATACGGTTTTGAATTTTCTGGCTTACCGTGCCGTGTGGGGGTTGCAGTGTGGGTGTAGCATCACTCCATGCTATGTCCTGTGGCATCTCAGGACCTTTCTCCAGGCTGATGAAAGGTGACCAGCAGGGGAACAGCGAGAGTGACTCAAGGTCACATTAAGCGATTTTTATTTGAAGCTGAGCTGAAAATTGGCAGCTACTAGTTTTCTAGAAGTTCTTTTAGATCTCTGGGGCCTGATTGCTAATCAGTAAGTTCAGCCCCTGGATTATTGAGTCAAAGTTAGAGACGGAGACACCCGAGCCTCTGTCTTCCCAAGGCTTGGCTGTGTGTTTGAGCCCAGTAATAATCACAACGTCCTTAACAGCGAGCACGTGGCCAAAGCTGGCCCTCGAACAGCAGAACGTCCGCATCAGCAATCGCTAAGCTAAAGCTCCGTAAGCGCCTCTGATCTTTCTGCTTCTGGCAGCAAAATTCAGTGGAGGAACTCGTGGGGGTTGCAGACGTCTCGGCGTTAGGGTGCTGCTGCAGGACCCCCTGCCCTGGCACAGGGCTGGGTGGAGGGGCTCATTTCACAGATGTAATCCCCAGGCAAGTGTCTTCGCAGGAGGAAACCCAAAGGGATTTTCCCGGCGCTGATAAATGGCAACGTGTTATTCTCCAAGGATGCCTGGCTGTGTCAGAACTTGCCAAACTAACAAGAACCTCATTGGGTTTTAAGGGTTTGGTTATCGTTTGTACCTGGCAGCGTGTATTTTTCAGCTGACATCCCCATGTAGATAAAAAAATAGAATAAATAGCAAAGCAGGGCTTCCAGAGGAACAGCCCTTGCCCGCTTTTCCCATTACCTCCTGGCCAGCAAGGCGCTAGGAAGAGCCACCTGAAGTGTTTGTGTTTGGAATGTGTCTGGTTGTGTCCTGTTCTGGTTCACTAGGAAGGATGGCTGGGGCTTTCCTTCTTGGCGTCCTCGCTACACAGTGTTGGCTGCGCACATCCTTTAATCCAGGGCATAAAAACTCCAAGGAATGCAATGGAAAAAAAAAAAAAAAAAAAAAAGATTGTTTTAAACCCCCAAATCTCCCCAAATCTGGTGGTTGAAGCAAGCTACAGCTCTCACTCGAGACGAGTCAGTCATTTGACTGCCGTGGCCGTAACCGCCGTTGTTGTTCTCTTTCAGGATACCTCAATGATTATTTTGGGAATTACGACGCGGCCTTCTATTTTGCCGGAGTCCCCCCCATCATCGGCGGTTTGGTGCTCTCCGTCGTCCCCCTGGTCCATCAGAAGATGCTGAAGAAGCAGCGCCTGGATTCTGGCAAAGACAAGATGCTGGTCTCGGAGGCGGTGGTGAACGGGGAGCTGCTGCCGGGCTGTCCTGCCTCCGAAGCGCACATGTAGCGCCGCCGCCGCCGCCGCTCACCGGCACTCACTGTCGCCACCAGCAGCCTCTCCATAGCCCAAGCACAGGCCCTTTTCTAGACGGACTGTAATTCTCAATGATCGCAGATGCACTATGTTTGTAAAGGAAGAAAAAAAAAACAACAAAGCAAAACACAAAAAGTTCTTCTAGTTAAAGGCTTTTAACTAGCAGAAACACTCTTTTTCGGGACAGTTTTGATTTCAAAGCCACCTGTTCGGGTTTTTTTCGTCCTCTAACCATTTTTCTAAGGAGAACTCTCACCAGGATTCCAACTTGATCGATCTCCCGCTTCTCTCCCCGGTTTTCTATACGTCACGACAGGTTTACAGCTAATAAATGCCTTTTGAAAGCAGGCCACAGATGGAGCTTGTTGACCCGTGCAGCTGTCCATCCTTCTCCTCTGGTGTCACTTGGGTGTCACGTCCGAGACAGCCCCCTCCCCGTCCGGCACCAGAGGCTGTTTTGGAGCCAGCAGATCTGAAGGAGGAAATGCTGCTTCAGTCCAATGCACAAACCAAATAAATGGTCGGCGAGTCCCGCTTTAATCTTCTCCTCTCCTCCTTTTCCGCTGCTCTCCCACACACCCAGGGAGCTGCAGCTGGGACAGTGGGGAGCTCGGCCAGCTCCGGTCCTGCCGCCCTCATCGGATGGAGCCACGCGGGAGCACCCCCTTCCTGCAAAATATGCCTTAAAAATGCACGGACAAGACCAGCAGGGCCCTCGTCCACTTTCCTCCTCCGTTTTTCTCGCCCAGCGACGAATGATTTGGCTTCTGAGGGGCGAAAGAGAGGGGCAGCTCCCAGCGCAGCCCAGGGCGGCCGGCTCTGCCCGGTGAAAACCGCGGCCAAGCCACCGGGACGGGCACTTCGGAGGTGTTGAGGCGCACAGGGTCGGGACAAAGCCCCACGTGTCACAAGTCCGCTCCGTGCCGGGAAGCAGCTTCCCTGCACCCTGGGATGCAGGTGGCTCGGGGCACCGGGTGCCACCGCGCTTTTTTTTGGGGGGGGGGCCAGTTGTATATTATGCAGCAATAACCACGAGTCAGTATTGGCAGGGGAAGCCCGGTATTTCCAAAGGGTTTCAAAGCCCCAGCAGCGTTTAACTCGTAGCCCGTGCGTTGCCGTGCAGAGCCGGTGCAGGGTCAGTGCCGTCCCCGGCGGCGGCGGGAGAGGGAGAGAGCTCCAGAAAACAGCACAGCCCATGGGTACCCACCCCAGAGAGCGAAGGCAGCACTCAGCCTTGCGTGGGAACTCGTCATCTCCAGGCGTCGCTAATGAGCGTGGCACAGAGCAAGGGAAGCCCCGGTGGGTCCCCATGCGAACGAGGTGCCGGCTGGCACCAGGGTACCTTTTCCTGGGAATAATAACCCAGGAGAGAGAGAGAGAGAGAGAAAGAAACAAAGCTTGCATTTATCCTGGCTGCAAAACCATCCTTCATTGGATTTTCATTTTATCCACCTGCCATGAGAAAAAATGAGAAGCCTCAGGAGGGGCGCGTGCGTGGGAATCGTCCCTCGGCGAGCGTGGGGGTTTGTATGACCAAGACGAATCTTTGCTGGGGAAGCTTGGTTTCAGGGGAGGACCCGTCCCGTGGGCAGTGGTGGGACCTTTGTATATAGGCTGAGGATCCTGCATGCCCCTCTGGCCCTGTTTTTAATCCATGTTGGCTAATGCGTTATAAGGTCTTGTGGTCTTGTGGCCGTTCTGTCCCCGTACGAGCTGGAAAGTTGACTGGTGTGTTGTGACGCGTCTGTTTATGACTATAAAATGAGATGTCCAGTTGTCTCTTTTCTTCAATACGCTTTTCTGTGACTGTTGTGACCCTCCGTTGCCCGTATTGCATCGTCTGCTGTGGCGCTGCTGACCCATCGCTTGGTTTAGGAAGCCGCAGGAGGCAGCAGGAGCTGCGTCAGGAGGCAGGGCACGCGTCCACCCGTGCGCTGCGGGGCCCCGAACTGTGGTGCCCTTGCTCCGGCGTGATCTGCCAGGCTTAGCCTAGGGCAGGGCATCGAAGTGATGCTTTTCAGGTGGGAGCGTTGGCAGTGGGGCGTCTCCAAAGCCGTCTGACAGATGAAGGAAAGAAATATGTTGCATCGTAGCTCCTTTGGGGAGTTTTGGGGCTTTTATTCTCCATCGGAGCTCGATGGAGATCTTGAAATCATATTTTTGACCTTAATGCTCCCTGAATGATAGCTTGTGAATGATTTGAATTCAAGAATTAGCTTTTTCAGACTAACAAGAGGAAGAGCAGAGCTGCCTCAAACCCACATCTGGGCCGAGCGAGCGGCTGCGCAGCAGAGCCCGCTGGTGACTGCCCCCAGCTTTGCATGAGGCTTCGTGGCCGTAAAACCTCTCTGGCTCGTAAGGCAATTTGTGGTTCAAATCCCAAATTTCTACAGATTTCCATTTGCCTTAAATGCTCCACCTGCCTGCAAAGGTCTTTGCCTCGGGAGAAGCCCCCGTTGGGGGCAATGGGTGCTTAACGCTGCGGCGGCACCAGACCAGCTCCGTGTCAGCCAGGAGCCAGTGCTCTGCCCAGGAGGGATGGTGGTACCCACGTTCATGCCCCCTAAATTTTGATCTTTGCCCACAGCTCTCGTTATCGACCCTCTAGGAGACTTTTGAGTGACAAGGTGCATTCATGGGCCACCCGAGTTTGGGCAAAGGAATCCACCCCTCATCCTATCCCGGACCAACGTCTGGTACCAGCCTCCCAAACCCACTCTCAGCATCTTCGGTCGAGATCCTGCCCTTGATCAAGACAAGGCAATGAAAGGTTTGCCTCATTTGCAAACACAGGTGGGAACGGGAAAGGAAAAGGTTGGAGCAGTCTGTCAACGTAAAGGGGGGTATTTTGGGGGTTTGTTTGTCAGCTCCATGCTGCTGTTGTGCGTCGGGTTTGTCCCTTGAGTATCAGGCAGCTTGCAAGAATTTTTGCGGGCTTTTGCCACGTGAGAGGGGGGGGTCGTGGCGATCTGAGCATCTATAAACAGGGAGAAATGCACTGGTCTCCGAAACATCCTCGTAGCCTGTTGTAGTCTGCTGCTGTGACGCCAAATAGGTCCCTACCTGTTGCAAAAAGCTTCATCCTAAACCCCCTCCTGTTTCTTCCCACCAGGATCAGCCATCCTAGCTCCTCTGGGTGGGCGAGGGCTGGACGGGAGGCAACATTCGTGGTAAAAACTACCTTTTACTCAGTTTTCCAATTAAAAACAAGACCCCCAACTTCTCCCTCCCCTGCGGGTACTGGGTGGTGATTCCCACCCCGCTCTCTTTCTCCGGGAGGAGAAGGTAGGGCCCAACTCTCCGGCCTCGGCCACTTTTGGGAGCCAGCGAGGGCACAGGAGCAGGTCGAGTCCCATGGGTGGGAAGAGGGTGGAAGGGAGCAAGGGAGGGAGCAGCTTCTCTCCATGCCCGGGGTGTTTGGAGAGCTGCAGGCGGGTGCGTAGCCTTATGTAAGTGTACAGCAAGCACGGGACGTGTCCCAGCAGCGCCCTGCTCGGGGCTTGGCTCAGGCTGCCTTCCTAAACCTTTAGCTTGAGGGTGTTCAAAAACAAGTTGTCTTTTCTTCTTTTTTTTTTTTTTTTTTTTTTTTTGGCTTTTTAATTTGCTGCTGCAGCGTGAGGCACCAGGGTTAACTCCTCTCGGTCTCGCTGAGGGATAGAGTGGGACAGTGGAGCTGGAAGGGCTTGGGGGAAAGGTTTTTCAGCCTTTCAGGGCTGCCCCGGTGATGGGAAGGCTGGTAGGGCAGCGGCTGTGGGAAGTGCCGTGATTCATGGCTTAGAGCTTTTTTTTTTTTTTTGAGTTGGGAAACAAAGCTGGAACCATCTGCGGGAGCTGCTTCGTTGCAGCGTGCCCTGCCCTGAGGTCCTGCGGCCGGGGGAATACTCATTTCTAAGTCACATAGCTTAAGTTTAACAAATTCTGGCCACTCGTTGGCTGGGGTTGAGGTTTTCTAGCATTTCCCTGCTGTGGGAGCTGTGGGAAGGCCACATCCTAATTGCCATCAAAGCTCAAGGGCTTTTGCAGGTCTTGCTGCGGTCCTGTGGGGTTGGGGGACCCCCATTTTCCAGGCGTTTTGGCTCTGCCTCCCGCCATCACGGTGGTTTGGAGCTGCCAGTTTGGCTACGCCGCCAGTCGGGGAGCATCGTAACCCGCCGGGCTGAGCTGCCTGGACTGGAGGAGCTGGGAGAGGGAGGTGGCCTGCCGCTGGGCGAGGACTTTCCTGCCCTTCCATGCGTTTCAGTGCCACAGGAGGATTTTGCAGGTCTCTTTTGGTGTTGGTATGTTGGTGCTAAGAGCGACTTGCTCCGGGCAGTCTGATTTGGCGCT
Source organism: Leptosomus discolor (assembly GCF_034619465.1). Classification (NCBI taxonomy): domain Eukaryota; kingdom Metazoa; phylum Chordata; class Aves; order Leptosomiformes; family Leptosomidae; genus Leptosomus; species Leptosomus discolor. Next base: position 46,901,783 of record NC_141399.1, on the reverse strand, counting down.
GAGAGTCTCATCTACGCTCGCTCGGGTCTCTCCAGCATCTCAGGAGGCTTCGGGTGGATTTTTCACCTTGGCTGACATCTGCATCTATATGTGGCCATACAGTCTCCAGAGTAACAACCAGCATAAAGGTGAACTTGGATGCAGGGGGGGACGACACAGATCCAGTTGAGACCCTCGCCAACCCTCCGTCCTTCACTGCAGACCATTACCCGCCTTGCACAAGCCTCTGTACCCAACAGCTTTGGAGTTTGGTTATTTTAGCTTCAATAATTTTCACGCTGGCAGAGTTTGCTTCTCCTTCTCCAGCTGGAAGCAGAAAACTCGGGTGACTTTGAAAGCCCCGGCTCCTTTGCCAAGGCAAGCCAAGCAGCCCCCTTTCACCACTGGAGCTGCTGCCTTTCGGCCACAAAAACCCGCGCTCAGGCAGCTCTTTCGGGCACTTTTGTTTAAATCTCAGCCGCCCTTGTAACCTTTGGGGAGAATGGTGTGATGGACAAGGGTTCCTTAAATGCTCCTCCAACGTCCTCCGGGCAGGGATGAAGCTGACACCACAGACAGGCTCCACCGGCAAGCGACGACCCGAAATAAAGCCGTTTCCCTTCTTTTTTGAGCATCCTTGGAAGGAAAGCAGGCGTGGGGATGGATGGAGCTGCCATCCCTGTGTGGTGGATGAGCTTTGTAGCCGAGTCCCGGGAGTGGCTGCAGGGGTGACCATCCCCGGGGCTGCGGGGCTGAGCGTCGCTCTGGGTGCTTTATCAGCTCGGCACGGCGGTTCCGTGGACTTTAGTCCTGGTGGCAGTGAGGTTATCGCTGGGTTTTGGCAGGCTCATCCTGCACGACCCCTTTTTTGGGGGGGGGAGTGTGTCGTGTTGATTTATTTTTGCGAACGTTGCAATGCCCTTGGTGCTCCCGCCAAGGACGGACGCTGCGAGCGCCCCCGCGTCTCTCCGCTTCCCACCACAGCCGTGCCGCTGTGGCGGCAAAACACCGGCACCGCCGGTCCTAGGGTCCCCGCGCCTGGCAGAGGCGAGGCAGGAGCGGAAAGACACCCAATCCCTCCCGTTTTCTGCAAAACATGGCTTTGGAAGGCGGCTTGGTACCTCCAAAGTTTCTCCTCTTCCTCTGACGTACTTCCCAACGCTCACCCTACATCCACCTCTGACTGGCAAGGCAAGCGTAGCTCTTAACCGTAGCATTAGAGACGAGACTTAGCATCTATTTTACTAAGGAATGAAGCTTTTTTTTTTTGTACATTTCTAATCGTGGTGTGTAAGACGAGTTGTTTACTGGAGCAGGTTTTTGCGTAGCGTTGATGCTCCGCTTCTGGTCCGTGACAGCCAGGTTGCCTGAATGCAGTTGGGTTTTCGGTTGCCGAGTGCATTCAATCAAATCATTTGGGGAAAGAACACGACTTCTCGAGGCCTGAACTTTCCCAGCATATCCCGTTTCAGCCATTTAAACCCATTAAAGCCAGAGACAGGACTGTTTTGAGGAAGCTGAGGGCAATTAGGAAATTACCCTGCCCTCCCTCCCCTGCTCTGAAATCCAGCAGGATGAAGCCAAATATTTGCTTTCGGTTGGGCGGGTTTTGGAGCCGACTCCACATAAGAGCGCTGGGGTGGAGGTTTCAATTTTGGGCATTTTGGATAATTCATGAGACGGTAACTTGGTTTTAAAGCAGGACCTCCCAGCCTGCTGCCATCACCCCCAGCTTAGTGCATCCCCATGCCGTGCCTTTCTCCAGCCCGGCCGCTGTCCGGGGCCGTCGCCGTTGGCATTAGCTCCGTTGCTGATGGAAAAAAAAAATCCTGCCCGTGGGTTTTTCAGGGTGGGATGCCTTGCTTTGCCCTGCCGATGTGCTGGTAACGCTCACCCTCACGGTGTCTGTACGTACTGGAAAGACTCAATAAAAGGCTGCAAGACTGTTGGTAGCTCTGCAACCCCATGGGGTTTTTTTTTCACTGTGCTCCCAGCTCTGGCTCAGCAGGAGCTGTGCGCGGCTCCGAACTGGGACCTGCGAGGTGCCTGGGGCTGCTGGGTGCCCTGGGCAGAGTAGCAGAACCAGTAGCCTGAAAACAAGCGCTCAATTTGATGCAGAAGTCAGACCCTGAAGTCTAAAATGATCCCTTTTTTTCTTTTTTTTTTTTTCTTTTTTTTCTTTTTTTTTTGACATCTGCTCCTTGTAAGTAAGTGATTTATATTCCCTTAAAATTTTGTATCTGGAAGTAAAGTATTTGAATGTGTGTCTTAAAAGTATGACTGTCCTTTCAAAATGTGAATTTCTGATGGTTGGTATACAAAAAAAAACCCCATAAATAAACAGCCCTACCCCATATTAGCACATTTTGTAATTAATGTTTTATGAATGTTGTTTAAAAAAATTGTGTAGAATAAAACCAGTTGAAAAAGAAAAGGGCTCCGTGCTTGTGTCTCCCCAGGTTTCCTCTCCCCAGGGCTGGTTGCAGGCACTGGTCTCCTGGCTGCTGCCGACCTTCTGCCCGGTGCCAGCCCAGGATGTCGAAAGAAAAGGGGCTGGAGAGGTGGCAGTTTAACACGGGAATGATTTTGATCAACTCTTCCATAGACCTTGGGGAAAGGCTGTGCCGAGGTGCTGGTACCTAGCGGGGGAGAAGAGGCTCCTGCTGCAGAAGGGGGAAAAGCTGGAGGTGGCGTCGGTGGGTGGAGGAAGGTCCTTGTCCCACCCGAGGCACTGAAAACCAAAAATAATGACGAAAGAAAACCCTGAGAGCATCTTGGTGCCCAAAGTGGTGTCAAAGCGGTCCCCTCCGGTCCCCTGGGCACGGCTTTGGGTCTGGCTTTTAATCACGCAGCATCGCCAAGGGGCCGCGGCTCGACGGCGTCTTTGCTCCACAGGGGCTCTTGCATGGGGAGAACACCAGGGCTTTTTATTTTTTTTTTAAATTATTATTAGCAGTATTAGTTCTTCCTTTTGGCAGCGATTCAGGGGCACAGGGAGCATCCCAGGTATTAGTGCTGGTCGCAGGAGAGCTAATATTTTTGTCAATAAGAGCAGTTACGGGAGGGTTGAGGGCGGGAAACACCGGGGAGGATTGTTTGTAAGTGAGGTTACAGTGGCTGTGAGACACTGAAAACAAGGCTTTAATCAAGGGCTTTATATTAACGATTTGTTTATGCTAGGTGCTTTAATTGACATTAGATGAAAGCTGACATATGCATTAGTTTTATATAGCTCAGGGTTTTTTTATTTAATATGCATCTCAACCCTTTTTCAAGTTGGGGATATTTACTGCAAATAGTATTTGAAAAAAAAAAAAAACCCAAACCAAAACCCACGAGGAGATAAGAGGTGATGAAAATAGAGATTCAAAGGGAACGGGACTACAGCAACGAGCTCCTCCGGAGGACTTCGTGCCGTGCATGCAGGGACGGAGCAAGGGGAGGCAACGCTGCAGCCCGTGCCGGGGAGCACGGTGCTTCGCTTACGGGTAGCACAACCCGCGATGCTCGCCCAGCATGACAACCATCTTCTTGGGATGGCTGCAGATTTGGGGGGGGGGGACTTGCCAGGCTGCGGGGGGGGTGTGATAAAAGAGACCCACGGGGACACCCAGAGAGGCAATGGGGTGGGGGAAGCCCCTGCCGGGAGCATGAGCTCATCACAGCCCACCTCCACGTGCTCCACAGAAATAAAGAAATACCTACATCTATTTCCATCGGTGTGTTGGTGCGTGTGCCCGCTGGGAATCCCCGCTCAGCCTCGCTGCTGGCTGAGCCCGGGGCACGGCGCAGCACCAGCCTCCTCGGGCTCTGCCAGGCTGCTGGGTTCTGGCCCTGAGATGTGGAAAAGTTGAAAAAGTGGGGGGAAACACCCCCCCCCCATATTTTGGATTAGAGCAAAGCCCTGAGTTTTTTGATGGAAAAGCTACAAACTAGAGAAGACCAAACCAAACACCACCACCAAAAGGATGTTTTCATTACTGTAACACACTAGTTGAGTATTTATATATCTATTCATGCATTAAAATCGAAATATCATAGATTGAAACAAGCTGATTATATATAATAGTTTACATTTGTGCTTACAAAATGCAAAATCTACGTGTACATTCTACTCATCAAATATGGAACACATCTCAATGTTTTATGTTAGTTTAATAGTTATAAATTAGGTGCGTTTTAGACATATACATGCACGAATGGCATATATGATACCTATACTTACATTTAGCTGGGTTTTTAGTGTATACATATACACACACAGATATATATATATATATATGTATGTGCAGTGTATACACACTGCTGTTGGGTGAGGCTGACCGCCTGCCTGTGGTTACTGGGCATTTGGAGGCCACAGGCGTGTGCTGTGCCCAGCCGCCCCACTGCTCCTCTCCCCGTGGGCTCTGGACTGGGCTGCTTGTCTCTCATTGTCTTCTTCTCCATCTGTTTTCTTTTTATGGGACTTAAATCTCATAATCCTTCCCAAAAAATAACCAAACCCCATCTGCAAGTGCCTTTGAAGGACTTGAAGGATGCACCGACGAGTGGCAGGAGGTTGGTTTTTGTTTTTTTTTTTTAATCATCTCTGCCTCTCAAATGCAAATTTTTTTCCTAGAGCCGTTGCTTTGCTGTCGTTATTTAAAGCAATAATTTGGAAAAGCTCCCTTCCCAGGGCTGTGCAGCTGCACCCACGCTCAGCAGGGCTCCGGGGCTGTTGCTCAGGCAGCTGTGGGAGGGCATCGAGCCAGGGGGACCCTTGTCCCCAGAGCGGGGTGCCCAGCGCCCATGGCTGGGGCCTGGGATGTGTCCCCGAAGGTGCAAGGAGGACACACAGGGTGCAGCAGGGCTGGGGTGAGCTCGGGATGCGCTCGTTTTCCTTCAGGTTGGGTTGTCGGGGCTTTTTTTAAATGCAGTACGGGAAACTGCTTCGTACTGGCAGCAGGGCAAAGCGAGGGAGGGAAAAAAAAAAATACAGCTCGGCTTAGATCTAAGGCAAACCCAGCGCAGGGGAGGGGAGGAAAAGAAGGAGAGGAGAGGGGGAAAAAAAAGAGAGCAAGGAGGTGCGTGTGGCTGGGAGGAAGGGGAGAGACCAGGCTCCCCGTGGTCCTGGTGGCGGGGTGACACCGCCGCTCACCACGCAGCACCCCCGCGGTGGGAGGCAGCCCGAGCCCACCCCACCGGCGCAGGAGGAGAGAAACACGTTGGGCTGCAAGAAGCACTGATTGCTTTTGGACCCGTGGGCTTGTGCGTGCTTCATCCTGGCCCAGGCTTCGGGGTAGGCTTGTTTCATCTTTTCTTTCTCTGGCACAAGAGCTGCAGCAAACAAGTCCCTCCCAATCACCTGCAGCCCCGCTCGATCCCGCACTGGGAACACAAGCAGCGGTCGGGGGCTTTTTTTAGGCAGGGTTGTGCAAACAGCCCCTCCTGGGGCTGCGGGGTGGGGTGTGAGCAGGGCCCCGTGTGTGTGTGTGTGTGTGTCCCCCACCACCCTCGCAGGCTCCAGCTCTTGCTCCGGCATCCACCTCTTCCACCCAGGATCGGGATTTCATGGTTACAAACCTGTTGGCGTCGTCTCATCTGGAGCATCCCTCGGGCTGGGCCAGCCCTTGCGCACTGGGCCAACACCGCCTCGCCCCCAGCAGCGCCTGCTGCCCTCCCGCTCAGCCCCGCCAAGGGTCCTGCACTGTGGGCCCCGCGTCTCTTCTGGACCTGCTCTGCGTCCTCGTGACCAGACCCTGGGGTTCCCCGTGGTTTTGCTCCCACCCGTGTTCTTCTTCCACCTGTGTTGATGTTTTCACCCGTCCCACTCAGACGAGCACAGTTCAAAAGCCTTTTCTTTTTTGTTACCCTTCTTTAGTTTTCCTTCAGTTTAATTCACCTCCTCTTTCCCTTCCCCTCCTCCGTCCTTCATCCCTTTCCATCATTCCCCGCCCCCATCTTTCCCTCCTGGCCCCACCACATGTGCAGGGAAGATGGACGAGCAGCACTGCCCGGACACCAGCCGACAGCGATCAGCAGTCAGGGCATTTCCCAACCTCTTCCCCCTCCCACAAGTAGTTCAGTTTATTTACATCCATCTTTACAAACGAAGCAAGATCGTCCCACAGGTGCCAGCTGCAAAGGCCAAGTCATTTCCAAGCTCATTTAGGATTTCTTTAGGATTTATTTAGACGGCAGCAGTACCTACTGAGATGAAACTGTTTCTTCCACTGCTTATTTTCCTGCCTTTCACCTGCCTGGCACTGCCTTCCCCCCGGCCGGCAGGCAGCGGTGCTCAGGGCAGGCAGGCAGCGGTGCCACCTCCGTTCGTATCCCAGCATAGATCCCTGCTCTGGGGTCAGGAGATGAACCCGGTGGACTCCTGAAACAGCTTTGTTTCAAGAGCTTTCACACCCATAATGCCTTCCAGTACCAGCAAAACCGCCCGCCAGCCACCCTGCGGGCACGGTCTGGCTTTGCAGACCCAGGGCAAAACGTGGGGTTTCAGTCTGGAGTGGTGTCGTCGCGGGTGTTTCACTGCTGTGAGAGACCAGAGCAGGTATTAAAGCCCAGAAACCAAGCCAGGCGCTTTTAACTTCACGGCGTTTCATACAGTACCCATCACAACGAGCAAAGCTGTTGCTCCAGATCAAAAAAAAAAACCCCAAAACAACCCACCAGCCTCAAAACTTGCAGCCTGGAGAAAACGTATTCTGCAAATCCACCCCGAGAAATCAAAATGGTGGGGGGAAAAAAGAAAATCATCTCTGTTGGCAAGGAGGAGCCCACGAGGCACGGGGGGAACGCGCCGCAGCCCCCGTCCAGCTCCAGCAGCCCAACTCCCCCAGGGCTATCGCAGGCATCATCGCATCACAGCAGGGTTTGGGTTGGAAGGGACCTTAAAGACCATCCAGCTCCAACCCCCTGCCATGGGCAGGGACACCTTCCGCTCGAGCAGGTTGCTCCCAGCGCCATCCAACGGGTCAGCTTTTCCCGTGAAAAGGCAGGAGGCTGCTGGCGCAGGGTGCCAAACCTCAAGGAACTCTCAGGGAAGACGGGACGACTCCTGGTTTATGAAGTAATCATTGTTGAGGGGACTTGACGCCTGGATTTTCACATGCTCGGCTTAACAGGGGATTTATTCAGGGGAACAGTTGGAGCATGCAGCATCGGCATCTCATTAGTGTCAGAGACAATGCCCCTCTAGTTTAAGGCGAAAAAGTGGGTTTCATTTCCCCTATATAACTTTATTGTAAGTGTGGAGGGAGCCACAACAGAGCTGAGCTTCGTTTCGTTATATTAACAGCCCCGAAACAGGTTCAATCATACTCGAAACAGCTGGGAAGGGCAAGCGAGCAGCAGCCAGCCTCTGCTTTTTCTCCCCCGCCTCTCTATTTCCAAACACTCGATCCCCCCGAGGAGCGGTCAGAAAGAGCCCTTGTGGCGGGGAGAAGCCCCCGAACGCACGGTTATTCCTGCACCCCCGTCGCTCTGGGATGGCCAGGTCCACCAAACACAACCTTTCTCCTCCCACCCAGCAGCAGGACCAGCAGAGCGGCCAAACATTCCCCTGTAAAGGTCTGGATCTGCCACAGACATTTACCCTGAAGGGAGGAACAGGACAGTGTAAAAGGTTACAGGGTTTGAGCACCAAGAGGGAGGAACGAGGTTATATAAAGTTTTACAGGTCAGAACAAAGACCTCAAATCTACCCAAGAAAACAAACATTAGGGATGAAGTCAGCCACAAACACGCTCCAAGGTTGGTTCGGACTCTTTAAGCAGTTTGGGGTTAATCAACAGTTTTTAAGGAACAAATAAATACAGGGCTGCCCAAACCAAAGGACTCCCTACAGGGAGACGCGGGGCTGGAGTCAGCGACCTGGCAAAGAGCTCCTGGTACAGAAAGTGCGGGAACCACTTCATGAAGGAAGTCACCGAAACAGAAGTTAATACCTACGTTAAAGCCTGCCTCGGGCCGAGCCGTACGCTCGCGGAGCGAGACAGACCACGGAGCTCAAGAGGAAGCGTGTGGGAATGGGGAAAAAAAAAAAACAAACCCATCCTTATCCCAGAGCTTTCCCCATGGAGAGCGAAGCGGGGGCAGGATCCCGACTCTCCTCCCTACCGCACCAGAGCGTGGCTCCCAGCTGCGCCCCTGCTCCCCGCGGCCGGGGCACCCGAACCAGCGGGCGCTGCGTGTTTTCAAGCCCCACGCCACCTTCCTCCCCCTTCTTGGCAGCCCAGCCCTTTGCGGGGAGCGGCTCCCGCTTCCTACTCGAGGAACGGAGCTGAGGGGAGGGAAGCGGCGGTAATCAAGAGAGCTTCCCACGCCCTCCAAAATTTCCTTCCCACTCCAGTTAAGCATTTGCACGTACTTCAGCTACTAATTTTAGGACGAAGCTTTTAGCCATATGTGAGAGGTTCTCATGAAAAGCCACTGAACGCTGCGAAGTGTATTTCCAGCAGCCCTGACCACCGGGCCCTGGTACTGACCCGTAAAAGTCCCAGTTACTACTTGAAAGACAACTTGCGGACGCTGCTTTGGCATCCCACATGATCCACGGAGAGATTTACAGAAGTCTGGGACACGGCGAGATTTATTGCTTCAGTTTTATGTAAGAAGAAGCAATAAATTCTTCCGAGAAGTTCACTCTGTACCATGCTGGCCCTTTCCTTTCTGCCTAGCCTCAAAGGGAAAAGGCACACGGGGGAATAAATTCCTACCGCATCCACTGTCCTTTCCTCCAGCGCATTCCCACCGCCAAGAAGAACAAACCCAAGGAGCGATGATGAAGAACAAAATGAACACTTCATGCATTTTATTGAGTCTATTTAAATTTGCATTATGACATCTTACACAGGGAACAAACTCCTCCTAGATGTTAGCTACCAAATCTGGTCGAACTGTTGTCCCACGACCTCAGAGTACCATTTCGTGTTAAACAAGTCCTGTATAAACAGAGGTAAAGCACTGTACAAAAAAACCCCAACCAACCAAAACCAAAACCAAACCAAAAAAACCCCTCAACCCCCCCAACTGTTACATTCTCAGTTGAATTCAGGGCTTCCCAACCTTCCCAACAGCCTTACTAGCAGACAGTGAAATTCAGGACGGGGTCTCAGGTATTTTAGCTTAAGGGAACAAAACTGGTAAAACAATCAAAATAAATTCAATGGTGATTTTCCCTGTAAGATGAAGGGGAAAAAAAAAGAGACACCTCCTGTCAAAAAGAGGTTGGGAAGCCCCGGTATAACAGATGCAAACTCCTTTTTTTTAACGCAGCACAATTTGTACGTACTTTGGGTAAGTTACCACTGATTCTGTCTCTTCACCCTCCTTCTTCCCTCCCTAGTCACGGATAAACAAACAAAAAGCCCAGTGAGGGTCGGAAATATTTCTGAATTTGTTACAAATTCCCTTAACGTGGCTCCACGCCAACCCTGCCGGGAGAAGGCAGAGGAGCAGGCGGGCATTTCCGTAACGGCTGAGCACCTCACCAGCTCCGTGCTTGCCGACACACCCTCGAGCCCCCGCGGTTGGAGCGAGGATGAGCGGTGAGACAACCGAGACCCCGGACAGTGCCGCGCTCAGGGAAAGGATCCCAAACTAACGAGAAGGCTGCTGGGAGATTCAGAAATCCCCCCCTCGCACTCCTAAAAGTCGGAGACCGGTGGTCAGCCTTAACTGTGCTTCTTTTCTCGTCTTCACATTAGACCCTCGTTACCATGAGACCACTGGGAACCGATTCTCGGCGTAGGAAACCATTCTGGGATAAACATCGACTGCAGATATACCACGGGAGAGAGTCCTCTGGGCTCTCCGCATTTGCATAATCCAGACGAGTGACAGGAAACTGGAATGACAGTCATTATGGACCATTGTGCCCACTTCGGTGGGAAATCCGTTCGTCTGCAAGTTGACACAATGGACAATTATGGCTCCCTTCAAAACCGGTAGGGTATCACGTCAGCGCAGCTGCTGTGCCTGCACATCGGTACTTCTACAAAAGTTTTATTGATTTCTAGGCAGGCAGGACCTACACTAACCAAATCATTTTGAAAGCTGCCGATTAACTGCCTACGAGTTCTCTGCCAAAAAACCCCAACTTGTTTGAAGAGATAAAAAAAGTGCACGTGAAAGAGAAACGGAACAAACCCCAGGAATAACTCTCCACAGTCCTTTTAACGGATAAAGCGCCAATCAAAAAAAAAAAGAAAGTAAGCACCCACAACTGGGTATTGGTTCACAATCTAACTACCAAACACACCCTTAAACAAAAAATACTGTGTGTTCTTCTAGGTTTTGGCCTCGTCACTGCTTTAATTGCTGTGGATGGAGGTCCTGGGGGTACAGGTCTGCCCTGTCAGACAGGAGTTAAGCTCACACACCGGACAGATATTCCCAGCAGGAGTTTGAAAACCCCCATGCTAACTACTGAGGCAGGCAGCAGCAAGGAAGCTCTTTCCAAACTCAAATAAAGTGACAGCCTCCAACGCCAAAAACCCCTGTCCCGCTCCCAGGGAGGAGCCGGTTACCCGGCTTTGAAGGAAGGCTGAGAGAGGCTCCCACACGGTGGCACTGTGAACCAGGCAGCCGGTGCTCCAGAGGCTGCCTGCCTCTTCAGACCCGCCGGTTCCGTACAATCAGGCCTTGGAAAATACCCAAAGCGGCCCTTTTAACCCTTCGTGTGGCTACAAACGTGACTCAAGCGGCTGTAGCCCTCCTGCCAGACCGAGAAAGCCCAAGCCGAGGGGAAGCGGCAAGTACACTCAAATCCCAAAACAATTCATAAACTACATTAGGCTAATTGTGACCCTTGGTAAATCAGGGTCTTTCACATTTTGTTAACAACTGAAGTGTGACTGTCGGCGTTTCCTAACTCCAGTCTGACTTTAAAAGAAGAGCAATTGAATCACCACAGCGGCTGACAGATGACTCAGCTACATAGAGAGGTCTTTGCTGAATCAGCAATTTAATTTCTGCCAACTCCTCCAGACGTCAGCCAACGAACCCCAGCACCTTTAGCACGCTCAGCATTGGAAAAGGCATTGAAAACACTGAAAACATTCAAGGTCTCCTGAACTGCGGTGAAATTACTCGTTCTTCGTACCGTTTGGGAAACCTCCAACGTTTTATTAGTTGCTGTTGTTACAGAAAGAGAAAATGTTAAGGCATGCCACAATTAAGCTATAACAAAACTGTAAAGTTGATCCTATCAACGTGAACAGTTACTGGAAACTCAGAACATCAAAAAGAAAGCCATGGTGAATGACGTGTACCACAGCCGTGGTTCGCGTGAAGCAGCACTAGTGGGCTCCTCGCTTTCCGGGCACCAGCTTTAGTCCTCAGAGATGCACATCAGACTTTCAAAATCTAACACAGGATTCACGTAGACAGCGGGTTTTTTTCCCCTTTCCAATTCTATGCTCCAGTAAGTCAGTAAAGCCACTGGAAACTGCACCTGATAGCACGTATTTGCTACGTGAATACTACTGGAAGAGATTCAGAGGTGTCACTTTGTGGAGGAAATTTTGGCATAGAGAGTCCAGCACCTGAAATTCATAGCTAACCTCCGATTTTACAGTGAGGCATGTCAGAGGGAAGAATTTAAAAACATGAGCTTATTTACTCTTCTGTTCAAAACCAACACCTATGTCCTCTCTGCCGCGACGGCGTCCCACCAGGAGGAAAGCGAGCTCAACAGCCAGGCAGGGTTTCCCACCGAACCAAACACCACAAAAACGCACACGTAGAAAAAATTTGGAATTTCGGGACATTGCGGAATCCTTAACTAGCTGATGAGACGTTCCAATGGCTTAAAGCAGAGACTATAGTTTATGCAACCACCACCGTAAAACACCAAAAATGTGTTTTAATTAGGAAAAAAAAAAAAGAGATAGGCCAGCTTTGGTTTTGTCATCTGAGGAACAACATCTCCCCTATAGCCCGCAAAAGCAGTTCATATCCCTTCCCAACTACCGCCCTGGAGTTGAAATAAAACTCACTTTCCCTGATGCACATCTAAGCGAGAAAAAAAAAATAAAAATTAGAGACTAAAAGAAAGAACGGGTCACTGAGGGGGAGGGACGTTCTCTCCTGCCACTGATGAGAGCTGAGGTACGTTCTCCCATTCTCAATATGCCGTGGACGTAATTTTAAATTCAACTCATTGTCAACTGTCCAACAGGAGTATAAAGAGTTTGTTGGACTTTTTAACTAGAACTTGCTCCACATTTAAACATAATTTTCAAATTTAACCTAATGCTCTAATAATCTGTTTCCCAGTTAATAGTGAAGTTATTTTTCTGTGGCACTCGAGTCACAGGCTGCCAACGCTGGATATATCAGCACGTTCACTCCACAGGTCCGGAACTTACTAACAGCGTTGAAGCTGGTGGGGGAAGAAAAAAAAACAAACCCAAACCTGTCGATGCTTGTCGGCTGAATAGTTACACAAGTTGCCTCAAAAACTGAAAGTAAAAGTTGACAGAAAAACTGGGCACAAACCTCCCTGAATGAGCTGGTACGTACCGGTTTGTATTATTACATATGAACAACCATACCCAGAAATAACCAGTCATTAGAAAAGTTTCTAATTTTTATCATCTCTTTTGGTGGCATTACTGAGCCAAAACACTGCAATTATAACATTTAATTTCCATTTTTTTTTTAATGCAATTAAGATGTCTAATTCGACTGTTTTTTATATTACAGTAGCTGTTCACATAAATAGTACAGATATGCACTGCTCTTGACAGGTACACAGTTACAAAAGCAGCTCTCGTATTCAGTTCGCTCTCGGTGTGGTGGGTTTTGTATGAAAAGCATTCTTGATTTCTAAGCATGGTACAATTTTAATTCTTAATGCGTTAGTACAACAGTGCATTGGAAAAGTACTGAGCTTCTACAAAAAAGCTTTACAATTTTAAAACAGATTTTTTTTTTTTTTATTTAAACAAGCATAGGCAATTCTTATATTTCCACAACAAGATAAATATCCCAATTAAGCTAACAGCTCATCCTACAGCGTGCCATAGTGATGGGGAAAGGGCTAACATTAGTGTTATTTACACAGACACGTCCAATATTAACCCAGGATGAAAATTAAAAATATGTTCGAGTGTGCAATTAAGTTCATATTATTGTTTCAGATAGTTGGATTTCTTGCAAAAATTCCTCTACGACTCATGTACATTTAGTTGGGACGACTTCTCAAAGAACTCCTCATCAGCACAACCTTGAGGACAAAATGTTTATTGGACCGGGATGGCAGAGGCTGGGTGGGGGAAAAGAACTTAATACTCTTCACAAAGGAAAACAAAAAAAACAAACAAAAAAAAATAAATTTTGAAGTGGTCAGATGTCTTTGGACAAATTTAACACCCAAACTGACTAGATCTTGAAAACCCTAATTAAAGACATTTTCCAATTTTAAAAGCTTGAATCCGGAGAAAAGGCTTTCATGAGGGAAGATTCACTCCAAGTCATTACTATACATTGAGGTACCACTCAAAAAGTGGCCATAAAGGAAGTGACTTCTTTGCCCATCACTATCACACTAGCTGCTCGGCCATAAACGCAGATCTCCTTTAGACAACGCTCTCTCGGTTACCAGAAGCTAAGACTGCTCTGCGACAAATGGGACAAGTGGAATTTTCTGACAACCAGCGGTCAATGCAGTGGACGTGATACTCGTGCGAACAAGGCAATTTACGGAGCTTGTTGCCTTCCGTGTACTCCGTAATACACACACTACAGGTTTTCAGAGCATCGCTCTCACCAAAATTCCTCATGGCTAGGTTGTCAATTTGTTCTTTGGTGAGTCCTCTTGGTTGGTCGTCGTCATCTTCGTTGAGTAGGAAAAATTGCGCTAGGCTAAGGAATGGTAGAGAACCACTTTCTTCAAATGTGACCGATCCCCTCGTATTCCGACCTTCCCGTCTGGCACCAGAGGTTGAACCCCCTTCGTTACCGCCTTCGTACACCTCCCCTGAGCTAACATCTGTACTTTCATTGCTTGAAGAACCACCACCTCCGCTCTGCGGCTCAGAAGCATCCACGTTCTGACTGGGAGCCGGGCCGTTGGGATCTGCATCGCTATCGCTATACATAAAGTAACTCAGCTCTCCGAAGCCTGTCATTATCTGCCTTAGCATAGTCTGGATGGCAACTGATGTGGTCTCACTCAAGCCCGTGTTTAAGATCCTACGGATCGGAATCCTGATGGTACTGACGTAAGTTCTCACTCCAGCCCGTTCCGAGCGTGAAAACGTGCGCCTAAACCCTCCCCGCTCGCTTTCGTAAGTGACTGTGTTGTTGGGTGTCTGGGACCTGGACCGAGTTCTGTTGGCTATGCTGTCTCTTTGCCGATATTCTCCTGGCCGAACTCTTCTCACCTGAAGGTCAAGGACTATAGTAGGAGGCCTCTGCCCAGGAGCCGCGGACTCACTGGTGCCGTTCGTTTCTGAAGAACCTGCTGCTTGCGGAACAGGTCTTGTTTCAGGGGCCGAAAACAGAACCGCGTTTTCACTTGGCACCTCAGTCCCCACCGTGTGCTGCCTTAAGGTCACATGCTGCCTAGTTCTAGAGCTTCCCTCAGCTTCATTCACCGAGGAGTGGTCAAGTGTTTGAGATGATGTGTTGTGATGAGACCTGCGAGGAGTCTCACTCACCGGATTAATAGGTGACCTACTTCTACCAGTCCTAGCCCGCGTTCTCCGCTGTTCTGGACTCCTGCTTCTCGCTCTCCTCTGCCCTCTAGGAGGGGAAGCTCCCTCAGTCGTCAGCTCCTCTGACGTGTTCCTTTCTGATCCAGGCTGCCTTACAGATGGTGATTCAGACCTTGGAATTTCAGAGTCACTTTGGCTGGTTTCCAAATCCTCCCCACTGGAAGGCTCTACAGATGGTTCATTCTCAGTTTCCGGATTTGTGTTCCCATTATTACGGTTGACATTTATTTCCAAACTGAATCTGAAGTCACCGCTATTTGGGTTAGTCCGGCTCACTGCTCTCCAAGACTGGTTTCCTCGCTGCCCACTCCGTGTTGTATTTCCAGTCTGTCGGACTGAATTAAGCCAGTCTATTATAGAATCTCCATTTGAAACATCTTCTGCGGACTCTGCACCTGCGAAAAAGACAGGGAACTACCAAAATTAGAGTACTGAGCTAATTTTGGAGTGATCTTTTCCAAGAACATAATTGCTTAGTTTAACAAGGGACAATTTAGAAGGGCTTAATCCTATCGAGTGCTATCGTGGTTTCACACGTAGTGTCACAATTCTAATCTACCAGAGCTCTTTTAAGGGAGCAGGAGTGGACATTTTTCTAACATGTACAGATAGGCTGCAGCCATCACATAGCGAACAAGTCATCAACATAACACAGCTTGTTTATCGTAAGGAAATGGAAAGTCACATTTCAGGTGTCATAACACATCAATATTCTGTGTTTTCCTTTCCAAACAATTAAGTGATCCATCGACCGCTGAACAGAGAACTAAGTTTGTCCTGACCCTTCACCTGAAGAATAGCTTTATAGCAAATCTATCTCACTAAGAAGGAATCCCAGCGGTAAGCTCCAAGCATCCTCCACCAGTCTCTATAGAAGGGAGACAACGAGAGCAGTACATCTTTGGAAGAATGGTGAATCAAAAAAAAAAAAAAAGGGGGGGGGAATTGCCAAAAAGCATCCCAGAAGGGAGCAGAGAGGAAGGCAATCTTAAATAAATAAACAGAAAAGAAAG
Organism: Leptosomus discolor; assembly: GCF_034619465.1. Classification (NCBI taxonomy): domain Eukaryota; kingdom Metazoa; phylum Chordata; class Aves; order Leptosomiformes; family Leptosomidae; genus Leptosomus; species Leptosomus discolor. Next base: position 46,886,077 of record NC_141399.1, on the reverse strand, counting down.
AAACCTAAATGAAACTTTATCTCGATGCAAGTAACAGATGCGTTGTGCGTGAAATCTGTCCCAAACTGACCTCTGCAGCAGATTATCAGACATAACGTTCACTTAGTTTCGAAACAAAGCTCACCTTGCACCTGCCTAGGCTTAACTTGTTCCACTCCTGCACTCAAGTTAAGGTCCGTATGGGATGCTAAAGTTAAGAGTTTTCACAAATACTGTATATACCTCTATTCTCATCACTGTTTTGCTGTGGCGGACCTTCTTTAACTTGGTGTAGCCTTCTCAGCAACTCTTCTTCAGTAATTTCACCTTAGAAAATAAGCAAAATTTTCCAAAAATATTTCCAAATCATATGTATGGCAAGCATTATCAAAAGCTTCTAAAGAAGGTACAAGCCACTGCTTGTCTTGTTTTCTAATTAAATCCTGCCATAATCAGACTGCCAAACAGGTTGCTACGGGGAAGTTCAGAGACCTCAGCACCATTGTCCCAAGCAAGTTTTGCTGAAGCTGGAAGATCCAACAGTTTCAACCTATTCAAGACCGATATGCTTTCTGGTTCCGTAATCTCTACAACTTATCAGCAATTTTTGTCATCCTATACCAATTAAATGGCTGTCCAGAGTGAAATATTCAAGATAACCCCTTCGCAAGCATGAAAAAAGGTTTAAATTAGTTGAAGTCACGTTTTAAGCTGGAACTGGTTTGAATTAGGTATCATCCTACAGTCAATTTAAAGTAATAAGTCAACTGAAAACTGACATTAAAAATGCCCATGCACAATCTCACACCACACTACTTACCCTAGTTACAAACCCTTAACCTCACCAGCACAAAATTTTCACAGAGATGCTTAAGGGAGATTAGTTTTCCATCAAAAATGTCTAAGGGTCCATAAGTGGAACTGGGTCAACTCTGGGTGTTCCTGTCAAGTAAACACTAGACTTTTGTAGCAGATGAATCCACATGATCCTAACTACCTCTCCACTACAGGGGACTGCTCAAATTTGAGTATGCACAAATTAGCAAGAAGCTGCTTCCTCCCATGGAACACAACTGCAGCACACAAACTAAATGGGTGGAACAGTTTCAGGAGAACAGGAAACGACACAAACCGCCTACAAGTAACTCTAGTGAGATGTCTGTACACGAGCATTACCTACCTGGTGTTCCTAGCAAATTGTTATCTCTCATAAGCCTGTAGTCTTCTTCACTCAGGTTGTTGACAAACTGATAGAAAGCTTCTTCTCGATCTAACCGATCTAGCTGACTCTGACGTTGGGCTTCCGATTGATCAATACTTCCTTTGTCACTAGAATCTGAGCTTTCCATCTTGATGCGTGGAAGAGTACCTAAAAAAAAAAAAGACAAAACAAACCCTTCATCCACTGTAGTGAAATACGGCATGAAATTTAGGCATGTTTAACCTGTACCACATTCTTCATGGCTATCCTTAAATTTTGGGTGGGGCAGGGGGGAAGTAGTTTGCTAATGAAGCTTCAGTTAAGATGAGGTGCATAACCACGGGGATCAAAAATGACATCATTCTCGAAGCATGAACCTCTTCAAGAGCTACAAACAAAATCTATGCCCATCGTTACCAAATACTCCATAAAGCATAAAGCAGCAAGTGTGAACACGTGGAATATCATCAGCCATCACCCTTAGTCCATCTGTACACTCCCATAGTTGACAAGGTGTCCATGACTACCTGCTTTTAGCATAAAATACTCCCATATACTGCACCTGCCTCACAAAGCATGCCTTACAGTGCCACACAACAGGGCAGCGCAAGGCAGAAGCCAGCCCTGATTACGCTCTCCAGCTCCAAAAGAACATGGGATTATACGTTCATTGCTTCCTCCTGCCTGTGACAAGCAACACCCCCTTCACCATCCAAGTGATTTTTAGCAGAATGAAGGGGCTATGAAGAATTTCAGCATAGAAGACAGAGGATGCTGTTGGAACACTGTGTGTGCAAAAAGAAAACAAGTATTCGTTTCCTCAAAACAGGAAAAGGGTTTGTAAATCACCTTTGTAGTTCTCTCTCAAGAGAAAAATTTAATTGCAAGTTTTGACATTTACCGAATTACTGATGTTGACAAATCAAGTTTCCAGGACAAAACTCCACAGTGTATACCAGGTGTAACTTCTGCTATAAAGAGCTGTCTTCTCTATTGCATGCTTTAATAATCTTCTCCTCATATTGTTTTTGATTTGGATGAGACCCTTGACAACATCTCTCTCTCAAAAAAAAAAATTATTGATGAACGCCATGCCTCCCTTTGATAAACATTGTAATAAAACACATGCAAATGCAGGAGACATTCTGGCACTAGTTGCACCATGCAAATATATCAAATGAATTTAAAATAATAACTGGTTTCCTTAATCACTATGCCTTGCTATTCACAACATCAAGAATTTTCCTGTACAACTGGTAGAATCTAGTTACTCAGAGAGGTGATTAGCAAGCTAATCCTCTGCATGCTAAAAAGCTCTGCAATAACATTCCCCATCAGAAAACATTCCTTTCATTTAAACCATACTTCATGTGACATGAAAATACTGGAAGAATAAAGCTTTTCTGCTTCTCACTGGAAAATTTCCAACACTTAGACATCTGTCTAGTGCAAAAAGCATCTTTTTTTGGTTTGTCAGCACAGCTGTCAAGTCAAGACTGCCCACAGTTTACATTAGTGCTTCTCCACAGAAGAGCAGCACTGCATGATCTCCGCGGGTAGTTTATTTCAGCTGCTGTTGTGAAAATTAAAGCGCACTGACAACCTCAGTGTGTGAGAGTAGAAAATTCCACAGGATGGGACATCCCATTATTGCAGACTTGCAAATTATAAAAGAGCTGCTCCAACCCTCTTTGTCTTGAATTCTGACGCAGTAGAACTTGTTTTTAAGTCAGTCATATTAAAGCACAAATGACTTGTTGCCACTCAGTAATACAGTATGAGAGAGGCTGCTGGTATTTTTTGGTTCTGTGAACTTCTGCCACTCTACCAAAGAAATTATTTTTCACCTTTTTATCAGTAAGCAGCAGCAACCACTAGGGTCGCCACCGTTTCAAATGGAAGCCTATCAGCTTTCCCTGCATTGCCAAATCTCTGGTGCAATCTGCAGACTGCATGGCCCGTCTGAAGACTTGCATGTGATGTGCTGTCAAATACCCCGATAAATGAGCCCATTCACAGTGGACGTTGAGCAATGGTTTCATCAGGTATGTCCCACTCTGCCTGGGCTCAGTTATGAAAGCTGTATGCCCTTCAAATCTCAAGACACATATTTCTAATGAGAACATAGCTTGCTGGACACTCAAACAACTCTTTACAAGCTTTCTGTAGCAGAATTATGACTCCAAGTAACTTCACTTAAGGACATATTCATTCTAGAGAAGGTACCAGAAACACAAAGACAGCTGCTTTTAAAAGAAGCGTCTGAATAAAGCCTCAAGTAGAACGAGAGACTTGCATCCAAAATAAAACCTTGAAAGATGCACCGGCTCTCTGGGGATCCACAGCAATAATCTAACAGGCATTCCTTTTTAGGACAACAATGAAAGAAAGTTGACAACAAGATTAAGAAAATATGGGAACGTAGTAAGACGCTCAGGGACAGCAGTAGCACAAAGTTTTGTGAAATATTTTCCCCCAAACGACTGCCACTTTGGTATTTACCGACTTTAAAACACATAGAATGTCTTCATAAAGATGGCAGTATTAACATATTTGTAAGCATTAGACTAATTCTACCACAGCTTTTAAAAAAAGAAAACTGCACTTTGCATGAGCTCTGTTTACTGCTTATGCTCTGAAGTTCTCCTTTTAACTGCAAATCTCAGTGCCTGCAGGCACCTTAGCTATATAACGCCTATTTGAGTCAAAGACATTTGCCTGCTCCGTTTCAGAAGAGGAAGGGGCACCATTCTTGCTCAGGGAAAAAGGGAAACTCAAAACAAGGGAAGGGCAGGGGGGGTGGGGATTTCTTCTCTACCCACAGGCAGATGTACACTTCGACAGGTGATCCTTTCGGAAATGCTCGGCGTAAGCCAAAGTCAGTCTTACTTATTTCCGGGTTTGCTCCTCTTTTCTCCTCCACCATCTCATACCTTCTCTCCTAAACCATCAAACCAAGCCAAGACTGTAGAGACACTATTGCTAAGAAAAAAGCCTCAGAGGTGGGATCTTGAATTAAGCCTTTAATTTACTTTACAACTATTTCTACTAGTGACAAACTCACGGTATTTTCCTATTGCAAGCTACTGTAACGGATTACGCTAGCCCACTGTACCCCAATTTCATGCTGTTCAGCTTCAATGTCCTAAAAATACCATATATCTAGATGGGACATTTACACTGATGGAAAAACAGACAACAAAGAAACACGTAAAAGCACAGCAACACATTCTCCCTACCTTACTGCCGACAGCAAATGGGACAACACTCTTCAAACTCAAGCTCTGATATTAGAACCAGTAAACGGAAAATAGGATTTCTACCCCAAGGCTTCTGTTACTTTCTCTCTCTTCACTGTCCACTCAGCTCAATGTCCACATTGTCCATTTTAAGCTTCGCCGCCCACACACCACTGCAGAGCACTACATTACCAGACTGAACCTACCAGAATATTTCGACTACTACTGTCTCAGCATGACTCCACGGGTCCCATCTGGCTGTACAACAGGATTTCCACGGTGGCAGTTACTATGTCACCTCGCTCCTATTTCAGGGTGGTAGAGCGTTGCAGAAATAACTTGAAAACCTGACCCTCATTCAGGATTCTGCTCTCAGCTCATACACAGCAGAAAATTAAGACTAGCTTAATTGAAGCTGACTACAGTAACACAGGGAAACCTGGCGAGGGAAAACCAACAGGTATACTATTAAATTACAACAAAATAACCAACACTTGATTATCTAATAAGCAGGTACACTTCATTTCTCTTTCTTCCAGTGGTTCAGTTCAACTCAAAGTAAGACTTTGTTCTTATCCAAGTTTAAAGATCCAGAATTTCCTTCTTTAGTGTCCTCCCTCATCAGCACTGAGTTGACAAAGGGTGGGGAAGGTCAAATTATCAGCAGGAAGTTCAGATCTGTTGATGATTATTGCCAACTTCAGCTGAGATACCCAGCAATGAAAATCACCTTATGGGAAAACCAGGAGGGGGGCAAGAATCACCTGAAGATTGCACAAAACAACATAATCTTAGCTAGAATAAATTATTTTCTTGTTAAAAAAAAAAAAAAAAAGGAATTACTCTTCAGCAGCTGACTATCCAGACACATAACTACACCGAATTCTTAATTGCTGTTCCCATCCTTCCACAAGTCAGCAAAGCATCTTCCCTGCTGTTATGCTTCAACAATCTCAGAGATTTCAGAGCACAAACGACTAGCTGTCTCTCCACTAGAGACTGCAGCAGCACAAACAGTAAGCCCACAAAAGGTATTGTTTCTTACAATCTTTTATTCAAGAGGAAGTAATATTAGATTGTTCCTATCCACAAGAGCATAAGAGTACTGGATATTCCTTCAATAATGCAAAGTTATCATTCTTACAGTACAAGAAATATTTTACATTTTCCCTTATGCCAAGTCATGTGTAAACTACATCCAATCAGTCAGGAATTTACTACTTTAAAAAAAATAAATCTGGTGGGACAGCAAGCAGTGATAAAATACTTGTGCTGTCCATCTATCTTCAACAATAACGCTGTGTATCTCCACATTGCTTAGCACTTAGGGACTACAGAATTCTTCCCAGAAATAGTACTAACGGACCACGAGGCACAGTGATACATCACCAGCTCTTCCTCCTTCAACAATGTGTAATATCTCCTGACATTAGTTATCTATATTGAATACCAAGACACTACCTTAGCTCGTATTTCTGATTTTTTAAATTTAAAAAAAAAAGATTACATAAAACATTAGAACTCTCATTAAACTAACTAGGCAATACTCGGAAGATCTAACAAACTCAGAAACCGCTCATTTGCGGGGTTAAATGAAAAAGCAATACCTTAAAGCTGTTATCTTCACTACATTTATGGGGCAAGTCTCAAATTCTAACAGGAGAAAGGTACTGAAGTAGTTAAACTGCAGAAACAAGCCAGATGCTCAGAGTTAGCTGTGCAACAAAAATTTCCTCTAAAACTCCCCCCATCTAGGTGCCACCGGGATTTCAACGTTACATGAGAATTTGTAGCGCCCTGTACGTTAGGAACGTTTTCCTGAATTACCTCACGTCCCAGCAACATAATTAACACCTTTGAATAAACAAAAAAGATGATGACAATATGAGTGTTTCATAGGTGTGCTCAGCAGAAGGCTAATTTCTCATTTATGATTCATAACCTCATCTTAAAATTAGGTACTTCAACCGGTAGAGCACCTTGCTTACTTCCAGGCTGCAGAAATCATCAAATGCTTTGACTAAAAGAAGTGACTCAGTAGTGGAAGCCAGAAATACTTATTTTCTGTTTCGGGTTGTTACAGATTAACTATTTTTTCCTCCCCTGCTTTCACTGAACATATCTCAAAGACACTTTAGCTCTACAGCAGAAGCACAACACAGCTGTCTGTTCAAAGTGCTCTCCATGAACTCTGACTTCAGCAGCTCCAACATACCATCCCGTTTGGCAGGACCAGCCCCAGCCAGCAGTCTCTCCAATTCCATTTCTCAAATGACACAGGAACAGCAGCTAGAACAGGCAGTTCTGCTACCCCATGTTCTTTAAGCACAAACAGAACCAACTTCACGTGCGGTATTCAGCTGACCCACCCCACCTCACCACTACTAGGTTTTCCTAGAAGAATTAAAAGTTGAAAAACTTAACTCCATGCCAGTCAGTATCCGATTTCTCAATACTTAAAACTAGCAGGAAGTAAGACATAACAGAAACTACATTTTCATCTTCAATGTTTCATCATTCAAGTCTGCAAGCTCACAAGTAGAAGCAAGAACTGACTGTCAGTGAATCCTAACATTAAAGGAAGAAGATACCATAAACCAGTGAAATGAAACAGCTATCTATTTGCATTATACATGCAGCTTCATTATGTCAAGTTTGGGTGGTTTGTTTTTTTTTTTTTTTCCCCCTTTTGTGCAGGTGCACTAGTTTCCTTTTGTGATCACGCTGGAGGCTTTGATAGCTGTTCTGGTTTGGGTTAAACCAGAACTAATTCTGTTTGAGTCATTTTACTTTTCAGTTAAGTCTCTTCTAAGTAACTGCACTTTCTGAAACAGCAGCATGTTTTCCCAGACAGTGACCGCTCCCAGCAGTGCCAACCCCTGGTGTTTACAGTCAGTCCCAAGGAACGGGATGCAGAGAGGCCCTGGCTTGGACTGGTTCTTGTAGCGACCAAGGTCACTGCTGAATCTTGTACCGTGTGTTGGGGTGTGGGAGTGAAAAGGGTCACAAGCACGTGAAAGGCCGCACCTGCAGGGAGAAGCGAACCGGACAGGTGACCCAAACCTGACCCACAGAGTGTTCCATCCCATAGATGTCATATTCAGTATAAGCTGAGGGATCACGAGGGTCTGTCTCTCTTCTTCGATGGCGACATCTGAGGAGGGCTCTGTCTGTCCTTCTGTCGTCGCTCCCGATCCGTGCATCCCTGAATCCAGTGCCTGAGCCCAGCTCCTGCCTCCCATCCCTGTCTGCTGCCCAGTCCAGCCTGGGACTGCCCCAGTGCCAGCCCTGCAGCATCAGTGGGGACATACTGCCATCAGGGTGGGGTGAGTTGGGTTCGGTGTTGGTGTTGTATCTACTTCTTTATTTTCTTATTTTTATTATCTTTTCTCTCATCATTATTGTTTCATTAAAGCTGTTTTAGTTTTCTCTTCCAAATGGTAAAGTCTCTCTCCCTTGTTCTCTCTCCCTTCCCCTTCTTGGAGGGGAGAGGGGTTAATAGAGAGCGTCTGCCATTCATTAGTGGCCAGCCCAGCCTCAACCCTTGACAACAGCATAGGTACAATTCACTCATCTACATTTTACAAAGAGCAACAAGTGACAAACTTTTCTAGTTTTCAAAGTCACATCATGAATTTTTTATATACTCCTGCTTTTCTGATATTCTTCCCTTCTATTGACACTGATGAACAACAGATCTATGCTCTTACTAGGTTTCTACTAAACTTACCACAAATATTAAGCACTCAAGAACTCCCTATGTCCTCTGCCTCAAAAAATATCATGGAACATGTATCAACTTCTGGAAAGCTGGAAGAAAATTTTGTCTTCTACGGAGTGTTCCATGTAAACTGCTATAAAATTTAAATGCCAGCTTCACAAGGAGTGTTAAACATCAGTTCAGCTATTTCACTACCCCAGTATATTTCAAAGCAAAGGCTGTAAAACAAGATGTCGTTCTGAACATGCATTTTAAACAATAGAAAGCAGATGAATACTCTTGCAGAAGAGTTGTAGAAAATTCAAGAGAACAAAAAAAATGAGAGGGGAAAACATTTCAACAGAACCAACTGCTGAGATGAAGAGAAACACTCTTAGATGTACTATCAAATCCCGAGAAGTCAGAAAGAAGTGAAGAAATCGGGGTGCAAAATCCCAGCAGGCTCCAACAGTCCTACAGTAGCCAAGGCAGAGCAGACATCTTACTGTATAAATCCCCAACTCAAAGAGACCTAGTTAAATAAAAAACAAAACTCATTCCGAGTTTTCCAATGTTATCTTCCATATGAAAGGGTAGAGCTTAGCAATTCCAGAATACTGAGAGCATGTGAAATGAAGATGGAGCTCTGAAAATAAAATGCAGTAAGAACTGCCAAAACCCAGGGCCTCGTATTGTATCATCTGCACTTACTAAACCAACATTTTTCACATACAAGTTGAAAATAAAATTAAGATAGTACCGCCTTTTGCCCTCAAATTCATATGACATCACAGAAGAAAAAAGCTCAGCGTATACAAGGTGTAACAAGTTTCTAGCACTGGAGTCTCGTGAAATGATGCTCTTTTCCCCCAGAACTGAGCTTCTTGCTAGGTCAGCAAGCAGAAGGCCCGCTCTGAAGCTCAAAGGAAGAAGTAATGTTACACGCAAGTAACCAGCGTTGACACTGAAGACAGCAGAATAAACAGGATTGACATGCAAGGAAGCTGTACCCACAAAACTACATGATGACCACCATGTAGTGTTTTGATTTCTGAAGAAACAGAACTTCTGGTTAGTGAAAGCACTAAGCCAATCATAACTCACTAAATTTCAATTAAAAAGAGAGAAACTCATCTTTAAATTTACCACCAAATCTCACCATCTCCACAAAACTGCTGCTAACGCAGCTACTACTGAAAATAAAAGACGAATAAAAGAATGACAATCACTACAACCACAAGCCACATAGGAATTCTGAGACATGGACTTCTGTTGTCATTGATGTCTAGTGCCTAACAAATACAGAAGTGGAAAATAAAGTAAAATTTACTTGAATTTAAACAGGTATCTGTGAGACTAGAACTCCATTTCTGATTATATACCAAGGCAGGCTCAAGCATTCCAACAAGACTACGTGCACACAGATCTTGCATATTGGAATTCAGAATGCTCTAAGCAAAATGTTTTTAAGTTACTAAATTAAGACAAAATACGCGCTGACTTTTCCTACATATTCAATGATCATTAGGTGGTTTTATGAGAGAACTCTGCAAACTTCCTTGAGTAAAAAGCTGAGCTTCAACACCGCACATCAGCAAAAAGTGACTATCAAGTATCTCGTTAGTACAAAGCTAAACAGTTTGAAGGAGACACAGGCTTGTGTGTTTCTTACGATCTTCACTGCAGCCAGGAACCTGTCCAAAAGCAAAATGGAGTCTCTGTGATGCTTCTGGCTATCCCTACTCACCGTACAAACGTCCCGACTCGTAAGTTATTACACTGCTATACTGTCTTGAAGTACTGGGTTTGAGATCCACAAGACTGTCACAAAAATACACTGAAGACAGAGATGTTCCCATTTGGCTTTATCCCTTCTAGACTGATTTTTGCAAGCTCAAGAGCTGGTAAGTTTTCATCAAGCCTGAAATGAACTCAGAAAAATTTGGGATAAATACCAAATAATCTTGTTCGGATTCAAATGTTTTAATAGATGGAAACAGAGTTCTCTACCAAAAAATTAAAACAGCCTAGTAATGTGTTAACCTTTATTAAATGGGACTTGAATGCACACTTTAGACCCAAGCATATGAAGTCATAACATTGTTATGGCTGTCAAAAAAAAAAAGTACATCACCTCCACTGCAACTAGAAGCATTCTACTAAGATCAAGGAATTTATTTTGACACATTCCCGTAGGGAAGAGGAATAAAGGAACAAGCTAGGCAGGTATACTAATATATAGGTGTTTTGAAAGCGTTTCCATTTAAGGATCACACTACCCACTCCCCTAAAAAAGCCAGTAAAAAAAAAAAAAACCACCACCAAAACCCAGACACATAGTGGAGACCAGACACTTGTAACGCTGTTTTCCAGTACACCTTGACATGGCTGTGAATTCAGGAATAGATGAAAAATAAATACAATACAGACAACAACCACTACACGCTTCAAAAATGCTGTTGTGGTTATTTCAGTGACAAACATTTACGTAGCCAGAATTGCTGATGAAGAGAACACTGCAGTTGTTATGCTTTAGTGGTCTAACATAACACGAAGCCCTTAATTTTACGATGTGTGGTGTGTTTTTCCCTGTCAGGAGCAGGCAAGACATAATTCCAAGCTATAGTTTAACTCCAAAATGGTAAACCTGTAGAGGGAATACAGTCAGTTTAACTGCTAGTTGACCAGTACAACAAAACTAAGCATCTGACTCTCAATTAAGATAATTAACTGCATAAGAAGCAGCCAACTGTTTATTTCTTTAAAAAGACTTGACAAGTCACTGCAATTAAAATTCAGAGGCAATTCGGTGTCAGAGCTTCTTCAGCATTTTGACCACGATTTTTGACTTGAAACTAACCAGTACTGCCAGTATGGACAGGGAAAATAAATCAGATGCGTGATGGTACTAGTTTGAATTCAAGTTTGAATTCTTGTTTACGCGCTTCTCTGTATAAAGACTCTTATCTTCCTGAAAAATTGTGAAACAAACTAAACTATTATAAAAGAAAAAAAATCTGTATTTTTTGCTGTGAAACCTTTACTCAGGCTTGTTCTACTGCACACTAAAATCAAGACACATAAGAAACCTTAATAACTACATTACATATATACTGTTATATACAACCAGATATTGCTCCTCCATTAAAGCAGGTAACTGCAGATGCAGAAATACATACATCCAGCTGGACTTGACAACGGTTTTGAAGTAACTGAAATCTTAAGTGTTAACAACCAGCAAAGGGAAGGAAGAACCTGCACAGGAAACTACGGTGAACAGAGCAAAGATGACGTTATTAACTGGAGAGAAACGAACGGGATAGGAATAGCAAACATCACAGGTTTTAACAGGTCCCAGGCTGATCAAGACCCTTACAACAGACACGGCAAGATATGAAAAGTTCCTCTTGCCTGTCTCCCACAACAGGGCTTCTCCTCTTAACTCACGGGAACAGACTGAAAACATAGTCCTGAAAAGCTGCGATTCCTTAAGTAGGCACTACAGAGTATGGCGAGGCCCAAGATAGCGGCTGCAATTCCCCCACACACTCCACCCCTCCAAAAAGGGGCTAGTTTCAACTCCTTCCCCAGCCCAACCGCATACCTAGAGGGTGAGAGGCCCAGCAGCCCTCTCCGAGAAGGGGGGAGGGGGGGGCGCAAACCATCCTCCAGCTCCAAATGGAGGAACAGGTTCGGCCCGCCTTGGGCGGGAGGCCCTGCCCCACGCCCTGGGAGAAAGGGGAGAAGCCCCCAGGGTGACAGAGCCCGGCCCATCCGGCAGAGACAGGGCCCGAGGATCCTCGCAATGCCCCGGGCACACCCGCGCTCAGACCGCCATCACCGCCCCCAGCTCCATCACGGCACCCCGCTCCGCCTCTGCCGCCGAGCGGTTTCGGCCTCCCGAGCCCCGCCGAGCCAGGAGCCGCCCTGCTCTGCCCGGGACACCGCAGTCCGCACGGCGGGGACCCACAGCAGGGGCAGAGGGGGTCCCCGCGGCCCCCAGCCGCCCCCGGCTCCGAGCGGGGGCCGCAGCCGCCGCCGCCTCCCCTGGGCCTGGGCCTCTCCCTTCTCCGGGCCATTTTGAGAGTCCGCCTCCGGCCTCGATACTCACCGCCCGCCGCCACCGCCCGCCGCCGCCTCCCCAGCTCTCGGTCCGCTGCTCTCCCCGCTCCTCAGCGGGCTCGGTCCTGGCTCGCCCCGCTCCGTCCGTCCCTAAACACCCGCAGCGTCGCCCTCCCTCCCCTCTCAGGCGGCCATTTTCTGCTCCATTGTTACCAAGGAACGGGGGCCCGGAAGCGGCCGCCGAGAAACGGAAGTGAAGGCGCACGCGCCTCTGCGCAGGCGCCGCCACCCACTCCGGGGGGGTGGGGGGGGGGGAGGGCGGCCCAACGAGAGGAGCGTGGAGGACCGTGTGGGTAGAGCGGCCCCAGCGCCGCGGCGGCGCCGCCATTTTGAAGAGGGGTCAAGGCCGAGGGCTGTGGCCGGGTGGGATGGAGGGGAGGCGGCTGCCGGCGGCCTTCAGGGCCACCCCCTCGGCCCACAGCCTCCTGGTGCCCCGGGGGGCTCAGCAGTGCCCACTTGTGGTGCCGTTAGGGCGCAGCAGCAGTAGGGCCTGTGTCCCCAGAAGAGCCGGGCCTGTCGGTGTGGGGGCCATTTCACGTCGCCTCATGCTGAGGTGCCAGCGCCCAAGGCTGGCGGTGGCCAACATTTCCAAAATCCAAGTTGAAAACTGGCAGCGAGTACCGGTGGCTGTCAGCGGGGATGTTCAGCCTCCTCACCCTCCAACCTCGGCAGGGTTTCACCTCTCAAACTGCCTTTTCTCTGCTGCTTAACGCGTTGTGTATTAAACTGTCACACTGAGACATTCCTCTTTTCCAATATGAGCCTTAATTAATTGAACACCAGGCTCCATGTGTTCTGTAAGGCCTGTTCCTGGGTTAAATTTTTCTGCACTTCTTCCCCTCTCACCACTGAAACTATAGGTGGCAGCTGTGTTACCGCCAGGGTTGGCCCACCTCACTCGTGGCATTCTGGCAGAGAAGTGAAACCAGGAATCGGTAAGACATCGCGGGAAGAAAACTGTGTCTGAAAAGTAATAGGAGAGAACCAGGAGAGAAAAAGCTACAGCGTCACGTTTGAACCCAAGGGGGCTTCTGCCATACTGGGTATCAGTGCTGGTCGAAGGAGAGGGAAAGCTTAAGGCTCTACAGACTTGTCTCCCATTGAGAACGGAAGGAATTCCCATGGAGTTTTGAAAGATCCTATTTTGATGTCTGAAAAGTCTTATCTTCCAAAGGACTTGCAAGGAAGTCGTCTTCATCTTTAGGCAAGATCCCGCACATAGCGAAAAAAAAACGTATTTCTGAGGATTTACGTGGTTTCAGGAAGCTCACAAGACACCTTCGTTTCTCCTTTTGGCAGGTTATTATAATGATAGCGAGATTACTGTCAAATTTAGGGGGGAGTTGCCTTTAAAGGTTGTTGAAACTTAAATGCGTAGAAAGATACAAACCCAACTTTTAGTGTAAATGAAGTGGTTTTATATATTCGCAGTTTAAATTTCCCCCTTCAGACTTGGGTACTCAAAGGCAGCTCCAGTGTTCGTGCTGGAGAGAACGGAGGGGTCAGGTACAGGGCATATTTCTCATCAGTTTTGCTTGGCACAGCACGGGACCAGGAAAGGAAGAGTGTTAGAAACTCACTGAACCAAAACCATTAGTAACGGAGAGCAGAAACACTCCTGGTTTCATCTGGAGCAGATGTAGGTTCCCAACTATATTTACGTTGAAGTACCAGGACATAAAGCACAAAAGTTTATTCCAGCTGCAGGAGGACCGATGAGACTTGATATGGGATATAGTTGGAGTGACGAAGAGCTGATACCTAATCCAGCACAAAACTTGCTTCCAGAAGTTTAACCCACTACATTTTTAAAAGTAAATTGGAGTTGGGAGATTGAGCTTAAATCAGACCAGTCCTTTGCATCATGGCTGCAACAGAGATCCTGCATTACAGTTGCATTTACTGTAGGGTCAAACCATGACCTAACAGCTCGGGTTTGACTGTTCCATGTGAGTAAAATTTAAAAAAAAAAAAAAAAAAGAAAAATTAGGAAGAATAGTTTTAATGTCACAAAGCAATTTTGCAGTTTCAATGAACCAAAATATTCGTCATTGGGAAAAGTTGCCTTGTTCCCAAACCATGACAAACGGATCTTCTTATGTAGACAGTGCTCCTACCTCTGTCAGATTCCAGTAGTTGGAGAAACTGTATCCCCTGAAGAGAGAGACCCTGTGGCTGCGTGTGTACGTACCCTTTCATTTTAGGCAGACATCGTTGAAGGCGGCAAAAAAAATCATTCCGTGGTCAAACACTGATAATTCAGGGAGCAGACGATCGGCGTGCAATTGATGCACTTTATGATAGAAAGCCTCGTGCCAACGATTGATAAGGCAGCCACTGGGTGTGAGTATTGGAAGTTAGTCAATCAGCAGGATGTCCATCGGAGTGCTCCAATGGCAGACCTCAGAGTACTGAAGAAACAGGAGGGGATGTGGCTGCGACAGCGATTGACGCGTGAAAGTAAGTCCTGTCTTTTGTCTCTTCACTTTTTTGAATACCAGGCAAGGTCAGAGCAGGATAAAAGCGTGCCAGATGATAAGTGCTTGGTGACCTATGCAAGTGTTGTAATTTTAACATATTTGATGGATAAATATCCGCATTACAACTTGAATTTGTGGGGGTTTTTTCTTCTTTCTGGAAGTCCTCAGAGCAAGGCTTTGGGGGAACGGGCACAGAAGTCAAACCTCTTTCATCTGGGTAATTGCCTTTCAATGTCAGGGGTGCTATGGGAAAGGGAGGGTTGCCCTGTTTCCAAGTTGCGCAGGCTCCTGTCCGGGATTTTTCATCATCACTAAACTTCTGTGGTAAGATGAACTCAAACATTGGAGGGGAGAAAAAAAGCATAGGGGGCATGTTTGGTGTCCTTGGTGTCATAGATAACTGTTGGTCATGGTAAAAATAACATGATGAAGAATTGATGACCTCTATCAGAAATATTAATGGAACATTTCTGTTAGAAGGGAATTACATGGTCATGTTTGTATGGCTTTTCATAGGAAAATATTTCATATTAATTGGCATATTAATACACCGGTAAACTGAGCAGCAAAATGTTAGGGATTATTGAGCAAAAGGGATTATTGAGCAAATGGGAGGTAAAACACGTTCTGCTGTTTGAACAGAGGGATAAGGTGATGGTTTATGCTCCTGGACCAGCCCCTCTGTATTTTATGACATCTGTCAAGTAACTTTGTTTGTCTCTTTCTTTCCCCCTCAATATAACACCTCTAGGTGATTAATCTTAACAAAAGCCTTGAAGATCATCAAATGGCAAGCAACAGAGGAATAAAACATGTTATCCTTTACCTCTGTGGGTGAGTTCAGACTCTTCAAGGGGCTGTTTGCCAGTCTGCTGGGAGATGAACACCCACCGATCAGCTGGGTTCTGCTGATTCACACCTTACCTGAGTGGCAGGACCTTTTAGCTGAGGTCCAGGGCAGACAGCTAAAGAAAAAGTACCTGCCTCGGCGTGAGATTTGGTGATTTATTTGCAAATGCCCTCACTGTGTAGATCAGGTGCAGAACAAGCTCTGATTTTTCAAAACCACTTAGTGGCTTTCAGTATCCAGTTGACATTAATAACAATGAGTGGCCTGTGCACACATAGCTCCTTCACAGCTTTGGAAAAGTTCGGATCGGTGTAGCAGTGTATTTCAAAAAGCTTGTAGGGGAAAATATATTTGCATAGAGAACTTTGCAGTATAGGGAAAAATCCAAAATCTATCGCAAAAGCAGGGTGTAATTCATACTTAAGTGTTTTCAAATTGCTAATGTATGTACAGCGAAGGAAAATTACAACACTTTTCCATCCTAAGTTTAATGTCGTTTGCTTCAATGAGGGTAAATAAATTTGCTTTAAATCCCCCAGGGTCTTAAAACCTGCTTATTTGGTATGCAGTGATAGATGAGAAAAATGTTGTGGTTTTTTTTTTTTTTTTTCCTAAAAAGATATTAAAATAATTTATTCACAATATAGATAAGTAATAATCCAAATGCTGTGAGGTGAGAAAAATCTGAATCTCTTGGGAGCTTCTAAACCTGAAGCAAAAAAAAGAAAAAAAAAAAAAAGACCCAACAAACTCAAATCCTTATATACTCAAAATATTAACAGAGCCAAGTACTGAGCAGGCAAATGAAGCCAATTTGTACTAATGTACCAGCCCAGAACAAACTTGAGAGGAACCCCAAGGATGTAACGATTCCTGACAGTCTGACTTGGCTCTTTTCTCCATCTCAGCACTCTGCCTACGCTGCTGTACCGGGCTGGTGACAGGCCCTCTCCTTTGGTAGGCAGGCAGATGGAGGGTCCCTTCTCTGGTGGGGAGAGAAACCCGTATTTCTGTCTTATACAACAAAGTATTTTCCATTCAAACAATATCTTAGGAGCTTATTCCAGCTGGTTATTTTTAAATCAGCAGGTTTGGCACGCTAGAGTTTTAAAGAGGTGGAGGAGAATTTGCGCCTTAAAGAAGCATTTTTAATAGTGTTCAGTAATTTGCTAAATTCTGGTCTAGGTCTTGGTTGTCTGGCAGTGCGGTGAGAACTTATATATTCAGGTACTGACCCTCCCATCCAAATTTTTAAATTCCCAGCCTGTTTGGGGAGCAGGCAGAATCATAGAAGCCTTCAGGTTGGAAAAGGCCTTTAGGATTGATTCCAACCATTAACCTAACACTGCCAAGTCCATGCTAAACCATGTCCTTAAGCGCCACATCTGCATGTCTTTTAAATACCTCCAGGGATGATGACTCAACCACTCCCCTGGGCAGCCTGTTCCAATGCCTGATAACCCTTTTGGTGAAGAAATTTTTCGTAATGTCCAATCTAAACCTCCCCTGGCACAACTTGAGGCCGATTCCTCTCGTCCTATCGCTTGTTACTTGGGAGAAGAGACTGACCCCCACCTCGCTCCGTTCAGGTGGTTGTAGAGAGCGATAAGGTCTCCCCTCAGCCTCCTCTCCTCCAGGCTGAACACCCCCAGTTCCCTCAGCCGCTCCTCGTAAGACTTGCGCTCCAGACCCTTCACCAGCTTCGTTGCTCTTCTTTGGACGCCCTCCAGGACCTCTGTCCTGTCAATCCAAACCTGCGCTTCTGATGCATGTCTCATGGTGGACCTCAAGCGGTGTTTGATGAAAGGTGGCAGCAGAATTATTCACCTCGTGTCTGGCAACATGTGTTCTGCCGGGGGATCTCGAGAGGAAGATGGCAGCTGGACGCGATAGGAGATGTCTAGGAGTTTAGCACCACCAGAGGTGCTCTTTGTGCCTTTTAAAGCTCCGAGTTCCTTGTATATAAAAACAAGAAGAGGATTTGGCGACTCTTGTTTCATTCTGTCAACTGAAGCGTATTTTTAAGACAGGAGCATCAGAGCTGTGTCTGCAGCCGTGTGGATTTACGGGAGTTTTCTGAGCAGGCTCTTGCATCCTTTCTGGATTCGGTTCTGGTTCCAGCCGTGTCCTTCTCCCGGGGTCGTTTCTCTGCCAAGCAGCAGCAGCAACAGCAGCAGCAGCAGAGCTACCTACAAGGTCGGCAGGCAGCGTCCCTGCCTGCTGTCTGGCTGCAGCACTCTTCATTGGGCAGTATATAAAATCAGTTTTGTCTTGCAGTTATTATTAAACCAGATGTCTTTACGATAACGCAGCTATCCAGTTCAGATTTGGAAAGAGTTTATAGGTTTCCAAGTAACTTGCTCTTATTGAGTAGCTTTTCTTGTAGTTAGTTGTGGCCCATTTTCCCCTTTCTTTAAAGGCGCCTCAGCCTCGCTTGGTTATACCAAACTCTCGTCCAGGTAGACACAATAAATCATCTGATCGCTTCAGAACCACTTCGAATCAATAGTCCCACGTCAGATTTTTGGAAGCTTCAGGATGAAACATGAAACACCTACAGGAGTCGTGTAAAAATAAGGCAGAACGAAACGTGGAAAAAACACGTGTGAGGGCCTGAACGAGCTCCATTTCGTTCTCTTCTGCTTCCCTAGAGGAGATCTCCGCACGCTGCGCCCGGCGTTGGGGCCGCTGGGGCTGCGTTCCCGCGGCACAGGGTAGCTGGGCAGGTTCCTCTGCGTCCCGCGGTTACAGCCGAGGGCAGAAAGCTGCAGCGGGAGGTGGGCGCCCAGGAACGCGGCGTCAGTGGGGCCTTGGCCGAGGACACGACGTGTCCGTGTTCTTCAAGGCAGCTCGTAAACGAACGCTTGGATCCCTGAGGGGAAGCTTCGTGCTTCTCAAAATACTGATGCTGAGATCTTCCTGCTTGATGCACGATTGCAGCTGATGCCGCAAACAGAATTGCAGATGGCCCGCTCAGGAGAACACAGTTCTGCCAAGGAGCGTTTCTGGCCTTTAACAAGGCTATTAACTAGACATCTGGGCAGCGTAAAAGCAGTAATTGCGACTGCACCCCCTGCTACCTGTGGTTTGAAAGCTGGGCTGCTGTTTACTTTTTGAATCGGCCTTTTTTTCCTTAGCTTCTGAAAATTGCATACAAAGACCGTGATAAATGCATAAAGTCCTGTTGAATGTGCTGGGTAAATGCACTGGAAAACAAATTCCTCAGGCTGTAATCACTGCTGCAGGTGACAAAAGAGTTAAAGTATTCATCTGAGTGCACGGCAGGTTTTTGAACAGGCAAATAGCTCTTGAAGGGGTAAAATCCATTTCCACTTTCAGTGCTGCAGTCTGTAGGATAGATCTGTATGCTGCATTGTGGAAAAGGCCCAAAGGATTTCTCTCATGACATTTACTGTCAGTCTCTACCTAGTTAGGTGCTGTAAATCCAGTTGCACCCAAAAAATCCAGACTAGAGAAGAATAAATAAGTTAAAGCAGAGAGTGCAGCGATCTCTACAACCCCAGCGCTGAGATGCTTGGCTTTGTGCTGACAGAGTGCTTCGGCACTGGCCCTGATTCCGTGTTCAGGCAGTAACTGGCCAGAACTAACCTAAGTCAAGTATTACCCCCTTTGGCCAAAAAGATTTTTGAACATGCCCTCAACCCTCTCGACAGTAATAAACCGTAGAAAACCCCCTCCTGTATCGTCATACAGTCACATCCGTTTGTTCCGAGCGTGTCAGTCTGTTCCAAAATACTTCTGTCCAAAGTGTGTTGGTGCAACGGGATGGACTTCTGTAGTTAAAATGGTGATCTCTGGGAATTCCTGGATGATGGATTTGGCACCTTTTGAGAGAGGGCAAAGGCCTCAACTTACCGTGAGGTGTGCAGAATAGTCTTAGCAGGATAATGACACTTGGTTGTACGCCATGTTCCACAAGGACTTTGACAGCCTCAATGACAGTGTTACCAGTACCTGAAAGGCAAAAAAGGGAGATTTTTATTTCTTCCCCCCCCCAGCTGAAGAACTTGTCCCAGGCCATCGGAGAATATCTGTGTTAACGCTGGTGTGTGACTGAGTGATGACGCTGGCCTTTCCCACTGGAAAACTTATCTCCTCTGCAGGTATTGATTGGAGAAAACTTTGGTCTCCTCATGAAGGAACTTCATCTCTGCTCTGAGACCAACTCTGCCAGGTTTGAAGCACTGAAGTCGGTGGATTTTATTAAAGCCCTGAGGCAAGCAAGCTCATCTAAAACAGTAAAATGGCCATTAAGAGCTCCACGTGTAGAACCAGCATTAAATCTTAGACTGGAAAAGTTACTTCACCCCGACAAACTCCTTACCACACTTACCAGATTTATTCTTTTCTGGTAGTATTAACTGTATTTAATTTTAAAGTCATTTACTTCTAGGATTAGAATATTAATCCAAAAATGTCTTTTAATAGCACGAGAAAAATACTGTTTGAGTCTTTTCTCATGGCAAAATTTGAAACCATCAAATTTGTATCAAGTCTTAATGCTTCAGCCTTTCTCACAAACGCAGGCGTGCCCACATGATTCGCTCTGCCTTCGTGCTGGTGCAGGCTGGCTAATGCGTGTTCTGGCACAGCCTGATCAATTCCCCGTGGTGTCACCTAAACCGAGCAAAAAACCTCCTCAAAGCCCCTGAAATTTGGGAACTTTCCTCTAAACTCAGCGCACTCACTGCTCAGGTGAGTCTCACTGTACATAATGATGAAAGACACTTACTCAGTATGGGGTACATAAGAAGAACTTTTCTCCTGTAAATGTCTGGGGGAAACTTGGCATAGTACACTTTCGCTCTCTGCGTCTCCTCGTCGCTCTGTATCAGGATTTTCCCGATGCGGATGGATCTACAGCAGTCTCGTAAACCTTGTTCCATCGCCTCTCCTCAAAACGAGCAGCAAAAAAACCCAACAAGAAATTGTTACACGCTAAGAAACGGCACAACTGCAAGACGCTACCATTAAACAGGCCGTCCCGGGGCTGTGTTGGTGAAGAGTCCTACAAAGGAGATGGTTTTTTTCTCGCTTCCAAGTGTCAAAAACACTTGAAGCTCTTTTCCTTTTCTCTCTGTTTAGACAGGAAAAGGCGTCTCCTTGGTGTTCCTCAGCTCCTGGGTATTCGTGTACCCGCACCCCAGCGCTGAGCTCTCAAAGGCGAGAGCTGGAAGCGTCCAACCAAACGTTTGGGGTTTGGAGGACACCTGAGCTCTGCCCAGAGACCCCGCGGTGCCAAACGCAGCGCAGGAAGCCCCGGAGCTGCTGGATTTCCCATCGCAGGTACAAAGGTTCCCGCGGCGCTGGGCAAAACCGCCGCGGCTCCCCCGCCGCCGCGCACGGTTGGTTTGGAGACCTGTCTCTGGGCAGAGGCGGTGGCAAACCGGGCAGGGGGCAGCTGGCCTGGCCTCTCACAGGTGCCAGCTGCAAGAGAAGAGCCCAGATGGAGTCTGCTGCAGCTACTGGCCTCCTAAAAAGTTAACGGAACAGATTAGTTAACGTTCCGTGATCCAGGATCCCTCAGAAAGAGTAACAACGGGCAGGTTTGGGTAAAACTTTGCGGTAGAGAAGTGTCGTTGCACCTTTGTGAAAGGAAGTTGCTTACAGGTTTCCGAAACATTTAATTCGTGCTCGTTCAACAAGCAGAAGCTGCCTACCACTCCTCATGATGCTGACTCCGCAGTTTCCCTCCTCAAATCTGACTCCTTCATGCTGTGTCCTGTTGGAAGCGGTCACAAACAAGCACAAGCCAGCGGCAAAAGAGGTGGTAGGGACACCGCTTTTTGCAGTAAAGCAGGGCCCCAGGAAAGACTCCGTCAAAGACTGAGCCCGTCTGAGGACGGGGGGAAAGCAGGGCCTTTCCTGGAGCAAACGCAGTGTGTCTCTGTCATGCTGACAGCACTGCCAGGCAAACTAATGTAGAGTAATGTAGGCGAGAGGCCTCGCTAACACATAATTTCAAGAAGATGGTGTAACATTATGAAGAGTGGGCTTTGTCAAGTTAACGAGATACTTTCCTTAATTTTAAGTAGTAGTGCTGAGAGAATAAGCCCTCAGTCGGTAAGACATCTCATCTTGTCTTTCACAATATTTTGGTTGAGAAAGAGGAACGATGTAAGTCAATATGACAAACATTAATTGGACTGAAAACTCTCTGATAGGTCTCCAAGTGTAATTGTGAGCAGAAGCATCACTGAACAAGGCACAGCTCCCTTCCTTGACCCCACACCGCTTAATGTGACCTACAAGGACATATAAGATCATTACTGGTGAACTGCAGGTGCACAGAAGTTAGGGGCGGGTCACTGATACCAAACCCGATCTGGATCGCTTAATGAGCTAAGCTTGAGTAAACAACATGTTTTTCAATGCCACTAGATGTAAAGTCGTCAGCGTGAGAATAGAGCGGCAGCTAGACTACGGGGTGGGTGACAAAGTCATAGAAAACAGTGATTCAGAAGAGGAATAATCAGCTGAACCTGAGCTCCTAATGAGATGCTCTACCAAGAGGAGCTAATGCTTCCATGGAACCAAAAAGGGAGACTCTAAGGAAGACAAGGGAGGTTTTATTACCTTTGTTGCAGGCTCCAAGAAGACTTCCCCGAAGGCTGGAAAACACACCTTCCTGAGAAAACACCCAGGGAACACAGTTTATTAAGAAATAAAAGGTTAAGGGACATTGTAAATGCAGTCTCTAGGAAGGCACATGGCAGGTTGAACACTAAAAGCGTTCTTTATCTGGCAAAGTGGTGCTTGGTACCTGGACATCAAAATAGGTTGCTGTATATTTTTAGCAGTGGGGAAAGTTGTCCCCTGAAACAGCCCACCCACAGTTTGCCGACTACGGCAGAGCGCCCGTCACTGAAGAATCACTGGAAAAACTTAATGAGATTTTCTTTTTTTCCAAAGGAAACACTCCAGTTTGAACAAGAACTAATTCAGAGGAATCCGGCAGCCTTCATTAGGCTGGAATTGGGAGCAGGTTATTAGAACAGCTCCTGCTAGATTTCTTCTGAGTAAATACAGCAACACTACGGCTGCAGGCAGGGCTGAAGGGGAGAGGTGAAGCAGGCAGGCAGCCCGAGCTGCAGTACCTGCGTGCTCCCACTTAGGTGAAAAGGCCATTTTGAGTTTTTTCTCTCCCTTTTCAGGTTTAGGCTGTATCCTTAACAGCCTACAGACTTGCAGGGCTTTTTTTTTTCCCCACATTATCAGCGTGAGCCATAGCTGTCCTCAGCAGCGCATGCTGCAGGGCAACCAGCAGTTGCAAAAAGACAGCTACCAAAACGTGCCCCTAACAGTTTTATTGCCATGCCTTTCGCTTTCACTCCATGCTGTAAAAGCAGTATTAGCCATTGGGAAACTTAAAATATGTTACCAGGCTAGAGTACGACCGAATAACATCAGCTTTATTGCTGTCCCTTGGCATTTTGGTGCCCACTAGGTTTTAGTTATTGTTTAATGGAAGCAAGGACCCTGGGCAGGGTTTATCTTTTCATTCATTTGTGTTGAGAAACCAAAATGGAGGGGGTTTTAAGTGCCAAAGCCCTTAAGAGAAAAATGGGGGAAGGAAAAAGTGTGAAACACAAGATGGGGTTGGAGGGAAGAGAGATCTTTCGAAGACATTTTCTTACTCAGTGTTGATGGTCGCCCTTTTATTTACATCCAAAGCAGTTTTGATGGTCTCTCACCAACCCTTATCTTTGGGTGTGATTTCTAACATCTCCTGTGCAGCACGTGTCAGTGACTTTGGGTACGGCTGTCTGGGCAGTCACAGGGCTGGCAGGGAGAACCCAGAGTGGGTTTCTGCTTGGTCTTTTTTGCAGCTGTTTCAACAGCAAATGCTAATTCCTCTCTCAATGTTTTGCTCTTTCTGGGAATTTAAAAATAACTTGCTTAATGAAGCAGCGCTGAGCAGCTCATATGTCCAGACAGATAGGAGCGAAATGCTTCAGTTCAGAAAGCAAAGCCGTCCGTGGTGGCAGTGCCTTTGAACAAGTCCCCCAAGGCCCTTTTTCAAATAATCCCAGGACTGGCTGAAATTAATGCAGGAAGAAATTCAGAGAAAGGGGGGAGAATCACGTCAAAGGGCCTGGGACTTGGGAAGACATTTCTGGTTAAGCTGTAATCAGTCCCATCCTATGACATCCCTTTAGCAGTGCCATTTAATTACTCCATTACGAGCAGGGTTTGATGTATGTGTTCTATAGCAGGGACATCCAGAACATGAAAGAAAAATGTGGCGCTAACTGAATGCTTTACGAAGATCAATGAAGCTCCTTGTTCCTTGTTAGAGCAACAAGGAGCTGAGCACAGAGTGACAAAACTGCCTGTCCAAGGGCAGCCACCAAAGTACAAGCAGGGATACTTACAGGCTGTGGCAGTTTTCAGTTTTCTCCCTCAAAACCACCTTGCTTTGTTACTCTCTTTGGTTTTCTATGCTCTGTAGCTATAGATCACCGTCCCCATCGAAGTTCACCCTGCAATGAGCACATCTGCCTCAGCAGGACAGGACACGTGTGATCCACGAAGGGTGAACATCCATGTATTTCCAAGAGTCGCTACCACACTGACTACAGGAACAAGCTGGGCGTGATATGCTGGGAAGCAAAACTGCAATGAAGAGGCAGGCATGGGGTCCAGGGAGATGCTTGGCTTCTTACTTTGGGCCAAGGCTGGAGTCAGAAACCCTTCCCCTGCCCACTTCTAGCCTTAGCCTCTTGGATCGATTTGCAACATTATTGTTTTCTTATCCTTTAGAATTAAATCATTTTCGGTGCAAGTCCTTGAGGTTTCAGACTTACTTCGGTGTGTGCCATAATGCTTATCAGAGAGTAAATGTTACTCTTTCTAATATATCGATGATAAAGTAATTTTTTTTCCCCAGCTAGATGAATTATTATTACATTCTCCAAATCAATTCTCATTTTTCTTTAATTGCTTCTGATGCCCTTGGCTCTGTTGAGTGACAGGGTCTGCACTCCAGCCTAGGAAGCTACCAGGGTAACTCGATAATCTCCTCACCTGCACGAGAGATTATTGATCCTAAAAGGCTGGTCGTTTTATCTGGGGCAGAGAGAATGAGGAAAGCATCTGTCAGAAGAGTTTGCCAGGCAGAGACTCACGCTCCTACCTATGTTAACCCAACAAAGAGTGTAAGATCTATATCATGTGCACCACATCCATATGGTTTTATTGACTTGTCCTTCGGAAATGTCAGCTCTAGAGTGCAATTCATCTGTAATGGGTTTGTGTGGCAAGGTTTTGGTAGCAGGGGGCTTAGAGGGGTAGCTTTGCTGAGAAGCTGCCCAAAGCTCCCCCCATGTCCAATAGAGCCAACGCCAGCCAGCTCCGAGACGGACCCACCGCTGGCCAAGGCTGAGCCCGTCAGCAACCATGGTAGTGCCTCAGGGATAACGTGTTTAAGAAAGGAAAAAAGTGATTGTGCAGCAGTAATTGCAGCAAGAGAGGAGTGAAAATATGTGAGAGAAATATTCTGCAGACACCCAGGGCAGTGCAGAAGGAGGGGCAGGAGGTTCTCCAGGCGCCAGAGCAGTGATTCCCCTGCGGCCTGTGACGAAGACCACGGTGAGGCAGGCTGTCCCCCTGCAGCCCGTGGGCGGTGGAGCAGATGACTGCCTGCACCCCATGGAGGACCCCACACTGGAGTAGGTGGATGCCTGAAAGAAGCTGTGACCCCATGGGAAGCCTGCACCAGAGCAGGCTCCTGGCAAGACCTGTGGCCCACACTGGAGCGTGGAGGGGGCCCACACTGGAGCGTGGAGGGGGCCCACACTGGAGCGTGGAGGGGGCCCACACTGGAGCGTGGAGGGGGCCCACACTGGAGCGTGGAGGGGGCCCACACTGGAGCGTGGAGGGGGCCCACACTGGAGCGTGGAGGGGGCCCACACCGGAGCGTGGAGGGGGCCCACACCGGAGCGTGGAGGGGGCCCACACCGGAGCGTGGAGGGGGCCCACACCGGAGCGTGGAGGGGGCCCACACCGGAGCGTGGAGGGGGCCCACACCGGAGCGTGGAGGGGGCCCACACCGGAGCAGTCGGTTCCTGAAGGACTGCACCCCATAGAGGAGACCCACGCTGGAGCAGTTCATGGAGAACTGCAGACCCTGGGAGGACTCATGCTGGAGAAGTCATGGAGGACTGTCTGCCATGAGAGGGGACCCCACACTGGAGCAGGGGAAGCGTGTGAGGTGTCCTTCCCCTGAGGAGGAGGGAGCAGCAGCAACAGTGTGATGAACTGACCCCAACCCCCATTCCCTGTCCCCCTGCACTGCTCAGGGGGAAGAGGGAGAGAAATTGGGAACAAAGTTAAGCCCGGGAAAGAAGGGGGGGGGGGGGGGGGGGAGGTGTTTTAAAATTTGGGTTTTATTTCTTATTACTCCTCTGAGTTAGTTGGTAATAAATTACATTTGTCTCCCAAGTCAAGTCTGTTTTGCCCGTGACCATAAATGCCGAGTGACCTCCCTGTCTTTATCTCAACCCACAAACCTGTTGTTACATTTTCCTCTCCCCTGTCCAGGTGAGGAGGGGAGAGTGACAGAGCAGCTTTGGTGGGCACCTGGCATCCAGTCAGGGTCAAACCACCACATCATCAGTCCCTTGAATCTTGCATCAGCTATGCCATACGGTAAAAAGAGGAAATGAAGCCAAACCAGAAGGATCATGTGTTAGTTTGGCTCTCTGCTTGTGTCAGGGGAATGGAGGACTTCTACCACTGGGATGCAACTGCTGAAGACCAGGAGCTTCTCTCCCTCTGTACAGAATAATGAATTTCATCATCATCCTTCAACCAAGAACGTGGCCTGGGTGATGTCAGAACAGTCCAAGCAACAGCATATTTTCTCTTTTTTTCTTTTTTTTGAACTGAAGTCTTAACCCGGTTCATAACCATAGCCCTCAAGTTAAACTGGTGACCACTCCTTGCTCAACAACACAGCAGCTGTTCTCCACCACCAACACGAGCCTCCACCTCAGCACAATTCCTGTAGGTTAGCAGCCTTTACAGACTTGGCAATAATGGAGACATTTGTACCTTTCTGTTCTCAAATCCTAACCCTAGCTTCAAGCAACCTTGACCAAAGCCCTACAGTAACTGTCTCCCTTGCACTAGGAGCTCCCTGGGCCTTTTGGATTCAGTAATAAAACCTTCTCTTCAGCTCTTGCTTGCAATAATCCTGGTATCATAACCCCAACAGAGACTGGAAGCTTCCCACCCTCCGAAAGAGAAACTCTCCTCCTCCACTCAACCTCTAAAACCCCTGAGGGCATTAAGCCTGTTCCCAGAGAGGGTCTATAATAGTGCGACCTGTCCCTGTTGCATCAGGGCGCATTGCGGAGGGGTCATGCCAGGGCCACATCCAGCTCGCATCTCACGGGCAGCTTGTAGCCCCCACCTCGTAGCCAGGGCCAGACCATGTCCTTGAGAGACTCTAGTCGATTCTAAATATCTGACGCAGCTCTGGGTGCTGCTGGACAGACTCCTCTCGCCGAACACCGCACCAGGAGCCCGTTTCAAATAGAAAGATCTTAAATAGTCTCCATAGCCAACGCCAGCATTTTGCAGCATCACCCGATGGGAGATGAAGGAGGGATAAATTCCTTAAAAATAATCTCTTGGTGTTAAATAACACGATTAAGCAGGCTGCCTAATTCTCCTCCTTGGTATTAAACTGTCCTGTTTGTCACTGGTTTCAGCTCTGCCCCTGACTGCCCTGTCCTGTGCAGCCTCCTCTGCTGCAGCACGGGGCTGTCTCAACATACCACCGCTTTAGCAGCTGCCTGCTGTAAAAATGTGCCCTTATCTCTCAGTCTGCAGTTTTATGCTCCATCTCTTTATTTTCTTTCGTGTAATCATCAGACATTTCTGCATTTCATTGTGATAAATACCAGACTGTTGAATCTCTGAGGCTGCCAAGAAATGCATCTCAGCATAGCACAAATAGAGCTGCTATTTTTTTTTTATTCCTTCCTTTAGTTTAACATTTATTCCTGCTATTGTTGTCCTTAGAAGGATAAATAGGGCTTCATCTTGCTAGCAAGTTGCTCTGAATACATTAGATGAAAGAATAAATAAGATGATGTACCGAAGGATATGAAGACTAAATACCTTGAGATAGTCAAGCAAAGGATGTGATAATGTGCTATTCATTATACAGGTGTACCAGTGCTCACTACAGGATAAAATTAGATTGACTCATCTGTAGGTCACATACCTTACCGGCTCAGAACTGGCAGAGATGTTCTTCTGTCTGGACTGGCAGTGCACTGAAACAGGAGCATGTCAGTCCCAGCCCTGCCCTCCACATAAAGCTTTCCGTGATCACACTGTATCGCACAGTATAAGGCATAAAGGATCCTGGTCATCACAGCTTTGGTACCACATCTGAAGACCTCTTTTTCCATTTCCACTTTTTAAATGCCCAAAGTTTCCCTTCCCCCCTCCTCTCCAAGAGGAAAATAGATGTGCAGTGTGCGAAAAGATAAGAAACACATGGTGTCTGATAGTAAGGTTGGTACATCACGCATCACCCTGGTTATTTGCTCTAGATCATCATCTGAGGGTATGTTCAATGACGATGAGTGACCCTCTGAAGTGGTGATACTGTGATAGGCAAAGCTGACTCACACCAGCCGTTTGCTGCTACAGTAACTCACGCTGTGTTTTCAGACAGCAGGACAGACGGAGCCCTCCTGCTCCCATTTTCCTCGGTACCCTCATCCCCACTTTGCCAGCTGACAGCCACCGTTCTTGGGACACTTCTGCCACACAACCTACCTGCAAAACAGCTCGCACTCCACAGAACACAGCCCTTAAGTACTTTTCTCTTTGCTGTCTGAAGCTGCCTTTACAGCCACCCACCCCTATTGTTATTTCCATTAAAAGGCTGGAAGCCTAGCCTTGCATAATCATGCAGTCTGGAAGATTTCTAAATGAATCCTGATGGTAAAGGGGGAAAAAAAAAGGTGCAGGTATAGACAAGAGTAGGTAGGAGTGTCCTTTATGCTTTGTGCAGGGAAACAAAGAGATGCAAGATGCAAAATTCCACAGAAACTCACTGGTGTTTGGTTAAGTCCCTCTGTCCCTCAGACAGGGATCAATAAGAGCCTGCCATGTCATTTTGGCTGCGTGGGTTATCTCTTGGGACAGCTCAGCTGGAAGGCCTCTTGACTGGGTACCCTCTAATAGATCTTCTGGCTAGTCCCTCTCCAGATCACAATTGCTTCCCCTTCTGCATTTTGAGATGGCTCAATATATAAACTTTAAAGGAAAAATCCAGTCAGGGCTTGTGATACTTTGTGGTATCGCACAAAAAGACGTCGGGTTTGGCACCGTTCAGCTTTTAGCAGCCCAAGGGCAGACTGGGGTGCCCCTTGGGGACTCAGACTTTGCCTTTCTGAGGCAGCCTGCAGCGCTGGTAGACGCTAGAACTGGTACACCAAGGGGTATCTGAGCCACTTGCAGGGTGGCAGCACACAGGCTCTTCCTCTGAACCGGGCTCACTGCAGGGCAGGAAACCCAACAGCAAAGACCAAGCACCAACAAAAAACTGGGTTTAACTTGCAAACACACTGTCTTCCTTTAGCCCATACCTGGGGCTAAACTACAGCAGGTATTCTATCGCCCAATGACCCTTCCCCAGTTGAGAAGGGGAATTGGGAAAAGGAGATCCACATGTCAAAGCAAAGACAGAGTTAATGAAACAATAAAACCAATAAAATGCACAAAGTTATACTCAGCCTAGAATGTCTGGCCATTGCAGTCCTCGGGAGCAGCAGAAGAAGGAAAGAAGAGGAGCAGGAGGACCCCAAGCAGGATCCCCAGTGAGAAAAACAGCCAATTAACCTTCCCCCCTTTATAATGACCATGGCATTATGGGATGGGCTACACCTGTAGCTAACCCAGGTCAGCCACCCTGGCTGGCTCAAAACTGCTAACAGGCTGCTTCACATGGCCGGGCTGGGATTCCGTCCCAAACCAGGTCACACGTGGGGTTTCCCTCAAGAGCAACCTTACAGCCTAGAGGAGCAGAAGCTTCCTCTTTCCCGCCAGTTTCTATGAGATCAGTTCTTACCCAGTGTCCGATCTCCCATTCTTGAGCCCTTTCCAGGTGTCACGTCCAGCCACTGCGCTGAATGTTGCTGCAGCTAATTATGGTCGCTGCAGCTAATTATGGGCTGACCGTGAAGCCCTGCCATCCCATCCCAGCAGGACCAGTTGGCCAGAGCACACCACGATCGTTTCTGCGAGGCAGCGCACAAAGCCGTGGCAGGCTATGCTCTCCATCTCAGGTACCTTCGCACAGCCAGGGCCATCTTTTCCTCTGTCCGTAAGCAGCAGCTATGGGTAACACACATCTTCTCTGCTTGTTTGTTGACTGCTGCCAGCAAAAAAGGCATCGCTGCTGCTATATGAGGATTCCATATGGCATGAAAACCCCTCCATGTCCTTAAACACAGAGGTGGAGGCAGAGCAGATTAGAGAGGCTTAGGAGAGCAGCGTTACGGCGTCATGGACACCAGTCCTGTCATACAGCGCCCAGTGGGACGCCTCTAGAGTAGGAGTGAAAGGAGATAAAGCAGAAAAGACATTTTAAGGGATGCTGCAGAATAAACGTTTTTTGCACGGCTTGGATTAGTCGCCCTGAACAGCCAGGAACCCAACGAGAAGATGGGAGAGGAGGCTGGAAGTGCACTGGGACTGGGCAAGAGGATGAGCCGAGATGGGAGCCGGCGCGGGGAGCCCCGGGGTGCGTGGATGGTGGGCGGGGATGGATGGGACTGACGTCCTGGTCCTCCCACAGCTGGGAGCAGCGCCGTGAAAAAACCAAAATTCAGCAATCCTGACAAGAAGGGCAAGTGGGAAAGGGGAGCTCCTATGGCAGGGAAGGAGGCAAAGGTGGGAAGCGATGAAAACCGCGAGGCAGTGATAGGCAGGCTGAAAGGGAGGAGGGCGAGTTGTGCTGAAGGCAATTTCCAAATTTTGCGGTCAGTCAGCAGAGGGATCACTTTTTCAGACACAGAGAAGGGCCAGTGCCACACTGGGAGGGATCCGGGCTCCTTATCCTCTCCCCGAGATAGCTGCCCCAGCACAGCAAGGCCATCAGTGCGAGAGCACAGCCCGTAGTCATTGTTTGTTCCCGTGTTCCCAAGCTCAGCAAAATACAGGGATAGGCAGCACAGCCAACACACTCCGTGACCCCCGCAGAAGCTTGCCACCTCCTAACTGCTCTAGCTACAGCACGCTTAGTACAACACTGCCGTTGTCTCCTGCCCTACGTTGGGTGCCAAAAAGGACTGTGGTGGGTTGACCCTGGCTGGATGCCAGGTGCCCACCAAGCTGCTCTGTCATTCCCCTCCTCAGCAGGAGGGTGTGAGGGGAGAAAATAAGATGGAAAGATGGAAAAGTAGCATCGTGGGTCAAGATAAAGGGAGTTTGATAAAGCACAAGCAAAGGCTGCACACAAAAGCAACGGAAAACGGGAGATTTGTTCTCTACTTCCCAGCAGCAGGCGATGTCCAGCCACTTCCCAGGAAAAAGGGCTTCAGCAGGCGCCACTCTTGCTCCAGAAGACAAACGTCACGATAATCAACGTCCCCAAGCTCCTCCCTTCTCTTAGCACTTACTGCTGAGCAGGCTGCTGATGTTATGGAACATCCCTTTGGGCAGTTTGGGTCAGCGTCCCAGCTGGGATCCCCCAAAATCTTGCCCACCCCCAGCCTGCTGGCCTGTGGGGGTGGGGGTGGGGAATGTTGGAGAGACACCTTGATGGTGCGAGCGCTGCTTGGCCGTGGCCAAACACCGGCGTGTTCTCAACACCTTTCTACTGACAGAGACTATGGGGCTGCCAGGGGGGAAAGTTAACTCCACCCCAGCCAGACCCAGTGCACGTCTGTTGTTCCTTTTCTCTTGGAAGAAATCAGAAAGATGCTTTTCAGATGCAGAAGTCCAGGCAGAAGGAGGGAAGTGCTTGAGAAGTAAGTTTTTTAGATGGTGAGAGTAGAGGATGGAGGGGAGTTGAATGAAATGGAAAAAAAATAATGAAAATTTTGCATCTTGAAAGATAATGAAACCAAAAAAGAAGAGGAAAAATCTGACCATCCCAGTTACTTCTTTACACCCAGGACCCAGCTCCATATGGACGTAACGTCTCTTGCTGTTTTGGGAGACGTGGTGAGGAGTACCACCAGACACTGATAAACCACCTTTCTTGCATCGCTAGGCTTTAGGCTCGTTCCTTTTTCTTTATTTCCTCCAACCCCTCTGAGTCTCAGCTCCTTCTCTCGCATTTGCATGTCTTTGTCTCTTCCAAATACTTGTAGATAGCTACCACACCTTCCCTCGCATTGCTGATGATGTAACTTTAACTAGGGACAGTAAAAATGGCAAAAAAACTGAGCAAACAAAAAGGCAAAGGAACGACAAGGGTGTTTTGCTGCCTTTAGCAGTACAGCACGGTGACTCCTGTACCTCTGAGTGGTATCACTGTTGTGTGTTGAAGTCATACACACTTTCCAGGCGTGCAATAAAATGAACACCCTAGCAAATAATTCAGATAAAGCTGCAGTGCCGTATGTCTTCTGAGCGTGTGTTAGCTTGTGAGCTTCAGAGCATCCTAAGACAGAGTAGGAAATGCAGAGCGAAGTTTCAGTCCCACAGCGAGGTGGGCACCATCCACCTTCAAAGGTCAGCAGCATCTGTCCCACTATCGGGATGGAGGAAGCTCTGCAGTGACAGCAAACACTCCTGGAGAAACAGAAAACCAGTCACTTGTTTGCGTTAAACTTGTTGGAGCTCGGTATCTTTGGAATGGGCCAAAAGACAGTCTGGCACTGCAAGTGCAGAGGCTCTTTTTCCTCAGCTTAAGACCCCTGTTGGTTGGAGAAATGGCCTCACAGCCCATTATTTGGTGGCCATTTACAAGGTCTCTGTCTCCAATGAGAGAGAGAGGATGTCGGAATGCTTCCTTTCTCATAATTAAAGCTTATGAGCTGGAGACTCATTTTTAAGATGCCCCTTTCTATTGTAATGCCGCTTTAGAGTTTATAACTGATAATATTAGATTTTAATCAACTCAGATTTGGTCATGGATGCTGCTTTCAGCTAGAGGAATCGAGTTAACTGCCTCTTGCCTTTTCCTATTTATATTTTAACTGCATTGTGGGAGAATAATGTAGCATCTTCATTCAGACAGAATTAGTCATTTGCTGTATGTAGAAATCTTCAGCATGTAGTAATCTCACCCATATTCAGCCAAGCAGGTAAGCACATACTGAAGTCTACAATTAAAATCCTTAATTAAATCCTTAAATTAAGCACATACTTAAATGCTTTGCTAAAGAGGGATATAATCTCCGACATGCTTAAGATAAAGTGTGTGTTTAAGTGCTTTATTGAACCAGTACTTTCCCTGTAACTTAAAGTGTATTTGCGAAGCGAAAGCTGCTATAGGTGTAATCCACAAAAACCCCAGCAATTTGACGGGGGGGAAGCCGGTGTGCATTTATCACCATAAACCACACGTCGCCTGTTCTGACAGCTCGTACCTGCAGTTTTATGAGGTGTAAAAAAACATTTGGATATGATGTTGGCAGGCCAGCGGAACGCGATTAGCTGTGCCGGGACCATGGCAGCGGGAGCGGCAGCGTTCACAGCTCGGCTGTGGGTTAGAGAAAAGACCTTCCCAGCTTGGATGCCTGCTGGGTTTTGCATGGCTTGCTGGGCTTCCATCTGAGATTTGGGGGAGGTTTGGTCTACGTGTTGACTTTGGGGCAGTGCGAGGGTGGGAGACGGAAAGAAGACCTCCTCGACTCCACCAAGCACCGGAGCTGGCACGCTGCCGTGGAAAGGCGGATTTATGGGGCAGGAGAAGAAACAGGCTTTGGAGATGGCTTCAGCGGTTGGGCTGGGTCCTGGGTCTGAGAAGGAAGGGTTGGGCTTTCTGGCAGGCTTTCTGAATGGGATGGGCTGGAGAACTGAACTGCTGAATCTGCAAAGGCTCACCGGGTGAAGGCGATGGTTGATTTTGGTATGAAATGGCTCTTGTTTCAGGGCAGGGATCCGTCAGCTGGCTGCTACTAAAGCTAAGTTAGGTTGGGTGTAAAGCTCAGCTTTAATAAGCTCAGGGTGGAGTAGCTTTTGGTGGTAACTGGGGCCAGGATGAGACCTGATGCCCTGAGGGCACCTGAACCTCCTCCTCCCCTCCAGAAAATCTGCCAGTAACCCCAGTGGCAGTAGCTTGGAGTTGCTCCGAGAGGAGTCCAAGGAGATCTGACATTTGGCCTGGGGGGACTGCCAGAGCCATGGTGGGACATCAGCCAGGGAGGTCTGGCCCTTCTCCTGGCACCACAGCGGCTAGGCAGCAGCTGAAAGCAGAAAAGGAAGCCAAAAGGAGGAAAAACCACTTTGGCTTTCAGAGAATAAGGTAAAAGGGGCTGGATCCCCCAAATCGCCTGACCCTGACAGTCTTCAGTCCACAGGAGGGTCTGCTACTCACCCAGCTTCAGGTTTGCAGCATCCAGTTGGCCAGGAGCAGCCCGGGCAAGCTTCGTCCTTGGCCAAAAAGGAGACAGACGCATCCTCAGGTCACAGTTGAGTCCTTTTCCCGCAGACTGGGCTTTGCTAGGCCTGGCCCACGGTCAAACACGCCAGCAAGGCTCTTTGAACATCCCTCATTCCTGCTAGAAACGGTAGTAAAAGAATATTACGAGTCGCAGTTACCAGGCCATGCTCTATTCCTGCTTCGGGTCCCGGCGTCATTTAGCGCCCACAGCGGATGGTGCCCGGTTGATGAGCAGCTATTTGGTATTTTGTTTTCACCTCATGGCCAATGTGTGACTTTGGGCTTCATTTACTGCCTGCTGTCTAAACCCAGCTCCAGAGACAAGGTTATTTGTTTCCTCACGTACTTTCCTACCGGAGATCATCACTCCAGTACCCAGGAGCAACACAAATATTTATGAATTTAGCATTGTGGAAGGGTGGGGGAAGGGTTATTTCCACGCTTCAAATTTGGAGCTTAACTGTCTTATTTGAAATAACCTCTCAATCCATGACTTGCAATGGCCGAGACTTGGTTTTTATTTCATTTGCAGCAAACATACGGTGCCATAGCACAGTAAACCATCATGAAATCAGACTGTACCATCATGACTGTACGTACCACCATGGCTGTAGCATATGGGCGTTAGCACCAGGGCACCCCAAACCCTCATGAGAAACGATCGCTCCAGCGAGCAGAGCTTGGACGTGTAACACATTTAACACAGAATAAACCTGTAAAATTTGAGTTTATTAATCCTAACCCAAATTCCCGCTTCGGATGGTGCAATGCCACCTGCGTGCAGCGTAAGGCATTGTCTGTGGTTTGGCTGTGACTTCATGGAGGTGAAGCAGGAGCCTCGCGCTGCACCCGTTCAGGCCCTGGCACCCGCGTCCTGCTGATGAGAGGGGGCTCTCACAGTGCTGTACCGGGCCTCCTAATTTGTTGGTCCCAGAAACACTGTCCTTTCTAAGTTTGAAATATATTTAAGAGAAGCACTTACAAATACCCAACACAAAGCGATTCCCGGGGTTTTTTTTTTTTTTGTATCGACTTTCTTGCCAGAAAAGAGAAAAATACATCCGCAACTTAAACTCATCACCTGACACCCTCTAGAGGCCTCCAGCCTGCAAACGCTGCAGCACACACGCTGGTTTGATGAGAATATTCCCACCCTGCGCTAAGTCCTTTCAGCTAATGAACCCAGGAGGGCCAGGAGCACGCGTGCCCTGGGCTGGTGGCCGGGCTGTGCCGCGGCCGGTGGCGCAGCGGGGGAAGGTTTCATTAGCGAGCCAGACACCAGCCCGTAGGCCCAGGCTTGGAGAAAAAAAAGTCTTGATGCCTCCAGATGTGATGTTGCCAACTCAGGGAATGGCTCAGCAGAAAGAACAAACGGTCCCGCAGCCCACCCAGCCTTTTCTCTTTTGGTTAGAAATCCAACCGAGGTGCCGGCCTGGCGGATGGACTGGAACGTTCGGCGGAGCTCGGGCTGCAGCGGCTCGCTCTGACGTTTGCGTGCCCGTCCCTCTGCGCAAGACCTTTTGGGCTGGATCTACACCATCCCTAAAGGCTGTGTAAAGCAGCCCTGGCACTTCTGAGCCTTTTTGAGTGGTTCACTGGGCAGTTAAACAAAGTTTAGGGGCTGTTGGGTTATTTTGCCTATTGCTGGTTCGCTCACACTCCAGCTTCTTAGGGTTTAGCGTATTGCAAATCTTCCCCCGGCGTGCTTTGCAGCGAGAGATGGATTATATTAAAGCAAAGACCAAGCAAGAAAATGTAGGGGGAAAGCTCAGCTTCCACATGTAATTCAATCCATGCCACTCCCCGGTGTGCGAAAATCCACGTGCAATGATCCGGTGCGCTGCCTGTGGTGCGGCTTCCCAGCATGGGGCGAAAGCGGTCTCAGCTTCACAGTTACTCGGTGCTCTTCATTGAGAGATGACTCAAATGGTCTCGACGGGCTTCAACGCATTTTGCACGTTTATGGAAAGATAATCCAGGAGCTCAGTCACCAGCCGGGGACACAGGAGGTGGAGGAGCAAATCTTCCTTCCATCAAGTTTACCAGTCAGTTCAAGGTAAGTCAAAGACGTCCTGAAATGTCCAAGGACTTTGGCAGGGCCACAGTAGAATTGACCTGCCTCCATCCCAACGCGTCATCATCAGAAAATTCATGCCTAATCCTGTGGGCACTATATTTCTAGACGGACATACCCGTGGCAATTCGGTGCGGAGCAGTTCAGGATTATCGCAGATCTCATTAGCGCTGAGGTGCCCAGATCAGGCGTTTCTCAAATTAATCCCTCTGAGGGCTCAGCCCATACTGAACTGCAGCTCACAGCATCAGGGTCCACCCCGAGCCTGGGAACAACCAACGTGTCCCCACTGGTGGCATCCCACCCTTTCTGCCACCTGGCAACAGGGAGACCCGAATGAGTCCCTCGTGGGCATGAGGGCTCGTCCGCCCTTCGCCAAGGCAGGTGCTCCAGCAGCTGGAAAACGGCACGGCTGCGGTTCCCAAAATGTGTGTAACCACATCTAAAGCACCCTTCTAGTCCCAAACCCACTCGAACAGCCCCCAAAGATTCTCTGACCCTTCTCAGCGCAATACATCAAACCAAACTGACCCCGGCCTTCAAAATAAAAGAGCCTCTAAGCTTTGGCAGTAAGAAAAGAAAAAAAAAAAAAAAAAAAAAAAACCAAGCACCAAATTCATCGGATAACTGATCAGCTTCTCCCATGCTCTGCTCAGGTAAAAACCACCATGATTCAACCCGGTTGAATGAAAACTGGATGTCTCCTCTCCTTGGAGGAGGTGCTGGGTGAGCAGCCGAAGGGGAGCTGCGCGGTCAAGCCGCCCGTCCTCGGCAGCGGGCTGCAGCGGGGTGACCCGAGGGGTCCCATCACCACAGGAACCCTTCCCGGTGGGAAACTCACGCCCAAGCCCACGGGGTTTACCTACAGCATCATTCAAGGGGGGGAGAGAGACAGACAGACCACGGGGCCATCAATCAAGTGAAGTGGCTCCATGCTGTTGTTCAGCCCGCTCCAGAAATCTGGGACGCCGTGTGTGAATTCCCACCTGGATTTGGATGAGCTTTGTGAGCGTCCCCTGCTGAAACACGCGGGGTTGCTGTGACTGGATGGCATCACTGCTCCTCTCCCTTCCCTGCCAACCAGCAGCCATGCACTGCTTCGCTGCCGGCTGTGGGAGAGGCAGAGAAAGCAAGGACAAGCGCTTTAATGCGTCCCGTTTCCCTCTCACAAGGAAGAGTCACTGGGCTGTACATGTAGATGGAGGATGCTCGTGAATTTTGAGTATGTGTTTCTAATATAAATGCGTTAGATAAACGCAAACCCACTTTAACAGGGCCCTTTCTGTGGCATTACTCAGGTATATGAAGGCTCCGCTGCTTAATTAAACGTGTTTTATTTGGGTAAAAGATGGAGACTTTATACAGTTAACAGCTGCCTTATTTTATAGGGTAGTTCTCACTGTATTTTACATTTTTTTAAAGTGGGGATTTTACCCTTTAAAGGAGCACTACCGTGATGAAACCTCTGCCTTTAAAACACTGCAAAGATAAGACCGTGCAAGTCAAGTGGAGGGTAATTTTAACCCCAATTCACCCTTCCCAGCTGGACTGTTTGACTTCATTCCAGTACTTTGCTTCGCCAAGGCGATGACATTTCAGTTGCGCTCCCCAGCTCTGGTTAGCTTTGGAACCACCTGAAGGCTGTAGCAGGGGCTGCTACGTTTATCCTGCTCAAACTTCAGAGGAATCTGCACGTCAAAAATAGCTCCCCAGGGATTTCTGAAGCAAATCATTAAAATATTTGTATTGGTGGGTTTTCCCACAAAAGTACAGCTGGAACTGAAATTACTCGAGTCCCTCTTTTCAACACCTTTTATACAAACAATGCCGGAACATGGGGGTTTATTGGAAATCAGGATTCATGCAATGCTCTCCTACAGAGCAGCACATGAGCTCCCTGAGCGGGGGCTTGTCTGGAAGACCAAAGTGAAGAATTTCCCCCCAGCTGCCGAGCAGAAGCTCTGGGCAGCTCACTGATGGCTGTAGATGGCCATCCTTGGCTTTGCTCAGCTCTGCAGTAAACCACCGACCCGGGAAGCCCCGGGATGGGAGCACTTCTCCGTGCATCCCCATGAGTCCCTTCCATCCAGCCACGCCTGGGATCACCAGCTCTACTCACCAAAGTGAAGCAGGCAGATGGCCAAACCAAAACCACGAGGGGTCACTGGACCAGCAGCGTTAACCTCTGCAAGCTGGTTTGGGCTTTGCCGAGAGGAAATGCCTCGGGTCGCTCCAAAAACTGCTGCTGGAGCTCAGCCATCAAGCATCGGTTTCTGTTTCGCTGGTTTGGATGCCGGGCAGTGAGATCTGCCCGTGGCTTGGCACGAGCGTGGAGCCCCCATCGGTACCAGCCTGAATTTTCGATCTGTCCATGGCGGGAGGCTCCAAGAGCTTTTGGGATCGCCTGGTTTGAATGGCTCAGGGGATCTGGTGCGAGCCTTCTTCAGGGACCTGCTTTTAAGTTTATCACATCAGTGGGCTGGGAAATACGCCGAACCTTTGGTTTACACCAGGTATTTATTCACCGAGTTCAGCGGAGTTAAGGCTTTGGAGGCAGGGTAACGGGAAACGAGCTGCAAAAGCCTGGTTTTCTTCAACGCAGCTGGATTTGAAACCAGTCACTAAGGCACGTTTCTTGTCGCTCTGCTCCTGGGCTGATCCCTGAGCATCCCTTTTCCAGCTGAATCACCCCTCCTTACGTACGTTCAACCCCCCGCCCCAGCCCGATGCCGCACCAAACCTCCGTCTGGCCCC
Organism: Leptosomus discolor; assembly: GCF_034619465.1. Lineage (NCBI taxonomy): Eukaryota > Metazoa > Chordata > Aves > Leptosomiformes > Leptosomidae > Leptosomus > Leptosomus discolor. Next base: position 46,847,074 of record NC_141399.1, on the reverse strand, counting down.
CGCGCCGGGGCAGCACCGCTCGCACAGCCACCGAATGCTCGATTGCCGTTACAAATTGGGAACGCGACCGGGCTGCTCCATCCCATTCCCAGCAAATTCTGCATCCATAGGGACGTTGAGGGCGGGATGCTGCAGCAAGCGAAAAAAAAGTCTTGATGCAAGCGGCCACCATCGATGACAGCAGCAGAGCAGCCCCTTGGAGGAACAGCTGAGGTTTTGTCAACCACAGCCTTAACCATCGATGGGGGTTAAGCGAGACGCCCCCCAGGCACTGCCCGCACCATGCAGGAGCGATTGTGGCCGGAGAAGCCGCTGAGCCCAGTGCTTTGGTGTTGATCTTTGTAGTGGGAAGGGTGCTGGTGGCTGTGCCAACTCGTAGCCCATGAGCCAGCTGTGAGAGAGCCCAGGACCCGCCCCCCCCCCCCGCCAGGTCCCCCATCTCATGGGGACCTGGGAGGGTCAGAAACTGAAAGAGCAACTTTTGTCCTTCGGCAATGGGTGTCCTCCCTGGGCAGGGGAGGTCACACCAGCACATCTCCCCACCCCAAATTTTGGTACCACACCAAACACGCACAGGCAGGCGGCCGGGCCAGTCGCAGGGTCGGGTCAGCGTCTCACTGCAGAAAGCACGAGATTGCAACAGGGACTCAAAAGCACGTGTTTTGGTTGTTTTTTTTAAGCAACATAACCCCGATTTTGGAGACAACCTGCAATAATAGCTCAGAGAAACATCAGCCTTCCCGCCCGCCCCTCGCCCCCCCCCCCCCCCCCCCCGCCCGCTCGCAGGGCTCCTGCTGGCACCAGGGGAAGCGTTCGTGGTGGCTCGCCATCCTTTGCCTCGCGCTGCTGCAGCGTCACTGCGGGCACACCGGTTTCACAGAGTCACAGACTGGTTTGGGCTGGAAGGGACCTTTCAAGGCCATCCAGTCCAACCCCCCTGCAGGGAGCAGGGACATCTTCAGCTACATCAGGTTGCTCAGAGCCCCCTCCAACCTGACCTCGAGCGTCCCTGGGGATGGGGCTTCTCTGGGCAGCCTGTGCGAGTGTTTCACCACGCTCAGTGTAAAAAATGTCTTTCTTATATCTAGTCTGAATCGGCCCTCTTTTAGCATAAAAGCATTACTTTGTCCTATTGCAACAGGCCCTCCCAAAACATTTGTCCCCAAGACTTGCGCTAAGGAGCCAGAACTATTTTCAGTCCGCGGGTTGTGGGACCGATCCCCCATAGGAGGGCAGACTGGATGGGTTTGGTGGCCATGGGCTTGCCCCAGCCCCTCTACGCCTCTTACTTACTTACCTCTTGTTCACTGAAAGCAGAACCTTCCAGCACCAGCTCAGGTTTGGCCCTTCTTAAAGCCGAGCTGCCCACAGTCTTCCCCAGCCAGGAGCCCCGCTCCAGTGCTTGCCCCGCTCGCTGCTCCGGGCTCCCAGCATTGGGATCCGCACAACCGGTGGGAAGCACTGAAAACCTGTGTCCCGTTGTGCCCATCTGGCGCAATTTTCGGGAGGCAGCGCTCGTCTGCAACCAGTCTGGGAACTTGGGCAGCTTGTGGAGGTACCAGGTTGGCTTTTGGGGGATCGTTTCCCACCCCGTTGCCGAGGGATTGGGTTGCTGAACGCGGTGCCCACGTCCTGCTTTCTGCTGACAGGGCTTGGAAAGACCTCAGACTGAATGAATGCCCCCCACCTCGTCCCGATCAACATTAAGTGCTAACGAAAGGAATGGTAATTTTTTTAAATTTTCTTAAAGCATTTTTCCCCTAGAAAATGAAGACAGCAGCGCTCAGAACTGCGGGGCACTTCACTGCACCCACCTGCGCCTTCCCAGGAAAAGGCCAGTCTGGGGATGTGCTGGAGCACCGCTGGGGGGACGGGGACCCCGCTCTCCCCACTGGTGGGACGGGGACCCCGCTCTGCCCAGCCCCATCTCGGGAGGCGAACTGGGAACAACTTCTGCGTCCGTTTGCTGAAGTTTCCGTTTCTCAACTAAAAATGGCCACACTTCTTTAAAGCAGAAGCGATCCGAGCTCTTTCTTCCCCCACTTCTTCCCATCCGCAGCTGCGGCTCCGTCTCTAATGCGCCTGATGGTAACGAGCACTGGCCCAATTAAGCCGGCGGGCTGGGATCAGGAGCCAGACCGATCCTCATCTCTAGCAGCGATGTGTTTAAAGAAACAATTCCTAATATTCAATAAATGGCAGTTTTAATTTCTTCTTCATATATGATCTTAAAATGAGATTTTTAATTTTTTTATTTATTCCATAAACAATATAACAAAACTCAGCAAGTTAACAATATGACGTTTTCACCATACAGAGTCAGTCACAAATATTTAAAACCTTTGCAACAAGAACAACAAAACCCAAAATATTACAAGAATAATTTACAAGAGGATCTATAAAACAGCAAAGCGCTCACAAATTTTCCAGTTTCCTTTACACAATATCACTACACTCTTTCACAACATTTCTTTTTATTACAAAATTCCCAACAAAAGTTTAATTTTTTTCTTTGTATTTTGGTTTTTAAAACCAGAAACTTTTAAGTATACATCCTTTTATTAACACCCGAAGGTGCAAAAAAAGGGAAACCTCACACATACAAACACTTCACAGCACTTTTCTAAGAAAAATATACACTTACAAAATATTTTACAAATTGGCACACTTAAAAATATACAAGATTTTGTAGGCGTCTTAGAGTGATCCTTAAGAATTATACTTCAATTGACTCTACAGAATATTTATAAAGCTTATTCTAAAAGAAAAAAGGCAAATCATTTCCAAACATGTTAAAATTGCAGTGTAAAATGTGGAACAGAAATGGATATGTTACATTCATAAAAAGGGCCATTTCATAGTTCTTAAATGCTCAAGGGGGGGATAAAAGTTTTCTTTAGCACCATAAAACAGGAGCAACTTCCTAACGAGGTGCCTCTAGTTCTATGGAAGGGAACTCAAGGAGCAGTACATTCACATCTCTGGAGGCAGCAGTCGGAACGCCCCGGCCGGTGCCGCGGGCAGCGGAACAGAGCAGCTCCTTGGATTTCTACCCTGCTTCCCACTGGGAGTAAGAGACAAAAGGAGTTTAACTGGTACCTTGCTTTTGTGTGTGTGTGTGTGTGTGTGTGTGTGTGGTTTAGTCTGTGTTTTAAGTCTTCCCTTTGTGCTTTTGAAATGGACGTTTGTCTATCTAGCGAAGGGCAGTGGTGAATACCAATTTTATTTCGCGTTTCCTTTTGCACCAAGTGTTCAAAGGCTCAGTAAACGTGTCTGGCAACCCAAGCATCCTGCGAGACGGAGGGCATCCTCCTGCTTTAGATCCCAATTCCCTTAGATGGCTGTTACTCCACTGTCATTAGTGTCACTTGTTTACCTGAGAAACAGATTTGAAAAGCCTTGCTTCTACCACAGACATTGTACTTCGTTTATTTTCTTTTTTTTTCCTTTTTTTTCCTTTTTTTTTTTTTTTTTTTTTTTTTTTTGCATTATTTCACACGCTGAAGAGATAAAGAGGCACATTCTCAAATAGATGTCAGCGGCTTGAACCATGCAACTTCCACTGGACCCCCTGGGAGCTGCATAGGCAAAGTCCAACACACCGAGTTGAGAAAGTAAGACCAAGGGCCTGATCCTGCACCGACTGAAGTCCACGCACCTGATCCTCTCCTCACTTACACTGACTTCAAGGGAGTTTTTTCTCGTGACTTAACGGCAGCGGCAGGCTGCCATCCAGGAAAGCGCTTTGGGAGCAGGAGCCCCTGGGAGCGAGCTCCCACCTAAGCACTTTGCTAGATTGGGACCTTGGGGAAAGACTATGGTCCAGCAGGTCAAGGATGAAAAGGTTTAAAAACATCTTTATTTTGGTTCGTGGCTCACGTGAGCCGTGATGCCGAGAAAAATAAGAGCAATCCTGACTTTTGAAGAAAGCAAGCCACGCAGCAGTGGTTTCGCCAAGCAACCACCAGCCCTGGCCTCGGCAGGACAGTGCAGCGCCAGCAAGGGGCAGCCCTGCGTGCTGCTGCTGACCTCCTCCTCCCGAAACGCCCGGCTAAATCTGCAAGTCCTTATTCTCAAGCCGTTTTTTTAAAAACAAAAAACACAAACTACCCTCTTATGCTTCAAAAAAAAAAAAAAAAAGAAAAAGCAAGACGTAAACTTGGTAAGATTTTTTTTTTTAGAAAACCTGATTACTCAAATCCCCATCACTGATATTTTTCTATTTACAAAACCTCTCTACGCAAGTACCTCCAGCGAAACGACGGCCGTTGGGCTGGGCTGGCGGCTGCGAGGTCGCTGCAGGGTTTCTCGCTGCAGGACACCCTCCGCACGGCGCCGGCGCTGCAGGGAAACGGACGCTTTCCCCGTGCGGTGGGAGACCAAGCGGCGATGCCGCCTTCCCCTGCTCGCAGGCAGCTCCTGCCTCCAGCTGGGAGGTGGAAAAACGGGGCTCACGCTGAGCCGCCCCGGGTTGGTCTCCTCTTGGATGGATTTTATGACCTTCCCTTGCAAGCGGCCGGTTTCTGCTGCCAAATTTCGCTGCCGACTGTAAGTTGCCCAAACCGCGGTGTGCCAGCACAGCGCGGCTTGGGAGAGCAGCATCACCGACACCGGTCCCCTCAGAGGGCACCCGGTGGGACGCCTCTAGAGTAGGAGCGAAAGGAGATAAAGTAGAAAAGACGTTTTAAGGGATGCTGCAGAATAAACGTTTTTTGCACGGCTTGGATTAGTCGCCCTGAACAGCCAGGAACCCAACGAGAAGATGGGAGAGGAGGCTGGAAGTGCACTGGGACTGGGCAAGAGGATGAGCCGAGATGGGAGCCGGCGCGGGGAGCCCCGGGGTGCGCGGATGGTGGGCGGGGATGGATGGGACTGACGTCCTGGTCCTCCCACAGCTGGGAGCAGCGCCGTGAAAAAACCAAAATTCAGCAATCCTGACAAGAAGGGCAAGTGGGAAAGGGGAGCTCCTATGGCAGGGAAGGAGGCAAAGGTTGGAAGCGATGAAAACCGCGAGGTGGAGATGAGCTTTAGGAAAGCAAACTTCCAGCTCTTCAAGGAGTGAGTCCATAGGGCCCCCCCCGGAAAACTGCCCTCAGGGATAAGGGAGCAGAACAGAGCCGGCAGATCTTTGAGGACGCCTTCCCTACAGAGCAAGAGCTCTCGATCCCCAGGTGTAAGAAAACAGGAAAGCAAGGCAAGAGACCGGCACGGCTGAGTCGAGACCTGCTGGGCAAACCGAAGGGCAAGAAGGAAGGGGGCAGGCAGTGGAAGCAGGGACGGGTATCCTGGGAAGAGTACGGGGATGCTGCCTGCTCGTGTAGGGATGGGGTCAGGAAAGCCATGGTGTGGCTGGAGCTAAGCTGGGCGAGGGACACCAAGAAGGGCTTCTCTAGGTATGTTGGCCAGACGAGGAAGGTTAAAGAAAGCGTACCCGCTGCCGATGAGCAAGGCTGGTGAGCTGGTAGCAATGGGCGAGGAGAAGGCTGAGGTTCTCAACGGTTTTTGCCTCAGTCTTCACTGGCAACCTCTCTTCCCACCTCTCGAAGTGGATGGACCACAAGACAGGGACTGGGGAAGGAAAGTCCCTCCCACTGTAAGAGAAGATCAGGTTTGTGACCACCTGAGGAACCTGAACATACGTAAGTCTACGGGACCTGAGAAGATGCATCCCAGAGTCCTGAGGGAACTGGCTGACATAGTTGCCAAGCCACTCTCCATGATATCTGAAAAGTCACGGCAGTCAGGTGAAGTCCTCGGAGACTGGAAAAAGGGAAACATTGCACCCATTTCTAAGAAGGGTAGAAAGAAGGACCCTGGGAACTACCACCGACCTGTCAGCACCACCTCTGTGCCTGGGAAGATCATGTAACAGATCCTCCTAGAAGCTCTGCTAAGGCCCATGGAGGACCGGGAGGTGATTCAAGACAGCCAGCATGGCTTCACCAAGGGCAAGTCCTGCCTGACCAACCTAGTGGCCGGCCTTCTACGATGAAGTGACTACATCAGTGAAGAAGGGAAGAGCCACGGGTGTTGTCTATCTGGACTTCAGTAAGGCCTTTGACACAGCCCCCACAACATCCTTCTGTCTGAATTGCAGAGAGATGGATTTGATGGGTGCTCTGTTCAGTGGTTGAGGAACTGGTTGGATGGTCACAACCAGAGCGTAGTAGTGAACGGCTCGATGTCCAGATGGAGATCAGCGATGAGTGGTGTCCCTCAGGGGTCCATGCTGGGACCAGTGCTGTTTACTATCTTCATCAATGACATAGCGGGATCAAGTGCACCCTCAGCAATTTTGCAGATGTCACCAAGCTGGGTGGTGCGGTTGACACGCTGGAGGGATGGGATGGCATCCAGAGGGACCCGGACAAGCTGGAGAAGTGGGCCTGTGTGAACCTCACGAGGTTCAACAAGGCCAAGGGCAAGGTCCTGCGCTTGGGTTTGGGCAAGCCCCAGTACCAATACAGGCTGGGGGATGAAGGGATTGAGAGCAGCCCTGTGGAGAAGGCCTTAAGCAAAAAATTTTTTACGATGAGGGTGATGAAACACTGGCACAGGCTGCCCAGAGAGGTGGTAGATGCCCCATCCCTGGAAAGATTCAAGGTCAGGTTGGATGGAGCTCTTGGGCAACCTGATGCAGTTGAAGATGCCCCTGCTCCTTGCAGTGGGGCTGGACTAGATGGCCTTGAAAGGTCCCTTCCAGCCCAAACCAGTCTATGATTCTGCGAAGACCAAAAGAGAAGAGGACAAATGGGTGGCTCAAGGCAATTTCCAAATTTTGGGGTCAATCAGGAGAGAGATCACTTTTCCAGACACAGAGAAGGGCCAGCGCGACACCGTGAGGGATCTGGGCTCTTCAACATCTCCCTCGTCAGAGATTTTTGGGGAGGACATGGGATGGTCACCAAAGACAGCAGCGAAATCGGAGTGACAGAAGGACTGAAGGAGAGAGCAACAAGGCAGCTGGTATTTGTGATTAATACTTTCCTGAAACACCTAGCTGGGTATTCATGGATTTCCAACCTATAATAAAATAGTCGATACGTTTTATGCCTTATCTTCATGCCCTATTGCACATTTCTCGAATGCAATAAATATTGCTATCTGGTTCAGTACAAGGTATTTTATTACGAGTCCCATATTCTTAATATTAAGCCTAACGAGCACAGTGCGGGCCAGTAGAAACGTGCTTTCAGATGATGGTTCTGGGTCAAAAAGAAGGGCAGTGCTGCATCCCAGCCCTGGACCTGACCTGTCTCCGTAGGAGCAGTGGCCTGAACATCCGACGGAAGGGAGCCGGCGGCCCCCGTCCTGCAGCACGCGGGAGGAGCCCTGAAAAAACGGGATATGCCAACGGCAGTGGCCGGAGCTCGTAGTATCTGATGACCCTACGAATAGAAAAGACAGCTGCTGGGGGAGCAGGGGAGAGCGTGGTGGCTGCAGGCAAGCCAAACGCCCAGGGATGGAGCCCTAGCACAGCTCTCGTCTCCAAAATAAATCCTGAGCATCTTCTGGGTCTCCCTTCTGGAGCCAGAGCCGGGGTGGGATGCTGCACCCCGCTCCCACCCACGGGGTACCCAGGGATCGCTCCCATCCGGAGCAACTCGCTCTGGGCAACGCCAGCGTTTCATTTTTTCATGGAATAAATGAACTTACAGGATGGTTTTCAGAATGACTGGGGTTTGTTTTTTTTTTTTCAGAATTCCTTCTTTCATCAGTTAAATAAAACGCCAACGCGATCACTGCGCTGTTCTCTGCGGGGTTGCAGGGCTGAGCCTAAGCTACACCTCGAGATCCGCCAATGCTGAAAACATTTTGATTCTAAATCAACGCTCTGCAACACCACTTCAATTTTAAGTGTTCAGTCTGCTTGTTTTGCTAAATCAACTTAAACCAATTCTGCCGGTTTGCCTTGCCCGTGGGCTGACAAAAACCCTACTTGGAAGGAAACCCGAGTCTAGTCCTGTCCTCTGCGAAACACCGCCTCTGTGCTCACAACCGTGTCGAGAACGTGACCTGTCCGACTGCTATTAAGGCTCCTCTTCCTCATCGTTTCCTATTGCATAAACGTGTCCAAGCCTCGCACCCCTCTGCTCCCAATAGCTCCCAGTTAGCAGGGCTCTTGCATATCAAGGTTTCATCAGAAATCAGCAGCAAAACGCACAGGCTCTCAGTTGCACAAGGAAAATAGATATTTGTTGGGTTTGTTATTCTCGTGGAGGGCGACGGTGTGGTGAGTAGGGTTACAAATAAGGCCTTTTGAGAATACATTTAGCATTCAGTACTTCACGCTGTCTTAATAAAGTCCAGTCATGTATGATCCGGCCCTGATCGGTGAGATCACAAATAGCTCCGCTTTTGTGGTTTGTTTTTTTCCTTATGAACTGAATCAAAGAAAAGGTTCAGAGTTGTGTTTATAACTAATGACTTTGCTTCTGAAAGCTCAAACTATATTGGCATCGCAAGGTTAGACATTTAGGAAACACCAAAGCTATGACAGGAGAGCGCTTCTGACAGGCTCTGCATCGAAAATGTTGAAGAAACTACTCAAAGGAAAAGGAAATAGCAATAAACGTATGAAACGTGTTAGTTCCGGTTTTATAACTGTTTTAGAATTTATCCCAGGTTCTTATAAAATATATAAAACTGAGATACAAAGAATTAGCAATGTAACTTTGCATTTCAAATGATCTTCAGCTACAGGTTTTGCTTTAAGAAAACAGACACTTGAAAAGCAGCTGTTCTGTAGTCTCTAGGTGCAGACACTTGAGTTCCTGGCAAACTTACCGTCAGTGGTTTTCTGAACTCCTCCACCATTTCAACTCTCTCCTATAACGAAACTCAACATTTCACCATTAAGTTTTTCTGCTCATGGTTTCAAAGAGAGGACATTACCATTTCCCAGCATCGGTTTCAAAGTTCCTTTTTTTCTTTTTTTTTTTTTTCTTTTTTTCCCCTTTTTTCTCCTTTTTTTTTTTTCTTTTTCTTTTCCTTTTTTTTTTTTTTTTTTTAAATATCTTTTCCCTTTATGAGCTTTAAACCACAGGGTGAATCCATGAAATGAGGTAAGTAAATTTGGCACACTTTTAGTCATGTCCATAAAACTTTTGGTAAGTTGTATAAGTGAACAATATCATTTTCATCGTGAGTTACAGGTGCTTTCAAAGGGGGGTGGTTAGTACTTAACAACTGGAATGTTTCTAGTAAAACCAAAAGGCATAGCTGCAGAAAACACTCACAACCCAATGTTGATAGAGAAGTAAAAATATATACAATACAGTCACTTGTTCATAGTTTGGCACAATTTTTTGTTGTTGTGGGTAATAGTGCATAAACTACTGTACAACAGTATGACTTTTAAAACAGTCTTTCACAGAGAATACCAGATTCGGTTTGCTTTCAAAGAATAAAATTCCCACAATTTCAAACTCTTCATTTCAGCACTTACATTTCAACATACCACAAGGCAGATTTCGAAAAGGAACCAACGGGAAAAAAAACCAAACCAACCCCAACGGAACTGAAAAAAAAAAAACAGAAAAAAATAACAAAAGAGAGAGAAAGCAACATCGACCGTTCTTTCTAGAAAAGGGAGTCTCTTCTTCAAATACAGGAAAACCCAAAAATGTTGTTTCTGCTTTAAGAAGAATGGAGTCTGATTCCCTGCAGGAAAAAAATCAAACATTTGATGCCATCTTAGTTATGCTCGTCTGGAGTCACCACGACGGAGCGTACGCGCTAAAGGCGGGCGGGTGCAGAAGATGCAGCTTTAGATGATGCAGGTTAGGAGATAAACAGCAGAGGGGGCCAGAAAGCACTCAAAATTGCCACGTGAAGCTCAATTAGGAACGACTTCTCGTTTGCAAAGTAAAGAGCCTTTAAAGTTTCGAGATCTTGGCTTTTGGATGCAATAACCTCTTTTTTTTTTTTTTTTTGTGGTTTATTTTTTACAAAACGTTCCAAAAAAAAAAAAAAAAAAAAAGTCTTTCCTCGTCAAAACCATTAAAAACAGCGTGTAATCATGTTTTGTTTTGTATTTTTTTCCCCCCAATAAATAAGTAATTAAAAACTGAAGAAGCCAAACAGCAGAAAAAGAGTAGCCTTGTTAGTTTTTTTAACCCCAGCCAAGCCAGAAAATCGGTCATTCTTTTAGGTAGCTTGCAAGTAATAAGTATTTTCATGCATTTAAAAAAAAAAAAAAAAACCCAAAAAAACCCAAACCCAAAAAAACCAACCCCAAAACCAACCAAAACTGTAAAAGGGGAACGTCTCTTTTTTTTTTTTTTTTTCTTTTTTTTTTTTTTTCATGCAACTTTTGCTTTCAGGAAGGAAAAACTGAGGAACAGCGGGCTTAGCAGGTGGGAGGGAGGTTAAGGGGCATTCCAGCCAGTTTGGTGCAGCATTACCTCAGTTTCTCAAAAGCAGCTGTCACGGGGGGGTCCTTGTGGGGCTGTTCGCGGTCCGTTCGCTTTATTTTACAGTTCTCATCCCTCAGCGATTTCGAACTGGATTTATGACGGTAGAGTTTTTTATGGGTAGGTCCGTTATTGCCTAAAGTGCTCAGGTTACTATAGTTTTTATCAAAAAAGGGAGCGTGAAGGTCCGTGGTGTACCCGGTTGAGCAGTTGGGGCGACCGGGGTCGCAGGTTGCGGCTTTGCCATTTTTGCTTGAGCCCTTGTTGTTCGACTTGTGGTTCTTCGCCGCCCCCGGCGAGCTGCCGTTTGCCTTCTTCTTCGACTCTTGGGACGTCCCTGCCAAAATTTTAAGAGTTTTCAGTTTCAGGCTGTTGGACTCCGGTGACCGGAATATGTCTGGAACGCTGTTGTGGCTCACGGGCCCCCACAAGGGCTCAATGGAGGCCATCATAAACCTCTGGACATCCGCCATTCCCGACGCGATGTTGGACAAGATGTTGGAAGGTTCCTCAAACTCCCTCTGATCGTCGTCCAGGAGGCTGGTGGCGTTGCCCAGGCTGGTTTCCGACCAGCCCGTGCCCCCTTCTTTGCCCAGCGCCCACTCTCCGGAGAGCCCGTTGTGCTTGCCCAGTTTCACCCCGGCCGGGCTGCAATGCTGGGCGCTCTCGGTGAGGCCCTTGGTGGCGGTGGCCACGTTGTTCAGCTGGTTGACCACCCTGCCACCAACGGCCGGAGCCTTCTCGCCGTTGACTCCCGCCGCGTTTTTCCCTTTCCTGGTGGATTTGGGCGCCTGCCGGGAGTTCTTCCCTGGCGGCTTATCGGTTCCTTTGTTGGTTTTGGGTGATTTTTTCCGGGTGGCTTTCTGGGAAGAGCTTTGGTTTGTACCCACATTCTTGCTGGATGAACTTTTCCTCTTCGATTTTGACACTTTGCTATTGGTGCTAATTTGACCAGATGGCTCATTAAACGTTGACAAGCATGGACTCTTTTCGAGAAGGCTGACAGAATCTTCATCATTGAACATATGGAACTGGAACTGGTGATTATTTAAAGCAAACCCATTATCCGCCTGATCCTCGGTCTGCAGGACCCCACAGTTCCACTTGACCTTCTCGGAGCTGTTGAGGGTGGCCTGGGGGCTCTCCTGAAAGCCCTTCAGGGTCCCCAGAGGCTTGGCGTCGGAGCCAGCTATCTGCGGGGACAGGTTGGGAGTATCCGGAGGGGACATCTCCGAAAGCGACGACTGGCGGAACTTATCAGGCGTGAAGTTGGAAATGTCTAAAAGGTCCGTGGACTCCTTCAGAGGGGTGATTTCATCTATGCTCTGCTGGATCACTAGCTTGGGACTGCAGTGGGCCAAGAAATCATCGTTAATATCATCCTCGCCGTCCTTTTCACAAGACTTTAAACTTAAAGAACTGTAATTGCTAGAACTAACTGACAATGAACCCACTGAATCAAAACTAATGAGCCTGCCATCATCTGTACTTAGTGTACCTCGTTGGAAATGAAAGCGCCCCTCTCCATTATTAAAATGACATGACTGATAAGAATCATCAGACTGCACTTGTTGGCTATCCGGCATGTAATTTTTTTGGTATAGCAATTTGCTGCTATTCAGATTGACTTGAGCGTATCCAGAGGCGGGGAGGCCGTCTGCGCCCGCGGCACCGCCGCCGCCAAACTCGCTCGGCAGCCCCGCTGCCTCCCGCATGTCGCCGGGGAAGTCCTGGTGGTTGCTGCCGGCGGCCTTGCTGGCCGGCCACATGCTACCGAAGCTGCTCTGCTCCATCTCCAAGTGGCCGGGCGACTGCTGCAGCTCCGACTCGGAGGGCGGGGAGAGCACGCAGCTCTGCGCCGGCTGCAGCGCCGGGAAGGGCTTTTCGGCCGGGACGATGCTGGGGAGCGGGTGCTGCTGCTGCTGCTGCTGCTGCTGCTGCTGCTCGGAGGGGTGCTGGGCGAAGTATGAGATACCGGTGTTGCTCGACAAATCAGAAGCATCTAACAACGTCTGCAGATACCCTCCGGGGATCAGGGGTACATTGGTGGTGATATTAGCAGATGGCAGAGGCTTGTCTGAAGAGGAGGTGGATGGTAGGAAAGGAGAATTTTTAGCAACCTTATCCTCGTGGCACTCCGGGAGCTGGGAGCTGTCTGAAGCACAAGGAACGTTTTCGTCCTTCAGACGCGCTGCAGAGTCCTGGTTTTCCAGCGCCGGGGAGCCCTCCGCCGTACTGGTAGCAGCTTTGATCTTCTTGCACTTCAACCTGGCTTCACTTTTGAATTTGATTCTGCGGAGCACTTTCCTCTCCGTCCCCTTGTGCTCCCGTTCCTGCGATTTGCATTTCACAGCGGCGATGCCCGTGATGTCATGCACGTGTAATCCATTGGCACAGCTGGGGGTGGCGATGGCTAACGCCGGCAGCCCTTTCAGGCCCGCGTCCTCTTTACTGCTGCAAGGCTGCTTGTGATCAGAGGAGCAAGAGCCCAGCTTGTTCACTGATTGCTCGATGGCTTTAATTCTTTGAATCCGGTGCCTGTTTGCTAGCTTGCATTTTCGCTTCCGTGGGTGAGGGAGGAACGAAGCATCTGAGCCGTTAAGATAGAAATTCTGCTTGTGGTAGAGAGACGATCTGAGCAAATCCAGCCGGCTCTGCTGCCTCTCTTGCCAGAAGCCCTTCAGTGGGGCCAGCTTCTTGTATTTGCTGAGCAGCTCCTCGTTTAGGGTAACAGTTGTCTCGTTGGCATCCACTTTGCCGAGCTTCACCAGCATATGCTTCTCCCCTTTGAACCTGTTAATGATGATGTACTTGATGATAACGGGGGGCTCCTTGCGAGAGACTTTTCGCCGTTTCTTGGGGCACCACTCGTCGTCGTCCTCTTCCTTGGGCCCGTCCGGGAGCCACTCCTTCTTGTCCAGGATCTTCTCGTTCTCAATGGAGTCCACGTCGTACAGGTAGTCGTCGCTGTATCGCACTTTCCTCTTCGCCCGCAAGCCGTAGTTCTGCTGAATGAAGGAGCTGGAGTGGTCCCGGGACAGGTACCGGCTGCAGTCCTTGATATCCCGCAGCACGTCGTAGGAGGACTCTGTGCACGTGCTGTCATCACTGAACTCCCCAGAGTCCTCCGTGGAATTCACCGAGTCCAAGAAGTGGCTCCTCTTGGAGCCCACGTACTGCACCATCTCCGTGCTGTTGCAAGATTTATTTAAGGCAGCTTTCTCCTCCTCCTCGCCGTCCTCTTCCTCGCCGTCCTCCTCCTCCTCCCCCCAGATGATGCCTTCCTCAGATTTGAATTGAGAAGGGTCGGTGGCACCGCTGGGCCCCCTTTTGAGGGTGCTCCTGCTGTCCCTTTTGGTGCAGTTGCTGAACACGCTGGGGAAGAAGTTGAACTGGGCGTCCTCTTGTAAGGTGGTCGTCTTCTCCCGCACGTTGTCCTGGAAAGATTCGTATCTAATCTTTAGGGAGCAGACATCGCTTCCCAAGGTGGAATCGTCGTCATCGAACATGTAATTATCCACGTCTTCCTCAGAAAACAGATTTACAGAAAGCTCATTTTTGGAGCAGAGGTCAAGCAGCTCAATTTTACTTTCACTAATGAAAGATTCAAAATAGCCCCATTCCTGGTTGGGATTTGTTAGTAAAGGTTCCTCACCATTGCACTTGTCTAATAGTAATCCCTCGTAATAATTTTTCTGAGTGGGGTCCTCTGAATCACTGTCAGATTTTTCTGCATCTCTTTTGTCCGCTGCCCTCGATTTATGCATAGGGAAGCTTAAAAGCTGGTCTGAAAGCAGTTGATCCCCGTATCTCATGGTTTCTCCTGTGCTCATGCAGTGAATCCCTATATCAGAAACCGAACAGGTGTCATAATCCCTATTTATATCCCCCACTTTCAAGCTTATTCCCGGCTCTGCATCAATGCCGTCCTTTGATTCAATAAAGCAGCCCAGACAGGTCCGGCTCGGCTGCATCAAGCAGTCGCCCGTCAACGCCGACATGCCTCCGGGCTCCATCATGGTGAAGGGAGCCTTCTCGCAGTCGCCCGGCAGCGACCAGGAGCTCATGCCCTTTGTCACGCAGGACGTGAGGGAGATGGCGTGGGCGGAGGAGTCATCCGAGGCGTGCTCGGGCACATCCGTGAGCCTCAGGGGTGACGGGGGGCTCAGCAAGCAGGGCTTCTTCGACGTCAGGGGAGGCAGCGCCCGGGGGCACGCGTGGCTTTCCTTCGGAGCTGCCGTCAGGGCTGAGAACGGGACCGCGGCCTCGGCGGCGGTGCAAGGCCTCTCATCGCCGTCCAGGGCGTGCGATTCTGGCGGAGGGCGGGGGAAGGAAAAGGGAGGGAGAGAAGAAAGAAAAAGAGAGAGGGTTTACAACCCTTGCCGTTCCGCTGGGGCTTGCCACCCTGCTCCCCTTCTCCCGCGGGTTAGGTGGTGGCTTTTCCCAACCGCTCCTTCGGGAAGCGGGGTGTTTTTTTTTTGGGGAAGGCCCTTCCCGCGAGAGCATGATCCTTCCCTGGGATCTCATTAACGTGGTGATGGGCAAGGAAGGGAGAGGTGAACACTCTCCCCCCTGCAGCCAGCCGGAAGAGGTACACCAGTACGTTTAAAAAAACCCCAAACCATCCGTTCTTTCCTCCTCATATACATACCGTTACCTGGATACTGCCTTTCAAATCTGACAAGGTTATTAAAAAACAAAACAAGCTTAATAAAAATGTTCCCATTAACACTGAAAAAACTAATGGAAAAATAAGATTCTTAAAGAAACAAAGCACCCCCCCTGCGGTGTCCGCAGCTTAAACATACCTGAACTGTGTTACTGCTCGACAGTCAGAAAGTTAGGGCTATTTTTAAAAAGCCAGTAGTCTTTTTGTCACTGTCCATGCCAAGGGAAAATAGAAGCAGATATTAAAGCAATTCCTGTTAGAATTATTGTGGGTTTTGCCATTCTTCCCTAATCTCTAAAAATGCCTTTTTAATCATGTAAGGGTTTTTTTTTTTTTACCCCAAGTATTTTTTGTTTTTACCTCGTTGCGCTCTTTTACGGCAGAACAAAGTTACGAACGTACTTTTATCTGACTTCTAGCTCAACGGACGACATGACCCTTGGAATTTAAATACGACGTCTTTTCATCCACGAACACGCTCTGATATCTCTGTATTAAAAAAACACATCCCGACGCGTGCGTTCACACCAGCCCGAGACCTCTGCTGACTCAGAGCTGAGCCCGCTGCTTTTGTAGTGGTTCACATCTTACCTTCTCGGTGGCTCCACCGAAGGCTGCGGGGACGACAGCAGAAGCAGTGCAAGCTTTCCTGGGAAAGCTTAACAAGCAACTGGAGCACCAGGCTGTCACAAGAAATGGGGCACCCGAAGGCACCTGGCACCTACACGGTTGCTGCGACCCTCCACACGTGCTTTTATTCCAAACTGATAGACAAGCAAGTCTCCTCCTGCACCTATGCCAAGCGACACCAGCTGGTACAGGAAGGCTCATGCAGGCACCCGTACCACCGGCACGATGAAACACCCACCGTGCCGAGCGGAGCAGGGCTCCCACCGGCAGGCGGGCAATATAAGAAGGGGTGGGATGCCATCGAGGGCTGCCTGCCTCTGCCAAGCGTAAAACTTCGAGGAGGCCAAAATCCCCCTAATTTGATCCCAAAAGCTCCCGGCAGTTTTGTGCTACAGGGGCTTTAGGGAGGGAGCCATCGGTGAAGTCTTAAGCCAGTACAAGCAAGCTCCAGTCCGAGCCCTGCAGCGCTCTAAGGATTTTAAGCAACTTTCCAAACACGATACAAATCAAACCAATGCCCTGCCTGTAATTATCTTCAACGTGCATGGCTTGGAAAAGACCAGACTGACTTGCTTGAAATCTGTGCTGCTTCCCTTCCCTCAAAAAGGGTTAAAAAAAAAATTTTAAAAAGCTGATTTTTGAGTCCCTCCCACCAGTTTTTAGATCAGAAATGCAGAGGTGGTTATCTTTTTCCTTAAGCCCCAAAACAAATTAACCAGTGCAGTTCCACTTCAGAAGTAAAATAAAATAAAAATCAGCTTGGAGCTGACAGGAGGCATGGAAAATTTGAGGATAAAAGAAGAATGGGGAGGTAGGAAGCTGAAATTCAATCTCAAATACTGCATTCAATACGCAGAGCTGCTATTATATAAAATAAACTGTCTCTGGGTGTTTCTTTAGGTTTATATTTGTGTAAGCGAACTTAACTCCTGTGAAATACAAATGCCAAAACTAGATTTTCAAGGGCTTGTATCATCCTAAAATCAGGCGCACGTTCAATTGATGCTCTAAAGTAAACACTGCTCCAAAAGACTACAGTTAAAAAAGAAAATGCTGGAGAAGCAAAAAAACCTTTCCCAGTTTAACTCAACAGCCATCCATGGGCAGCCTGAATGGAAAAACACCGAACCATCCTGCTGTCGCTCACCTCCGAAGGGAGGCCAGTCCCTAACTGGGCACTGCAGCAGCCCAAGGGCTGCTCTGGATTCACTGCTGCAGCACCCGTGTGTAGGGTGAGGGGAGGCAAAAACCCTCAGCCCCATCCCCGGTGCCATCGACGGGGAGGTGGCGGCACCACAGCGGCTTGCCGGCTCACCGCTTTGGATTCAGCAGCAACTCCTACACAACGATGTTTAATTAAAGCGCTTTTTAAGCCCTGTTTAATTGAATTTCATGGAAGAGCTATCAGGTTCTAGAAATCACCCATCTTTACTGAGCAGGTAAGCACTGACTGCTAGATTAGACAAGGGGACCGTGCCTAGAGAACCTCCTTGCAGCCCCAGTGGCTGCCACCAGCTGCGGCGTGACCAGTGTAGACATGAAGGAGGTGGGCTGACAGATACCTCCAAAGTGACATCGTTGGGCCAAGCGCAAGCATACCCTTCACCTGCCACCAGCACAGGTTGCGGGGTCCTCATGGGCACCCGCGTGTCTGGAGTGGCCCCAGCTTTTCGGTAATGAACCACGTTTGCCTCTACGCACCTTGTTTGGAGATGACAGAAGGATTTGAACGTACAAGATGCCCGAGGACCAAGTCCTCGATATCCCATAGGGTCAAATTGATGTATAAATAAATCTCTCTCTCTCAAGATTTGTAGGCCAATACAAAATGGAAACAGCCATCAAATCAAACATAAAACCACGGTGAAGAATGAAAATGTGAAGCTCTGCCTCAACGCTGGACTGCCGCCGCATTTGCTGTGGCGACTAAGTCCAAACGACTTGAGAAAATGCTCAGAGGCGTCATTTCAATCGGGTTTTCAGGCAGCAGAGCGCTGTTACTCCTAATTAGTTACTGCTTGTGAAAGCAAATATGGCAACAATTAAATAGATACAGACAAAGTTAGGAATTTTGGGCAGGCTGCTGGAAGGGGCTGACCCCTCCCCACCGATGTCAATGGAAGCTCGAATGACTTAGTGGCTCCCAGAAGCATGACCGTGGCCAGGGGATCCGGCCTACGGGCCAGGGAATTCCATGTGCTGGCTGATGGGCCACACAGAAACGGCAATAACGAGCTCACAAGTCCGACCTTCCCTTTCCACGAGCGCTAATCCGGGTTTGTTTCTTCCACCCAAGCTCTAATTTTTCCCCAGTTTGCAGGGACTAAGTATCCTTCAAATTTTGCTGTGATTCGCTAGTGGGTTCATGAGTAATTGCAAAGAGAGGGGAAGGTTCCAAACAGACAGAGGGGCTACGTGGTCTTGCATGACCTTTTCCCCTAAGAAACCAAACTAAAATCCATAATCCAAACTGCATGTGCACAGAAACGTTTCCAACCATGCAGATACATGGGCAAAAGCAGTACTTATTCAGACCAAGAAAGGTGTAGATTCATGGCTGAAGTGGCATCTGTGCAGAAAACACCCGTTTACCCTACTGCTCCACATTGCAGAGATACCTGCAAACCGCTAAAATTAAACACATGAAAGGAATTAGGAAAACAAGTTGGCTTCCAAGTTGCCGCTGCTCCCTCATGTACTGTAATTAAGTTCCTTACCATTTTCTTTCACCCCATTAATCAGGATAGTTTCTTGGTCTTCTGAGGCACAATCCTGCTCTTGTTGGTCATCCATCAATTTAACCTCTTTCTGTTCACTCCATGCCCCACTGCATCTGGCCAACCTGCACAGTGCCAGAAACATAACCACAGTCAGTACAATTCCCAGAATCAGCGCAAAGAACCATGAATAAAAAATAACGACAATAAAAAAACCCCCGCACAACCTCACATGCTTAAGAGGGAAAATACTATTTATTTAGGCTATCGTCTTTTCACTTTTCCACTCCAAAAGCCAAGTCCGACGTATTTCGGCTAAAAGGTGAAAATGCTGTCTAGCACCGTTTCCTTCCCCAAAGTCCTTCTTCAGAAGGTGGAGCGGTGCTCTGCACCTCCACAGCACCCTTTGCATCGCCCAAAACTATCTTGCAAAAGCAGGTAAGCGCGATTATCTCCAGATGGGCGGGGGGAGACCTAACAGGGAGAGAACTCGCCCCAGCTCCGGCAATGGCAGCCGTGTGCTGGAGTTGGAAGAGAAATATCCCAAGCACTGACTGCTCGCCCTAGCTACCAGCTACTGCTCTGGTCTTCCAAGCACTGGCAGATACGAAAACCTTCCCAAAAAAAAGCAGTTTTGGAGGAAAAAAATATTTCTAGTCACATCCTTCACTCAGAACACTTCATCCTGAGAGCTCCTTCCTTGGAAGCCTTGTTCCCCTGACACCTACCACCACCCCACTGGGTGAAGCTTCATCTCGGTTGTACGATCACCAGTCGAGGCTGACTGGATTTGCTGGTACTTCTCCAAAGCAACAAAACCGAGACCAGAATCAAGCCCAGATTTTCTCCCTCCCTCCACCGAAGATCCCCCCACGTTAAGACCATCACCTGCCTAAGGAGACGGAGACTGTGCAACGGAGAGGTGCGGTGGAGTCCCCGGGCACGGGTGGCTCAGGATAACCCCCATCAGTGCTCCCGACAGCCACAATTTCACCTCTTATGACTGTAAATTCAAGTCAGAATCTATTTTTTTCCTTCTGGCGACCTGAACTCAACTTTTTCTCTCTGACTAGACTGAAGCATTGTTTTAGGTGTTTTATTTGTTTGGTGATTTGGTTGGGGTTTGTTTGGTTTTTTTTGTTTTTTTTTTTAAATCAACATTTGTCAATGTCTGATCTTCCCACAGTATTCACTGCCCTGGGTTCAGCAGCCGAACTTCATTCATATTCAGATTTGCAGTGGAGTCCTCTTAATTAACGTGGAATCTTTACAACCGCCTTAGTAAGTGAAACCTTCACTGAACTTAAAGATGTTGTGCCACCGACAGTAAGATAAGAATAACAAGCATCAGTAACTCAATTCCTTTGCATATTTAGAGGAATATTTAACTAACCCTCAGAGTTTTACTTTGATGCAAATCCGTATTTCAAAGCTCTCAAAACGCGAGTCGGTTTGCGGCAGTAAGACCCTTCTCTCCTGCCAGCACCCGCACCCTCCCCACCACCCCGGGCTCCCACGGCGGCTGAGAAAAGCTCCAGCCGAAGCATTGCTGACGTGTGGTAACGGGAGCGACTCGAAACGCCAAGGCACAGATCAGGCAGCGTTGGGAGTTATTTCCATGCAACTTGAAGAAGATTAACTTCGGAGTGTGAAAGCTGCTCTGCATTTTCCTCTAACAGTCTGCAACTTCATGCCTCCTCGATAATATCTCCTGCCTATTACACGTATCCTAATTAATATAAATATTAATAAATTAAGGTTTTACAATATCGGGGAATGAAAATATTAATAAAATATCTTAAGCCTCAGAAAAACCAGAGGCTTCTCAGGAGACCCAAGAACCACGGGCCAGAGTGACTTCTGGGGAGGGGGCTGTTGGCTGCCTGCCTAAGGAAGCTCTGGGAGAAGGAGAAGCTGGCTTGAGTAAGGAGCTGCAATAGATTGTGACCTGGTAGATGTGTTTTGCACAGCCTCGTGGTTTGCCAGGTGGGAGAAAAACGTGCAAAGATCTTCCACTTCGATTAGCTGCCGGCAGGTAGGGTTGGAGGAGGGCGCGTTTGGCATGAACACGGACGGATCTGAACCTGTTGCTCGCTTCGACGCACTCGGTGTGGACGATGGGACCATCGCCTTCAACGTACAGAAGGTTCCCAGCAACGTTTCTGTATACTCTGATCTCCAGCGTCTTTCTGAAGTGCAGAGGTGATGCTCTGATAGAGGCTTATCTGTGTGCCGTCACCTGCAGCTGAAGAGGAAAAGGAGAGAGGCTCCGCCAGCGTGCCTCGCTTGTGCCTACCTGCACCTGAGGGGCTTCAGCATTCAGAGACCGCATCCACAATTGACTCTCTTAATTTCTCGAATTATTTCCAACCTTGTTGACGCTGCTGGCCTCCCCGGCACCTCGCGCGAACGCGTGTGCGGCGGCTTCTGCGCTGCGCGAAACGGACCCGCTTTTGTTCGGTTTGAACCTGCTGTCCTCCAAGGGACAGGCCACGGCTTCTCACTGAAACACAGCCTCAGTCCTAGACAGGACTTGGAGTACGACCACCATTTAAATCCTTCATAATATTTATATTCACAGGAGGGTCACGGCCACTTTCAAGTTATCCAAGCACATAAGACGAATCAGGATCCTACTGAACATCTGACCGTTCAATGTTTAACCCACAGGAGCCAGCCTGAGGGGTAAGAGCTGATCCAGTGTTGCTGCAGAAAGCTTCATCCTGCAAGCCAAGTCTTTGGTTTATTTGTAGGCTAAGCTGAGACCCGCAGTTTTAAGCACAGAAGCACAATTGTCATCTCTTCGTGGCTTTGCTGACCTGATTTTTGCTTGGGTGTACCGGTTCATAGCAATTCGGTGTAAAATGCCACAGGTGGCCTGTTTTCAACCGGTAACATAACCACAGCCATATTAAACTAATGGCTTGCAATGAATAAAACATATGACAAAAGCAGAAACAATGATTTTCCAATAATGTAAATTTGTCACTTCCAGCACACAAAACATCTCCAGAGAGAAAATAACAACGCAGACATAAAACACGGGCGAGCTCACCAAGATCCCAAGCATTTTAAAGAAGGCATCATCCTATTACCGCTGGGATTTCCACCGGAGGAGGAAGGAGCAGGGTCTTCTGTGTGGGTTGCATGCCTCTCTGCCGGCTTGCTTCTCGCTCTTTCAGCCCGTGGGGTCGGTGGTTTGACTGCAGGTTGCAAACGTGAGGGAGGCTTCTGCCTTTACTTCCTTCTGACAGATACTCAAGGGCCAACCTTCAAGGAGAGAGCAGGGCTCACTTGGGCAACCAACTGAGAAGGCAAGCAAAGGGCAAGCAGGCAGCCAAGCAAACGGACGCAAAAAAAAAAAGAGTTTACAGGTGGGGAAACCTGTGGGACTTTTCATCTCCTATTATTATTTTTTGGGATGTGTGTGCATAAAGGGGAGGGAAGCGCAGATGGGGCATCTCCAGTGGATGTGATCCAAAGGCTGGAGAAGACAATGAAGACGAGGGAATAGAAGAACGAAGGGGATGTGCCCGCGGATGACTATTTGCCTCGACGGCAGTAACTCGGAGAGCACTGCTGAGCTCTAGAAGCGAGCTGGAAAGAACTGAGAAGAGTTGAGACGGGGGATCTTCACGTACGGTCGTAGCAAGAGGAAGTGTGAACGAGACAGACAATCTGAAGTTTGCAGAGACCTACTGAACAAGAGGACTTTTTGGGAGCCGAGTGACCATGAAAGGTCAGATCCCAAAAGGGACAGGGAGAAACACCAGTGAATGCGAAAGAAAAGCTGACAAAGGGCCTCGACACAATGAGAACAAGAAGAAACCAAAGACCGGGAATAACAAAGAGGAGGAGAACAGCTGGGTCCCTGGGAAGAAAAACTAAACCGAGAGAGGTCTGGGGTATAAAGGCGATGGGCAGAGAATACGCCAGGTAGCAGGAGAGCACAAAACACAGAGCCATCTGCAGACAGGAGAATAAAAGGGAGAGAATACGGATTTCAGACAGCGTCAGGCCATTGAAGAGATACGCGACTGGGGTCACGCTATTATGAAGAGCTGACAGGAGGAAAATCAGCCACCAGCTTGAAGTTTATGAACTTGACTGGAGCTGGAGCGGATGGAGGAAGAGGACAGCGGGCGGAAGACGATGGTCAAAGCTGTGGAGTCAGATGGAGTCCAAGTCTCTGGAGGAGGAGGGCAGGAGCACAGCTTGGCAGGCTGTGCTTCAAGGACGGTCATAGGCGGTTCAGTCGCAGGGAAGAATTCAGAAGAACTTTTCTTGATTGCACCACATACTTTAGGGCACTGGTCTGCTAAGATCACAGCTGGCACGACCGAGAGAGATACCGGCTAAGAAAGGAGATCAAAGGGAAGAAGTTGCAGAAAGCAACCAGTGGAGCCAAAAAAATAATCCAGCTAGTTTGAAGCATGAGACGGACAAATTAACGGACAGAAGGATGGGATGCAGCGCCCGTGATAGCAATACGCAGGACTCTGTGACCTGGAGAAACCCCTTCCAGCCCTACGACTGATGTCAAGCGAAGGACTGTAAGTGCCTCAAAAAAAAACCCTCCTCAGCATCACAGCTGAGAAAATTCTCCATTCCTCACGGTTCCTGTCAATTTTCTCACTGCTTGCGCTAATGGGGCTGTACAAAAGCTGTTAGCGACTCGATCGCGCGCACAAGCCTGGAAGAATTCAAATGCGGCACCCAGAACGGACCCTCCACTGTAAACCTGCCGCTGCCTTGTGAGCGGGTGTCCTCAGCCCAGATGGCCAGGCACTTCTTTGTTCTGTTTTAAAAACGCACACGATACTCGACAAGTTTTACGAGCACTGGTGTTGCCAGAGTGGAGGCAGACGTGGTCAGAGAACAAAAGCCAATGTCCCAGCTGAGGCCCCACTAGCTCGCTCTGCTCCCAGCAATACAGCAATATCCTCGTAGAACGTCCCTTCTTCAGTTCTTTGGAGTAAAACCAGATTATTTCTTTCTCTATAAATTCAACAGGGTCTGCAAAGCAACAGCAACACCAGCAATGCTCCCTATAGGAAATGAAATCGAGGGGTGCTGGTTACTCACCTAGAACAGAGGAGGAAATGCCTCAATTACAAAGCTAAAACATCTGGACATGTTCCCACATTCATCTCCAGTCACATAAACGACGGGCCTTATATTCACTTAAAACTGGCACTTTTTTGTACAGCTTGGATGTAAGCACATTCCTATTAACGTTAATTTTACAAAGGCGAACGGGGAACCACCACCGGTTTGTACAACCGTGAGGAAAAAATGCAACTGCTTGGTGCCAGCCTTCTACAAAGAAAGCTACCGATTGCTTTGCTCCTTTCTCCGCCAGAAAATGTCCGTTTCCCCGCAGTATTGCACGCGGCTGTCCTGCAGGGATGTGCCAAAGCGTACAGGTAGGGCTCCATCACCTTGCTGCCGTCAGAGGTGCCAGGGGAGAGGACATGCCCTTCAGCCTGCCCAGCTGGAGAGCCCCGGTTCCCCAGATGCTGGCCCAAGCAGAAATCGTGCCAAGGGACCTGGCTGGAGAGATTTTCTCCCCCCCGCCCCGAGAAGACGCTCCGCAGGCTCTGCCTTGGGAAGCAGCAATGATTTGGCTCATGGCATTTTCCAGCAGAAGCAGTGATGGTCGCAGTGATGCCCTGGAAGCGCTCACAGGGGAGAAAGGCAGCCAGCTAGCCATGACTGCCACATAATCCAGTGCTTGGCCGCTTTTATATATCTCCACAGCTAGTTGAACATCTCCTCCTTCATATTTCCTGGGCACCAGCATTATACTGTTGAAGCTTTAATACACTCCTCCCAAGCAGAGGAGAAAGAAAAAAAAAAAATCTAGCAGGTAAAAATAAACAGCCCACTAGACCGACTGAAAGCCCACCTACACATATGGGAATTCTATTAGCTGGACTAGATTACGGGTTAGCGATAGCTGTTTCAGAATTAAAGTTGCAAGAGTGTTTCGGCTTAAAGCTGAATAAACAAAAGGTCACTAGCACGCAGACAAAACGCACCGTGCCAGTTCGTATTTACACAGCTTTTACATAGCGAGTGCTTTTATTTGTTGTAGATCATGAGGGTAAGATGGAGAGGGAGTATGTAAAGTGAAGGAAAATCTTTTTATGGAGAAGTGGGGGAAGAAAGCGAAGAAGAAGATGTGACTTTTTTTTCCTGCAGAGTTGTGAATAAGCACAGGTGTTCTATATATGCAGTTGTATCTCAAAAAAAAAAAAGAGCTTTAGAGAAATTAATTACATGTCAGAGCCTCTGACAGGTCTTTTAAGAATTATGATACTTTTGAATGAAAACATTATATACTTAAAAAGAAATACCATGTAAATGTCTCTGAGATATTTACAACCAGTGGAGTAATAGTAGAAAAGAATTCAGGTCTATCCGTGGTACGAATGGATGCTGAACATGCCGTGCTCTTCCTAACAACGACGTCTCCTGCCCTTGTAGGACTTCATTAACTCTCCTGCAGAAGCACAAAACAGAGTTCAGGGGCATCCGCCAGGAATCAGCTGTAAACAGCAACGACGCTCGCCCCAAGAGCCAGAACTGTGTCTCCCGCCCCTCGGGGCTGCAGCCCCGAGCGCGCAGCTCCGCTCTAAAGCAAGGCCATCACACTGCACGCCTCCTCCTGCGCTGAAGTGGGCAGCAAGACCTCTGCAGAGGAAAACAGAAAACATCCAAGTGGTTTTCTGTTCTTCTTTTTTTTTTTTTTCCCCCCCCTTCCTTTTTTTCCTTTTAGCTCTGACAAAACCTGGGCAGGACAGGGATAGAGAGCTTTCCAAGGAGAAAGTGCGGTGGGCAGCGATCCCACCACGTGCCAGGCTCACCGTTCCCTAACCTGAAGGATGCTATTTTCCTACCAGATTCTGAAATTCCCAAATCCCTTTTATTCCAGGGATGCCACTTGATCCTTGGGTTTTCAGTATAATTTCATAACTGGTGGGTGAAGTGATAAGAATTTTCACTTGCCAGCAGATGGGGATGTATTTGACTACTAAGTCACTAGAAGTACCTCTTCAAGTAAACGCACTTTTCTAAGAATTTACATTTTTAACTAGGCCAAGGGTCTCTGAATTTGGCCCAGCACCATGACAAGAAAAAAAACAAACCAAAGAGTACAAGAGGTTTCCAGAACCAAGAGGGTTGGAAAGGTGAAGTTTGCAAGGAGAGGTACGGTGCAAAACCATCCTCCCACTCTGCCCATCATGAAGTGCTTCTCCAGTCCACAAAAGGGATGTTGGACTTAAGGGTTCTGGTGTCAAAGTCATTTTCCCAGGAAAATCTCAAGAGGAAATAGTATCTTCCAGCACTTCCCTGGGCTTTTCCTATCAACAATGGTGAGCTTGTAGGAGAAAAGGCCAGGTGAAGGAGAAACAGAAAACAAAGAAGGCCTTTGTGAGTCAATCCCAGCAATGAGGCATCTGAAACCCTTCAAGAAGGTAAGGTTTGATCGAGTCAACCGTAGCTGAGAATAGGTTCGGCAACCTAGGTATAAATACAGATAAAAGCCTCCAATTAGGATTAAATCTGGGGGAAAAAAATGAAATGGATAAAAAAAAAAGAGTTTGCAGAGAAAATGGAGAACACAAAACCCATGAAAAGAAGAAACAATTTAAGAACTAGTGTGTTCCCAGAAGGTGTAAAGGATGGATGGCTTGTTAATATTCATAGCAAGCCTCCACTTTTTCCTCAGCTGAAAGCAGATGCAACAATTACCGCAGAGCCTGAGCCCCCACTCCAGCAGACCCCAAGATATGATATTAAGAGCAGACTATTTTAGAGCCGACTCTGAAATAAATGACAGTTTCTGACCTTACTCTGGGAGGACATAAGGTGCAAGTGTTTCAAGACCTGTCACAAACAACTTTAAGGAAAAAGGAAGGAAGTGAACAAAATTATAGCCTTCCTGACAAAGCACACGTAAAATACAGAAGGAGCTTTCTCTGTAAATGTATTCTTACACATCAAGAACAGCAGTGTATCATAAAGGGAAAAAGGCGGCAATTAAAATCCTTGAGAAGCTGAAATGCATGAGGGAATCTCTGAAAGACGTTGTTTTTCAGCATAATACTGTACCGTATTAGGGAAAGGATAGCTGCTAAACCCAGAAGGCGAGGGTACCAAAATGCAAAGAAAGAGAGCGAGGAATCATTGCACTACGGGTGTGCAAGGGACGGGTGTGAGACGGGGCAGTAACTGGGGACAGGGGGAACCTTGTGGGGAAAAAAATGTCCAAGGAGTAATACAGAGAACAGACAGACCGAGAAAATGGGAGGAAAAAGGACGGTCCGAGTCCAAAAGCAAAGGACACCGGCCTGGGATGAGCACAGCTCAATGCCACGTCCCCAGGGACGGCAGTCGAGAACCTGTTAGAAAGTTGTTGACTCAGGTAAGGCAGCAACAAATATCCCTGTTCACCAGACGTGGGATGAATTTACACCTTGGGGCCGTGGAACCGTTCCCCTGGGAATAACGAGGGTGAGGAAATGCAGGAGCCCAGGTGGACTCATGAGGGCGTCAATGGCTACACCTTATTTTAGGGTCAAGAAGCACAAAGAGGATTCCTGGCTACCAAGAGCAAGGGAGGACTATTAAGAAGAGTCGCTGGGTTTCTTTTTGGTCATTCTCTCGCATTTTTATAAACAGGGAAGGAAATTAAGCAATCATTAATGTCACCAGCTGCGTAGTTTTGAAAAGCACCAGCAAGCTGAGAGGTAGACTTTCATCTCCTGAAAATGAAAAAGAATACAAACTTTGGTCTAGCCGTGATGGTCTAAAGCAAAAACATTTCTACTATTTTTAAAAAAGATGAAGAGAACTTATCCAAAGACAGACGGTTTTTACAATGGATGACAGATCGGCCTAGTATTAAGCCATTGGTACAAGCCTATTAGAAAAATCAGTGACAAAAGCTGTCACAGGTACAGCTGCCACCTTGCTCCCCAGCCCAGGCTTGTAATTTCATGAGCTAAATATATCCTTTCTGTCTTAGCAGGCAGGCTGCTGGATGAGGACTTCTGGTCCACCCTGACCAAAGGTCACCTCAGAAGAAAATTAACAGCAGCAGCTATCCAGTCAGGGTTAGCTCCTTCTTTTTACAGCTTATTAGGACTACTAACGTATTTAGAGAAGCAGAAGTTATCTTTGTCCGGGATGGGACGAGGGGAAGGCAAGAGAGAATTTTAGGGATTTCCTAAACTTAGCTCCTGATACATCAAGACTGTAAAGAATGGAGGAAAACAGGGTCTTCGTTGGAAGAGCAAGACCTGAATATACCTGAAAGAGGAAGAACCCCGATCTCACTTCTCCACGGCACATGCACACGTTTTAGGACTTGATACGCTCTGTGTAGCTCCATCAGGGCCCCATTATTTTCTAGCAGACCTGACCTCCGTAGACAGGAATTCAAATATAACCAATATAACCAAATCTAACCAACAGGAGCAGCACACATCTACCCTTTGCTGCCTTTCCACACAAGATATAGACAAAGATATAGACAACTTTTCAGGAGTATCTAAGAGCCAATCGACAAATTGTTATGGGAGACTGGCAAGGCCATGGAGAGAGTAAGTAGCTCATCATTAACAAACCACAAGAACACAAACCACCACCACCAGTATGTCAAAAAGCAAAACAAGAGCCAAACCAGAGCAGCCCAGGATTGAGGCCCTTCCAACCCTGGGGTTCAAAAACTGGCAGAGTGGTCCCCAAACATCACCCAATACTGGAAATGAGAGGAAAATTGAGTGTTATGCGAATTAATCAAGCAAATAAACTTACTGTCTGAAACAAACACTGAGCAAGCCAAAGGGAAGCTAAAAAAGGTCGTTGATCCTGTTCATAAGAGATACTAAGGAAAACAGCTGTTTCACTTGGGAGAGAAAACAGACACTTTTGGACAACTTTAAAAGGGATCTCCTCTCTCAACTGTTTATTTTAGCTTGTGTGAGAGCTAAAACCCTGCCTCAGCCAGAACCAGGAGAGAAAGTCCTTAAACGACCCCCCAAGGGAGCAGGAAGCAGCTACTGCCACTGATAAGCAAGCAGATCCACGTCGGTTTACAGCTGAATTTTAAGGGCTCTGAAATGTTTTAATGGCTCTGATTAATTAGATTACGCATGGAGGAGATACTCCCTCCCACTGGAAGGGACCGAAGACAGCTGCAGTAAGCACACAGGTGACAGATTGTACCACCTTTCTGTCCTGTACGCTCACTTCGTCAGCGGAGGTCAATGCCGAGCGTTGGCCATCATGCTGGCCGACGGCCACGTGGTCTTAGAATTGGGTGTGTGACTCCAGATCACTCAGGATTCACTGTAGGCGGGCAAACTGCTGATAAAATTAAGAGGGCACTTAATGCACTACATGCTAGTTACAAAAATAATGTTTCAAGGCACCACAGGAAAGTCTCGGGCCAAACTCAACGGGAAAAGAGCAACTGAAGCGTTTTTCTTTAGAGAAGAGGTGAGAATTTACAGGTTTGCTTTGTCAAGAAGAGCTGGCATTGCCGTTCTAGCATGTGGGGTTGCCTTGATGGGGTTAATACTAGCAAGTGGGGTCCCCACTGCTGCCACTGCCCCATGCTCTGCCTGCCGACCCGCCGGCCATTATGGGTAGATGAAGAAAAGATGCCCAAAGACAGCCCACAACGTTGCTTTTTGCCTTTCCTCCTTAAAAGCAAGTGTATTCCAAACATGTAGTTTTCACTCAATCTCTGGATATAAAGTTAAGATAAATCAGAAATGTTAAGGGCCCACATTTCTGAGAAAACTAGGCAGGAATGATTAAAAACCCCAACTCTCATAAATCTGCAAAGGCTGAAAATTCAGAGCGATACCGGGGTATTAACCTTACAAAAACACGAGGACCTCTCCAAAGCTAATTACATGTCAGTCTAGTCTAAAATAACAAAAGCCATTAAAGAATAGTTTGGGATGGAGATTTCTTGATGGGCAGAATTGCTTCATTTTAATGAACTTATTACCCAAATTCTCTCTCTGCTGCAGTATTTACAGATAGGTCTTCAAGACAGTATCTTAAAAGCCTAGCAAACTCTTCCTACGAACCTAATCAAGAAATATGAGAGACCAAGGTCAAGTGTATTAATATTACCGAAGCTTACTAAGAAAGGGGATGTTTCACAATCCCTTGCACACTGGATATTATCAAGTAACTCACTGAAGAATGGTGTGTAAAATTTTGTTTAAAGATACAGACTAACACGGAGACAGAACAGCACGAGGAAACGGGATTTCACAGAGGCATGCTGAAGAAAAGACTCATTCCTAAACTTTATGATGACCTCTTTTTTTGGCTTCTTAAGGTTCCCTATTAGAAATATTCTCCTCTTGTCCCTGTTAGTCACAAGGTTTAAAAAAAAGAAGAAAGAAAAGAGGAACTTTTTCCTGGACAAATTTGTAATATATTAAAGTCTGGACTAAGGAGGGCAATTAAGCTGGCTGGTGCTGGAGAAGGATATGAAAGCTCATCAGGATATTTGCAGTAACCCTAGTGGGGTAAACATTTCTCTTTTCTAATATCTTAAAATTAGAAATTTTATAGGAAAAAAGAAATCTTAGCAAAGCTCGTTTGTCTCTTATTAGCAATTAGCCAACATGGACTCGAGATAAAAAGTGTTAATTTCTAAAGTATACATAATTTTCATAAAAGCACAGATAGGAAGACCAAACAATTGAGTGCTTGGCTTAGGCACAGGAAGACATTAAGCTACAGCAACGGGAGGAAGGGCTCATTCCTCCCATCTTTTCGCTGCATCGGCGATAAAACGCTAAAATATGGGCCATCATCGCCTCTGAGAAGCTAAGGAAAGCAGATTGCTAGAAAAGAGACAAAGGTGAGAGGACCCCCCCCCTCCGCCCGAAAAGGGGTGACATTCCTCACGGATGTGGAAGGCAAAAATCTCTTAGCCATTAAATCCAAGTTCCTAGCCAGATCCTTTGAATATTCATGAACAACTTGAAGTTTTAAAAGGATTTTTCCTTTTTATATACATACAAATGACTATATTGATAGCAGATGGGCTCTGCCATATGATTTCCTTTTTCAACTTTCAACTTCATGCAATTCCTGCATATTCCTTGTGCTTTTAGCTCCAGAATACAAAGCTGGGGTTACTCCTGTTCATTTGCTTTTGCTTTCAAAACCTTTAATTACACAACTGGGTAGCAGCTCTTAAACACATCATCATCATCATCATCATCATCATTTTTTCCCAGAGACTACCTTGGTGCATTGGCTCTGCCAGGCAAGGCAAATCTAAAAGTGACTTATGCTTATAGAAACTATACAGTACCTACCGACTTATGCATATTTTCATAATAGAGTGAGTAGTTTCCTATAGCTGGCACAGCTGGACCACCGAATTTTACGGGTAAAATAGCTCCAGTCTCATCCCGTGACGTGCATCTGAAGGAGCGAATGCTTCTGACTAAAAGGGGAATAAGGGTAGGTAGGAAAAGCAAATGATCAAAACCACTTATCGCACCAAGAAAAGAATTTATTAGGCCCAATACGGAATGTGAATTGATGACAATTATAAGTTACCATCCATTTTTAGCTAATAATTCAGAATATGATGAATTATTTGAGGAATAATATGTGATCATTTATTTAAAGCCTTACTCTAATGTATACACCGGAGGAAGCAGAGTTAAGGCTGTATGAAGACTTTAACGCTTACGTTTCTGGACAGTTACTCCTCACCATTCAAATGCAGAGATTTAATAGCACCGTATTTAGTTTTAAAATACAGCGGCTGGTTTCACTTATAGGGCTCCTGCATTTCTAAAACAGCAAGCCATTTTACAAGGCCATTTTATATGCATTCTCCTTTTCCTCCACTTTCCTATTCACATTTAATAAATCTGCCAACATTTGCCTTTGAGAACTGGCTGATTTATTTCAAATTCCCAAACAACTCCATCCACGACTCCGCATGCCTTAGCAGTTCACCCCATCAGACAAAAGCGCCTATTAAATATAAAGCTATGTCTCTTAATTTTCGCTTGGAAAGATTTTGGGTTCCGCCAAATGCTGAAGGCGATTTCTGAAGGCAAAATCCCGCATTAAGAGAGATTGCCGCTCCTAAGATAGCGGTCCAAATCTCCCTCCGTATCCAGGTAACAATCTGGAATGCTGATATTTAAGAGGAAAAATATCTGGACAGCTGCCCCAGCTCCCTGGGAAGCGATGTTTAGTTAAAGTCTTGGATATCACTGAAAGAAGATGTGGAGATGTCACACTGCGGCTGAAGCATTTTTTCAAGTGCTGAATTATTCACCCGTGAATCTCAGATGTGAAATCCAAATGCTCCGGTACTGCCCTGGCTTTAGACAATGTCTAATTCCTTTCTGTGCCACTGCAGGGTCTCTTCATCAGCTTTCTTTCATCTATAATCACAGCCAGGTCATGGATTATTAGTCATATTCACTGCAGAATTCAAACCCCGCTACACCAATCAACCAGCCTGGGACTCCCGACACGCTCCCCCCCCCCCCCGCATCCATCACCGCGCGGGCTCGCCGCCACGCCGGAGGACCCCAACGCTCCCGGCGCTGGTTTACAGGGGGCACAAAGAGGTACAAATCGCAGCAGCCATTGGCCCGAGAATGAGAGAGGCGAAGCGCCGAGCTGGGGACAGGCCGCCCGAAGAAGCTGCTGCTGCCGCCGGCTCGCTGCCGGCACCTCTGGGCACGGCGTGGGAGATGCCCAAGGGTCTGTTACGGCACTGGGGACACCAGCTCGCCGCTGCCACCCAAGTCACAAACTGGAGTTATTCCTCCCATGCACAGTGCCCTTTTCCAGGAGGCAAATTCCTTCAATTTAGGAATGGAAGGAAAAGCCGTTGGATGCGTTGGGCTCCTCTGTCACAAGCCCCAGGTACAGGGAGTGCTGCTCCCCGTCCAACACGGCGCCCAGCAGAGCACGCCGAGCTGCCTGATGGGGACCCCCACCAGCACAGCACCCTCGCTGGGGAGCCGTGGGGACCCTTCAGCAGCTGGCACCAGCCTCGGCACAGTCCCCGTGGGACGGCAGCGGCCGTGCAGCGCCTGGCCACGCGCCGGCCACCGGTCCCAGCGATGCTCCGCAGGTCCCGCCACCATCTCCCCTTCCCAGCGTCCATCATTCTCCTTTCTGCTGAACTTTTTTTAAACTAAGAGGAAGTCGATACGTTTCCCTGTTCTTTCTCCGTGCGAATATAGCGAGAAGAAAAAAAACAAACCCATAAACAAAGGCATTTATCAGCTTTTGCTGGAGGTGTTACTCTGCATATTGAGCCGCACGGCTGCAATTGTTTCATTAGGAGGACCTCGGTTATGTTTGCCACGTTAACGAGTCTTGGAGAAGAGAGGAAAAAAAAAAATACTACAGGCAATGCTGCAGCAAAGATAAATAGGTAAACATCCTATGCCTGACATTAGTTAATACATCACAGCTTTATTCACTTAGGGCAGCCGTGAAATCAATTCTTCAGTAAAAATAAAAAATTTTATCCAAATCTGTGCTCACAATATGAGTGAGGCAAGGAACGATGTAACGGGGAGGGAAGCCTTGTCTTTGCTGTACATTTTAAGTCTGCTGATTTGTCTTTGCCTAACGCAAAGCCCTGCTAAGTACTTTGTTTTCCACAAAACATGATTTTTGTCATTTTTCCTCAAAAGTAAACCATCTGTCTTTTTTTTAAACTTTCTCAGAAGTCAGCAGCAATGTGTTCCCAGCCTCTCAAGGACACTTTATTGTCGTTTCCAAAGGACCCCAGCTAAATTGGTAGCAATGATGGAAACCACAGGAACCGCTAAAAATAATAATAAACAAACCCCAAAACAACCTTCTCTTTGGTAAAGCTAAAAAACCATTTTAAACCGGTCAAAATCCCATCTTATTTCTGGATAAACTTCTGAGCTTCACACCGTAAAGAATGAGACTGCGACAGAGTCAAACTCAAACCAAAAGCAGCCTATTAAATGCAAATCAAAGGATGAATTCATGGTTTCATACCGATTCCCCTGGAAAACCAAGACCAGATCACGGATAACTCATCATCTGCAATAAAAATGAACCTGTTGGAATTTCCTGCAGATCCTGACACGGCTGGCAACAGGGCTGGCTCTTCAAAGACAAGCAGCCATGACACGCAATCCAATAAGGCAAATCCTGCCCAGCGACCGAGCGTCACAGCCCTCTCGCAGCGGGCGCGCCGGGGCCGCCGCCAACCTCCCCTTGAATAAAACGCGCTCGGCGGGAGGAATCCGGCTCTTCGGGGAACGCTGCGAGCGTGAGGATATCTGCTGTCGCTGCAGAGACGCAGGCAACCTCTACGACTGCAGGGTTTTGCCCAAGCAACACGCACGCTGCACCTCGAGGCTTTCCTCTGAGGTACTTTGCTCGTGTCTCCACCGTCACCCACCCCTCCACCCCCAGCCCACGCTGCCCCGGCCCTCAAACGCACGCCGAGATTTCAGGGGGGACCACCCTCGTGGGAGCTGCTGGCTACAAGGCTGCCCCAAGGGGCAGGACACCTCAGCTTTCAAGAGAAGGACGCAAGCGATGGACGGGCACCCAGTGCTACCCAAGTTGTGTTCACCTAACGATGGCTGCTGTTCATCACAGACCCCCGCAAACAGCGACGGAAGGGGAAAGACGAAGGAAAACGGAGCCTCCGGGCTCTGGCTTGGCGGGAGAAAGATCATGGGGGAGGAACGGTGTCACAGAGGTGGCCACACAGTGCCATCTGTACCCTGCGGTGCGTGTAGCTCGAGCAGTCGCTGCCGACGTTACTGGCCTGATTTGGACAAAATCCAGTTGCTTCCACCCCTCAAAGTGAGGGTGAGTAGGTGACCGGGTTCACGCTTATGATCTAAAGGAGGAGCAAGGAGCTTCGCTTCTAAACCTCACCACCAGCTCTACAGCTGGGATAAAAGGCGGTGGGAAGGATGAGACCTCCACGGCCCGTGGCAGCGCAAGGAGACACGGCCGTCTGCAAGGGATTTAACAAAATCCATACACCTTATTCCTTTTTAGGCTTAACAATCTTACTCTCCAATCTACAGTTAAAAGGTGTGCAAGGCAGGAGCGTGGGGTTCCCACGCATCAGGCACCTCGAATCCTCTTTGGACTTCCCAAACTCAATATTTAGCGCTTTTTCGGGCAGCAGCCGTCGATTACGCGGGGGCTTTTGTCTAGTTTAAGCTCAGATGGATTGGCAATTTTGAAGAAGCACAGCAACTCCAGCCATGCAACTGTATTAAAACAACACCAGGGCTGAGACACAAGACCCAGAACAGCCAGGAAACGCTCAGTTGAGGTTGCCTGCTCTGGATCCTTCATCTTGCCTGCTCCGATCGGGATGCTGCAGCCTCCCTATTCCCCCCCCCCCCCCCCCCCGCTCCCTCCGCTCCGCAGCGATCTGGTTCCAGATTCCAGATGGCTGCTCGCACCAATTCCACAACAATAACACTTAGTATTTCAACGCAGCTTGATGTTTCCAAAGCACTGGGGTGCGCTTGCAGCAAAGCGAGTGTTTTTGCAGCAGCCGCGCTCGAGCAGTGGGTATCGACTTCCCCAGGCTGCAGGCGTCTGCCCGATGCCACCCGCCCCGCCGGCACACGTCACTCGCTGGTGCGGAGCCGCAAGCCCTGTGTTTTTAAAATGCGAGTGTCCAACCCCACCTGGAAAAGGCCACTCATCCAGCTGAAAAATAATATATCCCTCCCAAGGAAACACTGACAGACGCAGAATAAGGAGAAGATTTAAAATTCCTCTTATGCCAAGTTGCCTCTAAATCCTTTTACCGGAGATAGGGAGAGACAGAGCTTATCGACGAGACGGGGAAGCCGGCAATCTGCTCTGAGCACGTGGGTGCTGTGCCTGCCCTCGAGCCCCGGGCGGCTCTGCCTTCCCCTAGCTCTAAATCGAAGCCTTAGGGAGCATCACCTTCTCCTCTCTTTCCTAGCAGCCCGTGAGGAAAGACCAGGTCTCCATCCCCTGCGGTGAAGACAGCTGGCTCCCTCCCCTCTGCACGGGCAGGGTGAGATGCCAGCATCTCCCACCAGGGTCTGGAGAACTTGGGGCACCAACTCCTGCTCCAAGGTAAGAGGTCTTCTCTCGTGAGGACACGAAGACACTGCGAAGCATGCTTCGAAAAGTGCGTTCTGCGCGGGTTATCTTCCAGTTCATCAGGTAAGATTTAAAGCAAAACAATATTTGAAAGTTTCATTCGGACACACCAAACATCATCCCTCAGACACCAAGCCGGGACACACACCCAAGGCTGGTCCTGGTCACTGCTGTGGGTCAACCAAGCCGTGGTCATTTGGGTTCGGTGCACGGTGCTCTCCGAGCTCGGGCAAAAGGGGCAGGACCCTCCTCGGGAAGGGGATGTCCTGCATCCAGGCTGTCTACGTGGGACAGGCATTGCAAGCACAAGGCAAACAGCTCTTCAGTAGATGGGGGTTAAAAACCTTCAGGCACGAGAATCTGCCTCCCATATGCTGAAGGGTGTCCCAATTACTGACTCTTCTAAACAACAGATAAAAAGGGAAGGGGAACAATACCCTCGCTGCTGGCTGACAAACACAAAGGTCGATACAGAAGGATAAATCACCCAGTTCTCCCCTTCCATGCATTTCACTCACACTGGTGAAATATTCTCTACAATGGATTAAATCAAAGTCCATCGTCAAGTTCAAGAACACATTTAATGCAGATCTATTCACTTCAAGGAGGGTCTGTACAATGGATAGCTTTCCCCTTCAAAAATTATTCAAAACTGCATGCTTCCTTTTCATTCTTCTGCATCTTAACATTTAAAAAAGAAATACGGCATATTTGTAACGGAGAAACATGTTGTACAAATCATAGCCTGCTATAAAAAGTGTATTTCACAAAGACTTTCCACAGTACAGGGACAAGGACCACTTGTTGATAAATTACTTTCACTTGGAGAGTGGAAAGACATATTTGTATGCACCATAAGTGGTGCTATTGTTGAGCAATTTGATGGAAGTCCAGTAGAATGCGTTGTGCAGGTTTTATTTAACCTCATTTAAATCAAATTAACGGGCAGGGACGGTGTCTAGGGACAAAGCAGAGTTCTATACATACATGCAAAGTGTATCTTTTGAGTTAAGGAATATCTATACTGAACCTTTCGCTTAGGCTGCCCTTATCTCTTTAGGACTTACCTATAATAATAAGGACCCGAGCAGCTCCATGGTGCAGCTTCAATTCTACGTGCGTTAATATGTCACACAAGGAACGGGCAGCAAGGGCTGCAGCGCAAAGCACCGCTGCTCCCGATAGCTCCGCGATGCCACCGAGATGCCACGCAAAACCCGAAACCTGCAACGAGAGCAGCCTCCATTCGAAGCTCAAGACCACGCACGTATCTGCTGATGGGAAGAGGTTTGGTACCACCGCAAGAGCTGCAGGTAGACTCGTGTATAATGAAGGAAATCACACAAAATCCCTACTACCATAAAGCCAACATGGAAGCAGAGCGGAAAGCCAAGACGTATTCCAACCACACAGCAAGCTTTTAAAACCAAAGACACGGGTAAAAAGTGTAGTGGGTAAAGGCTGCCTGGGAGAAGAGCCTGGGGTTTGTACCCGAACTTCTCCTGCGGCGCAGGGGAAACGAGCCCTGGGGATCTGGGCCGGGGAAACGCCGCGTCCACCCCAAACCGAGAAAGTTCATTTTGAAGATTTAGATTCCTGGAGATTAGTGCAGAGCTCCAGATCACAAAGATAACAGGCTGCCTCAAAATGACCTGGGATTTCATTAGGGCTAATAACTGTGGGAAAAAAAAAAAACAAACCCTCCCAAACGTGCATTACAAATTCAGCCTGTAGAAATTCTTTCAAAGGTATCTCGGTTAAAGCAAACGATGTGCGGGCATTTGATTTGCAGCAAATAAGCGATTCTGCCTCCGGGAGCAGCAGTGGGAGCAGAAGCTGGTGGGGACGGGAGCTGCAAGGAAAGCGGTGGGCAGGCTGAGCCTCTGCTGGGGCGGGGTGGGAAGCAACCGAAACCTTTGCCGTGGACCTCTGGTGAACTCTACCTGCACAAGCACCTATAGCTCCAGAGCAGGAATCGATCGAATCTCCTCTTTGCTGAACCAAACGCAGTTGAAA
Source organism: Leptosomus discolor (assembly GCF_034619465.1). Lineage (NCBI taxonomy): Eukaryota > Metazoa > Chordata > Aves > Leptosomiformes > Leptosomidae > Leptosomus > Leptosomus discolor. The sequence continues at coordinate 46,809,446 of NC_141399.1, read as the reverse complement.
CACGGGAGCTCGCTAAACTCCAGCGCGGAGGAAAACCGCGGCGGGGATGAAGAGTGAAGGGGAGCGGGCAGAGGCGCTGGGCGCCTGGTCTCGCGCTGCCGCAGCACCACGCGGTCAAATACAACAAGTTGCCGTCACCGCAGCACGAAAGGGAGAGGTTTTCCTGACTGAAGAACGGGAGAGGATCTCCCTCGTGGTCTAGCAGACGCTGACAAAAGCCAACACCGTGAAGAAGCCAGCCTATGTCTTAGCAAGAAAGATGAGAGCGCTGACCCACTGAGGAAACTTAAAAGCAACGCATAAATTAAGTCTTAAACTACTCCTCTAGCTGCGTCCATAGCTCTTGCTTAAGAAAAAGACATGAGCTCAACGTCTTAAAGTCACTTAGAGGATTCCTGTCCATTGCCACGGAGAGGTGACGCTGTGAATGATGCAGCAAGCAGAGCCTGGTTTTTCACCCTGGATCTTAAAAATGGGGATTGGCATGTCGAAGTACATCTAAAGCACAGGGGACAGGCTGCTTTCACGGCAGGACAAGGCCTGCGGCAATTCGAAGCGATGGCTTTGGGCTTGCCGCGTCGGAGAGGTTAATGGAGAAGGCATTGGGCAGCGTGTCTCTCAGCCTGTTTGTTAAACCAACACGATATCCCGGTGCATGCTAAAAATCTCTGAGCAGGAACTGACAAATGGGCTGCGGTAGGCTTAGGGCTACAAAGCTGAAACTAGACCCAAAGAAATGTGAGTTGTTTCAAAAAGAGCCAATTTATCCTGGGCACGGCGAGGTGGGAGCTGTCACCGCCTAAATGAGAACAGAAGCTGTCTGGACCGGCCAGCTCCTCTCGCGCTCCTGGATGCAGAGTTTCGAAGGGCTTTGGTTGTGTTATAAAAGGTTTATTTGCAAGTTTATCGATATTTCAAAACACCGTGTGGGAAAACAGAGCTCTTTCAGCAGCAAGCAGAGGGGGACATAGCACCCCGAGAGCTACAGCCTGGCTCTTCCCTAGTTTAAAATGCTTTTGTGGGATGGAGGACAGTTTTAGGGCTTCTGCTTCGGGTTCACCCCCACCTGAAAAACACAAAGGTCTTGACAGAGGAGTGGCTTATCACAGCAAAAACTAAGCGCTGTAGAAAAGAAGCAATTAAACCACTCACAGTGATTAAGCCTCTAAAACATTTTCACTGCTATTTGTCTGGGAATAACTTGCTGGAAATGACAGACCCCACTTATGTGTAATAGGTTGAGGAAGCTGTAGAAATCCCACGGGACGAGATGCCGGGCGTCCAGGCACCCAGCAGCGCTACGATTTTGCAATCAAACACAACCCCGGGGCCCCGCGAAGGCTCCACCGACGCCCTGGCTGCAAAGCTGAACGGGGAGGCAAACCCCATCCAGCAGGAAAGAGCCAAGGACTTGGGTGCAGGAGAACAACTGCGCTCAGAAAAAGAGGTGGGGAACGATGGAAACCTGTGCTAGAAAACACACACAGCTCAGATCACCACGCACGTAGTTACAGGGGGTTTTGCCAGGTGTTGCAGCAAAAAAAAGCCAAACCCAAAGAAGCGAGGAAGTAACTGAAAACCTCAGGGTGAAGATCTCCAAGGTTCACGTTGACTGAAGACACCCTTAAAATCTGAGAATATTAAACATTTCCTCGTCTTTTTCTTTACTAGAGAGGCATCAAGGAAACAACCTCTGACAACGGGTTTGCTCTCTCATCCGAAGCAACCCACAGAACCGGGGGCCGTAGCTACTGGGGTAAGGGTGGTGGTGCACAGCACGCCTGCGAGCCCACGGCTCAATCTGCATCTCCACGTAGGGAACGATGCCGAGCTGCCACGGACAACAGCAGTGCAAACCGGGGCTGGGAGGAACCCGGGTGTTTTTCAGCATCCCTTTGGGCAAAAAAGGCTGGCAGTGGGGATTCTGGCCGCCCGCCCGCCTTCACCTCCGCGCTGACGCTCCAGGTCCGGCCAGCTTCCCCCGCAGGAATCCGCCACGCTCCATTAGCCCACGGACAAGCGGGAAATTTCCATAGGCAAAGCCGAGCCCCAGCAAGATTTATTTACACGGGGGTGAGTAGTCCGGTTACGTGTCTCAGTCTGCCAGGTGACAAATGCCCTCGGCTCCCATTTACTTCAAGATGTGCCGAGAGCCTTTCAGAAATTAAACCTCTTTATTCCAAGGTAAATGACGCATGTTTTGCTGTACAATCCCTTTGCCTATTATCCACCGTGCCCATTACTGAATGCAGGTGTCACAGATGGTGCAACTCCATCGTACTGAAGGGCTTTCGTCTTCCTTTCTTTGCGCGAGTAACATTTTCTCTCAATAGCAACCAGATCTCTGGGTTGAATTGGCTCAGTCGTGTCAGGTCACTGCTGTAACTCCTCTGCCTACCAGCACAAATTTCTCTTCCAGCTTACTGTTGCTTTTCCTGGCATTGATTTGCTAATATTTCATTAATATATCCCTGATATGTGTTCTTTGTATAGCTTGGGAAAAAAAAAAAAATGACATCGTTACTCTCGCTGTTTAGATCCGATTGTGGGAGGGAGGTGAAGTGCCACTGAATTTATGCTAAGATTTAAAAGGATGCTATCAATTTGAAACTCAGAAAGTACTTCAATTTTTTTTCACCTCAGTTAACAATCTAGCAGCACTGGAGAAGCGAAGGATTTTAAATCATCTAAATTTAGTGCTTCCAGCTCACCCAATCCGATCAGCTCTGACTGTTTGGTGTTTTTCCGAACGCTTCAGCTCCTGGAGTCAAGCAATGACATGACAGTCTCACCTAAACCAAAACTATGTGTCTAGCCCACCACAATGCAAAGAAATACTTGAAAACATGAGCCAACTATGACCTAGAAGCTCGAAAAAACAACACACACATTAAAAAAAATGAAGGTTTTTTTTAAATCGCGTCATTTAAGCCAGTCTTACAATTTCTGAGCGTGTAAGGATTAGCCATGTTCCTTATCTCTCACCATTTATCCACTCTGTTCACGTTCATCCTTAGGCATTCCCAGTTGCTACAGCCCCTGTTCTCATTTACCTACATGATGTCACTGGTGCATTAAAGGGTGTGGATTTGCTTGGAAACGCAAAGCTACAAGGCATTGGATCATTTCCCCCGCTTTACACAGCTTCGAACTACACACAAAAAGGTTTTGGATGGCCAACGAAACTGCACTTAAAACAATATGCAAATAATAGTTGTGTTTGGTACCAGCTCACTATGCAAAGGTCCCTTTGACAAGCACGAGCATTTTCTCACGCTATAAGCTAAAGAAAAACTAAACAAGTACAGGAGACTCTTTGGAAGTCACATAATTTTGAAAACCTTATAACGTGTAGATGCGTATCATCCATAAAAATACTCCACAGCAAGTTAAAATCTATCTTTTAAAAACACAGCTCTAAAATGGCTCAATGGATGAAAACCATTTTTGGTTTTCAATTTTTGTTAATTTTTTTTTTTTTTTTAAATTGCATCTGGGCTGACAGCTTGAACACTGAGCTGCAGCCCGTGAGACAGAAATACCAACTCAATCTTAACAGTAGTGCTGCTACCAGTTGCTATAATGATCTTAATCAAAGAGTATTGTGATAAAAAAAGGACTCTGGTTTGACTGCCTTTGGCATATCCAAGATATCAGTGTCCAGATTCCACACGATGCCGTCAGAAAAGCAAACTTCCCTCTACGGCAAATCGCTCCCTAATCCCTTCCCTAGCAAAAAGGTACGTGGCGCCAGTCTCAATATTATCGAAACTCCATGTTATTCCTTTCCACCCCAAAGCCAGCGGGAAGCCAAGGGGAGAAACGTTGCCCCTTGCTCCTTCCCCTCTTGCTCTCCCTGCTGTTAGGAGAAGAGACTGCACTGAGGCTCAGTGCAGAGACGAGACGAGACGTTAAAGGTCCATTAACGCGCCCTGACCCCACGTTTTTCAGACCCACGGGGTGACGGCGTGGGATTTCCACGCCGCGTTGTACCAGACACAAGCGGTGTTTGGAGGCAGACGCGCAGCCGAGCACCGTGGTCGCGCCATCCCCGTAGGCAAGAGCATCCAAGGAAAAAGCCACGTGAAGGCCAAAGGCAGGGAACCCGTCGAAAAGGCATTTGAGGCACCAAAGCAACAACTTTTCGAAGTCGCTGACGGTATTTCACAACATTTGTCTGGGCTTCAGAGAAGAGCCGCCCGCGACCAACTCTCCTCGCTGGATCCCTGCCATCGCCCTCCCCGCTGCCGCGCGCGGTACCCACGGACTCCGGCCAGGATCCAGCCCTGCAATGCTCGGAGCTGCGCAGGGACAAATTATCCCCGCTGTGAAAATTTTACAGTCTAATTTGTGGCAAAATGCAACAGGTGCTACGACACAGGCGGGGGAATGTGAGGAGGAGGAGAGTAACACCAACGGGAACAAGTGCCTAGATAGACAAGACACGCACAGGGAGATGCTCTATTTAAATACTATGCCAGTTAAAAGTTTAGCAAACAAGCTGATGAAACAAATAATGCACTCTTACCTCCCACCAGCTGAGAGATGCCACGGCAGAAATAGGTCGTGCAAGTTCAGATAATGAAAGCATATCATGAAATACTATTTCTGCCACGCACAACCCCACGTGGCTGCGTAGCTGCTAGCTACAGGCAGCTGCAGCAGGCAGGCTGTGTCTGTGGGCACGGCAGTAACCGTGCCGAGAGGCTTCCCCTCCGTCAGGCAGGCTGCAGAGGAAGAGGTCTGTCTGCAACCAGAAAGTCACGTCTCGGGTGGGTCGTGCCTGGGCCAGCGCTGCAACGCAAAACCTCTGAGAAGCGCCGAGCGCTTGGGATGCATCTGCCTGTATCAAACCTTAACAGCGTCCTGGGAATCTGCAGGAGAACAGTTTTGAAGGAAGAAAAGAAGCCAGCAGTCCGGTATCCTGGGTCAAGCCAAGCGAGAAGCCAGAGAGAAAAGCAGTGGCCCACATTCCCTCCTGGGCAGAGGGCATGTGTCCTAAAAAAAAAAAAAAAGACTCAAACGATGATGCTAATAATAACAACCTCTAACAGCCCGAACGTATTTATACCGGGGAAAACTGAAAAACAAAGAGTTAGCATCTGTCACCAGCCCTCGCTTGCCAAGATGCAGCATCCAAAGTACTTCTTCGAGTCCAGATTGGCAACTCTGGGCAAGGCTGGCCCAAGCGGCGTGAGGACGCGATCCTCACGCGTGTCACCAGCCCGGACGCCGTGCCTGCGCCCCCCAACGCACCGGCAGCCCCTCTGCCAAAAGGCACCTCGCAGCTTCCCCTCGGGGTGGGCAGGGGTAGGTCCCCAAAACCCCCCCCGGGAGGACAGAGGGTGATGAGTACGACGGATGCCACGGCTGGAAGGATGCGCTCTGCCCGTCGGCATCGTGCAGCCCCAGCTCCAGTTGCCACACAAGGATTTTTTCATTGGGAAGAGCCAACGCATCGTGCAGGTGTTTCAGCTCTGCGGAGGCATTTCTAGTGTCCTGCTGGAGAATCCACTATGAAAAGCAGGAGAAATTACAGAGATTCAGCTCACTTCATGGTATCTCTAAGCACAGATTAATTACTGTGGTTTAGATCGTAACAACAGCTCTGTGGCTCCTGTGCAGAGAGAGGTATTTCATGGGCAGCTGACAGAGACAGCTGAGAGATTGCAGTTACGTCTGCAAATCCGTGTTACCTTTCCTCCCTAACGCCATCAAGCCACAAACTCTCCCATCATTTCCTAATTTGCAAACCAGACTACTACTGTCTTTGAAGTTGACACTTATTTCACTGTATTTACCAAGGATGCCAATGTATACGGTGACTTTCCTTCTGTGTGTTATTATTAAAATAACTGAAGATCACTGGCTGCAGTATTACTGGAAACAATAACATTTTCATTTCACTCCAGGAAAGCGTCTTTGCTAGACAGAAACATTCTTACCCTTGCACCATGCCTATTTATTGGGGAAGCAAAGCACAAATAGAAATAAGAATAAACGTTCACAAGGAAGCATGGGAAGGTTTAGGGGTAACTTCAGGCTTAAGAAAAGCGTGGTTTTACACAGCTATCATCAAAATAAATGTTTCCTCTCTATTAGCTTCAATTAAAATAGCCATTTTGTTCGAACTTCCCCCTCTCTGCATTCAAGATGCAGCAAATCCGCAGCACTGTATGCTCATAAAGTCGTAAGAGTGGGAAAGACACCACTGGAAAAGTAACAAAACTCAAAAGTGGAACTGGTGGATATTCACTGTCCACGTCAGCAAAGTGCCAGCAGTAATCAGTCCCCACCAGTACCGAAAAGGAAACTGCACTTTAAAATTCCTTGTATTTAAACACCGTGATGCCATTACAGCTATGCTGAGCACTGATGGGAAGAGCTGACAAAATTCCCTCTTTCCCCCTTTTTTTTTTCCCTCCCAGCGCTGTGTGTGCGGCAGAGGACAAGGCTCACTCTTTCACACGGTCCCGCTGGAGGGAATTGCTGCGGATCAAGATGCCTGACACAGGCAAAAGCCCAGTGCCAAACAACTATCACCTGCCAAACACTCCACTCACTGACCCCTAGACACACACAGACTGCTATTTATCACCCCAGGTAGCAGCAACACAGCTGGAGGAGATTCTGCCAACAAGGAAAAGAAGAGGAATAATAATAATAAAAAACTAAAATGCTGCCTCAAAGCCTTTTCAACCAGGAAAGGACAGATGTATGCAGGAGCGAGGTGGTGCGGGTGGGTGCAGCACGCACTGGGGAGGCTTGGCAGCTGGGAGGGCTCCTGCAGTGGTGGGTCCAGCAGCAGTGGTGGGTCCAGCAGCAGTGGTGGGTCCAGCAGCAGTGGTGGGTCCAGCACACGTCCCCGCAGTAGAACTGCAGCCAGGATCCAAACCCATCACTCATTTGTGTTGATGCCAGCCTCCAGTAACTGCTGATAGCGGAATAACTGAGCTCTTGCTGCTAAAAAGGCCTCTCTGAAAGTATTTGAGCATCTTACGTAAGATTGCTATAAACTGGTACCAAAAAAGAAAGCAAGTAATTACGCTACTGCCTTGTAAGCTTTGACTCTGTGCTGTTTGGGAACAATCTTAGGATTTTTTGTTAGGCTTATGAGGGTAATGCAGAGAACAGCAAGGTTTGGAGGTGGGGTGGTCTAGCTTTCATGCTCCTATGTAAAAAGCAGGTTTTCTTAGAATTTCACAGCCTCACAGGCATGACTAGAGAGAAGCAGGAGACATTTCTGCCCTTTCCTAGCAGCTTATGTATTATTCCTTAAAAAAAAAGGAAAAAAAAGAAAGGAAAAGAAAAACTTTCAGAGAAATGTGGTGCCTTTATTCCCTTGTGTTGTTTAAACCTTTTTTCATGGCACCACACAATGAGCTTTCTTTGGGAAGCAGAACAGTAGCTTTTCCTTAGACCACAGTAAAGCAGTTACAGCTTCAGTGCCTTGAGAAGGTGGTGGATAAAACAAAAAAAAAAAAAAAAAAAAGAGGAGAAGAAGAAGAAGAAACCAAAAGAGAAAAAGAATGAATGAGAGTACAATAGGGAACCTGAATCACTGAGAGAAAGGGAGGGGGGGGGGGGGGGAAGAAGAAGAAAAAGGCATCAAGTGTAGGTATAATTGCAAAGCACCAGCACACTTCTGGCACCGGGGAAAAGAAGGAATTGTAGATGATTCAGGAGTATGACAAAGAATCCCTTCAACAAGTTGTCTTTTATCGCAACTTTGCTGCTATACAGCTACACTGCAACAGGGAGAAATTGCATCATGTCAACAGCAAGTTTATAAAGATAAACTGACTCTGAAGACAGTGGAAATATGCTGGCAGTTACTCGGCGTTTTGCTTATCGCGCTGCAATAAATTCACCGAGAGCAGCATAAACAGGATATTAGAAACAAAACCACACTTCCACCTTCAAGGGTCAGCTCCGTCATGTTCTGGGCACCAACCGCCCGTGGAGGTGGAAAGGTCCGAACCAGCCTCTGGTGCTGAGCACCCCTGGGTGCGGGGAGAGGCGCCGGGTCGCCCCGGGACCCAAACAAAGCGGAGGGGACTCAAGTTCAGGCTCTTGTTTCAAACACAGCAGCTCCTTCCGCCAGCCGTTACAAACCACGAGACGTCTCCTTCATGAAGATGTCACCCAACCCAAAGCACAACAACGCTGGGAGCTCACGGCTAAAACACGGGCTGCGGACGGGTGACCGAGCGCTGCGGCACCTCTGGACGGTGACAGGACACCAAGAACTGCCGACAGCGAAAGGGACCTTTCACCGCCCCGTGGGGGAACTGAAATGGTTTAAGGCCACGTCTGTGGGGACCGGAGAAACCTTTACAAAGCACCTGCCCCGGCAAAACAGCAGCTTTGCCCTAGCAAAGCCTACAGGACGAATGAGTTAGGGATGAAATGCTCTTCACCGCCTCTTTCTGCTCATTCCCCGGCCAGGGTGGTTGTGCTATTGTATGGAAGGGCTCCTCCTGCTCCCTTCCGTGGGCTCCTTCGCCCTCCTCCCCGGCCTCACCCCTCCGCTCCATCCCAGGGAACGGCTGCTGGTTTAAATGCAAATAGTGCACATGCAAGCACAGGATCTTTTTTTAAATTCTGAAAGCTGAGACTTCTAAGTTTATCTCAGAAGGACACTGGAAAGATGAATAGAGAGAAATTATGCAGAGAAAGAGAAAATATTCAAAGAGTAGAATTATGTATGCATAATTGCCTGGCTCCCTGGGGTGCATGGGCGAGTACACCAAGTCACTTTGTGAAATCATTCCCCACAACTCCTGTATCCTAATTATAGTGCTGTAAGTGGGGAGAAGCTAATTTTTAAACAGTCCTGATGGGGTAACTGGAAGAACCACGAGGATGCTGTTAACCCCTTGCCTACTGAGGTTCTTCAAGCAAAGCAGCAAACACAGAAGAAATAAATGAAATGCCAGCAAAACCAATGCATCGTCCTCTGGTTGAGTTAAAGGTGTCCAGTCCCGAGAACCAAGCGAGCACAAGCCTCCAGGCTCGAGGAGAAAGAGGACAAACCTGAAGAAATAGGTCAGAAAGAAAAAAAAAACACCAGTAAACACGACCTCTGCCCGTACTTCAAAGAAGTCTGGAGTCAGCATTATGGTGCTTCTGCGTCCCTCTGCTCTGAACAGCACGTTCTCAGCCAAAAGCTTTATAAGCCCTAAATATGCCTGTACAGGAACCGCTTTATCCAGCCAGAAAACGCAGCCACAGCTGCACGGCACCTCGGCACGTCCCCCAGTGCAACACGACTACTCGCAGCAGACCGAGCTCAATTTGGTGCCGGCTGGTTCACACGGGAAGGACCTGGTTCCAGCAAGGATTTGCTAACACGCCGCCTTACCAAGCCCACGCAGGTCACAGACATGGATGCATCAGCGAGCGAGAAAGGTCAAAACTATGTCTTTTTGATCCATTACCCACGCGACGCTCGCCCCCGACTTCTTTCACATAAAAAGGCACTAGCAGGACAGCCCTGCCTTCAACCCGGGCTCTCACGCTGCCCTGCGATCTCGGCTAACGCAGAACTCGGCCACCAAGCGCCTTTTACCCTCACCGTGCTCAACAAGTTTAAGCGAACTAAAAACACTCCTGGAAGCCCTTAAACTCAGGTATTTTGACTAAAACTGTCACTAGTATTTTGACCAAATTCCCTTCAAATTTCTCAGGCTGGTAACGTTTGTTCTCATTTGCTGCAAACCCCTTAAAACGTTCCAATTAGCGCTGGGTTTCCTTATTGGAACAGATGCAGGCACACAATGCTAAAAAGGAGAAAAGATAAAATACTCCATTTACCCCTCTTAGGCAGGCAAAGAATTATTTCTTCCCTCAGCCATGCCTCGCACAATACCACTAAAAGCATGAAAACGTCACTTAGGGCTTCCTTGCCGGGGCTGGCAGGGACGCCGCGCGTGCGCCGGGCTGCGGCCATTTCAGCCCACTCCACGCAATACCTGGACTCCAACATCTGTTGCTGAGAGAAAAGCAAAGGCTTTCACTCCAGATTAAATTATTCTGAATCCGCTGGATATTCGAGTCTTTGTATTTCTACCACGCTCGTTCCCAAGGCCACCCCCCGCGGCAGAAGCCACCCATGAAGATGGGAGCTCCTTCAGTGCGTACAAAGGCATTAGTCCGGGTAACGGAAAGCAGACATTTGCAGCTCCTCTCTCTGAGAAAAGCTACCTCCAAAATTTGATAGATATCCACGGGATTTAAGACCAGAAGACCGTTTAAGAGGACCTCCTACAACAACGCGCAATTAAATCTTACCCAGTCACCTCGTTGTTGAGGCCAATTATTTGTTCAGAGGAGAATTTCCAGAAAGACGTGCTTGACTTCAAGCATTGATCCCAGCACGTGAAGAACTCTCAGAGCAGTCTTACAAGTGATGAACTCTCTGCCAAGCCCATATTAATATCTAACCCTTACGTTCTGAAAATTAAATATTCAAGTCAAATTGAATAGTTATTTTTTTGGCCAAAGTAATAAGACACCATTTTACTACTTAATCTTCTCACATTGTCTCAAGTTCACTCAAATTACAGCCATTTGAACTGTGATCTCAGCTCCCCTGTGCTTAATGAACTAATTAGACCAAGGACAGCCAAACTTCCCAACTTCCTGAATACTAAAATCTTTGTCTGGCCAAGAGCGGCAGGATGAGCACCGCGTGGTGTTCAAAGGGGAAGGAGAGGAGCGAAGAGCAGGAACAGGTCCCAGGTGGATGACTTGGCCCCGGGGGCACCCCAAAGCCCTCTCCCCCATCGGCTGTAAGGCAGGGGGAACAGCCACCTGCAGTAGACTGCAAGACATAGTTATTCACCTACATATTTTCTGTATTTCCTTGGAAAGAAACGTTCTGCTCAGTCTGAAGGAAACACACCATTTACAGACGCTCACTGGACATGCGAGGGACCAGCCCGCCGGGAGTAAGAGGTGATAGCAACGGTCAGCAACTCCTTTATGTGAATCAAGGGACCCGGACTCACCTTCCACTCTTTCAGAAGGGGGCCACAAGCACCAAAAGAACAGGATATGCTGAAGTTGTCACACTTGGCAAAAGCAAACACGGACCGCAACGTCACCTGTTCTCTCTGGACCAAAGATCATTTCAGCATTCAGAGAAAACCGAGTAAGTTCTAACAGGAAAACCCGACAGAGCGCCTCAAAACCTTGTTCTTTGGGGTACTTCCCCCAAAAGAGGTTTACAATCTTATTTTGGGTGGCGGTGGGATTCCAGCGCTCTCCTGTTGATGCCGTCTTCGAAAACCTCAACAAGGAGTGCTCAGTTTGCCCAAGTTCAGATGGCCCCTCAGGCGAGTGGGTTTCAGCTTGTACCTCGTATCATTCCCTGTCATGTCCTCTCCAGCAAGGGGAGGATGACACAACCATGTAAACTTAAGCAGATTTGGGATGGCATCTAGCTGTGGCACACAAGGTCAGCACTGTAAAACAGATACACAATATTGTCTGTGCAAATTTACTTCTCTTGTTCTTGGCAGTAGGGAGGAAATAAAACTCCTGGGGTAATAACATCTAAAAACAGAAGCGAAGAAAGAGTCTGAGGATGAGAAGTAGGGCTGGAACCACAACATGACGACAGGAGCACCCCACCTCTCTCTCAGATCTGGACCCAGATCAGTAGCGAACCAAGAATTTCTCGATAGATGGTTTATTGCTGAGCCTGGTGCTGAGCCTGCCATAGACACCAGCAGCATGAGAGCCTCCTGCCTGACAGTACCGCAGAAACGACAACACCTAAGCAGAGACTGAAGCTGCTGCCTGCACTTAAAGGCGGCCCCGTCTGCACAAAAATTTGTAAATAAATTTGCACCACCTGGGTTAAGTCCTCTGGGTGAGCTTCAGGGTTCTCAAGGTAAGACCCACCAACCACACTAACTTCCTGCTATCATTACTGTACGTCAAACGCCCGAAGGTATTCCCAAAGGAGAAACACGTACAGACGTCACGATGATATAATCCTAAACTCAGTTTGACGCAGCATCATTGTATTTGCCATCAGCAGACGATGGGGGAGGAAGAGTGGGCAGAAAGGTTACAAGGGTGAGGTCACAGGCTTAGTCAGTAAGGCTTCATAACGCCAAATATGTCTACTGCCCTTTTATACTGTTGCTTCTTGTAGACAAGACGTTAGAGAAGAGTTTAAGGAGGATCTGCGGGCACAGAAGATATTCCTGCAGGAGCTTGTTCGAAGCACTTTCAGCCTAACACAAGAGTAGGCTTGCAAGTGTCAGAAAGACACAGCCAGGATATTCCCCAGGAGACACAGAGGCAAAGACTACAGGACCAAGGACTGCTGGGCAAGGGCAGGAAGGAGGAACCCTAGAAGAAGATTGGATTTAGGCAGATTTCCACAAGGATGTGCAAACTGGCTAAGAGGGTGTCGGGGGACTAAGGACAAATCCGCTCTAGTTGCTTAGCTGGGTCCTTGGCATCTCCTGGAGACAGATCATCACGTTGAACCGGGCCACTCCACGGTGAGGGGGGTTCTGAGATGGGTCATCTTGCAAAGTAAGCTCCAACCAAGTCCTAGCCCAGAATCAGCCTCTTGGCAACACCAAAGAACAGGCCTGGAGGAACAGAGTGCATGCGTCACTCTTTCCCCCCTGAGAGCTTCAATTTGGTGTGGAAGATCTTATGACAAGATCGCTGAATCCTGATATAGCGGTCCTTGAGATAAATGTTACTTCAGAAGCACTCTTGAGTGAGCATTTGGAGTGGAGAGTAGTTTGGGAAGGACAGATGACGAATGAGAAACAAAGGAACATCAGCAGCTGTTGGAAGCACCGTACCACCTTTTGTACAAACACACCTTTCTCGGGGTGATACTTAAAACGACCCGCCAAATTTCCTATTTCCAAACCTTCTTCCCCTACCACCTGCACAAGCTGGTTTTGCATCCGCGCCGAAAACAGCTACGATGGGTATGACACAGAGAGAGCTCCTCTGTAACCTGCTCAAATCTGCCCCTGCAGCCAGGCAGCCCCGGGTAAGAGGCATCCACAGCAGCTTTCGCAGCCAGGGGTAGGGGAGCACGTCACCCTGAGCTCCGTGAGCACCGCTCTCACCTCCTTCCCGCAAGCCCCAGGTCCTTCGGAGAGATGCCCTCTGAAATCCTGGGCATCACGAACCTCACGCCGCTGCAGACCTCCCAGTACCCCGGGATGTTACAACTTCTTGTTCTCTCCAAGAAGACCACAACGGGCTACACCTCCGAAACGCCTCTAGCTTGATCACAACCACGTCCACAGAAAAACAAATCATCCTGATGCCTCTCGAGCTGAAGCCGCCAGCAAGCGCCGCGCAGCGCGTCAGCACCAGCGCTGGAGCCTCGCATCAGCACGGGGCGAACGCCGAGCCCCGCAAAGCCAAGAGCTAGCGCGGAGCTGAGGGACACCAGCGTGTCGTTTGAGCAGGATGCACAATCTAGGACACGGATCCGTTGACAACAGCTTCTTCAGGGACCTGATTCCCATAATCACGTAGTTTTTAATTTCCGCAGACTTTAATTTAAAAAAAAAAAATAATAAAATAATCACACAAAAAATAACAATCTTCCCCCATCCTTCAGCCAGGCAAAATCACGTAAAAGCTCCCAGCTCTGGCTGGCACAATGGACAGTATCATAAAGGGGAGGGAACGTTTATAAAACGTTTTTAAACAATTCAATTTTAAAGCAATTTGTGCGCAGCGGCAGCGGGCCGCCTTGACTGCAGCAAACAGACAGCGGGCTGGATCAATTGTGGGGTGGAGGTGGGTGCAGGAAAGCAGGAGCAGCAGACTGTGGCATTGAGGCTAATAGCTTTGTAGCAATTTATTCAGCGAGAAATACTGCATAGAGCGACATGGGGGTCTGCGCAGAAAGTAGGCAGAGAGTATGGCAATGCCTGGGAGGGAGGCAGTCCCCGACTCCGGAGCAGCAGAAAGGATCAATACCAAACACTCCAGGAAAAGCAGGGAACTCTTCTTCCCTTATAAAAAAATAAATACATGACAATTAATGGATCCAATCAGGCCATCTGCAAAAAAAAAAGAAGAAACGTCACACAAAAAAAAAACCCCAGCAAGATAAAAGCTTCAGCGCTGCCACAGCATCGCTCCTGGTACAGCCCTTCCTTGCAACGTGCACCCTTAGGGGGTCATGGTCCTGCCACCTCACCCCAAAACGAAACCCCGTTGCCAGCAATGGGGACGGGCTCTTCGTCTGCTATGCCAATGACAAGGGAAACCTCACGGAATAATTTCCAACCCTCTCCCCAGCTTGGTCCTCCATCACTTCTTCAGCAGCGAAGTTTTACCTGGAGACATGCCACGATGTCCCCTTCTCCCTGGTGGCCTTCATCCGTGCTTTGGATGACTATTTAAGGAAGGGGCAGGGAGAGCTGATTTGGGGATAGAACAAAGGGAAATGGCTTTCTGGAACCTGGTTTTGACAAACGAGCGAAAAAACCCCACATTCAATCGTTCCGCGTGCCCCGTGATGCAAACTCAAGAGCTCTGGATCTCCTTGCAGGCAGAATTTGCTCTGAATTGCTCCTGCTGGTGTTTGCAGCCCAAGGATAACGCGATGCTCTTTCCACATCACACTATCTCCATGCCCAAGCACATATGGTCTGGCTAAATAAGAAGCCTTGGAAAGGCTGTCAACAAGACTAGAGGAAGGTGTGCATCTGTGCAGAAACATATGCATGCCCCAGCACTGCACAGTGAGCCACGAAAAGGATGCTCGTGCCCAGAATCCCACCGAAACCTACCCGGGTCCGGCAGAAGTGTGGTGCGGGCCCAGTGGCACCGCTGCTGCCCCTTTCGCAAACCTTTCCCCTCGCTTTCTTTGTGCTGCACGAGTGAAAACCTGTCAGTCTGCTTCCAAGGACGCTCTTGCCAGGGTATCTAAAGGTGATGCTCCCTCTAAATTTGACCGGCACAGGCTTTCACAGCACTGCTGCTCCAGCCCTCATTTGTATACCCACTTACGTGTTTGCTTGAAAGTATGTGCTTTATGTTCACCCACGAAAATCTCCCCCATGGTACTAAAAGCAATGGAATAATCTACTATTTCAACTCACATCCCTTAGAGAATTCTGCAGTTTAAAAAAAAAAAAAAAAGAAAAAGAAAAGGAAAAAAACCTGGTTGAATTTGATTAAACCTTTGGAATCTCTCCAATATTTCCAGTTATTCCATCTGTAGAAACACTCTACTGGCACTTGGCACATTTATAGCATTAACTGCCTTCTAAATCAGCAGCAGTTCTGCCTAACAATTTGGCATTTGCACATTGCCTTGTAAATTACCCACCTTACATCTCCGGGTACGAGGACCGTCCCCTCCAAAAAGCCGATTACCACCTTGTAGAAATTCTTCAGGAAGCAAATACCTTCTTATGGGTCTGTCTCTTGACAAAACGGGGGGGGGGGGATGGCATTCAGTGGGCACGGTATTAACACTGGGGCTCATGGTGTTACTATGGCAGTAAAATGAAACCCAATGCAACCAGCTGGTTGCTATACTGCTATTACAGCCTCTTTTCTCTTTTTGACCTTTCTAGAACTCTCCGAAAGGCATTAATCTGTTCAAAATCCATCCAGGATCTAAAGCGCGACGCAAGGTGAAGGTGGTGGCGAAGCGGTCCTCCCACCGGGCACCGCGTAGGGAACAATTACGATCCTGCCAGCGAGGATTTGCTCGCTTTTTTTTGTGTGTGTGTGTGTGTGTGCTACCACACCACAAAGTCAGGAACCGGGCTAGGAACGGCTGCAGCTCCAAATCCAGCCTCAAAGCAGCAGGAAACCACTCAGCGATATCAGCAGCGATTTGTGCATTTCTTGGTTGAAAACAAAGAGCGGAGAAGGTCGGCATTGTTACCTCCCCGCTTCCAAGTCACCTCTCCTCTTTTGTCTACCCAAATCGCTGGAGGTCAAAGCCCTCCCCTTCCCAAACAGCTCCCGGCTCCAAGCTCTTTTAAAAATCCTTTCTCCTTTATCTCTATCCACACCTGACCCCTTCTTCTTACACCTCCCCATTGACAAAGTGTAGGAAAATCACCAAATTAAAAGCCCAGCTCCGTGCCCTCCTGCAGAACATCCTCCTCCTTTGCCTGCACCTCAGACCTTGTTTTCTGCTGCTGAGCTGTGCTCTGGTCAGCTGGTCCTGCCTCACATGGAATTGGTCTACAGACTGCAGGGGAGGAGGGGAAAAAACAAATAAAGAAGAAAAGGCCAAGGCAAAAAAAGAAAAGCCACACATTGAGTTGACTCTCCTCCTCCTGGCTTCTGCTTCTAAAATAGGCCTCACCGATTTTTACACGTATTATGACCCCGTGGCATTAGAAATCCAGGGTCATCTGAGGACTTTGAGACGGTCACTGTGCCGTGCGTCGTGACCACTTGGAACGTGACAACAAGAGGGAGTTCAGAGCTTTGTGCTTAAAAAGGGGCTGGCGGTGATTGTTGGGGCTGGAAAGGAACGTCTTACTTCTGGCTTTGCAGATGGAGACCCGACACGCAGAGCTGGACGGCTCCGACCCCGTCCCACAACGAGAAGCAGCGACGAACTGACTTCCTCATTATCGTTCTTTGGGAACCAGCGACTTCGTTAACGCTCCCCATGCTAACATTGAAAAAACTGCATTTTTTCCTGTTCGTTTGTATTCTACACTCTTCCCTCGCTTGGTGCCTTTCTTCTTTTAACTCCAAGGAGGAATGATTTCCCTCGGCTGCAGTTAACTGCAAAGAGCGACCTGCAGCAGCGAGGACTCACCATCTTCTTCACCTGTTTTTTCGTCCGTTCATCAAGTGGAGCAGGGCCCCATCCCACCTCCCACCGTGTCTCGGCAAGATCCCCTGCCACGACCATGAGCCTGGGGGTTGTGGGGGCCGAGGCACCGACGGCTTTCGGGTCAACAGGTTACCCCCCCACCCCTCTGCAAGGTGCAGGAGGGGACTCGGTGTCACTGGGACGCCGAGGGATGCCGCTGCTGCCCCCAGAGCTTGGCAACGTGCCCCAGTGCCACCGTGTCCCTTGTGCCTCCAGCCTGGGCCCTGGGTGAGGTGCAGGGGCTCTCGTAACCCCCCTGCGATGCTCCAGCGCTGCCCCAGGGGCTGGAGCGGGAGAAAGGCTCGTGGCCGCGAGGCTTAGGGAAGGGGAGCCGAGCTGGGCTCAACGCTCCCGCAAGCGGGGCTGCGAGAGCGCGGCGGGCACCGGCCTCTGAGACCATCGAGAAAACAGATGAGTCTCAACTCCGTGGCTGCTCTGCACTTGATGAAAATGTCTGCTCCCTCACACACACACACACAGAGAGGAAAAAAAAATTAAAAAGAAGAAAAAAAATAGAGCTCTCCCTGCAGCCAGCGATGCATACTAGATGACTGCCTTCTCAACATGAGAGCAAAAGGGCAAATGAATCACATTACACTCCATGAATAAAAACAGTCTTAATGCAACAGCGACTTAATGATTTCATTTTCAATGCACTAGACAGTCTGGCCTCATCTGCAGAGGTGCTGAGCACTCCAGAGTCCCACTCCAGGTAAGGGGGGCGGCAAGCACTTTGCACCTCGGGACTCTCCGCCGAGCCCTGTATGTCCCTGGGAAAGTCTCCCACCCGGCTGGGAGGCTTTCCCTGAGGTCTGTGAAATTAAAAGCTGATGTCAGGGATGATCCTGGGCCGAAGACCTCGGATCTTGACACGCTGCAACCAGATCCATCCTCGGAAAGGTGGGATTAGGGTCTGCAGCTCTGTTTGCACCGTGCTTTTATTTCCCGTGTAGTGAAGAGGAACCAAGTCCTGCGCTAGAATGAGGGGGCAAGCCCTGCGCTCACCGGGAGGTTTGCCGTTGGCACCAGGAGGCAGCCCAGGCGTTTGCTTGGCCCCACTCTGCGTATCCCCCCACGCACAAGTCGAAAGAGGTGGCGGCACAAGCCACCTGAAATGGAGAAAACGGCATTTCCAAACGTCCCCCCCCTCCCCTCAGCAAGGTGCTCACGGAGCCGTTATGGGAAAGCGGGGGCAGCAGAACAAAACCAAATCCCACTGTCGTGGCGTTACTGGAAAGGAACCTCTGCAGCGGACCAAAGCCAGCCAAGCAGCCATACCAGCACACGTGGGGATCGTGAACAAACCGCTCGGACCCTGTCGGGGTGCCAAACATGCCACCTTCCCTTTCTGAGCTTTTTGGGCTTCTTATGGCATTTTAAACAACTCCTGTTCCCACTTTGTTTGGTAAACCTGGCTGGTTTCTTTTAAACATCCTGGTTTCTCAAAGCAAGCCCCGGTGTCCGCGTCCACGTCCCCGTCACAGCCGATACAGCGGTGGTACAGACAGTGCGAGCTGCACCCTGCCCTTGGCATCAACCTTCTCAGGAGGAAATAAAAAAAAAAAAAAAAGGAGAAGACCTTCACTATTTTCCTATGTCTGTTTGGAAAATACATCCCAGGACAACCTCTCCAAAACAACATCAGTCCTCTGGCAAACAAAAAGGAGTCAAATGCAAACTATTTATTGCCAAAACCTCTTCCTTCGTTGTAAAGTACTGTTTAATTTTATCCCTTAGGCATCTATTATCTCATAGCCCATATTATTTTTCCAGCTATTACTGCTTAATTTTCCCCATCCAAAAAGTACGTACAGACACAAGCCAATTTCTGTCTTGGCATAATTGTTTATGAGAAACAAGCAGCTGTTTCACTGGGGTCCTCACAAATAGATGGTGAATCGATGCTTCTCATCTCTTCATTAGCTTCCCGCAAGAAACCGGCTGCCGTCACGTGTCCTCCGCCGCCGCCCAGCATCGTCACCCTCCCAGCCACGGCCGCTAACGAGCGGGGACCCTCGCTGACCGGGGGGACCTGGCAGAGGGAGGAGAAGCCGAGGGGGGATGCGCCGGAGCCCCTCGTTTACAGACTCACGCGGCGGTGGAAATAAGGGCCTACGCTGAGCACAAACATTTCTATTTTTTCTTTCAATAAAAGCTGCTGAATTTTAATCAGAGCTTAAAATAAGAAGTAAAAACCACGGCTAATGGAATATGCTGATCAAAATGCTTGGACTGCTTCTCTTTCCCCATTTCTGGTAGAATTTGTTCGCTTTATCGCTTGTTGCTTTTGTTGGTTTTTTTTTTTTTTACCAGCGGAGCTTCTGTGGGGTCTGAAAGTTATTTGCAAAGTGCTCCCACTGGCCACGTCAGGAAGGGTAGGACCTTCTCGAGGTAAAAGTCCGTAACCTTCATTTTAGGGAGACCGTGGCAATGTGATTGCCTGTGCAGCGGCCAGCGGCAGCCGGCACTGGGAGGAGCAGCGCCCACCCGACGGAGGGGGAGGTTTGCAGAACAGAGCCCAGGAACCATTCTCTGCTTCCCACCCTATAGCATGGAGCAGACAACGAACGGTAAACAAGCTCAGAATCTCAGATTAAAAAAATAAACAAATAAAAAGATTGAAGCCATTAAGGAATATGCAAAATACCATAAAGGCACACAACAGTGGCGGCGTTAGGTTAATGGTTGGACTTGATGATCTCAAAGGTCTTTTCCAACCTAAACGCTCCTATGATTCTTAGAAACTAGCCAGGGTTACTAGCAAAAGCTGCGGAAAAACTGTGTCTGAGACAGACAGGAAGGCGGGTGCCCATTCTGCTCTGCATTCCCACGAGTATTTTCCCTGCAGAAGTACGGAATTCAGCCTCATTCCAGTTTGGGTTAAACGTTTGCTGAACCACCGCTGACATTCTCCCTTAGCACGCAGCTATCTGTGGTAACGTTGGGGTACTCGGTGCTTGCGGAGTTTCCTTTTAGCACCACGAAGTGTCTGCAGGTCCAAGGGTTCCCCAATGAGCGGGCAGAAGGGGATTTGAGGTAACGGAGGGGAAAGGGAAACCTTTCTTAGGGACCACGCAGGAGCCAAAATGGGCTCGGCGCCTGGGCAGAGCATCTCCCACCGTCAACCCCACCACTGCAGCCTGTCTCAGCTGGAAAGCCTTTGGGGACAGAGCCTATGTGGGACAGGGGGGTGGCAGCAGGCCTTTTCACGCCCGACTCCTCGTGCCAGCCTGCCACGCACCGCGCAAGCGGCATTTCTTGTGCGCCTCCTTCATTTTAATACTTCATCCATGCTTCCGACAAAAGGCATCGCTGACGTTTTCCTTTCTGTCACCCATCCTGGCTTTAGATGCTCAATTAAAAACAAACAAAAAAAATAGCTCCCAAAGCAGCTGCAAGCATCGGTGCTTTGCAACGCTCTCGTCTTGTCCAGTGGGTGTTCCCGCAGCAAACAGAAACTGCAAGCAGAGGCCGAACGGCAATGAGTCAGGGAGGCAGAAAGGCGTGAAAACAAAATGAATGGAAAGGCAATAAACCCGCAATATTTCACCATCGGTACTGAGTTCCTGGATAACCTCCATCTATCAGCGTTATCAGTGCCTGGGAGCTCACCGGAGCTGTACTTAGAGTACATTAGTGACACTGGCGGAGAGGCTGCGGCCACGTGGGTGCGTCCCCACGCCACGGGCTGAGGCCACCATGAACTGTGGCAAGGGCATCCTCTCCAGCACCTTGGGATCCTCCTCCAGAACAAAGAGAAAAACACCCAAGCTTTTACCGGTGTCCCACACGAAGCAGAGGAGCGAACTGATAGGACAATCCCAGGCAGCGAGACGCCCTGCTGTAGGAAAAGGATTGATCCAGGAAAGGGATTGAGGAGGGATGCACGTCCGAAAATGCTCTCCTGCTCGGGAGAGCGCACACCCTGCCTGTGAAGGAGGGAAAAGGCTCGCACATCTCAGGTCTGGCTCCAGCAGCAAACCAAGTGTACTGCTTAAACCTGAGAAATACATTTAAAAGGGAAAGTTGTTCCCTGTAAAAAGCTGGAGAACAATTCAAGGAATCAAATCAAAGGAGATCCTTTTCCAGTCACCCCCAAAACCCACCGGTGCCCCTTCATTCCCCATTCCTCATGAAGGCACAAAGCGGAGCAGCTCCTCTTTGGGGTCATGATGGGCAACGCCCTTTTCTCTCTATCTACAAAGGGATTATAAAACCACTACTAGGAAACAGAGGATGGCGACTACCTCAATCCTTTATTTTCTGGAGCACCAAATACAAAATATCCTGCCAGTCCACTTTTAGAAACCACCACTTTGTTTTCACTCCTCTGCAGGACGATCTAGACGGCTCCCTGCAACTCCTGCCCATCGCTGCCCATCCCTCACACCACCCCTGCCACGGTGATGGGAGACCCAGCCACAGCTCCAGGGCAGAAAGCAGTTGTGTCTGGGCTCTGCCTGCAAGTCAGGCCCACGGCATTACAGGGAGAGCTGGCGCCCCCCTGGAAAACCAGGGCTCTGCTTCCCCGTCGCCAGCCTACGGCTTGGACACAGGTTGAGGCTCCCTGCCCAGGCTGCGAATAAAAATCACCAGCCTCCCCAAAAAGAAGCTAATTCCCCATTAGCATTGCAGAAAACTCAGGCAGCCAGCAAGAAGAAAGCTTTTTAAAGAGATATAAAACCAGGATTTTTGTATTGAAACACATGCCACAGATGGTGTAGCAGACGAGGATTAATTCATGAATCATATTTCTTAAATGATACAATCTCTCTTTTCACTTCCATACTTTCCCTTTTTGACTCAGAAGCAGGGATTTAAGATGCCCTTCCCAGATACGAATTTTGCATGAACAAACATTGCAGGGGTAAAAAAAAAGAAAAAAAAAGGCAATAAACCAGAAAAACCCAGATGTTTAAAGCCAAGTTCTCAAATGTAAGTGAATGCATATCCTGTCCATCTACGAAAGAACATGTGTGGAAATGCAATATATGCAGGCACAGATCTGGGGAAACACGTTCCCTAACATTTGCGGATTACTAATGCTTCAGCCAGGGTTCTGAATTTCACAAAAGCTGGTTTTATATCTCTTCCTATCTTATTCGCCACCCTCGCAGCAAAAGGAAAGCCTTAAGGCAAACATTTCCACCGAGAGGCCCTCCTCGCTCTGCCGCTTGGGTTTGTCCCTCCTCCAGCCCCCATCAACGCTTTCCTTCGGAAAACCCTGGCGCAGGCACCGCCAGGTTGCTCTCCAGGAAAAGCTCGTGGAGCCGACAAAACCAAGGGGATCGCAGAAAGCCCCGGCAAGCCAAAACATCCTGCACCGCGCCAACGGACCAACCGTAGCTCGCTGCCGCAGCTGAGTAATGTTTTCAGTGGAAAAAAGGAAAGGAAATGACAGAAGAGCTCTTCAATAGCAGGAGACGCCGAACTCCCAGCTCCATCTCGGCTGAAAAGCTCATTCAGAGCAGGCAGAGCCCACGGCCACGCGCCTGTGCGGAACCACCGCTCCCACCCGGGCAGGAGCGCAGATCGAACCAGGGCGAGAAGAGACAGGACCAACATTCAGAACTTTCTCACCTGCACAAGGCTGCTGCTATACCTGTCTTTCATCCCCAAATCAGCATTTCAGTCATTTTTTTTTTCCCACTTTGCACACAAAGCAGCTGTGTAGACGCTTAAACGCTTCTTTAGCCAGCCTTGCACTTGCTATTGTAGCTTTACACATGAAGTTAGAATAAGGGCGAAAAAAAATGACTTACCCTTAAATTATTTCAACCTTTCCCTGCTTTGTGTATGACGTGGGCTTCTCTTTTGGTTACTATTTCCAGATTTGGTCTTTGGGTAGGTGAATGGAAGAGGAGAATGAAAGGAGTCGTATTTGATGACGATGGAAACTGTAAAATAAAGAGAAGCACTTTAGTGCAGAACAGTCCTCTCCATACATACATACCAGATTAAATTAAATTAAATTAGTGACACCTACATAAATGCTTCCTGCTGGTTTTATGCACACATACAAATATCACAACTGTCAAGGAGAACGCGGCTGTCAGTGATACGGCAGGAGGGGGAAAAAAAAAGGGTAATTTCTACAACGGAAGGGAACAGAAGAAATCTAGCGTAACAGCCGGCATTTGAGCAGCAGCGAAGGGGCTTCCACTGGTCTGCAGGAGGGCAGGCAGGCCACGGGGCAGCTGCCCAAACCGGGCTGCCCTGCCAAAGCGGAATGTCGAGACTACGCGGGAGGACCTGGAAAGGGTTTGAGCAGAGGGCAGCGCGGAAGGAGCACGGGAAGCAACACCACAGCAAGAAAACCTGACAAACCCTCTTTTGCTTCCCAAAATACTCCACCAGCTCAACCGCTTTTGAGAAAGCAAGGGAGGAGCCGAGAGTTTCGGGAAACGTAATTCCCCCACACCCCGTAACGGCGAAAGGACTCCGAGCACAGGAAGGAATTAATAATTTGGTCACCATACCAGCAAGTACCCCCCTAAAAAACAGATTAATCTCCCACCATCTGCTTTAAGAGCAGAATTTCTGCTAAGTGGTTTTCCCCTACACAGACCCCCATCCCCGTGTAAACACACAAACAAACCATTTGGCTTCCCGCAGTCGCGGGGTACGCAGCTGCTGGGAGAAGGGCTCGGCGCCTTTGACACGACGCCAAGGTTGAATTCCTGCCATCCCATTCACTCCTACACCTCTCCCCCCGCCAACTCCGTGCCCCGCTTCCGTGCAGACCCAGGCTGCCGATTCATCAGGTGAAGCACCTTGGGCTACCTCCCCAAATCACTGTCCGTTTAACATGGCAGGGTGAGAGCCTTAAAACAGGATTTCTACGTAAGTAACTGAAAAAAAAAGAACCAAGAGGAACAGACTTCCACGCTGTTATTTTTCTCATGACAACTCTCCCATCTTCTGTACGTAACTGGGCTCTCTAGCACCGTAAGCCCCAGCCCAAACACCGAAAGCACCCCCAAAAAAGCTTATTTACAGAATCACTTAGAAGATGCCAAGCCTGCTAGTGGGGAAAAAAAAAAAATCCACTGAGTCAAGGAGACTGTCCTTATTTGATTGGAAAAGCACAAAGGTCACCGCAAGCAGTACATAAAAACACACGCTAACACTGAAGAGGTATAAACTTAATATTAAACAACACTTTTTATAACCAGCTCAATATTTAACACTTGCCCAGTGGCCTTTGATACATCCTAGGTGCTTTAACAAAGCAAGGAAGCTTTTCATTGCTATTTAGTAGAATTTCTCTATCAGTAAAGCGTAAGAGAACAAAACTGCTCAAGACATCAAGGACCAAGTCAGAAACAAAAAAGCCAGGTCTCTTCATCCAGCTCCTCCACTGCTGAATGCCCTGCTAGGCTGCTGTATTTAAATAGAAATACTATTGTTAGCCGTCAGCAATGCAGACTCATTAACATTTATTTTAGTGTTATAAAATATATTTTTAAATACTTGAAGAAATAATCTGGAGGAAGTGCTAAAGCTCTGAGCATATTTTCAATATGTCCCAGCTTTTCCAGAGAGATTTCAGACCTCCTGGAAAGACACAGCCTGTCTTAGAGGCTGCAGCGCAGGAACGTGCGGGTACCTCCAAGCAACCCAGAAAAGCAGCACGTGCAAACCCCCTGCCCTCGCTTCTCCTCCCAGGTTGTTCACCTAGAGGTAAATCTAAAAACGCCGTCAATTTGAATTACTCACGGACAGCAGAAACCCGAAACTATCATTTCCCACATGTTTTTAATGTGTGTGGGTGTTTATATGTGAATAACACTTGGAAACAGAGGAACCCGATGCCTGTAGAGAACACCTCCTCGAGGAGCATGCCGGCAGAAACCCCCGCCAGCACACACAACTCCTGCTGGAACAACTTCCACGGAGCTCAAGGTCAGCGTGCAGGTCCCGGCCAGGCTGCACCTTATCCCAAAAGCTAATGGAGAGACAAACCACGTTTGCAACTTTTCATGAGCCCAGCGGAGGAAGGGCAGGACTGGGGAATGGAAAGGGAGCCTGTCCCCACCCTCGTGAAGAGCAGGCAGCCCAGGCAGCAGCCCTCGCCCATCCCGTAGGCTGTCTGGAGAGGGGTTTGGGCGCTGGTTGAGAGGAGGAGCAGCCAGTGGTGGCCATTCCAGTGGCATCCGTAAGCACCTCCAGAGAAAACCACGGTGTGGGAGGATGCTGAGCCACAGAGGCAGATGATGGCTTCAATGCAGAGAACAGAAACCAGAAGTACACACCGACATACAGAGCACAGCGCCCTATTTTCACTAAATCCAAATGTATCAAGACTATGGAGGATGCATTTTTACCTCAGATACCCATTTTCCAAGACAACTCCAGTTTTCCATACGACGCAGCCAGCTTTGGGCCACCTCAGACAAACTAAAATGGGAAGAGGCGAGGAGGGAGACGAAAAAAAGTTTTCTTCTTTTTCATTGTCAGAAAAGTTATTGCACAGTTCGTGTTTTACAGGCTCCCCATAATTTCAGAGGAGTCTTTAACCAGTGTTTTGGTGGGGGCAAAGGAAGAACCAAGACCGTTTCTGCAGTTTCAGAGGGGGCTCAGCGCGCGCCCGCCGCCGTTTGCCATCCCGAGCTGGGAGGCAGCTCCTTCCCCAGGAGCCACCCGCCACCCCTGCGGTGTCACCCCAGGCGCGGGGTGGCTGGCTGCGGCACCACAGAGCTGGCGGAGCCGATGCTCCGATATTTAAAGCCGAGCATCTCTCCTCCAGCGCGGAGACGGAGGGACGTGCTCTGGAGCTCAGCCACGGTGGTCCCTGGCACTGTGCAGATGGCAGCGGTTTGGTTACCCGGTGCTAAACGCAATCTGCACGAGCTGCAGCAGACACCAAGTTCAAAGTCAAAGTGAACATTTGTTCTACAACAAAACACATTGCAAATGATCCTTCACAAATTTTTTAAGAGAAGAGCACCGTAGCGCCTATCATACCCTGTTGTTATCACAAGCTCTGTGCTGCTGAACACGAGTGGCAACGCAGAGAGACCTGTATTTTGTATTTCGGTATAAGTGATAGAGCAGCATAATAGACCTGAAGGAGCAGCTCTGCTTTTTCCTGCATCGCTTCCTTCATGTTTTTAAGCCCATTAAATTTCTTCCCATTTAGTTGCTTTATTTTGGTTCCTTGCTGCATAAAATCGCTCCGCGTTCGCCAAGCGGCGAAGCCGAATAAATAATTGCAAAACTTCCCTGCAAGAACTCTGAGAGCCGTTATGTAAAGCAGAGGATATCAGCAGATAGAGACAACTCCGAGGCAACCTGAGGTTTGGTATTCTGTGTCAGCTTGACACACAGGGGAAATAACCCTTTAATCCAGTGCAGTGTATTTCATTTACTGTAGTGTTATCCAGTTCGAAGATGTTATGAAAGGAATCCCCAGAGAGACTTAAGACTTCAAAACCAGCCTGAGTTTGAACTTAATTCCACCGTTGCAAAAGGCTGTAGCCGTGGAAGATGACCTTTTCCGTACCTTGCATGCCAGGAGCCATTCTGCCTCATAATGTCACGCCAAATTAGAATATTCCCTTTTTGTTTTACTCGGGATTTTGTTTTGTCTCTTCTTTTTAATTAAAAGCATCTGTCACTATTAATGAAACAGGGGGCAAAAATAAAAAAAATCCATCACACAAACAGGTTAAAAACAGTGACGTCAAGAGAGACGGGGAGAGCCAAAAAGCCGGGTAATTAAGAGAGGGGCTTTCACCTCCGCGTGAGCTCGTTACCAGAGCCCAGGTCACGACCGAGCGAGCGTCGGCGCCACCTCCTTGCTGCTCATCGCCCATCCGAAACAAGGGGATGCCCTTGCCCCACCGCCACGCCGGCCTCCACCCAAATACATTCCCCAGATCCCACCGGCAGCAGGAGTGGTCTCTCTGGTCTTCTTGGATAGGAAAGGAGAGGGCAAAAATACCTTCAAAAGTGCAGATCGCAAAGTAGCTCGGGTCTTGCCAAGATTTTCCTGAATAAAAGTTCAGACACGTTTTGTAAAAGGACCATAAATCCATGTTAGTGAAACAGAAGCTGGTGGGAATCCCTGTGACGGCAGGGATGAAGGCGTGCGGTCTGATCTTCAACCGACTCCAGGAGCTTCACTGACCAATGGGTATTTTTAAGCAATCCCGCAGGAAGCTTATTAAACAAGTGATGGAAATCCCAGTTCAAGTTGCTTGCTAGACTTAATCGCATTCGTGGACTTTACTATTTTGAGGTGACCCATAAAAGGCCAGTTTTCACTCCCTGCTTCTTACAATTCGGATTGTGAACGTACTTAAACGTCATTTTCTGTTTTCCAAAAATACAGTTCCCCCCCCAAAATACTAAACTAATTTCAAAATGTCTTCATTAAGTGAAATTATTTAGCCTGTTAAAGTGGTACAAACAGCTTTATTGTACCATTAATAGTTAGAAATGTTCAGTCAGCACAGCTGAAAAAAAATGTAAACTAAATACGACAAGGACACACTGCTTTCTACTCTCACTCTTTTTTTAACGTCTTATTTCATGGTAGATAAGTGAAAAATCTTTTTACCTGACTTAGTGAGAGGCTCATTTACTCATGCAAATTTAAAACCAAGTGTCATAATACAATGAAATCACAAAAACATATCAAAAAGAAGTTAGCGAATCACTAAATTTAGCTCCTAATGGAGTTCAGCCTTGTCTTCCACAGTTGTACGTTAATGGGAAGAGCTACAGCGCTCTGTAAACATCAGGGCGCCGCTTAGAAACCATCACACGCGCACGGGGCTTCTGGAGGAAGCCCTTCAGCCTTCCACACCTCGATCTAAGGGGAACTCGCATTTTGATCCCAGGCAAGGTGACGAGCACGCCTTGCGTAAAACACGTGAAAACGCACCCCGACGATCGAGCGCTGGGTTCTGCGGAGCCGCTTTGCCAACGCCGGTGCCAGCGCAGACCCGGGATGATTTGCAGGCTGGATACTGCACACGCGCAGGGATTTTCTAAATCCGTACCAACATACTACGGCTGACGTGGTGAAGCGCTGACTTGGTGGGCTGGAAGATCCTCAGCGACTTAAAGAGTTTGGCTCTGAACCTGGGTAGATCCAAGTAACAAAGAAAACTTGGCGCAGCTGAAATAACGGTGGTAAAGCACGTGCCGAGGCAGGAGCGGGATCCTGAGCTACAACTTGCTGGTAGTCCGAGGACAGCACTAACGTGAAGTCTTTATTCTCAGAAACAATCTCTTATTCCAGGAGTAAGCCAAGAAGATGAAAGGGTTAGAAGAGAAGGACAAGGGAGGGCCAAGGCTAAGACATGACCAGACCATCTCGTAGATCTCCGATATTCATCAAAACCAAAGCACCCATTAGGCACAGTGGGGGAAAAAAAAACCCCACCTCTGCAGAGAAATTGGCTTAAGACATAGGGAGGCAAATTCCTAAAGATGATAATGCCCATACCCCTGCCCACCAGACCGGGCTTGGGTTGGGGTCCCAGCCACGGAACCCCCCCAGTTTGCCAACACAGGCAGGTAGGGAGCACTACTGGCTGTGCAGCCCCCCCGCCAGATGCCACCCGGTGCTGAAGCATGAAGCTGGGGCCCAACGCCCCACAAAAGGACGAAACAAAGATTCCCTGTGCTTCCTTCCTGGCAGAAAACTGTGAAAATAAGACCCTGTAACAAGAAGAGGTAAGGGAACTAATGGAAAAACATCAAATCGCATTAAGGGCTGTGTTAAAGGTTTACAACATAGTCTCCAGACAAGCCCACGGATATTCCTGAACCCTTATCGATCCACAGGTCAAACCAGAAACAAAAAAATAATCTATTTTAGAAAATATCACTTGCTGTGATACAAAAAACCCCACCCCGTCCCTCTGCACAGGTAAACACAGAGACCTTTCCGCACGAGAAAAAAACCTGCTGCAGAGCTGTACTGTAACTACATCACTAACCTGTCCCCGTCTTGTTAAACACAAAGGCTCATACAAGGAATTAGGGAGATGTCCTACATAAATGCTTTAATTAATTTGTGAAATTTTGCACCCTTCTTGGAGGCGTGCGACATGGCACTTTTTGCTCCCTTCCATTGCCACCGTTCTCGATTTTATTTTTATCCTGAGTTAGATATGAATCAGGATCTGCAAAAGACAAAACAACCCGCTGTAATCATCCAGCATGCCAATTAAACTAAAAGATACCCTGGAAATTAAAATTAAATGCCATATCTATGAAAAGAAACAGACAGCTTCCTCGGAAACAACAAAAAAGCCCCTATTACAGGAGCATGACTGTGGCAGTCCGAAATCGTAGCCGAAGCAGTTATATAACTTACTATCATCCTTCACATCTGCATATTGTAGATCTTCATCAAACTGTGTGTGTTTTTGCACATTTATCATCAAGATTTATTGAAGTTGATTCCATAAATTTCATTTAGTTGTTCAGTGCTGCTATTTGTTTCCAAGGCAACAAATGCACTTTGCCCAAGCTGCACAGTAAATCATGGTTGTTCGGAATTTGGGGGTCCCTGCCCCTCGTGCCGCACCTCCCAACGCAAACAACAGCACCGGCTCGGCGGCGGCAATAATTAGCAACACATTTGGTGGGCATTTACGAAAAAAATAATAATCCATGCTACGGAGGAAAAAATGCAAAACTAAGCAGGGAGACGGTGGGCTGCCGGCAGGCAGATAGGATTCATGCAAAGCCCCCTCTCCTGTCTCATTTACACCTCGGGTGGCTGGAGGTTGAGAAATCCATTCGCAGGTTCACGAGGAGTCGGAAGGCTCTTTCTGCAAAAAAATAATGGTAAGGAAGTCGTCTTCTCATTGCAGTCGTGGCAGAAGGGACGGCTACAACAGGAAGGGGAACAGAAAAGCGGAGGCTTTACAAACATCGCGCGTTTTGCCTCGATCTTCCCCCCCTCGGCAGCATCCCACGGCTCTGCCCCTGCGGCACGGGGAGGAAGAGCCCGAGGCACGGAAAACTCGCAGGCAACTTTGGAAAAGTTCAGCTTGGGATCGGAAGAACTCTCAGTCTAAACGGCGGCAGCGTAGCGTCGTTATTTTGGTTTTCAGCAGCTGAACTTGCAGGAGGTGGACAACTCCAAGCACGAACTCGGAGCAAGCGTCATTGCCCAATTTCATGCCCTTCAAAAAGCGGCAAGCAAAGCTGTCCCATCCTCACCACCCCGGCAGCGCTGGGAACGCTCAGGAGCCACCCAGGAGCACCTTCCCCTCTGCACCGCGGAGTCGTAGCAAGGACCCGCCACGTCCAGATCGCGAAAACTCCTTTTAAATAACGGGTAGTAAAGACGAGGCCACAACTGCAGGAAGACAAAAATCAATCGCAGGAGACCGAGCTAAAACATGCTCTGCGCTCCCAGAGACTCCCCTGGGGAAAAGCCTCGTGCAAAAAGCCATTACTTCAGCATTTCTAAAAACAAAACCAATCTCGTTCGCGATGCCGATATTTTAATGGGACATGATGTTTTCTGAAAGACAACGCGGGTTTTTTTGTTGATCTGTCATAAGCAAATATCCATGACTGCAAAACCGCCGTGTAAGAGGTGGCTGACAAACTCAGCGCGCCGATACTGGCCAGTACAGACCAAACTGGAAACTTCACAGTTTGAATCAGGGAAACCCACATTCAGCTTCCAAACCCAGTCACAGCAGTGCCGTGTCACTGCAGCGACCGCAGCCCCGATTTATCCAGCGCACAGGAAGCTGCAATCCTTTCCCTTTTTCCCTTCATTTAAAAAAAAAAAAAAAAAAAACCAACCACGCTCTCAAACCCTCTTTGTTGGATAGCACATTCCCTTGGATTCACACATTATTCTCAGAGTGATCAACAAAGACAGCATCCCTGATGACAAAAAGCCACTAGTTTTGCCGCTTTCAGCCTCAGAAACGTTAAAAGATTGTTTGCTTTCTAAATGCAAGTCCACATTGAAGAGGAATAAAGAATTTGCTAGAGCAGGCTGGATCAATGATGCAGCAAGCCAAGCATGCGACCTCCAGCGGGGTGGCTGGGGCCGGTGCTCCTGGAAACAATAAAACAACCTTACGCTGCTCCTGATCAACTGCACAATGCAGGAAATGGGGGGGAAAAAATCCCTCACTCCCGACCCTTGATGCAACGAGCTACCTCCTTCAGCTATACGAACCGACCGCTCTTATAACGTTATTATTATCAGGCGTGCTCATCCCCTGCTCCCCTTCCTTGCAGCGACTGGCCTCCGAGACGCAAACCTGGCTTCCGTGGCCACGACACTGGTATGACGGAAGCGGGATAGATGGGGATGAACCAGCATCACCTCCAGTTCACCAGCAGGGAAGAGGAGCCCCCTCGCTGTCACGTTACAAGGATGGAGCACGGCGGTCAGCAGCTCCGTCCCAGGCAGCGCCCGTCACGGGCAGGGATGCTACCCGTGAGCAACGGCCGCTAAACCCAACCTCGTTTCTCTGGGAGTAACAAATGAAATCCACCCTGCAAACACCATCACCTCTTCTAAGGAGAGACAAAGGTACCATCGCGCTGCTCGTCAGGCACCGAAGTGACAAACTGCATTAACCATCCCAATTAGGGGAGCGCTCCAGTGCTTCAGCCTCACCCCTTCGCTCACGACTGCGGCCTCCGCTGTTGACGGGAGCGTGAAAAATAACACGTTCCGACGGCAGCGCCTCCTTTTACACCACAATAAATGAAAAGCACCACGGAGGTCGCAGACCACGAGAATCACCCTCTTCTTTCAGGAATGGCGCTGGAAACGTACGGTCCTGCAGTCGGGCAGCAGCTGGAGAACGTCCCCGCGCCGCTGAGAATATCTAATATAAGAATATTCTCCCGCCAGCAGCACAAAAGCACTGAAAGGGTATAAATAGCCTTTGAGAAGGGTGTATAAATAGCTATAGGTAACATTTGTAGGCTATAAAAATCCCCCATTTTTGGCCCGGCTTTCCAAGCTCGACTTGCCTTTCCTAGTGTTTTGCTCGTGCTTTGGAAACCGTCTTCCCCTTCCCTTCCAGCCTGCACATCGGGGAGCGGACAGGGACTCCTCCGAACCCCCTATTACACCCTCGGAAGAATGGCAGATGAGCAAATTCCCCTTGCCATCTGTTTAAAAGAGATCTTCTCAAGGCTGATGGGACCAAAAATCGAATACGTTGGGCTAGATCTTTCTGGGTGTTACAGGTGTGGGGCAGCCAGGGGCTGGAGGGGGAGGTTGCGATTTAGTATTTCTTCCTCAGATGTTAAAAATAAGCAACTATGCGCGGGTGCATGGGCACAAGCACACCCCGCGTTCGCTTGCTCTCTCCAAAATAAATACTAGCTGCCCTCTGAAGCAAGAATCTCGAGCTGCCAGCCTCCGAGCCGGGTGAAAACACATCGAGGAGCGCAGCCGGTGCGTGTGCATGTGACACAGGCATCTGCATATCACGCCACCCCTCTGTCTCCCTCCCTCCCGCTCGCCGGGTCCATTCTTACCAACCAGCAGAGGATAAAAATGCTCTTAAAAAGACCTAATTTTCCTCCCCGGCTATTTGTCGGCGACGCAGCCCGCCGGTTGACGCAGCCAAAGGAGCGCTCCCCGCTCAGAGAGGGAATTTCACGCAGGGACAAGCTCGGCTCGGCAAGGCTGTCCCCTCTCCTCTGCCGCAGCATCAGCATCCCCAAAGATGCTCCAGCCCAACCCCATCACTCAACGTTTCGCCCCCCCCCGCCCTTAGTTCTGCCCCCCCAGACAAAGCAGTGTCGCGGCACATCTGTCCAGCCACCATCTCGCCTCGCATCCCTCTAAAAACCCCTACCGAGGGCACGGTGAGGCCAGGGAGGGAGCGACCCCCTCCCGTGCTGCCTCCCCCCCTCCCCGGGAAGCGGGGCTGCAGAACAAGGGCTCGGCGATGAGCGCTGGCAAAGCTCGCTCACCACCCGGGGAGCAGCTCCCCGTGGCGTGCAGGTGGCTCCTTTTGATTCCTGATGATTTCTCAGCCTTCCTTGCTTCTGGCTGGCACCGTGCCTGGGCCGAACTTTGCAGCGAGGGGGTCAACCCCGCCGAACAGCCTCGCCGAACGGGTCTCTCGGAGCTCATGCACCAGCGGGAAGGGAAGGTATAACACCCGTGCCTGGAGGCACGGCTGCGCCCCGGATTGACCCGAAGTCCCAACCGCCTTTCCAGCGAGGGGTCCTCGCCAGGGCTCGTCGAACGCAAAAGCCTCGCGTGGCAAGGAAAGCGCAGGAGAGCTTCAGACTGGAGCTATGAGAAAAATGCCTGTTGAAAACCATTGATCCATCAAGGCCGAAATGGTGTGCGGGAATATGTCAGTTTTAGCAAAAATCTCCCCCGGAATGTCTTGTAAACCCAAGGTGCCCAGAGCAGCTCACAACATCACCTCCCAGCCAGGGAGACGTGGGTCCAAGTCCCTGCTGTGTCCAGCTCCAGCCAACCATCATCTCCCCACACTCCTCCAGGAGCAAAGAGCATGGAGCAAAACCAGTGGAGCAAAACCACCCAAGGGTGCTCAGCACCAAAAAAAAGGCAACAAGCGTATGGAGAAGCCACCACAGAGCAGCAAAGCGCAGGAGAGCTTCAGACTGGAGCTATGAGAAAAATGCCTGTTGAAAAC
The DNA here is from genome assembly GCF_034619465.1 of Leptosomus discolor. Taxonomy (NCBI): domain Eukaryota; kingdom Metazoa; phylum Chordata; class Aves; order Leptosomiformes; family Leptosomidae; genus Leptosomus; species Leptosomus discolor. The sequence goes on along the minus strand of NC_141399.1, from coordinate 46,775,957 downwards.
CATTGATCCATCAAGGCCGAAATGGTGTGCGGGAATATGTCAGTTTTAGCAGAAATCTCCCCCGGAATGTCTTGTAAACCCAAGGTGCCCAGAGCAGCTCACAACATCATCTCCCAGCCAGGGAGACGTGGGTCCAAGTCCCTGCTGTGTCCAGCTCCAGCCAACCATCATCTCCCCACACTCCTCCAGGAGCAAAGAGCATGGAGCAAAACCAGTGGAGCAAAACCACCCAAGGGTGCTCAGCACCAAAAAAAAAGGCAACAAGCGTACGGAGAAGCCACCACAGAGCAGCAAATCACCGTGTCAAATCTGCACAGCTCCACAGGCCGGTAACGGCAGCTACCCCAGTCCCACAGACTTCAGCAGAGAAAGCTGGAGAGCACAAGACTCTGTCGGGGAATCCAGGCATCCTCCAGCTTACTGTACAGGCAGCTGGTTAGTTTGGCCTTTTTTTTTTTACTTTGCCCAAACCCTGCTTTAATTCCCCCCGTGTTTTGGGCACATGTGTTTCTGAATCTGGGTTTGGCCCTTCTGCTGAAGCTCTGTGCGCGCGAGAGTGTCTATACACAGCAGGGACTATTCATATTTGTGGGAGAATGAAGGAGCTAATTCAGGGCTTTGGTGAGATGAAAGGAAAAACCTTAATTAAAATAAGTTTTAAAACCCATCAAGATTTTTTTTTTTTATCTTATTCAGATTAGCAGCCATCCTAAGATTACACTCTGAATCTAAATGCACTGCTTCTCTTCAGACGTCGTGGGCTTTGCACACAAAGCCCTTAAGACATCAAAACCCATGCCAACCTAATAAAATAAAAGTGGGGGAAAAGTACATCTGACGGTAACTAAAATTACACAGACTTCCTCAAAGAATGCAAGTAATGCCCTTATTTTGTAAAAAACTTCCTTCCCCCTAACCCAGCTCAGAACAAGCACTCCTGGAAGCGCACCACCATTAACGTAGGGTCTAAGCAGCTCTTCTTCTTGCACGAGAAAGCCGCCAGCGAAAGGGCTGGTTCACACACGGGTTGGCACGAGAAGGACGAGGCCCTGCAAACTCCCCAGAGCAGGCAGACGCTCAGAGGAGCAACTCTGACCACCCCGCGCTGGGCTCCAGGCACAAGTCCTCATCCTCAGCTTTGGGAACCTCATCCCAGGGCAAAAGTAAGGGTGGGACAAGGATACATTCCCACAGCAGGCTGATTTTTTTTCAGGAAAATTCCCAAATAAGAGCCACTGAAGCTCTCTGCGTGTTTGCAACACTTGCACTCACCCCAGCAGAGACGGAGCAATGAATGATCAACAGCTCATGATAAAACGCAATTTATCATCACGGTTCCCCAACCCACGACTTCGCTTTCACCGCCGTGTACGTAAACCCCAGGCGTCCACCAGCACCTCCTGCAGCGAGGTTTGTCGAGATACATCCGAAGAGTTATGGCAACGGTCTCACACAAACACATTTTTACAAGGAAGAGCAAGCACAGAGAGGAAGAGTCTTCCTACCGTAATGCCAACTAAAAAAATTACATTAAACACAGGGAAAATCCTTCCTGCTCGGAGTTTCCTCCACTAACACCCGTCCTTACCTTCTAGCCAACTCACTAACTCCAGCCCTAGAGCAGAGAACAGGATTTGGACCGCTCGCTGCAACCGCAGCCCTTCCAACCCTGCCTTGGGGGCTGCGTGGCTGATGCAGCCTGGCTTGCTGCGACACCCAGCAAGGCAGGGAGGAGGAAACGCCGTGTTTCTGAGCAAGCCGTGCCGTTTGACAGATTTTTGCTCTCCACCCCCACCCCACAGCAGTCCGAGCGAGTGCATTCTCTGTATTGAATAGCAGGTACCATTAGTTTGATCTTCAGTTCGCTTTAAGAAAAAGAAGAACCAAATCAATTTCTTGGGAGGATAAACTTGCAGCTAAAGGGAAAAACTACAATTACACTTTTCAGCCATGAAAAGTAAATCAGATGGTGCTGAAATCCCAGCAGAAAACACAGATTAATTAAAGTCTGCACTTTCTAAATCTGTTATTCAACTAAACACAGCTGTTAAAAAAATGATGCCTTTGCTGTAATTTTCATGTACATTCATACCACTGAAATACAGCGAAAAACATTATTAAGTGCGTTCAGTGAGCTGCTGAAGTTGTACAGGAAAAGCACACACGCATATATGTTTAATTACAACAAGGACTGTTTTATTTAAAAGAAGAAATTTTACTTGGGAGCTCAAATGCTGTCTCCAAGGAAGGGATGGGATTTGTTACAACGGGGCAAGAGCGGAAAGGGAACCTTGAGGTGGAGCAAACCAGCAGGGCGGGAGGCTCAGGGCGCTGCCGCCTCCTCCTCCATCGCCGGCCCATGCCCACGGCACGCAGCACCCGTCAGCCAGATCCCGGCACTCCTTCTGGAACAAAACCACTTGTACTTCCAAGTGCTTTTGGCCATCTGTCCATCACAGGCAGCGCTTCCCAATTGCACTGATTTCATTAACTCTAATATATTTTAAGATCTTACACAGGAAAAAAGAAACCAAAACCCACCACAAACCAAGTTTCTTTACAGGGCCTCGTCTAAAACCCATCAAGGCGAAGAGAGGCTCGCCCTGAACCCTGCCAGCTTCGGATTAAGCTCCGCTTCCACACGGAGCCAAGGTATTCATCGGGAGACGGCGCGGAGACCGACGCAGCGCTCGCAAGATGGTACAAGAGACCCAAGCGGGTCCCTCCGCGCGCCCCGATCCCCCCTCCCCGGCTCCGCGGGGGGGCTCGGCGCAGGGTGTGTGACACCGGCAGAGCACAGCTACCGCTGACACCCCGTCAGGTGGGGAAAACACGAACATGCCTGAAACAAAAGCTTTCCTTCTCTTTTTTTTTCTTCCCCCCCCCCCCCCGCTTTCTCTCCAAGCCTACATCAACGATCAAAGTGGAGAGCTCCTTGCTCTGTCACAGAGGGAAGCGAAATTGCCGTGATTTGAATGCAACCTAAAAGGCACTCTGCAATTCAACTCAATCAGGATAAACTTACTTCCCAGCCCTGACGCAGCTGTTCCTCCCCTATGGAAGCGAAAATAATACTTGAACTTTGCCTCCTCTGCAAGGGAGAGAAGGCATGGGAGAGCCCTCACTGCCTCTCAATCCTTCTGAAATCACTTCAGCTTAAAACGTAATTAGCATGATCTAATACAGTAATATATTAATATTGGCAATAGCGCCTTGCCTTAATATCAGCCCGTAAAGCCTCTCATAAGCCAGACTCGCGACCGCCGCAGCCGATGGCAAGACGCCGCCGAGGCCACCGACGCACCCTCGCAGGCGTTGGCATCGGGGGAGGACCAGGACCCGCGACCTTAGAGCGGGGAAAAGCCGCCCGGCAAATGCCAGCGGCTGGACTGTCGGTGCCGAATCACCGCACCTCTCCAAGGCAGCGACCGCAGCCGGGTGACGGTCACCATCAACGCGTCACAACATCTGCAAGTGCAGTGACAGCCTGAAGCGTAACGCGTCCTTATTTGCATTTAACCTGCAATACAAATCACTGTATTTTCATTCCCCTCCCTTTCCCTTTTTTTTTTTTTATATTTTTTTGAGTGGAAAGCAACATCGCATGGGGAAAAAATACCTTCGGATTTGGGGAAGCTGTAAAAAAGTGGTCTCAGGTCCAAGGAGCTCCCCCCGAGCCTCTACATGGCAGGGGTCAGTCAGCTACGCCTAACGCGAAATCTGTGGAATAAACTGGTTTAAGCAACGACTCCAGAACTTCACAGAAAAAGACACTTCTCAGTAGGTTTTATTGTCGCTGGCTTTTGCATAAAACACCTCATTGCATCTACTTATTATCACTTCTCTACCTAATCTACCCAACCGTATCAAGCATGCACCTTCTGCAAGTTCCTGAAACATGATCAACTGGAAGAAAAAACAATTAAACCCAAGGAAGTATTGGTAAAACAGGGGGGCTGTATTTTTTTCAGGGATGAGCAAGACACACTGGCAGCAAAGTACTTCCTATAATCTTCCATTACAGGGTGAAGGTTTTAATAAAAAGAAATAAAAAGAGCTCACATTTTGATCTTTTCCCAGAGCTAGACATGGTTTAATTAGCTTGATCTCATTATGTAATCTGGAGAGGAAAAAAGAACACCATTAAAGCAATATCCCACTGGCAAATGAGACAACCTTGACATCAACTAAGATATTTTCTTGGAAAAGTCTCCCCTGCCTGCGATGCAGCTTCCAACACCTCTTCCTCATCACAAGGTCTTCATCATCCCACCTCTTCCAGCTGCCCTGCTCAATTCAGCAGCATTTCTTGGTTTCTGCTCCCCTCTGCGCAGCCTGAAAAACGCTGGTAGTAAAAAAAAAAAAATCGAGCTAGATGTTGACTTGGTTCTATTTAGCCTGAGATCATTCAGCACGTTCTTTAGAAAAGATCAACTGGAACTAAACATTGCCATAATATACTCCATCTGTTAAAGTACATACTTTTGTAATAACACATTTAGAATTCAATAAGAAAAGCGAGAATTACAAACAAGGTGTCCGTAATGAGCCTCAATATAATTATTAAACCAGATAAAGTAGGCCTGGTTTTCAATACAAGAAAGTTATTTGTACCTTAATGATAATGAAATGTAAAAAGCATCTGTAATTTCCGCTGAAATGTATTGCAGAAAGTCAACTTAGTGCACGTCACTTTGTTAAGACTATTCTTATTATTGTGTTTGCAATGACAGCAAAATGCTTCTTAGTTCCAACTCCTGGGATATATAAAAATATGATTAGAGCACTATAACAATACAACAATGGATTAATTTGCCCAACCATTACATTTGGATCTGAAAGACTTTTATAATTTATTTTACCAACTGAAAGGTGGCTATTTTGGGATCCTGGCTCATAACAAAGTAGTTCACTGCAGCATTTTGAAATTTTTTTTTTTTTTTTCTGTATTCCAGCACCGGCAATACTGCAAGGTTACAGTGGTTCTCGCCTGTTTGCCTGTCACCCCGAGCTTTTGTGCTAGCCCTCTGCCGTGCCTCACCCTGTGATTTAGCTCGGGCTGCTCCAGAGCCGGAGCTGGGCTGCCTACTCAAAAGGGCATCGCACGTCCCACAGCCCGCAAAACAACGAGGCAGTGGTGATTTATCTGGGAAAGCCATTACCCGAGCAAAAAAACAGACGTTTTGGGGTGTTTGTTTAACAATGTTACCTACACCAGCAAAGGGGACCGTAAAGAACTCATCAGTGTTGAACAATACAGCTAACAAACGCGGACCAAAAGGTGCTGAGAAATCTGGCCCGAAGGGCAGGCGATAGAAAGGAAAATAATTAATAACTCATCTGCTGAATGTCAACAGGAGCCATCCTCTACAACTGCAAGATTAGCATGGAATAATCACAGATTTTTAGCAAATTCACGTGCTCACCCTCAAGTGAAACCAACGCTGTCTAGAAGGGAGGAGAAGTTACCATTTTGGCCTAAAATGGGGACCAGAACCAAGTTTTTCGCACAAAGCAAAAGCCCCTAGGGCCTCAACTACGGTGCTCTTCCAAAAGAAGTGAGTATGCAGAGGCGGGAACAGGCCAGCAATCGGAAATACAGCCTAAACGAGAAACGTGCAACGCCGGTGCGACAGCACAGACAGGACGAGCAAACAGACCTTCTGTCGCCCTCCTCTTGCCAACAGCACCACCACAGTTTGCTTTGACCAGATCCCAGTTTCCCTTGTTACGGCCAAATCCCTTCCCAGTCTCTCCTGTCCAACGTTCTGACCCCCTCCTCTTAAATTTACTCCTCGGCTATTTTCTTCTAGGTGCCCTGGCTGCTGTAGCTGCTGGGCCTGGTGACCCCCCTGCTTGGAGCATCTGTCCCAGGGTAACTCCCCTGGCTGCTCAGGACACCGTGTCCCATCTGCACGGCCACACGCAGATACACAGATACGTCCTCAGCCAAATACAGAGGAGCTGGCAGGACCTAGTTGAAGGCTGAGCTAAAGGAAAACCATTCCAGCAGGGTTTCAGTAGGCAAGCTGTGCCTTTTGGGAACATCGCCACCGAAGCACACATGGGTGGTCCAAGGCAGCTCTCCCGTCATCAGCCTGGTCATTAGAAGCACGGTTCTGACCCCTGGAGTCTTGTCCCACAGAGACCTAAAGGCAGGAGCATCTTCTCCAACTGTCTAAATCCATGACAGAGGACACTCAACATTATGGAAGAGACCATCTTCTGCGGGAACTACTTCATGACATTATAGGAAAATAAATACAAGCGTTATGTTCCCGTCAGTCAAGACTGTATTCTCAGTTTTAGACTCTTGTGCTTGTTCTACACTCTTTGTCCTACACCATAAACTTTGGCAGCCTTGTCACCAGAGAAATAAAGCCTTCAATCTTGTTTTGAATGCTGACATCTGACAGTAGCCTCCGCTGTCCTCTTCGCAGCCCCTCAAACCACTGTTTCTTCTCATCTACCCCAAATGCACCACAGGCACCTCCAAGATGATGGCGCTGCCTGGGTTAACAAGGACAAAAATTGAGGCCACGTCCCTTTTAATTGCAGTGGCAAAGCAGAGGAAAGAAGCGCAAAGGGATGCTTTACTTGCTCATACTCTCTGCTTTTAGCCAACACAGACGGTCACGTCCTAACTCAAGAAGCACCACACACCGACACGGTAAAACCTGAAAGCTCACGGTGGCCTTCCACGGGTTTAACCCATCGCATACAGATAACACAACCACTCCATTTCTGGATCATTGTCTCACTAATATCCTCAGCCTTTAGGCAATGAGACTTATTACGTAGCAAATTGCCCAAATCTTACAACAGACTTTTTTTTTCCTAAAGGAGATTTTAAGGGAGTAAGAAATTAATCTTCTCTTCATCTTCCTACATAACTCCAGTTATTTTGCCGTTACCTTTTATGCTTATTTTGGGGTTTTACAAAAGTGAATTTGGCCAAATATAATACGCCATATGACCTATTTCACTTGAGAAGCGAGTAAACCAGACCAGAATCTTCCAGGTTATTTCCAGAAAAGAGCAAACCCAATGATGGGGTCAGGCTCAGCGATGTGGCCGTTAAAAAGTGTCAGCGAAGCTTTCTGAAAGGTCTCATGCTCCAAGTTTTTAATTCAAAAGTCACAAAGTCTATAAAGGATCTATTCCAGATTTTCTTCCCTGGAGAATTTGGGGCAAGAGCTGCTGGGCGAGGATTACAAACAGGCCGTGCAATCGGCATCGCAAAAGAGGCACTAGGCAAGAAGGATGGATCTAAAAAACCTCGAATTTTCAGCGGTTTTGAGCAGTCTGAAATACTGCAGCTCACATCTACAGGTAGTATTTCATAAGGGTTTTTGTCTCTTCCCCAGCCTGCAGCAAGACTGATTTGCACTAGCTGGCGGGATAGCACGGGTTTCGGAAGGGAAGAGGAGGATAAAGGACAAATGCGGGCATTAAAACTCTTCCTGCCCTCCTTTCCACGCGAAAACATACGCGCTTCCCATTCATTACTACCAGCGCTCTTGCTGGATTTGGATGATTGCCCACCCGCTCCTGGCGCCAGCCACCCAAAACATCAGAGGGGCGATTCATCTGATGCCTTGACAGCTCTAGAGCTGGGCTAAGGAGCAGGAAGGGGGGGACCCAAAAAACCCAAAACACCTCGACGGAGCCCTCTCGCAGCCCGCCCGGCTGCCGCGGCAGCAGGAGACGCTAAGGCAGGTACCCAAGTCACCGGCTTGCTCAGCAGCGGCGGCAGCAGATGCAGCTTTACCTGCATTCCCTCTGCCCGCGCCGCAGGAGCGAAGCGTCGTCACACAGCAAAGCTGCGCTTCCATACAGGCAACGCTCTTCGGCATAGAGGTCGTTCAAGTCTTGTTTATGTGGGGCTCGCTCAGCCAAAGAGTTAGCAACTAGAGAACAAGAGGGGCTTTGTACCTCCGTGCTCTGCTATGTTAAAAATTGATTTAGCATAATGGTTTCAAAGAGATTAAAATCCAATTTTGTAAATCAAAGCAGGAACTGTACTGACTCACTTCTACAGCGGCAGAAAAGAACCTGCTGAATTCTGAAAACGACAGAATTAACCAATCAAAACCACAGTTTAATAAGCTGTATTTTACTGTATGCATCTGCTTTTTATCCTCACGTCAGTAACAAGACGGGATTTTCACCTGCAGAAGAAGAAAAGGCAGCGTCTGGGTTAGCCACAGCTTCTCGGGTAGCAGCGTCGAGCTGACCCGCTCAGTGTGGAAGGGCTACTCATGGCAAAACCAACGTGAGATCCTTTCTCCTCAAAGTATTTATCATCATTCAGGATTCGGTTTTGCATTATTCCAGTTCTATAAATCGCTTTTAGGATTAAACTTCATTTAAAAAACCCCCTCAATAATCAACAAACCACAAATGGGTAAAAGAAGATGAACTGAGATAAAACAAACAGGTTCTGCAGACGTCCTAAGAACTCCGACATACAAACTACCTCATTCAAGGGAAACACATTCCCTTTCATATCCTGGATATGCAGATATAGCTGCACAGAAGAAAAATCCACACGTTCAGAATCATTTACAGTAAGTATCTTTGATGGTTACGGCATCTTTTGAAGAAAAACACAGACATACTTAACAGGGCTGATGCGCACCACGCAGCACGGAGATGTTATGTGATGCAGACAACCCAGCACTCATTAGATCTTTTAAACAAATTTCGCATCATTTCTTACAAGCAGTACAGAAATCGTATCACTAATTCGCATATGAAAAAGCAATCCGAGTTTTAAAGAACACCTGAAGCTTTATACAAGCATGTCAGAAATTGTGAATATTCAAGCTCATGAACTGACAGAGATGAGGTGGAGTTTGGTAGGGTTTTGGGGTTTTTTTTAGTTTTGTTTTGTTTTCGAGGGAGGATATCGCCATCTTCCCTGGCTTTCTTTTCAATGCAAAAGTTAGCCTTGTTGACACCACTTCTTTCTCTCCTAAACAAGACGATCTCCGTGCTACTACACGGAAATGTTTTGTGCCCATCAGCACTCCCCAGCTCCACAACACCTATTCTACAAAATCCCCGTGGAAAGACGAGGACTTGTCCCAGGAACACATTCAGGAAGGTTTGGAGTCATGGAAGTGGGAGGCGGGGAGAAAGCTCACATCACAGACGCTATCCCAATTAATTTTTTTAGGGCTGGGAGCAATGAAGAGCAAGTAGTCACAGATTTACCATCGAGAAGAGCGAGATTAAAGAACTTCATACAGAGAAGGGCGCACGCAGGCATTGGTGGGGAGGCAGCGCCAGATCCACACCGGGATGCAAAAATTGGAAAGGCCCTGGCCAAGCCTGGCTCCAAGACGACGACCTCGAGATGCCTGAAACAAAGTGGGTGACGTTCTTCACTCACCAACACGTACACTTTTATTCCGGTGTGCTCTTGAAGCCTCCACCGCAGCGCGCTGCAGAGGTAGGCACCAGGCACTGCTGGCTTTGCATCCCCCTAACCCACGTGGGAAAAATCCCCCTTTCTCCTCGTCTGGCCAAAACAGCACGTCCCAGCACCGTGGTGGCTCTGCTGGCTTGGGCACCCCGGGGAAGGAGACCACCGGGCTCGGCGGCGGCAAGTCGCCCAAGCACAGCAGCTTTGCCAGCTCTGCCTGTGAGCAGGCACGTGCCACCAGAGCCCTTCCCCAGGAGCACGGGACCTGTCCTGGTGTGGCTCAGCTAGGGATTGAGAAGGGAAAAAGGAAGAAATAAATCCATCCTTCTTCTCCCACCGGCACGTGAACCAAATACAAACATCCCTTAATTGGTAACACCCTCCAACTCCCCCAGAGCTGTAGTTTTGATGGGCATTTCATCTACTCCAGCAATTCTTTGCATGAAAAGCAACCACCTCAGCCACACCGGACGATTACCAACTTAGGTGGAGTTCTGCTGGTGCTGAGCTAACTCACGATGCTTTGAGGAGCCAGTCACAGCGAGACGGTAGGCTTGCCACCAGGGGACAGAGATGAACTGCCTCAGCTCCAGCTAGGGTTTCCAGTCCAATTCCAGAATTTAATAACTGGAACAGAACTCGCATGATCACGTTGGGACAGCCAGCAAAACCAAAAATCTCCCTTTTTTCCTGAAGAACTGTGAGAAATGCTTTGGAAATGCTGCCTCAACGGGCATCTGTCTCTCACTCTCTCTACCATCACCATCAAGAACCTTCAACATGCAGCAGCAGCTCTCACCTCACGAGTTTTTGGTCCCGTTGCTTTTATCTCAAATGAAGTTATAAGAAAAATGGTGGGCTACTATTTCAAGGAGAAAATGATCTTCCACTGAGAACTCAACGGCTTTCCCAGCTTCTGCGCTTGCAGGAAGGATCTGTTCCAGGAGCCGCTGCTCGCCCCAGACCCAGGACACCCCTCGGATCCCGGCCCGCCGCTGCGCACGGAGGAGGACCCAGGAAAAAGATACAGTACTGAGAGATGGCTTGAAGCAAAAAAGTAATGCAAATGAGAAAAATGACTATTTAAATAAAACATTTATTAAGAAGAGATTAACTCTGTCAATCAATATCCACTTTTGTTTTCCTGCGCACACGTTCTGAGGGGCTGCACAATAACCAGTTTCGGTTTTTCCAGGGTATACTTAGTTGGGTATTTAGAAGTGCAGCTTCCTGAAAGATTTTTTATTTTTTTTAATGAAGTGCATTTCCTTGTGCAAAGGAGAATAAATTGCTACTTAAACTTTCTTCTATTGTCTATTTGCCTGCAATTTCCACCTCATTTACAGCCTTTTTGTGTCTGCCCTTTTGTTTAGTTTTTACCTTTGACATTCTCTTACTTTCTCTTCAGAGATACCTGACACCTTTACATTAAACTCACAATACACATAATACAGGAGTTTTTGGAGGAAGGCTGCTCAACAGCAGCAGCTCCCAGTCAGGCTGAGAACCCCGATGTCTACCAGGAGGTGCGGTTTTGGAAATAATCTCTGAGCTGTAAGGAAAATTCTGAATCATTTTCAAAACGCTATCTCAGCTCCAAAGTTTGCAGAGAGAGCAAGGAGTGCTGGCACACTGCGGTGGGCTGACCCTGGCTGGACACCAGGTGCCCACCAAAGCTGCTCTGTCACTCCCCTCCTCAGCTGGACAGGGGGAGAAAAATACAACGAAAGGGCCCTGGGTGAAGATAAGGGCAGGGAGAGATCACTCAGCAATTACCACCACGGGCAAAACAGAGCTGACTTGGGGAAATTAGTTTATTATCAAACAGAACTGAGTAGGATAATGAGAAATAAAACCAAATCTTAAAACACCTTCCCCCCCACCCCTCCCTTCTTCCCAGGCTCAATTTCAATCCTGATTTTCTCTACCTCCTCCCTCCGAGCGGTGCAGTGGGGTGGGGAATGGTGGCTGTGGCCAGTTCATCACACATTGCCTCTGCTGCTCCCTCCTTCTCCTCCTGGGGAGGCCTCCTCACCCTTCCCCTGCTCCAGCGTGGGCTCCTCTCTCCACAGGAGCACAGGTCCTGCCAGGAGCCTGCTCCAGCGTGGGCTGTCCAGGGGGTCGCAGCCTCCTCCAGGCATCCTCCTGATCCAGCGTGGGGTCCTCCACGGGCTGCAGGTGGGTATCTGCTCCACCACCAACCTCCACGGGCTGCAGGGGGGTATCTGCTCCACCACCAACCTCCACGGGCTGCAGGGGGGTATCTGCTCCACCACCAACCTCCACGGGCTGCAGGGGGGTATCTGCTCCACCACCAACCTCCACGGGCTGCAGGGGGGCATCTGCTCCACCACCAACCTCCACAGGCTGCAGGGGACAACCTGCCTCGCCATGGTCTGCACCAGGGGCTGCGGGGGAATCTCTGCTACGGAGCTTGGAGCACCTCCTGCCCCTGCTTCTTCACTGACCTGGGTGTCTGCAGGGCTGTTGCTCTCACCTGTCCTCACCGCTCCTTCTGGCTGCAATCGCTCTTGCACAGTTTTGCTTCCCCTTCTTAAATACGTTGTCCCAGAGGTGGAACCACCGTGGCTGACGGGCTCAGCCTTGGCCAGCGGTGGGTCCGTCTTGGAGCCGGCTGGCGTTGGCTCTGTCGGCCATGGGGGGAGCTTTGGGCAGCTCCTGGCAGGAGCCACCCCTGTAGCCTCCTCCACTACCAAAACCTCGCCACGCAAACCCAACACACGCACGCGTGGGACCTGCCGATGCTGCTCCTTTCTTTGCAACTCCAGCATCCTTACACTGCGTAAAGCAAGGTCCCGGGCAACGTTTACCTTCCCTTTGTGCCCATGTGTTCTCAAACTAAACAGGAATAAACCGCTGAGCTGCTTCAGTAGCCAGACTGGATGTGAGCAGGAAGATGGAGGAGTTTGTTATTTAATGCTGGTGAGCTCTTTAATATCTATCAATGTAAGGAATCAAGCTTTAAAATTAATTGATAATATGCTAAAGAGCTTTGGGGCAAGAAATCCATTTAAGATGACCCTCCCTTTCAGGTTAGCAGAACGTAAAAAACCCACGTAGGTGCCCGAGAGCACACTTGACAACTTGATTACATATTATACCCAGATTTTCTGCCAGCTATAGATAAAGAATTTGCTTCCCTGCTTCAGTCCTCACTGGCAATGCAGGAAAACCAGGGGAAGGCAGGGAGTTTTGAGGATTCATGGCAGAAATCAGGACGATAAGCAGCTGCAGCCCCATTAACGTTTAAAGCTGGAGGTGCGGTGGTTCCTCCCCGCTGCCCCCCTGCCAGAGGACACAGTCGGCAGGTTGTTTGGAGCAACAGGGGTGGCACCTGGAGACGTGCCCATGCCCTAGCTGCTCCCAGTCACTAAGGCTAGGAGGAAACATGATGGTGCTTTGTGAACAAGGCTACGCTACTAAACCTGGCCCTTCAGAGCATCTGCCAAAGGCCGCAGAACAATGGCTGACCTGCTTCAAATGTTAATTTGTTCCTGAGCTTTTGCACTTGCTTGAGTGCTGGGGAAACCCCCAGCTTTGCCCCTTCCTTCACCCCACCTGGTAGCCCTCCCTGACTCGTCCAGACCCGCCAGCCTTGCGCACCGTTCGAACCCATTTTTGGCAGCGTTGCCAGCTCACGGCTCCTCCTCCTGCCCTCCTGGGCTATCCTGCAGCTGGACCAGGTTCCCAGCACAGTATGTCATGCGGCGGCATGCACCCTGTGGGCTGTCACAGCAAAGAAGGATGACCACGAACCGTGACTGCTCAAGCTCCAAGGTTGTGCAAAGACAACTCCTTGCCTCCACAACTCCCTCCTCCTCCTAGTTGTTTCTTCAAAGTACCTTAGTGCCACACCGCTGTGCATGTCCAGAGCAGCCTGGTGCCCAGCTTTCCCCCTGGTATCTGGGGAGCAGGAGCTCTGCAACCATCCAAGGGTCTCAGTCTTCCTCAGAGCTGTCACAAACTGACAGGACTCAGCCCATCACTAGCGCTGAGCGGACCCACTGGACTGGGGATGCAACCCTAGCTCGGGAACAACCCCATCAGCAGACACTCCCACTCACCTCTCCCCATCCCAGCCGAGTTCCCTCATCACTAGCGACCTAAATCCCCCCCATCTCCTGCAGCCCCCAGACCTCAAGCCTCCTGCAGCCCGGCCGCTCCACGGCTGGGGGTGGGAGATGATGCACCCCGCGCGGGTCCCTGCTCAGCTGGCACGTTTGGCTTCTCGGCCGTTCCCTTCCCCAGGCTCCTCCGGGTTTGCAGAGGATGCGCAGCACTCGCCTGCGGCTCCCCATCCTCCTCCTTGGGGCCGGTCAGGCACTGGCACATCAGTCTTAGCAGAGCGCAAAGCAGCATTTTGCTGCATCTTGGTCCTTTTCATTCTCAGTTCCCTTTCAAAGAGCGTTCCAGTTCAGCATCTGCTGATAACAATAGACGGGTTATATTATATTGCTGTTAGAAGAAATAACAAGAGTCTCCTCCACCTCACCGTCTTTCAGAGACTGCCGAAGCTGGAGCAATACTTCGCTTGCACACCAGGAAGAGGGCACACTCTAAATGGTTATTTTGAAAAGCATTAAGCCCATCACCCCAGTCCTCAGTGGATCAGACACTCCGCTTTTGCTAACGCTTCCATTTTGTTTGCAGAATAAAGTGAAATGGGTTTTCCCCTAAACGTTTGCTCGCTCGCTCTCTCCAAGCGCTCGTTTACTCTTGCTTTCTCCCCTTCTGATCTAAAACCACACCAGCTGTTTGGTTTTGCTCCCCAAGCAGGACAATCTGCCCACTTTCCTTTGCCTTCAATAAGACAAAAAGGAGAGGGGGGAGGGAAACAAACAAACCAACCCTCAAAACCCCAAACCGAAGACCGTCAGGAACTGGCATCGCCCTCAAACGCACCGTCGCGACAGCAACATAAGAAAAACCAAAAGTGACAAAAAGACTCTTGGCTGTGAAAACGTGCGTTCCCCAGAATTTCCGCTGGCTCCCGGGGCTGCAGATTTCGCCCGCTCCTAACGCGCAGGAGCCAGGATAAAGCCCCGTGTGCTGCCGGCAGCGCCGCTCCCCCTTCCCCAGCACCACGCTCTCCTGCTGGAAACGCCACCACCGGGACCGCTGAGCGCCGGGCTGGAAATTCTGAGAGCACCGAGATTTGATTTTCATCTACTTTGTTAAATTTCTGCTAATTGCTTTTAACGTACTTCCTCCGCCGGAGTCTTTATAGCTTAATTCCTCACGGGCATTCATTCTGGAGTTTTACTAAGTACAGGAGGAAAATGAAATCTAACTACATGCCAGTGATGTAATCGCTATTGGCCTTTGTAACAAACGCGTGCAGGGGTTTTTTTGGGGGGGGAGGGTGGGTATTTTTGCCACCAATGGCCTTCATCAGATCTTGCAGGTTGATGGAAATCGAGCAAAAGAAGCTGCAGTCCTATAAATACTATGAAGCAGAGTGGCTGGATGTGATGTAATGCAGTCCAGTATTTTATAATTAGCACATTCGAAACCACAGCGAAAAGACTCTGAACTGAAAAACTTGAGCTCAAGTTTTAATAAAATGAATCACTAACTCCCTGGTTTAAACTAAGACAAGTTGTAACCACAAACTACAAAACTTCAGCTCATCTTCAGTTGTCAGCAAGCTACAGCTAGCAGGAGTTAATGCATTAATACTCTTTTACTCTCAGACAACAAGGATGTAAGATCTATAACTCCAAACAATATTATGCATAGACCATACTTTTCATCATTAGACATTAATAGATTTGGGAGTGAAAGTTGGAGGGGTGGTGTTACACGTCAAAATTAATTATAATGCCAATAAGCTGAAATTCAACAGGGAAGATCACGTTGACTAAATTATTGTGTTGAGTTATCAGCACTGAAAAATCAACTGAAAGAGGCTGTAGCCTTTCGCTGCAAATCCAAAGGCGGACTGGAAAATAATGAGAAGTAAAAAAAACCTTCCAGATTAATCCATTGCAGAGGATTTTAAGTGACTAAGGACAGTTCCAAGCTAGCCTGAATTTATCTAGAATATAATTTTGCATTACAGTTGTTAAGAGAGTTCAATTGGAGCTTGTCTTTTCATCACCAGCTTACTAAAATTTGGGACCAGTGGCCGCAAATGATGTCCACTTAGGTAAATGAGCCTATTTGCTTCCTTTGTAATGTAAAGCCATAGAGGAAACTTCATTTCTGTAAGACTTTCTCAGTGTCTTTCCAGATCAAGCACCTCCAGCATCCATAGTAAAGCCAACGAAACGGATTCCGCAGATTCCACCGGTGCTGAAAACGGGCCAGTTGGCAAGTGCAGGAGAATACCACAGTGCACATAACGTTGCTAAAACAAAAGCAGAACCAAAAAAACCCATCCCAAAACCCCTACAAGCAGAGAAACCCCCCCCCCAAACCCTAAGCATTTAAGCATTCAGCATGTCTTCGGAAGAGCTGGAGTACTAAGAAGAACAGTACTGTGCACAAGGAGGAGAACAAACAAGCAAGTAACACACGGACATTTAATTCCTACAGAGTCAATTAAATGTTAACAATAAAATACAGTATGAGTTAATGCTAGACAAAAGGATTAAGGAATGAGGGAGGACTTATTTATAAACAAACACATGAAAACCTGGTTAAGAAGAAGTAGGGGAATTAATAAAAGATAAAAAAAAAATGATTCAAATATGGCTAAGAAGGGGAATTCCTTTATTAAATTTGTCTTCAAAAGTAAATTAAGAAAAGATGCCTGCGCTATCAGAGAGTGATGGAGAGTTTATAAAAATAGCTACCACCGAAGGAGAGAAAAAGGGAGTATCTGGAAAATGCAGACATGTGCCAAATCACTCAATCTGTGCAATTAACCAAAGAAATCAAGTGTTGTTATTTGTGAAGAATTATCCTTTAAAAGTGAAATTTAGCAAACTCCTTCAAAATGTTAAGTCTAACACCTAATTCTGGAAATTACTTAAATGGATGGACGCAATTAACATCTATTCCTACCAGAAGAATGGAAAAGACAGCAAGAAAAAAGTATCTGTTGCAGATAGCAGCTCAGCAAGCTGCAAGAAGTACAGATTTGCAGAGAACACCTCTTGTTATGCACAGTTGGTTTGTTAGCACAAATTATTTATTTAACGAAAAGAAGAAAGGAAATGCCACATGGAATACGATAGCATTTTCGAGAGTCAGTCCTGAAATTAAAAGCAGTAGTCCTGCAAAAATCTGAGCAGCCTCCACTCTCTCTACTTTAGAGGGGATGAAGATTTAGCACCTGCAAGACTCGAGGCCAACTGAAAACACTATTTGCCCCCCCCAAGGCCAGACCCAAAGCTTACCGATGGCCACGGGACCCTGCCCGTGCGCTCCACTCCACAAGACACAAGTTAGACCCCAAAAAGATTCACGTCAATTCGAACCTCAACGTATTTAGACATCTAAAAGCTGATTAAAGACTCACAAAACAAAGGAGTTGGAGGAAACTGCCAAGGTATCACAGGGATCTGCGATAGGTTTAACCTGAACAGCTTTGTTAACAATCTGGAAGAGGAAAGAATACGGTTTATTAAATTTCACCTACTATGCACTGAAGTGCATTGCAGGACTTCACAGGAAAAATAAATACATACAAAGAAAGTATTGGTTTGATTGATTGGGACATCTCAAGAAAGGTGCCTATCTTCTCTCTCAGGACCACCTTGTCAACGTTATTCAAAGAAGAAATTTCTCCACCGTCTTCAGGAAGCCCTCCCAAACCTGCCAGATCTAAAGAAGATGGAAAAATCATACTCTTTGGAAAAAATAAAACCGATACCGATGAGATCTATCACCAAACCACAGCCACGCTCTGAGAAAGAAATGTTGGGAATGCATCCATCCGTACAGGGAGCCGGAAAGGCAGAGGGCAAGCAGCTCAAGATGGAACTGCAGAAGGATGTGGCAGCTAAAAAGACAGTTTAGTTTCAGAGACAGAAAACACAGAAACACGTATCACATAGCAGGATGTTACAGTCTCCTCTCTCTACAGATGTAATTAATCCATAAATGGAATAATGTATTCACTTCTGGACACCTCATTACCAGAAAGACATTGACAAATTGAACAGAGTACAAAGAAAACAACAAAAATGTTTAATGGTTCGAAGGGAAAAATTTCTAAGGAAAGATCAAAAGATTTGAATACGTCCAGCTCTAAGCAAGAGCATAGCTTAGCAGGACAAGATATATATCTATACGTGTTGGAAAGGTGTAAACATCAAGCAGAAAAACCAGCATGGGGGGCTATCAGGAGGAAAAACGGAATGAAATTACTAAAAAAAGAAAACTTAAGATGAAAATCTTCTCGCCGTGCCAGGATGCACAGTTAATCTCGAGGGACGCGGTAAACGTGCCAGTGCAAGAGAACCAGACGAGACTGGAAAAATTCTTAATCAACATACAGCTCGGATAACTGCACACCAACCAGGAGCGGGGTTGGGAACTTCTATTTCTGATCTCTGACCTCTGCTTCTTCTCTTACTTTATACGCTGATACAACATCCAGCCGTGGATTTTCACCTAAGTACCTTAAAAGGTTCTGGACCAATTTTTTTAAAAAATAAATAAATAAAAAGGAAAGGCGTATGTGCATGGCTGCCCCAAACCAGCTCAAAACTAAAGGACTCCATCCTGTCCTCACTTGTTCTCCCAAAACTGCAGTGGTCTCTAACGGCAACGAACACCGCAAAGGTGGCCAAAAGCGGGGGGGAAAAAAAAAAGCGTTAGACCACGTGCACGCAGAGGTGATGAAAGTCAACGCATTTCAGCCATTTATCACCGTGTCTGACTGATGCTGCTTTAAACAACCTAAACTGCTCTTACACCTCCCTGCCAGTGCCACAAACCTTTCTCAAGCAAGCGCTGTCTTCAAGTCAATCAGACTTTGCCCAGGGAGATCCTGCCGGGTTAGATGAAGTCTTGGTATCTGGAAATGTTCAATACCAACACGTTGCTCCTCTTCTTCCGACCACACGGTATGCCAGCTAACTTAAGTCAATGTTATATTGAAAGAAGATAATTAAAAAATTACATGAATCCAGATGCAAGCCTATGGCATCTTTACATGACTGCTGGCATTAAAGTCAGACCGACACTTGGTAGCTGCGCCCCATCGCGCACGTTGTTATCTGAAGGACTAAACCATGAAATTTTCTTTAAAGAAGAGTCTTTCACAGTGATGAGCAGGGGGAAAAAAAACAAATAGAAACAAACCCCCCGACTTGATAGGAAGACCTACACCAAGAGAGCCTCCTGTAACCCTCCCCTCTCTGCTCCAGCAGCAATTCTCATCCAGGCACCACCTTTCCATCAGCCAACTGCTCTGCCAGGCTGTCCTTGGTGCGCGTTTCTGCAGTCGAGAGCAGTGCTAACACGAGATGGATTTCTGCTTCCTCGAGGATGGCAGACACAACTCCTCATCCAACCTGCAAACCTCAGAACTGGAGTCCTGGACCGAGCTGAGCCGCAGACAGACGCGGAGCCCGTGGTCCCCGACGCCCAGTCCCACACCATAAAACACCCCTTTTTTTCTCTCTAAGCTATTTCCCTTTTTTTTTTTTTTTTTGGTATTCCTAGGAACTTCAACAAAAGGTTAAAGTGTCTAAGAAGAAAAATCTGCAAGACAGGTCAGCTAATGGCTCTCTCCTGGCTATTTGCACAAAGCAGTGTTTATAGCTTGTTGATGTGCTTCGGACTGGGTCAACTGCATGTTCAGCAGCCTGTTTCTCTCTCTCTTTTTCTCCAAACAGTCTGAATGAGGACAAGAGAAAACCACTGCAGTGGCTGGCAGTGTGTGCTGCCCAGGCACTGCCTCATTATCATGACAAAGGGAGGTTTGAACATCCTTCAGCAAACATGATGGCTCCCTTCTAGCATCCAATTGAAAAGCTGGCAATGAGTGTCTCCAGCTCCTGATATCCTGTTTACTCAGGCAGAGGAACAGGATCTAATACATTTCAGGTCCTTCTGCGGTTTTCCATGGAATTTGCCATTTTATCTGTAGGATTCCTCCCAGCCTCCCACCACCGCAACAGTCCCGCGTCCACCTTCAGCAGCTCGAATGCTGCAGTCCCTCCAGCAGCTCACAACAGGGACATGAACTTTTTAATCAATTCTCCCCCCCACCACCACCACCCCCCAAACACTACAAGGAGGGATGGCAAGCTTTTACAATGTGAAAATGTCAATGTTTGTTGCTTGCAGAGGCCAGATTTACAGCAAGCCTGAGCCAAGCAGCTTGTTTCACACCTTCAAATTTAAGGGGAACAGTGTTCTCCTCTGGAAAACGCGGCCCACAAGTTGCAATAAAGCAGACACAGATATGTCAATCACCACGGCTACAAAGCTGTGAAAGCTTCCCGGAGGAAAGTATTTAGTACCCGATACAGAACGGTCCACTGAAACCCCTACCTCGCCGCTCCCTGCAGCACGCCTGTCTGGAGGACTGCCCCATAACGCAGCCTGCAAAGAATATCACTGGAAACTCAATACACACAGGAGAGAGAACAGCACAACCAAAAAGGAAGTCCTATCGAAAAAGAACGGGATTTTGGTAGCTATGTGATGATACTGTGTGCTAATTTGCAGCTAAAACCACTGGAATTCTACTAAAGCATCACCCGACGTAAAGACAGAGCCAGCAAGTGCTGTGGTCGGCAGGAAAACCCCGGGAGCCTTTGGAGGGCATATTCCTCCATTAATCTTTCGGCTAATGTGAACTTAACGCTGAGATGCGAATAGATCTGTATTACCTTCGCTGGGAAGGTAACACCACGTGAGATGATCACGCTGAAGAGGTTGCTATCCTGAGCGTAAAGGGTTAGACGAGCCTGGTTAAACCGCATCAATCTCTGCAGGCAACACCACTGCAGGTAAACGATGCAATTAGCACTGCAGCTCCCTGACTTTTCCTCCGGCCCTAAAGTCCAGGCAGGTTCTTTCAGCTGAGCTAATTTGGAAGAGCCTTCAGCACAATGCCTTCAGACCTCTAGATTCGTAACGAGGTGTATCTTCACCAGACGGGATTTTAGCAGTCTCCAGGAAAGCAAACAGACACACATCTCGCTCCCTCTCTTTTCCGCAGGTATTCTGCCCCACCTTTCTGCTACCCTGGGCGTGTCGAATTCGTCTCTCTGCAAAGGCTCTAATTTCCTCCCATGTTGCACCTAGAATGAAGTTCAAGGGTGACGTGAAGGCGAAGCGTTATTCCCGTTTGCCCACGCACAACTCGCAGCCTGAGCCCCCAGCCACACTCTGGGGCTACGTCTGCTGTCGATGCTACAGCACAGTCTTTCCCCTGCCGCTGAGATGCCGCCTCCTTACTCCAGCAGCACCTCTGCAGCCACGTCCAGCCACACTTCAGAAGGTCCAAAGCCTCCCTGCCTGATGCTTCACCACCACAGAGCGATGTCCAGTCACAAAGGTCACACCTGAGACGCTACTGAGCCGAAAAAGGCGTCTCACCGTTACACACGACACACGTGCTTCTTCCCAGCGTTGTTCCAGGATCCTACAAGACCCTCCACCTATGGAAGGGAGGATTTCACAGGGGGCTTCTGTGACCAGATCTGGGATCTTCGCTGCACCTCAGCAAAGCGGACAGGCACCCCTCGACGATGCCCCGAGTCCCGCTGTGGAAAGGCACCTGCTTTTCCACAGTCAGACTGCGGATGACGCCACGTACACCACCAGCAAGGCCTTGTCTCCCGAGGCTGCCTTCTCACCCCGCAGACAGGCTTGTGCCTCCACGCGAACACGACCGACATCCTGACAACAAGTCTACCCCAGCTGCTAACAAGGCTCTTTCCTCTTTTTTTTTTTTTCCTAGATATTCTGCACAGCACAAACAAGTTCCTCTGTACAAATCGTAGGTGCTAGAAAACAAGATGTTGAAATGACTTCGATTACACTGAAAGAATATCCTACTGCATCCTTAGGGAAAGGAGAGAGGAGAGAAAACACATCCAAAAAAAAAAGTGCTGGCTCCTACGTAAACTCTTACACTGGGGGCAAAATTTTAAAAAACAAAACAAAACAAAACAAAACAAAACCAAACCACAAAAACCTCCAAACATTTGTGCAAGTTCAAATAGAAGGAATGTGACTCCAGCTAGCGGCTCCACTCTCCTACTGGAGAAGATTGCCAGCAAAGCCACGGCAGAGAAGCCAGGCCCACAGCCGAAGCAGAGCTGCACGGATGCTCTCCAGACGGAGCAATCCGGCGTGTGGCAGGAGGAGCCCAAAAAGCTCTGGGCTGTGGTTGCGCAGCCACTTACACCCGACATAACGCCAGCTGCCACGGGAAGAGGCTGTTTTGTTTGATCAAATCTTTTCAAAATATCTGAACATTTCCTTTTTTGAGTTCTTAGTATTTTTTTTTTTTTCCCCCTCCCCAAAATTTCTCATGGAGCTTCACCAGCTCCGCTTACAACAGCGCTCGTCGCCCCACCGGGAAAAGACAGCAGGCACGGATTAATTTTTGAGGAAAGCTGCTTTCATGCCAATGCACTTGGCAATAGAGAATACAAGAAGAGCTATCCCAAAAATGCAGTATTTATGAGAGGAGTGGTTTCCAAAATTGTTTTCACTATGGATACCAAAAAGCACCACCTGATTCCTGACTACTCTCTCGTGCACGTTTCCGTATGATTATTTTTAAAGGTGACTTGAGCATCTATTTCACAGAACTCCCACCTCAAAGCAAAAGCAGTTCCAGCTGGACATTCAGCAGAACCTTTTTCCTAAAGGCACCGCAGAGAGTTTGCCAATGGAAAATGCACTTTTATACCTACAGAAAAAATAAAACGTTGCCTGCAGAAACAGAGCGGTTCTCTCGGTGCAATTGTGATTCTAAGATTTAATTATCTCAGCACAGAACTGCAGGTATCAATGCTTCAGAGATAAAGAACAAATAAGGCAATTACTCCCAGAAGTCCTCCTTTTTCCCCTCTAACAATCGCAAGGGTTACAAACATGCCAAGGTCAAAGAATATGTAATAAAGAAATTTATTTCCAATTGGAATGCACAGAAACCTTGCACTATAATGGTGGAAGAGCAGTGGTGTGAAACTCAGCAGAGCCGAGATTAATGCATGGCTAAAGATCATAACGACTATCACAGAACCGTGTCTGAAATGAGAAGGAATAAAATTAACGAGCATCTTTCCAACCAACTCAAACTCTTTACCCCTATGATTTCCCGCGGAGCTGCATCACACGTGCCCAGCCCAGAGACCTGCCATCTACAGACATACACTGTATGTACTCGAGATGGCTCCAAGCCGTACGGTGTAGCTCTGGATCTGAACTTCTCTGGGGTTTGCCCTCTCTAACGTGAATGGATTGGATTTGAGAGCAGAGAAAAAAAAAAGCCCTGTACAGTGGCAGCCTCAGAAGCTTAAAGCAACACAGAACGGGACTGAAACACGTTGTTCAGTTTCCCAGCCTTCTTCCTCGAGGTCTGCATCACCCTAGGACACCACACGAGATCTGTGTTCGCAGGCACTCACCCCACCGGCACAAACTGGAGCCGCGCACGCCACGAAGAGCGTGGAAGCCTTAGGCAGCAACTCGGGTCCTCGCCAGTCATTTACACGGACAACACGGGCAAGTTATTGTCATGAGGGCAATGACAGACAAGCTACGCTTTTTTATTTGCAATTTCCTTAAAGGAATAATAAGGATGTTCTTTATTATTAAAAAAACCCCAAACTGTACACAACTACGCTGTGCTGCAGCTTACACTGAGATTAAAAATACTCACGCCCTACCTCCAACACAGCAAGCCTCCATCACCTCGTTTTTCTGCAAATGGTAATATTTTCAGATATAAAGGCAGGAAAAGTGTAATTTGGTCTAAAAAAAGGGGGAATTACCCTGTGTACTCCAGTGGCCTGAAACCTGGTGGCACATCACGGTACTACAGCAAACTGCTCACTGCTTACCACACAAACGGAAAGCGTTCTTAGGTCAAAAGTAACGATTCAAATAGTTTCAAGTTTTATACTTCAGACTTCTTAAAAACCCTGCAAAAAAATATTACAATCTTTCTTTTAAACAGATACGTGGTTCCTTGCTATCCAGCTTGCAACAACAGTATTTAAACTTTCCAGGCGGCGGCCCTCTTAGCGAGAGCCCAAACAAGAAAGGTTTTGCCAAAGTTATTTATTTGGTAAACCCTTTAAAATAGCACGACACACAGTAAAACTGTAGAACTTTATTCATCATGTGCAATCTTATGTGAAGTATGCACACTTCCAACAATGGCCATGCACCTGGTACGTAACCACGGACCACGTTTACAGAAATGTTTGAGCGTAAGGATGTTAAAATACACTATACGTGACATTTAAACCTTCAACCCCCAAACCAGACAAGCATAACTCACTTCATTACGTGGCTGGAAATTAAGTGATTTACCAAACAGCGCAGAACAGCAGAGTAAGGACTTAGACACGGATGTCCAAGCTTCCAGTCCTTCCAGCCAGTAGATATGCCCTGAAATGATCATACTGGGCACGACATTATCCACACTTCCTGAGCACTTTGGCTCGCCTTTGCTGGAGACGGTCTGCTAGGCTGACTCCCTACGGCTGGTTTTATGTAAACGATAGGAAAAAGTGAGAGTGAGATCATTTTGATTTGGCTGTGTGCATTACGACTTGCTCACTGACACATGCACAGTCTTTATGCCGCGTTCTCAACTTTTTTTTTTTTTTAAATTGAAAAGTCTGAATTTCTTGCAAAAAATTCCACCCATTGACTACTCTGCGTTTGGCAGTGAAGGCAAAAGGAGTAAGTAGAGAATGCAGCATTCAGGTTGGGGAAAAAAGACTCACTATATTTGTTCCAAATCACCATTTTACTGCAGAATAATATTGCAAATTGAAAACACCCAGAATTAAGTAATAGTTATAGCTGTTTGAACTTTGCCACCAGCGTGAAGCCAGCTCCTAACCCTGGCTCCCAGCAGGCTGGGGCTGCAGCCTGAGCCCAGCGATTCCTCTGAGCCTCACCGAGCACCTCAGACCCTCTGCAGCTCCCAGCCTGACTAACACCCCGCTGACAGGCCCCTCCAAGGACTTCTCAGTATGCCACGAGCAAATTCAAGCAACGAAGCACAAGCTGTTAGCAACAAGGAAGGGAGAAAACACTGCAGTATCTCCTACAGCACAGGAGAGATGCAGAAAGCTCAGCCAACACTACGAGTCTCTGTTTCTGCTGGTTTTCTGGTGCATACTACAATCCCACAACACGGGCAAGCGAACTGGCAGTGGAGAGCAAACCTCAAGCAGAAGGCAACAAGCTCTTTTTTTAGATGAAATCCACCCTCGCTGGCAGAAGGACCGAGTTATCGCCTCTCCCAGGCGCAGCCGCCGGGCTGCCACGGCGGTCGCGTTCACAACAGACCACGTCCCACCCCACAGAGGACAAAACAAACCAGAGAAGGGTGGATGAGGCAAGGAGGATGAGAAGAAGGACTGAGAAGGACCAGGAAAGGCGAGAAAAAGGCATCGCCAAAGGATGCCCTGGACTGAGCCAGTGACCGCTCCAGCCACAAACCAACCCGCTGCCTCCCAGCACAGCCAGGGCACGGAACGGAGGTGTGAATCCCAGCCGTGCAAGTGCGAAGTGACTCGCTGTCACACTAGTGTCACCAGCACCTCCTCCAGGCAGGAGGCTCTGGCTCCGCTACGTTCTTTCTACGGGGGCAATCACCGAGGTGCCACCACCATCACCGACAAAGCGAGAAGGTACCACGGAGGATGCACCAAAGCCTGTCTGGAGAGCTAAGAGATGAAGAGTCGTACTTTGGAGCTCTACCTTTGCCAGACAGCCCCTGCTTCTTCATTTCCCAGGGAGAGATACTTACTCCTAACCGAGACTGTCTTATTACGGTGACAATTCTCCACTTCTCCCCAGGGATCAGCCTCACGGAGCGAGCTCTCTTCTCTCGTCGTTGTTGCAGCCGCTGTTAAAAACTGTGCTTGCCAATCAATCCACGCCTGAAAAAAACTTGGGGAAGCGCGTGCTCCCGGCCCAGCCCTGCCAGGAGGGAGGACCTCCTGCGTCCTGCCAAAGGAAAGCTCCTTTGACACCCTCCTTCCTACACCGTGGGACAGCTCACATAGACCTGCGGGCCAGGGAGAGATGGAAGGGAGGGGGAAAAAAAACAAGTGAAAAACCAAGTTCTCCTCATTTTCTACCTGGAGTGCTCTTTGGGCAGAGATCATTTTGGACGCAATGCCTTGGCCACGCACAACCACGCCAGGCACTCTTAACGAACCAAGGGCCTACCCCAATTTCCCGCTTCTTATTTTTGTCTTTACAAACCGGTGAATTCAGGAGATCAAGGTTTAGGATGTCGGTCAGGTCATTAAGAACATTTTTAAGGTGCACCAGTCGGTAGGCATCGCATTCCCCTTCCCAGGGGGATGGTCCCCTCATCTTGCAAACGTTGCCAAGAGGAAAGGACTTCTGCAGATGTGAAAGCCAGCATCGTGTCAGCCACCTCCCCGCCACGCTCACCACAGCCTCCAGCTTTGCTGGGCTCCAGAGGGGCAGGAGGAGACCACAGCTGCCCACCACAGCCCAGAGAGCAACGAGGGAGTAACGATTAACAAGTTCTGCACTGCCCTTCAACGGTTTTCTCGAGGAAAAGGCAAACGATGCACAGAAATTAACGGTACCGGTTCCAACTCAAAGTGATTTCATCCTAGGATAAAGATTTCCTACTGACTGACAGACTGCTCCACAGGTACTGCAGATAGGCAGATTTTTCGTGCATTAACAGAGAAAGGCAGTCCCTGATCTAACAATAACACAGTTCCTGGCACTTTCAAAAGGGTCCTTTACAACCCCAGCTCCAGACTTACAGCGGTTTCTCCGGGTGCTGCACAAACCAGCAGCATCTTCACCCACTTACACAGCCCTAGAAGTAGACGGGAGCAAATTCACGTCTGCCTGAAACCTCCTCCTTCAGCAAAATACCGCCAGATCCAGAGCCGACTTGATGTTTCCAGGAGTGACTGAGTAGACGCATTTATTTTTGTTTTCCAGAGGGATTCCAAGCCCGCCCGCAGCCCCCCGCAGCACACACACAAAGGAGGGAGGAGGACCACGGCCTCTCCAAAGGGAACAACGGAGCTCCTGAGGTCTGAAATCGCATGGCGCAAAGGTCATGGCACCGCTGCAGCGGCGGGCGACCGAGGGAGAACAGCTCTTGGGTTCAAAAAAAAAAAAAAAACGTGGAAAACAAACGCATTCCCTAATTCATTTTTATTCTGTACGAAAATGTAAATTGGGTGCAAAAATAAAACAAACAGAAGAGGCCTAATTATTTATACAGGCATTTTAATCAAACAATGAATAGCACACAGCAACCTTCTACATCAATTAATAAAGCTGGCTTCTGCAAAACAAAAGAATTACACCATGTGCCCTAATTATAAAATCCAGCCTGGAGATGCTTTTTTTTTTTCCCCCTCCCCCCCATACACCTGGCTTAATATATACCCACTGCATTCCTGAGCTGAGGACACTCGTTAGCCCCACTCTCTAGTTACCAATTCATTACTGTACTGCATATTTACTAATGTCTCTGACAGTAGGAGTGGTCATAATGCAGCACTCCGAGGCAAAACAGCAGCTAATTGTACGCAGGGGCTGGGGAGGGGACAGGGAGAGGGGGCTCTGCCTCCCTTTCTCTGTGCAGGAGGCAGCTGCTTCCACTTAAGCTTAGCACATTTCACGAGATGAGGATAAAATAGGAGCTATTAGATGTTTGCATTAGATTCCGGGGAGCCACCTCTATGGTTTTGCATTAACAAAGCACGCTTTACTACGTGTTTCTTCACGTCTTACCTTGGGCTTCACTTGATCAAACATCATTCACCACCGTAACGTATGTGACCAAACTGGCTAATGATGAGCTGTCACCTTTGTGACGAATCGGTGCATATGCCTTCTGAAAGCAGATATATCAAAAGAAGCCCCGGTGCCTTGCAGCTTCACGCGCGTCCACGGCGCAGGGTTGCCGGTCTGCCTCAGCAGGGCCGGTGCAGCAGAGCAGAGGAGTCGACAGCATCTCCACGCAAGCAGTCCACGCTCAACAGCCCAAGTGCGAGGGCATTTTGTCCCCAATTCCACGGGGTTTGGGGTGCAGGGGATGTGGCTCGGTGCTTTTTTAAGTAGCAGTAACTTACAAATCGTTAAAACTCCTCTGAGGCACAAGTTAATGAACGTTCTATGAATCAATCGCGTCGCCAGTGCGCGAACCCCAAAACTACTTCAGGGCTTTCTTTGGGACTCAGCAACACATGGTTTGAGCTGGGGCACTCGGAAAGTGGGGCGCAACAGACTCCTGCACTGGGGTCATGCTGCCCTTTAAGAAGCATAAATGAAGCTCTCCCCTACTCTCATGTAAACACACACAAAACACACCCCCAGGAACTCGGAAAATTCCTCAATTCCTGTTTTCAAAGCACCCCTCCCTTCCCCCTGCAGCCCACGGGTGGGGAAGACGCATGTGCCTGGGTTTCCCAGAGGGACAAGATCTCACCCGAGGAGGTAAAAACATGGCAAAACACAAGGACACCCCAGCAGAGGAGGACACGAGCCAGGGCTTGGTTTCCCATTGTGCCCAGTAATGTGTGGTGGCACCTCCACCACGGGTCACGCCGGCAGGGAAGAAGCAACAGGCCAGTCTACGCTCACAAGGGTGGTACCAACGTCCAGGGAGGCAGGTCCACCTTCTGGATGCTCATCTAGCGCTTGGGCTCCTCTCCGAGGCCACGAAAGCTGTCGGCACCGCCAGGGCTCGGCAGCTTCTGCTCAGCTAGGGCGAGCTAAAAGCCTTGGGTGCATCCATTCGCCCAGCTGTACAAACGGGTTACGACGGTCACGCACGAGTACAGAGTGTTTTGAGGACTATTTCTGAAAAGGACAGCTCATATTTTGTGTTCGGCGTTGCAGAACACCTAAAAATGGTGATGAAGTCAGATCTGCATTTATTCAGACAAATGGAAAAATATCTCTGTAAAATAAAACTAAATACGAGAGACAGATTCCCTTTTGTCTCTTTTAGCAGCACGCGGCAAGAGACTGATAAATTAATTTTAAAAATTTCATGCTAGAAAAATCATATTCATTTAATAAATTTGGTCTAAATATTAATCTAGAGAAAGTTTTACATGCTGTAGGAGTCTGGGGAAGACTACTTTCAAACCCAAAGTGTATGTTTACAGATCACGTTCCGTCTCTCAACAGGTCGGATAGGCTGGTAAACGGGCACAAAAGCGACGGCGGTGCTTGGCTGGCGCCTCGCTGAAACCATCCGCGTTGACTTTGTATACTTGTACGTCCTTCATGCAGAAGGCAGGCGCTGCAGTGCCAATAGTGCATGTGGTACTTTCCACGAGGCACAAAATTACAAATATAGCAATGCAATTGCAATTTAAATCTGTAAGAAAAATTGGTTTTTTTGAAACTCACACCAAATGTAATCAGATACTATTGAAGTTCAATTATTCGTTGTTATGTTTAAAAAATTTTGTTAATGTGTGTTTGATTCTCTGAGAATATCATTCAATTAGAAAGCTCTCCAAATTTCAGAACCGATGCTTATGTGTAGTCAGAGAAAATGTTCAAAAATGTACTTGTCAGCTCATGTTGCATAATAGACTGTGTTTCAAAGGAAAGCAAGTTGCACACTCAGGGCCTGCAACGACAAATCACCAACACGAGTCATATCTTGGGTTCGATCGGGTGCCTTACGCCCTAAATCCGAGTCACCAAAGTTTAAACAATAGAGTTTTCAACAGCCCTTGCACTGACAACAACAACAAAGGCCAGACACCAACAGAATCGTTCACAGAGGCTACGGAACAAAAAACATCCACCTCTCCCGATTATCTTGACATTGCAAGTCCAAGAAATCAGGGAAAACCGAAAGGAGCTCATGGGTTGCTCGCTCCTAACTCCCAACCTGGGTTTGCAACACGGGTCTGTGCAAGTGGCACCCGCTGACTCCCCACGTCCTCTCCGTGGTCGATGGTCCACAGAGATGCTTGGTTGCCACCACGTAAAAGTGAGGTACGTTAAAAATGAAGATGATAAAGGTCAGGAGGATCGGGTCCATCCTGCCACTAAAGGACTTCACGATTTGCAGTCGCCAGTGTACGAACCTCAGCACCAACAGCAAGGATAACCCTTTCTTCTTCTTTTCAATCCCCTCGAAGCCTGCTTCAGAAGCACAGGACATGACCACTGAACAACATCACTGTTAGCCAGAGAAATATTAACACATAATCACTGTTCGATTGTACAGCCTGATGCCAACCTCCTCTCCTCCCGCAGACCCGGTAACGATCTCTCTATTAGTAACATTTATTATATCCTTTAACAACTCCTGTAATGATTCACTTAAAAATAAAATAAATCATTTTTATTGCAATTCCCTGCCTCTTTAGGAAGATACAGCATACTGACAAATAAAATCTACCTACGGAACAACAAGACCTTAGCTGTGACATTGTGAGCAGAGAAATAACACTTGGAGAATAGATGTATTCCAGAACCAAATATCCCCAGGGAGCTTGGATGTTAAAAGCAACAGCACTTGCAATTTTGGCTATACACATCTGAAACGTCCTTCTAGGCTACACCACAAATTTCACAGCTACGAAAAATGAAAAAAAAAAAAAACAAACCCCAACAAACCCAACCACCCTAAGTGCTAACCAGAAATGTGATTCAGAGAGGAGAGATGCTACAGAGCTGCTTTCTCAGCTAGCAGCATGACTTCTCCTCTTTGTGATTTACAGATACTTAAAAACAAGTAGGTTAATGAAGCAACAATACACTGACTGCGGAGCACTGATTAATACAAACTTCAGAGCATAGTGATCCATGAGCCAATTCAGCACTAAGGCAATGTCCAAGCGGTTTGGCTGGGTTTATTAAAAAAAAAAAAAAAAAAGGCCTTGAAAAAGCGACAAAAACACTTATTTAATAGTGTTAACTAAATAAAATAGTTCCTGAGAACTAATGGTATGCATCTCCACTGTACGCAGACTAGAAAATGGATGGTTTACAGTATTCTGCTTTTTGCTCTGCATTTTGATCTCAGCTTGCTTCAGTGTCTTCACTGTTAGCTTTTGCACAGTTTAATCTAGAAGGAGCTTGGTCCACCAGACTGATGGCGCAGTTAACCATCAGGACTCCAAATGAGCCTCTGACACCCAATGAGTCCCTTTGCCTCAGTTTCCTTTTCTCCAAGATAAACGCAATACCCCCAGGTTGAGGGATAACCACAAAACCGCTTGGGAAGCATTTTGAACGCCTAAAAACGTTTAATTTCCCTTTCTGTTAGGAAGCACAGCAGCAGCCGTTCCTCGCCCAGCAGGACTGGGAGCCCGCACGCCGCCGGCAGAGGAAGCCAGTGCGGCCGAAGCACCGGCGCAGCCTGTGCCCCCGAGTCTCCCAACCCACCGCCAGGCTTGGCCAGAACCTCTTGGCTGGGACGAGATGGGGTTCAAAGCAACTAAGATGTAGAAGCATCTTCAAATTCATCAAGGGGCTCGTTTAGGGGGCAGTGATGATTTAGGAAGACTCTGGACGGGCAGGGAGGAGGCACCCACAGCCAGGAGCAGTGGAGGGTCACGTCACCTCGGCGGTTTGCAGGAGCTCTACAGCGCACTCAGTCCAACCCAAGCATCGCTGCCCAGAGCAGCCTCTGAACACCTGATGCCATGCCCTCCTAGAAGAAGTACGCTGCTGGAGGACAGAAACCCTCCAGCTTCTGTCGTCGCCTCCAAAACCTAAGACATTCATATGCACCCAAGCGCTGCGGTCCTTCCAGCTAACCACAAGATACTGCAGCATTATTTTACATTTTTCTCTTTTTTCACCACAAAAATCAACGAAGGTGCAATTTCTTATTTGTACACGGGTATTTCTACCTGCCACCTAAAACGAAGGTTTCCCAAGTCACACCAAACAGAAAAAAAAAAGGAAAAAAGAGGCCGAATTGAAAGGGAGAGGCCTTGAGTGGGGTTAGTAAGACCATACAAGTTCGGGTTTTTAACCAGCTTTTCCCCCTCTGACAACAGCGTAGCCAAGTCCAGAAGTGATCTGAACTGCACCATGGTGATTTAGCAGTCAATGGTACACGACTGGAGGTCTCAACCCAGTTCTCAGTGAACAAATGGTTGTATAAAAATAGCCATTACCTAAGACGACCATTTTCATTCCAGGACAAAAGAACATCGGGCTGGAAACCGCAGAATGAATCCCTTGAAGACTGCAACCCAACACATCGTCTTGTGCTTAATTTACAGTAGGGGGTGGAGGGAAAATAAAAATCACATAGTGGTGACCAAGAACAAAGGACACATAATAAGAATTAATTTCAACATAACTACCACTGAAACACAGGGCCAACCGCACCCTCTACTGAAAGTTATGCATCAACTGAAAACAGAGGTGCCCGTTTCATTGCTGCTTGAATTGTCATGACTTGGCTTCTTTGCCATCAGACTCAGCCTGGGATCGAAGGGGGAACAGGCACCAAGCAGAGAGATGTTGGGGTGCAACAGGGGAAACTGCTCAGGCCACGTTTTGCCCTCTTTACAAGCGATCTGCAGGACTGCAAGCGTTGCTGCAGCACCAGAGCCTTCTGCTACGGCGACTGGCATGCTGAGTTTGCCACCACACAACCCAACCGGTAAAAAAAAAGTCAGAAATGAAAAACCAACAACAACATATGGATAAACAAAGCAAAATAAAGGAGTTTTTTAATCTGACTCCAAATGTCTCCACTATTTGGAGATATTCCCCCCTCCCTTTTTTTTTTAATTTACATCTACCATCACCTAAAGAAAAGGCACACACTGGTTGGAAACAATGGGACACCTAAAAAAAGAGCCCATGTGTTCCCTTCCACCTAGCCTGCTGCATCTCCTCGTTCTTTCCACTAAAACTTGGCCAAATCTCTGACAACAAAAACCCGTCCTTTTGGGGGTGGTGGGGGGGGGCTGCACTGGGACAGAAACAAAAGGCTACAAATCAACCTTCAAAAAAGCATAGCAGGATGGAAGGGCCATTTATACAAGCAGAGCATTTATTTGTCGAGGCTCTAACGTTATTAAAAGAAGTAGTACCTTAGCACCGGGGTAGCATCAAATGCAACAGCTCGTTTACGGTGACTAACCAGGGCAACCAGGGATAAATGTTTTAATGGAGCAAGCGAGTCTGCGGCTTAAGCTGAATTCTCAAAAAAGATAGCCGAAAGCACAAAGGTTTAGAAGGAAGAGTAAACAATGATCATAATGACAGAGCCAGCTTTTTTCTCATGGCTGCTGCACCGAACCTTACGAAAGACGCTCCCGAGCGAGGCTGGCATCGAGGCACGGCCCCCTCGCGCCAAGCTCCACGTCCACCCTCCTTTCTTACCGACCTTCCCTTCCTCCAGTGCCACCAACCTCCAAATCAAGCTGTTGCAGATGAAGGATTAAGAGGAAGCCAAAAAAAAAAAAAAAAATTAAAATAATAATAATAAAAAATAATCAGTGAACCCATTTTTTCGGGTTCACAGAGAACCTTTTAGGCACGGCCCAAATGTCAGGGTCCCCCTGCAAACGCCGGTCTGCAGGTGGCAGCTGCATTCTGCTGTCGTCAGATTGTGGGAAAAACATCTGAGCACTTTCCCGTGCTCCCTGGATATTACTGAGTATTTAGGGAAGTGCTGGCAAAGGTTATCGCTAGAAGTTTACCTCTGAATGCATCCTGATAGGAACGAAACCCAAGCAGATGTTGGATGACTAACTTGAGCGAGCTTGAGCAGGATTTTGGAGCAGTCAAAAAAAGAAACCCTCCCTAGGGGATTTATCTAGAATTTGTGTTCGGCATAGTGCATATTCATTAAAAGCACAGTCGCCGGTGCAGGTATGTGCTAACACAATATTGCTTTAACACACAGGGACACTGGGACTGATGTGTCACCAAATGCCTCTCCGGTGCCCCACCACCGCCCGGGGTAACGACGCAGCCCTGGCTGGGGAGAACAGCCCTTGGGGAAGCTTTTAGGAAGTCTTAGCACGTTATTGCAAACATTTTTAAACCTGTTTCGCTGCTTCTAGCCTGTTTTCATAAATACACGCCTGATGTGCCTCTTAAGGAGGTCTCTCAGCTACGAGGGGAAGCAGCAATTTGTTTGGTTCTCATTGTCCAGCTGGAAAGAGTATTTCGGAATGGAGGACACTTGCTGTTTTCAACGCCTAAAGAGCGACTGCTAAAAGAAATGGGGAAATGGAGACAAAAAAAGAGTGACTGACGTGCATTTTGACTCTAAAGTGCTAGTAAAGCTTGCATTTAGCCACGTTGCTGCCGAAGTCTCTGCTGCAGCAAAGCAGCCCTGAAGGCAGAGCCCATCGTGCTGAGCAGCCCCTGGGGAGAAAGGCAGCTGGAGGAGCGCGGATGCCACCTCAGAGAGCAGCTCACAGCCACGCCAGGTCACACCAGAGCAGGGGAGCCCGTGCCCGATCCTGACCACGCATAGATCTTAGAGCCAGCCGGTCCACGGGGCTTCTCCTACCACGGACACTGGCACAACCCACCTGAACTGACCAGGCTGCGTGTCATCGCGTGTCCCACCGTGAGTCTGGAGCTGCGTGTCAGAAATAGCACAGGGCTGGACCTGCAGCGCAGCTGTAAAATACCTCAAGAAGCCAGTATTGAAGGCAAAGGCATCTGACTCGAGGACTTGCTGGCCCTGGTTTCAGCCAGGAGAGTGGTCATCTGGCCAGGAGGTTCAGCAGGGCCACTGGTATCATCCACCCTGGACTGCCCATAGTCTTTACGACAGCGCTTTACCCCCACAGATGACAAATATCACTTCAGCACTGTTCCCGAGTACATGCTTTCCTCCTCCACTGCTGATGCATCCTGACCCCTCAGGAACTTCAGCTGAGAAGCTGAACGCCGTAAGCCGCACCGCAGAGCCTCGCAAAAAGAGCACATTTAATCAGCTCAGCCTTGATTTATACATCTGCCTCTGACAAAGCCCAATTTCCGACGCTGGAATTCTGATTCGCTATCACAACCTTTAGACCTACAGCCAAAGACTGTCATTTTTAATACCGGTCATTTGGCAAACTACAAAGAAAGCTCACAAATCCAATAAGAAGAGGGTTTTAAAAAAAAAATTTCAAAAAATAAAAATAAAAATTCCACACAACAGTTCTGGCTTGCTGCATTGCTGCACAGCAATGGGGACAAGCACACAGTAAATCACCCGTTTGACCGCTGGGCAAGGGCCAGCATTCACCGAGAACCTGGCTGGCGACAGCACTTTCTCAGGTTCCCCACACTGGGCTGCCTGAATTTGCTTTTTAACTACCCAGAGGACTGATACCAGCCTTTGCTGGCAAAACAGTCTCAAAAAAAAAAAAAAAAAAGAAAAAGAAAGCCTGAGTACCGGGTGTGCTGCAGCTGCATGTGTACATGGAAAGGTTCAAAATCAGCAGAGCCTCCAGGTTTTTGACAGGAGTCCCCACTACAAATGAGTTATAAGATAAAAACAGACCTAGATCTATTCAGAACTGAGAAAGAAAGAATAAAGCTGTAAAACCCTTAATAAGATGTGCAATACCCCACCTCTTTTTTTCTGTATTGTCACCCCGTTTCTTTCCACCCATTTCGTTCACCTTTTGCTCCTCTGGAGCGGGGACTGTCCCTCAGTACGTGTGCACCCTCCATCTGCATCCCGTGCATGGGAGGGATCTCCATCACTGTGTCTTACATACCTACAGCTACTCTTGTTGGGGAACAGATGCTCAGCATTTGTCTACGTGGCTACAGGTATTGTTCTGGTACACCAAACCCTGCACAAAATTAGCTTGTAAATACCCACAAGGAGCAAAAAGACAACGGATAATCCTTAGAAAAGAGGCGGCCACGCTGTTCACACACAACGTGAATCTGATCTACATTTCATTGGTTTGTAAAACCAATCCAACAGCAAAGGGGCAAGCAAGCCCCATCTTCGCATGACTTCGTGTAGCACCTACGCTGGATTTTCCAAGCGCTACCCGCAAAGACTGCGTTCTGGAGAGAAACTGAGGCAGCAGGCTCAGCGATCCAGCTATGTCATTCCCATCTGTGTTTAGCCCGTTTCTCTGCTCCTCTGTGACTCACCCAGAAAACAGAAGTAGAGGAAACCACTCGCAGATTAAGCTGAAAAGCAAACACAGAATAAAAAGGGATGACTTCATGCTACGGAGTCTGGGCAGTCCAGTAATGCTGCACACCAGTTGCTCCCCAGATTCACCCTGGCAGCACTTCTAATCCCACTTCAGTGAGAGTAAACACAGGGGATGTGGTGGGTTGCACGCGGTGGTGAGAGAGAGGACAGGACTGTATTAGTCTGTTAATGCAACCCCAGTATTTTTATATGGAGCCTCTAAGCACAAAATGTCCTTAGGACAAGTGGTCTCTTAATTGGTTACAAAAAGGCAGAGAGGGTCAAATTCTGAAACATTAGGCTTGTGGCCACCTATGCACTCAATTTCAGCACTAATTCTCTTCCCTCCGTGGTCAAATCCTGCTATTTACTCCCACCTACATAACATCAAGCAGATGGGAAACACTCAGCATAATTCTTCACTCTTATCCCTCCCCGTGTCCCTCAAAAACCTGATTTGATTTCCTATGCATCAAGACAAAAATCATATTAAACTGCAGGGGAAAAAAAAAAAAACAACACACCACCAGCTATGCTAGACACAGGATTTGCATCTGATCCCAAATTTCCTGCACACCCAGCGTGTACGTTTTGCAGATTTCTACCAGAGCAGGACTTTCATCCCTCCCTCCGCACAGCCACTACTTGTCTTGCGGTGTGAGATTGAAGTAGACAAGTGTGAAAGAATCATATAGGGCTCAACATCATTAGGCTCATGCTGAAAGCACAAGAGTTGACAGGTCTGAGGAAGCAACTTCCGATTTTCCCCTGGGGCTCAGATTTGGGGGCTTGGAGGTTGGGGAGAGAAAGGAAGGTTTTTAGAACATAAAGCCAGGGAGGCTGGGTGTTTGTCTTTTTCTTTGCAATCTTGGGGCAGTCGTGAGGCTACCAGGGTGTCAAAAATGATGAAGAATTAAGTAACTAAGAAAGCCTCAAGTTAAACGTAAACCCAAACTGCGAAAACACAATGAAAGTTCAGCCTGTTAGAAATAATGTGCTGGGCAAAACATTAACACATTTACACTTGAAAGTTGTGAAAGAGTCACAATCATCCTGCTTAAAATGTATCAGTCAGACGAGATCTGATTTCAGGGCAGGGCACCCGGCAGATACATAAAAGAAAGTACTTGAATAGGCATCATAACACAAACATCCATTTCTTTTCTGCCAAATAAGATCAACGTCCTCTCCCCGCAAAATAACACTCCCCGCAAAATGCTGGAGTTCAACTTGCTTACAGAAAAAGAGGTCACAAAATCAAACGCTCCAAAATGTTTCACTTATTAAACAGGCTCAGTTGCACACTTCAGGGCATTTGTCCTTAATTCCGACTGCTGCAGTTGTACAAAATAAAAAAAAAATAAAAAATAAAATACCCTCACCTTAAAGGCTAGCAGACCAGCTTTGCCTGAAAGGTCAATCAGACTTTTCCTGACTGAATCAATTGCAAAGTCAAGGCTTTGCCCACTGAAAAAGCCCAGTGGTTGAAAGCTTGTGGCCATTAGGATTACCTCGCAATCACTACAGGTAAACCCCGTCTTCCTCAGTGGCTTGTGGAAAGATAACCGGCATCTCTGAAAGGAGAGCAGCAGCTTGAAGTACTGATCACGGGAGCTGGGGTTGGGGTTGTTCAAAATTTTCCATTTGTACGTGGAAATAAGCGTGAGGGGCTGAAGACCAAGTCAAACACTCTCCCTGCAGCTATGGCCGTCAAACAGGCAGCCAGTGACTTTTTGCACCAGCTGTAACTTCTCACTGGCCTTTTAGCTCAGCCTTGTCCAGACACCTCTGCAATAACTCAACCTGGACAGCACAGAGGCTCAGATCAGAGAGGAAAGGTCACCGACATACAACGAAATTAGGGTGATACGTAAACATACCAACAGGATCTATCAGCCTGGGAACCCCGAAGCACCACCCTCCAGAAGTGCATTTTTCAGCTCAGAGGACGGGCAGTCTCCTCCACAGTACGCCCCGTTGCTAGCTAGGGAAAGCGGCTTGCGTTCTCAGATGCCATCCATCGTTTGAAATGGCAGGGTTAAAAACCCAACTGAAATCCAGTAATGCTCAGCTTCCCAATGCCTCCTCTTCTCACCAGCACTGTGGACGTGGCGCTTAGGGACATGGTGGACTTGGCAGCGCTAGGTTTACGCTTGGACTCGAGGACCTTAAGGGTCTTTTCCAACCTAAACGATTCTGTGATTCCATACCATCTGACCCAACAGCCCTCGGACTGCCCTGGGAGGCCCTGAGGTCATCTCAGCTTGAGTTCAAGATTCCTCAGGACAGAAGATGACGTAAGATCACCTGCCCGGTGCTGTAGTGCCACGTTTTTACAGCCAAAGCAAGGCAGAATACCACACAGGCACAGAAAACAGCTAAACTCTTACGCGGTTTAGCAGCCACGGTAGTTCCTGTGATTTTTACCGTGAGTTTTGTAGTATTCACCTTAACACTTCCGTTCACAAATTTTTGGGGCTGCATTAAAAAAATACCTATTTTTTTCCTCCCTTTAAGCTAGATCTTATAGCTGCAAATAAAAGATTGGAAAAGAAGCCAACGTGCATCCCAACGACTCAAACTAGGTGAGAAATAAAAAGCAAACTTGAGTTAAACGTGTAAAAAGTATCAGCTGATTTTGGGGAGCCTACTTCATGACTTTTTAAATAAATACACCTGGCTTACTGGTTACAATGGGACCCATTAATTTCCAGCCCAGTGTCAGCTTTCCAGCTAATCCCAAAACAATGACTGTAACAGAATACA
The DNA here is from genome assembly GCF_034619465.1 of Leptosomus discolor. NCBI lineage: Eukaryota > Metazoa > Chordata > Aves > Leptosomiformes > Leptosomidae > Leptosomus > Leptosomus discolor. The sequence goes on along the minus strand of NC_141399.1, from coordinate 46,737,459 downwards.
AACGTTCCAGATCACCGTTATGCCTGGGGTATTAAACAGCACCGACGAATAAAAGGCGCAATGAATATTTCAAGGGGTTGCAGGCAGCAAGAGTAATAGATGGGGATGAGAACTGAGCAACTCCTGACCTGAGCGGTTCCAGGGCACAAAGCACACTGGCTTTCCAAAGCCATGACCAGCCAAAGTTTCCAAGAGCGAGCCACGATTCGTGGCATTCCCATTTACGACTCCCCCCAGGTGAGATATTTCAGCTGCTTGGTTTCCAGACAATGGGCATTCAGCACTTCCAAAATCATTCCTCCCCATCGCACGTGGGTGCCCAAACACCGACGCTCCTCAAAAAATGGGGTTTATCTTTCTGTGCCTCAGTTCCTCAACTGCAACACAGGGAAGTTTCTTCAACTATAATTTCGTAGTTCTCGAGGTTGCTGAGAGGGGCTGATTAAACCAGCATTCACAATGTTCCCTGAAAAGAAAACAAGTGATGCATATGAAGTCTCCTCTTTGTCATTTACTGATCTCTGATGCACCCCAAAACTGATTTAACAAGTCCTGCCTGTTCAAGTGAAAACCAGACAGGAAGAAACTCTTCCTGCTATTAAGGCGCTTGCCAGAAAACACAACTGCTAATATCTCTGTGCAGCACAGAAAGCCTCTCCCCAAACCTTTCATGTGTCTCTCTACACATCAAGCTCCCTTTCTTCTTCCTTTTATCTTCGTATTTAGATAATTCTCACTAAAAGCAAGGTGGTCGTTCTCGCAAAATTACCATAACGTCTCTTGATGGACTTTTAAGATCTTTCCTGCTTGTAACACAGTACTTCGGATGTGTTTTGCCAAGAAGCGAGACATTGTTTATTCTTGTATTAGGAAGACAAAGTGTTTCCCACTTAAGGGCTTCATTTCTCTCAAAACGGGCGGCGTAGCAGAAAGCGAGTGGCACAACCGAAGGGAAGAGACTCCTAACGGCAATTGAATTTCAATTTCATTGATTAGTAGTATCGCCAGCGTAGGGAGATTTAATGCCGAGCCCGGTGTAAATTGGATTCCAATTGCTGTCCCTGTGTAAAAGGGGGTCTCACATAAAGGATTAAACGCAGGCCAAGGTTGCACAATGAACCCACTGGCTCATTCACAATCAGCTTTGTGTACTCATTAGAAAAGGGAGCTAATCACCCCAGTTTGTGCTGGTTTCAGAGCTGCCAGTACAAAAGGCTGTGACCTCCCACTGCGAGTCAAAGACAAAATATCCCGCTTTCTCCCATGTACAAAAACCTCTCCTTTCGTGCCTCCAAAACGCAACCTTCTGATGGACCCACAATAAAAATTAGCTATGGTCAGCAAGATTCAGCTGCCCCTAAAATCCCAATTATGTTGCTTAATATAGGGGCTGAATTAGGAAAATTAAACATCTGTCCAGTAAGGAGTCTACCCGTGACCTAGTTTTGTCCCAGTGTGTGGCTTGCTTGTAAATGTATTAGGAGCATGTGCAACACAACAAAGCACAGAAGTTTCCCCAAGCAATCTCATAGGTAACCAAAAAGATCTTGTACATTTTAAGGGGCACATAGAAATGTATTCCTACGCTTGCTGGTACAGCACAGAAAAGCAGAGGAGTTAAACCAAAAGTCACACGTAGCAGAAAGACAGGAAACTTTGCTGGCGAGGGAAGCTTTTGAAGCAGACAATGAAGCGCAGGCCAGGAGGTGGGTAGCCACATGGCCTGTTCCCCCCACCACCCCCTTTGGTCCTGCAAACAGCTGCTCGAAAACAAAACACACTGTGAGGCTGGACACCAGCCTACCCGCTCAGCCCTTGCACGCTACACGCCTCCGTTTCCAATTGACAGGCTCTCGGCAGATGCTCGCCAAGGAGTTCACGGCACCCCACGGATGCGGGATGGTGTGCACCGTGTGTCCTTGAACACTCTTCACATTTCCCCAGCGAAACAACATCTGCTCGGTCCCTCAAAAAACCAGGGTGGCGACCGCTGCTGAAATCACCCCCCCCCCCCCCCCAGGTACACAGGGCTGTCCTCCCTGGGGTGACAGAGCCTCAGCCCGCCACCTTGCAGATGTTCACCGTGTCCACTCCTCTCCAGGGACCCTCGGCACGCTTTTGGCCACCCTATTTCTCCAAGGAGCTCCGTATCGCTGCCCCTCCCATTCATCATCTTGGAATAGCTCAGTGCCACTGCCGTGAAATGTAGTATCAGCAATGAGGCCGCGTATTTTTAGCGCAACAAACATTTTGTCCTTTCTGAGACGAGTCAATTGCCCAGTTTCCTTTTCCTCCTCTGTTCCTCCCCATCTCCCGGCTGTTTCGCCAGGCCAATGGTTCCCCGCCCGAGTCCGCAAAAAGCGGCGAGGGTCTCGCCAACCAGCTCAAGAAAAACGTGACGGACACTTCTGTGGCCCAAAGCATCTCCCCGGCCAGGAGAGGAGCCAGTCCAGCAGCCCACGCACCCCCCTTCACTGCACACTTGTACAGGGCCTGACGACCACAACACAGATATTAATAAATAACAGCTCAGAGACACCGATGCTGGAGTAAACCGAGAAAGCATCACCCTGACACAGACACCCCCCCCTCCCCAGAACTGGCCCTGGGTTGTGCACACAGAGGTGTTACAGAGACCTGATCCCCATAAGCACTAAACTCCATCCACTTTATGGGGAATTTCCGGGAGAAATAAAACATAAAACATAAAAAGGAAAGGTTTAAATCTTCTAAATGGTCAGAGCTTGCATTACATTAAGTTACCCTTTGGCTAGAATACAATCCTTGGCTTCCAAATTCTCTTGTACTACAGAAAGCCCCAGGCCAAAGGAAAACTTGCAGCATCCATCCGTTTTCATATTAAGAAAACAAAGTTTGAAATCCGAAGCTATCTGTGAAGGCGGGACCGATTAACACGACATGCTTTTATTGTGCATAACTGCCTTGGCGAAGAACCAAGGGGAAGCAATTCCTCGCTCTCTTGCAAAGGAACGACCCCAATGCGGACACGCGGGACGGCGATACCCACAGCACCGCTGCAAGGAAGGACCGTATCAAAAGCAAATACATAAAAATGAATGGTTAATCCACTTACCCTTTTTATACCCCTCCCCAAACAAGCGTATAACCACAAGTAGGCACAACCCAGAACGAGGTCGTGTCTGCCCTCCCAACTCCCTCCCAGCCCGGGGCGGTGGGACACATCACCGGTGTCCCAGGGAGAGCAAAGCAGGTCAAGGCAACTGCAGAAATGCAGAGGAAAAGGTCAGGATGGTAATTTTTATATTATATGTAATCTATAGATACATTTTTTTCAATAGGGGATGTTTAATGGGTTGGAGGAAATCAGTGGACCTTCAAGAAGGAACAATTCTGAAGGAGGACAGTCCAAAAATGTGCTAAAGGACTACTCTGGTCGATGGGGAAAAATTTCTCTGCCCACTGAGGCCTTTGTCAGGCAAATAAAATCTTTTGTCAGCAGCTGCACACGAAATCTCCATTGCTGGAGGATAAAATCTGACTGTGCGTACAACTGAGATGATGTTATCTATTCGCTACCTATTGGCGCATAATGTGGTTGGTAAAAACAGTTTAACCTATAGCTCATTCTCTTTAAAAGAAAGAAAGAAAGAAAAGGTGTAGGCCTATGACTATAGACCAGACCTCTCCCTCTGCCAACTTAGTGAGAAGACATAGGGGTTTTTTGTTGGAGTTGCAACATACAGAACAGTTTCAAGTCACTGTGTCATTTAATAATATTCACTGATGTATTGTCCTGCTTGGTATTTCATTAACATGATGCCCTTACAGCATACCCAAGCACCTCTTAAAAAATTTTGCCTAGAATATTTGCAGCTCGACCAGCACCCAGCAACAAGCGCATGAAGCTCTTTGCTTCTCCATCAATATATTCACAAGATTCTCCCACCAAGACGATCATACTCAATCTGCACTTATTTTCCAGATCATCAACTGGACTTCTGCACGCCTTACAACCTGGTCTTTGGCATTCTCAGCAAGAACAGCATTAGGTCCAATGATCGTTATCTCCGCGACTTCAATTTTCCTCTCAGCCTCTTGCAATCTTAAACCAATGCTTTCCAACTTCTTATCCACTACAGCATGAATAGCATCTCACTTTTCTATAATGTCTGCCAACCACTTAGCAAGCCCAGCGCTGCTTGATAAGCCAAATTCATGCCTCCTGACGGTACGAAGCTGAAAGCAGTCAAGCCTGACCCACCCAGCTAGAAGGAAGTTTAAAAGTGAAATACCAGGTCCTCAGTGCGTCCAGCCTGACTCATTTTTCCCCGACAGTTATTATGACTGACAGCAAACAGTAACTAACCTCCCATTCCCAGGATCACACTCACCACCTCCAAGAAGTTGCCCACCTTTGCAACACATCAACCAACCGTAAAGGTCCCCATAGGCTTATCAGAGCTGAGCCACCATAAATAAGCTTTTCACTTCTAAACATTGGACTGCACACGCCAGGTATTATAACCCAATTCCAGAGGTAACAACGCCAAGGCAAACCGAGGGAGGCGACTGTATAATTTGCTGTTCAGAGCTACGAGAGGCGAGAGAAGCCCCTGATGCCACTAGCCTGCTTCCCGGCACGTGCTCGGCTGCCGAGAGCCCCAACGCCGCGCTCCTTCCCTTGCGACTCCAGCCGCATGAACTCAAGGTGCACAGACCAGCTCTCATACAGGCAAGTATCTTCCTGTCTCACGATGAGCTAGGAAAAAAGCTACCTAGGTATAAAACCCACGTTCCATCTCCCTTACTGTAATACACTCATTGATTTCCCTTTTACAGCCTAATTCTGATCCCCCACGGTAGGGTTCGGGAGCAGCGTAGTTCCCACCGCACCTCCCTGGGGATTACCCTCACTCCCAACGACAAGGCTGACCTCTTTTTACTGATTTATACCTACCCTGCTTTTTTTGTCAGGGATCTACCAAGAAACAGTTGTGGCCTAAGGAAAGAAATTCTGTAAAATAAAGGCGCTTTGGTTGGGGAGGGCGCAGAAGAAGGAGGGAGGCCAAAGAAGACAACATCTCTCTTAAATACTCAAAACATAATGGACTAAAATCTCTTTCTTCCATCAGCCGAAGAACAGAAGCAGCGCTGAACCGCACATGCTTTAGAAAACTAATACCTGAAGGACTCAACCAGAACATTTGATGCATCATCCCCCAGTCAGCTCTGAATTGCAGCCTCTTTCACTAGGAAACAAAACAGGGTTAGGTGGGAAACGAACGGGTGGCGGAGGACCAGGAAAGGTTAAGAAGATAGCCACCCATATTTCTTCCTTCTTGCTTCCCCGCTCAGCCACCAGCACCTCCTAACACCCTCTTGCTCTTCTCCACGTGCCTTGTACATGCAGAGGCTCGTGTTCCCATTTAAAAGTGAGAACTTGGAGAGCTGGGCAGAAAGGAACGGGGGAGGATGGTGGTGGCTCCTCGAGAGCCACTTCTGGAGACGGGAACAAAGACTGCAACGAGCGGAGGGCATGAGGATGAAGCGACTTCAGGCTGCCACGAAATGCTGCTTCGCACAGCAGGCACCCGCAGCGGGCAAGTCCCTGTCACAAGGAAGCAGAATCCAACAGCTTGATTTTTTCCCCCCCTCCCCTTTCTCTAAGAGCTACATAATTGTTCTGACTAATAATAATGGACCTGTTACTGCTCCCGCTATCCTCAAAGGGAGCAAAATCAGGTTTGGCATTTGTAATTATGAATGCTAAACCAGAAGTTATCTAGTGTCGTGTTAAGAGAATAGAGGGCATGATCCTGGGCAGCGCCGAGTGCTCCGAGCCTCGCTCGGCGTAGCCGTTAAGCATCTATTAATAATTTTTTTAATATACCTAAATTCATTCTGCGCGTGTCCAAAGGATGCACTCAAATCACACGGCTGGACCACAGCAGAGACGAGACCACTCGGGGCAAGGAGAAAGCCTTCCCCCACGGAGAGCTCATCTCAAAGTGGCTGAGAACATCAGGCAAGGGGGAGGCTTCGCCGGCCGCAGCTGGAGGCAGCAGATGACCTATCATCAGCCTCACCCTGCGCCCTCCTCGGTATTTGCTCTGCATTCAGGTGGGCATGTGACAGAGAAGGGAATCAGGGTCAGACAGAACCAATTAGGCTCCAAGAGTCCAATCGTGAATCGTACCCTTAAGGGCTCCAAAGCATTTGTTGCTAGAGCTAGTGGATGTCTCATCCTATTTACATAATATATGACCTAATTTTGTGTTCACTGAGTATTTAATTACAGCCGATTGAATACAAAAATGACTCAAAATACTCTCAGCGCTAATAATTAATGTTTTAATTGTGGTTTTTTTGTAGAGTTATTTTTTTTCCCCACATGCAACGTTTAAATATTTTGAGCACATACCGAAAAAAAAAAAAAAAGAAGGAAAAAATAAAGAAAATGCATTGCTCCTTCTGGAGCCAGCTCTGAAGGGACACGTGCTTGCTCAACATGGTGGCCTCCTTTTTCTCCACGGAAACAGGAATTCTGTATTTCACACTCCTGCTACCGTAATTCCTAATTCCAGCCCGTTTTGTGAAGTAGAACCTCCGTTAGTTCACTCACCTAACTCCGTCCCGCCGGGACAGGGCTTTGTCAAGCTGTGGAGCACCATCACCCGCTTGCCTCGGGCAGAGCCGAGACACGAGGGTGTTGAAAGGAACTGGAGCACAGGTGCTCGAGGATTGCTGTCCCAGCACAAGACAAAGTGTCTCTACAAGTAGCGACGAACTACTCATCAGTATTTGCAAGATATTTAATGGGAACGTCCTCAATAAGTGTGTATTTCCATCCCACGTGGGGCTACGTCGCCAAACTGTTCGCATGCAGGCAATCCAATCCTGACCGTTTCTCGTGGCAGAGTTTAATGCTGTATTTGAGCTAATCAAAAGACTTCGTAAAGACCATTTAATCAAGCCAGCTCAAAACATTTCCAAAACTGGTTTGTGCTTCAGAGAGAGTAATAGACTTAAAAAAAAAAAAAAAAAAAAAAAAAAAGGGGGCGGGGGGAGGCAAGAGTAAAATATTAGCAAAAGAACTAACAACTGTAGGGCTGTTCACATACCTTAAATCGAACAGGCTTATGTGTTCTTAACATATTAGGAACAAACCCTTCAAGACATCACTACCACGGTGTGACAGAGAAGTATGTCTTCCTGCAGCATATCGAACAGAAGCACTCTCCGTATTTTATTCCCTAGGAGTGACTCAGATAATGACAGCAAGTGGCAAATTAAATCATACCAGTGCTATCTGAAAGCTGCAATCCTTTATAATTAGGGGGTTTTGTTTGTTTAGGGAAAAAATAAAATCACGTTTATGAAAAGCTTATCTCAAGCATAAGGGCCCATTGTTTTTAGACTGTTTGGGTTTTTTGGGTTTTTTGGGGTTTTTTAATGTCAGCTTTTTTTTTTTTTTAAAAAAAAAAAACACCCAAACTTTAAAAGGTCTTCTAAGCGGAGGTTTACCCTAAATAAAACAAAGCATTAGCCTATAAACCACCGTTCCTGCAGAGCCAACGGGTGCTCAAAACATACGCAATGTGTTAATCCCACCCAAAGCTATCCACCCTTTGTTTTCACCTTAAACCAAACAACTGAAAGAAATTAACTATTATTTCAAGAATTACAGTTTTACTAAAATGATAATCTCCTCCTCCCAATTCTTCTGCTGAAAAGATAATTGCGCTATAATATGGCCATAAATGAATAATCAGACACCAAAAAAGCAGCAAGTTGTAGAAAGGTCTTTTAGCTTTTGAGATCAATAAAAATTATTATGCTCAGCGTTTCTCTCTCAAGATATTTATACCATGCTCATCACCTTGGCATCCAAGTTCAGTACAAGAAAAGCAAAAACTTGTTCACACGCAGCATGTTTAATCTTTAAATGCTTGACAAGCATCAGCCAATATTCAGAACTCCCCTGTGACTGAAGCGCTCAGGTTAAGGGGCTGAACACTGAGCGGGACTTAGTGCCTAGAACGGGGCTTGGGCAGACCTCGGGCACACGAGACCCAAGAAGCCCACACGTACAGTAGCCCCCCAAATCTCCAGGTACCCAGGCTCATGGGCACCTTCCCTACGCCCCTGAGCCCAAAGCTTCGTTTTGCACTCTGTGCCACTCATCCCCATCATCATCATCATTATTATTACCACCACCTTGTCCAGTGTTAAACTCTCCTATGGTCTCTCTATTTAACTCAGATTTTGGGGCTCCATTCAGGGATTCAAGCACTTAGAAATATGATGCTGCAGTAGCCAAGTGTTTTATTTAATTTAAGCCTGAGCGACCTCTGACATCAGAGCCACAGTGATTAATCAAGCAATTATCAGTGAACATCGATGGTCAACACTCACTACAATCATGGGGAAAAAAAAGACCAGAAGAAACCTCAGGATTCCAGTCTTGTGGAAACCTGGCCCACTGCACATTACCCACACTGATCCTTGGGAGGGACGGCAGAGCAATGACTATGTCATCACTTAGTGTCTTTTGTTCGAATATAAGAAAACAAGTGGTTAGAGAAGACTCTCTCACCGGTAAGGTTGTGATGGACAGAAAGGCCACGTCAGCAATGACATTTGGATTTGCTTCTGCCATCATTTGATGAGATATGAGGCAGGTCCCTCTGACCTGGGGGCCTGGGAGACTTCAATGCAGAAGACAGATCAACACTGCCTATAAATACGCTTTAACACATAATTCTCATTGCTTCTAATTCCTCAGATTAGATTTGGTTTCATTTTTAAATGGAAATTAGATCTTCATCAGCCTTGAATGCTCATTCTCCGTCTACCAGTTATACCTATTATCTATTCATTCTTGCTGGGCTTTAGTGGAGATTGCTTGAATACCGCTTGGAAATGAACTTTGTAATTACTAGACTTGATTAATAAACACAGCCTCAACTAATATCTAATCTGACTTCTAACTACAGACACCCTAAATAATCTTACATTTTGTAAAAATCCAGAAAGGAGCGGGGGGGGGGGGGGGGGGTGTGAATCTGGACAAATTACTCTAAGGATTTGTTTTATTTTTTTAATTTACTATCTAGTATCATTTCGTTTCTTAATCAGCTATTTTCTGTGAAGGTTTTATTAATGTTAATAGCAAATACGCAATGCAACTCCATATATTCATGGGTTTAGACACTAATTATCTACTATTGAACACATAACTTCTGACTGGAGCTTGAACACCGGTTTTTTCTCAATAGAATAGCTATGAAGCTTCCCAGCCTCTTGTGTTTACAAGGTCCACAAACATTTCCAGGAAAGGAATACATGAGATATTATCTGAATCGTTATACCCACAAGTTAATCTATGAAGGACGATTCAGAAGAGAGTGGTTAGTAAGTAAGGAGGAATTTCTAATCTCCGACAGCGGTTTGACGTGGGCTGCACATCCTCCTGCTTCCTTCTGCCCAGACCAGGGTTCTGCACGTAGGAGGATAAAAAAAAGAGGGGAAAGAAGAAAAGAAAAGAAAAAAAAAACCCTTCCTTTGTCTTCAACAGATTTTGTAGTTTCTGTTTAGTATATTAATGAAATATTTACCATTCTTGTACTTTATGTTTTAATTATTCATGACTGAAATCAGTTTAAAGAGCTGCCATACACTGAAATGTAGTTCTAAAAATGATACCTTGGAGCTCCCCATTTATTGTAGTTTAGTGACTTTCATCTCAAGTCTGCTCTGCTTGCAAGTCACGAAAGCCCCTTTCCCTCTTCACGAGGCCTTGACAAACTCAGCCTAGACACCAACGTGCAAGATGAGCTCTTCATTGTCCTGGCACCACTTCCCCTGAAGCAGCAGCAGATGCAGAAGTCAGCTCATTCTGCCCCAGCCCGACGGTGAAAGGCCATCGCTACGGCTGACCGCACGGGTAGAACACGCTCAGGCCACGCGGGAGGGCTTTGGTGTCAGCTGGGGTCCACCGCACGGGCCAAAGAGATGATCGACATCCAAAAAAACTTTAAAGGCAAAAGATAGAAAAAAAGAGGACAGAGAAAACTTGGATTCACAGCAGTCGGCAACACAGGTGGGAGCAGGACCCATGGACAGGGTCCTCCACCCACAGCCAACCTTCTCCTTCAGGAGCACCCTCTCTCCGTAAGGTCTGCAGCACCTGAAGCACCCGAGATGGGGCTGCTGGGTGTTTTGCAGATAAAGCCTCGTTCCCTTCCACATGCAGAAGAGAACAGCAAATTACAGCTACAGTAAACGCAAATCTGAAGTTCACCTGGTGTGTTTTCACAGTGTCCGCGGACGACACAAAAACCTGTTGCACTGGCAAGGCCCAACAACAAAATTCTTGCCTAGAACTTCTCGGTTTGTCTTTGAAAACAAGGGCTCTCATCACCTCACCTTTGCTAACACAGGGCAGCTTTCACAAGCAACGTCCCCACAAAGGTTGCAGTTTTTTGACAAATTATCATGGTCAGACAAGCCTGAGGGTCCCTATCATCTGCCAACGTGTTTGAAAACACATTCCTCGGTCTTCCCTAGAGGTGCAGCTCGTGGTGGTGATGATGGCGAGCCCCAGCTACCGCTGCCCTGCGAGCACAGAACAAAGACGTGATTTCAAGCATCTCGCAGTCCAACTTTATATCGCTGCTTAAAGGAGAGGGGAAGAGAAACAAGCAGACTACACTGGTCAATTTGACAGTCATTTGTCACCAGCTTAACTGTTGTCAGGTTTGGGGCATTTCATTTTTTTCTCCTCTTCAGCATCATGGGAAGGAGATGATTAAGGAAGATACTGCAGTATCTGCGCAGATATGGAAAGAAGTCTCCCTGGGGGAGAAAGCAAGATGTTTATTTGAGTATTTAGGAAAGGAGCGATGGAAGTTGACAGTGCAAGCTCCAGGAGGGCTCGTTAGAAAGACGACTGGCGAGATGAGAATTGGCCACAAAAGTGGAGCCTCACGTAAGGGAAGAGAGGGGCAGAGATGGTTGGTGCTGCATGTCCGTGTGCTGGACATCCCCCAGGCCAAGTGGGAGTTGTGTTCTCCTGGTGAGGTACACCTGGTGGCTGCCTGCAGGATGCAAAGGGGAAGAGTCTCAGAAGGGGACTGAGCAACCTCTGGGTCGTCAGCTGGCTCCTTTCTGTTTCCCTTTGTTAAGTAAACTAAGGTTTATTAGCACTTGGAAAGAGGGGAAGTGGAGCTGATGGAGGCCAAACCAGGAGACAAGAGCAATAAAAGGCTCTGAAAGGTTACTTATGCAGAGCATTGAGGAGGACTCCAACAGGGATTCCACACAAAGCCCAGGTATCTGTTTCTGTGAACTGCTTCCTAGAAGAAAAGGAGGAGTGAGAGAGTGGGAGAGGAGGGTGTAGTTACAAAAGAGAGAGAAAAAGGTCAAAAAAAAAAAAAATCAAAGAATTCCTAGTCCCCTCAAAAGGCAGTTTAGTTTAACTAATATTTTCTCCTGCTACACGTGTATCTATCTAAATACCTAAATAACCATTTGCTGAAAAATATGCTGCTATTATTTCTTGAACATTAGATACAATATAAAATCGGACCCTGAGAGTAATTATGAGGTTCAGGATAATGCTACTACTATTTCTGGTGCTCAGTTTCTGTAAATAGTGCCTAATGCATCTCAGAAGCTCACTATTAGTCACAAAAAAAATAACATCTCTCTACCTAATTCATAAACGGTGAATACTAAATACTTTCAGACTGGGTTTTGTTTGTTGTTTTGTTTTTAAGAAATCAAATTTTCCAAAACATCTAGAGGGCTCCTAAGGAATAGCAAAAAAAACAAATACTTTGCCTTTTCAAAATTAAAATTCTGGAAGAGGCTCTAAACCTAACACCAAACACTTACGCAACTTGAATTTTAACTGTCTCTACATCCTTAATCTTCATCATGTTTAGTACATTACATTTCTTTGACAACTGATCAATCAAAGGCATCATACCTTCTGTAAAACTGCCAATTTAGTGTCATTTTGCCCTCTTCTCAACAACGATTTATTTTCTGCAGAAACATCCTTGTTTGTTTTATGTATGTATATTTTTTATACATAAAATATATCAGAACAGATAGGGAAGTAAGAAAAGCAAAGCGGCCAACACAACATTGCATTACTCGGGACTGTCAAGAAGAAATCCATGGCTTCCATGGATCCACAGCCTCTGGTCAACAAATCACTGAGGTCATTCGAACGACTCAGTGTCCAACAAGGGAAAGCAAGGAATTAGCTCAAAAAGGGCTAAGAAGCTAAGGAAAGAGGCCACCAAAGACCCAACAGCAGTCATAAGCTCTTCTCATTGAAGAGAGAGGAGCAGTTAGCAGCTCTGGCAGAGGAAAAGCAGGAGACAATTTTGAAATACGGTCTGCTCGTTATGCTCAGTGAGGATAGCACTAGCAAAAATAAAACCATGGGGTACATCACTATTTGTCCATAACCTGACATAAATGTCGTAAAAGATGAAGGAAGAGTGGAAGGAGATCAACATTAAAAACCAACAAAAGCAACAGCATAAAACTACTCAAGGAAATGCCAGTTCCAAAATCAGCAACTCTCCCCCAAACAGGAAAGCGAACATCAAGGGATACCCACCAAGAGCAGATGTCTCCAGGGGAATTCCGCCTAGCAGAAAGGTAGATCCTTCTGTCAAGTTCTGCTCTTCTCAAAAGCACAGGGGTTTTCAAAACAAGATTGATTTCCTTAATGGGAACAACAGCACAGCCTAATTCCATTATTTTCAATGGAGCTGAATTTGAAAGGTCTATTCACGTGTAACAGTACCTTCTGGGGAAAAGGCAGCAAGGAATCAATTCTACAAACCACGGTGATTGAGGCCATTTAAAAAACAACAAAAACAATCAAACCTTTCACTACAACTCAAAGAACCGGCCTTAAAGCATCTGATAGCCACAAGAGCAGATCATCCTGGCAGCAGAACATCTGGCACCTCTCGGGCGGCACCTCCCATCCCTGGATGCCCGCAGATCCTCCGAATCAACAGCTGCTGCCTCCCAGGTTTTACATTCTTCCTGCAAGTGCATTCTTCTCGAGACAGCTTCAGGGCAAGGAATGCAGACCCAGGACCTTCTCTGGCTAAGTGGCCTGAGTTAATGATGCAGGGCCATCATCCCCACAGGGGTCTTGGGAATGGACAGGCAGGGGGAGAAGAAAAGGATGATAAAACGCCTGGAAGCGAGTTATGATATAAAGATATATCCAGCCTATAAGCCTCCCCCTCAGCGTTAAAGCAAAACCATCCCACACCATGGCAGCATTGCTCTCACCCATCTTTAAGAAGAATCCAAGTATTTCAACTCTCTGGAGGACCTACTGAGAGAGGAGGGGAGGGCGCGGTGAAGGAAAGCTTCCACCTGCGGGGAAAGCTTACAGCTGCTCTTAAACTCATTAGCAGAAATCTGCACTGAAACAGAATAAAACTCTAAATTCAAATGCATGGTTAGGGAGGGCATCTAGGCACACAGCAATCTCTCAGCTCTTACAGGTGGGTTGTTTTTTTTTTTTTTTTTAATAAGGCTATTCACAAATTTTACCCAAACTTTCAGGCTGCCTTGGTATCTGTATTTCAGTATCCCCGCCAAGCTGTTAAGCAATGCTGTTAGATTTGGGTGGGTTAAGGACGACCTTTTCACACCACATTAGCGGCCATAATTTGCTGAACTAACATTTCCTCCTGCTGCTTTTGAATATATCAAATTACTTTTGAGCTTCCATTCAAGTCTTAAAAGCTTGTTACAATCCACCCTAGAGTCAAGCTTCAATTCAGTGCGCTGGGCACAGAATTCCTGCAACACCCCGTGAGCCTTTGAGATGAAAAGTTCTGCCCAAGTTTTACGTTTTACTGCACTAGCACCGAGAAAACAAAATTAAGTGGTCCAAGATCCTCGTAGGTCCTAAAAGGACCACAGGTACCTCCCATCTCATTTCTACAAGTTACACCACATACCTCCTCTTCAGAAATTCTTGTCGCTCCATTTCATCTCTCTATGAGATTTCAGTAAAACAATTATACTCTTTAACTGCACAATCTAAGACACAAAACTTTGCACAAAAGCCATAAAGTACGTCTGCAATAAAATGTATCAGAGCCCAGATTTAAATATTTTCCTTGGTTCTAATCGTGTTTCAGGGGTTCTTGGGAACATCACAAAGAAACAGCAATTCCTCCACCCCAAAAGCCGACCCAACAAGACACAGTGGCCCTCACCCTGCCTGTCCAAGAAGGTTAGTCAAGCCTAGAAGGAACTACTATTACTAGCTGTCTGTGAAAGGCTCAGCCAGTAAATGTCCTAGAGCTGAATATCAAGGAAGGGAAGGAGGACAAAGAGAAACTACCAGATATTAATCTTCTAATAAAGAAATACACAAATATTTAGAAACTTGTACTTACCCCTCGCGTACAATCTCTACTCTACGTAGCTCAGGAAGCACCTTGCAGAAGCACATTTGTCATCTATTAAAAGGTGTAAGGCACCGCTGCTCCGACTTCCCAGGTCCTGGACCACTGCGCTGGCAAGTGACATGTCCCCGCAGTTATCCCTCCTTCCTCTTATTCTAACGAATCTTGTTTACTCTGCTCCTGTGCACCTCCAGACAAAAATGGCCCTTCAGCTACCCTACATCTTACTTGTCCTTGCTTCTGCAATAAGCACTCACATCAATGAGTGTTTAAAACAGTGCAAAATTCAAAAGAAACTCCCCTAGGTGGTCTATGCATACAAATAAGTATATATTTTGCTTTTTTCATAAAAAGACACCCTGCAGGTTTCAAGCTTCTCTCACTGCAAGAGATATTCTCAGGCAACAATGCTGATTTGGTGTAAGCTGATCCGTATCACTGAATCCTGCCTTTGTTTTTGGCAGTCCCCTTTCAAGGTGACTAAATTAAAATGAAAGTACAGTTCCAAGCAGCCCAACAAGGGGGCAAGGCTGTTTTGCAAAATCTAAAAGGCTAAATAAGACGAAGCAGACCTTCAAGCTAAAGAATTAGCTCATAAAAAAAAAAAAAAAAACACAACCAAAAACCAAACCAAACCAAAACAAAAAAAAAAACCGAACCCAACGTCCTTGTTGCTCTGAGAATATCACTGGTAATATTGGAACTGGGAAGATTAACCAGCCAGGAGAAACCATCACCAAACCTCCTGAACCAGATTCATTCAAAACACCTCCCATTTAACGGTCAAGGGTATGGGTAGAGTTTAAGAAGCTGCTTCCTCAGTGAACCTGATTTATAGAAACACAACCGGTTCAGATCATGTCAAGCAAGACAGCAGGTCAGTCCAAAACACCCGCCTTGCCACCGACCCCGGCAGTTCCAAAACCAGCATGCGTGGCGCATATAAACAGGCAAACGAAAAACATATCTACATTTGTTTTAAGTTTATGAGCTTGAAATTGCCAAGAAAAAAATATTTGCTGTCTGCACCTGTGTGAAATCGAGATTGCGGCTGTAAGTGCTCTCAACGCTACGCATGCCGTGGCACCAATACACTAATCACTGAAGGGTGTTCAGCAGTCCTGTTAAAATGCAACAGCAAAGAGCAAATTTCCTCATCTACCAGACTCCAAAGATGATCCGATGCATCCTTCCTTCGCGGCAAAGCAAGGGCTCGTCAACACGGGGACCGACGTACGCCCCAAGCTGAGGTTTCAGTAAATCAGCCCATGCCCCGTGGAACGCTGGCCATAGGCGATGTGTGGATGCACACCATTCTAGAGGTGCTAAAGCATTATTTTCAGGTTTTTCGTATGGTAAATCACCTCAGATAGAGGTGTTCTTCACGTACATCAAGACTGTCCTTGACAGCCTAGCTCACTGCACACGAGCCTTTCTGTCTGCCTAAAAACCGCGTCCTTAAAATGACGTGGCAAGGCAGCCTTGGCGAGTCATTGCTGGATCTTCACAACATTCTAATCCCACCAGAAGACCTGGAAAGCAACATCTCCAGGTGTGGCATCTCCTCCTCCTCCTCCTGCCAAAACAGATTCCCCGTTGTTGGAGCGGCCTCAGCAGCTTCTGGCTCGATCCCCTCTGCAGCCCAGCCTTCACACGCGCCTGTCGTCCTCCTCACCCGCAAGACCTCTTCCAGCCTTGAAGAAGCTGGAGAGTAAAACCACGTGCATGACCACATCCACAGCCCAGAAGCAGGTAAATCAGGCCAGAATGTTAGTTAGGGAGCTGAGCACCGACAAAGGCAGCGCAGGAACTATCTGGGTCACGGTATGCTAACAAAGCACGGCAAAGCTTCAGAGCCAGCGGCAGGACCACAGGGAGAGGCCCAGGGAGGTACGTTGCCTACTCTGCAACGAGCACGCCTTACAGACTCAAGGCCAGACTGCTGCAAACTAAAATAGCTGCTGCATAAAAGGCACAGCCAGCTTCTGCATATTCAAGATCAGAGCGGAGATAGATGATGAGATTCTCTGTGCTATGCACAAAAGCCAAAAATCACCAGTGCATTTACAGTTCAATATTCTCCTAATCCCATCTTTATTTCTAGTGCATAAATAAAGCTCATTACAAATTATTTTCTTCAGAAACCTACTAGCAACCCAAAATAATTCATGAATGTGCTGTTTGCATTTATACATCCTTGACACCCACAGTAAACATCAAAACAAGGAATTCAGTCACTCACATTGGTTGTAATCTGTAATTTCTCTTTTCTCTGTGGATCCTGTCACCGCTACCCCCAGCAAACGCCTTCAGCAGCATCTTTTATGTTATTAGGTATAGATATATACAGGTGCCCGTGTCCACTTTGTGGGGACTCTCCTCGGTCCACTTCGTTTTCCCACACGAGCAAAGGCATTTTGTGACAACACACGTACACGTATTGAAAAAAATATTTTTACCAGAAAAAAAAAAAAAGCAAACATTTTCTTTCCTAGTCTCAACGAAACACAAAGCTGCCTTGCTTCGTCCAGTATCGCATGGTGCCTCCTCTCCTCGCTCCCAGCACGCTACACCCTTTGCCCACCAGCTGCAGCAAACTGTGCAGCTCAGATGGGTGTGCACGCACCGGGGACGGCAGCGGAGGTGCTGGGGGAGTCAAACAGCACCGCAGCATCTCCCGCACGGCGAGACCTGGAGCGCCTGCCAGCGCGGGCAGGGCGGGTACAGGATGCTCCTGTCCCACCCTCCCGCTGGGTGACTCCCCGCCTGCACCCAGGGGGCGAGGGTGACATAGCAGGGCTTGCTTTGCTTTCAGCTCTTCCTTCCTCGAGCGCTTACACTGGAGAGAGACTTCAACAAACAAATGTAGAAATAGAATTCCCCTTTCTTTTTTTTTAAAAAAAAAAGACTATAATTAGAAGACCACGCATGCACACGCACACCAGGAACGCAACACCCCACGGGCCAAGGACAGAATGAGCAGCACAGCCAGACGCGTGCGGTGGCCGCACACCTCGCGCCGAAATACCAACGAGACCAGCCTCGGCACGTCTACGACCGCCTGATGACAGCCCAGCACGGCGGATGCGCATCACCTCCGAAGCGTTTTTAGTCACAGTATATCTTTGGCGCAGAACGCAGCACGAGTATTAAGCAGCAAAGCCATGGCAGGTGACAGCTGATGGGACGCGGGAGACGCTGGGGAGGAGGAAAGGATGCCAGAGAAGCCCCACGCACCTCCCGCCCCTTGGGGCTGCACTGCAGGCGAGACTGTGGTCGGCGAGGAGGAGCGGGCTCAAGCCCAGGTGCCAACCCACCCCGGGGGAGCTTTCAGCGCTGCTGCGTTCGGCTCCTTCATGAAGAAGGCCAGCGTAACAGCAGAAAAGACCCACGTGGCTCCCAACAGCTTCCACAGGCACCCAAATATGTAGAAAGCAGATCTCCTGCTTCCCCGACACCCAGCGACATCCAGGTTAGCAGCTCAGCAGGATCTGACCTGGCCACCTTAGAGAAAACAACCATCGCAGCCTGAGCCCCACCAGAAGTCCCCCCCGAGGGCTTTGTGTATTGCGAGAATCAGACACAAAGAGGAACTCTTATTACCTGCTCTGCACCGAATTAGACATACACAGTCCTCCCGACTGAACACACAAGGTAAAACTAAGCATCATCAATTTTCTTCAAAAGAAAATGTGCATGACAACCTTACTCCATCAACCAGTAGAACATTCCTGCTTAATTCTTGAATCTTGGTAATTTTATGCAAAATTCGACGTTTGGACCGAGTAGCATGGCAATTTATGGGGAAAAAAAAAAACAGAAGAAAGAAAAAAAAGAGAATACTACATTTAACACATTTGGAAATACAATTACTCAAATACAACTTCACAAATAAGTAGTCCCTCTGCCCCCAAAATAGAAAAACTAGAGTGCAAATTTAGGAAACCAAGAATGAAGCTTGGAAATCTGCCACTAATGGAGGAGCACGGATATGGCTTATGAAATAACCCCACCGTTTCTGTGTATAATCATTATTTCCAGTTTGGCCTCCCTAAATTAAATCGGTTTTAATCTTCCCTGCTAAACTGGCACAACATTGACTTCAGCTTTTTGGTGTCCATTTGTTCTACCACATGACATCACGAGATGCCTGCCAATAACAGAGAGATGCCTAAAAGCCTTGAAATTCTTGGCTTTGGGACTCCAGGTTTTCTGAGAACTGTTAATTTATTTTGGCTTAAATCCTAGATTTTGGCTCCACTTGAGAAAAGTATTTCTCACACAGTAATTAAACTTGTAGTGGACAACACCGAAGCAATAGGAGACGAGCCCCAAAAAGAGTACGTCGTCTAGTCACGGCTTGCTGAGGCTTCTCTTCTTGCAGCTACGCGAAGAAAGCGGCGAAGGAGTAGTGCAGTTTAGGTTCTAATCAGACAATTAGGGAAGAAGAAATGGCGTTTGTTAGACAAAACTTGATGTACTACAAAATTGGAGAAAGCCTAGCTGTCAATTAAAAAACCAGCTTAAACTCCATCCACGTACAATTCAGAACAAGCCATTCAACCTTACAGCTGCAGCAAAATTACCTTTTCCAAAGCAACACTTCATGGGGCATCCTTCTGGTGGTGCAGGGCAGGAGAAGCCCCACCTCTCCCACCCGCGTGGGGACTGTCCTTCAAAATAGGACAAAACCAGGGGACAGCACAAAGATGGTGTCGTTGACCCTCAAAGCCATTGGGGATACAGGCCCTCGGCCTGCTCCTTCCCCAGAGCTTAATGGGAATTTGGCAGTATTTCCCTGCACTGCTCGGGGAGCAGGAGAACAGAAATGGCACAAGACTGCAAGTTCAAATACATGACAAAATAGTCTGCAAAAATAGCTGGGCCTTGTAAGAAATATACTTCTCCATGGAAACCACCAGACGCTCTGAATTCTGACAGACTAGAGAAAACGGGTTTGTATTATTAAAGGAAATGTCTGTATATTTGGGCTTTTATAATTCTAACCTTCAGAAAGAGAGGAGCAATTGCTGGTCTCCAGAACGGGTCAGCTCCACTTCCTATACCCTTCCCCTCTTCTGCCTCTCCTCCTCCAGCGACACCATGATTCCCGGGGGACAGGCGTACTTTGCAGGTCTCTGCAGTGCTTTTAATTACAGATACAGAATGGAAAGAAGCATGAAACGAAGACACCCTGGGGTTTTAAAACACCTGTCCATGGAAATAAGACACCTTCACATATTTTGGTGCAGAATGAGGCAAAGCAACGCTCCTGTAATACGTTAACAAATGTGACATATATATTTCAACATCTGTGTATTCCAAACCTCGAGCAAGCGCAAGATAAGCCATTACTATTCTCTCCTTCACCCAAAACAGTTTCCACTTTGGATGCCAGGTGGGGAACTATAGATTAATTAACTCCCAACTGGCATCGATGGGATAATTATACTCGCCTGTCTCTGGGTTTCACTATTTCCAGCTGAACTGCCACACCAGAAAGCAAATCCTAACCATGAACCTCCACTTCTCCTCTGCATCCCAACAAAGCGCTGACCTCTTACCTGCAGAGGCTGGGATACACAATTCAGAAGAACTTAATAGAATATTTTTAAAGAAATAAAAGTGCTGCAGCCTCAAAACATGAAAGGGATGGGCTACAAAGGAGCACTCATATAGAGAGCAATTATATTTTTGATATCTAATGGTTCTGCCTCAGGAAGCAAGAGCTGGCTAGCATCAAACTGTATAAAAGAAAGGATTATGGGCTCACGAAAAAAGAATGCCATTTTGATTTAAAACCCAGCAAAGCATAGTGCAGTTTTGTTATTTTAACTCACAGCGCTTAATTCCTATAACGAGCCAGAATGCCATTAAGGACAAAAAATACATGAAATACTTATGGTACAAGAAATTAAAAGTAACCTCACTTTTCATCAATGGCTGCTCATCGAATAGGCCATTCTTTGCTTCTCGAAACAGTCTTGTGCTTGCACAATACATCTCGGCTACACGAGATTTCAGCAGGAAAAAAAAAAAACAAGTTTAAATTCATGACCTGCTACTCCATAGTATTTCCCAGGGCCAGTTCACAACAACTCCCAGCCAAAAGAGTCCAAACCCTCCTCGTGACTTCCCAACCAGCATCAAAAGCAGCTCCCACCCGCGTTTCTGTGATTCCTTACAGTGCCATGTACGCTGGTGCCACAGGTACCACAGTCAAGTTTTTAAAATAAATGCTCAGCATTTAATCCCCAGTCCTAGAAATCATCATCACGGGTGAAATACAGAGTTTGCACAAAAAGAAAAAGATTTAGTTCTTCTGCAATTCAAGAAATTAAAGGATAATCCCCAATTATTCAGAATACTTTTGTAGTCTAGTATCTCAATTTGCCATTTTACTTTTATAGTAGGGTTTTGGGTGGTTTTGTTGTGGGATTTTTCAAGTGACTTGTGTCCAGAGGATTTAGAAATTATGCAAAACTGACTGCTGCTCCCTATTTTAAAGGAGGGCTATGTTCGGTGTGCCTAGTTTAAAGGAAGCAACACATGCAATACGATCCACTAAAAAAACATTAAAAAAATGTTCTTTCTGCATTAGTCCATTAACAAGTACAAAACAAACCCAACAAAACAGCATTTGACCCAAATCTCTATGCCAAGTTTTTGTGCTGTCACAATCACTTTTTGGTTTCTTGTCGGTCCTTTTCCCCCCTCCTTCCTCATGTGAATGTCCTCCAGGACGGAAGGAAAAACTTAAGTTACCCTGGGCAAGGCACTGGGAACCCGGCAGCGTGGAGACATTCACCTCCTTAAGAGGGTAACGGTTACAGCGGTTAAAAATAAAAAGCAGAATTCTATTTTTTTAATTGGTGGCTTTTATTTTTTTTTTTAAATCTAAATGACTCACTGTCTACACGATTTTATAAGGCGCCCAACCCTTGATAATATTCCTGAGAGGAGAAAGGAGTTTTGATGTCTGAGTGGGTTTACGCTTGCTTAGGTAAGCTAAGACTAAGGGATAACAGAGCTTTCTTCCCCTGTCCTCACCTCCCATCCACACAAATGCTTTTTTTCTTCTTTTCCAGCTGCAGTTCCTGAGCCACACGACACAGACCGAGATGTGTGCCCTCCCACTCAGCCACAGGCCAAAGGTTAGCATTTTCAAGCTTTTTTAACACAAACAATTCCAACATCAAATCATCAGATTTCAGGTACTCCTAACTTGGCCAAAATGACCAAAGCAGAGACTTTCTCCAAGACATCTCTTCAACCACCTCACGCAACTGCAAAGCAGCGTGAGATCCGACTGCCAGAGACGGCCGCCCTGGCTCCCCCGCTGCCGGGAGGAGAGCGGTCTGCCTCTTCCCAAGAGCAAAGCCTCAGTCACGTGCACGTTTTGGAGGCTCTATTTAGCACTCTTGAAGTCGTTCTTGGCCAACAGAGACCCGAGCAGACACGAAAGCCTGCTAGCAAAGGGCATGCTTGTCCTGTACAACAGCAAGGCCTCGGAAAGATGCCTGCCTTGGGTTCAAGGGTGTACAAGGATGGTTGGAGAGCCAACCCAGCTTGGCTGTCTCCATCCTGAGCTGTATGTATTCCAGATACAACAAATGGAGTTTCTTTGATATTACCTGTGTTCATGAAGACCTGAGCCGAACTGGCGCCGCAGCCACCTCACAGCTAGGGGCTCAATTGAAGCAGTTTCGGTTATTTAAACACTGGTAAAGCCCAGCAGATCAGCTACAGCCCCTCATGTCGGCAGTCCCAGGGAAAGGGGCACGAGCTGCAAACAAAGCTCCAGGCCAGCAGAGCCCACCGCGACACCACGTGTCACCCACAAGCTTGGCTGCAGTTAGCAGGCCCGTAAACACACGGTGGAAAATACGATGGCCTCTGAGCATAACAAAACCGATGATCCCTGCCTCGCAGCACACAGGCACGAGGGAGCGTGATCAATGCCAATTGCCAAAGACTTCACCACTCAACAAGTTGGCGACATCATCTCGACGCGTTATCCGGCTTCTTCACCTAAAGGAGCAAGCTCTACACCGCAAAATTTTGCCCAGCTTTTCAACACCAGATCAGGAAAAAAAACCCAAACCAAACCAAACCAAACCAAACCACAAAAGCAAAATGGTTCTTCCTACGCAGAAGGACCTCTTGACTTGGCCGTGGCAATGCAAACAGAAGCGGTGCGGCTCGTGGGCTCTCCTCCAACAGAACCCCCAGCACGAGTGCCCCGTTGTAGGGCACTGATCCAGCCTGGGATCCCTGCATTACACAGAGATCTGCAGAGACTGCAAAGCATACTGATTTTTGCAGGTTTATTATAATCGTGTGTATGATAAGCACAACTTGCTACACATCATAAAACTAATGCTTTTTCTACTTTATGAAAGAATGTTGTGCTAGAGCTGACTTGCAAATGGGGCTAAGATGACACATAGGAACACGATCTTTTTCTTGCCCAAACAATCACTCCCTATTGT
Source organism: Leptosomus discolor (assembly GCF_034619465.1). Lineage (NCBI taxonomy): Eukaryota > Metazoa > Chordata > Aves > Leptosomiformes > Leptosomidae > Leptosomus > Leptosomus discolor. The sequence continues at coordinate 46,714,523 of NC_141399.1, read as the reverse complement.
GCTTGAAACTTCACGTTTTTGTTACGTAAGCTCTAGATAAATACACTGGTAGATAAATAAATACACTGGTGATGGTTAACAAGGCACCTTTCGACAAGATTGATAATCCATTTATACAAGTTCCTCTGTGCGTCAAAAAAGCCAATCCCGTATCGGTGCACATGTTATTCTTCAGGAAGAAGAAAGATCACCTCCTGTCACACCCCATCTATCCCAACCCATTCCGTTCCCCCCAGAACGCCATCTTCATCTGTCCACTCACAGGCTTTCCACAACAATCCCATCTCCCCCACGCTTAATAAAAGCGGTATAGAAAAACTCATGAAAAAGATTTCTGTGAAAATCTCAGGAATGGTGTCAATGACAGAACAAAAATTGTTCTGTTGAGAGATGCAATACCAAACGCCACTTACTTTCTGTTACGAAATGACAGCTATATTTCCTTAGGTGATGCCTCTTGCCGCCGGTGTCTGTGGCCATCACATTCTCTTTCTTATAAAGCCTCCTGAAAACCCAATCTCTGAGACTTTACATTAAATTACCCAAAGGGGTGAAGCACGGGAATGTCAAATTATTATGGTAAAAAAAATAAATAATATAACTCCACTTCCTTTTCCCTTCTTTTCTCCCCTTCCTCATCCCGTGTCTCAGATCCCAAGCCCACAGCCCCGCCGGAGCAGGAACCTGCCCATGGCACGACGACGTCGACATCCCAACGGGCTTCTGGGCACCATCGCAGCTCACCCAACGCACCTCCGCAGCACCAGACTTCGATGCATTTGCATATTTTGGGGCTGCAGCCACACTGTTCTGACTAATTCAGGCTGGATCGGCAGAACAGAGCAAAATCTCAGTAAGATCTGGGTGTCTCAATCTGGCTCCTTAAAGAATGCTCCTATTAAAAAAAAAAAACAACCCCACAAACTAAAACTACTTCCCAAGATTACCTTTTAAGTAAAAATCCTGGGTTTATTTTTCCTGAATACATTTTAAAAAAATGTATAAAGGTTTTTACGACTCTCTTGATTTTTTTACGACTCTCTTGATTTTTATCAGAGTCCTTTAAAAGCGGAAAAAACCTACAGACTATCCAGGAAAATAAAAATTTTATACGAAAAGAAAAAAAGCTGCCAAAATCATTGGCTAGTTTAAAAAAAAACAACTTTCCAATTTCTTTAAATCACAGTAAGCTTAGATTTCGGGTGAAGCCACAGCAGGTCCATAACTCAGACAAAACATAGTTCTCCTCTTGATGTCTTTAAAACAATCAGATAAAGGAGACAGAAGAAGAAGAAAGAATATTCACTGGTTTAAACTGATGGAGTATGTTTCTGAACAGCTACGGATTAATGTATGTACAACATAATATACAATTAATAATATATAACACTAAAACCCAGTAAAGATTAAATTTGAAGAAAAAACGGCTAACAGAAGACAAGCCTATGACCATCCATTTACAGCACACCAGAGCTTCATGGGTCAAAAGCAAAGTAAGATGTTTGCGTCTGACCCGTTTGCTTCCAGCCTTTCCGAAGGCTGGAAGGGGGAAAGATCATTTTGCACCATTTTGTGTGTAAAGGTACCTCCAAATGCTTAATTACAAAGTTTAATCCTGAGCAAAACACTCACAGAAGAAGCAATTAAGCTTCTGCATGGTTCCAGCTCGGAATGGCAGAACAGAACCAACCCTGGCCAGAGGGAAGAAGCTTCACCGCAGTTAACACGGAACGAAACTCCGGCACAGCAAGCAGCTTCTCCATTGACTTCTGTTCTACCAACATAAAGTTCAGTTTTTTCTTGTTTACATTTCTAAAAGGTCCCAGGAGGGCAGAAGAGAACTGAAACACAGCCCACCTTTCCACATGGCTCTCCCAGGCACTGCACCAGCCAAATTACGATTTTTAGCATCTGAACACTTCGCACAAACTTACCTCACCCTTCCAAGCACCTCTACAGCTCCAAACAGTGGAAAAACACTGGGGAAGTACAAAGAGCCACACAAATACACGTGCCGCAGGCAGTGGGCACCTCTGGGGTCAGGCTGTCCATGCTCCAGGACGGCCCCAACCTGGCTCGGAGCAGATGCTAAGCCAGGATGAGCTCTGCAAAAGCTTGTCCAGGACCCCTTCCCCTCCCACCGCTGGGACGACACACACTGGATGGACCCCACAGCAGACAAACCACCTTTTTTTTTGGCTTTTACACCTCAGGAAGCTTTACAACTCATTTCAAGGCAGCGTCTTGGATTTTTTTCTACTGTTTAAAGCTCCATTTTTATAGGCTCACAGCGTAGAACAGTATCACAGCTGAAAACCTGTCGTGCCACGCATATGAAAGGCTTTTAAGAACAGGCACAGGGCTTCATCACCTGCCCAGCCACACAAATCAAACACCATCCAGTTTGCTTCGTGCTGGGGGAGAGGGAAGAGGGGAAACTCTTCAGAAACACATTTCGACAGTCGGTCACGTGAGGATTTAGCCATCGAGCTGGTAACTTGCCTTTCACTGACCTGTATTTGCAAACTTGCACCAAAACCATTTTTTTTTCCCCCCTCATTTTAATTTAATTTAATTGAGAAGCAGGTGTCTGCTGCCATCCCGCAGGGCACATTTATATACTCATGCTGACGTTACAGAGGTTCCCTACCATTACTGCTGCACGAGCCAAATCTGGCTTGCCAGCCATGCAGGGGCAGCCAACACCTCACCCCAGCCTCTGCAGCAGAGCAAAAAACGGGTGCCGCCTCCTGTCCTGCTGAAGCACCCAAAGCTGAGCACCTGCATCCCAACCCCACCAGAGAGAGGGATGGACAGCCAGCCGTCTCCTTGCCCTGGAGGACGGGTGGCAGCTCCCAGCAGCAAAGGCTTCCCCACAGTAATTCACACTGCTACAGCCGCCCGGAGCAGAGCTGTGCTGCAGGGTGGTGGCCGTGGGCTGCTGGACTTCGGTTCAGCTGCAGTAACTGGGGGGTTTTCCACAACTGGTCCCCTGGCAGGAGTAACTCAAAGCGTTAGCTGATCATACATGATTTGCATACTTCCAATGTACAGAATTAAAACCACAATGGCCAAAATAAAACCTCACTGGGGATGACACACAGTTCATACCAAGGAGAGAAAAACAGGGCAGGGAGGAGCGGGGCAAGAAAGGACCAGAAATGGAAAGCTGGAGCAGCTCAGTTACCTGGGAGATACACCCCTCTCCAGGCGATACGATCTACTATTTTCCCAGGCTAACAGGATGTCAAAGCCCAAAACCACGTGAAGGTTCCTCAGTTAAAGAGTCTGCTTCCAGAGATCAAGAGATCTCAGCACCTACTGAACTCAGCATGAGCCATATTCACATGCACAGCTCATTGATAAAAATAATGCCCGGCTCCTCAGTCAGTGCTTTTCATCTGTCTGGACGCACGGCGCGACCGGGGAAGATGACATCATTAGCTCCATTTTACAAACTGCAAAGCTAAGACCGTGAGCTAACGTGACTTGTCCAAAATCCATCCTTGCAGAGGCAAGGAAAGACAACCCAACAGGCCAGAGCTCTTTTTCACCATTCCATGCTCTCAGTCACACCCCTCAACGCCCAGAACAAGGCACAGTTCACTAAACGGACGTGCTGTCAGAAGCTCAGACCATTTCGTAGCCGATTTTTAATAGATTTAAAACCCTCTGAAGTCAAAGCGAGTAATTCCCTGAAACCACACAACTGCAAGCTTTTTGCTTTTTTTGCCTTTTTTTGCCTTTTATTTTTTGGTCTTTTTCAAAAGCATTAAAGTCAAGAATATTCATCATCATTCTGTCCACTCCTTGGAAGGGTGGGTAGGTGTTCAGCGCCAAAGGTATAATCAAGCGCTCAGATAGGCTTAGGAGCTTTAAAGCAAGACATCTGTAATAAAAGCAATCACAGTCAACAAACTACTAAGAAGAGCAGTAATGGGATTATCTGTCAACACAAACAAAAGGATAAATACAAGTAAAACCATCAGTCCCTGAAACCTAATTCTCATGTATTTAATCTGAGACTATGGCAGGTAGATTAAAGAACCTGAGGATCAAATAAAAAGTTATTGATTGTAAAATTCTCACTTTAAACAAAGTATTTGTTTATGGTTTAAGCTAACCAGCGTACGAAGCGTATGGCAGCAGCTGATGTAACCACAGACGCCAAAGAAACCGCACCATCCCCATCGAGCAGCCGACCACACCACAGGGGTACAAGTCAGGCCCTAGCGCTGGAACTCCTGTTTGCCCTCGCCCTTTTCCAGAGGGAGACTTCTCTCCCTTCGTCACACGCAAGCAGCAGGGAAAAAACCCAAGCCGCCACTAAATCACCGTGTCGCTGAAGGCAAACACACAGTTGCATTCAAATCCCCCTTTCACTTTGCCAGCTTTACTTGTGTGCACAAGGCCAAAGCCAAAACACTCTCCTTTAGAGCCTCAGGACCAGGAAGGCAGCACAGCCCCGCAACTGCGACCTGCAACAACCCCCACCGCATCAGAGAAGTGCTGAAGCAAAGGGCGACTGATCCTCGAACCGCCTCTGCCGCCCGACGCTCTCCCGAAGCCTGCGTTTTAAAGCCCGGCATCGCTCGTCTCTGCTCCTTCAACCGCTGGACGGGGTGTGCGGCACAAAAAGCGACCCTGGATGTTTGCCCATGCCGTCAGGCGAGCAGAGACAGGCGCACACGCGTGCACACGCGTGCACACGCGTGCACAGGCACCGCCCTCGCAGGCGGCAGCGAAGCGCGGGGAGGGGAGGCAGGCACGGTTTTATTCCTCCCACTCTTTCACAGCAAACCTTGCCAGCTGCCCTCTTACCTCTCATATGTTCAGCACAGCTGCCAAGGCTCAATCCAGATGAAAGGGTTGAAGCCTGACACAGCAGCATCTACCCCGCTTCCCTCTCAATCCAATTACCGGATTCACCTGAGCGCACGGAGGAGGGAAGAGAGGGGTCCCGGGAGCGTGAAGAGGCTCTGGCAGCTCCCAGTTAATACAACGGGACCCAACTTCTGACCCAATTAAAACCCAGCATTCGGGGACCAGCAGAGGTACGTTCCCCGCTGCCGACCCTACCTACCCAGACGACGGATCCCGAGAGCTCGCAGCGCCCTGCTCATTTCTTAGGGCCGGTGCCCTCGTGTGCTGCGGTCAATGGAGAGATCCTCGTTTACTTACTAAGCTGGGATCAGGCCCTCGTTGCACAAAAAGCCCCAGTGATGCCCACAAAACCAGCAGTGCAGCCACTGGGAAGGCTGCCTCGGATAGGGATACCGGCCCACGTCTCATAAACAACAGACTTATTTCCCCACCCTGCTCTTCCCCGGAGTAGACACCCCAATGTTACCTCCCCGTGCCAGAATTTTGGATCCCCCCCCATGTTTTTAGGAAACTGTTCCCTCTCCTCTTTTTACACAAATGCCTGAAGTCCACTCTAACCTCTCCTTGTGTGACACAGACAGCTACAAGCTCCCAAAGAAGAGTATATACTAGACCAGAAGGCTCCATATGCATTTTTCATCACCTTACGCAACCGCGTCCCTCCGCGCAAGACCGAGGAGATTTTCTGCAAACAGTTCAGCTATCCACCTAATGCTTACTTAATGGAAGTGTTTTCAGAAAAACACTACAAGAATTTTCAAATAGGAACAATTAGCATTCACAGTAATTTGCATCTACTTTTCCCCATTTCTAAAGCAGCATGCTCTGCTTTAATATTAACCCCTGCTTGTTCACCAAAGCCCAGTGCAGGGGAGTTAGCCACACAACTCCCATTAGAGACCACGGGAGCAATTCAATTCAACGGTGAAAAGATTACATGGCGATGCTTGAAACTTGGGGGGACTACCCTTTGTTTTTCAGCATCCTGCGTGTCAGCAAAATGAGCGGCTTCCATCACGCTGCAGCTATTTTCACCAGCGCTCTTTCATTTCCTAATCTGTTCTCCTATGCATCCACAAACCTCGGCAAGGGACCAGCGATGGGATTTACAAGCGCAGTATTAACCAAATCGTTCCCCCCCCCCCTCCCCATCACAGAAGGTGCCCTGAATGCATGACGGGCTGAGACCAGAGCAGCCAAGCTTCTCCGGAGGCTGGAAGGAGCCTGGTGTGGGGAGGGGGATGGAAAGGTTCCATTAGCCTGAGATTTTGATCCAGGCTCATTTCAAATGCCAGTTATCTCACGAAAATTTACCTCTCGGAAATCACGGTAAACACCTTTACGCTGGGAAGCCCGGCTTTTCCAAAACATGAAACAGCACATCCTACCTTCGAGATTTTGCAAAATAACAGAATACGAGTATCTCACTCGCTACGTGGATCGTATCTCTGAAGACACATCGTCCCTTGTACTCATCACAGGGTAGTTTGTGGCCCAAGCGGGTCGGCCCCTGGGGCAGGCACCATTTCCTACGTCTACATCACGCAGAAGAAGGTGAGCAGATGGGGACGAGAGAAAGCGCAGAATAATTCCCGTGAAACAAGACTGTATTTGCAAAGGTGCCCAAGAGAGTTACGGCTCAATCAACACAAGATGAGCACACTCTATGAGGCAAAGAAGAAAGTGAGCAGCTTCTTATTAAAACACAGCATCTTTTTTGCTGTCTAGCACAGAGCTCCACAAGATAGCAGGGGTTTTTTTCCCCCCCTTTTTCTAAAACCCTGAAGAATTCCATGAAAAAAAAAAAAAAAGTCCAAGCTTAAAGACTCCACATCTGACGGCATCTAAGCAGAGACCACTTGTGCGATGCAGTGCTGTCCCCTGTGTACCCGAACTGCTATTCAGTCTTTAAGAGATCACATACTTCTTCTCCTGCAGGACCCCTGCCTCCTTCAGCTCACTGGTTTGATGGGAAGCAGCAAGTGATGCAAAACAAACGGGAAAAGTCTTGTCAATCTCTGCCTGACTCAGTAACAAGCCCTGCCGGCAGTGTCGGCAGGGCAGATTTGGATTTACACTCATGTTACTGAAATACCTGAGTTTTGTAAACAAGATGGCTGGCGCGCAGCGAGTAGAGAGAAATACAAGGAGGATCTGGATTGTTCAGACGATGCTCTGGATTATTCATGACGAGCTCAGTGGCCGGGTATAAACACCCAACCATTTACTGAATGCTACCCAAACAGAAGGGACACACACAATCAACAAAATACCACGTTGTTTGAAGCGTTACAATATAAACTGTATAACTGAAGGATTTCGGAGAGACCTTCCTTGCAAAACATATTCTTTTAATGTAGGTGTTGATGGGCTTTTGGGGTAAGAAGGTTTTGGTTTGTTTTTTAAGGATAACGAAGTCCAGATAGCAAAACATATTCTTTTAATGTAGGTGTTGATGGGCTTTTGGGGTAAGAAGGTTTTGGTTTGTTTTTTAAGGATAACGAAGTCCAGATAGCAAAACATATTCTTTTAATGTAGGTGTTGATGGGCTTTTGGGGTAAGAAGGTTCTGGTTTGTTTTTTAAGGATAAAGAAGTCCAGATAGCATTAGATTACTAAATTACTGAAACGTGGTATCCATGTTTATAAATACGCAAAGGGTGAGTGTCAGGAGGGTGGAGCCGGGCTCTCCTTGGTGATGGCCAGTGACAGGACAAGGGGCAACGGGTGCAAGCTGGAGCACAGAAGATTCCACATTAACGTTAGGAGAAACTTACGGGTGGCAGAGCCCTGGAACAGGTTGCCCTGAGAGGTGGTGGAGTCTCCTTCTCTGGAGACATTCAAAACCCGCCTGGATGCGTTCCTGTGTGACCTGCTCTGGCAGGGGGGTTGGACCAGATGATCTTTCGAGGTCCCTTCCAACCCCTGACATCCTGTGATTCTGTGACGAGTAAGAAGCGTAACAGACTGAACAACAGAGGTCCCACGTCAACATCTGCTGAACAAGGCAAAAGCAACAGGTCCAAGCTAGCGATAAATGAACTCCAGGGCAAGGGCTGTTGACAACACACCAAAAGACCCTCTTGCCTTCTGCCCCCTAAGATCACTTCAAAGCCTGCAGGCAAGTAGTAACTCCAGCAATCCCAAACGATGCAACTGTGCATATGGGAAAGAAGATATTTTATCATCATCCAAACAACTAACCACAGGAACTTCGTAAGACATCCATATACGCACTCCTGCTGCAGAGGAGCCTGCAGAGCACAAACTCTTCCTGCATATTTTGACTTGACTATTTCCTCCACACAAAAATAAATACAGTTAAAGACAAACCTCAGGAAGAGGTAAAACTAAGTATCGCACCAGGCTTTGCAAACACCTTTCTTTGCCTACTGCTTGGTGTAAGCCTCATCCCGTAGTTACTACGTAACACCAGAAAGATGTGGGTGCTCACCGTGTTTCTATTTTCCACAGACACAATAAAGTTACCCTCTGAAAGCTGTACCACGCTCTCCTCCTTTTCCTGTGAGCTCAATTAAAGAGCTGCTCAACCTGCCTACATACAAAATTCAGTAGCCTGTAGGACTTTGAAATGCGTTATAACCTGGTGTGGAACAGCCACTGGATTATTAATACTCTACTTCCATGTAAATGTTTAAAAACTACGCCAGAATTGAAAATTAGATCCGCCTCCGCCAGTTTGGTTTGTACAGGGTGCAAAGTTGCACCTTAAATGCTTCCAAGTGCCACCGGCGACTACGCGGGGCGCGGTGCAGTGCCACCTTGCTAACAGCATCAGGGAGGCTGGTGCACCAGCAACGAAAGAGCAGAAAGCCCCTGCTGAACCCAGAAGACTGCCAGGCCCAGGGCAGGCTCCAGAATGAAGTTTTTTGTAAGAACAGAAAATTATGACTTCCCACAAAAACTTCCTCTGGAAACTAGCTTCTGCCTTTTAAACGCAGCCGCTTATACTTGCTTTTTTTCTGCCTGGCGCAATGCTGGTGGCACCTCTCACACCAAGAGCTGACACGTTCTGAACTGCAGAAAACGCAACGGAAGCAGAGATCTTGTCCATCACCTGGAGATAAAACACAAGTCATCCCGAGCTTGCCTCCTCAGACTCGGGCTCACTGCAGCACGTAAGCGCTCGCTAAATAAATTACAAAATACGGACATCCAGAATGATGTTCCTGACCCCAAAGTTTTGGAAGCAGGAGGATCCCACGCAGCTAAAGCACTTCCAAAAACACATTTCAAATAACAATTTATCCTCATGATATTCCTTTAACTTATGCCTGAATTATTTACCTCTTTTGTGCAGATAAAAGGCTATAAGGAAGGCTAAGAAATACTTTTTCTGCGAACCCAGCCACCTGCAGCAAGGTGTGAGTCTGTTCAAGAACCTCCAAAACTCTGAAGGGTGAAAAGAGAAAAAAACCCACCAGAATCCGAACTGGATTAAATTTCCAGAGTTCCTACACACCTATCTGCAGGAGTGCCTAAAGACCAAAGGGTAGCAGGACCCCACAGTGCAAAGTTATTTGCAAAAGGTATTTTGCAGTCCTTGTCAAAATAACCTGGAGTCTAAACAGACATTAGGAGAGAAAAAGGTGTTCATCAAACTGAAACAGCACCCCCAGCAAGCTGGCCAGAAACGATTATCTATTCGTACGATTTTATCGATGGGCATAGCTGGGAAGGTAAAGAATTAGGAAAGAAAAATGAACAAAATGAGGTACCAGGCAGAGGAAAAAAAGATCTGGAGTGAAGACGGCGAGAGGAGCAAGCTGGGATCACCGGTGTCCTCCTTCCCACCACCGCTCCTGGCTGCCCCAGAAGAAAGCAACACCCGCTTTTTGCCTGCATCCCAGAACGCCCCTTTTTCCCCTTCTAGATCCACGTGGACCACGACTTCCCGAAGCACACGGAGCGCCCTCGGTCCCTCACCACCGGTTGAGACGAGGACGCTGCCAGAGCCACATCCGCGGCTCGCGGTCTCCCGTTTGGGAAGCTGTCCACCCCCAGAGCAACAGTCTTCCACGGATCCGTGGGCTGGACGCTTGTGATGGATTAACTGTGTAAATGATGAACTCCAAACTAATTTCCTTCTTCCTTTCTTTTTACCAGAGGTCTCAGCAAGGTAACCGCAGGCCTAGGAACATCTGGGGTTTATCTGGGCCATCTCTTTATTTCGGGAGGCAGGGAGAAGGAGGGTTTTACCCTCCTGCCTCAGCGATAAGGGCCTTGTTTTCACGATCTGAGCTAGGAGAGCCGAGGCAGCTAGTGTCTGTGCTAATTTCATAAGGACTGATTGGAAGGAAACAACAGTGCATTTTTTAAAGGTCAAAGCCTGTGCAATCATACATTTTGCATGGGTGAAAGTCACTTCTGTGACAGAGTGAACAAAAGAGTGACGAGAAGGTAGAACAGCGGTGGTGAAATTTCAGTATCCCAGGTAAAAAGGAAAATTGCTACTCTCTGATTTTTGCATGTTTTTGGGAAGGTGGTTTCAAAAGCAAATTGTATTTTCAAAGATCAATACTTATTTTTCTTTTTTAATGCACTTTGTTTAGAAAAACCTCCCGAAACCATATTCTAGATGTCAAATATTGTATCGGCAACAATGGAAAATAAAGGCTTAAGCAAAAACATATAGTGAAAACATCACCTTTTTCGATTGGTTGAAGTCATTTACTCTAGTAACACTGTCATGCTGAGAAAATGATCTTTTGTCTATAACTGCTACATAGCTATTAAGCATTTTAGCATACAAGTATGATATTTTTCTTCTTCAGTGTGCAGCTCTGCTTAGGCAGAAATAAGGTGTGGAGGGGAAAAATAAAATCAGCATTTAAGCTTGGGTAGGAAGTTCAAAAACCAAACACAGTCAGCAAGGAGACGGTGTTTACACTGCAGAGAGAGAATTAAAAAAGCGTTTAAGTAGAAGCACAAATGGCTGCCCATTACAAAATCAATGATAACGCCACATGTACAGCATGTACTTTGGGTCACTCACTGAATAAAAACTGCTACTTCGTAAACACGAAACAAGAATTTGCCCCAGCAATCCCATACCCGGGGATGCTGATGAAGTAACAGGTATCAAAGCACGGATTTCTTAATCTGCAAATTGTCCCTATCGAGGAGAACACCTCCGTGCTTGTTTTTTCTTTTAAAAATAATTTTTAAAAAACCCTTGGAGGATCTGAACTAGAAGAAAGTTCAAGTGGACGCCCGCAGCCACGCTCAGCGGAGAGGGGGAGGGAGAAGGGAAGGGAGGAGGAGCAAGAGAGACATCCTTCCCTTTACTCTTCTAAGGTGTAAAGACTTCTCCATCATGACAGATTTTTTTAAGAAGCTATCACACATTCATAACACTAATTGATTTTCATAGAGAAGAGAGCAGATGAGGTCTCTTTGGGAACTGCCTGCTACATTTCTGCTTGAAAGGAGATCACTGCTGGTGTGCCTCAGCTCCTTCATAAAAAATTTAATTAACAATATCTCCAAGAACGAACCCACAGTTAGGTCTCCAGCTATCATGTGACTACCAGCACTCTGGTGCACCATGGCAAATTAAACCTGAGCAAACGATACCTGTCGCACGTCGAGCCGCTGGCACGTTCTCGTCTGGGCAGGTTCTCGGGGAGGAGCAGGGATGCGATGGGAAGCAGGAGAGCGCACAAAGGGACCGCGAGATGCCTGCATCCAGCCTGGCAGCGACAACTTGTTTTCCTAGCTGCCACTTTTGATGGCTACACATTTCTATCCCTGATCTGGTGGCGATGCCAGAAAGCAAAAGGCTTAACAGACCACGATTCCAGCTGATGATCTTCACAAAATGGCATTTCAGGAACAGCGGGAACTCTGCACGTTAGCCCTTTGCTCTCGGATCCAGAGGGACGGCCGTGTAAATGGAGACTCGCATGTCCTGAGGGAAAGGCACTGCACCGTCATCCCCGATCGGCGCCAGGAATAGAAAGCCACCATGTGCCAGTCTGGAAGTCCCATCTGGCAGAGCAATGGAGGAGAGGAGACAAGACTGGATTTCTCTTCTCTTCATCACCACTGCCACCCTCGCTGCCTTACCCCGTAGGAGCTCTCATCCTCGGAGGATTTGTTCCTTCGACAAACTGAAAGCAGGGAGGGGGGGGAAGAGATCTGGAAATAGCAAGAGGTCCGACACTATAAACAGATTACCAAAATCACTTCTTGTTTCTGCACTGCCTGCAAGCCTGGAGTCCATCTGCAAGGAAGCGCACGTTCTGAAATTTTCCCAACTGCACAGCAATTAGCGCCGATTTACAAGACGGGCAGCGGATACTGCCCGTGCTGTATTTTTAGCCCCTGTTTTGTTATCCTTTAAAAATTTTTACCACTGCAGACGCGATACCAATACACTTGATTTATTATCTATAATGTCAAAACCTAAAAGGTTAATCACCATTATTAGTCAGTGAAAATGAGGCAAGATTATCACTCGAATGCCAAAGCCGACACTGGGAGCGGCGTCGGGAAGGGCGGGCAGGCTCGGGCACCGTCAGCATTTGACCTGCCCAAACCACGGGTCCCCTGGCCACAGCCATCATCCACAGGAAGGCTACCGGGTGCGAAGTGCCTCCAACAAACCAAGATTATACCAAAATCACAAAACAGGCTTTCCAAAAGCACTATTTCCTGCAACCTCAGAATTATTAGCGAGGTGCTCTGGAGTTATTCGTTACGGCAATTTTTAGTTATTTAGTTAGCTTTAGTGTCGCCCACCCGACACAACTCCGCTGGTGATGCTGTGTCAAGGGCCCCAAACCTGGCAGAGGCGGGTCAGCCAAGGGAGGGTTTTGGAAGCGGAGTTACAGAAGGATGGAGGAGCAGACGCCCCTTACACACCCTGCCACACGCGTGTGACCTGGCTGAGTGCCGTCCTGCACGCGCATCGCCCCATCCACGCCTGCAGCGACCGGGCGTTACGCTCTCCAGGCTGAGCGCCGGACTGAGCTGTAAGCACCGCTCTGACTCACCTCAGAGGGAACTGCATTTCACTCTCGGGTAAATTCATCCTTAAGAATGAGCTGCAGACTCCAGCGATGCTAAAGCTCTCTTGAAAGGAAGGCCGGGGGAGGGAAAAGAACATTACAAATATACTATCTACCTAGCTCGTCTCCACGACAGTTGGCAGCATTATCTTCTTCTTCAGCAGTTCAAAAAAACCAGCTACCAAACCACCACCACTAATGGGATGCAAGAAGAACTATTTTTACATACGTCGCGCTAACATAAACACCACAGCCTTATTCAAAAAGCCCTGTCAAACCAGCAATCTGGAAAAGAACCGCTCCCGAGCACCCTGCTGCACTACGGCCTCTTCTGTAACCACCAGAAAAAGGGCAAAAATCACCACTGGCGAAGGGCAACGCCATCCCGTTTCCAACCAGAAGGACTCTGCGTACCAGCAGTATATTGGGCTTGATGCACCTGCCACAGGTTTAGGTGTGAAAAACCCCACAGGTTCCAACGGTTCTGGAGGACGAAAATATTATCTTGGAATAACAAACAGTAAAACACATTTGCAGAAATAAACAAAACCGAGAAAAGGCAACAAGGAGTTACTGAATATTTGAAAATTAGACCAAGACGTTTTTGGCAGGAAGGTCAAAAACTAAAATTAAACCGTAGCATTTAATTGCTGCGATAGAAGATACTCAACGACACTCTCTGCTGTATTTCCACGTGATTACCATCCTGCTTATCCTTGTGTTGGAGGTCTGTTCCAACCTGAAACACGGCATTGAAAAACCAAAGCCCTGGATCTACTTTGGGATCTCCTTTACAAAGCAAACAGAAGTGTTAATAATACACAGGGTTTAACGCTTATGTAAAAACAAAAACGAGGTTATGCCTCGCAGGTGCTGATCACTGATCCCATACGCTTTTGTATGGTGGGGGACACTTTAAGAAGTGACTTCAAAAAAAAAAAAAAAACAAAAACCCCAAGAGTTCATAACCATGTCTATTGACTGTTTTCACAGTACAGGAATATTTAAAAAAACCCTGTTCATTGTGCAGATTATATGCCATTTTATGCTCTTAAGAACAGGCTTTAATTTCACCATTTTCATGTAATCAACACTATCTCGGTGATTTTTTTAAACAGATTTAAACTTGAAAAGACCTGTATTTACATTAGTCATTAAAATTTGAGTTCTGTGTAGCACGCAACTGTAGCAACTATTTTTCTGTCTTTTTATTTATTAATTATAGCAGTCCAGTGGTAAGGAAGACGTGCAAATAAAATATGAAATATTTACGTTCAGTGCAATATGTCCAAGAATAAAAAAAACAGAAATGAAACTTTGTTTTGAGAGGTACAGGAAGGTAGAGGTGAGCAAGTAAAGTACTGCTCAAAATCAGACAGGTAGCACTAGTGGTGGGGTGAAAAAATACCCCAATGCATGCAGAAAGGTTAGAGACTGACCTGCACTTCATTTACCATTGAAGAGGCTGGTCATTCAAAACGGGGGCAAAAGCTTAGCAAAGATAAAATAACGTCATTCCCAAAAGGCCACACAATCAATAATTAGAGGTGGTATCAAGTAGTTTCCCCTCTGTCTTGCTCTGGAAAACCAAAACAAAACAATAACGCACCACAAGGAACAACAACAAAAAAAAGAAACAAACAGAAAAACCCAACCACACACACCACACAAAACAAAACGGGGAAAAAAAAGCTGCAACATAAAAAAAACCAACCACAACACCGGGTGGGGGGGTGAACCATATGTTTTCATGCAACGCTCCAGGATGGAAATTCAGCGAGGAAAGAGTTAAGAGACGCTCTAAAAGTATCTCACCCTGATATGCTGAGAATTTGCTGGGATCTCACCGAGAAACGGGTGATTCTTACATACCATATGTTCTGCAAACGCTCGCAACAACACAGAGGGGAGCCGGGGATGGAAATCCACCTTGGCTGCTGAATTTCCCCGCTTTCTCTAAAGCGATGGGGAGTCCCATCGGGCAAAACTGGTGTAAATCCAGCAAACCTCCCCCCGGCGCACCCGCCCCAGCTGGGGAGGAGAGCTGGATCGGGTGGTGGGACCCAGGGCTCTTCCCCAGGCTTTGCCACCCACCCCAGCACCCCGCCGCCAGAGCTGCGCCATCCCGGGTGTCACCTCCCCTCGTCTTGGCTTCTCCATCCCACAGCGGGGCAGGGCAAGAGGGTTCTCAAAACTTGGAGGAACGACTGGAAACGGGCAGTCACCACACTTCAGTCCATGCAAGGCATTGAGGCGCTTCCAGAGGATGCCAGACTGGATCTACAGATCCTACTGGAGAAGTTTTGTTCCCATTTATTCCCCGCTCCCCAATATGTTGTAACAACCTGTCCTAGGTTATAGTGTAAAATGTGCCAAAAGAAAAAAAAGTATTCTATCACCATCTTCAGGAGCTGTTGAGACCAGGTGGGGCGGTGCTCCCTGCCTCCCCCCTCTGGACTATCTCCTGTTACTGGGCACAACAATGCCTTATCGCCTGACCCATCGATAACTCGCTCCTGGACTATCTCCTGTTCATGGCCCATCAAGGAACTGCCTCACGACTCCCCATCCCATTGTGAGATGCTCCGCCCGGGGAGGGGGGGGAAGGAGCCAAGCAGTCCATGCCAAATAAAAACGGAGATTTTGAACACCCTAGCAGCCTTCTTCCACTGGATTCCCAGAGGAGCTTTTCCCCCCACTGGAGTTCCAGAGGACAAGAGCTACCTACCTACCACTGGACCTTCGGAGGAAGACCAGACCCTTTTACCTGATCGCTGCTTCCACAGCACTACACCCATCGCTTCAGGAGGACTGCAGCCAGCATCTTATCGGACTGCTACTGCCCCCCTAACAGGGGGTCAGGTTGTATTTCTGACTCTGTCAGTGTAAACCAGGGGGTTGTTTGTTTTTCCCTGCCTTGTGTTATATATCTACATATTAGTAAAGAACTGTTATTCCTATTCCCCATATCTTTGCCTGAAGGCCCGTTAATTTCAAAATTATAATAATTTGGAGGGAAGGGGGTTGCACTTTCCATTTCAAGGGAGGCTCCTGCCTTCCTCCACAGACACCTGTCTTTCAAACCAAGACACAACCCCAGATGAGATGCCAACGAAGGCAAGACAGATGCGCTTTTATTACATTCGTAAGTCAAGGTAAATCTAGAAATCCTGATCGTTGCAAACCTCCACTGGCTACAGATACAACACCTGGCCATCCCTTGGATTTCCTTAGCTTAGCTAAGGCGGGGGGCAGACGGGACAGAGTCCCTGCATGGGGGGAGACGGGACAGAGTCCCTGCACCACTTGTGGAACTTGACTGTCACCATAAAGTTACTTATTTTACACCTACTAAGCAAGTTTCTAGGTAGGCGGTAGGTTTAGCATCAGTTCTTGTCCACCGTTTTTTTTCTGCAAGGGAGAACTCACCATTGCACTAATTTCACTACTGCATTAAAAATGCAGACAAAAATATCCTGGAAGAAAAAAAAAAAAAAAGAGAACAAAAGCACAAAAACTAGAATTAGTAAACAACACATCACGACATCGCAGTGTACATCTAAGCTATTGTGAACTTATCTCTCTCCAAGACTTTCCATCAAGAATTCATTATCGATGAAGAATATATAGAGAATACAATAATTTAATTTTATTGTTTATATTGCATGACAGTATCTAGATAAGATTATAAAATAAAAGGCCAATCACCTTTTTAAATCTATTACAATTTACAGGACTTAGAAGTTAATTTACATACCTTGTCTGTCCCAGTTTCCCCCTAAGAATTTACAAATAATACTTCTTTTCCCAATATGAAACCTTTGTTCTCTATTGCAGCTATGTGAAAAATCCATACAAAATAGGAAAAACTCTTTGAATGTACTTGTACTGATATCTTCACAAAAATAGCCTGGAAAAATACAAGAACTCTGATGATCTTTTCTCAGTATTGCTTATTTTAAATGCTACTCGCAACACTGGGAGGTAAAAAAGCGTTCTTACAAACAACAAATTTTGAAGGTGATGACATCCCTTTGCAAACAGTGGCTGCTGCCAACAACTAGCCACACAGTTTTTTCTTCCTCTCTACCACACCTACATTTTTAAGGAACACTTGTTTTAATTACAACGAGAACACACGAAACGGGAGGCCACGTGATCGCATCCTAAAAGCCACACGCACAATAGTCAAATGGTGCATTTTTGCTGACCAGGAAGCCGATTTTTCATTGTCCAAAAAAAAAAAAACCCAAACCACCAATAAACCCAAAACCAACCCACAACATAACCCCAAGAAACGCCCAAACCAACTTCACCATAGCACCCAAAACCACTAAACAAATCAAACTCCAAATCCTTCTACCAGCTCTCCCCCAACATTCAGAGGGTAATGGGGAGGGGGAAAGGGAAAGTGGACAGGAACATAATAATTTCCATCTCCGAATTCAACCTCTACCTGTACTTCTCAGCCAGAGTAACCCATGCTGAAATCATTAGCCGAGAATTAATTACCAGCGTTTAAAACATTTTTTGACAACTTCAGATACAAAAATTCTGTAATGCATTCCTCGCCGAGGTATACAGACATATGGATACATGTGAAAGCAAACATCCACTTGAACGTCAAAACGTGCTCAAAATGCTTTTCATGCTAAATTATCACATACAAATATAGGCAATACGGCATTTTTTTGAGGTGAAAGAGCTGGGACGGGATGGAAGGGGGAGGTTGGAAGAGGTTGGTTACTTACAATTGGGCTTTTCTTCCCAAATTTCATGCATTTGATTTTTAGAGTTAACGTCTCCTCTGAGATGAGTCTCTAAAGCTCACGCCTCAATATGCTGCATATTCAGTACAAAGTGAATTAAGAGATTACACACTGAAGGTCACAGAAATATCTACGGGGACTGGAAACAATTTTGCAGTGGGAACGAAAAAGCTTAAACCTAAAAGAAAATAAAACGTGTCACTGGAATATTGCTGCTGAAGAGTGAACCAACGCCCCACGAGAGCGACGTTAATTTGGGATGCCATGCCCTGCCGGACACCCACCGCCGCCTCAACAGCATCATCCCCGGCTGCAAACCGACGTGACAAAAGGGTTCCTTGGAACCGCTACCTATGAACTGCCCGTGTGTGCTCACACGCGTGGCAACGTCAAGGGCAGAACACGGGAAGTTTGGAAGTTAAGAGCGGTCCCGAGCAAACCAGCTGGTTTTTGGGCTCACGTTTGGAAAATTGCCCTGGGAGAGGAAGGAGAGCAACCGGAGAATATCCCCCCCGCCCCACCGCAGCCCTGAGCGGCTGCAGCATTTTGTGGAGACAAAGATAGTGGACGCCAAATGCCAGAACGCAGAACGTAACGGGGAGATAATACATGCACACAGCATGCACTCCACACTCGAACTGTTTATCAGATTGTAACAGCACTGCGGCATCCAGGAGCGTGGATGTGCTGTTTTGTTCACATTTTAATGTGCCATCTTGCAGTAGATGCTTGCACAGCAGAGTAAATACAATCTCTATATATACCCTGCGTGGGCGTCAGGGGTTATTTCTGACTGTCTTCATTACACTTCATTGCCAATTTAAATGTAAAAAAATAAAAGCCTCAACAATTCTCAAAGTGATTTCAGTCTGATTTTTATAATTATTTCCAGAACCTTTTCATTATGCAATTTCAAATACTTATTGAAAGCTCTCTCTCTTACAAAGTTATCCTTGACGCAAGTCAAGCAAACCAGACAAGCTAAACCTTCTCCCTCGTCCTTCTTTATTAACAAACACAGGCATGAATAACACTCACAGTGTTTAGCCCCGAGAACAGTTTAATAATAATGCTGCATCTTGCTTTATCGAGAGGGAGCTAAAAAAGAAACTCAAAGGCTAATAGGTACAAATATTGTGCTTCAATTGCAATAAATAAATAGTGCTGAACTGTAGAAATGTAACTGATAGCAGCAATCTGAAAGATGTGGGTTCTGGTAACCCTCAAGCTAAAGCCGATTAGGTTTTGTTACATAGGTCCTTTGTGTATTTTTGCGCTGCCACACCAGTTAAATTGACCTCTACAGGCATGTGTGTTGCTTTTATCGTTTAATGGCTTCACATTTTAAACCCAACTTAGGCGAGCAAAAGCAAATAAATAAAAAAATCTCCCCCTCCAACCTGGTGCGTGGGTTAAACCCACCCGTGAAAAGGGAGATCTCGGCACGTGGACACCACGTGCTAAAACCCAGGGAACGCAATTAGCACGATGGCAGGAGGCCGCTGGGGCTCAAAAATGGAGTGACGGTTCCACGGGCCGCCCAGAAATGCCAGGCCACCGCCAGCGGTGGGTGAGCCAGGCCAGGGCTTTTTGCCTTCCCCACCCTGCAGGAGTCAATACTGAATGTTTTTTGGGGGGTGGGCACAGAACTGGGAAAGCACGACGACAACGCCACACAAAGCTCAACATAAGGAAAAATTTCTTCCCAGCCCTTCCTCATTTTTGACAACTGCTTGCCTATAATTGGCTCTACTACAAATAAAACCCAGCAACTATAAATGAAGTCCTTTGTAAATCCAGCCACTTCATTTTGATTCACCCATTCCAGCAACAGCGACCGAGCCCAGAGTTGGTCCGTATTTCCTCTCTGCGGTGATACCGCAGCCAGCCAGCCCGCTCTTCTGCTCTGGTGATGATTTTTTAAAAAAAACGGAGACCTCAACAGTGTATTTACGACAGGTCTTCTGCACCCGAGGATGCAAAGGAGCCCCACAAGCACGTCCACACAAAACAAGCCCCCTCGGCTGGAACACGGTGCAGGTGCCACCAAAGACAGGCTCAAAAAAAAGGAGGAGGAGAGGGACAGACGGGAAAACCTGGTTCAAAAATTTCTGGTGTTGAAACACCTTTATTTGCCCACTTACAACCTTAGGGAAACGTCACTGAGTAGCTAAAGGGAAGTTCTGGCCAAGTTCTAAATATGTATATTTTTCTGGAGCTTCGAGGAAGCAGAATTAGTCGATTTGGCGACAGGTCATAAAAAATAATTAGTTACGCGAAGTATGTTTTAATACGTAACTACAATCGCTAATAGGAACGCCCGGTCCCATAAATACGCAGCGATTCGATGGGCTAGCAGCTCAGGCACAGGTAAAACGCCGGAGACTATTCCCAAAGGAATAACCACCTCTTCAGAAAGAGAATTCAGAAATTAAAATCTAATTAATAAGTATACAACACTGAAATGTTATCTGGCACCCATAAGGAAGGGGGACAAAATGGTGCGTTTTCAGAACGCGTGGTACATCAAAAAAATAAAGGTAAGTTTGGGTACTGTGAAAAGCAAAGCAGGAGGAATCTGTTCACAGGGTAACAGCCCAGCTCCTGCCCTGAGGAGATTCAAGGGTCAGCAGAAAAAGCTCTTCCACTGAAGAGACAAGAAAGCCACTAGCCGAAACCACCAGAAAACTTCACAGACACCGCTGAGCAGTAACAAACCTTCAAGATATTAAAATAAAAGAATGGCGTATTAAGCGATGTGGTAACTGCAATTTGTCATTTAGCACTGTGAATCTATGGATTTTAATGACAGGGTCTCATTTACATTTAACAATCAGTGTACTAGAACATTTCTTGGAAACTGGGGATATTTTCTTATCTCAGTAGGAATATACAGAAATTTCTTCTTGATTAACAATGGAGGAAAGGAGTTCTGCCCTGAAATCTCAGTCCCTTGGTTTCTCTCTAGAGCTGGATGAATATCAACATACCAAACTGCAAGCCTGACAAGAAAGCTCTCCAAAATTCAGCTGTTTGTAATAATTATGTATTTAACAATTCTTCCACAAGAATAACATTATAAAGCACCTTAGATTTTATTGTTCATTTATACCACACATCTGCTTTAAAAAACATCAGCAGCCTATCTTATTCTTAATGATATATTTTGGATGTGACTTTCAAAAGCACTTACAGCAACTTCAGAGCATAAATCCCACCGATACTCAATGGTATCTGTGCCCTTAACGCCTGTAGCCATTACCGAAAATCTCATTCTTGTCCAGAGCTTTGGAGTTATTCCAGAGGTCATACACGTAGAAAGAAATGGCAAGTGTCACAAGGTATTTTATATTTTACAGAAATGCTATGCAGCTTTAGGACAGACATCAAGAATACTGAATAGATGTTCTTAAAACAATAATGGGGAGTTTAGGAAGAAGGGAAAAGCTTGAGACCAATTTAGCCAGTGAATCTGGGGATAAGGTCGATCTCTGTGGCATCCAAGCCAGAAAAAGTGGGATTCTCATTCTTTTTCATTCCACTGGCTCACAGGGTGACCTGCAATGTATCTACGCATTTTCCAAAAATACCACTGACCACCACGTACCAGAAACGTCTTCTCCTGCTTTGACAGGAATCATCAAAACTTTAGGCCTTAGGTACAGCTAAATGAACTGTTAAACAGTCTAACTAGGTCCTTTAAGATGCATATTTTTTGGCAAGTGTTAATTAGCTTTCATCAAGCGGAGGAAACCCCAGCCTTGATTAACGACCACCTCATTTACTCTGAGACACCCCTGCAATCCTCAGCTCAAGCACTAGCCAAGCTTCCTTGGTGCTCTCCTCAGAGACGCCGGGGTACAGCGGGTTGGCCACGTCACCTGCTCCCGCTGAGCGCAATCACAGATGGGAGAGCTACAAAGCTGCCAGAAGCCCCAGTGAACGTTCGCTGCACGGAGCAGTGGAGCTCAGAAGTTGGCAGGCAACGGCAGAAGGTTTTAAAGAAGCTGCAAGCGTATATGGAATTTTAAATGGACCAGACAAACCAGTCTGCAGTGGCTCCTGTAGCCACCACTGCTTCGTTTTCCCAGATCATGGAACGTACAATAAACAAAATCCCTTCAACACTAATTCATGGATGAACATCCACCAGGTCCCGTTCCAAGAAACAGGTTAATCTCTGGGCAGCCGCAGAGGGAACCTGGTTGAATTGCATGATTCAATATGAGCACATGAGCCTTTCCTGCCAGATTAACTAACCTCCGCAGCCCCATTCTCGTCGCCCTCACTGACATCCTTGGGAGCTGTGTGCCTACACAACCGGGCCATTAACGTCCTTCTCTCAGTTTTACCTTCTGGGAAAAAAAGGACCGCAGGATTTGTTAAAGAACATCACTAGCACGTGACAGGGCCACCGACATTGCTTTTGCAGAGAAACTGGCTAAAACTGACGGATACCAAGAGCATTTAGCGCTTGTACACAATTACGCAGACGTGATGCTTCTGTGTTAAATTTCTACATATTCCAAAAAGAACTTTTATGAAGGAAAATGCACGGGAATTTGTTCACAGCAGACTAGGAAGTTGTGTTGTTGTTTTGCCATCGACTGAGGAGCAAGAGTAAAGCAGAAATTTTTCAGAGAAGACAAAGAAAAAACTTACGCTCCAAACATCTGCTTATAAATTGCTCACGATCAAGCTTTTTTACAGAGCCTTATCTTTTTTATTCCCGCCTCCCCACTTCCATACCACCACTTTTGGCTTGCTAATTTAATTTCTCGAACATTTGTGCGCACTTACTGGTTTGACTGCGTTATTTGCTTAAACCAACGACAAACTCCGGGTAGCCGTATAATGGAAGAGCCAGACCATAATGAAGTTTATGGGATGCCAACATTACAGGCTACTGTACTGCGTGAAAGGGTATTGCAAGCGGTAAAACAGTCCTGCAAGAGCTCTGTGTGAACGACGTTGCCCGGCTCCTCAGCCCCACGGGCTGCCCGCACGTGGTCACTCCCAGCCCCTCGCCAGCCCGTGCATCCCTGCTCCCTGTTACCGTGTGCAGTTTGAGACACAGCCTCCGTGCCAGGAACGCCAGGGATACAAGGCAGGGGAAGCCAAGGAGACAAACCAAACAGACAGGCAGTGCCCAAGCTTTCCAGTGCCAGGACCACTGCAGGCCGGCGTGATCGTCCAACCCCAAACGGACACCCACGCTCTGCCGGTAACGGGACAAGTGGCTGAGCTGGACCTGTGTCGACCAAGCTGTGCAACGAGCCTTCGATAATCCCAACCGCCAGCTCTGCTTCTCCTTAAAAGTAGCACTTGACTTGCCAGATCCCTAAACCCATGCCACGATACTCAAGAGACACCACCACCAGTGAGCATCCCAGACTAGAGCTGTATTTCTTGGAGACGGCGGAGTAACGCATCCCCTGTGTCTCCAGCTCGCCCTTCAGGCACAGCCCAGCATCCAAAATTTTTTTTTGCTGGACTACCCAAGAGGGATGGAAAGAAGAAAGGAACAGCAGTACAGCTGCAGAAGATGAGCGGTCATTCCTCCCGCCCCGACACAAACGCTGCCTGCAACCTCCCAGCAGGCCTTCGTCCCGCGGCCGCGCTCTCACCCAGAAACCCAGCACGTCCTCCCAAACCCCGACCGTCTGGGTCAAACGCGTGCAGCTGGCAAATGACTTCTAACTCCTGATTAGAATTGCTGATCCGGCATTAAATGAGCTGTGCATCATTTCCATACGCCCTTGATTCCTTCTCTCGCGCTTGTGTTCCTGGACGCACTTCAGATACGTTCTGAGACCCTCCTGAGAGAACGCACCTGAGCTGTCGAATCAAGACCTTGAATGGACTCACTGCAAATACACTGTTCAACCCACTTAATCCGTAATTAGGGCTCCATTTTATAATGTAAGGCTTCAATAATCAGCTCAGGAGAAGCTGCAGAAGCAGATGCCAGGCCACCAAGGGCTTTTTCCACACGCATCTCTACTGGTGTGGCTACACCATTACCACACTGCTCTCGCAGTCGCATCGCCCTACCTGCCACCCAGTGTGGACTGCACCAGTTCGACAGCAGTTACCCAAACACAGTCTGTTCTTGTGCAGTAGCTAACAGCGTGCCCCATAACGAAATTACACTATTTGCTACAACCCGAAGGCAGTGGAGGAGGGGCCACCCTTCATCAAAATACTTACCTATCATGAAACCTGTACACAAAGCCACCTATCTACAGAAAAGATAACTGACACCCGCTTTGAGCTAGAAAATCTCCTTAACGTCTCATACGGCTACCCTGCAAATCTGGTATTTTTATGCAGGAGAGCCCCAAGAGCAACCCACCTCTTGGAGCACCGTTGTGGGAGGTAACAGGGAACCGCCGGAGGGAACTGGCTCAAGCAGGGCTTTGCAGTCAGACCTACAAACAAGGTCTTTATTGTTTTCATAATATATATACACCGTTTAGACACACAGTTTCATAAAACTCACCAGTTACTACAGCTCATCGCCGTAATTAATTCAGGTAGGTGGAAACCAAAGTAAGGATTAAAGAGAGGTTTCATCAGCTTAACTCATTCAGTCAAAGGTGTCCTCAGTAAGCCATTACCCCTTCCAGGTGCTGCTGCTGTCCTTCTCTGCAAAGCTGCTGCCACGGGGAAGAGAGAGCACTTTGCATTTGGGCGCTTCCAGTTTGCGCTCTGTCTGCAGACAGACAAAACATCCACTGGTGGGAATTAGCAAAGGTTTGGGTTTTAACTCAAAATCTGAGCTTAAAATAGTAATTTTCAAAACTCTCCTACAACGTTTTGACTTAGTAAAAGCCAAACATAAATCTTCTTAGATAAGAAACATGTACAACCACTAGGAACAGCAGCTTAAAAAAAAAATATATAAAAATAAATCATGATTTAGGTGATGTAGAGGATTTAGTCCTAATTACTCTATTTAATACCTTGCATGGGCATTTCCTGCTCTGACAGGAGCCTGCCAGCACTCCAAAAGCAACTTCAGCCAAAGTCCGTCAGCGAGTTGCTGACCTCCTCCCACACGCTCAGGCACCAGCAGGCACAGCGAGCCTGCCCACGGGGTGTCCTGCCACCGACTGCCCAGCGAAGGAGGCCAGATGATTTCAAAGGAGCTGAACTACCGATTCTGTGAAGTAACTGAAGTCAGGATAGAAGGGATCTTTTTGAAGAAAGGTTTGAGTGTGCAGTGAAGCCTTCCCTGCCGACTGTCGCTCCTGTAAGTGCACCCCGTAAGCAAATCACACGGATAAGGTGTATCTCCAAGGTGCGCTCAGCCTCGATTGCTGCACTTCTTTTGACACTGCATGCTTCCTTTGTATTTATAAAGCAGGTTTGAAATGGAAAGAAAATCAAAATATTACATTATAAAAGCACCAACTTTACTAATTTACAATAGACTAACAATGAAGATGGAAACGTTCGTTTTATTCCTTTCAAATTACACCACATTAGTGAGTTCAACTTAATATTGAATTACATAATTGGCTTGTCCTCTGCCTGACTTTTTTCCCCCCCAGAAGACATTCAACCACGTACTACGTGGAAGCAATCCACACAGCTTTCAAACCAATAAAGACCACTTCCAAACGTGCTGTTCTGGTTTCATCACGCTCACACTTCACCAGCAGCCACTCCAGACCCACTGAGACCTGCCATTAAATTCTGTAGGAAGCAGGCTCCTGAAGACAGGCAGACGCTCATATTCACTGTTCCTGAAGCATCTGTCTGAAAAGTGCCGACTTTAATGGTATTATTTGCTACTAACAATGCTACGATCCATAAAAACATGAGCCTACGTGTTTCTTTTCTGCAGTAATGTTTATCTGGCAATAATTTTGCGGAGCACAGGCTTACGGAGCAGCAAGCCTAGTCACCGATTTACACTGAACTCTCATCACGCGGCAGGCAGTGCTACCACTGCCGACCCACCCTCAGTCCTTCAACTCATCCACTTGAGAATTCAAGTCTCCCCCTCCCCCATTTACCTTTATGTCCTGTTTTAGTAATGTTACTTAAACTAAAGCCATCTTCTATGTATTTATCTGAAAGCCCTTTCCATTGAGTATCCATGAAATTGTCTCTAAAACCCTACTGCTGTCTTGATTATAACTTCTTTAAGCTTATACCAGTTACTCTCAGCCTGCAGAGGAAAACTGGAAAACTTCAACTGAACAACCTCTGTTTCCATACAATTCCAGGAAGAAACCTGTTTTCCGTTCTTGCGAAACAGAAACCAATATTGGATAGTCCTGGATATCCACGGCCACCATGTTCTCCAGGTAAATTAAGAAATAATTCAATCCAGGGGGATTCAATAATTTAATCCAAGGAGAGGAGCAAGAACTGCACAGGAGATTTTGTTAACCTTGAATGAAACTCCTGAATAGGGGCATTGGAGACACATAGAAATAGTGAAAGAATAACAAATGGTAAGAAATCACGCACCTAGCAAATTTCAGATTGTTTCTCTTTCCTTCACAGATCTCAGGAAAAACAAAGTTACTTTGGTTAAAAGGAAGTATGGCAAAGCTGTTACACCCAGCCACAGCAGGGCAAATACCACGAGACCTTGAGCTTTTTTATTCTCCGTAACTAAAGCCCTGTCGAAACCCAACCAATTGCAAAGGAATCGGCACAAACTACCCAAACCAAAATCTGTTTGGTTTAGACAACTTATCCCGGGCTCAGCAAACAAAAAATTATACCAAAAAATATTTAGCAATATAGAAAAATATTCTTTTTCCCCCCCCAACGAGTGTAAGTTCAAGACCACCTGTCAAACAGCATTACCCAAGCCAGTCAAAAGCTTTCTTTGGAGCATGAATAAGAGAAAGTCGTGCTCTTGTTCCTTCACCAAAATGCATCCAGTTCAGCGCACCTAAGGATTATACGAAGGCTACTCTCACGTAATGAAGGCTGACGGGCGTTTTTGTATTCACTGACAGATGACAGCTGCCTCTCACACTATTACTTTAGTACCTACTATAATGCAGCATTTAAATGATACGCGGGTCCACAGGCATCTGGGTTTGCTTTTTCATACATTTGCTATCACATTGGCAGTTTTGGTGCACGCTTTCCAGAGGCGTATTGTTAAAAATAAAGGAATTCTAAAAATACCAGGAACCTTGTTGTTATTTAAAAGTTTCTAAAATATTTGGCTATACAGATAGCCAATTCCAGACTTTAAACTGCCCGACAGCAGGGTTGCCTTTTATGCATTGTCTGGTAACGCAATACATTTTGCTTGAAACACCTTCACCAGTGCACCAAGATGTGTATGTCGCGATACAGACAATCTGACACGAACAAAAAATTTTAAAAGGTAAATTTAATAAATCAGTTGCTCAGAGAACAACTGTCTTACGACCTGGAAAATGCACTGCCTATGAGAGGTGCGAGGAGATAATCTTATTTTAGTTTATTGAAAGGTAATTTAAGTGAGGAATAATTATGAAGTACAACTACCCAGGCAGCACGTAGATGTAAGACCAGAGACAAAGGTATGAGAGCTCATATAAGACCTCCAATTTCAAACTGGAAATGCAGTTAATCAAAAGCTGAGATTCTAACCTGAAGTTAATATTCTACCTCGAATGACGGCACAGGAAGTTTCGAAGGCGTAACCTGAGCACCGATAATGAGAAAACAAACAGAAGGACCCGACATTTCTTACTAAAAAATGCAAGACAGTTTTCAATGCCTGTGTTTCTGCATGCTTGCTGCTTTGAATTCACGCAGAGATCTGCTCCTTACAGAAAACACCCTCTTCCTTTTTTTGAGCTAACATCCTTTGCCAACCTTCCTTTTCATTGTTTAGCATCGTAATTCCCCCCTTTCATTTACATGCTCTCTGCCAATGGTATTCATGAAAATCCTCTGAATTCTTATCCTTCTCCTCCCTTCCACCCCTCCTCACACAGACTTTTTTTTCTGAACATATGAATCAATCCAATGATTTGGCCACTTCCCATCGGGAAACATCACCAGCATCCAGAATAGATTGAAGAATACATTTTTAATTCGTGACTACCACTCTGTCGGCAGTGCCTTCCTCATTCGGTCTCCTCGGCAGATGGACAGGTGCCCACACCTAGGAGCATGATCTGACGTGCAGAAAGCTGCCAATACCAATTCTCCATACTGTCCGCAGATGCTTCCAGCCTACCAGCACATGCTCTGTTCTTGGGAAAGAAAACCAATGTTTCCAACAGAACACAGTCTCTCCTCTGCAGGATACAGCTCTCTGCATATATCTGCTAACAACATCTCAGTATTTCTCCACCCCCTCCCCATGTTTCTCCTTTTTGTCAAGCTCTCTAGCATTTGTTCTGGGATCTAATTAAGGTCCCTTATCACCATGGCAAGAGGGGGGCAAGGTCTAACAAAACAGCATTAATGAACTGATTGTTTTCATTGGGCACATACAGACTTCAAATCCCCAAGGCTGGTACGTATCTACACTTGGAAAAAAGAAATAAATCTAAAGTCTGTGTTGTTTACATTTTTACAAGAGTTCAACTAGAAGCCCATGTAAAAACTGGCATAATCTAACAGCACCTTAGAACTTATTTTTAACGGGAGATTTATTCCGATTAGGACAGGCAGCGTCATTTTGTTTTCTCTTCTGAGCATATGCAGAAGTCTTGCGCCTACCATCCGACTCTTCTTCGAAGAGATGAGCTTCCCGTAAACTTCATTAGTTAGATGCCATTTTATAGGTAATTCAGAACCTCTTCCCACCTTTCTGGGTTATTAAATCTATTAACATCCCAGGATATGGTTATGTAAGTACTGCTCATCTCCATTATGCAGCAGAATTAGAAGAGAGCTATTAGAACCAAGTTTGCCTTGTTTCATCTCATTCTCTGTGTGAACTCAGAAACCAGAAGCAAGATCACCTTCGGGGGATGCAGCTCTTGATTCTGAAGAGAAAGACAAGTAAAGGGGAACGGAAGAAGTCCATGAGGGGAAAATAACAAGGGCATTTCAGGTGAGTGTAAGGGAGAAGGTACGGTGTTTTCTTGCCCTGCAAGAGTAAATTCTTCACTCCTGAAATTTCTCTCCCTGTTCTCTCCCTTCATTTTCAATCCAACTTCCAGTCACATCCAAGGATTTCAATACCTCCTACAGTCAATCTAGATCAACACTCTGAAGGATCCCCTCCAAGAAATGTCTAGCTTAAGCACTACAGAAAGTATTCTTAACTCTACCCCCTCTTGGTTTAGGTTCAACTGCCTCCCCAGATGCTTTTCGAAGAAACTGCTAAAATAGGTCATTTTTTGACAAGAAATCAGTCCTGGCCAACAGTAATCTGCAGAAAGATCTCTCCACCTTTTACTGGAACAGAAATCTTCAAAAGAATATCATGAACCTTTTAATTAAGCATGTTAGCTCCTCTATGTCATATAAAAGGGAAGAAAGTTTTACAGCTCAAACTTTGAAAGGTTGCCTCATTTTTTCAGCACTTCAGAGTATGCAATTTGAAACGTGCAGGGTCTGTTTCACGAGGGAGAGAGTCTAACAGTCGGCTGGTCCAAAAGGCTTCGACTGCAGTTGTATTGGAGCTATTTGTCTTTCAAGAACACACCTGCGGTCACCATCTTGTCTCCCCACTGGAGAGAAGAGCAGTTATTTCTCTCTCGAGATCTCATCTCACATCTCCAGGTCCATCCCCCTATAATCCTGTTAGCCTGTCTGCTTCTCAGCTTTCTCTAAAGACGCAGCTAACATTGTAAGAGCTGTAAGGATCCCTCCCGGTCTAAACACCTTCTTTAAATAGATGCGATGGAGTATCATCGCAAAGATGTGTCAATGCATACATGACCCACAGACACTGCTCAGCCGGGAAAGCAGCAACCATGAAGTTTCATCAGCATAAGGCTTTTTGCCTCCTATTCACATTTTGTGTAATAACATAGATACCAACATTCTGCACCTCACATTCAGGGTAAAATATGATGTTTTACAAAAAAAGTATGCACACTGACAGAGCCCAGGGATGCTGCACACAAGCAACACAAAAAAATCTGAGGAATAAACTCCAGCAGAAGGGAAAATATTTTTGCTAAAAGAAACAGAAAAGTGCTTTTGAAGCAGTAGTTGTAATAATGATCAGCACTGAGAGACTTCTTCAACACACTTTTCAAACCTTAACTAATTTTCACAGCACTCCTGGGAAGCAAACACGTCCGTATTAACAATCCCATTAAACAAGTGGGGTGAGCAGGACAGAAAAATGATGGCGCTGCCATACGGCCAAGAGAGAAGTCAATGTTGGTGCTGGGGCTGGAACTCAGCTTGTTGGCTCGTGTGCTCAGACCGCTAAGTGATACCTCCTGTGCGTTGTCAATGTAAAGCTTCTCCCCTTGTCAGCTGTGCTACTGTCATAATGCATTTTGGAAAACAAAAGCTAACGCCAGAGACAGTAACTCAAGCCCGCTGCTTGGTTCAGATCCCATCTACTTGTTAAATACTTGTCTGCCCCACTCAGCCTGTTTGGTCATCTTCCCTTCTAGACCATAAAGCACCTTCTGGTATAAATGAGTTCTTCTGCTCAGAAGAGCATTAAACAATGCAAATAACGCTCGTCATACGTTGTTT
This sequence comes from Leptosomus discolor, assembly GCF_034619465.1. NCBI lineage: Eukaryota > Metazoa > Chordata > Aves > Leptosomiformes > Leptosomidae > Leptosomus > Leptosomus discolor. The sequence goes on along the minus strand of NC_141399.1, from coordinate 46,684,196 downwards.
GTTCTCTCCTCCTCTGTGCAGGAGAGAAGCATGTGCAACGGTCGTGATGGTTTTAACAAACACGCATTTGCAGGCAGTGTGGCACCGTAGGACCAGAACGTATGACTGATGAGAATACAAATACTAGCATACATGTTGCTACATGTTCATGCTCGACGGCAAGGGCAAAAAACCACCCCTCACATCCAAACCAGCATTTGTGCTGGAGCTGTCCTTTGATCCGATGCTCACGGTCCCACTGTCCTCAGCAAGCACTTATTCCAAGGCACAGTTTTTCCAATGGAGCGGATCAGGGCTAGAAAGTTTCACTGTGCCCAGGAAGCAGTTACTGCCAGCTACAGTCTTGATCTTGAAGACTTGTTAGGTCTTCTAACTACCATAGGCACAAGGCACTCGCTCCCCTGAAGATAAAGCATTGAACTGCATTTAGAATTAGGCCAGAGGCTGATGAAAAAAGAAAAACTCAGCCACGTTGCAGTGGTGCGCCCCGTCTTTCTCGCCCCAGTCCTGCCTCAACGGCTTCATGACTCGGTGTACCACGCTGCTGTTACGAGCCAAGGGGGGCTGAAAACCTCAGAAGAGATCATCGTTCACCATCATGAGACAGAGTCCTAATGCCCCAGCAACAGCAGAAACGATCCCTCAAATGTACTGCTACGCTGGAGCTCAGCTTCACTGCCTCAACTCCTCAGCTGCGGACCAAACGGACCGAAAGGGTACAAGCCTTCCACCGGAGACTTCAGCGTTTTCCTTACCCCACCACCAAAGCCTACGTGTAACTTGGCTGGGATTTTGGAAGCTGACTCTAACAATGATTCTTGTACCAGAGTGCTCTACCTAATTTTATTTCAGGCACAACTGTAATACAACTATTTCTTATTACAACACAGAATTAGTGGCTAACTTTCCAAAATAAAAATGGCCGTGAAATTCAGAATAAGGCTATTCACCTACAAAACAGTGATTTTTTTTTTGGCTCGAGCTGTCCAAGAATATAAATCCACTTAGACTGACAAATGCCACACAATTACAACTCTGGCCTATTGACTTTATTTAGCCAATGTGATTCAAATTCCAGAAGTCCTATGCTGCCAGAGACACTCTGCATATACATTCAGAAAAGAAATACAATATATAGATGTAGTAAACAGATTTGTAATGAGTGTCGCTTATCCCTGTCATCAACAGCGCTGATGAATAACACTGTTAAAACGGATCAGATCGCCCACCAACTACGTTCGCAGCCTTCCCATGTCCAAAAGCCACGTGCTTCTCCAATTAGCTGCTCAAAACTAATTGTCAGATGTAATTTTCAGTCAGCAGTTTCTTCTTCCTTCCTCCTCCTTAATATATTCCTTTCGCACGCATTCCCCACAGCACCTGACTTGCTCAGCAATCTTTCCTCCCTTCCTTACACACTCATGCATTATGTCTTAGACCTAATCTCTCCTTACAGCTTCTGAGCAGAGCTCTTCCAGGCAGCTGACATTTAAATAAGCTCTGTATTGACTTTCCTCTGCTGTACCTCAAGTCCTCCTTGTTTTCCTTATGTTCATATTCTGATTCAGCTCCTGTGCAGCTCCTTCTGAGGGTAACAGAAGCGAAGCTCGACTGATAATCAATAAATACCTTTACCCTGTGATCCCTCAGACATAAAGCCCACCAGGAGATTCCCCTCTCTTTGCATGCATATTCACTATTTTGGATGAACTTAAAAAGGCAGCAAAAGGTTTTTCCCAAATCTGCCGCATGTTTCAGACAATACTAAGCCTGTGAACTTTCCTTTAACTCGCATTAAACCGATACAACTTTTAATTAAAAAAGTAATTTTGAAAAATTGCTTGTGCGGTGCGTAAGGTGATGTTCAGACAGCATCACTGATCCCTGGAGTTCTGCAGCCTGGAGTTTAATAAACTGAATTTTCAAAAGTAAACACAGCTTGCATCAGCATGAACCTTCTATTTTAGACTAATATTTTCCACCCATTTCTTTTTTAGCCAGAAGACGAGGTTTTCTACATCGCCACACCCTAAACACTGCACGGGTGTCACTGGACACTGGAAAGGGAGAACATTTCCAGACCCTGGAGGAGCTTTGTCCACCTGCCAGCCGAGGAAGCCTGGCCTCTGATGGAGCGAGGCGGGCAGGCGAGACGCCCTCCCTCCCGTCCAGGACGGTAACAGCATCGACACCCAATGCCAAGGGGGCTGTAAGGACAAAAAGCCTCGAAAGCCCAGCTGTGGGGCACCAAGTCACAGCCCCCCTGCTTCTTGCTGAAGAAAACCCCAGGCACAAGGACTGCTGTAAAATTTACACCGGAGCCTGTGCGTAATCCTGCACTCACACGGCAGCTCCTGCCTTCTGCAACTATAATTTAGGATTTATTTTGCCTAATTCGTTATTTCCTGTGGTAGGTAATCCAGCGGTGGGGAAGGGCAAAGGGGAGAACAAAAGCAAAATAAAAATCAAACCAAAATATTTTGCCCTAGGCAGAAACAAGTAAAAAACACTCTCAGGTTTCCTTCTGTTTGTTTTTAAAACTGTTCACCTGTTCTTTTTCCAAGTTCTTTTAAACGACTCATTTGAATTATCTTTCATCCAAGCGTTCAAAAAGACGCTCAATGACAGTCGGTGTCATTTCCCCCTTCTCCCTCCTCTTTCCCCCTTACCAATCTACCCCAAACAATTACCCCGTGACCCTGCACGCACGCACAAACGCGGGCGGGGAAGTCAACGTCCTTGGGTCCATTTCGCGACTGCATTTCTAGCAGGTCATTCATTTCTCCGTGAGCTGCTGAGCTCCCTGCATACAGCAGGGAGAGGTGGGTTGTGCAGCTTTATCCGTGTTTATAAAACAAATACTTCGTGAATCAAGGCATGCTGTGCTGATCTGAAACACCAAGCATTTTGTTATTATAGATAAATAAATATAAATAGAGCATTTATCATTTTCAGCTCTACTTATCTGCATAATTTGAAACTTCTAGTGTTGTTAGAAATGCCAAAAGGAGATGACTTCATGTTCTCAGGCCTATTCCACCAGGTAATGATAGGCCTGCTCCTAATCTCTCCCTTCCGCTGAAGCCCAGTGTACTTCTAGCCGTATTTCCGCAGTCAAACCTTCCTAAGAAAGCAACTTGAAAGGTTTTGTTTTCAGCTGCAGTAACATAAACACTCAAACATTCAGTACTACCCATGCTGAGCGACGTATTTCATCTTCACAGCCCTGAACTCCAAGCACCATTGCTGATTATCCTGCGAAACTCAACTTTGCACTACACCTTATTTTAGTAAGTATACGTTGGGATTTGGTCTCAGTTCCACAAAATACTTCAGCATGTGCCTGAACATTAAGCGTGCCAGCACCGAGTTCTGATTGTAGGCTATCTGGTAACACATACAACAAACTCCAGAAGATACAACACTCATTCTTTATCTGAAGAGCTCCACTCCACAGATCAGCCTTTCAGAGACGTGCCAGCTTCGGCTCTAACAAGCTCTTCACACTTTTTTAAGACTAATAGGCTCCACGTATTCATCTCCAAAGAGTACAAACTCCCTTCCTCCCTCTCCCTTTTAAATATGTCAGGCAACATTACAAAAAATAACATCTGTGCCACAGTTACGCAATAAGCAGCATGATAGCCATTAAACTGCACTTAGAAAGAGCGGGCTGAATTAAAAAAGGAAAAAAAAAATAAAAAAGGAAAAAAGTCCACCTTTAAACCCCGAGATCAGGCAGGTTTTCAGTGCCACCTCTCTTCCTTGCCTATTCTAAACTCTCTGTTCTGCTGCCCCTCTTCATTGATGCTCCATGGCTACTAATGGGAAGTCTGAACATACATGCTAAGAACAGCACAAACGGACTGAATCTGGCTGGAAAGGGCTTAAACATTCAGCAAGAAGACGAAGAATCCCCAAAGTGTTTTTAGTGTGTGTATACATTTCATCAGAGTACACAAACAGCGCTATATATTTTCTTGCAACACTTAGCAAGCCTTCTCTTTTCATAAATATAGGTCAACAGAGCTAAACTCTGTTTTTGCCTCAACTCCCACTTTAAATGCATAAAGAATTAGATTTTTAGGGAGCGGAATGAAAGAAATGGTGTATTTCATGCTATTATACACCCAGCCAAGGATCCCAAAGGGTTTGTTTGGGCTTTAAAAACAAAACAAAAACCCTTGGCATTTGTCAGACTAAAACCATTTTTCTTTGGTGTTTGCACAACCATCCTTTCCAGATTTGAATAAATAACATCAAACAAATTCTTTTGACTTCCATTACCATGCAATGCACAGGAGTTGTTCAAGGAGAGACAGAGCAGTGTGTGAAAGCATTTGATAGCAAAGGACTACGAGGAGCACCCTGCATAACCACCGTCAGCTCTGGAAACGCTCATTCCAACCCCTCCACCACCCTCTTGTTATTCAAGCAGCCCGTATCGCCCCAGAAAGAAATGATTCAAAACAGCCAGAGAGATCAAGTTTAGGAGCTACCACCACAGGGTATTGCTTTACCCATAAACACACGGGGGGTTACTGAAGGTATTAACAAAACAACAAAAATACTGACTAAACAGTGAGCTACACATCAAGTTTTCACCTTGACCCTTCATTTCCCGACACTTAACAAATTTAGGTGTGATTTACCACGGCCCCTTCAGCAAATGCCCAGGTCTTAACCGAATACCAGAATATAATACTGCGTATCCTTAAATCCCCTTTTGTTTCCATATCAGCCCGCAGAACGCAGGGCCAGAACTCAGAGATGACACTATCTGCTGCAGATTTTACATATTTTATGTTTATCACAGGTTGTAATGGGGAAAACAACCCCTACGCTTTCACGTGAAGTTCAAGGCACCACAGAATCATCAAGCGCTTCTGATATGATGTTTGGACTCCACCACGCACGAACTTAATGACCACCACAGAGATGAAGACCTTCCCATACCACACTGGGCAAGCAGCTTCAAAGCACAATTTAGGCAGCATTTTCTTCTTCTCCTCGTCATTGACACCGAAACGTCACACGCACTACGTCGCTCCAGCATCACCACCCATCCCTCCGAGGGGCCATCTTCCTCCATGCCTACTCTTGGCTCCTCTGTTGGGTTGAACGCCCGAAGGTGAAGCCTGCACTTGTTTTTTTTGCTCAGCCTCAAGCCGCTCGTGTTGCAGGACTTCCCCTCCACACCACTGACAGACTACCTGCAGTGTTGAGAAGTTAATCCAAGATGCTTCTGAATTCATCCTGAACTAACCTTTAGGAAGTCTTCAATGCATCCCAGCATTTGCCGTGAGGGAATCCAGCACACGGTGGAGAGACTGTGCATATAGAGGTAAATGTTGTAAACAAGGGAGGAAAGGAGGATGTAGTTAATAGGGAAAAAAAAAAAAAATATGAGAGAGGGACTGGGATCCCAGGGTTTGCTTAACAGACGAATCAGAACTGGTAATTCCGTACACCAGTAACCGCGTAACAGCCACAAACTACCTCTACGTTCAGTTCTGCATCTTAACGAATACCCGTCTTTCCTCCAAAACCAGAAATCCTTCAGAAGGGTAAAATCAGCACGATACCCTGTTGATCATTAAGCACCAGGTCATAAACAACCCTCTACAAAAGAAGGGGGAACTGTAAACAGCACGTGGCTCTTAGCTTGACACTGAATACGGACATAAACTATAACCTGAAGGTAAACCCCGAAACATAACTTTGTGCTGCCTAATGCAGCAATAAATTCTGAGATGGAGAAATCAAGCCAATCACAAAATTCACCCTTACAAACCAGAGGCTCCTTGGAAATGCAGTGCATTGCCCAGCCTTCAGAAAGGCTGGTGCTTCTAACAGCTGAGAGGAGGACAGACCCAGTTCAAACCCAGAAAGAAGCAGGCAAGGAATTAGCACGAATGAAAGAAAAAAACCCAGGCCCAACAAACAAAACTGGTTTTACTACAGTAGAAACTCTCCATCAAACGATAAGCTAACCAGACAAATAGGACAATTAAGTAAGCGAAGGTTACTGGGTTAGGACAAATTATTTTTTCTGCGGGAGGTTTCAGCTGACGGGTTTCTCCGCGTTTGCCATGCCTGGCTGGGTTAACACCACGTGGCTCCAGATAAACTTGTAGGCACCGTGGGCTAGTAATAGTCCTAAATTCCACTATTATACATTAGGCATGCTGCTTGTGTCATAATCTGCTGTACTTCTGCACAAGCAGGCAACGTCTGCTCAATGTACTTCAAAATTAATATATCACACGCACAAAGAATCTAAGACAAGCCACTACATGGACAGGTGATTTTGATATAGTGGATTTCCTTAGATACAGACATAAACAAACCAGGGGAAATTATTGTGTGTTGCTCCCTACAGAGCCAGCAGTGTCAAGAAAGCAGGGGTTTGTTTGTTTGCTTTAATAGGAGCTGAGAAATTGTGGTCAGCAGCAAACTTTCCCTCCTGATCTTCCCAAAAATTCTACCCATCCTTCCACCTCAAAGGCACAGTTATCGATGAAGTAAAACGTGTTCACGTAACATAAGCAAAACATTTTAGAACAAGCCCACATCACAACGTTTTGTAGCTAAAATAATCCCGCTCCCCCACAGTTTTCTTCACACAAATGAGAACAGCGACCACCCTAAAAAAGGGCAATTTTCACTTTTACCCTCGAGGTTCAGAGAGGGCCAAGAGTACAATTGCTCCAGCCCCTGAAGCCATACGAAACAAGACCAAGCATCCATCTATGCTGCCACCAAAATAGCGGCATGAACCTTAAATTCACAGAGTACTAAAACACGACCTTGCAGGCTACCGGGAAAAAGTGCTGCTAGCTGGCCAGACCCCAGATTCACTTTGTAATTGTTAAACTCCCACCCACAACCCTCGTTTCCGTGAAGCAGTTAAGTATTTCTCTGAAGTTATTCAACCACTGTGAAGGTCAAGTATTGTCCTAACTGGCCGGTTGCAAACAAACGCACCTTTCATGTCGGCATGCGCTTCAGCCTGCTACCAGCCACAGAGTAAAACCCTCATCGGAGGAGGAAAATGACAGTAAATTGGTAGCAAAGGGTACACCCCTGGTCTACAGAGCACAGTCGATGCTTGCAGAGGATCTAGCTGACCCAGAGAAAGACCTGAAAATTGGGGCCAGTGCAATGGATGGGAAAGAACTGGGTTTTTTCATGTATAAAACTTATAGGTTCAGCTAAAATACTAAAAATTAATAAAAAAAAAAGAAGAAGAAAAAAAAAGAGCTTCAGTGGCACTTCTGAAGAATAAAAAAAAAGGCTTTGGAAGCTTTAGATTTCAAGCTTCACAAGCTTCTTATGAAAAATGCAAGCTTTGAAAAACTTCTGAAGATTTAATATTTTTACTTTGGGCTCTTCTACTGCCAACGGACTACGGATGCTGTAACTAACAAAAAATAATTAATGCCAATAAACAGGCCCTTCATAAGGCTTCAGCTTCTTTTCTCCATCAAAGACTCAAGTCATTCACTGGGACACGGCACAGGAAACAAAATACACCCACAGCGCTTGTCTTTTCTACGTTTGGTCCTTCTGCGCTCTAACTCACAGCCTAAAACCTTCCAAGCGGGAGGAAAGGAATCTGATTTTTTTCTAAGTATCCAAAGGCGACGCCAGGGCACGGCAGAGACCTTACCTAGGATGGGACTGAGAGAGCTGAGAGTCTGTGCGCTAGCCCTCCGAAGAGCCCAGGTCTCACACAGGTGATGAAACCACTCGGCGAGCGGTACCCTACGGTCCACCAAGGCGCTCCTGAAAGTCTAGCCACGTCCTGCAAGATTCACAAGAGCTGATTTTCCCGATAACCTCCATCTGGGAGGCTGAACGCCCTCAAAAATGCAACAGTCTCACAGCATCAGCCACCTTCTCACCAGCTGCGGCACGCCGGGAGAAGTACAGTGACAAGGCTTGGGGTTCACTCCTTACCCCGGGGGAGAGGGGAGGCAGAAATTGCCTCAACTATTTTGTTTTATTTTAGAAATCCCGACACTCCTCGCTCAAACTGACTCAGTGGAGAAGCGCGTAACAGCTCCAGAGACCAGCGGCGGACACCACAGAGCAGTGAGGATGACCTTCACAACGGGGAAAGCCAACCCGTGCACGAGGGGCCGTTCTGGGTAACAAAGGCCGCACGTAAGCAAGGTGAGAAAGCCGATACATCGGCAAAAAAACCTCATCAGTGCCCAGGCCAAGCGTACAACCTCTGCCACTCCTGCCCGTTGCAGTGACACGCTGAAGACTGGCTTTGCAACGCCATGCAAGGTGACATCCAGAAGTCTGACCTCAAGCTCTCCTGGACCTTTAAGACCGAGACCCTCTTGGTCTCACGCCTAGGGATAACAACAGCTCTTTGCAGACGATCAGAGCAACGATAACGACAAGTGGGAAAGGTGTGAGAACTGATTTGGTAAATGAATCGACTGGGGTCCAAGCAGAAGCAACGCCAGCCCTTTTGGTCCAGCATACTACGGTCCTACCTTCCCAAGGGGCAATGGCAGTAACTCTAGACAAGAAGACTGATCAGAAACTTCTAGTGCCACATCCACCCGTATCCTGAAGATACGGCGCAACAAAACAACAAAAAAAAAAGAAATTACAGGATCAGTGAAAGAAAACAATTAGCCAGCAGAATTTTCTATCATGGGAGACTATCGAGACAAGAGCTTGGGTAAATTAAGCAAATCAGGCATCTTAGAGCGAAAAGTGTTTCCAGAGCTTTGGTAAAACCAAGCAAGGCTTCAAATATGAGCTCGCATCACTGGCCATAAATCACCTTCTGAATATTTAAGGGTCGGAAGAAAACTTTGCCCGGGGACACCACCCCCCCATTGCTGCCTGCTCCCAGATCTCCCCACAGTGTCCTCCAACACAGCCAGCACGGACCCCTCCCGCGAGCGGGGCGCACTGGGTTACTCACAGCCCCGTACTATTCACAGAGCTGACGTAGCCATGCAGACACAGCTCCAGCTCATACGTCTCGCTGTTTGGAGACTGCATAATCATCCGGCTCAGCCCATGCAAAAGCAATACGAGAACACCTTCTGTACAGAAGAAATTCTCGAGATTTAAAGTTTTAACACAAGCTAACAAACGCCAGGGATGAAAGAAATCCTGGGATGAAAGATCTCCATGACACCTGCTTTGAATAAAAAGACATTGCTACAAAAATATCAGAGACCTGCTGGTCTAGAGCCTTTGCTACATGTCATTCCCCAGACATCAATTTGCAATAGAGGCGCACAAAAGCAGTATTACACAGATTACATGCCTCTCCCCTGAACTGCAAACAAAATCTACCCAGCACTACCACCTCGCCGTCCAAAGCACGACTGAACTAAAGCCACCTTCTCTTGCTGTTCGCGAGACGACTTCGCTAAGGATAAGGCGCGCAGCCGGGTTCAACGCTGATCGGCAGAACCGACAGCTCTTCCTGCAAACTTCGCTCTGACTCAGCTTTACCAAATGCTCCCCATTTTTCCTCGTGTCCACAGGCAGGGAGCCGACGGTACCAACACCGGGACAGCGGGAAGGCGAAGCCTCAATTCGTGCCTCCTTCAGGCAAAACCCACGCCCGACGCGCGGATGCTCAAACCAGTTAATCACCTTCAGCATCTCCGACTTCGCCGCTTTATAGAGAACAACGTAACACAGGGTAATTATTTTAAGGTTTTGTCGTAATGGCACCCAGGAGCCCTCAAATCGAAGGGCTGCGATCCCACCAAGCCTCTCGCACCGCATACCAGTAACAAACCAGGCAGGTCCCCACGCTAGAACCGCCCGGACCCCTGCACGGGTGACACCGCGGGTGCGCACGACCAACTCGAAGGAAGGAGGGAAGAGCAAGGCACCGACAAAACATGGTTCGCTCGGTTTTATGCCACATGGCTCATTTACTCACTGCTGGCAGCTTCCACAAAACCAGGCTCGTCAAGCACCTGACTGTATACATAGGTAATGATTATAGAGCCAACTCAAGCGGGGCTAAAGGTACACAGAGATCTAGCATGAAAATAAAAAAGTGCAATCCTCTCCCAGGTGAAAAGACAGGACTTTGAACGTAACAGGTGGATTATATAAAAATTATTTTGCTCCCAATTCTCAAAATATATTTTTTTTTTTAAACTCCCGCACAGACCAAAAATGGTCATTACTGAGAAGCAATAGCAATTTTACTGTGCTTAACGTTCAGGCTGCCCACCTCTCCCGGGGCCAAACACAAACTCAGCTACGGCAGCATCTGTACAGCCCCCATGCGAGGACTAGGGCAAGGTCTGGAGTACCCTGGCTCTTTTCCCTGGATTCTGCCGAAGAAAAAAGATTATTTCCTAACGCTGCTTTTTGTTTGAGACAGGGCATAAACTTGAAGGGGACGGTTCGATGTGGCGCTGGGGGAAATCAGCACGGTCCGTTTGTTATTACGGTGGCTGCGATGGAAAATCCTTCTTATCTGGGAAGTGCTGCTGCACCTTGTATGGGCGGCTGCGTCCTACAGCCCCTACACCCGGGATGCCAACCCGAGGCAGGCCCCTTTGTTCGGGAACACTTCCTTCCCAAGCCACACCTGTGTCCTTCTTGGTCTGGCAAGCACATTTCAGGCTTCTCACACGTTTCTTTCCAAAGACAGGAAAAAAAAAATAGGCACGGGATCCATCACAAAAGCATCACCATCTCAAAAGAGGAGGACACCATCAAAGCCCTGCCCCACACAGAGGTACTCCCTGTCCCTGTACCAGCCACGGAAGTTAAAACCCACTGGCCACAATCTTTCAATCTTTTCCTTTTTTTTTTTTTTTTTTTTCCTGTTGTTGTTATCCAAAAGAGACCCCTCATCGTTCAGAACCCAACGTTTAAGCAGGCTGCCAGAGCCTCGCCTCCGAAAGGCAAGAGCAAACACAAAAAAAAAAAAAAAGGAAAAACAAACCCACAGAACTCCCCCCCCCCCCCCCTCCTCTCCCCACAAAGCAAAGCGCAGGGTGAGGTGCAGAGAGGGAAAAGGGGGACCAGGCGCACGGGGAAGCCGGTCGGTTGCTCCCCTTTTCTGCCTCCCTTTTATTTCTGCTGAGTGTAGTAACACTTGAACTGGCTCCCTTTGAAAGCGCGTATCCGGCTGCAAATAAAGATACTGTACTACTGTGTAGGCCAAGCAGGGACTCTCTTTCTTCCCTTAGTTAGGGCTTTTGGGAAAATAATTATTCACCAGAACTGCCATCGCGAACAGAGAAAGCTAAATCAATGTAGCTTTGTATGGGCCATTGCCACTGCAAAGCAAATACTCCATCAAGACATGGATCAGTGAGAATTTTATCACTAGGAATCCTTATGAGCATCTTTGTGTATTTTTAATATCCACCTTATTACTTGGCGTGCCCCCGCGCTCCTGCACCCCACCCTCCCCACGGATTTGTCCTGTGTCGCTGGCAGCTACAGGGCTTGGCCATGAGACTCACATGCTCAGTAGAAATATCTGAAATACACAGCCAGGTTTATTCTCTTTAAAAAAAAAAAATAAATAAAATAATAAAGCACTGGTGCATAGCAGATTTATTCACTGAACAGGTTGATTTATTTAACAGACTTGACATACATCAAAACCTACTATGGGCTTACATAATTGTTATCCATTTGGCAGGTCTGGTTCTTTTGTCAAGTATTTGTTTTTAATAAGTGATTCACTAAAGACTGCTGCCTTATGCACAGTTCACACACCTTGACAAATGTAATCTTGCACGGGGTATTAGCTGAAGTGACTTTAAACCGCATCCTACCTGCTGGAGCATTGCCGTTATTTTTTTAGCCTCTCTATTGAACTAAAAAAAAAAACCAACCCAGCGAGCACGAGCGTGTGCACAGGCACACGCAGGATTCACTTTCCAGCAGACTCCCGGCTGTGGGCACGGTGGTTACCGCATTACCACGCTGCTCCGGCACTAACCGCAGGTACCTCCGACCCCGAGAACACATCCGAATACCAGGATGTTGATGGTTGCCCAGAGGTTTCGAGCGAAGAGGCCGGCGTGGGGCAGAAGGGACGAGCGAACCGCCGAGCAGAAGCAGAGGGGAAACCTCAGGGAAGGTCGGAGAACCACAGAGCCGTTTTGTTTTCACGCAAAGCGGTTCATTCAGGCCCTGGCTCGCACAGGCGCACCGCTCCCCTCCGGCCGCATGCATCCACCCACGACACCCATCCACGAATTTCCCCCAAATACGCACCCATCCTGCGCTTGTTCCGAGCGGGAGGCGAGATGCCGGAGAGCAGCGCCGAGAGCCAACGCGTAACCTTGGCTTTCATCGCCGGTCCCGTTACCGCTTGTTTGGGTTCATCCATCACCACCCGTACCGCTCGCGAGCGGCGCGGCTCATTTCGGAGACGAGGATTTCATTATTCCCCCCTTTCCCCCCGTTCAGCATCATCCACGCACACACACACACACACAGGTCACATCTCACACTTAGTAAGCAAAACACACACCGCCACCGCTGCACGGACGCAAAGGCAGCTCAGAAATTAAGGAGACCGGAATCAAAACCGCACGAACCCAATTCTCCACCGCTCGCTAGACAGATGGTTAATTATATTCACAGCCGCATTTTTCGCTGGGATAGAGTTTCAGACAATGAGCCAGTTTTATTTGATTAGCCAGTTTTCTAGTTTAATACGTGGAATGACAGTTACTTCCAGGGTTGGGGGTTGATTTTATTATATTTTTTTAAAAATCCCATCCCCCCTTTTCTTTTTTTTTTTTTTTTTTGTTGTTCTGGCCGAGGCTGAAGTAAGTGCTGCCCCCCCCCCCCCCCCCCCCCGCTGTAAATAAACCCCGCCGGGGCGTAAGCGGAGGCGGAGGCAGCACCGACGGGCAGCACCGGTGCCAGTCCGGGGGGACACACACACACACGCTTCCCCCGGGGCCCTGCGGGGCGGCGCCCCCGCCCAGCGCGGCACCTGCCCGGGAGGCGGCGGGGGGGGGGGGGGGGGGGGACGACACACGGACGACGGCGGGGACGCGGCGCCGGCTCTGCCCGGCGCAGGCCGCCCCCCCCCCCCCCCCCCCCCCCCCCCCCCACCACACACACACCGGCCGCCGCGCTCCTTCCGCCGCCGCCGCCGCGCAACTTCCCCGCAGGCCTCCGCGCCCCGCACCGCCGCGCAGGCCGGCATTGCCATCAGCATCACACACCCCCCCGCCACCCCCCCGGCCTCCTCCTCCTCCTCCTCCTTCTCCTCCTCCTCCTCCTCCTCCTCCCCCGTTCGCCTCACGCCGCCTCCCCCGCGGTGTATGGAAAGGGGGGTGGGGGGTCGGGGGGGGGGGGTGGGGGGGAGGAAGCGCCGCCGCGGCGGGACTCACCTCAGCGCCGCGAGGGAGGCGGCCGCGCGGGGCCGGCGGGTCCCCCCGCCCGCCAGGCGGTGTCGGTGGAGGAGGCGGCGGCGGCGGCGGCGGCTGCGGCGCTCAGCGCTGCTCCATGCGCCCGGGGCCCCGGCGCGCGCAGGTGGACGCGCCCGCCCCCCCCCCCCACCCCCCCCCAACCCCGCGCGCGCCGGCCCCCGCCCCTCCCCCCCCCCCCTGCGCGCGCCGGCCCCCCGCCCCTCCCCCGCCGCCGCCGCCGCCGCCACCGCCGCCGCCGCAGGGTCCTCGGCGGAGCCAGCGCTCCCGGCCCTCAGCGCCCCGCCGACCGCCGGCTCACGGCCGGGCCCCCCGCGGCGCGCAGCCAGCCCCGCGCTCCCTGCGGAGGGAGGGAGGGAGGAGGGAGGAGGAGGGGGGGGGGGGGGGGGGGGGGGCGGGAGGGCGGCTCCCGCCTCGCCCCTCCGCCTCCGCCGCCGCTCCCTCCTCGCCGCCGCCGCCTCCCCCACCCCGGCTGCCTGTGCCCATTCAGGAGGTGCCGGGCAGCGCCGCCGCTGCCATTGTTCCCTCAGCCGCGGGACCGGCGCCCGTTCCCCACCCCGATCACCCCCCACCCCCCACCCCCCCCCCCCGCACCCAACCCCGGCCCTGGCGGGAACGCGCGCCGCGCCGCCACCGGGCATAAAGGGCGCGTCGCCGCGGCCCCGCACACGCGGGCCCGGACCCCCCCCGGCGGGGCGGAGCGGGGCGGGGCGGCCTCACCTGGGCCCGGGGCAGGTGCCGCCGCCCGGCACCGGGGCGGGGGAGCGCGGCCTCCGGCCGGGGGATGCCGGCAGCACCGCCAGGGCAGCACCGCCCGGGCTGGGGAGGGGGGGGAGGGATGCGGACAGCGCACCGGCGGGGCGGTTACCCCGGCCCTTCTGGGCAGAGGAGGGAAGATGGAAGGCGAGGCGAGCAGGGTAGGGTGGGCGCTTCGTCCGCAGCCCGCCGGGGAGGGCCAGGCCAGGCCGTACCGGCGGGGAGCGGACAATGGAGGCGGCTGCAGGGGCCGGGGTTGCTGCTCCCTCCCGGCCTGCGGCCGTGGGCGCTGCTGGTGCCGAGCACCGAAGTGAAACTCCCTCCCAGCCCGTTCATTCCTCCGAAGCGCCATAGGTGCCAGCAGGGGAACAGGCGAGAGGGATGGGAAAGGGGGTCAGGGGGGGGCAATAGCTCCTCTGGTTTATTTTCAGGGCCCCATTTTTTAACATATAACTATGCTTTACGTGCAGATGTTCAGCAAAAGGAAGAGGCTGCCTCAGCTCAAGCCTGCTGAGGCCAGGCACCTGCAGGGGAAGGCAGGGACCCACCAGCCCCGCTGCCTTTTGGGGACCAGGAGGGTAAGGCAGGAGCCAACATCGAGAGAGCCTGCGAGCTTATAAAGCACCTCCGTTCCCGCAGGACCCCCCCAATAGCTTCTAGTAGCGCAGCTCCATTTCTCCGTGCCACCTGCAGCGCTGTTAGCCTCACACACGCACAGTGCCCAGAGTCACTGCACTCGGGAGCAGAGGAGAATTTTCTTATCTCATCTTCTGCATCAACAGAATTGTTTAGCAAAGCGAAAGCAAAGCAGACAGAAGTATTTTAACTGCAGTCGAAGAAAACAAGATGAGTTTCAGCCTTTTGGTTTAATTAAATTTAAGAGAGGTTGCTATTAAGTTACCATTTGAGCTTACACCAAATCCTGCTGCCATTTCAGGGCAGACAACACAATGCATACAGTCTAAAAAGTTAATTAGGTAATACTAATTTTAGTATTACCTAAAATTATGACTACAAAGTATTGAGTACTTTAGTCATCAATCTCATGGCACTGGAGAACCCCCTGTGTATATGCAGTAATAAAAGCAGAATAACATACCACAACACATGTAACACTGAATTCAGAATACTTTCTGTACAGCAACTTTCAGTGGTGCGAATTAAGCAGCTAATCTCATCTGTTCTTCGTTAACAGTGGTACCCAGGGCACCCTAGACATCACACACACATGGATTATTCATTCCCACTGCAGCAGGGCACACACTGGAAGCGCTATGCCCCGCTGTGGAAAGAGAGGCGAGCAGCAAGAGATTTGACCAAGGCCACAGAGCGAGTCCTTGTCAGAGCGGCAGCACCTCCCAGTCCCATCCCGAGTTACGGTTTCCCTCTCCAGCATCACCACGTCGCTGTGGAAATCACACAGCTCAGTCCCTCTCCCTTGGCACGTTTGTAATCTCTACCACAACGCTGCATTTTATTTCACACCCCCCATCGTTTTCGTGACAGAAAGATTCAAGGAATACAAATAATTAATTAGTCGGGGTCAGGTGAGACAGCGACGGTGCACCTGGCAGCGCTCAGCGAAAGAAACACAATTTGGATGGTGTTCGTTAACTGCTTTCAAAATTTCACGAACTCAGGGGAGGTTTTGCCCTCTCTGTCCCCCCCCAGCACACTCACGTACAGGCTGTTACCTCCAGAAGTGCCACCAAAGGCACACAGAGCAAATCTGGCAGCTCCTCTGCGAAGGCGCCTCGCGGGAATAACATGACTAGAAGCCCCCGGGGCACCATCACTAAGTTTGTCAGACCTACCCAGCTCCTCCCGATGCCTTTGGAAGCGGTGCAGCGTGCGGGGAGGCTGGCAGCGACAGCAACCAGCGGCATATAACCGCACAGACAACGTTAGACGTCAGCGTGGGGAGAGCCGTCGTGGAGATGAAAAGATACATTCAATGAAGTAAGCACTGCACCTCGATCCGGTTTAGAAGACGACAACACCAGGATTTATTTAAATTGCTGTCTTTTAGAGAGAACACAAACAGAAGGCTCAAAAATCACCCTGGTAGCTGTGGTACAACGTAATGCCTTTAGTTTCCCTTATCCACCCGCTACTCATTTAAGGCCCTTCAATTACAGAACTACCACAATACTAATCGATCAGCAGCATAAAATTCCGCGCAGCATCTTGGGCAATCTTAAAAATTAACAGTCTGTGCACTGTGATCTTTTTATGCGGTGCCACAAACCGATGTAAAAATGCCCCGACATGACGGAAGCGCAGCTGCCCTCCTGGGCTGGGTATTAATTTTCCAGACTGTCAAATAAAGAGACTCGCAGGTGTGAACGAGGCGCTGAGAAAACTCCTTTGGGCAGGAAAGGATCAACAAAACCCTGAGCGAGGAGCGATTGCAAGGCCAGCCAGCGCCTCGCCCGGCCCTGCCGCACGCCCCCGCTGCTCTCCTGACCTCCCCAGGCCAGGGCAGCTGCAACGGGCACCGTGATCGTGCCCTACAACCTGTAAGACGGAGCAGATCGGGCATTTACATCTGTCCCATCCTCCCAGCTGTCTTCACGCAAAATCCGTGTGCCCAGACACATGTCTACGCCGGGAGCCTACGCTCGCTTGTCTGTCTAGGAAGCAGGAGTCGGAGCCTGAAATAGCAGAACCTGGATTATGGCAATAGGCCAATGCCACAGCGATTTCCAGGCACCTACGTCCTGATCATTCCTCCTTTTCCTGATGCCTGCTTGTCCCAACATAGGGGTGCCTCACCGAGGCAGACCTAATAGGGGTTCAATCCTGCACTTGGCACAGCCCGATTCATCTCTGCCACACGCAGCCCCTCTGCGAAGCAGGACTAGAGAGAAAAGCAGAGGTTCCCAGGAGGATTCTGGTTTGCCTGTGGCACAAGTACAACACAAATGTGATTTTTTCCAAAGATCTCCAATCCTACGCTCGTGGGTAAGCCTGGAAAGCCACGGTTCATAGCAGAAAGCTGCCCCAGATGTTATGAAACATAAAAACCCACAGCAAAAGCCTATCCCACCCCCCCACGAAGCGCTGCAGAGGATTTCTTCCCCCACTCTGTCAGACTTTCAGGACCAACTTCTGACTGCAATGCAGACCGCTGGCAGAGCAGGAGGCACTCCATGCAGGGGGGATGGTGGTGGGGGCCTTCGATTCAGGCGGGTGCGGGACTCGCCCTGTCTCCTCCTTCCTTCCCAGGTCCCCATGTGCGATTCAAAACCGGCCGTACGCTGCGGGAAAGAACGCTGAGCCTGCAAACAGTGATTCATTCTTACTGAGGCTGAAGCAATTCCTGGAACAAAGCTGGAATCATCAACTGCCACACACAGAGCGTCTCCTTTCCCGTCTCTCACACCTGCAAGCCTCAGAGCTTTGTCCAACCGCCACCAAAAGCCTACCCGAAAGAGCTGCACACTCTGAACCCCACTGGTTGCAGAGACTCCCTCAACACTCCTGTCTTTTTGTACCCCCCTTCCAGTGCAGTCCAAGAGGAGCTGGAGAAACAGTGCTGCTATTTAGTCCGTACCTTCTCTTTGCCCTGACGGGTGATGTCTCGGAAACACTCGGGAGAAACTCAAGGCTGCTGGTGGCCTCTCTGGGCAAGACAAATTTCCCATGTGCCCGGCAGAAGGAAGGGGAGGAGGGTTCCAGCTCAGTTTTCCAAGCTTCTCCATTCCTTGAGATACTCCTTGCTCCACTGGTCAACCCCCTCCACACACACACACAAAAAATCATCTCTCCCTTGCAACAGCTTCACAAGACTAAAACATCTCCTTATTCAAGTCAGAAAGTTCCAGCAGGTTAATAGCTCCGAGGCTCCCATGACCCAATATGGCATTAAAACTGCGCTGCTAAAAGGATCTGATCCCCCCAATTAGTCCATATCTATTTCTCCATTTCCCCCCACCTTCCTCCCAGCGTTTCAACTTCAAATTGTAGATCTTTGTTTAAATTGTGCATTTGTCTTACCATGTTTCCACGGCCAAACACCTCATTATTGGTGGCTTCTGAACAGGAGGAAATAAAAGCTTACATTTGTGCCTCGGCCAAGACGAGCGCTCTGCGGACAGAAGGCTCTGTGTTCTCTCATTTCCTTGGCACGACCAGCAACCTTGGCCACTTTAGGGGAGGCTACTGGATTAGCAGGGGGGGAAAAAAGGAAAAAAAACCTAGAAAAACAACCAGCAACAACAAAAAAGGCTCGAGAATGGTCTGGTGTATTTGCAGCGAGCCAGAGCACAGGTTAGAACAAAACCTGGAGAAGGCAAAAGGATCGGGATACACCAAAGCAGAGAGCTGAGGCGAAGGCAGGAGGGACCGATGCGCTGAAGGAGAGCTGCTGACGCAGCCCCAGCAGGCGCAGCAGCAGGGCTGTTGAGCCGTTCGTTCGGCTCCTGAGAGCCCCGGGGTGACAGTCCCCGGGCGGTGTCACCGTCAGGGTCCCAGAGCCCCTTCTGCTCCTTACTCACCCTACGTCCTTTGGGCCCTGGAGGGGACACCGTCAGAGGGAGGGATCGGAAACAGAACGGAGAGACGGTGCTGACTCCCTCGGCTGAAGGCTCCCGCGTTCCTGCGCAGACTTTTGGCGCGTGTGCAGCGAGCCCCGCGCAGCCTGTGCACACCTCATCCGCTGCTCAGGCCTTGATCCTTGGCCCAGCACGTGCCTGGGAAAAAACAGACCTGCTGTGGATTCCTTGTGGATGTGATCTGCTCCCGGGCAGCCAGCCTCGTGACCCAGGGGAGGCCGGACGCCTCTGCTAGGTTGAACTGCGGAGCTGCAGTGGGTGTTCCTGGATGTCCCACAGCCCAAACCTGCTGCTGCTTCGGCCAAGCTGGCTGGCGTCTGAAACTCCTGGATGAAGACGGCAGAGTCAACGGAGCTGGCGGGGGCTCTGCGTTAGCAGGTGGAAGCTCAGAGTTTGCTGGGCATCGCCATCTTTCACGGTGTGCTGTTGGCTCTGTTGGGGGCGGGCTGCAGCAAACCAGCAGAAAGTTGAGCCGTGTTCATTGCTGATGGAGATGTTACTTGTAGCCTTCGAAGAAACGATTTCTTCTCTTCAGGAAACATTAAGCTCCTCGTGCCTGGAGGCACCTCATGCTTTGCGCTCTTGCTTCAGGTATAGAGGATGCTCCAGTAGTGAACCGAGGTTCCAGAGAGCGGAGCTGGGAAAACGGTGTTTTTCATGCAGGCAGGGCAGCGATGTAACGTGGCCGCTTAGGTCTTGCCATCCCAGTTGGTGCTTGGCTCCTCTGCAAAAGTAAATCCACCCTTGGAGAAATACAGGAAGGGAAACCCCCCCTTGCCAGCAAAAGTGTTCTCCAAAACAAATGTGGATGAAAACGCTCGCTTCCTTTGACCCAAAACATCCTTAAACTGCGTTCTGGGGCACTGCGAGTTTGGGAACTTCTAGGAGTTGGCCTGCAATTCACCTCCACATCAGCCTACAGAGTCCCTAAAGTTCAGCTCTCACCTCTTTTAAGCCCCATCTAATTACGCAACTTACCTACAGCGAGAACAACAGTTTTGCTGAATATCCAATGGCCTCGTCATCGCGTTTGGATGTGGCAGACCGAAGGAAAAGGCTATTTCCTTCAAAGTTCAAGCATTTCCATGGGGCTTGACTGACGTGAAAAGACCGAGCCCTCTCCGGTGCATCTGAAGTCAAACACCTTTCTCTCGGCTGTCTTGGATGTGCCCTCATCTACCTGAACAGAAAGGCACAAATCGTGGGGGTTTTCCTGCCCGTTGTTCTTCGGGGCTGTAGTTCATGGACTCCAAGAAACGCCGTTTCATCCCTGTGCGTCGACCAATGACTTTCCTGTCACCGCTGCTGTCTCCCATCCAGGAATCATTTATGGAAAACAAGGGCAGAGGGAACAACATGCTTTGGCAGCTTTGAGATTACACACCCAAAGCTTTATACCCTCTGTCTTATATTTTTATGTTAAAGTATCATGAGATATTACCATATTTTTCATTATTATTTGTGGCACTAAATACTGCAGCACGCAGTGCCAGATGGCTAATATTCAGAATAAAAATAATGCGAGGCCAACCTTAGGCAGACTCGATGTGAATGTAACAGCATGTATTCATCCTACTTTCCTAATGTGCAGAGTTAAAACATTAGCAGACTTAAAATCTGGTTGTCTAATTTAGAAGAATTGCATATTACAGAATGATATACATGCGCATAGGCATATATTTAAATATATACGTATACAATTTTAATTTCTTCCCATTTTATTTGTGTGTTAAGCCCCTCGAAACACAATATATGGGCACATCTTCTTTCACTCTTTAGAATGTTATTTTGACCAGTAAGGAAAACTAAATAGTTTTGAAATGCATTACGAACATAAGCAAAAACCTTTTTCCAGAAACTGTTATTGGTACAAAATAATTTTTTTTTTTAATATATAAACAGCTTGAGTCCTAAACTTAACCAGATGGAAACGTGCCTACAAAGAGTTGGATCTAATTCAGAAGAGACTGACAGCCAACAGATGAGCCAATTTAGACCATCCTATGCCAAAAATGGTCAATCATGTTATCTTATGTGTGACTCGACTCTGGCAGATGCCAACTCTATCCAAACAACTTCAAGCATCTTTTGGGAAGACAGGATTATTTTACACACACTTTAAAAAAAAAAAAAAATCATAATAATGCTTGATTTTTCTGGAAACATTCCACTTAGTTTCAGCATTTTCACAAGAGATTTTTATTAATTTATTTTAAGGATAAATCTGGGTTTTTTATAGCCTCCTAACAGAGTAAATGCTTTCCAATCCAATAAAGACTGATTAAAAAAATATTAAATTGCAGTTCAGTGACAATCCCCCATTTATTTAAATATTAATAAAAGAAAAGCTTCACACCTGTGCAAACCAATTTCGCTTCTTTCTTAAGGCAAAATGTTTACTTTCAAAACCACAGCGACACACGACAGCACGCACTGCGCTTCCTGCATCCCTCTTCTTCTTCCCCAAAATTAAGATTAAAGGATGTTTTTTTAAGGTGTGTGATTACAACCAAGGCTGTTTAAATTCATAATTCATAATGTCTCAGGGAATTTTTATTTATTTTTTTTTAACCTTCCAGCAGATGTATTGACAGATATGCTGCTAATCTGCCTCAGACCGCCTCGGGAAAGGACGTCCTCCTCTGCAACCTACACACTCCCCCTCTAGGGAACATACTGCTGCTATGATTACCTTTTTTTTCCTTCTCGCCCCTAATTCAAATAAGAACAGTCAAAAAGGGGAAAAACACTCAGTTGTTAGTCCATCCTAACAGCATAGGACCATTCAACTCATTCTCCAACCTGTATTTAAGCCCTGTATCTGCTGTCAGCTTGGTCTCTGTTTAAACTCAGTCGGAGTTTTAGCTTCACACTCAAGCCCTAGGAGGTCTCAGGGGATGAGATTTCTCTCTCTGTTAGACTGAAAGCTGCAGAAACCAGTGTAAACACTTAAGATGATCATCATCTTTCACAGGACACCCTGAAAGGCCACATTTAAAAAGATTAACTTCTTCGAATCTATTGTTTCCAGAGAGAATAGTGCGAGTTTTTCTTTCAAAGAGGAGGGCAGCAGCTCTGCTAGACAGCTTGTGGTTTGGGTGTCTTCGTGACAGCGGCACACCAAGTTGCAATTTCATTTTCCATTTGTACAGCAGGTAACTGCACGGCCTGTGTGAAGTAACCTCACCTCATACGGCATAGGGGAGCCAGGCAATTACCTACAGCTCTCAATATCCAGCCTTTTGATAGTGCCTTTTGTGACGACAGTCCCAAGATTGAGATCCGCAGACATTCATGTAGACGTTTGGGAGGTTTTCGAGCTCTTCCTTGTAGGACAGACATATATTCTCAGTTGTGTGATCATTTTCTTACATTGTTCCTGCTTCTCTTTGAAAAGACGGCGTCGAGACGTGTATGACGGGAGAGCCTGGCTGCGGGTGTTGACGGCGCGCTTGAGGCAACTCTCACCGAAAGGTTCAGTCACACTGAAGAGATCCACGTCCGCACTTCCCGGGCACAAAACATTCCGTTTTCGGCTGATGAAAACACCAGGGTTTAGGTAACCCACACCCTGCTCACATCAAACTTTTCCCTAACTAGTCCACGCTAGTCTGCAGATTACATCGTTCTTGTACCTTGCAGCATGTTGGGCTCCACTCTAGAACCATCCTAAGACATTTAAGCTAATCCTCCGAGAGCCCTAGTAATTTCGACACTTCCAGAACCAAACCACCACATCAAAGGGTGCAACATGCTGCAGACTGATCCACAACGATCGCTTTCCAGTCTGCACTGGGGAGCAGCTTCAAGGTTCCATCAGCAGGATGGGAGATGCTCCATCCCGGACTGACCCAAGGCTGGCGAGAAGGTGGGGAGCCCTTGGAGAGAACCACAGACTGCTGGAGAAGCTCTTGGAAAAGAATGGAAAGTTAAATTTTATCCCCTAGGTGGGTTTGGGTTTTTTAAACAACTAGTTCATTTCCTCTGTTTGTGGACAGCTATGGGTAAAGACAGACAGCAGTCAGCCACAACCAGGCTGATCAGAGCTTTTCTTCACTTCCAGATCAGCGTCTGGCTGAACAGCAAGAGGCAGCTTAGACAGCGACAAGGGCTCCCCTTCACACACTTGTCACCGGACTCGCCCACCTCTGTTCTACGATCTGCGACACAAAAACCGCGCTGGCAACGGCTGGGGGATTCGGCCAGCCCGTTCTTCTCTATGGCCACGTTCTTTTGTTGCCCCTATTTTCAAGAAGAGCGCTGGCTGAATTTAGTTGGCTACATTGCCACTATCTGGTAAACCAACGTTTTCTTCAGTTCCTGTGCTGCCATTCCAACAGGTCTTAAAGCAGGTTCAGGACTTCAGGACAAGTGTGTACTGAAACAAGGAGGTGTTGCCTACAAAATATATCCTAGAGGAAACTTTGTCCCACTGCGAGGAACCGTCTACTTCAGTCACGGGGTATGAACTCATCTGGGAAGGGACATGTTCTTGGAGGAAGACACAGCTCTTCTACTTGACTGGTCACACTCACACATGTTGCACGTTCAAGGTCTTCTACACTTAAGATGACACCGGTGCACCCGTGAGCTTACACCTCTTCCAACACCCCCCACTCCACGTTAAGTTCTCGCTGAGTTGCTTTGAACCACAAAGCACTCGGCCCGTGCTCACCTCCCCTGCAGACAGCACCGGTCACGTCACAGCGCTCAACAGCAAGGACTTCATGAGGTTCCTCTCGTCTCCTCTTCTGTTCCCTGCAAAGTTCACGAGGTAACTATTCTCGCTTCATTATCTCCTGCAGTCAGAAAGACCCAATCTGTTGAGTAACTTCTTTTGAAGCTGGCTCAAGCGTTAAGAAAGTGTCGTGGCCATTTGTATAGAAATTCACCTGGATGACCACGTGGGTCCTCGAGGCAGACTTCTGCCTCCCACTTCGGAACGCAACCACTCCGCTCCCATGGAATACCACTCCCATCTCACTACAGACAACAGGAATAAACAACAAGTGTGTTTCACAGATGTCACAAACAGTTTCCAGACTGTCACAGCTTTCCAACATTTTCTAGTTGATTGTTATTACATGATTCCTGTAAGTCCCCAGCACGCAATGCAGCCTCTTACGCTGCTCATCATCTTCCGACTGGTGACGTGAGCTGTCAGACTGTAAACTCAAAGTTGTCAAATAGCTATAATTTGCAGATTTAGTAAAAGAGCTTAACGTTCCTTCGAGCAAAGTACTTAAGAGATGTAGTCAGTGGAATTTACAGTCTGTGAAAGTCTGT
This sequence comes from Leptosomus discolor, assembly GCF_034619465.1. Classification (NCBI taxonomy): domain Eukaryota; kingdom Metazoa; phylum Chordata; class Aves; order Leptosomiformes; family Leptosomidae; genus Leptosomus; species Leptosomus discolor. Next base: position 46,660,183 of record NC_141399.1, on the reverse strand, counting down.
ACAGTTTTCTGCTTAGAACAGGGTCTCCATAGGATGGCTCAAATGTCAGTAAAACAGCTTTGGTCTAACTCAGAGACTGCCATTAGGCATGAGCTCACATTCCCACTGAATGAATTCCTCAGAGACTAATATCCAAGGCTAAAACCACGGCCGTTTGTGGGATTTGCTTTTCTAGACACCCACTAGAATCACTCGGACATTTATTTGCTAGAACTTGACTGCTTCCCAGTAGACCAAATAACAGCTAGAAAGTTCTGGGCCTTTAAAATAAAACAAAACTGACAAAATAATCGCCGGAAAAACACTTTTTGTCAGCTTCTGGAGCCGACCAGACATCAAAAACTAGTTTTCTGTATTTCCCTTTTGTTTTCACCAGGGTCATTTGCATCTGACTTGCTGTCAGCTACTCCTATGCTATTCATCTTTCCAGTACTGCAGTCCCCCTTCGGCTGTGTCCTGTTCCCCCTTTTATTAACTGCGGGCTCTGTGCCTATATTGAGCGCTCGGGGCTCGATGGCTTTATCTGCGTGAACTACGAGAAGACCCAAAGTGTTTGAAACACACCACTCCAGTGCACGTTGCACCCACGACACGCACTACAGGCTGCGGTGGGGATAAACACCTCCCAGATTGTGGCTGAGCGCCGTCGCATCATGGAAGCATCCAGCTGAGTGTGACAGAATGACAGTAACTAACGCGCACGCTTCTGACACCAAACGCACAAAAGAAGTCTTTCTTTAAGCAACTTCCAACCACTTTTTGGTACACAATATTTCGTGACTTGGGAACCGAATACCTGATGGCAATTCCAACCACCACTTTGGCTGGGAGCACAGCTCAGGCAATGACAACTGCTTTTAAAAAAATCCCACCCTAATGTTCTGCGTGCTGCTAGCACGGATGGGAAACCTGTTCTTTAGGGACAGTGAAATCTTGCCCGTGCTTCAGGAGGTAAAATTTTAGCCGTGGAGTTCTACATGGTCAGCTGGAGATTGGCAACATCAAGAATTCCAGGGGATTGAGAAGAAAACATAAGGCTGATGGGGACTGAACTCAACTGCCTCCACGTAGGACATCGACACAGCACCCAAACACACATTTCAACAGACAGGCCTGCCCTTTGCAGCAGCACGAAGCAGAAACGAAGGGCTCTGGTAAACACTCAGTTTTGGTGGAGACGACATTCCAAAAAAAAAAATCATTGTTCCCGCGCTGTGAGAGCTGTGGGCACGTACCGCTCCCGGCAAAGCTCTGACCGTTTGGGAAGCTACGTACCGTGATCGCGCACGGAGACGCTCCTGAAAACGAGATGCCCGTCGAACTCGAATAATACACAAGGCCCGGAGGACAAAAGGCAGCGCCGAGCAGGCTGCCGTTCGCAGCTCCCTCACGTTTCAGGCCGCTCGCCTGCCCAAACTGGAACGAGGCGATGCTGCGGGCAGAGCTCCCCGAGCAGCATTGCATAAAGCAAACCTCTCCCCGCAAGACGGCCGCGACACGAGAGGTCCAAAGGTAGCACAAGGGCCTTCATTGTGCACCGACCCATCCCACCGAGGCCACCTGAGAAGGTCCTTTGAAAGGCAGCGCTCCTCCACGGCCCATGAGGGAAAAAAGCCCAGCCCTAGGACAGGAGCTGTTCATGTTTCTTCGAGTTTACAGGCAGGAAATATTTTAGGGAGAGTTACCCAGATACGGGGAGAGGGGAGGAAGAAGAGGCAACAGAGCAAAGTGAGGTAGCTGAGGTGATCAGCTTGCATGCAAAGCTGCAAGGGAAACTCCTGCAGGCAGCCACTGTCACGCCAGGCCAAGATGAGCATCCCAAGTTTGCAGCTCAGGGATTGGAGTTAGAAATTCTTCCTTCCCCCACTGACCCAAGTTCACCTCTCTGAATTTCTCTTCCTCTAACATTTCTAAATGCTGTAAAATACTGTTTGAAAAAGTCACTCCATTGTACAACTACAGGAGCGTGGTAAGACTTGACCTGGTGTGTGGTTTTTTTGGTGAGATCTTACGATCCCAGGCCCAAACATGTAAAACTCGTTACAGCACAACCCTTGCACAGCCCCTGAAACGCACCAGTGCGAAGTTTGCACGAGGCAGAACAATTCCAGCCTAAAATATCTTCGTCCTGTGCTCTTCTCCCTCCTTGTATCCTGCCAAATACCCCAGATTACCCAAATCACCTAAAAGTAACGGTACCCACAAGCGATGTCACTCGTCACCTTGTACAAACCCTGCACACGCTGTTTTTCCCAGAAAACGTTCCCTGGTTTTAACTGTAAATAAGCTCAATCTTTTACCTGTGTTCTTTACAAGCCAGGAAGTCTTTCAAATCGCTAAATAAAGATTTTTACCCACCCGTGTGAGAACACACGAACACGCGTTTCCATTTTTTGTGAAAGCTGCACAGCCCATTTCCTAATTCACGCACCAACGGTACCTGAAACGTCCTCTCTGACTCACAGACCGACCTTCACGTTCCCTTTTCTCTAACTAGAGCAAAACGGAAACTTCCCATCTTTTCAACCTCCGCTTTTCTAAACATTTGTCGGTGCGTGCTCAAGGCCAAACTTCACAAGGCACTCGCAGAGCACTGTGCAGTGCATTCAAAGGACACCACACAGGTGCATATATCATGTTTCAGCCTGTTTCTTCCTATCCACAACGGAGAGGGGGAAAAAAATTCCCTCCTTTTCCCCTCCTGAATGAGGTGGATCGCTTTACAAGACACATTTGAAGCTGGTGTGATGTCAGTGCTTTACTTGACCACTTCATAAAGGGCTACAAAGCACTGAGAACTGGAAATGAAACCTGGGGGAGCTGCGATGTCACAGCAGTCTGTCAACTTTGGGGACGCCAATTTAAATTCCACCCTAAGATACCAGTAAAAACGCATTTTCCCTCTTTTTTTTTTTTTTCTTCCAAATCAATAAATCCACCGCGCAACTTTGACACTTCTCATCCGAGAGAGGTCCTGCGCTGCACCACGAAGGCGACGCTGGTCACGACTCCACTGCAGCTGCAGGGAACTGCCACAGCAGCTCTCTGAGTTCGCAGACGGAATTACGCACACAAACCACATTCCCTCAGCTCTACTTTCGCAAGCGCCCAGCGACTCAAAAGCAAGTTAACCACGATTTACTCTCACGGGATACGCCTTGAAGTCTGCTGAGGAAGCTACCTTTAGCCAGGCGTGCAGCTTGCCAGTATAACCAGTAAGATTTGATGTAACGAGGACCATAACGGGGCTGACCAAACATCCCTCTAGAGGAGCCCTTTGCAAGGCAGACCACGCACCCATGAGTTTTTGACCACGCACTCGTTTTTTAGGCTCTTTCCTTAAGCACCCCCACAGCAGCACTTCCCCTCATACGTACAGCACCGCTCCTCGGCATTCGGCCGGTGCTTTACACGGCCAAGGTCTGGCTACCGAAGAGTTTCTTGCTTCAAGTGCCACTGATCAGCTCTGGCAGCGTCCTGGTGGGAGAGGAGAGGGAGCCGGGGACTGGAACAACCCGAGGCTGCGGACCTTCCTCTGTAGGACCGAGCTCTCAAGGTTTCTGTTGGCTTTCCAGGCTGCGTAAAGCTCGTGTCTTTTCCCTGAGTCCCCTGCAGAATCTGCTCAAAAGTCACATAACAGGAATTTATAAGATATTTTTCAGGGACGAGCCTTTTAAGGTTTTTTTAAAAAGAAATCAGATTAATACACTAAAGTCAAGAAGCAGCTGACATCTAGAATATCCGTTCTACAGGACGCTCCGATATCTACAGCTTACCTCCCTCACTGCTTCATCAATGACACCACCACTTTGTTAATAAGACCACTAGACAGCCCAGTACTGCCACATCACAACACTTTCTAAAAAAAATAACAACTATTTTAGAAAAATGCCCTGGCTCCTTCCAAGAAACACAACAAACTCTTCAGCAGGCAGCTAAGAAAGCACCCAGTGGCCATCAAATCCATCCTGTGCGCAGCCCAAACTAGAAGTTTCCAGCAGAGGTCAGGACTAGAGGTAGGGATGACCGTTTAGATGCTCAACTAACCAAAATAAACATAACTGGGAAATATTCACCGGGAAGCAGCAGGTCATGGATAAATCTCAAATTGTCATTTCTGCAACCGTTGCTTGAAGACAGATGGGATGTTCAGCGAGCATGGTGACCTCAAAATGATTCCTGATTTATGTGGAGATTATAAAACGCTGGATTTGTAATTAGAGCTTTCCTTGGTACACGTGTGTGACTCAAATTAGCACTAATATAAGTTACATGTATACATGAAGGAAAAAAACACCCCATACTCCCATTATAGCTCTTCCTCCTCAAATAATTAATGACTTTTTTTGGTAAACGTTTATGGAGCACTCCTGCACAGTGTCATCACAAGATTTAAAGAGACAGCAAATGAACCTTTAGAACCAACAGCTGGAAGCTGCTGAAAACCCCCAGCCTGCTGCGGGAGCTCCCCCTCATTCAGCCGCTCAGCGCACTCCGCAAGGCCACGGGGAGCGCAGAGACAACTGCTGCGAGACAGAGCGACAGCAGGGCCAGGGGCTGTGGTAGCTCAGATCAATATGGGGCAAGTGCATTAGAAGAACTACCAAAATAACACGTAAATAATAAAGAAACCAAATCGTTCCGTAACACACATTTGATAAGGAGAAACTAGCTACGGCCGCGCTCAAAGAAATCCAGTCAGTAACGGCACGCAGCGTCATGCCAAGGGCTCAAGCACATTCTTAAACCCAAACTACTTCTTGTTGTTCACAATTTAAGAGTTTACATTTACATAAACACAGTATTTTAAAGTGAGAAAGGGTCAAGCTTTTAACAACAACTCTCATTCTCATCCACACGACGCGCTAACGTGAGCGCTCCTCACGTGTGGTCGCAGCTCCATCCTGAAAAGTCAGGGGCTGTAAAAGCTGAGCGGGACCCGAACTCGGGCGCACACTCTATGAACTTCCCTTTCCGACCGAGCAGTTGGGGTTTGGTTGCCTTGGGCTAACCCAGACCCCCCCCCACCCCAATTCGTTATCAGCTTCACTGCCATCACCCAGCACCGCCAACCACCGCTGTTACTAAAAGGCCCGTTCAAAGATTCCCTTTGTGAGCGCAAGAGCCGCGCTCCCACAGCCATTACGCACCCACCTATTCCTGTTCCACACCAGCGGCTGACTGGTTCCTCTGCTGCAAAGCTGGAAGAGCCATTTGGACAGGACACCCGTTTCTAGTCACAAAGATAAATCATTTATTTAGTAATAATTATCTACACACAGATGAACAACAGGAGTCAGGGTCAGAGGTCTCCCAGCAGAATGTTTACACAATATGACCTTAAACTAGCTTTTTTTGTTGTCCTTGAACACCTACCACCTCGCTGTACCTTCTAAATTTCACATTTCCATTCTGAAAAGGAACTGGAACGTAATTTAAAATCTGAGCGTTAAGAGACGCAGGTGACCGCCAACCCGTGCAGCAGAACTGCTGAGAGCAAACCGAGGGATCGCCTGCAAGTAGCAAACCATGAACATCCATTTGCAAAAGGCAAAACCACCTCCCCGCCAACCAGCAATTAAGGTTTCTAACTCGGAGGTTACAACGGCCAACGCTTTGTGTCTTCCTACCCTGTGCCCAGGAAGCTCACGTTAACAGATGACTGCGCGCTGCGAGAAGCGGCTCCTTTTTAACGCCTGTTTTGCACAAACACATTCCCTTTAAAAACAGAGAGTGAAAGGGGAAAGAATTAAATGCCTTTTTCTGCTCTAAAATTGCAGACAAAGATTTTATAATGGCAGTAGATGACTTGAATTTTGAAAAACCACCAGCTGAAAGTCCAGGATATGAAAAGCTGCTGGTTAGAAAAGCGATGGTCCAGATTACAGACGAGCAGCATTACCCAGATCCAGAGGCCGTGAAAGAGCTCCAGAATAAGTGTTTTCTGCAAGAAACTACAAGGCTTTTCAAAGAGATGCCACACAGCCTGTCCTAAGAGTCAGGGCACTACAGCGAGAGCCTCCCCAAAGCCGTGACCCTCCCAGTCGGCATTTCAAGCGTCTGCTGCAAACGGTGACGCTCTGGAGTCACGGCACGGGAATAGAAATTAAAAATACAATAAATAACCAAAAAGAGAGCACAAGTTCTACTTCCCAGCAGACAAGAGACGCCCCAAGTATTGCCGCTGCTTCTCTGCGACGCGGGCTCACAAGCGAACCGTAACCCCCAGCATTTTGTCCCCGCAGCTGCCTGACAGAACTGCGGGAGGCTGCGGCTGCAGAGGATCCCGCTCATTGACAACCCTTGGGCCACGCAGTGACTTCTCCTGCTTTTATCGGGAGTTTTCCTCATTTAACTCGGGAAAGTAATGGGGGGAGAAAGTCCTTTTTGCTCTTTTTAGTACCGCATGACTGTACCTTCCTTCGGAAAGGCCTTTGTTACGGGATGCCTCCCGCCCTTCCGTTTGTTTGAGGTCGGACAAGGCCACAGCGCACTGACCGGCACCAAAAATGACATCAGAGACAGGGAACGGCCTCCCAGCTACATCAAACCTTTCCAGATCTGAACAAACATCCACCATTTCTGGTATTTACCACCTGGAAACGGTCCTCATTCCAAACCCGCAACGGCCAAGACTCAGAGGACTTGCAAAGTCCATCCCCAGCGATGAAACGCATCAGCTTCGTGTCATCCCTTGTTCCTCTGAAAACTGCCCTTGACAAAACCCACCAAATTTGGCATTAAAATGGCTTTTGGTTTCAGGCTTTGGAAGGAGAACGCTTGCTTTTGTGCTCTCTCTAGGCCATTCCTAGGATGCCTAAGCCCTGCAATATGGAAAACTGTTCACTGAGGGGAAAAAACCTTTTCCTCCATCTCTCAGACCAGTGAAAAAAATGGAAGGAACAAAATACCTTCAGGACTGAAATATTACTATTTACAGCCTTTGCACATTACCTGCTGCATGCAACAGAAGATAAAACATTGAATTCCAAAAACTAGCTCTTGTGGGGCGGGGAGGGACACCACATTGTTTGGTTTTTTTTATTAGGCGCAATACAGGAAAGGGAGATGCCTCAAAAAAGACTTTTTAATGAACCTTTGCTAACTGTTTCTGGCAGTTCAGAGATAACCGCACCTTTATAGTCAACTTTACTGCTGTTGGAAACTAGAAAAGGAGACAATTAGTGAAAATAAAAGGAAGATTGTAAGCTAGAAGCATTCTGAACTGCCACTACCTTAACGAGGCTTCACTTCGCTTCCGCACTCCAAGGATGAAAATAAAAGTCTTTGCATTTGATATTACTTTTAAAATAATTTTTAACTGGAGATTGAGGCCAGGTTGGTTTTTTTCATCCGTCATTTTAATACAGAGAAAATGAGTAACTCGCAGAAAAGACAGCAAAGGTTTCACTCCCTTTATGTTATTGTTCTTACATTTAGTTGCAGGGGAGGGTATAACACAAAAAAGTAAACGCTATTTGCAACTAAATTTCCAGAAGCACCAAATTCAGTGCTTTGCTGGTGCCCACACTGAGAAGTCTTGCATCTGATTTACAAACATAATTATATCAGTGTAATTACACTGGTATAAGTCCCTAGGGGAAAAAAAAAATAATTCTTTTTCATCATCCAAGAGGAAGATTTTATTTTTTTAATTCAACATGAAGAATTATACCAGCGTAACTAGTGATAGACAGAGACGGTGAATTTCCCTGCAGAGCTAAGGCCTAAAAAACCAACCCTGTTGTGGTGGGCTGGACACCAGGTGCCCACCAAGCTGCTCTGTCACCCGCCTCCTCAGCTGGACAGAGGGAAAAAATACCACAAAATTTCTCCTGGCTCAAGATAAAGAAAAGGAGATCACTCAGCAATTACCATCATGGGCAAAACGGACTCAATTTGGGGAGAAATTAATTTAATTTATTGCCAATTAGAGGTCAGAGTAGACAAAATAAAGCCAAATCTTAAAACACCTTCCCCCCCACCCCTCCCTTCTTCCCAGGCTCAACTTCACTCCCCATTTCTCCACCTCCTCCCCCCGAGCGGTGCAGTCGAGTGGAGAAGTTCATCCCACGTTGTCTCCGCTGCTCCTTCCTCCTCACACTCTTCCCCTGCTCCAGCGTGGGGTCCCTCTCACAGGTGACAGTCCTCCATGAACTTCCCAGGCGCTGCAGTTCTTCCATGTGTGGGTCCCTTTCCATGGGCTGCAGTCCTTCAGGAACCAAGTGCTCCAGCGTGGGCTGTCCAGGGGGTCGCAGCCTCCTCCAGGCATCCTCCTGATCCAGCGTGGGGTCCTCCACGGGCCGCAGGGGGGCATCTGCTCCACCACCATGGGGTCCTCCATGGGCCGCAGCGGGGCATCTGCTCCACCACCACCAGGTCCTCCACGGGCCGCAGCGGGGCATCTGCTCCACCACCACCAGGTCCTCCACGGGCCGCAGCGGGGCATCTGCTCCACCACCACCAGGTCCTCCACGGGCCGCAGCGGGGCATCTGCTCCACCACCACCAGGTCCTCCACGGGCCGCAGCGGGGCATCTGCTCCACCACCACCAGGTCCTCCACGGGCCGCAGGGGGGCATCTGCTCCACCACCACCAGGTCCTCCACGGGCTGCAGGGGGGCATCTGCTCCACCACCAACCTCCACGGGCTGCAGAGGACAGCCTGCCTCGCCATGGTCTGCACCAGGGGCTGCGAGGGAATCTCTGCTACGGAGCTTGGAGCACCTCCTGCTCCTGCTTCTTCACCGACCTGGGTGTCTGCAGGGCTGTTGCTCTCACCTGTCCTCACCACTCCTTCTGGCTGCAATCGCTCTTGCACAGTTTTGCTTCCCCTTCTTAAATACGTTGTCCCAGAGGTGGAACCACCGTGGCTGACGGGCTCAGCCTTGGCCAGCGGCGGGTCCGTCTTTGAGCCGGCTGGCGATGGCTCTGTCGGACATGGGGGGAGCTTTGGGCAGGAGCCACCCCTGTAGCTCCCCTGCCGCCCCCACCTTGCCACGCAAGCCCAAGACACCCGCAGCGTCCTGCAAATGGCCAAGACTGGGGTTTCTTGGCACTGCACAAGTTCTGACTATTGAAATGAGGAGATTGTTATAGCAACGCTTTCAACATTAGCCAGGTCATTTTCTCATACATTAATGACATAATAGAAATTTATGGAAGTCTTTATTGAATTTTAATTGCTCCCTAAGACCATGACTGAAATAGAAAGAGTGACTGCATTCTGCTTTGACTGCTACAGCAGATGTTGAGGATACAGACTCCTGAACTTGGATTTTTTTCATTTAAGGGAAACTTCTGATTCTTCATATTTACATACAACATTTTGTATGTTTTCTGTAAAGTCACACAATGTTTTGTCAAATCCAGATTTTTGCCAGCTCTTACAAATACTGTTAGTTTTCTTCTAGAACAATACCAATACATTTCCTGGTAGTCCAGTATCAAAGGTGTTTTCGAAGGGTGAGATGGATAACTCCAATATTTAGTTTGCTACTAGAAGCCCCTAGTATTTTGTTGAGGCTTTTCTTATTCTTTACAAGGAAGAACACTTTAAACCAGAACATCACTGAAGAATTTAAATTGCATCTTCCTCACCAGCAAATGACTTCAAATTAGCCCAATTACAATTAAAACATGACATATTTATCAACCATTAATGAGGAGAAATAATGTAAATCAAGGACAAATCTGTTTACAATTTCATAATGCACCTCGAGCGACTACCAGGAGAATTTACCAATGCCTAAAAACTGCCATAAATTACACTCTTAGTTGAGAAGTTGAAAGTTTTGGAAAAAGTTCAGCTCTTGCAGACGCCATTGAATATTAGAGATTTCTAAAGATGTAAAAATAGAATTCCTTTGGTTGAAACTATGTCTCTGAGATACTGTAAAACCCAAAAACTGAAAAACCCAGGAAGTTTTCAAATGCTGACTTAAAAACAAGAGCTGCATTTCTTTGTCTTCTTGTGCACTCTTAACCTGCTACAGACGATTAATCCAGGATCATACTCAGCACGAACAGTTTCCACAGCCTTTCACGCTATTGATAATTTCTTCTTCTAGTTTCTTCCTTTCCTCCTCTTTGGACATTCGATTATTTCTCTCCTCCCAGTTCGGACTGTTATGATTATTTAGTACTTTGCTGCTCTGTGTATGCCACATTTCATAATAGAGATTGCTCGGACTTGCTAGGAGGTCTGCGTGTCTACCACGTTCCACAACTTTGCCCTGGAAAAGAGGGGGATAAGTCAGCAATCAGTTATCACCAGGTCTTTAGGAATGTAAGTGCTGCCAACACACGGGCCACAGTTTTACAGCAGAGATTACAGCAATTATTAAGGAGAAGGAGCTTGGGACAGCAGTGAAAGACTGAATATGTGGTGCACTGAATCGTGTGTTACACTGCAAGTGGAAACCAAGGAGCTGTTGTCTTCTCAGACTTACATAAATGGGAACGTAGACACCTCTTGTCCATCTGGACAAAATCTGAAGCCCACCAACACGGAACGTTTTACTGCCTAAACTGGAAGAGCCATCTAAAGTAAACGCAGACCTCTAGATGAGAAGCAAGGTGTTAAACTACTAGTGCAAAAGTCACAGAAATGTACCAAAACAAACACGTATCTGTCTTTGCTTGGTAACAAACAGACACCGAGAAGCGAAAAGAGCAGAGCCTACAGAGAGGGATTTGTAAGAGACAAGCAAAACACATTTAAAAATCAAATCCTAAAAACAATTAGTGTAAATTATGCTTTCAGATGGCTGCTCAGTAACTTGTGTCATTGCAATTGCCATCACGAAAAATCGAGCGAGCAGTTCAGTTCATCTGTGCTATTCTCAAGAGCAAAGATGATTTATTGACTATCATCGTGGAAACGGGAAGGAAGAGCCTGAGAAGAGAACTCAAACCCTACAGACAGTGAAACAACCCCACTCTTCGAAAAACAGCCTCACCTTTTTACTTTGAGACATACATTTACATTCCCTGCCTTCAAATTAAAATGATGTGTCCGTTCGCCAGCTATTCTTTCTTTTGGGAAATGACAGCATTACACAGACAACTCCATGGATTTTGTGTTAGTTCTCAATTCTGATCTACAATTAAATCTACCTCCTTGTGACAGCTGCTGATGAACATGCTGGGAAAAAAATTGGGTCTTGTCACTTCTATTACTAGTCCTGCTGGTGGAATCTGAACAAATATACACTTGTCCAACGTAACTGCGGAATTTATTGAAAAACTTGAAGTGGTTAATTTAGAGAGTTCATTGTAGCAGAGACGAGGCTTTTCAATGATGTCCTTTGCTCAGTAACTCTTGAATAATCATCAGAAACATAACTTCTCCGTTCACCTTCACAGCACCAAGATCAATATCATTAACACAATGTTTGTTTACTCACTCAAGAATTGTTCTGGTTTCACCTAGGCAAAGGTGCTGCAATCGTGACTTAGCCGTTCTTTCCCCTGCTAAGCAAAACCAGTCACAACCACCTTGTCTCATCTCCCCCGAGCCCGATTTATCCGGTTGCTAACACCGTGCTCCTCCCTCAAGCTGGCACGACAAGAGGCGACTTTCTGCTGAGCAAACGTCAGCGATGCCTCAGGAAGCAGCCGGGCACTAAAAGTGATGCACCACGCTGCCTTACTCATTCACAATCTTGATTACACTAACATCATTCATGAAAGCGAGCACCCTAGCTGTTTTACAGTTTTAGGTTGTGCTTTTATTTTTAATTTAACAGTTACGCTCTAACACAAAACGCACTCTTCGTAAGCTGTGAAAACTTGCATCGAAAACAAAAAGCCGCAGATCGCCTTATAACGCGCTAAACCCCGTTTGCAAGGTGTTTCAACACGCAGTTACATAAAGGATACACCTTAGGAAAAGGGTTTTCAGCAAAAGCTGAAGAAACAAGCAGATCAAAACCAAATAAAAACTGCACAGAGCAGAACGAGGGATTTAGTCCACCACTACTTCATGTTGAGATTCATACGAAGCTGAGATTTGTACAGCAAAGAGTCAGGAATGTCACCTTTTTATAAGATTTGGTTCTGACTCCCCACAAAAACCATTTAACGTACTGCAGGAATAATTTATTTTCTTTTAGATATGCATATTTTAGTCACTAAAGACACCTATGATCACAAGCGCATAAATAGCAACTGGAAAAAATGAATGCAGAGATAAATTTAACACCTATTATCAGCAGATTAGAGTGCTGTATGTTCAGCATCATCAGTTAAAAGACTAACTATGGAGTTACAATAAGGATATTTATTTTAAATCTATCGCCAGAGATGGGTAACAGAGAAGAAAACAGACACAGGACAGACTAAATACGAGGTAAGTGATATTAGTAAATCAAATGTTGAAACTTCTCTTTTTTTTCTTTGCAAGAGAAGCGTACAGAAAGGGAATAATCACACCTTTCTACAGGTACAATAGAGAATGTTGTTCAGATTTATAACATAATTAGACTGAACAATCCTCCAACAGTTTTATCTGCATGGAAACAGAACATGCTGTCCTCTCTCTTTCCACTGAAAGGAAAAACCAATGGATGTATGTGAAAAATAGACACTCATTGAGTAACGAGAATGAAGCATGAACTGGGGGAAACACATTAGGAAACCTAATCCGACACAAGCATCTAATAAATTAAAAAACATGCAATGTTAAGCCAGTCTCAGAGCATCAAGTGAAATCTATCATAATCCATATAAAGAACACGTAATTAGATGAACTATGCAAACGAAGATACAACATACAAGAGAGTCACACATGGAACTTTCTGCAACTGATAAACTGTTACTTGCAAAGAGGAGAAATACATAAAAAGCAAAGCTTGGGCTAGAATTTTCTAACATGGTTCACCGCCAAAGAAAGAACTTCCAGGAGCTTGGTGGGAGTGTAATATTTCAAAATGGACACACGGGACTAAAAGCAACACTGACATTATGTGAAAAACACAGATCACAGGGCGGTCACCTCACCTGATCCAGCACAATGATTTCATCAGCATCGACTACTGTCGACAACCTGTGAGCAATGAAAACCGACGTTCGGTGCTTCACCATGTCCCTCATGGCACTGAGGATATTCTGCAAGATTCAAAGAGAGAGGAACTCTTACACACTCCTGGGTGGTATGAACAGAAAGAAAATGCTGTCTGGAAATACGCAAATTACTGCAAATAAGTTTTGAGAAACATCTCCAGTACTGCTATAGCTTCACAGTAAGAAACAGCTACGAGTATCCACTGAAGAAACAGAAGAATCCCAAGCATGAAATATCTGTGGCTCTGATAAAAGTCCTAAAACTAGAAAAAAGCTTGTATTCATAGAAAAACGCTCACATCCCTCGGGACAAAAGAAGAGATTTCAGGAAAACCTTCCCCATGCAGCTACAAAACCAACATGAACAGCAGTAAAGGCACGTGAAAATAAATCACCATGGTAATACCTTCCAATCAATGAAAGCTAAAGGAAAAAAAATCCCTTCTCCACATCAGGCCAATGTGGAACATAAAGCTGAAGCAATCCTGGGAATTATCCACCTACCACTGCTTCCTTTGGGAGCAGTCTTCCACCTTCCCAAACTGCACTCAGAGGCAAGTAGCGCTAATTGGGAATCTGCGCCCTCACTACAGCAAGTGTCCACTTTGTTTTCCTGACAAACGCTTCCCTTTGTCAGAAAACATCTCGATTCCCCTTTTGTGGAAAGAACTTATTTTCATTTGTTGCCTTTAAAGCGCAGTTCTGCTGTGAACCTTCCAGCTCTGCTTATGATTCTTGCCATAAATACAGCAAAACGAAAGAGAGAAAGAATCCAAGCAGTGTTCTGGAGAAGTGGGTGTGTTATGAACCTTTCTGGTCCAACGAGGAAGCTGTACTCTATTTGAATGCTGTACTCTATAGCTGTACTGGTGAGTACTCAGATGTCTTTGTATCTGGAAAATGAAAGTAATTTAGTGATTACGGGTCAATAAATTCACTCAATCTGCATAAGCGAACACAAACATAGCTCTAGCTCCAGGTTTTGATGACATTAGTTTGGGGAATTACTGCTGGTGCTGAGAGTTTTCTGTTTAAGCAAAGATGTAGTTAGGAAGCCCGACGCAGTTACTGCGGTAGTGTCACGACATCGATGTCACAACGCTCGGATGTTTCAGAGCCCTTCCTGTGAAATGAATGCCAATTAACCCCAGCACTGCAGGTTACACCTACCCCATTTGCATCTCAGGAAGACGCCGGACAACAAACAAGAGGTTTTCTGTTCTGCATTATGTCACAGTTCTTTGTAAGACATTTGTAACGAATGCTAGAGGTCATCTAAACACCTTTTGAAGGGGATTGGAAAGCTTCACAATTCGTGGCCTTATGAGGTACGTGCAACAGTTTCAGGAGATGAACATTTAACAGTGAGGGAGATCTCAAGTGTGTAAACCAGAAAATACACCCAGAGACAGAGCTGACATTCCTCACTAGGTCTCAAGGCAGACAGACTCGGTATCTCTGCTCTGGCCTTTAGGAAAAGGGCTTAGACACAGGACCTCTGAATAATAACACCAGGAAAACGTGATAGCAATCTATCTAGCAAAAAGAACAGAATTCTTTCTGAGAGGAAAAGAACAAGGAAAAAGCATCAGAATCAGACACCATTACACCACTTAAGTTGGTTTTATTTTTTAATCCCAATTTACCTCTTCTGTGATTGAATCTAAAGAAGATGTAGCTTCATCATAGAGAAAAATAGGTGGCTCCTTTAACATCGCTCTAGCAATTGCAACTCTTTGCTTTTCTCCTCCTGAATGGCAGAGGTGTGGGAAGAGGGGGGGAAAAAAAATAAAAAAAGAAGATGAAGTTACACAATTGTGATCTTCTGAATTCAAGAGCAGATATTACTGGTTTTGGGGTTGGTTCTTTTTTAATATACATCATAGCTGCTACTGATAAACGTCTGTACGTGTTACATAAGGTATCACACACGTTCCTGCTCCCTGGTAAATCCAAAGTGATTCAAGATTGATTATCCTTTTAGAAAAGGACAGAACTAGTCTGTATATGCTACCAGGCAAGAGCCTGGACAGGTAACTAACGCCACCATAGAGTAGTTCACCGCACACCAGGGAGCACGAGCTCATTCACCCGGTCTAAGCTATGCCCCACACAGTGACTTCGCACACATACATCCCGTTTTCTCCGCAGACAAACAATGCTCTGTCCATGCCCGCTCTATCTGCACGCACATTTATTTTTTTTTTTCAGGTCCCTCCTTGAAATTCACCTAACATTCCACTCCACAACAGCATTGATTTGAAGCGTCCACACCCAACAGCTTTCATTTCAGTAAAGAACACAATTAATATGGTGCTGAAAACCACCTTCCTCATGCAGTCCACTGCCTGTTGGTTTCTGATGTAACCAAGTTTCCGACTAGTTTCCTTCCTTCATAATTCTTACGGCCAACATCTACTCAAGAATAACTTAGGACAACTTCTACAGACAGGAAAACAGGTGCATTTGAGAACTCAAAATCTGCTAAACATTTGGTATGCAACGCAAACGTTGCACATTTGTGCACTTGTCCTCCTTTGTTTTAGTCAAGACTTCAAAACATTCCATTTAATACCATTATATTCTTGTTAATGTTCCATTCCTATCAGGAGAGAACATGCTTTAATAAACCATTTAAAAGGCTGATAATAATGCTGCAGTTCAAATTTTAAACTGTCTTTGGCAGAAGTCTGTAGCAATTAGAATTGCACCATTTAGTCTATTTTAACACACTCTCCCCCCTCTCTCCCTTAAAGCATATTCAAAACTCACAGCTTGACAATATCCATGTCTGAAAGACACATTACAATAACAAACTGCAAGGTCTTTCCTTACATTTGCAGCATACCAACTGGTTTCATGTTCCTCCCCATTCACATTCAGTTCAGCAGCACGTTAACCGTTTTGTTCACAAAGTCGGGGCTGTCAGAGCTCTATTACACATCTATTAGAAAACACTGAACTGGATTTTACTTGAAAAAGCCAAAACAATTTGGTTTTCATTATTTACTCTTGATGAACCAGCCACTGAGGCCAGTAAGAACTACACTAAATGCTTACTTCATTGAAATGGATACCGTTCTCCTTGCAGCCAAGGCTTCCTCATGCCTGTTTTCGTACCACACAGGCAAGGAAAACCACACTAGGGGAGAGAAACTCGGATACCGAGGCTTGTCACCCATGGTACCCTACTGCCATTAGGGAGCCTTGTTTGTATTAAGGTTCTTGTCAATTATAAAAAAAAAAATCCACCCGTTTTGAAGCATCAAGACAGCACTTCTAACATGTGGTTTTCCAATGTCAGTCCTTAATGTAGTAAACTGTTTATTTACCAGAAGAAAGGAATCCATAATATGCCAAATTTTTGCACACAGGGAGAATCCAATTCACTTTTTTTTAAACTAATCATTTGCTGCACTTAACAGACGTAACTATTCACAGAACCAGGGCCCCAAATTAAGATCACAGCCTTTACTGCCCCTGCGTGGTACCACCACTGTTCGCACACCCGGGACCCACGTTAACGGCCGTTGTGCCTTCACCCACCCTGTCAGTGGTCCTGAAAACCTTGTTTTTTCCATCCCTGGATTTCAAAGAGGACCAGTTAAATTCACAGAGCTTTCACTCTCCTTATTTCTCCTACAATGTACTATTTAAAAAGACAAAACAAGCCAGGACTTTGTGTTTTTCTTGGACTACAAGTATAACAAGGCTCACCCAACTTAAGGAAAATATTAAATGGATTCAGAAATGAATTTAATATATACCTTTGTAACAATTTGGGGAGCCATTCTACTACTCAGAAAATTACAGAGGTTCAAAGTAACAGATGCTGTATTTTTACAGAGCTACTGAAGGAATTTGAAGATATGCATTTGACATCTCCAACCCATTAAACAACTAAACCATTTCTGGCCATTACAACTCTCATTATCACTGAAAATATTGATCTAACAAAAGCACATGGGATACAGTGGACACGTGAGCTCCACATTCCAACCGAAAACCACAAACTGGCACCTGCAAGCAGAAGCACACAGAGTCAAATTCCCCAAAACTGCATTTAAGACCAATTCAACGTGCAATCTGAGGAAACCTGAGATGAGCAGACATTTTGGACACCATTAGCCCTTTCATGATGAACAGGGCCCAAAATGACTACGCTGCAACAACACGCCCCATTGCCTTACTAGCAACAGCAAAACCAAACCACCACTGAACTTTCTGCTGTCACAAGTTTAGATTTAAGAACTCAAATTTGGAAGGTCTGTGCACATATATATAAGCCTGTCACGTCCTACAGGCAAAGCACACGTAGATAAAAAGTTCCCAGCTCTATTCACACGCATTCCACTACCTAAAGAGATCACAAGAAACATCATTTTTTACTTAGATGCACCTACATGCTTACACATCTGCTCATTTAACGCCATCCCCTGAAAACACATTCCTTACAAATATCTTGCAGACTACAGTTGCCTTAAACTACAGCTCTTTGTATTAATATTTAGCCTTACAATTACATTATAACGTAAATAAGCTAAAAGCAAGTCTGACTGAGAAATAAACTACGCATTGAACTCTGAGGTAGCAAACAACCTGCCCACTTAAGAACTTACCTGAGAGCTTGAGTCCTCGTTCACCAACCTGAGTGTTGTAACCATTTGGCATTCGAAGAATGGCATCGTGGATTCCTGCCAGCTTTGCTACCACGTACACCTCTTCTGGTGTCGCACTGATATTGCCGTAGAGCAGATTGTAATAGATGGTATTATGGAAGAGAACAGCATCCTACATTCATGGAAAGATTATTTTACACAAGAAGCCATGAATAATAGCTTAAAAACTGTCCCCAATCCATGAAAGAAAGCAATATAGAATAGTTTACACTTCTCTACAAAGCCTGAAGGTAAAAGTGTTTGGGGAAACTTCGCAAAAATGGCATTAATACACTTTGTGTCCTCAATACATATGTGTCACACATACTTCTACGACTTTGCTAAGTCATTGTTAATCAACTCTAAAGCTAAATCGCTTAAAGCTGGAGGCAGTTTCTCACGAAGAGGCTTAAACACATCTCAGAAATAGGATCTATACAATAATGCACACAAAACCACAGCGTTTCCCGGGGAAGAAGAAGCATGGTGACTTTCAAAGGAACTAGACAATACCACTGCATTAGGACTGGCCTTCGTTGAGCCACAGTGTCAGAACACAGAGAATTACTGTTAGGATGGACTCTTGGGGCAGAAGGAAACACGGCATACCTGAGGTACAACGCCTATGGCCTTTCTCAGACTTTCCAAACTGACATCTTGTATGTTCTGTCCAGCAATATAAATATTTCCTTTCTGAGGTTCATAGAAACGAAACAATAATCTCACAATTGTGCTTTTCCTGAAATTGAAAAGAATGGAAGCTAATGTTACATTCCTGGTTCGTCATTTACAGCCTCCAAACAGAACCGATATCATAAACAAAAACAAAAAGCAAAACACAAGAACACACACACTTAAAGCAACAAAATTCTGCATCATTGATCGGCATATTTAGTCCATTTACCCACCCTGACCCACTACCTCCTACAATGGCCACTTTCTTTCCTGCAGGGACTTCAAAAGACACTCCAGCAAGGACTTTCTGCCCCTCAAGGTATTCAAAATGCACATTATCAAAGGCGATGGCAGCAGTCTGTGGGGTGATCTGCAGGGGTGGAGCCAGCTCTTTGTCCTAGTAAAAGAAGGGTGCCACTTTATATGCTGCCCAGAAAGTATCTCAAGCAGTTCAACAAGCCGAACAGTCCATTTCCTAGCTCAGAAAAAGGCAAATAAGACATTCCAGCTTGGCTATGCTGAAAGTAACTATAGTCCACTACACAAGTGAAATTGGGTTGTTCTTCCTTTTCCCCAAAGAAGGCAAAAATTTCTGCTGTAAACACTCTTGCTTCACAACTTCTTTTGCACTAATAAAGTCTGCATCGTTAATTGCAAATAGAAATTCAAGCACTAGGCAGGAATTCTTAAATAAAAAAAACCATCTCAATACAAATGCAGCGTCTGTGCAGCAACTTCTGCCTCACTAAAAGGTTCTGCAATAACAAAAAAAGCAGCTCCTATTGCACTAACTGTGCTTAAAGAGGAGGCAGAACAGCATCCTTACACAACACCTCTTTCTTGGATAGAAACCAAACCTAGAAGGTAACAAACAGGGTGAAATGATGGCATTGCCAGAAAACAGTCCTATTAAGTACCCAGATACTTTAGGAAAATAAGCTACTACTTACTTTAATTTTGGTATCTACACTGAGAAGTGTAAACAAGGTATTCATATCTATAAGTGCTTGTCTTGTCTCTCTGTATACTGTTCCCAGGAAGTTTAGGGGAAGAGAAAGCTGGAACAGCAATCCATTCACCATTACTAGATCTCCAACAGAAAGGCTGCCTTAAGACAAAATGGATGTGAGAGAATAAGGAGACTTGAAGGGTTGTCTTGTTAGGAAGAACCAAAAGATTTAAAAAAAAAAAATCATCAAGTCAATCAAGCCTAGTTTCTTTTATCCCATTTTTAAAAGCAGATGTTTAAATAGTAAACAAAACATATTTCCAGAAGATTAGGTTTTATACAGGAAGGTGCCTGAAATGAATGGCAACGTCTGTGTGGATTCCACTTTAAAAAAAAAGATATAATAGCACTTGGAATACAGGACAAGCAGCACATCAGGAAATTTACAGAAAACCTCAGATTGTAAAGTTGTAAATTCTACAGAAAGAAACATAAAGGGGTCTAAATAAGTTAGAAGGGGGGGACTAATACATGAAAGCAAGAATCAGGAAAGACAACCTTAAGTACAATTACAGACAAATCCAAACGCTAGAATTTGCCATGATAAAGAGAGAGGACTTTCATACTGTATACAACAGAGCTACTAAAACACATAGTGAGAACCTCTGGGCACCTTAATACCTTAATATCAAATACGCTGATCAAGGGAAAACTCAGGATGACACACTAAAGATAAGTGCTGGGTCAGTTCAGCTGAAACAGGCCCAGGAAGATGATTTGAAGCCGTATTTCTAGCATCCTGCTTAAAGGCTACTCTAAATTTTCTTAAGGGCAGCCATAAACTGCACCTACTGACTTATCCATTCACAGTGTAACTCTTCCTTGTCCTGGCATAAAAGCAAAGCAGATGCAAGAAAGACAACGTGACATAAGAGTCTACCCTTTAAACATCTGGATGCCAACAGTGTTTAAAGCATCATGGTTTTTACTCTAAAACCACCCTGCTTTAGCTGAGCCTCATCCCAATACCACATTCATCTACTGTATTTGAAGCTTGTACTGTGTATTCCTGAACAAGCAGGCTTTACTTCATGTAGTAAATTAAAAGACTGAGTACTCTAACATATGGAAACAATTGTTTTAATAACGTGCCCTTATTAATCTAAGGGAAGTGAAGGACACTGGTAATAAAACTACTGGAGACAAAGCACAGCACACGGGTATATACACATTGGGGAACAGTTCTGAATCTTGCCAACGTGGGAAGGAAGAAGGGTAAAAAGAAAGGATCTCTGTAGATGGTCCACAGAAGTATTTGCATTTATATCAGTGTCTTTCACAACCCTTCGACAGAAACTTCCCCAAGTTACATTTTCTTAGGATCTTTCTCTAACTGCTAAACTGTTAAAATGTTTCTAATAAAATTTACTAGTTACTGCCAGATATAGATATACATATATAGACATGATGGAATTAACAGTACTGCAAGAAGTAGGAATACCCAAAACTCTGAAGCAAAAACTCTCAAAATGAGCTAACACATCGACCATAAGTTAATTTTAATTAACACCTCTATTATGGATGAAATAAGTCAAGAGGAGAGTCATTTTTAGCTTATAGACAGATGAGTTACCTGCAACAATGCCCTGGCTAGCAAGCACCATGATGGCCGTTAAGCCAATGCTAAATATAGCACTCTGTCCAAAGTTCAGGAGAGCTAGAGTCGAGGTAGTCTTCAGGGAGGCATTTTCATACGTCTTCAAGAATTCATCATACCGTTGGGCTTCGTATTTTTCATTATTGAAATACTACGAGACACACACAAATAATAAATGTCACACTCTCAAACATACTAGACTATCTATTTAACTAGTTGTAAAATTCAGTATGAACACGCTACATGCACAGATACGCACACAAGCCCTCTTCAACACCGCGAACAGCTAAAGAGAAAAGATGATAAAAGATCAGTGGGTGAAGGCAAAAACCATGAGCAAACCCCAGCAGGCTCTGCACTAGGAAAGGAGACATCACGGAGACCCCCATCATAGTCATATTCTATGCACCAGGCCTCTGTCTCGCAGAACTTCTGCCCAATTAATGTCAAAACCAAACACCAGCTGCCACTGGATACTAAAAAGAAGAAAGTCCTCCATGTACTAGAACATCCCTGTTACTGCAGTGATGGCAAATTCTCTAGAACGTTACTCCTCACACAATGTCTACCTCTGGGTCCTTCTTCACAGTAACTTCACTGCTTATCTTTGCAGTTCTAGCTCTCCAATTAAAAGGAGATAAAATAAGCAAGAGCCTGGATGATTTCAAAGCTGTCCATGGGATTTTTTTTAATAGTAGCAGTACAACCAGCAGTGCAGACCTGTTCTTTCAGGTGACCATTGCAAGGGAGCGCTACAAACGGCAATAGGTAATGAAAACAGTACACATGGTCATTTAATAAGGCAATATGTCGCAGGCTGATATCAGAAGACAATTTTGCAAACAAGTGATGAGAAGCTTCTTCAAGACTCTTAAGTTTTTTTAATTCAGGAGAAAGTGACGGTCAAGGCACTTCAGTCATGAAAAACTTCTCACTTTTTATCAGCAAATAGATTTTTTTTTTTTTCCAAGCCTCACTAACAATTTTCATGCTACTCTGTCAATATCCTGTAGTACTCTTTCAAATGAATAATGTTTTAAAAATACACTATTGCTCCAAATATGTAGCCCTCTAAAAGATGAATCTTATGACTCACTTTCCTTAGGCTGACAGAAGTAAGACAAAGAGGCTGGTAGTAAAGACGGGTCTTACCTTCACAGTCTCATAATTCAGTAGGGAGTCAATCGCAGCATTACCCGCATCGTTATCTGCTTTGTTCATTTCTATTCGAAACTTAGTCCTGTGAAGCGAAGGCTCAATACAGTCACGAGTTCCAGCTGAGGCAACACCAAGTCCCCTGAAGAACCCGCGGGCCTGCCTTACCTCCACTGGGTAATTCCTATCGTGAAGGCTGCGTAGGCTCCCAGCGTCCCCAGCGTTACTAAAGCAAACTCTGCACCACATTTGTAATACTAGAATAGCGAAAAGAAAAAGAAAAAAGGCATAATCATTTTCTGAACTTCACTGCTGTTCAAAATTATGTTAGCTTAGCCCAAGACAAGGACTCCCAACACATCCCTGCCCTGAACAGCGTAAGACCAAACACAGGCATAAGCTAAAAGGAAAGCAGCAAGGAGAAGGGTGTAGATAAAAAGGCTGGAGGAGATAACCAATGGCTCGTGTATAACATAACACTGGAAGTTATTTTTGCCATCCTGAAACGTAAGTGTTGCTGACGTTTGTGCTGTTATCGCAAATCAGTATTTGTTTACATGCTTTTTGGGTGGATTTTGAAAGCAAGCTGAAGACTGCGGAAGAAGAAATAAATGGCCTCGCAAAACAATTTATGAAGCGTTTTCTCTACTTCAGGGTACATCAGGAGAGAAAAGCCGTAAGAAGGAAAATTAAAGCAGCAGGTTGGCTGACAGGCAGCTTGATTTCCAGCTTCCAAAGGTTAGAAAATTTAACCCAATACCAACAGGGGTTTTAACTCTTAGTTACATTCAAATTTGATTAAGTCCATCTAAAAAGAAGGGGAATAAACAAAACAAGGTTCTTGCTTTTAATTTAGTCTAAGCTACATTATCGAGATTTAGACTTTAGCGTATAAATATCCAAAAAACCAGATTTCAAAGTTAAGTGTGATTTATAAAAGAATAGTTTAAAATTTAGCTTATTAAGCTTAAAACCCGGAAGAACGAGAAGCCTATTTTCTGATTTTCACTTCCAAGTGCTGGATAAGACAAGACCAGTATTCAGAAGACAGCCAATAATCACTCCCTCCCTCTGTCCTCAACACACAACACTCCTGGACATTTATATTCTGCTTCCTCAGCATCTACCCACATATATTTGACACCTTCATGCACGGTTTACTTTTCTGATTTCATTTTTCCAACAATTCTGCAGAAAAACGTTAAAAACTATCCACCTAAATACCACTGGCTGAAGACAGGTGTTAAATGTGAAAATAATTTCAAAAAAGCCAATTTAAAGTGATTAATAATTTAAAATTATAGATTGCTCTCCATTACAATAGTTGCTTTCACAACCACCTTGTAAATTCAATTGTTATTATTAATACTCAGTAGACTTTGGTAAAAGAAAATCAATGTATTATTCCTAAATGAGACTATTCCAATTCACGAATAAACAACACTTACCAGAATTCCACTGACCAGGGCCACTTCAAACATCGTAGGTCCTAGATTAAATACTAAAGCGCTGAGAACAAAACTGATGCCTCTTGTTCCTCTGTCGATGGTTTTTGACAGAGCTCCGGTTTGCCTACTTAGATGGAACGCCAAATCCAGGTTGTGAAGGTGCAGAAAAACATTCTTCGCTATCCTTCTGATTGAATTTTGAGCTACTTTCCCAAATACTGCATTTCGAGCTTCGTTAAATAACGCTGCCCCAGCTCTTGAGATACCATCTAAAGAAAAAAGACGAAAAAGTTTACAAAATGAAAATAATTGTATTTCCAACTTCCCTTCATGCATGAAATGACATTAGACTCATTCTTTATTTAGTTTTAAAATCTTTTGTTCAAAGGTAATTTATTATTTTATACATTTATTTTAATGGGTCCAAAACTTGGTGCTATTTTTCATGTATAAACGATTGCGCACACACTTTGTATCAGTCTCTTTGCAGCCGGTTATAAGAAAGGGGAGGGTTTACAATCCAGAATCATTCCTATCAGCATGATTTCCTTTTTCCATTGGAATACCAGAAGCAAAGTCAGAGAACATTCGGAAACAGCCATCAACACCGAAGCAGCTACGACACAACCACCCTCAATGCTTAGCAGTGCAGAAGCTCCGCTGTCCCACGCCCTCACCGAAGAACCGAACACCGGCCAAGAGCTTTGGGAATACCACTTACAGCCAACGAGCACAGCGGTTGCCACAGTTGCCACTGTATTGGGTGCAGCACCGAGGTTGAGTACGTTTCCAGATACCTGGTTGAGGTGGTCTACTGCATACTTGAACATGAAGGGAACCAGGATGTTCATGCCCTAAAAGCACAAGAACACCGATTAGTCTATATGCATCAGAACATATATTATGCAGCACAAGTGTTTTTTCTGAAATTTCTCTCCTGTTATATTTACTTCTTGACCACTTACTGCAGGTGAGTCGGCTCTCTGGATTTCAAGCACAATATTCTCTGTACTATTAACTCTTTACCCCTGGGACTGTAGGTTTTGTTTGCCTCTCTCACAGACTCCTTTAAAATATCAATTTCTATCCTAAACCAACGGCCCACTGCAAAGGCACTTCAGCTGGGGCTGAGCGCTCGGTACCGCGGCGGCAAGCCCAGGGAATGACTCGAGTAGCAGACACCGCACGGCGCAGACTCACAGCGCTGCTGAATCACGTCGTCGTCACAGGTTGTTTGCTCTTTGTGATACTGGCAATATCCAGTATGAAGAGCTACCACTGCAGAAGGAACAACTCACCCACATATTGCTAACACCGGGTCAATCGAGAGGGATTAAACGAAAGCTCTAGAGAAGTCAAAGAAAAGGAGTTTACCTATCCTTTGGCTCTTCTGACTGCTAATACTACCTCAGTATTTAAATAATGCTTCCCCTTTGCAACACCACTATAAACATTACCTTCACATCCACATGAATGCTACCATAGGGCACAGCGGCACAAAGGCATTTCCACACAGTCTACAAGGCACTACAAACTCCTTTAACGACATGAGCCTTCAAACCAAATGCCAAAGTGATATCCACAACCTAACATCTATAGCACGTCGCTGGATATTTTTGTAAGAGCACCAAACCCCAATGCATCCCCTCCAACAGCGGCGTCTCCCCTACGTGCGAAAAGCAAGGCAGCTAGATATGTAAACAGGCTGACTTCAGGATTTTTCATTTGCACAACTGTAGCGTGAGAAAATACTGAACATCTTAAAGAAAACACTGAACATCTTAAAGAAAACACAAAATTCTTAAGTCTTGGTGACGTTCCATTGTTACACCGCTCATTCGTACCAACAAGAAAAATTTACTGTCAAACTTCATATAATTAATAGAATTCATTAATTCAAACTGCTTCTGTGAAGATTTGAAAATAAGGTAGTTTTTTAGACCAGAAAATAAGAAGATTTTTAGCAGCTGAACAAGTATGTTAAGACCTACAATCTTACAACCATGGCAGACGTTGAAACACTTTACAGTGAGTTGGCTTTAAAGCTGGGTGTTTTTTCCAATATCTGGGGAAAAAAAATGGGGGCAAATGACCAATTATTTTACATGAGAAGAAAGAAAAAACCGAAACAGTTTGCCAAAGATATTTCAGCTCTCCACCAAATGTTTTGTATACCTGCTTACATCTCCATTGTGTTTAGGGATGCCTGTCAGAGCTGAATGCCCAGTGAAAAAACTGTAAATTAACTGGACAAAACTAGGTTCCAAGCAAAAATAGGGGTAAAGTTTTCATAACTTCAGTCCAAATTCAAGCTGGAAGACAGTCTTTAGTAATTGTAACTATCCCAGATTCAAATATTCCCAGTGTTACAAATTACTCTAAGTAGTGGAAGACGGGTACTTCACCAAGAGGGGAAACTGGAGCTTTGAAAAGACTTTTTAACTATATGATTTATGAAAAATTTAAGTTATTTTTTTTAATCTGTTCTGTTCATTTTGTTTTAAACACTGTTTTAGGTAAAAGTTTTAAACGCAAATGAGGAAGGAATCCATTTTCTCCTCTTCCCTCCTGTGTCTCCCCTATGAAATATAGTAAGCAGGGAAAAAAAAAAGAGACTACCAAATTTTCAACACATCATAACCTAGACAGCTCCTGAGAGGAGACAGACGAGATCTGAGAGCACCAAGGTGAGATTATTACTTGTTAGTTTGTGACTCAAAAGAGGAAAACGTCTCAAAGATCAGGTCCTACTTCGAATACATTTTTCTGAAATTTATCCAGTGCAAGCCTGAGAGTCGTTCAGCCACAGCTCCCCTTTTAACAGAGCGGAATTGTGGAAATCTTCATTAAAAAAAAAAGACCTGAGGTTAGCATTATCTGCAGAAAGCCAACAAATACCATCAAAGCAGCGGTATACAATAATGTCTGGTAACTTCAATTATACACAGCAGACGAACGGGTTACTGCCATTACACGCTTAAACCTTAAGCATAAAGCCCCACAAAGAACTGAGGACGCATTAACAGAGATTTTGAATTTTTACAATATTGAAATTCAGATCCCCCCCCACCTTCTTCCCCAGCATAATCAAAAAACCCCTACCTTCCCTTCAGAGTTACTGAAACTCAATTTTCGGGTGGCATTTTGTTCTTAATAAAGACAAATATACTACCGTGTGTGTTACAGTGATGACCAACATGACAAAGTGCAGGTTTTCCTGGGAGAGAGTACTCGGTAGAAAATACAAGTATTGTCATGCAGACTGTCTTGATTTGCTGCAGGTTCTCCCAAATCCCTCTGCAGGGATTTTACTCTTCAGTAGACTATGCTACACTACAAGTAGTTTAGAAATAGAACTACAGATATATTTTAAAGTCCATTTGAAGAAGAGAGATGTATTCTTTAAACAGCAGTTCTTCACTCGCAATTAATTTACTCGGTAACAGCCTATAATTTTGCAGAAATGTCTTCTTTTACATCAATATAATTCCACCCAATAGAGTTTTAAATGAAATTTAAAACCTGGTCTCAGGTTATAGTTGTTCTGACTCCTGGAGGGTAAAGCTTGAATAAGAACAAGGCAGCATGGTACCGCATTTCATTAGCAATCAAGACAGTCTGCTTTCCAGCAATTTAAAAAAAAAAAGTTAAATCTTACAAAGTTTATAGCAAGAGAGATGAGAGGCCATTATTACAAACAGGCCTTGCCTACTCAATTTGTGAAGTCAATGAGATCACGATCACATTAATAGAAGTTTCAGCCTCCTGCATAAACTCACAGCGCTCTCTTTAGCAGCCTAGATTTGCTGGCACAGAACAAAAAGCTTTAAGCCCACCTAGGTACACTAGGAAAAGCTACCATGAAAAACAATTTTCTTACGCAATGTATCTATAAAGGTTTCCCTCCTCCTCCTCACACCTGAAAGCTTGAGAATAATTCCCATTAAAAAGACCCTTTTAATATAAATTTGTACATTTTCAATTTATAATTTTGAATTAA
Organism: Leptosomus discolor; assembly: GCF_034619465.1. Lineage (NCBI taxonomy): Eukaryota > Metazoa > Chordata > Aves > Leptosomiformes > Leptosomidae > Leptosomus > Leptosomus discolor. Next base: position 46,632,577 of record NC_141399.1, on the reverse strand, counting down.
TAGCTTATCCTTGCCTGAATTTATCGGAAAGCAAATACAGCACACCCAGGAAGTCATCCCAACTCAATTGCCCACATTTAACAGCACGTTATACTGTAATGCATCTTGCTTAAATGAGTTTAAACATATTTTTTTTTTAAATGACTGCACTGTTTTAAGCTGACAATGCATCATCATCTCTATTCCCCTGTGGGACTACACTACGTCTAAGGCAAACAGTCTTATCATTCAGTTTGCTCTTCCCAGTGTTTCTTGTTTAATAAAGATGATGAATGAGTGACAGGCTGAGCCCCAACAAGATAAAACTGGTCCACGGTGAACCTTTCTTTGACCAGCAGTTCAATGAGAAACATCGACATGAAGATGACTGAATTTATCTCTGGACCAATATAAACCTACGCATCCAGCAACTCCATTTGTGGAAACATAAGCGGCAAACTCCCTCCCGTGCAGAGTTAAGTCTGCTAAAGAAGCTACAAAATGTGGTCAAAGAGAGGGAAGCAGCAGCTGGTGTCATGCCTTCTTCAAATTTAATAATGACCTGAAACATACCTTTTCCAGTAAGAGGAAAAAAAAAATAAATTAAGACCAGTTTTCACCTGAAACTTCTCAAAAAGCTAACAGTTTCTAAAGGTTTATTGTAGTGATGTAACTCCATTTGAGCCCACAAAAAGGGCTCAAACACCAAGAGCGTATGTACACGCTTAACTGATCCGACAGATGCCATTGCCATTGCAGGCAGGCAAAATTTGCAGTCCAACGCTTGTGTCTTGCCTCCTTAGGCAAATAATTTCTTCTCCTGAAGCTTGCAGCATTAGCAGGCAGCAGAAATGCAGACAGTCTGAAAGATTTCTCTGGCTCATGAATAACACGCGCTTGGTTTGCGACCAAGAGGCCAAAAACCATCCCAGGCTGGCAGAGGTGACAAGCCATTCTGTCATATTCGCGTGTTTAATCCAGCTTCTCAGAAGCCTGAGCACTTTTTCTTCTTGTGCCAGAGAAGAAACGGGAAGAAACAGAAAAGTGAAGAAGCATTTACTGTCCATATCCCAGTAGAGAAGACAAAAAACAGGAGAGGGAACACGGGAAAACAGAGATATGTAGAACTTGAGCAGGCTAATCTACGTGTCTTAAAAAAAAAAAAAAGATAATGCCTTCTGTCCTGCTCTCACCTGTCTCCCTATGGCATCTTTCAGATCACACAAGTCTAGAAAGACTATAAATATTTAAGGTAAAAATTTAAAGTGTGTCATAAGACAACAAATCTTCCAAGGAAAAAAGACCTTACTGGCCCTAGAGCAGACGCCATCCTGTCAGCTCCCAGTCATAAAAAGCCAAACAAACAGCTCACTTTGAAGGCTAACAGTACTACTAGCAGTCATGTGTAGACAAAAAGGAACCAAAATTTGTTCCATGACAGGCAGCTGGGCCCCACGAAAGGAGTCAAGAGAGATTGTTACTGCAGGCTCCTCAGTACCTGCGCACAAGCTGGCTTTTGTTTTGCAACTGAATTTTACTGAACCAGAAGATTTAAAGAGGCAAACTGTTTCTCAAGCAGCAGGACAAGGAGGTGTGATCTCCAGCTTTTTTGTGTTTCGTAGGTAAGCAAGCCAAACCAAACTGGGTGTGAACTCCTAGTTTTCTTCCTGTGGCTGAGGATTTCATAACCTACCTCTCCTCTGATTCCCCTGGAGTTTCCGCAGAATAAAACTGAAGCCACCCTACAGCCTCTGTCTCAGAGTCACCATTCGGATCTTTTCTTCTAACTGGAAACTTAACTTTACAAACAGAGAGGTGTAAAAGCTCACCAAACTCTTCTGTGCAACTCAGAAGGAATTGGCCAAAAAGGCTTACAAAATATTTCTTCTTGGGGAAGGTGACTAGCAGAAGGCATCAGGAGCATACAGTTCCCTACGCAAAACTGCTAAGAACGAGCAGCCTTTAGACAAAATCCGTAACGAGGATGTAAATCCTTCAGCTGCAGACAAGCTCACGGTGCACAAAGAAATCGGGCCAGGGCTGCAGCGAGGAGAAAGACACGCTGGCTTCTTGTGCTGACACAACAATACAGCAGAGAAACTTTAAGAAACTGCTTGTGTTGTCTGTCAAGTTCATTGTAATTAACCTCACAAGCGATCAGAACAAAGGGCTCCCAAATGGGGTATTGAGGATACTGCACAATAAGATACAGGGTCCAGGCAAGCTACAGGTAAACTAACTTATAGTTAATTTTCTCTAGGACAAAGTGACCTTTAGTTTGCTCTGGAAGAAAACCAGATGTTCAGAGCTCAAAGACACGACAGACTAAGCACAGCTCTATAACAAACTACTGCATGTCAGTTATGCCACAGTAACTACAGGCAGAACTAACATGTGTAAAGTATGAAGCAACTTAAGAAAATTTACCCCACAAAGGAAGAGGGGACATCGCTCAGGTGATGAGGGGTATCTTGTGAAATTGCTCGAAAATGTTTGAGTTCTAACACAGCTTTGTTATGCCAGAAACAGAACAAAATAAACAACATTAGTAAAGGATCACTAGAAGACACCCATGAAATTTTTCACCCCAGCCAGTTATAACGTACATTCTGTAGAGAGCGTGCTGTGTGTTTTACCAATGAAATCCTTGTTTGCCAAAACAAACGTTCTCACAAAACACTTCTGCTTGAACAGGCATCTCCTAAAACCCGGGCAAAGCCCAACAGGTTTTCTGCTCTGCTTCTGAGAGTTGCCTCTGGACAGGAGGGCTTCCAGGCTGCCTCATACAGAATCTGAAGCAGGAAATTTAAGAGGACACTTAAGAGAGATCTAAACACCCAGTTACTTCCGCAAAGAGCAGTTAAGCGTCAAGTTTTCTGACAGGGGGAAATGTCTCTCTCTCCCAGCAGAAATATAATAGCTTGTATTATAGCAACTACAGAGCTATTTGCAAGAGCCAGGCATCCTGGCCATCAATTTTGTTTTCATTACACCCCAGAAAGCCGCTTGAAACATTAACAGATTTCCTAACAGCAAGGTACAACGCTGCTACATGCAGGATTAGATTCTGAATTCACACTCTCCACCATATTCCTATAACCCTGCAAATTAGGAAAGTGGGGGGAGGAGCAGAAGAGAAAAAGAAAGAATACTTCAAACTTGTTTCAAAATCACCTTCAGATTACTATTACCATTACTAGTAGGAGGCTTTAAGAAGAAAGTGAGTTAGAAGAGTTTTTGTATCTACCTGGTAAATGGGGTATTCTTAGATGTACATCACAAAACCTCAACGAACCAAGCATATGATCAGTTAAACATTATGGTGAGGGCAACTGCACAGTACACAAGGCAAAATGCTCCCAGCATCTGCATTTTGAGCAGAGCTTCCCAGACAGTTGTTAAGTGTAAACGAAAGCATTGCTGTGTATTTCACACAGGCACACACACAGGGTGGAAGTTCCCTTGCACAGACACGCCATATCCTGCATGTCGCCACCTGCGTTATCAGGAACGACCTAAACAGCAGCACAAACCAAAATATCTCCTGTAGACAGTTCCAGCTAGCACCTGATAGACTGCTCATGAGAACGAGCTGCAGACTGATAGATTGGCCTTTCCTCTTCAGCTCAAATAAATGAGCAGGTTTCTCTTCCAAGTGCTCTTCTTTTAACACCTACATAGCTGAAATTTGTCTCTCCTCCCTTTTCCTAACACAGCAATGTTGCTGCACACTAGGAAGTTGCTAGTGCAACTAGCTTAAGTGCTAAAACTCAGTGCTAGTACCTACTTCACCTTATCCCAGCAAGATACTAACACTAGGTTTTTTGGTAAAAAATGCCAGATTTAGAAGCAACCCAGCTGAGCCTTATGTCACAATAAAATTTATTCCAAATATTTTGCAATCAAATATTTCTTTTTTTTTTCAAAAGCAAAAGATTTTTTGCACAAAGTTCACATTTACTCTTCTGACCACTTCTACAAGGTTTGCACAAAATCTGAATTACAGCCTCCACTAACCTATCAAAAGCTTTTGCACGCCTATTTCTTTCTAAGAACAAATAAACACTAATTTTGTTGCAGACAAGAGTATAAGACATCCTTTCACACAATGAAGAAAAGGTAAGAGCAACCCTCCATTTCATAATCAAAAGACTACAAGAAAAAAACATTTGATTGAAAATATAACTGGTTCAATGTAAAAAATCAGTTATACAGCTTCTGTTCCATTCGGACACCAGAGGAGGCCCTGAAACCATGGAAATTCCACTGACATCTCACAGAGAAGTACCAAGACAAGACTGGAGCCCAAATCCCCTTTTCCATGGCACAGCAAGAGCTGGGAGCAGACACCCCATTGCTCAAATTCAGAGTTGGGAACGGGCACAGAGCCTTGAAGAAATCCTGTTTGACAGATACAGCACTACACCAGAGGAGGAGATCTGTAAGCAACCTTTAACTCACATTTCCCATCACTTATGATGTAAATAATTAATTGGCAATGGAAAAACTGTGGACTAAACCAGTGTGAGCAATGGAAATAAAAATTCTGGTCACCATCCTCCTCTCGCTAACCACATACATCCATACACACCCCATCAAAAAAACCCAAGCTATTGTTTCTAATACTATATGCTCCTCATGCAGGAAACAGACATCTTAAGATTGTAAAAGTCCTTAAATAATAAAAAAGAAAATTATTCCTTGTAAAAACTCCAGATGAATAAGAACTATTGCAGTACAATGAAGTATCTGTTCTTACCTTTGCACTCGCTAAAAACCCCAGAGATATGGCTACTCTGGCTCGCAGGTCTGGTCTGTCTTTGGGCCACACATAAGACAACATTGCTCTGATAATCTTTTTGGCATCTATCTCTCTCAGCTGTTGGAAAGAACAAACAAAGGCATCGCATTATAAAGAGACCCCAGGAAGCAAAATAACAGTATAAATAAGAATGAATTTTACATATTTGCATCACTTCCATATTTTATTTGATAGGCAACAGACACGTCACAATGTTTGAGACTAGAACTGCATATTAAAAGACCAAGTTGTAAATTTTTAGGTCTATATCCATGACACACTGTTAAAACAGATGAATTGTTCTTAATTCACATGTCCTCAAGAGTGCGAGCACAGCCAGCTGTAAATGGAACACAGAGAAAGCCACAATTCACCATAGTTAAAGTACTTCACAGAACAAATTAACTGACCCTTCTTTTTTATCTCAAGATTTCTGTACAAAATGCAAGGGCTTGGAATTTCTTCTTTGGAAGCTGCTTTAACTTAGCATAGAAACAAGGGTAGGGAAAACGCAAACCAAAATTTAACGAAGTAACAAAAAACTAAGGCAAGCAGGAAGTCTGAAAGGCCTACAATAAACAGAAGCTGGAGAAGATTCAGTGAGCGACAACAGAATACAGTACTTAAAAAAATTCACTAGCACTACAGCAACTCAAACGAATCTCTGAAACCCAACACTTACGCTGATATATAAATGGAACAGAATACAAATTTCAGCTCAGACGATTTGGTTGCGTTACTACAAATTTAAGCATTTCCAACAACCACTCTCACAGTTTTTTCATCATCTTATAACCTTTACAGAGAAGGGAGAAACACTCTTATTCTGCCCATGTCTTCTAGGCCATGTTTTCAGGAACCCTAAGGGCAGTCCTTCAGTGGGTGCCCAATGAAGTTACAACTTCCAGCAACAAAACTATTCTGGTGGCCTTCACGCAGCTTCCACTGCCACCACTTCATTTAACAGAATGGTCTCTGAGGTTGGGTAGTCAGGCTTCACGAGGCAGATAATGTACATGGCCACACGTTTGCCTAACTGATTACATCAATTTTTAATGAATTCTTCAAATAAGTTCTCCTTCTCCAAACCTCAAGTTTTGCTCTAAATGAGACCACGATAAGAAATACTACATTTTGTTGGGGTTTTGTTTTGGTTTGGGTTTTTTCGTTTGTGTTGCTTTTTTTTTGGGGGGGTGGGGGTATGTTTTGGGATCTGCTTGTTTTGGTGGTTGTATTTTTAACAGAAATACAGGTATTTTACAGAAGGATAGATGTATGCATCACTTACACTTGAGATATGTTCCACTAAACTCCCAAGCTGAATATATTGTCTGAAACCTAAACCGAATCGAGAATAACAGCACATGCAGCAACATAGCACAAGTATCAAGGACTCTATTTTTCTGTGTTGGCTACCCTGGGATTAACTTGAAAAACACAAAAGTTATCTAAAGCTGAAGGGAGGGCAGCAAGTAGCAGCTAATCTCTCCATTTCAGGCACTATTTTGTCACGAGGAGGAGCGGGGGAAACAAAAAGTTAGTCCACACCTTTTAAAGATGACACTGACAATTACAAAAGTCAGTAGAAAGGGGGAGTTTTACAACATATTTTAATGATTCCCTCACTAGATTGTGTACTTTAAATGTTCCTTCCTCGACTTTGAGGATAAACCGAATCAGAATAGAAATTCTTTGTTAAGGTCCAGTGTGAGCGAGCAAGAAAGAGTTCTATTAAAAGGTAAGACTGCTGAGACGACCAGAGAAGCCAATCCCATAAATGTAAGCTTTCAAAAGCACGGGAAATTTTGAAAATTCATCTCAGTGTTTCTAGCCATAGCTTCAAAGAAAACTAAAGGGTAAGAGACGCTGCATTTCATCAACAATTGCAAATGTGTTGAAGCATTATACAGTACAAGCACACTTCAAGAGACTTTTAAAAAATGGATATATGGAAGATTTGTAAGCGAAGGGAGGATGCAAAACTGTTTCTGTTGTGTCCTACCCATTCAGGAGATGGAGGTACCTGCTGCAGCATATACATGAACCTTTCTGTTTGAGTCAAGGATACGCATAAACAGCAGTTCAAACATTCAGAAAATATCTTTGATCACCACTTACAGGTTAAAAGGAAGTTATAAAAAGAGGTATCACATTAGCACAAGACACGCAAGTGCAACCAGAGCAGTTCTAATTATACGCTGCTATTGGCTAGTCAGGATGTTGCACAGAAAAGCTATTAAAAAGAACAAAATACGTTGGCTGCAAACAAGGGATATATTTCCGTTTCTTCATGGCTCTGAACGGTGACAGAAGTAAATCTGCTCAGAAAAGAGTCAGAAGGCAGCCAGTCATTTGCCAAAGGCCTTGCAAAGGAACAAGAAGAAATATCAAAGGAGATGCAAAACGCACACAAATTACATCAAAGTTTACCATGAAATAAAAGTTACTGTTGTGCAGAAACACGAGTTGAACATGGTTTAAATATGCAAGTGGCAACATTAAGAATTAAAATGAGCAATCTGTTTAATGGACTCGGGCTCTTTTTTTGATTCTCTGTGGTATATAAAAAGGTTAAGAGATGCATTTGTGTTACCTCCTTTTAAGTAGCAGTAATGTTTTGTATTTTCTTCCAAGGCCCATTTCTCCAGAAATGGAAGGAAAAGTATCATAAATCGAATATAGCAGGGAGGAAAGAAGAAAAGCCTTTTCTTCTTTTTGAATGCAGCATGTTTTTAAAACACACTACTGACTACTGAAGACTATTTGCAAAAGAAACAGCATTGATCATCTTCCTGTCTGCCCCCCCCCAACCCATCCCATCCCATCCAGGTTCTGGACCTTTTAAAATACCTAAAGAGGGGGGAAAAAAAGCAAGTCATGGTTCCTCCTCACGATCTCCAAGATTATTGAGTCTTGCAAAGCCTTCACTGGGCTGACCCCGTGACTTTATGGATAAAGCCTATGCCAGGATGATGAAACGTGATGGAAGAAAATGGTAGTTTGGCCTGCATTTAAGCTGTCATTGCCGATGAAGAAAAAAATACCCAGTTCTGGCTCCCTGCGTGCTCACTCACGAAGCCGTAACACCCTCTTCACGGCAGCAGCACAAGCTGTCTCACATTCGCACAAGGACAGTCTCCAAACCGCTAACAGCTTGCTTCCCGCTCTGCTTTCTCCTCTCCCTGCAGCACTCAATCGTACAGTCCCAGGCCACTTCTCACACCACCTCTGGAGCCCAGGAGCCACCCTGATGAACTGATTCCGTTCATGAAACTGGGCAGAAAACTCTCCAGTGATTGTTGCAAGGTTTCGTCTCAGTAAAGAGTCAGATAAACCTACAGATTCAGTAGCATGAGAAAAAGCACTGCTCAGAATAGAACTCATTTTTTTTGTTTGTTTTTTTTTAATATCAGGAAGCATTTATACTGTTTCAGGCCACGATGGGCAGCTTGCTGTGAGGGAAGCAGCCGTAGCTGCTTGGGAAGGGTGTGGGTGCTCCCACCATTTAGACATGATGTTTTTCAGCTAGATCACTTCACACTAGCTCACTATGTGACCCTCCAGTGACTTATGTAGCAAAACACCAAGGTGAGGAAGGATTCTTTTTCCAGTTGCCTTATCAGCTTAAATAAATGTCAAACTAGGGCCTGAATTTTCCTTCCAAACTTTTTTCCTAAAGTTCTCAGTCTTCTGTTTTCCTGCTATCCAACCCTCCACAGAAGGCAAGCAATGACTAGCAAACTAAGTAGCAACTGAGTGAAACGGTGGTAGGGGAAGGCTAATTACCAGGGGTCCATCGTGATTATCAGTCTTTCCATAAGAAAGTAGCACATGTCTGCTCAGGAACAAGTCAGGCACCAGAGTTATTATTCCTGTCTATTCAGCATACAAGAGCAACACACAGAAACCCCAAAGGTGGTAAAGAGCAACACTGTTTTCAGCACATCAGCCACTGCTGCAAGTAAAAATTATTTCGTAAAAAACCAAACGTGTACACTTCTCTCCAAGTTACTCGTGAGAGGAAGGTAAGGTGCCCTTCACACTCCGTGTTTGCCCTCAGTATTCAGTTCTGTATCCCCCCAAGCTGCTATAAAAGGGGCAATTTAAAACATCACTCCCAAAGTCCGTTTCCAGAATGAACAGGGTGGTTTGTCAAAAAAATTTGGAAGGGAGAAAGGTGTAATCTTGCTGCTGTGTGTATCACCTGCACTCTTCCTAAAAGCATAATGCTAGCAGAAAAAAAATTCTCTTGTGGTAATTTGGGTGCCAGGACTTTTCTGCACTGAATACAAGTGTGTGTACACACAAGAACTGCACTTCTAACACCAGATTTCCTTCCCTTCAGGGCTGCTGAGAACCTCTCGGCTTTTGCACTCCTCTTTGTAACACATTTCACTCCATCCCCAGCTAGTTCTTGCTGCTTCCTCCTGGACAATCCTTAACAGCTGGTATTTGTTTAGTTAGACAACAGCCTTAACTGACCATGTCCTACATTAACTACATTATAGCTCCATTTACTGGAATAAAAAAGTCCGGGGATTGGCTTATATAGGATCAGGTGCAAGTAACGGACGAACGGAGAATGCCACTGGAATATTGACACTGCCTAGCAGACTAAAAAAATATCAGCTGGCATCAAAGTTTCTGGCTAACACACTCCTGGAGAGTTTTAATGCTAAGGAACATCCAGCATTTAACAACATTACTAGTGTTTTGTAACCAAAACCTTGTATTCCCATTCTGATCAGAGAAAACACTGAAATTTAATTTTTTGAATGATGCCAAAATGTAGAGCTTTGAAAAGCAGGAACTCCGAAGAAAATACATGATGATTAAACACGTAATACCTATAATCATCAAATAGCTTTGTCCTGGAAGTTGCCCATCACATGCAAAGGAGTTCAGCTGAAAAACGTCTGCATATCAGGAAATTGCTTTTTAAAGAAAGAATAAACAGTCCCTTGTGGTGTTTTTGAAGATAGGTCAGTTGTGAAGTCTGAAATGGATTTGCAACTGAAACGTACGAGGGTGAGCTCGTTCTACGTATATACAAAAAAAATCTTTTCCCTGGAGCTGTGAAGAATGAAGTTATGTCAGGAAACATTTAGCCAATCAACATACCCAGGCAAACAGAAATACTAGTACGGAAAAAACCCCCAAGAACAAACAATTAAGCCCAACAGATGTGTGATCACCAAAGTGACAACACAGGGGATAATACCCTCCTCCCATGCACAGGAGAAATATAATCTGTAATAATTATATTCCATAACACAGATAATAAGGGTAAAACATAGAGAAGGGTAGTCTGCTAGCTTGGAAGTCCGTTTTGCCTAGGAAATCTTTGACAGAGCCTATGCCTGTTGCAAGGAGGGTCTTAAAATTAGTCTAAAGTTAATGTTAGAGGCAGAGCCAGTAGCGCTACTGACTGAAGGTGTGTGAAGATCCTGTTTCCCCCTGTGCCTTATGCAGAAAAGATCACAGATGTTTGCCAACAGAAGCTGGCTATTATGAAATTCCCTCTAACTACCAAAGCATAAATTTTGGTAGCAACTCGCCCAACTTCTGCCCGTAGCACAAACAGGTTTGGATTCAATGAAGGGACAACCCTCAGGTCAAAATTTAAGAGGAAATTCTAGGTTCAACTCTTCAGTGTCTTTACAAATGAGGCTGTAGGAAAGACATCATCAGAACAATTAAGCATGAGCAAACCAGCCCTGAAAGACCTGGATTCTGCACTGAAATTTCAGTTTGTCATCAACACGGTCCTCACTAGCTTTAGGAAGTTCCCACCCAAGTTTGAACAAGTTAAAAATCACCACACAGAATCGTTCTGCAAATACAAAAGTCATCAGAAATAAGTTTGCAGAGGAAGTGAGAAAATGAAAGTTACATAAACCCAAGAGCTTTGATTTTGCAATTTTAATCATGCAAAGTTTATATTGTGGTGTTTTAACCAAAAGCTTGCCTCATTTTCTAACTGTAATCATTCGGTCTAATAAAAGCTACTGCTTCTCCTTACAGACCTACCATAATTATTTTAGCATGTGCTTCCTGCATATAAATACAGTCAAAATTTATCAGATGCATTAACATTAAATCCAAGTAAAAATACTTGCAATTTAATTCCTTCTCTCCCCACCCCTGCTTCAAGTGCAATTTTACCAACTGATGCACTAACTTGTATCCACGAGCTGATTTGCACAATCCTGCATGTCAGGTCACAGGGAAATAGCAGTCCCAAACACGAATAACAAACCACAATACATTACAACGGAACATACTTTCCACAAAAAAAGAATAAATCTAACACAACACAGGCCAATTTCAAAGGAGTGTGACATTAAAACTGTATTTTTAATAAAACAATTGAAGCACTTCAGCACTGTTACTACAAACATTTGGTGATTTAAGAGCTACTAAGCCTACGTTGACAATTAAACAGCATCTACTCTGCTACAGCATTCACATATCTACCAATACAGTTTTTCACAAATTGTTGCTTGAGGTTTTCAGCTTTTCTCTTTTTTTGGAAGCTGATCACACTTTATTTGAAAAGCAATACAAATGAAGCAATTTTTTACCCCTTCCTTTGGATCTGTGTGAAGCCCTCCACCTGCATGCCCATGCCAACACATTCTCTTTTCTATCAGTCGCCACCTCGGGAGGATCTGTGTGAAAATGAAAAGACAATGTGCAAGAACCTCAGGAAACACGCATACAAAAACCAACAGAAAGAAGAACTACTGGTCTGTTTTCCCTCCCTCATCCTCCAACTGTATCAGCTTGCTTTAATAAAAGGTATTACCTCTTTCTAAAAACTTTGCCTTGCTTAAGGAAACAATAGCAAGAAAGGGACTGTAATTCTAGCAGGATAGTGGAGAGCATGTTCCAAGCAGCCAGGAGGTAAAGATGACAGTCTTAAATATTTCAGTCAAAAGGACACCTAAAAACTGAAAAGTGGACTAAAGAACATAAAGAAATTGAAGGTTTGGAGGATAACTGTACTCAGGCACATGAATATAAAGCGGAACACACTTAAGCAGTAATACTCTTTGCATGTACGTAAAGAATAACTTTACTGGGGGCAAAATAAACCCACTTCACACTTGTCTTTCCCATCACAACAGCCTATTGGTGCCACACGACAGGTACAAGTTTCACCCGCTCCGAAGCCCCTGCTGCAATCCCCGTACAGCCTGGCCCGGTGCAGGCAGGAAAAGACCCTGCTTTTTAAAAAACAAATGCTCACTTCTCTTAGCAAGTGGCCAAGATTCCCTGCTAAATAAATACGGAGAAAACGCCTGAATTCATTAATGCGCACAGACGTACTAAAAAATAACAACTCACTACCACGAGGTGTTTCTCCAAGTTCAATTTCCAAGTGCCTGCCACAAACAATGGACGTGCTAAAGCTTTTCAAAAAGAGTTTGCATTTTGTTTAAAAGATTTGCTATATTGACAATTTTCCAGGCTTAAGCTGTGTAAAAGCTCTTTCGGAATCCATTTTATGTACAAGGCTTGATAGCAGACCTCAAGTCAAAATGTCACTTTTCCTATTTTAAAGAAAAACATTATAAAAATCAATCCAAGTAGATTCTATGCTTTGAAGTGTCAATGACTCTCAAAAGATTTTAGCTGCTTAAGTCAGTTCTATGAGTGGTTATATTTTTATAATTAAAAAAACCCAACCAAAACCCAAGACAAATACATTTCCTAGCTTCATCTAAGCAAAGTGTGTTACTTAGAAATGTGCCATCATTATTCCATGAACAATAAAAATTGCGTCTTCCTTATGCTGACACTAGTGTTAAGGCAACCAGACCCCACAGGAACAAAAGCCTGACACCTTGGCACCCAGAATGACAAGAATAAGTTTCCACATTTTCTCGATATTTCACAATCTAAGTAGGATTTTGAAGTAACAAAGCCCTACACACTCAATGAAAGCTCACAGCTTGCTGTGCATTGGTATTTTCTATGCCTGACAACACGAATCAACATGTTGTATCAAGTATCAACACGCAAACGCTACATTTTTAAGAACTCTTCTTTGTAAGTTACTGTATTACCACTAGTTACCAAATTCAAGAAGAGTTCTTGAGGAGAGTGCAACAATCTGAAGCTTCTAAGCAAAGTTACCTCCTTTTCTAGAGGCAGAAACATAACTTGCCATTTAACTTGCTGCACTTCAGAACTGTAAATAGTGAAATAAAAAAAAAAACAACCAAAACACACCACACAAAAAACAAACAGACTAAACTGAAACACATTCCAAGGTCTTGAGTTTCCTCTGACCTGCAAGTAGGAAGAAAACCAATTTATACCTACCTCTGAAGCCTCTAATAACGGCCTTGAATAATCTCCCCTCAGACTGTGCCATGATCTTTGCTTGCAGATTGGTGGAATCTAAAGAATAAAAAGAGAGGGGGGGGGGGGAAATGCAAGTGGAGGCATGCAGAACATGCACTTCACATTCAAAGAATATTCATCTAGTTTATGTAAGCAAGCATAACATGAAAACAAGGCAGATGGCTTTGTTTTTTTAAACAACTGGCCATAGAAAAAGAAAACTGATGGGGAGCAGCTGTAACATGAATTACATTCATCCATTCAAAATGCTAAATGACAATGAACCTTTCCCTTCCCTGAATCCCCACTCCCATCAGACTTCATTTCTTTTGTGCCACGAAAGCCCAAAGTTTCCCCTTTCCTCTTGTTTTAATTTTCTCCCAGGTTGTCTTCTGACTTCTCTCAAATACTCTTTGGTTCTGTTTTTCATTACCAATTGTTATTCTCATGCTCATAGATTCTGCCATTTCCAATCCCTCCTAGCTCAGCTCATGCCATGCTTGTCTCAGAGACCACAAGGCTCATCAAAGCTACAGCTCCTGACTGGGAAGCACTGGGACTACCAGAAACTACGAGCATGGCTGACTACGAGTTTTAGGTAGGCAGGACACAAGATACCCAATACTCACCCATCCATCAATGCACCTTTAACAGATACACTGCCAGGCCCCAATTTCCACATGCTCTACATGTGACAGTGAAAGCAATCAATTTTCCATAAGAGTTTCAAAGCACCATTTATTTTCCTGAGACGGACTAGCTGGCAGCGCTTCCCCAGCAGCAAAACAGGGACCTCCCTTTTGGTTAGCAGTGATGGTGCCACACTATTTTTGACAAATTTAACAGTAAACCTCTTACTGCTCTGTTGCAATATTAACCATACACCTCACACTATATAAAAATCACTACCCCAGAGCAAAAACAGCAAAAGAACTGCTCATCAGCTCAAGGCAAAGGACAAATGTCAAAAAGGAAAAAAATAAAGAACTTGATCATAAAAAAGTGTATTTTTGACCTTGACAAATAGCAGCACCGTCACATATTTTACACCTTGCCTTAAACGTTCCTTTGCTCTTGTCCTAAGACTCATACCATACGTTATAATTTAGTCAGTAATTTTTAAGAAAATGAAGATCATTCCCCCACAAGCCCCCACATGGGACCTGCTCATTTCAAACATTTCCATTCTATGACATTGCACACAGAGAAAGAGTAAATGTTACAATTATACATTTTGCACTAATAGAGCTAATTGGTCTGGGTGAACTGCCCTGACGCTTCCAAGACCTGGGTTAAATGAAGGAGCTGCATTTTTAAAGCACTTTGTTGCAGATACACTCTTAACTTCTCAGTTTCATGTCAGCACAGGGGATTCCATCTCAACTAATATACTCTCCACATGAACAGTGACAGCCTCATAAACAGAGAACAGAACGGGGAAAGAGAAGGATTTCAAGATGCCTCAGCACACCCCAAGTTACTGCAAATCAATGTAATCATTACAAAGGCATGGTTATTTTGGACAAAAGTTCCCACCAACAGGCCAGGGGAGGAGTAGGCCCTCCTAGCAGTAACCACTACCATGGCACCCAGGAAGTACCGAATCCAACACCAAATTAAGGGGTACAACCAGCACCAGAGGCAGCAGCGGTCTCTAATTCAGCAAAGGCAGTCTCATCAATATAACCCCACCGGCTTCACCAGCCAGAGGCCATTCAGAAGCACGGATTAAACTACAGCAATTTAGAATTTACAGCAGAGACACAATCCAGGGTGAGAGGCTTAATACCAACAAGTCCTGCATTCACACCCATGAGACAGAGTTCCTGCCTCCTAGCGCCCCCAGTGCAGGCCGTGCACCGAAACCCTCAGCACCTTCCCGCCAGCGTTATCCTTCCCTAAACACGCCGCGCTGATCAAAGGCTGTTAGGACCCCAGGCCAAAGAGAAGTTTAGGGGCTGATGAACCACTGCTCCCAACTATGCTTTGGCTTCTCTTAAGACAACACAGCTGGAACCTCTCCTGAGCGGTACCATTCCCTCCCGCTTGGCCTTGCAAGGGGAAAAAAAAAATAAAATAATCTTGAGTCCTGCAAGAGCTGAAATTCAGGTATTTAAGTCTGAATGGATTTTTTGTTGGGTTATAGATTCCTAGTGCATGGGAGCACACAACTGATGCTCCAACAGCTACTGGAAAGAAGCTAGTTTCTCTTCTTCTCGAGGGTACTCCTAGGACATCATAAACATATTTTACTAATAATTCACATCCTTTGACCCCAAAGTTCTCTTCTAACTGACGCACGAGACGAACACCATCACAGAAACAACTTCTATGGAAACAGCAGCAGATCTAGTCTCAATTACTGCATTAGATAGCCTACTTACTTGACTGAAGCTATAAACTGTCACGGGGTTAAGAGATGAATACAGCAAAAAGATGAAAAGATTTGCACAAGGTACACAGGTAAACCTGTTCTCATTTTCAGTCTTCAGCCTGGAACACTAGAGGTTTCAATCCCCTCCTAAACTCCTGCTAAAAACCAAGTCTCAGCAAAGAAATAAAGAATTAAATGAAGTGAACAAGTTATTTCACCGATCAGCCCTCCAGCCATCACAGCATTATTAGCAGAGCTGCCCAAGTGAGCGGGACTCAAGCTCACCCTGTCACTCTCCGCACATCCTGCAGGCAGACCTGGGACTCCGCTTTCCCTCACTGCAACTCTTTCCCAGCAGAATTCAGACTACAAGGGAAAGGTGTACTTGAACCTTATTGCAACAGATAAAAGTAGCAGGTTATTGCTTTAAAGAAGCAGAAGCAAGTCCTGCTTATTTCTTCCGCATTTAAGAAATTATGCGAGCAAGTGCAAATCTGGCCTTTCCTAACTTTTGAACGCCTGACTCTGCACCATTATGTTCTTTTAATGTATTTTTGGATATGATTCTATATGCTCTAAAGGATGAAACAGACGTCTAGTACTGATTGCACATAAAAGTCATATTGCTAAAGTGTCAAGACTGTTGGCAGTAGTTTAAATACCTTAAATGCAAACAAACAACAGGGATTAAACACATTTGTGCAAGGTCAAATCCACACTTCGAAGCTTCTTTCTGGAGTATGTTACATACTGTTCCAGACGTGCTGCACTAACCCAATGGGGATTTTCTTTCAAGCTATCTAGAACAAAAAAGATAACTGAAGGTAGGGTCCAAGTACCTGTGCAGTATTCAAGTCCTGCTGTTAATTTTGCTGAGTTTGCAAGGCAAGAAAAGAAAATGTTAATAGGAAAGAGTGAGGAAGAGGAGAGAAAAGGTGAAAATATTCTGGTATAAATACAGACTGAACTGTCACCATTATCAACAACGCGAACTTAACCAGAGCTACATTTAACAACTGCCAACACGCAATTGCTCTGCACACAGACCAAGAGCAAACGAAACCAAGGTGAACAAAAAGGCACCTTAAGGAGTTTCCCCCGTAACATCTTACTAACACACCCTCACATTTGGCTTGTTTTGGTAAAACGCACCTCAATGGCAGAAGGGAAATCCCCCACAGCATGACAGTGGGCACCCCAGCGTACACCTCAGCACCCCCTACCACAGGGGGTGTGCCTTACCCTTGCCCCCCCCCCATTCCCCAGGTGAACTGCAGATCGAGTGGCCACATTCCCACCCGTTCCCCTTCACTACGGAGCCTTCCTTGCCACAATTCTCAGTATGCTTAGATGCCCATTTCCATAGACAGACATATGGGATTGCTGATCTGCTCAGCAGCGATATTTCCTCTATAAAGGGATTTTGACAATTCAAGGAATTTCAGACACTCCGTTACAGAGCTTCTGCCTGTCAGTAAAGACTGTTGACTAACGGAGACGGTTGATTAATAGTTCCCATGCCTCAAGCTGTCCAACTCCACCATCGAAGTCTAGAGAAGAGAATTCAGCAATGCACACATCACATGGAATGACATCTGGACAACAAACATCAGTATCATTTTACAGACCAGACCAGGCGTCAGGTAAAAAAAACAGCCAAATATAAACAAACTCAGCAAAAACCCCCTGAAACTTCTCTTACAACCACTTCCAGAGTAAGGGATACTATTAAATTATGCAGAAGAACATGCTCTTTATCACATCATGCGGCAGCTGGAAGGGCAAGATAATGCAAAGGAAAAAAAAAAAAAAAAAAGTCTTTTATTTTTTACCGTTACACTCAAAAATAATTTACAAACCCAGCTTTCTACAACTGCCAAAGTCCTCTCTGAAAGGAACTCCTTAGTGTATTTCTTGACTTACACAGATTCCTAGTAAAATAATTATCCTTAGTTAAAGGCTGTTAGACCTTTTCAGTCAAATGCTACTTTCCTCCCATTTAAGTTTTAGATCAAATAGAATTTGCTATTGCTTTTATTTTGGATGCAAACAAACTGTTCTACAAAAAAATCCTAAGCTTCCTAGGAAAAAAAACAACACCAAAACCAGTCTTTCTTTGGTTACTTTTCAACGTTCACCAAGCAGACCACATCCGAGGTGCCCATTCTCTCTATTACTACTTAGCAGAGACCCTAAACTCCTAACACGAGTGTTGACACCATGAACCCCTGCCTACTCCAGCCGCTGAAGGAGCAACATTTACAGAAAAATAAACTCATCTCAGTATCAAGAAATGGAATCCGATCACAGTTCCACAACATTTATGACACCCGTTTTTCCCCTCCATAAATTTGGCCATTTTCCTCTCCAGGATACAAGGGTTACATGTCTTGTTACTCAGAAAAGCAAAACTCTAATCACAACTAATGAAAAATGTAAGTGTGAGGGAAGAACGACACGGATCTGTAATGCAACAGCACCCAAACACCTC
Source organism: Leptosomus discolor (assembly GCF_034619465.1). Taxonomy (NCBI): domain Eukaryota; kingdom Metazoa; phylum Chordata; class Aves; order Leptosomiformes; family Leptosomidae; genus Leptosomus; species Leptosomus discolor. The sequence goes on along the minus strand of NC_141399.1, from coordinate 46,614,580 downwards.
CGCTGTATTTGAATCTCATTGTCCTGAAGGCCACAGAAAATACATACATTGTATTATAATACAATTAGGCTTACACTTAATTGTAAGCTAAAAAAAAAGCTTCCAGGCAACATGAAGCAATGAAGACAGGGACCAAGTACTGCACAGATGCAAAGTGCAGTAGAAGGATGACAGGTGAGTGCTTGAAATCATCTTTTTCAAAAAGAATGGTTAGTAACTTTGCTCTTATGGTCATATTTCACCAGAGCTTCCCCCTTCCTTTAATCACAGTTTTTCTCCCCAGTTAAGCCATGGCTCAAGTCTGAGCTGTAAAAGGCACGACGCTCGACTGACGCAGCTCTGCCGGCACAAACCTCTGCTATTTGTGCAGTCACAGCAATAAAAGCAGAACTGCGGCTGTACAGTGGATTTTACTCAAAAAAAGTGACTTCGCTACAGCAGTGAGAAGCACGGTGTTGCTGGCATAACACGTGAGGTGCGCCCTGCCAGGAGGGCCCTTACTCTTTAGGAATGCTTTGGGGATGACGTGCCACTAAAGCCAGCTACCTGGATTGCACAAGTGGTTGGGTCCTGCCAGTCTCCCATCCCACGTGAGATTAAAGGGCTGGAACATGGGCATTTACTTCACATTTACTGCCCCCGGTTATATTCAACAAGCTAGCACAAAATCTGACCCATATTTGATACCCAGAAAACAGCAATAAAGGTAATAGAAGAGCTTTCCCGCACACTAAAGTATATACACTAAGATGTGCCATCGCACAGCAGCCTGGAGGCTTTCATGAGAACTCATGCTATAAAACACTACTTTCATTAAACCTTAATCCCAGATGACTGAAGCACGCAGTTTAGGACTGCAGCAAACAATTTTAAGTTGTTTTAAATGCAAAAAAAAAAAAAAAAAAAAAAGAAACACACCTGGTTTAATATACAGGAAAGCTTTCAGAATAAGCCCATTAAAAATATTAACAGTTCTCATTAGTGCGCAAACATAGCCAAATAAATAGGATGCACATACTTGCTGCCAGGTTTTTTAAATGCCAAATTACCTAATTTACAAAAATCAATGGCTAATCACTCTGAAATACAACCTGGAGTGCCTAGCCAGCTTCTGACAGTCACTTCTGTTGATGCAGGCACAATATCTCTTGAACTAGTGGAAAAATTGAGGGAAAAAAAAGAAAAGAAACCAAAATCACAGGACAGTGCATTTTGCTCTGTAAGCAAATTTAATTAAATGTTACAAAAATAATGTCAACTGGTCCCAAAACTTTGAAGGGCATTATATCTGAAGACGCCTGAACACTAAGTTTGAGCCTCCTGCTAGGTAATAATTAAATAAATTTGCACAACACACTCACATAAAACATGTTGCCTATCCGTCACGATGTGGCAAAAAAAAATTTAATTTAACAAAATGTAAGATCTTGCTTGTGCATTTAATGAATTCTAATTTTCATCCAAATAGGGCTTCATGCAGAAGTGATGTACTATAAAAAGAGAAATGCATAATTGACCACTTTCTGACACAGAAATGCCCGGAATCTGGAAGGCCAGAGAGATGAACACATACATACGCTACAGACACATCCGTAGCTTTGTAGTTCAGAAAAATCTCATGCAAATCAACATTTAGCAACATGTGGCAATTAAAACTTATCAGCAAGGTTTGGCATTTCTCACATTGAAAAGAAAAACATTCAAAAGGAAAACAAGATTATAATTAATACATACTGAGTACCCAGATACAGTTTAACATACCCAAATACATGGGAAAAATACTTGATCTGCATCAACTTTTAACTCTCACCTCCTTGTTTTGCACAAGTTTCAGAACTAAAACCCCCAAAAGTTTACTGCTTCAGTCCTGCTCATCTCATCTACTAAACAACATGAACTTGGCTGTAGACCATGAGAGAATTCTGCCTGTCAGGGGCAACTAATCAAGGCAGGTGACTGATCATAAACAGCCGTACTCTGGGGGGGAAAAACAAGAAGAAGAAGAAAAAAAAGGTTAGTATCAAACAGAAATAACAGCTATCTGAGAGTTTATGGAAAGTTCATTCACTCAATCTTTGAGATATGCTTCCTTCACTCACTTTGAAAAACGCCTATGAATTATTGAAAACTGCACTCATTCAATCTGAGATATGTACTCAATTCTTTTCTTCTAACAAAAAAATATCATTCACTGGAACACGTTACAGCCTTCCCCTGACAGCAAGCATTCCAACTCCAATTTCCTTTCCCTACATAACGGCAAAATTGGCTGTCAGCAGAACTTATTCCCCACATAAACGTTTAGCACCCGTTCAAAGGCGCCGATTTTTGAACGCCCGTCCACAAAGAGACGCTCCAACGCGCCGCGCACCGACAGAACGGTCATCCGGACGCGACCGCCAGGGAGGGACCGGCTCAGCCTCAAGTTGTCCGGGCCCAAACTTGCCCAAGACTTTACCCGTCACGCCCAAACCGCTCTCCCCGCACGCTGCGAAGCCAGCACCGCGCCATGCCCGTCGCCCCCCCCGCAGCCCCTCTGCCAGCACCCCTCCTGCCGGGGCTGACCGCAGCGGGGGGCCTCCGGGAGCGAGGCAGCGGCAGCGGGCCCCCCCGGTCGTGTAACCCCCCCCGGGCCCCACCGAGCGCCGACAGCCGTGCAAGGTAAGGACGAGACCGGGCGGCACCGCCGCGCCCCTCCTCAGCCCTCAGCCCGGCGCCCTCAGCCCGGCGCCCTCCGCCGCCCGCCCCCGGCCGGGGCCGGCGCCCCCCACGCACCTGGCCGCTCCCCGGGGCGACGCGGGCCCGCTGCCGGCCGCTCCCCGCAAGCCAACCGTGCGTGCAGGCGGCGGCGGCGGCCGCGGGAGGCCGCAGCAGGGCGAGGGCGAGCAGCCGGCGCCTGCGGGAGGCGGCTGCCGCCAGGCTCCGCGGAGCCCCCAGCAGCGCCATCTTGGGAGGGCAGGGGAGCAGAGGATTGTGGGACGCCGGCGGACTCGCGGGGAGGAGCGGCGGGGCGGAGCCGCGCTGCCGGCCCGGCCGCCCGGCGGAGAAGACGGGGCACGTCGCCATGGCAGCGCCCCGCTCCGCGCTCCCGGGGCCCGCCGAGGCCGCGCTCCCGCCCGGCGGAGCCCTGACCTTGCCGCCGCTGGGCGCCGTTTAGGTCCGGCCGGCGGGCACCGGCGAGGCGGGAGAGCGGCGAGGCTGCCCTCAGCCCCGCCAATGGCGCCCCGAGGGGGACGGGCGCTTCCCTGCCGAGCTGGGGGGGCGGCCAAGCCCTTCCCGAGCTGTCACCCCCTCGAGGAAGATTTTTTGTTCATGACTGTACGGATAGAGCCATCCTTTTTGAGATGCTGAAATAGGAGGGTCCTCAAGCCCAAACCGTGCCACCGCAAGCATCGCTCATACTGGTCAGCAGCGCCATAACATGGCGGTACCTTATGGAGTCTCTCTTGTTCACGAGGGTGCCCTTTCTAAACTCTTGCGCTTTCTCCACCCGCAGCCGGACGCCGATGTGGCTGTCAGAGGGTCCGAGCTGTCACGCGTTCCCCCTCGGCAGATTTGGGGGACCCCGCAGAGCAGCTGCCCCGGCGGTTTCCTCAGCTTAGGTGGATGCCTGGGCCCGCAGAGCCACAAGCAGGGCCCGGCCGGAGGGGAAGGCGGAATCTGGAGGGCACGTGGCACGTCTCCGCACAGACCTAGTTCTGCATCTCATGCCCTTCACGGGGTTAAGCTGTGAGCTACCTCGGGGAACTCCTTTGGCTGACACAGCTCAGCCACAGTTCCTTTGAGACCAGAGTAACGCAGCAATGGTGCAGTTCCTAATTAAACACCAATTCAGGAAGATAGAGGGATTACATTGACAATGGCCTATATACTCCCATCAGATTGACACGCAAAGCAAAAGTGAGGAAGCTGTAACTCTGTGTGGCATTTTTAATGACAAAGATTTCTTCAAAGCTACCAGAGCTTGACTGCTGATGCTCTTGCCTTGAGGGAGAGTTGTAAGCTCATTTGCAGGGGAGAAAGACAGACAGACAGGAGGAGGACAATTGGCTTAAAGCTGGTTTTTAATGAGGCAGGCTTTCTCTAGCCTGCGCTTTGATACGCAACTTCGCTTCTGACCAGGATTCACTTTGAACGGCAGAGGCGACGTTTCTCCGTCGCTAATCTAATTCTTCACCGTAATTGCGTTTGGCAGAGCTGGGTCTGAACAGTGCCGCCCAGTGGCATCATGCAGAACCATAAACAGAAATTCTAGGGTTATGGCTTCCGTACATCCGCTTCCTCCGGTACGCCCTTCCCAACATGGAAGTTTGACCAGGCAAAATGTGCTATTTGTGACACTTTCTCTGGGATAGCCCGGACAGACAGGCTGGCCAACGCTGCGGCATCTTTCGAGCGGTTCCAAATGTTTCTGCAATGTTTCTGCATGCGTTGCTGAGCGAGCCTCTGTACATACAATGTCTGTGTGCAGATACAGTGCACTCTGATCCACCCGACCTGCTCTCAGCCCTGTGACACGTGTCCAGTATTTGCACCGTGTCGAGCTCCCTGGACATGCGCCCCACACAATATCCTGCGTGTGGGTGGAAGAACCCCAAATTGTGCTATCGCAGCGTTCAGCATCGCTCTAGCGGAGAGTTACAAAACCACTCGACAAACATGTATTGTCAAACCTCACAAAACCACTCTGAGACAACTCAACTATCCCGTCTTCATGAAATGCGGAGAGAAGAGCAGGCTCCACAGCCCTGTGCCCCGCGCCACCGAGAGAAGCTGTTCCGCGCTTCCAACGAGACCCTGAAATAGAGGATGGAAAAAACCCCACATTTGATCACCTGGTTCATGCCCTCCTTAGCACAGACCAGCACTAATTTTTTGGTCTAATAGAAAGTTCTGAAGCCGGCCCCAACTGCATAAGAAATAAAGCTCTTCCTCTCATGAAATACGAAGAGGAATGTTTACTGTTCTGGTGGAATATTGAAAACGACGTTCTGGCGTTCATTAACAGCGCAAAAACTCAGCAGCAGACGGGTGGAGAGGAGGCGATTAATTTTGAGAAAGAGATTAAAAGTGCGAAACGCTGGCGGCTTAGTTTGCAGAGAATTAAGGGTGACTCTACCCCGTGCTGTCAACATTTTGGAAGGGTGAGAAATTATTAATGATGCTAGAAGGAAGGAGTACTGGAAGTGCTGGGATCACATTAAACACTGGAAAGCTAAAGATAAATAGCTGGCAAATAATTGTCAGCATGGAAATATGATAGCATAGTTGGTATCCCCTCATTTGTGATAGTTAGAATTAAGATGGCTAAGATGGGAAAAAATTACCTGCACTGAAAAGTCTGGCATTACAAAGGTGTGTATATACCTTCAATATCAAATGTTTAGGTGGTATTTGGTGGAAATTTTTTTATATGTATAGTTTTAATAATTTGGATAGCCCATTGTCATGAACTGAGCAAAAAATCAGCTTTAGAATTTCCAGTCTCTTTGCTAACGCGTATCGTTTTATTTCATCTGCGTTTTTAAGGCCAATAACATACTTAATATAGTCGCTATTAATGTTTTCCCTGCAAATTTCACCTTTACCTGCTGTTCCTTCTTTCATAGCTCTCCAACGCTGCTGGTTTTATTCACTCCCTCTACTTTTTCAGTCTTTTTTCCAGCTCCGATCTCCTTCTCCTTTTGATACCAGTTTATTTACGTGGCACCAGACGACTGATACCGGCACAGGGCACTGCACGAACCCCAGGAGAGACACAGAAAGAGGCCACGTACCCGCAGTGGTCAGCAACACGGCACCCCCTTCTCTCCAAGGGACCTGCCCAGGAGAACAAAGCTCATGCTGTAGACCCAGAAAGCCCACAGGCGAGTTTTATAAACTCCCACTGTTTAAAGTAGCTTGCCACAGAAAAAACACCTGTGTCTCTGCAGATTTAGCTGTAGAAGCAGAGGATCTCCTTGGAGACAGACTGAAATCAATGCGTGCTCCAGAGCTGTCAGCAAGAAAAGTTTACAGAAGCAGCTCAGCAGAAGAAATGGAAGCCCCAGCACATGGAGGCAAAATAACACTTTATTTAGAGTTTATTAAAGTTTTTACGTTCTTTCTCGTTAAAGGTATTTAATATGATTGTCACACTGTATAATAGTGACAAGTACTTATTTCTTCCAGCTGTAAAAAAGCGGAGTACGATTTCATAAAAACTATTTCTAGAACTAAGACTTATAGTTATTAAACATTCCTCTAAAATGGAGAGAATCAACACTGAATGCCAGATAATCAGTATGCCAAGGGGAGATTGAAACCTACATTTCAGATGGCACCACTGACAATTCCAGTTGTGGCAGGCATCAGACCAAAGGAAAATGCCCCCAGAGCTGTGGAAATCAAAATGAATTCACGAGTCAAGCCAGAGGATAAAGAAAAGCAACAATACTCAATCATAGAGTAGAATCAACAGTGTTGGAAGGGTATGAACACAAGGAGGGGAATGTTTCACCAAAGTGTACGAAGAAAGAGGAAAATTAATGGGAAGAAGTGAATGGGAAGAAATTAAAAATGGGAAAACAGGACAAAGTTGGGTGGGGTTAGAACCCCCCACTCAGAGATATAAAACTAGTTTTGGCAAGTAGAACAGGGGCTGAAAGGCACAGTACTGATTTGGAGATAGGGACCGTTGTACTAATCTCTAGAAAAATATGAACTGTTAATCCTCAGACCTGACATTTAAGAACAGAGCAGCTACACATACATTTGAAGTGCAGTGTGAATTCTATTTTGTAGGCAATTAAATAATTAGCATAAATGAGCTGTATTTTAAATTGTTTGATTACGCTTCCAAAATGCCATTTTGATTTTCTTCTTGAAAACACACGGGTTTGTCCACCTTAACACTAAGCAAGACTTGTCCTATATTTTGTTACGACAAAGCTGTTACATGGTTTCTGAACATACCATTAGCTGGTTTAATAATTATTTAAAATTTACCATTTACAGATAACGTAGGGCTACAAAACTATCTAAAATCCGAACCAGAATGCCACTAAAATCCAAACCAGAATGCCAGCCACTGGAAAAGGCTGTTTAACCTCTCACATTATAGCCACAAGCCACCCCAATTACCAGTGACTAACGTGTTTCCATTTTTATTACTTCAAACACTTTAAAAGAGATGGATTCTAACACTATGCTAAGCATATACCTTTTGAAAAAACACACCCATTACACGGCCTCAAGACCACGAAGGACAAAGTCCCCCCAGTTTCTGCGCAAAGTCACCTGATTTCCCTCAGACCTCTGTTAGGCAGGGCTGGCACAGCACTGGGATCCTAGAATCACAGCCTGGTTTGGGCTGGCAGGGACCTTAAAGACCATCTAGTTCCACCCCCTGCCATGGGCAGGGACACCTAGGACCGGGATCCTAGAAGATGCTTCCTCAGACGGCCAGGGGAGAGGCACATGGCATCAAACCTCAGCTGAGAGCAGCCGTCGTACAGACAGTGTTTGCAGTGTATTCACTGGAGACCCCCAAGCTCCATCAGATACACGGCCCCCTCAGCGAGGGGCTGAAGGCTGCCCCACTGCCTGTCACAAAATCCCTACTTCAAGTTCACGAGGAGGGTGTAGTTATTTTTTGGGGTTGGGTTTTTTTGGTTTTTTTTTTGTGGTTTTTTTCTGTTCTTTTTTCTTAAATGATCTATCGTGTACTTTGGTTATTTCATATTTGTCTCTCCTGGCACTTTGCATTTTTTGCCGGCTGTTGTCTTGGTTGTAGAATACATGCTGTTACATTCACATCGAGTCTGCCTAAGGTTGGCCTCGCATTATTTTTATTCTGAATATTAGCCATCTGGCACTGCGTGCTGCAGTATTTAGTGCCACAAATAATAATGAAAAATATGGTAATATCTCGTGATACTGTAACATAAAAATATAAGACAGAGGGTATAAAGCTTTGGGTGTGTAATCTCAAAGCTGCCAAAGCATGTTGTTCCCTCTGCCCTTGTTTTCCATAAATGATTCCTGGATGGGAGACAGCAGCGGTGACAGGAAAGTCATTGGTCGACGCATAGGGATGAAACGGCGTTTCTTGGAGTCCATGAACTACAGCCCCGAAGAACAACGGGCAGGAAAACCCCCACGATTTGTGCCTTTCTGTTCAGGTAGATGCGGGCACATCCAAGACAGCCGAGAGAAAGGTGTTTGACTTCAGATGCACCGGAGAGGGCTCGGTCTTTTCACGTCAGTCAAGCCCCATGGAAATGCTTGAACTTTGAAGGAAATAGCCTTTTCCTTCGGTCTGCCGCATCCAAACGCGATGACGAGGCCGTTGGATATTCAGCAAAACTGTTGTTCTCGCTGTAGGTAAGTTGCATAATTAGATGGGGCTTAAAAGAGGTGAGAGCTGAACTTTAGGGACTCTGTAGGCTGATGTGGAGGTGAATTGCAGGCCAACTCCTAGAAGTTCCCAAACTCGCAGTGCCCCAGAACACAGTTTAAGGATGTTTTGGGTCAAAGGAAGCGAGCGTTTTCATCAACATTTGTTTTAGAGAACACTTTTGCTGGCAAGGGGGGGTTTCCCTTCCCGTATTTCTCCAAGGGTGGATTTATTTTCGCAGAGGAGCCAAGCAGCAACTGGGATGGCAAGACCTAAGCGGCCACGTTACATCGCTGCCCTGCCTGCATGAAAAACACCGTTTTCCCAGCTCCGCTCTCTGGAACCTCGGTTCACTACTGGAGCATCCTCTATACCTGAAGCAAGAGCGCAAAGCACGAGGTGCCTCCAGGCACGAGGAGCTTAATGTTTCCTGAAGAGAAGAAATCGTTTCTTCGAAGGCTACAAGTAACATCTCCATCAGCAATGAACACGGCTCAACTTTCTGCTGGTTTGCTGCAGCCCGCCCCCAACAGAGCCAACAGCACACCGTGAAAGATGGCGATGCCCAGCAAACTCTGAGCTTCCACCTGCTAACGCAGAGCCCCCGCCAGCTCCGTTGACTCTGCCGTCTTCATCCAGGAGTTTCAGACGCCAGCCAGCTTGGCCGAAGCAGCAGCAGGTTTGGGCTGTGGGACATCCAGGAACACCCACTGCAGCTCCGCAGTTCAACCTAGCAGAGGCGTCCGGCCTCCCCTGGGTCACGAGGCTGGCTGCCCGGGAGCAGATCACATCCACAAGGAATCCACAGCAGGTCTGGTTTTTCCCAGGCACGTGCTGGGCCAAGGATCAAGGCCTGAGCAGCGGACGAGGTGTGCACAGGCTGCGCGGGGCTCGCTGCACACGCGCCAAAAGTCTGCGCAGGAACGCGGGAGCCTTCAGCCGAGGGAGTCAGCACCGTCTCTCCGTTCTGTTTCCGATCCCTCCCTCTGACGGTGTCCCCTCCAGGGCCCAAAGGACGTAGGGTGAGTAAGGAGCAGAAGGGGCTCTGGGACCCTGACGGTGACACCGCCCGGGGACTGTCACCCCGGGGCTCTCAGGAGCCGAACGAACGGCTCAACAGCCCTGCTGCTGCGCCTGCTGGGGCTGCGTCAGCAGCTCTCCTTCAGCGCATCGGTCCCTCCTGCCTTCGCCTCAGCTCTCTGCTTTGGTGTATCCCGATCCTTTTGCCTTCTCCAGGTTTTGTTCTAACCTGTGCTCTGGCTCGCTGCAAATACACCAGACCATTCTCGAGCCTTTTTTGTTGTTGCTGGTTGTTTTTCTAGGTTTTTTTCCTTTTTCCCCCCCCTGCTAATCCAGTAGCCTCCCCTAAAGTGGCCAAGGTTGCTGGTCGTGCCAAGGAAATGAGAGAACACAGAGCCTTCTGTCCGCAGAGCGCTCGTCTTGGCCGAGGCACAAATGTAAGCTTTTATTTCCTCCTGTTCAGAAGCCACCAATAATGAGGTGTTTGGCCGTGGAAACATGGTAAGACAAATGCACAATTTAAACAAAGATCTACAATTTGAAGTTGAAACGCTGGGAGGAAGGTGGGAGGAAATGGAGAAATAGATATGGACCTGGGAAGGAAGAAGGAGGCAGGATGTGCCTCTACCTTTTTTTTTTTTCTCCTACATTTTTTTTGTCATTGATGTGAAAGATTGGAACTATACCCACCATGAATGAAACTTTTGCTTAAGAAGTCATCGTTCTGCTTCTTGTTTTTATTGGTGGGGTTTTTTTAGTGGCCTGTCTTAGAAGATTCCATATTCTCTTTGTGTGGACGTACTGGAAGTCCATTTTTACTCTCCCAGTGCAGCCAGGCAAAAAGGTAAGAGTCCAAGCACTTTTCATTCATTGCAGAATGAAAGCAGGGATGCTAAAGAGAACTCAAAAATCCTTCAGTCTGGTTGATCTGGACAGCTGAGGGGATTTCCTGATGAGGTGGAAAGTGACTGGGAGTTGTCCATAAAAACGGAGTGACGTACTGTTCTGGGAATCTTTTCGCTCCACAAGGAGCACGGTTTAAGTCAGAGATGGCGTTAACTGTTAACGCTGCCTTTTCAGGGGTTCCAGGAGCCAACAGGAATTTTCATGTTGAGAGGAACAGGATTGGTGATTATTAACTTCCGTATTTATAGTGTTGTTGATCTCTAAGCACATAACAATTTGCAAGCCAAATCCTGAGGACCTTCCTCAGTGTAGCCTTGCTGGGCTCTCCTGAGTAACAACCTTTGGTTTTGGTTTTCGCTCTTCACGGAGGATGTTACAGTGCAGGTGGAAATGCGTCCACTCCATTCATCTTCAGTGGAGTACCAGGTGCTGCCTTTGAGAAGCAATCTGTTACCCTTTGTATCTGCAGGTCAAAAGCTGACTTACACTGTCTGTGTTTAGTAACAGAACGGCAAAATCTGGAGTCGTTTTTACTTCCAACGGGGTCCAGCTCAGAGGTGCAGGACGCAATTCTGCGAGCGGATTTCCAGACCTTGTTCTGTGGCTCAACGCACGCTGCACTCCTTCCAAAACGTCAAAGAAACCCGCGTTCATGTCGGAAGCTCTGACCTGTTCCCTTCTGTCAGAGAAGGCAAAGAGTTCTGAAGTACAGAACTGCTCTATGGGCCATTACCAAAAGGGAACCTGTGTCAAGTCCCAGTAAACGTGGAAGCCAGAGGGAAGCGTGCGAGTTGGTTTTACCACTTTGAAGCTGGTTGTGTGCTCTGCAGCGAGGGCTGTTCCCCACTTCTGCAAGGCTCCAGCAGAATGACGAGCATTGCTCACCTGATTATGGCCTGGCAGCAAAAATGAGCTGCAACCGCTCTCATCTTTGGAGGGGCTAGAGGAAGGCGTGTGAATGGTTGGGAAATGAGGGGAATATTAGCCAACACGTGAAAAAAGAGCCCTGTTCTATCAGCCAGCATTAATATGTCTTTAATTGCAGGGATCCGATTCTGTGACCGATGCCAGCTGATAAAACCTGACCGTTGTCACCACTGCTCCGTCTGTGCTGTGTAAGTCCCCGCATTGTTTGTCACCGAAGCGAACGCAGCCGCCCCTCGGTTTTGTGGAGGGGCCCGTCCTTCGCGGGCCTTTCTCCCCACAAAGGTGCCCCAGCCCCTCTGCTCCGGCTGCAGGCACCAGTGCCTGCTGGCGGGCGACAGCATCAGCATTCCCCCTCCTGCTGTTGTGGCCCTGGAGCGTTTGCAGCTCCCACAGCTCCCAGTGCGGCAGGGTAAAGCAGCTGGAAAGCTGCCATCTAGTGAGACAGAGCCGGTCGCCATTCACTGAGCCTCCATTTTCCTTTCTTGTCCTTCTGCAGATGCGTGCTAAAAATGGATCATCACTGTCCATGGTAGGTCCTAGATCCTGCTTTGTAGCTTTCTGAAAAGAGGCTGTTTCAGTGCATTTCTTCCACCGAAAAGTGTCTGTGTGCCGCCTTCACTCGAGACCATGCAGCTCTTTATGCTGGGAAACTTATAAAATAATTACTCTTGGAAATGGGCTGCAATGTTTGGTATTTTGAAAGACAGATCATTCCTGTTTGTTCCCTCAACTACATGCAAAAAAGCTGTTATATCAGTATAATTTAAACCCAACTGCTGATTCACTCTTTGACTGTTATTCAGATTTTAAAGGGACTTCAACCTGGCCTTTAATTTGGGGTATAGAATCATTTCAGCATGCAATCACTGTGTAACAACTTTACCAGTGGTACCAACTTTAAATCAGATTCCAAAGATACAAACTGTCCTTTTACCTGATATAGCAAAAAGAGACTTGTCTTCCTTTAGCCCACACCCAGGGCAGTTTTTCTGTCACCTCATGACCCCTCCTTAGCCAAGAAAGGGAATTAGGAAACGCAGAGGAGACCTGTGGGTTGAAGCAACAACAGATTTAAAGAAACAGCAAAACTAATATTAATTCTAATGCCAACAGATATAAAGTCATACTCAGCCCAGCGAATGCACGGCAGTCACACAAAGCGGAGAGCAGTCCTCAAGAGCACAGTGACGAGCAAGCCCCCAGAGATGCAACCCTCCAGGGCAGAAGGAGCAGGAAAAGGAAAAGTCTCCCCTCCTCTTCAGCCATCTTCCCCTTTCATAAGGAGCGTGAGGTTTATGGCAGGGGACACACCCGTGAGCCATCTTGCTCAGCTGCTCTGGGTTTGTCCCACCCAGCTTGGCACCTGGCTGGCGTGAAACTGGGAAGGGCCTGTGAACCAGGGCTGGCCTGGGATTCCATCCCAGCGAAACCAGCACCGGACTGCAGTTACAGTTCAGTCTGGCCACTAAGGGGAGCCATTTATTGTCGAAATTTGTGTTGGATAATCGGGAGGCTTAATACAACCAAAAAACTGGTAGTGCTTACTGTGTCACAACCGTGTGCTGTACATCTCCTGATTTCAACTTTGCTTTTCTTCTCCAGGGTGAATAACTGCATTGGATTTTCTAACTACAAATTCTTTCTGCTGTTCTTAGCCTATTCTTTGTTGTATTGCTTGTATATTGCTGCAACAGTCTTCAAGTATTTCATTAAGTATTGGACAGTAAGTTGTGAAATCTGGTTACTTTTTCATCTCCTGTGAGTGTCTGGTGGGGTTTAGTCACTCCTGTTACTTCTTTGTGTTCCGTAACGATTTTCCTGTGCCCTTTTTTGAGTATAACTCCCATTATGTGTCTGAAACGCACAAAGCGAGAAGCAAATAAAGGGATTTCAAACTGTAGCTTTAGCTTCTGCCAAAGAAGTGACATCTTTTTGCTGTTCTTGTGCTTGCACGAATGTATCTCAGAATCTTTGGGCACTTACCACAAGTTTCTTAGTTTGGAAAACTTGAATGTCGTTCCAAAGAAGACACTGAAAGGAAGCCCAGGATTGAAGTTTTAAAAAAAATGTTCTGATGCTTTTTCAATACACATTAGTGTATGTCATGGCTCATACCGCTGAATTTAGAGGTGTTACAGAGGGATAAACACCACTTGAGTTAGGTTAGGCTCTTGGAACGAGATGCGGTTAATCTTCCCAACTCCAAATACAGCTGCTGTTGGCTGGCCGTACCTCTATACTTAAAAACCCCCTCAAACTTCTACTGATTATGGAAATAATTGTCTTCTAAGTAGAAATTCTTAGCTGTCAACATTTGATGCTTTTAAAGTGGTTGCAAGAACACTTCCTACGTATTTCAGTCATATTACAGGAAACCATTAATTGTGGGTGGGTGGTTTTCTTTTATGTTGCTTCCTGAACTGCCCAGGCACAGGTTTTTTCAACTTTCTCTGTATTGGTGCTTTAAGGATTAGGTGCCTTGCACTTAAAGAGAGAGAGCAAGTAAGGGAAAGCATATAGTCCAGATCCCGGGGTTGCTACCCTACTGTTTGATGTAAATGAGGGTTTCCAAAACCTTGATTTCTTCAAGAGCATCTGCTCCCTTCTCTCCTCTGGTATCAAAGTACGACATCCTGGCACTGATCTGTACGTATTTACCGAACAATCTCAAAGCACCTCGTTCATTTTCTAATCCCCACATGACTCCTGTCTCCATTTAAAAGTCGACTGAAATAAAGCACGCTGCTTACTCAGTCACCCATTGCCACTCCTGGGCAAGCAATGCCCGCTGACAGGTCCAGGAAGAGACTGGCCCTTTGTCTCTAGGTTTTTTATGGCTCCTCTGCTGCTGACTCTATGACTGTGTTCAAGGAACTTATCTTTGCTGTGCCTCGGTTTATTCCATTTCGGACGGTTTAATGGCTAATCGCTTACGTAAAGGGCCTCCGGAGGTGCTCGTGGGACGCTGGCAGGAATCGTTGCTCGTGCCGAGGCAGGCGCAGAGACCTGAGCTCTGTGGCTCCATATGTGGGATGCGCAAAGGCCGAGAAGGGATGTTTTTTGCTTCGAGGTCCCCACACCTACCTGCAGATGTGCGCTGATGAGGATCTCTGGCCCTTGACTCTCCTGCTGTAGAAGAAACCGGTGTTTCTTCTGCTTGTAAGACCCCGCTTGGCTTTTAAACTTTTCCAGACCATCTGTGCTCAGCTCCAGCGCTGCCCGATTGCTCTAGCTGGGGAGGCCAGGTTTCCTCGGCGTGCCTTGCGTTGCAAGAGGTGCAGAATTTTAGCATCTGCGCAGGAAACTCAGCAGAACGTGACCAGGGCTTCAGGAGCTTGTGCCTCCTGATGGCCCTGTGGGCGCAGGGCCCGTTTCTTGTGCCCAGGTGGGACGCTGCGGTTGCACTGGCTCTCTGACATCCGACAGTCAGTAGCAAACCCCACTGCTCCTGCTTTGGTTACAGGGGGGGACCTGAACCAGACCATTTCTTTGTCTCTTCTTGCTTTCCATAGTCAGGTGTGATGGTTGGGTACACCAGTTTGAGAACTCCAAACAGGAGTTTTAGAGGATGTCTGTCTTCTCTCTAGGAACAAAGAATTTCCAGCTTTTATTTGTTCCCATCACTTGCTCTGTGTTGCTTTTCCTTCCAGGGTGAACTGACTAACGGACGTTCCAAACTTCATGTCCTTTTCCTTCTCTTTGTGGTGGTCATGTTCTTTGTACCATGGCGGCAGCAGCCAGTACAGTGCCCTGCCAGGACTGGCGGCTCGGCCCACAGCTGCAGGATGAGCAGCCGGCGGTGGCAACAGCAGGCAGGGTCATGTTCTCAAGATGCTTATTTTTAACCAAGTACTGAACCTTCTACAATTGAAACTGTTAATTATTGCATGGCCAGGAATAAATGTCAATATATCACGCTCTAACTGTCTGCTTCATATTTAAAGTTAATAATTCTAGTCCCCTGGTGACAAGAGAATAAATATATTAAAGAGAAGGGAAGCAAGATAACACTGAGATGGGGACAGTTAAGAAAAATGGGAAGACAAATCCATTTGTGCCACGGGCAAATACAACAACCAAAAAGCTTCTAAACATTTTCTTCAGTGTTGCCCTTCATCTCTGAAACTCATTCCTTCGTACGGCGCAAAAGCACTGAGCGCATAGCGTAGGCAAAGTCTACTCTTCATTAGTGCAATAATTCCTCAGACACAAGTACTAAACCAGCCTGGTTATAAATAGAGCGTTACACCCTCTGCGGTTTCACTAGTCGTCAATTGTCACAAACTCGCCGCGACCCCTCAGCGTGCAGGCGCCGTCTCCACTGCCTCGCTGAATGCTAATGAGCTTCCACCTAATTTAACCACTGAAAGACATCTCTTCCACATCCACCCCTACTACCAGCTCCAAAACTGGTTCCCGAAGCTTAGCAGAGCTACACCTACAGTTTGTTTAGCTGCTTGTGAAAACTACAAGTCACACCAGGCACTGTAAAAACCAGCAATAAGGTCTTGAGGACCATCACGTCATGCCCATACCAGGGAATCGTACTAGTGTTTACCAAATGCCTTGAAACCATTCCTAATGCAAGACAGAGAGAAGGTAACAATGAAGGAAGAAACTACATATGGAAATCCATATATTAACAACCCAGTTACTATATTTAGAGGCAGGCATGAAGCATTATATTAAGGACACACTTACATCTAGCTATGCTTTAGGTCAGCGCTGAGATTTTTCTCCCCGTCCTCCAGCGATCCAGCTGACAGATGGTGGTGTAGTTTTGTGGCTGAGATCCAGAAGTGAAACTCTTGTCTGGGATTTAGCTTTCATCAAAGGGCATCCTGAGTTAGGACACACATATCCAAGCTGTCCTCGACTTTTTATTCAGACCTTTCTCTTCTAAGAATTTTCTTGGGATTTGTAACTTTGGATTCACAATTCATTTTAACATTCCCCTTGAAGGGGTTAGTGCACCCCGACCCTATCTTTAGAAATTATTTTGTCCTTGGATGGAGTGAGGTGGAACCATCTTCTGTCCATACAATAAACATGATTTCTTAATAGTTCTTCTGGTACTTCAACATTAAGCATTCCCAAACCTACCAGCACCATAGCGATTGGCAATGCTCCCTCCACTTGGAAACATTCTTCACACAGCGAAGCCCATTTCACAGAAGCATGCAAGTTGCCAGCTCTGCTTCTTACCAGACTATAAATAAGCATGTGCCTGTTACTATTTCTTGATCAGGATTAAACGCAGCCATAATCAAACATATTCAGGATGAGAATGGGTTTATAAGGAACGATATCAGCCTCGGCTTTGAGGATTCTGTGATAAAAACTGATGCTTCGAAAGGCCTGAATTAATACACCTAGGGGAATAATTTGAACCCATTTTTGTGGCTTTTTATAAAACGCCGGGTTCTATTGCAGTTCATTCTTTCATTCAGCCCTGTATTTCACAGTTCACATCCATCTGCAAATGTCTTTTTTTTTTTTTTTTTGTCGATTCTGACTACATTTTCTCCCATCATCTGTTTTGAAATAAATAGAATAAGTTAATTCCAGTTTATGGCCTCCGAAATGCCTTGATTTTATGAGGTATGTAAAACCTCCACGCTGGAAGTTCTGTGCTTCTGCACTACACCCCGAGGAACGGTTCTTACAGGAAGAAACTAAGTACCCACTTCCAATATCTTTTATCAGCCAGATGATGCTTTCAAAGTGTTGAGAAAACAGGAGCAAATTAGTCTTCATGTCAACACCCCATATGTCAGGGGCATCTTGGTTGTTTAATCTGCATTTTCCTCTTGGGGATACCGAGACACCCCTGACATCGCTGTACACCACGTTAAGGGTATAACCCGCTATCGTTTGGTGCACCGACCTTGATCTCAAGCCCTGGTTTGCTCTCTGCACAGCTCTTGGAAGAACCGGTGGCTGTACTCCAGAGTATACCCAAGTGCACCTCTCTGATTAGCAGAATATTAGTTTGCCACAGTAGTTTAGCATTTAATATTTTAGTATTTTAGTATTTGCAGCATGGTATTCAACGGTGCTATGGGAGGTGGTGTGGAAAAAGATCAGATTAGGTATTTTTTATGATTATATTCACAAATCTCCTCTGTGGTGAGTTATTTCCATTCCCGGAGCTTCCATTTCTTCTGCTGAGCTGCTTCTGTAAACTTTTCTTGCTGACAGCTCTGGAGCACGCATTGATTTCAGTCTGTCTCCAAGGAGATCCTCTGCTTCTACAGCTAAATCTGCAGAGACACGGGTGTTTTTTCTGTGGCAAGCTACTTTAAACAGTGGGAGTTTATAAAACTCGCCTGTGGGCTTTCTGGGTCTACAGCATGAGCTTTGTTCTCCTGGGCAGGTCCCTTGGAGAGAAGGGGGTGCCGTGTTGCTGACCACTGCGGGTACGTGGCCTCTTTCTGTGTCTCTCCTGGGGTTCGTGCAGTGCCCCGTGCCGGTATCAGTCGTCTGGTGCCACGTAAATAAACTGGTATCAAAAGGAGGAGAAGATCGGAGCTGGAAAAAAGACTGAAAAAGTAGGGGGAGGGAATGAAACCGGCGGCGTTGGAGAGTTACGAAAGAAGGAACAGCAGGTAAAGGTGAAATTTGCAGGGAAAACATTAATAGCGACTATATTAAGTATGTTATTGGCCTTAAAACTATCCTATCTAACTTAAAAATATCTTATCACATTTCCATGCTGACAATTATTTGCCAGCTATTTATCTTTAGCTTTCCAGTGTTTAATGTGATCCCAGCACTTCCAGTACTCCTTCCTTCTAGCATCATTAATAATTTCTCACCCTTCTAAAATGTTGACAGCACGGGGTAGAGTCACCCTTAATTCTCTGCAAACTAAGCCGCCAGCGTTTCGCACTTTTAATCTCTTTCTCAAAATTAATCGCCTCCTCTCCACCCGTCTGCTGCTGAGTTTTTGCGCTGTTAATGAACGCCAGAACGTCGTTTTCAATATTCCACCAGGACAGTAAACATTCCTCTTCGTATTTCATGAGAGGAAGAGCTTTATTTCTTATGCAGTTGGGGCCGGCTTCAGAACTTTCTGTTAGTCCAAAAAATTAGTGCTGGTCTGTGCTAAGGAGGGCATGAACCAGGTGATCAAATGTGGGGTTTTTTCCATCCTCTATTTTAGGGTCTCGTTGGAAGCGCGGAACAGCTTCTCTCGGTGGCGCGGGGCACAGGGCTGTGGAGCCTGCTCTTCTCTCCGCATTTCATGAAGACGGGATAGTTGAGTTGTCTCAGAGTGATTTTGTGAGGTTTGACAATACACGTTTGTCGAGTGGTTTTGTAACTCTCCGCTAGAGCGATGCTGAACGCTGCGATAGCACAATTCGGGGTTCTTCCACCCACACGCAGGATATTGTGTGGGACGCATGTCCAGAGAGCTCGACACGGTGCAAATACTGGACACGTGTCACAGGGCTGAGAGCCTGTGCTGCGGGGCTGAGCTCTCCAGACCGTCTCTGCACACAGACACGCAAACCCAAGCACTGGGCGTTTGCATTCGGGAGAAAGTCACAATTACACGTTCGGGCTTCGTGGAATCCCACCTCTTCTGCTCCGAGCCTGCACTACGCTTACGATTTACTCCATTACAAGTTCCGTTATCTTGAAACGGCCCCAAAACCCACCCGAAACCCAACCAACCCAACACAAAGACCCTGCAGAACTTTCGGGCCCTGCGGCGGGCGCGGCAGGCCGGCATTCCGCCCCGCGTCGAGCAGCCCCGCACCTGCCGGAGGGTTCCGGGGGAAACTGCCGGGAGGCCGGGGGCGGCGGGGGGAGCAGGGGGCGGCGGGAAAGGCCCCGCCGCGGAGCGCTGGCTGGCGGCGGGCCCTGACAGCCCGGTACCGGGCGCGCTACCGCCCGCCGCGCGCGACCGGCGCGAAGCGCGGGAAAGCGGCAGGGACGAGACGTCACCGCGCCGGGAGGTACCGACAGCAGCGCCCCGCCCCGCTCCGCCCGCCTCCCATGCCTGCGCTCCCGCCGCGGCCTTGAGTGGCGGCGCCGGTAGCCAATAGACGCGAGGGCTGGCCGGAGCGCCCCCCCCCCCCCCCCCCCCCCCTCCCCGCGGCGGCGCAAGCGGGGCCGGCGCGGCGCGTGGCGGCAACGGTCGCTGCGAGGGGAGGGGGGGGCGGGCGTGGGGCGCGCGGGGCCGCGCCCCGGCGCATGGAGGCGATGCCCTGCCAGAACCAGCGCCTCGGCCCGCGGCCGCAGGACGAGCAGGCGGCGGCGGCGGCGGCGACGGCGACAGCGGGCGGCGGTTCCCGGCTGATCCGTTTCGCGGAGCCCGGCGAGGACAGCGGCTGCCCCAGCCCGGACAGCAGCAGCAGCAGCAACGGGGTGGTTGTGGCGGCGCCGGCGATCCCGGCGGGGGAGAGCGGGGCGCAGCCGATCGGGCCGCAGCTGAAGCTGCTGCCCATGAACGACCAGCTCCGGGAGCTCCAGACGATCATCAGGGACAAGTGAGCGGGGCGGCGGGGCGGGCGGCGCCGGCGGGAGGCCGCGGGGCGCCGGCGGCGGGAAGCGTGGCCTGAGGAGGGGCCGGGAGGGGGGAGAGGCTGAGGGGGGACCGCCGCCCGCCGGCACCCCCTTCCCTCAGGGAGCCGCGGTCCCGCCGGGCCCGCTCTCGGCCGGCCTCCGGTGCCGGCTCCCGTGCTGGGCGCAGCGTCCTGAGGGAGGCGGCGGCGGACGCGGCCCGCGAGCTCCCGGCGCGGCAGCCCGCCCAGGCGGGTGGCCGAGCCCGGGGGCGGCGGACGGGCCTGTCGGCGGGGGGTGCTTAACGCCCGCGCCTCGGTACCGCGGCGGTGCAGCCATTGCTGGTGACGTGTGGCCGGAGGGGAGGGGAAGGGAGGGGAGGGGAAGGTGTGCGCCGCCGCGCCGGGCCCGGTCGCTCCTCGCCGCCGCCCCTCGCCGGCCGGCAGCGCCCCCCGGGGCGGCGATAGCCAGCGCCGCCTCGGGGCCGTCGGTGACAAAGACGTTAATCCGGCGGCTTTTAAAAACCTCTTGCGGGGTTTTTGCGTACCTCCGCACCGTGGGGGGCTCAGGGCTTGCTTGCCGCAGCATCATCCCCTCACAAAGGAGCGTGAAACCCTTGAGGAAGGGAGCCGCAGCGCCGCGCCGCGCCGTCGGGGCGTGAGCTGGGTCTCCCTGCCGCTGTCTGGGTACCGTGTGCTGAACCGCGGGATGGGGGGGGGGAGCCTTTCCCAGGCTCCGTGGCTGTAGGGAGTTGTGAGCACCACGTTCCGCGCCCCATTCGCAGGAAACCTGCCCCACGGGATGCACCACCACTGCCTGCTGGCCTGTGCCGGTGTCTGAATCCTACATCAAATAACCACGTGCAAGCTTCTCACGGTATTTACCGCTGACTGGGTCGCTCTGGCACTGCCTTACTGGTCTTAAAGGGTACGTTAACAACCCTGTGCCCCCTCCTCTCGCACTGGTTCGACGAGCTACCGAAGGAACAGCAACCAGATCCGTAGCGTTCTTGGGGAAGTGGATTAAGACAACGCGGGTGTAGCAGCACAGGCTGGATTTGAAGGTTGGCTGCTAGGTTTGGGAGTACACGGCAGGGAAATCACACGAGTTTCTTGAAGATTGGGACCGCCACGTTAAGGAAAATGTAAAGGCCAGGACTTTGCAGTCTGTATGAGTGGGGGGGGGGCTGTTAAAGATTTTGGGACAAGGATGGGCAGAAGATGACAGATCACAAGGGCAGCCTGAGAGAGCTAGAAATAAGAAGAAGATTGGAGAAAAATGGGACTAGCTGAAATGAAAGTGAACTGGAATCAGATGTTTGAGGAGCAGGGACTGGAATAAATTAGGCAAAAAGAATAGTTGGGGGAGAATAAGCTGGGGATAGTGTAAAGACTGGACCATGGTGGGCTGGGAGGAATGGGAGAGACACAGCATTAGGGAGGGAGGCAGGCAAGGAGAGAACAGTTTGTTTACGTAAGGCACATTACCTGCAAAGGAGACTGCTTTTTTTTGGAAGGCATTATTTTCCATTGTTGTCATTTTTTGTCACCCAGAGTCCTTGCTGCCACACACCTTGCGAGACATGAAGGTGTTATTCCAGTTTTACAAATCTTAAGCGGAAGTGCAGAAATCCATGCAAAATTGGGCCGCACTGCTGAACATCCAGTGTGAGATGCCTAAGACCGAATGTTTTGTATACCTTGCATAGCCTCTCAGGTGTGGAGAGCATACCTCCCACTGACCACCTTGGTAGCTTTGATCATTCATCCCTTGGAAGGTGAAATTACAAGGTATTCAGCAGGCAGCATATGACAAACCTAGGTAACAGCCATCTATTAAAAGCACAATTTGCCTACTGTGATGCAAGGACCACCAGCAGACAGAGGTGTGAAATCAAGTTTATTGGGAGAGCAATCAGGTTCTGAATAAAACCATCTCTTCCTGCGATGCACTGGCTTTCTGACATCTGCAGTAACTAACTCGTAGCACAGACAGGGTTCTTCCCTGTGCTTCCTCTCCGTCCATCTGCGTAGTCTACGTTTCAGTATTTCCTGGTTCTTGAGTGCTAATAACACTTAATGTTTTTATGCAAAACTAATCATCATCTCTCACAGACCATTTTTATTAGCTTACGTGAGCCTTGTTACCTTAAACTAGGGTTGTTTTGTTGGGTTGGTTTTTTTTTAGTTTTCACAGCATTGTGGAAAAACACAGTGCCATTGCAGGCGGGAGCACACAGAGGTAGGGCAGTCGGGATGTAAGGAGGGCAGTCGTGGCAAGACCACACAGAAGATCTCTGTGGGAGAGAACGGCTGCCTGGCAGCTTCCCTGCAGGGCAGAAAGGGAAGTCATGAGTGGGCTCAGCAGAGAGGGAGAGAGGAAATCCAGCAAGGCTCGGTGACAGCCTGTGAAACGTTTTTGAGGTTACTGAGAAGGAAACAGCGTATCGTTTTGAGCACTAGCAATGTGTTACTGTACCCAGCTAGGGTTTTTTGTTATTATTTTGTTGTAAGTAGGTTTTGAACTCTTGCAAACATGTTTAATAAGTTTCTGGTTATAGTGAGCTTATCCAGAAACCAGCAGCTGATACTTTAAATTTGAAGAGATTTTTTTAGGGTTGCGTCAGCTTCATTGCACAAGACTTTTGTAAGGGGAAGTACAGAACAAGACTTGTAAATAATGAATTACTCGTAACAGCTGCAGTGGTAGCAAACTGTGCTTTATTCTGAGCGTGACACTGCCCTGGCAGTGGAGATGTAACTGTCACTTCCAAGCTCCCTTCCCAACCAGTGAGGAAGACAACAGCCTGCTCAGAAAGGCAGGTGTGGGCTTTGTATGTAAGGACAGCAGGGAAACAGTATTTTTACATTCCATCCCACCAAGTCAGCTGCATCTCAGTAAATAAGAGACTTCGGACTGGCCTATTTTAGTGCCTGTCACTCAGAAAGATGCTAAAACACCGTCAGCTGCAAGGGTGAGAGGATTTCTTGCGCACAGGTCGGAAGCCGTTGCGGTGACCTTTCCCCAGGCAGGTGTAATCTGCCCTAAGACAACTTTGTGACCACTGTAGCATTGTCTTGGTTTGAAAGACAGGTGTCTGTGGAGGAAGGCAGGAGCCTCCCTTGAAATGGAAAGTGCAACCCCCTTCCCTCCAAATTATTATAATTTTGAAATTAACGGGCCTTCAGGCAAAGATATGGGGAATAGGAATAACAGTTCTTTACTAATATATATATATATATATATATATATATAACACAAGGCAGGGAAAAACAAACAACCCCCTGGTTTACACTGACAGAGTCAGAAATACAACCTGACACCCTGTTAGGGTGGCAGTAGCAGTCCGATAAGATGCTGGCTGCAGTCCTCCTGAAGTGATGGGTGTCGTTCTGTGGAAGCAGCAGCGATCAGGTAAGAGTCTGGTCTTCCTCCGAAGGTCCAGTGGTAGGTAGGTAGCTCTTGTCCTCTGGAACTCCAGTGGGGGGAAAAACTCCTCTGGGAATCCAGTGGAAGAAGGCTGCTAGGGTGTTGGAGATCTCAGTTTTTATTTGGCATGGACTGCTTGGCTCCTTCCCCCCCGGGCGGAGCATCTCACCATGGGATGGGGAGTCGTGAGGCAGTTCCTTGATGGGCCATTAACAGGAGATAGCCCAGGAGCGAGTTACCGATGGGTCAGGCGATAAGGCATTGTTGTGCCCATTGACAGGAGATAGTCCAGAGGGGGGAGGCAGGGAGCGCCGCCCCACCTGGTCTCAACAGCTCCTGAAGATGGTGATAGAATACTTTTTTTTCTTTTGGCACATTTTACACTGTAACCTAGGACAGCATTCAAAGCAAGTGCTAAAAGAAATTCCTCAGAAGATGTACTGTATTTGTGAATAAGCAGCTAAGAGGAGCTGCTGGTCAAAAAATCTGATTTAAACTGACAGAAGGGTATGTTCACATATGCTGCTTGGGGAAGAGGAAAAAGCTGGGCCATGTACAGGGCAATTAGGTACCTACCATTTAGTCTGTCTTTCTGGATTAAAAAAAACCCAACAGGTAACTCCAGAGCTGCCTTAACTCAAGGAGGGTATTTGGATTACTTAATGCTGCAGAAGATGATGTTCCAGGTACAGCAATCACCTGAAAAGGGCAGAAATTAAAAGGCAAGCTACTGAGGGGAGAGAAACCGAACAAAAGTAGGGAAAAAGCAGTCAATTTAGTACTATTGCTATGAAGGAAGGAAGGGAAAGATACTCCCCGTGCAATGCAGGTTAGAATTGGGCACGCTTACGTGGAGCTGAGGACAGTCAGGCCAGATGCAGAAGACCTCAGATTTTGTCCGTAGTGTGAGCTGCTCAGAAAAGCGCAAAGCTCTTTCCTTGTTCCTGAGAGGCTTCGGAGAAGGAAATCGTGGCCTTTCGACTGGAGTAACTGCTTTATAAAAGAAAGATCCGCCTTCACGTGGCTGGTCATTGTGTGCTTCGGGGGGCTCAGAGGCAGCTGACTGAGTCAGCAGCGGCCGTCTGAGAGACTAAAATGACCACGAATTTCTTTTGCTTCCTTAAAGTTACCAAGAACTAGGTCCGTGTGCCAGAAGAGGGGGCAGATGGAGAGATCACCTCAACTTGAGTGTGCGTGGGTTTGCTCGTGTCTCTTCAGGCTTGTTCCCTTTCCCATCTAGCAAATGCTTAACGGGCGGGCAGGTGCCTTTTACGCTGTGTGTTGGGCATGAAGCTTGAGCCCTCTCATGGGACGTGGGCTGATGCCTTTAAGTATTGAACATTCGGGAACAAACAGTTGCAGCCTCTTTCTAAGGAGGTTACGGTCTCAAAGTCGTTTCTGGCCTGCACAGATTAGAACCAGGGACCTGGAAACGAGTAGCGCAGCGGTTTGTAACGTAGAGCTCTGGTTTCTGCAGCAGCGTCGGCTCAGATGGGTAACGTCATTTTTAACTCCTGATTTAACAATAGGCATGATTTAAATGTAGGTATTTAAAGGCCGCGCTGTGTCATGTTACAGGAGATCGTTCTGTTGTGCTCTGCTAAAGCTTCTTATTCCCCGGGGAACTGAGGGGCCACCACAGAAATGAAGAGAGTGAAGCGGCAGGACAGGCAGACCTGACTGCTGTGCGGAGCAGGATGGTTCAGCGGGGTGTAACTCGCCTGTGACGAGCACAGATGGGTACTGCAGGCGGGAAGGGGGCGGGGGGGTCCCTTTCACATACCACCCACCCAGCCCAGGCACCGAAAACCCCACGATGTTCATGTCGTGAGCCGTGTGCTACAAGTCAGTGCTTCAGATGTTGTCTTGTTACTTGATGAAGAAGCTGAAGAAGTTTCTGGTCTGCCATGGATCGTTACTTTCTGTAGTTCTGTCTGGTATTTCAGGTGAACAGTGTTTTCCCATAACCTTTTTTTTCCAGCCCCTAGCAAGTCTCGCACGATGTGGGGCTTGAAATCTGGTCACAGCTTTGCAGCTGCCGCCGCACAAGAGGGCTGTCGTTTCCAGTGCTGCCCTTGTCTCGCGTTTTTATGCACTTTTGCTTTCCGTTGCCCTCCTCCCCTCAGCAAACAGGCATAACTAAGGGTGGTCGGGGGGACCGCGCGTAAAAACAGCTGGGTCTCTCTGCAAGGACAGAGTGGTTGATTTAAAGCTCAGTGATCTGTGTTAATAGCTGCTAGGAGTCACTCTAAAGATGGATCACTCTGCAGTCAAAACCACAGTTTTGACATTATTGGGTTTGTCTTACCACCCGTTCATGAAATACGGCTGAATTTTCTGCAATGCCATAGTCGGGAAGAACCTGGATGTGCCACCTACACGCTTTGCTACTTGCCCTTTTAAAAACTATTTATACACACCATAGATGGAACTGTGAAGCCCTTCAAAAATCTTAATAAAATCAGTTTGTATAATTGTAGGGGTTTGGGGGTTGGCTTTTTTTGGGCATTGCCTTTCTGATTAACGTCAAAGTAGCAGAAAATTATGGATATCCTGTCGTTACCAGAAAGAAGGAAAAAATAAAAACAAACTTTTTAATAGTGTGTTATTAGCACAATGAAAGAACTCAGATTAGACTGTCAGTCTTTTTGAGAATGCCTTTTTTAAGTGTGGCTAAATGACTAGTTGCCCAGGAAATAAGCAGAGAAAAACCTCTTGACTTTCCCTCGTGTAAACATAAGATGTTGCAGAATCTTGGGGATTAAATGGAAAACTCCCTTTATGGTATTTAAGGAGATACCCGGAGGGTCATGGTTTAAAAATGAGAGAGGGGTGTGCCTGCTGTGATTAATAGCCAATTTCATCTAAAAGTACCTGTTAGGATGCGGATGCTTCGAGTGGTTTTTAAGGCTACTGTGCTGTAACTGTTGGCTCCTTAATTGGAAATCTGCCCTGCTCTTGTGGAGTTGGTCTTGACATGGGAAGGAAGGTGTTAGAAACTGTTTTTAAAGTTCAGGCTTTTAACGTGGCATGCTCACACAGAACGTGGCAGGAGGAAGGGAGCTTATTCTGTCTGCTGAACGGGCCCAAAGCCATGCAGTCACAGGGGCAGAAAGGGGCCCCCGCACTAATGAGAGGGCAGCCAGGTATGTTCCTGGGAACACTCGTTAATCCCTGCCCTTTCCAGTCTGCCGTTCACTAACCTAGTCACAACGTGGATCAGTTCTAGGTAAGACACGATTTCTGTCCTGCTTATCAGGGGTGTTACCTGGGTCTCAGGGCTGGGGATCTGCCTGATCATCGTGGTTTGCCCTGAGAACGGGCGGAGCAAAGCTCTGCAGCTCAGGGCTGTGCCAGGCTGGTGCACACCGGAGCTTGGGAGGCGTTTTGGAACTGTGCTGGAACGGTGGTGCAAGCGAGAACCCACAGAATATCATCCTCCTGCTTTCGTGCTTTAATTGCTACCGGTGCAGCGCAGCAACGTTGCCGGGGTAAGGGGCAAACCCCTGCGTTCGCTCACTGCGCCTCAGTCCTCGCCACCAAGCAGGAACCCTGTGAAACAGCATCCCTGTGGGAGATACATTTTACATATGGTAGGAGGCTCTTCTCCAAACTGCCTTCAGAATATATTGTCCTTGAATTATGTTTAAGCAACGTTCTCAAAATTATTCCGTAAAATATAAATTATTACCTTTTTCAGGAAATCCAGTAGAGGAGACTTCGTATTTTCTGCTGATCGTCTGGTAAGTGAAGAATTTCTTCTTCTTGGTATTGTACTATGTAACTCTTCCATAAAATGAGTCTTTCAGGATAGAATAACGGTGGTGTGAGAGCAACTTTTCTACACAAAGGAAATTGCTGTTTGACAGCAGACTTCTGTGTAGGGACTTGTGTTCTCTGTCACGGACTGCTTTCATCTCAAAGGGCTCCAGAAATCATGTTATTATCAAACACAACTACTTCAGGACAGAGGGCAGTAGTAATAAGAGAATACTGTTTAAAAACAGATGCACAGAGGCCAGAGATAATTCAGTTTTCCTTTGAAACAGTACTTTTGATCTTGTGAACAGAGCTGTACGATTTCTTGCAGCCTGGAAGTTAACCATTGCTTGCATGCAGAAGCGCCTCCTGGCACTTGCTGCGTATGAGATGAGTAGCTCTGGGTGCGTCCACACTGGGAATTCGTTTTTAGCCATATGGTAGTTACTAGCAGGGACAAAGCAATTTGAAGTTTTCACACATTCAGTAAGTCAGATCAAAGGCTGTTGGGAACACAGCATTTATCTCATTTAAATTACATGCTTAAAGAAAACCCCAGCACTCACGCCCACACATACACTTACTTGTATTCATGAGGGTGTTTGCTGTTTGCAAACCCACGTTCCCTAATGAGGAAAGTCTGTCTTTCCCCCTGGAGCAAAGGTGAGCCCAGGGACCGTTCGATTACCAGCACCATTTGCCACAGCAGGCAGGTTTCCTGAGATGAGCCCAATCTCCAGCCATGCCCCACCCAAGCTGGCTCTGGACTTAGGTACAACCACAGCCTAAGCGTGTGACTGCAACGCTTTTGATCTTGGCAGCTTTTCCACTTTCCCCCCTGCTTTTCCCTTCTTGAGGATGTTTCTTGCATTCCCATTCGCCAAGAACGGTAAAGGCTCACGACAAATCCCATCACTCACAACTCGTAGATCAAGTGACCGACTGGAGCGCCTTCTTTGCCCAGAGCCCTTCATCCCAGACAGGCAGAAGGTCGCAGCCTGGCTTTGTTCTGTGCCAGCCGTTCTCAGCAGACACCGCTTAAACAGACACACGTCCTTCACGGACGAGTAAGAACAGCCCAGGAAGCATCCACTGCCTGTGAAGGACTAGCTCAACAACGCGTCCTTCTTCCTGGCTTTTGTGGTTCCAGGTTCTTCACGTGCTTCGATGGGCAAGTAAGATTCAGGAAGCCAAGGAAGGCCAACACCAGCAGCACCACACGTTCCCAGGGTACAGGTCTCCAGTGCAGGGGATGAGCCCCTTCCCCACCAGTACCCCTTTCACAGGAGGGGTTTCTGGTTAACATTCTCGGTTTACCTTGTATTAGGTTCCCATCGTGCTCACCCTTTCAGGAGCATTCATTCCTGCCAACCTCTTTGAATTAAAGAGAAGCACTACGTCCCTGATCTGTATTGGCTGTTCTGATACTGACAGGAAACCCCTTAACAGTCCTGACCGTACCTAATTGTCACTAATTAGTGCAAAGGACCTCTCCCACGTACCTCCTCACTTTACTTGGGGGTCCTGTGCCACTGATCTTTTTTTTTTCTTCCCCTTTGTTGCTAGAAACTGCAGCTTCCAGGCAGGGAGTCAAGTTGCACCAGCATCTTCTACGGGCTGGCCAGCACGTGTACAGAGGGAGCTGCTCTTCGCAGAAACGCCTCTGTTTGCTGGTCCTGCAGATGTTTGCTGCAGAACCTGCTAGTCTGTTTTCCACTTTGCAGGAGGAACTTTATGCAAAACAGCATAAAGTAGGACCATCTCATTTTCTGTATGTTATTCCTCGGTGTGGCAGAGAACAGTTACAGCTCCATGTGGGACGTGGTCTCTACTGAACTTGGTGGGGCGCAAACATAGTTAAGATTTGCTGTGCTTTCCACCCAGTTAGGAAACAGCTTAATGGCAAGATGCAACACACGAAGAGAAGCAGCGTATGCATGGGACGATAACAAAATACATCTTGTTGTGGAGAGAGAATGAGAACGAAGTTAAGCTTGCTGCTAGCTTGGCCGCTGTTAGTGGCAGCATCCCCTCAGGTCACCACAGGAAGAGGTCTTAAGGAGGGATTCTAAAGTGACGAGTTCCTGGTGGTACAGTTTTTTCTTCTGGCAGTTTGTTTCACACGTAAAGGGGATGACCAAATGAAAAGTTCAAAGGCACTTGTGGGAGAAAGGAGTTACCAGGCGGTAAAGGTTAGCGGGGAGTTTCTGAAAGCCACTGCCAGTGCTGCGGTCCTGAAACCGGAAGGTTTGGGGTTAAAGTCACAAGGATGAAGATAACCCAGCTTACCTTTGTGAAGGAGGAGAGGCGGCTGTGGGAAGTAAGACTCTAACCCAGGAGATGATCCATCATTACGACTTGCGGTCGTAGAGACCTGGACAGGAGCAGTAGTGAGACCGATTTGAGAAACACCAGCAGACAACTCCTCTCGGTGCAAGGAGCTCACGCTGAACCCTTGGGTGTGTGCTGCCCAGCACCCACGTGCTCTGGAAGCATTGAGTTGATGGCACCTTGCAGGACTGCAGTAGGACTAGCGAGCGGCTCACAAAGGCCACGGCATTTTTGCTGAGACCACCTGAGAATTTCTCCCCAAGGCCTGCTCAGGAGGAGGTGGGCAAGAAGCTGGGTCCAGCCCTGCGAAGTTAAGCTGGTGCTGCTCACCCACCGAGCGGCGTGGTGGCGTGGGCTCAGAGACCAGGCGAGGGGCAGGAAGGGGAACCATCTCCCAGAGGCGCAGAGGACATGGCATGTCTAGAGTTTTGGCAAGGACCAAGCAGAATTGCCTGGATTCAGGCAGTTTGTCCTTCACGCAGCGCTGACCCGCAGTCGCTGTTCCCAAGTACAGCGGTGCTTTTCAGCAGAAAGTAGATTTTTGTGGTTTGACTGGAGGAGTTAAGGAATTAATTAGTGTCTCGGCCCTACGAGCAACTCCCTGCATAACGCTGGCCAGGTCACATCACGTTTCTGCCCACCTACCTCTCTTTCAGGGGGTGATAATGCTTTGAAAGTGGTTTGAAATCCCAAGGTGCAAAGAGCTGTATAGATACAAGGTATGGCTGGCAGCCCCATCCCTTTGGCTCCCAAGAAAAGCTACAACATCACGGGTTAGAGGATCCCCCTGGGAATTACTGTGATCTTGGAAATTAGGTGGTGCGTGGCCATCATGTAAAATACAGTTAGACAACTGTCTTCCTACAAACAGGGGAAGATAACAGCGGTCACTCCAGAATTTATTCAAATTCTGGTTTCTTGGCATTTAAATGCTTCACCTTTTTCCAAATTGCAGGCAGGGGGAAGGGCTGTAACACGCAGCTGCTGAGGATCGCAGATACCTTTTGGGGTGGCTGTAAAAGGGCTCCCATTTTTCCCGTTTTGCCTGCTCAGAGCAGCACCACCTCTGACTGCAGCCGGGCTGGTTTCCTCATGGAGCGATTACCGCCTCTTCTAAATGTCACCCTGCTCTCTGTAGTTGCCTGTGTCCAAATTTCTCCGAGGAACTGGTCAAACCTGATTCTGCAGTGGTATTTGAATGTGGGAAGGAGGCTTTATTCATGTGCTTAATTGGCTGAGAAAAGGTAGGTTTCACTAACACTGTCCATATCCTTGAAATGTTTACGTGGTCCTTAGCTAGAACTCCTTGGTCCTGTTAACTGTTGGTTTTGCTAACAGCTCTTGTACTAACAAGGTTCCAAGCAAATAGTATTTCCCTTTGCTTACTGCAACGGCTGTGGGGTAAATCTTAAACGTAGAACTGTAATAAATGAGCACGCTGACATCTGATTTTGTTTATCTGCATTAAGTACTTAATCTGAAACTTCAGCCTAACTCTGTAAGCCTTGACAATTTAACTAGGCCTGCTAGAGTTCAACATCCCTTTTAGCCCCCCCCCCCCCCCCCCCCCCAATTATTTTTGATATTGATAACTTTAATTGATGGGTTTTAATTTCTGGTCAAACTCTTCTACCTTGGGACCAAAGTTTTACTTTGCTGCTTCATGTGGGGCTGTAATTATACCTGTTTCAGCTTCCAAGCAATGGCAACCACCTCTCTGGGAGAGCAGCAGGGCTGCTGGTTCTCAGGGCCAGAGGGAAAAGAGGTGGAAATTGCAGTCCCTGAGCGTGGGGGCGGCAGAAAGCGTTGTGCAAGAAGAAATGTTTTATCAACACTGACAAGTTTACAGAATAATCCTTCCCAGCCTCTGTGGAAAACACCGGTATCTGTAGTAAACCCAAGGAGATTATTTGACTGTTTGACTATATTTGACCACTTCAGTGGTTTACTCTCAACTTCTGGCAGATAATGTGGGGTGATGCCAACCCTGGCAAAATGACAGCAGTATGAAAAAAAGCATTTCTTCCAAACCTGGCCCATAGGTTGGCCTTTTTTTGGTGAAATAACTTTAAAATAAAATAAAATAAAATTGTGTACAAATGTCCCAGAAACTTAAAATTAAATCAAGGATTTCTTGGCTTGTTTATGTGAGAAGATGTGTCTTTCAGCAGAAGAATACTGGTGCCTTCAGTCTCAGGATTAAAGTGACTGAGTCAGAAACCTGCAGAAAGACAGGAGGAAGAGGAGGAGGAGGAAGGTAGCAGAGCTGATTTCTCTACGTACGCTCCCTGGAGCCACCAAACATGCAGGGAGCCAAGCACAAAGGGGCCTGACAATTCAGGATCTGTTTCCCACGTGCAGTTTCACTACAGTGAAAATACCACCCCGAGAATTGCTTTTTCCAGCCTTTTGCTCCCGTGACACGCCAGTTGCACCCTCCGAGCGTGGCTGCCACAAACCCAACTCCAGGGAAAAAATGGTCATTCTAAAATGGCTAAAAACACCTTCAAAGAGGGACTGTAAACTTGAGGGACCATTTCTAATTCCTAGGAGAGGCTGCCTGTGTGCTAGGAACGAGGGCAGAGCTGGAGAACAGAAAGAAGTCCTCCAGTCTGCTCTGCCCTGTTCCTGAAATCAGCGGTGTTGGAAGGGAGCAGGGTCCTTGCCCAGTCCCAGGAGGAATCGCCTCATTTCTGCCATCATATGGTGACTTTCACTCCACAGGTTTCATCTTTGGCTTGGCAGCAGCTTCCCTGGAGCAGTTCTGTCCTGTCAATCTTTGGCTCACTACCAGAGAGAATTTTTACATCTTTAATACCCAGAGCATCTTTCACGGGCTATCATTTTGGGTTCAGACGAATAAGTTTTGGTAACTTTGCCTGGGGTACAGCTGCAGGGCCAGCACCAGGGGAGAGCTGGAGGTTTTCTGGCCATTCGAGGCTGGAGGGGTGGGTGGCTTCCCATCTGCACCTCCCGCAGAGATGTCCCTGCTGAGCTGGGATATCTGTGCCACCCGAAAGCGCGGGTGCTTGGCAGAGCATCCCACGGGAACCACAGCGGCAGGTGCCAGAAGGAGGTGATAAAGATTTTAGGATCTGCGGCCTCCTCTCTGGACACTGGGTGGTGCAGTCACATCGCTGCAGCTCCCGTGGCCGTGGTGGCAGCCCGGCTGCAGGTCAGTCCCAGAAACACGGACCTCAGCGCCTGGCTGGTGGGCAACTAATGGCAAGAGGGTGAATTTTCCCTTTTTCTCACTGGTCTTTTTCTGTCAGCAGAATGAAGTTGCATTGGTGCTTCGCTCATTTGTTGAGAAAAACTTGTCTGTGATGCCTATGCCTGCCAGATAGAAATAAAGTCAGTTTTATGATTGCCAACGAACACCTCCTTCCCCCAGTCTTGTTTTGTAATGCCTTCGTGGGATTTGTGGGCAAAACGTAGGCGTTGCCCCAAAAGGTCTCTAAATTCCATCCGTAACTAATACTAAAGAGACCCTTTTAGACCCTTCAGGCCCTTAGGTCTTCACCTAGTATTGTAAGAACTACTAACACTTAGTATCTTGTCTGCACAGATAACAAATCCCTTTAAGCTGACTGATCTCTTTGGTTCTACAGATCAGACTTGTGGTTGAAGAGGGACTGAATCAACTGCCATACACAGAGTGTACCGTGACCACTCCAACAGGTACGTGGGACGTGACTCCTCTCCGAGGTAGCGCTGGAAGCGGAAGCTTAAATAAGATAAAAAAGGTAACGGTTACACGAATCAGAGTCATAGACCGTCTGGAGCTGGAAGGGACCCGTAAGGATCATCGAGTCCAACTCCCGGCTCCTCACGGCGCTGCCTAAAACTGAGCCATGGGACTGAGAGCGTCGTGCAGATGCTCCTTGAACTCGGACAGGCTTGGTGCCGTGACCACATCCCCGGGGAGCCGGAGGCTGAACCAGTTTAACATTCAGGGTAGAGTACAGAGCTGGCGTCCCTGCTGGTACTGAATAAAGCTAGAAGGTGCGTCACAACCCAGCTGAGCAGAACACGCGGTCCCGCAGGTGTCCGTTTACTGAGGTTTTAAATTGGTCTTGCAAAACCATGATGAAAATTGACCCGTGTACATGGAAGATCAGTTCAGTTGTGGAATTAAAACTGATGACGTTTCAGATGCCCGTTATTGCCATGTCAGCCTAAATCTGTCTCCGTTTGCCCCTGGGGGCGACGATAAGCAGGAAATAAGAAGCGCCTGTGTTGACAGTAGAGGAAACCCTCTGCAGGGATTTTGGTTTGCTCCTGTGGACCACAAAGACACGTAAGGTGTCGTGTGTTACTCAGGGGCGGCTGCTTAGTGCACCAGCAGCTTCTCGGGAAGCGCGCAGGCACGGCCTGGGACCCCACAGCACCCCTGCAGGGCGAGTCCTCCTCCCCCTGAGAGTTCCCTGTGCAGGAGGAGAGCAGCTTTGAACATTCACGCCCTCTTCCCCGCTGCCCTTTGCGGTAAATCCTTTGGACATCTTCTAGTTAGAGAAAAGACGGACCAAAACCACTCAATTCTGAAACTAGACAGAGTTTAGGAGGTCACTCAGGAAGCACAACCACTTACCTGTGCTCCTTTTTAAATAAACCAGCAGCTACTCGAGTGTTGGAGTCTCAACTGTCCCAGGTCAGTCGGTGATGGATAGATAGATGACAGCCTTCTCTCTGCAGGATGCAATTTGACTGGCAGGTCCCCTGCAAGTGACATCACTTGGAAGCTCTGAGTGGGCCACTGTCCTGGCCGTGGGCAGAGAGCGCCTCAGACCTTGTCCTCTGAGCACACGGCGCCTTGGTGAAAAGACGTCGTTTCCCACCCTTACTCCTGGCCACCCTGTAGAGTCGGGGTCTGAAACCATCCTAGCGCCGCGGTCGGGGTGTTGGCCCTTTTGCTCCAACACCCATCATGCCCAGTGAGGGAGATAAAATGGCCTCAGCTGAGCTCTCCCAGTAGGAAGCGTCCCTTGAGAACTCGGGTGCTTCTGCACCCCCTTCTGCTCTCTCCCTTGTGAGCTGCCACGAGCCCAGGTGAGCTCTGCTCTTCCAGGCCCAGAAGCAGGACGGCCCTCAGGGACACCAGTGAACACCCTGTTCGTCCTCCTCTGAGGGAGCCTTTGGGCCTTTGTCCGGCAGGCAGGGGAACATCAATCACTCCGTGTTCTTCCCAGCAGTGGTGGTGCCGGGCAAGCTCGTGACCAGCTTCTGGGGTCAGATCTGAAGAACTATGACTGGGACAATCTTGCGTTGCTGTCTTTGAATTAACGAGAGGCCTGAGCTTGCAGCACTGATGATGGTGTCTCTCACGTCCATACCATTGCCCGCGCTTCTCCCAGTGATCAAGAACACAGTGGCAGTAGTGTTGTAGCATCATACTTCAGGTCTGGCTCTTCCACCTGCAGCACTGGACTGCATTGACCTGGCTTCTTAGGGGACGAACCGCTGACCTCCATTCTGCATGGCGTCCTTCATTTAAAATAGTCACAGAATACCTGAGTCAGTTATAAAACACGTAGTAGGTGGAAAGGATCGCCTCTGACACGACTTTCAGAGGTCAAAAAAGCACAGGTTCTTTACCAGTTACGGTTTTGTCCCTGTTCCCATTGCTTGTTTGAGGGCTGCACGACACGGCGTGCAGATCGGTTCGTGGCACCTGCTGAGAGACGTGGAGCTCGCCCTTGTCCCCTTTTGGGGGATCTCATTTCCATTCACACCCAGGTCACTTAAAACAGCTTCCCCAAAGGGGCATGAAAGTGAGACAGAAGGGAGCAACCGCTGCCACTGACGTCTGGTTTCTTTCCTCTCACAGGGCACAAGTATGAAGGAGTCAGATTTGAGAAGGGAAACTGCGGAGTCAGCATCATGAGGAGTGGTAGGCAGCTTCTGCTTGTTGAACGAGCACGAATTAAATGTTTTGGAAACCTGTAAGCAACTTCCTTTCACAAAGGTGCAACGACACTTCTCTACCGCAAAGTTTTACCCAAACCTGCCCGTTGTTACTCTTTCTGAGGGATCCTGGATCACGGAACGTTAACTAATCTGTTCCGTTAACTTTTTAGGAGGCCAGTAGCTGCAGCAGACTCCATCTGGGCTCTTCTCTTGCAGCTGGCACCTGTGAGAGGCCAGGCCAGCTGCCCCCTGCCCGGTTTGCTGCCGCCTCTGCCCAGAGACAGGTCTCCAAACCAACCGTGCGCGGCGGCGGGGGAGCCGCGGCGGTTTTGCCCAGCGCCACGGGAACCTTTGTACCTGCGATGGGAAATCCAGCAGCTCCGGGGCTTCCTGCGCTGCGTTTGGCACCGTGGGGTCTCTGGGCAGAGCTCAGGTGTCCTCCAAACCCCAAACGTTTGGTTGGACGCTTCCAGCTCTCGCCTTTGAGAGCTCAGCGCTGGGGTGCGGGTACACGAATACCCAGGAGCTGAGGAACACCAAGGAGACGCCTTTTCCTGTCTAAACAGAGAGAAAAGGAAAAGAGCTTCAAGTGTTTTTGACACTTGGAAGCGAGAAAAAAACCATCTCCTTTGTAGGACTCTTCACCAACACAGCCCCGGGATGGCCTGTTTAATGGTAGCGTCTTGCAGTTGTGCCGTTTCTTAGCGTGTAACAATTTCTTGTTGGGTTTTTTTGCTGCTCGTTTTGAGGAGAGGCGATGGAACAAGGTTTACGAGACTGCTGTAGATCCATCCGCATCGGGAAAATCCTGATACAGAGCGACGAGGAGACGCAGAGAGCGAAAGTGTACTATGCCAAGTTTCCCCCAGACATTTACAGGAGAAAAGTTCTTCTTATGTACCCCATACTGAGTAAGTGTCTTTCATCCTTATGTACAGTGAGACTCACCTGAGCAGCGAGTGCGCTGAGTTTAGAGGAAAGTTCCCAAATTTCAGGGCCTTTGAGGAGGTTTTTTGCTCGGTTTAGGTGGCACCGCGGGGAATTGATCAGGCTGTGCCAGAACACGCATTAGCCAGCCTGCACCAGCACGAAGGCAGAGCGAATCATGTGGGCACGCCTGCGTTTGTGAGAAAGGCTGAAGCATTAAGACTTGATACAAATTTGATGTTTTCAAATTTTGCCACGAGAAAAGACTCAAACAGTATTTTTCTCGTGCTATTAAAAGACATTTTTGGATTAATATTCTAATCCTAGAAGTAAATTACTTTAAAATTAAATACAGTTAATACTACCAGAAAAGAATAAATCTGGTAAGTGTGGTAAGGAGTTTGTCGGGGTGAAGTAACTTTTCCAGTCTAAGATTTAATGCTGGTTCTACACGTGGAGCTCTTAATGGCCATTTTACTGTTTTAGATGAGCTTGCTTGCCTCAGGGCTTTAATAAAATCCACCGACTTCAGTGCTTCAAACCTGGCAGAGTTGGTCTCAGAGCAGAGATGAAGTTCCTTCATGAGGAGACCAAAGTTTTCTCCGATCAATACCTGCAGAGGAGATAGTTTTCCAGTGGGAAGGGCCAGCATCATCACTCAGTCACACACCAGCATTAACACAGATATTCTCTGATGGCCTGGGACAAGTTCTTCAGCTGGGGGGGAAGAAATAAAAATCTCCCTTTTTTGCCTTTCAGGTACTGGTAACACTGTCATTGAGGCTGTCAAAGTCCTTGTGGAACATGGCGTACAACCAAGTGTCATTATCCTGCTAAGCCTATTCTCCACACCTCACGGTAAGTTGAGGGGGACAGCAGGGTGAGGACAGGTACGTTTAGGGGGGAAGAGTTCCATTAGTCACGCGCTTTGCACACGGGTGAAAAGCTGTTCCTTCGCTGATAACGACAGCAGCATCGCCTTGCTCGGAAGAGAGGGGTTTGGGGGTTTTTTGGCTGAGTTGTAAAACCAAGAGTGAACAGGGACATGAACGCCGGTGCTGTAAGGAGCACAAGGTACACGAAGCTACAGAAGTGTTCCCGTCTGGTGTTAAAGACCCTGTGAAAGGGGATGCAGAAAAGGAACCTGTTTCCATGCAGTAGGAAAATGGGTCTTGGGTGTTGTTTTAAAAATTGGCCGTGGCAGAAATCCCTATCAAAAAACTCAGCCGAACGGCAGAGAGTTATTCCTGGCAGCCTGTAACCGCTTTGGTGGTTACATCGGGAGTATACATGGAAAAATCCAAGTAAGAAAACCCAAAAAAGCCATTGACCAAATTCAGGAAGTTTTCCCTCATAGTCAGCTAAGGCAGAAGCACAGAGCGGAGATGTAAGAACAGAGCCTGACTTACCTACCGAGTCCTGCTAGCCGGGGTTTAACAGGTGGTGTGAAATCCAGCTGCAGTGCTGTAGTCATGATTGCCTTTGCCCTCTCTCAAAAGGTGCCAAATCCATCATCCAGGAATTCCCAGAGATCACCATTTTAACTACAGAAGTCCATCCCGTTGCACCAACACACTTTGGACAGAAGTATTTTGGAACAGACTGACACGCTCGGAACAAACGGATGTGACTGTATGACGATACAGGAGGGGGTTTTCTACGGTTTATTACTGTCGAGAGGGTTGAGGGCATGTTCAAAAATCTTTTT
The DNA here is from genome assembly GCF_034619465.1 of Leptosomus discolor. Lineage (NCBI taxonomy): Eukaryota > Metazoa > Chordata > Aves > Leptosomiformes > Leptosomidae > Leptosomus > Leptosomus discolor. Next base: position 46,576,778 of record NC_141399.1, on the reverse strand, counting down.
GGCCAAAGGGGGCAATACTTGACTTAGGTTAGTTCTGGCCAGTTACTGCCTGAACACGGAATCAGGGCCAGTGCCGAAGCACTCTGTCAGCACAAAGCCAAGCATCTCAGCGCTGGGGTTGTAGAGATCGCTGCACTCTCTGCTTTAACTTATTTATTCTTCTCTAGCCTGTCCTGTGGCTGCTTGCAAGAAAAAAATAAAACAAATCACAAAGGTGCGTACTTCATTTCTAGTTCACGTCGCTCCAGGTCGGCTGGTGCAGCCACTCCGAACGCTTCCGAAGCGGCAGGTGCGCTTGGACTCGATGTAGTTCTCAGCAGCTACACTGAATTTTTGGCAGAATTTCCCATCTTTGGATGGTAATTTCCCATCTTTTGGATGGAGAACTAAAGCCACAGCTCTCTGAATGTTGCTCTGTGTAGATTACTTTCAGATAGGAAAACATCCTGCTCAGTGGTGCTGAATAAAGCAGCTTCCTACTGCAGCGCGTGTGCCCCGGCACACCGGGTGGGAGCTGAGGGCGGAAGCAGCGCTGCCTGCCGCGATTCTGCACGCGCTTGGGTTTTGTCCCTTAAGGCTTTTGTGGTTGAATCGGTCTCGCTCGCCCTTTTACCGAGAGGAAAGCTGCGGCAAAGCGTTGATCTCCAGTTGTGGCTCCGTTCGCAGAGCAGCAGGGCTTAAAGGCGAAAGACCGACGTGGCCCCCGCGGCTCCGCACCCTTTCAAAGTCCTCAGCGCGGAAATTGTATCGAGCAGGTGAAACCTAAACCTGCAGCTTTTCGCTTCACGCCGCCTGGCACCAAGTACACAACATCCACCACTTAAACTAGGATCTTGCCTTACTAGAACTTTGGGAAAATCTCTATATAAAGACAATAGAATCCATTATTATTATTTAAATATATCCATGCTCTAAAACGTGCAGGATTACAGATGGTCATATCCCAAGTCGAGTGCTTCATTCATACCTCTTGGCCGAGCGGAATGCAGAGGCCTGGGCTGCCCCAATCTCACCTCGTAAGGGGCAGCGTTCAGTGAATCGTTTTTTTGACACAGGTAAAGAACCTTCCCCACTCCAGGCAGCAATTTCAATTAATTAAAGTTGTGTAAGGCTTCCAGAGAGAGAATGTTTACCCTGAACATAGGAAGTCATAGGAAATCACCATTCACAAGTATAATAAATTAGCCAAAAATGGGTTTAATGCAGTCCTCGCCTGCAGTACAGAATAAACCGTGCAGGCTTTCCAGTATAAACCATCATAGAAAATGACAAAGCAGAAGGTACAGGATGTTCAGCTGTAGAAACCATACAAACACTTGGAAAACGCTAGTGAAACGTACACAAAGCGGTCAATAAAGTCAGAACGTTTGTCAGACAGTAAAAACGAGTATCCAAAGCTTTTGTAAAAACCCCCTGGATATCAAAAGTCTCCAGGCCGGCAGCAGCGCTAAACTCCCGAACCCGCCCAAACACCCCAAATGCCAGCAGACCCTTTGTGCCATTCGCTGGAAAACATCTACTTCCCACTAAATTGAGGGGCGAGGAACGGGTATCGACCAACCAGCTCCGAGCGGCACGTCCTCAGCTGAACAGAGCAGCGTTGCTGTACGCAAGATCCTCACCGACACCAGGCCACCCTGGGTATCCCAAAAGCAGCTGAATGTCGTACCACATCAATACGATAAATTTGGGGTTCAGAGCAGTGACTGGCACAGAGCCCTCCCCCCGCCCCCCCCAGCCGGGCTTCCCTGACGGACAAGGGCGTTCTGCTGGGATGCACAGCGGGGGCAGTTCTGCCCCGGGCAGAGGTAGTGTGTCGGTTCCCAAACGGAGCCTTCTGAGCCCCGAACGGCCCGTGCAGTTTCTGTCCTGCTCCACCCCGCTTTTCCTGCCTAGCCAAGAACTCCAGCGAGGGGAACCGCTCGCTTCCCTTTGAGGTGAGGTAAAAACCTCCTTCTAACACTGACCTCTAACACACAGACAGGTCTGCGCTCACCTGGTCCCGAGATTTCATTCCGTTTCATCTTTGAGGGACCCTTTTTCACCACAAACACAAACGAGCCACTTTCAGATGAAAAACAGCTGGACAGAGAGAATAATTTATAAAATAACATGAGCATTTCTCCATCACTAGCAGAAGGGCCGCTGTTAGGAGTTCCTGCTCCAACAGCCCTTCAGAATTACTCCGGAGCAGCTCCTGCTTAGGCTGTCGGTGAGCACAGCAGGAGGCTACACGTCGAGGTCATCACACAGAAGAATCCCACGCGTGGAGTGAATTCAGAGGAGCACACAAAGTTCCACCTACCTCCTCACACAGCTCTTAGTCACAAAAGTCATACCTCCTCCTCAGGGGAGGGCACCTCTGCGCCGCCCCGGGCGGTTCACGGCATCATCAGGACACCAGACGCTGATACAAGGAACTTCTCTCTCCCCTTTCACATCCTAGAGGCTCCCGGGTCCTCCAGGAAAAGGCAGGGGGAAAAAAAAATAATAAAAATACACTGCCACTTTCAAGAATCCACTGGATTTTCACTTCTCTTACAAAGGCAGCGCTGATCTGGGGAGCACAGCGCACAGCGTCCCCAGTTTAGCAAGCAGACAGGGAGGGCCACTCCTTCCCTTTGTTCCCAGGCTTCCCGTGGGATCCAGCCCAAGGTTTAGCTCAAGCAAAGTTCATGTCTAGTAAGTAGTGAAAGAGCAGGAACGCCGCCAGGTGAAGCACCTGCCCCTTACGTGAGCTGCTGACAGTAGCAGGCGATGCAAGCGGGCATGTCGTTGTAAGCACAAGCAGAGTACGAAGCGAAGATTGTCCCTTTGTCCTTTTTGGTGGTGTTTTTTTTTTTATTTGTTGCATTTTTTTCCTCCTTAACATAACTTCTATTTTTTTTTTGAACAGTAGCTGTTACCTGCTAAAGTTTTACCAATGCTGCTGTAAATCTTAAAACTTCCTACAGGAAAAAAAAAAAGTATTTTAAGCAGCTTGAAAGTATAACCAACTGACAGGCTCCTATCTGAGATGCAAACTTACATTTTATTTCACAAGTTCCAAATTGAAGCTAGAAAAGGAAGATTTTTAGGCAAGAGAAAAGCACTGCAGGAAGCTGGACCCCGCTGCTCTGAGCAAAGCAAGCTGAGCCCCAACGATGGGAATCGCAGCCCGATCCCTGACAAACGTGCAGTCAGTTCCAAGTAAAACGCGTGGCACAGCTGCCGGCCGGGACACCCCTCACGGGACTGAAAGCAATGGCGCGAAGAGCTGAGAGCTGGTAACGCTGTAACTGTGTGGTCAGGAGGAAGGGGAAAGAGGCAGAGAGGGAGACAGAAAAAGAACAAGAAGAATAAAACTGCGTAACGGGGGGGATGATCTCCACGTTAATTGCCAGAAAAGGAAATGAAGCTTTAAGCAGGAGGAGAGTCCGTGGTGATGCCACAAGCTGGCATCGCTGCCACGCTGCGTGGCAGCCCGTGACTTCTAACGACAGAAGCCGCTCCGCCGTGCAAACGCTTTAGCCGACCGTTTCCCCACGCCTTTAGTTCTGCAAGCGCTCTGTGCCACAACAGAAGCTGATCTACAATTGGAAAAATATCAATAAAATCCAGGTATTTTCAAGTACTACGGATCAATTTCAAAAATTCATACCACAGGAGTCACCAAAATGAAAACGTGGCCCTTTGAGTTCATTAATTCTGGCTTAACGAACAAGGCCAACAGTGCCTCCTTCGCCTGCGCAGTCAGTCTGCTCTGCTGGAGGGACGACGACGTGGGAGGCAGCGGGTCCCTGAATACATCTTTGTGCATCGTTCTTTACCTCTAACTTTGGGGAAGAAAAGGTAAATTCTTAATTCTTTTTTTTTTTTCCCTGTTGTTTCCCTGACACTTTACATTCATATTATATTACAGACTTTATGCTTCAGGTTTGATAACTTCCACCGCGTTGCGCTTTCAGTCCGCACCAGAACACAGCACTAAAAACCTGCAGCCAGCGTAGATTTTTGCCGAATCACATTCCTGGTTTGTTCCAGGAGGTAACATTCGTGGCTACAGCGCTGTTGGGGAGCTCCTGGTTCTTGCCAACGCCAGCACACCACCAGCACTCGGTGCAGCCTACCAAAACCACACCGTGCTGCTTCCCGTTCAACGGAATACAACCTCAGTCTGCTCCAAAAACATACCCCACCATTTCAGCCAGACACAAACCAAAGCTGCAGTGCAGTGGGGCTTACAGACGTCCTAACTCCTTGGAAAGGACTCGCTGGCCAAGGAGAGGACTTGCCCCGATATCATCCATAGAAACATCAATATGATGTTTTCTCTGGGTTTTTTTTAAGAGTACAGTGTACCTGAACGTAAACGGGAGAGAAGGGGGAGAGGCGAGGAGGTGGTTGTCGGTGGTCAGTTATTCGGGAGCATTAACCTGGGAGCGCAGGGATGAGACGGAGCGGCAGGTATCGCGGCAAAGGCCAGCAAGAGCGTTCTTTCTTCCGCACAACGACCTCCACTTGGAAAAGCTGCTTCGAGCAGAGAAAGTCCTCGCTGCCACGAAGGACGTGAAGTGCGTTTGTAAAACGCTGAAACGCCGACGACGAACGAGGCAAAGGCAAGGTAGGACGTGCGGCACCTGGGTCGAACTCTCACGCTTCTGTGCCCTGACTGAACTGACGAAGCCGTGGCTGCGTTCAACGCTTTCAGACGCCCCTGGCGAGTCGGACACCTGCAACGCTGGGTTGTCGCTCCGGCCGTAATTGCTACCCGATGACTTGGTAGAATGGCAGGCAGCATCTGGCGGTCCTTTCCAGCTTCCCTGGTCTCATCGAAATAACCCCGACAGGAACTGGCACCCCGAGGCCGGGTCTGCGCTACAGAGCGGCCTCGCGGCCACGTGAGCTGTGCCCTCCCGCCGGCAGCCAGAGCCACCTCCCTGGGCTACATTAACCTGAGGAACAAACCCATTCCTCTCTAAATGCAGCGAGTATTTCTACTATGGCAGTACGAGATCCACTAAGGACAAAAGCTGTTTCTGATTCTGAGCTGAAAACATCTTTTCTGCTTTATTCTGTAGCGTAGACCTGATGCCAAGCCAGAGAAAACAGCCCCCTGGGTGGGGTCGAGACAGTGCCTTTGCTGCTGCCACACTGCACCAGGCCGCGTTCAGCAGCTTAAAGAGCTCTGCGCTCACACAACCTAAACCAGCACCAGCACTGAGATTCAAACCTAAGGAGTTGACCCAATTTTTTGGGTGCCACTGGGTTTACAGCATCCAACCAGGAGGAGACCGACAGGAAACGTCCTGAGGTGGCAATTCCAGCGTTTATGCTGCTCCTGGGCGCACGGAAGGCTCAGGAGCGTCTCCGAAACGCTGGTACCAACGCCAGTGGGATGGGAAACGCACAGGCTGAACTGGAAGCCTTGATCAGTTCCCTGAGCTACGGTATCGGGGGTGGTCGTGAGACTCGGGGGAACGAGTCCCGTGAGTGCTGGGGTGGTGGGGTCTGGGCGGTTCAGGAGGGACAGGCAGGGCAGGCGACGTGGAGGTGTCGCACCCTACGTAAGGGAGAGGTTTGAGTGTACAGCCCCCACAGGTAGTGAGATGTGGTTTAGAGCCTCTGGGTGAGGATTAGGGGAAGCAAAGGAGATGCTGTAGTGGCTGTGCCCCTTCAAGAGCTATTTGCCTGTTCAAAAACCTGCCGTGCACTCAGATGAATACTTTAACTCTTTTGTCACCTGCAGCAGTGATTACAGCCTGAGGAATTTCTGTTTTCCAGTGCATTTACCCAGCACATTCAACAGGACTTTATGCATTTATCACGGTCTTTGTATGCAATTTTCAGAAGCTAAGGAAAAAAAGGCCGATTCAAAAAGTAAACAGCAGCCCAGCATTCAAACCACAGGTAGCAGGGGGTGCAGTCACAATTACTGCTTTTACGCTGCCCAGATCTCTAGTTAACAGCCTTTTTAAAGGCCAGAAACGCTCCTTGGCAGAACTGTGTTCTCCTGAGCGGGCCATCTGCAATTCTGTTTGCGGCATCAGCTGCAATCGTGCGTCAAGCAGGAAGATCTCAGCATCAGTATTTTGAGAAGCACGAAGCTTCCCCTCAGGGATCCAAGCGTTCGTTTACGAGCTGCCTTGAAGAACACGGACACGTCGTGTCCTCGGCCAAGGCCCCACTGACGCCGCGTTCCTGGGCGCCCACCTCCCGCTGCAGCTTTCTGCCCTCGGCTGTAACCGCGGGACGCAGAGGAACCTGCCCAGCTACCCTGTGCCGCGGGAACGCAGCCCCAGCGGCCCCAACGCCGGGCGCAGCGTGCGGAGATCTCCTCTAGGGAAGCAGAAGAGAACGAAATGGGGCTCGTTCAGGCCCTCACACGTGTTTTTTCCACGTTTCGTTCTCCTTTTTTTAGGAGACTACATTTACGCAGCTCCTGTAGGTGTTTCATGTTTCATCCTGAAGCTTCCGAAAATCTGACGTGGGACTATTGATTCGAAGTGGTTCTGAAGCGATCAGATGATTTATTGTGTCTACCTGGACGAGAGTTTGGTATAACCAAGCGAGGCTGAGGCGCCTTTAAAGAAAGGGGAAAATGGGCCACAACTAATTACAAGAAAAGCTACTCAATAAGAGCAAGTTACTTGGAAACCTATAAACTCTTTCCAAATCTGAACTGGATAGCTGCGTTATCGTAAAGACATCTGGTTTAATAATAACTGCAAGACAAAACTGATTTTATATACTGCCCAATGAAGAGTGCTGCAGCCAGACAGCAGGCAGGGACGCTGCCTGCCGACCTTGTAGGTAGCTCTGCTGCTGCTGCTGCTGTTGCTTGGCAGAGAAACGACCCCGGGAGAAGGACACGGCTGGAACCAGAACCGAATCCAGAAAGGATGCAAGAGCCTGCTCAGAAAACTCCCGTAAATCCACACGGCTGCAGACACAGCTCTGATGCTCCTGTCTTAAAAATACGCTTCAGTTGACAGAATGAAACAAGAGTCGCCAAATCCTCTTCTTGTTTTTATATACAAGGAACTCGGAGCTTTAAAAGGCACAAAGAGCACCTCTGGTGGTGCTAAACTCCTAGACATCTCCTATCGCGTCCAGCTGCCATCTTCCTCTCGAGATCCCCCGGCAGAACACATGTTGCCAGACATGAGGTGAATAATTCTGCTGCCACCTTTCATCAAACACCGCTTGAGGTCCACCACGAGACACGCGTCAGAAGCGCAGGTTTGGATTGACAGGAGCGATAGTTTCAGCGCTCGGCAGCTGTTTGAGGACTGAACCACCAGCAGGTGGTTGAAGCCGGAACATTCGGAGTGTTCGGTACCGCTCTGCGGAGAAGAGAGAGTAACCTGCACCCAGCCTGGGAGAGCCCACCCTGGCTCCTGACAACTCGACTGCAGCAATGAGACGTTCTACAGAGGCTGATGCAGAAAATACCTGTCCGCAGGGCACGGTTTACACCCGGTGGTTAAACGTCTGTTCTTACGGACAGAAAACCTCCGCAAGACTCTCTTCTGTCTCACGAACACATTTCCACTGGTAGCAGCGGGAGAGTAAACAGAGGAAAACGGGATTTAAGTAGGTAGGCAAGGCCTTTGTCACCAAACAGATACTTAGCAGGTAATTCCCACGACATGCACAACTGCTTCTGTAGTCACTGGCAACGCAAACGGGCTAATAAACACAAAACCGGGATAGAAAATGGCAACCAATGATCTTAAAGGCAGTATTCTAATACTTTAAGCATGCACCTAAGTCAAACATGAGCGATGGAGTTGCCAGGTCTGAATCATGCAGATTAAAAAAAAAAAAAAGACTCAGGTCTAGAGAAATGGGTAAAATCCTGCCAGCAAATTCCCAGTTCCGTTCCACAGAACAAACCCAGCGATACATTCCTTTGCCTGCAAACGGAGCAAAATGAGGACAAAATCTGATCACCTCTTAGTGCTGAAAAACCTTGAAACCACCAGACAACACATTCACTTAGGAAGAAGTTTGAAAAAAATTCAACGTGTCAATTGTCTCTTCGGCACCAGGGACTAAAACCACCTTTGCGGAGCGTAAACTCCAAACGCTACTGTGGGAGCTAAACCTTCAGTGCACGCTTCCAACGCCTGTGTTTCGAATTCACATCTTCCTTTCTGACTCCACAAACACACAAATTTCCATCAAACACTGATCCAGGAGTGAGCTGATATTTTAGCCCTAGGAATTAATGCAAACTGCACTGTCTGAAGTTCCCTTTTGCATTTTAGGTGCCTGCAAGTAGGATTGGGCTTAAAGGGCACTATAAAACAATTAGATCCTCCTAAAAAAAAATTTCAAAGATCTATGGCCACAATATTCTTGAATCTTGATACTGTCAATGTGAATATTTTATTTTCACACACAGCTGCACACGTATATATGCATGTTCAGCACTTTTTCTTTCAACACATTTGCACCCAACGATTAATTTAGTGCCAAATTTAAGTCGGTCTGTCTCTCACCGAGTTGAACTGACTCAGAGAGAACTTTAAACACGTTAGAGAACGCCACTGGTCAGAGAAGGATGGAGAATGAGTCTCAAAATAAATACCATCCCCAAGAATATTATGGCTTGGAATAATTTCAAGAACTCAAGTCCCTGATGTTTGCAAAATGAAAAGGCCTTTGGAAATGCACTCGCATCAATATTTTTACCTGTTTTGAATAAAAAATATATATTATTTATAAAATCAAGAGAGCAGGCCAAAGAAGATTGGCCAGAACCGCTCTATAAAACTGTTCTGTTCACTCCATAACTTAAACTTATAAAGCCTTGAAACATCTGGAGAGCAGGATTTCTGGAGGAGCACTCTAGAATGCAGACCCCGATCAGTCGACACTTCACGATGTTTTCTCATCTTGAAGATCCTCTTGTTTTGTGCCCCTCCAAACCGAAGTCCGTGCCAAGAGAAGGGTTGCTGACTCCTGAGAGGGAAGCTGAAATTTAAATAAAGACGTGCAACTGTAAGCACCGACCCGATGAGCACCAGATGGCGTCTAATCCTGACTCGGAGCATCGTTTCAAAGCCCTGCAGGAGGACAGGGAAACCGCTGGTTTTTCACTCCCTCGGCAGCGGGGCAGCAGGCAGGCCTCTCTGACTGTCGACAGGAAAAACACTCGGGGGTTTTCTTCTCAGTGGAAGAAAATGGAATTGCATCTACAAGACGCAAGACGCCCGTTTATAAAAATCTCTGCCTGTCGGTGTGCAGAACTAGGCAGCGGATCACATTATCCAACACCCTCAGAAAAGAGAGGGGCAACTTCTATCTGACTATTCCACCTCCTGCAAGTGGGACAGCAGAGGATACTCCTTGAATCTTGGCCTGTTACACTCCACTGTGAAAATATTTCACGGAGGCCAAAGAGGACCCAGCCTGCAGCCTACTGCACCGGTACGTGCCGGGTATCTGCCTGCTGGTACCAAGGTCAGAGCAGGTTCTGGACCAGCCAACATGCTGGTGGTAGCGTCTTCGCCCAACCGCATCATCTGTGGTTGAACCCGAGTTTCTCCAGGGTGCAAAAAAGATGGATGAGAGAGTAGCAGCTGATGGGGGCATTACAAGTGACTTCCTAACTGCAACTTGGCTGGTCTCAGCTCCAGTTTCTTCTAAGACTGTATCTGCACCTTCCCACCCCTTTCGTGAACCACTGAACAGATTCCAACCTGGTCATTGTACAAGTTGGTGGCAAGAGTCGTTCCTGCCCCATGCACCAGCAGAGCTGCAGGGTTTGTATCCTCCCCTACAAACAGCGCTTTCGGCTTTCGTGTTAACTGCGTCAACCCCCAGCCCAGGGCTACTGGAGAGCCACTGTCTTCTTCTAGGTTCTGTTAAACCACGTCTTTCTGGACAAGATGGAGAAATACTGGTGAAATACTATCGAGCACAGAGGCACCAACACGATCCTCGGGTGAGAGGGTCTCTGCCCTTCGGCGGGCTGGGAGGCCTGGCTGGCGTGTCGCGCTCCTCGGCCTTTGGCGGGGGAGGTGGCTGCCCGAGCGCTGCGGGGCGTGCCACTGGTAGAGCCAAAACCTGCCCAGCATCGCCTACGATTTCCCTGCAGAGCGGGTTGTTTTGAAGGGAATGAAGAAAGAAATACTGACCTTTCTGAACAAGCTTGGTACTGCTGCGTTTTCAAACTGCTATGTCTCCCTTTCTATGGCAAGGGATGAAGCTTCACCGGAATCTACACAACGAAAAACAAAGCAGTTAGAGGGAGGGAAAGCGGATTTTCTCCTTGGGAATATATTTTTCATTAAGTAGGCGAGTGTGTTTTTAAGAATCGTTCCAAATAAAAACAAGACAACCACTTGTCGGAGATAACCGAACAGCAGTTTTTTAAACATCATTTTTCCATGAAGACACAAAGTTGCAGCCTGAATCCTGGAAAACTGAAAGCTGTGGAGGTCAGGCTGAAGCCGTATGTAAGCAGAAATTCCTAAGCCTACGCAGAGAGGTTGAGGCAGTTGGGTTTGTTTCACCTGATGAAGAGGAAGCTCGAGGTCAATCTAACAGCAGCCTACAGCTACGTGGAGGCTGTTTGAAATGACAGCTGGCCTGAAAGCGGCTCATACCTCCTATCCAAGGGAAACAGCATCCTGCTGATCGCAGGCAACCACAACATTTTGCTCCACTGTAGAGCTGGATCATTACAGTAACTAATACCCAAGAAACTCAAAGCAATTTATGGTATAAATCTATCTTCATCACCTGCCTGACAGGGAGGTTATCCTGCTGTGTTTCTACCCACCTGCAAAACACGGTGCAGAGAAACACACTGTCCTATGAAAAAAAAAAATTAAAAATCAGTGGCAGCTGTAGGAATAAGATCCAATTCTCAAATTCATCCTTCTAGAGTTGTTCCCATGCCTACCAAAAACGGGGTTTCAAATGTGTGTTGCTCTGTAGGCACCTTATGCTGAGCACTTTTGTGCTCTTCCATTTTAAGGTCCAGAGCTTGTTGTAATACACGATGGTCAAAAGGCAAGAATGGCATCGAGCAGTGCCAGAAACCAATTTGCCACAGAACTTCCTTTAATTTTCTCCAAATGAATTTTCTCTGGGAAGGTAAAGGAAGAAAAACAAAAAGCAAACACTACCCCCTTACTGCTCAATGACACAGAATAAATAAATTTGCCTAGACCTCCTGTTTCCTTATGGCGTATAAAAAGAAGCAGCGCTATTTCCACTATCGGGTTATTTACATATTTATTAGCACAGACATCCATTTTACTATGCAAAATCTAATCCATTTATTCAGATGGGAAGTTCCAGAGACCAGCCCTTTATCCTGCTTACCGCCAGGAAAGCACACGATCGGAATGTCAAAGGGAACTGACGAAAGGGTATGTAAGACCTGCTGGCTCTGGGACGTTAGTCTCACTGAAATTTCACCACTAACTTTTTATGGAATATCTTTTTTCATCTAATTGATTTAGCAGCTGCAGGTCTCGCCCACATACAAAACCATATTGGTTTCGCTAAATGTGTTTACCAACTAATTTAGTCGAACTGACGCAGATTCCTGCACAGGTACCTCTCTGTCGTTTCAAAACTGAGTACAGGGCAGTCATTGAGGCAGGGTTTAGCACTGCTTGAACTTAAATCTTCTTCTGTCAAACACAATTTAACCATTTACATCACGCCTCAAATCCAGAGATGCAAACCCAGCCTTTTGTCTCAGGTTACTGAGCTGGCCACCACACCGTTGTACTGCCTGAGCCACCTCTGCTCACTTCTGACATCAAAGTAGCTGTTTAAATTTCTTGACGGATAGAAATTCAATCCCTACAGTCACAACAGACGAATTCTCTACTCAAAGGACCGCTACGTGAAATTAGCTGGTATCTCAGGACACGAAGCTCCTTCAAATTAGACTCTGACCGATTTAAAATTCAAATCACATGCCTTCAGACACTTGAAGCTTCATCACACCAACAGATATCAACTTCCACCTATTAAGCCGGACACGCTGGTTTCTGCTGGAAAGATGTTACTTAGTACAGATGACAAATTTTTGAAGGTGAGAACAATTTAGGAAAGATTCGATTTATGTGGAAGCCTTTTGTACAAGTTTAAATGAAGCACATGAGTAAATGAATAGATCAACCTAAGAGATGAGATGTCGCCGTAAGCGTACAGAAATGGCTGTCCTGTCCTAGGCGCCACAAGACAAAGGGTGCAAGCGTTCACAGCACTGACACACCCACGACCAACCTGTCAAATCCATGCTGGAGGAGTTCTTTGAAAAAACGGATAACCTTATAAGCTGCCAGCATGGGATTTGGGGGAGCGCTCTGGCTCGACAGATTAAACAGATGCCTGTGAATCAGGGATGAGCATTAATAAATCTGAAAAAAAATTCAATTTCCATGAATTTGAAAGCAAGTGTTTCCGGTCTCTGTCTGAGAAATGAAACAAAAGGCTCCCCACAATATTTTTTTCTAACTACATGAAACAATAAAAGCCTTAGCGAGGCCAGGATTAAGAAAAAAAAAAAAAAAATCCAACCAGGAAGGGCACATTTAAACACCCACATCAGAGAAAAAAGGATGACCCTGTGGATAAGATGACCAAGAAGATGGCCTGTGCACTCCTGGGACCTAGAGGAAGCTATCTCATGCTTTCAGCTGGGCTTGTCCTCTCCTCATGGATCTCCTAGTCCCCTCAAAGCTCATCTCCCCCAATATCCACGTGTGAGCTGGTTTTGCAATTGTGCTTAAAAATGTCCTGCTTTGTGCAGCCACAGAATAACCAGGGTGGAAGCAAAAGACTGCAATAATGCAGTCGGGCACAATAACGTTACACTAAGAAACATTTCATGGAGCTCCTGATTTTATCCTTATTTCTGTGGTGTTTCTCTCTCTTCTGCACGAACCTGAAGGACTCAAGTGATGAGGAGACCCCTCGTCACTCGTGCTATGTAACACAAGTGCATAAACAGAGTGAAACTCCAGGAGGGAAGAGATCCCACTTAAATCCAAGAGGGCAGTTGCTCCCCTGATCGTGGTGCAGCTGGCGGTGCCATCTCCTAAGACTGCAGGACTGAAAAAATCTGAACTTTCATGCTCCTCAACTCCTGCTTGGCCTCATATCCAGGTAATAGGAGAAAGGACAAACCTGGTACCTTTTCTTATACAACTCCCCCAACATCCTTTGTATTAATCAAGATGATACACAGACACGTGTTATCTGTGCTGGCAGAATGGTTCAGTCAAGAGCTCAGAGAAAAATGCTCCACCAGATGGATTTATGCTGTATCACAAAGCTACTTACTCAAAAATGTTTTACGTGTGTTTTACAGTTGGACTCGATGATCTTAAAAGGTCCTTTTCTAACCTAAATGATTCTACGGTTACTGAATCGATCGTGACCCTACGTGGTGGTCATGGAGAGCCACAGAACTTGCAGGTTCAGGCAGCCCTACCTGTTGTGGAGCTCTGATGAAAGCTCTGCGCATCACTGCTCACGAACCTGGACCAGCAGCAGGGCCGAAAGCTGCACTACCACCGTCAGCCCTGCAGCATGGGCCCCAGAAGCGTCCAGGGAAGGGTGTCAGCCTCCTCCCCTCCCAACCACACGCGCTCCCCTCCAGTCCCCGCGTGGGATTTCACCTTGTAAAATTCAGATGTTCGGACAGAGAGCTGAGAGAAGGATTTGCCTGTTTGTAAGGAAAATAAAGGGAAGTGGATTTCCCCCAGCGTTTGCTCAGCAGCTGAATTCTGGTTTCACACCACTCACTTGTAGACCTACAAAGGACGCGCTCTCCTTATCCAGGGCATTCTTTTATGTGTAGTTCCCACCTTTACCTCACAGCCACTGCAAAAAAATTGAAACTTCCCCAACTGCAGACCAAGACTGACCTGCTAACGGCCAGCCATCGACTCGCAGCGTGGGTTCAGGCTGTTTGTTCACTTTCGGCTGTAACTTTGTATAGGCTCAGTTTGGCTTTTACATTACAGTAAGAGCTTCTAATTTTACCAATATTGCAGTTCTACAGCTTCTTGGAATAAGACTACAAACTATTTTTTCACTGAGAAAGACTAGTAGAATAGAATATTTCAGTTGGAAGGGGCCTACGATGATCATCTAGTCCAACTGCCTGTAAATGTCATTTATTTTATAAGCACTATAAATTGTAGGACTTCATATAAACTCCAGATTCAGATTCTGGGGTCTGATCTGGCCAAAAATCATCTCATTGTCAAACGTTTTTGTATTTGAGAACTAATTTTTTTTATTCAGAGAATTTATACTTTGTAAAAGTTGGAAGAAGTTCTGACTCATTCCTAAAGGAGTTTTTTTTAAGCATCATAATCCAAGTTATTTTTAAAGCCAATTTCTCTTACCTTATAACTGCCAAAAGGTACAGAGCAAACGGGGAAGAACAGCTAGTTTCCTAACACACAAATATGAACTAACTAAAGCAGTTAATCTGAAGAAAAGCTGAAATAAGCCTCTTCAGTTCTATTGACAAAATCCAGTATATTTTCCCAGCAGTACATGACGTGTGCCTTGGAAAAAACCACAGACTGTTTATTTTGCAGTGGAATAACTTGAACAAACAGCTGCAGGTAAGACCTTACCAGAGCCTGAACATCAAACACTGTGCTGGTAGGATTAAAGAGCTCATTGCACAGTATGGTGCACACGTATAAAAATGTTCCCATGAAAAGTTTCTGTTATCCCCTGCAACCAAGTCTTCCTCACAGGTTCCCAAACATACATCGAGCACGTATGACTGAAAATGTATACCCAGAAAGGGAACATCATCAGCAAAGTTTCTGAAAACTATTCTGAGGCAATAAAGAGCGCGACCGTGGAAATCATGTCTCTGACCAACAATGCAGTGACAGTTGGTTCTCTGAGTACACTTGCTCGATCCACTAATTACAGTAACCTGAGAATTAAGTAACACTTTCGCCATTCCTTAAAGAGAAGAGTGAGACTATCATATTGCTTTTCGAGGGAACCTGTGGAGGGCATCCTTGCTCCAGAGGAAAAAGAGAGCGCCCTTGCTGAACTTCCTGACAGGCACTTCTGAACCCTCGACGTGGTAACTGGGGTCTCCGACACGACGCCTGACACTCTGATACATGCTGTATTCTCTAAAGACCAAAGCTTGGAGGGCAATACGCACGGAAAAAAAAAATCAAGTTCAGAGAAATGTAACAGGAAAGAGCCATTAAGCTAATTTTGGATCCATCTAACAAAAATCACCAAAGAATGGATACACATATAAAGCCTTTTTCCTACTAGGGCATCAACACCATAAAAGGTATGTTTACACGTCAGAAACTGGTCAAATCTATTGTACAAATGCCCCAGTTCACCTAGAATTGCTGTCAGCACACACATTTCTCCCATGGAGAGCAGCACACAGCAAGGCAAGCATCAAAGCATCAAAACCAACCGCACTTCTTTACTCCTGCATAGAGCTGAACACACGAAGTATAAAGTAGCTTCCTAAACGTGCCGCTGCATTCAGGTGTTTGCATGCACGTTTTCACAAACTCACAGGGGATAAATGCACTTAAAAAAAAAAAAAAATCCTATTCTTTTCACTTTTACAGGCACAACTTTACGTCTCCAATAACTGTGCAGCAATATTTACATACAAATACACTCTGTGGAAATTTCAGTTTCTCTCTGCCACTTGTAACAATCCCTCAGCTCATTTACTTGCAAGCAAAAAGCTACTGAAAAAAACCCCAAAACCAAGCTGGCTCCAAAGTAAGGCTTGTTTTTAGTCTGTGTTCATGAGTCAAGTCAGAGCTGCCCAGTGACTTAGCCAACACAATTTTTTTATTTGATTAGCTCTCCTAATTCATCCATTAGCCGCTGTAGGTCAAGACATAACTCATTTCCTTTAGTGTTTCCTTACCGTGAGGTTCTTCATCTATTCCATCATCTTCCCACTGCTCTTCATTTGCTAGGAGAGGATTCTGAGCTTCACACAAAGCTCTCATTGGGAAAAAATGTCCATCGCCCTGGCTGCATGGGAAAAGGCAGAGAAAGACACCATAAAAAGCAGCAAGTGGCTCTGAAGGATGACAATTTCTACACATTTCATCTGCAAACAAAGTTTTCTGTTGCCTCTATTTCCAATGTTTACTTAAAATTCTTTTTAGGTTTTGATCAAATAGCGTGTGTATTTTTTGTGGCAGCTCAGGCTCCAAGTTTTACTAATGAGTAGTTTTGGCCCTCAATTCCTTCAAGCTCTTCAGAGAAGAAAAGTTCAAACCTCTAGCCTGGATTTACGCAGTTTTTAGCTGAACTTAAATGTCCCTAACTTGATCAAGCCATTTGGAAAAAAAACAAAACAAACCAAAAACAACAACAACAAAAAACCCAAACAAAAAATTAGCTTATGAACAGCTAGAAGTGAGGGGGGAACTAAGGAAAATATTTCTGTAGAAGGAGCAATTTATACCATAGGTTCTCCAGGGCAGAAAGCACACTTCTGTGCTTGAATGACACCCAACAGAAAATGGCCCCAACCTTAGTTAGAAGTTACTGGAAGATAAATGAAAGACCCACTTTCCTGTGGCCTAAAGCTGTATATGAAATGGGAAAAAAATGTAAAATAAATACACCCTGTGAAGATCTAAAGTCACAAAAGCTTTTTTTGCTTTACTGCTGCCCCGATAGAAATGCATACCCGGATCTCCAACAAGAGTTGAGATCTGTTCCAATTCACGTACTGCAAACCAACGAAGCTAAAACTAGATGTCCTAGCTTGGTCTGCGCCCTGCTGTGTCCCCCAACAGCCAGCAGCACAGACAGAGGACCTGTAAACTAGCTTTTGAGGTGCCTTTTGCCTCTGATGAGTTATCTTTACGTGGGGAAAACACCCTGAGTGCTCTCCCTGCGATGACTACACACACCGGTAACATGCCCCGGAGTAGCAGCTCAGTGCTGGCTGGCACTTCTGTGCTCTCTTCTCCCTTCAACTCTGCTGCAGCGTGGAAAACAGACAGCAGTGAGGATGCAACTGGGCCTTAAGACATCTACGTTGCTACTGGAAAAAGCTGGGAACTGCTGTGCCGGGGAGTTATTTTAAACTGTGCTCAGTTACTAAAGGAATTAAAATCCAGCGCACTTTTTTACTAGTGGTCTAAGTGCCAAACCAACACTTTCCCCTACATTAAAACCCATAAACTCTCTTTCAGGCTGAGTCTGACAGATGAAGAAAACGGCATCTTTGTGCCCCAGGAGTCCAGGAGGAGCTCAAACACCCTGTGCAGCACGTTCAGCCCTCAGAAGCTTTTCCCTTCCAGGCTCCTGGTGAACAGCATTAACGCAGAGGGTGTTTGCTGGTGCATTTACAACGACGCACAACAGCAGGCGGCCAAGCCACACGGTAACAGACGTAGCACATGAGGCTGTAGCAGACATTGAGCAGTCAGTTAATTGTATCAGCTTTTAACGCTGATTATTACTCACCTAGAGGCAATGGGTAGCAACCAGAGCTTTTTTTCTTCTCCAAACACTTGCTGAAGATTCTTTACAAAGCCAAGATTGAATCCATTTTTGTCTGGTCCATTTTGAAACACTGGAGCTGAGAAAGCCTCTACACACAGACGCAATTTCCGTTAAAAAAAATGAAAAGCAATGTCAAATACTCTGAAACAGGAATATGCACGTTGTAGCCATCTAACAGATCATGAACCAGCATTGCAAAGAGACACAGTTTGAAAATAATATTTTTTTCATTTTGCAAGCCTGTAAAGACTTCAAACTAAAGGCAGGAATTTGGTCTTGCGACTGAGCCAGAGGGAACAGTCAAATCGCACTGCACATGGTTTGTTTAATCTGGAGAATAGAGTTAAAAGATCTTTGCGTGGGACTTGTCGAAATTCAGTGGGTAGAAACTTCTAAGTAAAAAAATCTGCAGAATTGAGTAGGTTGGTCTTCCGGGCGTATTTCAGACGTGGCACTGGAGATTTAAATTCCCCCATTCATTAATGGTATAGCGAACAAGCATTAGGAACAAATATATGCAAATAGACCCTCTGTTATGCTGAGACACAAAATTAAGAAAGAGAGGAGAGAAGAACCTAGAGTGCACTAGTATCATTTAATCCACCTTCTAAGCTGAAGCAGAGGTCTGATGTTTTGGGATAGATGAGCTTCAGTGCCCCATGAAATGAGCTTTAAACTTAATAACTACACAAAATCGGAATACTTGCTCAGACTCTTGATAGCGTGTGTTTTGTTATAAAACTTTATGCAGAAAGCTTTAAAAATTGAACATTTATCTGAGGAATGACAAAGAAATCACTCGACAAAATCATACTGTTTGAGATTCTCATTTCATTGGTTTTACAGCCGTAACTTCTTTGCCTTTGTCACTGGACACTGTTTTTCCCAACCCTGCTAAGCTGTCTTAGGAGCTCCAGCATACGAGCATAAAGAACCATTATTCCTGAAAAGCTGCACTCATTTCACAGCAAATGTAGTTATACATATGCATAACATTTTTATAATTGGACTTTTACACTTTAAGGCTCTCGTTTCCCTAACAAAGCTTTTGTCACATCAGCTAATACACGCAGCTCATTTGATGTGACAAATTTCTGCAGCATTGTGCCAAGATCTTAAATCTTCCTCCCCTCACAGGCCAGCGGAAATGTATAGAAGATAAGACAAATGTCTTTTTTTTTTTTTGCTTTTTTTCTTCTTACAGCACTAGTTAAAGCAGCAAGACACAAGAGCCTTACCTAAAGTAGATCTGTTTCGACTAACGAGCCAACAATGGTAGCCAAAAAGAAACATAAGGCTTACGAAGAACATGACCGCCACAAAGAGGAGGAAAAGGACATGAAATTTGGAGCGTCCGTTAGTCAGTTCACCCTGGAAGGAAAAGCAACACAGAGCAAGTGATGGGAACAAATAAAAGCTGGAAATTCTTTGTTCCTAGAGAGAAGACAGACATCCTCTAAAACTCCTGTTTGGAGTTCTCAAACTGGTGTACCCAACCATCCCACCTGACTATGGAAAGCAAGAAGAGACAAAGAAATGGTCTGGTTCAGGTCCCCCCCTGCAACCAAAGCAGGAGCAGTGGGGTTTGCTACTGACTGTCGGATGTCAGAGAGCCAGTGCAACCGCAGCGTCCCACCTGGGCACAAGAAACGGGCCCTGCGCCCACAGGGCCATCAGGAGGCACAAGCTCCTGAAGCCCTGGTCACGTTCTGCTGAGTTTCCTGCGCAGATGCTAAAATTCTGCACCTCTTGCAACGCAAGGCATGCCGAGGAAACCTGGCCTCCCCAGCTAGAGCAATCGGGCAGCGCTGGAGCTGAGCACAGATGGTCTGGAAAAGTTTAAAAGCCAAGCGGGGTCTTACAAGCAGAAGAAACACCGGTTTCTTCTACAGCAGGAGAGTCAAGGGCCAGAGATCCTCATCAGCGCACATCTGCAGGTAGGTGTGGGGACCTCGAAGCAAAAAACATCCCTTCTCGGCCTTTGCGCATCCCACATATGGAGCCACAGAGCTCAGGTCTCTGCGCCTGCCTCGGCACGAGCAACGATTCCTGCCAGCGTCCCACGAGCACCTCCGGAGGCCCTTTACGTAAGCGATTAGCCATTAGACCGTCCGAAATGGAATAAACCGAGGCACAGCAAGGATAAGTTCCTTGAACACAGTCATAGAGTCAGCAGCAGAGGGGCCATAAAAAACCTAGAGACAAAGGGCCAATCTCTTCCTGGACCTGTCAGCGGGCATTGCTTGCCCAGGAGTGGCAATGGGTGACTGAGTAAGCAGCGTGCTTTATTTCAGTCGACTTTTAAATGGAGACAGGAGTCATGTGGGGATTAGAAAATGAACGAGGTGCTTTGAGATTGTTCGGTAAATACGTACAGATCAGTGCCAGGATGTCACACTTCGATACCAAAGATTCTGAGATACATTCGTGCAAGCACAAGAACAGCGAAAAGATGTCACTTCTTTGGCAGAAGCTAAAGCTACAGTTTGAAATCTCTTTATTTGCTTCTCGCTTTGTGCGTTTCAGACACATAATGGGAGTTATACTCAAAAAAGGGCACAGGAAAATCGTCACAGAAGAAATGCAGACCCTCCGCTGACTGAACACAAAGAAGTAACAGAAGTGACTAAACCCCACCAGACTCACAGGAGATGAAAAAGTAACCAGATTTCACAACTTACTGTCCAATACTTAATGAAATACTTGAAGACTGTTGCAGCAATATACAAGCAATACAACAAAGAATAGGCTAAGAACAGCAGAAAGAATTTGTAGTTAGAAAATCCAATGCAGTTATTCACCCTGGAGAAGAAAAGCAAAGTTGAAATCAGGAGATGTACAGCACACGGTTGTGACACAGTAAGCACTACCAGTTTTTTGGTTGTATTAAGCCTCCCGATTATCCAACACAAATTTCGACAATAAATGGCTCCCCTTAGTGGCCAGACTGAACTGTAACTGAAGTCTCTGCTTTTCAGTAGAAGACTTCATGCTACACCAACTAAAAGGACAGTACATATTTTTGGAATCTGTTTTAAAGTTGTTACCACCGGTAACTTTGTCACTGTGACAGGCTCGAATTACTCACATCTGTTTCCTCTCTGCAAAGGTAATCAGACCTGGGATTTCTGTGTTACTTTATTCCTTTTCAAAACTTGGGAGCCAGATTTGCCACTGCTTCTTTGGTTACATGCAAACCAAATAAACCCAAATTTGATTATAATTCTCCATGCACACACAACTCTGAAAAGGAACAAGGGAACACAGAAAAGAATAGTAGGTGTTTGTCTCAAAACTCAGGTTTGAAAAATCCTCTACAATTTAGGATACCAGGGAGGTTCAGGTGGGGAAACATTTCTGTTGCTTCTGATCCCCGAAATATTCCTTTTTTTAAAAAAAAAGAGGTTAAGAAATTTAGTGGCAGCAATTCTCGAAAAGTATAAAGCTCAATTCATCCCCGTACCATTCTACACAAACTGTCTCTGACCATGCACGGGTGGCAGGCATCATTTCAGAAACTATCTGCGTGCACGTATTATTATTGAAAGCAACCACCAACTGCGTGCTGAAATGATGCAATACCCCAAATTAAAGGCCCTTTAAAATCTGAATAACAGTCAAAGAGTGAATTAGCAGTTGGGTTTTAAATTATAGTGATATAACAGCTTTTTTACATGTAGTTGATGGAACAAACAGGAATGATCTGTCTTTCAAAATACCAAACATTGCAGCCCATTTCCAAGAGTAATTATTTTATAAGTTTCCCAGCATAAAGAGCTGCATGGTCTCGAGTGAAGGCGGCACACAGACACTTTTCGGTGGAAGAAATGCACTGAAACAGCCTCTTTTCAGAAAGCTACAAAGCAGGATCTAGGACCTACCATGGACAGTGATGATCCATTTTTAGCACGCATCTGCAGAAGGACAAGAAAGGAAAATGGAGGCTCAGTGAATGGCGACCGGCTCCGTCTCACTAGATGGCAGCTTTCCAGCTGCTTTACCCTGCCGCACTGGGAGCTGTGGGAGCTGCAAACGCTCCAGGGCCACAACAGCAGGAGGGGAAATGCTGATGCTGTCGCCCGCCAGCAGGCACTGGTGCCTGCAGCCGGAGCAGAGGGGCTGGGGCACCTTTGTGGGGAGAAAGGCCCGCGAAGGACGGGCCCCTCCACAAAACCGAGGGGCGGCTGCGTTCGCTTCGGTGACAAACAATGCGGGGACTTACACAGCACAGACGGAGCAGTGGTGACAACGGTCAGGTTTTATCAGCTGGCATCGGTCACAGAATCGGATCCCTGCAATTAAAGACATATTAATGCTGGCTGATAGAACAGGGCTCTTTTTTCACGTGTTGGCTAATATTCCCCTCATTTCCCAACCATTCACACGCCTTCCTCTAGCCCCTCCAAAGATGAGAGCGGTTGCAGCTCATTTTTGCTGCCAGGCCATAATCAGGTGAGCAATGCTCGTCATTCTGCTGGAGCCTTGCAGAAGTGGGGAACAGCCCTCGCTGCAGAGCACACAACCAGCTTCAAAGTGGTAAAACCAACTGGCACGCTTCCCTCTGGCTTCCTCGTTTACTGGGACTTGACACAGGTTCCCTTTTGGTAATGGCCCATAGAGCAGTTCTGTACTTCAGAACTCTTTGCCTTCTCTGACAGAAGGGAACAGGTCAGAGCTTCCGACATGAACACGGGTTTCTTTGACGTTTTGGAAGGAGTGCAGCGTGCATTGAGCCACAGAACAAGGTCTGGAAATCCGCTCGCAGAATTGCGTCCTGCATCTCTGAGCTGGACCCCATTGGAAGTAAAAACGGCTACAGATTTTGCCGTTCTGTTACTAAACACAGACAGTGTAAGTCAGCTTTTGACCTGCAGATACAAAGGGTAACAGATTGCTTCTCAAAGGCAGCACCTGGTACTCCACTGAAGATGAACAGAAGCGTTCCAGGCTTTTTTTGTTTTCCCAAACATAAAACCTGAGAGAAAATGGATTAAAACTATTCACACAAGAGTAACTCAGCGCACGCAGTGGCATTAGGAACGCCCTGTTGGTCGGCATATCCTACTTCAGCGTGCTTGATTAGATTTAGGGAAACAAAGCTCCCTGCTCAGCTGACCTCCGCTCCCCGTTCTCGTGTACACCGGCAACTTCCTTGCGATTTCGGCGAGGATTTGCCTCTGCACCTCTGGCCTTTCTTCATTTTCATAGCGTTCTTGGTCAGCGTAGGACATATGGTACTGGAAGCAGAAGTCATGACAGGAGCAGTTACCCATGGGTAGCAGAGACAGTATTTTAAATACAGGCAAGTTTGGAAACGTTTTTACCTCCCGCTTCTTCTAATGAGATTAATCTAACGTGAAAAATGTTTGTTAAGAAGACAAAGAGAGATAATAAGTGCTGCACAGCTGGAATCAGTACATCAGTAGGAAATGCAGCAGCGAAATTAAGGATCACAAAACAACATACTAGAACTGTTACTACTGCTGCCTTAGATTACTATTTTTCACAAATAACACTACTAACCATGATAAGGACACTTTAAGCACTTCCCTTGTGAGCAAGAACCTGACCCCAGCCACAGTTTTCTATTTCTAAAACTGGGATTAGTCGTTATTTATAAATTTTCATTCTTAGGAATGTAATTAGGATCAGATTAGAGCCATGCATATTTGGAGAGCCACACAAACATCATCCTTGTTCTACTGCTCCAAACATAGCGTTTTATTAGTATTTCGTAAAGAGGTAATACAACATGCAAAGAAAAATAAATCTACCAATTCAAGGAACATGGAAAAGCAAGTATTTGGTAGAAAAAAAACCTGAAACAAATGTCTGCCTCTCACTGTCCTCTGCTCCAACCACTAAATCATACTCTTATCTTAAAATAAGCCACCTACGTTAAAAAAAACAATACCAAACCCTCAACTAAAACATTACTCAGGAAACAATCTACTTTTGTCACAGTAAACCCCAGTTTCTCTCGCCACAGTACATTGTTACCTTTATCTTCCAGATGCTGCTGACTGGGGAAGCAGCAGGACTGGAGCTACTGGAGCTACACGTACACCCAGCACCAAAACAAAAGCCGTATGCGATGTGCATGGCACAGTCCTCACTGCCACAGACATGAGACACCAGAACCTCGGCATGTTTAAAAGGAGAATGATTCTTCTGTCCCTCACTATCACAAGGGAGAGTCTGACAAACGAAGCAAACTTAACCACTACAAAGAGCCGTACTCCAGCTGGCAAAGGGCTCCCAGCAGAGCAGGCAATGCTGGGCTTTGGTGGGACACTGAGTGTTCACCTACTCACCACAACAATGTGGCTCAAGAGGCCAAGAACCCCTCACTACCATTACAAAGGCACCCGTCTCCACCTGCACTGTAACATCCTCCGTGAAGAGCGAAAAGCAAAACCAAAGGTCGTTACTCAGGAGAGCCCAGCAAGGCTACACTGAGGAAGGTCCTCAGGATTTGGCTTGCAAATTGTTACGTGCTTAGAGATCAACAACACTATAAATATGGAAGTTAATAATCACCAATCCTGTTCTCAACATGAAAATTCCTGTTGGCTCCTGGAACCCCTGAAAAGGCAGCGTTAACAGTTAACACCATCTATGACTTAAACCGTGCTCCTTGCGGAGCGAAAGGATTCTCAGAACAGTACGTCACTCCATTTTTATGGACAACTCCCAGTCACTTTCCACCTCGTCAGGAAATCCCCTCAGCTGTCCAGATCAACCAGACTGAAGGATTTTTGAGTTCTCTTTAGCATCCCTGCTTTCGTTCTGCAATGAATGAAAAGTGCTTGGACTCTTACCTTTTTGCCTGGCTGCACTGGGAGAGTAAAAATGGACTTCCAGTACGTCCACACAAAGAGCACAAAGAGAATATGGAATATTATAAGATAGGCCACTAAAAAACAAAACAAAACAAAACAAAAAACAGAAGCAGAACAATGACTTCTTAAGCAAAAGTTTCATTCATGATGGGCATAATTCCAATCTTTCACAACAATGCCCCAAAAAAATAAAGGAAAAAAGAAAGATTTACAGTACCAACCAGTATTACAATACAGCTAAACCTCATGGCCAAAGGGTCAGTAGCATTTCGGAGATCTGTGGCTGCAGTTAGGGGTTACCTATCTCACAAGCCTCCCCTTCTCCACCCAATCCGATTCCACGGGTGAGGAGGACCACCGCTGTAAGAGACATCACCCCCAGGGCAGGTGACAACACTGTCTCACTGGGAATGACAGGATTCCCATCTCCTCCCCACGTCCTAGGCACAGGCAAAGCAGAACTGTTGGTGCTGAGCACCATACAGGCTGATACTGCAACCCTCCAGCATCTCCAAATTTTGGGTTCAGTTGCTACTAAACACACTTGGAATCACAGCACCACATTATCAGTGTACTGTCCATGTGGGCAATGCGTTCTTCACCACTTCGAGAGAAGTCACATGCTTTAGCAGAGCTTTACATCACCAGAAAGAAAAATAAAATCAAATCTCCTATTAAACATCTTTTAGATTTACAACAGTTGGTAAAACAGATCAGGAAAACATCTCTCAAATGGAGCAAAGCAGGTCTTGTGATTACTGAGAAAGAATTGTAATCCATTGGACACAACGTTGTCACATGAAATCCAGCATGCATCTGAGTAATTTATTTCGAAAGGCAAACCTTACTGCAAAGCCTTTGGGCATAAGCAGGCATACTGTGGTTCAGAAAGCCAAAGGACAGCGATCCTTCAGCTGCACAACCATTTGATTGTTAGTTCTTTAACATTCTGCTCACTAAGACGTTATCAGACAGTTACAAGGCAGCTTTATTTGAACACACCATTTAATCGTAACAACCACCTCATTCTTCCTGTTTCATTTAAACTTCAAATTCCGGCAAACTAAGATTAAACTAACTAGTGGAAAAAGAAGTCCAAAATCCAAACACCTCCTAACTTCTCAGGCAAGGAAACGACTGTGAAAATTTAGTTGGTAAAAAGGCCAAACCCAGCGGTGATACTTTCTAATGAGATGGCAAACGATCTGATACACCTCACAGGAATGTGGTGGGCTGTGTGACTGACCTGTAAATCAACAATAGTACATTATTATGCTCCTAAGCTTGTTTGAGATGTGATCCTTATACCACGTGCAGGTGGAGCTCAGTCGTTTTTAAATGAATAGGTAAGGAGATAAATCTTGCAACAGGTTTAATTTTGTTGATAAAGCAGTACAGCAGCATGTTAGAGGAAGCTGACCTGGAGATGCACTAACAGATTAGGCAACTAATAACTTTCTTCCGCTGAATAACCACTAACTCCATGCTTTATTCTATAGTTTCTCCGCAACAGCTACACCTACTTCTCTCCTGCATAACCCTTAAGGAGAAGTGCAGGTAAGGGGCTGCCTGTATTAGCCTGATGCCTCCGAAGCACCTCCAGGAAAGAGGAGGAATACCAAAGTGGCCACTAACCCCTTATCCTTAGAACATGACTGTGGCCTCCACCAGTGGAAACAGTCTCATCAACTGATCCTGCTGCTCTGCCCGACCCATTCAGCGACCTCACGACGCTGCATCTGGGACCTCAGAGCAACGTCTGTCAGCCTGTACTACCAAAGGAACTGAGAAGTGTTTGAGCCAAATAAGAACGAGGCAGAAACCTTTGCTCTAACTCATCTGTGGTGGTAACTGAAAGTTACCGTGTTACCACTCAATACCTGGTTAGTGGTCAACAGAACCAAGCAAAAAATGGTTTGCAAAGGCCCCCCTAAAAAAAACAGCTTTCACTGAAAGATCAAACAAAACAGTGGGAAAAAAAAATAGGTGGGCCCCAGAACAGAAGCAGTCTTTTCTGTTTAGCTTGTAAAATCAGCTCTGAAAACATAGGACAGAGGGAGAAAAGGTGCGCGGGTGTCCATACACAGATAACATCCACAGGTTTTTCTGAAACGGTGAAAGGGATCAAAGCCTTTTCGTGTTCTTCTGCTTATACTGCAACTGAACAGGGGCATTTCCCAACGCATCCAACAGTTACAGCATGTCTAACAATGCATGCTGTACACTCCGTGAGTGTGCAATTACAGGAAGGAAACACTGAAAGAGCATCTAAGTTTGAAAAACTGACAGTATTTTTGCTATTTTAACTAGAACATTTGTGACTTTTCACGCGAGGACTAAATGTCGAATCGTAAACTGAACGCACATACCTTTTTCCACGGGGTTGCTCAGAGTCACTGAAAAAGAAAAAAGCATGTGTCTACAAATAGGATTCCCAGAAAAGTTTGTGACAAATAACGCTTCTATTTGAAAAAAAAGGTTCAAATTGAAGACAAAAAGGTTCAAATTCCACAGACAAAAAGAGAGCCCACAGTTTAGCATCAAAAGCATCCACAACAATTCCCTGTTTACTCACACAAATGACACCCACAACAAGATGTTCAATAGCTGTTACTTACGCTGTGTTTTCCCTTGTTATAAAATATACTTTGTATATTTGTACATCAGAAATACACCAAAAATAGTCCACTGGCGACAGCACTGTGACAAAATTACCGGGGCTCCTCTAGCCACTGTCCAGGCAGCATCTCTATGCATGTACCTAGAAGCACGCACTTGTAGCCTGCTTTGTACTAGTCTCTAGGTGGTCTCGATCCTCCACAGTAAGCAGTGCCCCAACGCGTTTCTGCATCAGCTTAAATAAAAAGATGACAAATTGTCTCAGCTTTGGCCTAGTCAGCAACCAAGGCCACGCTGCAATGGCTCAATTATTCTTACACTTCCTGCTGGCAGAGTTTTTACAACCCCTCCTTACTTTACCACACTCACAGGAGCAGCCCCTACCAACAGAACCACTTAGAGCAACCAGCAAAGGGTACGTTGCTCAATGTCTACTTCTGCTGATTATTTTTAAATCCACCCGTTATTTTACGAGCTGTCATCCAAGTTTAACAGAAAAGATAAAGACATCTTCCTTTAGCCGAAAATGGAGCAGTTCTATGGTATCTTAACAGAATACTGCTTGAAAGACAAAGATTGTTCATGGGGTGGGAGCCCCTCGCATCGCGTCCACAGCCTTGGATCTCGTGGTTGCAGCTGAACTGTGTTGCTCCTTAGAGGAACAGAGGAATGAGAGGAAACCAGTGGCCACAGAGCATCTCCCAGTGGTGCAGCAGTCTTACAAAAGCAAGATCATACTGTTGGAAGACTCAAAGATTTGAGAGATCGCATATACTAGCAGTGACCCTTCAGTAACCCTGTCAGGCTGTACAGAAAAAGCAGTGACTGAGGGCCTGGAGCCTTTTACTTCTAGCCAACAGCCAGCGCCTGGAAGGAGACTCTACTCTTCAAGACTCACTCTGTCGTCTTACTCGAATAACAAAGTTGGAAAAGGTAAATCAGAGTAGGAACCAAGCTTTTACTAATGAAAGTAGTTTTTCTTAAAACCCTGCTGACAAACAAGTCTGATCTGCAAGCTCTACGACAACACAACAACGTAGATGGAAAAAAAGAGACCAAGTGTTTCCTGGGTCTCTGCACCTGCCATTTCAGATGAACTGTCAGGAAACCCTTAGTTTTTCCTTCCATTTGCTGCAAATCAAACTGTGAAGAGTACAGCAGCTTTTCACAAATACTGCTTGGTTCCCTCCTGAACTACGTTGCACTTGCAGGACGGCCTTTCTAAGGGTTTTACTTGAGAAAAAAGCAAACTCCTAAATAAAAATTACATTAAAAAGGTCCCTGAAGAGAACGCTGGGTCCTTGTTCTCACAGTGGCAGCAACCACCAACCAGACATGAAATCAAGGCCTCCTCTGGAGGAGAACTTGTTGGCCATATCAGTCACTGAAAGTTTCAGACCCAGTATGGTGAGATACCTCCAGGACATCGCCCCCATGCTACCTTCAATCCTCAGCAGTCTGCATGACTAAAGATGAGAATCAAGAAGCCAAACAGAGCATCTGCTATTCACACGCCTGAAACAGCTGAAATGGCAATAAACCTGGGGAAAAAAAGGAGTCAACACATAAAGCCTTGCTACGTTAGAAATCTGGAAGAGAGAGATAATGTCCTGAGAGCTGGTGTTCAAGTAACTGCGTATACCAGCAGTTAATGTTCAAATCCTAAAATAATTAATCTAGTCATTTCAACTTCTGTATGGATAACCTCCTCCACACAGAAATAAAATACACGAGAGAGAAAGATGGGGCAAGAAAAATAGACGGGTGTGGGCAAAGGAGTGATTCTAAGCAGGGAGATGAGCTCCTGCCAGCTTAACCAGCATTTACAGAATAACGCAGGCCCCATCCAAACCCCACTTAAATTAGCAGAGTCTTTTCTAATAGCTGCACTAAGACTTAGAACTAACCAGTATTAAATATTACCAAATTTGCACAGCACTGCAAACAAAGCATATTTTATAAGACTAACAGCATTGCAAGAAAATACTGTAAAGTTTTTGTCACACAGTCTACTCAACAGTTAGGTGCACCTTGGAGACACCGTTGCACGTGAATCCTCGAAACAGCCCGCAGTCCCAGAGATAGACTAAAACACCATGAAGTGTTTGGGGGTTTTGCCTAGCTGCCACTTAAAACAGATCAAAGAAGCTGCATTTCATTTTAGCCTCCATCGAGACAAAACAATAGGTCTTACTGCATTAGCAACCCGAACAAAATCTGACTGAAATCTGCTGTGCAGTACCAGAAGGCAGCTCTTTTCACAGAAGCGTCTCAAGAACGGTCCGAGACCTCTGGCTTCCTTCCTCTGGCTTACCCCGTCCTGAAGAGAAAGACCCGTGTGCTCCTCTTCACAATTTCTAAAGGCCAAGCTACCAGCTTTCCTCTCCACCTCCACCAGACCTAGCAATCCTTTCTTCTAGTAACGGGTTTTCGTACACACACTAAACCAGAATGTAATAAACACAAGAAAACTTGCAACTTCCTAAATAAATTGCTACATTAAACTATACAATTCCTAGTCAGGACCAAAAATTTCCATTCTGAAATTTAGTGGTTTTCACACTGCTGTGACAAGTTATTTGACTCATGAGTGGGATTCAACCTAACCTATTTTTTTTTTCCTTTCCAGAATGTTAAAAAACGACTGCAACGCGGGGGCACGTACTGATTTTTGTTACCGCTTAAACCAGAAATCACATCTGAACGTTATCATGCGGCAACAGATGGACTTCCACAAAACAAAACCATAGGTCTTACTGCATTAGCAACCCGAAGGAAATCTGATTTAAACCTTCCTTTCACTGCGGGTACAAATCCCCCAGCCTCCACCACCCTCACGTCCCCTGGCTGACAGGGGGACGTGCAAAACACGGACTCATGACCAAGTCAAAGAACCCGCGACACCCAGCCAGCCCAGCTAGGATACAAACCTTATGGAAAACCAGGCCAGCACCCCATAAAAATCCCACTAATTAATCCCACCACCGGCTTGACTGGTAACGAAGTGGTTCTTCACGTCCGCCTGGTCGCTCCTGGTCGCTCCTGGAGCAGCTCAGGCAGGAGGAGGGCACGGGCAGGCACCTGCCCGCTGAAGAGCCCCGCTCGGGCTCCAGCCTCGACAGGGCCGGGCACGGGCAGCACCTGAGCGAGGGGACACCCCCAGCACCCGCAGAGAGGAGGGGAGAGAGGAGAAGCGGCCGCAGAATTCCTCCACCCTCCGGGGGTGTGCGGGGGTTCCCATGCCCTGCGGGCACCGGGCCCGCCGGAGCCACCCGGCCCACCCGAACTCCTGCCTTCGGGACCCCTAGAGGGCAACACCGGGAGGGCAAGGCTGCCCCCGGGAAAGGCGGGCTCCCGCGGGGAGCGCCGGCCCGCAGAGCCCGGGGCCGTGCCGGTGCTGAGGGCAGGGCAGGACAGGGCCCCGCTCCCCTCCCCCCCCCGCCCCGCAGCCTCCCGCCCCCCCCCCCCCCCCCCCCCCAGCCCAACCGGGGGCGCTCACCCAGACACAGCTCGCAGACGTAGGCGTAGTAGGACCAGAGGACGACGAGGGCGATGATGAGGACGGGCAGCCAGGCGAACGCCCGCTGGCAGCACCGCAGCCCCCGCGACAGAGCCATCTTTTTCCCCTCAGCCCGGCCGCATCGGCCATCGGCTGCGCGGGGCTGAGCGATGGGAGGCGGGGAGGGGAGGGGAGGCGGGGGGGGGGGTGGGGGGGGAGGCGCTCGGAGCTCGGCTGAGCGGCCTGGCGGGGAAAGGCGGGGCGGGGGCGCGGCGCTGCGGCGCCCCCTGGCGGGGCGGGCAGAGGGGCGCGGGCACCGGCGGGCCCGGCGCGGTGGAGGCCCGGCGGGGTTCGGCCCTCCCGTGGGCTCCCCCCAGCGCCGGTCTGACCCGCGGCAGGTAGCCGGCCAAGCCAGGCTGCGGCAGAACTCGGGGTTCGGCACTTCTGAACCCATTTACGCCCTCCCTGTGGGATCCCGGTGCGGCCTCCAGGAGGTGATGGCCAAGTCACCTTGTCCCCTCGCCACCACCGGCTGGTTCAGCGGGACCAGCTGCTGTTCTGAGACGGGTCTGGCTACGTGACATGGATTGAAGATGCTCCTCCAACGCCCAGTTCCGTAGGCGCCAGCCACGACACGTCAGTACTGGCCCGAACTGGAGCACTCAGGCCTGGACACCCAGTACAGTGTCCTTGTCTCTGCTAGAAGCACCCCACAGAGAGCCCACAGGAGCCTTTTCTTCCACGGTAGCATCCCCGTGGCAGTTCACCCATCTAACATACTCGGATGTCTTTCCTCTGCTTTCCCTCTGACTGACGAATCTTGACACTAAAAGCTCGTTTTATCGGTAATCATGCCACTTTGTACTGCGTTCCGTTAAGCTTATCTTGTTTTTCTCGTAGGACAATCCTGTCCTCTGCACTGACAACGCCAGCTTTGCACTGCTCTCCAATTTCCTAGGCACAAACCGGGTTACTAGTGAATATACAGGGGAAGATCAGATTCAAGACAACCTGTGGAACAAAACGAGTATCCGACAGCCAGATAAGATGGCATTTAGTGTAAAAAAGGAAAGAAAAAGAAAAAAAAAAAAAGACCACTCCACTCCCCCGCCTGCTCCACACCCCACTTTGAATTCCTGTAGGAATCCCCCTTATTTCCACATTCAATAATGTCTTTTGAGTTATGGCTTCAGTTAATTAAATCCACTATATTGCCTCTGTTAAGGAAATTAAGTTTTCTCATCAAGAGGGCGATTTATCTCGCAGAATGTACTTCTGATAAAACCCTGGTGTAATGTACCCCACTTTCCAGTCACCTCTTTGTTCATCATTTTTTTCTCCTCAGAATTTTTTCTAGAACTTTCCTGGTTGTTGGTTTCAAACTTGCAGCCTGTACTGCCTCGGGCAACTTTTATCTCTTTTTTTTTTTTTTTGCCATCTCCTGCCCAAATTTCTGAATTCAGACATCGCCTACAAAACCTTAGACCGCACTTGTAGTTCCACATTTAGTTCTTTCAGTATTTAAAGGTGCAGATGATCCACAACCTCATTTCCTTACAAAATTTCTTCAGTAATGGGGCGACAGCTGTTTTAACCTCTTCTCTACCCTGCTCACAGTCTGTATGGTCACTGTTCTCCTCTTCTTCAGGCCACTAAACTCTTTTTTTAATAGAAAACCTGAACTTTTTGGCACTTGTTTTCATTTTCTGTGTGTGGTCCAGCTTAACCAAGTTTTTGGATAGCCCCAGCTGTAGCAAAAGTGCTTTGCAGATACCAAGATGTACGTTGGCCTGAGCTGCATGTAACCCTAAACACGAAATCTCGGACATCTGACTGAGATTGTGAATACACAGTCTATGTGTTTTATTTATATATATATATATATATGTAGCTGATGGAATGGGAAATGCCCCCTTCAGGGAGGGGATTCAGGACACGTGCGCTCGCTGTTTTGAGGATTTGGAAGAGGAAGATGCCTATGCCCACTTGCTTTCTCCTCCTTCCCACACTGTACAGAGCTGAGAAGGCAACATTTTCCCCAGCAATACGTTTTACAAACAGTAAGATTTAAAAAATCATTCTTGTGACCTAAATCACTACCTGAAGGAACTCACAGAACCTCCTCTCCTAAAATCTCAGATCGCTGATCATAGGGACGGGAGGCACAGCACACCCATGACACATTCGTCCTGCGCGAGCGTCTATGAAGCAGGAAGCCAACCTCTCCGACAGACAGCAATGGCACACTGTAAAAGTGAGCAGAGGTTTCAGATAATGCCTCCATAAACAAAGTTAAGACTATTTTTGTTGCTCAACAGCCAGTTTTTCTGTGTGTTCTAAGGTCCACATGGATTATCTTCAAAAATCTTTTGTTTCATGGGCTTCCAGGGGAGACTTAGTCATATTAACATGAGCTCATCTGAGGTAAGAGATTCCCAAATACAGCTCTTTAAAACAAAAATAATCATGCGACCTTAAAATCTCGTGATTCTTACAATGTATTTTTTTGCACTTGTGGTTCAAATGGGAGCTCCCCATTTGGAATTGCCAGCTGGATTTAGATACAACTGGTATGAGGTACCTTGTGCCCTTCTCAGAAACCAATGCTATAGATGTTATTCAAAATAAACGTCGAATCTAAAGTTGAGCTTCGGCCAGTTCTACAAGGCAAAGGAAGTCCTCTCTGGATGTGCGGCCTCACGGGGCTCCCCGGCAACTACAACAGCTGCAAGCAGCCCAACTTCAGAGGAAGACACGGAATTATCCTAAGGGATCTCTTTAAATTTCGTTCTGACCATGAGCAGTTTCCTGCTCATGCCCATCACACACAACTCTCTAAACAAAGCGGGTTCAGAGAGCTGCGATTTCACCCGCGTGTGCGCCTCGGCTGCGACAGCAACCGCTGCCAAAGACCGCAGCACTAAGGCAGAGAAGAAAATCACACACTAGCAGCTTTAGGGTAATTTAAATAAGGCTCATCATCATCGGCTTTTCCTCAAAACCCGTATTTTTTTGAGTGCTCAAAGGAAGGAAGGTGGTGGTGACTCACCAGTGCCACAGAGACGCTGGGCAGCAGGAAACACGTCACTACAAACAGCTGGAGTCTGAAGACTAGAGTAAGACTGACACCAGCCAAGATGGCTTTGTCAGTAGTCCAAAAAAATAGCTAAAATACATCAGGAAACAATAAACACCCAGGGAGCAAACGCCAGTTTTTACAACAACTTACCTATTGCAGAAAACCCCAAAGGAGGCGCATGTGCCAGTTTCACCAAAATGCTGTCCTCCCTGTGAGAAAAAGCTCTTAAAAAAATTACACACGCTAGAAAGTGCTTAACTGCATTGTCTGGAAAAAACCCCACAACTGGAAAATGCAGTTTATATTTCCAGTGTTGAACGTGAAACTGCGCACGAACTACAGAAATGATATTCTAATCCAGAAAATCGAAGTGACCCAAGTTACTTTCCCCACTGTTCATTTCAAAATCTTCCTGAAGCTTGTAATATAGGCAAGGCCTCAAGGTATGTGGAAAGACAGCTACGAAGCAGTCCGATCAGGAACGAGCCAAGCCCTGTGAAGACCTAACTTTCCAAATTACTTTTAGCCTAGTGTGTGTGAAATAAAAGGTATAACCTTTTTATTTATTCTCAGAATTATTTATAACTGGGTAGGTTACACGTGGTTTTGCTTAGCAGAGATATTCAAGAAGATGTGATAATCCATAAGGGAACCCAAACCAACCCCGACTGGCAGCCGAGAGCCCTGGCTTCTCACCTCCCTGCTGATCTGAAAAAGGCTGGTGGGCCTAAAGGCTGGCCCGTTTTGTCATTTACTGTAGGAAAACACGGCAACCCTCCCTGTCTCGACCGTATCTTGGACCGTCACATACCATCCTTGTAGGTAAGTAGATAAATCTTACAACACGTGCTAAATCTAATCGTGTCAGATTCGGGCTTTGTATCCAAAATGCTGCAGCCCAGCCCATGCAGAGGAATTAGACCAAGCTTTTTTTCAGAGAACTGGAAATTAAACAGCTGATTGCAGAGGGGAAAAAAGAGAGCTGGTCCAGAGGCTGGCCATGCAGAGCTCCGTAACGACTGATTAATACCGGGGCTGTCGTCCAGATCGTTGTGTGTAGCTATGGCAGCAGGAACCGCCGCTTGCACCGTTTTCATCGGCCGAGGCAGTTTGTGCTGTAGCTGGAGGATTTCGGTAGCCTTCACGGTTACTTTCAAACAGGCCAGAATTCGGCAACTTTGTTTGATCGCTGCGTTAGAAAGTCCAAAGACTCGGGATTAGGGAACGCTTTTGAAAAGAGAAAGTAGGTGCAACTGATCAGACTTCCCGAGAGATCCGAGTATTTTTACTGGTGACTTCTGCGAGTGAGCTGTATTTTATAAAAGCTCTCCCTTCTCTTCCCCATTTTCCCAGCTAAGTACTGGGAGATGGTGCAAGTGTAATGAGGATTGGCTGGTACTCACCCACGAGCAAGCTGTCTTTAGGTTGTATTCAGCAGGAACTCTCCACTACGTGTGATACGCTGCCCCGCTGCCACATTAACGCCTTCCCAGAAACCCCAGGAAAACCTGGTTTTTGTTACTTTCAGCAGGACTTTGCAGCTCTGTACTGGGATTCCTGCATTTTACGTGAGTTTGTGCACACGTACAGTGGCCCTATCATACATTTATCCACACAACCTGCGTACAACAACACGATGCTCTCTTGAGGTGGATAAAGTAAATTAAGGAAACTGCTAGAGCATACTCGATGTGAACGGGCGAGCGAGTAGAGCTGGGCTTGTATGTACCAGTTTTAAGATCCCTCTCTACGGCTCTGGGACAAAAGATTGAGACAATTATCCTACCGCTAAGACTGAAACCAAAGTGGATTGATTTCCCCCCCTGGAGGTTTCCCAGCTTTGTCCTATACGGTAGAACCTGCCTTGCCTTTGACTCTAGGCCGCACGCAGGGTGGTGTTGCTCTTACTCATCACCTGCTTCTGCTCGCTCAGATTTCTCAGTCGTCCCAGCCCCCACTTTAAAATTTTGTCATAACTTCATGGGGAAATAGGGGCAGGGTACATGGAGTATGTAGGGAGGTCTGTCAGCACAGATGGCAAGTAAAGCTGTTTAAAATCTTACGAAACTTTTAATTGCCACCAAGTGACAAAGCGGCCGTTCGCAGCAAAATCTGTCTCGTTATTTCAAACGCCGTCGTTTGCTTCTCAGCGTATGGGGACATCTGGTGAGCCAGGGCTCGCACCATTAGAGGGTGCTGGAGCCCGCACAATGCTGATCTGCGTTCACATCCATCCAGCTCGAGAGCGGATCGTCCTCCACAGGGCCAGGAGACCGACCTAGACCAGTCTCAGCGCTGGTAACTACAGAAAGATAAATCACTGGGGGTGAAAAATCATAATCCTCTTTTGTCTCATTTATAGCCTTGCCCAAAAGCTGTTTGAAACATTTCCCCATGACTATTGTCTTTACGTACTCGTGAGAGACCGGAAATCGGATCAAATGCACTCATAGTACAGATCTAGGTAAAAAGTCACACGAAATACCATAAACGTGCCATTTTATGTTTTCCCTAGTTCTTCACCCTAAATAACATCTTCTTAATTAGACAGTTGATATATATCTTTCCCTATCTTTTAAAGGCAGAACATTAAACCAAATTTCATTCTCTATACCTACAGCAAACCTGTCTTCCCCATCCCTCTTCCTCTCCTGCAATTATCAAGTGAATCCTGAACTTTCGTCCCAGACATCTGCTGTTTGACACCGGACTAGCCAGAGCAGTTGGCAGCCACTAGGTCTCCCACCCGAACGGATGGGCCGCCCTCTCTTGCCTCTGCAAAGCAGAGGGGGGGCCTTCCTCGTGTGGCACCCTTAGAGAAGAACAGCTGGAGAGAAGCATGCTACAGCCAGGGAGACGCTTCTTGGATGGCTTAAATCTCTGTATCTTTCCAGTAAATGGAGTCCCTGTCCCGCGAGGCACCCTCAAAAGAGGGGGTGGGGTGCCGGGACAAACCCTGGGTACGACCCTGCTGCTACAGTGGTTAAAGCCATCCCACGTGCGGCTTTGGTGCTACGCGAACCTCTGTCTTTGAAAGGCGCACGCGCACGGTAGTTGCGGCACAGAAAAGTTCACGAGGGGCATAGAAAGAAGAGGAAATGCCGCTTTTTGGTGGGGTAGGTCAGCTAAGCGTCAGCGCAGTGCTCCGGGACAAAACAGAAGCGTTTCCCAAGCCAAAAGGCTTCCCCAACCCAGCGCCCTGCAGCGAACAGTGAATGTGCTCGGCAGGTTTCAGAAGAGCATCCCATGGCCTCTTCCAGTGGCTTGGCCCACGTCATCCTGGCTAGCAGCCTTACGCAGCCGAGCCTGATTCGGTCCTCTGACGTGCAGATGGAAGCGGGAACGATGGTTGATAGGACAGATCTCAGAGAGAAGTGGGGTCTTTGATCCCTGGTGCTTAGGTGGGTCCAGTTCTCAAGCTCGGGTGAGTACTGTAGCAGGATACACAGGTTCTTGTTTCTAAAAGAGCTGTATTCTGAGATTACTTTTAAAAATCTATGTCTTTTTCAATCACTCTCCAGTACCTTTTTTCCCCTCACACTACTGAGCTTTGAAACCAGATAAACACACTTCTAGCCAATTCATTATTTCCTTATCTTTTTAAACAACGTACTGGGGAGCTTTGAGTCCTTTGACCGTGGTGAAGCTTCAGCAAAACTTTTTTTTTTTTTTTAAGTCTGACGTCTTTCAAGAATGAGATGTACACAATTACGATTCTTTAGAGTTTTGTTTTAAATCGTAAAAATAAGTACGTAGTCACAGAGATGCACAGAAGAGAATGACATTTCTGTAATCTCATCGGATTTTGCAAACTGAGTTTTTGCAAATCAATTTACTTGATTTTCTGTGTACCTGGTGGACATGATTACAGAGCTGAACAGCGGTGCCGGGTGTAGGCAGACAGCATATGCCATGTGTAATTTTTTAATTTCCTGGTAGCAGCAATTCTTACAGGCACAATAGCAGGTTTGTTTATTTTTTGTTCTTCATCAGACCTTTTATTAACATTCTGTTAGATCTCTTGACTGCACCTGGTTTGTTAGTGACTGAGTAAAATGGCATCTTTGCCCTGGGCTCTTGGAGATGGTGCATATGGATGGGGAAGGCAACAGATAATATGGATGCAAATTTCAAATTACTGGTTTCATCCCTGAGGCGCTTAAAGAGGACAAATCTCAAGGAAACGGGGAGAACAGCACGACGGTGCTTTTAGTTCCCACTGAAGGTATTGACTTGAAAACACCCTTCAGGGTCCTCGCGGTGTTTCCCTTTGCAAAATAATGGAACATAAATTTATTTCAATCAGGAGTAGCTGGACTCTCTTGATGAAAGCTTGGTCCAGGGGCAGATCGTCAAAAGCGCTACATTGACCAGCCAGGGATGAAGAGCAGCCCGTCACTTGCACAGGACCAAGATACCAGGAACCCAACGTGACGGTCTTTCTGACAAGCACCCCTTAACGCTCCCTGGCACAGAATACACGCTGACTTGGACTAATCACTGCAAGGAGTGGGCTTAATGAATTGAGGGAGGTGGTTTCAACATTCAAGTCAATGTTCTTTTGCCTACAGAATCACTCATATGGGAAAAGCAACTGTCTTTTTTTATTTAAGTAACTTTGTCTATCTTACTGGAGCGTTTGTTGGGGTTTTTTTACTCTTTTTTTTTTTTTTTTTTCTTTTAAATGGTTTCATACTGATAAAACCCTACAGCACAGATCTGGTGTGACCCCAGCAGCACACTGGTATTCAACCTCTGAAAGTAAAACACAAACTGAACCTTCTGGGCTGGACAGATTTATCAGGTTTTGCACTCCCTAAGACAGAGAGTCCTCTTGAGCAGTAGTGCACATACTTCTTTAGCTAACTGCCTCAAATCTTCCACTGCATTCAAACACATGATAAATACCAGTGCCGTAGAAGCCTCTCAAACATGCTGCTGCCTCCTCCACAAACTGCCAAGAGAGGCTTTGTAAGAAAAACGAGCTTCATTTTTAGGTATTTTTTAAAATCAGTGCCATAATTACTGACTTGATGTATTTTCTTACTCTTTTCTCCGCTGATGCATACCCATCTCCTGGAGGATGCTCCAGTCTCATTTACATCTGCTCTTTCTTCCAGACCTCAGGACCTGTGTCAATCTGGTAATTAGCTTGAAGACCAAATTAATTAAATTGGATTGCTAGAATGAATTCCATAATACCCTGGGAAGGCTGATACTTGTGATCAGCTATGTAACTGTTGCTAGCATACTGGAATTGATTTATTTTTGGAAAAAAGTTCTATTAAAGCTACAAATCCAAGATATACAAAAGTTTACAAAAAATTGGTCCTATGAACAATTTTTTTTGCTGCTTTCATATATAAGTAATATATTAACTTTTAACTCAGAAAACGTATGGAAAACCCCACAAGAATCTACAGCTATATTGATCAGATATATTCCTAAAAAGAAGCATGTTATAGCTGATGAATGCCTATTTCCATGATCTTTTTCCTCTGTTAGCCTGAGCTGCATATCCACAGAGAGCATTGCCCAGACAAAAGACAATAAACATCTATTAAGTATCTTAGATTTGTACATCTGACAGTAACAGATCATCCTCTACAGCATAAAAAAATACATAACATTAAAATATAAAGGACTCTGTGATGAAGCTTGTGCCACCTTAACTTAGAACAACTGGACCAAATTTCAGTTTTTACCCTCAGGCTCTTTTTCTCTGTTTCCTACCTGTGGCCCCATAGAAAATACCAATGAATAGTTCTACTCCCTCTCCAGAGCTCAACTTCAATTACTTTTAGAAGGTTTTCTCATTCTTAATTGTCATTTATCCAAGTTATAATTATTTAATCCTTTAATCTCTTTCGAAAAGTCAATCATGAGCTCTTCCCTACCGTTTTTCTTTTCACAATGTTCAGACAGACTCCAGCATAATTGCGATACGTGCAAGGAATCATTTTCTAGTGGAAATCATCTAGTGATGCGTCTTCTCAGCTGTACTTAACAGACTCCTTCAGTTCCCTGCATTGCTCTCTACATAGTATCCTAATGGATAAAATTGGTAATTTAGCCATGTTTCAGAGATAATGTCTATTTTCTTCATTATTATTTTTCCTTTGATTCCAGTGTACATTTCCTCTGCTTTCATTATCTGATAGAGACTTGGGGTAGAGAAGCCGGGGGTATAGAGAAGTCTATGACTGATGAGCTATAATTAAAGCAATCAGAAGAAAAGACCACATGGCTTTATTCCTAAACTTATTTCAACTGCCAAAATACTGGTGAAAGTCTGGTTGCACTGAAACTGATTACCAAAATCACGATTTCATTCTTCACCTCTGTTTCTCCATCATTTTTTTTTTCCTGTTGATATTCCATTAATCAGATAATAAAGAAGATTTAGTGGGTATTGTGCAAATTGTTCTCTATTCCTAGCAGAGACTATTTCTCTCTTCTAGTCTGGCGTTAAATGTATTTTAGCTTCAGGCCTGAGTAACAGCAAGTTCTACACACTGGGATACAACTGAGTCCATCAGTGATGAATCTTCTGTTCACATTGTTATGGATCTCAAATAAATCCAAATCATACAAAAGTAGGACACTTTAAAATACCTGCAACTGTTGCTTTTAGTCTTCAATGTACAAGACAAATAAATAATAGTGTAGTGACTGCTGCTGGTTAAACCCACCTTTGGCAGTCCACGTCCGTTCTCTCTTGCTTTATACAAGCTTCAGCTAGTCTGGATTCTGACATTCTAAGGATGTTATGGGTGTTGTGAATTATAGCTGATGACCCTGAGAAAAATGCAATTTATTGTCAGTTGTCCATTATAATCTGTGGGAAAAACAAAATACTTTTCTTGAAATGCTGTGTGAAAAACAAGTTTTGGCCCAAAATTTTCGGAACATAATATAACCACTTCTCTTGTAATGCCGATGAGCCCCAAGAGTACTCATAAATATTGGCAGACTGAAGTAGGTAGAATTTTGCCAGGTTTTTTTCCTGCTAAATTGTAGTTAGTGTTTTTAACAGTGATACATAACAACGCCCTTAATGCTATTCCTTGGAACTTCATCCTGAAATTCTGTTTCAACTCACTTAGGTCCTAGGACATGTAGATCAGCTCGCGAGATTGCTGCCAGAAAATAGTTAATGAACTTGCTGACAGACCCCGAGAAGGGGGGGGTCTGCATTTCAGACAGCTGCATTTCGACTGTAGCAGGAGGAAGAAAACTAATTTTTGTACTTCCAAGTTTTATTCATTTTTGTTCCACACACATCAGCGAGACTTTCAACGTAGCGTTCAAGGTATCCTATTTCTAAAATTCTTATAAAACTGGTTTTTGTGTCGGTACCAAGCTCTCTTCATACCAAGATGTACGTGGAAGAAGACTGTAGATAGATCCTCCTAAGATTTCACAGGAGGCTAGGAGCCTGTGGCTTTTCTTTCAATCATTAGTTCAGAGCCAGTTCATCATTATGTTGAGATCTAAAATGCTTTTTCCACTCAATTGTTATTTGCCTCTTTATCTGGACACCCTCTAGATTAACACTGTCACGTTATTTCAACAGAAGTCTTGTGAATGAGGAAGTGAAATGGAAGTGGGGATACAGAACCCATTTATCACCGTGGCTATGTTGCCATAGGCCAGAAGGCTGTTTTTCCCAGTACAGCCGTTTCATTTGTCAAGTCTGAAGCTTGTATCAGTGGACAGTTTGCTACTTTTCAGTTTCGGCTAGGATACCACCATATTTTGGAATGCTTGTAGAGAACCACATACAGAGTCGGTGGCTACGCTGCAGCAGGGATGGCAGACAGGTTATTAGCGCGTAATGAAGTTCATGAGATGCTCGCTGCTGTGGAAATGGCACAGCGCCACAGCCGAGACCTGGGCGCCAAACACAGACCTGCCTGGATCCTCCACACGTTCAATCACAAGTTGTATGTTTAAAGTATCGGCCTTCTCGTGGTTGCTGTTTTGTTCGGACTGCCCACGCGTAGAATATCATGCTGGTTTTCGACCTTCTAGTTTGGTTGAAGTTCCTTCTCCTAACAAAACCTTTTCATCCCAAATTGAAACCA
The DNA here is from genome assembly GCF_034619465.1 of Leptosomus discolor. Lineage (NCBI taxonomy): Eukaryota > Metazoa > Chordata > Aves > Leptosomiformes > Leptosomidae > Leptosomus > Leptosomus discolor. The sequence goes on along the minus strand of NC_141399.1, from coordinate 46,535,144 downwards.
TGGCTAGTGCAGCCTTCTGAACTGCTAATGAGATGTGGCTGTGGGAATCCTCAAGACCAGTAAGTTTGAATCTTGAAAGATATTTGTGTTTATGTAGTGGAAATATGAGAAAGCATATTTTGACTAATGGTATCACCCTAGAGAGAAACGTACTCGTTATAAATATGTTCCATTGCAATTGCTGGAAATCGAACAAAATTGCCATAAACAGGACTTACATCAATGTTTCTGCTTGACCTTTCTGGGAGAATAAAAGTACCTTCTGGGAATGCAAAACAAATGAATCTTTTGGAAAGCAAATGAGTAACGCAGCCCTTCCTCTTTATAAAATGGAGCCCCGATATCGCTGCTGCTGCTTAGTAACGGTTCCTCAAAGCGATTCATAAAAGCACCAGATGTAAAGGTGTGCCTGTGCGTTTCTTAACTCCAGGCTCTGAGGCAAAACTCAGAAACACTCGTGCTGTGGGTGTAGAATTTGAGATTCTAGACGAATAGCATTTTCAAAATGAAAACCATATCCTTCTAGACACGGGTAAGCTACGCAATCAACTCCCCTGACATTCCTGTTTCTGCCAGTTGATGTGTTGTTGGAACTGCGATAGCTGTTGCATACCATGCCCTGGTGCTTCCCAACAACAGCTAGTTCTCTCCTACGTTTTCCCTTTAGGAGAAAGATATCCTGTCTAGCACAGAAAACCTGCTAGAAATAGCGTGATAAAAACCCCACATATTTTGAGAACTTGGTTAACCTACAAAAATACTGTCAGCACCACTGAAGCTGAGTATATTTAACAGGACCAGAAGGGTACCGGGACAATTAACACAAATAATAGTGTTTCTGCCCATAATTAAATATTGTAGATAAATGTAAATGCAGAACTGAACTAGCACTAAGAAAATAGCATTTTTTCCCTTCAGACATCATTCCAAATGAGCCATTAATTTGGATTAATTATCACAATCCAAATTAAAGTATATTACCTTACACAAATAGACAAAGTGACTATATAGTAGTGCTGCTAAACTCCATTTTTTTATACATTTCTAGTAGCAGATGCAGAACGTTCACATAAGGAGTCCCATTAGCCAAAAAGTAAAGCATAACAGAGCTCCTAGAACATCCTCAACTCTTGCAGCCAGTGACTGCTGAAGCAGTTTGATCCCTTACCCAGCTCCTCAAGCCGGTGAAGTAAGAAACATGAATCCCTCATTGCAACATACAGTTCCCTCATACAATTTCTTTTAAAGAGAGGAAATAATTTAAAGCCTGTTAGAATTTCTGATGCATTTATTACCCAACAATCACCAAAAAAAAAATTTAAAAAATCACCATGTTTGTCTTGCCTGATGAAGCGAGTGACTCCCCACCCCACTCCCAAACCATCCTGAGCAGAGCTGTGCTTTGGCAGGGCGGGTTTAAAACCAGCCAGGAGCCTTGCCAGCGAAAGTACAGAACCACTGTGTTTCTAGATTGGCTCTTCTTCTGTGGCCTCTGCCAACTGGCTCCCATCGCCCCGGCGGCGCAGAGACTGAGCTCCTTTGCTTAACCCTTCGCTACAACCCGGCAGAGTCGGAAGGCCGACCCTCACCATCTTGAGGCACAAATCTCATCTTCCATTAAAAGTCGTGGGCTGGAGAGCCCGGGTCGCCCAGCAGTGCCTGTGCAGTCGCTAGCAAGTACACGCTGTTCAGATGTTCGAAGGACACCAGTAGATAGAGTTATTCCTGCCCACCCCGTGCTACAACTCTCCTCTCCTTCCTCTCTCTCCACACATCCACATGTTAAAATTAAGTGGGTCTTAACAGATCCCTAAGTGGGATATACCCAAGTGTTTCCAATTTACCCTCAGTGAACTCGAATGAAAAACATTTGAAAATGAAATTCTGGGTGAAATCTTACAGCATGGCTACAGCATATGGAGCTAATTTCAAATAGCACTTTGGTAATGTCATGATCTGTTAGAAAGTGTTCACCTTATACCGAAGATATTATAAACTCCGTTGCCTCACTCGGTGTACGTTCATCTTACGATCCATAAGAAAGCTATTTAGTGGATCGTGAAATACGAACTTTGGCCAGAGCTGATTTAGAAAGATCGTTATACTATGGATGGTGCAGCTTGTTTCTTCTGTGAGTTTCATATTATTCAACTGTTCACAGCTAGTAAATTCACATCTAATAAGCTGCAAAAGTTATCAGATGAAACGCAGCCCATTGTAGTCCCCACGTGAAGTAAATAACTGATGAAAAATTAGTTCCAGCATGTGTGACATATTTTTGCAAACTGCATCTAATAAAGGAATTGACTTTATTAACAACTCACTTATTCACACAATGGAGAAAATGCAAAAATCTCTCCTATCTCTACAGGCCACAGCATTTCTCAAGTGCTTACCAGGAAAAAAAAAGAAAAAAAAGACTTAACTGGAAAGGAAACAAAAGCACATATAGACCACATCTCCTGGCAGGCACGTAACTTGGCGCTGGGAACGCAACGGTAGGAATACGTTGAAGTAGAAGGGATTTGCAGGATGTGAAACACAGGCGGAAAGGCACTTGTGCTAAGGAAAGCCTTGTTGTTGGGTGGCTCTGAGATGCGCTGACAACACCGAGGAGGCCATACTCCTTCGTTCAGACCAGCTATTCATCGCTCTGCGTTCAAGGTCGAAGGAAGTAGTAAATTTACACCCCACTTCTTGAGACCAAACGAGGGCCAGCACCTCCTAACCGAGAGTCCAACTAACTTCTGGTTCTTCTAAACCCAAACAGGCAGTAATATCACCTGAAGGGCTGGTCCAGCAACCAGGGAAAATGTAAACAGAAGTACAAATGTGTGCTCGTGTTGGGCCTTCCCCTCTGCCATTGGCAGGAAGGCATGTGGCATGAAGCTAGCTAGGACAGCAGAAAACCCCCAATTTGTAGGCAGTTCTTAAGAGCCTCTTGAGGCCATATGCCATACAGGGTGAAAGAGTCTAAAAATCCTCGGGTTCTCCCTAGAACAGTGAGTTTTCAGGAACTATAAAGTGTGTTTTCAGAAGCAACTGCTTCAAATCTGGAACGCTCTCAGAAATCTCCTTCTTTGCAACGCATCGAAATGAAGTCGGTTGCTAAATTTATTTAGGAGTCTGCTGTGTAATGCTTGAGACACCGCTCGAGGTCCCCAGTGTAACAGCAAGCCTACCGTGGTTTCCCTTCAGCAAGTTTCCAATAAACAATACACGAGCAAACAGTAACAACCAGGAGCTTACACAATGGTTCTGGTATGATGCACCAGAAAGGATGCTCAAGAGTAGAGCTGACAAAAATCAAACAAACTCTTCAGAAGAGCAGGAAGCTCAAACAGTTGTTTGGGGCTAAAGGTGTTACAGAAACATCCACTGTATGTAATGACTGCTCCAAGCACTGAGGAGTCCACTGAGTGGTTGAAGTGAAAGGCACCAGGTACACATAGAACCAGGTAAATCTGCTGACATGAGAACGAGCACTAAACTAAAGAGAAATCTCGTTTCACTAAGTGCTAAGTCCTGGGAACTTCACTCCATTTTTCTCTTGCTTTCACAAACTTCCACTATTGTTACAGGCAGCTGGAATAAGAATTAAGAAAGATTTCAAGATTTAACCCTCAGAAAATCAGAGTTAAGCCAACGGCCAACCTCATGCACCAGAGAAGGTAGAAATTTTGTTCAGTTGCGAGAGATTTTCTTTCTTCCCCTTCTTTAGGTCAGTCCCTTAGCCTGCAGCAAGACTTCTCCCTAACAGGCCAGAGGTTTCTCAGGTACTAGCAGGAACAGCCCCTTTCCTCTGCCTCGTTTCTCCTTTGCTCCAGCAGCAACTCCTCTGCCTCTGAAGTCTGTCATCTTTGCTTGCCAAAGAGAAAGGAATGACAAAAGCATTCAAAGAAAAAGAAAAGCAGAGAAATCCCAAGCCTCGTGTGTGACATAAAGAAAACAATTCACATGATCTTTATTTTTGTAACCCTCGTCCTCCTTTCACCCCCATGCCTGTTGTTATCACTCAGCATGTTATTGTTATTACTTGAAATTTGTTTTTGAAAGTGCCTATCCAGTGCTGGAGGTGCTTGAATACACACTGAAAATATACAAAACATATGTCTGACTTAGACCCTATGTTCCCCGAGGAAGGGCTGGTATCCTCTGTAGTGCACTCAGCACACTTACGGCATGAACAAATTATGAACAATAATAATAAAGAATAACTTGTGCCTATTTATCTGTTTGGTCTATGGAACTGATCTGTCAATGACCCTGAAAACTCTCGGTGACACTCACTGCGGTCGAGTTAAAACCAAGCTGCTCTTTCCATTATTTTTTTTTCCGAATAGCTCGAGTCAAAATCCCAGGGTAGGTGACACAGAGCGACCCTCCTGCTTTTGATGTGAATGGGAAAGGATTTGTCTTTTTATATCAAAGCTAGCTGGGAAGAGGAGGTGGGTGGCCATGAAAGGGAAAAGCCATGAAATTATCTCCATTGGTTTATAAGAAACAGCCATTCGATGGGATTTTGGGAGGGGGAAACCTTCTGAAAAATGTGCTCGTGTGATTCCTCTAGAGGCCAGCACATCTGAGCCAAGCGCTCGTATCAAGTGGGGGGGGGCGGGGGGAGCAGGAGAAGTTCTTCCCTTAATTGAGAACACACTTGTTTGCAGAGTTCAATGTCGGGAACTCCAACATTGTTTTTAAAAGACAGAGGATTGTGTAGGTGTCGGAATTCAGAAGAGGCAAAACAAAAACGGATGGAAAAAGGCAGCTGTGATGATTTAACTCTCCGAACACCTTTAGCCGTTTCCCTCCCTGTGCCCCACCAACTGGATCTCGCTCTTCTCTCTTGGCGGCGGCTGCTAAGAGAAGCAAGCCCGTCTCCCCTGACCCTCTCCCTGCTCGCCTCTCTAGCATGCGCTTCCTCCAGCAGCCTCCTCCTGCCTACGCTCGCTTTCCTGCATCCAGCCCTTCTTCCCTCCTGCCTCCCACCACCACTTCCCCGGCTGCTGCTGCCAAGCCGCAGCGAAGCCGCGTCCGTGCCGTACCCACACCTCCTCGGGCCGGTCCTGGCCTGAGAGAGGCGGCAGGGATCGGCGGCACCGAAAGGGCTTGCGCGGAACTGAGCGCCAGAAAAGGAGACGAGTGTCTGGCGGGTGACGTTCAGGTCAACAGTGGCACGTTGCCTTCGCAGGCAGGAGGCAGCCTTCCCCAGACGGCGATCTTTGGCACCACAGGATCCTTCAAATGTTTCTGGTTCTCCTGAGGTCACTTAGGAATTAGCTACGCTTCACACAGCCAGACCCAAATGGAACCTTCTTGCTGCACAGAGCCTATAGCCTACATCTGTCACGTTCTACCTCAGGGGTCTTCTGAACACAGAAGAAGGACACGCTTCCACTGACTGTCTTACCTGTCAATTCTGACAGAATACGAAACCAAGGGAGACATGACTAAAACCCCCCCAAAATCCTTTACAAATCCGGATCATTTTTTCATTACCAGGGCGAAGTTTCTGTGTGTTAGTGGGAGTCCTGTCAAAACAGACAATCCGTAGAAAGAGGCTGAAGGTAATTAGCTGCCCCGCAGGTTTCAGAGTTCGATTGCTGCTGGTCTGATGCAATGACAGTTTTGTATTCCTGCTTTGGAGACAGACAAATCCAGACAAGGTAGTTCTGCGTAACTCAAATCAGGTTAAATTTACCTAAACATCACTCTTCCTACTAGAGGATGCCTTGGTCCTTTTAAATGTATTGCAAAGCTAGAACAGAGTAAAAACATTGTGATGTGAGTCTTCTTCTCAAAGGCTGTGAAAGGTTATAAGCTTAGTCCTAATCAATAAACTAATTGACCTAAGTTAAGGCGTTGAACTAGGATTCATTTTAGTTGGAAATAATTAATTGCAGTTGGAAATAATTGTTATTGAAAGCCACTTTGAATGCCTAGGTATGTCCAGTTATAATGACTAGGTATGGTTGAAGCAACTGAACTAGTGTAGCAATCCCCATATAATTCTGATAAAAATATTCTACGTAATATTTATTTGTCTAAAATACGTGATTTTGCCTGTTCAATTGTTACTTTCTCTTTACAGAAAGCAGGCGGTCTTTCATCACAGCTGACCTGGCAGCAGAGCACTGCTACAGCCCTGCTGACTTAAAAAAGATAAGGAGAGACAAGCAGGTGCCAATGTGGTAAAGGAGTGAGAAGACATGCGGCAGAAAGCCAGATTCAGGTTGATGTGATGTCTTACTCTGCGTGAGTCTTTTTATCTCGCCCTTTATATCTTGGCTGCCTTTATGGTAACAAATGCGGCTCCTCCTTCCCATCATCATATACTTTAAGTTGATGTACCACTTCTATTCTAGCAGGGGAATTTTGCCAGGAGAGAGAAAACAGGAGGGAGAACATTCTGAATTTGAGGATAATTAGCACAGTTTTACAAAATAAGTTAAATTACTAAGGCTTTTGAATGTCTCAGTTAAAAGGTGACCCAGCAGAATACTAAGTGCCCAGCGGCAGACAATTTCACTTACGTAAAAGGAGAAGAATGTGTAAATCTGTGTTTTAATCACACTGCTGAAATCACAACAGGTAACAGGAGTTACATCATGAACAAGTACTTCTAGCATAAACACATTTTCTTATGTAGTGCATGTACTTCTTGCCAACTCAAGACAGGCAGGGTATATTGCCACCAAAAACCGCTTTCACTTAATTATTCTATCAATACTAATGTGAGTCCTATAATTAATGAGAAGATTTTCTTTTATAATCTTAAATGTTGACACACAGGAAGGGGAAATACTGTGGTACCCCAAAGAGATACGTTACAACTTGCTCTCACCTAATGTCATCGTGATATTTAGAAACAGAAAAACAGTATCACAAGTTCCTGACATAAATATTAATTATTATGGTAATCCAAATATTGTGGATAAAGGGTTGGATTGTTTAGTTAAATGCAGCTTCTGGTATTATCTTGCAGTTGGCTTGGTTTGGAGTCAAATTAGGTTTTTACACTAAAAAACCCCTCTAAGTTTCAGTCCAAAAGTTGACATGTTTGCCCATCTCTTGCAACCACTAATTTATTTTTTATCAGTTTAATGGCCAGCGTGGAAGCAAGTTCAACGATTTTCTTAGATTTCATTTAAAGGCAGGAAACATCTCACAATGATTTTGTAGGCAGCTCAGTAATAGTGAGCAGAACTGCTAACATGCACTAAAATCATGTACAAAAAAAGGGAAGATATTGCATTTATGCACAGCCTGATTGCAAACACTATCGTTATGCTCGGGCGTAACAATCAGGTACAGGTACTGCTCACGTTAACATTTATTAGGAGATTATCAGCATAACCAGACTTCAGAGAGATGGGTTGAAATAAAAAAAAAACTTAATCCAAGCTTGTGGTATTTCAGTTCTGAATTTTTCATCCCCTTAGGGGTGAGGCTGAAGGATATGGAATCTGGATCTAGTTCGTAATTTTGTGGCTTGGTCTCTTTTCCAGTTCCCGCAGAAACATGTTCATCAAGATCTCCTGACATTTCTCTACGTTTTTTTTTTCTTTCAATGATAATTTGAAGCAAACCCTGCCCTTTTCCCCATAACATTATGCTTTTTACATGACTGCAGCATGTAAACGCTAAAAAATGCAAGCATAGCAACTCTGTGAAACACATCGAAACAACTGTTACCAGAACGGCCTTTTCCACATTTTTACAGGATTTCCACAGACCTGGGATCGCACACGCAAACCAAAGCAGAGCTACACATAAACCAGAGCGTTCCTGCCCTGGGTGAACAAACAGACTGTCGCTCCGTGGACTAAGATTAAGGAACGTGAGAGATTGTCCTGCCCTGCCAACGAATCATTTTGCAACAGGGGGCCTGTGCGTAATGCTAAGGATTATGGTTATAGAAGCCGACGCCTTGGGAATGTAGGTAAAAGCTTCGTAGTAAATGGGCAGGTTGACTCTCTTAAAAGATTACCAGCGCTTTAAAAATCGTTCCAATAAATGAAAAATACGGACTAAAAAAATAGGCTGACTTCTAAAAGATGAAACCAAAGCCCTGATACCTTTTTAACGTTGCTTCATCATAGCTAATAACACTCCTGTAATCATCTGAGGACACTGAAGCCTTTTATCTGTGATGAGTGACACGGCGTTGTGTGTCTCGAGCTAGTAAGGTAACTACCATACCTGCCTGTGACGGCACCTCAAGGAACAAAACCAAACAGCGATTCAATTTGAGATGAATACTAGCATCATCCTGAAATCCTTATTTCCCCTTCCATGCTCTGCACCTTCCCAACCTCCAAACTGACTATTGACCTGCTTGCTTTTCCGTGCTTTAATAGCTGTCTCCTTTAGCCCAAGCTTCTGCAGAAAGCGGCCCCCCAAATACCTTTTTTTTGTTTAATCACTGAAAGTAGCCTCATCATTTAATCAAAAGCCTCTGCTTTAATCAGCGATCTCCTTCCACTCTAGGCTTACAAGGAACAGAGAGCATTCTTCTGTAACAAGCCTCTGCCCTGAAAAATGAGGGATTGTGTAGACATTGAAGGCTGAAATTCTCCCAGTTTGCCCCAAGGGATGCCAAGTGTAGGCTCAGAGAAGTACAAAGAGAACCTGTTCTTGCTGCTTTTCAACTGTGGCCCTGCTTAAATTGCCACGGGGGTTTCACATTTCGTTCTCCTAAGGTTACTGTCTCAGGCTTTTCTGTAGAAAACATTAAGGACGTAGGCCTTGCTTTAAACCGACTTCTCTGGGAATAAGGCTGGGCTCATAATCTTACAGTAACTAACGACTCACATGTTTGGTATTGTCTGTTTTTCATGCATGAATCAACCAGCCAGATCTTCAGAAAGAGCTCCTAATTGAAGCTGTTTATATATATACACACATAAACACACGTGCACTCATACACATGGAATGGAAAGAAGGCAAAATCAAATAAAAACAGCACTTTATACTTCACAAAGGCTTATCATCTGAAAGTTTCATGTTCTTTTTAGACATTCGATTAAAAGTCCCACTACAATCTTGGAAGGCACAAGCCAGTAATAGATATTATGCAGGAGGATCACTTGATCTACCGTTGAAATGCTGCCACTTCAGAGTGGAACAGAGCATCTGTTTTACACATTATAATAGTTTGGGACATGAAATGAAGGTTCTTATAACCACCTGAAGCTGTAAAGGAAAATGTAGGCAAAAGGAATTTTAATTAGCTGAATCACCACAGCAAGAGCCCTGGGAATGCCAATGAATAAAGCAGGTAAGATTCTATTGCTAATGTTTTGACTCTCCTGACAAGCCCCAAATCATTTCATCTTGCCTCTAAAAGATGTTCTCGCTTACCTCAGCTTAAATTAAGACCCAGTCTACTAAGGCTGCAGAACCATGCCAGAGTTAAACAGGGGTAAATGACAGCGGTGCCGTATCTGGCAACTGCGGCGTTTACCGCAGCTATTCCTTGCATCCCAGCGGCAGTCGAGGGACGCCGTGGCTGCACCGCGCTCCCTGGCAGCCGGCGCAGTACAGAGTCAAAACAGAAAGACGATTCCTGCCCGGGGGAGCAGCAGTAATTTTAGAGTTCGTCTACACAGGCAGGTGCAGACGGACGAGAGCGCCTCTGCCCGCTCTCTGGGCTGGCTGTAGGCAAGACGGCTTCAGCCTCCAAACCCGAGGAGCCGCGCTGGCGCCCTGCCGCGTTATCGGGCCTGGAGCAGGGCTCGCGTCTCGCCGGGGCAAAGCACGGGGAGAAGAGCTCGTGTCTGCACCGTCCAACGCAGACCTGGCTTCAGCGCTGGTGCCCTGGTTGGTGACAGTGGTTAAGAACTGACAAGGAAGGGTACTGCTTGCTGAATTACATTGATTTACGTTAATCGTGGCACTGAAGGAAGAGTGACTGAATGAAGTAAGAGGCCTTTTCTAGTCTCTTTTTTTTTTTTAAAAAAAAAAATATTTAAGTCTTTCTGGGACAGAAAAAAAAATGAGAAAACTAGTTTTCAAGGGTAGGTGAAGTGCAGATACTCGTCTTCCCTTTCCTCCGTCCTCCGCTTTCGACAGACCTAATCTTTCTCCCCCGAACATACCGATCCCATAACGGACCCCGTAACTCCAACTGGAAAAGGCTGCTGTTTCCAGCAGGTGAGAAGATGAAGAAAAACTCACACCGCAGCCTGCTCTGTGGCAGCGCAAAGACGATAAATCGTGGATGGGGTGATCTGAGACATTTAATGTGGTTTCCAACAAATTCAACTAGATCCCTGGGTTCTCATTGGCACTAGCAACGTGTAATAGCCAAATAAACAGAATATTGCCAACGCGTCCTCTCACCCGACAGATGTGCGGTTCTTGCTCTTATTGCTAGTGAAGACACGATATCATACACGTGCAGATGACTGCGGTTTAATTTACACCAGTTGTAGTATAGAAACATAAGCCACCACACAGAGCTGAAATCACGGGGACGGTGCCATCTGTATGTAATTGTTAGGGTTAACGTTTTCCATTACATTTTCTTCTGGAGGAAGGGGAGGATATACAACTGGGTAGCAATCATAACAATCAGGCCTTGCAAAACATCAGTCAGAAATCACACTTTCGTTTGCGAAAGGGGTGATTTGCATTTCATTCTGACACGTAAGAATGGCCCATTTCTAAACAATGTCACAGAAAATTATATGAAATTAAATTTTTATTCCAAATATTGTAAAGCAATAGGCCAAACAGATGGACAGGTATGGCATTACTTCATCTGTGGCATGCTAAGCTTGGCTAAGGGCCTACGGAGCACAAATGTTTCAGCAGTCCTTAGGGGTTAACAGGCATTACATTCAGCCAGGCCCAGAAATTAAAAGATCTAGCAATTGTTGCTTTTTGGTTTAACCCTGGAAGAGGCTGCTAGACTGGGAAAATAGCTAGCTAGACTAATCAGCTTGTCATTTTTAAAGGAAAACTTAAGAAAATTTGGTTGCAACAACTGAAAACCAACCCAAAATACATTAAGCCTGAATTTATTTGTTCTGTTGCGTGCATTTTCTTGGGAAGCGAATACATAAAAAGACCCTGAATACTCCTTATAGATCTACAAATATTATATAAAGTCTCCACCAAGTCTTTAATCTGTTTGCATCTTCCTAAAGAATTCACTAGTAGCTTATGACTAGAAACTGAAGGTGCAGCTCCACGAATATTTTCTGTAGCAGCAAAGCCACTTCGGCTCCCGGTGCCCCCCGCACCATCCTCCCCTCTACACCCTGTGCGCGCCTGTGTCCTGCAGCTCGCCTCCGCCTCGGCGGCGCTGACATAACCGCCTGCAGGGCTGATCTGTAAGCGCAAGCCGTGATCCGAGGGGATGGCGAAGCCCGGCCCTAAACAGGCTCTTTGAGTGGAGATTGTGTTTGCGGAATGATACGCTGAAGGACCCAGTTCCCCACGCCTCTGCTAAAGACTAACCTGGAAGAGAGTATTTTCCTTCCAGAAACCCTGATGGCATCAGCTCCTGCTAGGGAGTCCTACACAGGGCTCTGTGACAGGAGAGAGAAATAATCTTTATTTTAAATATACTTTTGCTGTGTATATTTATCTAACAGTTGTGAGTTGTGCCAATGGAGCCAATAATCTTCCAGTCCCCTCTGAAGTTTTTGTGAGAACAATTTTTTTTCTGCGCCCAGGTTTTGCGAGAACAATTTCTCTCCTGAGCGCTCTTCTGTAAAACCTCAGATTTGCATATGCTATTTGCATTCGTATCCAGGAAAGGGGGGGAGAAAAAGGGATAACTCCCCAACTGCACAAACCTTGCACTACAAAATGTCTGTGCTGTTTTGCATAAAGACTCGTGGATAGGCCAAAACAGGGATTAATTTCTTTGAAACTCTGACCTCTGGCAATCCCCTATAGGTCTGGAAATACAAACACTCCAGGAGAGAAGAGTTCTGCAAAGCATTCACACCTCCAAAACGACAATATACCTGTCGGCGTACGGCCTTTCTCCGACATCTTTCAAGATGAGCCTTGCAGCCAACATGCTCTTTTAGTTAGAAAAAATTCTACATTAAACGGTTTTACCAACATTTGCCCATCCATCATTCCTCGGAACAAAATCTCTGGCAAAACTGCTGCAGACCAAGACTTTGATGGATAGGGACTGGATGCCCTTCCAGTGAAATCCAAGAACTTCGGCTTAATTGTTTTAACTGTTAAAAGTGTCTTTTTTTTCTTTAGCAAGTGATGTTTGTGAGATAGTACAGTAAAATTTTTGTTATGTTTAGGTTAAAAAATTTCCTAAAAACCCTTCTAGACCTTTATACACATGTCAAAAAACAATTTGGGCCCGCAGAATATAAGGGTTAACCTGTGTCCCCTTAACATTAAAGTGTTAAATGTTTCCAGAGAGCCTGGAACTACAACTGGGCAGTGCACACTCCAAGCTAACTGGCAAAGAAGTGTTGCTTTAGGCTTAGAAATGCTGTCTTTTCACTTCTGGGGCCTGGGTTTATTCCAGCTTAATCCAACTACAAATTGTTGTCTTGAAAAGCCTGCAGCTTCTTTTAAATGCTTCCCTCCTCCTTGCAGCGTGTAATTACTCAGCAATTAACATTCTTGTTTACCAGTGATGATTTCTGAGCTGTGTCAGTACGTGTGTGTTTATGCAACAGACGGAGCCTTTATTAAAAGCTACATGAACTGACCCAATGCTCTTGGGAAGGATAAGACAAATTGGTGTGGAAAACTGAAAGATCTTAATGATCCAAAGGGGACTTGAGTATTAAGACAAAGCACAAAAACGAAATATCTGATTTGTTTTTGCTTCATTTGTTTGAAAGACCTACCACAGAGTTGTTTCCCCTACCTGATGTAAATAATTGCTTCTGCAATGTTCAGTCCTTCAGAGGCTGTTGTGCTAGAATCGCTGCAGGATGATAAAGTACTTTGGGGATGCGTTTATATAAAGAGAAATCAGACCTATCCTGCCAGAATAGTGACTCAGCCTAACGTGCTAGTTTATAGGCTGCCCTGGTCTTGAAAATCATGGTTCAAGTCTTGGCAAGAAGGACCAGGTGAACATTGTGTTCTTCTGGAGCATCAAGTTTCTGGGGCTTTGGCCGTCTGGCACGTGTGCTCGGAGAGAGGGGCTCCTGCACGGTCGATTAAATGGTCTCACCGCCTTAAGCAGCAAAACCCATCTGCTGAGTTGCTGTGCAATTGGGTGCGTTCAGCAGCAGCAAAGATCCTTCAGAAATAACCCCAGACTTGAACGAGGTGCAATATTTTCTAGGAGCATTATAGTCCAGTCTGGAAGAGGACCTGAGAGCATATAGGACCCTTGCTGGATGGGCTGCAGCACCGAATGAGGTTGTCTCTAACACCTACCGAGCAAGACGAAAAGAAGCAGGACAGCTGCGTGAGCCACAGCTCCGGAGAGAGCGACGGAGAACGCGGTGAGGGCGCTGCTGTGAATCCGGGAGGAACCGACTGGCAGCTGATTCGCATCACGAGCACGCTGGGGAAGCCTGGGCAGAAGCTCTTGCCGTGAAGCAGCGCAGGACGGCGCAAGCCCAGGCGCTGCCGCGCGTGCGGCAGTTCTGTCGACGCTTGTGACACGCTCACAAACCTGCGGTCTGAGCGCGAGGGCTGGCTCACAGGTTTTCTGTTGTCTGCGATATTGTTGTCTGTGCCCCCTGCTCACACCTCAGCATCTCCTGCATGCCAATGGGGTGACTTTTATGGCAAGAAGGAAAACAGGCAGTGACAGAAGGAATTCTGAAATGGATGAGTAGAAGAAGGTGAAGAAGGAACATACATTTTTTTCTGCTCTGCGACTTTATGTGTCACATATTTAAACTCCTGATAATACAATTTGTCTGTCAAATAACAAACCAGAGGCTGATGAAACCATTTTGGGACCGTGGCAATAAATTTCTTTCTGTAACAGTTTCTATGTTGAGTTTTTTCCTTTCTGTAGAATCCCAGCACCCGAGATTCCAGGACTCTGTGGTGACTGAGAAAAGAGGGAATAAATCCAGTAACGTGTAACTGAAGACAATATACACAGCACATGAAATTAATGCCCAAACAGCTCCCCACTGTCCACTAATGGTCCCAGTACCTGGGAAAGCATTCCGCAGCTCTCCCATGGAGCGGGATTGCCCTTGTTGGATTTTCAACACGTAGGGTACCAGTATGCACGTGTGGCAGTCTGAAAAAGCGCTGAGGTTTGACAACAGCCCACTCTTGCAAGAAAAAATGTATCCCTGATAAGAGTAAAGTAGAAGGAGCAGTGATGGAAGAACTATTGCAGCTTGTTCGCCAGTTCAGAGGATTTGTTTAACTCTGACGACTGCTGGCTGGCTTCAGCCAAAGAAAAGCAACCCGATATCAACCTGTGCTTCCCCCCACACACAGTTCCTCCCTCTTCTGCAGCTGACTTCACAAGTGCTGTTGCAAATGGAATGTGTGAGAGTATTTATCAGAAGAAGATTTTCTTTAACTCCTGGCTAAGATGCATTGGCCCACTGACATTCACTTGCACCTTCCTTTGCCTGGCATCCAGCAGCTATTCTGACTTTGTCTTCTAAAACCACACGCAGTGGGCCTGTCGAATGCAGTCGGCGTAATCTCACTTGTGCGTCACAACAGCTACCGACAGCTGCACAGCTGGACACAACACAAACGCCGCCACCATCACATCCCAATGCCAGAAGGACATCAAACCTATTTTAGCTGCTTTATTTATCAATAAATGCAGGTGGCATGCCACGGGAAGCCACATTTAACAACGGTCTGTTCCTGAGGGTGTTTGGAGACTGCCCCAGACGGAGGTAACGTCAGAACCCTGTGCCATCCCTCTATCCGTCCTCCACCAGCCACTGCCACTCCCTGCCTTGCGCTGTGCCCCCAGCTGTCTTCTCCCCTACCTGCCAAATTGTTGGTGGCAGCGCTGTGATGCTCAGGCCCATCTGCAGCCATTGACACATCTCTGGCCTCAATCTACTCTTTTTTTTATTATTATTATTATTATTTTTCTGTCATTCCATTCTTCCTAGAGGCCTAGGACCCCTCCTCCAGTGCTGCTCTGCCCTTGCTTCTCCTGGGAAAGAAAACAATCAATTGGACTTCAGTGAACTGAAGAAATACTTTCCTTAGAAACTCAAGGAGAAACTTGTCATTTCTCTAACATAGTCATTCATGCTATTTTTCCTAGTTTCCTTCCTTTCTCCTCGCCTATCAGCTACGCATCGGCCCGCCGGTACCGGTTAAACTCATCTGAGCAAACTTCCACAAGCTGCAGCAAGGCAGCAGCAGGACAGTGACTGCTCCGACCAGTCTCCTTCGGCTGGAAGATCACCAGCCAAATCAGCAGGTGCTAAACCTCCACTCTGATGGTGATTAATGCCCACACTGAGAACCGGTGAGCTATTTTACAATCTCGGTGCACTTTATCAAAAATAATGTTTATTTTAAATTTACAGTATTCCAGAAAAAACCCAAACAAACCCTCACATCACTTTAACGTGCATGACAAAACAAAAACATACAAAATGAGAGCGAGAAAAGCAGTATTTTAGAGCCTGCTTCAACACCCTTTGCTTACATTAGATAAGGCTCATTTGCAAGAATTCTTTACATGTTTAAGCAGTCAGCTTGTAGAGCCTTTTAAAAAGTCTGAATCTTTGCAAAAGTTGTTTTTGGTTTGCTACAAATTTTGAATAAAGCTGTGCCTTGTGCCCACACCAAAGATTTACAAGTCCATGAGAATTCCTTTGTCCCTTATTATTTCTGCTTGTCTTAAAGCACTATCAAAGCTGCGTTCTAGGGGATAATAAAACGTTTGTCTGAAGCTTGGTTTGGGATTTGAGCCATAAGAGTGTTTCTTTTCAGGCATGGAAGTATAAAGAAGGCTCTGAAGAAAATACTTTGCTCAAGTCATAAGCAGAGAGAATGTAACAGGCTTATAAATTTTGTGCTGCAATTTAAAGCTTAGAAGAACTTAGCTGCAAGGCCTTCACTGAAATAACAGTAACAACAATAAAATAATGACAAAGACTGCATTTCTACAAGACTGAATGCAAGCTTGCGTGTAGGAAAACATTACTAAGCCAGGGAGTAGCAAACAAAAAATTTGAAACAGAAGAAGAAACAAGCTCTAGATCTGTAGCAATATTTGGCAAGTAGAATTTGGCACTTTGGAATCAACATGCTTTTCTAGTTAAGGGTGCAAACTATACTATGTGTACCAGAGAAGGATGAATCTTCTGGATTGCAGCTGGAGGGAGTGAGAATCTCTTGAACAGCCACACGGGTTCTCAAGTCTGCCTTGAAAAATAACCCCAACTTTTTCCTGTCGCTTAAGTTGTCTCATCTCCCCTCTCTCCCGCCCCTGCCCCTAGTTAATGACTCTTCCCCACTCTTGTTTTTCTCTTGACTAAAGGAAAAAGACTGGTGGACATTAGCGACAAGAGCTTACCCCAGTTGTTGTCACTCAGGCCACTTGGCCATTCATAGGGTGGCAGTGCCGTTGGGACACTCCTGTTTCGAAAGCACATGTTGCTGCTACCTCAGCTAGTGGAGAAGCACGTCTGGTAGCAGAGCGCCTTTCTCACCCAGACCTCAGCAGCAAACGCCCGTCTTCCAGAGGGCGGTATCAGGTCCCTCCACGAAAACATCCCACGTTCCAATTCTTAAGTACCCGAGAACTGTGTTCTTGTTTTTTTGAGCTTAAGTACATTAAAGGTTGCAAAGAGCTTTTTCAGCTGTGGGTGGAAGATGCAATAGAAGGTGAAATTATATTTTTCAAGTGTGGGGTGCAGGTGAATCCAGTTACAAAGCAGAAAATTCAGCTGTGATTTAGTCATTACGAAACTCTACTGTAAATGCAGATGAGGGTACTCATCAGCATCGTGGTGAAAGCATGAAACACCCCAAGAAACAACCCGGGGAACCGCTCCAATCGTGCAAAGGAAAAACCTAACAAGAATTTAATAAAATAACATAATCTCAGCACCAAAATGACTGAGGTGTTTCATAGGCGAATGTAATGCTAAAACCACCCTTCCACAGCCTCAAGAAAAACTGCGCACTACAGCAATGATGAGAACTCGATGCAGTGTATTTTCCAAAGTGCAAGAGCCAAGAATAATATAACATCACCAAGCAGACTTCAAAGCCCGGTTCCTCCACTCGCTCTTTGCTCCTGTGCATCCCTCCGATGCCAAAGCACACACGGATCGGAGGCCTCTGCTCAGCAGCTGCTCAGGATGTTTGACAGATTTCCCAAACTCTTACAGCACTTGTAAAAGAAGTTTCCAATAGAGGCAGCGCTCTGACTGTAGCATTTACAAGAACCAAAGATAAAAACAAGTAAGAGGCTTGTTTGTTGATTGACTGACAGAATTTACACTGATTTCCTGGAAAAATGCATCGCTGCTGTTGTGCAGAATATTTTCCTGTGAACTGCAGATGTTTACAGAAGTACATGGAAAGACTTATTGCTCTAGAAGGGAGCAAAGCCATTTGGGGAACCATCTACAGATAATGACAGCAAGGACTTGTTAATTCAGTGCATTAATTACCTTACTGTATGAGCTATCATAAACTGGCAAAACAAAGCACCCAGCTTTAAGAGCTACTGTATTTTCAATGCCAATAAATTCATACTCCCTCTACAAAGACTTTTTAAGAAGCGAGGACACTTGATATCAGTCTGTATAAGCAGCACATTGGCAGACTAAATATTTACAAACGAAACTGGAACAACAAAACAACCAGGACTGGTAGCCGAAATCCCCTCAAGAGCGGTGCTGTCACATAAGCAGTAAGTTTTCCTGAGGTTTAAACGTGCTTCTGGTCTTGCACAGCGTGGGATGTGGAGGGCTGGAGAAAGGGTGGAAGGGACCCTGCAGAACACGCTGCAGAGCCCTGGCCAGGACTGCAGAGTGAGCTCACCAGTGGGAGCTCTGCAGACACACAAGTACACAGGTTTTCATTTGCAGATTTTTGACGAAGCCTAAAACCTAAAGCAGATATGAGTCAAGATCATAAATTTTCATCTGGGTTGATATTATTATTATTTATAATTTATTGAGTTTTAGAAGTGTGTCCAAAACTGTATGGAAAAGGAAAGTGATAGGACCTCCGACCTAAAAAAGCTGCTACTGTGAGCACTGCTAGAGCCAACCGGTTGTTTTGCTAGCTCCTGTGGCTGCCTAGGCAATTAGGGCTGAATTCACCATTGATAGCAAATCTCAAAACCAGGTGACTACCATACAGTTTGGATGAACAAGACATTCACCCTCATCATCCTCAACACCCATCCCAAATATCCTGTTTCAGTGCCCACTCAGATAATTGGATGGGAAGTGGTTTCCATTAGTCTCAAGCTAATTTTTTTTTCCAGTTTAATAAAAGGTAGCATCAAAAACTCATTCTCACCCGCAAATGCCACATGTAGCCGGCAGCATGATCTGGCAAGGATAGCGGAGATTAGTTGTGCTCCCTACAAGGCAGCATTCCCAAATACTCCATTAAGGCCATTAAGGTCAGATCGGTCCCCATGTTCCCTGACAACAAAACTGGGGCAAGGAAGCCTGAACTTGGCTATTGTTTTGCTTGTTGTTGGTTGTTGTGCCCATTTTCACAGGGCTTTATAACTTGGCCGTAATCTTGTGAGCTCTGGGTTGCACGAAAAAGATTGAAGGCAAAAAGCACATTTGCTGAACGGAAGTTCACAAACGAATATTTCTTTTAATATTGAAGCCACTGATAAAAAAGTGAAATGCTAGAAATAATAGAAGCCATATGAGCCGAGGGAAAGAACAGGATACTTGAAGGTACCCTAACATTCTACTCTCCAGAGTTTTCCTATCAGCTTTGCCACTGGTGTACTTTATTCATTGGTTTCCATCAGCTGTAAAACAGAGAAAGTGGTACTCGTGCTATGAAACTGTTCTGCATTTACTAGGTTACTGTTGGTAAAACGCTTTAAACATGTAAGCCATATGCATACACCACCGAGGCGGTTTCAGTTTTAAATAGACAATAACTGACATTAGTTTAATGTGTGACAATTTATATTGGCATTTTAAAAACCCCAAACCACTGAAGGCATCAAGCCTTGGAAAATAACTAAAAGCTTATAGCATGAACCAGTGTTATTAGAAATAAGCATCTGGCCTCTACTACACTGCTAAAATAATTTTTTTTTTTTTTTGAGAACAAAGTTTTATCACGCACAGGACGATGTAGTTGTGTGGCTAAAATGCATATAGATTCTTCAGCTTGCTCAGACAAACGACTGTTTGCAGCCACTGCTTCTGAAAGTCCTTTGAAAGACCTGCTCAAGTGCTAAACTACTTTCCATTCACCTCAAGAGGCAAACAGAAGAAGATCAGCTCCAGACAGGATGCTTTTGAACTTTAGAACATGCCTTCAAAAAACCACTGTAGCTGTGATCATCCTCTCCTGGGACTGGGACCACAAGACTGCAACACGAGGATGTCCTCACCCAGTGACCCTGCTCTTTCCAGGCTATCTGTAACCTCCTCCTCTTCACCTTCAAATCTCAGAACGGCCCTGACCTTGCTCCCAGTCTAACAAGTAACTCCAAGTGATCCCAGGGCTCTTCTGACATTTGTCCTTCATGAACTTTCTTTTTCTTTAGGCACTTTGGAGGTGGCAGCTTGTAGCTTTCTGAACACCCATGGGTGTTCAACTTCTCTAATTTTTTAAACCTAACCTCTTCTGCAGTGGTTTTTGATCAGTTTCCTTCAACAATGACACATTAGTGCTTTGTATTTAGATAAATAATGACTTGACTTCAAACAGAAAATTCCATCATATTCAAACCCTGGTATACTTGAGATACAACTGGCCCTAAAATTAATTATCCACACATGTCCAGCTGGAATTTTACTTTTTTTCACACAGTATGTTTAAGCATAAGAGACACTATAACAATTATTTATACCACAGACTGGAATGGCTTGGGTAGAACAATGAGAATCTTTTAAAAAACATGTTTTTAAAGATAAAGCCAACTAGCTTTTCAGCTTCAAATTTAGGTTTTGCAATAAAAGACATTCTACAAAACATTATACCATTGGAAATGCTTTAAAGAAATAAATTGAATTTAGAAAGTTCATAGTTATTTTTGTGAAGGGAAATGTGGTGGGGAGTTTGGATTCGAGATCGCACGACATCATAAGTCTTGGAATACTTGGAATTCTTGAAAGACAGTGGAATTTCCAGAGGACTAAAAGAAAGCTGATGGTGTGCCAGTATTCTAAAAAGGGTAAGTTGGACAGCCTGGCCAAATACAGCCTGGTCAGCCTCACTTCCTAGACAAGAAACTCTAGTGATAATAGCAAGTACAGGGATTCAACCCGTGCAACTCAATTAAAGAGCATTTATTCTTAATCTAAATCAATACAGATTTACAGAAAACTGTTCTGGCTGAACTTCAGCAAGAGCTGTTCATTGAGAAGCCAGAAAGACAAAAAAAAAAAAAAAAAATCAACATGGCAGATATTAAGAGGATTTACAATTATCTAAATGAGAGTTCTCTGCATTTAAATGAGAAGTCAGATATATACTTGCCTACTGATAATCACAAAGTGATTTTGAGACTACATTAAAATATTTTATTGGTGACTAGGAAGAAACATAAACTGAATATTGACCAAGGGTGATCGTAAAAACCGTAGTGGAAGCACAAAGCGGGAAGAGCTTGGTCACTGATAAAGGAGTGATCTGCATCACGTGGTAAGCTGGCCAACAATATTAACTGCAGTGTGGCCAAATACAACGTCGTATGTTTAGCCCACAGCCTTACTGCAGGGGCTTTCATCTGCTCAACAGCGACTCCAAATCCTTTTCAGGGACCACAGCGTATAAGCAGTTAAACAAGAACCCCCAAACGCAACAGCACAACCAAAGGCGGAATATCCAATACGGGAAGCGTGGTTACACCACCTCTGGGTGTGGTACCAGTGCAGCTACTGCCCCAGCACTGCCACAGATTCGGTATCGACAAATTCTGACTTGATCTTATTCAGTTTGGTTCAGGATTAATAACTAAATATGTTCTGGGTAAAGGTGTCTAGGAGCTACGCTGTTTTAACTTATTAAGCAGAGGATTCCGCGCTAACTTTGTAAGTACCTAAAAGAAGAAGAGAAATCTTAGAAGAGAAACATTTCAGTCTAGAGACAAGACTGCTTTCAAGTCTAGTGGGTAGAAGGTACACAAATACAGACTAGGAGTCGAGGAGCAAATTTAAACACTCTTGTTACCAACGGCTGGAATAAGTGAAGACGGACTGTGATGAATCAGTGGAAACCGTAAGATCAGGATTCTTCTAGTTCAACAGGGATTGATCCCTGTGACCCATAACTGTTCTACATGACCACAGTAGCCTGCTTTTGACTATAACCTTTATGATCTATAAATCACCAGAACATATCACCTTCCCCAAACTAACAAATGGGAGAAATGCACAACCTAGCCGCACCAGAGAAGCGGGGTGAACAGAGCCGAGGCAGCACGGTTGGCATGGTTATGTTGTATTTATTAATACGTAGTCTGGTTTGTGCCTCACTGTGTCCACAAGGCACTGCTCTGTGCCATGCAGACATCTCCTACAGGAGGATCTAAGCGAACCCAGATCCGTTTTTGTTGTTAACATTTGAGCAGAATAAAATTCAGTATTACCTTCAAGAGAAAATAACATTACATGATTTAAATATTCAGATTATAATAATAGAGCATGTTTTTATTACTAACACATGCAAAGAAAATATTGTAATGTGAAGTTTATGTGAATGTCACATGCTTTTATAAACAGTGATAGAAGTTCATGTTTGTATTCATTCTTGTCTGTAGAACAAATCTTCTATGACCTTTCTGGGGTGCAGACTATTTTAGATTAATTTTTTAAAAGCTCATCGTTACCTAACAGCTTTGAGCTGGTATGAAGGCACATGATGCAGAACATGGACTTTATAAAGTTTTATGAAAGATCAAAAGAAAAGAGAAAAGCAGCCAGCATCAAACAGGCACACACATAATAACAAATTAACAAGGATAAAACTTTTGTGACCAATACTAACCCAAGGGCTTGGATGTTGAACTCTTAGTCTGAGAGCCCAGAAAGGATGGAGTGAGGACCCTAACTTGGAATTTCCTGGCTGTCGTCAATTCTGTCACAACCGTAACGTGTTTCAACATGTTTTCAGCTTTTAAATTTTTTCCCTCCTCTTTAATATAGTCTAAACTAGACATAAAATGGAAAAAATGTACTATTTCCACTGAGCACTGATGCCTTTGACATCTGCTTCCAAGTGTTATTCATCACCACACAGTGTAACAATCTGAGAGCAAGTACAATGTACCTTTTGGAAAAAGTGAGCCTCTGTGATTGCTTCTCCTAACAAAGCCTGCCCTTTCCCCTAGTAATTAAAGCTCTATGTGCATTCATAGAAGAAAAGTACAACAGCCCACCTACACGTCCTAGCGAGCAGTAGCATTTGCATTGTTTCTTTTTAGGGTCAAACACCCCACCTTGCAGATGGCAAAAGGGATGTCCCGTACTCCCTTGTTTCATGCATAGTTTCCAATACTTTTTTTTATTTTTTAAATCTACTCGAATCCCACAGTGGCATAAAATTTGTTCTGAGCATAAAATTGAGTACAAAGCAAGAAAAGCACCAAACAGAAAATTTCTGAAAGCACAAAGGTTCTGATGAGCTTCTATTTCACAGAGTGGGCTAAACCAGAGGGCCTTGGGCAACCCACTTGATGCTTCTGCAACGGGCAGCACCAAGGTTGCAAATACCACAAAAGACAGAACGCAAATTCAACATCAACAGGTTGGAAAGATGATCCAAAATCCATGTGTGAGGTTCAACAATGGTAAGTTCAGAGGGACGGCTGTAGGAGGGAATAAATTCATGTGTTTACCTGCAAAGTGTGCTGGGATGTTAGCGATCATAAAGTTATCACGATTCAAAGACATAGAAACATCAAATCACGGCATAGTTTGGATTGGAAGGAACCTTACAGACCATCCAGTTCCAACCCCCTGCCATGGGCAGGGACACCTTCCACTAGAGCAGGTTGCTCCCAGCCCCATCCAGCCTGGCCTTGACCACTGCCAGGGAGGGGGCAGCCACAGCTGCTCTGGGCAACCTGTGCCAGTGCCTCACCACCCTCCCAGGGAAGGATTTCGTCCTCATCTCTAACCTAAATCTCCCCTCTTTCAGTTTGGAACCGTTACCCCTCGTCCTGTCACTACCCTCCCTGACAAAGAGTCCCTCCCCTCCTTTCCTGCAGCCCCCCTTTAAGTACTGGAAGGGCACTAGGAGGTCTCCCCAGAGCCTTCTCTTCTCCAGGCTGAACAACCCCAACTCCCTCAGCCTGTCCTCGCAGGGGAGGTGCTCCAGCCCCCTGAGCATCTTCGTGGCCTCCTCTGGCCCTGCTGGAGCAGGTCCGTGTCTGTCTTGTGGTGAGGGCCTCTAGAGTGGGGTTGGCATTGGCGGTGTCACACGTATGACATGGAACGTTATCATTCTGCTCTAGGGTTACCAACACATCCTCTTTACGTGGAGAGTACTGATGAAAACGCAAAAGGAACAAAAATCTGGGCCAAACCTCACCAGCAGGTTCCCATCCAAATCGATGGCCTGAGTTACAAAGGCCTCAGAAAACTGCCAGGCTATTGCTGTTGTGACACACAAAATGCAAAGGGAAAAGAAAATGCCAGCTCCAATGAGAACAGATGAACAATGATTGAGCAAAAGCAGAATTACAGTGATTTTTTTTTTTCCTTTTTTTTTTGCTTTAAAACCCATATGCAGGGTATAGTAAGACAGGTATTACGGATCCCTTTTTGGGTCTATTTGTTAATGTGGTGCTCATGGGGTACACATCAAAGCTGGTTGGTTTCAGGGATGATTGATAGGATTCCTGAAAAAGGTGTTTATAAACACCACTGAGGTCCTCTGGACTAGGAAATGGAGAGTGCTAGGACCTATTCCTCCCCTGAGCTGGCAACTTATGGGGCTATTTAAATTAGAACAAAGCAGGTATTAGACATTACTATATTAGAATGCTTTGAACTTGTTTCATAAGACATAAGTAACCCCAAACCTTAGAAGGTAACCAAGTATGAAACCTGTTAAAAATTATTTGGTATCATTTTTATATTAGGTATTAAACATCGGGGAAGTAAGCAAGCTAGCAGCAATTTTTTTAGAGTGTTATATTGCCCGAAACACAGAACATGCTTATTTTCCACCTGATCTCAGAAAATCTTATCTGCTTCTCCAGAGTTTTGACACTGACAACTGGGGAATGATGATGAAGACATTTAATGGAAATGGTCAATAACAAACAGATACAAGGGGTTATAACTCCTTATACGTTATGAAGTGTTATTCTAAATGAAATAAAATCATATACCCGTAACTGGAATTCTTTAAGGTGTGTGATCTTGGGGCATGTGCATGCTTTTGCTGTAAATACACCCAGTTACTCAAGGCTGGATGAGTTTTCACCCTTGCATTACCTGTAGGATGGGCTTTTATTACCTCAGTCCTGTCCAGCGCGCAATGCCACCTCTCAATGCCACCTCAGCACCCTGTTTTGTGGGATCCTAGAGCTACAAGTTCTCAAAAGGATACTGAAGAAGAGTAGAGAAGCAAACATAAACACAAGTATCTTAAACCTCCTCTTTGCTTTCTGTCTTGTAGCAACTGTCCCTCTGTATATTTATGTGAATAGCTTCAGATTATAGTTTCCTAAAAATCACAGTTATTTGGAGACAGAGCTTGGACTCCTTTAAGCTTCAGATTACTGAAGGGGAGGAGCTGACTACAACAGGATTTCAGTGTCTGTTCATTATGGCTGAATGAAGTCCCTGCTCCCAGTTTTCTCATCTGTAAAACATAGCTAACAGTAGAGAACAAGCTTTCAGGGCTTTTGGGCCACACAGACCCTATACAAATTTTAAAGAATATTCACCAAATGACATAACCATGTGGATGTTCTTCACAGACCTATTGGTACTACTGGTTACCAGCACCGATCAAAAACTCCGTAATGTTGTTTATTAGAGATTTACATATCACAAATAATCTTTGTGGAAACACCCTGACTGCAAAACACTGTGGCGATCAAAGGATTTCTTTCACAAGTTTGCTGTTAACGTATCTGAAGAAACGAAAGAGCACGTTTGCTGCAGTTTCATTGGCTATTGTTTTGTGATATCTTCTCATGGAAGAAACAAACCAAACCCCAAACCAACCAACCAAAAGAAAAACCCCAACACAAAAAAACTGGGCACAATGAAACTAGAAAAGTTTAAAGTTTTTTGACCGATTGCCAGTATTTTTAGTTGGGCAATGTCCAGCTGTGTCTTTACCACGCAGCCTATACGCAAGTGATGACAGTACTGACTGCAGTAACTGATTCTCCACCTTCTTTTCGTATTTCAGAAACAGCATTTTGCAATGGAAATACGCGTAACAGATAAGACAGTACCATTCCTCATTTTAAATGCAGAATTATGCATAACACTCTCCAAAGCGTGCTCTGTTCACATAGATAGGCGTTGCCTGTCAAACCTAATCACTTAATTATAATTTGAAGTCTATTTAACTTAACAATGGGACACTGTTCCACAAGGTGACGTCTGGGTTGAGCTCTTTTCAGGCTACCACTTCAATTCCAAGTTTCAGTCCGGTCTAATTGGCCTTCCATCATTTCATACACTAAAATTTAAAATGACTCTGTCCCCTACGTATTAGGGAATTTTCTTGACTGACTCATGTTAAAATGATCTTAAATTTCTCTTCTCCATATGTTTGCTAAACACGGGGCTGGAAACCAAACCTTCATTACAAGCTCATCCTCAGCACTAAGAGTTCTGAAGTCGCACACGGGCACGCACAGCAGGTGAGGAACAAACATCAAGTGCATGCCTTGGACCTTTGACATTCAACCCTATCTTTTATCCAAAGAAACCCATGTTACACCTGATCACATATGAAATAAGTTGGGGAACGGAAACCAGAGCATTAGCGTCCAGAATCTGAAACTTTAATGAATGAAAGGATCATTGAGAAGGCCAGTAATGCACCTGCCTTATGCAATGCAATTAAACAGAACAGAAATTTATTCCAAAACGTGCTAGAAATCTAGTAGATAATACCATTTTCCTTCCAACTATTTTTACTATAAGCATCCTTTACCCTGAAGGTGGACTTGAAAAGAAATCACTTGATTTGACTTTTTTCTCCATCTGTTCAGTTTTAGTTAAGGTCACGTTAGATATATGAGTGGACCCGTTCTTGGCAACTCAGGCTTCTGTCTGTGGTAACTGACAGTAATAATTCAGAGTTTTTGTTTTGCCCAGATAAATTTGAAATAACCTCCAGCTGGGATTGCCTACTGCAGGTATTGGTCCATCACGGCTCCGTCAAGAAGTGCTTCAGCAAGAAGGTGTGGAGAGCTAACACTGTTCTCCCTTTGAAATCTGCTCAGTGTTTCCATACAAACTGAATTGTCCTTTGTTGACTGCAGGCAATTAAGGAGGATTCATATAAAACAGCAAGATCTGATTCTGCACCATTATCTTCTCCCTTCAAGATAATACTTCTTTGTGTGTTAGTTCTAAGCATCATTCCAAAGGGGTAAATGACAGGAAAATTAAGCTAAGGCTGCAGCAGCGATGTTTGTCATTGATTTTTACTCTGCACAGAATTGTTGTTCAATTAATTACATGAAGTCTCTGCCTTTGTGTGTTTGACAGCAAAACCAGGGAATAAATGTGGATCTCCTTTGTCATATGAAGCACACTGAAAAGAACGAAGTTCCAGGTAAGGATTTTTTTTTTTTTTTTTTAAATATGAGGTATCAGAAACAAATGGTGGCAATTACCTCTGGTAATTTAGTAGATCTTAACTTGCTGATGTGTACAGCAGCAAAATGAATTTGGACAATTTCTGTGACTAGTCACCAGTCAAAAAACAAAGTCTGTGAACAGCTTGCTGCTATGATTGCTCATTGGTCTGGTCTAGGACACTCGTATGCATCGCGCTGCCAAGATCCTAATACAGAGCTTAGCCAAGGTCTACAGAAATCCAAAAAGTTATGCTCAATGTCACTCTTTTGAAAGAATCTGGGCTCTGACCTGGGGTGCAAATTAACTTCAGCGAACTCTTTACAAAGTGTTGACATGGAGACATTACTTAATTCTTGTGCAGCAAGGGTGACTCGTAGGGATCATTTAGGACTGTCAAAACACACTGTTCTTTGACTAAGGACTTGCTCCATGTGAGCTGTGCTTCCAGTATCAAATTCTGGGGGAAGAAAGCACGAGCCTATTGCTCGTGCATTTGGGAAGCAGGCCGGTTTAACATCTTCTAACAGAAATAATGTTCTTTTTAAGAAGAAAATATTTTGTTGAAATATTACAAAAAAGAAAAAAAAAAAAGAAAAGCGAGGGTGTTGTAACAAAATCATTTTAGTTGGAGTCTGTAGTAAACACGCTGGTCAAACAGAAGAACAACCAGCTATGCCAGTGCTCATCTTAGGGACTCATTTTCCTTCGCATTAATTTTGAAATTAAGCAGTTCGTTTATTCATATTTGGTCTCCACCCAGGAACAACAACCCCTTATGCCGGTAAATCCAAGTATATTCCAAAAGTTCCGATGCAATTGTAAAAAGCTACGGACAGAGGGACTAAATTCAGAACAAGATGTAGGGAACGGGGAGGTACTTAAAAGCAAATATTAGAGTCAACACTGAAAACATTTATACTTGTTAAAGGGCAGAAAAAGGATAATTTAATTGTTTGCAGTTTGGTCTATGAGAGGGAAACAGCTGTAAAGGAATAGCTTAACTTATGCAAATGTGTCTTACAAAAGAGGAGGCACCGCTGTCACTGTCCCCTGCAGCTGGTCAGTGCTCAGTGGCAGAAGCTGCAAAGCACAGGTAGGAGCCGGTGCTCCCCTCCCACGGCGAATGCTCAACTCTCCTACCAACGCTTTCCAGGCAAACACCTACGAGCAAAAGCTCATTGTGAAGCACAGAGTATCTTTGCTTGAAGAGCTTACCGGATTGAAATATAAGCAAGCAGGTGTTTGGCACTGCACAGAGCAGGCTGGGAACTGGCACGTTTTCTTTTTTAATATCAGCAAAAATTTTGAATCTAAAAATTCCTCCTTTCTGCTAAACCCAAATAACTAAACTTCAGCCCAGGGCATCATCACGAGTCCGCCGAGTGGACTGTGACATATCCCATCCAACGCGGACCGTGACAGGCATGTTTCAGGGAGTAGGGAAAAAAATTAAAATAAATAAATCAAGCTCAGCTTTCAGGTGGAAAGGAGAAAGGCTGCAGTCTCTCGTACACTGTTGTGGATGTAGCAGCCCTGCTTGCTTTCTCTCACCTCTGTGGGACCCAGCAACAACGATACCACGAACAAACCCATCAGTCCCGTTAGAACCTCCCTTTAGCTGGTCCCCATTGTGCCAGTACCTTATAGTTTTTTCAAGCAACATCACAAAGTTGGAGTCTTGCACAAGATTAAATTCTGGAATGAAACACTAATGGCATGGCATAAAACACACAAAAGAAATGCTTTCCTTCTGAAGGTTACAGTTCTAAGAAAATCCCTGTATAGCTCTTTGCTGGATCTCATGATCTTACAGACCTCAAATCACTCGTGAGAGAAGGGCACTGATCCTGTCGGAGTAACTTATCTCCCAGACCAATGACAAAGTTGGGAACAGGCTGTTGATGATGCCTTGACAGTGGAGGTAACTGAACTCGAGCACAGCTCCGCATTAAATCCTCCAAGCAACAAATTTCAGCAGCTTGAAATGCCACTTGGCACACATGTATTCATCACACCCCGTGCAAGTCTGCAAAGGTCACAATTCCCCTCTAGCTATTGTCAAAGGGTGTACAGACATTTGCTAGAAACAACTTTATTTCGTTAAGTCAGATGTTTTGTTGTTTTTGTTATCCTTAAGTTATCCACTCCTATTGCGTAGTTTAAACTACATAGATTAGTGACATGGGTCAATACTTTCTAATGGAAACAGCACAGATCTAATCATAGTCTTTGTTTCCTGCCCTAAGACAAAACGAACATCATTTTTCTCTTGTGGGAACCTCTTTGTTCTGGACTATCAAGTTGCCTATAAAGCACAGCTGGATGAAAATGAAAGCTTTCTTCATGTTGCCTTTTAATGGAAATTTGATGTTTCATTTCTGCACAGACTTAGCACACAGTGTACATACGAGGGAGCTAACACCCAGATGTGAACCTCTAAACAACTCTGATAGGTGTTTATCCCAAGTGTATTTTGCAATCTACAATGGCAAAGATTCTCAAGTAATCGATTCCAGTGAATTACTATCAGCATTTTAGAAAGTCTCAAAAATTTCTGAACCTGGGATCCTCTTACCTGTTGTTTCTTATTCTGTTTGTTTGCTTAGAGCAGTACATTCACTGCCTTCCTCTCATAAACATTTACACTGGTATTACCTCCCCCTCAGCCACCGCCTCTTTAGACCAGACATCCCGCAATGAGTAGTTCCTCATAGGTCACTGACTGACAGATTTCTAATCTATGTTCTTCTCAGGACTCTGGTTGGTCCCTATTTTTTCTGATAGATCCCTTTCAAATTTGGAGACAGGACTCTGTCAGAGACCAATGTCAAATACAGCAGTAAAATATCTTACGTGTGTATTAGCTGAATCTCCTGTTGATAAATCCCCAGTTTAACGTGCTCCTTTCTTGCAATAGGCTGAGGATCCTTTGGTTTGCACAAACCAGTATCTTACTACCACCCTTTCTGTCTTTGCTTCTTGCTTTGTTAGGGAACTGCAAGTTCACCAGTCACTGTCTTCCTTAAATGTGTTGCTCATGGAAGCTTCGCTATTCAAATAGAAGTAATAAAATCCCGAATTTTTGAGCTCTACTCTCTCAAGATTTACTTTCTTATTCTCCTACCTGTCATAAAATCTCTTCACAATAACCCTTTTCTTCTCTCCATCTTCAAATGCTCTGTCAGTTCTTCCTAACACATCACAGTCCAACCAAGAACTGCAAATCAACTTCCAAGATTCAAGTCCACACAAGTACTAAATGTTTTGCCTGTTGCTCAGAAATGGCCATGTTCATCCACTCTTTGTTTTAGTGGCTAATACCTCAATGGGCTGCCTCCCCGCTGTCCCCCTTCCTCCTCTTTTATCATCTTCAGCTACAGCACCTGCCTCTGACCTAGATCTCAGAGCGAGTTAGCTCACCCATGACACACCAGCGTTGACTTCAACACCTGCCAGATTCAGAAGTAGCATTAAGCCAGGCAGCTCCCTGGAAGTCATCCTCTACCTCCAACAGTCCAGAGGAGCTGCCCGGTTACTCACCCATTCTCCAAACTGCATCTCCTTTTCACTCTTGAATATGGTATCAAAGAGAGCACTAGGACCAAAACTGACCATTACTCACGGTGGGGAGTGGGGAAAAAAGAAGCAGCGAGAATTTCACTGTTCCTTGGCCTAGCTACATAGGGTGAGTGTTATTTGATTTCTGTCTCCTTCCCCTGCAGTGGACACAGCAACATCCTGAGATGAAGAAATGGAAAACCAAGCCTGTCGTTTCAGCTGTACCTATCCACTGGTGCTAGATACCAAAAAATCCTCTGTTGAGAGAGAGACGAGAAGTAGTTCTGTTTGGCATGGTATTAGAGGGATAAACAAAGGGCAAAACATCCCAAAGTGCAGCTGAACAGCTCCTTTAAGCTCACGGTGCAGCCATTTAATCAGAAAACAGCTGGGATGGAAAATCTGATATTTCTTGGCAGTCTGTGCAACATTTTCTTCTCACTGGTGAAAAGCATGATCCCGAGGGTTTATAATTAGGCAATAATTAATCAGGCATACAAGCACCTCAGCAAATGACACAAAGCTTCAACATCTCTGAACATTCCTTCTCTTCTTTCTGCTTTATCCAAAATACACTGTGAAAATCACACTTCAAAGAAAGACTGAGAGGCTGCCAGGTGGACCAAGAAAGTTCATAGCACCAGTCAACAATAACATTGAAATGTGAGCATTTCTGCTCTACAGCTAGTCCAGAAGGGGAAGATCCACAGACCTACTACAGCTTAGTAAGATTTTGAAGTTTGAAGGAGGATATGATAAGGACACATACAAAGAGAGATGCCCC
The DNA here is from genome assembly GCF_034619465.1 of Leptosomus discolor. Taxonomy (NCBI): domain Eukaryota; kingdom Metazoa; phylum Chordata; class Aves; order Leptosomiformes; family Leptosomidae; genus Leptosomus; species Leptosomus discolor. The sequence goes on along the minus strand of NC_141399.1, from coordinate 46,503,896 downwards.
AGAGACGAAGTTTGAGCCCAGATTCAAATTAGACTTCCTACTTCAAGCTTCAATTTAGTCTACAATGAAGGGAGAGCTACCTGCACAGTCTGGACCCACCTTTTCCAGAGATCAAAAGGGCCCAGAAGTCGATTTTTAGTTGTAGCTCGTGGAATGAACAACAGTACGTTGCTTTATGCTTGTCTCTAAAGTTTAAAATCTAAATGGCACTAATAGCTTTTCTGTAGTTGTTTGTTCCACCCCATTTTCCGTACTTTCTTGGCACTCGAAAGACCACCACAAAGGTAATTGTCGACACTGCCCACACCCCATCAGCCTGCATAAAGGAAGTATTTTCTTATAAGATCGCACCAGTAAAAAAACATGCCTGTCAAATCAGTTCCAAAGCACAAAAGAGGATGAAGGGACAGACTGCAACTGTCGTTGAAGGTAACGAAAAAAGATCAAAAAATGAAACTTAATCTTTTGACTTAAAGGATAACCATTGATTGGGACGACAAAATACTCAAACTATTAAAAAACTTCTCCCTTTGCTGGCATGGTAACTCCACGTAGAGCTGTAGCAGACAGAACTTTTTTGTAACATTGTCCTTTCTACCTTTTTTATATCATTTTCGTGTTACCTTTTACAAGGGAGAGACCCACAGGCAGAGGAGGAGAGGGCGGTGTTGTACAGGTAATTTCCATTACCTCTGCCTTCCATTGATCTGCAATAAAAACGACGAGGCATGACGGGAACGGGCAGGCTGACAGCCAGAGAGGTGCCCTAGGGTCAGACTGCTTTCAAGCACAAAGTCGAGCAGGAGGCTTTGAAGGCCTTTTTTAGCAATTACCATTTCTAACCATTCAATGGCTTTTGCCACCTCTCAGAAGTTTTGGTGATCTCTTCTGGTGACAGGCAGGCGCCCTTTGATTTGCTCATAATTTTGGTGCTTTCTTTTAGGGGGTGAGGACATGGAGCCTGGAATAAACAAATTTCATTCTTGAGTCCTTAGGAGATTTGAAATCACAGAAAGACAGATCATGATTTGGATTTTAGCCTTTGCAAGGAAATTCTGTATTGCCAATCGCATCCCAAGAGAAGCAGCTGGGAAACAGAAGTGACAGAGATTGTGCTTGCTCCGGTAACTATTTTCTGGCTCCAGCAGAGCCTGAAAGCAGGCTCTTAAATTAGTTGGCATCCAGCAAAAATGGTTTAAGATTTCTCTACCTTGCTGGCAGTTTACAGTGAAATGTTGACAATTACATACCTTCATCTTCAAGCTTCATGTCTATAACTACTCATTCTTAATAATCAACTCTAACGCTGGTGTATTTTCACTCCTTCCTTCCCAGTAATAAGAAAAAAGAACATGGTCAGCACGGCTGTCCCCCTTACGTGCTAGAAGCCAGTGCAAAGGTAGCAGGAGAGACATCCCAGTGAAAGCTGTGAAAAAGCTTTTGGCTTATGTTCATGTGATAAGTACCATCCAGCAAAGTGCACTGGAAAATGTCTTCGGAGGCAGAAATACCTCCTGTGAAATACTGTACCTACAGAACAGGTACGGCATAGGGCATGGATAACCAGCTTCTGTCTTCTGCCTGCTGAACTGTCGTGTTTCAAACCAGACGCAGAAGTATCAGCTGTTGGAGTTGTCAGCTAAAACTAAGTAGTCTGAAAATGAAACTCGTCCTTCATCTCCAGGTGTCACAGAGCAATTCAGCCAGAACAAAGGAGATTAGGCACAATTTCTTGTAATGCCGTGATTAACCCCTCCCAACTCAAACACTAAAACCACACTATTTCCTCACTAGTATTGCCTTTACCAAGAAAACCTGTGTGTAACATACAAAGCTTTCTACAGGCCACATTACAAACAATTGTTATAGAATGTTTAAAGAACCTGCCTTCATCTTTATCTAAGTCTGGTGGCATAAGAACAGCTTCGCTAAAACTCAGATTGTGTTTGTCAAAATAGATACAAAAATTCTAGTTCCACACAGTCAAAACCCAGCACACTTGTTGCTTCACGTTGCCAAAACGTTACGAACTGCAGAGGCACATAAAATGCCTTTGCATTTACCATGAGTGAGCGTGAGCTGGCAATAACCATACTCCCAAACAAGTAGATGACTAATTTGACTGGTGTCAAAATCTTGGTTTTATACCAAGTATTTCATTCCAACACTCACAAATGACTACGGTGCCACTGGAACAGAACCACTTTCGTGGCAGACAGTGGCAACTAAAAACACATCGTACAAGGTTTGCGGGAAATAAAATGTTGGCAAAGATAACGTTGTCAAAACTCCACTTCTGTGAAAATTGCTCTGGGAACTTTCAAGTCCATTTCAAGGACATGCAAGTATTTTCAATTTATGTAGTTTCAACTACATAAAGCAGAGACAAGACCCCGAGATTATATTTTACATTTTCTTCTTCACTCCTCATCCTAACCAACCGCTCTTTCCTTAGAATAAACTGAATAATACTCAATTTGTACTTTGTCTTCTCCAATTCGCCCTTAAGACCAGCTGCTATACATAAAGCTGAGGAGGAATTGAAAGTATTTTCTAAACATTTGCTTAACTGCAGGCAGGATTTGACCCAGAGAGAGGTGGAAATAAAGTTGTTCCACATTTACTGATGTGAATATGTATGGCAGAAGGGCTGAAACAGTTGCACAAAATCATTATTTTGGACTGAGCTCTGATGTAAGTCAATAGAAATTGCACACTCAAATGGATACATAAACGAAAATATAATCTTGCCATTTGAAAATTGATTTAAGTGTATAGTTATTCTATAACCCGAATCTGGAAATAGATCTAGAAGCAAATAGTAAATTGGCTGAAAGATGCGTCTTTACCGGAAAAGGAGGAGGGAGTGTCAGGATAACAAAACAAAGTATTTTGACTTTTTATTGTCAAACATACTTTTGCTTTGAGCTTGACACAAAAAGGATTATGTCACTTAAAAATAGAGCAAAATTTATTGCAGGTTTATTGCAAAACAACTTGAGATACCCAAGAATTCTTCAATTCTATTCAATCATTCCACCCACTGCACTCCGAGTCACATCCGGTTATCAAGAAGCACATCTGTGGTTAATACTCGGTGAATAATTCTCTCTTTAGCTAGAAAAAAGCCTGCCGACAAAGCCTTTTGGAGAATATGGAAAAGAGGAATTTTTACTCACCAAGTAAAAATCTTAAAAACTTTCTAGTTCACATTCAGTTGGAACAAGTCATGTTGAATAATTGTCTCTACTTGGTCACAAAAAAGCATAAACAAAAAACCAAACAGACTCCAGGGAACAAGATCACTGCTTTTCCATATGCTGTATGTGTTGGTATTGTACTCGGGCTGCTGCTCTTTACAGCTGCTAGCACTTTGCAGAAGGGCTGTGACTTCTCACTCTGAGCTATTGTCTTCCTGCTCTGAACACATGGGCTCTATGGTGATTAGGCCTGAACAGGACAGCAGACTCTGTCCAGAAACGTTTCTTTGGGGAAACTGGTATCTGCTGAAGATATCAAATATAAACAACATTTAAAGCCATTACAGCGTCCCGCTCGGAGCTTCAGTGTTATCCAGTTTCACCAAGTTGCCAAGAAATGCTATTAAAATTTGGCAGGAGCAGCGAAGAAGCACTATAGTGCCATGTCTTGTGTTCATGACAGGTTTAGAGTGCAATAGGCCTCCTTCTGATCTTGCTGACGATGACAGAAATCCAGTAACATCAGTGGAATTCCTCCTCATTTGCACCCATCTAAAAAAAGGCTTAACTTTACACCAAAAGATACGCTTCGAGCTAATTTGCCACATTTTAGGGTGAGATCACCCATTCTGAAGTTGTGTTGATTACCTCAAAGAACTGTTGGAACTGGAAAACTCAAGTCCCCTAAAAGAGGTGCTAGCAGCAGTCTTACATCTCCCCCCAGCCCCCCAATCAGATATATTTAAACATTTTGAATGGCACACGTGCGGGTTACAGCAGACACTCAGAGACCTGACAATCATGAGCAGCATGTTCCCACACCCATTTGCAGGTTTCCTAACGACCAAGCTCAAGGATTTTGACAAGAGCCCACATGTAAAAGAACAGCAACAATGAAGGTAACTGTTACAGAATAAACAGAAATTTGTGTCTAAAAACCCAATGAGAGAAAACTCTATCTAAATACATTTTCTAATCAGTTCAAGTCTTAACTACAGATAAACTAGACTAGGAATTAAAAGCTGCTGGCTAGAAGTTGCGTTTTCTATAGCTAAACTCAAGATGTTTTCAATATAAGTCAAGGTACAGCTAGTTATTTGCAGGAAATAACTCCTATAAAAGCAAGATGCAAGAATCACAATGCAGCAAGTTGACACAATAAAACCACAACACTACAGGAACAGAGATGATAGCAACAGATACATAGATTCAGCTCAAAATAGTGAAAAAGTAACCAACCCAGTATGTAATATGAGATGCAATCAGAAGGGGTTGAGGGGGGAAAAAAAAGTATTATATATATATAAAAAAATTCTCCTGGTGAATTTCTCGGCTGTCCCTCTCAGGAGTTAAATGTTTCTTGTGACTGGTCAAACAGGAAGAAACATGTCCTATAAATATATATATTTACATGTAAATGTTAGCCAGTTGCCAAGTCTTACACAAATGAACTTATGGCATCTTGAAAATTGTTTCATTCCTTAATAAGGAATAAGTTGATATGAGAACAAATCCAGACAGAATGCTAGGAAAGGTGAAACAGTTATTTTAAAGGTTGAATAACAGTATGACCTCGGTAAAAAATCTACGATACATGCATCAGAAAGTTCTCTAGAAATAACGATTTCGAACCTGGTAAATAAACCACTAGACTATTTCCTTTCTCACCACTTTTGCTGGTGGGGTTATCAGTCCTCTCGCACCCTCCACCACCAATTTCCTTCTTTATGCTTCTATTTACTCCGGTAACTTAAGCAGAGAAACCCTGAGGATTCCTGTACATTTTTATGAGCCAGTTGGGCGCACAACCACGTGCATCAGCAGAATTAACAGCAACATCTCCACTGGACGGAATAATTTGTAAAAGGTGTGTGAAGACTACGGTGCTCATGCTTACACCTGCGTACGTTCTTAACCAGAAAACAGGGCTCTACACCAACAGAAGGTGAAGCTCACTGTAATTCTAAACTTCTCTAAGTTGGCCATACCTAAGAGAGAGCTACAACAATAACTGAGAAGCAGTATAACCCGTGAGCTGAAACATCAGTTCCAAGGCCTTTCGGTAAGCATGTTTTTCTGGAATATCCCCTCAGAAATGTTTTCTTTAAGTTTGTTAAAACAAGTGAGGTCTGCCCACCCTCTTATGTCTTGTTTGATTGGTTTCTTTCCAAGTATGACATGATCCCAGTCCATATGGTTTAAATTAGGGTGAGGCGCTTTGCGATGCTGTGACAAAAAAAAAAGAGTAAGTCATAACAAAGCCAACCAACTGCATTAACATGTTTAGCAAGACCGCAGTTATGATTGCTTAATTCTACAGACCGGAGCCATGTGAAACACAGCCACAGATCAGATGCAGCCGTGGGTAATGCAAGTTTTTCCTCCCTCATCTCAGCACTATCCAGGATATTCCTTTGCCACTATTGATGGTATCATTTGCCTCCCCAGCCATTTAAATGCCATTTTTCACTTGGATTTGGTAAACATCTTTGATGCTGCCTCTTATTCAATGAAACACCAAATGGTCTGGCAAGACCCAAAGATGTTTAGGCACTACTGTACTGTTATTACTCTCCACATTAACTCAGCTTTCGTGTCTCAAGGCCTGAAATCATTAAGTTACCGGCACCTTTTACAGATGACTCCAAGTTCACATAGACTGAACTAAGAAGCGTCACAACTTTGGCAGCCAGGTCCTGGAGAGCAGCACAGAAATTAGCACATCCGATGAATTGAATATTGTCTCAAGACATTAGTGATAGCAATTGCAGAATAATTTGAAAACTTGGTTATAACAGAAGAAAAGAAACGCTTCCTCCCCCGCCCAAGTATCCAAAGACCCCAGCTCCCCAAACGCAAGAGCCATGGGCTCAATTCTCATGTAAGCCTACGACAAACTCCAATTGCGAGGGAACAGGCACGTTCTCCAAAAGCGTAACTTCTCTGAGCACAGCTTCACAGAAAAGCAGAAATTTCTCAGCAATACCTACACTGTCATCATATCAATAAATATCTGAGATGGATGGTAGGCGGTCCTCAGATTGATTTGGGAGTCTTTAGCATGGGCTACGAGCATTTGTGCTGTGAGGGGAGCTCTCAGGAAGTTAGCTGGTGTCGGGTTCTGCCTGTGTACAATCTGTCAGCTACCGACTTCTCACCCAGCAAGGTACCTAATACAACAAGGCCAGACTGAACAGGAGCTATACAGGCTGATCAGTAGACTTGGCTTCTTGTTTACTCCATTATAATACAAACCCGGCTGTGGTTATTTACCGCACTAAGGTAGCTGGTCTCTGTTGGCTATTCTTCCAAACCTGGCTCCTGTGCTGCTCGCTTTCTGCTCTAAGTACTGGATAAAGCCTGTACCAGTCTCCCTCCATGTGTTGTTCCGTCTCTGTACGGATTTCTTGGTTTCCTAATCTCTGAGCAACCACTCACAACATTCCTGGGAAACCGCAGTTCGGTGCAAACACCAGGATCTTTGGTTCCTAGTAGTTGCTCTCCTTCATTAGGCTACATCCCCCCCAGTCTTTCACCAGATGCCCTATCTTCTCATCGCTTGCCTTTACAGAACATCCACAAGCATGTCCATGAAACTGCACCGCAACAGCAGTGGCATTTACAGCGGTTTGCATGAGCACCACAGAGCAACGGAAAACACCTTCACTAGACAGCTCAGCAACTCATCCATAGGTTTAGCCACATCACAGACCCAGACTCTGTTTTTACACTGCCAGCAAAACTACGTGCGACTTTTCCAAGAGGCCAGATACAAGCACTGGAATGGATCTTTACAGCTTGGCATGGCTGCTGCCCTCTGAGGAAGAACAGTATGATGAGGTGGGAGAACAGCACCACAGCCTCTTTTGGTCTAATGGATAAAAAATGTAGGCAAACTATTTTTAGATGAAAGCATGAAAGCATTCTGCTTGAATTAAACTCAACCGAGTTGAAACAGCAAGAATAGACGCAAAAATACTTTTAGTAGAAAAATATGTTTAAAATTCTCTAAAAAGAGTTTGGAAAATGCACTTCCTTGCGGACTTACACCAAGTTTAAAAATGAACCGACGACCGCTACTCTCTAACCTCCAAACACTCTTTGAGGCTGTCTGCGCCCCCACAGGAGTTTTGAGAATGCTTTGAATGAGCACAGCGACGGCATGAAGCAGCATCCACATAAATGAAGACAGCAGCCACACTTTGGCAAATTGGAGTAAATCAGCAAGAGGCTTTTCAAGAACGGTTGTCTAAAAAAGTCCACTCTCCTTTTCCATCCTTTTAATTATCCTTTGTCAGCTACGATCCTTTCTTTCTATACATATTCCTATTAAAGGTGAAGCTGGGCAGCAGAGAGGGGAGGGCTGGAAGGAGGCCAGCCCACAGTTTCTCCCAAAGCTTCTAGTCCAAACCAATCGGTTGTGCCAGAGATCACCCCTCCTGCCACGTTAGCTCTGTTCTGATGCCTCAAACTGAGTTTCAGATTCACTTATCTTAGAGATAAAACTTTTATTTAAAGAAGAAAAAAGATGCCTAATTACACTCTGCAGAGACGAAGGCTGATTAAACTCACATTGTTATCAGGTTAAGTACATAATTGTTAGGGTGATAGTACTTACCCATAGATACTTTGTTTAAATAATTCTATTTTCTTAGCTCAGAAAATGTAACAGTGCTACTATTTCATCCTATGCAAGGTTCTTCTCACGAAAAATACACTTGCAGACACGTTTTCAAGAGAAAAAACCAGTCGCAGTCTGAATGCACTGAGTTCATCCCTACGTTATTCAAAGTTACGCCTACACAAGCACTAACTTGTGCACGCTAAACAAGTACTAGCTAACCAGGACATGTGCTACCAGATCACCCAATGGCACAGTTTGATCCAGATCAGGTGTGGGCACGTGATCACATTTTTCTGAAATTCGCCAGAACCCCCAAAGTGGAGTTTACCCCAGCTCTACACAGCTTCCTACCAGCAGCAGGGCAACAGACAACGTCAGCCCTCGCATGAAAGCGCGCCAGTACCGTAGAGAAAACCTGAACCAGAATATGGTTAATCAGTACAAATTTAATCTACTTAGATATTCTGAACACATCTCGGTGAATTTATACTAGGAGAATACTTTCTTCTTATCAGGCACTAGGCATCTTAAAAACCAGACTCACTGTATTTTTAAGCTATGGCGCAAGTGCAAAGTGGAAGGGCCAAGCTGATAAACATCTGTTTGGGTGTTTGGCACCAGCTGAAACACGCAGAAGGCATGGAAATGCAGCTCAGCAGAGAAAGCAATTAACAGAAAGCTATAATAAAGCCGAGCTTCCCACCACAAAGCACTGCCCCTCACATCTACGTGATTCCTGAAACAAGGACAATCTATTAAGCCAGAGGGACTTACACTCCATATAAATGAGGCCAGTTACGCTTATTTTACACACTACTGAGTGTGTAAAATTTAGTCTGAGCTAAGAAGTGTTAGCAGCAACATAGCTTATCTGGCAAATAAAGCTGATGCAGAAAATTCTCACTGAGGACAGGCTGCTGCAGCTAAGTCAGGGTCCATTTTCCTTCCTTCTACCTTGGACCTTTCCCTCACAACCTCATTTGCGACGGAACAGGAGCTTCATACACTGGGGCAGCGAATGTCCGTCGGGAAAGAGAAAAATTATCCTTATTTTTGAAGGAAAAGGAATTTTTTTGACAGCTGGAATTTAATCATGAAAATACTGGGAGAGTATAAGTAGTACCAGTTTGTTTTCATGCTCTTCCCTCAGCACTGCCTTTTGGCTCCTGGACATAACGTCTGACGTGCTGAGGTCACTCTTGCGTTCTAATAAAAGACATGCACACACTATACATACGTAGCCCCAGGACAAGAGTGACAGCATCCCTACAGGCAGGAATCCGGTTTATCTGCCATGCAGAAAGGAATACCTTTCAATTGCTTTAGTGTCACTTAGCCATCGCTTGGAGCGGTGGCTTCTTACACACTCATGCCTCCACTTCAATGGCTGGCTGGTGTGTCACGATCAGGAGTTCAGTTGACAGAAAGCAGCCTCATGCAGAAAGATGGACAGAAGTAGGTAAGAGGCAGGAATAACATAAAGCTCTCAACTCTGGCTAGAGAGCTCGTGAAAATAGCCCGCATTTTCTTCTAGTGAGTTTTGAATTAAAGTTTTGCTTTCTTTTTTCTTTCCTTAAATCTGTTTTCAATAACTATGGAGCTAAAAAATATGAAGATAATTATAGCTGTCTGTGCAAAACAGAAATGTCAGCCCTCACATTTCCCAACTGACCTTTCATCAGATGAAAATTCCCACAGCAACCTTCTCCAATCACAGTGTTGGGAATTATGAAAATTTGCAAAGCAGCATTCTGTCCAATAACCTTGTCCACGTTGCAGATGCACAGGTGGGTGTTAGTATGATTTACATTGGAGGAATAGCATTAAGATAGTAAAGAAGTAATCAAACTTTAAAAGCTGTTCTGTAAGAAAGCCTACTCTCTACAATCAGAAAATAGCCTTGTGGAGGTACTGGTTGTGAAATCTGGTATGCTGGTCTTCTGGCTGCAAGAAAATGAATGACAGAAGCTGCCGAGAAAGTCTGAGACAAAAATGACAATGGTATGTTTTTACACATGGCTTGTCTGGCTCCTTCCATCCCTTCTGAAGTGCTGCACTGAAAGTCACCAGCAAGGAGAACATCCCTAAGAAGGCATGATGGAAAAGGTTCACATTGTGACAGGAGAATTGGCTTGGGTCAATAAAGAATGAGAGAAAGCCACACAAAATCTCAGTCTAGCTGGAAGCAGCCTAGTACTGGATATCGTAAAAAGCATCTTAAAAATATTTTTTTTTTTTTTTCCCCAAAGTACTCTGTTGGCTAGATGTGCAAATATCACACAGCTCATGTGCGGAGGGAACAGAGCACAGAGGAACGCATGTATATATTTTCAATTGGCTTGGGAACAGATTTGGTGACTCCCAAGTTCTTATTTCGTACCTGACCACAACTCATACTGCAGCCACAGGGCTATCATCCCATTTAGGTTTCCCAGCTGCATACGGGTTTCACTCCATGAACCACTCCAGGCAGGAACCAGACACAGATACAGTCCCGTCTCCCTAGAGCACAGTCAACCACCCAAAACCAGTTTCGATAACTGGCAAGTGTGTCAAGCTGTCCTTCAACATTCATACTCACTGGCGCATCAGGCAGCACACCGAACTGCTCAGGCCAGTGTCCTGAAGGCTGCTACAAATATCTGATCAACACTCATATGGGCATGCCCCAGAGGAAGCTGAGCACTCTGCACTGTCCTCAGTTTCCATATTGCTCCTATCGTGCTACAGCCTGACCAGCAAGGCTGGGGAGCAGTTTACAGGAAGCTCAGAACTAGTTTCAGTCCTACAGTCATTACAATATCTGTTATTCATTGATTTTTTACAAGAGGACTGTGGCAATTACAAAGTCTTTTTTCTTGTTGTAGCAGATTCTCAGCTGTTATGAATTGACATAACTTCACTGATTTAAAGGCAGTTATAACGATTTACAGCTGAGCGTTGGGCCCACTTTATAAGGACAACACTTCTGGACTTCCTCTAAGAATTAGTCTTCAGATACAGGAGTCTTTTTCCTATTTACTGTATAAGAAAGGTACCGTGTAACTCCAGCAGTCCAGTCTGAAGGTCTACAGACTTCCCCCACACATCCTACTCCATCCTGAAACCTGACTTGTCCTACAGTCACCACTCAGCTGTAATACAGCCACAGGCTCCATCACAGACAGGCCTCCTTAAAATTCCAGTAACAAATGTAGGTAGGTTTGACCTTTTCACACCTGGTGATGTGCTTTTGATATTCTTAAATTTTCAGTTAAAATAGATGTGTATTGTTCCACCTGTAAAACACAGATGCTGCTCTCAAAAGAGTTACTATCTCTTTTATGGAAGTGTTAGGCTTTCACGTCATAATCGGTTATGACAGAAAGGTTGTTCATGAATTTGCCTTAAGTAGTTAAACAACAGCAAAATGAGCCAGATCCAAAGAGAAGTGGATCAGGCTATATAAAGTAAGAAGAAACAAAATTAGAAAGTTAATTCTTCTCTCTCAAGACAAGAATATGGTTGAAGACAAGTGGTTTTCTTCTTCATTTTAGATTTTGCACAAACTCATCCTGTCGTTATGTTTCTAAGGGTAACAAATCACATTTTAATTATTATTTCTTACTCTCTGTTCGTATTTTCAGAGTGTCTACAAAGTACTTCCATGGTGTCTACAAAGTACTTCCATACAACAGAGCAAGAAGATAAAGTAAGGTGCGTATTGGGTTTGAGAGAAGAAATATAAAAGTATTAATTCACCACTATCAGTTTTGCCTGCCACACTCACAAACATCCCAACAACACTTTGTAACACTTCCCAGCCCATTTTCAGGTCAATCACAAGCCTAGGAAGATTCTGAAACCAGAACGTAAAATCCAGACTTCAAGCGAGATAACTACAGCTGCCCAAGCCTGCACTTTGTATCCGTGTCTTTCTGATTTTGATTAACTGTGTTCCTAAAGGCAATCCGCTGAAATCAAATGGAGCGTTTGCACAGATCTGTTGCCTGAAAATAACAAAACCAATATGGAGCATTTACCTTTCCACTTAGTAATCAAAATTTCCCCTCACAGTTTCTTACAGAGCAATGTAATTTCCAGTGAAAAAAATAAATTCATTTTTCAAACATGGCTTTCAAAGTGTTGAGCTCTGGAAGGATTTTGCTGTTAAAGAAAAATTTCTGCTGAAATGTTTTGACTGACAGCTGCAGTAAAGGGAAAACGGGCTGGTTAATTTTTTGCAAGGCTCTGACAGAATTTTTTAATTCCTACCATTTTCTGACGATTGCAGTGAAAACTTTTACCATTTTTCAGCAAAAGTATTTTGATAGAAATGCCATATAGCTCATATGAGTATTCCTTGGGGAACATAACCACAGTGGGAGCCAGCTGATGCCCTCCTTGACGTTTAGTCATACCCATCTCCAGGCGTACGAGTGTGTGATGGCTGGCTCTAAACCTAGAACACCACTTTTTCCTGTGTTATATTTTTATCCAGAAGTCTCAAAGCATTTACAAACTGTCTCACCCACACGATGCTTCTCCTTCCTCATCACTGGAATGCTGAGCATGACCAGAGCTGGATAAACCAGATAAACCCTGGATAGCAGCATACCAGTGCAAAGGAAACCGATTCTTCTGAAGTCCTCCATCACAGGTCCTTCAGCACAAAACCCAGACCACTAAGGCCTTTGACTTATTTCCTTTGGTACAGGAAAACTGTAAATTCTAATTATATTGTGGTAGGTATCATTGCAGTAGACTTTTAAGTCCGTAAACCAGGTATAAACACTAAACATGGGCTACATTAGAAACAACCATGACAGCAGAATAACAACTTTTTACAATAATGCACTTGCTGTTTACATTAGACAAGGTACAAACCTGTCTGGAAGTATCCACAGTAAAAGGTGATAGAGGATGGAGATAAAACCAAATAAGGGCCTTAACCTCGAATGGATTTCCTAATACTCCATCATCTCTGCCAAAAGTACAAGTCTTAGTCATCATATGGCTGTGATTTACTATCAGTGGATGGCCACATTCTGACAAAAATCCCAGAGGGTGTGTAAATTGCAGATGTAACCACAGATTAATGCTCATAATCCCTGGTTAAAACTCTGCAATAACACTTCTATAGCCTACAGAAATTCTCCCGCTAATATTCATAATCCTTTCCCATTGGACTTTATGATACTTCTGTGATTTTCAGGCAGTCCAGCAGCGACTAAACAATATTTATGATTTAACTCTTCTGGCTTTCATTTCCAGACTAAAGGGATTTTTTAAATTTTATTTTAAGTTACACCCACACACATGAATACCACCTCCTATATATCCAAGAAATGACCAAAAAAAAAAAAAAAAAAAGATAAGAAAACCCCAAGATGCCTGTATGTCCCTGATTGCCTCTCCTACCATTGCACACCCATTTGGAAACTTGTATTTCTTGTCAGACACTTGAAAACAGACCTGGGAGCGTTAGTGACCTTCCACTGCTACTACTGTAGCATGCACCTTCGACTCCATACACGCAAAGAGCATATGGGGGGCAGGACAAATGGAAGGAGGGGCTTTCTATATTTTTCCCTTTTCATTACATCATACTTAGTCCTATTCTTTCTCCTTAGACTGAAAAGCTGCCAGGTTTTAAGCGTCCCTCATTAACTTTTAAAACCTAAGCTCTGCTGAAGAGAAGTTATTATTTTTTTCCTGGCACTGCCTGAAATTGCAATACCCATATAAGAGCACTAAATCCTAATAGCTACTCAAGGCAAACCAGGAAATACTGCTTACTGGGAGATGGGAAATTAAATATTTGTACACAATAGGTTCTAACGTGCAGGAATTTTAGCTGTAGGTGATTATGTGTGCTTTTGGAAAGACAAATGACCAACCTGTTTTAAAAGAAAATCACCTTTTGAAAGTCAAAGCTCTGACTCACCAGGCGTGATATATACTAACGTAGTGAACAACCCTGATTTCATAATTAAACTAGATGTCAGATTGGTTAGATTCTGTGAATGTGATTTTTTGTTTTAGAAGCTGAAAAATAAACAGGATGAGTTGTTTATTTTTATTACATTTCATGATGAGAAGCATTCCTTCATACTATTTACAGGACAAACGGTACAATAGCATAGCCAAATAATATTTGCGTAGCTTTATCTTTAGGCAACTGAACTCAGCTGCGGTAACAAAGCACTGTGGATCAGTGTCCAAGCCTCAGATTTTATTTTGTCCTAGACCCGTCCAGATAGCAGATGACAGTCAAGGTTTACAATGCACTTCCTTTATTCTTCTGTCTCTGCACTAAATTGATTGGTTTTCAAAAGCAGAGAGAGAAAACGTTAAGTGACATATACAAAGTGGTTTGAAATTAAGAAAAAAAATTAACTTGTTTTTGCAGATGCATAGATTCAACAGATGTGAAAGCTATTTGTGAGCTAAACGTCAGATGGATGCATTTACCTCTTTCTTACACTCAAGCTGTTTAACTCGCACTTTGTGAGAAACAGAACGGCAGTTATTTATTTACTGGACTGATGTTCACATGACCAAAGCATGATGACATGACACACCACCACTCTCAACTTCCCACGTTCAGGGCTCGAGTTACCCTTAAACACTGTAAGTAGAATGTGACTGAGTACAGAGGCGCTGCTCTGGACCACCAGCCAAATATTCCTGAACCCAAGTTCTGTGATTTGGCCTCTCTGGACCATTTCAGGAAGGATAAAGATTTCTCTACACCACCAGTTTATACAGGCTGGTATAAGGCATTTATAAGGTATTAGGCTAGTCTCACTTTCCTACCTAATAGAACACAGAAAGCAAGCAGCACAAACATCAGCAGAAAAAGTAATGTTTTCAAATTAATGGTCTGGCCATCGGCTTTGTAAGAAACTGTACCTCATTAGAGTCAACTGTCTCTAGTCCTTGTGCTTGTCAATGCCAGCATGTGCACACACATCTCTCGTATAACTACTGCGCTGGTGACAAAAATAAGTTCTGTGGCCTTTGTGCGTTTCTTCAGTTAGAAGGAGGTCGTTAAAATGTGCAGCCAAAGAATGAACGTGCTGAAAGGTAGATATCCACCTTCCACCCAGCCATGTGGAATAACATCAAGACAGACTTGCAGAGGATCTATTGAAAAAACAAAGTATTAGCAGTCCAACTTCTAAAAATGCAGGAATTTATGATGCTGTTGAATGAAGCCACAGAAATAATTCAGTATTAATAGGACTTCAAACCTTCCTAGATGTACTAAGCCTGGTAGAAAGTGAACTCTAGCACCCGATTTTTACCTTCAAAAAAGTAAAGTATCTCTTTCCTTCCTTTCACTAGAGTGAACTGACAAAATTCCTGGAGCAAAGTCCTAGATCAATATTCTACAACCAGTTCCCGGGAAGTGAGGTCCTTGAGCAGAAGGAAGGATTTCTTCTAGATGCTCACAGCCGCTTTCACAGGGCTTTCATTTCAAAGACAGGCTCCTGAAGCCTGTACCACAGAAGCCTTCTCACTAAGTTAGATCCAAATATACTCTTCTGAGCACCTGCCAACATGAAGATGTGTTCAGGAGCACACTGGGGATATTTAAGAAAATAAGGTAAGCTGAATGTCTCAAAATACCTCCTACGACACTTACGCTTCACACTTCTCCCTGCTATGTAATGGAGGTAGGAAGATTTGTGAGCACACAGTCAGAAACTTGGAACTGCAAGAAAATACAGGATGTTCTTGGAGAATTACCTTGGTTTTAGTTCTGCAGCACAGTCAGTAGCAGCAGAGCTGAAACAGCAGAGTTCTGCACAGTGCCGGCAGGGAGCTGCCCTTTCAAACGCTGTTTGCAACGTACAAATAGATCCCAAGCAATTATGCAACTTGCCACCCCGTGCTTAGAGTTGCACACGTACGTACATGAACATTTTATTTCTGGAAAGCTGCTTGAGAAGCTGAGTGCCTGACTGGGTGTGCTGGCAGACTGCAAACATCAGGATCGTTTGGAAGGAATCTCAGCTGGGTCAACCCAATTCATCATTCTGCTGCAGAGCAGAAGTGATCTCACTATCCCTAAACTATCGCCAGAAGATGGGTGTCCAGCTTAGCTTTGAATATCTCAACTGATGGGACTGGTCGCCTCCCTTGGAACCTTACTGCGTTGACTAACTCTTCTTAGACAGTTTTTCCTAAGTCTTCTCTGTTCTGGCCTTATTGCCTAATCAAAATAATTGGTCCCTGTCCTCTTCATAACAGTACTTAAATATGTTTGCAGACGCTTATGTTTCCCAACAGTTTTCTTTTGGTCTAGACTGAACGTGACCCTTGAATTTTCCACAGAGATCTGAATGGTTGATGATCTCCCTGGGGCTCAGTCTGGGGCCTGGCCATGGCGGGTAACACAGCTGTTCGGAGGACTCTACCACGCGTTTGAATAAGCGATCAACATAATTCTGTCACTCACAGAAACAGGTTCAAACATTTCTCTCTTTCACCACATCATGGTGAAATTTCAGTTTCTCCAGACCCACAATCGCAGCTTATTTATTGCTGCTTTGCCTTCTGAAGCAGTCTCCTCTTAAAGTAAATTTGGTTCTGCTCTAACATGTGGGCTAGAATGCTGTCTACTGCAGCTAAGTGCAAGAAGCTGGTCCAGCACCAATGTTTAAAAAGGAGTTTGAAAAATTAAAAAGAAAAACTTCAGGTAAATATACCTAATAAAAGACCCGAAAGAAAGCGATCTATTCAGTTTATCATAGAAGAAAAAAAAAAAAGTAAGAAACATTTTGAACAGTTTCAGAACTACTTCTGTAAGGAGAAGATAAGACATCTCAAACTTAGCAAAGGTACCACAAGATCAAATGCTGGCAGTTAGCTATATTCAAACTAGAAACAAGATGGAAATTTTTAACAGTGGAGACAGGCTACCAAAGAATATGTCAAAGTCTCCATCAGAGACCTTGGTCTTCAGTCGAGACTAAGGTCCTTCTCAAAGAGGCCAGTTCAAGCACATGTGGAATTCTAAAGACTGTATTAGGAACAAGAGATTATAACATTAATTTCTGTGAATCAAGTCCCTATTATACAATTCGCAGGTTTCCTTATGGGAAATCAGCTATAGATATTTCAAGAAAGATTAGACTGCTGAGCTATGAATTAGCTTCGAAAAAACCAGCAAACAACAATTCCATAAGATTTAATGAAATCTTTACTTCTCTGGTAACTGAGCATACGGCAGTTCTGGTAGGCAGGCAGAAA
Organism: Leptosomus discolor; assembly: GCF_034619465.1. Taxonomy (NCBI): domain Eukaryota; kingdom Metazoa; phylum Chordata; class Aves; order Leptosomiformes; family Leptosomidae; genus Leptosomus; species Leptosomus discolor. The sequence continues at coordinate 46,486,832 of NC_141399.1, read as the reverse complement.
AGGGAGGACGTGAAAAGCAGAAGGTTTGTCTAAGTAAAACTTTGCTTGGAAGAAAAAACGCCCATGGCATATTTATATGTTTCCCCCAAATCTTTTTGTTTCCTTTTTCTCCCCAGATTTGCTTTACTCCTTGAATAGGGCCTACTGGAACACCTCTCATTCCCATTTCCCTACCAGCATAGAAATGATGCACTAATTGTAACTCTTGTCTGATCAAGCACAACAAGAGCTCCCACTTGCTTTCTGTTGTTTTGTTTCACTTTGGTCTCTTCTCCCTCCCCAGTGTTTCAGATCTGCTGTTCTATCCCATCCAGCCTGCTCTTTTCCTCTCTAAAAGTCTGCCCTTGGGTTTTATGGGCTGCTGGTTGGCAGTCACACTTTTCTGTTATGAGAAAGGTTTTCCCAGTTCTTGAATGAACACTTCAGGCAATGGAATTCCTTCCTTAACCTTATTAATGTCAAGTACTACAGTTGATGTGGTGACCGTAATGTAAATTAAATCAGTTTTTTGGGGATCTAAAATTGAATTATAGACTAAGTGCCTGTTAGTGATGAGAGCAATAAATAAATAAATAAGGCCCCACGGCTGTAGTAATTTACTGAACATAATAGGGAAAAATTGGCCTTTGCTGTTTGAAATCAAAGTATTAAAAAGGTGTCACGCTGCAAAAGGTTAAGGCCTATTAAAACATTATAATTATGCAGCCTTTAACGTTATTCGTATTTTCCACTTGATGCTGCCAGATAATAACTAACGGCGGACAGCAAACCTCCTGCTTTTACTGTCATAATACGTATAGAAAACCCAGTGTGTAAGGCTGGGGTCCCAGGCGGGACTGAGTGGTGAAGCTCCCGTTTCGTAGCTGCGGTAGTAAAGCAAGGGCTCAAACAGGTGCTGCTCAGAAGTGCTCGGTCCCCAGACGGGCAGGCAGGCGGGCAGACACTCTAAACCATGCTCAATGTCTTGTCAAGCCTAATTCCGGTGGCGTTGTCAGTCAGAGAACAGTGGGATGGATTTCAAAGTTGAACAATAATCAATAGTGGGATGTCTAGCAGTTGGGATTTATTTTTTTGTCCTTGCAAAGATCTCACATTTACCCTTGCCTTGAATTGAAAGCTGGCTTCAGGCTCCTGTTCAGCTCACACACTGCTCCGTTGGTTAGGAAAGAATTTTGATAAATGTTCTTCCTAAAGTGCACTCAGAGAGGAGAGGTATGACAGATATCCCACCAGCCAGGATAGCTGAGCAACACACACTGCAGTCGTCCTCTGACCAACTTGCTAATGAGAAAAACCGACAACTTCACGTTTCAGGAGGTTATTCCGAGCGCTGTGGAAAGTAACATCACCAGCCCTCGTGCTCGCAGCTGTAGGACAGACAAGGCACAACATACGGAGTCATCATCATGGCCAAGGCCTTGATTGAGCCAACACTCAACACCACCCAAGGAGGACCCACCCAGTCTGCCTACCCTGCCTCCAGCCACGCCTGCTGTGACGGGTATTTGGCTTTATTCAGAAGAGCATCGGTCTCGAGGCCCCACCGTACCTGTGACCTCATGCATTAGGTGAAGCTCCTGCAGGACCTGAGCATTTCATACTCCATCAAAGCACCCTTTCTCCTCGATCGCCCTACTACGTTGCAGTTTGGGTAAAGGACTAGTGAAACCATTCACGTTAATGACATCAAGTAAATGAGATTAGAGCAGCAGTTCCCAAAGAAAGTGGGATATGTAAAGAAATCCACGGAAAATCTTTCTAAATTTGCTAAGACTTCACATTTATCTTCTTTCTTCACAGTTTTGTGAGTCCCTTCACAGAAACTTAAATGCCATAACATCAGCAGAAGATGGAAATATTTATCATGGGAAAATTGAGATAGTTGTTTAAACAATACCAAGGACTAATAAAGAAAAAAAATAAATTAATGAGCCTGTGCTGTGCTCTAACCACTAGACAATGTCACATCTGTATTAGATGGATCAAGCTGCTGCAACACTTGGTAGGGAGGGGCTGTTCCTTGGCAGGAAAAGGCAGTAGAGGGTGTAATGCTCAGGAACTCCATTATCCCTTGCCCAGTACAACACTATAGTTGAGGGGAAAAAAAAAAAGATGGAAAAACAACGCAAGAAAAGATGATCTTGGCTAAGCACGTAATGGGTATCTTGAATAACTGATATTTAAGTCATGTTCTTGTTTATTCTTTTAAACATACTTGTGGTGAGCAATCATTCACCTGCTATAAATTACAAGCAACTGATAAGTCTCCATTTATGAGTCTCCAGTCAACAGCACTCATACTAAAAAAAAGTGCGAAAGAAAAGGCATCCATAACCAACAGCATTTTTCCAGAGCTGGACCTCCTAGAAAAGTTTCCAAAGCAGACATGTAGCAGATTTCTTTAAAATTTAGCCCCTCAAAAAAGGGTCCCAATGGGTTCGGCAGTTCAAGGTAACGAATTTCACCATCCATCCATTAGGTTGTAATTCTTTGCTAGATGTCACTTAAATATTAAAAAAAGATTAATCTGTATTCTTGAAGCCTGTTCTTTGTAATCTTACTGAGTTTTGATTTTACACAGTGTAGAACCTTATCCAGAATAGCTTTAAAAATTAAAAGGAATAAGATCAGAGAGTTGAGAATATGAAGTGGGGTTTTGTCCAATGTGTGACTAGATGTTTCCAACTAGTATATCGTGTTAAGGAGAGGAAAATGAGCCATTAAAAAAAAAAAAAAAAAAAGAAGTATTTTTATAGGAGATCTTCACAAACATGTTACCTCTGCTGACCTTTAAATAAAGGTAAAAAGGTTAATGCAATAATTTGGAAGTTATTGGCCTCAAAAAGGACCAATGACCCTCTCAGGGTTGTTCCCAGATTTCTCCAGCATAGCTTGTCATTCCCGGGAGATCATTTGAGCCGTGCAGAGACCTTACTTAGTCAGAGTCAAAATATTTTTCTGCCTTTGTAGTGGCTCTCCGAACATATAAAATGTGGAGTTTCCTTTTGTTCCACCTCCACCCCTAGCTGGGGAGGGTGCCAGAGTAGGTTTTCATTCATGGGACTACAGATTTTCCGACCATTTACTGTACCGGAAAGAACAACAATTGGGATCGACTTCTCCCTAACATATCCTCTCCAGTTTCAAGGGTTTGATCATTGAACCATCAGCTCCCTCAGTGCATCAAACTATGCAAATTCATTTTACCCATTTACATCATAGCTCAATTTAGCCAACAGTTTCCTCTCCCCTGTTTTAAATCATGACCGTATTGATAATGCAGACCTAAATGAAGAGTGCAGAAGAAATCCAGAGTTCTGGGTTCTTTCCCAGCTCCTTCATTAACGTGAAATCCAGCTTGGGCAAACAATTGGATTTCTTTATGCCACGATTTACTCCCAAGTTGGTGTCAAGCAGTAAAATATCTCTAGGATAGATGTGAGTCTCAGACACATTTACAAAAAACGCTTTAGAAGTGGCAATAGGTAGTGCTAACTGTAAAGAAACATGGAATGACACCTGAATGGGGGAGATTTCAGAGCAGGACCTTCAGTAAGGGCCAGAATACTAATTTTAAACAGAAATTCCTCACAGTTTCAGCCCCTTTGTTTTGCAAATGTAGATTCTCCTAAACCAAATTTCTGTCAATTTGTCTTTCTGCAAAACACAGAAATATGAACTCCAAGGGAGAAGACCAAAAAAAATTTGCTATATACTGCTATAACAGTCTACTCATGACTTAGTAGGAGTTTTATTGCTGAAGATCAAGCTATTTTCTACTCCCCTCTGGAATATATGCCACATTCAATTCAAGGTTACATATTCTGGAGACAGAAAATTAATTAAAAGTTTATGTGATATCAAAAAATGCAGATTTGTAGCAGTTAACACACCCATAAGAAATTAGAAGTCTAGGTTAAGAACACATTACTAATAATACTTTCACAGATAGTTCATATCAATATATCAACATTTTTATAAGGGATGCCTTAAAGATATGAAGACCATTTTTGGTTTACTGGTGTCACTTTGCTCGTTATTTTGTGTTTCTGAGATAAGACTACTTTCTCAGAATTGTACTAACTTTAAAAAATTATACCATTATTAAGTTTTGCTATTTTTTTTTTTTTCCTCCATGAACAAACAGGGTAGCTGCAGGAAGTCCGAGTTTGACTTGTATTTCTACAGTAAAACACAATGGAATCATTTCTGACCCGGTCTGTAATGCATTAAAATGAGCAACTGTAATGCTTCTTTTGCTGATAAGCTTTTGCCTCCTTAAAAAAAGGCTCTTGTTTCTAAAGTTTTGAAAGAAGATAAAGTGGTTGGATGAGAGAACAAGTGAGAGAGAAGCGTGTAAGCGTTGACTGATGGATTGATTTTGTTCACTGATCACCCTCACTCCTAGGTAAAGGCTACAACGGCAGAAGTCACGCACTCTTACTCTTTCTGACTCAATGAATCTTGCATTCTCCATGACCCACTGGCTCATGGCCTGCCTTTGCCATAGAAAAGGGAGAAACGGAACTTCACAGACAGCTTTGGGGAGCTCGCTTCAGATCCCCAGGCACAGCCGCTCTGGGTTTGGGCAGTGTGACTCCTTAACGCACGCTCCACTCCTTCCTCTCTTCTCCTGCCTCCCCACTTCCCGGAAAGAAACTGGTCTTCAGCTCTCAAGCCGTGACTTCATGCAATCAGTTCCCGTGACAGAGCCTGTAAACACTCATGAGGTAATTGCTAAGAAGGGATAGGCAGAGTGCCCCAGAGCAGGGAGAGGGAAGCAGGGCAGGACAGTCACCCATTCAAGACGGCAGCCTCTTGCCAGACTTTCGCAACATCTTTGAAAAAAAAAGCCAGAATTAGACTTCTGACTGACACAAGTCAGGCACTGATAGCACCAGCTACCACTCTAGCCTGCTTGAGGGCTTGGTCAGCACTGGCAGTGGTTCATATGTAGTCCATATGTCCAGCACTAGAAACTTAAATTTCCTTCAAAATAAAAACTGATGTATAGCAATCTGGGTACAGGTATTGTGTAGAGTATATACATAGGGTGCATTTTGCAGAAAGAAAAACTGACAGAATCTGGTTGTAGCACAACCTACTTCTGAAAGAACAGGGGGCTGACGATGATCGATTTATTGCACAATCTTCTTACAGCACAAGAACTGTTTATTGATTTCTAACATGCAATGGTGGGGTCAGTAACCCAGCAAAGCCACAGGCTCCTGTCAGCCTTTTAAAAAGTTTTCCTGCTGATGTCGTTCTTTTCACCAGTAGCTAGATGAAAGCTGAGAACCAGGATTCAAAACCCAGTACTCTGCCAGCCATACTAAGTGAAAACCCAGGAGGAGCAAGCAGTACTGTCTAGAAATTAAACACTAATAAGACATATTGACAACACACACACCAGCTTCAAGGAGCTCAGATTATTTCTTTGCTCTTCCCCTCCCCTATACAAATAGAACTACCAGCATTAACCACAGCGCACTAGACTGTATGTTTGGTGTAATAATGTGCTTTTTTTTTTCAATCTGAGCTTGGTTAAAAAGGCAAATGGTATCTCAAGGAGCAAGCTGACCCCATTATCAGACCCTGAGGGAGTTAAGACAGCAGCCAGCAGTGGAGCCAGCCAAAATGCCTGAGCTGAGGCCAGCAAAGAAGGCAGCCAGGCAAATCCAAAGCTGCTGGAAAAATACATTCTGGAGCACAGTGTCTGGGACCCCAAGCTACTACGCACACCCTGCTTTAGCGGAGATGGGTGTTGGCTTGAACATAGCAGCACAGAAGAGAGGGAAAGCCAGTTAGACTGGACTTACATAAGAGGCCTATTGACTTTTTAATGACTTTGTTACTTGGAAGTAGCAGGTATGTTTACTAGAACATAATCTCCTGTTTTACAGTAAAAGGTTTTTACAAGGAAAGGATATGTAAAAAGGGATCTTACAACATAACCTTACGGAAGTGTAGAGGGCTAGAATAGGCAGCCCAAGAAAAGTGTGATGTACCTGTTTACTTAAAGTCTTTACAAGCTTTGGAAATTGTATTTTTCAGTCACTGTTGAGCATAATTGCTCTTGAAAGCCAACAGACAGAAGGACTTAGGAAAAACATGGCCTTCACCACCAAAAGCAGTAGAATGCAAGAAGATTTATTAGGATTAATAACTGTTACTCAGTCACTTCCAGATCTTTATTGTAATAATAAAGCAAGTTATGAATTTCAAAACACAGTGTAGATGACAGGACATAAGATAATCCAGAGACACAGAGTCTGTTCTCCCACTGATTATGGGACCAAATTGTATTTGGAGTGACTTCTGTTGGTGGAATCACTGCTCTAAGCTTAGCCAAATAACAGGGCAGCATCATGCCACATTTCCACATCAGTGACCAGTGTGGAAGAGCAGGTCAGTCAAACATCAGAAGTTGATATCTAACCATGTTCAGTATCAGTGGATTAATCACTTATGTTGTTATACTGAAGGGCTGACCTGTTCTCAAGGAGATAAGACTACCTAATGCATAAAGCCTGGCAATGCCTAAGAGATTACTGATGGAATTAAAAAGTCACAATCCTAGATCACAGTAAGGCTATTTATAAAAATCCTGTTCTGTTTTTACCTCTGTTTGTCCTGAGATGGGCATCACCCAATTGCTATCCAGTGACAAAACCCCACAATTTTCAGCCCTTACAGCATTTTTTCTCAGTAGAAATCAGGAAATGTCACTGAGCAAGGGTCTCCTAGTGCTTCTCTGTACAAATAGAAGTATGTTTTTAAGAATCCTGTCATCAAAGGTTGTTTCTTTTAGGAATCCCAGGTAACTGTAAATCAAATACATAAGATATAGTATATTCGTGTGTAAAGGGAGAAAAGTAACAGAAAAGTTTCCTGCTGTCAGAAATGCTCTTTCTAATCATTAGTACTTTGGCAAGAAACCATATGTGCACATACACGCAAGTTTAACATTTCTCTGAAAATCTGATCTCTTGTACTTTAGACCAAATAAAAAACAAAGAGCAGGCCAAATTCTGACGAGCAGCAAAGCGAAGTTGATCGGTAGTGTTGAAAGACCATAGCTCTTTAAAACAAGTCATCTACAAGGCAGTGAAATAAACTTTGGGTAAACACAGGCAATTGTTGCCTTGGCCTAGAGGAGACTAACATGGTTTTACCGCTGTTTTCTGCTCACACGACCAAGGAGAGAACACCACCATCTGGAAGACACTAAGACTTCTGATGGGTGAATGGTAGATCTGTCAGAACAGGGTAACAGCAGCCTTAAACGAGCAGGGAGATAAGAGGCAACTGGAGAGATGGTCTCCTGTCAGCAAAGTCATCGAGACACTCTGTCATTGGAGAGGAATAAAGCATGGCTGCTCTACCTGGGAGATAAATCATTTAAACTAGAAAGGAAACATGGCGATGTTTCATCTGCCACCTGGTGAAGTACCACATCGGGGTGGAAGCCATACAAACCTGGAAGAGTATCTGGGAATGTGACAATCCCAGCAGGGAGTACATCACCGATTTATGCACATTTATGTTATTTAGCACCAGCATTGTTCGCAGATTTTTACTACTAAAAAGGTAGAGTATCATATTTTACAAGGAAAGGTGTAATAATGTGCTTTTTTTTCAATCTGAGCTTGGTTAAAAAGGCAAATGGTATCTCAAGGAGCAAGCTGACCCCATTTCCCAATTTCTAGATTCCTCATTTATGGTAACACTCAAAAGTGGAAGAATCTTCATAAAGATACAAAATGAACTGGAGCAATGGAGGTGTAATCCCAAATTTCCTTCTGCTGAAGTGATAACCTCTGGCCAAAAGACAGCACAGAGACCCAAAAGCAATGACTTCTAATCCTCTGCTGAAAGATTTCCTGTTAGTTCATGCGCTGAAGGCTTGAAAGTGACTTTGCAACAGCCTCCAGGCATATATGGGAGTTTTCAGTGTTCCAGAGCACCCACTTTTAGCTGAGAACTTCCAGTGACAGAACAAATTTGTTTGGCATTGAACACGTATGCTTCCCATAGAGCCTGAGCAATGCTGGCCATTCCAACATGTTTGAGAAGCCAGGCAGAGTGCTGTTTTTCCACTTAAACATTAATCATGATGAAAAACCAAACCAGAAAATGTTTCAAAATATAGGGTGCACTCATTCACACGGAAACTGTGGTTAATCTTTGCAATATTTGCTTTGATAAAATTATATATTTAAACTAGGGAAGGAACTAAGAAGAAAGAAAGCAAAGCCATTTTTTAAAGTTTAAATCTTCCTCATGCCACGCCAAGAGTCACAGATGATTACACTGCTTTCTCTTATCTTTTTTATTCGGGAGTTACTATTAACACCAGTTAAATCAAGACCTGGATAAGTGTTTTTCTGACTCTAAAACCAAAAATACTCTCAAACAAATGTAGTTCACCTGTGCATTACTGCAAGGAATAAAACACAAGAGGTTTGTGAAGTAGCACGCTGAATCAATTGGACATCAGAAGGGCGTTTATCAGCATAACTTTACGGGCTGATCACTTCAGAGCCACTCTATAATGAATTTTAGGCCAGAGATAATCAGCTTGTATTTGATGACACTATTTGCAATGGAAAAATAGATATAAAGTATTTACTTTTATGAAAGCATAATCCATGTACTTAACCATACACCGACCCTTTTACTTGTTTAATTTTTTCCTCATTGAACAGCAACATTATCATACATCAATATCTTCCATTTTGGCCAAAGGAAACGGCCACATTTCTGCCTTCCACATAAATTTTCAAATTAATATTTAAACCAAAACATACATAGACAGTTCTGGAACAAACAAACAAACCAACCCCCAAATTTTTCATGGCAGAGGCAAGTAATGGAGCTGGTTAGAAAATGCATATTTTATTGAAGTTGGGACTCCAACACCAGATCTAGAATGGGGAGACACGGATCTTTTTGAAAGGACTACAGCAGGCACACAAAGTTATCCTAAACACATATTTTAGGAAAAAGGGATTAGTTACTGAATCAGGGCCACAGAAAAGTGACCATAAACTTCTTAGTTAATCATATTCTAAAAAGAACTCCAAAGCCTCTCTGGATACACCGGATTTTATTATCAGATAATTTGCAGTTATGTAAGACACGAGTCAATATGAAAACACTGGTGTAAAAGCAGATAAAAGGAGCTATTATTGCAGAGTACAGTGTTTCACCTTGCTTTTCATTGATCCTAGCAATCACTAAGTTTGTCAGAAAAGGAAACAGATTCTCTTACATTTTCCCCAGATAGTCAGATGCTACCTGTAAGTAGTCCTATGAGCAGTAGTAGCTCACCACCAGTTCTACCTTCCTTTAAAAAGGCTTTTCCACATTTCCATGTGCACCTAAATACCCTGCTTCAACAACAACAACAAAAAAAAAAATATTGGAAGACTCCCCTGTCCTGCAAGGAAGCTGCAATTATAAGTTGAACCATCAGGATAGCTTTGGATGTTCATCTGGCTCAACCGCACGTAGACCACACATCCGTCCAGCTGTACAAAGCAATCATGGAAATTAAAGATACGCCCAAACACGTACACTAGCAATGAATGGGCCCTGAAGGATTTGATGAATGAAAAATACTCAGTTATTGTGAACTTACGTTTGATTTCCACTGTTCAGGGAACAAGGCTGACCTTTCGGTTACCATGCATCCTAGGAAAATGGGAACTGAGAAAGTGTGTGTCACCCTAACAAAGGGCTTGAGTCAGCTATTGCTCAGCATCTTATGGACCATCTGCTGTCTGGATGCATGTCCTGACTTAAAACTGGTTCCCTGCCAAAATAATAAAATGAAGTCTGAACTGGTTCTTCCTGAAAATAGGATTAAGGGAATTTAAAAGAAAGGAAACATCATATCATCTTGATGCACCACTACAAAAATCAGCTAAAACTCAGGAAATAATACAGGGACTAAGAGTCAAAGGAACTGTAAGTACAAAGGGCCTACAGAGAATCAGATTCTCCCATCAGTTTCTCCAAGGGGATAAATTCCACCAAAATTCAAGAATCAGAGCCTAATATAAAATGAGAAATGTCAATTGAACTTTATAAACCCACCGAGATGAAAAACTGAGGCATTTCATCATTCACAAAAGCTAGTTATTTTACACACAACAAAACAATCTAGACAGAAAATGCATGTTCAAAAATTCCTCAAACTATTACATGGTGTGCTGTCTCTCTTCTTCCTTATGAAGGCAAAAAGACAACTGAACCTATTTTATGGCTGCAGTAAGAACTTCCAAGTAAATAATCGATCCACACAGAGAACTAGTGTAGGAGGAAGTTAAATAAGATGAATGCAAATCCACATTTCCAGCTGACCTCTGTTCTGTTTGCTAAGTGTTTGAGTAAATCAATAATATTCTTTGTACGTGCATTTTCACTAAGGTGACTTTATCAAGGTTTGCAAAATTTTTTAATCTGTATACACACGGTGCACTTGCAAATGGAGCTGCTAGGAGCAGTACTAGATACCACTCCATGCTACACGCTCAGCCCAGGAAGGTGCAAATAAAGTTATGCCTTGAGCTGGAGGGTCTGTTGCCAAGACTCCTTTTTATAAAAGAAGCTGAACACCTCTGGGAGTTCCCATCACCTGCAAAGACACAGAAGTTCTGGAGAGAGCACGGCGCAATCAACCATGGTGAAGAGGCACAGCAGACACGGAGTGATGAGTGCTGAAGGAATTAACTGTCCTCTTTATAACCAAAGGAAACCATATTAAGTGTGATTTAGGCACAACCTAGAATTTGTATCAACGTTTATTAATTGAAGTTTCATGCTTAGGGTTAAACACTGTTCCTCCTTACAAGAAGTGGTTACCCATCTTGGGCTTTGATATCCACACAGCGGTCACCTCTCTTACACATTACTTCAGGCTTTGCAACTGAATTGCATTGCCTTAAGGCCACTCCTGCTAAGGATTTTTCTCCTTTTGCAGGCCACAGACTTCACCACAAAATAGAGGGTTTGCTGAAACTAGATGGCAAATTTATAAGGTGGACCTTCTCAACTCTGAAAAATACCTGCAAAGTTAAGTTCAAACATTTATCTCTAATGTAATGATAGCTACAACAGGTGAAAAACCACAGTTCAGTTCAGCAAGGATACGTTGGCCTAATCCTAATTTGATGGAACACCTTTCTGTCCTTCAAAACTAATTAACATTAATTACATTGATATGAGACATGTGACAACTCTACAGTGCTGACAGCTGTAAAGCCTACCAGGGATGACAGCTACTCTTCTCAATTGCACCTTAGTTTTCCCTCTCAGTCTAATATTCCTGACTTACTGCTACTTTGGTTATCACTATAGTATCAAAACATCTCACAAACATTAATGAATTCATCTTCCTTGTAGCTGATGGACAAAGACACAGAGGATTAGGACCCTCACCCAAAACAGTATGGGAACACTAGGCACAGCAATGGACTCAATCCTCTGACCCAGTGAAGTGACTATCAAATATATTTCTCTGTCTCACACCAACGTTTTCACCTTCATGCTTTCATCCACACCATCCCTGCACTACTTTCTACCCAGTAAACACCATCCATTCTCCCCCTATAAGTATCTTAACTGACGTTTCTATTATAATCCAGTGAAATGTTACAAAAAGAGGCATTGCTAACCAGTTGCTCTGTCTACTCCGCACCAACCAGGCTGTTGAAAAAGAAGAGACTACGGTTGTCTTCCACCCTCACAGCAGAACGTGCTGACAGCACATAAAAAACTGGCACCGTGGCATTCAGCCAGCCAGCATCACAGCTGGCACTATCCCACACACAACGGACACACCAAATTGCGTGGCAGTGACCAGGAAACAACTGGTGTGCTCTTACCCAAAGCCGCCCAGTTCCATAGCCTTCAGGTAACATATAATCCTCGGCAGCGCTTTATGGCTTGGGCTATGCAGCACAGCAACCCTCTTCCTTCAGAAAAAGGCCGCAGGAAATATAAGTAGATAGGTCTATGACTTTGTTTTTCTGTTAACATTGCAATTTTGCACAAATATATTCATGAATGTAGTTTACCCATGGTTTTTTTCCCTTCGCTTTGAGCTGCACAAACTTTTAGCAAAATACCATTACTGTGTTCCTGAATGGCATTTCTTATGCTGAATGGATGCTTTATGCTTTGACAGGTGTCTCAGTTACTTTTGATGTATAAATTTTACTTTTTATTATACAAGTTTTCCGTGATGTATAAATTCACATTCAATATTACTTTTTTTTCATCACTACCTAATGGTTTCCTTTGGGAAGCAGCTTTCAGTAGCCTTTATCTTTTCATAGTCATGTCCACTTCTTAGGTTATGAGCCAGTCTAAAGCAAAATTGTCTCTAATCAGTAATTATTCAATTATATCACTTTACTTTTCCAACTGTTCCATCCACCATTTAGTTGTATTACATAGATCTGTAACAGTAGGGTCAAGTGGTCCCAGTCTAGTGCTTGCCCCCATAAAAGAACATCCTCAGGTGGCATTCTTTCTGAATGATATGGAAATGAGCAATAGTATGGCAAGAGTATTTACATCTATGTATAGTTATACAGCCATGCAATACAATGCAACTCATACATACGTGTATATGTCACACATCATTAACAAGATCAGTGGTTTTCAAAGACACCTCTCATGAATGGCTTAGATTTTAAAGTTTCTTTTCAGACACTGGGTATATTTAAGAATTATCTTTGTACTAGCATATATATTATATGGGAAATAATTAGATTTATGGCTAATAGTTATAAGCTGATTAAAAAAAAATTGATTTTAAGCTGTTTTCAATGTGTTGCAACTCCATTGGAATTCTCTTCTCCATTTTTTTGTCTAGTGAAAACAACCCGTGCCAAAAAAGTAACCCAGTACAAAAAATCAGATGCAATTCCAAGGTAGCCCATTGTCCTCAGCTAGGAAAACATCACTCAAGGTAATAAAATGCAATTTTTAATAAAGAAGTTTTCATTTTTAGCAGCTACTTCGCTTCAAAAGCAATTTGACTTGTAAATGAATGCATAGAACAGTGAAAGGCTTTAGGAGAATCTCCAATATTAACTGTCAATTTTTCGGCAATTCAGCTCAATTTCAGCATTTGATATCCTCACACAGGAGGACAGGATCTTAGCCAGAAGCCTCTAAATAGTACAAACATTTGTGGACTTTTACAAGGCAGGTAAAGACCTAAATTATGTTGCTAATTAATTTTATATTTCCTTTGGCTACCCAAAGAAACCTGGAGCTGTTCAGCATGCACTGAATGATGGGGTTTTGCCAAATATTCAGGTATGCTATTAACAGAACAGGGCAAAAGAACTGAGGTCATGCTTTCTGTAATAGCTACAGGGAAAAAAGTCAAAGTCAAAGGAAATATATGTATATACACGAGGCAGAAAGGGAGAAAGGAGCACGAAAGCACCAGAGACATTTAAAGACACGTAAAAAGCTTAAAACTAACATTAGTCCAGAACTAAGACAACAAAACCAAGACTACAGTTCAATGACAGCAAGCACCAACCTACTCCAAATTAAAATATTTAGAAGAAATTGAGGACAAAACGCTGATCTGATCAACTTGGCGAAGACATAAGATGTGGTTTGTGCTATTGCACACGTGTCCAATTAGGTTACATAAGACTTAATTGGGTTTTATAATTGAGCATGGCACAATAAGCCAAATTTTTCTACATACCTACACTGTGTAGGTGTGATGCCCTGGAGAGAAACAGACAGATACAGTGAGTACAGGCAGGACATTAAATAGAATATTTTCACCTTCAAAGCTGCTTCCCTGTCTCCTTTTAACCTGCGCAGTCTTTTTTGTTTTTCTTAAAAAGATCTTGTAATTCAAGTGAAGAACATCTGTGTTCATATCAACTTTAAAGATACTTAAACCCTGATTACCCTACACAAGTGTTCACTTCCCTCTTCACCCACCAGCATAAAGCAACAGCATCTGTTACTTGATTCTTGGGGTACAACCGAAAGCCAGCACTGTTTTCCTCTTCGCCAGTGAACAAGTTCATCTGTTCAGCTGATACTAAATGGGTCTCAATTATTAACCACAGTATGAGTTACCAAACAACTTTTTCTTCCCACTGAAATCACCAGTCCTCTCATTTGTTTATACAGCTTTTTTCATCACAAGTCAATACTACAAAACCATACAGCCAACACACGCACATGTTCCAGCACACAGTTGTTTGTGCAGAGCAGTGAAGGGTGTACCTGTGCTGCTGCCATGTAAAGAGATCACTAAAACTTAGGTTAAGTGCACTGACATCTGTGGGGTTTTTCCTACGTATTCTGTTTTGGGCTTTGGAACTGGAAATCTCCTATTCTGAATACTATCAGAAGGCTTCAAGTACACTTTAAAGAAAAAAAAACAACCAACACATTTCTATGCTATTTCTTTTAGTTTGACTGTAACAGGCTCCTGCTCACGTCACTTTATTTTATTCTATACTTTCCTCCCCAACTGAATTTACATTTACAGAACATCATTCAAATTTGTCATTGGGGTGGCTCAAATCTATTTGCCTCTTTCGCTTTAGATAAAGAATGTTTGTGATCCAAATACATCACAGATGCACAGCCAACCGTGACGTTTCGTCTGTTAACTTCTGATGACACACCTGCTGGAGTAAGAGTTTGCTGGGCTGCTCTTTTGAGAGCTATTAAATGAAGGAAACACTGCTTAGAAGACGTGGAGTCAGGTGTTGTTATTCAGCCAAGAACCACTACGTTTGAGGTTATTCAAAATAGCAGATCTTTATTTACAGTTTCAGCTTTCCTGTCAGAAATCTGATCAAGAATCACAGTCAAGTTTTCCTCTAGTCACAGTAGACGTACTCATTCTTTTCACCTGTTTCATGTGGTGCCATGTTAAATAAAAAAGCCATGCTTTGTCTGCATTGCAGACATACAGCTATCTCAGAATCTACTACATGGATCTATTGCTTATAAAGGCGTATCCTTACTAAAGAGATTTCCAATTTTTCCATCCTAAATAACTCCCAAAATGATTCTCAGAGTCAATGCTCTCTTCTCATCTCGTCATTAATCATGATAATTTTGGTATCAGCTCATTACCACACTATTCCTATCAGGACTGCAGGAGGACTACCACAGGAATCTGCACAGGAAAGTGCTAAAATGGAGCTTTTGCTTTATTCAGCTATCAAGGAAATCCTTAAGGATGCAGACAGACAGGTGGCAATTTTGTTCACAGTTCAGTAACCTGTTCTCCTTACTATGTTGGGAAGTAGATTAAGATATAGCAAACCCACCTCACTATTTAATTCTTTTTTAAAAGTGTCAAAGTTGAAAGCTGCATTCTTTAAGGCAAAATTTAACAATTTGTCCCAATCACTGTTGAAGCATATTTTCATAAAACCCTCTGCTATGTCCTTCAAAGGAACAGGAAGAAATGACCCCAAACATCTTGCTCCAACCTACTCTTCAATATTTGAATTTCAAAGGTTTTGGCCTCTTCAGTGTCAGCAATTCAAGAATTAGCATCTTATCCAGCCAAACATTCCGAGTCATGGGTTTAAAATTGGATTGATCATATATTGTTGAAATTATCTTTAATGGGTATAATTCCATCCGACTGAAAGAACTTAATTCCTGTTTCGACAACATGCAGGTTCGACTATCTTCATCTCCAAGTTTTATAAACTAAAAAAAAAAAAGAAAAAATCTCTCTTAAATGCTAAGAAACTGGACGCAGGAACAAGGTTCCATACGTCTCTGTTACACCCTGAATACTCTGCCCCAGTTCAAGCCTTCCGTGTAGCAGTTCCAGACTTTAGATGAGAGGGCCAATGTTAACAAGACGCAATCCAACTCCGCATGTTGGGAGACATGAATAACCACCTGGGACAAATGGCCTAGAAATTACATGCTTACGGGAAAAAGTTCAGCTGTATATTAAAACATGCAAAATCCTGCTTTATGGTCCCTGAAGAAATGGATATAAATGTGCAAGTGCACAGAACCTTTGCATCGTTCTGCTGCCCATGATCGGTTACACTGCAACACAAGTCTGGGCTTGAGGCAACTGTGTTCCTATGCCAAAACTGTATGGAATGTACAAAAAAGGTCACGGCTAGGAATTTATGTGTTTCGCAGTCATTTAGAAGTTACGGGAAAGAGAACTTGGCTACTCGTGGCATTGCACAGGTGTAGTTAACTGAGGGCATTCTGTGGGTCAGACTTTTTCAATCAAAGTTCCACTTTATCAGAAGCAATGGCCCTGTGCATGTGATTACTAGAACTGAAAAGCTCAATCGAGGGAAAGAAACTAAGGGATCACCTTCAAAATTCTTTCTTTGCGCCATCTTTCCATCAGTCAAGTCTAGGCTTTATGTTAGAGGACCATTATCTGAAAGAAAGATAA
This sequence comes from Leptosomus discolor, assembly GCF_034619465.1. NCBI lineage: Eukaryota > Metazoa > Chordata > Aves > Leptosomiformes > Leptosomidae > Leptosomus > Leptosomus discolor. Next base: position 46,470,382 of record NC_141399.1, on the reverse strand, counting down.
TTAATCCTAAAATATTTAGTTCATGTTTGTGGGAAAAAACCTAAGATTATGACTAAGTTTTCATTTGGTTATGCTCTTCAGTGGAAGACACACTCAAACCTCATCACGGGAAGTATCATTTGAACTTTCAACTGTGTAATGAGTAAAGTGTCTCAGAAGCTAAACGGAAGAGCTCACTGCCTGTTCTATCCGTAAGCAAACCTGAACTCCCGAACTTTTGACATCTTGTTTTTGTTATTATTATAAACAGATAGCATCCTCTAACTGTAGCAGTGTATCTGGAAACAATTAAACAATTAAAACAGCTCTCTGAATAAAAATTCATAGACCTACTGGTGTAGGAATTATCATCAAGTGAATGCTGAGACTGTACTAAGTGAACGAGACAGCATAGCTGCTTAAATTTGTTTAACAGATCAGATGCAGCAGCAGTTTTAAAATGCTAAGGCTGCCAGACCAACAGAAGTCAGTTGAAAAAAGTGTTGTTCTAGAGAAGGGGGCTTCATCCTACCCAAGGTTTAAATGAATGTGAAGAGCTATGGCCTCTACTAGTAATGAGGTCTATGAGTAGAAGACCACAACTCCTGGCCAAAGCATGTTAGCACAAATGTGTACATTGATGTACCACAGAGGGACTACATAGCAAAGATTCACACATCACAACAGAAGCTATCCTAAAAATACAAAGTTTGTAAAAAAAAAAGGGACAGGAAAGACAAGAATGGGAAATGGCACAACATGAAGTGAAATGGGTGACAAATGGAGTGAGGAAAACGTGAGAACAAGCAGTAGGAAAAAGAAAAGGAATAACAAGAAGAAACAATCTAGACCATTCTCAAAGATAAGCATTAGGCTGACTCCGAAGAGCTGTCAGCTACGTGTGACTGTCCTTTTTTGTGCTCTCAATATTGTATCTGTGAAAAACACCACTCCACATTCTTCCTGTTTCTTGGGAATTAAACACAGTAACAAATGCTATACCATTCAAATTAAAGAATGAATTTCTCATTTTGAACAAGACACATGCCTAAGAAATCCTTTATGGCAGCTCATGGAAAGAGGGTCCCTACAACAGCTTTCCACAGCCACATGTTGAGCTTTGTTCGTGGGCAAGGCAGCAGCCTTTCCACTGCACAGTGTGCTACTCAAGTAGAAATCTGTCAGTGCATGGAAAGTTAAGAGTGTCTGGGCAGCACACTGGTGGGTAATGCAATACAGATGATTTCACCTTCAGGTCTGCAGTTCAAAAAAAACCTCAGCCCAAAAAGTGTCATCACCTGATAGTTTTTACTACTTCTATTTACGGTACAAAATTTCCCAGAGGGCCAAACCGAGATCAAGACTTTCTCTCTACTCCCTCCCTCCTGGTGCTAGGCATTGTGTCTATACTAAGGCACAGACCTTCTCTGCAGATCCCATGTTGTAAACAGACTGCAGATATGAAGGAAAAAAGCACAGGAGACTGAAAGGCGTTGTTGAAATTCAGCGAGTCAGACATGAAAGGGATTCCGACTCCCAAGCTGATGACATTCTTACTTGTGCTTTTTGCATTTTAGGATAGCTTCTCCCCTCCACCCCCTGAAGGCAAAATGCACACATGTGCAGCAAGATCTGAGCTCCAGGATGCATCGACCTTACTAATGTTCTTTTAGACCATGTGGAATAGGGCTGATACCTCCCAGGAGTGCTGGGCTCACCGTAGGCTGCAGAGATGATCTGTGCACACAGGGAGCACATCCATGATTCCCAGACATCCAGCACCCACCTGGACTGAGCTGCCACTGTGACTGTCTGGGAATTCTAGGCAAAGGTTTACAAAACCCCAAAGCTCATTTTTACCTCAACAAAGCATTCACATCCAAGATAGGAGTCTTTCTCAATGATTTGATTAAAAGGAGCACGAATCCATGCTCCCACTCTGCTCTCCTAATAACAGAATCACCTATGATTATAATGATATATAACATCAGTAAAGAATGCTTTCCATGAATCCTCTTCTAACTCTAAATGTGGCCTTTCCAGGTCAGCTTGCAGGGTGGGTAGGAATCCTGCTGAAACTTAGATCATAGTATCCACCAACCACTTCTCATGAACACCAAACTCATTCGTTCTGGACAATTACACCCTTTCCTCAGTAAAATAGTAATTTCAAAAGTATTAGAAAAAAGTGAAAGCCTCAAAAATGAGGGAGCCCATCCAGAATAAAGCATCAACAGCATCAAACAGCGCTGGGTTATCTGTCCAATTTTTTTATATCTATATATGTGTATATACATATATATATATCTATCTCTATGTATGTATGTGTGTATCACCGTATTATACCTTCATATAATCCGCTGCCTCATCTCACCATTCTGCAATAACAAGCAGCAATTCTCTGACTACACTTCTGTTTCCACTATAAATCATTTCAATCCTGACATCTTCACTGGGGACTAAATAACGTGTGACCTTATCTAACTTAAACGTGATATTAATTTTAATGAGAAAAAAAAGTGGTTTATGAAATTCAGGAGCTTAGGGTAACCGGGGGGATATAGGTCTGCCTTAGGGAGTAGCATATGGATTTAATTTTCCCTACATTTTTCACCAAATTCTAAGAACTACAGTAATGTTTTGATACCAAGTGGCACAAAATCATAACTCCAAATCTCGCCTAGAAGAATCAGGAGTCTGAATGCTGCACTGGGCAAGGGAAATTCAGAACAGTTGAACAACAATTGCAAAACCTAATACAGACTTGATTTATTTCCAAGCTTTTTCATGTAACTTGCAGAACCTTTTAAAAAAAAATAATTGCCTACTTGTTTGAAAAATAAGAATATGCTTCTATTATGAAATACAAATAAAGGCCAATTCTGCTGTTGAAGTGTGGAATGAAGTTGAAGAAGTTGAGTTGCTATGACCATAAGTCTAAACCTTGATCCTTTATGATAATCATCAAAAAACTTTCTGATTCTTCAACGGGAACTTTCTGAACTTCAACAGGAAGGAACCCCCTCTTATCCTAAAGATCTTCCTATCTTTCTATACGTACAGTTTTCACTCTTCTATTATGTGCTTTCTCCTAAACATTTTCATGCCATCCAGCAGAGACTGTTCCATACCCATTTCTTCAAAAACAGGGAAATCTTGACTTGAATTAGCACTAGCAGATATGGTAAGGACAACCTGGACACAGAGCTACATATTTTATAGGTACATTAATCAGAAACACCTCAATTATCCCATGGGTTTTACTTGTGCTATTGAAAAAAATATCTTCATTGTCATTTTAGGAAGATTTCAAATAAGTCATCTAAAAAGCACTTCTTTTTGTTCGTCTTAACACCTTGCCTATTAATCTTATTGCATGTCCACAAACTCTTGTATTGTGAAAAAAACCCAGGGAATAATCGTTTCCTGCTTGTCTGTAACACGCCCCTCCCTGCACTCCCTCCAACCATCCCAACCTCGACAATGTGAGGCTACTCCAGCCCTCCTCCATTCTACACCTCTCACAATCCTTGGCTTTTTAAAAGATTTTCTAGTTCTGTTACATCCCAAGTCAGAGGAAACTGGAATCTCGTAGAGATATGAGCGTACCTGGGATTTACAGAACAGACTGTGTTGCTTTCATGCTTTGTTCCGATTCCTTTCACCACAATTCTTAACATGCCATTTGTGGTTTTGATGACTGTACTGCTAAGCACTAAACCAATATTTTCAAAGGCTTTACCAGATCATGCTCATTTGATACTACGGAATTAGGAATGTATCCCTCTGTATATACATACTGGCTTTTTTTTTTTTTTATTTGCATCAAATTTATCAACACTAATGAAAACAAAAGGTGAATTTCACTTAGTGAGCACTACAAGTTAGATATGACTATTTCTGCTGTTTGAAGTGCTTTATAATATACATGCATCATGCTGGGATTTAACAGAATGACCCTAATTTATGTCCTTGGTGGAACATTCACAAGCGGTTGTACCAAAGTCAGTCTACCTGCAGTGGGCAGGATACAGCCAAAGAGCCCAAATTCACACGACTCACTTCACTGATGGCAATGAGGTATCTCACAGACAGATTCGGCTTACAATGAGCGTCAAGCAAGACGGTAAATTCTAGAGGAAGTTGTGGGGCCAGGTGTACAAACCAGAGTAAGTTCTCCCTTTGTACTTACAACGTAAGGCATAAAACACATCACTATAGGACAGGTGATCAAAGCAAATAGACTGAGACCATCTGATTAGCATCACAGATGGTCACTTAAACTGCTGTCAAGTTTGTGGGATTGAGAGAAAACTTTAGAATACATAGGTTTGGTTTGCAGGACTTTTCATATACTTCCTTCTGTAAATCAGGTGCAACACCTAAGAAAGTCTGACTATAGGACCTCAAAAGTGTAGCAAGTGTGTGCAAAATAAAATCATCATCATCATAAATATCACTAGACAAATTCATCAACAACTGTAAGATGAGATCTCTCAGTAAAAAGGTGTTTTAAAAATAAGTGATTATTACCATATTTACTAAATCTGGGTAGAAAGTTTGCATTCTTCCTTCCCACCAAGAAGGCTGTATGTCATTTTGAAGCCAGTTTTATCACCTGCCACAGAAGGAGCTGTGACCACTTCCATCAGGGAGCTGAAGTGTCTCCAAGAACATGTTCTTCTATTGGTAGGAAAAATGATGAGACCTGGAGCACCTCCCCTCCCACAAAAAATCCTGCACAGTGTCAAAGCCAAGACAAACACTTTTTCCTGCTGAAACCTCTCTCCTTCAATTCATGATACATCAAAAACTCGGCTCAAAACGATACCAAACATAGTAACACAAAGGCTTATAGAAGGAAGGACTCCTTACACATCATCTCTTCCCTGTGCCCACCAAAAAAACCCCAAACAAGTGCAGGAAAGGCATCCTGCTGGACTGTTAAATAGCTTGGAGCCAACACATTAGGTAACCTCATTATCCACAGCCTAGTGCCAAAGGCAAAACAGGTGCAAGGATACCAAAGCTAGAGGAAAGCACAGCCTGTTAATAGAAATCTCCAATTTTAAAAGCATTAAAATATTTCCAAATGTCCAGAGAAAAGCCTCACAGTGGAGCAGGCACTTATTAGTGGAAAAATAGAACAAAAACGTGAATTGCTGGAAAGATGCATCATCCTTATACAGCTTGGTTCCCCCCTTTTTGGGTTCAGACTATAAATACTAAGACTTAAGGGCTTGAGTTTCATTTCGTTCCCCACGGTAAGGAACAGGAAAGAACAGTTGCTATCTTTTTTGTGTCACGTTAGTGAGTTTATCCCTTCAGGGGAATGGAACACTATGGCCTTTTTCAGAGTCAATAAATAAGATTCTTCAATAGGAGAGGTCATATCACAATTGCCATCTTGTCCCTTCAACTTCTACTCATCCACTGTTTCCAGCTCAGATCTGGAAATAACTGCTACCAGAAATAACTACTAATTAGCAGTAAATTCTGGTGACATTTGTGAAATTACACATCTGCAGCATCAAAGTGAGAATCGAATCTTTTTCTTAAGCAACCACTACAATCAGACCCTGGAATCCATATCTGGTGTATTGAAATACCTGGCAAGAAAGTAAAGGCTAGAGAGCTCCAAAAGTCATGGGTTTTGCAGCATCACTTTGATTCTCTGATACATTTTCTCAGACATCTAATATCAGAATTTTACTGAATTTAGTTTTGTGCATTCCCTTGGTCTCCACGCTCAAATTACACAATGTACTTCCATTTACTGCAAGCTACCTAAATCCCTCAGCATTGCTCTTAACAAGCAACATTCTTCTGAGACTGAAAGCCTCAGATTTTTGTTGTTATTAACAACCACTTTAAAGAAAAAGACATCAAGTTCCAGATTGCCATGTAAAAAAAAAAAAAATCTTCTATTTCAGTCTTTTATTCAAAATACAATTTATTTTCAACGAAATTTACTTCCACAGGCCACCTGCAGATGCTGCAGGATACTGATGGAATTTCAATTTCAAAGGATACCTGATGTTTAGGGCTTGTAGTATGAAGACCACATATGGTTTTTATTTATATGTTTTATTTATTTCAGTGAAGCCATAAGATTTGCAGACTGGACTTCTAGTGGAGGAAATGTGTGTATGTGGAAGTAACCACCTGAGAGTCAAAATCTCACACGAATTATTTACTAGCACTTTAGATACATTTTCACATTCAAAACACAATAATACTAATTAGTCATTAAATTTGTTGGCAAAAGTGAAGGACAGAAGGGGAAAAAGGGACAGCTTTACCAGTTCAGACCAAAAGCCTGTCCACCCCAGCATCCAGTCCGCACTAACTGATGGACAAGGGGAAAAACCCAGGGATAGGACAAGAGAGCAAGTGTGTGAATGATTAACAGGGAACAGCAGAGGTTCTCGGTGTAACAGCTGACATTTATACCCCGGACTCTCAGTCTTTCCAGTGCTCACTTCCCAATAGATCACAAGCTCCTGAATCATTCCGTGAGCACACTGTGGGTTGTGCAGCCCGTGGCATCTCTGTGCTCTGACCAACCACCTCACCCTGGGTAAGCCCAAAGCGGGGTGGACAGTTTAACATCCCTCTCGGTTAAAATCATGTGAAAGATGTCTAATCATGCAGACTCCCAGATGAGACTGGAAGCTCTAGGGCAGGAAACTATTAACCACACACTTGCTCCCTTACATGTGCACATATGCCCTTTTCAAATAGGGCCAGAGCTCTCCTAAAATTCACAGAAAATTGTTTCCCTCTTCTGGCAAAACTCCAGGTAATTTAATTTGCTTGGGTCATCTGTTCCTCTTCCCTGTATCATAAAAGGATTCACACTGTGCTTCCTATAATCCAGAAGTATAGCATATTGCTGGTTAGCTCTCTGCAGGAGCATGGTTTGGTGGTTTAAATGGAAAACTCAGAAGGACGAAGCCTGGTTCCTGACCTCAGCCATGGCACTGTTCACCATGGTTAGGTTTCTTGGGATTATTTGCCAAAATAATTTAGAAACACAGTTTGCACATTCTTTCCTTGCCTATGAAAAAACATGAAAAAAAGTCTTGGAAGCTTCAGCGTCTACTTATAAATACTTAAATTCACTGGTGGAAAAGGCTGTGCTAGCACAAAGCGAGTACCTCTTGGTTACCCACTATTCAGCTGTGCTGGGGGTTCTTACACAGCCATTTGTGAAACGTTTTCCCTTGGAAAGAAATACTCTTTGAGCTTCTGATTCCTGACTGCAGATCTCCTCATAGAACTATTTCCAGCAGGTACGCCTGCTATTTAGCAGGCAAGCAACACAATTTAATTCGCCGTCTAACAAGAATGAAGTTTCCTACATTTTTTCCACCCTTCCACTATCAATCTGCTCTGGCACAACCTACGTGTCATCATTTCCATGGAGTCACAGACTGTTTTATTGAAAAAAAAAAAAAAAAAATCTTTCCAGAAGTTTTTTGTTGAAACATTACTTTGAAGACTGCCTAGGTACGACTCAAAAGTACCACATCTGCTTTTTTCAGCCACTGCTGCATTTCCCCCAGCTTTTAAGAACTCATGAACGTTCTTCCGATTAAAACTCTTCGCATCTAATCTGGTCAATCCAGAAAAGTGCCAACTATAGTCTCAAGCAAATTCTACGTTTCCAATGATGCTAAACTTTATTTCAGTGTTTCAGAAGAGCTCATTCAGAAGCCGTAAAATCATGAAATTAAAAAAAAAAAAAATTAAAAAACACCACTGCTTTTGACTGAGGAAAGAAGGATAACCTCTGTGTATCAAGCTTTCTCACAGGGATTTAGTGTAATAAATCAACAGCTACAACTGCTATCCTTGATGCACAAAGGGTGGAGAGATTGCAATGGACTAAATGAGAACTTCAAAAGGGACCATCAAAAGACAGTACAGGCAGCAATGTCGTAACAGCACGACAATACTCATGGCTCTTGACATCCTGGCAACCTGCATGCTAAATACTGCTAAACCCAGACTGGAGCTTAGAGATGTTTATGAGGAAATTCTATCAAAACAGAAAGTGCAATGGAAATTGCAGATGAACAAAATCACAGTAAGTAAATCCTGGCAGTCAGTCTCCCCTTCATACACGCACTTCTCTAATGTTTCTTTTGACTGACTGTTGTTCTGAAATAAGTTCATATGACAAGTCTGATTTTTTCCTCTACAGATCACTATACTTTTCCAGCACAAAAAAACCCCAAGTATAAATCATATACTTGCTGAAATGCTCAGACTTATCTCATGTAAGAGCAAGGTACCAAGATCTCAGTTGTAGAGACGTGCTATATTTTTGTTAGGCAAATTGCACTGGTTTTTTTTCTTTATATAATGCTTCTGTAGGATATTCAACATGTTTCCCTCCTCCAATAAAAGATACAGCCTGATAACTCAGTATGTATATAATGTTCTTCACTCACATATTTCAAAATACATATAATTATCACCAATTTAATAATGAAAATCCCGATACAAAGATCTCTTTCTTCTCATTCCAGCAGCAGAATATGGAATAAAACTTGCAAGTCTGAATGCTCAGTTCAATACATTCTCCAAATAATTTACATCCCATTATAAAATAATTAGACTGGCTCAGACTGCAAAATGACCTTAAGGAAAGTTCAGGAATTTTGGGTCCTAGGATGTGTACCAGACTCCCACGCCTGCTCAAAACAAGTCTTAACATGAACTCTTCAGTGAACACCGAAATGAAAAAATTCTGCTCTCCCTTAGTCCTATTCCTTCCACCACAATAATCTCAGCATTTATTTTCTCTAAGATAGTCCTTGTTTCAGCATCCCCCTTCCTTCCTTCCTTCCCCCACTCACGTCTCCAGCTCCCACCCACGCTGCTTTCCTATCTGTCTGGATAACTGGCAGCATGTGCAACATTTATACTGGCTGACCCAGCTAGTAATTGTGAGCCAGCTCGTTGGCAAGATGATGCCTCAGAAGGGGTAATATTTGAATGCTGCATACATGTCTTTTTGTAAGAGCACCAATCCACACATCTTTCCTTTATTCAACTTCCTCTCTTCCACAAAACTTAGAGAAACTTAATTCTGTTGAGATACCAAGATGAAAAAGAATATATGATATCATACTGTCTAGAGACAGGGTGGAGGTAGATAGGATAACTGTCTTCAGATACATCACCAGGCTGCTGCAAAAAGGATGAGTATTCGATGGGTAGGATGAGTATTCGATGGGTAGGATGAGAAGAAAGAGGACTGAATTTCATCACAAAATATTCAGATTAGACTTGTAAGAAATCATCCAACTACATTGCTGGTAGAAGGTTGGAATGGCATCACTGGGGCTTTCAAAAAGAGGCGAGTTGAAAATGCTGGAAGGAAACCAGGTGTAGTTTGGTTCTGCTTACTTGGTGGGCAAAATGCTTTAAGAACCCATCCACTCTTATTTGCTAAGATTCAGTTGACATTAAGAGAACAGGATACACAGAAAGGCAGGGTATAAAACCACCATCAGACATAGCATGAATCTCCAGTGAGCCAAAGTGAACTAAACCCTGTCATCATCTCTGGTGGATTGTGAGCCTAAAGAAATGGACAGTATTAAGAACACAGAGCTCACCACAGTGATCCTCTTGGGGGTCAATATCTTTAGCTCTGACCCCAAATTAAAAGGTTAACCCCCCAAATCTGTAGGGAAGAAAACAATCAATTATAAAGAGGTTCTGAAAACCAGCTTGGTTCATGTCTTGTATTCATTATTCAGGACTGTCCACCTTATTCGTCATTGTCCATCTTACCCCAAGTCAATAAATATTCAGGTGGGGGTTTCATTTGTTACTTTACTACGTGTTTTCCTCCCCACTTGGGTAAAATTATTAAATGAAGCAGTTTCTCTTTAAGAGCTGGATGGCCCTGCCAGCTTAGCCAACATGAAGTGTTTCCAAAGAAGTTTCTTGCTCATCGCAGTAAGGAATGAAATATTTTAAAACCCCAAACTTCAAAATCCCAGATGGTCCTGAAGTCCTTTTTAAATAAACTGCATGAATTTACAGTCAAATCTGCCCAAGAAAACCTTCTAATGGAGACTGAAAACTATAAATGCTCTCAGATTATTAAAAAATGATTTGACACCAGCACAGACTATTTCAATTTTTTTCCTCACATTGCAGAGCTAGACACACTTCTCAAAATATTTGCTTTCAATAAAGTGACAGCAGCCCCTCAAGAAGTGTTATGTAAGAGCCAGTATTTGATTTTTTTGTTATATTTCATATTATATTGTCTGTTGAATAAAATGCTTTAAAAACACTAATGCAATATAGAATTTCAGACTCTTAATCATTTTGACAGGTTTTCTGAAACTCTTCAGAGCAACATTTGAGTAAAACCCCTCTGCAATACCCAGCACTGAAATAGGTGCAGAACGGGGAGGGGGGGGCAGGGGAGGGAAGGTCTCGAAAGGTCTCCACTCAAACACATGCATTCATTAGAAGAGAAAAATGCCTAGAAATTTGGCAGAGAGAAGAGTGTTTAAATGAAGCCTGCCTGAGGGGGTAGCCCTGACTTGCACTCTTACCAACTGGATGGATATCATGTGACTGTTAACAGCATTACGTACCAGGTAAAAAAATCCCTCTGTAAGAAACCACAACACCGTGCAACGCTATGTACAACTCCAGAGATAACACTTTCTAAAGGGGAAATGTTTCTAGATTGATTCACAGTCTCTACACAAAGACATCCAGACCAAAACGACGATAAGCCAAAACCAAAACACATTAAATGCTGTGCTTTTAGGATGTTCATTAAAGGTGAATTTGGATCCAAACTTAACTAACAAATAGTCAGGGTTTCAGGTCAGCTTATTTTGAATGCTGATTATTTTACGCCTTAACTCCAGTTTTTTCAGTGCATATCTTCATCCCAACGTATATTTTAACTTTTAGAGTTACATTCAAGTTGTCTTCATCTTGCATCTTAGCTCTCGGAAAGGACTATTTAATCATTTAAATCCTAGAATCGTTTAGGTTCCAAATGCCAGAGTCCACGTGCCAATTTATGTGCTCTCATCTGAAAATCATATCTACAGTTGAAACACAGCAATGGACTCAATGTGCACTTGGGTTTTCCAAACCACAATTATTCAAAAAAAAAAAAACAACTTCGGAACCAAAACAAAGCAGCTTTCGTTCGCACTACAGAGAATTCTCGTGTTGGCCTGAAGCCCTCGGTATTCATTGTCCCCCATAATACATGAGTTACTAATTTCAAATACCTATAAATAAAACACACAATCTTTTATACAAGGATCTATTATAGTTCAAACACTATAGTAGGGGGCATACATGTAGCTGTCAAGTGGAAGCGCTTCACATCTTTTTGTTCTATCTACTTCGCCTTTTGGAGAAAGTTTGAATGAAAAGAACCTCATGTGTTGCTTTTCAAAACATTACCGTTCGCAAAATAAGCTAAAAGTTTAACATGCATTTTATAAGTATACATTGCAGTACTGTCCGTATCACGCTCAGATGGAGACAACTCCCAACAAGTTAACCAGCCACCTTCGCCCATTTTTCTTGTAACTTATGATAGAAATGAATACTCTGTAGAAGCTGCTTCCCCGAGACAACTCAGCTCGGATTCAGTATCTGGAGGCTGATGAAGTATTGCTTTTGCCCATTTTCACAGCTGCAGCTAGCTAGCAAGAGAAGGTCGAGTGATTAACCCGAGGTCAGCGAGTGAGTCAGTGCAACAGGATTACAATCATTAATACTCCTGGCTCCCTTGTTCTTCTACTACCACATACGCAGCCTTTACCAAAAAATGATGGACTAGTTAATGCCAGACAGAGAGAGAAAGGGCAATTTGCCTTGTACGCAGCAATGTCAATCCGCTCAGTCTTGATCTGAAAACACTCTTCGATTCCAGCACAGCTCTGCCAATACATCTCGCTTCGGGCCTGTCAAACGCTGGTATTCGTGCCGTGGGCCCCTGTCGAACGGCGACTGCCCGCTGAGCCAGATGGAGAGGTGGCTGTGGAAGTAGACAGCGGATTGGAAAATTCAACACCGACTTGCACCTGCATCCAGCAGTTCACTGACACCGCAGAGAGCAAAAGGAGTCAGAGCAACACAGATACAAACCTCATAGCTGGGCTGGACATGCTAATGCTAAACAGTATTCTGTCGCATAGTATTTTGAGAACCGTTAAAATGGCATTACTTAAGCCATAAACAAAACCAATCACTGTCAGTTAGCACCAGTGCTGTAGTGTATGCCAGCCAAAACAGAAATAGATGGTATATTCATATCCTGCACACAGCAATACCTTACTGAAAATACCACTGCTAGAATGACAAACACAACTTCATATAAAAGTCGCTTCCTCAGTGAAGACTGTCAGAATCTTAATCTGGATTTGCTGTAATCTTATTTTCTTAAATCAAAGTTTAAGTCAAAAATACAGCTCTGACTGCAGTGCCCCTTGACCTGCACCAGCTAGATTCAATCAAGTTGGTATCACCATTCATGAAAATTGGGTTGCAGAGGCTTTGCTGACTGAGACCACTGACAAGGCACCCACACTGCTCTGGATTCACGGCTGTCGGTGACCATGACCTGCAGAGTGAAGTTTGCTCGGTTGTGTCTATGCGGTATCGCAGGCAAGGCCCACAGTACCTTGAATCCAAAGTCACATGAAAATGTTCTCATAACCCAGTTTTGTACATTCAGGAGGCCTGGACAGTCCTGGAACTTCATCTTTTGTCAGACTTGTGAGCACTTTTCTGGGAAAAAAACAAACCACCAAAACTCTGAAGCATCTGTGGCTCACCTATTGATGTTTTGTAATAGTGTTAACCAATCACATCTGATACCCCAGACTTCCTCCATGAAAACTAGAATCAGTTTCACTGCATCGATTCACTGCCAAAATCCTTCAGCTGGTGTCATAGGGTAGTGGCGTTTGTCAAGCAACGGCACTGTGCAGGATACAGCTTTAACAGTCAACTTATTCTGCTCTTCAGTCAATGGCATGGGATCATGTGAAAGATTCAAGAACTGAAAACAGATGGGAAATACATCTAACTCTTGAAAGGGTAACACATTTGTCCTATACCAGTGCTTAATTTATTTTAGGTTTTCCTAAGGACAGTACAGGTACAGCTCAGAACAAAATATATCTGCATAGATGTAAATACAGGAATTCTACGTCTTCCTATTAACTATAAATGAAAATATTTTAGTAGTTATTAACTACACACACCAGTGCTGCGCAGCTACCATTAGCTGGTTATGAAGCTGGAATTAGGGAAGAAAGAAAGAAAAACCGAAAACTGTATATGGCATCAGTGGGTAACTTCTGAAGTTATGAGATAAACTTAGGATGAATGTGGAGACAGGACTTAGCTAAAAGGAAAATAAAAGCAATTCTCATGAGCCTTCTACGCACAGACTGACTCTCTATTTTTCAATGCCAAGCAGCTTGACGCACTAAGCACTGTCTGCGTCTTTAGGTATCACGACTCAGAATCCTGGGCAGGTATAAGCAGCAAAGTGGAAGAGTCAGATGCAGGCCAAGACAGCCAGCAGGTTCACCTGCAACTGTCCAAAGGCAAAGGGCACTCTTTCCCTTCACTCTCACAGGTGCTGTCTCTTGAACATGGTACTTTCCAAAGCGACCTCAACTTCACTTCTGCTGCTGCTTCAAGGAGCAATATTTCCAGAGAGCTCAGATCTCAAACAAATGAACCCTCAGACAGCTAAGCATGTACAACTCAAAACAGAATAGTAGTACTCATACAGCCCCTTTTATCCTAAGATCCTACAATAAAAATATCAAATAAACCAAATAACGCCTTTAATTTGAAGACAGTTCTTTCAGTTTGACCATTAAAAGAACAACAGAACAACAACGACAAAGTCAGCACAGTGCATAGGTTCTGATTTACAAGTCATCTGTCCCCATTTCAGTCCTGAGGTTGGTCTTTTAAGCCAGATAAACCTGCCTGCAACTGGCAAGTATTTGAATTCTTCAGTTGCCAAACATTCAAGACTTCAGCAATACAGAAGTTACTAAAGCTCTTACAATTCAAATCGCACACAGAGTGCATCATCACATCTGCAAACTAGACGTTCTTCTCTCAGCCATCCCCACTGGAGGGTGTTCTGCATGGGAAACAGAACAAAGTCCAGTCTTCTAAGCAGAAGGACTGCTTCACCCAAATAGAAAACATGACCATGCAACTCTTGACCAGCACCAGACCAACCAAATGCTCCCAGGAATCGATCTCATTCCCATCTAACAGAACACATACAACAGAGCCCTTAGATCTTAATTAGTGTTTGCATTAGGAAGATTCTAAATCAACTGCTTAGATGTCAGTGGAAGACAGCTGTATGTTTGTAATCATGGGTTTTTTACAGAAGAAAAGCAAAAGGGTTTTCTATAAGTCGTACAAAAAGTCGACATCTCAACCTCTCCCGTATTGTAGCAATAAGCCAACCCGTTGCCATGCAAGGTACCCTATTCCCAGTCTTCTGTTTGAGGGAAAATGGGGACTGAGCCTTACTCAGTCATTATGGAGAGCACCTAGGGCAGGAGCAGACACCTTGCATCTCTTTGCTGTAACTAATTTGGACATATGGAAGGAGGCAGCAATGCCTGTGTTCTTTTCGGCCTAGGAAATACCATCTGCAGCTGTGAAATTCACACGAGCACTGAGTTGGTAAAGAAACCAGATGGCAAACAGAAGCAAATGGTTAAAATGTTCCCTCCACTGCCACACATGTGAAATCCCTTATTCCAATGGGCTGCAATAAACCTATGACTGTCAGTGCACATATAATGCGTTGAAGAATTTTTCTTCACAAGGAAATAAATCTGATTTTTATCTAAGCTGGCAGTAAACAGGGTCAAATATTTAACTGTTTCTGTGGCAACTTCCCTATTGTTTTCCAATTTTTAGTTTTGGGGTTATTTTATAATGCCAAAGTCACAATGCTGCATAGCTGCAGATCACACGGATGTGAATGCAAGTGAAGAGGGTCCATGGCAAACCAGCTGTCAAATGAGGAAAGTAAATGTTTATTGTAAAGAGCAAACTGTGATGCCAGACAGAGGAACTTAGCTTTACCAACACTGGATTTATTTTGCATGGTTTAGTCAAGTGATTTATATGGATTACACCACATTTTCCCTTTTTGTAGCTTGCCTTGATAATCAAAAAATCTTTTTGTAATTTACATTAATAGCTCTGCAACATTGTGGAAAATATTAAAAAAGACCTTTATATTTTTGGCACCTCCTATTGCAGAGGACTGCACACAATCAACGCTCTTTTGAACTGTTCCAAGGGGTTTGGCAAGAATTTGAGGTACACCCAAAATGTCATGAAAGACCCTGTACTGAATCCTCAGAAAAGCTGGTCAGTGAACGTCCAGGTCAATAGTTTTCTTAGGCCCAAGTCCGCAGCATGCCTCTGCCAGCAAGAAAAAACATCGCACATACAAGTCACTTCCATCATCTTAACTCAGTGTTTTTTAATAATAATGCACGTTATGGAAGTGTTATTTCCACAGTAGATCTCAGTGGATCCCAACTTGGGGAACACTTTCAGACCATAAAAGGATGTCACCACAGAAGATTTCAGAATGAAATCAATTAAGAACTTGGCTTTTTCAGCACGTTTGTGCCTCCACAGCACAAGCGAAACAAAGCACAGCAGAGAAAAATGCAATATAGTAACCCACGAACAGAATTCAGAAAAAACGAAGTTTTTGATCATAACTACTGTTCTGACCTTGGATAAGAAAAATATAAATAAGAAAATAAAAGAACTCTTATCAATAAATAACGTCCTGTCTTGGAGTAAGGTTGAGTGAGTGACTAAAGGGAAAAAATTGAAAGTTTTATAAATGCAAAGCTAGCCCTTATGGAAGTTGTGTGGATGCACCATGCAGTGCTGGTAGTGTTCGTAACACATTCACAGCTTAACCTAGGGAGAACTATCGTAAAAATGCCATCAAGACTGGTATGCTGGAAAGAAAACAGGAAAAAAACCCCCCACAAAACTGAAAGAACATTAATAAAAGCTGGATGGTTTCGATGAGTCTTACCCGCCAGTTCATAAAATGGTACTTAAGAAGCACTCATCCAAAGAAAAGCATAAAATGCAGGATGAAATGCATGGTGGGTAAGAACGGGAGGGCTGGAGCTCGATTCAAGGCCCCAAATTCCAGCTGAAGGCAAACTTTTTCCAAAACTTCCCACCAGGATTATGGGGCTTTATCTCTTCTGTAAATGTCTTGCTTTTCTTCTACCTCTTTTGAGCCTTTTTTTTGTGAGCTTCAGGAAAATCTGAATAAAACCAGGATCTGAACCAGTCTTGGGCACTAAGCACAGATACCAAAAGGTATCTATCTGTACACTGTATATTTGAAACTGGTTAACAAATTGTTAAGATACATTTCACCCCCTATTTTTTTTATTAGTACAAGAGAACGTAAATATAACGACTAATGTACAATGCACCAAGAGGTACTCGACAAAATGCTGGTCCCCAGAAGAATCAGTTATTTCCCATGCGATTCTCAAACTAGTGAGAAGGCTTTGGAGCCCTGGTTCAGTTTCCTAAAGAAGATTAACTGAGAAGTGCCACTAAGAACCATCTTTCTGGTTGTTGAGCCGTCCGTCCCCACATAAGCAGACGAACGACGCCTGGCTACACAGCTCTTGCTGCACCGCGCTAGAAGTGCTCCTCTGCACTCTGCCAGGGCTGTTCACACGACACGAGGAGGACGAGGTAGAACTCGAAGCAAATATTTGCTGTCACTAAGGTATCAGGCCTACAGGCTACATAAAGCCAACGCCTAAACTTTCTGATTTAAGAACATAAAATCTAAGCTTTCATTGTTAAGCTAGAGCCAAGTCTTGTTCCAAAGATACGCAAAGACCTATAGCAGCTTCTCCCAGGGCCAGAAATCAGTAACTCTAGTAGAAAGCTATGGACACCTAAAGCTTCCCCATATACATATTTCTTTTTACATGCAGTGAATCATCGTAGAAAAACTCCTTCCAAACACTTTGAGATTAGCTGGATACATGGTGTTTGGATCACGTAGTATTTGAACATAACGGAATAAGAGGAACAAACCCAACTTTTACAAACTGACCCAGAAAGAAGAAAAACTTCAAACAAAACCCAACCCTTAGGATCTTCAAGAGGCATCTCTTTCCCACGTATTAAGAAGAAATAATCAGGTAGGAGAATAAGCCTACATGTTCAAAAACCAAGCCCCAGGCATCAGTTCCCCTCATGAACTGTGGCAGTGATCAGATCTGTTACCTACACGCATCAGATAGAAGCTGTGATGAATTATCACCAAAGAACCAGGCACTGAATTTTCTCTGTTTCTCACTGTTCTGCATCATTGGGATTCCAGGAGTTAGCTAAAATCTAACCACATTCGAACAGGATTGACTTCCAAATTTTTGCAACTATTAAGGTACCAGTTACTGTTAACATCTGGTCCAGTCCAGCTTCAGAATCCACCCAAGCCTGGGCTAATTTTATATTTATTTATGTTAATTCCAGCCTCAACAGTGACGATATGAAAACCTTGTCCACATGCTGAACAAGAAGGCAAGGCAGAAATTTATCTCTTAAAATAAAATACCAGTGATTAATAAATCACATGTTTATATCTCTTTGGAGGAATACTTCTAATACAAAGCAATTCCAGCCAGAGAATTCCATGCCAAATCAAACACTCATATAAAAAGAAAAGACAATTTCTGCCAGTTCCTATGTCCAAAAAAGCTTTAAAAATTGGAAAAAAGAAAGCATTTGCCCTCTTTCCATGAAAACCCAGAGTGCTGGGCACCAGGAAACATAATGTTCCCACTGATCTCCAGTAACAGAGGTGAACAGTAATAATTTCAGAGTTATGAGAAGTAACTTGATGCATTCCACTGTGTGAAAAAAAAAGCAAGCAACCCCTTTTGATACTGTAGAGACATCCCTAAAAGATAACTGCATTGTATAAGAAATCAGATTTCTTTCCCCCCCTGCTGTCTTGTCCAACTGAAGATAAGATGCTTTCCCCCAGGTTAGAGAGGATTTGGAAAAGCTATCAGAACCACAACAAAAAGAAGGTAGAAGCAAGTATTTTATTAAAAAAATCCAAACAAAATAAAAAACAACCAAAAAAACACCCTTGGGTATCATCTTTCCTTACTCAATGGGAAGCTTATCAAGATGATCAGCTTATAAAGCTCAATTTCAGAAACTAGTCAGTTCCAGGGAAGAAGAAAAGCAGTAGATGCAGAAACTCTTTAGTCAAAGTACTAACACAGAGCAGAACACTAGTGGAAATATTATCTTTCCCCCTGAATAAAACAAAACAAACAAATATTCTCCAGAAATACTGGAACATCTTTGGAAAGTCAATGCACTTAAAGTCAATTTGAAATTTAAACAAAGCGAACCAAACAGCCAACAACAATTAAAAAAACCAACACGCAACAAAACAAAAAGAAAAAGCCACTCACGAGCAAAAACAAGCAACAGTTGAAAATAAAGTGTACCATCACTGACAACCAGCACTTTTATTTCTCACCAACCTTACAAACCACAAACCCATTTCATTTTTCACATAAATGAAGATAACTTTGATAAGGACAGCCCTGACAAAGAGTATAAGAAGTTTAGTGGCTTTTCAATGGGAGAGTCAGATCCAGCTCCACATGCTAGCAAAGCAACTGAGTCTGGAACATGCATCTTATGTCCTTTAGAGAACCTCTATCTCCAGGGATATCATTTATTTAAAATGTTGGGGGGTTCCATTTAAAGTTTCCTAGCCCCCTGTTTAGGTACGTACATGCCCATGGTTTACCTTACCGTATAACTGTGGCAACAGCAGCAGTCTATACACATTTGGGGAGCCATTCCAAAATAACTCTTCTGATTTCAGTGATTTGGAAAGAGATGCAACCAATTTTTTTTTTTTTTTTTCCCAATTAAGGAAAGTAATTACCTTGAAAAAGCACCTCCCAACATACTGCTGTCTCAGACACCCTTCACTAGCCATGGGAATCTGAGATATTTCAAAGTTGTCTCTGTTCTCCAAAGATGAATTTATTGTCTAAATAACACGGCCCCGGCTACAGCCCATTCTTTACCCACTGGCTTGCCCTTGCTTCTCAGTGTGCTGCTGTACCTGTCTTTTCTCTGTTATGGCAACTTTGAGTTTATAATCTCCATTTTGATAGCAGAAGTAGGTATCACCCTCAAAAACTAAAATCATCCCAGGTTGAACACCCAACTAGTGAAGGTTAGTTTCCTCACAAAATCACCTAGTTAAGACAAAACTGGCCTTTTTTAGACTAAGCAATTTTGGACAGATGACATGCCAAGATATTCAACTGAGAAACATTAGAAGTCTCACCATTTTTTTTTCAAATGTTCCCTTGCCTGACTAATTTCAAGTTCTCTAAAAAAAAAAAATCCACCATGCCATAAGTTCCACTGTATGAAACATGAGCCATATTGAGTCAGTTCTGGCAAAATCTGTAGGGAATGCCAAGAAAAAGTTTTGCTGGAAATGTTGTTTAACAGAATTACTGAGAAAACACTGATAATACTAATCTTTAATGGCACAAAGCAAGGAGGCCAAAGAGAGTTAAGAAAATGCTATTATTTCCTCTCTATTGTAAGGCTTTAACTTCTGCTACAGCAGACAAGTCAGCTGCAGTGCTAAAAACATCACTTCAAAGGTAAAAACAACCAGCAAAAAGAGCTAGGATTTTTCCTCTGATCTTGAAAAAGCCAGCTGGAAATGACACCTACAATAGGAAGACCTTTTCTTTAGAGATGTCTCTTCTGGATGTCTTCTGCTTACCTATCTGCCCGTGGCGGCCTGTGGTGCAGACAGTTGGGTATCCCTTTGCTACCTGTAAACTATGATCAACTATGATCATTTGACTAGAGCAGAAGCGGTGTTTTTTATCCACTCATCTGTACATGACAATACAAGAAGAATATAGAAGAGAAACACATCTAAGACTGCACACGACATCAGCTCAAAGGTCCATCCCGCCCATCTGAAATAACTGTCTTAATTGGATATCTAATAAGGAAGAAAATCAAGGTAAGTATGACACTTCCCATCTTTCCCAGCCTTGACCTATTTTCAACTCCAAGTTATTAATCCTCAAGAGGCTTCTCTTTCATGAACTTGCTCTGCCTCTTCTGAAACCTCCACAGGCTTGTAGCTTCCACAACGTCCTTTGGCAAGTTCTACAGGCCTGCTACCCATCATGTGAACAACCTCCTTCTCCCCCTCTTTGAATGGATCCCCATCAGCTTCATATGA
The DNA here is from genome assembly GCF_034619465.1 of Leptosomus discolor. Classification (NCBI taxonomy): domain Eukaryota; kingdom Metazoa; phylum Chordata; class Aves; order Leptosomiformes; family Leptosomidae; genus Leptosomus; species Leptosomus discolor. Next base: position 46,450,017 of record NC_141399.1, on the reverse strand, counting down.
CACGCCTTAGCTCTTGTATTTGGAGAAGCAATGAACACTTGAACCCCTCTGTGCCACTAATGACCGTACACATATCGACCATTGTATTTGTTTCCTTCCAGACTGAAGAGCTTACTTCCAAGACTGAAGATGTTCCACCTTTTTGTTTGTTTGTTTTCACCTTTTTTGCCCTTCCCTGTTACATTTTCACTTCTTTTATGTCCTTTTAGAGATACAGGTAGTACTCAAGAAGTAGGCAAGTCACAGACTCGTCTCTAATCCAATAGTACAAATTCACAATAATTAATTTACTTTCTTCCCTCCACTGTTGTCAGGTACTGAGAAGATCTTTCTGTGAACTGCTGTCATCACCCCCAAGATCTTACTTTTAAATGGTAAGGATTACGTCTGACTTGTGAAGGCAATATTATCATTTCCCCACATGCATCATTTTGTGCGGCATTTATTCACACTGAATTGCATCAGCCATTTCATTGGTAAATCCATTTCAAAGTCTTTAAGTTTCTTATAATCTACATTATTTCTCTTACAGCACATTAATATGGCACAATCCTATACACTGTGACATAAGCTTGAAATTTTAAGGACCAGGTTTATCTGGGGTGATTGAGTATATTTTTAGAAAGATATTACAATGAATTATTCCAGAGAGAAAAGATTATTACAGGAAGATATTCAATTCTACTTGCTACTAGCAAAACACATCATGACACAAGTTTCCAAGAGTTCTCAGAGGTTCATTGCTTTATTTCAGAAGGAAGAAAGCTACAACTCCCCTTCCCACTGCACACACATTTTTTCTATAGAACAGTGTAAAGTAGTTGTACAGGAAACCATAGCAGAAAGTTTTGAATCCCTCTATCTTACCCCCTAGGGCAGTCAAATAAGCCTTGTAACTGAACACAAATAGTTCTGCCAGCAGGGACTGGAATGCCCGTCTCACCTCCCAGGAGAGCCCAGCAACAAAACTAGAGACTCAGTCACTCCATCTTTAGACACTACAGGGAACCTTTTTATTTTTTTAATGCAAAGTGAAGCAGCTCCAACAGGTGAGAAACTGTTCTCTCACTTTTCCCATATTCCATGTGTAAGAGTGAGGCACAGATGCTTTTCCTGGTTTACTTAAAAGGAAGACACAGGGTATAAAGCAGTTTGTCCATAGTGAACTCTCCTAAGTGTTCTCTCAGCAAGGCTATGGGTCAAAAAAAAAAGAAGGTCTCAGAATACCTTGTTTATGGCTCTGAAGACAGGTCATGCAAAAAGAGCGTTGGGGTTCTCAACTTGCCAAAAAGTTCTTCAGGCATGCTCAGAAACAGGAGTTTAGGCTCCTGTTGAAACTATTGGTACGTCTGAATTTTACACAGCTCCTCGGTTTCACAGGACACAACCTGTAGTTAAGAAGTGGAACGCTTTGACACGAGACACTGTCTACGCTGAAAGTTTACAGAGGTTCAAGGGAAGATCAGACAAGAGAAGAAATTGAGGGGTTTAAATACAGTCTGTCTGAAGCAGTTCCTGAAGCCCAAATTCTTAGGAGAAAGTATCCCTAGAATAACATTGCAGTATTTTTCCCTAGGCATTTGCTTTTCACTGGATAAAACAAGGTCCTATGCCATAAGACCTCACACCTTATCTAGAGTAATTAATAATTCCTGTGTCAGCACCAAGACAGGCAAATAATGTAGAGACTCCGGTGCCAGCCCACGCCTTTTCCATCCACAAGCAGGCAATGCAGCCTGGAAGATGCTTTGGGATTCAGGTCTTGCAGCAGCTGACTGGTTGGACCAACCTGCTTTATCAGCCTGCAAGAATCAGGCTGGACAGTTATCTGCTGGTGATTATTACTAAAAGGCTGTGGAATGTCTAGGTTGCTTTCCCAACTTTATCCCAACAGTTATGTGCTTTAAAGGACAAGGCAGTTCATTTCTTTATGTCTAACTTTCCCCACTGGGGTAAGCTTTCACCTTTATTTTAAAGCAGTTGAGCATTTAAATAGAAAAAAGTCTCAATCATAACACATCATCTTTTTTCTGTAGTTATGAAAGCAGACGGATGTCTTTTCTCTGGGTTATTCTGGATTCTTCTTTAATAGCTCTGAAAATTTAAAGCCATCTGGTACCAGCTGTGTATTGACTGCACACCTGTGCTTGAGCTGAAGTGGGGAAAAGGTCAATAAGGATTATACTGTAGGTGCCAGAACATCTCATTCATTCCAGAAATATCACATAGATTTAATATATATCCCCCCCTCTACTTCCCCCTTAACTGGTTTGTGCTTTACTCCGAACATACAGATTAGAAAGACAAAGCAATTTCTGGAGAGCACAAAGCCCTCACTGCTAGGCGCACAGCAAAAGTTTCCATGAATCTCTGTTGATCCTGGACCTGCGCTTGCAAAGCTATATTGATTCAGGACAAAAATAGGCTTTGGCTGGGCCCAGTGGCTTTCCGTAGATATCTACTCATCAGCAAGCCAAAGCAAACTGTACTAACAGTGAAAAAACACCATTCTGAGCAACTAGACAATACCAAGCTTGGTAATGTCTGCAGTTGCAGGGACCATACAGTCAAGTGCAATTAGGGAGTACTCTCAGGATAGTATCTCTGATTATGTCCTTATCTACCCCTTCCTTTAAATGCAAGAAAATAAAGCCGTGTATGCAGGACACACAAGGAAGAAGCTGCCAACCTGCAGAAGTTCAGAACAGGACAAGCTAAACAGGTCACTAATGATTCTTCTCGTGCAGCATGGCACCACTTCGCTGCCACCAATTCACTCACATTAGCTGTCCTTGCAAGGACACACGTTCCTGTAAGTACTCTGGAGTTAGGCAGTCTAAAATATGGGATCTCCCCCATACTTTAATCTTATTACAGTAGGGCTGCTTGCCATGATCTAGCACTGGCTTTATGCCATTGACTTCAGTTTAAATCCTTCCCCAGAGCAGCTCTCATCTTGTTCCCACCTACTCCGTATCAGTGCAGTGCCCTGTAGTTTCTCCTTCAACTCGGTGCTCAGCCAATGCCCTAGCATGGTTTTAAGAATGCTATGTTGTTAAAGGTATTATCATTTGAATTCAGAACAAATCCCAAACTATCTGCAGATAATTATTACTGACCCCATGGCATTCTCTGTTCCATCCATCTTTTCAACTCCACCGTCATCAGTAAGGCTTTGAAATAGGCAGCGTTATTGCAGATGGAAAAAGGCAGAAGCTGAGCAAAACCCCAGGCATTTTTTCAGGGTGTAGGACCATAAACGTAAAACCTTGCAACATTTCAAGTTAGGTAACATTTATCCTTTTTATGGTATCTTTGACTGCTGCAGTTAATAGTTGTGTGTATTTCACGAGTGTTCAACAGCTGCCACAAAGCGCCGTGGGATTTTTCCACATTAAACAATCTGCGTGAGATACAATTTCCTTCTGAACCACTTGTCTCTTTATTAATCCATCAAAATGAAGCAATGCAATATGTAATCTACATTTACCTGCTCTCAACATCCCTCTTTATAAGGCATTAGTCATACTTAGTTGCCCTCTCTCTAAAATCCATGGGCACTTCCAATTCTAGCTGGTAGGCATAATGCATCACCTGCAAGAGTAAAGTAAAAAGTATTCACAGATAGGAACATAAGGTCTTTAATTGAACGTGGTTTTCCAAAGGTGGAAGAAAGCAATTCTCTTCCTTTGAAAAAAACCAACATATAACCAAGAAGTTTCAATACGTATAGCAACTTTCAACCAGAAGTTGTGTAATCCAAAATTCACCATTTCCTTGTCTCCCATGAAAATCTTTTTGCACAGCAACCGAATTCAGAAAAAGAGAGGAAGGAGGTTAGGTATTTCTCATCATAAAATATAAACTAAGAGTCTTGGGTTTGGGCAAAGACGAAGACTCAGAAAGAAAAGTATGCTCTTCCTTGAAGGACAGAATGCATCACATGAACTTCCAAGAAAATCAGATGGGGTTTTCGTTCCTTGTAAACAGGAATATTCTATTCATCAATCCCATCCTGAAATGAATATCACAAAGTTACAAATGCTTCTCATTAAATACAGAGGGAGCCCAGGCCAAACCCCAGTGTTCTAGACCCTCTGCACAAGAGGACTGGTTAAAATCCAAACCAGACTTGCAAGCTGACAGCATGTAAACGGCCAGCTTAACACGCAACATCACTGAGCTCTGGGGTGGCTGGAGCAGACTGAGTTTTTCCAGTTTCGGCAAGGTCACTGCCACGCAGAGCTCTGAATCTCAGACTTCTGTTGCTCCACACACCTAACTGTCAGCTAACTAGCCATTTGCTAGAGCTCAGTTTCCATTCTCCACTGAGAACTACTGCCTGAAAGCAAATTTAAAAAGATGTACTTGGACAACTTCGGGGTAAGCTGAGCTGGGGTTGTAATCGACCCAACCCGTTGCTACAATCAAGATTTCTTCAGAGCTGGCTGCTATGAAGTAAAGGAGTGCTGATATAGTTTTGGTCTAGCTCTGATGAGATTTTACCCACTCCTCCCCCTCCTCAATTAATTCCATAGTCACTTACAAAACAGTTTGGCTTGTGGCACATCACGAAACCCAGTCACAGAGGGCTACATCATCATCCCTGGCCTGACTTGAACCAAAAATGGGGAGTACAGAAACAGGCATTCACAATACACTTGGCATTCAGGTGGTGCAGCTCCTTCACAGTACTTTTCCCCACGAGGCTGTATTCTCAGAATGACCCGATGACACAGCTCAAAGACTACATCTAAAACTTTTACTGATAAGTCCTTCTCCCGTGTCCTGATCTCCTCTGCCATACTCAGACTGAAAAAGATTTCTTTGTAGACCTCCATACAAGAGTCTTAGACCTACACTATCATTTCTTAGCTATGCAGCGAGTGCCCCATGTAACAGGCCATAGCACTGAAGACAATCTCATACTTAGGTTGAATGTTAAAAAATTAAAGCCTTTTGACTTAAGTTAATAGCCAAACTGGTTGAGCAGCACTCCAAAGCCCTCATTCATTCAGTGTCTCCTTCATTTCTCTTCTTATGATGGGAAAGCCTGTTCATGAGACTGAACCTTGCTTGGTTCAACCTTGGTTTCTATAACTTTCAGTAACTTGCTCCAAAAGAAATGTTATCCGAAAACAGTCTGTACTTCTTGAAGGTTATGCAACACCACATGTGATTCAAACAGATGAGGAATTCTGGCTCTTCACTGGGGGCAGGACGTTAAACAAATCCATAACTATGTGTGATACATTCATCACCACAGAACGTAAGCATCCTTCAATTTAAAGATCTTCTACAGTACAAGTTTAAACCAAAACTATTTCATATGTGTTATTTCATTCTATTCCAATTAATTTTGATGATCCTCCATCATGATATCCGAGTATGAAGTCCCATACCACCACTGATAAAGGCAGCATTGCTTCCAGTGCAGTTGCGGTAGCACCTCGGGGCTGAGTCTAGAATCATGCCCCTGCTGTGCTAGCCCCTGTAGAACAAGAGACAGACTTTCACAAATAAATGATCATCCAAGTACTTTCATTCCTATTTTGCATTTGTGAAAAGCGATTCACTTGTAATCACTCAGTAAGTTAATACAAAGTGGGATTCGGCCAAGCTACAGTGCTTAATTCACTAGTGCTTATGAGATACTTTGAGATCCTGTAATAGGAAATTTCTAAGAAAGACAAGAGATTAAAGTAAAAGTTTCAAGACTGTCAAAATGCAACAGTTGCCATTCGCTTCCACACAGATCAACTTGGGAAATGGTTCCAGGGCCAGTACTTTAACAGCTTACAGACTGCATTGTTTTCAAAAGCCATTAGGGCCTTCGAAATCCCATAGTGGTTATTTGGCATGACTGGAGAGCTTCTGTGCCAGAAAAACATTCTGCTCACCAGGACGAGGTAGGGGAGGCTCCTCTTTAATTGCACTGGTGACTAGTTCTCTTAAGGAAGGGCTTTTACTTCGTTATTTGAAACCACTTGCTTGAGGATAAGGAGGAGAAAATTTAGCATGGGAGCAGCCCAGCCAAAAAGCAAACACACAGCGACATGCAATATCAGATCATAGGGAAGATTCCAACCTGGGTTTCAGAGACCACTTACTGAATAGATGTGGGGAAAGCAGTTTTGGATGGTTTTGTTTTTTTTTAAAAAAAAAACTGTTAAAAGAAGGTAAAAAATACATTGAAGATGTCAAAGATACTTACAGATTTTTATTCCATTTTAATTTCCTTTCAAAAAGAATACAGTTAACTTCGTTGTACAGAAAGAAAAGGTTGTGCCCATATTTATGAAGTTGTTTACAAGATTCTGCTTTACATGCACATCTTCACTCCCAGTTCCAACATCATCCATAGCAGTGTTAATCTTAAAAAGTTCAAAGTTCATTGAAATCAGTATTATTATAGTGACATCACATCCTGATAAAGATCAAACTGACATCTCTGATTATTTAACTCCAGCTACTTATGTTGTACCATTAAATCATACTTAGCCATTCACTTTCAGAAAAAAAAAAGTTAAGTGGTGAATATAAATTTAAACAGCTGCTGAACTCACATCAGCCTGGGATATGCTGCATTTAATAAAATAAATCTGTTACTTCTTTATTTTCTCAATTCAGTAGGTTCTCTACGTGAAGCTCATGGACAGAAAAACCAAAACACTGAAAGAACATGCAAAACTTGGAAGTCCACATTATACTGAAGAATCAAGAGATTCCTCTAGTTTGGATTAGCTCCCAAACTCCTAGATGCTCATTTTGAGGTATGATGGTTTTATTCTCTTTTTATTCACACTGCTTGTGCATCAGTACATGTATCCCAATCTCCTAATTTTCAAACAACATTATGAGATAAAGAATCAGATCCTTTAAGTCCAACCTGTTGTGACTTCTCAGATCTATATTACATATTCTCCTTGAAACTCAAGTCCAGGATCTTGCAGTAATTCACTCAAATCATGTAAATTTTAGGGGAAAATGATTTAATCTTTCTATTCCATGCCATTCCTCAGCAGTTCAAGTCAGCAGAAGGTGGCTCGTTCACCATCAATAAGCTTTTCTAAGCAAGTCCTTTGAGAACAGACACAGAGTGAGCTGCAGAAGTGTAAAGGTTGCAGTAAATGTGTTGGTTAATGAAGCACTAGATGGCACCCTAGCATTCAGCTCTTGAGAGGTTTTTACAGCCCTTTTCTCACCCAGATTGGAAAACGATACAGGCACCTGAATTTTACTCAGGTCAAGAATGAGGATTTTTAATTCTTCACTTGGGAATGTATCTTAGGAAATACCATCTAACAAAGTAGTGACAGACTACAAATTAAAAAATTAAATCATTGTTTTATTCTACATAAGCAAATATTAGTTCTTCTAAATAAAAAAATTAAGAAATGAGTAAGCAATTCCATTACTGCAAGCGGCTTAAAAGCAGCCATTAGAGAAAAATACTACATTGACATGTTTCTTTTCTTCTTACCACTAAACAGTCAAGAAAAAGTTGTAATTAACTTCTGAAAATACACCCGGGTGCCTCTGCAAACGCTGGACAAGTCAGCAGAGTTGATGGTATGCAAAGATTTAGTCGTGGTGGAACAACAAGGTCTTTGTGTTTTGCCAAGCAAATTGGCACGCACCTACTTCCAGTGCTGTTAGGATGCAAGGAGGCACCGTTATCGCTAGACAGCATACTGATAAGAAAATTCAGGCTTTGAGCAATTGATACGGTCAAAACCGCAGAGGAAATCTGTGTCAGAGCAAGGAAATGAAGCCATTCCAGGTCAGCGACTTACCCAGGAGGCAGTCTTTCCCTCTTGCTCCCAGCAAGTCTTAGGACTTGCTTAAAGTACATGTCAAGCAACCGGTAGCAGGGAAACTCCATTTGGGACTCATACAGAGCACCAACGGATTTGAAATAAGGTAGCTGGCCTGTGGGTGGATCGTGGCATCCTTTTCAGAGCTCTCATACAACCAATATTCTCCTTTTCTGAAGCAAGAACGAAACAGGGTGTTCCATCTTGTCTCTGAATTATGACATGAAACTTCATTATGGCAGAGAAAGAGCAATGCCAAGAAGATGAGCACAGAATTTTAGGTACATTCTAGATCACAGAAAGAATAAAGGACCATGGCAGACAGACAACACAGAAAGCTACTTTATGGTGGTATTCTGGAAAACAAGACCTAGTAGATAAAGAATGGCTTAGGAAGCAGAGAAACTGGAAGAAAAAAATATACACAAGCAAAAAGTATGCTATGGTATTTAAAAATAATAAAAAGCAGAGAGAACTAGGCCTTGCTAAAGTTTAAATTAGACAACTGAAATGGATTTTACAAAACCCACTGGAGTTACACCAGGGTACATGAGGTCAGAATTGGACCCAAAGAACCTAATCTCTCACCATATCAACACGTTAGCAGGTGGTCAAGACAGTCCAGCTGGAGAACGGGCTCAAATTTTCAGTGAGCTAATACACACTAATCTTTCACTTCTGCAGACCTGGATTCAAAACTTAAGATCATGAACTAAAATTAGTCTGCTGGTTTCGTTCTAGTCCCCATTTGTGCACAGCACAAAACCACCATAAAAAGTGTCATGACTGGCAATCTCCAAGACAGGCCCAGTTCTGGAATAGCAGGAAATGTTGTAAGTTAGGACTGAAGCGCACTGGCACAGCTGCATATGGAATTTTATACTCTCTGCCCACATTATGCTTGCCAAAGCCAAATGTTTTTTCTCCTTGACTTCTGCAAGTGTCACATTCATGCTGAAAGAAATAAAAAGAGAGAAAGGAAAGAAAAGAAATACAGAATGAATCATCGCAGTCATTGCTACCAACACTACCGATTCACACTCTGTGCATCTGCAGTACAGCCAGTGATACTGCATAGGGTATAAATGTGCACAGCTTATTTACAGTAACTAGGTTTGGGTTTGGTTATTCTTGTTGGTTTTGGTGTTTCTTTTTGTCTCCTTTAACAGAGTACATAGCTTCTTTTTGTCCCATAATAATGGTGCACATTGCTAAACTGGGTCTGTAACTTTTGAACTGGACTAAGTCAAAGTACTGTAAAACCAGGAGATTCTTCCACTCAGGTGACTGTCCCTGGAAACTCAACCTGGAAACATGCTTGAATTTGTTATCCATGACAGTTCACTGGACCAACTCCAGTCACATAAAACAATGATTATCAGCCACGTGTCAATAAGGAAAAATTAGATCCAACTCGTAAGTCCAATATAACATCATGTATTAATACAGGCTGTCATATTCAATAGCTAGAAACTAAAATAAAGGCTCCTGAACTATGCCCTACCCCTCTAAAACCATCTAGTATTGAGACAGGTTTTTGCAAGTAAAATTTCTCCCATGCATCATGAAACTTCCAGCCAAAGCAGGCAGTGAAAAATAAGGTCTTCAGTAACACGTAAGGCAATATAAAAATGAGCAGTTACAGGCAGTTATGAGATCTTTAAGACAGCAATAAAGGAACACACAGGAGTGAGTTAAAAGGAAATAAGAAGGAATCAACTGATATAGGAGCTTAATGAATTGTTCTATTTGACAATTATCAGCCATGAATAACATGACTCCACTACATCACAGAATTAAATGAGACTAGCTGACTGGAATTAAATAAAGCAGGACCGTAACTTTTGCCAGCAAAAATACAAAAGCCAGATAACAGTAGCAGCAGTAGTTGCTGTTAATCCCAGGAAACAGCTTTTCTCCTCTTGCCAAAGCAGCCATTCTCCCCAAGAGCTATTCTCATTCCAAGGCCAAGGTGGTGCTCAAATATAGTAAGTAACAACCACCTACCTTAGAAGCTACCTGCTTCAACTCTACCCCGCCCAACGCATTCCAGCAGGGAAGGAACCAAGACAATTTACTCTCCAAAACAGGACTTTGACTTTCATGCAGTGGAGCTCAAACACACAGCTACTAACAAAAACGTTCACAGCCCAAACTGACGGATTAAAAATTAAATGGTCTATGAATTTACCAGCTTATCTACAGACTACATTTTCTAAAAAAGCTCTGTTCCTCATCTGGACTACATATTGAAAAGAGCTTTCTATTTAAGAAAGTTTCTGTTAACTTCCAGATGAACATGACATCTGCAACAGTATTTTGGGTCCTCCTCACTCATAGCTTTGTCTTTAGATCACAAAAGTTTGCTCCAGTTTCAAAGATCCCAGAAAAAGGTGTTCAACAAACACCAACGAGAAACCTAGAATTTCCCTCCCATTAGTGTCCTTCCTAACAGGGTGGACTTCACTGGCTACTGTTACATCTTGTAGTCTCCATGCCTCTAGCGACTGACTTCTCAGGAAGAGGAAAGCCTCAGGTAGATGCCTAGGACTGCAAAGCAGAGAGACCAGCTCTGTTTCTGTCACTAGAAAAACCCAAGGAATAAACCACAAATAGAATCTGAAACTGGCCACAGAATCAAGATGTTTAAGCCGCGTATTTGCAACCTACTCACTCTGTTCCCATTTAATTTGCTTCCTTAAGTCATACTTGTAGAAAATCTGGAAATAAAAATATTCTTCCTGCGGATGGAGCAGGTTGGACAGGGGAACATGATTTTCTGTGGCCCTGAGTGAGCACAGGTAACACTTTGTTTCTCAGAAATGTTTCCAAGTGAAAAGTAAAGAGATTTTGATTTCATTTGGAAGTAAAACTTGCAGTGATAAAAATGGACAACCCCCTTCTGGAAAGTTGAGTTTTTATTTCAGGTTCACAGTTGTTAATGATCTTGTATTGGCACAATACATGAATATATAAAAGCCACAAAGCCTCCAAGAACAGAAGCCAAGGAGTTCCACTGATCGCCTCATTAGACAATATAATAAAATCCCACATAGCTCTCTAGAAAAAGCCCCAAATACACACAACACTGTCAAGGTGAAAAGTCAGAAACCTAAATTTTAAAAAAGATTTCATCTTATATGGCAGGAAACCCTTCCTCATAGCAGCTCCCTCCTCAGTCACCTCTGTGCGTAACAGTTTAGCTGAGCCACTTTTGGCTAATTCACACCATTCTACCTCAAATGCTTACACAGGTGTGAGCTGCTGAACCTGGCTCTTTGGCAGACAGCTGTGGCAGGAAAAAAATAAATATCCTCGGACCACGGACCAAAAGCAAAGTAGGGAAGAAAGGAAAAAATCAATTGACTTCTGCTACCAAGTAAAAACTTTACAGCTGTTTTAAAAAGGTACTGAGCTACCAATTTGCTTTTCTATCACACCAGTTATTAGGCACACTCCTGGCTTTAATAACCATTTTCTGCTCCAACCATTTGTGTAATACCAAGAGGAATACCAGGCAAGCAAAACTTGTTTAATTAGAAATGCTGTTTGCTAAGCATTCAGAGGAAGTTACAGAATTGTGTGTTTCACCATAATGATATTTAATCTAATGAAAATTTTCTTAAAATAGGATTTGTTTCCCTTACATGAAATAAACATATTGTTCATGCTAATTACAGCCGATTCACACAATAAAGCAGCTACCATAAAATTAAAACACGGATATGTGAACAAGTTAGCACAGGGTAAACTAGGTTATGAACCTTTAGGGTACATCACCTGTGCTGTGGTAATGCCATGTAAATGTTTTCATCCCATGGTAAATTAAAAGGAGCTGATCCTTATTCAAAGGGCTGTTGAAAGAATTTCTGCTCCTTTGCCAGCTAGTCCTCTGGCTTTGAACAGATGTAGTCAGAAACTATAGGAGACCAAGTCCTGGCAGGAACTACAAATCAAGATACTACAATTAGGCAAGAAGCAAATACCAACCCTGCCTAAAATGTTGTAAACCCTGCCACAGGCTTCAGTGAAAACATAATTTTGCCTGTTTTTTCTGGGTTTGTTTCTTAGAAACTACTTATACAACATGCTTAGAGAAGTGACCTGGCCATTAACCCAACATTTGTGTGGTTGCAACACATCAGACATTTCAGAAAACTTTGGTTTGACAGGATGCTTTAGCTCAAATTGTTTCTTTACAAACATCTTGACATAAGAACAACGTTATCCCAGCCGCTCACGATGACCTGTGGTCTACATGACTAGCACTGTTACAACAGCAGGAACCATGTATGTTGTTAGTAAGGAAAAGCGAAGAGCGGGTCGAGTGTGTACACAGATCTATGGATAACTCTTCCAGCAGTCTCTAGGGGATTTTGAATTACAATATAAACAATTACAACGAGCAAGAAAGTTATCTGAATCTTCCTAGATTGCCCTATAAATGTTTTTCCTCTTATGTGTAATATTTTGGATACTATCAGCAGTACTTACTGGAATGAAGAATTACTTCTGTACACTTGGGATTGTGTCTCATATAACCAAATACAAGGTCTCTGGAACAAGCATTCTGATAATTCAACCAGAATGTTATTACCTTCTATTGATTCAAGAACTGAGCTGAAATTTGGAAATTTGCGTTATTTCAGTTAGACTGAAAAATATTTGGACTTCCACAGCTATGACTCCAAATTTCAAAATAAGTTTCAGATATTCCCTTTAGCTTTTCTAGGAAGAAACAGTTACAGTGCTATTACGCCTTGTGTCTTTTGAACACAACAGTTTATCAAGAAAACATACAACCCAAAAAACCAATCACCTACAAATCACCTCCTTCATCTGAGCCACATTATTAGAGCTTTTAACGCATGAATATGTCTGGCATTTTAATGAAGATATTAGTCATAATAAAATTCAAATTCATTCATTCATCTTCATGACTACCCAGATTTCTTTTTAAATTCCAGAAATCCATTTTGAAAAACAGTTCAAGTCTTGGATGGGCATAAGTCTCCAGGCAGTGCCTTTATCTGAAGCCCATTAGACGACTCAGTCTTGGAACTTCTCCTTAGTTGTATTAGATAATCCAGCCTAGTAACTCTTGCTGAACTAGTACCATATAGATCAAAGATCGCACCATACATTCAGAGTTTAACCCTCTGGTATCTCAAAATGTTACTTTCTGAGCTGCTTTGCTGTCTGTTCACAGAGGTGGAAGAGGGCTGCATGCTTGTGACACTTGGTTCTGCCTCACGCTGTATTTGTAAAAGTCCTTGTTCTAGTAATCCATTTCTTCCATGGGACCAGCATCTAACAGACCTGTTCCCTTACATTTTTTGCATTACTGATGCTTTTCCTTGTTTTCACAAATAACATATTTTTGTAAATCTTCACATGCCATGAGCTGGATTAGGATCGAGTAGTAAAAGACAACGTTACACAAAAATAGTTTCCAGCTTCCATTATCCTCATTAATGACAATTTCTTTTAGCTTCTCCAAGGAATGATTAAAATTCAGCTGCAAATTCTATGGTCTCCTGGGGCACCTTTGGTCTCTCTTTCCTGATTCTTGCTCTGGAAGTCCAAATGCAACTGAGCAACAGCACTTAGACACCTATTCCTTGGAAAGGTAGGTGATAAGATAGGAAGTTCTCAAGCTGCAAGATACGAAATCAGACCTGACCAGATGGTCTCCCACTTCTCTTGCTAGTATTTAGCTATGTTGAAATTGATAACTGACCCCAAAACCCATACCCAGTGCCCGCATTACCTGGCACGAGCCTTTTCACAGAGTAAATTCTGCAGCATTGCTTGACTTGGGTGATTCTGTCCAGCCATTCAATGGAGATACAATATAGACTAGAATCAAATACACCGAGCCAGTTTGGCATTATTTGAACTTGACCAACTTGACCTCTCCCCTTTGGAAATTCCCTCATTACCAAAAAACTTCAATAAGTGTTCCATCCCATTTAAGTTTTTACTGCCTTAACCCTTTGACACAGCTGATCTCTGCTGAGAAATTTCAGATCTTGGAGCTTTCCCAGTCTCCTGTGTTCCACTGAACTTCTTTCCTGACAGGAGGAACCACAGATCTGTCCCCAGCATGTCACACTGCTGCATTCTAGCTGGGTTTCACCATCTATCTATCCAGACACTATGACAAGCACTCTTTGGTCCTTTCCGGGAAAACTTTATTCATTATTCTACTACATCTCATGAAATCTCCAAGTTTAGTCATAATACTTTCTGGAAATTTTTGAGCTCCTCAAGCATCTCCCGATTATCATTTCTTCTTTGTGCCCTAAATAAGTTGGCAGACATCAGGGTCTTAGACATTTGAATGAATCAAGACAGGAAATAAGTCGATAGAGCCAAGTATTTTTACTGCACGCCCTCCTCATTTGCAAAGATCATATAAAGTTGCATATTCCTACATGCAGCAGGAATCAAAAGAGTAGTTGTCTGTTCACCAACTCCAGCCTCTTTCTAGGTAGCATTCACTCCCAAGCACTCCTCAGCTTTCCCTTCCTACCTATCAGAGGCTATGTCTATGTCTCCCTTCTGCCACTTGTCTCACCCTCTTTCTTCCTCACTTTCAAACAATGACGTTGTGCCACCCATATTTGCATCCCACAGGCATTTGCCTTGCAAGCCTGGGTTTGGAGGGCCTCTGCTTCTCCTATTTGGTTTCATAAGGGAGATCTCCTGCTGAAAGCCATCCGCATACACTAGTGTCCACCTATGACAGCCTTTGAGCATGCTCATGTTCACTTGCCATGGCTCAGCCAACTGACAGTAGGCTAGTGAGCTACAGTCAGTTATATTCCTGACCTGAGAGAACAAAGCTCTGGCTTTGTGTCCTCTCTTCTTGTGGAAGGTAGAGTAGCACTGATTAGCACCAACTTGAAGGCTGCCTTTTGTCACTGCAGCATTAGTCCACAGGAACCAAGGCAAGCAGAGGGACTGTCTTTCTGGGTTTTAAACTAATGATTCAATCTGAAAGCACCTACTCAAATTGATTAAGCTGGGGCAACCCCATTACAACAGTAAGACAAAACATGTTAACTCGCATGTCTTTCACAAGCGTTTAACCAAAGGCTTTGCATAGCTTTCATTTCTGACACTCCACATCCATGGACATTGTTGGGTTCATTGCTCATATGACAAGCAAGAGCTTCATCAAATTTACTTGGCTTAACGTGTGCCCAAGAACTATGTCCTTCATGAACTATACTGTCAGGTCCCCAAGGAGGAAAAAAAAGAGAGTACAGTAGTTCTCCCCCTGCTGTTTAGGCTGAGCATCATGTCCCCAGATCTGGCCATCAGCATCCCAGCAACACATAGCTTTCTGCACTAGACTCAGCTTCACTCAATGGCAAAATCAATAATGGTGAAAAAAATAAAACAATTATTTATTTAAGTGCTTGAGAAAGTGATCATCTCTTTAGTTGTCAGCTCTATTTCTGTTAGGAATTAATTTGTTGATGTTTCCACAACTACAGCTTTCCAAAGCCCACACATGAACAAATTACATGATTGGGGGTGGGGAAGTTTTGTTTTTTTCAGACTAATTACAATAGGGTTCAACAATTGGGAAACACAGATTGTACAAGAACTACTGCAAACTGACAATCATTAACATGTTAGTCTATAGAACATTTAGACACTAAGAATATTTTCCAGCTGAAATCTGTCCTGGTTTTCTTCTATCCAGTGCTCCGTGTTTAGTCCAGGAACATTCACGATGAAAATCTAGACAGCGTTACATTGTGTGAACTATTAGATGTACACTGATGATACTTGATTTTATATTGCCTTTGGCTTAGTCAGTTGGTAGAATTTAAGTGATCTGAATTCTGGCTAGCATCTGCTGTCGAATGAGTAAACAGTAAATCAAACTTAAGACTTCATTACAGAGTCGAAAGTCTGTTTTCCTACAGACCTGGTATACCACATGATGGAATCAAACACATTATTATCTGTCAAGCATCCAAAAATGAACTAAATGACTCATAAAAGCAATAAATAAGACACGGTCTTTGCCCCTGAAATACCTTGCATTGTAAAATTAAAACAAGACTCTCAGAAAGACTAAATCCTGGGGAACCAAGTTAGTCCTATAAGGAAAAGGAAGAAAATGGGTTGTACAAGACAAAGCCCACAGACACACTGCTACAAGGGAACTTCAGAGTGGAACTTAAACTGCCCACAGCTGCATTAGGCCAGTAGTCCCTGCACATGTTTTCTCCCCACAGACAGTGTGAGTTACCTTATTCAGCAAGTCTGTTCAGATCTTTTCACACAATTCATGTTTCCTTGGGCAGCAGATTCTACTTTTTCACCTAGATGAAGGCATGTCCTACTTGCCCACTTTTAGTGTAATAACCTACAACTCCACAAGGTTGTCGTAGGACACTCTTGAGTTTAACTGGGTCTTTGTTAGATAGCAATCAATAGCTATTTCCAGCAAATCAGTGCTAATATCTCCTTTGACTACTGGCTGTTCACATACAAATAATTCAATACAGTTGAACTTTGAAAGCTTTCACTTTAAAGCAAAAAAAAGCCTAGTTCTGTGCAGCGATAACAAAAAAACCACGTAACTGCAGAGCATACTTAGCAGGCATCCCTACGGTTTACAATACAGCCTAATAAAAGTATGTCTCATGGAGAAAGGGAAAGAATCTTACTCTACCCCACCATGCCTGGCTCATGCAACAAACAGCAGCTGCTACTGAGACAATTCGCAGAAGGCAGAGTGTATTTCAAGAACGCATGTAAACATCCAAACACAGCTGTACGTGTACATGACCCTGCACACATGAAAAGAAATATATAATTACAGAAGCCTCCATTACACTTACTGCTTGCCTTGTGCAAGTCTAAGTCTTTTAGATTTCAAATATACATGGATTTATTTTTATTAAGAAGGTCTAGTAGTCATAACAAACAATGCTTTCACATTCTGTTCATTCAGACTTGCTAAAATTAATTACTTATAAAAATGTAGGTATTTGGACAACACCAGGCACAAAGCTCCAAACTTCCACTTTGGTTGTGATAGCCAAGGAGTACTACAGGAGAACACAGGAAAGTGCTCCTGCTAGTAGTGACTTCTCTCTTAGTAAACTAGACCTTCAGCAGCTGTCAAGTATACCGAACGTTAAATGGCTTATGGTACCAATAACAAGTATGGATAACTACTTTGAAATATATTTTCCATTGTGCATGCTTCATATCCCCTAATTAAGCTTCATATCCCCTAATTAAGCTTCATAACCACTTCATTTAAGTGAGTGGTACTTTCAAACAGGACACCAAAGCACAGCAAGGTCAAAAACGTCCAACAGTTTCAATGAACTCATTCAAGATGCCCCTGACCATATTTTTCAGAGTAGCTACAGACTGAAAACATACCTCCTATTGATTTCCTCTAGTCAGACCCCCCACCTTTCTTACCACTTGTACATCACAGCATCAAGCGTACACCCAGAAAGTCACCACCACACCAATTCCACGAGCCCATGCCCCACCTACCGACACAAGCACCGCGAGGGTAGGCATCAGCACAGAACTAATTTCTCTAGGACAGCGTTCATCTGTGCGACCAAGAGAGGATCCCTGTTCTGCAGCTCCAGTCAGCCCTATTCATCAATTCTAACAGCTACAGAAAATGAGGGAAGGAACCTACAGAAAACTACACTCTCTAATATCTGCAAAGTCTTCTCCTCAAAGCAGGTCCAGCATGGGCACCTTAATGAGCATCAGTCACAGAAACAAAAAAGGTAGATGGAATGTATGTACATACGGGGAAAATCTTTTGTTTAGCATAACTTTTAAGTGCTCCAATTTGCAACCTTAATGTTTTCAAGGTTGTTTTGAAAAAACCAACATGCTGGCACCCTCATGAGCCATCATCAGTTACAGCCTTTACATCTACCACACAGACCTCTGCCACCTGAGGCAAGAGTAACAGTATCTAGTGATCCCTGATGTGTACCACTACAAAAGGGGATAGCACACGCTTATAACTTGGCCAAGTATTTGTAGATTTTCACTGAGAAGGAAAGGATGGATCAGTAACACAAAAGCAAATGCCAGCTTTCTACATCAAAACAGAGAACTGCTAGAATTTAAAAACAAAAACCCAGTGGGGAAAAAAAAGAAACAAAACCATCCAGAACACACAAGGATTTTTTAGCCCTAAAAAACACCATGTTTTTCTTTAGTCTTGTGCACAGACCTGGCAGACCTGTTTTGGCTTTAGCTTTAAAAATTAAAAGAAAGGAAAAATAAAATCAGACTAGGATGGACAACTAGCGTGGAAAATTTCAGCCCAAATTGTAAGTATTTGGAAATGTTTGAAGCAACTGAAAACGTCTCTAACAGTATGTGTCAGGCAAACTTAGTAATAGGCAGCTGAACCAGGTGTGCCTATAATAAAATTGCTATTCTTCTGTGATTCCACAGCAAAAGACACACACAGATCTTCCAAAATATTGTTTTCAGTAGTAGGATCAACTTACCTTAAGAATACACAACATTATCTAACGTAATTTTTAACATAAGAAGTGTCCACTGAGCTTAGATCAAATACATGCATTTTGGCACCAGCAATAAGGCTTCAGAGTCTTGAATGGATTTCCTTTCCAGATATTAATCAAACAGATTTTCCTCAATGGACGTAGAAAGCCCCACTGCATCACTAAGTACCAAATCAACACGCTCATGACAGTAAACAAGAAGGTCAGAAGACACCGAAATCTTGATTAAGAAAACATTATTTTAATATATACCTGGAAATAAAAATTTGACTTGGACTATTGCAGTGGTATTTCTCACTAGAAGCAAAATGCAAGAGGAAAAGAACGTAAGTCAAAGGCATTCAGTGTTTTTTTTCTTTCAGATGCAATAGTCACAAGGCCAGTCTAATTTATCCCAAGTGACACGTTTTTCTGTTAGCAGCCCACAAAATTTCTCCAGAATCAGGCCCTGAGTATTCTCTGCTACTAGGTGTACTCTTTACCATTTTGTTTTCAACTATATATACTGCATGACCAGGCCCAGTGGTTCGAATCGGTGGGAGAGGGCAGATAGTAGGAGTAGTCACATAAAATGTACCATATACCAATACTCCCTTGTGTTACACCCAAGTGAACTACATTTACTGGCCCTTAACAGGACAATCCTTAAGCCTTCTAAATATCACCCGATTCATGCTCCCTCTTGGATAATTTCAACAGAACCTAATCCTTTCACTACTTAATGCTTTAAATACAGTAAAGCTCATGGTTTTGCAGTTTACCAAAGGTTTGCACTCAAGTCAGCGTGGTTCAGAGCCGAGACCTATTTTCACTCATGAAAAAACAAACACACACTGAACTGCAGCTACTCTGATACCTTATTGATGGAGTATTAGCAATCCTCTGGGGAGAAACAGCGAGGACTTGTCACCTCATGAGGAACTGGCAGTAGGGGGGGGCAGGGGGAAGGCCCTCCCAAATGCAACTCTACTTTTAACCATCCTCATCTGCCAGAACCCAGCAGAGAAGGCAACAAATACCCAACACTAGCAATGAGTGTATCTTCAGCCAAGAGATAAACCCACACAATAAATAGCGTGCAAAAGATTTAAAACAGATACAGATACATACACACATATATACACACAGACACATATATGAAAAAAGCCTTTGAGTCCCATATTTAACAGTGTGCATGGTTTATTACCGTCAAACGAGGTGTAAAAAAGCACAGATCTTGGCTGGCTAAAGTTGAGAGCAACACTAAGTGCCCATAGACTCTGCCTGCCTTGAGAAATCAGTTCCTGCTGTAAAGTAACAGACTTTAGCACATTCTGTGGAATGACATCACCCAAAGTGCCCTGCCAAAAATGTTACTTTTACATTTCTTCAACAAGAAGACTTCCTTTCACCACTTTTAGTTAGTCAATCGTTCAAAAATACAAAAGTTCTAAGTATTTCCAGGCCTATAGATTAGCAGCTGTTAACACAGGCAAGTGACCATGCCTTTTAAATGTTGTGTGCCTACGTACCTTTTTACCTGGTTCTTTTTAGTAGATTTATATCTGCAACTGTCCTGGGCTAAAACAACATAAGTTGATGCAATTACCATACTGAAGTTATTTTTTCCTTTTGATCTATCACTATCCCACTGAAGAATACTCCATTTTATGTGAACAGTGAAAGTATGTCTACCCATTTAGCAAGTTGTAGGTGACCCACTGGAAATCACTGAAAATGAACAATAAGACAAATCAGACGGATGACAAAACTGTATTTTCGAGGAAGCTGTTTGAAGCTTACAGGATAACTGCAAGTAACACATTGCACTCTTCCAAATAGCGGAAATAAACCAAAGAGTCACTAAGTTGAGGAAAATACGGTTCCCTCACTGAAATATTCAAGATAAGCTCTGCACTTTTTCAATTCTGATGAGGATTTTGCTTCCTACCTTTTTAGAAGCCACAGCTGAAGTACACAGGAGGTTTTTGTCAGCGCTCCTTCCCAGGTGTTACTACTTTCTCCACCAGCAAGTTTTAGAAAGTCCACATCCAGGTCCTCGCTGCAGAAATTGTGTCTTCATTACTAGGTTTGATCCTAAATAAGATAATTCAATATTAGCTAACGCTGTAAAGGCTGGGACACTTTCCCTTTTGAAAAAAAATTTTTTTTTTTTAAATTGCAGGGTGTTCAAGCTAGGAGTGTAAGTTACAAGCTACATAGGCAAACCAGTGTTTTAAATGTTTTACGTTCCTCTTTTATAGTGCTTGGTTTTAAGCAAATTAATAGAAATACTACTGAAATTCAGGGTTGGTTTTTTTTTTTTGACAGGAGCTGAACTAGTCATAGTCCTAAATTTGAAGGACTTTGTCTAGTACAGGGAATAAAGCAACCTCAGAGAACAATCCAGGGTTACCGAGGGGAGAAGCAAGGTAGTCCAAAGCAATTTTCTAATGTTTTAATCCAGTGCTGCAATGTCTTAAACACCACCAGAATTATCCTACACCTAATAAATGCTTATATAGTGTATACGTGTGCAAAAAATCTTTTAAAGACAGAACTTTGAAGGAAATAATATTCTTCAGTTAGTTTTCTCAGTACTTCCACAACGATTTTTTTAATACAGATTGATTACTTCAGGAAAACGTAGAGCAGACAATGAATGCAACTGTTTTCATTTGCTTGTAAAGTGGCTCATATCTAATGCTCTCCAAGAACATATGTTGCAGTGCTCATGTAAGAAATATTTTTAAAAAGGTTAATTTTTATTTATTTATTGTTAAAGTCTCTAGTCAATAGTAAATAAGAACTCCAAATTTGCACTGAATTAATTTGTCGTCTGTGACCACTTTTTAACGTAAACCTTGAGAAACTTCCACAGTTAGTTCTCCTTCATTTACTTGTAACCCAAAGTAAGTTTTAAGAGCCTAATTTCATCATTTGCAGCTCTTCCTTCTGTATGTTGTCCAAACACAATTACTTTAGTGACACTTTCTATTGCCTGTCTTCAGATGACTGATAAAAGGCTGATAGCATGAAATTGGCATTCTGTTTTCTTGTGACAAGGAAAACAAAGCATGAATTCACATCCTAGTCAAATACACACATCCCAGGACGGCTCACTGAAGTGACATGTGCAGAAAATGAACTCTTATCTGTTCTATTAGCTCAGCAACTCCAGGCAACAGAAGATCAATTTAGATTAAATGTGTTTATACCATGGAAGATGTTTTTAAAATTGGGGGGGGGGGGGGGGGGGGGCCCACATGGGCCTACTGCACAGAGAATGGGAGATTTGATTCATTTCTGTATACGATACAATATTTAGTAGAATTACAGTTACTTTTGAAGTTAAAAACAACATCCTTGCATTTACAGCTGCTTTACTTGCAGATTGTAGTCCTCTTTCTTGAAAGGGCATCACAGCAAGGTAAGATTAAAAGACAAACTTTCTAAAACATCATTTTGTGGAATTAACTGTAGAAGAAAAAAAAAAAGAGGAACTTTTCCCTTCAATACTTGTCAAGACTGCTATAAGGACTTCAGTGCTAAATGCTCAGGTTACACATAATCCTCCAGCTGCGAGGCGACAATTAGCACCAAAATCTCTAGAAAAGCTTTCAGCTCTCAACAGGTGCCTCACCATTGTGTTCAGGTTTAAATCAAAAATCTGGCAGAGTGAATGTCCCACCTCCTGCCACCCCTCCCCTTTGAAACAACTCTTATTACAGCCCCTATCAGAGCAGCTCCACTCTCATTTTCTCCAAAAGACCAAACATGACTTTCACTCTTTTGTTCGAGTGCTTTTTTTCTCCATTATCTTTCTTCATCTATCTGACCGAGAGATCTGAAGGCAGGAAGTGGAATTTATTTGTTGTGTATGACGAGCCTGCTACTTCTCTCCAGACTGGTGAAGACAGGAGCAAATCTTTTGAGAGCCATATAATTATGCTGACAAAAATCAGAAAGTCTTTCTCTTTCTCTAGGCAGTTTCAGAAACGACAGACCAGACAAACCTCAGAAGTACATCGGTCTGTAACATTAATATTGTACCTGTATTAAAGCATGAATTACAGATCCTCATTTCTCTGTATATCAAGCATTATAAAATTTTGTTCCCCATCAGAAACCATAACTATTCTTTAGATTAACACTTGTTTCTGTCCTTTAGAACATCTTCATACAGCAGCAATGGCAGAGTGCTTCCTACAATCCTGACTTCAACAGCAAGTACAAACATCGTCAGAACACTTCTCAGAAATTCTCTTTTTTCCAGTGTAGAAGCACTCTACACAGAAGGAATATTTATTAGGAAGAGCTCCTTCCTTACTAGCCAGTCAAGGTTTTCTCATCCAGCAACAAATACTTTTTGGCAAAACAAGCAATTTAGATCCCTGCGATACTCAAGGGAGGCTGACTGCTTAGTGAGTTAATCATTTAAAATAAGGAAAATGGTTATGAGATCTCAAAAGATGCAGTAAAACATGGTGGCACTTAAAAGAATTTTAAAAATCTTGACTCTTGATCTGACTTGTTTCCATATGGAGACAAGATTGATAATACAAACCAGATATTTCTTTGGGGCAATTCAGTTTATAAAGTCAAGTTTCCACAACACAATGAGATAACAGCAAGTAGATTAATCGTGCATGATTTCCAGTTTTGCTTTCTGCTCCGCATCTTGCAGAGGCCTTTTGCCATTACCTTCCTGGGCTGTGCTCATGACTGCTCCTCCCAGGTTTTTGCTGCTCTCTCTTTTTTTTTTTAAAAAAATAAAAACTAAAATTCAAAGTCTCAAGTTTTCATAGCTCAAAATTGACTCAAACAAAAATGGCATCAGCACTTAAACGTAAAGAACATATTCTCTTTAATTGCCTTAGTTCAACTAGTATCACTGTCAAGAGAAAAGCCTGGAGTCTTTTGTTCTGGAAACAGCTAGAATGATCATGGACTTTCTAATTTTTTTGCCCACAGTATTTTAAAGCTAGTAAATTCATTAAACCTGATCTCCTCCAATAACATCCTTGGGTTTCCACAAAGCAGTAAATTTGTGCCGCAAAGAAAATCTTCACCTAAATGTTTCCAACCCGCTTTCCCAGAGGGAGGTTTAGTGACTAACTTGACGTGGTTGCAGGATGACACAAAGAGCTTGCCCTGCCTGCCTACTTCATTAGGCAGGTAATCAGCAGAACACAAACAAAGCCAAAAAGACAGGGTTTTGACTCCCAGCTACCCTAGATTTCATGCCAATTACACAGATTAGTGGACAACATGAAGTCATCAGTATGTTCTATGTTTCACTGGAAAATATTAATCCTTTTTAGGGATTCACACTGACTATAGTAAACACGAGAAGATGAATTTCAGTCTGCTGAATTACTTTGTTATCAGCAGCTCAGAATTCACCAGCAGCCTTAAGTACAAGCCAAGATTTAATTATCCTAATTTTTCTGTAATTGTAATAGAAAAACAGGTCTCTGATCCAAATTGTTTACAATCTAAACAAGATTGAAAATAGCAAGGAAAGTCTGCACAAGTATTGATCACTATAAACAGAAGTAATCTCAGGAAAACAGAAGCCTACTGCTGTTGACTTTTTGTGCAAGCGAAAAAAGAAAGATGTATTTTGGGGGGCTTCTAAGGAGCCTCTCTGAAATGTGAAGGAAACGAAAGTGAGAACATAAAGGTGCTTTCTCTGGAAATGCATTGAACAAGTGACAGAGTCGTGTCTCAGCACTGAAAGAGCAGCAAAATAATAAGGAAAAGACATTAGAAATAAAGACATGGGAAGGAAAAAAGGAGGAGTCAGGAAGCACCTATCGAGGGAAAGAAGCAAACAAAGGAGAAAAGGAAGTTTGAGGAGCAAGATGAAAACAGTGTAAGGGTTGCTGGACTTTAGATGTGCAATTCTGCTAGTTTATAGAACTTCAGCTGTTTTGCTGAGCAGAGAGCAGAAGTGATGGATGCAGCCCAGTGTGGGATAATCCTAAACTCGGAGAACATATGCTTTGAGTTTAATCCAACTGCGGAGTTCTGGCAAACACGCTGCATTTATAGATGCAAATACATCAACTTTAATTTTTTAGCAGCTGTGCTGCCCTTTAATTTCTTATACCCTGAAGTGTACACTTGTACCCCTTTCGCTTACCTCTAAAAAGCGGATCACTTAGAACAGCCCAGCCTTGCTATCTGAAGCCAACTTAACAGCTCTTGCCCACTGGAACTTTCTTTGAGATGTACTGTTATTTTCCACTTGTTCTGCCCATTTTCTTCTTAATCAAACACACATTGAAGTGCCTTCCTAGGAAGGCTAAGACATACCAGCAGGAACCAAGACTCTCTAGTTTAGCTGGCAAGCTACTCTGTAGGAATCCCAAGTTATCCCAGATCCAGAAAGCCTCCCCTCTTTCACAATTCAAGCTTCTCCTCCCAGACCCACCAGCTCTCCTCTAATACCTCCACGCATTTCTGCGTTAACTCAGCATATCAGAGCCGACTGCCACCAGCAACAGTAAAAGACCACCAGTAATTGCACTTTCCCTTCTAGCCCTCAGCTGAGGATTTTACTCACGCACCTCAGGTCACTGCCCTGCAGCTCCCTCCAGCCCAGCCAAGCCTCTTAACAGGCATCAGCAGGAGGCAATATCTACACCTCTCGCCCCTCCAAACCCAATCAAGCCCTCGCACCAATTAAGCTTATTGACACCAGCTTTTATACATTCCTTTGCAATGACGGCACACTCTGTCTTAAAGCGAACAAACCTTTTAAGGGGGGAGCACGACACAAGGTCCCCAAAGGTAAAGCGGTGACGGCAGTCAGCTCTGGCACAGCAGTCCCATCCCCCTGAAGCCAAAGGGGAGAGAAGGATGTCGCAATAATGCTGTAAAAGAAAAAAAAAAGAGGAGAAAGCGTTAATTTTACACCTGTTTTTTTCTGCCCCTGGCAGCTGAGGGACAGGAGGAGCTGCATGGAGGTGGGGGGTGCAGGAATGGGAACCTGTGTTTTAAGGCCACTGGGGGAATGAGAGGGGCGTTTACCTGGGGTACCAAATGCAGAGGAGGGTGAACACAGCAGCCCCTTGCTCCAGCGCCCCTTTGGCTGCTCACCCCCAGCCCTGCCTGCTGCTGCAGGGGGTAAGGAGGGATGTCAGCCCCCCCGGAGCCTGGGCTCCCCACCACCACACCTGAAGGAGCCGAGGGGCAGCGCTGCCTGCCTCCTGCACCTCTGGTTTCCATTTCCCAGATGTCACTAGTCAGACCTCGCTGTGGCAAAGCCCTTCGGTGAGCACGAACTGGCTGGTGGCAGCTCTGGTTACGGAGGCATTTCTCAAGGCCAGCTGCTTGTCCAAACGCATTTTTTTATTCTCCAGATCGTGCAGGAAAGAGCTGCTGTGCACACACTGCAGGCACCTGTAAATCACACCTGCAGAAAGCTCTTACCTGCAGGCCTGGGGTTTTTTGTTGGTTGGTTTGTTTTTACAACTGCTGAACCTACGCAAACCCCACTGACACAAATGGGTGCAGAAGCTCAGCACCCCCGGACACCAGAGCGCACGTAAAACTCAGCCAGCTCCTCGTTAGTTCAAAAGCAGATGTCCCCTGGCAGTGTCCCACAGGCTCACGGGTACAAGTGGTGCCTTCGGAGCACAGACCCATCTTGCATCTGAGGCACCTCTTGCGAACGCACCACATTTCTGCCCACCTCCAGCACCCAGAGGAAATTCATGTGGCTGAGAGCATCAGAAATGGTCTTTGTGCAGCACAAAGCCTTCCAGTATTGCTTCACTGAGGCAAAAATTTCAATCTTGTTTGTTCAGAAATGACTGGCGCCCGGTGTTGCCAAGAAAACCCGGCTCTCTGAAACATACAAGCTCTAATTATTTATTAAGGTATTTTTTGGCTCCTCTCAAGCTTTGTATTTTGTTTTCATTTATCAGACTGAGCACGGGTAGGCTGTATACTGAACTAGACTATGACCCCTGATTCACTCTTCCACCAATTCTCTTCATATCTCTTAATTGTCTTGAAATAGCCAGGCGTCTGCATGGTAACTAATGTTACTGTGAACTTAGACATTGGAAATCCTAAAATTATTAGATTTCTGGAGGGCTGAATGAACCAGTATCTGCAGATGTAATGGTACGTAGTGGTCTGAGCACAGAACCTTAAACCGTGAACTGCGGACTGCAAAACCTGGGTCTACCTTGCTATTCCACCGCCGTCCTTCCCTTCGCAGTAGAAGGAGAATCTAGCTCTTTCTTTTCCTACCTCCCAAGTCAGGGGAATAAATCTTGCATGTGACATAAGTGCTAACACTGTAATTAGCAGGAAAAGCTTTCTCTGTTCATCTCAACATATTCAACAACAGATGCCTATCACTTTAAAAAGACCAATCAAAATTTAAAAACATATATTCTGGGCAGAATATTTTTAAAACAGAAAGGATTCAAGATGGAATTGTCTTGACAGTGCCTGCTGTAGAAAGACTCAGGCCAGCTCATTTTGTTTTAAAAATTTAAATGGAAAGCTTGTAGGACTCGCTTTTATATTTTTCCGTTCTAAAATTTTAAATATCTGTTATAAACAAAGAGACATAAAGGAGTTTTCTTAGTGCTGGTAAATGGAGACATCATTTGTAATGCCCACAAGGGCAAAACGTGGGGATTTACTGCTTCTGGATTCAAAGTGTCAAGGAGCATTAAGAAGGATCCGGCAACACTGCCTGACCTCAGGCTTTGTGGATCTCCCCGTCGCACAGCATAACGAGGCTACAGCCCCGCTTCTGCCTTGCCATAGTATCTTGGAAACAGATCCCACAGGATTTTGGACCACAGAGGGTGGAAACGTGGCCGCCATTTTGATCAGCTAATCTCTAGGTATTGTATAGTGAAACATTAATTCATGCAGAAGAGCAGAAAAGCAAAGATGATTGCCAAAGCAAATCAGGATGAATATTTTCTGTGAAATATACAGACGAATCACATCGAAAGAAGTACAAACCTGAAGCTCTCACACAACTTCCAAGGTAGATTCCAACAAGCTCCTGGGGGAAACAGAAAATAGCCCATCACGTTCCCATAGCAAAAGTGAAATCGTCAGAGTTTTGTCAGAGTTTAACATCATCAGGATTTGTTTTCTCTGTGTTGTGAGACTGTAGATGCAGGCTGTAAGTCAATAAATATTCCACAACTGGAAAAATAAATATTCCATAATTTCCTTTTCCAAGAGAAAGATATTCCAAAATTCAGGCTTATTTCAGGCTTACTTTAAAAATAAAATCTTTAAATACTTTAAAAAGCAAATCTGGATATTTTATAAATACATATGTTGGAGCCAGGCTAAAAATGTGGATTTTCTTGTTCTTCAGACTTTCCGTTTCAAGCAAACAACTAAACAGCACTGGCATATGCTACAAGTGTCAGCCTTTCTTTCAAAGCTTAACAAGAACAGAGTTGGATCTCATCTGTTGTTTTCCAAGAGATTAGATCCCTAAATCCCAGTATCACATCTTGTAGAGTTACTGATACACTATAAAACCAAATTTTTCCATCCATAAAGACATCAACACCCAGCTCTGCCAAAACATCGACCTTCTCAGTCGAGGAGTGTTAAATGATGCATGAGCATAGTTTTGTACTCAGACAGATACATGAAATAAAATTATAAAATGTTTTAAGGTCATCCTAGGAAAATGATAGCAAACATGACTGGAAAGTACAGACTGATCCATTGAGAAGTTATCAGCTAATTTTTAATCTTTTCAGGAACACTGTGGAAAGAGCTGTCTGCAGAGTTATTCAGGATGATTTGTCACTATAAGACCGTGTGTTGCTATTTTATGTTGCTACTGAAGAGCAGATGAGCAAGTCTGCAGGACCAAAACTTTTCAGACAACTGGTCTCTCAGCCACCCCTCTGATTATATGGTAGTGATTTTTGGTAACTGAAAACCAGCAATTACCGTGTCAACTATCTGTGAAGGAAAAAGGATATTTGTGATTTGGGCAAATAATTAGTCACACGAAGAATATTTCTAATTTTCTAACTTGACTACCTACCCCAAGAGTGGGTAAGAGTAGAGACAGTAATTCAAATGTTGTTTGATGTTTAGAAAATAGTCAACACTTCTAAAGTTTCCTCTTCAAAGCGGTAAGAACATCTACTGGTTTACAAAGTGTAGCTCGTATGTGTGCGATTCGTGATACACTTTAGATAGGAAAAGTTACATAAGGGCCAGGTCTTGAGGAAACAAATGAATTACAGACTTGATAATTTGGCAGTTCTTCAGGGTTCAAGCCCTAGGTGAAATGGGAACATAAATAAGTTACAATATAAACTTTCTGGTGGTGTATCTGAAATCACTTTAGTGATCACAGAACAGTTTCTGGTGGACAAGCCCCGGCTGTACAAAACTCTCCTGTTGGCTCTGAACGTCCGTTTTGCTAACAGTCTTGGCAGAGAAAGCGAGGACTCACTGATAAGAAGGGACTCTTATCTCCAGAGGTGGTCCTCGGGTCAGAGTTGAGGAATGTTGGCTGGATAGCACGGTGAGCATGTGCTGCTGCTGCTGCTGCTGCTGCCTAGAGTATGTTTAGCTGTTTCTTCCATGAGCACCTAATGCTCCATGACATAATTCGGACCAAGAGTGAGGCTATATACAAAAAGAACCAAATCTTTCATCAATGACAACAACATCAAGAGCTACATTACTAAGAAATAAAATATTTTTGAACCTCAGGAGAAGAATTAGAATGGAAATAAACCCTCAGACATGAATTTCTAATTACCAGATATCAGGAAAGAACGTTTCTTTTGGGGGAGTTTTCCTGAAACTAGCAACTGTCCTTTTTCCCAGCATTGGAGGCAGAGTGCCAGCCTAGATGGACAAAGTCAATTCATATGCCATTGCCAAAACTCACAGGCACCTGTAAGAAGCTTATACCTAGAGATCATCCTTAAGTTGCTAACTGGCAAAGGTATTTGAGCAGCAGAAAGGAAATGCAGCCGCTAAGCAATCACACACCCTGTTTAATCCAGAAAGACAGAACAAGCAAACCCAGGTTCTCCTTAACTGAAGTCCGAGCCATCCAGTGTGACCACTGGAGTGCCGTGGAAGCGACAGGAGTTGGAGGGGTCAGAAGCAGAATCCACAGAGGGGAGTCTTCCCCCCTCAACAGCGACGATGCTTATGGCATAACGGGATTGCCCAGGTAGCCGTCGGGACATCCTTGGAGACTGATGCTTTATTAGTAGCAATGGTGCATGAGGAATGAACTGCAGAGCCCTCTGGCCCGAGGGAAAAAAGTATCCTGGTAGCTAGAAAACAATTTTCTTGCTTTTCACATCTGATGTGAGGTCACGGAGACAAAATATACATAACTGTAGAAATTTGTATGTCTTTTGTTTTAAGTCATCTGTAGAAAATCTAACCCGAAATCTTCATGACTTTTAAGTACTTGGCAGTATTGCCTCTCTCTTTTTCTCCTTCACTGAGCAGAAACTAACATACCACAGTGTCGATTAAGGTCAGGTTTATCTGAACAGTCTCTGAACTACTAATTCTTCTCTCTCCCAAATGCGAAATCCAAGCCTGTTGAAACTGGCCTCTCTCCCCACAAAACAGGATGTGAAATGAGGGCTGATAGCCCTGAAAGTAATGAAAAAAAATCAAAAAAAGTTTCCTTTTGTAATGGTGTTAACAGCCTAATATCATGACAGATTTTTAATATATCAAATATATCAGCCGTAGAATATTACATCATCATATAAATCAGGGACATAAAAATTCAGAAATTTATATTTGTGTTAAATGTAGTACTTATATCCAACTTATGTATGTATAGACATATATGATCATAGTGTGTTTGTGTGTGTATCGGGAACTAGTTACATCCACCTGCATATATGTAAGCTAAGTGTTCTTTGCTTAATACCCTTGATGCACTAAAATAACCAGCTTTCAGGTCCTTAGAAGAAACTGCCACGAAAGGATAGTATTTAACAAAAATATTCTTATCATAGAGGCATCAACCTATATCAGGGTCCAACTATGCAAATAATTATGAGATATGTAGTAGGCCTTTGATCATTGCTTTTAAAATTTGATTCTAAAATTAATTTATGCTGAAGCAGTTTGGTATACCATTCTTACCATTGTCATTAAAATGCAAAATAACCAACATATTATACATAAATTATCTTTATATGAATGAAAAGGCTAATGGAATGTATATTTATAATTTTCTATGCCTGTATCCCCCTGTATATTCTTCTGTTCCAGTGTTTGCTCCTTGCTCAACAAAATAAATATTTATTGAGTCACTTTCAAAGAAGTACACCAGTACGCTTACCAATACAGTGCTCTGTTTGCCTACCACACGCATACGACCTTCTGCATGTATTTAGCATCTACGTACGTGAAAAGGTGCACAGTGATGGTTTCAGACAGACACATCACTCTCAAGTCATTTCACGCATCCAGCTAAAAAATTCAGAACCAACAGCTGCAGTATCAAGGTGCTGCCTGCTACCCCTACGGCCCAACCTTGGCACATTTAGCGAATTTCCTCTATGTTTCCAGAGGATGTTCCTACGAATCCTACTGAAAATAAACCCAAATAGCCAACATGACCTTTAAAAAGGTATTTTTAACTGTTTAAACACGTGGTATTAAGCACTTCAGACGATCCATCAGTTAACTTTTGCATATCATCATGGTAGCTTGTGATCAAATTGTGTAAATCCTTTTAATAATTTTTCTGTTGTGGATTTCTGAGTTGGACTGTTTACATCTGCACAGTATTAGCTTTCCTTCAGAGGGACAGTCTGCGTGTCTCTTAAAGGGAACGCCTGTTGTCTTGTTCAAAGTCAGACATCACAGGCAAGCAAAGACACAATCGTTTTGGACATAGAACATAAAGTGATGATTAATCTTTTCCCTGTGCATTCTTGTCAAATGCTTACTTCACCTCTCACTTTATTCAGTTCTCAAAACCATCTGGCCTACAGTTCTTTTTTTTTTTTTTTTTTTTTTGGTAGATGTTGCCTAATTTTTTTGTTAGTCATGAAGAAAAGCTGAAACCAATGATGATGTGACTGTACCAGGTGCCTGGTATTATATCATGCTAGACATTGTCTTGCAAAACAGTCAAACACTTAATTTGGCTGAAGGGTTTTTTTCCAGGGTAGGACAGGATATTCTTACACACACACACGTATTATTTTCTATTCTATTACACAGAGGGCCATGAAATGAAAGAGAACGATGCTTGTTAAATAAATAGACAAATATATTCTCCAGAAAATGTGTCAGTCTTTCACTTGTACCTTCATGTATCAAAATCATTAAGGAATTCCCTAATTCTGTTCATAATATACACAGTCCTCTGTCTACACAAACTGCTCATTGACAGAATCAGGTATCTCGCACAATGACAGGCAGAAGCACGGTTCAAGGTAAGGAGGAATAATCAGGTAATACTATGCCAAAAAAACACCCAGCCCTTACAAAAGAGACAGACTTGAAGCTCTCAAGCACACTAAGACCTCTGGCCAAAGATGAGAAGCGCTGCCTTTCAGGAAAAGCCACACTTTACTTTGATAGATGGACTTGTCCCACAGTTAAAATCATATTCATTACACAGATGTTGAGTTAAATCATTACAAATAAACAAGCCCATTTCCCTATCTGGGCATTCTTCTACCAAATGAAAAATGGTTTTCCCCTCCAAAGCAACATGCCCAGATAACAGTGTTTGCTTGAATAATTTCACCATACAGTTATGCTGGTTTACAGTCACAGTTTAGCTAAGCAAAGTAAGATCCAAGATCGTTCGGCTGCCATTGGACTATGATGTCGGACAGACACTTGCTAAGGACACTTCATCTAACCAGGGCACTATATCTTGATTATCTCAGCCATCACTCATGATGTGGTGGATCATCCCTGCCTTTCCTTTTTGGCTACACAGGGAACCTAGACAAACAGAAATCTAATTTTTTTCTGAAACTCAGGCTAAGTGTCTGATTTCTTTTTAAACTGGCTGCTGGATCTAGGAAAAGCTGTCCTCTGAAAAAAAAAGGTTAAAGAGGATCACCAGGAGTTATAGTCAAAGAGCCAGGGACCTTTTTTTTTGCAATTAAAAGCTCTTGGCCCTTTCTTTTTTGAGACTCCATGTTCGTGTGGCACACTTTCATTGAATTCTCAGTCAATGCTTCTGCTCCTAGGGCTACACAGAAGCTGAGACACCCTTTTTGTTCTTTCGTTCTCCTTCACAACAGACAATCCACTAAGTGATTAAATTATGCCCAAGCCCACACATTTTTTCTAAGCCAATAGTTTTTGATATCCAACTGTCACAGTACGTACACTGCTTTTATAGCATTATTTTTATGTACTCTCTTGAAATCAAATGTCTCTTTGGTTCTAAATCATTAATTAAACTCTTAGCACTATTACACACCTTTACTGAAGGCAACTTTCAAAGGACTATGAAGTGACAGTATAATGTTTCACTGTGAAATCTGGGACTGTGAAGCCATGACAGACACTGTTACATAGTAAGTCTGACCCTAAATGGCAATGCAGGACAGATAAAATAAATCCTTCCTCTACCTTTCTTCACTTTCTTTCCCTCTTTTTCTTATTTTTCAGGCTTACAGTGACCTGCATCATACATAAAACCAGACTATTCCACTTCCTCACAAACGTTACTGGATTTGTACTACACCACTATGGGAAGAGAGACACTGATTTAAAGACTGTGTAAAATGAGAAAGTAGCCCAAACTCTGTGAAACTAATTCCTAAATGAATAAAATCAAAAGACACATAGCAAAAAGTACTATTATAAAAATTACAGATTTACAGCAACAGTTTGTGATCAAAGGTTTCTAAGCTGCTATTGCATAAAAGCTCTGCTCTGTCGTTGAAGAACATTACAGCTCTGCTATTGTTCTCAAACACAGCACAGGTCAAAGAAGTAGCATAACAAATCAATTAATGGCCTACCTGCCTCCTTTGCTAATTAGAGACTCAGTCTCTCTCTCTCTCCCTCTGCTCTTGATATTTGAAACTTCTCAGAAGGTGAAGATTAAAGTAGCAGCTCTCAAACTTTTCCAGAGGGTTTCCTTTTTATGCCTTACCTTCCCTGACAAGTATGGATTCAGTTGAGGTGAAAGAGCATTAGGAAATTTTTCCATCTCTGCTGCTTTTATTTATTTTTATTCACCCGTATAAACACAATCTGTATAAATACTTCTACAAAGGAACCTCCTTATTATCTTTCCTCCGATTCCAGTTCTAAAAATGTTCACATAATCCAAAATATTAAACCTAATTATTCGTGTTCTTCCATGGTCCAGGAAATACGGCCACAGTACACGTACAATAAATGTCCCATCAGCGTCTCTGGTTCCATACTCATCTTTCAGAGATAACCAGCATTGCCTTTCTTGGTTTTTTCTGTACGAGAAATTCTTCAGTATGTGTGTCTGGATTCACACTTGACCTTTCAGATACCCGTTTCCTACTGTCCCTCCTGGTCATTCCACCCTGAACAGCTAGGACTATTACGTCCTGTCATTGTTATTCGGCTTCCTATGCTTTCCCCGCCTTCAAGTCCCACTCAGGATACCAGGACAAATTAACCTTCACCATTGTGCTGGGAGCTGCACATCTGACCGCGCGGAGGGGAGCAGCTATATGGTGCACAGCCTTCTCCGCCTCTGCAAGCAGCGGCTGGACTCAGCCCTGTTAAGAGCGACCCGTTTCAGTCCCATGGACTGAGCTGCGACTTCTTTCCCCACGCTCCCCTGCCCATCGTGTAAGACAGCAGAGCAAGCAGAATCTAAGATCTTGAAATCTGGACACGTACCAAATCTGAATATGAGCTTCAAATCTCACTCATCATCCGAATACAGCATACAGTCTAGCAAGACTTTTAAATGTTTCTCTCTCTTTTTACTCTCCCTTTGTTTCAGGCACGTGGATCAGCCACCAGCACTACCCAAGCAATGGAATCTCTCAGTGCAATCAGCAAATTTTAGACAGTGTGCCCTCAGAATCATCAATTTCTCTGCTGCTTGTACAAGTGCAGCTGAGGAAGAAAGATAGCAAGCAGTAGCGGTCAGGTCTGGACATCAAATATTAAAAATAATACTATCTACTTTGAGATATACCCACAGAATTGCCCTTCCACTTTTATTCTTGTGTCTACTTGATTGATTGGAATTGTGGACACTTGAGAAAAAAAAACAAACTACACAAATAAATACGCTGGTCCTGAGCAGACTTTGTTACAAAGAGCCTTTTTCAGCTTGTACATAACGCAAGCAAATCAACAATTCGCAAAAGTAGTTCACGTAAGTATAGAAAGATAATATCAGGGTTCTTGATTAACTGACGTTTAAGCAAAAAATCAGAAGAAAAACAAGGGCACTGATCCTCATCCAAGAATGAGTAGTTTCTAAAAAGATCCTGCTTTGTCCCAGAATGTAAAGAATGTACCTAAAATAGCTTCAAGCTCCATAAGAAAGGAAAAGGCTTTGGATGTTAATCCGATGGCCAAATGAGACAGAGGAAGCTCAGCTGCTCAATGAACGTTACAGTAGAGAAGGAAACCACAGTTACCCTTAGAAGCCCGTGAACACTTTATTTGTGCAGTTTTGTCTCTGTCTCTCCCTAGAGACAAGCAGGAGTATTACTGCACCCGATTTAGTGGCTTCATTCCCTGGCCTGTGTCAACACAGCTTGCATACTGAAGCAAAAAGCCTGCTTCTGTATTACAGCGACATTTTAGGGAGCAAAATGGGTAAGAAGAGAGTATTGCAAGGCAGTCTTGTGTGACCCTCTACCTTCCCCCCATCTTTGCCCCTCATCTGTTATATTCTTTGTTAATGACAGTGTTCCTCTTTATAACAAAACAACATGGTTCCTCAAAGTGTCCTCACAATAAAAGCAAGTATATAAAAATGAAATGTTTGTGCTAAAATCTAAAGTTGCCACACATGTGAGATGTCATCACATGGACCAGGCTGCTACTCATCGCTTTCCAGGCCAGAATGTGAAAGGATGGGCACACGCCCATTTCCCTGAAACATGTCTTTCATGCCAAGAGAATCATCAGTCAGAACCAGCTGATTTCATGAGCTCAGTGAAAAGGTTACTTGTCTTTTCTTAGAATCAAAACCTAGTCATTTTCTCTAATAGACATTGCCAACATTAGAGCGCAGGGATCTCATCCAATCCAATTATCAAATGTGCAGGTTTTTGTTTCCATTACACAACTTTTCTGTGTGTAATGTAAGAATTTGTTCTTTGTTGATACAGCTCCTTGGACGAGCACAGAATTTGCATACGTACGCACAACGAAACGCAACACAGGACTGAACCCTGCGCGTGCATGCCCCGCACACGAGTCAGGGCTTCTCTGCACATGAAAACCGCTCTGGAGGGACGCAGAGGATGATTACACCTGAGTAAATGCCTGCGTACGCAAACCCGAGAGGATAAAGTAGGGGTGCTTTTGCAGGAATTCTGGGTTTGGAAGGGTTAATCCAGAGCTTCCCAATTCTTTGAACACAGCACTTACCAGCCGTATCCACAGAGGCTCTGTGCACTTGCAGCATTCACTGAAGCCAGTGGGAGTCATAGCTTCTTCCAGGAATGAGCCATACACACATAAACTAAGTTAAAATATATTGTTTACATACTGCAAACCTAATAATTCACAGAATCCCTGGCATCGTACCGGAGGATTTTCCTTCAGACACAGACGCTTCTCCAGCGCTAGTTTTTCACGTCTTGGTAGCAGTTGACCCTAGAACCGTTTTCAGACATAAGTCAATGTTTTCTTAACCTGCCAGTGCCCTACTGTAAGCACGTTCATCATGCAGCTGCGCTCTTAGTCAAAGCCCCTTGGGAAGGAACCGCAATTAGTGAGGAGTTTCACTGGTGGGATGTTCGTCGTGTCAGTGCAGTGCGCCCCGCCGGGCTGCCCACGGGCTCCTGCACCCGCACCCGCCTGCCTGGGGACCACGAGCAGGCCGGGGGATGCAGTCCCCGTCCTAAAAACGTACCCAGCACATCCCAGAGGGGAGCAGAGCTTGCCCTTTCACTGTTCCACTCTGCTCACGATTTTAATGTGTTTATTATGAAGCTAAGCAGATACATGCAAGTCTATAAATAGCAAGCAGAGCACAGCAGTGGTAGGATTATTTCTGACAAGTCTCAAATGGCATACTTTATATTTCTTTTTTCTCAGTTCAGATGTTTTTTGGCTTGGGTTTTTTTTGGTTTTTGAGGGGTTTTTGCTATGGGTTTATTCATTCCTTCCTAATTTCAAACTACCACAGAAGTTAAAAATTGAAAAAGTATGTTAGATCGAGTTAATCCCCCTAAAATTTATCTCAGCCTCAAACATCTTAACAGATACCAATTACAACATTAGGTGATTATTAGTCTTATTTTAACCACACCCTTACTCATGGCAACCTCTCAGGTCCAAATTTGTTTCAAACATACCTGCTCTTAGCTGGAATAGCAGTTTTCAGAAACCAGTGGAGAGTTCATCCATTAAAGCAGAGTTATGGAACAGTTAGCAAGGGCTTCTATTACTCAATATTTAAGATGAATGATGTAATTCCATCATAAGTTAATAAAAATGGGTATCTAGAGGGAAATTCTGACATCATTCTCAAAAGAGCAAGTCTGTTTAGTTATCTTTTTCTATGACCAACTTTTAGACAGAAAGGTGACCTTTAATTCTAGCTTTTCCTAAATCTTTCTTAGATGACACCTCTAATGGTACAAAATGTTTTAATAGAAAACAAGTAACTTGAGCAAGATGATTGTATAATTATAAAATATTCTGATATCCCAAAAGCAGATGGAAAGAGCTTATGTTGAAAGACATTTTTCAGGAAATGTTAGAAACATCTTTTCTATGGATTGTATGTTGAAGGAAACAGAAAATGATATAATGAGAAAGGACAGAATCCAATTATTCTAATATTTTATGTCTGTCAGAAGCCAATTTTAGGCATTCCAGTGAAAGGCAAAAAAACGATTCTGAACCATACAGAGACTCAATGGAAGAAGTTAAAAACCCGAGCAGGTGTTGGAAAATTGTATCTGCCCTTTTTTTCTGTTTGTTATCCAAAAATTCAAATTGCTTTTTACCAGAAACCTTCCAGCTACATTTTAGCTTGAGAAAATTTAGCATCTATTCATGCTAGTGCTGAGAGAGAAAGCCATAAATGTCAGCACACAGCAGTCTGGATTTTATAATCACATGTCTCTCAACAGCCCTCTCCATAACGCATAGGACTAGGTAATTACAGAACAATTTTAAAAAATCTTACAATTAAATAAAATTAGGATAGAAAAAATAGAGAAAGAAAGAAACTTATGTATTTAGGCTGCCAAATACTTACAATTGGCCCCATTTTCTTAAGTAATTGCAATATATAAACACCAAAACTATAAGAAATCAACAATTTACACTCACATATAAGATTCTTTAACATTAAATGTATCTCTGCTTTGTCAATGGCATAGTCATAACTACTACATCTAGGAGCCTAATGTGCAAAATTCCTATTTCCAGAATCATGACCAGAATCCTTTCCTTGCTAGAGACACCCCCGGCCCAGTCCTCCAACTTAAATCAGCACAATTTTCTCAGTTCCTAGGTCTAGCCAGCACTGATAAAAACACGGTTTTCTCTTTAAAAGCTGTTGTTACTGCAGGATGGGGCTATCCACTGAGGAGGGGAGCAAGCGAGGCACGCACACTCAGCGGAGTTTGACCTCAAGTTTCCTGCACTGTCCATCAGTCAGCACCAGAGCTCCACTGACACCAGCGGCCCACCACTGCGTTCCCGTGTGGTGCATCCTTCTGGCAGGTAGCTGTGCTCGTGAGCCGCAGTCTCAGCCTGCAGCACACCCTCAAAGACCTGCACAGGCTTTACCTAAGCTCACAACTCCCCTTGATCGGCTGGGCAAGTAACACCACATAGTCCCGAGCTCTCATATCCTTCCACAAACACATTCCACTCCTGACCTTCCGTACCTGCATGCCGTTTCAGTCACGGGTGGTCTTCCAACACATGCAAGTCAGACCCACAGCATCCACTGAAATTTCTGCTCTGGGCCTCATTTAAAAGCAGCGCTCTTTTTATTACTCAGATGATTAAGGGCTGAAGAATGAAACTACTGAACTCACATCCTTCAGTACCTTTCCAAAGGTCTTTGTCCCACCTGACCCCTTCACTGAATATTAACTAGCCTTCCTTCTCTTTTGCTTTAGTGCATTATAAAGACCCAGCAGAGGGCTCTGAAGCATTCACACAAGCATCTGATGTAGCTTTGTACCTAGATAAATAAGTGAAAGGAAACCAGTCCTACCAGGGGTGAAAGATTAGTATAAATCTCAGTGGACCACCAACTTCCTCTCTTTTTTTTTTTTTTCTTTAACTATGAAATAAATGGTATTTCTGTAATGTAGCATTAGCGTAAAGTTGTTGCATTGCACGCTTTGACACATTTTAATCTGGCACCTGGAGATCATTTCAGAGAGACACAAAGTTTTCTGCCTTACAGGTTATATATGTATCTCAAAAGAAGGAAGCACATTAATTCTCTCATACAGGATGGAAGTCTGTTAAACACACATTTTCCATTCTGGGTGCTTTACTTTAATTCCAGAGCTGGACAGTCTTGGTTATCCACAATATCTTGCATCCGTTCAGGAACTGCTTGCACAAGATTCCCTTGATGACAGTTCCCATTAGCACACATTCATTTGCACATACTTTTTTTGCATTTGTGAAATTCCTTTCTTCAAGTGGATATGAAAGATTATTCCTTTAATAGTCCCTTCCCCACAGGTAGATAAGTCCCATTTGGGGAAGCTGTCGCTCACCATGACCACTAGATCAAAGGGGCTCCAGCAGAAAGACTATCTCTGAATCTGTGAAGGGTCACTTGTCCTCTAAGCCCTAGCTGGCATTCACATCAAATGACGGTACAATTCCATCCCACCTGTTTTAACCTTACAGTGTGGTGGGAAGAGTGGTATTTTCAGTAATGCTGCTTCAGGTCAGCTTACATACTAATCAATTACTTTATAAAATAAGGCAGAATTTTTTTCATCAATACATCTTCTTTCCTTCTTCTGGCACTAAACCACAAAGAAAATCTTGGCTAGTCACCACAGCTACAGCGAGATGATTAGCTGCACAGTCACCCAATGTATGCTCTGTGGCCAGCCCGTGTATCTCAAAACAGAACTGATTTCTGGTCCCTCTGAAGATCAAGTGTTGACATTTAACTGAAGGCAGACCCTTCCTTGAAAGGCTGTTGCAGGAGTTGTGGCAACTGAAGCAGGTCTTTGGCAAAAGGGAAGTTCTGGTTCCTAACTTCTGTGAGAAGGAATATCCCATCAAGGTGTTCACTTCTAACCTGTGTGAATCTCGTTGGAAGTCATGAAAGTGGGAAGACAAAAAGCTATTCGGAGATCTTGGTGCAACTCCACAGGGCACCTTCAGTGGCCAGTACCTCTAGCAACCAGTTACAACTAAAGGCATATTTAAAAAAATATACTTTTTGTACCATAGCTGTACTTTTGTGAAGGAGATCTGAACCCACTGACAACCATGGCATTTTGCCTGAGTGAAAGACGACAGTTTCAGCCTCTTTCTGTACTATTTGTATTAAAATGTTGTGAAAACAGTTGGTATCTGAAAGCTGGAAGGACAAAAAGGACTAGTGACTGTTAGTGCAGAGATAAGGGTAAAGAACATACCGAATTTCATTTGTAAACCCCATCATTAACTCAGTTCAAATCTTTACCTGCATTAGAAGGTCACAACAGTTACAAACCCAACAAAAAAGAAAAGGAAAAAAAAAGCTTGAACAGCAGTAATTATTTACTACTCCCTTTCTGTTCCAAATTATCAGAGATCTGAGTCCACTTATGAAGCGCAAGATCCTGCCTCTGGAAAGAAGAGTTTGCAAGACTGATGCCAGTCGGACAGCCCTAGACACTGTTGTCTTTTCTTGATCGCTAGACAGGCTCTCCCATTGACTTTAGACAGAGAAGACGATGTTTGGAACATCTTAAAAAGCCCTTAGCGTACAGCAGAGTTAGCCCCAGTTAGACACTGTGGCACTCATTATTGACGGTTATCCTGATTCCAGAAAAAGTCCATCAAGTACCAGCTCCCTGAGCAGATAATTCAATTGTCCAATTTGCCTGTAGTTTTCTTTCTCTTTCTGTAGTTGAGCCTGAGCTGGGAATTCAGCTGCAAGCATTTCAGCATTGGTGATTCACTGTTTGAAGGACCTCCAGGGAAGTCCTACAGTACCTCCAGACAAAGTTCTTGCCTCTGGCTTTTCTTGGCTTGCAGGTTTATTACCCACTAGAGAATTTAGACTTATAATACATCCAAATATAACTTAAATCCCAGGCTCATGCATGTGCTGATGGACCCTGGAGCTCCTAATTATAATTACATATTCATATCAGCTGAATGAGATGCTAAATTACAGTCTTGATCCCACACTGTGCCTCTGCACAAAGCCACAGCTGATGTTGATCCTCAACTGGAAGAATGGGAGGGGGTACAGGAAGATCCAGCTGTTGCTCGTTTGACTCAAGAAAGAAACCATTTACTTTCTGATGTGAAAAATTCTGAGAATAAAATAATGTGCGCAAAATAACATTCCCCACCCTGTCATTTTCAAAAAAATAGCTCATATCTTCAAACCTAAGGCTGTTACAAAAGGACAATGGCATATGATAATGGGAAATATTGCCTAAAAGTCAGCCTTTTCTTCAGTTAATGCACATTTTTACACTTTGTTTCCTCCTTGAAAGTTCAGCCAAAACAAATCTTCCTAAAGTTAATTTCTCTCAGGAGTAATAGAATTGATGCAGCATTACACATTCATGCTCTGGATTCCAATAAAAAGTTGTTACCATAGCAAGAAGTATTGTTGCAAAGGCAACACACACAATGTAAGATTAAAAAAAAAAATCTCCAAAAATATTTCCAATGCTCAACAATAACACAGGATATTTTCTCCTAATTACATAAAGATGAGAGTGTGCTACTGCTTTGATAGTCCCACTGTGATGAAACAGACTGGCTGCGTTAAGACTCATTTTTCAAAATGCAAATTTCAAAATTATTGGGGTTTTTTTCAAAGTTGCATCAGTTATTTTTAACATTATGTGTATCATGCTGCTGCCTGAGGACAGTCAAGGATTGGAGAAAGATATACTGTGCATGGTACTGTACATAAATTGTAAAAAAGGCAGGTTTTACCTTATAATCTGGGTTAATTTCAGGGAACAGGAATAAAGGGGGGTAAAATCGTGAGTTGAGGTAGAATGACTGGGAAGACACGGCACCAGTAAGCTGAATACAGATGCCTGTGTAGTTTGGTGTGCCACTACCACGCCAGACAGCATTGTTCAGTAGCATTGTGATACAAGCTAGTTTTAAGAAAAGTTTCAAGTAATAACAAACTTTGACTTTGTAGGCTTTCTTAGACACCCCACAACACGAGCGAGAGCATGGAAATGATTGCAGGAGTAGACTATCATGTGGGAAGAGCTTGCGTTGCTGAAAAGTGAAGACCTGTTAATAATGATACAGTGCCACCTGAGACACTGGGCAAGGTGACAGTGGAAGAGAGAAGAGCAAGAGAGCAGAACGTGTGAAATAGGATGAAGAGCCAGGAAAATCATCGAAGTAGCAGAGTTTGAACGGACTCTGCAAGGGTGACGCTGTAGAAAGCAAGACCGGAGAGGAGGGCATTGCTTTAGCAGCACAGGAGATGAAAGGAGCCCAGAAAAGCCTTTGCATGTCAGTGTTTATGTAAAAGGCACCTTCTCTGCACACCACGTTGGAAGAGGCAGGAAGCTCTACCCACAGCCAGCCCGTGCGAGTCTAGAGAAGAGAAGGCCAGGCTGAAAAAGAAACCAAGACAGGGCCTTTGGCAATAGGAGAATGCTGTGTCTGTTCACAGCATCGGAAGGAAAAGGGAATGCCAAATAAAGTGTAAAATGTAGGGACTAGGATCTGAGGGAGATGATCTAAAAAGAGAAATGAAAAAGCAATGTGCAGAATAAGAGCATATGAGGGGAGGAGAGTCGCAAAGAAGTTCACTGAAGAGGGCAGCGATGAGAAAGAAGACGGGAGCACGTGATGTAGGAGGGGCACATGGTGAAAGCTGTAGGTGAATGGCAAATGGACATAATAAGTGCACAGTTACTCACCACAAGCTATTAAAATAATGTTTACTTTCTTAATTAACCATCATAAGACCTTTGACTTCACATTGTAAATATTATTTTAATAGTTTGCAAAAGGAAGAGGGGTATTTATTGACTTGAGTACATTCTTTAAAACGGTTACACTGGAAACCAAATGTCATCAGGTAGAGTTCCACCACACCGGGTGCTCAGCCTCCCTGAGATACACAACATACTTCGCTTGACTTTGCCACTAGAAAGAGATGGAGAAACAAACTATGCCTTTGGGTTTCAAGTGCAGAGGTGTAGTGGTTATAAAGTGCTTCTGTCCCTGTTTCTCTACACTCTCTCCAGAGCACCCTTTCCAATTTTTCACTACTAATTTTTCTCACTCTTTCCATACCCTCGGCTTCCTAAGCTCTTTTGCTTTCCTCTTACCTCTATCTTATTGCCCCGCCATTCTTTCCCTCACCCACTGTCCTTCACCTGTTGCAATACGGTAAGGCAGCCTCCTTCTCCGCTGCCTTAGCACTAGCCGAGAGGAGCACAGAGAGCTTAGGAGAGTTGGTCATTCCTGTTTTCTAATCTTCTGTCCAGACTTACTACAGCTACAGTGCAACCAGCGGGATGCAATTGCTCGCTAAGTCCTCTTCAGCCCATGCTTGGTTTATCTGCTAACTGGACTGCAGGTGCGCCGTTCCATGTTGGAGCTCTCTGGTGGCATCTCCCAAAAACATAGTTGGCAAATTCAAAAGACTCTCCCCTGAGCATGTTAAAATCGTCCTTTTCCAGATTAAAAAAAAAATAAATAAATTGGCCAAATCCTAAGTCCTCAGTACAGACCATGGAAGCACTAATATTTCTTAAAAAGACAGAGTTTCTTATTTGTACATAGGTATGGACACATATCCATGCAGGCCTATGTGTAGCCCTGTAAACACAGGCAAAACAATATCTCTTTATTTTTTCCTATCCCCAGTTGGAGAAATGGCTAAGCATTTTAGAGTAAATTTTCAAAACTATTTGCCCAAGGCAGACAGCATGGAAGATTTTGGCCCGAATGTTTTAAGTTTGGCAAAGTTATAAGCGATAGAAAACAGGATCTTATAATAGAAAGTGCTGGGCAGCCTTACGGCAGACATCACTATTTGTGCTGCTTGTAAGACTTCATTTTCTTTAATAGGAGCTGCATGGCAGGGCTGTAATACCCTGGGGCTTCCTGTCTTTAATTTCCTTTGAATATAATCTTGGTCTTAAGCCTTCCTTCCTAAATAACCTCTGTCTTTAATTATTTTTTTAAGCAAATTACAACTTAACAAGCACACATTCTCATAAGACAGAGCCTCTAATTATCAAAATGACAGTGCTTCTTAGAATCTGAATTTCACAGTAATTCAGTGACCAATTTGATAGGTCAGTAAACAATTATACACCACCACTGCCAAAAATTAATTAAATAGGATATTATAATAAGTCTTTATATATACGTACACCTTGCATCACTCAGTCACCTGGATGATCCTTGCAGAGGAGTACTCATACAGTGAGCAGCAGGGAGGTACATATGTGCAGTACCAAGTGGTCGCAAAATTAATGAATATTTGGAAGCCATATTACATTATTCTGGGATAAATTCTGAAGGTGTTTCTGAGTCCTTATTTAGGCAAAACCATCACAAGTACATGTAAGAGATGTAGCTTACCACTCTTGGATACATCAGATAAAAAGATTCTGCTAGAAGTAATTTTATGTTAATTATCTTCCTGGGAATAACTTTTAGATCCTTAGAAAGGATGGTCTTATTTTGGAGGATCGGCTTCGCAGATTCTCTAGACTCACAGTACTAACATGTTGCTTCATCCTCTGATGTGACATAAAATAGTCACTGTTTAGGAAGACAGGGTCTTTCAAACCTAAGCCAAGTTTGCTGCAGAGTCCTTAACTCCAGAATCTTCCAGGGCTGTACATTTTAAGTGAGAATATAGCATTTTGAATGCCTGTCAGTTGCTTTCAGGCTCTCTTGTAGCATTGAAATTTCAGC
Source organism: Leptosomus discolor (assembly GCF_034619465.1). Classification (NCBI taxonomy): domain Eukaryota; kingdom Metazoa; phylum Chordata; class Aves; order Leptosomiformes; family Leptosomidae; genus Leptosomus; species Leptosomus discolor. The sequence continues at coordinate 46,405,373 of NC_141399.1, read as the reverse complement.
ATAATTTCTTTATGTTGCTTAAAGAAATGTGCCCAGCTCTGACCCTAAATCACCACCATTATTAATCCATGCATTTCAAACAATTATTACACAATCACACAGTCATACCTGAGGGGATGAGACTCCAACAGTGGACCAAATAGAAGCGGGTACTATCTAAACTATTGAGTATTTAGGAGAGAAACTCACTCTGGCTAGTTCTGAGATCACTTACTCTCCATGATCTCCCCCTCCCCTCATTTTTCTCTTTGCTCCTGCACACATGCAAATACATAATAGATTTATTGTAAGAGGAAAAGAGCCATTTCAGCGGCATGCCTCCTTGGCAGAGGCTGTCGAGAAGGTTTTCATTTGTTGTCCTGGACACAGACTGCTTGGGGGGTTGCAGGCTGCCTCATGAAACCCTCCTAAGACACTTCTTAGTGGTGAGTACCCCTCAGTAGTTATCAACTTCAGACCAATGTGATCAGTTGAACTGAAAACTTCTGCATTCCTATACCAGATTTCCCCAAGTTAACCATGCAACTCCTCCACAATGTATTCTTAAAGTTATTCTTCATGTGAAATTAGGGACTTCTGTATGTAAAAAATAGCACAGCTTCCTGTTAGTGACTAACAAAATTATACAGCAAATCCTTAGAAAAACAATCGCCAGTTGTTTCAAGTACTTATTCAGAGTTAAAATGGGTCTAAAAATCTTAAATATTTCATTTAATTAATCAGTAAAATTATACAACAAAGTTTTTAATCCTCAGGTTGAATATGAATGAAAATTCCTGAAATACTTGAGTCACCTTATTCAAGGTAAAGACCTCACTCAAGGAAAATTGATCCATCTTGAAAGCAAACTAGAAAATAAGAGCTACACACATCTTCATGTGCATTATGCTAGTCTAAGTAAAAAGATGACTAACATCACCCTAGATTCAACTTTCCACAGCAATTAGCTAAAGTATCTCAATTTATCTTTCCCTGACAGTTTATGATTTTAAGGAAATTTGAGATGTTTGGGTTGTTGGGTTTTTTTCCTTTTAATGGACATTTTAGCACCATCTGCTGGTGTTAAAATTTGCTCTGGAAACGAAAACACCAGCTACCTCCTTCATTTTAACTTCCTTAAGGCCTACTTCTGGCTCTTATTAGGAAAGGTTAATTGCTTGCTTTTCTACTACAGGTCCCAGGATTGGATAAGTAATTTATCTGAATGAATCATGCATCCAGATGGAGTATACCTTCTGGAGGCCATATATCAGTAGCAATACACTATTAAAGAAATACTTCATCTACAGCTACATCCAAGAGTACATGTGATGGTTTTTTACAGTGTAAAAACAACAAAAAAAAAAACCCAACCCTCATTCCTTAAGGGGTAATAGAAATTCTTCCATGATTTATTCTGAGTTGATAGTGGTATTTAGACTAAAGAATTACGCTGTGATATTGGAGATTTAATGTCTGGTGTCATGTCTGGAGATTTAATGTCACAGTCAAAAACTGACCAGCTAAAATTACCTCTGACTGTATCCAGTTATACAATTATATGACTTATCCCATCTAATTCATCCAGTTGCTTTTTTATTTCCTTAGACTGCTTCTGGCTTAGCACCAGTTCTTTCCCGTTGCAGAACTTCTTGGGGCACAGACAGTCTGAAAGCACTTTAGGAAATGGTCACGCTAGGTCCCAGCTGCCTTTCTACAGCACCTGTCCTGAATACGTGAAACATCTCCCACCTCCCACCTTCAGTGCAGGTTTGACCTTCGCTGTAGTTAAGCCAAGCTCACAGAAATTCCTCTCCTCAAGGCTTGACAAGTGCCCAGGTTTGACTGACAACATCACAGAGCACTAAGAAACCTGCCGTGGACTTCATGGACTCCCCAGAGGGACGGGTTAGTATCAACCCCTTTGAGTTCAGGCAGGTGTAACAAGTAATGTGCCAGGGGAATTGCAAGTTGTTCTCTTGTGGCTGTTCATATCAACGACATGAAAAACTGGGAACGGACCCGGGGATCGTTTTTTCAGTCTTCCCTTTCAATACTCAGCATGGATCTTTGTGGCCCATACTTCAATTTCAGTTCCATCTTGATGATCTCCCACCCACTGTCATCACAGCCCTGCCTGTACATCTTTATTGTACACCTGACTCTAAGGAATACACTCCCCACCTCAGGTCTCTTCTGCAGTCATTGTGTCTCTTCTCACTTGACCCTTCTTTGTGTTAGAAACTCCTCCATGCAGAATACCCATAGTTTTAAGCTGAAATTCAGTTGTCTGAACCTTAAAAGGATGTAGAGAAACAATCTCTCCAAAAAGTACATTCCAGATTGCTGCAAAAACCTGACGTAAAAGCAGCAGACAGGATGAAATGTCAGTTTAACAGCATGGTGTGTCAAGATGTTATGAGCCAGCACCAGGGCTGGGAAATGAGTTCCTTGTACTGCAGCAAGGCTATGTGCGTCTGTTCTACTACAGATATAAGTAGGCTCCAGTTTAACAGCACCCTGCCATGGTCAACATAGGCAGCAGATGCCCCAGGGAAGCTAAATAGCCATGAGACAATTAATTACCTTTTGCTTTCCTTCCAGCCATACAGATAAGGTTAAGCAAAGCCCAAACCCTGCTTGCCCATAAATTCTCTATCCTAGAGAGTGGTGACTGAAGACTTTTCAGATAGATGTTCTCGGGTAAGTTTTCAAAGTTGTGCTCGAAGGGGTCAAGTCAAAAAATAAATCCCATTATTTGCTAGAAAGATTTGTGTGTACACCTCCCACATTCAGTGCTTTGAAATGGACCCCTTAATGTCTGGAGGGGATACAAAGCCTATGGCTCTTCTAAGGTTTCAGAAGGAGGAAGAAAGGCCATGACCTTTAATAAAGATTATTCTGCAAAAATAGGACTACTTGCCTTTGCGTAATCTTTTACAAAACAAGCCTGATGAAAGGTGCAATGCAATAATCTAAAACAATTCCTTAAGAGCTGTAAAGAATCAAGGAGGACCTTGAACACATTATATGCATTGATGGCAAAACTATGATCAAGAGCTTTAGGCCAGAGATGGTTCTACTCGCAGCACCCAGCCTCTGTGGATTGCCAAATAAAGAGGCATTTTTAGTATAACTAGCCCAATTATGTCAGCCAACACTGGTGAATGTCAGTGCAAACTCATTTCTGAATTGCTTCTTTCCACATGAACACCATTCATATGTAATTTGCATCAATATCAGCGAGATTCAGAAAGAGGTTTACCAAGAAGAGATGGTTTGGGTGGGTAGGGGTGAGAAAACTGCTGTTTCAGCAAAATAAAACTGTGGAAGCAAATTATTTTGGGCAAATTTCCCATTAAAACAAAGACGAAACCTTTTGAAACTACACAAATGTCCTTCCCAAAATATTTTGAACAAATGAGTTCCTTTGAATTGCAACCTGCTTCTGCTTTTCAAATTTAAATGAATGTATATTCAAATAAAAGGTCAGAGTGGAAATGAAAACTTCCCAAATTTAACAAAATTATTTGCCCTGATCTCACAGATAGCATTAGTGACAGGAAGCCACTCCGTGCCCTGGACCTCATGGTGCACTGAGGCTCAGACAGCAGGGATCTCCTGATCTCCACTGCCCTTTCTTCTGGTGGCTGCAGGTACGTGGGAAGAGAGAGTGCAAAACACTGCTAGAGACGTCCTGGAAAGTCACGTGAAAAGTTAAGTGCGACTGACAACAACTGCGTTAAAAGACTGCCAAGGGCATGCAGAAAACTGGAGTGGCTTTCAGTAAGTGTGGGAAAGCATCTGAATTACACGCAGCAAATTTCTCAAAAGAAAAACGTGTTCTCGTTACATTTGCCTACTAACAGACATTTACATTAGAAAATAAACATGATTCAGCACAGTTTTTTAATATCTGAATGTATCTTCTATATGTCCATTAAGAAAGCAGGTAACCGAAATACGTACAGAATCCCCAATTATTCATCTACAGCTCTGATTCTGCGTTTCTGTCTTGAGACAGAGGATGGGTTATTGCTAACAATTTGTGGTAAAAGACATGTAATAAATTATTCTAATGTTTCATTAAACTACCTGACTAGTCAATTACGGAAAACATTTTGCATTTTATAATTAGTAACATTTTAGTTATGTGAAACAGACATTAGATGAAACTAAAACAAAGACTTATGTTACGTGAGCTTCTCATTTCTTGTCCATCCTATAGGCAGAAGTAAGATGTTTCAGATTAAGGAATAAATGTGCACTGAAAATCCCCAAACATCCCTCATCCCTGATCCTCTATCCCAGAGAAAGGAACAAGACTTACTATTTGGGTTGTCAGAGGTCTTGAAGCAGTTCCACATGAGCCCATGACCTTTCGGTGTTTGGTTTCAGGTGTGGTCACTCTGTGAAAAAGAAATGCCATACTTGCACATCTGATGGGTTCTTTCACATTTTGGAAAAGAAGAAAGAAGATTTTTCCATGTATGCAATATTTTAACGAAAAACTTCTGGCTTAATTGCAATTTTTTCTACCCCAAGAAATGCAAACTTGCAAGGAGTTAGGATTTTCACAGGCCACACAGAAGAACTTCAAACTGCAGTAAAGACTGTTTCTATGTCTGATAGATGCTCCTCCATCCATGCCTTCTCCTGCCTTATCTTTTGGGGCTTTGTGCTGGCTCAGACCCCTTATATTAGACTACACAATGTACTCACAATAAATAACAAAACAGATGAGGTTGTTGAAGTATATAATTTTCAATTGGTCTTGCTAAGGATAGGTTTCACTAGGTGAACAGGGATAGCGTTGGATCAGTTGCCTGCTACAAATATGCCATTTTGTGGTTGTTCACGTCCCACTTTCATTATTAGACATAAGCAATTAATTACCCATCTTTACTTCTAACCTAACTTGGGCACTCCTCTTCCATGGGTAGGTTTGCTGCTACTGGAAGAACATGAATAGTCTCCTGTTCAACTTTGATATGATAAACTATATGTTTCCTCTTGGAACTAATGCACCTTCCACTGAGGACCACACAGAAAACACCATTAACACATTATGAGAGCCTTTAACATGTAACATGTATTGCCCTGGCACTTTTATTAGTTCACTTCCTAACCAGGCTATTGTTCAGGTAACTTCTGTTCCTCCAACCTGTCATAACAAAACCAAGAGTTCACTAAGCCTTTAGCTAGTTAGAGAGAGAGAGATTTTGACTGAGGTAACATCCAAATTCACAGCTGAAGGTTCATGGTCTTTACACGGAAATCCTGAGTTTGGTCCATGTAGTAGTTCCCATGGCAGCTGTATTCATAGGTCACTGTGCATAGACAGACGATGCTACATGAGGACAATATATTGTCGTTCTGGTTCAGAACTTACAGGCAAAGTGAGCTGGTATATGCTGACAGCTAATATTAGTATTTCAGATCGGTAAAACTGTATACGCTATGACAAAACTGAATAGCAACAAACCCCTACTGCCAAATACGTTCCTTAACATAACAGTATTTCTGGAGTTGCATTTAAATCAAAATGTAGCTGCAAAACTTAAAATTGGATTTCAAACTCCTTAAGTTCATGAAGAATCTATAGACGGCACTTCTCCTCCCAGAAAGCACCCTTTGACTGTAATCAGAAGAGGAAAAGCAAGGCAAAGCTCAAGTATTAGGTATACACAGAAATACAAAAAAGGAACTACTAGTACATTGCAGTGAAGCCATGCTTAAGGTGACAAAGAATTCAGCAGCAGCAAAATATCACTTTCTTAATGGTTTTTATTAACACAATATAACCTGATAGTAGAAAAAGAGGGGCCCCTCCCATCCCCCGGTCATCCTTCAGGTGAAAAAAGTTAAAACCTTGAGCAGAAGTCGCTTCAAACCATCATGAATAGGTCTGTGCACAGCCTTGGTATAGTGCAATGAAATTAAAAAAGATGTCATGTAGCCATGTCAGCCACATCTGTGACCCATATGGTGCACGTAACAAGAGCATATGTCCATACCTAAAGAGAACGTTATATGCTGTATAAGGCTAGGGCAAGTGTAAAAGTGAAGTAGAACACCTTCACGTTACAAACACAGTTTGTTATTTGTGTCACATCAAAGAAAGAGTCTCTAGGAATTATTGCCCTCTGAAGTCACTTAATTATGATTAAGTGAAGTAAGAACTAATGTAAATGGTATTTTATACCCCAGTGAATTAAAGTATGAGATCCAGTCAAGGTGAGTAAGATTTACAGCCAAAACTCATGCAACCTTACAGTAATTTCATGACACTTTTACTACTAGCTTAGACATTTCAGTTCTTGAAATAATTAACAGTACATGAGCAAATTTTATTCTTTGGATGCTTATAGTAAACCACGGACAGAAAAAAGAATAGGTTGTCTCTCAAGTGAGTTACGCACATCCAACTTTTATTACAAAAGGGACAAAGATAATGCAGGGCAAACACAGCATTCAGAGACTACTACAAAAAAAGAAACAGAAAAAGGAAAGTAAACATAGCAGGATGCCCACAGAGCTCTTTCATTTGGACTAAATCTGACCCAGATTAAAGTCTCAAGACTCATCTTTGGCTAATCCCAAATACCTGTCTGCTAAAGAACACATTGGTTATGTTGAGACCCCATGTATAATACAAGCAAGTAAAATCAGCCGACTCGCTTTGAAGATACTAAGGGTCTTCTCACAGATTTTTTAACTGTAAGAAAAACTATACCCAGGTATTTGCCTTCAAACAGAACTAAAAGTGTCCAAGAAGAAATGTATCAACATATCAATGAATAGTTATATTTCACAGCTTTTCCAGCTGGAAGTAAACTCATTTTCCAGTGACAACTGTTAATCCACTCTCTTCTAGAGTCTCTGTTTGAAAGGCTTCAGGTAAAAAACAGAAACTTGGCTGACAGAAGAAAGTACCAGATGGCCGCTGGGATGGGAAAAAAATTGAAGAGAAGAAAACAGTGAAATGTGAGTTGTAGAAATAAGGATTGAATCATAATCAAAATGTAAGTAGAGAACCAGAGCCTTTGGATTTAACAGGAGCCATGTTAGCAACATAGCATCTACCCAAGTGGTAAAGTTGATGGCCTCAAGAGGCCCTTAAAATGCAACGCAGCATTAACAAATTGCATAAACTATATGTATAAAGAGTGCTCTTTGAACGGTCTCTTTTGGCTGATGTGGCCATGCACATTTGCACAACCCTATCTCCCCGTACCTAAAATGAATACTCAGGCCAGGCGTCTCTTACACATAAACTGTACACTTTTCCAGTCCTTTAAAAAACCCTTAAAATTCCCAATAATCTATTTGGGGATCAAAGTGATCAAAATTCATATGCTAAAAAAGCACTAATATAAATTTTCAGGCTGTGGTAGTAGACATTGTCTTTAGAGAATGGTGTGGAGGAAAATGAACACTGGGATGAAAATTGAGCTCTAAAGATCCAACATGTAACTGACTTAGGAACACAAAGGAGAGAGTCCGGGTTACAAAACACATGCTCTTGGCCTATTGGTCACCTCCTTCGAGCTGCCGACACTAAAATTAGTAACGCTTTTTTCTTTTTAAAATCTGTCTCATTTTATCTTGCCTTCACAAATACTGTGCTAAAGGAACCTACTGGTGCCGCATTAACATTCATGAGTATTCAGATCTGTATCAAATTTTGCATGTTTGTAGGGTACCCCCCCGTTGGGGACAAGCATGGGGATTATGTGATGCAATCCAGTTAAAGAATAGGGCCACCACCATCAGCTCTGCTTGGTGACAATAGCTCAGGCATCCATTTCATATCCACCCTGGAAAATTATGGTTTGGGGGGATTTTTTTCAAATACATAGGCTTACAGCTAATGCTGTTTATGAAATAACAAGTGCCCGCCTGTCGTATAGCAAGCTCAGTAACAAAATGGTTGTCCTTAGCTAGCTCAGATACCCAGACTCATCACACCCATTCCGAAGCACACCCTTCTGCCACCTCTTCCTAGACACAGCACTGTGAAACAACCTTCCAGAATATTCCCATTTTCCCTTGCCCTTCTTCATTCGCCTTTTAGACGATCCTCAGCCTGGCTGGTAAGAGAGACTTCATTAAAAAATTCCAGTTGAACTGAACTAGCCGATTCTTACTGCCAATGAAATTGCTTTTGCTAAGAAGTCTCCGTAAAAGACTAGCACCTGGAGACACTAGGTTGCTCAAGGGATTGGTAACAGGCTATGGAACATTTAACCTCTGGGGTATTGGCTCAGATCCAGAGTCAGGACCAAACTTGAAGCATCAGTCTCTCAGGCAGGCTGCCACATGACACCTTTAAAAATTACACCCCTTCACTCAGGAGAGCCCTCACCAATCTTCTGTTGAGAAACTTTCTCCTCTCTCCAGACTGAACCTTACAGCTGAGAGCACTACAAGTTGAAGGCTAGAATTTAGAGACGTGCAAAATGTTATGCCCACAGAAAATAAAAGTTTTAGTACAACTGTATGAGCAACCCTATGAACCAGATTTCGTGGCCTGTCAGAGGACTGACATGTACACTCACGATTTTGCTGTCAATACACACTATAACACACGAGACAAATGATAGAACTTCTCTGTGCCCAGAGCATAGAAAGTACATGCAGTTATGCCAAAAATCTTCTATTTCCTCCATACTGAATCTTTATGGATAAAAAAAACCCCCACACCTAAGAATTCTTAATAATTTATAAACATATAAAGAAGAAAATAATTTTTAGTGGAAATTAAAAGGTAGTAAGGGTAGAAACTATCAAAACTAAAAAAGACTTAAAACCAAACAACACAATGGAAGTTTAGTCTGTTTTAAACAAAAGACATTCCCCTGCACCTTTTCCCGTACACAGCAGCAGCAGCTGTCTGCTCCTTCTCTGTGAGGGTGTTGGAAAGAAAATTCCTACGCCACTCCCTTCCCTCCTTCTGTGTTATCATTGTCCACAGCAGATTTCTTCACGCCCCTCATTAAGCCTGATCCTCTTACTCTTTGAGCAAAGACAAAATTATTTCCATTTGATGTTTTGTATCACTGTTCATCTCAATGAAAATACAGTAACTCCCTCTATTAGTGACTCCCAACTTAGCAGGTCTGTGACTGTACAGTATCAGTGAAAGCACAGCTGGAGAAATAAAACCCATGTAAATAGCTGAAAAGATAGGTAAAAGTCTGGGCAGTGATCCAAAAACACTAAACTACAGACTCCCAACATCTGGTTCAGGGTGGATTCCAAGAAAGACAGAAAGACAGAAAGACAGAAAGAAAGGATTGATTTCTCTGTAGATTTTTTACATAAGGTTTTCATTTCTTTTTTTAATTCATCAAAAATTTTACTCAATTATTGTGGTTTAATTTCTTCACCTTACTGCATCCTGTTTCTTCACTGTTTTAGCCATATTAATCAGAAAGCAGTGCCTTGGACAGAGTTATAAGCAGCCCTCGGTTTCGTAGTTGCGCATTTTATTGTGATAAAAGCAAATTACAGGTAAAAAACTCGAAACCGTATCATCCAGCCTCTCTCTTTTTAGCTAGGACTGGGCTTGTGACACATGCACGAGAACCCTATACTGATTTAATGATCTTTCGGGTAAACGGTCGCAACAGAGCTCAGCCGGTCGGTTACCCAGCTTGCCTAAGCACTACCGACTCCAGAGCGAAGCCCATGCTTTGTGCCTACATGAACCCAGGACTCCACCACTTCGACCTCCACTGTACGAAGAGCAATTTTCTGCTTTGAACAGTTTTGCTAGCTGAGAGCTTCTGCTGAGATGTTCAGAGATACCATAATTTTCAAAAGCTCATACATGACTTAAAATCATAACAGCCGCCCGGTTTTCGGGCATGTTTCCACCCTTAACGTACCCGAGCTCTTTTCAAACTCCTGCCTCACCGTGTCAAAGGAGCATATCACCTGTTCCACACAGGACTGCCTCTTCTGGCCACACAGAATGCCCCAGAGTATCAGCACGCAATGTCTACCACCGATATATTCAGGTCATTCTTCCCCCCACCGTGCTCAACGGGGAGGTAAAGAGGCTGTTCTGCCAGATGGCTCGCCTCTCTAGAAAAGTCTTACTGCCCTAAGGACTGTCTCCCAAGCAGGGAGCACTCTGCCTTGTCTGGGGGGCTTTAATCAACAGTGGGGTTTGCTTTGTGTGAAGTGACCGATAGGAGACCTGCCGCCGGGCCTCCACACTGCTCCGCACACCAGTTTGTCCCCGCTGTTCACCAGGACTCCTTCTCCAGGGTACCGAGCCGTCTGGCGGCTGCGTGCCCGCACTGCAGGTAGGCCTCTCTGTCCCTCCAGCTGCCGCCAGCAGCATCCAAACCTCAAAACCTCGCGATGCATGCCCTCGCAATAATCATTAAATGCACAAATGAGATAACGAGAAGCTCTGAAAAGTCTCCAAACAATTTCAGATTTGCTTACTTTGTGCTTCAACGCTGCCTCACTCGGAGCTGAGCCACGAGTGCTTGTGTGCTTTCCAAGTGTTATTACACGCATACAAGCACAGAAAGAGAAAAAAATCCACACGAGGTAATTGTGTGATTCTCCTGCCCAAAGACTAATTCCCCCCTCCAGCCAGGCAAGGTATGCATTTTCTTACTTTCCCCTCTCTCAAACCAGAAAGAAGCTTCAGGAGAGTGTTCAGGACTTGGCACTGAGCAAGTGCACAGCTCGGCTGGACACAACCATCTTACCTCTTTGCCAGTGCTGTGCCCTAGCCAGGGGCACCAAAGAATTTATTTCCATCAGAAGACCTTTTCTGCAACAAGCTAGTGGCTTCCAGCTCGTATACACTGCCAGTAAAATGGCAACAGGCCACTACTCAGGTCTTTTAATCCGCGATGAGCTTTCCACTTACAAAAGGAGGCAATGTCATCACTGAAACAGGAATCCCATCAGGGCACTGACAGGTAATAGAAGGAGATGAATTCTGTCCCTCAGAAACACAGTCCCTGAGAAATAAGGAAGCTGCTTGTTCTTGAAGATTTGTGCGATATGTTCTTTAAGGTTGGAGCCTAAGGGCAGTCATTACATATGCATATTATTTAAACCTGAGTTCTTTTCTTGCAACTCTCTTCAAATTATGCCAGTTTACAAGAAGATCTTTTCTACCTGCTCATCGCTTGCTGCCACAGAAAGATCAGCTTTCTCCCCCAGCCTGCTCTTCTCCTGCCTGTGTCATCTCACTTCTCCCTTTACATCAGTCCTGGCTTTGAACTGACCCTTTAGGGAGCACATTCAGCTCTCTAGACCACCAGAAAACAACCAACTTTCACTCTGGAAATACTTGACTGATGTTCCACTGCCCCAGGCACAATGAAGAGAATAAAGCAGCTTGCTGCATAGTTGACAAAGCATGAGCGCTTTGAAAAATGACGGATAGGCCCTCCACCCCATACCTTTGTGCTACCCACATCAGTCTACATGTATATGTTCACACCCGGGCACCTAGATCACACACTGAACTAAAGGAACAGTCACCAATGAGAGAAGTAATTTCAAATCAAACAGAATTTCCTTCTGAGTTACACTAACAACGCTTTATAATGAAAGCGACAGAGAAGATCTATGAAACGCCCTGATCCAACCCAGTACCTTTTACCCCACCTCCTGCAGTTGTTAAATTCTTCTGCAATCAAGTAATCTAGCAGAAATCTAACTCCAAAAGGTAGGAGAGGACAGAAAGTTTTCACCTGAGTTTCCTTCCGATGAGTTTGGAACTGTTGGGTTGGTTCGGAGATTGCAGGTACCAGCTGATATGCAGTTTGTCGGTTAAAAATGGGGGGGAAGGAGGAGAGGGGAAATGTCTAAATACAGCCTCCAAGACTCGCCTTGTCAGGCAGAATTAATTAAAGCATTTCACAAATGTTTACATTAGACTAGGTAAAACTCTAGCATTATACAGAATGTATTTTTTGCAGCCCATGAGCCACTTGAAAAGATGAATCATGACAGTCAAAAGCACATCTATATCCTTCCTTTACAAGTTCTTGCTTTACAGGCAGATTTATACACAAACAGGCCAAAAAGCTAGCCGAGACAGTACGGCTTCATCCTGTGCAATGAAGGCAACACACCAAGTCAGTGAAGCTTAAAGGAAGTCCCTTTTTTCTAAATCTCAGCCCTCTGGCTTTTCACCACCTGGACACCAGTTCTAAAACGATGACCTCATCATTTATCATTTTACCTTTCAGTGCTTTACTTAATACATGACCTGCTCAGTAAAATATTTGCAGACTTGGTACTCTGGTACTTTATCCCATTACAAAGGCACGCATAACATTTCACATCTCTTTCATGCAGGTGGTCCTCTGTTCTAACTCAAGGCCAAACAGAATGTAAAGTTAGGCCGGTTCAGCAGTATAGGTGAAGGCATCTGAACCGAGGGGAGGGAGTACGGTAACTGCAGATGCCAAGTGTGGCTATACATTTCAAAGATAGTGCTAATTTATTTATTTGGCTTACAGTGACCGAATCCATCTGTCCAGTACAGATGATCAACCACAAGACGTCTAAGAATCACTATGAATCAACATTTTTTATTAAAATTGTTCACATATGTACCAAGGAGCCAGAGAAAGGTGTATTAAAAATGGTCCCGCTCTTTCAGGCGATTCCACTCCATTAAATATTATGAGTACACATGTCTGAGAAGGAGAAAGAGAGAGGAAAAGAGAAAAAAAAATTATGTATCAGATACTTTTATGTTCCCAGTTTATTTTTAGAGTGTTTAACAGTGCAGAACGTAGTGCCTCTTTAATTAATGTCTTCTTTTTTTTTCTCCATTCCAATAAAATATTTCCTGTGCTGGATGATCTCTATCTCTCTCTCAATTGTTTTATACTGGACGATCTAGTTGCAAATATCTTCAGACACAGCGACTTAGATTTACAGCCAGCAAACAGAACGTATCAATGGAAGTGTCCAGACAGAGGAGTTACAGTACCTACAGGCAGGAGGCATCTCTTTCCAGCTTGCTTACAGAACGCATTTGCACAACTGGTTTTGATTTCTATTTATATCCCTCACTAAGGAGGTAGATGCGAAATCTGGTGCTTATGGCACTCAGTGCTGATAGGCACTGGGGATGTTGCCACCTCCACAGATGACACTGTAGACTGTGGGGACTCAGGCACACACGGGTCTCTCCCAGGTGAAGTCTGCCCTTTCAAAAAAGAAACACAGCAAAGCAGAGTCGGGAAGCAGATTCCCTCTGCCGTCTGGCTTTATGTAACACGTCCCTTCAGTTCCAGTACAGAGCTGGCCTGAGCAAAGACCGTCACAAGAGCAAAAGGGCAGATCCGAAGACACACCGGTGACAGAAAGAGTGAGAAGTACTTTACAGAGCCCTTTATTATGAAAGGTTGCCAAGGAAATCGTTGGGTCCCCAGTGACTGACTTGCTGTTCTTTCTCTTTTTTTTTCAAAGACTCGGCTATTGTGCTCTCAAATTAAGATTTGGCTTTGGCTTTTAGAAAGACATGAATAATAATAAAACCATATTGCCACACATATGATTAAGCAGCTCTCTGGGTTATGTACAGAGGAAATGTCTGAAAAGGCACTGGCTGACACTTATCAAAGAATTTGGAAATGGAAATTACAGCAAAAGAAAGTAAATTAGCCAAGAACTTGAAAAGAAACAGGATATAATGACCAAATAGATGACATCAAATTAAAACCCCAGATCAGGAACCAATGCAAAAAACCTCAGGAAGAGATGCTTTCAAGCTGGTGACATCATATTTATGTATGTCGTATGTCATTCAGACATGTTCTGGTGGTTTCATTAAAGATACAAAGCGTATGATTTTGAACTCCCGTGTTTTTGTCTCTGTTGTATATTACCAGCTTTCCAGGGCTTTGCAGATCAGTGAAGTACGGCCCCATTCATAATTCTGTTGCTGAAATTCTACTTAAAGTCGGTGTTGGAAGGTAGTGCTTTCCAGTAGTATGCTTGTTGTGAAGAAAGAGTACAGCATTTTTCAAGACATGAGTTAATGAGTCATACTGTTTGTGTTTCCCAAATAAATTAATAACAACAACTAACAATTCATTCCTAAAGTTCCTGCATGCCCACAATCCCAACCAACTGCAGCGGGAGCCAGAAATGCTCTGCAGCTTTGAAAATGAAAACCCTCCTATGTGTTCCAGCAGAAATTTCTACAGATGAATCTGATGATGGTTAAAGGCCACACTTAAAATATTTGGAAACCGAATTTTAAAACTAAAAATCCTAAACCAGGAAAACACAATAAGCTTATTATAGGACACTGTCTTTTGAGACTATTCCTCCCTTTACCTGTGCAACCTGCCATTGAGTAGCAGATTCTAAACTTATTAACATTACTCTAATTGACAACATTATCATGACAATCATTTATTACCAATTATTCCTGATAGATTATTGACGGCGTTGGTAGAGCAATCCAAACAGAAAAATGTTCACTTTTATGAAATCACCAGCACGTGGCCAGACAAGCTGAAACCTGAACTCATGTCCTGGACGAATCTATTTTAATGACACTGTTTTCAATGTGTGTAGGTACACTTTGTACCCAAAGCACATCTTTGCACAAGGATCTCAGAGGTTTGGGGGTTGGGTTGTTTGGGGTTTTGTTTGTTTGGGGTTTTTGGTTTTTTACAAGTTGGGTGTTAACATTCCTTCCATGTGGAAAGAGAAGAGGTGGCTCAGGATGGTGCACAGGTTTGCCCAGCACAAGGCATTTCAATGAAAACAGCAGCAGCCGCCTCACGTGCTGGGCTCCAGCCCGCAACCTTCCATCAGCCGCATCGCTATGCAGCTCTTCTGGGGGAACAGTTTGCAAGATTTCTGTCCAGAAAAGCCCAGTAACAAAGTCACTTTGGTTTCTGCCGCTGCTAGACGACCGCCCCAGTGTTTAGCTATTAGAAACAAGGGAAATGGCATCAGAAATGAAGACTGACTGGTGTATCGTAAGCCTGGATGGTGGGTGAGGATGGCAGAGCTGTTTAAGCGAGGGCAGCCGGCAGTTCACCTGTGTGGGGAGAGGAAGGCAGCACAGCCAGGGTTATATAAGCAAAGTCACTTATGGAATGTGCAGAATGTACACAGAGGGTGTGCCCGGAGCGAGGGCAGCGCCGGGAGCTGGGGGGTGCCGGGAAGAGCCGCTGAACCCACGTGTGCAACAAGTTGCCTGACAAAAGGCATTTCCAAAATACAGCCCGTGTTCTCTGTCCTTGCTGCTGTTTCTGCCCTTGGACTCAAAGCCCCAAAAGTCGTCCGATACCAGCGTGGACAGCACAGTGCGTTATTGAACGCCACTGAGACAATCATAAATAAAACAGTCAACATTTCTCCAGTGCTCTCACCCCCCTTCCTGAAACAGGCGAGACTTCTGCGATTGTTGGCAACAAAGTGCAGGCAAGATATACAATCAAAGGTAAAGAAAAAACTTCATACCATTTCCGGAGCAGTCTGGGTTTTTTGCTCTTGCTGCTTTGGATTTTTTTCCATGACTGATTAACACATCCCCCCCCCCCCCCCCCCCAAACCTACTCAATACCCCAACCAAATAAAGGGGGAAAAGGGAATATTTCAATTTTCAATGAGTCTGCTCTAACCACTGTAATGCTCCTTTTGTTTTCCCCTTCAGCTGACACTTGAAACAATCAAATCCACAAAGGTATTGAAAGTAAGTCCACTTTAAATTTACAGATGTTTGTAAAGAAAGTGCTCATGAAATCATGGAATAAAACATGAGAGCTGAGAGATAGATTTACCTAACTAATGCACAAACCCAAAGATCTGTGGAAATTTGTGTGGTGAATGCATTTGCTAAATCCTTGACCACTGGCTTTGCAGAGCTGCTATGGGCCTACAAAAGTGTGCATGAGTATCCTCTGACTCCAGTACTAAATCAGTTAGGGGCAGAATTCCACTCCTTCCTGCTCAGCAACAGGACTGCATCCTGTAAGAGTTTCGTGACTGCCAGCAAGAAATCGGGATAGTTAAGCTATCGACAGTGGTACTGGAACGAGCTCTACTGATCAGAACTAATTACAAGAAAAGTTCACACGTTGAATGTCAAAGATGAATCCACAGAGGAAATATAACACATGAAACACATGTTCCAGACATGCTGCTCAAAACAAATCTGAAAAAAATAAGGTCAAAGGACCTGGAATATTTCTCACAGAGATTCTGCAAGCTAAGTAGTGAAATGGCATCAAATAAATTACATGGTTTCAAATTACTCACTATGTAACTACAAACTACGGGAGAATATGGCTCTTTTCGGGAGTACCCAGCCTATGGCAGGACAAATGTGTCTGCAGAAACATGCAAAGAAGGACAGAAACTATCAGATACTGCTTAACTGTTGGCCATGACTTACTTTCTGTTCCATAAAAGCCAACCAATCTCTTCTTCAGGAGCAGGATTTTGACAGAAGAAGTTCTGTACTGAGAAGTTGTGAGGACAACCGTTAGCAGGCACTGAGAACAACACATACAGATGACCCCATTGTACATAGGCCCCCCGCAGCAAATGGACACAGACATGCAGACCCACAGGCATCTCTGAAGCCTTATCACACCAGCTCTGGGCAGGACTCAGCACAGGACTGGGGCACGAAGGTAAATTTAATGTACGATCAGAGGCATTTAGTTAATTTTGCGGGTACAAAGCTTCTCAGAGGACCACCACTTCCAGAAGTAGCAGGGTTTTTTTCCAAAAGGATTGTTCACTGTGCATTCAAGTTCTGTTAGAAAAGGGATCCCCGCTTCTTCTGGAAATTTCATATTCTCAAGTGCCATTTTTCAGAGAAATGGCCTCATTTTTAAGTTCATAGAAAGCGGAAAAAGCAATAAAACCTTTAGATGTGAGGCGATTTTTCATCTTGCTAGAAATACTTTAGCGCAATCCTAATTCACCGTCATCCCAGGAAAGGCTGCCTATAATACACCGAAAGCCAGCTTGGGCTTTAAGCCAGCAAAGCACTTCAGCATGATTTCAGCTTTAAGCTCAGGCACTGCACCACTGACTTCAGTGAGATGACTTAAAAATCATTACAATTAAAAAGCTTAAACGGCTTGCTCGTTTAAAGCCTTGGTGTGAACTTCCTACAACAAGTATCACAGCACACAGCTCTACCATTTTGAGTTTATAACGCCCTACCGCATGACCAAACCTCGGTAAGGCCCTACAGATGACCTCCAGGTGAAATTTGATGGGAATGGACAATACTTGCAAAAGGCCCTCAGCAGAGGCCTTTGTATTCAAGTCTCTTATCCCAGTGTAGGTGAGAGTATGCTTTATACATCCCAGGAGGAAAATAACTCAGTCAGAGAGCTCTCAAAGAAAGATAAAGAATACAGACAGGAAAGCTATTGTGCATAAATCCAGGTGGAATCGTAAGTCCTTCTCAAAATGCTGAAAAAATAAATCCCCATCCCACAAACTCCAGAAAAAGATGTGGTTCCCATACACAAGTGAGTGGCAAAGCAACTTCCCACATAGTCACATCTGCCTCCTTTTTCCTCTGTTCCATCACTTAAATTCTGTCATGAGAGTAAACGCAAGAGGGGGCAGGGGCTGTGTACGGACATCGTCAGGGGAAGGAAAAAAGGAGGGAAGAGGGTTCGTATCTTAGATGTTTGCATATGAATTTGGCTTCAGCCTCCCTCGCGTTTACATGCCTTTGAACACTTTCTGTTTCTTTCTGCATTCTTTTCTGCTCCGTTTTATTTATTTTCACCTTCTGCTTCTCAGATCTTCTGCCAAACTGCTTATTTAATTCTACTTGTGGCACTAAAAACACCATTGTTGTCATCCAAATTAATCCCTGAACATAATAAAAACCTCAAAATAACTCAGACAACCAGTTTTCCATCCTTTGGTCTCACTTGAAGTACAGTATAAAAGCCAGTACTTGGGAGCTCTGATAGTTTACACAGGACCAGTCCTAATCAAAAGGCATTTTAATAGGCAGGGGAGTATTTTCCTTCTCTACCTATCTCCTCCTTCCATCAGCAAGCCTACTCAGAGTGCCCCCCCATTGCAAGACTTAATGTTTTTGAAATAAACTCAGTACTTTTCAAATATTGAGGTGGCCTCTGTGACAGGTTAGCTGAGAAGCAAGCTAAGCTAAGATCACGTTTAATTTAGGGATGAGGGAAGAGAATCACCTCCTAAGAGCCTGTGATGAAGTAGTAGGGCAGCCTGGCTACAGATTTCCCAGTAAGTCTTCCGTGTTCCTCTCCACTCGAACTGCACAGGGGAAAAAGTAGGAAAAAGACAGGAGAAAAAGATGAGAAAAAGAAAAAGTCAAGAGAAAAAGAAAAAGACAAGAGAAAAAAAAGAAAAAGGCTGCCTCCAGCCTCAACTTTTTTCCTGTGAAGTCTTCCCAGAGATGAGAAGGGCTCTGAAAAGGCTAAACATTCTTTCGCTGCAGATCAAATATCTATCCTTTTAGCAGTCAATCAGGATGGAAGGGAGCTAAAAGGAACGAAGACAGCAGAACGTGCCACTGACCCAGTCAAGTATTCATTTCATGCATCGTGGGGAACAAAAGGGCAGCGCTGTTCTGTGGGAGGAGCTGGACAATCCTTCTCAATCTAAAGCTTCTGGTGCCAACCGTGCGTGGGGGTACCCCGCAGCATAATGAGAGCACAGGCACACGAAGGCGCCCAACAGATGACACAACATCATCACTGGATAGGACCTGGTCAGCCTGTCAAACTTATCATTTTTAAATACTATTTTTTGGTTTTAGGGAGGAGAAGAAAGAGAAGGTGGCAGATGCTGAAAGAAGGAATCTCTAGAGGAAGGAATGACAGTATCTAAAGCACCCAGAAAGCAGTACAGCCTCTACTCAGTTTTCTTATAAACTTCAATCTCAAAACCTCTCAACAATAACAAAAATTCTGAAACTGCAAATAAAGAATTAATTTTTTCTTGCTGGCTTTCTCCAGTCTGTCAGTACTGTATTTTTTCAAGGGTAGCTCACTGATTACCCTTCAGTCTTTTTCATTCCCTTGATTTGAACTAGATGGCAAATAAATATCATAAGGTGAGTTTAAACAGTGAGAAAAATATTCACTTGAAATATAAGTAAAACACTCAAACTGGGAATATAATAATTTTTGAAGCTGTTCTAGCTTTTAAAGGGCTATTTTATACCTTTTTTACAGTCTCAAGGACTCCCACTTTTTTTTCACATAGAATTTACAATTATTCTTACCATTTATGTTATCCAGTAGCGCTTCTAAATTAGAAAACCAGACTGGAACTTCAGCAGCCTGTCTGAGTATTAACCAGTCTCAGCTTCTCCACTCTGACAAAGCCCTGGCTGAGAGATAAAAACGAAACACATACCTACTGGTTAAGAGCTGTTCATGCTGACGCTTCCTTCCCCTTGCTACAACGCACTAATCACAAATTTGAAAGCATCTTAATATTTTTGTCAACACAGAGAGCTTATGCAAAGCCAGATGAGAGAAATTAAGCAGAAAAGTAACAAAATCTTTGAACTTATGCTTATGCTGCTTCAGCGAAGATTTAATTGACTAGAATATACGCAGGCTACTTTCTAGTCTGTAGATACATAAGATGCTATTGTAGCAAACAGTGTGGTTTTAAAAGTAAGTCCTTAACAATAAAAATTGTTATTAAGCCCAAAACATTTCAAGCATTCCCTTTTTACACTCGGGATCTCACTTGATTTTGCCATTCGCTGATTCGGGGAAGACGAATTGTAGTTTTCTGCTTCACTTTCTGTTCATAACAGGTTCACTTCTTAGCTCTGACACTAAACGTAGCAGGATCGAGTTTAAATAAAAATGTGCAGTTTCCAGTGGTCTTGTGGATATATTTTCCAATTCACGGATATTCCCACTTGTATCGGACATTATAAAAAGCAACACAAGAAGCAAAGTCTAACCCACATTTCAGTCCTAAGATACCTGCCAGTAGTCCTTTAATCCTGAAAGCTAAAACCACAGTACGATCACTACATTTATGAAGAGCAAAAAGCCCTCCTAACATAAAGCCTTAAAACTGTGGGGGTTTTTCCTGAGTATTTTATCATGCACCGAAATAGCCGATTGCATCAGAAGGGCTGAGACGCGAGGAAAAGCTGTTTTGACACTGACACTTCCAGCCTCAGCAGAAAAATTACCCTGCCATTTGAAAAAGTATTTAACACCTTGTAGCTGCTCTTTCCCATGCCAGTGTTTCTGTCCTCTGCGAGCTGCTTAGGAGGGATGCTCTTCCTTCTTTTAACTTATCTGCCATCAATAAGGGGTGACCGATAGAGAAGAAGAGAGTAACGTACATAGCTGCCTCTCCACATCGCTGAAATCCTTTGAACTGGGAGCCCCTCAAAGCTTTCGCTGAAAGGCAGGGGTTTGCACTTGGACTGGGGCTGACACCCCCGACCATAATATTTACATTCTTTCTCTTTTCTATCGCTTTTCCTTAGCACTTTCATGAGACACTTAAAAATAGAAGGTGAGACACTATCACTAGACAGAAGGCTACTCCGTGGCACAGTGCTCCCAGCGGCTTGTCCGTGCCTATTCCTTTTTGATGAGTAGGGGAAATACCTACCAGGTCAGTTGGTGCATCTCTTCCTCCGCCTGCCAGGGCAAGATTACCACATTGCACCTCTCCACGCTGGCTCGCACCCAAGAGATGACAGTACCACTTGCCGAGGTTATGTAGTGAAAGCTGCTGAGAGCTTTTCTGCTGACTGGGAAAAATACATTGGCTCTGCTCATGAAGGATCAATTTGAGGTGCTTCCTCAGTTTATCTGACTTTCACGTCACTTTGTCTGCTGTCGGTGACTGCTCTGTGAGGTTATCTGGCATCGCAGTACTTCAACAAAACTTTAGGAATTTGCTCTTTCCTAATTCATGTTGTCACTATTTTTCAAGCAACTTTAGTTGTCTTTTCAATGTCACTTTCTTAAGGTCTCCTCATAGTAACTAATCTCTTGAATCCCTAAAGCTAATACAGAAATAACAAAAAGTTTCATTCTAAGGCTTTTCATCCCAGAGAGTTTCCTGCATTTGTGATCTGCTTCGTATGGGGAATCTCCAAACTCTAACTAGTGTGGAAACAGTGAGACTCATCAGCCTTCTTGCTGCCCTTTCACCTTTCTTCGCACGTTGCTCATATTACGACACGAATAATCTCTGTGCAGTGTCAGAATGAGGCCCGTACCTTAATATTGCTCTGAAGAATTTCTCTGGTGAACCATTTCTATGCACACGGGTGTTTCGTGTGCCAATGCTGCATCACAGGCATGCGTTTCAGTTAGGGCAAGGTAATGTGTACTCTGCACAGCTAAAACACAAAAAAAGAATGAAAAATATTACTGTCTCCAGCTGAAGGACAATACACAGAAGAAACTGTTCTTGAAATTACGAGTGTCAGTCATAATTTCTTCACAAACCTGCAGTTACATTGCTTAGAAAGCAGCAATGTTAAAATGCATCTGATGTTCTTTCATTCCAAATGCACTTCTTTTCTATCAATAATGTTTAAATCTGTTTAACAGTATTTCAGCTGTGAAAAGGTAAAAAGTGACTAAATGATTTAACTAATTTTACTGACTTGATTTTGAAAATCCAAATAGTGGCCTGATTTTTTACATTTTCAAAAATCATAGCTAAAATGGTTCTGATAAGTTTTCCACTCAGCTACCAGTGCAAAGGTTTTTGTTTGTTCATACTCTTTTTCTCACAGAAACCAACGGAGCCGTCTCTACTCACACTTCACACGACCATTTCTGTGCATTTTGTCACACGCAAAACAAATGAAACACATCTTGGAACAGAAAAAAGAATAATAAAAGCTTCATATCATGAAAACAAAACTTCCGCTTACTATTAATTACTAGAATATTTAAGGACCTAAAAAGAATGGCTTACCTCCATGAAAAAAAACCATTTGACGTAATGTATGACACATAACTATACATACACAATGGAGACACATAAAGACTAGATTCTTACCCGAAAGAAGACTGTGCAGCAGGCTAGAGTCATCATTTATGACATTTGTGCAGTCTGCATTAGCGTTTCACTGTAAATGTGTAAACGTTCGGACGCACGCACACGCACACGCCTGCGCGCACATACACACACATTCCTCAGCGTCGGTTGGTGACCGTGGTTCTGGGCCGGCGAAACGAACGCTGCTGCAGTTCACCCTCCCGTCACGCTTACAACGGCTGCGCTTCTCCACTGCTTCCCATGCACATTTATTTGTCCCACAAAAGCAGAACATGCCTGTGCTCAGCAGCTTTTCCAGGTGATTTTGCGAGTGTGGTATAAACAGCATCGAAACCAAAACAGTTCCACTGCAGAATATCTCAGGTGCTCGGCGGACCCGATACACTGGCAGCTAAAACGCTGCAGGGACGGTTGTTGATTGTGCCCGTGGGACCACCACAATTTCTGCAGAACCACGCGAACCAGAAGGATGATGGCTGCATAGTTTAAAGTGCTGAAGACCCAAGGCCATTTAAGCATCCTCTTGCATTCGCAAAATTAGCAGGTGCTGCGTTGGCACTACACGTGGCTCACAACTTGAAAAGAACACTTAGTCCCTTCACAATTACATCCTGCGTCTGCAACAAATCGCTAACGAATTCACACTATTAGCCATCAGTCCTTCTGATACCCCTTACAGGGCGCAGGTATCCTTGGTTACATTTCCACTTTGATTTCTGATGGTCTTCCCATTTCGCCCTCCTTAAGTTTGCTTCTCCCTCTCTTTATTTTGTGACTGAGTTTTTGCCGCTTTCATGTTTGATTAGTCTTTCCTTTTGTCTGCCAAAGGCCCTCTCAATTTAGATTCCTCCTCAAAACCATTAATTTCTCCACCTCTACCCTTTCCCTTACACGTAACCAATGGCTTGTCTCTTTTAGGCTGCAAATCTTTTCACTAGGACTTACACTTTCAGTGTTTATTTGTACAATATCTGATTAATTTGCAATCCTTTGAAAATTCTTACTAATGTTTTAGTAGGGCTTTTTTTCCCCTCACACTTAGGAAATGATACAGTGTTTGTCTTTTCTGAAGCCAGAGAGATAAAATGGTCATCCATAACTAGATGTACAAAGCACAGTGGAAAAATTAGGTGGTTTCAGCCAGAAAAACTAACAATCAAGAACCTTTTGGCAGGTCTGAATTTTAACTTAAAGCTGCAAAATACATCATTTGAGACAGTTTCAAGTCTTGACCAAATCTTTACTGGAAATTACAGTAGCAAAACAAAGCAGGGTCTCCTGAGACACTCTCACATCCCAGCAAACATTGTTAATCACCTGGCAACTTACAAGCATGTATTTCACGTAAAAGGGAATGTTCCAGATTATCCTGGAATTTGGTGGAAAAGATTGTTGAATTCAATGATATTAAAAACTCCGGCAGCACTAGTCAATGTCAAACTTGCTGGGCCCAAAATATGATTTCTCTTAAAATATTATTCCCTTCTCGTAGACTTTAAATGCTGTAAGGCTCCAATTTACACTAGTTCTTCGCAAGACCAACTGGCTAGAAGTTTTACAGACAAAACCCAAACAATTCACTGTGGGGCCCCACCATAAACAAAGTCATAGACGAACGCTATTTTTATTACAAAAGCCGTAAAAGGTTTCCTGGAAGCTCATCTGTGAAGTTGCTGAATACTACACACCTAACCAAGGTTTCCATGATACTGCCTCCAAGTCCATGGGCTTTCCAGGAGACAGGAAGATTTTGAATATCCTTCTCCTGTTCCAGCAGACGTGCTCAGGTTGAAGGAGAGTATCATTAGCCAGAGTCTTAGGAATTTATGATTCTGATTAACCACTCATTTTTTCTTCAGGAGACGGCAGTAGCATCCAGGTACAGATCACTTAATGGCCTTTCTGACCTCCCACTTCTGAGCTTTCATTTGAGTGCCTGGAGAGAACAATATTGCCTTTAATAAGTGGAAGGTGTGACAAAGAGAGAGAGGTTTTTGCACCACGCAACAACTAGTTTCATTCTCTCTCCTCCCCACCTTACAACCTCAGCACGAGGCATTTCTTCATTTCTTCTCCAGTTTGTTTTGCAGTCGCAACTGCTGTCAGTCACGCTTTCGCATATAGGTCACCAGCCCTCAAAAAGAGAGGGGGCACACAATAATACGATTCTCATGAAGCCAACCTTTTCAAATCAGTTGGTTTTACTTTGGCAGACCAAGCTTTGTCAACAATATCCCACCAAATAAATATAGCTGAGGAAATAAAGAGCCAAACGCTCTACGGGCAAGCTGCAACAATGCCATTAATCTGCTCACCTGCCTGTCCTGCCTCCTCCCACCCCAGCCCCACATCAACGCGAGATCTTTCAGATGTCTTCAGTGTTTAGTTAAACAAAGAAGGCCTTTTCCTCTGTTCCAAGTCTTATCTTTAAGAAGTTACTTGCCTAAATAGTTAAAAGTGACAGTTTTTAGCATATAGCCTTTGTTTCCTTTCTAGCATTATGCAGACCACCCAACACTTCAGCTCCTTTACACTCCCTGCTCCTCCTACAGCTTGTTGCGTCTTGGGTTGAAACTTCTCAGAGGATCAACAGCACAACATGTTCAACTTGTAACAGATTCAGCACGTAACAGATGAAGCCCTGATCCTAACTGGTCCTTGGATGCTATCATAACACCAAGTGACAACATATATTTTTTGTTTTAAAATAAGCTTCTGATTCATGCTCCCCTGTTATTGGCAAGACCACATGAGCGCGACAGAAATAAACTGTGTGACCTCCATATCGGCAGGGGATCTGGTTTAGGTTGTGCTCACAGAGCAGAAATGGGAGAAGGGGGAGCCAAACAAGCGGCATTTCAGACTCCCATCTTCCTCCCCGCTGCCTCAGTCTATACCTTAGCCTAGCGCAGGGCTATGTTACCAACCTCCAGGGCTTCCTTCTGGCTTAAACTTCTGTTTGTTTCACAGTGTCATCTCTCAACACATTTCCAAATTCTACAAAAGAAACAACATTAGTCTGTCATTTCTTACGATCTAAAGATGAGTGTCAGAGAGCAAGCTACTGTCAAGCAGGCGAGCTCTAAATGTCTTTCTAGACAGAGATTACTTTGTTGAATAGAAAGCATGTCAGAGCCAAGAAATGATCACGTTTATTTTCTATCTCCTTGATGAAACAGAAGTAATTTCTTTTACGTTCAAAGAGATTTTTCTCAGCGAGCTCCGTTTTTAGAGCTGTAACTCTTAGCATTCCCATTGGGTCCTCCTCGCAGTTTAAACTTTTGCCAGCAAAAGACAGACAAACCTGCTGGGTGTGGCATGATGCACGTCCAGGAGGTCTCTCAAACCATATGTTTCTAGTGGTTCTAATCTATGATTAAATCAATCTAAAGAACAAAAGCTGTGTGAAAGGAGAAAAGAATTTTATCTAGAAAGGCAAGTCAATCAAGTCTCATTTTTGGAGACATTTAAAAGGTGCTGCTTCTACCAGTAGGTGCTAAACACAGGAAAGCCTTACCCAGCGTTCAGTGCCTCCCCTTCAGTGTACAGATCAATGGGTTCTAGTCCTCACCCACAAACCACAAGACCAGTGAGCACCTTCTCTAGCAGAAAACATAAAAGGATTTGCCTTTACAAAAAAAAAAAAGTCAAAAAAGATCCTCCCTCAAAAAGCCCCTTGTCCTTTAGAACCCTTTAGAAATCCACTTGTTAGTCCTTTCTTCATATTTCCAACTGTAGAAATGTTGAGAATTAGAGGGCAATGGGCATGTTTGAACTGTCTGTAAGACATGACGCACTCCTTTGTGCAGAGACGCAGGTTAGCTTATGCAGAAAGGTACAGAATTTGTAATGATGGTATCACAACGTTTTAGAGGAATACACTAACGTACCACTACTGTACCTCAAGCACTTGAGATTAAAGCTGTTCAAACCAGTAAATACACTTTTCAGGATAACCATGTTTATAACAAAAAATTACATACTGGATTGTTCCATACTGGTGCCAAAACACAGTGTCCAAATTTTGGGATCCCTCATAAAATATCCTATACCAGGAGCTCATAACAAGAGAGTAAATTCACAGCTGAGCCGTCTGCCTGTAGCACTCCCCTGGATGTGGTCCCTCTGCTCTAGTGTCCCACCTCTCTGCGAACACAACCTCCCCGATCACAGCTCTCTTCCATGGTACCACCTGCCCTGGTGGTACCTACACTTCTCTACTGTCCACACCCGGTACAGCGGCGCGTTGTGGCCCTTCCTCTTGGCCGCAGGGGCCCGAGGACACCGCTGTTCCATGTGCACCGGCAGAGGAGGACATTGCCTGGTCGCTGCAGAGAGGCACCCAGGGGCAAAGCAGGTCTGTTGGGTTCCCTGTGCTGTGAGTCTCTCCCTCCTGCATCCCCTGAGAAGCCAGGCCCAGCCTAACCAGGGAGGGGGATGAAAAGGATCACTAGGTTATTTCGCTACATCACAGCACATTCCTAGGACCCCAGCCCTCAGGGGCTTTACTGAACTTGCTGTGTATTACACTCCTTTGGCTGTCTCATTAAACACTACATTTGGCAAATTCTGCCTGCCTTAGGCCATGTCTACACTGTAAAGCTTTGCCAAAGTTTTGCACACCCAAGGTCAGCTCAGGGCATGGAAAACGCACATCCTGTAGCTGACGCTGTTACATCGGTGGGACTCCAGGGACTGACATCATTATCTGTGCTAGTAGCAGAGTCCGTGTCAGCGTCCTGCTGCTGTTTAGGAAGGTGAAGTCCCTAAACCAGCATAAAACCTTCTGACTATACACTGTGCCTCCACAAGGTAGGCTGTCTTGTAGTCACAGCAGAATAAAAAGCTTTTGCTGGGTGCAGAAGACATACTAATTACAAGCTCTACTTGTACATTCCCATCTGGCTTCTCTTTGTTCACTTTCTCTTCCTTATACACCATATAGCTCCTTAGCCTTTACTTTGGAAAAGGCTCACAGTTGCCTCAGGATGTAACAGAAATTCTCTGTGAATTTTTCATGTTGTGTTTACAAAATACACAGGTTAAAACATGCTTTTGGAGCTCAGTTTCTTGCAGATATCAATTATACGAAGGCTCTTTTTGTTAAAAATATTATCAACACTTCAGTGGGGGAGACGTCTTCAATACCAAGAATGCAAACTGATGGGAGCCAAGGGAGTCAGGGATATGCAAAGAGGGCAACGCCAGGTCTTTCGGATTGTCACTGACACATCATGACA
Source organism: Leptosomus discolor (assembly GCF_034619465.1). Taxonomy (NCBI): domain Eukaryota; kingdom Metazoa; phylum Chordata; class Aves; order Leptosomiformes; family Leptosomidae; genus Leptosomus; species Leptosomus discolor. Next base: position 46,378,116 of record NC_141399.1, on the reverse strand, counting down.
AACATTCCCAAACACGTTCTGTGCAAAATAAACTGTGCCCTTTCTCCTTAAAATAAACATCCTTGATATACTTACTGAAACCAGGAATGTGCCATTACTAATGATAATGTAGTGCAGGAGACAGCTTTTCTTAAGGTTACCCAAAATATTTTTGCTGCTTCATCAGACGTATTGTTAGAGCTCACCAAACCCAGAGCTGTGGTGCACCTGTTTTCTCTCAGACACATCTTATTTTTCTTCCCTGGAAGTCCCAGCTGGCGTCCAGGTTTTCTTAAATTGCTACCAGAGCTAATTGCTAAATTGCTACCAGAGCAATGTTGCAGGAGATGGGGAATTGCTTTCTGTGGTGAAAGGTGAACAAATAGGTGGACTCAGTTGACCAGAATGGCCAACAAGATGGTAAGAGCTATTGGGAGGGAAGAGGGGGTACAGCAGCTGTAGCCAGGCAGGCAACCACAGTAGTTTCAGGGGCTTTGTCTTGGGGGTGGTCAAAGCAGGAAAATTTTAGGGAGGCTCAGGGGAGAAAGGAGTAGCTTGGGGCTGGTGAAAAGCTGGCAAGCAGGTGGTTCTGTTGGGAGTCGCTCAGCTATGAAATCACAAACTCAGGGAAAACATTTACTGAAGCCCAGATTTGCTCCACCTGAAGGCACAGAAGGCAGTCTGTTTTCTTCATTTGTTTTTTATTTCTTTTGCTTGTTTGGATGCTCTGTGATATTATTCCAATATTATTTTTGAGAGGTTTCTCATTTAAGTAGATACTGAATTCAGCCTAATGGAACGGCTTCTCAGCCTGTGACTGAACTCTCAAGCGCTGCTCCACTAACAGAAAAATTGATCTCACACCAGTAACTGCAACAAACCCAGCGGCAGAAATAGCAAATGGCAAAAGCTAAGAAAAAGCGATGGTTTTGATCTTGCATCCAGTTAGGGAAGAGAAACGGTATTCAACTCACTCAGCAAACTCACAACTTGGTAACAGCTTTGTTGAAATTCTTGCAGAGAAATTGTTGACCACAATACCCTGCACCCTGTAAAAACAACAGTAACAACAAAGAATGCCACCACTAAAGCCCTGTTCTAAGGGGCCTATAATACTAAAATAATAACGATAATTTAAAAACTTAAGTAGATGTGGGCACTTGCATGCACACACAATAGAAAAGAGTCCTTCCCTGTGGTAATCATCTCAAGAGGCTATATCAACATTTTCACACTCTGGCTTCAGGAACCACATCAGGAAACCAAACAAATATTATCCCATGTGCGCAGTGAACTTCTTCCTTCTTGCAACAAGCAAACAAGAATTATTTTCTTAACAAACATGAAACAGACAAAAGCGCTACTGAAAGAGATCAGAAGACTAAGGAAAAAAGTAGTGATACTGGTGAAAACCAAAGTCTGGGGAAATGTAATTGAATGCTTTCTTCCTTCCAGTCACGAGTGGCTGGAATTTACATCCACGGATTACTTATGGCTGGTGTCGCACAGAGGCAGCTTGGCAAGGTGCTGTGTGAAAGGGACTCAGATCACCTCAAGGGAAACTGATGTGAGCACGTCATGCTGCTGGGGGCACCTTGGAAAATACCCAGAATTAATAAAGAGGAGCAAATAGGTGATGCAACTAGACATCTATAAGCTCAAAATGCCCAGTCAAGGCAAGATAGGACTTCTCTTCAGGTATTTGATCTCAAGGAGAAAATGGCTCTGCATGAGAAAACTCCCAGAACGATAAATACCAAGACGTGGTATTTTTCAGCAAATACACCACTTGAGGGATTTCAGGGAGTATCACCATAAAGCCTGTGCTGCAGGGCACGCTCCCTGCCTGCAAACTTGCAAAGCATGTGAAAATGTAACGTGTATTATAAGGGACAAAACGTGATGAAAGCCTCAGTCCCACCACACTGAACATAGATTGTTATCTCTAAGAACATGAGCACAGTCAAGTCATGTTAAACTTTGTCTGCATCATGTTCCCATTGATTTTACACATGAAAGAGAGGCTGGGACATTGCACTAGCAGGCAAGGAAAATAGCATTAGAGATGGTTTTAGGAGTTATTTTAGGATGGGTTCTTTTCTTAAAAGCCTTCAATCCAAAGAACATTTGTTACTCCCAAAGCAAACCACACTGAAACCAGCACAGGGCATCCTGCTGCATTTCAGCATCTCTACATTTGTATTTTCAGTTTCCCTTCACTTATTACCTCCACTGTGTCAGGGAACAGAGTCCTCAACAAGCAGCATTAGTCTCCTCTGAGGGCAGTTATATTACCAACAGTAATAAGCAGTAACCACCTTAAACTTGGGAAGATTTAAAATGAGATTCAGGGAAATGCTCAGTTCCCTGCTTTCATTTTCAGGGAAAAAAATAAAAAAATCTTTAGGAGAATTAAGGGGGAGGGGGCAATTCTTCCCTAAAGGTTCAAATATATCTCCCAGGCAGCACAAAAAAAATGTTGGTATTCTGTACCACCCAGTGCCTGCCCACTTCTATGCTTGATTACCCCGATAAATCAGAAAACCTGTTTGTTACAGGCTCTCCTTCCATTACAGCTGTTGCTCTGGTTAACATCTTCTGAATCATCCAATTCATCAGGATCACATACATGGGGTTTTAATCCTTTGATTTTTTAAGTTACTTTGTTCTGAATTTTTCGCTTCATCCCCTGCTGACAGAGGAACGGGATAAAGATAAATAAGTCAGAGTAGCATTGTTTTTCTCCCCTGCTTTTTATTTTGAAAGGGGGAAAGGGAGGGGGGGGATAGGGAGGGGGAACAGGGTAGCTCTCCATTTCACAGTTCTTTAGTGATATCCCTCAGCATTGACGGTGCAGCCTGAAACTCGAAGAGTCTGAAAACCAGTGCTGAACCTCTGAAGTACAGTTAGCCCTGCTGTGTTTTCCCAGTCATTAAAATGTTATCTTTGAAAAATGTATATTAAATAGACAAACAGCTTGGTGGTTATTCCAAGCCCTCCGTCACTACAATGCCTTTGAGTACTGATTTCTGTAAAAGGAACCAAACCGGGAACTGAGTTACCACTGAAGCGTAATTGCTACATAAATTATACCGAGCGTCAAAGCTGGGAAGGGAATTGGGGAACACCAACAGGTCAAACGCTTGCTAATGGGCCATGGAGTCATTCACCTGCTCAAATCAACGTCAGACACGAGTACCCCCACTGGAAGGACACAAGAGAACCTACTCTATAGCACTGTTGCTCTCAGCAGGATTTTAGGATTAATGCACCCCAACGCCCCCCGTACTCGCTGACACGCCCTCAGAAGTCACGCCCAACGTGTTTGCAGGAGAACCCATTCAGTGAGGGTGACTTGCCAGGCTACTGGCAGGCGAAGCCTACGAGGAGACCGGGTTGCTTTACAAAGAGTGACAACACAAACCTGCACCCCTTCGGGGGACTTCAGCCAGGCCCCCTCCTCCTCAGGGAGGGCTGAAGCCAACAAATGCTGAGTCCTCACTGAAGAAATTAACTTCATCCTCTGCCTGCCCAGGGCCCAGCATCCAGGAATCCCGGGCTCTCAGCACCGCCACGGGGTAATGGGTCATTAATAACAACAGCCCGTAACTAAAGGGACTACACCAGTCCCTAAGGGTGTTAGTTCTTATTTACAAAACAGCACATAAGCGTACAAAGAGATGAGAAACGAGAAATAATGACTAAACCTCAGACTGATTTTTCCATCATTTTACTATTGATCTGACACCCTTTGTTTTGAAAATCAGACTGCATGTGTCTTTGTAAAAATGAGCTCTACAGGGATTCCTGAGACCGAGTTGTTCCAAGTGTTAGCTGCCTTCAGGATAAAGGATTTCAAAACCAAATATAGACCATTTATAAGAGCAAAAAATGAACTTTGCTAGAGAAGGAACGTCTCTAATATTTTAAATGCCTCATGTTGGATAAGACTCACACCAGCGTTTATAAATTCTTTAAGAAGAAAATATCACAGCCTTCCTTTTCAATGCTCTCTATTTTTTTTTCCCCTTTCAATAATGGCAAAACCTTATGGTATTACAAGAAAGTATTTTATTGACCAGTATAATGGACTCAAGATCTGAATCCAAGGTTACCAAATGCAAAAGTACCTGTCTAGCCATATTATGTCAGAAGGAACCAGTCTTTAATTATCAAGTTCCTATAACCATGATCAAGGATTTTGATTCCAATTCATTTGCCAAGAGCCATTGGGAACATATCAACCCAAAACGAAAAGTCCATGGCATAATCAAAAGTACAAATTTTGGCCTCTCATACTTAAGGTAGAGAAAGACGGACAAAGAAAACATGAATAAAAGAAAAAAATAAAGCACGCACACGAGCCTTCCTTGAAAAATCTGTCTGGTGTTTGCTACAAAAGATTTAAATAGCTGCTTTTGATTGAATTTCTCTGGTGTATTAAGCACTCACAGAAAATATTTTGTACTAAAGGCTTCAAGCTCTTGCACTGATTGGACACAGTTGCACAGTATAAATCTCACTTGTAGTGGAAAACAATAAAATAATAAATTAAACTTGAACAGAAAGTGAAGATACTCAGAATAAAAGAAAGCGTTTTCTCCACAGAGTGCCTCCTACAAGTAGGGGCTCAACAATCAATACATCTGGGTTATCAGTAACAAACATAGGCCCAGTCCTGCAGGAAGCTGAAGCCAGCTGAGCTGCTCAAGGAAGACGTTTAAGACTTTTCAGGAACATACTTGTATTCCACAAATGACAGAGTGAGAATAATCTCCTTGAACAAAGATTCAGTCAGCTTCTGAGTTAAAAAACACTGTCACTAGGAAAATACGTGAGAGAGTAGTGAATAAAAGCAGCAACGCACATCATTTCCCCCATAATACTTTCACTTAATCTTGTAGTCTTTCACCAAAAGACTCACAAATACTGGGAATACACTGCAAATGCCGGTTCTTCTGCCTGATGACACTGTTCCTCACATCGCAGTATAGCAGTCGGTGTAATGGATAAACCCAGGCACAAAACATGTTTTCAAGCACAGCTTTGGGTTAGTAACCTACTTTCCAGCAGGGCTAAGGACCCAGAGCTTTCCGTGAATTAGACAGATTGGCATCATGCGTAGCTGCCTGAAGACTATCAGAAATATATAACTAAAAAGCAACGTTTCCACCCTCGAACTCCAAACAGCTGACTGAGAAGACAGTATCGGTATCAAGAGAAGAGAGCGTACCCTCCCTTTATCAGAAAATGCCACTTGCTTGTTACAGTAGGAAGATTCCCTCAGACAGAAAAGACTCAGAAGTAGCAGCACCATGCAACATCCACCTCCAGCTGTGGAAGACAAACATAGGCCAGGGCCAAAGAGCGTATCATAAGAATAAAAAGACAAGACCCACACCAAGTGAGACAAAAATGCAGTACACAGAAAGGTAACATAAATAGTCCAGCAGGAACATTTATCAGACTGTGACGAAGCTTGGGCTGACCAACAGAAACGGCATTGCTCAGAAAACAGGTTGGAAAAGATGACAGTTTTTTTAGAATCACTTGCTGAAACGGAAGAAATTAAAAAAAAAAGCCAAATAGCAACACATCGCTGAATATCCAACTTCAAAAATAGAAATGGGCTTGGTAAAGGTCACTATTATTCTTTATAAAACAGGAAAGGCTTTTCACTTTTAAGTCTATAATTAGACTTCAATGGAAAGTTACTCTGTAAGCTCAAGAAAATTGCCAAACTTTCAATATAATCTGAAGAATAGTACAATCTGTATTCAAGTCTGGTCTGGACACGTGTTATATTTTAACAAGTACTTTGCATTGGAAAAGTTCTCAGTCACAGCAAAATTTTTAGTACCATTGGAACCAGATATTTCAAAATATGTAGAGAAAAGAGACATCAAAATTTTACCCTGAAGCTCCCCAAGGCATCCAAGTATAGCGGGGATAAGAATAATAAAGGCCTACTGCCTACCTCCATGCCCCCCACCCCACGGGACTGCTTATTTTGCAGTCCTCCGTGAACATCCTTGGCTCAGGGAGGCCTCGGTGGACAATGGGTCCTCGTCACATCATCATCATAACTTTGTAGAGTTGGCAGTCTTTCTTCCGAGGAAGTCAGAACACACTTAGCTCAGATATTGAATTTCCTTTCACCTCTCCAGAGCACGGTCTTTCCATCTCAGGGTTAAGCTTGTTTGCAATTCGTGGGGAAATGGATTGCTGCTATTGCTGTTGTCTGCACTGTGCATGGCTTCTGAACAAAGAACTCTGGTTTCTAGGGCTCTTGCAACTCTTTAAACAGTCACTCCCTAAACGAAAATTTCCTGAAATCTGACCCTCAGATCTGAACCTCTTGAAAACTAGGGGATGAACAGTCCAGATTTAAATCCTCAAACCCAAGTAGTATCACGCTGCTTTGTTTTGAATTTACGCAGACCTTGATTCAGAAGAAACCTGGATCTGATTCTAGCATGGCCAAACCAGAGTCTTGTCGTAACAAATCTCATCCCAAGCTGACAGGACCAGTGGTGAAGGAGAAAATTACTCCTGCAAGATTTCTCCCATCTTCTACTCAAATCTTGCAAGACTGAAGGCAAGATTTCAGCAGCCAATAATCTCAGACTCAGACAGATCATCCTGAACACGCAGACCCAAGCTAAACACCACCTCTTCAGGAATCCTGCAGTCCCACAGGACAAGGAGCTGGACATTCCTGCAATCAACAAAGCCATAAGCACTTCATTAAAAATTGCAGTATCTTCCCCCTTGCTCGAACGTAGCAGTAACAATGTTAATAGTACATGTTACAGACATTCCATAAACACCTAATACTGCTCCTTTATTAAATTTTAAATATAGCTGCCATTCTCTGCTACTTTCCAACAGGCAAAGAGACTCTCTCCAGAGGCGGTTTTGATTTTCCAGACAGTCGGGTTCTACAGTGGTCTACAATGGTCAGACAAGAAACTGAACTTTGGGAGCTCTGCAGCAGTCCCTCCAGTCACCATAAAACAGCTTTGATGGGATCAAAAGGAAGCTGTATCAGATGGGACTCATGGGAAGTTACATCAGAGCTTTATTTGCCCAAAGAAGGTCAGCAAGTCAGAGGGTTCAGAAACAGCATGCAAAACATGGCACACATTGCAGGGTGTGGATAAAGAGGAAGGATCTTTCATAAGAAAGAAAAATAATTGACAGGGCATATTTCATCCGACTACAATTTTTCCCTATTTCCTGGAGAAACCAAAGCACAGAGAGAGAGAACAATTTGCACACATTCATGCATAGCGAGTGTCTCAGAACACATTTCTCTTGGTTTGCAGGACACTGCCTCTCTCTCCTAACATGCTGTTTCTCCATCACCTGGAAATGAAGGCACTGGAGGCTGTATACTTCTAAATCTCCTGCTCTACGTGTTACTGTGTTTATGTTTGCTACCCTATTGCTTGGAAAACCAAGCGTTTCTAACTGCTGGTCTTTTTATTCACAATTCTGTTCGGTTCCAACTAGCTGTGAATGTATTTACACCCTGGAGTTTATTCATTGGTTAGAGAGACACAGGAGATTGCAGTGTGAAAGCAGCAGGCCCCCTGGCTGACTTCCCAAGAAAGAGGTGGATCCTCTGTTCTGGCACACCCAATACCTGTTGAGGGACACTGATCGTGCAGGGTCAGGGGTGCTGGCCCAGCTCCTCCTGACACTCCAGCAGAAGATGGCCTTGACACAGATTTGAAAGTTCTAGCAAGTCCAACAGCTATTTCAGCTTCTTTGCAGAAACTCAGTACTAAAAAGTGCAGGATCCTGCACCTTGGTCTGGGCAACCCCCGGTATCAGATCAGGCTGGGGGATGAAGGGATTGAGAACAGCCCTGTGGAGAAGGACTTGGGGCTGCTGGTGGATGAAAAGCTGGACATGAGCCAGCAATGGGCGCTCGCAGCCCAGAAGGCCAATTATATCCTGGGCTGCATCAAAAGCAGCGTGGCCAGCAGGACAAGGGAGGGCATTCTGCCCCTCCACCCTCCTCTGCTGAGACCCCCCCTGCAGGGCTGCGTCCAGCTCTGGAGTCCTCAACACAGGAAAGACACGGACCTGCTGGAGTGAGTCCAGAGGAGGTGGCAAAAATGATCAGAGGACTGGAGCACCTCTCCTGTGAGGACAGGCTGGGAGAGTTGGGGTTGTTCAGCCTGGAGAAGAGAAGGTCCAAGGAGACCTTATTGCAGCTTTTCAGTACTTATAAGGGGCTATAAGAAAGATGGGGACAAACTTTTTAACAGGGCCCGTTGCGATAGGACAAGGGGTAACGGTTTTAAACTAAGAGGGGAGATTTAGACTAGATATGAGGAAGAAATTTTTTACAATGGGAGGGGTGAAACACTGGCACAGGCTGCCCCGAGAGGTGGAGACATTCAAGGTCAGGTTGGAGGGGGCTCTGAGCAACCTGATGTAGCTGAAGATGTCCCTGCTCCCTGCAGGGGGGTAGGACTAGATGGCCTTGAAAGGTCCCTTCCAGCCCAAACCAGTCTGTGATTCTATTAAAAAACCCAAAGTCTGAACAAGAGATGACAGTCTGCAGATAACAGCATTAACTGTGTTTGACAATGGAAGTGAGAGCAAATTATGACTCATTATTTGTAGCAAGGTATCATCTTTGCCAGTTTGTCTGCTTGCAAATGAGGTTTCTGTACACTGTCAACACACATCAGCGTTCTACCCTGCCTAAATACTTGAACAAGACTAATCGGCAATAATGAAAGAGCTCAGTGTGGTTTGGCAGTACAGCAGAAGCCACCCAATAGCCCTTTCTGACAGCAGTACAGTCCCCTAACTGCTACCAGGAGTGAATTCTGGGGCCAAATGCTCCCCCAAGCAGCCTGAGAAGAGCAGAACCCATGAATCACACTGGTCCCTTCAGCCTCAGATCAATACCCTCTGGTTGCTCTGGAGAAACTGAGCTCAGCATCCCAGTCCTTTCAGCTCTTTCACCTCCCCACTGAAACTGCCAATAAATAGGCTTATTGCTGTATTGCCTGTAAATAACAACAAAAACAACGGCAAAACAATCACTCAAAGAAATGCTTCTATTTGTCTCCCAGAAAACATGTATTCAAAAGTTCTTGTCACACCGGTTACTGTAACACAGTAAGGTGGGTTTTTTTTCAGCCAAGAGGTTGGATAGAGGTTCATCAGGGTGAAAACTCCCGCTGTTACTTAATAACCTCTCCAGAGTCTGAAGGTCTTCTTCCTTTCCCATCTCAGTATCTTTAAAATCCTCTACAATGTATATAAGCTTGAATTCTCATACCACTAGGAAAGCCTAGCTCAGGTTTAGAGAGACCTATTTAAAATGAGAGATGAATGCACCAGAAATTCTATGCTGCTGTTGAAAGGCACACTGACCTTCAGGCTGGCAATAATGTCCAGAATTAGCTTGTCAGCAGCTCAGAGATCCAATCTCGGTTTTCATGGAACCATTCCCAGAGCAGGTAGATAATGCCCAATCTTCAAAGTAACTATGTCTCAAGTTTATCAAACAAGCAGGAAAAAAAAAAAAAAAAAGACACACCAAAGGGCCTATTCACTAAACAGTGGCTTACATGAATCGGCCAAGCATGGGAAGATCTATTTTTCTTGCTTGGGTGACAGAAACGTTGCACTACAAAGGGCAAGAATACAAGTTGCAAGTAGATTAGGTGGGTTCAGCATGGACAGAATGAATTATTTCAGCCCAATCACATATCTGCTTTGAACATCAGAGTTTAGAATTTGATTCAAGTATTAAGTTCAGATTTGATTAGCAGAGATCAAGCAAAGGAAAACTACGAAAAAAAGAAAAAAGCTAATGAAAAATGTACACAGGCTCAGCAGCTCAAGAAAAGCAAATTCCCTTAAGCCAGTGTAACACATGCTGGACATTTCTAATCCATGAATGAAAAACTAGATGCTTCAGGATTTATTTAAACAAAATTTAAGCCCCTTTGAAGAAACAAAAACTACAACATAGGCTTGACCATGAATCAGGTATAAGGCCCTGTAGTTTGGTGGGTCTGTAAAAACAACATAAAAAACCCTAAAAGTTCTCCAACGCAAAGCAGACTTTGTCTGCACTTTGGCTGAAGCCTGGATGTATTTGGAGCACAGAATGAGTAGGGGTGGCTAAGCCATCCTTAGCATAAAAATTACTGTCTGTATTCCTGAAACAAGCAATGAGGACAAACCCTGACTCCTACCAAAGCTTTGTCTGTCCACAAAGGAACGGATCTTCCAAATCTGTGCATGATTTTACGCAGTTTGTTGACGCTTTGTCCACACACAAGATCTTTTTATTCCTAAGTCTTTAGCAAAAGGTTCTGTACTTATGTTCCAAGAGAGGCAAGTTTATGCCTCAATCCTCATAGCTTTCATCATATACATCTTATTCTCTGCTGCCACTGTAGATCACCACACAGGCTTGATACACTAGACACAGTTTTCAAGCAACTTACTGCTTCAAAAGTCTTCACGATGAACAAGAAGCAGAAAAACAGATTGGGTCAAAACTGCAGCCTGAACGCATTTGTTTCTATCCATAATAATGATTCCTATTATGGCAACACCCTCTATTGAGGATATAAAAACAAAATCCTCTCCCAAGAAATGACTCAATGTCTTCACTCTCAACTATCTGTGAGATTCCTTGGAAAGAATTTGAGATCCTCAATGCACAGCTCTATTTCATCCCAAAAAGCTGTCGGACTTTGCAGAGCTGCAGGGGAATGCTTCATCACAGTCTTAGCCCATCACTGCACCTCGTGATAGCCACTGCAGCTTCATAGCACAGAAAACACCTCTCAGTTCCAAGTCAGGCTCCCAATATTTCTAAGCATCTTTACTGAGATTGACCTAGACAGACATTTCAGAACATTAAAAGACAAGTCAAATGAACCATGGTTCTAAGCCAAAACACATTTATTACACTCTATTGGAAAGCTCTGCATTAACTTCCTTTTCTTCATGGATCATCTTTGTGCACTCTTTTCCAGGATTATCTAGAAATACAGAGATATAGGACTGAGTGCTACCTTGTTTCATCACTCTCTTTATTTTGTATAACTTCAGTTATATTAACCAGAGCTTTCTTCTTGTGCACGTTTTACAAGAAAGAGTAGTTTAGAAAAGACTATAGCACCATCTTTCAGCTCAATTAACTGCCTATAAAATAGAAAGCCCATGACTCATTCCTTTTAAGCTCAAGTTTTGCTCGTTACAGGTCTTCAGATACCATCTTAATTCAGATCTGCCACTAAGCCTTCAGGTAAAGAACCAGAAATACACGAAGGCAGTAGAACATAACCCTGGCTACACTGAGGCTGACAACCCCTTTCTGCTTAAAGCAATTCTTCTGGGCTTTTGAAGAGACACCCAAAATACCACAAAATCTGCCACAAGTTGTTCCAAAAAGCGCCTGTGTTCCAAATGCAGTTCCTGGGATATAGCCCTGAAATAAAACAGTTTTTCTTAGGCTTGGCAGGTCTACCGAGAGCCCCAGGTTTATTTGCACAGACCCAAGGTTCAGACCATGGCTCCAACCATGCCCAAATGGCCTCCATCACTCAACATTTACTTCATTTTGTGCACGGCACCTACTACTCCACTGGACAAGTCAAACTGAAAGCAGCATTTTTAAAAAAAATAGTATTTGGCTCTTAATTTGGGTATAAAGTGTAACATTCAGGAGCCAAACAGATTATATCGCATATGGACAGAGCGAAGAGCTGAAAGGCTCCTTAGCCTGAAAGCTTTCAGATGAGGTAGGCAGCTCAGAGGAACGTGCAGTAGCTATTGAACCTGCCCTGCGCCCAGCCAGGATGCAAGTCCAAGCTTTGGCAGAGATCTGAAAGCAGACAGTGTCAGGGGGGGAAGGAAGACAGCACATGCGAGAGTTTTCCTCTGTCAAGGCTTTATATTTTCTTTTTGGTAAGCACAGCAGAAAACACAGAAGGAGCACAAACTATTTTTGAGAGCAGGATTATGCCTGCAAACATCACAGGAGGAAGGAGCGGACATCAAGGCACTCAGTAGGAAAGGGGCTTGGGGGAAGAAAACTGAATGTAGGGAAAAAAGGGGAAGATAAATGGGTAGAGCGTGGAATTTGAGGGAAGAAGAAGTGACAAAAGAACGGGCAAACATTGCGCAATGAGTATTATGGACTTCCTGTACCCTCTTTCCATATGAGTTGAGGGGTGTAAGTGTCTTTCTCCAAACGAGACAGCTTCTGAGGAGATCATGGCTGGAATCAGTGCATGAGAAAGCCCTGGCCACCGCAGGGTTTTGCTATCTTTTCCCATCCTTACTTCTGGGCCAGGGCATTGGTGTGGTCTTTCGATTTAAGCTCAGGAAAACAAGTAAATACATAATATCCATACCAGGCATCCATGTGATTTAGTAGAGAAATACTTTTTCTGGTTTTCCTTATTTTAGGGAGCATTTTAGATGCTGACATAAACCAAAAAGCAAATTAACAGACCTTCTGAATTTGCCTCAGAAATAACAGATTTGTCAGCCGAGTACTCAGCTGAAATGTGCTTTCCAGGCAGGTTCTTATCTGCCAGACTGACAATTCCAGCACCCAGAGGACCCCTTAGTGCCTTCAGTAAATAATTAGTCTACAGCTTAATTTCAAGGTAGAAAGTTGAGTTAGTTCCTTTCAAAATAGTACCTTCAGTGTGGAAACAGACTTAGGACACAAATTCAAAGTAAAACAGATTCCTCAAAACTACTGAAGAATAAATTACACCTAATATTCATTTGCTCAAGAAAGATGCCATCTGGCTTCTAGGCTTCAGAGCAAACCTACAGCTGAAGGCTCGAGCACAGCACATCATGTGCTCTACAAAGGGCATTCCCACGTCCCTCTGATTACAGTGCTCAGAACACCTACTGCTCAAAACCGTCTTACACACTTAGTCTCTTCAAGCACATCATTCCTTGAAGGTGGACAATAATTCACATTTTAGCCTACATCGAGTTCAGCGACTTTCCATCCATCTATTTTCCTAGGTTTGACATAAATTCTAAGTACCCTGAAGTTAAGGGTGTTCAAGTTTTGCTTGCTCTTGAAATTCTAAGAAAAAAAAAAAAAAAAAAGCAAAGAGAAAACATCAGAGGCAGTCATGTTTTTTATCCATTCCCCAACTTTTTTTACTTGAATAAATAGGCCAAATTCTGCAAAACATCTTTATGGCCATCTCTTCAAATTACAGAACCCTATGTCAGCTGCAGCAACTGAAAATGCAACTGAGAATAGAGCTGTTTTAAGGCCAGCCAAGTTGATATTTCATGTAATCTTTCACAGTGATGAGATCATATTCTACGACCAAGCTAACACGATAATCAAGATAAGTCCCTGTTTTAGAGGGGCCGTGACTGACACATTCCTTCCTTCTGCCTCAGAGGCACAATCCTGCTCCTACAGCAATCAAGTGCCCAATGTTTTTTCTATCACTTCTTCAGATTTTAGAGAAATACTTACTTTGCCGTTACATATATAAATAGAAGAACGAGCTAATTTAATGAATAAAATATCCTTGAAATCCCAGGTCAGGTTTTAACTTGTGTAAATTTAGCTAATTTCCGCAGTGGCCCCCACTCCACTTAACTCTGCTGCCTCAGTATCCAGAAAAGGCTTTCCAAGTGCAGGCTACCTTAGTGCCTTCTGAATGAGGCTCTTCTCAAGCAACCTCTAAAGAACTTGCACTGCAGATCTTCGCACCTCATTCGCCTGTACTCTAGCCAGGCTCAAGCATATTTAGTTGTCAACCTGCAAAAAGGCAAATGTGTTTGTAATTAACAGAGTCCTCAGTTTACTGTATATAAATCAGGAAAAGGGAAAGATACTGTTAAATGAAGACAGCTATCAAAGGAATTACTTTGCTTCCAATTAGGTTCATAAGGAAAAAGCCTTTTCAATGACTGGTTTCCGTTGGATCTAACTAGATGCTCTCATTTGTTTTGTAGGGGTCCAAAGATTAGGCCTTCATTAGGGCAGAGTTAAGTGAAATGGCTAATTTAAAACTCATTCCCCTACTCCATGGATTTTTGTCTTCCTTTTAACTGAGACGATTTGCTGGCAGGTCATTTATCTTCTCTGACAGATGCTGCTGTTTAGCTTCTGATCACTTTGTAAAGTGTGTACGCACTCAAACCCGAAAGATTTCAAGGAAATTTTATGACATGGAAACAAGAAAAAAATGGCAGTTTCATAATGGTGTTGATTTTTCTAAGACATTCTCCTGCCACAGTAACTAGGTAGCTACATTCTGGTTGTCACAAGCTCTTCCTTCATTTTGCTTTTTTTCCTGTCTGTGTTTCAGACATAACACTTATACCTAAGCAATCACTCAGATCAAACAGGCATAGTCAGCATCTGACAAGGTAGACAGACTTCCAAAAAGCTCTTAGGAAGCACTCTGGAAACTCGCATAGGTAGACTTGACATGCAACAAACGTTCCTTTTAAACAGTATTAAATAAAAGCATCACTAAAAGTACCCTTTTTAAGGACAAGTACAAAACAGTAACTCTCACCGTTTGTGGCCCTTAATATAAGCTTTTTGTACTTGAGAGAGCACTTTTTGTGCAACTATGTTTCAGAAGGCTCCAATACGGAAGAAAGAAAGAAACTTCTTCCACAATCGTATACGAAGGAAGAGAAATGCTACCCTGTCCTAATTAAATTCCACTAGAAGAATTACTTCCACCCTCTCAGATTTGTCCCATCTCACTGCAGTTTCTAATTCACTTCCTGGCTCAAACGGCTAAAGCCTAGGTGCTTTGATAAACCTCTCCTTCATTAACTCTACAGAGGCAGCAGCAATACGCAGGAGGTTGTAAGAAAGATCCTTCTCCAGGATGTAAAGTTCTCGGGCATCATTCTGGCTTAACCACGCTGTTATTTGCTGCAGTAACGAACGCAGCCCGTGTTATTCACTTACTCTCACTACACAACATGGCCCTTAATAGCATACGATCCCACATTAGCTCTCTTCTCTGAACGCCGATACTGAGAGGGTCTCCCTGACCCAAAGGAAAGCGGAGTAGAAACACACTGATGTTGTTTTGCAGCCCTGTGCGATTTGATTAAAACCCCCATTTGTTGCGTTCTTTTGCCACCCCTTTTCTCAAGGCTGTATCTATCACACAGCTGTTCCACATTGAGTTGGGGAATTCATTTGGAGACTCGGGAAAGCAATAGCTTGGCAATTCCAGCGCTGCAAAGGCAAAGCTGAAATGCCTTTATGCAGCACCTGCTGAGGGGACCTTTTACTGCTTTCATAATATGGAACAGGAGTTTGGCCCCAAGGGGAGGATCTCACTATACACAGGCAAAACCCCAGGTTCTGCCTCATTATAGTTATTGGCCTACCAATTAACTTGCTTCCTGTGAGAGCTGGGAGGAAGGCATTTTGTTCATCGACATATCCAGGCTCTACAGTTTCTAAGTTTTTTTACCTTAAAGACTGTGTATGTCCCTAATTGGCGTTTGTCACCAGCCATTCCAAACACTTTTCCGAGGCCAGATGCTGCACAAAGCATCACGCCCCACTTTTTACCGATGGGTAAACCGAGGCACAGGACAGGACATCTTACCACGGTAATGCGGCGTGTCCCTAACCCAGCCCAGTTCTCAGCACTCAAGGCACCGTGTGCAATCGGCCTCCACACAGCTTCTCTGGTTGCCCAAGTATCAGATAACTATTTGTATGTGGTTTTAATAAGGAGTGTCAGAAATACTCATTTCTGGAAACGTTCTGTGTTTGGGAATATATCTGGGATGCCCAGTCCTCTGTGAGTTTAATCTAGGTCATTTAAACTGTCTTTCTGGTACATCATTCAGAGTCATCCACTGGCAACACACTATCTGCAACAATAAGATATTCCATTTGTAACGGCTGTAAGAGTGGAGAAAAACATTAGCAAATGTAAAAATGCCTGAAATAAAAGTTCTCCTCCAAATAAGCTGTCTAACGCCTGCAGACTATCGAACAGAAGCAGCACCCATGACGTCGCACATACCTAAAAGTGTTAAACTGTGCTACTGTAGTAAAACTGTCATCCTTGATTATTTAAAAGGTGTCTACCTGTAGGCTTCGCTTTCGTTCACTGTTGTTACCACTACATCCCACATGTCTGATCAGACCAGCCAATGCTCCGCTCTGTTCATATTACACTTGGCCCCTGCTCCTGATTTATCAGGCGCAGAGACAAAAGTTTGGCTTGCCCTTTCCGAACAACAAAGATTTATTCTCGATGGCATCCCTCTGCAGTCCAATAAAATTCGTGTCCGCATTTCTCAACAAATCCACGCTGATGCCATAAACACTCAGCAGTGCTGCAGCCAAGATGACATTGTTGCAGAAAGATGGGTGTCATGCAAGTGTTGCAGCTGATTTTAACGTAGAATAAAGCTGACACTGCATGAGCCGTAGCTTCCAAGCTCACTTGTTCCTTCCTGCCCAACGCTTTTCTTCACGTTTTTTCAGCTCTGTCTGCAGGCCTCATCTCATTCTCCACATCTGCAACTCGCATTTGAACTCAAGCCTAGCCCATATTCACTCCATGCATCGCTGAAAACAGGAATACTACCTAGTCCATCTCCACACCAGAGTTAAACAATTTATACTGCCTGCACACCGTGACAGAAAGAATGTTTATGCAATCTTTGTGCTTCTATTAAACACTAACGTGCATGAGGCAATACGGGCTAGATTCTAAGCTCGTTGTCCCTGGTTGACATGGGGAGTAAAATACCGTAACAGAATTACTCCAGAATCTGTCCTTTCACAACCACGTCCATGATCTTAAAGTTTAAGGAAAGCTTTGTCTGACTCAGAAGCTTTTAGCAAGACCTTTTTTTAAACCAAAACATGCTTTAAAATAAATACAGTCTAGATGGTATTTGATGTGAACCTATAGCCAAGATTTGCATTGCTTACCAGATTAATTAGACAAGCCAAAATTTTTAATACCATTTTGCACGCCTCAGAGAGACAGAAAGATAAAGATTTAATTTTCTGTGAATGGGCCATTACTAACTGTGAAATTGCTTGCTGCTATCTAGAGCAAAGCGCTTTGTGGTCTAGCTGTATTTGTTCTGCATAATGAACAGAATGCCAGTGGTTTCCATCTCCATACAGCTCTTCACTCAGGGCACTTTACAGATGTGGCTGACTACCTTTACTAGTCAAAAATGGAGTTACCAGAGGCAAAGAAGATTTAGCGGTCAAAACCCAAGCCTGTGGCAGCGTCAAGAATAGAACTTAGAGCTTCCAAGCTATTCCCAAAGGCCTGTTTTAACCACTACACAGCACTCTGCAGCAGGGTGCAACCACAGGTCGAGCTCTGTGCCAAAGGGAGAAGCTCTCTGCAGCGCTGTTGCCCCCGCTGTAGCTGTGGGTGCGCACGCACACTGTCGAGCACGTGTACATGCACATTTCCTTCCCATCCCCCCAGTTTTTACGGAGCTTTTCTTATGTGTCACGAGAGAATAAATGCCTGAGACATTATCTGCCCATTCCAAGAGTTCAGAGAATGCGTATGACATCATGGGCATGACTCCCCCGCTAATCACATTATATGCTGTTTAACTTAACACTGCTAAGCTTTGTCTGATAACATTGTAAATACCATTTTATTGTAAATTAGATTATACAAACCTCCTCAGAGTTTAGGTCAGTTCGTGTGTGAGGTCCTTCTTCCCCCTCCTCTCCACTACCCCAAATTGAATCTTTTTGGGGTCTCAGCCAGGGCATTTCTACAGAAGGAAGCACAAGAAGAAACAGCGGCTCAGCCATTATCTGTTTCTAAGTCAGCACTGCAGATTGCAGAAAGCGGACAGAAGACCCCATACATCTGTTCTTTTTCTCTTTCCTCCCTTGGAATAAAATCAATAGGTTTTGGTTTTCTCTTGAAGCTGGCTGGATTTCATTACAATCTTCCTGTGAGGTAGCAGATACTTGAGACCTATCATTTCCTTCTATCGGGCCTAAGCTGAGTTATTCCAGTTGGTAGCCACGGTGTTCTTATCCTGGCCTTAAGGTTTTTGATTTGTTTACAAAGCAAGCTGCAGGAGTGTTATTTTAGATTCATTTTTGCATTTGATTCTGTTTTCTCTAATGAAAGAACCAGACTCCAACTACATTAAACCATAGCCCCAGCATCAGAAAGATCTTCAAAACGATCGGCGTACTGATGCCTCCCAGTTTCTGAGAAGGATATTTTAATTTTCACATTTTGATGAATTTATTGCTGAGGGAGATATCTGAGAAGTTTCTCATCTTTGAGAAAACCCCAGCAACAGGATTTCCCGACATTTTTAGACTACTGTATGAGAAGATGCCTCTCATCTTTCTTTCCTCATTTTATCAAGGCCACAAATATGCCGTGCTACTAAAGCAGAGGTTTGAGAATCCAGACTTCAGAGGTCTCATCTCAGCTATGCTCAACTCTGCGTTTCTGTCCTCACTGCAGTCAACAGCGGCTCTCAGTGTCAACCTGAATGCTGCTTCCTATCCACAGGCAAAACTCCGACGATGGTGATGCTTCAGAGGCAGCTGCACCACCCAGGACCAGAACTACCCGCTCTCACCACCGAAACAAGGCTTTGATTTTTGAAGTTGGAATCACTTCTCAGGAAGGATGCAGACCAAACCTTTGTGCCTTCCCCATATCCCATACTAGGACAGATAAATCCTATCACAATGAACTGAGAAAAAAACCCATGAGGGAGGCTCATCCTTCCTCAGCACAAAGAACCATGTGATACAGTTGTCCTTCACTTACAGGATCCCCAAAGGCTTTGCAGCCAGCTCACGCTGCGCTTGTTGCTCAGGGCCCTGCACATCCTTCGGGTAACTTTCTTGCAAGACGCGGTACTCAGGAATGCTGGCAGCTCACAGAGGGAACGCAACACAACCCAGGCGACGGCTCAGACCAAAGCATAGCTAACGCGAGCGCTGGGTTTGGTTTAGGCACCAGTTAACTGCACTGCAGACAGATTCTCGTGTCCTTGAGCAAACCACCTGCCTTCTGCATTCCCGCATGTTCCCATCTGGAGAAAAGCAACAGCAATGCCATACAAACACAGCAAAGGATGCTGTAAAATAAACATTTTGAGATCTGACACGAAACTCAATCCACCTGAACTGGGATTTCTATATACTACATTTGTGTAAGGTTAATGCTGTAGAACCCGGGTTCTGTTAACTCCTGATTTCTCATGATGGATTTTAATGAACCTCATGTTATGAAACTCAGGTAGCTGTTCTGAAAAGAAACACGTCTCATCCTGAACGAGGTTAAGGCACATTTCAGTGGGTGTCAATCAGATACAAGCAAGACTCTGCTCTCTTGAATGTCTCCTCCCTGTCCTTTGGCCGCTTGCAGATCTCATAAAAACCATGCCTTTACAGTGGTGTTCATAACCAGGTAGTTCCTCTCTCCACAGAGATACAGTGATGAAGCAACATGATTTGTCGGGCAGCTCTTTGCTTGATCATGGAATTCTCACATAATTAACATTTATTTAGTCAAGTTTGCAAAGCACCTGTCTGCTTTTTGACAACAGGAGAACAAGGCTGTATTTTAATTAACTAATTCACTAGAGAAAAGAACAAACCTAGTAAAGTATAAATAATTTATATACAGAAAAGAATAATTACAGAATAATTAGCAAATAGGTTATTTACATTTTTCAACATTTTTATAAAATTTAGCCCAGTACTATACAAATGAACTTGAGTAATATTACTCATGTGAACCATCAGCGCTTAATCTGAAAAGCTTCAGTCATCAAAAATGCCAAAACTGTGGTCTTTTAGCATGATTAGGAAAAGGCTTTTTTATTGATTTTATTTTTCCCTTTTCTGCCCCTCTGTTCTTTATTTTAGGATGTCCCATCTAATCACCCACCTAGAATAACTTGAGGCTCAGACTTCCTAACTCCACCTCACACACGAATATATTTCAGTTTTAGTTCTCCAGTGAGAGAACCAGTGTCACTGTCCTTAAAGAGAGATGCAAAGGAGTTCACTGCTGGGCCGAAAATCCCAAAGCAACTTGACCACAGAAAAATACAGAACTTTGTTCCAGTGTGTAAATCTGTGCCTCAGTCTGAACAGTTCACAGGACAAGAGTTGACTGAGGTATTTAAAAAATGCTCCCAGGTGATAAGGCGGTAGCAAGAAAGCTCAAAGAATCTTCGTATCTATGTTTAATACAGAAACCTACAGCCTTTTTTGCAAAGAGAATGATTTTAAGGCAGCAGCAGAGATGAAAATTAAAAAATTATATGAAAATCAACTGATAATCCCCACAGGTACCACATGGGAAATTGCCAGACCATTACCTGGTACGAAATATGGTATGAAATTGTTGGACTTGATGATCTTGGGGGTCTTTTAGAACCTAAATGTTTCTATGATTCTAAGTCTAGCTCATAAACAAGCCTTATTGCACGGTGAACGAAAGAGAGAATCATAAAGTCACAGAACAGTTTGGGTCGGAAGGGACCTTACAGACCATCCAGCTCCAACCCTCTGCCATGGGCAGGGACACCTTCCACTAGAGCCGGTTGCTCCCAGCCCCATCCAGCCTGGCCTTGACCACTGCCAGGGAGGGGGCAGCCACAGCTGCTCTGGGCAACCTGTGCCAGTGCCTCACCACCCTCCCAGGGAAGAAAAAGGGACATAACTGGTGAAAAGATCATAACCAAGAGAAACAGATGTTCAACGTCAGCAATGTAGGAAGCTCCTCAGCAGCCACTGAACAAGGTCTGTGATGTGACTAATGCTGTTCAGTATTTCACAAATGATCTGGAAACGCTGTAGGTAGGTGGCTGACAATACAAAGCCATTCCCAAAAATGAAACCTAAAATTCATTCAGTTGAGTGGGTGTTAAAGTAGTAAATTTAATTCAAAATTCATAAATAAAAAAAATAATGTATGAGGCAAAAGCCATTCTTGCTGTGCTTTAAATCAGCTATTACCAGTCAGGAAAGAAATCCTGGAGAAGTGGACAGTTCTCTGAAGAGATTGGCACAGTGTCAGCAGTTGGGAAAAACCGTCCTGTCAGGAATTTTTAGGAGAAGAATGAGAACAAAGCAGAAAATGGCATTATTCCTCTGTATAAATCCACAGTATGCCCATCTCTTCAACACTGAGCAGAGTTCCAGTAACTGTGGAAATACAAAGCTACAGAAAGGGCAAGAACAATGGTGTACCAAAGCCGCAGAAGAGATGTTGGAAAGCCTTAGCACGGGGAAAACTTAAGCAAGCCAGAGCCTTTCAACCTGGAAAACAAGGAGAATAACAATTACGTTCTAGACAAGCTGTTACAGCATGGAAAAGGTAAACAGCAATGATTATTTTAAAGTAGTCTTAACAGAAAAAACAGGGCACCAACTCAAACTGGCAGGCAGCAAGCGGGCTCTAAAGCAAACAAAAGGAAGTTCATGTTCACACCAGACCTAATGATGTTGTGGAACTCATTGCCACGGGATGTTACAGCAGCCAAAAATACAAGTGGGTTTCAAAAAAACGATTAGACAACTTTAGGGAAAAAGGTCCATCAAGGAATATCAAAAACAATGATACAGCTGCAGCCTCCAGCTCAGGAAGGTCTCTAAACCAGAAACCACTGGAAGCTGGGAGGGTTTACCAAAGGAAGTATCACTCTATACTCGTCCTGTTTTCCATACACAAGCTATTGGCCATTATCAGGAGGCAGGATATGGGGCTAGACAGACCGTTGCTGCGACTCTTTTTTCTATTTCACCAACGATAGCTGATGCAGAGATAACACACACCCCTCCATGGTCACGGACAACTCAGTAAAAGGCTGCTATAGTTAAAAGGCGCACACTTAGAAGAGTAACATAAATGACAGAATTTTTTATTTGAGTAGCACTAGAACCGGCTTTTGTCTTTCCTTAGGGATGCTCGGAGTCTATGCTTTCCAGAGAGGAGTTACGACGTTATCCTCTTTTTCACTACCCAACTACAGCAACAGACACACCCAGTAGAAAGAACGAGCTCCAAAATTCAGCTGTAAGCCACACAATGACTTATCTCCTGGTGACTGAGAGCTTCTTAGCTTAAGAAACTCTGAAGGACTGCTGAAGGAACTGCCTGCCAAGTTTGTTGAACATGGCCACGCCGCACAAGTGCTTTAAAACAGAGATTAAAACTTCCAGTCATGCTCTAGGTCTAGGATAGAACTTGAAGTCATGGTAAGCCTTCAACCAGAGAGTGAAAAAGTCCTTCAAGATCTTGTTCCTTACAGACTCCAGCATCCTGAACATGCTTTGCAGCCTTATCTTCTCCTTCTTCGTCAAGCAGAGAAGGAAGTGACTCGCTGCTAACTCAGCACCCCATCAGCTCTAACAGATTACTTACCACCCTTCTCTTAATTGTTTCCCAAACCACAGTTGGAAAAAAAAAAATAAAAAAGACAACAATGAAAGGATTTTACTGGGATACCCTTATTCTAACTTCTATCATGGCCCTTAGCCCTTGGTTCAACAGCTGGGAAGGAAATGCTGCTGGCTTGGCATGAAATTACAGCGTAAACTACAACACAAAAGGTACACGCAAGATACAAACACCGTGGAGAGAAAACTTGTGCATCAATCAGTAGCCACATGGCAAGTTGTGCCGGTGTGTAATATATTGAGGGGCAGAATTACACAGGTACGTGTTCTCGGGTACACTTGGCCGAATACCAAGGGCCTAATGACTCAGGAGTCCTGTAATTCTAGCCCAAATCCCAAGGGAAAAAGCTATAAATGGAGACGACTGTATTGTGCACCACTTTACCCCAATAAAGAAGCCTTCCCCGTTCCTCATTCAGCAGCTAGTACTCGGAGCTGTATTAGCGTAAATAATTTGAGTCAGGACTCAAACCTGTGCTTAGCCACGCCAAGGAAAGGTGTCATTTTTCAGGGAGAATAAGTACCTGCAATTTCCAAACAAGACAGAACCAAGGCAGAACTGCGCACACGAGGGTCAACAAAGCTCCGATGTTCGCACGTGCTTGTCCGTAAGTTGTTCCCCTAAGGACTACAGGTCTCAGTCACAGCAATTCGCTCCAAATGGGGGTTCTCGTGAGTCAGAGGTAAGCCAGAACGATTCTGCTTCCTACTTGTTAATCCATACTGGAATTACTAAAACCAGCAGATCCATGTTTGACACTGAAATAAGCAATAACTGGAAAAACTGGTACTTCCTCGTCTGAAAATCACCTCATTTATTTAGGCACCTGATCTCAAGACCCAGGTAGGCAAGTCTGGAGCTTTATCCTTAGACCTTTATCTTCCTTCTGCCACCAGTTCTAAACTTGCCACAAAAATATATACATACTTCTATACATCGTCTGAAATTCTGGTGCCTCATTCATGATGCTTTCCATTAGAAATCCTTCCACAAGACAGCAGTGAGATTCCTCAGGTCAAGGACTCTGGTTTGTTACACACTTCCTAACGCAGCATCCAGCCCCAACAGGGTCTAGGGCCTGGAAGTGGTACTACAAAAGCTAATAATAATACTAGGTTAAGTGAAAACAATCAAAGATAAAAACCAATAAACCATCCTCTGCTCCCCTTAAGAAAATTTGTTTATTCACCCCCTCACAAAGGAGGTTGCCCTATTTATCTGCCGGGAAACCTCAGACATTCCTTGCATGTGCAGCACAGATGGTCGCCACGCCACAAAAGGCAGAAGGGCTCCCCGCACACGCACGGTGGACGTGTCTGGTTTCTGGATATACAGAAGCTTGGTCAGAGCTACTGCTCCAGCAGGGCTGCTATGCATCCCAAATCCCAAACAAATACAGAAAGCCATCAATATCCTTCGAACAACATGTCCTAGTGGAAACAGCGACTGTCTGGGCAAAGGGAGAGGCAGCGTGACCTTGGTTGTGAGTCTTAATTCATTAGTGTACACAAATTGTTTTGAGATCCCGAGGTGGGAAGTGCTAAGGAAGCAGAAGCACTATTTATTAAAGCTCAAGGCTCTGTTGTTTCTTTATCCTCCGACGTTCCTCACATCTGATTTTTCATTCATGGCCATTGCTACTTCAAATTTTTTTCAGCTGTCTTGATCTTTCCTTTACCAAATGGAGTTGCCCCAGGCAGAGGATGTGCAGTCTCTAGATTTGCTCATTGCATTTATTGTACTCTTTTCTAATTAATTTACTGCCTTGACCCCAGTCCTGCTCTTCCTTTGATTTTATAGTCAGATACCAAATGTGGCTGCTCTCCACGAAGAGTAATTATTTTGCAAATAAATGCCATTAATATTTTTACTACCTTGCTAAGCTTACACTTCTGCAGTATGTGTGGGAAGGGGTCTGCAAGGTCCTTTTTACCCAACTGGGTATAACTATCATTGCTAATTCTTCTGTAAACTGAAAGGCAGAGCCATTTGGCAGTAACCATTTCAGTGCCCAAGGTAGGCGATACAAGCTGTAATCAAAGAATAAACCTGGGGCAACTGCATGAACTGAAACAAAGCAGAGCAGAAAATTAATTCTGTAACACAAGTTGTATATAAGTTTCTGTTCTCCTTTAAGAAATTACCAAGTGCAAAACTATATTTATGTATTACAAGAAAAAAAATGGCTAAACATGTTTCTTCTTTTGAAGCAGTTATTCTAGCTTTCAGTGTTTAA
Organism: Leptosomus discolor; assembly: GCF_034619465.1. Lineage (NCBI taxonomy): Eukaryota > Metazoa > Chordata > Aves > Leptosomiformes > Leptosomidae > Leptosomus > Leptosomus discolor. The sequence continues at coordinate 46,353,432 of NC_141399.1, read as the reverse complement.
AAGACACACCTTTTTTTCTTCAAAGAATACAGGGTCCAAATCTCTCTTTTTCCTCAGCTTAGTAAAAACATAAATAAACCAGGAAATTAAAGACAAAAAAAAAAAAAAAGGAAGAGAAAGCTACCTTTTCTGCATCCTGTTGTGCCTAAATAGAACACATTGCACAACTTCTCAATAAAATGTACTGCAGACACTTCAAAAGCTGACCATAATCATGAGAGTTAAGTGAGGAATGTCAGCATCGATGGGGGATTTCGCTGCTTTTGTTATACATTAGTTAAGCACGCAGGTTTGTGTTTTTTACTTTATCTTGGATTTTACTGTAATGTAATTGAACTCTGTTCAGGGTCCTAGGTGTTCTTCTAAGTGCTTGTACGGATTTGGGTTTAAGGATATTGTAACAGATCCAGAGGCTATTGAAGCCAGAAGCCTCTGCAGAGTTTGGTTAGTCCTTCGATGTGGAAACTGTTTTTTCCTCTCCCTTCTTAATACCCCTGGGATCAGCCTTCAGACATGTTCAGAAATAAGGCGACCACTATGAACCCAGAGGCAAAACTCACACTCACTTCAGCAAAACCAGGCTTTACAGAAGAGCATATTTGATTGTAGTGGGATAGTTCACACTATATGAACTTCATGTGTTAAATTCACAGCATTTACAGGATTATGTCCTTAATAGTAATTCCAGGTTTGGGGTGTCCCATCATTGCGTCTGTTCCCCCCTCCATCTTGGACCTCTGTCATTTTCACCAAGGCACAATTTATTTCCCTCAGTTACCTCATCAGACCTGAGTCTTCATATAGATACTACAGAAATAAAATCATCATCTTTGCAGTGGGATGCTTGAACTCCTCAGTGTTATCTCCATGTAACCATACATGATAAACAAATAGCCAACAAACACACTTCTGTAGATTTTACTACCTCCAGACCAGACTATATTTCTATAAAAACCACAGTTTTAGGCTTCATGTGTCAAGTTCTGCATCAAATACACCCTTTTTACAGCCACAGCGCTGACAGGAAAAACCACCCCCAACCCCCCATTTAAAAACCAGATTCCTCACCCACTGCAGACACACGTGTGGGTGTTCCACGTCGTAATAATCACAATTTCCTTCGCACCTTCACAACAGAGCACTGCCCAGGGCCTGCGGGGAAAAGAAGGCTGCATGCCACGGCCCTTTTAACCCTCCCTCTGGGGTGGATGTGGGGAGAAGCACCTTGCTGTGGGGCAAGACTCACTGCGGGGGGATCAACGCTCTGAGGGGAGAAGCCTGCTGAGGGGATGCCCACCATGGGGTAGACTTGCTGAGGGGAGACCTGCTGAGGGAAGAGACCTGCTGAGAGAAGATCTGCTGAAGGAAGATATCTGCTGAGGGGATAGACCCACTGAGGGGAGACCTGCTGAGGGGAGAGACCCGCTAAGGGGACAGCCACCATGGTGGGGACCTGCTGAGGGGAGAGACCCACTGAGGGGAGACCTGCTGAAGTAAGATATCTGCTGAGGGGATAGACCCGCTAAGGGGACAGCCACCATGGTGGGGACCTGCTGAGTGGAGACCTACTATGGCGGGGACCCGCTGAGGGGAGAGACCCGCTGAGGGGACAGCTACCATGGTGGGGACCCGCTGAGGGGAAAGACTAAGATGAGACTCACTGAGATCAGACCCACTGTGGGGAAACAGCACGGGGAAAACCCGCTGAGGGGGGCACGACCGATACCTCAGCTCTTGGACGCTGATGCCCCCGCCGAGGAGCCGCTGCGGCCCGGGTCGTCTCCAGCAGCAGAGCGGGCCGGTGGCTTAGGGGCAATTGTGGGGGTTTGCCTGTGGTTCTGTCTGGCCCCTGGCGGGACACGGAGGAGGGCGTGGGCGACACCTTACTCCAGCGACATGGGAGCCCAGCCCGGCTCCCCTAGCCCCCCGGGGCCCCCTCGGCTCCCCGTCGGCGCGACGCGGCGAACCGGCGGCCACCCCCGTCCCCAGCGCCCCGGGCCGGCGGGGCAGGCGCGGCGGCCGTGGCGCGAGCAGCAGCGCCGCCTGGCGGGAAGGGCGGCGGGGAGCGGCGGGGGCGCAGGGGGCGGCGGCGCGGGCCTTTCCCTCCCTCCCGGGCCTGTCTGTGTTTGTGTGTGTGTGTGTGTGTCCCCGTTCCCGCCCTGCCCGTCTCCCTGAGCCTGACTCCGTCTGTCTGCAGCGCGGCCGGCAGCTGCCGTTACAGATACGGTGTCGGCGGGCCGGGGAGAGCGCGGAAACACCTGTTTCCAACGCGGGGAAGGTGGGGAGGGAGCCCGCGGCGGGGCCGGGCAGCTCCGCTCGCCTTCCCTCACCTCCCGCCGCCTGTAAACCCGGCGGGATCGCTTTTCAAAAAAGCTCGCTTTCCATTTTCACACATTCGCCTGAAAGAAAAAAAAAAAAAAAAACACCAAAAAACCCCAACAAAACCGCGTCTCGAGCCCTCTCCTCACGTGTTATTTTTATCCAGGGTGTCCGTTTTGGCGGGCTGGGGCGGGGGGAGCCCTGACAGACCCGGCGGCCCTGACGGAGCCAGCCCGACCCGCCGCCTCCGTATTATCGGGTCTGGGGGGGGGACACGACACGACCGCCGAGGAGGGACGGGAGAGGTCCGGAGGCTGCCGGCGGTGCGGGGGAGCCGGGGCGGGAGCGGCGAGGGCCGGCAGCGCCGCGCTGCATCCCCGGGTGCGTGCGGGGGCTCCATGATTTCATCGGCGGCTTCGCGGGGACCTGCCAAGAGCTGTTATGCCTCACTGCGATGTGTAGCTTTTTCCTGCCATTTTTTTTTTTTTTTTTCATAATAAAAGAGGGAGTGAAGCTGGCTTTTCTTCCTTTCAAAAAAAAAAAAAAAAAAAAAAAAAAAGCCCAATGGATCAGAGAAGAAGCGAAAAAAAAAAAAAGGCAATAGCCAAAGGGGATGCCAGTGAGGTGTGGCTTGCATTTAAATATCCAATATGTCAATGTAAGGGGAGTGTGTACGTATATAAAGTGCAGTTTGCATCCGACGGCGGGACACATCCAGCCATGGGAGGCGCGGGCAGCGCGGGGCCGGGCCGGGGCCGGCAGCGCGGGGCCGGGCGGGCTCAGCCCGCGCTCTGAGGGGGCCGCTCCGCTCCGCTCCGCTGCGCGCCCGCGGCCCCATGGCCGAGGTGGGCGGTTTCCTGGGCGCTCTGGACCCCGACCTGCACGGCTTCCCCCCCGCGTTGGGCGGCGGGCTGCCCCTCGCCGACTCCCCCGGTTTCCTCAACGAGCGCCTGGGGCAGATCGAGGGGCGGCTGCAGCGGGGCTCCCCCACCGATTTCGCTCACCTCAAGGGCATCCTGCGGCGGCGGCAGCTCTACTGCCGCACCGGCTTCCACCTGGAGATCTTCCCCAACGGCACGGTGCAGGGCACCCGGCAGGACCACAGCCGATTCGGTAAGGGGCGGGGGGGGGGGGTTGGCGGCCGGGCCGGGCCGCCGGGGCCGGGGGTTGGGGGGGGGGGGGTTGCCCGGGCGGGCCGGGAGCAGGTGCCCCGCGTACAGAATTAATTACCCCGCTAATATAAATCATCCCGGGACGGATATAATTAGGCTCCTAAACAAATGCGCTCACTCTCCAGCAATGCGGGAGTTTTTATTTCCAATTTCCTACTCTCCCGGCGCTCAGCCTTTCTGCAGGTGCACAAAAACGTGCCTTAGCAGGGAAAAATTTTTTTGAAAAGAAAAGAAAAGGGAGGGGGTGGCCAGCTCTAGCTGTGCCTCTGAAGTTAGCGGTGAGGGAGGCAAAAGAAAGGGCGAGAGCACATTGGAAAAAGAAATTCCTAGGTTTTTTGGTTTGAGGTTGTTGGTTTGTTGGGGTTTTTTTTTTTCTCCTCCTTTTTTCTGGCCTCCGCAGATATTTGTGAGCCGATTTCTTTTACTTGCATGAGTTTCATTAGAAGAGCGTCTCCCCAAAGCGGGCAGGGATCGGTTGGCTGGATGGGTGTCAGCAGCTTGGCTTGGGGAGGTCGTTGGAAGGGAAAGGGGAAGCTGAAGGGGGGGAAAAACCCCTTAGGGGACCTCCGAAAGAAAGGAGAAGGTGGAACAATAGGCAGATTTTGGATTTGTCCACACCGTGGATTTACCTTGCTGCCTGGGATACAGCTGGAAGAGTGCAGCGCCTGTATCAGTGTCACACAAGAGCAGGGATCTCTAATGAGACTATATGTAATCTTCAAAAAATGCATCCCAAGCCACAGGCGAAGAAGTGCAGTAAGTTTGAGCACAGCTAAGAAAAATTCCCGCTACTTCAGCATCCAGCGCAGGTGTCTGTGTAAGCTATCAACAAGTCCCATGCCAGTGATCTCAGCGATGTTGTCAACAGGTTGCAAGAAGTGCTCGCAAGACTTTTTACAGTTTTCAAGTGATTTAACTCCTGGGTGGAAGGAATTCTTTTTTTTTTTTGCCTTTACTTGTTTGCAGCTGGTCCTTTCTGATACTTCAGGAAAGCTGCTGCTGCTGCTGTTGGTAGCGTGAGGCAGGTTTTTGGAACAATGGGAGAAGCTTATCTCCATACTGCACTTTCCATAAACACCAGGTGTGTGCACAGCATCTCCTTGCCTAAATCAACAAGAAAGTCATAACCTGCGGGTCAGAGTCAGGTACTAATAGGCTCGTGGGGTGAGAGTTCTCTAATTACCTCCCGAAAGACACACATCTTTTAACCTTTCATGCTGCAATACATGATGGGTTTCCACGTTATAAGAAACTGAAAGCAAACCCATTGCATCTGTTTGGGTTTAGTTCAGTCTGCCACGTCGTATTTCTATCAGTTCTTTCTACTTATCTTTCTACAAGTAAACAGCCAGTTTCAAATGGCAGCGTTTGTCTCCGTTCTGTTTTTTATGAAGATTGAGTAAAATCAGTGTGTTTCCAAACAAACTTTGGAAAAACACGTTAAACAGGCTAAAACTTTTCCCAAATTTTGCACGCTTAAGCTTAAGTCACAGAGTGCATTCAATAAATCGAAACACTGGCATTCCCTAAGTGTTTTAGCAGTCAGCATCCAGCTACGTAAACTAGACCAGACTTCAGATATAAAATATTATAGTTTTCTGCTTCAGGGTTTTCCCAGAGGCAGTGTAAAATAAATAGTTATTTGTTGTAATTGCAAGACAAAGCCCCAAAGGATTAGACTGGAATCCTCGTGTTCAGATAAAGTTGGACTAAACCTCACTTTAGCAGGGACTCAAAGCAATAACGTATTGGCACACGGTATTCACCATCTGCATTCAGTAGCCATGAATATTTAAATTCCAGTGTTACTGGTATGGTTTGTATTAGGATGTCATGTATCGATGCATTCCTAAATTTTGCATGCAGCAGTCAGAAAGCAGTAACTTATTGCAGAAATAGGCAGCCTGAGCGATTCTGGGGAACTACAAAACTGTGGCGAGGGATACAGAGCTAGACGAGGGTTTCAGGGCAGCAGTTTAAAGCTGCCTTAAATCTAGGGGTGTCTGGGGAAATACTTCGAACTCCAGTATGGTGGTTTGGTGGATCCAGCCGGCACGGCTGGAAGGTGCTGCCTGATACCATGAGCAAATAACTCACGTGCTCCGTGGAGGGCTGTGACAGCGCAGCAGAGGCACGTATCCAGCTGCAGATGGGATGGAGGGTAGAACCGGACTTTGCATCCCTGTCCCTTCATACTGGAAGGGGCTCAGGAAAAAGACAGACTGTATCTGCACCCTCCTGTGTGCAGCCATCCCAAAAGCTATCCGAGCCTTCCAGAGAGGAAAACAAAGAGCCAAAGCCCTGGTGATGCAGAACAGAGCACCAAGGTCCTCCCAGCAAGGGTTAAAGGGAGGGACTCTTTTGTACCACAGCATTTGGGGGATGTGACCGTAGGACACAGGGGAGGTGGCTGCATCGTCTGCCCACGCTGCCTGGGCAGCCACGGTAACTATTCCCTCTCGTCCGCCGAGGACTGGAGCATTCCTAAATCACACCTGTCTTCTGGAACGTGTTATTTTATCCTTGTAAAAACACAGATTCATGCAAGAACAATGAGGCACAGCTTATTTCTCCTAGGGGAGGATTAATGCAAAATTTGGTGAAGCCCTCCAGGACTGTTGGAAGAAAGCTCATTCTCACACTAGAGAAGTGCCCAGATTCACTCTCTGAACTGTCAGCTCTGCCTAAGACATCCCAGAAAGAATGAAGTGTTTTCAAAAAATCTGTCTGTTCTCACTGCATCTGCAAAGAGCCTTCCTGCACAAAGAAATAAAGGACGGTCAAAATGTGGAGAGGTTTGGACTGACATTAGCACCCCTGTGAGAATCCTTCTCAGGATGAAACTGAGATAAATTCGCCAGGAAAATCCCTGCCAGGAGGAATTGCTCCTTTTCTGCCTCGTGTCTGTTTTACAGCAGCATGAAACAAGTGACGCCAATGGTGCTACTCTTAACTGCAAGCGAGGAACCGAAAAGGCCTTGAGTTTGTACCGCAGACTGATACAGACAGCAAGTGAAGCTCTTCTCGGGTACAAACCTGCTAATGGATCTGTAACACGGTCTCCTAGAGAAGCTGATGAAACCTCCAGAGAAAGTTTTGCTGTAGATTTTGACATTCACACCACAGCGCACCTGTTGCTGAACAGTTGTTGAGGTTTTTAGCCGAAGCTTTACGTTCGTAGCCATTAATACGTCGTCTGATGTTTCTGTGCTCCTGCTCCCGAATATCGTCATGTAAGAAGAGACAGGTGCAAGGAGCTGAATTGTTCTTTGAGGGATGGTTTATAGTAAGGCGAGAGTGTGCGGGTCCGGCCATGGCAAAGCTCGGGAGATTATTCAGTGCTTTGGTGGTAAATGAATCCAGTTGGAGTCTTAATCAAATCTCTCCAAATATCGTCTAGAAAGGCTCAAGGAACAAACAGAATGAATAATCAAAGCAAGAGAAGGGAGGCGAGTCCTGGGGAAAAGAAGAAGGAAAAAAAAAAAAAAAAAAAAAAGGCATGTTCTACCACAAAAACACACCGCTACAATTGAAAAGCAAATTCTTGAGCTGGCCCCAGTGGCCGCTCCCTGTGCTGCTGGAGATCAGATGTACGAAGCTGCAATTTTGTCTAGCAATTGGAGTGAGTTAAGGACAGGATGGATATCCGCCCACATTTTTTCAGCCTTCACTGTCTCCTGACTTTTGTGGGTTTAAGTTACGTTCTTAATGCTGTTTCAACATAGTCGGCTTCCGTGCGCCTCTCAGTGCCACTCAAAGATCAGAAAAGGGGAATATTGCTCGGGATGTTGTCAGAAAAGATTGTCACGGGCACACCCTGAAGAAATTTCATGTGCAAAACCAGCAAATATTTACCCAATCTGCCCCGGATGAGGGGTTTCTCACCCACCTGCTCAGAGAGAGAAGACAGTAATGCTCCTGCTGGGCTGCTCCTTACCAGGTCTTCGGAGACCTGGGTTCATGTGCCCTGTACACAGCGTGCTTGTGGGTGGACTCAAGAAAAGCTTTTGGTTTCCCTGCCTCAGACATCCCTCGGTTTCTAAATGGGACCAGCGGTGTTCTCCTGCTGCCCGGGGGTGACCGAAGAACAAAAAAAATAATAAAACATGCTGGTGCTGAGGATTGTGTTTGTACCTATAGAAAGGTCCATCTACTGCTCTGCAGTTATCACGTATCTTTTACTTGAACATCCACTTGCCTCCAGCCTGGGAAAGATTCCCCTGTTTCTGGGGTTCCCTGTGCTCCTTTCCCCCCTATATCCCTTTTTACACTCTCTCTAGTTGTTGTCAATCTTCCCTCCCTCCCTCCCTCCTTTTCAAACCGTGGCTGTCGTTGTTGCTGTCCCGCGGGTGGGACAGCCGAACCACGCAGCCGTTCAGTAACTCCCTCCGCGTGGCAGGACCGGTGGGTAGCGGAGGCAGAAGACCACCCCTCATCCTGCGCCTCTTCCCTCCCCGTTTCATGCTGCTTTTCAGATAAGAAACCACAATGAACTCCTGGGGAGGGAGCAGAGCAAAGCCACGGTCCTGGTTTGCCTGCCTGGCTTGGGAAAGCTCCCTTCCCTGCCTGCGCTGCCAGCTCCTGGCATTTCTGAAGGCTCTATGTGTCCCCAGGCCGGGGCATGTAGCTGGGCATATTTCAGCTTGGAAAATGTCTGCACCGGTCCATAAAACGGTGTTTTCTGTCGTTTGCTTCCCTGTTTGTCTTGAGGAATTGCAGCTGCCAAGCCCATATTTCGTCTCCTGCCCCGCAGCACCCGCTGGCTGCAGGGAGGGCTGGGTTTGATGCACAAATCTCAGAGCAGGCAGGGCAAAAGGAGGACAAAAAGTCTGATATCAGGTATAAACCTTGTGCCCAGCTTAGCTGCCAGCACCTGACTGACGAGCCTGCGTTGAGCGAAGGGGGACAGAGGTGACCGTCGCCGTCGGGTCTGCCCTATATTTAGGCGGTGATGCAGTCACCGTCTTGAGAGTCACCGCAGCCCCGCCTGGCCGAGCAGCAGACACGGGCCCCGAGCTGAGGGGTGCCGCTGAAGTCAGCTGGCTCGGGTGGCCGCTCGTCACGCGGTGATTTGGGACCCGAGGCATACTTTGAAGAGGAGCTCTGGGAGGTAACCTGATCAGAGCGGCCACTGCTCAGGACTGGACGTTTTAGGAGCTATATTAAGAGACCTGGAGCCACGCTAAAGGTTAGAGCAAATTTGTCCTCCTGTCAGTGGAGACGTCTTGTCCAGTCGTTAGATGGGATGGTGAAAACCCTCTTCCTTCCTCTGCTGCTACCCCCCACCTAATTAATTCAGCACTGGACACGGGCAAAGACTGCCCGTGACCTCTAGCTCGGGAGTGCGTCATACCCAGAGTCTAACACGGTCCCACCGATGCCTTCAGGAGGTTTTCCCATGAAGTGTGAAGGTCTCCACCACTCGGGAAGTTGGCTTTGTTCACACCAGTAACAAACACACCTTCTTGGGGGCTGTTTGTTTTTCAGTGCTTCAGCAAGGGTTCTCCTGTTACAAGTCTTTCCTCCATCAAAACTTGCTGCCGCCCCCCTTACCAGCAGCGAGGGTGCAGCAGACCCTGCTGATTTCTTTGCCAGAGGAAATGAGGCGTTTCTACCTGCGTATGTTTGAAGTTGGATTTTATCCCTGTGGCTTGTATATACATTTGGGGGCAACAAGTACCCCATTGGAGTGCCAGAATGGCCCTCACAGACATCTCTTCTAGTGCTCTTTACTTACATTTATTGAACTCATCACTTTAAAACACAGGGGACTATCGTCTCAAACCAGAAGCCCCTTGGTGACAAACCTCGCCTTTTGGTGAAGAATAAAGCTCAGCGCTGTAATAGCCTTCTGAAATTTCTAGTGGGCCAGGAACAAGTTTCTACATTTTTCTTCTTGGTGATAATTAGAAAACAAAAAAGAAACCAAACCAAAAACCAAACCACCGAACCCTAGCAAGCCTTGCCTCATTAGCAAAGGTAATTCCTCCTGAGCAAGTTAAATACACAATGCTGGAGAGAAGCCTGGCGTGGAAATCAGAAGATTGCACGCCTGTGGGACTGTAGGTGTAAGAGCTGTGTCGTTACAAGAGGGAAACAGGGTCTGTGGGAAGCTCTGCAGAGGCTGGGAGAGGCTGGTTCGTGTTTGTCGCTGGAGCCTGGTGTTGGTTTTATCCTCTGTATGATCTGGACTTCTTTTCTGTTTTAGGGATTTTGGAGTTTATTAGCCTGGCAGTGGGGCTGGTGAGCATCCGTGGGGTGGACTCAGGACTCTACCTCGGCATGAATGAGAGAGGCGAGCTGTATGGGTCGGTAAGTTGAAGGTTTTGGGCCGGTTACGACACTGTGACGTACACACGGGGCCGCGTCGGCCTCACGAGCTGTGTTGTCGCAGGCCTCTGAAGTCCTTGGGCTGCCACGGGCCTCCGTCCCAGCCGTGGTGCCGCTGTGCGTTGGGATAAAGGATGTCTGTGAAATAGAGGGAGGGTACCCTCCTGCGGCAAGAGCCCGTGGTGGTACCCAGCCCCCCGACACCGCTGGGGGCAGTGCCTGGGGAGCTGGGGGCCTTCTCGAGCTTCTGCCTTGCGGAAGCAGCGTGGCGATGGTCAGCTGGGGGCAGGGGGGGAATGGAGCGTAAAACCAGGGGCCGCTTGTGTGTTTTCATTGCTGAGTAACCAGTTTTATTCTCTGCACGGTCAGGATCTGCACCTGCCTGCAGGTTTTACATGTGTGTTGTAGCTTTTTAACTAACAGAAGCTGGTCTGGGTGTTATTTTACTCTCACACTCTCTGCAGCTCCTTTTAGGAGTTACGAGGGGTTGCTCATAACTTTCTAGAAGTGCCCTTTGCAGACTAAAACTTTCTGTGTTTTGCCAAAAATCAAGTGTCAGCTCCTTGCTAGTTTTTCACTCCACGCAAACTCCTGAATCCTATAAACTCTTCCTGACATCATCACCTGTAGCGGATTCTGCCTCCTCCTGTGCTGCTGTAGGACACAGAAAGCAGAAGACACCCCATTTCCAGTCCAGGCTCAGGTTTCTAGTGGCAGCTTTTGAGTCTGTCGTTAGCTCCTTGCTTTGGGCAGTGGCTCAGGGGTTGCACTGCTGCAGCCAGGCCCACCTCGCCGCGTTTCTGCCCAGCGTTACCAAGCTTGCACCACCCTGTAAAGCGCTTTGGGCACGGGCAGTGCTCTGAGGAGCCAGCCCCAAAAAAGGGAGCGTACGTCAGGGTTTTGCTGGACGAAACACCCACACATGGAGCAAACCCTTCTGCAAAGCTCAGCCGGGTCCACGGGGAAGGGGTGTTGTGAGGAGCTTTGGCACCACGGGTGAAGTCTCCATCAGCCTGAAGAGAGCCGAGCTCTCCTCTGCTTCCTTCTATTTAATCAAGTGTTAGGACTCGCAGTCAAAATGTCAGGTCTTAACAGCTGGGCAGAGGTGCTTCCTACAGGTTAACTTAACCCAATTCCTAACTATTTAACTCAGTTAAATAGTTATTTCTGGTTAGCTGGAAGAATCACTTCTGGTTTGAAAAATTAGTTGCATTCTAGATAGACATTTTCAAGTTTCCTTTTCTGTAGCTGCTGCACTTCGTTGGTGGTTTTTCTTCAGAGGCCACATTGCCTTTCATTCAACCCATCACCTGTGTGTGATTTCTTTTAAAGTGCCTCTTTCTAGATCACAGCACTACCCTGTGTGAGGATACTGGGGTTTAAGTAAATTTAAAATGAAATAAAATAAACCAGTTTTAAACCAAAGCGGAAGGCACGTATTTCCTCTACCCCAATCAGATCAGTCTCGTAGCGTAGAGATTTAATCTCGTGTACTCTGCATATAGAGAAGCCTTCAGAAAACCTTTGCTTAGCAAACAGTAAACCACGAGTTTCCAGCATCTTTTCTTCTCCCATTCCCATCCGAGACTGCCACAGACCCTTTCGCTGTTTAAGGTGCACTTACTGATGTTTGTATGAGATAATCAAATACCAGCATGCACCAGTAACTGTTCTTTATCCACTTCATTTCTGTAATAACATCTACCCCCAACAAAAGTTAAACGCGGGGGCAGCGGTTAAATTACAAATGAGCAAGAGAGATAAAAAGTAAAATCACCAGGATTCCATAAACCACAAACAAATTCTTCAAGCCCGCTTCAGAAAGCGGGGCTGGAGCCTGCGCCCGCGCAGCAGCACCTCGCTGTCAAACGCCGAGGCTGCCCAGCAGCTCCTGGGCTCGCAGCTTTTACTTGTGCCTGCTGAAAAGGGGGACACAAGGCTGCATCTTCCCTTCTGCGCTTTCGACCCCTGCAGCTCTGGTTATGAATCAACAGTTTCACGAGGAGTTAGTTAAATCCTAGGGCCTGTGCTCACGTTATGGCACAGCAACAAAACCAGGGTGACGCTCTCCAGCGCTTCCTCTGGAAGCGGGGTTGACCTGAAGGCACAGTCGTGGGAGTTTTCTCGCTGTCCTTGCATCTCGTCCACCAGGCGAGGCGCTGACCGGGCGCTGCAGGGACGCATCCAGCCGCTGATCCAGGCTGTGCAGAAGTCACGAGCCAGGTCCCCACATAACCCTGGGGTTTTAAAAATCTGGGGTGCGTGGGGCTGTGCAGTGATGGCTTTTGGAAATCGAAAGCCGCTCCAGTATTTTTAATTAAAGGTCCATAAAACAGCACCTAACAGCAGCCTTAGCACTACAGTGGTACTTCAGGAGATTACAGGACAGCGGTATTTTTAAATTTCCAGCAGGTTTATTGTTTCCCCTCTGTGCCAGTTTTGCCTGATCTGTGTCGCCACAGCCAGGGCCAGCCATCCCCGCAGCGACACGTGGAGCCCCCTCGGGGCAGGGGCCTTCTCTGCCTGTCCCCGTTAACCCCGGGCCAACGTTCCTGTTAAGCTTCCCGCCGATTTCAGGAACACAACTGCTACTTAGAGCGGCAAAAGCCGCAGGCAGCACCTTGCACGCTGCCCGTACGGCGTCGGGCTCGGTGGGGACACCCCGGGGCTTGGACAGGAATAAATCACACCTCGCAGAGTCACCCCGGGCTCTCCAAATGTTTCACACAGACACTGTACCTCCAAGCAGCCCAGGGAAGAGCAGGTAAACGGGGGCGAAGCAGCAGCCCACGAGTTCAGCCGGTCGGCCGTTTCCAACGTATTCTGAGCAGCTGGCCTCCTAGGGGAAGAAAAAAAACCCCAAAGCCTGTATTTATTGACGGATCTGGGAAGAGAAAGCCCCGGTTCCCTGGGTCTCAGAGGGCAAGGGCTGTGGCGTAGGCTTTTGGAGGGCTCACGGCTCACCTCGGGGTTTATTTAATTAGCAGCAGAACGTTCAAAAGAGGTTCTGAGCGCAGGTGAGCTCCTGGGTGGTCTTACAAAACCTCTGCTGCAGGCAAGAGCAGCTACCGAGCGCTCGGCGTGCCCTGGGTGAGACCCGTTCCCGGCCCAAATCGCTGGCCGTGTAGCTGCAGCGTTGGTGACGTCGGAGCATCCTCCGTCTGCAGGCGGCCTTTCACCTGCCAGCCCTCCCCGTGTCCCCCCCCCGGCAATCCCCCCGTGGGATGGGATGGGACGGGATGGCGGGTCCCTCTGCGACACGGGCCGGCCCCGCTCCCCGCTGCGGCTGGGCACGGCCCCGGGCGAGATGGGAGGGAGAGGGAAGGAGCGATGGGCATGGACTGGAACCCCGTCATCGAACGGCCGCTGCGACGGCCCCCGGCTGTCAGGGCTGGAGGGAAGGGCCGGTCGTGGCCGCGGTGACACCGGTGCCCTCCGCCCACCCGGCCCAGCGCGGGAGGCACCGGCCGTGGCGTGGCTCACCACATCACAGCCACCGCCACAACTCTTCCCCACCCAGACCTCCCCAGTCGCAGGGGCCTGGCTGTCAGGTTTGGGGTTTTGCTACGGCCCTGGTTTATTGTTTTGGCGGGGCACTCTCGCAAAATGCACACCCACCTTCTCCCCCTCCTTTGGTCTCCTTCCTCCGCCGACTTCCGAGGCCTTTGGGTCCCGCCTTGTGCCCGTTTCCAGCTCTCACCCAGCGGAGACATCCCCGGCAGCGCAGTCCCCGTCCTCAGGGGAGGCAGGAGAAGGTAGCTGGGAAAATTCTAGGAAAATAAAGTGAAGGAAGGAGGAAAAGATTCTTTTATTATTATTTTTGACGCAAGTGTCTTTTTCTTCCCCTCCCGCCTCTGCCCCAACGCAGAAGAAGCTCACGCGGGAGTGCGTTTTCCGGGAGCAGTTTGAAGAGAACTGGTACAACACGTATGCCTCGACCCTCTACAAGCACCCCGACTCGGAGAGGCATTACTACGTGGCTCTGAACAAGGACGGCTCCCCCCGAGAGGGGTACAGGACTAAGAGACATCAGAAATTCACTCATTTCTTACCCAGGCCTGTGGACCCTGCCAAAATCCCCGCGATGTACAGAGACCTCTTCCACTACAGGTGATGTTTCCTGCAGCTGCCCCGTCAGTGTACATACTTGGGCTCCCAAGCTTTTCCCCAGAGCGCTGTATTAATAGTCATTCCATCATTCCTGTAAGCGTAGATGACGTAGGAAAGCACTTACATTGAATTCAGACACTGCTGTTCCTCCTTGTTTCAAGCGTATATCGAACCTGGGTTATTTATGGGGGTGGGGGTAGGGGAAGGGAGGGAACCCTACGTGTAATCTTTCATTCTCCTTCACTTTCTTTACCCGGTGGCTACAAGAGAGGCCGAAAAGTCAACGTTACGGTTGCTTAAAGGAACAAGCAGGCGAGCAAACCTGATCACCCAGGGCAGGGGGGGTGGGGTGGGGAATAAAAATGAAGAGAAGGAAAGAAAACAAAAGACCACAGAACTGCCAGAGGGGCTGCTGCGGAGCTCGGGCTGGTTTCCTGCTAAGAAAAAGCCTTTTCGATGGTCCCCTGCTTAAGCAGCCCAGGAGTTTGCTACATGGACGATGCTACATGGACTGGTCCTGATGCGTGGGGGTTTTTTTCCTGCTGTTGGGGTGGGAAGGGGGCGAGGAACATTATTCAGCTGTAAGCATGGATACTGTGCATAAGGACAAAACTATTTATAAAATGTATATGATATTTATTTTATATATTTATTTATTTCAAAAGAATTTTATTTTTAATGAGAGATGCTATGACCGGATTTTCATCAGGAAGAATAAGGTCCTACTGAAACAGGAAAAAAAAAAAAATGAGTTTTAAGAGCTTATCGGCAATAAAATTGTCTTTATATTGTAGATTTCTTGCTAGCCCTTTTTTTTGGCGCTCTTTAACAATTGACCCAGTATTTCCCCATCGAGATGAATATAAGACCACCTCCAAAAAGGATGAGTAGGGCGAACATAAATTACCTAACCCCCAAACTCTTGTACAAGGATGACATCAGATTGTACCCGGACTGCACCTCGGAAGCGCGACCCTGCTGCCGCGACCGGCCGGCTGTCTCACGAGCCGGGTGTTCCAAGAGCTGCGGCTCCAGCCCTCTCCTTTGCTCCAGTACAGGCGAAACAGGTCCTGGGGCCACGCCAAGCACCAGCCACGGCTCGGCTTTTGTAGCCACCGGACGGGATTGCCCCAGGCTGTGCGTCCCCGGGCTCTCCCTCGCCTCGGCGGCCCCAGCAGCCTGGGAAGCGCCGGCGCCGCTCTCGGCGTGAGACGCTTCGGCCCGTGACGTGGCCGCTGCGGATTAACTGGCCTGGTGAAAAATCAAGCGGAGAAACATTTGGAGCATCCGCTGAGCGTTGGGGTGGACCCATCGTTCCTGCCATAAAGCCACCGCATCTCACACGAGACAGCGTCGCGGGAAATCGGTGAAGAAAAAGTAGAAAGCGGCACAAGCCGTTCAAAGAAGAGAACCTTTGGTTTTTAAGCAGCTACCGTGGATGAAGACGATCCCTGGACGTTGGCGGCTGCGTGGCGTTCTCCTCTGCGTGCTCACGGCGGAGGCTTTGCTCCGCAGCTCGCCCCAGCAGCCAGCACAGGCCCTCGGGGACGCTCGTGCCGCACGTCTGCCCTCGCTGCCTGCTCAGGATGTCACAGAACGGCAGGGGAAGCTTCCAGCAACGAGCCCGGTTTATTTTTTGTCCCTCGTGATCGGCACAGAGGGTTTTTTAGCACACGGTGGGAGCAGGAGGGTGTAGTTGCTACAGGCACGTTGGTGCACAGAGGAGAGGTTGGTATGAAACGGGGTTCTCCGGAGCGTGCCAAAATCCGTACGACTGCTGATGTAGTGGCTTTGAGTTGGGGTTTTCCTTGTCACAGCGGCGTTTTTCCCAGTATTATTTTCCAGCCTCCTCCTTGCAAAGCACTCGAGGTAAAATCTCGGCTCCTCCAGCTTCAGCCCGTGAATCCCCAGGATGATTTCACTGACCTAGGGATGATCCACACCAGCTTCTTCCCGAGCCGTGCTGCTAACGGAGCGGCAGCCCTGGTGCCACCTCTGCTCCCGGCCATCTCTTGCCCTCTCTGCCACCTCCCGCGTCCCTGCCACGTCCCTTCGCTGTCCCAACTGCTCCCGTGCCGGGCGCAGCGGGTCCTGCAGCCACCAGACGACGGGCTGCGGAGTGCAACGAGGAGCTTACAGGAGCTTTACCTTGAGTGATCCAGACATGAAGGAATTTCATCCTGTGTTTGAAATAAAACGTGTTTATTTACCTTCTTCCTCTGAGTCACTGCTGAAACATCTCATCCTCAGCCGCCACGTCGGGAGCACAATCGCTGATGAAAGGCGTCCCAACGTGTACTTTTGACCTTCCCCTCGCAAAGGGAAAACCCTCAGACCTCGAGCTTCGCTCTGCCCCCGGGATGATCCTGCCTCCCTCTAGCCAGGGCTTTCTGCTGCGCTCGAAGGTAAATCTAGGGGTTAAGATCCTGCTCCTCTTCTTCAGAATGAAGGGCAAAACCTGATCTCGGCAATGCCGAGGACATTCGTTCAGCAACTCGAGAGGGAGCTGATTTGGCCCGTGGGGGCAACGCGATGGACTCGTTCATCTGATACCCGAATCGAGGAGCTGCCTCAGCAGAGCCGCCTGCTGCGGAGGGACGCGCCGGTGCGAGGGCTGGTGTAAAACCTTGCCAGGCTCTGGGCTCAAAAAAAATGATACTTGCAAACAACAAAATCCACAAAGAATTTAATGGAAACCCCTTGGTAAAGGTTGGTGTCACCTCCCATGTGGGACGTTCTTTAAAGGGGGGATTCAGCATTGCTAAATTGCACCCAAATGGTTGTTTTCAGCAGGAATTTACTGGGTTTGTTTCTGGTTCAACAAAATACTTAAAGGTACAAGTAATCTCACTGACCTGGGAGCTTAATAGCAGCAGAATTAACCACCGCAGACTTTCGAGTGGCCCGGGGAGCAGTCAGGCTGTTTTCATGTGGACACACTCACCTCTCCATCCCGTCCCGTCCCCGCGGCGGAGCGGGCTGTCCCCTCGTCCAGCCGTTACCCCACCACTGCCGCTCTGCCCAGCCGAAGCCAACCGGGGACACCGGCTGCCCCCCCCCGGCTCGGAGGCTCTTTCAGGGCTGGCAGTGGGGCCCTCGGCCGAGGTGCATCTGCTCCGGTGGTGGCCGATGGGCCCCAGGGGCTCCCCTGCTCCTGCCAGGGAAGTTTTAGAGGGAAATACATTTGTGATGCTTCAACCTGAGAGACTCTCTCCTACATGAGCCAAAGGAAACGCCAAGGTATGTTTGGGATCTCAGCTCATGTAGTTTCCACGAGCTTCAACGTTACAACGGCCAGTTGAAAAACTTCTCCCAGAGGGAAGGAAAGGCGGCCGGTGCCGGGGGCGGCCGTCGTCCCGCAGAAGCCCTGCTGCACCCTTCACCCCCCAGTGCTGTTTTACACACAAAAAGCCGTGGGTCTGAGAACACCACAGTAAACAGGACAAAAGGCGCCGCTTTCAACCCTTCTCCTTCCACCTGAGAGGGGTGGGCATGTTGTGAGGGAACCATTAACCCGGGAACCGCTGTGCAACGCAGGAGGGAGGAGGTCGGTGGCAAAGAAGCGGGCAATTTCTCGAGTCTCGCTGCAGAGGGGTGCAGAAACGGAGGGAAACCCTCTGCGTGAGGCCAGCACGGTGCTACGCGCGGCACGGCGCAAGCCCAGCCAACGCGCCCGTCTCCCCAGCTTCGGTGTGTGATCTGAGGCACGGGGACGGCCTTGGAGAGGACTGAGGAGGCAGACCTGCAAGAGGCAACGCGTGCGCGGCCTGAGGGACATCCCTGTGGAGACCCTGCTGCCTGCGGGGAGCTCTCCTGGGTGGGACGTGGCTCAGGGCTCCTTTCTCCATCCCCTGGAGAACACGATGGTGAGCCCAAAACTGCAGGAGTCCAGAAACTCAGCGCCAAAAAGGCAGGGAAGGTGCCCATCTGGTTGGGTGCTGCCCCACCTGCAGCGTCTAGAGAGGTGCAGCTGGACCGTGGCCGAGATGCTCCCAAAAAGGGCACCCCGGGGTGGAGCATCCCCGAAGGAGAAGGGCTGAAATTCTTGTTGATGGTGAGACAAAGACACCTGCACCCTTGGGGGAGCGCTGGTGGTCAAAGGTGGCGCTGGGTACCTCATCCAAGGGACGAGGTCCTCTCCTGCAACCCAACGGCCGGAGCTGACTCGTACTCAGGGCTTTGGCTGACACAGCAGCTATCCTGGCCGGGGGAGCGTCTGCAGGGCAAGGCCTGGCTTCAGCTCAACCCAGAAACCTTTAGAATGGCAAAGGTGCCGCGAGGAAAGAAAGAGACGTCACTGAGCGCTCCCCCTAAGGCACAGGACATACAACACTGAGGGCAATATCTGGGTTACCTGATATCACAGTAGCGTTTATTAACCAGCAGATGCGGGTAAATTATTTCTCTGCTCTTTGGAGACTAAAACAGCGCCAAGGCCTTGCTGGGAAACCACTTGGGTAGGAGACAACAGAGTGGGGACCTGTGCTGAAAGTAATTAATGGGCAAACACACAACGTAGGTGCGATGTGCTGTTTCTCCAGGTGCCACAGGCACCCGGGGCAGCCGTCGAAGATGGAGACACGGTCAGATACGCAGGCACAGAGCTCAGCTCCTGGGACGGAGGTGGGACACAGCGGGCAGCGCTGCGGGAAAAGCACTTTTTTTGCGGCTGAGGCCGTACAAACGCAGCCCCTGATCCTCATTTTAAGGTAAAGACAAACCACACCTGCCGTCGGGAGGGGAGAACGAACAGCAAAACCCAGCACCAGGGCCCGTGACCCACGCACCGCCAGCAGTGAGACGGTGGCTTGAAGCGGAATTGTGGAGAGGAACTTAAACGAGGAGGACTAAGTCACGCAATAGGGAGCGTAAGAATTGATTATTTTATTCCAAAGCAAGCAGCTGCTTCAGAGGTGTTAAATTCTCATAATGGAAAATACCAGGGCTGCCGTCTCGTACCTGCACTGGCTGGGTTCAAGTGGGAGACCCACAAAGCCAACTCCACCGAGGAGCCTCAGGCTCTTCCCTCACCGTACCAGAAAGCATTTAGCACCAAGATGCCCGTGACCGAGCGCGGCAGATCACCCCGTGAGACACGGCAAGCGCCCGCCCGTGCTGCTGGTGACGAGAATCCACGGAAAAGGAGAAATCCTTTGTGCAATCGAGTTGTGGAAGAGGCCGTCGGCCCTGGGGGAGGCTTTGAGTAACGCCCCAGGTACCGACGGCCGTTTCACATTCGGCGTCTCCCATGGTTTCCGTGCGCGCCAGCCATTAAACACAAAGCCAAGATGCCTTCGAGATCGGACCTCGAAAGTGGCCGAGCACAGACCCAAGGGGTGTCCCCACCTTCCCCTGCGCCCCCCCCCCCCCCCCGCCCTTCTCCATCCCCATTTCAGGCCCCAGCCCTTTCCCAACACCCTCCTTCGGTCCCCACCTCCCCCCGAGCCACCTCCTCACCCGGCGCAGCGGGGACGGGAGCTTTCTGCCCCGTGGGCTGTGGGCGCGGAGGCGACCCGGGCTCTCCCCCAGAAGGACGAGCCACTCACCCCGCGGGCACGGGGGCAGCGCAGGAGCTTCTCCAGGCCCTTCGGTGCCGAGCGCCCGGGCGACCATCGCCGGAGGAAGGTCTGTGCGCGAACCACTGCCGAGGGCACAGCTCTCCCGAAGGGCCGCGGGGGTGGAGTCCTGCTGGTGCTCCTCGCCAGGACACATCTCCAGGGTGCGTTCTACAGCACGGAGGGGGCACCTGGGGTTGTTTCCACACCTGAGCAGGCCTGGGAAGTTCAGGCGTTGGCTGAGGCTGCAACACCAGCGCTTCTCCAGGCAGCTCCAGCTGGGGACGTTGAGATTTGTCTTTCCATAAATGCTGAAAATTTATCCAAAACTCTTTTTGCTTGAACTGATGAATTCACTTTTATTTACCCTGCTCAGAGCAGTTCTGCTTTTAAGGTAAAGATTAAAAAAAAAATACCCCCAGGGTAAGCATTTCGCACCAGACACATCAGAACACCGCGGCTCCGCCTTGGAGCACCTTGCAGGCCTGTTCTGTACGGGGCACTCGTCCCAGGACGCTCCCCAGCCCGACACGGACAGCCGATATCCAGCCTCTGTCCCATGCACCAGCCTCCCGCTGCCCTCTAGCAAAGCTCTTCATCAAGTTAAAAGTTCCAGGGATATCCAAAAGCACGTTGCCCACACTGCCCCTCAGAGCCCAACGGGATTATTTTCACACCAGACACCATTTCCACAGCATCTGCCCTTTCTCAGCTGCACCTCCCCACCAGTAACGTGGCTGCAGCGCCGGCCCGGAGCCACAAAAAGGCTTCAAGGAGAGGGAACGAGCGTAGGGGCAGATTTAAAACACAACTGCCACATCGTTTTTGTGTAGGAAAGGGTTTTTTTTTTTGCCCAACAGGTGGGATTTAGTAACTACGAAAGGGAGAAGTATAATTACGAGGTAAAAATAGGCAAGTGGGTTATTCTAATTTGACCAAGGAGAACCACACCTCGCTCTTAACAACTTATCATTGCTGGGAGATCACTCACTCCTCGCTTTTAACAGACAGACTGGCTGCAGAAGCTACTATTAATTCGTATCATTTGAAAACCTGGACCCCAACTACCTTCCCTGAACGAAAGGAATGGCTACAGCCAGCCACAGGTACCTCGCTGTAGGAAAAACGAGCCAGGGCAGTTGTGAGCCTGTAGCCCTGGGGAGTTAACGCTGTGTGGTGAATGCAGCACAAGGCACGCTGATGTATTTTGGTCACTTTATTAAATGAGATATTAAATAGTTTAAGTCTCAACTACTAAACAGCACTTTGAATGGTGAAAACACAGATAGTATATCGTCATACTTGAATGCTTCTTCTCTTTAAAAACACATTTCCAGTCCTTATATATATTACAAAACAGCCTTATAGGAAGAGGGGACACCTTTTCTATAGTACTTAAGATATTTAATACAGAACTGAAAAGCCATCTAATAGAAACAAAGGCAAGTCTTCACAGCTGTATGATTTCAGCAGCCAAAGCTGGTTGATGGACTGAAACATTACTATACAACTGGGACAAAACGTATACAATATCACAATACTAAGCAAAAACGCTTTACATCCAAAGGAATAAACAGGTTACAAAATGTGGAGAATTTAGCAGGCAAAACTGTATTACAAGCAACATTTTTATTCGTCATCTTAAGCCGTTTCATCTAGTTAAAACATCTAAAACAAATATAAAAATGAGCCTTTTATTATCTTACTGATGTATGTTCCGTCTTTAAATATTTGTTAAAGCTTGATGTTATACTCAAAGCGCATTGTTATGCAGCTAAAATGTCAAGTGAGAAACATGTATGCAAAGTGGTCCAAGTTTTACTTCAATGCTTATGTCGGATCTCTTCGTATGCATTAGTCTTCCGTTACCCATAAGTTTTGTCCAGAATGAAAAAAATGTGCCTTTAAATGTTGCCTAAAACTTCCACATTTAAGTCTTTGAGTTGCTGTAAAACTCCATTGAACATTCCCAGGTTTGGCAGAAAGGATTGCTCTTACTCACAACACGTAGGAATAGCGGTGAGAGTTGCCCAGAGTACATTTGCCTTCAAATGTTTGTCTCAAAGTCTCACGTTTTCTTTCTTCTAGTGTGAATGCGTCTCTCTTCGCTCCCCTCCCCCCCGATTAAATTGAATTGTAGAGCTGGCAAAGCCCTAGAACACACTGAGGTTCTTTCGTGGTATCTTGTGATAAAAGAGTCCAAGACAGCAACTTGTTCGCTGCTTTTGCAACAGAACAAACAAACTCCGTTCGGATCACAAGCTTCAATCACAAAATGAAACATCGCGTGAGATTTGCATCTTTAGATGCAAAACCCACTTGTCCATTCAGGGCAAGAACTCAAACTCCTGCAAGAAACTTTCCAGAAACCAAAACAATTTTAGTTCACGTCAGCAAGTCAGAAGAGTCCGGCAACATCTGGAGCAAACGCCTCCGTCCGACCGCTTCTCCAGAGTTCTCTGTGGTCGATACGCCGTTGCCTCAAATGTTCCTGTCACTTACTTTTACCCCCAGATGATAAAACTTCTTTTTTTGGGGGCGGGGGGGGGGGGGGGGGGGGGGGAAGAAACAACCAAACGATATTCAAAGAAAAGTCCTATTTGTATTTAATTAGATCTTCACAAGTACGAGAAGCGCGGGTAACGAGAGTGCTAACGATACCTACCAAACCAGAACTCAACCTCTGGTCTACGGAAGAGAAAAAAAACCAAACCAAAACCCCAAAACAAAAAATAATCAAGCTCTTTTGTGTACTACCTCACGTTTCACAGCAACGAAAGGGAAGGGGGGAGGAGTGCGTAACGAAAACTCTGATCTAAAAGAGGAAAAGTTATTTCACTCTTCTGGCAGCTCCGGAGGTTGCTACAGCACTTTCTTTGTAGTGGTTTTAAATCAGCCCTGGTTCTGCCATTTTGAAATTTTTATGGAATGGGGTTTTGACCCCGGCCACCACCACGACTTTAACCCCCCAAATACCAGGAATTGAATCGTCTTGGCCCGTCTCCCATTGCCGGCAATGGGGAAGGACAGTAGCACCAGCATTAAGGAGTTAACAGCAATGTGCTTCGTATCGGACTCCGAACAGAGCAAATCAGCGCGTGAAGGAAAAACACCTCCAGCTCTCGGATCACCAGCTGTTATTCCGTCACAGAAAACTGAAAATAAAGAATGGCAGAAGACTGGGGAGGAACCGCCGCCTTCCCCGAGTCACTATTTAAGGCTGTGTACACAGTTTCCGTTTAACTGCACGACTCAAAATCAGAGCAGTAGTAGTTCAGAATATTGCACCCAATTCTGTGTCAAAGAGTATTTTCAGTTCTGTTCCGTTCAGCACAGATGACGTCGGATGAGTCCAGACCTCAGTCAAAAGGCAACTAGACTATTTCTGTCAGACTATTCCCGCTAACGCAAGGAAAAGGGGTAAGCAGAAAAGTATTCCATAATTTGAGGAATCAACTCTCATCAAGAACTCAGCTGCTGGCAATTCACATATGATTCACTGAAACACACAGACCTGCGGCCCTTCCTCAGCTTCTCAGATCTGATGGCGGCTTCGCGGCTACTAAAAGCAAGCACAGGAGTTTAGACAGGAAACCTGTGGAGATGCTACTGGTATGGGAGGACTTGTTTTCACTGAAAACAACTTGTTATCTCCTGGACTCAACGTATGTAAGAAGATTCTAGGCAACATCACCGACAACAGGGAAAACATTGTGTCCTGTTTAAACAAAGCTGGAACACTAACATGGAACATGGCATTTAAGGGGACCAACCAAACTTCTTTTTTTTTTTGTCTTTTTTTTTGTCCTTTTTTTTCCTTTTTTATTTTTTTTTTTTTACAGTTGAGTTCTGTTAAGCCATTGATTCCTAAAAAAATAAAAGTTCTTTCTCTGATTTTAACAATCCTTTAGGCTTTTAGTGCAAAATCACATTGATTTCCCTTGGGAAGGCCCTGGATTTTTGCCTCTCATTGGGGGCGGTGCTCGTTGTAACGGTGGTGGCTGCATACCGCCAGACATTGACTGATACATTCCTCTCATATCTATCTGTTGGTAGTTAGAAGGATTCATGATTAAATTGGGAGGCTTTGGCATCATGAGGTGACTCATTGCTGCTTGCTGGTAAGACATCTGCTGCTGCTGCTGCTGATTGTACTGCTGCTGGAGCCTTCTGTTCATCAGGATCCTCTGAACACAACTGATCAACTGCGGAGGGAAAGCAGAGCTGCCGTCAGTGCACGACCCGCCCCGGCGCTGCAAGCAGCGAGTTCAGAGTTAAAAAATCCACCTGTGAGGGCCGGCGGTGGCCGAAGGGCAAGAGCCCCCCGTGTCACCACCATCACCGCCGTGACGGTAATTCCCGATTCCTGCAGGAACCGGTCAGGGACACCGCTCAGAACGACGTTCTCCCAACGAACGACCTGTACGGACAGCACGCAGCACCGGGGTGAGTTGCTACGGCAACACGCGCCACCCCGTGCAATTATTCCCAGGCACAAGCCGCAACAGGGTCCGTCAGGTGCCATTTCTCTCCTGCGTGCAGGCTGTCCCTGAACGTTTGTTTCCCTCGGAGACAACCCTTCCCTTCGGCACATCTGGGCAACATTCAGACTTTGCAAAGTCATTCTAAGCTAATAAAAACCTGCCCCTTCCTTCCTAAGGTGTGTGTTTCCCGCGCTGCTTTCTGAGCTCTGGGCGTCAGATTCCTCTTTAAGCCTCAGGACCTTCAAGAAAACGACCTCAACAGAAAAATCTGGCGAGCGTTTGTTTTGGTTTGGTTTTTTTTAAATGAACTTCTGGAGCCTCCTTCGAGGAGGCTGAGCCACGCGATGCAACACGCCGCAGAAGCCGCATCTCCTGGTGCTCACAACGCCCGCCCGCGCCCGGCCCACTGACACACGCACTCGGTGCAGACGTGTTGACGTACCCAAACTCACACTTCTGGTTTCTGAACACACGCAAAGCTTCCACACTCGACATCCCCATTCAAACAGTCGATCGAACAAGCGTTAGGTACGTTACCATCTGCTGTTTAGTAAGGACATCGTTGTAGATGGCTTCTCGGCGCTTGACATCAAGCTCCTGGCTTGCCTGCCTGCTCAGTGCCAGGGCCTGGACTTGGCTCTCTGTGAGTGTTACGTTTTCTTTCCACTGAAAAGGGAAAAAAAAACAAACCACCAAACCTTCTTGGCACCAGTCATTTCAACAAAAGCTTACTGGGAACTTAGGGTTTGCGTTATACTCAGAGCGGCGTCAAGAGTTAAAACACAGCCCAGTTCCCAGTAAATGCAAAATTATACTTCACCAGCACCAGAACTATGAGTTATCAGATCTCCTAACTGCTAATTAAGGTAAGGCACCTCTAGATTATTCACAGCGAGGCACGTGGCAGCCCAAGGTAGATCGATAAGGACAAGATACAGGAAATACACCTTATCTGTGGACAATTAGTACTCTCATTTGTGGAAAATCAGCATTTTCAGAGCACAGCAAATAATTACGGCTCTAAACTGCTAGTCCTCTGAGGCTCCGTATGTCATCCAGATACCATTAAAGGTTACTGCAAGCTGCAGGAATCAAGATCAATACAAACTGGAAATTATATTCATTAATAATGCAATTAATTAGCTGAATGACCATACACAAGAGCAATGTCTTTGTCTGGTACGTTTAACATTGCCCCATCTCTTGATGTAAACCTACAGTGACCCATTTCACTCACTATGGTTGAAATGATATCTTCAAGGGGCTGAATTCTTGCTGCAGTTACGCTGTTGGTTGCTTCCACAACTTTCTCTCTTCCTTGATTAATAAGGTCCTGGAATAACACCAGAAAATGAATTATAAAGCACAGATACAAAGAACGCGTTCCTTCGCCAACCTTCGGTAAGTTTTCTTCATCTTTGCCTTATGTACCTAGACTTTAATTACTTTTTTCTCCCAATTTGCACAAGTCAGTGAGTCTAAGCTTCCACACAACCGAACGTCGGCCTAGAGCCAGCGAACAGCGTGTATAAATCCGCCAACCTGTACAGCAGGCAGTGTTTATAAAAACCCGCTTTTGTACCCAAAGGTTTTCAGATCACCCCAGGAGTGCTGTGCTTCCAACCCAGGCAAATTTCCTGCAATATTGACTCTGATGACGTTACACTCCCAACTCATTCCGCGTTGCTCAAAATATTACCTATTGCGCTAAATTATCTATCTTAGCATAATCCTGGCATACGCTGCGTGTTATTCCTCAGGTACATTCAACGTGGGGCCCCCTGATTTGCACACTCCGTTGGAGGTTTTCAGCCCTCCAGCACACACTCCTCACCAAGATGCTAGCGGGTGTCATAAGACAACTGTGCTTCAACCTCTGCAGTTTACAGCCTGGCACCTCATTCGGCACAAACGCCCTCCGCTACTCCGGCTGAGGCGGCAAACCGAGGCCTGAGGTAACGGAGGAACGGCGCACGCCTTCCTCTCTCCCGTTCCTCCTCGGAGAGAAGACAGATGGAGCCAGAAAGCTAGCTGTGGTAATTAATGTCTGCAAGGAATGCAGTGACCTTCCAGAGCCCTGAGATACTACGCAGATACAGGTTTACACGCACACAAGTTAAGACTTCAATCCACACACCCCCCCCCCATTAAAGCCAGGATCCAATTACATAAATATCAAGATACGTAAGAATGACATTATCCATTATTTGGGATGGAAAAACCCACGCCGCTTCCAGCACCACAGAGATGTTACACGACTTGGATTGCTACTTACCTCCAGCTGCTGATTACTCATTGCTGACAGAGCACCCAAATTGAAAGGAATATACGGTGTTTGAGAGTTGAAATTTGTAGGAAGCATATTGGTCCCAGTCGGCATGTTGAAGCGCATAGTCAAGCCCTGAAAAACACAAAATGAGCTTTTATTTGTGTAACTGGTAGTTTGCGGTTTTCTCTAACAGCCCACGAAGTACCACCCGCAGACAAATCGGCCCTCAGAGAAGCCTACAAGCACCGTACGTTGCGTGAAAGCCAACCTCTCCCGCTCAACGGAAGATCCTTTCCAAACCTCAATTCAGAAGGACATTTTAATTATAGAGGAACCTAAGTTCTAGTCTTGAGGAATACGGGAGTTGAGCTGAATTATAATTATTTGCTATGCTAAGGGAAAAAAAAAAAAAAGAGCAAGGTTTATTAGTATATCCTAAGTGGTTTAAGATGCATTTTTTATATTGCAAATTGCAATATAAAATTTATATTGCAACCTAATGTTGAGTTTGACCTGACTGTAATCAAATTGTGAAGAGTGAAATGCATAATTTACTGCCAGGAACATAAAGCTCAGCTCCCACACGAGGAGGGCAATGTCAGTGCTTACTGTACTCCATCTTCCTATTTCCTCTCCCTCACCAAACCTTCTCCTAATACTCCATTTCATTTGTCATTTGTTCACTCGAGATGGTCAGTAGCGATTTATACCTCCACTTTTTGTACTTTCTGATTACTGACCAGATCTGAATACTACACTTTGCCTTTCCAGGAATCTTCTGCTATTAGACTCCAGTTACACCAAGCTATCATATTCCTTTTACAGTAAAAAAAAATCCCAAACCTGCAGCCAATTTAAAATTTTCTTCATTCTACCACCTGCTTAAATATCAAATAAACAAGACACAGGGAATAACAGTAAAAAAAAAAAAGCAAGCTTTTTTTCTGGCAGATGCTTATATGGTCATAGGATTGTGGCAAAAAATTCTGAAATCAATGGTATACCTTTAATAGAGCTAGAAATTTCCCTCAAATGGTAAGAGAGGGGTATTACACAGGACACCAGTTGAGTTTTATTACGACACAGAAAAAATTGCGTGTGTAAAAGCAGAAAGTAACTTTTAAATGAAAGCAACGAAGAAAATACACCCAAAAGACCAGCACTGAAAGAGCAAACGAGACACGGTATCTCCATTCTTCATATGCCAAAATTCGCTTTACCAATCCGTTTCTTGGCCTATAAGAAAGTTAATTTCCCCAAAACAAACTGAAAAGGCAAGCAGGGCTTCAATCTGGAATTCCTTTCCTATAGGTAAACCTGATCACAGAGCTTTACCTTCTTTTCTGCTTCATATTCTGCCCATGCTGCCTTCCTTTCTTCTTCAGTGAGCTCCTCTTCCTCCTTATGGTCCAGGAGGGAATCGTGTTCGTGATACCCAACTATATACTCTTTATTGATTTGAAGCAATTCTGCCAGAATTGTATCCTGTTTGAAGGAAGACAGAACAAACGAGAAGTCACTCGGTAGCTCTACTACGGTTACTCTTTGGGCACACCTAACCTGCTGCTTTGACCAGTTCCACAAGGAGCAGCTCAGAGCACTTCACAGCGAAATGGAGCTAAAAAAAATAACTCAACAGTACACTTCTCCTCAGAGGGAGGGTAATGGATTAACAATCTGTTACAGGGATGACAGTCCAGTCACTTAACGAACCACAGGAATGCACTCGGATTCCACAACAATAAACGCAGTTTTAGAACCTAAAAAGAATGGAATGTGCTCCATGGTTTTTCCTTTTTCCAGCTTCGGCTGGATACCTGAGAGGACCTACCAATAATCTGCATCTGTAGCACACAAAGAGCACCTCTGCTGGATTCAGAACACTAAGTGATACTTCTGTCCATCAACTGTCCATCGGCATTCGACAGAAAAACCTGCTTTCTTAAAGCTGTTAAGATACACACCGAGATAACAGTCCCCACCCCTCTGGCCTAAGAAAGGTCAGATCACCGCTATGAACTGGGTTTGATCTGCAATTTAGATCTCTATATTCCACAAACCCCCTAATGCTTAATTGCTTTTAAGGATAACCGAAGTATTTACAGTGTCCTTTATAACGGCAAACTGTTGTGAGGGGTTTGTTCACAGGCACACTGACAGCCTCTATACACGTGTCTGTACTGATATATAAGCAAGCTCCAATACAGCTCAGCAGTCAGCCTAAGATTCATCATAAAAAAACCCCCCACAACTTTATCTCATTGAACTTTTGGACCACTCCTGAAATTAGAGAGAATACACCAAATATACTTTTTGCAGTCGAATCGTACGAATACCTACAGACCCCACGTCGTGCCCTTATTCTGCTCAGCGTTTGTACCAACAGGAACAGGAACTGTCCTACCCTGACATTTTATAGTCTAGATCGAAGAATGCTGGGAAAGAATGGCTTGTACCCACAAGGAAACAGATTTTTGCAACAACACGGGGAACTGCCCGTGGAAGTGCTGACCAGTGGTTTTGTCACAGCAGCTACAGAACGTCGCTTGGTTCTGTGCGTGTTTAACACTCAATTAAGTTAACCCATTACATAAACTAGTTTCTGGTTCATCCTTCTACTCTCTGGTCTCCCTAAACGTGAATCAAAGCTTTCGTAGCCCACTCCTCAACAAAATAGTCAATGGAATATCCGCACGACTAACGGGCACAAGATATTTGTGAATACATGTAAAATACTAATGGTATTTTTGGGGCGGTGGGAGAGAAGGCAGAGAGCGAAAGGGATGCAGTAACAGGCTATGATGAAACCATCCAGATGAAGTGGGTGAAAAAGTCAAGAAGATATTACAAAAGTGAGCTGCCACGGCTGAAGCGCTCTCAGCATACCGTGGCTGTACATCAGCGCGTGGAGGGTTCCTGGACATGCATATGCATTGATTTCCATGGTAACACTATTATTGAAAACAATACTGGAATATAATCCACACTCACTTAGCCAACGCAGTCTTCAAAATGTGGTTTAAATTACATCCAACTGTGTGTTTGCTTTTCTTTGTCTAAACTTTATTTTGCATTAACTTTAATGATGGAGCTTGAAAACTGAGATATGGAAGGTACTGCCGCTTAGTTTCTGTAATTTTACAATGAAACAAATAATAAATTCACCTTACACACACACACAAAAATCAATCTGAATAAGTAATCCTTTTCATTTGTTTAGCTTCTTGATAGAACAAATTATCAACTGGTTTATAAGCTTTAAGCTGAAATCCTGGTGAATGAAGAGATAGTGAAAAAAGGCTTTGAATTTTTTTTAAAAAAAGGTTTGTCTTTTTAAAATCCTGACGGAAATTAAATGCTATGGAGAGATAAATGTATTAGAAAGGAAATCTTCCACAAAGGAATGCGAGTTATGTTGTAATTCACGTACAAGTTTTTCTCAACCAATTGAACATTTAATACCAAGGTTAAAAACAAAAATAGGTTTAAATAAGCATCAAATTCTTCCGATTCTGAGATCAACAGCCTTCCAAAATTCACAGAATTGTCCCCTAGAACCGAAGCACAGTAAAACACATGCCCTGGCTGTGTCCTGAGGCAGTATAAAATAACAATATACTACATCCAACTGAATCTGAACTATTATTTTAATCTGCTTTTCCAATCTGCATTACATGACCTCAGCTGAGTCAAGTTTTCACTTCACATAAAAACGGGACTGCAACTCTAACCCCCTGGACACGCTGATGTGGGGAAGGACAAGCAAGGAACAGAGGGTGCAACAGTACCAGCTCCGAGGGACACGCAGAGCCCCTCAATTTGTCTTTGTCCAGCTCCTACCTCACCCACACCGCTCCGAACTACGGATCGCGCTGCCCGAGGTAAGCCACGAGTACGGCGCTTATCGCCGAGCCCAGCGCGCAGTGTTTGTGGTGAAAAGGCTTCTTCCCATTAGCTACCTATCAGCCCAGTCCACCCCAGTATACAGCCCTTCGGTAGCTGAGTGTTAAGAGTCTGGGAGAACCTACTTTAAAACCCCCCAAACAATAGCCCAGTCAGAAATCACATTAATTTCAAAAAGGCTCCAGATCCACTGCTAAATTCAGAGCAAAGTAACATGTAACACCTGAAAGACAATCGTAAAACATCAAACAGAATTCTCTCACTTCACACCACCTTTCCCTTTGGAACTGCTACTCTACAGAAGTGACAACAAAACCTGCTTTTGCCTTTAGTCTGTCTCAGACACCAAGTCACCACATTTGCATAAAGCTTCACGGCCTACACACAGCGATTATTTCTGTACTGAAATAGAGGAAAATTGACTGAGGAGTTAAGAGATGTCTTAAGACACCCAATCCATCTGTTGTGGACTCAATTTCTAAGGCAGTCCTCTTCAACTCTGCGGGGACAGCGGATGAATGAAATCAAGCAGTGGAAGTTAAGACTAGTTTAATAATTCATATGAACAACATCCATAATAAAAATATTCTGTTAAACCCAAGTATTTACATCGTTCAAGACGCAGAAGCTGTTTCAGAGGGGTAAGGGCAGAGAAATGGCACTATGAAGTTACGGTTGCAGGGCAATAGGCATTTTCTCCCCGAGAAGCCTACGCACCGACTCCTCAGCACTCCCAAGGGCTTGTTCAGACCGCAAAGGGCAGAAAACTGCTGCTAAAATTTACACGTGACGTGAAACTTTGATAAGCTTCCAGGAAAACTACATGCTGCACATTTGCCGTGCGACTTGTTATATAAAACAGCAACATTCAGCATCTTCTCCTCCCCCTTAACGACACCTTCTGAGAAAACCGGTCTTTGACTGAAACTCGGATTATGGCAAAAACAAAATTCTCAAGCATCTATTTTAAAAACCAAGTAGTATTTGTTTCTTCACTCACATAACAGCTTTGCTTCTGACTTTTAAAACAATATAGAATGAATTCTCCTAATCCATTAAGACCGAAATAATTAAACCACATTTTTTTCTGACATCGAAGAAGTTGAAAAGTGTGTTAAAACCAGGAGTTACAAGAAAAACCTAACGCTCAGCCCTGAATTGCTCCTCCTCAACATTCCCGATTCCTGGCTGGACACCTAAAGGACCTTCCTACTGCGGGGCATCACTGAAGTCATGAAGTTGGCTGGCTGAGCAGATACCCAGCAGAAAACCTATTACCCCTCCAGGATTTTCCACATTCATGCTTAAGACGGTTGGAGAGAAGACGGAAAGCATTTCACCTAATTCCCACTCAGAATTCCCTCATGTTTGGAAGGGATCCATTCTAAAATGAGTATTTTTGAACATCTTTGTACCCACGTTCTGAGGAATCCGCCCTTTCAGAGCTGCCTGTATCTCCACTTGACACTTTCAGTATATTTTCGGGGTTTTACCGTGCATGTCTCACCAAGGCTAAGGATCACAACGGTAATCCCTTCCCTTGCTGTCTGCACAACAGCAAAATCACACAGGGAAAACACAGTTCAACAGACTATGCTTTGAAGACATAAAAGAGGCCTGAAGACAAAGAGAGACAATTACCCACCAAACCTGTAAAAGGCAGAATTAAAGCCTTCTTTTAGCCTAAACGCCCATTTTGCTTCGCTGCTAATTATAAAGGAACAGCTCAGTCTTTGTAAGCAAGGGGTAGGCAGCTCAATGATGGAAGAGTAATACAGGTAAAGTTTTAGTGGCCTTTGTTTCCAGCTGAGAGCTGCTGAGATCAGGTCGGGTGCGCTGAACCTCCCAGGAACAAGGCACCAGAGTATCACGCAACACGATCTCGAAGAAAATGTTAACCTCCAAATGCTGTGTAATTAATCGATGTTACAACAAAATGTTTTCAAAAAGCAGAAAGTCTTTTTAATCAACTTTAAAAAAACGCTATGAGGATGTCGTTGAATTAATTTAATTGTTAAGAAGTTTCACGATTATAAAGCTAATTCACGCATCTCTGCTAAAATTACATCGCAATAAGGAATGGTTAACTTTCGGAATGGATAACCTCACACAATTTCGAGAGTAACATGCGCTGCAGTATTTCCTACAGCTGACACTTGTTTCTGATTCTTTACGTAGGATTTTAGAGAGTTGGATAGTCCAAAAAAAGACAGAATAGGAAATAAAACATAAGAGTGAACTGTACAATACTGTAAATAAGGCACGAGCCACAAATCAAACAAATCCCAGGAATCAAGGAAGGAGTCCCTGCAACCACTGGACTAGCTCAGCTTTGTGTGCAAAGGCAAGAACCTAACTGTGATAAAATTAAAGTATCCCCATCAGCTGAGCTTCACAGGGAAGACAAATGCAGCCAAAAATAACTTTAAAATCATCAAATTAGTAAACATAAGTACCAAATGAAACAGTTCTCCACTCTAAATTCCTCTGGGACAGTTACCACCTTGGTGCTAAGCACTGTTCATCCAGGCAGGGCAGGGCAGTGCCAAGCCAGCAGAGAAGTCACCTCAGATGTCACTGTTGGCTTGGCATTCTTCCTTGGCTGAGCCAACCAGGATTTCCACGATGAGAGCTACTGATTTTTATTAACACTCCTAGAAACACCTTCCCCCTCCTCTAACATTTCAAAGAGGTTTTCACCACAGCTATACGCGGGACACAAGAAAGCCCCAGGTCCCACGCATGCCACGGGCCCCCCTGCCCACCCGCGTTGGGAGTCACGTCCTTCCTACGACACCTCAGACCTGCAGCGCTCCACTCCCAGCTTCGGCGGGAGCTGAGGGACTCAGCGTGGTTCTTCCTCACGGCCAAGACTAATTCAGGGGGGACAAAGAAAGGGTAGGAGCCTCTGGAGGTTAGTGGCTAGCTTCCCATACTCTGTGAGGCTACCAGGAATGCAAAGCCTTGCTTTCAACAAACACACACAGGAACTGCTAGAATACGATGGATCTACCTGATGGTTTACAGCCTTTTCAACCAACAAATAAAAAAAAAAGGGATTAGAAATTTGCACACAGGATGTACTAAGATGCACATCTTTAAAAGGATGAAATTCCATTCAGTACCATTTGCTAAAACCATGAAAAATCCAAAGGGAATTCCAGTACACAGACTTGCTCTATTTACAGCCAGGGACTTGCTTAAAAGCTTGTATTCAACTTAACTTACATGAACCTTACACCGATGGTTGGAAGGGAATTAGTGTGAAACTTAGTGCTCAAAACCGAATGAGAGTAGATTTGGAGTTTATAAACTTCCTCTTTTCATTACATTTCATTCACTAGTTGATTTACTTTTGTAAAACAAAACAAGTAACTTTCAAAGAGTAATTATTGCATTGGATTGATCAATGCTTTGAGAAAACATACTCAGTTGCTCCATAGCTTTTTGACTTATTTTTCTTAAAAATAAGCAGCAGCAGCAAATGGTCATGCATTAGCTGTGAGTTTGTGGGAGCATAAATGTACATGGCATAAAATAAGTAAGAACATTAAAAAAGATAAATTAAATGCTATGAATTACAACCTAAAGGAAGATGTTTCAGGTGGTGAAAAAAATGAATATGCCAAAATAAAAATGTGCGTCGTAAAAGGGTAGAATAAAATTTTCAGTTATCCACAATCTACTGCTCACAGTGAGAAACACTGTCGTAAAAAGAGGTTAGATACAGTCATTAAAGTTTGTTTCCAAGGGTTTTAAAATGCATGTGTAACAGTGACTAACTTACAGGGCTAACACTTCCTAAATCCCCCCAGCAGCTGCACCGACACTGTAGGTGGTCTAATAGCCTGTCTCAGAGAATGGCTCAACTATTCAGAATGCCATTGTGGTGCCTGACCACAATTGATTATATTACAGTGGTCTACAGATATTCTAGAACGGGAAACATGCAGCTTTTCCTTGGAAATTAACAGATTTGCAAACTGGAAAACCTCCCTCGCAAACCCAGACACTGTATAAGGAACTAACACAGGAGTAACTCAGAAATTTAACCAGTAAAAGAATAACGGAATGAATTCTTCTTTCCCATGAGAGAATACTCCTGCCTGACTGTAAAAGTTGTAGTTCTTATTTTTAAATTCAGTTCCTGAATTTTTTGGTTCCCTAAATATCACACAGGGTAGTGAACCACTACTACACAGAGCAGTGACAACGAACCACTACTACACACATCACATCCACTACAAACAGATTTAGGCAGAACGCAGTGAAAACAAACCACTGCGCTCCTAAAAGTTCCTTTACCACCAGCTGGAAAAAGGTCTGACATCACTACTTCGTATTATCTCAGAGTACAGAACGCCAGCATTCTCGCTGAGTTGTGTAAATGATTGTCTACAAAAATGTCACTGGTCTCTGCTCCTACCGGCAGCACTAAAAATAGATTACAAAAACCTTCGCTTGTCCAATCTTCCTCACTTAAAGAGTAAATAAGGGCAACTTCTTCCAAATGATCTCCGCTGTATCTCTATTAATGGTCCCTACTAGAAGGGTTAAATAAGGAACTAAAAACCAAGAAGGCTTGGCAAAGGAGAGCACGGATTACTTTGGCTCTTACGAAGCCTTACCTAGGCAGATAAAAACCGGGCCTTGAATGACCTCACAGGTTTGTTACCACAAACCGAGGTAACACCAGGTCTCGCCAGCGCCCACCGAGACGTTAATCGGAATCTTGGCTTCCAGGGTTTCCTGCAGTGCAACTTGTATTCACCCAAACGGCGTGAAAAAGTGGGTTGGTTTGTTCTGATTTAAATTTTTTGTCTTTTAACGAAAGATCTTTTTCTTATACTGCCAATGACATTGAAGGGAAACTCATTATCTAGCTCATTAAACCATCCAGTGTATTCATGACGTATTTTATTGTGTTACCTGCTATTCACCTCCACTCAAAAGTGAAAATACTGCTCTGAAGTGAAAGCACAGCACTCTTCTCCTTCCAAGATCAAACACCCCACGTCCTTAAAAAGATTTAAGGTTTTTTTATAGCATATAGTTCCTAGTGATGCGCATCTACTTACTTTTGGCAACATCGGTGTATCTCTCTTCTTTTTCTTTTCTGAATTAGGATCATCCAGCAAATCTGGCTCAAAAGTGTACAGCTCTGTAAGTTCATTCATAGTAAAATGACGTTCCACTTGCTGTTGGTCGACCACCCGGAAGGACAACGACTGCTTTGTCACCTGACGATCATAGATCTTATCTTCCATCGTTCCCTAAAAATCAAAGACACTCTCTTTCATACAAATACTGGACCTTCTTGTCATGTAGGAAAAGAATTAATGGATATGAAAGAGCTAGAACAACCACCCAAGGGTGCTGTTTTCCTCATTTCTTTGACCCCGTATCTACAAATTTACCTGAAAATGCTTTGTCTACTTAGGAAAAAACCCCAAAGAATCCCAAAAAACCCTCCTGGAAGCAAACAAAGTAATGTGAGTTGTGCAGGTGACAGATGTCATCCAGCTATTGACTAGAGCAAGAAATGTATTTTTTCAGTAGTGTTTCGAAGAGATCCATTTTTGCTTCAATTCCCCAAAGTAGGATTATGATAAAGAAATGGCAATTTCCACAGCGTGTACCTTATTTTGCTGCTTTGAGCAGCCTGTAAAAAGGAAAACAGATACCGTACCACCGGGGTGAGAAGGGAAGGGAAGCAGTCAAGTCTAATTCATCACAGCTGTGTATGAAAAAATTAGATCCTTGATGAAAAAAGGAAAATTACTTTAAAAAAAAAGACA
Source organism: Leptosomus discolor (assembly GCF_034619465.1). Taxonomy (NCBI): domain Eukaryota; kingdom Metazoa; phylum Chordata; class Aves; order Leptosomiformes; family Leptosomidae; genus Leptosomus; species Leptosomus discolor. The sequence goes on along the minus strand of NC_141399.1, from coordinate 46,317,492 downwards.
ATGACTATGAGAAGTACGAAAACAGCACAGCCTGTTCCGAACATCGTAATTTAAAAAGGATATCAACAGTTCAAAAGTGCACATCAAAAATTACAAAAATAGACTGAAGTCTGAAGAAAAACCCCCGCGTTTGACAGTAACGTGTTACAAAGAGTGATCTACTTAAGGTGGCAAGTAAATAGTGACTCGATCAAGAGTTAAGTACAGCTACTGCGAAAAGGTCTTCAGTCTACTCTGTAACACCTGAAGAAGATGAAGGAAGATACTTCCTGACAGAAATCACGGCATTATACTTAAAAAAAAATGCCACAGACCAGCGCCCACCAGAATTATGACACATCTTCAGTATCTGCAGGGTGCGACACAAGTTTTCAAATGCCTTTAAATAAAAAAATTCTTTAGCTCCCTGCGGGGACCACCAGGGGCCCACAGACCAGGGGTCTGCAGGAGACAGCTACGCCGAGCAAGCCTACGGCCTAACCACCACCGTCCTCTCTGCAGTCCATTCAAGTGAAGATTTTCAGTGGGGTGCAAATTAAAGAAGCTGAGAATTCTGAGTCTGGATGGGTGAATCACTGCTAGAATTCCAGGATTTGTGTTCCGCGGTGTCAGACGAGGTGGGCTTAACAGGAAATAATTTCAGTCGTTACTTATTTTACCAATCTTGCCTTCAAGAGCTTTTTCAGTGGCCCAAATATCAGGTTAGGGCTGGAAGATGACCGGGTGAGTGTGGACCACTACAGGCTTCAACACAAGTCCAAATCGCTACAGTCCAAACAGTTACAGTCTAGAAATTTGATTGCAGGGCCAGAATATCACAAAAATGATCAGACAGAAACCTACCTGAGCCAAAAACCTGTACACAAACACAGGTTTGTTCTGCCCAAAGCGATACACCCTGAAAATACTCTGGATGTCGTACGATGGGTTCCAAGAGGCATCGAAGATGATTACTCTGTTAGCAGCCACGAGGTTAATTCCGAGGGAACCTGCTTTAGTGGATATAATGAACAAGCGGCCTCTGGAACACAGAAAAGTTGCCAAAATGTTAATATTTTGGAAAACAACTATTGTTCCCATGTTGCTGTGTTACTGCGGAGTTGTTCATACGCTGAAAGAGCTCAACAACTTCGTTAAAATACTGTATTAAGCATAAAACAGATGCAGATTTCACAAGGACCACACTTTTAGCAAAACATACGCCCCCAGAAACACAGATCGGGGCCTTTTGCAAATCAACTGTTAACAAAAACTGGTGCGTAAGAAAAAAATTTGCGGTTTTGCATTTTCAAACTCTAATAAAATTAGTTCTAGCAAATGGAAGCATAATTTTAAACAGGCATATCCCATGCTATTGAAACTCTTTCCTGGCGAGCAAACTTTCAGGATAACTCTAGAATGACAGTCTCTTGGATATATCTGCTTGTTTGAATACCATCTCACTCAGGTTCAACTCAAAGTGAGCTCTTGACAGATACCTGACAGAATAAACTATTTCAGAGTATTAATGAATTAGTTTCAAATTGCTTTGTTCCACTTAACTTTTTTTTTTCCTGTACATTATAAATGACTGCAACATAACTACATATTTTAATTTTTAAACAAATCTGAAGAAGCTCCTTGACTTCATTAACTGTGTACGAGTTCATATCTCTCTACCTATCCAAATCGGACTGGAAAGTCCCATCTTGTGTGAACAGTGGATGGCTGGGAGACAATCCTGGAGAGCGCTACGGGAGCTATGTGCTTCTGTCCTGGCCAGACCCCACAGGGCTCTGACCTTCCCGAGTCCTTATAGCCTTTTATGTAATTGTAATAAAAAGACTGTCTCTGATCCAAAGTGCTTGTAATCTAAACGAGAAGGAAAACAGAGCACTGAGCAAGTATTGATCAGGACAAATGCAAGAAATCTCGGGAATCCAGAAACCTATTGTTGTGGCGTATTTTTGGTGCAAGTTCTGCACCTGACAACATTGGGATATTTATTTGCCTAGCCTTAAGAGGTCATTAAGCTAATACAAGTAACAAAGAAACAGGGAACAAAAGAAAGAGACGGGGGAAAATTAAGCATATATATCGGAAGAGATCTCACCTCACATTAGTTTCATCATTAAATTCTTCAGCCCATTTCTTTCTTGACTGAGCTGTGGTTGAACCATCTAAGCGATAGTAATCAATGTTTCTGAACCATTTTCCTTCACCTATAAAGGTAATAGTCACATTATTAAAATGCCGATTGCTTAAGTAACCAGACTGATAACACTGGATATACACAACTCTCTAAATGATGAAAGAACAGATACGGAACACAAAATATACAAAATATATACAAAATATATTCCCTTGACATTTTAAAACATTGGGAGAAGACTAGAGGTTATTCAAGACAGAGAACGTTTTCGGAGGATATAGGTGCTTGCCACAGGCACGCCTTGAAAATTATGTCAAGAAGCTTGGACAACAAAATATAAAATACATAACACAACAGAAAGTAACAGCAACTGCCTTCGGGATGACAACGATCGTCCACAAGCCGGCAAAAGCTCTGAGAAACCCTAAACCAATTTTGCCTAAAGTGAGTCAAAAGCAGAATAAATGTTGTCAACGCCATTTTATGCTGACAAAAGTATCCGGCATCCACCACTATCCATTTCTCCTTAAGAATTTTTTTTATTCTTCACAAAATGATCCACTGATATTAAATGAAACTCCTCAAAGCAGTTTTATACAGATTGGAATGTAAAGATACAAATTTATAATCAAATTACGTTCCAAGGTTAAATTTTAATTGAAGCATTTGAAAAGATCTGAGCTTTTGGGGGGAGTTCCTCTTATTTTGCACTATTTCTAGCCCTACATACACATTTGTGTATAGATATGCCTTAACTTGGAGCCAAAGTTAATTTAAAAAAGTAACTAGATCTCATCTTTAGGCATTATAGTGCTAATTGTGCTTTTCTAATGATCTGAGTAGTTTCATGTTACACAATTAATCTAAGTCAGTCTCTCCCATACAAACATCATTCATAAGTAAATGCTCAAAGGGAGATTTCAGAAGTCAAGGTCTAATCATTTTGGAACTGAAATTCAGAAAAATCTTTTTGAGTTTAATTACCCTGTGAGTTATGGTTACTTCTTGCCAGATGGAGGAAGAAAATAATTACAGCTGATAGAAGTTTTCTTCCCTCCCCAATTCACGAGTAACCTTTCATTTCCTTTGGCCATCAAAGTACATGTACACAAAATGAACCCCACTGTGCCATCAATTATAAAGAAAATAGCTTTTTTTTTTTTAGGAGACAGCACTGTTTAACACAACCAATTACAAGAAACAGATTGTTGAGTCCTGTTAGGAAGGTGTCTATATGGTGATTCTTGCTACGACACATAGTCTAATTGCTTAACAAAAGAACTACCACAAGTGAAAAAACCATTATCTCAGACTACAGGCAAAACTCCATAAAATACAGACAGCTCGTAACATCTGAAGATGACAAATGCTCAGAAGCCAAGGAGCAACAGCTCCTTCAACAATAAATCTGTGGGAGAGAGATAACTGGCAATCTTCATTAACTATGGCTTTGGTACCACTAAACCACATTTCTCTTACGCTACCGTTCAACGTGTTTACGCCCAGGAATAAGATATTTGAAAGGAATGGCAGATTCAAAGGAATTCTTCAGACAACACATACTAGGAACTGAAACTTCACATAAAAAAGAACTGCATCATCAGGAGCTCTGGGAGGATCTCACAGAGAAAAGAGAAGAAACATCCTACGCAGGGGACACGTCTGGCTAGTGAGAAATTGCCGTTAGAGCATCACTAGGATAATAAATTCAACACTTTGCTCCCTTATGAATCCATAAAACAATCTACTGCGGTACATATAATGCTTAAATTCACATTTTGCATGTTCTACACACTGTTTTAAAGTAGTCTGATTGTCTTTCACTATCTCTCTCCCAGTAGGCAGCTTCAGAATTTGCCACGCATCAGCGAACAACATCACTTTTGTACAGAATTTAACTAAATGCCTTCTCTCCTTTCAGATGATGAACATTTCATCTGCTTAGACTATATTAAGCATAGATGATACAGAACGAAACCAGAGGAGTCCACAACGGAACCTGCAGAGAAGACCAATAATCCTGCCAACTTCAGGAACAGTACAGAGCATACAACACTTCTAAGGAAAACAAGGATTTCAAATCCATTCCCTTTGGCCTGAATAGAGACTTATAAAAGAGTTATTAGCTTTGCCACTGTTCAAGGTGACACTCACCTTTATAAATAGGAGACTTCTCTTTGTCAGTTTTCTCCCTGTTGGCCAGCTCCAGAAAATCTTCTATCAAATCCAGAGATATTAGGGACTGACTAAACACTAGGCTGAAAACAGGAACAGGGAAACACAAAATTCACCGCTGAGGTTATTTTAATTATTGACTTGCTTTAGTTTTCTTCTCTCCTTACTCTGATACTGCACTTTGAAACAAACAACCTTTCTAGACACAGAGAAAGACTTTGGTGGAGCACACACATGTATGGGAAAACTCACTGAAAACCAAATGTACCACATGCATCCGCTTCAGAAACCTGAGGTACAGCGTTATGAAGACTGAACGAAGAACGCTGTCAGACTAACACATTTATACTGTCACTACAAATATTTCTAGAGCTGGCTTACACTTTGTCTCCAAGCTCCTCTGCCATTCGAAGAATTTCAAAGAGAAGCACCATTTTCCCAGAATGTTCCAACACTTCAGCATCTGCATCGGTGACAAAATCTTTGTACCAATCCGGCGCTGGGCTACCAGGATTGGAAGAGGATGTAGCTTTGCCTATTAAAAACAAAGTTAAAAAAAATATATTTAAAAGAGAAAGGCATGGTCTCCATTTAAGTGCTTTGAAACACCTGAAGGACAGAACTGTTTCTGCATTATTAGGCTTAACCGGTAAGAAAAGAATTAAATAAGCTAAGGAAAAAATAGCATCTGCACTATTAGCAATTATCAATAGCCCAAGTCATCACTAAGAGTCACAAATCCCTTTTTGAGTTGCAGGACATTTGAACAAATAGTTCTACCATCTCCATCTTCTCCCCACGAGCCTTTATCAACAACTTTGTTTCCAACAGGTACGCATCCTTGAAAATCCATCCGTAAACGTTACAGCCGTTGAAAAGCAGCTTTCCATAAAGAAAATGATTCTAAATCTCAAACAAACATCTGAAATTGTTGGAAAAAGAAAGCAAGTGGTCTTTCGGGTTACCTAGTTCATCTATTAAAACAAACTCTCTGGAAGAAAGTTTCCAAATGTCACAACAGTACAGATGTTTAAGATGAAACCCGTAAACCATCTCCTCTTACTTCTGTTAGGTTTGGATTTAGGATCTTTTGTCCCTAAGCTAATTTAGAAGACAACATTAGCATACAGGAAAAAACCCCCACGCATTCTCTCCCCTTTTATATTAAGTCACAATAGAGGAAAACACCCAAACAAATTCCACCATCACATTCTGCCTTTTTGCAAAGTTCTTTTCCCTAAGCTTCCCTAGTTTCTTACCTGCTCACCTGCTAACACACTATTACTCTAATAAAACCTGTAAAATACATACATGGGAACAATCCCATTTTTATCACGTTCCTGTTTTATAAGTTAATTTTGTTAATTTGACTTAATCCCTTAAAAATATCTAAGTACTAGAACGACTTACTAAATTCAGTCCACCACTGTAAAAATACACCAAAATAACTACACGCTTGGCAAAACAAGCCTGTCGGGGTCTGCATCCCCCACTCAGAAGTGTCAGACGCAGATCCTGCCGATCTTTAACAGCACTCCCATTACGCTCATTCTGAATTCAACCAGGAGAAAGCACGTATTCAGCATTATAATCGGAACGCGAAAGGCAGACAAGAACCATGAATTATCTTGATTTACATTACTTAATTTCTTTTACGATATTTCTATGATCTTCAATTTGACCTCCTTACATTAGGGCGATAAAAATTGACTGGTTAGATTTATACCACCAACTTTTCCCACATAAACCCTTTGATCTACTGAAATATTTACAAACATAGTAGGAGAAGTGTTCTCTCTCATGAACAATTCAAAACATTTACATTTTCAGACTGTGCACCACAAATCAGTCCTGACACACCAGTAAATTTCAGGGGCAAGATAGAACCTCTCTGGACAGAACTCGCATTTGAGCCTTCCTTCATACAAGCTTTTAAAGAATGCATTTTTCAATACCAGAAAAAAAGGAAAGAACAAGTTAACTAAGTAAGAGACTACCATGTGGTGTTGGGAAATCCTACACACCCCTCCCACCTATCTATTTCTACCTTCACCCCTAAACTTTGCAGAAGGGCCCCCAACAGCTGCAATGAGACAGAAACTCTGCCCACAAACCTCACCTGGCGCAGCATCAAATGTCTGGTTAGAAATTCTGTGCTACATTAAACTGGACGAGGCTGCATGACAGAGGCAGCCATTGAAGTGATGCAGAGACAGAACCCCATCCTGCCTATAACACCCAGTAATTACTTCAATACATTTCATCTGTACGTGTGTTTGACACACACATTCTCTTCCCCTTACACGTTTACAGTATGTCATCGGGATGGGGACCAAAACCCCAAAATTCCTCACCTTAACTGTCCCCCAAAAAACATCATTTATTCAGAGAAAGTGATCAGACACACAATAAATGATACAATCAGAAAACTAACTCTATGATACCAGACGCAAGACAAAAGCTAGGTTATTAAAGGAAAATCCAAAAATAAAATGTATGGATGTAAGTATTTCGAATAACAAGCTTTAAAAAGGTCTCATATTCTTCCTGCATTGTATCTGCTTGCTCAACATCCGTTTCAAATTCCAGGTGCAACAACAAATGACACGCATATGTCTTAATCTTTCCATTAATCTTTCAACCAAATGTTTAAAAAGAGATGAAAAGCAGCCTAGTTTCTCTGTGAACTTTGTATCATTTTGTACTCGGGAATTAAAAAACATTAACTGTGCAGCTTCCCTGCCACAAGACCCCTGAGCTCTAAATTGATGCCCCTTGTTTTTCCAGGACGAGCATATTAGAAGTAGCAGGTGATGCAAGGACAGGAGCAGTTCATGGAATTACGGAATTTGCCATTTTGCAGCAATGCAGAATTCCTGACAACCCTCTCAAAGCGCCTTTTGCAAAAAGAAGCTGCCTTGTATTTTATTTACTTGTAGATTATACTCACCTTCATCTGATTTTGTAACAGATGGAGGGTTGTTTACAAGTTCTTCTGCATTTCCTTCTCCACCTCCACGAGATCTTGAATTCCAGACTTTAATGACTTCAACATCATTATCACTGCCACTTCTGCTTGAGCTACAGTCTTTCTTCACCTTTTTCCCCTTGGATTTTTTTTTCCTAGAAGGGTAACATTGTACACCCCATTATTTTTTTAAAATTCTACTGCTAGAGAACATACTCTAACAGAGAGAAGAAATAAAAAAAAATAAACGTTCACTTCTATAGAAGTCACTTAAGTTCTATTAGGGAAATAAATCCAACAAAGAAGAACAAATAAAAGCTCAATTACTTTGTATAATCATCAGAACTTAAGCTCATTGAAGTTTCGTCGGAATCTGAAGCTATGAAATCATCCATACTGTCTTCATCAAAGTAGCCCTCAAAATAGAAAAAAAAAAAGAAACTTTATTAAGTATGCTCATCCAGAAGCTTTTACTAAACCTTCAGCCATCTGCTTATTCTTCATTTAAACAATGGTAAGTTCTGCAAACGGTGGGCCTTGCAAAATATTTTAAGAATGACAACACACCCAGAAACAAAAATATGACAAAAACAGCAGCAAAATTACCCCACAGCAACAAAGATTTCCATTAATTTGATGAAACTTTACCTAGCATTTGGCAAAGCTCATTTGGAAAGTTCTCAATAGAGAGTATTTTGATATATTCAATTTACCTTATTTTCTTTGCTAATATAGTCCAGCTGCAAACACCAAGGGTGAGTCCAGATCCTGCTCAACATCTGGAAATCCTGGAATAGTTTAGCTCCAGCTTTGCCTCTTCCACCTTCATTGCCACCACCTACACCTGATAATAAAGTTCAGGTTTTAGAATGAAACCTTGAAGTAAGTTTGCCACATACTATTCCCCCTTTGAACAATTCCTTAGCGCAGCACTGAGTGTTCTTTCCAGATGCACATCATATTGTAACGTCTCTTGTAAAAGAGGTCAAATTACTGAGTCACAGGCAATATTTTCCTAGTTAAAGTTGTCAAAATTAGATTTTCCCCTTTTTCTTGATAATGAGAAACATTATTACAGTTTTACATAAAAGCACATTTCTCCCCAGTATAGGAATGAATCCAAATCCTCTTAAAAGGACAGTCAAGTCTGCTTAGGTTTTGTAAAAGCAGCCCAAGGTAGAAAACACGAAATAAAATTTGCATTTAGGTTTCAGTGAATTTGGCCTACTGTTTTGAGCTACCTTTATTTACTGACTTGTAATGCTGCAGTGTGCCGTCACAATAAAGAGTCTAAAGAAAGCTCAGCCTGTTGTTTCAGTGTTCAAGGACAAATTAGTGCAAAGTAGTACAATGTTCAGAGTGTTACATTTCTTTTTTGTAGTCTCAATTTCTCATTAAGCAGCGCATTAAGTTTAGGTTCTGGAAAGAGAATGTTCTTCATATTTATTACATGCATAATTTAAGGGCATGTACACCTGTAAGAAAATAGTATTTCTTGCATCACAATCATCAAATGTCTACAGCAAAACAGGCACAAAGCTTACACAGTGCATCTCCTCAACGCACGAGACAACCCCAGTAAACATCTACAGAGTGCAACTATTTTAATAAAGCAAGTTCTTGTTATGTTTCAACCATACAACATCCTCGAGCATCTTCCCGTTTGTGTTCCCCTATAACTTTGGGAAATGGAATGGTAAGGACAACAGAAATTCTTAGAGTTGACTTCCCTAAACCTGAGCTAACATCACAGAGAAACTTGCTGTTAACAAGTTTCAACTTAACGAGTTCTGCAGACTTTTTAACTTTCTATATTACAGAAGTGAAAACAAACCTATCATTTTCATTAAACGAACAGCAACTTGGTAAAATTGCATCTAAACTGTGTATTTTAGTTTATGCCTGTTACAGTGCACAGAAAAACGTGCAGAGAAGCAACAATTCCCCTTCTGTATTTCTCTTCAGCAGCAAGACTCCCTTTTTATTTACTGGAATTCAGAAAGCACGTCATCTTCTTTTGAAATACAAAAGTAACGCAAAGAATTAACACGGGCATCAGCAACCAGCACAGAGATTTGCTCTGAAGACGTGAGCCATGGTTTGCTTAGGCAGCTCTTTCCCCTCTAAAAGGGGCCGTTTGCCTTTCCTGTCTCTTCTTTCCCACATTGTCTCCGGCACTGCCTGAGCTGACCAAACCGGCAGGACACTAACCCAGGCTGGAGACAGAGGAAGCAGATAATGCTTTCTGCTGGTTCGGGGAGTCCAAGTGGCCCACAGAGGGCTGGTAAGTCACGGAACAGCATAACCCCTTCTGACAAACGCAAACTTAGCTAAGCTCAGATAATTTTGTTGAGCCCCTAAAGTCTAGGCAGATTAATTAAACTACCCATTAGGCAGTGCATTTCGGTAAGATTTTTTACAGTTAGTTACACGCACAACCTGTTAATCAATGAATGGCTCCAACAACGTAGCAAATTTGAAGTTCACTCTAACAGGTTTTTCGCCAGAACAAACCCTTCCCTTAACAGACACCAGACTAGGGGCTACCTCCTCTGATCTGCTGCCTGCTTGACTAAAAGAGGCGGTATTGAAAGCCATTGTGTGTCAAGACTTGTGTAAAGAATAACACAGATGTAAACATACAGCACCAGCCCTTACGCTAATCAGCGACCTGTAAAAGATTTACATGGCTATCTAGGAGCACAGCAGACCAACAAAGCCAGCATTGGGAGACTGGAATTACAAAACCAGCCCTGCTTTGTACTGGAAATCATCCAAAGAACCTACCAAACTACCCTACCTGTTGTGATTAAAATGTTCCTATGAAGAGCTACAAAGATTTAACCTAAATCATTTAGGTTAGCATTGTCATAGCGTAAAATCATTTAGCATGTCTGTAAAGTAAATTTTTAAGCTACTAGCTTTTGGAAGGCGTGTAGCATGATGCAGAAATAAAGAGAACACAAATCACCTGCTTTTCAGAACATTTCTATAAAGAAGAGCCAACACAGAACAGACAGCAGTACAGAACCAGCACTACACATAAAAGTGGGCTTGTTCACATACTGCTTTGAAGTAGTATTAATGTAAGGGTGCAGTGGTGTTTGGTTTGGTTACCTTTTTTTAACTAAAACACCAAGTTTTTACTCCTTTAGAGTAAAAGGGCAAAGGGGGCAGCTGGCACTTAGGCATCCACTTATCACTGGAGATATCAGTAGAAGTGAAATTACTTTCACACGTCTTTCAAAACTCTTTCCTTCTATAACTTAACCAAACAAAAGCAACAAATCACAGAACTATGGAAATGAAGTCTCAGCTGGCAGTTTATCTCCGAGATCACCAACTGCACTATCCTGAATCTAAAGTCATTAAGACAACACAGTTAATTTCATGCCGCTATAAATCATAGCCTAATTTGAGATACAATTAATCTTTCTTGTAATTAAACTTGGGAGAGTAACCAGAACAGAAAAATACAGTTTTAAAAAAACAAAAATCCATCAGCAACAGACAAGCGGCTTAGCAAGTGCAAAAATTATAATAAACTGGCACAACAGACTATGTAGTACATTTTTTAATCACTGCAAAGAGCAAACACATGCTTCAAGCGTTAGACAAAAACCCTACCAGCAGTGCCTTAAACATTCTTGACTATGGAATTCAACTCCTGATCATTAAGTCAATTATTATGAACAGTCTTTAAAAAAAACAGAACTGCTCCAGAACCCAAAAACTGCTGCTGAGGAATGTGCCTGCATGAAGCATGGCAGTACAGAAAACCGCACTAAGAGCTCCTTGAGATGCCCATCCCAACGGTCTACGTGGTACACTGGTGTGTATCGCTTACAAGTGCTGATATTCCAATGCCTTGGCATAGCCAAACCGCAAGCTGCAGTGACTTATCCCCACCACAGGTGAACAGCACACCAGCCCACAGTAACACATTTTGGGGTTGTGTTTTTTTCTCCTTATACACTTTTTCACTTAAACAAATTGGCACTTCATTGGGAAGATGCAAGTCCCCAAGACAGACCAGTCAAGACCCCACTGAAAGCTGATGAAAAGCACAGTCACTGTGAAAACAGACCTGTGGGTTTTGAGAACAAAAGAAGAGATAGTTCCACAAAAGAGCCCATATTTAGCAAATAACAGCTTCAGCTAGTATAATGACAAAAGGAAACCGCAAGGCTTGGCAGCACGCTTACACCAGTACATCTCAATTTTGCATTCTCTCCCTTCAGTCTTACAATCAGTATCTTGTTTCTTGGAAGCGTAAGACATTAAATCAATTATGGTTTAGGTTTAGAAAAGGAAGAAGAGAGAGATGAACCAAAACCTGAAGGTGGACTACTGTTAAGAGATGCAAATAGTACTATTCCTCAAAAAAAAAATTTTTACGTGCAACCAAATGCTTTGTTATAATTCAAGTTTCAGAGCTAAGGTAAATCTTACAAGAAGCAGAAAAATACATCCATCGAGCCAATAACATACATAAAAACCCCCAACCTACCAACTACAGCAAAAAAGCCCCTTATTAAACAACCATCAATCTTGTTACCTCAGAGAATTGGAGGCACGTACCTGTCAAATGATCCAAGTAGTATTGGTAGAGTTTGCACTGAATAGGTGTCATTCGAACTTCTAGAACATACTCATATTTGGGTGGGAGGAACTTTGTTAATGCTGTGTAATCCTTCCTCTGTAATTTTACAAACAGTACTTCAGTCACATCAACATGAAAAGGACTACTGAGAGCTTAAGGACTTCTGGCAACTTAAACGACAAAGCACCGTGCATAAATTACAATGATTCAGACGCTTTCCAACCACAAAGGGAAAAAAATAGCCCACTAAATACAACCCAATTACAGACACAGAAGCCCATCTCACTAGTCAATGAGGTTGTCCAGTCAAAAGTATGGGACATGTTACTCCCATGTCCAGTTCCAAGTCCTTGCAAAGCTGACTGCAACTTCGGCAGCTGCTCTGGTAACGACTTTTGTGACTTTTTTAAAATATACCAAAACCTTTTTTTGTGAAAGCGTGGGTAAGTCGAGCAGCTGATACCACAGATGTTTGTATCACAGCCGCACTCAGGTTAACCGTTTTCTGGTTTAGAGCACATAGTTTGTGAATATTTGCTTGGAGCAATGAAAAATTTTACATTTTTTGGACTCTTTTCGCTGGTCTACTTCTCTTCACCTACTCCTTCACCCACATGGTGAACGGTGTATTGGTCCTGGCCAAGAGACCGCTGCACCTTTAGGAGTTAAGTGTCCTTCACTGGAGCTAACCTGCCTGCCCTGTGCTGCACGAACTCCTGGGCTGCAGGAGAACCTCAGCCAGCTCGCTGCCACAGAGGAGCCTACCGGCAGCTCCCACTTGGTTCCGGCGAGTACGCCACCTGCACAGCCTTGCTGTTATCTAGAAGTGCAGCAAGAAGCTCTCATGAGAACAGCCTTTAGGAACAGGGTTGTTTTCTTCTAAGGGAATTACAGAGTAGCTCAAATGATCACAAGGGAGAGCTGCTCTCTAGGACAGGATCTGCGCAGCGCAGCGGTGCGAGAGAATCCATCCAGGCTCCACCCAATGCTGCACAAACACAGGGTGCCCAGCGTTTGGAGGCACCTCAGATTTGCTTGCTATTTATGTTCCTCTTCTCATTCTGTCTTGCTGTTTGTGTTCTTGTACTGCTGTATAGATGTGTAGAATTGCGTACGCTGTCCTCTCACTACTGTTCATAATCCCAAGACCGTAATTTTATGATAGGAGGTCCTTTAACAGCCTTACACACTGCCACAAACCTTTTTATATCTTTCAAGGAGAAAGAAGTACCTGCTTGTGGGACTACCCCACTATGACCACCTCACCCAGCTCATGCCCACTTGGACTATTTAATCAACTACCAACAACTGCACAGCCAGGAAGAGACACCTCGTGCCTACAGAGCGTCGCACCTTCGACCAGGCTGCCAGGGCCTGGGTTTAGAAAGCAGACGAGCAGCAACATCACGCTGACAGCACACGAGGTGCAAGGCCATAGCAGCTAAGTGAAGAGCAAGGAGCCCAGCCCTCACTCTGGAAATCGTGGCAGTTTTGTTCTGTCTTGATCTAAGGTCTTTAAGGTAACAAGTTCTTCATTCTTTTGGACCTGATTAACCTTCCTTCCCTCCTCTTCCCCGTTGTTCTGATACTCACAAATCACAAAGGATAGGAATTCAGAACCAAGGGAAAAACTGGATCTCCAACTTTCTGTGCAGTTTTTAAGGCAGTTGTTTTTAAATGTGTATATGGAATTAAATGAGTGTATTTCAAAGCCACTGATGTCCTACTTTACCATGTAATTTTCTAGTCTCTTAGCAGGAAAACAGCTGTGTTCTCTAATACACGTGTATGTTCTGCCTAGGATACACTGAAAAAAGCTATGAAATTTTTGTAAGTTCTACTAGTCACAATAAATAAGTCAAAAATTTAGTAATTAGTGAAAATATTTAAGCCAAAAGTAATAGCTGGATTCAAGGGAGCTCTCAAATAGCAAGTTTAGAGGCCTTTGAGTGTTTTTATCAGAACGAGATGAAATAACTACTCCCCCTCCCTGCAGCTAATTCAAGTAATTAGTTACAGTAAAACTGTTCTTACCTGGACACATCCAGCTAACATCTCATAGAGAATATGTGCACGCTTCTTCATTACTCTGACATCTACCAGAGTAGAGTCTGCACACTGACCGTTCTGAATCGGATTTATAAATCGATTTCGGAATTCCTTAATCGAACCGAGCAAATTCTCCTTAATAAAGTTAACCATGCAGTGATCTAGGACAAAAAGATCAGACAAGTTGTTCAAAATGGAAAGCACAGTACTGGGACTAATTCTAACAGGAAATAAACGTGGCATATCTAAAACTAAGAACTTTCTGTTGAGCAAAAACACCCAACCAACCCCAATGTTTTCCAGAAAGGGCATCTTACATTGACACATACTCTAGGCACAGATTTAAAAGTACCTCATCGTGTTTGTTACACAAAGTTTGAAAGCTGCTGTACACCAAAGCCATCGTATAATAAAATCATATCTGCAAAGATTTTAAAATAGATCCAAAAGCATATGAATCCACAGGAGAAAACGTAACAGCATATTAACAAACAGGAGCAGATGTCACAAGCAAGCTTAGAATGAAACTCCCAAGACAGTAACATAAATTACTGTTCAGTAAGTTCACTAAGAACACTGCTCTACAATGGTTTAAAACAATTTAAATTGATGCTGCTGCAAGACCTGGTCCACCCATTTCCCCTCTGAACATTCTCTCCCTTCCCCTTTTGACATGCTGAGACTCATCTGATCCTTTGGTTAGCCAGATCAAGGCACCAAACTGCCAAAAAGCTACTCCCTTCTGCAGTGTTAATTTTCTGACACTCCTATAACAGGCTCCCTGAGGAATCAGATGTATGTAAGGCCATGCCAAGGGAAAGGAGGGAAGAGAGGCCAGATTCCCAACAGCTTCATTTTAAGTTGGCTTAAACCAACACGGAGCCACATCCTGAGACAATGATTTAAAATGCTAAACCAGATTGTTAGGAGTTTTTGAGATACAGAAACATAGCAAACAGCTTCACTGTATCAAATTTTTTTCTTCTAATCAAACTAAACCTATATATTGCTGCAAGGCAAAAGTATATCCAAGGAAAGAAACACTTCTTAAACCAGAGAATTACTCACATTCTATAAGATTATTTTGCAGTGGTGTTCCTGTAAGAATTATTCTTCTCCTAGATCGAATGGAATTCATTGCCTTAGAAACTGCCGATGCTTCATTTTTTAGTATGTGCCCTTCATCACAAACAACGAAGTCAGGGCCTAGAAAGAAATAAGATTAGATCTCTTCCATCTTTTATAACCACAAAGAAACTGGCAGCCCAAAGAATCCAAAACTTGTTCTACTAATGTTATTAATGGTTTTTTTCTTAACTTTCTTTCATGTCTGTGTGTTTGTGGTGCTTTTTTTAGCACTGTTAAGGGTCTCACTCAGCCTTTGCACAAGCATTCACAGTAGCTATTCTGGTAAACTACAGGCTGTTACTTGTAAAGTCTCCGTGAGAAGGATTAAATACAGCTTTGCAATATATTCCTATAAAAATTATCTATCCATGCAGCTAGTGTGTGCACGTCTACATTTCCATTCACCCTGTCAAAACTTCATAAAACTGTTCCTTAACGCCAGCTCAGGCTGCCATCTACTGGTGCCTGGTCAATTCTAAAGAGAAATCGGGTAACCAGTAACTTTTCATTCAGGTCAGTATCAATCACAGAATGGAAGGGGTTGGAAGGGACCTCTGGAGATCATCTAGTCCAACCTCCTGCTAGAGCAGGTTCACCTACAGCAGGTCACACAGGACTGCATCCAGGTGGGTTTTGAATATCTCCAGGGAAGGAGACTCCACACCCTCCCTGGGCAGCCTGTTCCAGTGCTCTGCCACCCTTAATGTAAACAAGTTTTTCCTCACATTGAGGCAGAACTTCCCGTGCTCCAGTTTGTGCCCGTTGGCCCTTGTCCTGTCACTGGGCACCACTGAAAAGAGCCTGGCCTCATCCCCTTGACACCCGCCCTTTAGGTATTTATAAGCATTGATAAGGTCCCCTCTCAGTCTTCTCCAGGCTGAAGAGCCCCAGGTCCCTCAGCCTTTCCTCATAAGAGAGATGCTTCAGCCCCCTCATCATCTTCGTAGCCCTCCGCTGGACTCAATACCAGACTTGGCAGAACGGACTTACACACCCTAATAGTTTTCAGATTTGGGGCAATTTCTGGAAGCTCTTTCCTTGAAAGGACAAGTAAAAGATATTCCAGGATCCAAGTAGCGACTTAGAAGGAATGTTTCACCAGATCTAAACCTGACCTCAATTCCAGTGTATCAACCACAAAGTCAGCTGAAGTCAAGTTAACGCACCTTTGAAAAACGCTAGATGAAGCCATCAGCTGTTCGTCTATCCAGCTCTAAAACGGCTGATATTTGAGGTGTCAAAGGAGTATTTATCAGCATGGACAACCTACCCTTTTATAAGTTACTAAGAACAGTTTTCCTCAGACTAACTTTAAAATGCCTTGTAAAAGGAGAAAATTAACTCTAGGACAGTGATCAGCAGCAGAGAATCAATTACACCTTCGGCCCCGGCGTGGTTTAATGCCAGTGCAAGGCATCTTCACCGTGCCATTTTAAGTGTCAAAAAGTGATCTGAATCTTACACGCTAACAGAAAAGGAACCAAGAAGGTATTTTTTTCCAAGCAGACTTTTTAGCCAAGTCTAGAAGACACTTGGGAAAATCCACATATGAACTCCAAACACACCGAGCCTTGCCCAAGCCTACTTATTTCTGAATTTTCACACCTGCCACTGAAACGTTTCCCCATCTTATTTCACAACTTTTGTACTTTCCCCAGTTTTGACAGCACACCAAACACTGAGTGGCTACACACAAAGCCTTCCTTTAATTTTAGGCAAACCTCTCTTAACAGCGCCAGATCCTTTCTCTAGTCTCTCCTGAAGAGTAAGGATCTTGCAAGCAAGCCGTTCACGCCATGAGCAGTACTACTGAGATGGTTTGGAGCTGTTTTCTAGAATGGAAGCATTTGCAGGGATTTGCAACAGACATCCCCACCAGATGTGACAGCTTGCACATTCTCAGAAATAATTCGGCCTAGAACATTGCATTTATAATCAAAGTACATTAGAGAAAAAGGATAATTAAGCCTTAATGACAGATAGCAATCAAAACTGTGCAGAAATCCATTTCAGTAAAGACTGTGATTCATTAACATGAAGTGGTTAGTTAAAAAAAAAAAAAAAACCAAACCAACAAACCCACCTCAAAAAACTCTTGTTTAGAGTAAGTGAATGATAGTAAAAAGATGAAAAAACTATCTCAGTAAAATTATTTGTGGTTTGTTTGGCAGGCACGTAGCATTGATATCTTGAACTAACAGCTTGGCTAGAATTCAGTGGCAGGGATTTTCATAAACTTGTGGGTTTTTTCCTTGTTCTTCAAAAACATGAATGCAATTCATTATGGACAGAGCGTTTCTCAAAACATTATAAAGGAATGTAAAACTTAAAGGGACCTTGAGGGATCGTTTAGTCTGTTTTCTTCATCTGAGATAAGTTATGAGAAAGGGACACATCCTCCCTGACACAAGTAGGGAACTCCACGACCTCTCCCTTTTGCTAAAACACTGTGCAGTAATACCCACTGTAAATGATCTCTGCTGCAACCCAGAATAAATTCTGCCCTTTCCTTTCTCCATCTGATGTAAAAAAATCAGCTGATAACAGTCCTTTCAGTAATCAGTTCTTATAGGGTAGATAATTAGCCTAGAAAAAAGACAACTGACAAAAAAAGCCTTACTCCTTCAATCTTTCCTCAAAGATCATAGTCTTCATCTTCTTACCCTTCTTGCCGTACATGCACATTGACATATCGATATATAAAACATACTCAGCAATAGACATATACACACAGTTCTCCTTTTCCTCTGAAGTCTACAAGAACTTAAGTCTGCTTTATACAACTGCCAATTAAAGAGCAGTTTCCAAGTTAAACAGTAATGGAATTTTTATTAGTAGCAACGAGTAAAAAAATACAAAGTTATTGAAATGCTGCAAGCAAAGCACAACAGCTATCAATAAACCAAACAGCATTTCATCAGTTGCACAAAGCATTATGGGAAACCATTTGTTGCTCTGCACGAGTATATAATCCTGCTATTATTTCACATAGCAGAGCTAGTTAATTAATGAAATCACTTCTCCACCCATAAACTTTGGCTAAACCTTCCCTCTCTGGTCCCCTCTTCTGTAGTACGCATTGCAATACAAGCTTCTACTACAGAATACATCTACCCTAGCAGCATTCATTTTAACCAGACACGTATCATTAAATTATTGCTCAAATACCAAATTTGCAACTTTCTAAATTAAAAATGTTCCCAGAGGCAAAGGTTTTCCTATTTACAGTCACAAGAGTAAGCCAGCACACAGCTTCATAACTCCTTTACTGGCAGCCTGCTGCGATTCACAAAGATAGCAAGAAACAAATAATGGTCATTGCAAGATACCACCCACCAATTTAGCCAATTCAAATGTCTCCAAAAACTAACGGATAACAACAGAAGAACACTTCTGTCTTTTTGTAATTAGTTAAAACAGAGAAAGATTTGAAGCAACATAAGAATAGTTAGGGATTTATTTCAAGGTTAGTTTTCCTAACAGTCTGATTCCATCCTACCAGCCAACTAGTCCAAGAAGATAATAAAACAAGGGTTTCCATGTTCCTATGAAATTATTCAAAACCCACAAGGCTCAATGAGCTGCAGTTTCTGAACGTGATTAAATCTACAAAAGTCAATACCCTAACCACAAACGCTGCTCTATCTTGTTGTCCCAAGCCGCCTAAAGAGGTCTGGAGGCAGAACAGAACCACACCTACAAGCAGGATGTAAAAACCAAGAGATTCAACAAGAGATGGGACAGGGAAGGTTACACAAGTCGCTGTGTCTCCTCCATAAAACTGCATGTCCAACCTCACTCCAGTATTTCTGAAGTTACATAAATATAAATCCATGATGGAAAGGACAATATTACTATAAAGACACATGGTAACAACCCCTATGTTTAGCCTCCCTTACACTTTCCACAGAAATGAATCACTGTAAGAATGTACAACGTTTTATTTCATCACTGCACCAGAACGTGACCCACCAAATACAAAGCTCCTGTCCTGTCACCACTACTTCAGGACAGCAGCTGACACCTTTTCTTCCCTAGCTCTGACTCTCCTGGTGACATTCTCAACAAAGGCAATATCCTGAGCAAACCAGGACACATAGTAAGACTGACAGCACAGGGTGTGTTGTGTCATGTGTCTGTGTCCCCTCTTTTTTTTGTTGTTTTTAGTAACTGCAGCATTAATAGGAGTCAGAAAACCCACTGGCAAGAAGTGCATTTTCTTCATTGCTTAAACAATGTGGGTGGATTCAATAGGATCACAAAAATAGTTCGTCAGCTACTGCACTGGAGCTTCCCTGCCTCCACAGCAATCAGGAGATTTAGTGAGTCAAGCTGGCAGAAAATTAATTAACGTCTTAGCTGCTCAAACTGGCTTTCTGCAGAGCTGGAGATGCCAAAGCAGCTGGCCAATGCCAATAATCCCAAAGTTATTTTTCCCGTTAGAAGAATCCCTTTGTCTGTTAGACTAAAATTCACAGCCCTACTGCTATTTGAACCTTCACAAAATCAAGCTCACCAAGTACAATTAGATACCAGGCCAATACTGTATTTCATCAATCAGAAAGAAAGAAGAAAGAAATTTTAAAAAAAGAGGGAGAAAAACAACCACATACTGTCAAGAAACCTAAAATCCAGATAGATAATTAAAATCCAAGAAAACCTATCTCCAGGATCAAAGAAACCATTTACCCTACCTACTATATCAGCATTCTCAATTTAAAGTGAAATACCCAAGTTACAGCAAAGGTGCCTTTTAAAAAGAGTTTTTTAAGGTATACTACATAACCATAAGTTGTTTTCAGATATCAGTTGCCAGTTCAGAATTTGTAGGAAAATTCTGCTATTTTGGTGAAACTTGCTAATCCTAAAATTTTTAGTTCTTCTTGGTGACCACCCAACAGATTGGTTGTATCAACTTGGAATACTTTCAAGGGCTTACATACATGCTTACGTAAGTTTGCTCAGTTCAGCTGAGCTTAAACCAGACTGAAAAAATCCATTAAGCGCTTTATCTGCAATCAGTTCATTAGCACTTAATTAATACTTGTTTGTTCACACTTCTAAGGTACTTTCTCAACTATTTTTCCTGTTGCTCCCTTAAGGGTAGATTTCTATCAAGGATAAAGCAGCTCATGGTTGTAACAAATCAGCAGATTAAAACAACCTTATGTTCCCAACAGAGTCACTTCAAATTACCTTGCAAGAAAGCAATGCCAGCAAAAAACCTACCTATTAGGAAATGTTTCCAGTATATATTCCTGTGGTCATTTCGGTATTAGATCTAACGGAAGAGACTGTTATAGAAGTCTATTTACAAAAGCAGATGGGGTAGTTTCTGAACAACCACCGTTTCTGTAACTCAGCAAAAGCCAACAAAGAAAATCTGGTAACTCTTCCTAACATTACTGTTTAAAATTATTTGCCCAACAGATTTCCATGTGCAAGATTACTTCATATACATAAACCAGAAAGTACAATATATATATATATATATATATATAAATATATATATATATATAAAAATGCATACTTGTATTAATTTTCACTTACCTGGATCAACTAAAGCTTTATTAAATATTTCTTTAAGTTTTCTGCTCTTCACATTCCTGCCTTGTGCAAGATTACGATACATCTCGTAGCCTATTATCATCACACCTCCTTCATCTTGCCAACGCTGGAGCATATAGCTTCTCTCCTGAGGGCGTTTCACAGTTGCTAGCTCACAGACCTTTCCAAGGGAGAAAAATATGCTTGAATTTCTCTTAAAATACCAAAGTACTGGTGTAACTTTTAAATACCGAAGGCTTACTAATGCGTGTAGATTTTTCACATACTGAAAGCACATTCCTTAGCCTATATTTTGAGTGGTGGAGCTTCTGGTTATGCAAAACATTATTTCATTTTTAAGAACTCTTTTTAAGCCTTATACCTCTAGTTTTTCATCATCTTCTAAACCTTCTTGCCATTTTTCAAACTCATTCAACCAGTTCAAGGCGGTGTTCAGTGGACACACTACCAGAGCTGTCCGAAAATCCAGCTTGTCACACAGCAAGACCGTGTGAAGAAAACTTACTACCTGCAAGAGGAAAAAACAGACAAAATGCCAAATAAACACTGGGTATTAAATGCCAGGAAAGTAACATACAAGTATATATTCACACACAGAACTTACCAACAACAGTCTTGTTGAAACAACTCGCTGCTTAAAAATTAATGGACATGTATCTTGAAGTCATACACTTATTACCCTGTGTTACACGGCTGCATACACCCTTCACATACTGAGATACGTGCTGTTACAAACTGCACCAGATAGCTGAACATCTCATAAAGAAAGAACCCCCCTTTTATGTTCCACCAATCATTTTCATAAACTAAAACTTTCTATTAGGTCACGTTTAAGCTTTCTCCCAATACTCGCCCCAAACATTAAATAAGTTCACCGCTTTGGACTTCGTGAATGTGTGAAGTTTCTTGAAAGTGAACTCCAGTCTTAAATCTATGTTTTCTGCATTTTTTCAACATATTGGCAAATCCTCTCTAAACAGCTCTGAAGCAGGTTACTGAAACGTTTTCCAAGGATTCACCAAGGTCTCCCCTCAGCCTCCTCTTCTCCAGGCTAAACAACCCCAGTTCCCTCAGCCGCTCCTCGTAAGACTTGTTCTCTAGACGCTTCACCAGCTTCATTGCCCTTCTCTGGACACACTCCAGCATGAGATGTTGCAATACATGAAAGGAATTACTGGTGGTTTTGTTACCAAGACAAAAGCATCTCATGTTCAGATGCAAATCTACCTGTGAAGACTAATGACAACAGTCCTATGTCCTGGACAGCCAGCAAGTCCCTAATTGCCTTTTTACCTGACCCTTTACTGACGTTCTTCTCTGCAGTTCACAAAGTCTGCTAGAACTTATCACTGATTTAGCTCTTTTAAGAGCTAAACAACAAATGGCATTACAGAGTACAGGAGAAGGAATGGCACATGACCACACAATGAAATACCGATTACCTAAGCTACAAACACTGGCCATGAAAATACTTGATATATATCTGTAACTGTGGCTTTCTTTGATTATCAAGAAGCTAACAGCCAAAACAAGTGTCACGAACACATCTGGATCACAAGCAAAAATACCTTTTGCCCTGAAATATTTCATCAAACTGAAGTGTATAAAATACAAGGGTATAAAGTCACCTTTGCGTGAGACTGCACTGCCGCATTAAAGCACAACCGTTCTGCAAAACTTCGCAAATCTCCAGTAAAAGATGTAATTAACTCCTGAAGAACCGTAACACCTAAGCTAGAATTAAGCACAAAAATAGTCTTCAAAGGTGATTTTCAATGTATAAAAGTCCTCTTCTATAGGATCGTAGATTGTCAAAATATTGTGTCTGTCACCCCAACTTCCATAAAGAAAGCAAAGCTATATATACTGCTGCTGGAGTTCTTAAAAACACGCTGTCCACACGCTGTGCACCACTAACCACCAAAATAGCAGCTTGTTCTACCTAAACAGTACGTACAGTGAACGACCGCAGTCCCTCTGATCATCTACAGCTCTGTGTTACTCAAAAAAACCCCCACAATCCCACAAAAAAAACCCAAATCAGAAAACAACAAAACCCAAGCTTCCCTTGATTCCCTGGAGCCCATTCTTTGCAGAGGAATCTAGGGGATCTAAAGAATCTGAAGATGTTACACCAGCCTGAACGCTCCATGACTATATCCTGCAATTCGCAGGTCGCGAAAGAAGATTCTCAGCATCAGAAAGTCCTAAATAAAGTTTGTCTGACTTAGGTCAGAGGAGAGCAGGATCAGGTATTACTCATGTAACTTCACTTTTTGAAGAATCCTGGGCAGCAGTGGTTTAGAGGGAAGACACAAGAATAAGGAAGCCATCTGTCCCAGTGAGGCATAGCTAACGCTAGCAAAGAACAATAGATACCTCCTGCTAGATTCTCTCTGAAGATTTTCTCTTGGTGCACACCTCAAGTCTCTAAAAACAATAAGGAAAGACTTCAAGCCAGGCCAAGTCTGCTACCTAGCAGTGTCCAGGTCTGCTGACTATGCCAAACACCAACTCGCAAGGCAGATGTGAGCAATACAGAGTAAATACTACTGAGACGCCTCATTCCAAACATACAGGTGTCAAAGACTGTTTGTCCACAGGATCTTACAGCATTTTGTTCGCCAAGTGACTAACAAGGTCATAAAGCTGGCTGCTGTCACTTGCGGACTATGAATCTATCGACAGCACAAAAACGGTGAGACATCTTTCATACAGCTTGGAATTCCAGTACGTTGATATACTTACTGACCTCTCTATGAATGAACAGATCTTGAGCCTTCGGGTCAGGTGATAGGGCTTCCCAATCCAATGGGAAAGCTTCTACAACAACTGACCAAGATGGAAGAGGATGGTGAAATGGCATTTCCTCACAGATGCTTTGAGGATCCCATCCTCACTGTAGGAAGAAAATAACCTCTTTGAGAACCATCATCACCACGCTAAAGAGATTGCACTCCAGGGAATGAGCAAAATGCATCCATATTTGGAGAATATGAAGAATTTAGAAGGAAGTGTTGCACAAATGCAGGCTGCTAACGTGATCTAGACGTGCCGGTCACAGAGTCACCAAAGCACGAGGCAGATCTCCTGTCAAGTGACCGTATAGCTAAGAAAGGCACAGGAAGGCCCTGACCGATCCCGAGTTGCAATCAGTTCGATTCCAACGTCTGCAGAAACTACAAATTAGATTTCTAATGATTCAGCGTGGGCCAGAAATGAGGAGACAGCATCAATGAAGGCCAACAACAGGGAGATCAAAGCGTCCCTGCTTTTCTGAGGGGCTTTTCCCTACTTTATTCTTCAGAGTTCTCAAGAATTTCCCTTTCTCTTTCCCAGAATCGGAGGGAAAGGTTCTTCTGTCAAATGACTTCTGATCAAGGAATCCTTGGGAGCAGACTGGGCGGCAGAGCAGCAAAGCGGGCAACTCAACCCAGTTCTTTGCTCGTAGTATTTGTGGTGATGCTACATCTGGCTAAACGCAAAACCAGAATTTATGAAGAGAGATTCCTGGCAAACCCAAAAGGAATTCAACACTCCCGACCACCCCGAAATGGTACCAGCATGAATACTGAGACGCAGGGAATTCAAGAACAGTTTCTGATATTTTACCTCTTCTGAAGATCAAGGGCATAAGCCTCTCCTGAGGCCTGCAATGACTGTAAAAGGCCCAAGAGAAAGAGCTGTGAGCATTGTTTTACACCAACTACTTGGGTGACCGGTTTCAGAAGAAACACTTCAAGATGGGGACTGAGCTTCAGATTTTAAAGACTAACAGAAATGGTAAGTTGTTCACTGAGCAACTTTTAACACGGCAGAAGAGCCACTTGTATCAGACCAAGGAATATGGAAATCTTTTTTTAAGAAATGCTACAATATTCTGGTTTAAATATTTTTTAAAAGCAGTCTTCAGCAGCGTAAAGGAGAAGGAACATGCGCTGAAGTGACAACGAAGGCTTGAACCTGAAGATCTCAGGAAGCAAAGAATTGTAAAGCCAAAGAAAAGAAAGAAAGAAGTGAAAAAGGGGTTGAAAGTAGGCCCTGTACTTAACTGCCAAGGCAATGAAAACTTCTGGTCTGAAACGTTTGTGATGCACAACGACCCAAAAATAGGAATGTACATATGGACAATCACTGAGCTAGGAAACAAATTCCCTGTGTCCCTCAACCTGGAAGAGTCTAAACTGTAGCAAAATATTGTTTATATTAAAACACAAAGCATCTGGCTTTAGACACTGGAAGTCCAGCATCAGAAAACCCCAACAAAACTGATAAACCTCTACTTTATCAGCACAACAAATAAACTGAAGAACCACTGAGGAAAATAAACAGTTTAAGGAGCAACGCATGAATAAGGCAGGCAGTAAAACCATAATCTTTTTAGGATTATTAAACTGTCTTAGAAACATAGGTTCCTGAAGCTGTATTTTCTTGTTCTGAGTTGCAAGGGAGCTACACATCACTTACAATTAAATATGACCATTTCACATGAATAGCAATGATTACCTCATTTAATTTTGAGTATTTTAGAAGTGGAGAAAGCACAAGCATGTATCAGAACTTTCACAGTTGTATACTATGAAACACAACTTCTTTCTCAAGACCTCTTTACATAACGTTTTCCTCCAGCAATCCTCATCGAGTCACTGCCTTGGAAACAGTCAGTTTTTACTATGTTCTGAAAGTCATTAAAATTGGCTTTGGCTGGATCAGCTTTCGAGAGCAAGCTACAGACCAGAAAACAAGATGACTTTTGTTTCTTACCTGTAATGTTTTCCCCAGACCCATACAGTGAGCAAGAATGCACCCAGAACCAGGAGATGTCTTGGTTTTTTTTACAGATTCACAACAGCAATCCCACATGAATTGAACACCTGTGGAAAAGCATTGAAAATTTTCTTACTAAACACTCATTTTATTAAAGTTCACCCGATAAGAGATAGGTGTGATCACTGTAAGAGCACTCTTAGAAAATAGTGCTCAGGATAAATACCGATTCATTTCTGTCCAATGGGTTTTATGTGGGATTATCTTTGTCTTGAACTGAATTATATTCACAGTTTTCACTGAAGATGGGGCAACTGGTTTAGAAAATATCACTGTGCAGACTGCAGATAACCGTGATCTTGGGGACAGGGATAAAACAGGAGGCAGAACAAAAAGTGGCAAGGACTTCATGAGAAGACTGAAATACTCTTGGTTTCAGATAATTTTGCTAATTTACCAATTAGAAGAAATTCTGCCAAGACAGATCAGATGTGAAGTTCTAAGCTCAAAGAGGGGAAAAAAATCAAGTAAGAACTGTGAGAGCTGAAACAGGAAAGGAAATACACGCTCCATAACAAACTTCATTAACAACATGAGGGTCTGCTGGGTGATTTTTTGTCCTTTGGGATGTATTTACTGGGGAGTCGTATTCTTCTATGCTATACTCAGCACAGATAAGGCTTCAACCTGACTGCTGTGTCTGGTTCAGGGGACCTCCCTTTAAGACCTGAAGCAAGTTACTTACTAAAGTTTCTTACTAAAACGGAAAGATCGTAGATTATGAAGTTTGATCAAAATTTAAGATAACAGAACGAGCTGTGAAGAAAATGATGACTGGTTATTCTCCTTTTCTCTTTCTTCACTAGAAACAGAATGTGGAGAGAAGTTGGCTTGGTTTGCAGTCATGTCAGCTATCATAAAAAAAATAATTTCTGCTGAGAAAACCAGGAAAATACTGCAAGATTTTTAGATCTTCACTGAAAACTGTAAAAAGTGAACAAATCAATTCCTCAATAGAATGGGTAAACATATATTTGATTCTGCCTCAGTGCGGAGAATTACATGATTCTGAGGACCCTTCTAACTTTACATTTCTAAGGTTCTTCGCTTGTAAAACAGACCTATGGATTGCTGATCTCGTTTACTTCTGTTCAGATTTCCCAAAAATAAAGCATTAACCTTGACATTCTGGCATTTGCCTGCCAAGCAGTTCTTCTTATGATTCTAATTCAGGTTGTATAAGGTGATGTGCCAGTGGAGGGGAGAAAAAATAAAGAGTCTTTTTAAAACTCTCTTTCTTACCATCTACTTGGTGTGGTTTCAGTCTGGTAACTATACTCCTGTGAACCTGCACTAATGGTTCTTTGGTTTCTTCATCTTCATCTAAAACCAGCTTAGTTGTAATGGGACACTTCAGAGGCGAAGCATCTTCTATCTCTATCACCTATGAGCAGAAACAGGGCATCACAGGAAAACTTCACACGTCAATAACACCAAGCATTTGACAGACACAGCTTTAGTAAAATGGGAAGTCAGAGTTTATTAAGTAAAGAGAAACTTTAAATTCTTTACTACGCATCACAACTTACTGGGAGAGTGCTTTTCCCCATGGAAAGTAAAGCAGTAGGCAACTGAAACAGCTTTCTACAAGATTTCAGTAGTCTTAAGTAAAACTTACAGATGTTAACCTGCAGGAAACTACAAATAAAACTTGTGGCTTACAAGGCTACATATAAGTACTTTTAAAATTACTTATCAAATTAAATTGAGGTAGAAATACGTCATTTTAAACATCATCAACAACTCAACTTCCTAGCATTTTGCAAAGAAAACAGAACATACCTCTCTCAATTTCTCTCTCTCCCGTTCTCTTTCTGCTATACGTTTTCTTCTTTCTTCTTCTTCTTTAAGTGCATTTTGCGTTTCTGTTCTAAGCTTATCATCTTTAATAATTTTCCTTATTTTCTTCCTGCCTTTTCCAGGAGATTTTGAATCATCATTGTCCTCATCCTCAGAATTACTCTATTACAAATTAAATAAACGAAGTATTAGCAAGTAAATTACAGCACAGACCATCAAATCCTTCATTTTTAGACAAGCTCCCAAAAATTTTTATATACACAAGTGGAGTTTAGCTCATAAGATATTTTATATAAAACAATTTAGCCAGCACACCACCTTAACTGTAATGTATTCTGAGACACTAAAGCTAAGCCCAGCCGTGCAAAGGCAGTACTGAAGGTACTGTTACCATTTGACAGTAATTAATGACTACTAATAAAGAATTATTCTGTCCTAGTGGTGGTAGGTCAGATCAGCTATCACCTACTCCACATAGAAGAAGAAACCCTAATACTAGGAAAGCCTTAATCTACTATTTGTGTCACTTTTTATGTTTAATTTAAAAATTCCATTTACTTAAAAGATATCACGCCTTTTTATCAAGCTCTAGACAGGAAACGGTTTTAGTTAAATGCAACATTTCTTCTCCATAATGGTGCCATTTCACAGATTTCAGCACAGAATTAACACTGAGAAAAGTTAGAATTTTTTACTGTACTTTGTACAGAGCTGTCTGAGATACCAAAGCCCCTAAGCAGTTGGCGAAAGAGAGGAACTCCTTTTCCCATTTATTAATTCAAAACACAATATAGGACCTTATTGTTGTTTTCACTTGAAGAATCCTCTTGAACCTTTATACGCCTTCGTTTCTTTTTCTGTTTGTAACTGCGCTGGTTTTCTTCCACCTCAGCTTTTTTGGTAGACCTATTAAAAAAAAAAACCCACCACCATGAACTGCACTGCTAATTAACAGAATATATACTCCTTTTATGCCATCAGGGGTTTACTTCCGAATTCCTTCCTCCGCCTCAACTCACTGCACACACATAGCAACAGTCTATTCCAGACAACCCAGAAGAATCTCAGAATTGTTAAGTATTAGTTTTCTACTGCAATCCACCATTCCCCAATTGACACTGACACATTTGGCACCGAAATGCCAATTTTGTGTTAATCTTTTTTTCGTACTGGCTCATCAAATCACTGTGTACCACCTACTGTGGTGCAAATTCAAAATTCTCACATTTGCTGGGAAGTTAATCAGAAATACCAAATTATAGACAAGTATCATCAACGGTTTTAAGGACTGATCCAAAGCCTTTAAATTTTACCATCTCACTGCCTAAATTGCACTATTAAAAACCAAAACCAAACACAGGATGAACACAGTTAAGTTTTATTTGTACCTTGTTCTTGGACGCTGGTCATCTTCAGACTCACTGACTTCTTCACTAACTGCAGATTCATGAAACTCGGAGTCATTTGAATCATCGCTGCTCACTTCAAAAATAAAGCATGATTTCATGTTGAGTATTACTGCAAAGTCAGCAACACTATGTGTCTTCAACAAACTGTCTGAGATCGGCAAGCACAGCAGAAGTTCATTTTGGACCGTATGGCCCATGAAACACTAAGAAGCAACAGGAATATAAGGGGTACAGAGTAGAGAAGTGTAACATGTCAGCACTAGCTGAGTCCTGATAGACTCAGGCATATTATGCCAATGAGACTTGAGGTCTTTACGCATAAGCACATCTAAGTATAGTTTGCAAGCAAAACGACAGAAAGCGTTACATTGGGAAGCAGCAGATTTCAAAGACAGGGTGAGGAGGAGAGAACACAATGGGGAACAGTATAGAACTTCAGAAAACAAAAAAAATTATTTTCAGTGAAACAAAAGCTTTTGTTTCGAACATTTTAGATGTAACTTTATAATCACACTTCACAATTCAGGCAAACAACCCTTATTTACTAACAACACAGGCAATTCTATTACTGTATTTATGGCTTGGCGTTTCTTCAGGTCATACAGGTTTAAAACTGACTCAAAAGCCAAAAATAGCAGCACTAGGTAATACTTCCATAACTACTTTTAGGAGCTATCACTGGTATTTATAGGTAATTAAGACCAGCATGCCATTCAGCACCTTTGTAGTTTCAGTTTGACCTTGAACACAGTGGAAAGCCTAACTGTTTTCTGAGTCACAAGGCTTAGAACAAGGATTGTTTCACATACATGGGGAAATGCAATGTTAGTAACACAGAACTAAAAAACCAGCAAGCTGTAATGAAGTATATTGTTCTCCTTGAGACTGGTCAACTTAAAAGACTTACATGAAAGAATTCTGAGAATTAGCCTGGCTGCATCTTATTTGCACTCTGCTACTGTAATTTACAATTCATTTTCTTGAAATAAATGTGGTTAGTAGGGTTATAATTCCGTAAAGGAGGAAAAGCATGAATATACATTCAGACACAAATGAGATATTTCACGAAGGAAAAAGATAAACAAATCCCACGGCATCTTTAGTCTGCAGAAGACCGCAAAAGGTGGCTAACATGAGTGCAACACCAAGGACAGGAAAGGTACTGTGCCCCCTTACTCCCACGATCAACACCTGCACTGACCAGCACGGCAGTAAGCATTTATCTTGACTATCGCTCCCCTTCTCGGCTCAAAACGACTAAACACAAGGGCCTGACAGATTCTTTGTTCTTGCATGCAACAGCGCAAATGAAAAATCAGCCAAGCATCATTTCGCAGTGCCACCTGGTGTTCAACTACAGCTTGCAACACGGGAACTGTAGGATGGAGAAATTTTTGATGCAGAAGGGCTTACTAACAGCCCCAGTTAAAAGAGAGAAATCACTAAAGAACGAGGTTGATTTTCACAAATCAGACATACTGGGCTTGCCTCTGTTATTCAAGATTAATAGTCTAAGACTCAACAAGATTAATCCAATTCAGAGGATACAATTCAGTGGAGAGCGCTGCATTTGCATTCAACATTTTAAATAAAACTACTTATCAAACACGGATAAGAGAATTCTAGATTTAAAATACAAGAAAGTTTATACAGAGATTTTAAAATTATGGAGTTTCAGATCTCCATTCTGACACGCTTTGGACTTATTTCATAGAAGCAAGTACTTTTTGTGACAAAACCCGTTCGGATTACGTACCTTTCCTTCTATTTCTGCGCTTCCCTTCTTTTTTGTCTTTTGGTTTCACCTTTTTTTCTTCACCAGATTCTCCGTCACTCACTGTCAGCTTGTGCCTCAGCAGTCTGTGTCTGTATCTGGGCTTCTTCGATTCTTCTTCTTCTTCTTCTGAATCTGATTCAGAATTATCTTCCTTTTCATTCTCTTCTGTCAGAAATAAGAGTCAGCACAACATGCACACCAGTCATTTTTTTTTTCCGTACTTAAATTTGTCAAGAATTAAAATCTAAATTAATTTAGGCTAACTTCTGTGCTTCTCCAGGAAATTGCAGGCAACAACGTACATTGTTCCCTCACACTTTAAGTACTCTATGCTGCCTGAACACTCGGAATATCTGTTCCCACGACTGGATGTTAGTCAAATCTCTCCTGTGCATTTGCTCATCTTACTGTTCTGTGTAGATTACTCCTCACAACCCCCTAGGGCTTCTGAATTGGTTACAAAAATCAGACTATTAACAAAAAAATACACTTACAGAGGAGTTAAAGAGATGATAATCCTCATGATCATGTACATTGGCCTCTATTTGGCAACTAACAATATCAGTAACATTTTTTTGTTGAAAACTGAAGAAACTTTAGTAATTGTAACTTTCCCAAGTGACCTTGGAATTTATGACAGGTGCTACAGCATCACTTTTTCCCAGATGCTTTTTGGTTCTCACCATCATCTCCTGTGTTTTCATTTTGCTTCCCAGTTTTCTTTTTTCCTTTATCCGACTCATCATCTGAAGATGCATCCTCATCAGAGGAAAGATTGGCTTTGATTTCTTCTAAAAGCATTTTCTTGGCAATTCTTTGAAGTGAAACAGAAAAACCTATTTATTCCACTGTTCAAGTAAATCTACGAACGATAAGTGTAATCCTATACCATTCAGAACTTCAAAAAAAGGGTTGAAAGCTGAACAAAAAGAGAGACACGTGATGAAAAGTCATTGTGCAAGACAGAATACATCAGCAAAAATCTCATGTGAAATGTAACGTGTTAACTTGCTTTTAGAAAGCAAACCTGTATAATGCTTCTTAAAAAAGAAGTTTCACGCTTTACAGCAAGACTGGAGATAGCTATAAAATACACAAACTTAAACATTTCATTTTGTTCATGGTCTATTTGGACAGACACCTGTTGGTTCAAGGATAGGCACCTACATGAATTCTAACTGTAACAAGAACATGAAGATGCTGCAAACCGAATCCTAATACTCAAATCATTCCTCCCAAAAACGGTTCTCAGGCTTAGCCGATTTAAATCAATTAGATTAATTTCCTGAGGCACTGAATCTACTCGACTAGTGGGTATGTAAAGAGCAACAGTTTTAAAACCAGTCTATCACTGAATGCATGTTTTAAACAAGAAAAAGATTATTGCAATACACAGTAACTCACAGCTTTTTTAGAAAAATAAGACAATTTATTACCCTACATCTACCTAGCTTGCCTTCTGCTGCGTTACCATTCTGATTGCCTGGGCCCACTCCACTGCACAAGAGATGCTGCAGTAAATGAAGGAACTCCTGACATCTCAAGGCGGACTGATACGAAGTGCCTCAGGGAAAAAAAATCCCCACACTGAATCCCTCATATAACTACAAGCACTTGCCTTATAGCAACTATAGCAAAACCAATGTATGTGTATATACACACCCCAAAAATTTATCAAACATCATGAGAACTGAACTTCAAAGAAAAATTACGATCTTAGTTCCTGTTCCACAAACTGTTCACTCGGCTTCTCAGTTTCATTTCAGCACAAGGCAGTTTTCTGCTAACATACAAGAAGTTACTATGGACAAATGATTTCTTTACATGATCTTGCAGTATCAAAAAAAGTCTTGTAAGAATCTATCCAAGGCAAAATATAAAATGGTCTGGCAAAAGCACAGGAAAATAGTGGACTTATCTGAGAAGTCATACTACTAGTGGAAAAAAAAGTCCTGAAAGAATAAAACCAGGCCTTCCTCATATAAATATCAGAAATATTATCATTTTCATTCCATGGCTGTCAACTTTAAACAATTTTTTTTTTTTTCCCTAGGTCAAATCTGGTCTGTCTCGCCTTTCAGGAGAATTAAGGTATATACATAGTTCAGAACGAGAATTTTATACCAGGCAAAACAATAGTTCAAAAAATAACGAAGCTGCACCACAGTTTAGGCTTCACTTGGCAATGGCAAAGGGACACTGATCTCCTAAGTACACATTATTATATATTAGAAAATTAAGTTGTTAATTTTACATAGCACTGGAACTTTTAAAGAATTTATGTTTCATTCTTCAGCATGTTAACATGTCCCTAAAACACAGGAACTTCTCAAAGGGAATCTTCCCAAGGTATCTTTCCCAATACTTCATACGGTACTTTCGGGGTTTTGAGTGGTAGTATATTTTGCAAAAAGATTCTAACGCTAATCTATATCCACTTATTATTAAAAGACAGAAGTAAAATGGTTTAATAAACATGTAAGATTGCTCAGTGAGTCGACAACTGTCCATCAGCATTCAAAACACCCCCCTCTTTTGAGAAATGGCTTGTGAAGAAACAGCCGATTAAAATTTTACAACACAGTACTGTTGGTCAGCTTTATTTCCATATATATCAACAGATCACAGTGTGAACCCAATGAAAACTTACTAAAGTCCATAGGTTAGTAACATCCTCTTCCAAATGTTTTTTGCATTAGGTCCTTCCAGAGGATTTGGAGAAGGGACTCAGGTTTTTTGCTGTTAGTGGTTGGTTGGTTGGTTGTTTTTTAAACCCACCACATCATGTATAACAGCAACAGGAATAAACAGCTCCTTATATTAATTAAGACTATACTTCTTCCATCTCTTAATGGTCAGAACAACTTTTTCTTCAAAATGAAACTGCTTGGAATATCACAGCTTGGATTCTCTTTAAAAGCTCTTAACGTTAATTATTAACCTCGAATCCTGCTCCAGGAAATGCAGGCGGCAGCAGTTTGGCTACTCTTCTTGTTTAAAAAAATAACATCATCACCCAAGTTTTGCTTTGGAAGAGGAAAAAAAAAGTCGAAACACTAAAAGAACGGCAAAATTTTTAACTTCAGTCCTGAAAGCACTACTAGCAATACTGCCTTTGCCTTATTTTGGATTGTCCTCAATCACATTAGCGAAGTTAACACAGCTTGTACTTGGATAACAACACTTACCTTTCATGCAAGTCACCTTTAAAAATTTATTTCTATGTTTTTGAACAAAGGTTGACTTTGGTTCTTAACAAAAAGACGACATACATTTTTATTTGTTCTTCTATGAAATATTTTTTAAGGAAAAAAAAAAAAAATCACCAAAATCCAAATGTATCATCCACCTAAAAATGCCATGCACAAAATCTACTATCCAGAAACAGAAGATGCTGTTCTTTTCCTACATTGTAACCACCAACCCAATTGGGTAAACTTATTAGTTTCTAATTAATTATTTATAATAATATTGATTAATAAGTTATTGCTTTTATACTCTGAGACAGAAAATTAAGGCATATTTTTTAGCTAGATTCAACCAGTTTGAATCAAACTGAGATGAACTGTTTGTTTAGTGAAAGAAAGCTACATTCTCTTCAAGGTGTTCTACTGGTATGCTGTTAGGCTAAAAATACAAGACATTGAGATGTTCAGAATTTAAAAGACTCCTATTTTTAATGTAACTACGTATCTGATAGGAATTAAAAGTGTAAGTAATATTAGAACCAAACAGATAAAGTCTTGCAAATGCATCTGACAAATGACAGATGGAAGAAATGGCTTATATGAATCAGAATAAACTGAGTGCTGGACTCTTGAAAGTGGTTTTAAATTAAATTATATGTGGCTCAGGATAATACATCACATTTCTATTTTAAGATATAAACCCATTTAAAGCGATCAGGTTTCTAAGCTAAGAAACTTCATACACTATCTTTTACATTTTAATATTTGCATTAACATCAAACTCCAATTTCCAAGAAAAAACAAGCTATGGTAGTGTGAAAGCTTCCCCCCTCTCATTCTTCCAGAGAAACCCATGAAAATCAAAAGATATCATAATATTGACTCAGATCAAGGACATAAAAGATGTTCTTGGCCAACCAGATGTAACAGTTGAACACTAACAACAAATTTAATTAAGAAGCACAGAGAGCTGGATGACCTCCAGCACAGGACTTCAAATAGTATAAAAAAAAAATTAAATAAAAATAAATAAATAAATAAAATCTGCATTTTATTCATTTCTGCCACTAATCTGCTGTGACTTTGAGCATGTCATGTTGCCTAGCCCCACTCCAGCTTACCCAAACATATCATGAGATCTATATCAAGGATGTTTTCCCAACACATATTTATACAGTGCCTTACGGAATGGGACTGTAATCTCAACCAGGACATCGAAAAACTCCTCTACAATAACAGTATGTATGTATTTTACATAAATCTGGATTTAAATATATTTCACCCTTGTAAGAATGACACCAACAACACGCATTTCTAAATAATGAATTGGTTACTACGTATTTTTTAACTTTTCCTTAAAAGAAAACCTTTTTTAAAAGAGACAGGCAAACTAGAAGTTACCCAGGGGTTGTTCAGTCACAGTATAGGACTACTTTAAATTACCCTTCAGACATTTCAGCAAAACTGGAACAGTAGGTGCAGCCTCTCCTGACGTGGAGTCAAAGTCCACATGGTAATTTGCACCATTCTTGTTCATGGATTACAGTGTCAATATAATGGACTCATTTATAGATTGTCAAAAATCTTGGTGAGACAATGCTGCCACTGTAAAAATAATTTTTCTTCTTAGAAGGTCATAATTTTAAATATTAGTTAATTATTGTGACATATTATTACCAATTAGATGACATCAACTCACACGTAGTGTTCATAAATACCTACTAATTTTATGTAGAAATAAGGTTGCCCAAAAGAAGCCTTTGCCGGGGGCAGATGCGGCATTTCTACGTGGCTAATAAAAGCCACCATTCTTTCAGCTAGAGCACTACTGAATTACACGAGCCTTTAGCATATTGCTAAAAATTTAGAACCTTTAATATATTTTAAAAGTGAGTATTTGGATGAAATGTCATACATGTTTAAAAAAAAAAATATTGAAAACTGCCAAACACCTTGTTCTAAACACTGTACTGTCTTTGTCGAAACAGTCCGATTTTCAAGCTGTCAGAGTTGTATTAAATTAAATGCTTGGACAAGAAAAATGTTTTACAAAAATTTATTGCAACCATCAAATACTTAAAGGCATTCTGTATGAAATACACTATTAACTTCTTAATAAACACAACTACTGCAAACATATTAAACAGTACCATTTAAAAGATCAGAATTTATGAGATAGATATTATTATATAATAGATAATTATACAACATAAGATGAAAGCATACAGCACTGTATGTCATATTATGACCCACTTGGATATTGCATTTTGGCAAAGATGACTTCAAGACTATTAATATTCATGTCATGCACATCCAAAGGTATGCAAATAACAGAACATCTAAACTAGAGACTTGCAAACATGAGAGTTCCCACACTACAAATACCCAGTGGGTACTACGTAGTACCCTCTTTGGCCTGGAAGAAAATAGGCAACTTATCTGAATAGTAGGTAAACTATTTAAACACTTTGTGTTGAGTAAACAGAAGAACAAGCTTTTAACTTCTCAAAATTTGTTCCATCTTTTTACATGTTATAGATCTGATTCTGGTGCCAAGTACAACGCGTGATGAATGTAAAATCAGACTGCAGTTACCGGTTAACATGTCTGAAGGTTGACAAACTGTTTATTGACAAAATACCTCCCCATCTCATATATATTCAAAATATTCCCTAAATAAAAACTTCAACAAAGATTCAGCTTAAAAAGTACAGAAACTGATTTTTAAATCCCAAATTCATATTACTGATTTGTTTGTTATCAATTGGGTTAAATCATTTCCCAATACAGCTCTTAAACTAAGAATTAAGATCTGTCGGTAACATTTGTATGGTTAACACTGGACTTTGACAGAAGTGCATGGGCTTAGTTATCAATCAGAAACACTTAAACAAAAAATGAAGGGAAAAAAATAATCAAAACAGGACTGAAATTAAAGCATCATTTAAAAAAATCTTGTATTACCAATGTTTACATGTTCTGCTTATGACCCTATGCTGTCAAGTCCCTGAAGAGCATCCTTCCTTAAGAGCTGACCTAATTAAATTTGATGAGTGAAAACAAGCAAGAACTACATCAGCAGCAACATTTTGATGCCAAACTGAGGTCCATAAAGGATCTAAAACAGTGTTTTTAAAAGTTACTTCAGCCACAGATCAAAACATACAACTCTGCGAAACAGAGACGACGTTCTAAACTAGTAAGGCTCAGAAGCAGAAAGACTACACCAGCAACTGTGCAAAGCTATGAAGCTGGTCCCATACACGCTACAGAGCGGAAAAAAAACCAACCCAGTTTCTAAAATACTGTATAAAAATTTGTTGAACAACTCTTTAGTCTCTCTACAATAACTTCCAAAAAGAAACTGTGGCTTGTAACTGAGCAATACTTCATGCTGTGCATTCACTCCTTAGGAAACAAAGCTTCTGCATTTTCTAGCCAGGCTACGTTTGATAACTACAATGGTACTGGTAAAATATAACAAGTCTTAACTAACTATATCTTACATTGATTCGTTTTTATTGACCTCGAAACTGAAGCAAGACATAGAAGCCACAGTTCTGAAAAAATCTATGCAAAGACTTAAAATGTGTAGGTCTAAACAGTCTCTTTGATACCAGTTGATCCTGTGCACAGTGCTTGTAGAATCAGGGCTTAACTACCACATTAGTCACTTCAGGTGTTCTTTAGTGGATTAAAAGTCAGTTTAATTAACAGCTAAAATATCTAATACTATTTTCTCCACATTTGTGTCTTCTCTTTATTAAGGAATTTAAAAAGGAAATTATGCAACAGTAAGAACCAAGCTCAATCTGAAAATATCTTAGCACTGCATATTGCACAGATGCAAATTTTTACTTTCTATTCACGTAACTAGCTGGAATTCACATTTATCAGAAGTAGGTTTTTACCTGCCTGAACGAAACACTTGTCACAAACCTCACACTTTCAACGGGAACATAAAATGGACAGTGCTGCAGTGCATTTATAACACACCCTATGCAAGGTGTGTTAGTGAACATTTCTAAATACTCTGTTTGCATTTCTGGATTTTGGCCTCTGTTTTCTGGCCCCTTGTTCAAACTTGCAGGAAGCCCACGAGCGAGTCTTTACAGCGCAGGCAGTCGTGGTTTTTACAACCTGCTTGCTCTTCCGTTGTGCTGGTTTGCGCCCACGCCTAGGGTGTGTTATAATCTTTTTTATGTCCTTATGGATGGTATCATACCTATTCTCAGGATCGTCATCATCATCATCTTCCTCCTCCTCCACTGGAACAGCCCTTGATTTAGTCTCTCCCTCATCTCCTGGGGGAGGAAGGGGAAACAAAAAACCAGAAGACATGAACATTTAATACTTGTAAAATCAGCAATAAACAACACAGCACATGAACTACGGTCTCCATCAAGAATCCCAGTACCACCACCTTTCTACTATCAAACAAAAACGCCAGTTACCAATCTTGATGTATATTTTTATTAACAAAAGTATTTTGTTTTTCAAGCAGCACTTTTATCCACATTATGCTTGCTACCGAACACAACTTGCGGTTCTTTCCTTATCACGTCCCATGAAATTTGGGGTTTTTTACACCAAAACATACTGAGACTGAATACTCCACTCAGAAATGAAGCTTCCCAAGAAGCTACTAGCTCCATTTCAGCAGCTCCACTACTAAATTTGTGTAAATCGAAAAGAAGGCCCAAGCAAATGTATTACAGAATCGCCTACCAAGCTTACCAGCTACCCTGCTGCCATTAAGAAGTCCTTGAGAACAATAATCCTTCCCTGTTTTCGCTTTCAGAGTATCAAACACATGTACATTTGTTGTATGTGTGTGAAGATCCACGTTCTGAACACCACACGTGCTATCCCTACTGCCAATATCCAAACTCGGCTGCACCACATGGATACTGTCTCATTCGGAAAGCACATGGAAACCAACCGCATGGGACACACAACAGAGAAAGAACAGCACAGCACAACACCCGCCTTTAAGCTCCCCTGCACTCTCCTGGGTGAACTGAGAAGAACTCAGATTATTTCTAGCACACTCCCAGGCCTTTCCCCTTTCCTTTCTCTCGTTCTTCTGACTTGCATATAAGTCAAACCTGCTAGTTTGTAAAATTAAGCTTAGGAAAAGACACCTCAAAATCCTAATGAGCTGCGATCGATCCCCTCCTTCACAACTTCTACTGTTCATTTTCTACCTGAGAGGAGCCGACTAAAACTAGGCTGTGAGAGGCTTGCTCCAGCTCGATTTAACGTACACTTGTCCTGCAATGACCACCAGCCAGACGTCCGAGAGGTCTGCGTAAGAGGTGATCACATAAAGTCCCTCACTCTTGGATGTAGATAAATAGATGTATCCTGTTGGTTAAACCAGATTCGACTCTTATTCAATGATCAACCTACGTAGCTTCTTCAGATGCAAAAAAAACCCCCAGACTCCTTTATTTATTCACCTATTAAGCCAAAAGCAAACTGAAGAGAAAGGGCAAGTTTGCCTCTTAAAATAACAAAGGCAGATTCTCGTAGAATCACACAACAACCCAGTTTGGAAGAGACCTCCGGACACAGTTTACTCCAACGCCATCCTCAAAGCAGAGCTAACTCCAGAGTGAGGTCAGTTTTCTCACAGTCTTGGCCAGTCAAGTTTTGAGTATTTCCAAGGACAGGAATTACACAATTTGACAGGGCAATCAGTTTTGGGCTTTGACCAGCCTCAATATAAAGAATTTTTTTTTCCTAGTATCTCATCAGGGTTTTCCTTGCCAAAACTTGTATCCACAGCCTCTCACATCCCCTTGCCCTGCATCCGGCTCAGCCTTCTCTGTAACCACCCATTAGGTGATTACAAGACAGCAATTAAGACTCCTGGTTTTTAGCATTCTCTCTCCAGGCTAAACCAACCTACTCCTCTCTCAGTCTGCCTCTACTGTCAATCATCCCCCATCACCAGCTCACTTTTCCAATTTGCACAGTCAGCTGTCTCTCCCATCCAATAACCAGCCAACCTTGTGACTTGCAAAACCAACAATCGCTCCCGTTGCCTCAGACACCTGATACACGACAGCCAACCCACGGAGCTGGGTTTTTGGGGTTTCTTTTTTGTTCAAAAAACTACAAAAAATCATCTCATTTTGCATTTAGCGTCTGCCTACAAGGGCTTTTCAGGGAAGCCAAAATGCAGTAACGGCCCTTCTGCTAGCTTCATAAACTTATTGCTGTTTTTTTCAGTTTTTGTTTAGTCGCAGCTTTGCAAACTGCTGTAACTGCTGGCTCAGATACAGTAAAAACAATGTACAGAAAGCTCTATGAAACATAATTAGAAGCAAACGAACAGGAAACAATTTACCTGTCATGGTAATTAAAACAGCAAGTAGATTTCATTTTTTTCTAGTTGAAAATTTAGTAAAAACGTGTATACTGTCCATGTAACGCGAAAACTAACCTTCCTTTTTAAGTTCTTTAAAACCAAGCATTCAAATTCAGCGGTTCTGAATTTCTAATTTCCTAAAGATATAAACCACTGATGAAGTGGTCCCATCCCGGCAAGAAAAAATACTTACGACTACTAAACCTGCTACAAAACCAGTAAGCGACGACAGATTTCTGTTACCTGACACCAGCTGCTCTAAGGCCACGTGGGTCTTGTGAGGTGTAAAGATCATCTACTCGATTTTTAAAATGTACAATACAATGACACAGGCCTTCAGAGTCATCTCTAGGGCATAACCACGAGCTGACAAATTGGAGTTCACCAATACCAACTGCTTAAAACCAGGTTTTGGTTCAATAGTACCTGGGCAGCCAAAGAGAGGAACAGGCTTTCGAAAGCTGTGCTGCCAGGAAACACCTGCTGGAATTACAGACTATACAGCTTCTCAAGGCCCTCTGTGCACAGTGACATCCTTTCTTCCATAAGTGACAAGCGGCACAAACTGAAACGAGCGCTTCCAAATCAGAAAACCTAACTGGCTGCAAACCTTTAAATGCATAATCACCCAGTTAGGAATATTTTCACCTCTAGATTATTAAATGTCACCCAAATCTTACAAGTTTCCTCTGTTAGTACATTAATAATAAGTGTAGATTAGTATCTTTTGCACACCTGATGACTGACAAAATCCTGTACCAGCAGACAGTATTAAGTTTTCAGTCACTGGCATAATCTTCTGCTCATCATTGCTTCCATCACCTGTTGAATTCTGTTCATCATTTTCTTCCTTATCAGATGAGGAAGAGGAAGTGACAACCACCTTCTTTTTTGACACTTTCTTTTTTAAGTTACTCTTTTTACTCTCTTTCTTTGACTCTCTTTTAATCTTTTTCTTACTGTCTTCACAAGACTCCTCATCAGAAGAGGACGAGTCATTCTGTTCTTTCTTGGAAATCTTCTTTTTGTGACTTTTTTTTTTCTTTTCTTTAGTTTCAGTTTGTTTTTTACTCCGTGCAGCATCTTCAGAAGAACTCTCCTCTTTTAGGGGAGATTTCTCAGCATCAGAGGATAAATCAATCTCTACTCTTTTAGATACTCTCTCTCTTAAATTCCTCCTTTTCTTTTCTTTAAACATTGGTTTGGTTTTAGTTTTGTCATTTTCAGAAGAATTGCAACTTCCTTTCTCGGGAGATGACTTTTCAACATCAGAAGAAGAATCATCTTGTTCTTTCTCGTAACTTTTCTTCTTCAATTTTTCAGATTTCTTTGCTTTGCTTTCTGATCCTTTTTTATTCCTGAATCTGTCTTTTGAGGAATCAAACTTGTGCTCTTTCTTCGCAGATTTCTCAGTGCTTTCTGAAGAAGAACCTTCCAGTGCCTTTTTCTTTTTCAAATCCTTGCTCTTCTTAACTTTAGTTAGCTTTACACTTTTAGGACAACTCTCCTCTTCCTCCAGTAAAGACTTCTCAACATCAGAAGACTCATCGTGCTTTCCCTTCACAGTTTTTTCTCTTAAGTCCCTGTTTATCCTTTCCTTCGCAGCTGACCCCTTTCCAAGTTTTTTATCTTTAGAAGAATCATTAATCTCTTTCTCTGGGGAAGACTTTTCAGCATCGTCATCTTCAGAAGATTTACCCCTCTGTTTCTTCAAATTTATCTTTCTCTTGCTACTTACTTTTTTCCTCTGTTCTTCTTCAGAGGAATAACTATCTTCTTTTCGTGAGTACTTTTTCTTAGCTTTTTTTGCAGACTCAATTTTACTCAAAATTTTTATTTCTTTTTCTAACTCAGAATCATAGTTTGAAGAATCCGAATAGTTTTGTCGTTTCTTTTTAGCAGCAGCATTTTTAGCCGATTTGCCTCTTTTAGCGTCTAAATCTGAACCAGAACTGGAACTTTTTCTTTTTCGTTTTCCGTTTTCATCCTTTACTGGTTGATTCTTTAGAAAATTTAAAGAATTCTGATCATTTGTTGGTGCTTCACTATTGCTGTCTATATCTGAAGAACTGTGATTCATCATAGCTACTTCTTTAAGAACAGCCGGCATCTCATCAGAATCCGAGCCATGATCTGACACGTACTGCTTTTTTGATTTAGAAAGTTTATTAGGGCTAGGACCATCAACAGTACTGTCGGAAGAATTTCTTTTATCCTTTTCCCTCCTTGGTTGTTTCGATGTTTTTCTCTTGCGTTTTTCATTACAGGTGTCATTGCTATCTTCTTCTGAATTTGATGTTAAAGGACTGATGTCTGTCTGGCGCCTCAGAGGCGTGGTCTTCACACGTGGTGATCTCCTGAGATCGGATTCTTCTGCGAGTGAGACAGTTTCGTTCTCCATGGAAGGTTCACTGCCAGCTTTATGATTTTGTTTTGCAGAATCACAGTTTTCTGCCCTAG
Organism: Leptosomus discolor; assembly: GCF_034619465.1. NCBI lineage: Eukaryota > Metazoa > Chordata > Aves > Leptosomiformes > Leptosomidae > Leptosomus > Leptosomus discolor. Next base: position 46,275,033 of record NC_141399.1, on the reverse strand, counting down.
GTATCACATCAGCATCCTTACTTCCCTTTTCTAGACTGCTGTCTTGATCTTCAGCTTTAACTGTAGACTCTGAGAGGGAAACAGGAGTCAATTTTACAATCAATTCCTTTGTTCCTTTAGCCGATGATTTTAACTTAGTACCGCCTTTGGTATCTTTCACAGGAGTGTTCGATTTTGTATTTGAATTTACAGCCTCGTGATCTGTTCCAGTATTTCCATTGTCTTGTTCATCTGATGGAATCTGAATCTCCATACCAGATTCTAGAGTCTCAAAAATATCTTCAGGAACAGATGAGGGAACAGACACTATATCCATGTCTAAAGCCTCTGTACTATTAGGTTCATACTGAGGTTCCTCATTTCTGCCAGACCTTTTATCTTCGCCAGAAGTACGCTTGTTAGCTGCTTGTTCCGTTGCTGGAACACCTTGATCCATAGGCTCACTGTCAGGCTGTTCTGATTCAACTTTTTTCTGTGTCTTTACGGTGTCACCCTCTTTTAATGCCACATGTTCCTTCCCTTCATCTTTTCTCACCTCACTCTTTTCTGATCTAACATCATTTTTTTTCTCTTTGGTATTTTTATCTTTGATTTTAACATTCAAAGCTTGAATCTCCAGGTTTAGACCTTCTTCTAGCGCCAGATGAGCTTTTTTCATGTCACTCAACACAGCTTTAAAAGCTTTTAGCTGATAAAGTTGCAGACTTGGGCTTATTTCTACATTTTCCGCAGCGGTTTTCAAAAAGCTTACAAATCTAGAATTCAGATTTGTCGTAGTTTCAATCAGCTTTTTTGTTTTCTTAATCAAGTCTTTTGGCACCACTAGTGCTTTATAAGAGTACGTTAGTGAACCTGAACACGAACCATCTAGTTTTTTTTCTTCACCATTACAATTTGAATTATTTCTCTTTGGAGAAAATTTGACTATATGGTCATATATTTTGCTTTTTTCACTTTCAACTCTGATCTTCTTTTTGTTCTGTTGCAGTAACTGCTCTAAATTTTCAAAGACACTGTCACATGCAGTGACCAAGTCCAACAAAGGCTCTGGATGGCAAATATAGCAGTGCCACTGGTTATTTTCATCCAGTATAGTTGATAGCTCCCTTCGACCCAGGTTGCGCAAAATGCACTTTTTACAGAAGGCGTTATGGCAAAAGTCACAGCAAATCAAATTTCCACCTTCAGCACACCACCTGAAATGAGACATAAGAAAGGTAAGAAAAATCTCTGTACCCGTAAGATGACAAATCTGGGCAATTTATGTATTTTTCACTATTTGACAAAGAATTTGCATTTTCAAATGCAGGTGATAAACAGATATACATTAATTGAAAACATTATTAAAAGCATGACTGAAAAGCTTTTAAAAATTGAGAATTGGAAAGTCAGAAAATGAAGGTATTAGATTAACAGTTCACAAAGCTGAAATGGTCAGTAATAGCCAGGCACAATTTCAGCACCAATTTTAAATAAGAGAAAATATTAATTAAATTTTATTTTCCATGTTTCTTACGAGAATTTTAGAAAAAAAAAAAGTGATTGCTTTTGTTTTACAGCAAAATGAATTAGCTTAAGTCTTTCTAGCCTTAACTGGTATGTTACTACAGCAGGAACATATGAAAAAAAAAAAAAAAGTATGTTTTTTGATCTATGTCTAGATTGCGTAGTCTTTGATGAAGACCTGAAAAGCGTCTGACAAGTAAGCTCACAGGCATCACAGACCACACAAATTTGGATCTCACATTTAGATATTTGACATAAGGACAGAGAAGTACTTTAGTACTTCAAAAGTGGGAGACGCATCTGCAAAGTTTCTGTGACTCATGAGGTTTAGAATGTCAGAGTCCAACCCCACCGCTAAAGTATCTGTAAGGTGGCATGCTATTCAGTTAAAAGTGTTTGCTATTGGAGTTCTTTATAAAATGTTTTCCTGTTAATTAGTAAAATAACAATTAAATATTTACAAAACAACTGGGATTGACCATTTCTTGTTGAGAAACAATTGTTGATTAAGCTCTTATGTACTGGTCTTTATCTGTCAATAATTTCATTACTGCAAGACAAAAACAAACCAAACCAAAACAGAGCACAACAGCCGCGGGTGGTATTATGGGTTTTGTACACTTACCTACACTGCTCATCCATTCCATCTGAATCACGGCTAATGTCATCGCTCATGTAATACTTGTAGCAAGTCTGTAAAGAACGAGATAGGACAAGGAATTTTTTATCAAATCTCAACTGGACTTGCAACAATTCATATGACTTCAGCACGTATTAGAAGCAAACCATTAAAAGCAGCAGCTACAAGGTCCTCAGCATTCTAACCCTTTTACAACTGTGTTAAGCTAAAGAACATCTTCTGTAGATGCAACAGGTCCTAAACCACGACTTCTCATTTAGATGGCTCAAGGTTTATTTGAAAATTAAATAGGCTTTTGTTTGAAGGCTGCATATTTGCGTATTTTAGAACACCAACTGAACATTTCTCTTCAAATCTGGAAGTTTTTTCCTCTATGTCCTAGGTAAATCAACACTACATCCTCTCTGACACAATTAATCTCCATAAGTTCCAATTTCCAGCTGTATGCTCATGTTAGCAATAGATCCCCTAAGGCTTTAAATTAAAAAGTCTTCAGTATTTATCCTGACGTTAATATCCAAGGCTTCAATTTCCAGGTGCAAACTAAGGATTCTCATTGAAAAACTGTTAATAGTAAAAAAAAAAACAAAAACCAAAAACCAAAAAACCCACAGACCACTCAGCTGGTAGGAGCAGTGGCTTCAGTTACCAAAATCTTTAAATGAAATTTTGAAGGTGTGGCGCTTTTTCTTCCCCCAATTGCTAGTAAAGAAGGTTCTCCCAGACTTGAAGCTCTACTTTGAATAGGGATTCCTACAAGCTATTAGCTAAATTCTGTCCTTTTACAGAGTGAATTCAGAATCCAGAAGTGGCTTCAGCACCCGAATTTAAAATTATGATGCCCCTCTGTCTGGAAGAGAGTTATACACCTGTTTGACTAAACTAAACAAACAACCAAAAAAACCAGTAAAACCTGATGTTTCGACACTTGACAGAACACTTATAGTCAAAGGAAAACAGCATCTCAAGTCTGGGACTGTTTACCTAAGCAGGAGAAAAATAAGGGCAGAACTAGGCACAGAAAGCAATGGAAGCCACAGAGTATGCAGATCAGGGACTTCCACTCCTCTCTCTCACACCAACATAATGCCATGTTCAATTAAGTAAAGACGCAGGAAATTTATGGGAAACAACAGGTGATATAATAATCTACAGAGCTCACAGTCAAGAGCTGCTATTGAACCCAACACCCTAAACAAGTTTAAAAAAATGCAGCAGATAACGTGCATGCATTGCGGGAGCACGTACAGCTACACGTTAAGGATTTTCAAGTCTAGGAACAAGAGTTAGGACTCCAACGAAGACTGAAAACAGTTGTCTCTCAAGCTGATTTTTCTGAACTGTATTTTATAAAAGAGACAAGCCAGAATAAACAGAAGAAAAGAGTCAGAACATTAGACTAGATGGACATGCCTGAGACAGTATGTCAGCTGAATACGTAACGTTAATTGGGAACTGGGGGAGAAGCTGAAGGAGGGAAGAGAAGGGGAATGCTAAACGTGCATTGTAACACAGATCTTTAGAGATATCGTTATAAATACAGAATCTCTACAACTGTAGGGATATGCAAGAGCGATATCTCTGTATCCCTCTGAAAATTAAAGGAGGTCGCCACAAGGGATGTTCCCTTCCTCCCCTGTTGCCCACCTCTTCCCACTGCAGGCAGCTTAGGGCCTAACTGAAGCCACCATGAAACCACGCAGCTGAAGACCCAGGTGCTGGTTTTGAGTTATGGACCAGACCATGGTTACAGACGCTGCCATAAATCAAAACAGCCCAGGAGGTGCACACAAGTGAAACTGAGATGGCTTGGAAGCTACGCTTGTGCTTCTCATTCTGACGTTGTTTTACATACAATGCTTTACCAGGAGATCCAGAATTGAATCTGCTCTTATAATACATTATGAGTAGGCAGGAATTTCAGACAGATCATTTAACATTTAAAAAAAAAAAAAAAAAAATCACTAAAATTATAGCCTTAAAATTGTAAAAATAAATTACAAAGAAACCACAATGAGTTTAACTGGGGTATAAGAAAATAGGAATCTAAATTTGTAAGATGTATTTGCCGTTTCTTTTTCTGCTTTTCATTTCTTTAATTTGTAACAGTTAAGGACTGAAAAGTTTATTGGCTAATAAACAAGCAATACTCCCACAAAAATCCCACCCAAATCAACTAATATGACATTTCAAACAAAAGCAAACAGTACAAACTGTAGAACTGTTTATCACATACCTTACAAATAAGAACTTTCAGTGTAGGATGTCTATAGATTGAATCCTTTTGAAAATGGTTCACCTGTTGCCCACAAGCTGTACAGCTTACAATTCCATGTAGTCCTTCCTCTATAGAGAGGATTACAAACCACACATTAATTGTTTCCATTTTTAAGAAATCTGTATATTTCATTTTCTTACAGTATTTTGGCCTGATAGGTCTTTCATATGCCTTTATTTCTTTACCACCCAGCATTACAGAAATCTTTCTGTAACCACCTGCCATTGAAAGAATTTTCCTCTAATTTCTATACTCCACTTGGGGCCAAGATACAATTTTTTTTCCTTTGAGAGATTTAATTTGGATTCACTAGTCACCTCATGAGAACACACCTAAATAAGAATCATCACTAAAACTCTTTCCAAGCAACGCTGATATTCTCATTTAATCTTTCTTCATAAAATACCATTTTAACTCATGTTTGCATTATGGTATTTCTTTCACATACAGTTTTAGTTTCTCAAAGAAAAATAGGGCGAACTGTTCCAGAAGATGCATGAAATCCTTGTAATAGTGCCTGAAAAAAAACCCCTTTTTTCACTTTTTGTTCTCTTCTTGATGGTGGGGTGGTTTGGGTTTTTTTGAAACTACAATTTTGCTATGACACATATGCTCTCACCAGTCTGTGTACCCCTCTACTGCTGTACCTACGGTCAAGGAAGCGTTTCTTTAACGCCAATCCCCCACTGCATTTTGCAAGGTGGTGAACTTGGCGTTGGGAGGCTCACTACATGCCAGGCTGTTAAATCAACTATTTAATACCATGAGACTGTTTTGTTTTCGACAGCAGCGATGCTTTCAAGAAAAAGGAAAATGAGTTGTGAAAGCTCATACCCTCAGTTCATAAACTTTCAAAAACTTCATTTGGGATCAAGCAGGTAGAGGTTTGATAAGGGACCTCTTAAACTGTGACTTGTCTGCTGTCATGTTCAGTAAGTAGCGTGAGGAAATTAACCCAAATGGTTCAGTTAATGATTATAGTCCAAGTACAGACTATGTTTTTACTATTATTATTTTTAAATAATCACTACCACAGCATCAGAACCAAGCACCAACACCACAACGTTAAGGAACTGAATGAACGTTCTCAAGACACAATACAAGCTACTAGCAATTTACTACTGAAGCACAATCTCAAATTGTTTACAGGCCAGTAAGAACAACTAACAGACCCTTACAATCCAGGGAAAACAGCAGGTCTGAAATTCTGGATACAAGATTCGTTGTTTTCAACTTCAATGCACGCATGATTGCATGTACTGCGGAGCTCAGAGACTTCCAAAGCACCTCTTGTGACCTCAAAAACCAGCTCAAACACCTGCTGGTAAACCTCAAATAAATGCACCCATAGTATTGTACTACTTGGAAAAGAACACCACATCCTACTATCCCAAGCAGCACAGAAACCTACCCAGGCTCTGTCAAACATCACAATCCTTAAATGGGTCTAAGAATCACAGTGCCTAACAGCCAACTGAGGGAGAACAAACTATTCACTCTCAAGTCCCAAGCTACCTCCTCCTTCTCTACAACTTCAAGGGGAAGCACTACCGCCTTCTTTCTAAAATCTGCAAGCTGGCACCAGAAAAAAAAGCAGATAATTTATCAGGAAAACCTTTGTAAACCATATTACTACTACAAATGATGATGATCCAAAGAACTTAAATAACTACTAATTAATACTGAGAAACTACTTAAAAAACACTCCTAACTATGAGTTTATTCGCAAAAATACAACCATAACCACTCTGCAGGCCCAAAACTTGAAAATAAGGACTGACACGATGCCTTTTACCGTCTTGGATAAGAGCATTGGGATGCCAGTAAGGTGAGAGTTCTATTACTACTACTACTTCCAATACAAAAAGGACGTATAACTCCCAATAAAGATGCAAAGATGCACTCCACAAAGAACAAGACAGACTGGCGTTTTTCATTTTATTGTTATTTTTTAATTTACTTGCACTGTGCATAGAATTGAGGATCTCCAGTAGCTCGGACTACAAGCTTACCTACTTAAACCAGCAATGCTGAACGTGGTACGTGCACAGGCTGGGCACCTCGTTCTAGCAGCAAGAGAAAGCCAAGGGCCATTTCATGTAGCTCGAGTTGCTACATGCAGGTGTAGCATAAACGGATCTGCACTACCTCTTCTGTGCAGGACACAAAACAAAACAGGTTTGATACATTCCTAATCCAGCTGCTTTTGTGGTAGCCTGCAGTCCTGTCCCTCGCCTGGCTACCCTTCCTGGTCTGGAAATGTGGACAACACAGGAGCAGGCAGTACCTATTCCACTCCCCTGAAAGCTGACAGGAGCTTAACACGCGTACTGAACAGCTTTAAAATCAAGTCAAAAGATTATCAGCAGTGACACGGATATAGCTGAGCCTGCCCTGGATAAAGATATGGCTTAAACAAACTCTTGATGTCCCTTCCAAAACTATTATCTTATGTCAGGCACCAGTACATGAGTAACCAGCCCAGGTACACAAAGGCAGGCCTGTAAATTCTCTAGGGATGGAGGAAAAAGGCCCTGGAAGGGCAGGTCATATGAATTGTCCTGGGGATGCAGACGCAGGCCACAAAGCTCAAGCAGAGGAGTCCTATCTTTTTAACACTATACCCCTGAAGATTTCTGTTGGACCTGTTATAAAATTGTTATAAACACAAACGGAAAAAACATTCCTATATGCCGAACAAGACATCGTGCATGAATAGAACGGAATGCCTTTTAAAGCTTAATAATTTACAGAAAACGTCAATGCTCAAAATGTGTTTAAAACCATGCATGAGCCCGTATGTATGCACAAGCACATTTCCACACAGTCACATTTTACTCCTCTTCAACCACAGATGGAGAAATAGCACTTATTAAATTACAATGAGACTTTAAAAGAGAGCTAGTATTTCAAATGATACAATGGGAAGAATGAAGAGTGTGTACAAGAGCTGTCTGAATACCCTGGGTACTAACTCGAGGTGTGTGAACTAAGGTATTGCTAGTAGTAGTAACGAAAATATCTGCCTTCTTGCTGGCTACTTTATACATAATCCTCCCTCTCCTTTACTTTTTGGAAAAAAATGAGATGAATTTCTGTTATCACTATAATCTGCCTGACTTCTCCGTTTTAGCAGCAGCTATGGAAAGCCAACTAGCACGGCAGCTTTTCAAAGATAATCCCTAGAAGGGCCCACTGGTAGGGAATTTCCCACAATTTAAAAAACAAAACAAAAAAAAGTCTTTGAATTGTTAGAGGGTTTAGATTTCTTGTTAGCTCGCTGGTTGATAATATACCTATACATGTCCCCACTCAAACACAGTTGCTTTCTTGGCGAGTCAGCGAATGTTCCCGTATTGATGGTGTTCCAATTGAATTCCTTAAAAAAGGAATACCTGTAACACCTGATCGCAACCAAGCCACTGTTCTGAATACAAAGCAAGAAGGGTCCATATGGAGTACCTAGTGATGCATCCTATAGCTACTGAAAATACGATGTTTAATGAGAACTAATCTTAGCTTTCACTGCTGCATTGCAGGGGCAGCAATGGAGGCTAATTTCAGCCAGCTAGAATCCTTAATGAACAAAGAGCCAGAAGAGTGGAGGTATTTTTAGGATAATTTATTAGAAATATGAACAATTTTCAGATGTACCAAATGTGGTCATAGGCAACAATTTAAACACGTTTTAATAAATGCTTTAAGTTGTATTTACCTCCACGCTTTTTGGGAGCTTCAGGTTTCATTTTAACGGTATTTCTGCTTCTAAATTCAGGCCCTTTAAAATCATCTTTGTCTTCATTCAGCACTGGCTCAGGCTGTACAACCACTGTACCTAGAATAATTTTATTTAGAAATTGGAAACCATTACACATCCAAATGAAGTGCAAAAGTCCTGTTTAAATAACAGCCCACATAGTACCTTAAAAAAAAAAAAGTGCAATCTGTTGACTAAAACGCAAAGTTTTGAATGCACAGATGTTCACAGAGAAACAAAACCAAAAGAAACCCACCACACACTTCAAACTACATCTGTTTTGCAGTTGCAGGACAAAAGCCGAAGACTGAACGGGCCATGAAGAGCAAATTCTGCTCTCTCTGCCCTGATGTGGTATGTGCAGAAGAGGACTGTCACACTGCTGCATCTATGTAGTGCAGGAATTTGCAGTGCAGTGCTACAAATAAAGCACTTAAATCTATCAAAAGCCTTAGAGTAACTACACTCTTTCCTCTCTCTTTCCCCCCTTCTACCCAGTTTCCCTCATCTTAATTTATTTCAGCATGAAATAAATGAAAAAGCAATGGAAGAAAACCTGTTTTGTCTTTAACAAAAACCAGAAATTCACTTTTTTATTTAAACAGAGAAGAGTACTAATCAAAATTAATGTGAATGAAAAACCATCCTTCCTGCTTAAGAGCTCAGTTTTAACACTTTTTTTTGTGAGGACACTGGAAATAATCTAACACCCTGAAAGAAATGATTTTAAGGTGACTGCTATTTTAAATACTGCCACTCCTGCAGGACACAGTAGCGGTCCCTCCAATTTTTCCTGTAACTTTCATAGGTACAGAATGGAAGAGATCAATCAAACTCACACTACAGTTAAGAAGAGCAGGATGTAGGGTTAATAGTATTAACTGTTTTAAAAGGCTGCTTAAAAATAGATCTAATAATGGCTTTGCCCTCCCAGATTTAGTTTTGCTTTTGTTGATCTAATGGTTAACAACCTCAAAGACAAAACAGTAAAATAAGTAAGACTTGCAAGTGACAGAGTTTGAGACTTCTACAAAAGGACAGAAACAGATTACTTCCCCTGTTTCATGTTGGTTTTATACAGATGTCAGTAGACATCTGAAATTAAGCCACCAGCACATCCTGGTGTACCCACAGACTTAAGTACGCTGAGTTCAAAACTAAAGGCGCTTGGCTTCCTCTTCAAAATGTACGTGCGGGGGGGTGTGTGTGTTTGTGCACTAGCACGTATGTTTATATATAAAAGCCAACAGGACCTAGGACAGGCATTTTACGAAAACATGTGCATTCTAGTTCATTATTTACGCTGCATCATAATCTTGGCTAATGTGCTGAATTCAGAAACGAAGACAGACATGAACTACCTTTAGGCAAGCTTTGCATATCAACATCGTTTTCTGAGTTTTCATTTGAAATATCTTCATTTACAGTTTCATCTAAGATTTGTTCATCATCGGATCCAACATACTTTGTTACAACTGTAGGTTTCCTGCACAGACAGAAAAAAACCCATACGATGACAAATATTACACATTGCAATACAGGTAAGCTTGGTGCTTTGCAAGCAAACCACCAAACTAATTGGGGAAACCAACGTTCTTTCTAAAGTCATGTAAGACATTATGAGGTGGGATGCTCTGAGTTATTACAAGTAAGTTGTAGGCTAATTTGCTTCTTAGAAATAGGAATTCTCCCCTCCTATGTGAAATAAAAAGATAAACTATATTTTTGTTTCACAGGCTTGCCGTAGTTTCTCTTTTTGTAAAATCAAGGTCTGATGTGTTTTTAAGAAGGTATGCAGGGAAGTCACGTTTCTAGGGAAAAACCCTACGTGAAACAAGTGAACGTCTGCTCAGGAATTTTACACATCGTTCCAAGTTTAACGGGCAGGGCAAAGAGAGCACAGAGATACTAGCAAATGACAAAAAGCAACTTGGCAGAAAAGATGTTTGCAAGGAAATAAAGGAAAGGCAGAAAGAAATTAAAAAGCTGACTCTTGAATAAAAGGACCAGTTGCCAGAATTCCACACAAACATAATTTAGAACAGAAGCCATGAAAATTCATGAATTTACTATGTCAGGGCAGGGGGAAAAAAAACAAAAAACAAACAAAAAAAAAACACCACAACATCGAGAGCATATTTTTCAGTAGTCTGATGGTAACACGTGAACTACTGCAGGATACTGGTTTTGTCAGTATCAGGCACAGTATGATAAATGCATGAGTGAAAGTACCTTTCGTGATAGATAGGAAGCAAAAAACCAAGACTGTAAAAATGATATAAAGAAAAAAGTTCAGCAGGACACTGGATTCAGAAGATGAGGGAGAAATTAAAGCCAAATATAAAACTACACTTGCAAATATGGAATCAAGACAAACAGAAAAGGGAGAAGGAAGAATATTATTTAATTCCAGCAGACATAATAAAATAACCCTGAAATAAAAAGGAGAGTGAAGAGAGACAGACACTTGTAAAGAGCAGTAAGAAGGCAGTTGTTGAAACCATGCATTTGAAAGAGCTCACCTATCTACAGAGTACACCAGGATTTTTAAAAAAAGTCACGAAGGACGTAACTTGAATGAGCATCAGCTGAGAGCAAAAGATGAAAAGGAATTTTACTAGGATGAGTCTGCTGTTACTTAGGTCAAAGTTAATTTGCCTCCTGTAAGTTCAAACTGGTTGGTAAACAGCTATGGCCATAGTTTTTAAACCAAAGAGCAACAAAGGATGAAGCAGAGATACAGCAAGTGGCAGTTTCTGTGCAGGACAACTTAACACCACATTTTGATTCTACAGTCTCCCAACAGTAAGGTACATAAAGCCCTTTGTCCGTATGACCCCATTTACATTTTTGGAAGAACCCTGCATGTCGAAATAGCAGGAGTGAAGGAACAACTGTATAAATACCTTTGTCCTGAAGAGACAGGCTAATCTTTTTTCTTTGTTAATAAAAATTAAGCTCTATGATCTTAAGCTTTGACCCTGAAAGATGGTTTGAATTTTAAGTGCACTATGAGGCATTTATTTCACCAACCCTCTGCTAACTTAATGTATTTACACTGGTGTATACTACAAGTATCTGGCATAGTGCATGGACTTTTCTATAGTTTCACATGCCAACAAGGAGTTTGTTCATTTTTCTTTTCCAAACTGACCTTTTTGAACGTGACGATCCTAAGGATTTGGCTCTTTCTGAGGAACTACTACCCTGAAAACAAGAAAAAATTAAAAAGTCAAGACATTCGCGACCAAGTGACCTTTCAACAAAAACAGCTTCTTACATTAACTAGAACACATCTCAGAAGTCATGAGCGCTCTTACCAAAAAAAAAGGCAGGAGAAGCCTTAACAAAAGGTGAATACACACTATTTCAATAGTCACGTCAGTGCAGTTAAACTAAATCTACAGAGTTTCAGATCAGTAGTAAAGACTCCAAAAAGTCATTATTATTTTTAAAACAGACATAAAACAGCTGTCACCAAACTCTAAGTCACTGATGCTCACCAACCTCCCAGTGCATACATCTCAAAAGGAATTAAGAGAGGGCACTGTTCTAAGTTCAGGCATTTGGAGAGAAACACTGCCCGTATCTCAACCACCGAGTCTTCATGAAACTGAGGAAATTCTCTCCTCCCAGATCCCCACTTGCACTGCCTGCTGAACGTGCCCTCGGCTTTCTGGAGAAGGGATTGAGAATGGCTCGTGGTCACTGGCCGCTCCTAATCACTGGGGCCTCCTGCTTCCCGTACCTTCCCTGCAGCATTAACTGGCACGACCAGCACTGGGAAGAATGGCCCAACTCGCACCTACCCACCCCCCTCCCCACTGCTGTGCATTTGCACTTTTTTACAGTTCACTGGGATTTCTCACATCACTTAGTGCTGCAGCAGCTTAGGCAGGTCTAGGAAGGTTTTTCACGCAATGTGAAGAAACCATCATCTTTCCTGCCATACAGACAGGGAGGGCTCGTGAAGGCTGGCACTAGGGAGCTATCGCTGCTCCGCACCCAAGAGCTGCCAGCAGAACGCAGACACTTGTCATCTGGCTCATCTGCCAGAAAGGGCTAGATGTCTTTACAGGAAAACTGATTTTTCAGAAATTTGGGCACACGTATCATAACTAGGTTTGGGCAGTATCAAATAAATACCTGCATTTTCTGCAATAAAGGCAAACTAAGGCAGGACTCTGGCACTTGTGCTTGCTCTACATATTAACATACTGTCAACCAGAACGCATCTGGCAGGAGAGCGGATATTAATAAGACAAACCACATAAAAAATGTCTTTGATGTATATAACACACCATATAGAAGAAATCTGCTCATGTTTGATAAAGATCCTGTGTTTCCATCTTTTTTTCTTTTTTAAAAAAGGAAGCATATTTGCCTGAAAGGACAACTAAGGACCTACTGTTATTCGAGTAACAGAGTGTAAGTGTAAACAGGAGGTAGAGACCAAGTCTCTTAAACAAAACGAAGTAAGAGCCTGTTTACACATAAGTCAAAGAATATACTCAATCTTAATCAATTAACAACATTTTGCATTTCTTCACAAAAATGCAACTGCATACCTCAGGCAAGTAAAAGCTAACTCTAAACTGTGTTAGAGACATTTTTCCAGAAAATACTGTGCATCAGAAAGACAGTTAAGTTGTCCAAATAAATTCATGTATTTTGATAATTTAGAAATAAAGAAGTGGGGCGAACAACAGGATTGCTTGCATTGCAGGCTACCACTCCAAATTTAATTTTTTTTTTTTTTTTTTTTAACAGTATTTTACGGCTAATATCTCTGCTTAGCAGATATGATGACATTTACTGCAAAAAGACAAAACTCTTCAAGTATTTATTGTAAAAGAAATAAAGCAAACTCAGCATTTCCTATACTAGCCATTCTGTACTAGTCAGGCAACTAAAATTCAAAAGCATTTTCATTCCTACCTCTTCTCTAGTGTTCTCCATTGAAGACTGACTGCTTTTAAGTTCTCTACTTTTACCTGTGGAGAGAAATTAAAGGAATCCACTGAATCCAAGAAATACTAAAAGTTCTTCACACTGTACATCACAGCACTGTTTATGTTTCACCAGCGTGAATAAAGGTGCCTGTGTGACTTTCAGAGACAGCCTGTTGCACAACAAAACATAGCCCACTGTACGGCATAAATTTCACAGAAATTATTTAGAAACGACTTTCACTTAAGCTGCTGACGGGCTGAAAGCCAGCCTTCCTGTTGGTGAAGAAATACCAAAGAAACGAAAGTGGAACTGTATATGCACAAGTATTACAGTTAGTGCATTTTTTTTAATCTCTAAACTTTAAATATTTTCTCTTAACACATCTTGACATTAAAAACATAGTATTGAATCCGGGATCACGGAACCACAGAAGAAAATCCCATCTGATACAGAGTACGATAAGAGAATTCCCATTTCTTGATCTTGGAAACTGTGGAATATAAAACCTGAAGACATGCAACCTATCAGTATCTGTTCTATGCACCTGTCCAGGTAATGGAAGGGAAAGTTTCAAGTTCAGTGATTCAATGATACTTGTATGAAGCTGCTCAAAAGGCTCAGTAATAGCAGTATTTTCACAGCTGCACTGCTGAGAAACATGCAAGTAAAGTGGCGGTAGAATTACACGACACATCAAGACCATTTGTGATTTTAACCTAAGATTGCTAACGCTCCAACTTGCTATATCATGAAACTTCAGTTTTGCCATTTCTGCATGTGAAGCTGAGGTAGAAGGGAATAAAAAACGGAAACAAACGTTTTGGTCCTTTTAAGTACCTGAAATTTCTTCTCTGGAATATTACTGGCATTCCCCTATTCTGAGGAAAGAACCTGAAATTTGGAAGAAGGCTGACATTTCTTCTGGAGACTAGAAACTGCCCACCTTCTGCTCTTGACCAATTTTGCCCAAGCAACAAATCCACGGAAAACACCAGTTTGTTCATGCTCGGTAGAGATGTCTTTGATTCTGGCAGCTACAATCTCTGTAGCTTCTGCATTCAGCCTGCACACGTCCTACTCCCAAAACCAACTGAGCACGCTTCCACTGTCAGTTCCTACGTGTGACTGGGCTGCACACGCAGCACCCCCACGGCAGGGCTCACTGCAGCTCCTACTGCAGCCCCTACCGCTGGTCCAGCTGCACAGGCCCCATCCACTTCAGGGCTGTGAGCCCACAGGATTTGCCCCGTGACTGCCGCTGCAGGGCAGGGGCCGGTCACTTGAAACAAGAGCAGGAAGCCAGTCTCTGCTACGCTCATGGTGATTCTCCTGCTGGCACCCATGCAACGTAGAGGAGGGACATCCAATTCAAAGGCAGAAAGGATAAAGAAACATTATTAAGGCTGTATAATCGAGTACCCAAAAATTCAGAAAAGCCAGAAGGAAAGTAACTGGTGCAACTTCACTTTGCTTATCCTTCCTAGTATGATGGTACAGTTCAGTTCCACAGCAGTGCAAAAGATGAAGGGCTCAGCAAGCAACTGCTTCATATTTCAATTGACCTGTGTGTGTGTGTGGCAGGGACATGTTCCAACTCTCTTGAGCCACATTTAATCATCTTCATCACCATCTCCCTCCTCACAATACCCTCCCTGGTAGTTCACATATCCTCCAAATGCTGGAACAAAACAATTTCCACTACTATACAAATCTAATTTGGCCCCAATCACATCTATCACTTGTACACTGAATGAGCACCCTATGGATTTTTAAAAAAAAAAAAAAAGCACAGTTGCTAAAGACACTATTATTATTCACAGAAAGTTGGGAGGGAAAGTAAATTTGCAGTTCATTCAGGCATTTCATAATATTTAAGTATTTAATTCTCAATTTTTCAACTTTAGTATCTTCTTTTTTAAGAAATAAATTCTGAGATCTCAAAACCAACACAGAAACATGTCTGCTATTAATTAGTAAGTGCTCATCAGCAAAATCTCACTTTGACATGCACCTACATCACAGTTTAGTTTATTATTCTGCTGAAGTATCATACGAAGAATTTCCTTTTCCTATGTTAACAGTTCAGTTTGATGCTGACACACCGCACTTACACATTCAGGAAGATTGAACGAGGATCCTCTAGCACAGCAAATACATGCACGTCTGTCATCTCATGTTTCATAGAAGGCAAATTACCAGGAGAATTAGCTTTTTTTCACATTTAGAAAAGACTCAGAATTGAAAGAAATATTGTATCAAAGGCCTATTGTATATTTATTACGATATCACCACCTAAATCACATTAGGACTTTGCATAATTGGCCCAGTGAAGCGCGATATAGTGAAAAAGCAACACTAAGTTATTTGACTTTAGAATCATATATACATTGAAAATAAACCCATAAAATGTCCTTTTACCTATGGTTTTGTTTTTAGATAGTGCTGGAGGAGAGTTTGCGTCCTCAGATTCTTCTGATGAGTGAGCCAGGAAGTCATGAAGTTTCTGCACCAATGTATTCAACTTGCTTTCACTGTTAAAATACAAGTAAAACCAGAAGTTACCCCTATATCTCACTCTAATTTAGCAAGCTTGAAAGAAATTATGTTTAATCTCAATACATGCCTACAAAAGAAACTCAGTGACTGCTTAAACATTTGTTTCTGCAAAAGAATATCAAAGTAAACAAAACCCATACAATTTTCTTAAACCCTGAGTAAAGTAATAGGTGCAGCCTTGTTGACAAGAAAAGCACTAAAGACTCTGTTAACAGTAACAATAAAAAGCCTATTTTAAATAGTTTTTACTGCTTAGTATTATTTACAAAAGTCAAGAAAGTCTGAGTGGTAATGCTGCTATGACATGAAGACAGTGATAAATGAATTTAAGATCCTACTTTGTCAGTAGCTGAACAGGTAAAAACAATAAAATCTTTATTTTATTACCAAAACGGGGATATAAAACACTAGCAATAATAGCAGAACTTCACCTACAACCTTAGAAACAACCAAGTCCTTTGAGTATCACAGATCAACATGGTTATGCAGAGCTCATATGAAATCAGCCATGGACATATACACTGTGTATCCAGTATGAATTTTGTCAAAACCCAACCACGTAGGATCCGATCATTTCTTGATCTGTTTGTACGAGTATTCATAATTCATTTATAAAAAAATATTACCCTGGGAATTTACACTAGGCAGTTTTAGACACCAGGAACTGTTAGTCTTCTATATGTACTCACTACAGTAAAAAGGCAACACCTTTATCCCACGCTTTTGTTAAAAAGCTTAACCACTTCATAATTTACATGTTATTCCCTCTCACTTTAGGTTGTTTATTTCAGATTTTCTCCTCCCAAAGTTTCTAAATGTCCTGAGACAAGCGCCTTTTTTTCTAGCTGCAAGCACACTGACCGAGGCCAAGGGCAGCCACCCTTTCAGACCCCCCCTCCACCACGAGTCACCACTCTCAGCTGTTTGTCACCCCTGCCCTCCTGGACGCTATCAGTCCTCTAAAATCTGCCAGCTGCCACGGCTGAGTCATCACACCTTATCTGCTACCAGATCCGGGTCTTCAAACTGCTGAACTGGCTACCCTCTCCATAAGTTAACCCAGTTAAAGACCACAGGTTTCCACCCTTTCCACTTTGATCTCCCCAGCACATTCAAATAGTCCTCTGATAGCAAGAAGAAATAAGATTTCCTGTCCCTGTTTTACAGGTTGTAGAAACTTTTGAATATTTATCAGAAGCTCAACCCACTCACCTTTACCATCTCTACTATTTCTCTTAACACATCAATTTATCAACTTCTGACTTTCAATTTAACACTTATTGCTAAAAACCAAACCCATCTGTTTTATAAGGACACGCAGGTGAGCGCTCTCTTAAGCAATGAGTGAAAGGGTATCATCACATGAATGCAAACGACTATTCAAATCAGTGAAAATAACCACACATAAAACAGCATAAAACACCCATTTAAAAAAAAAAAAAAATATCTGTAATTTCTTTAAATCTTCCCAAGTACTCAAAATAAAATAGCACTTTGTAGTGGAAAGATTTTCTGCATGAGCAAAGGACACTTTTCTTTTGAGACTACACACATCCCATCAATCACTTCAGCAACTTTGAAAGCGAGCATAAGAAAGCCTGTTTTACTCTCAAGTGGATCTTAACATTTTTCTCTCAATCTGTCTAAAAGTCTTCCCCTCTCATTACTGGGCTCATGCTGCTACACAATTGCCAGTCTCTAAACTTGTGCTTTTTGTCATGGATGGAGGGCATACTTGGAAAAGATTAGAGAAGATGAGAATGCTACACATCAGTTTTAACAGACTCCATGTTCTACTTTAGAAGGGAGATTTAATGACAATTTATTCACATTACGTTAAAAAATAATTAAATAGTTGTTCACAATTATTTCATAGTTAAAGTACATAAAAAGATTTTATACACATTCCAGACGGTCTGAAGAACTAATGCACATTTAGAAAGGTCACAAAAAAGCGCATTTTTGGTAGTAAAACCAAAAAACATGTGGAATTATATTAATTTAGTTTATAAATAACTTGTTTTGGTAACAGCACTTTAGAAAATGGGAACTGTAGATGAGCTGTTATTGTTTTCAACACAAAGCAAATTCAGAACAGTATGCGTGTGTCTGTGACTAACACTTGGAACGCTATCTACTACCATGCAGTAACTTATCCAAACTAGCCTCACGTTACCGTTTTCAGAGCAACACGCTCATGTTGACAAACAACAACCAAAAAAAAAAAAATCTACAAACTAATACTAGAAAGTCTTCTCATCTTGCTTTTCCCCTTGATCATTCAGCATTTTGTACCATAAGCCTGTACTGTATTACGGAATACCAGGTCAAATGTAAGTAAAGGTGTTACACTTACTATACTTCACCACAAAGAAATTTTAATTTAGGGCAACGCTTTACCTGGTTTTGTACAAAAGCAATTTTATGTCATGCATTTAGAGTTGAGAATATACTATCTATAATCTTTTTTAAAGCTTCTACTGCAAAATCCTTGTTCTTTGTAATATATTAATAGACCCACCCACTATTAAATTCATCACAACCTACAAAATGTGTATTTTTTAAAAAAACATAGCAGCCTAAAAATTCAAAACCACCTCAGAAGCACCAAGAGAAGCAAGCAGCCTCACTACCATATAGCAACAGTCCCTACACTATTTGCCAGCGCTTCCAGGCTTGCATGCAGCAAATGGCTTCACCATCACCCTAGAGCTACTTCAACGCTGTTTAGCCTAATTAAAACACGAACGAAAGGAGGGGTGTCCTGCTATTATTGGTTTGGCCATGAACCCGATTTATGACCTTGGGAAACTTGTAAGAATACCATTTCTTACCTGAATTCAGAGCAAGTGCTGTAATCTTAAGATAGTAAATGCCTGGCCCTTACTACGATTAAAAAACCTTACATCTTAGGCAAGCCACATATTAGGCTAAATGACACCAGAAATCAGTAGAATATACAAGAAGAAAACGAAGGGACACGTGGTGTCCCCATCTAGACACAACAGACTTAATTCAATCCGGCCATTGACTTCTGTCCCCTTGTACGTGCTGACCTGCATGGCGTGGCAAGGGTTTGCATGGCAAAGGTTCTGGTGGCGGGGGGGGCTTCTGTGAGAAGCTGCCCAAAGTTGCAGGGGTGGCTTCTGTGAGAAGCTGCCCAAAGCTCCCCCCATGGCCGACAGAGCCAATGCCACCCGGCTCCAAGACGGACCCGCCACTGGCCAAGGCCAAGCCCATCAGCGACGGTGATAGCACCTCTGGGATAACGTACTTAAGATGGGGGAAAACAACCACTGTGCAACAGCAGCTGGGAGAGAGGAGTGAGAATACGTGAGAGAAACAGCTCTGCCAACACCAAGGTCAGTGAAGAAGGAGGAGGAGGTGGTGCTGGAGCAGAGATTCCCCCACAGCCCCTGGTGCAGACCACGGTGAGGCAGGTGGTCCCCTGCAGCCCGTGGAGGTTGGTGGTGGAGCAGATACCCCCCTGCAGCCCGTGGAGGTTGATGGTGGAACAGATACCCCCCTGCAGCCTGTAGAGGTTGGTGGTGGAACAGATGCCCCCCTGCAGCCCATGGAGGTTGATGGTGGAGCAGATACCCCCCTGCCAGATCAAGTGGATACCTGGAGGAGGCTGCAACCCCCTGGACAGTCCACACTGGAGCAGTCTGTTCCTGAAGGACTGCAGCCCATGGAAAGGACCTGCACTGGAGGAGTTTGGGGAGGACTGTCTGCCATGGGAGGGACCCCACACTGGAGCAGGGGAAAAGTGTGAGGAGGAAGGAGCAGCAGACGAACTGACCGCAGCCCCCATTCCCAATCCCACTGCAGTGCTCAAGGGGAGGAGGTAGAGAAAATCAGGAGTGAAGTTGAGCCTGGGAAGAAGGGAAGGGTGAGGGGAAGGTGTTTTAAGATTTGGGGTTTATTTCTCATTACCCTACTCTGACCTGACTGGCAATAAATTCATTTACCCGAGCAGAGTTTTGCCTGTGACAGTAATTGCTGAGTGATCTCTCCCTGTCCTTATCTCGACCCACGAGCCTTTCATTGTATTTTCTCTCCACTGTCTTGCTGAGGAAAGGAGAGCGATAGAGCAGCTTTGGTGGGCACCTGGTGTCCAGCCAACGTCAACCCACCACACTACTTCATCACCTGTTAGCTAATGAACATGCTTCTGCAAAGTGAGTCAAATCACCTTGGACAAATAAAATTTTAAGGAACAGTTTTCATTTGGATCCAACTTGCCACACATTGACGTGATCATTCTCTCCAATGGCAGGTGAGATGCTGAAAATTCATAGCCCGGGCAGGGGAAAGAGCAGGACTGCCCATTTCAGCAGCAAACCCGGGTCCCATTGGATTGTACTGTGAAACTGCACTGGAAAAAACTCGTTATTGCGCTCATTTTCTATCTACTTTCTTCAGACACTTCAAAAATGTACGTGGGGAACATCCCAGTTATTGTCAACATCTGGAAGAATAGTTTTAAAACTGTTTTCTTTAAACAAATGAATTTCTCATTCTTCCACAGGATCCTACCAACTTTTAGCCTAAATAAGCGCCTCTCATCCGAATTTCAAGTCACTCCTGAAAGTCAGGGAAACAGGAGTGCTTTCCAGCTTTTCATCTATCTCAATGTTGACAAATAGGCTTTTGCAGAATTTTTCCTATCTTAAGTCCTCACATTCCTTAAATTCAACAATTGTCTAAAATTTTTCTATGTTTAAACTTTTAAAATAGTTCGAGGGCACATCTTTACAGTTGCTTCAAGTTAAGTCTCAATCACTTTTCACTTCTGAAGTTGAAATTAAATACAGCAGAGCAACAAGTATTAAGCAGACAAAATTAAACAATCCTTAGGAAAAAAAATTAAAGACAAATAAAAACAGATATGCTTTTAAACTGTCGGTCTGTAGCCTACCATCCTCTGCTTCAGACCGTACCCCTACGTGACTGACAGAAAACCAACACCACACAGTAAAAGTCTGAATATTTTAATTAAGACAGTGGGAAGAGGAAGAGAAAGAAAAAGACTATGTCTGCATTAGAACACAGGAAGGTTTGGTGCTGATGACCCAATATCCACGCTGCATACATCTCAGTAATTCACACTAGGTGCAGTCTGGTTCTGCAGACTCAACAAGCCCTAACAGCTGGGGGGCATCAAGAATGCCGGAGCACATCCTTCAGCTTAGTTCCACCCAGAAGGAATCCCGTTTGTGCACACCAAGCCCCCCTCGCACTATCAACAAAACTGAATAAGCAAGGATAATCCAGAGACTTTTTGCAAAAATGCACTCCATTCAGATGCTAATAGGGATGGACCCAAAGTTCTGAAGATCAGAACATGTTCTTCCAAAGCGTTTCTATACCTCATGTGTTACAAACATGACCATATTTTAAAATTACAGGTTTATAGTAAATAAAGCTGAAATTGATGTTATTTAAACCAATTTCAAAAGTGGTACTAGGCATACTTTTTTTTTTCCCCCAAAAAAACCCATATAATTCCCTTTCATACTACCTAAGCCTTGATATATAATCAGGACACTATTCTGTCACCTGCAAATCTTCATAAAAGTTTTTCCTAATGAGAAGGAAAAGTGTTAGACTTATCCATCTCAAAGATTTCAGTTACAAGGGCAGAGCCTACATAGCCATTTCGTCAAAACATGGCAATACTGTGGTTGAACACACACAAATGAAATAGCTTAGGACTGCTGGAGAGTGGTAGACAATAAAACCTAAACTAGAAGTTGTTTATTTTCTTATTCCTTATCAGAAAAGGAGTGAACACACCTGCAATATTGTAAGAAGCCTACTTCTCTCAGAAAAAATACATAACCAGAAAATAAAAATCAGCTTACCATTGTATCGGTTGAACAAGAACATGGTTTTAGAAAGGTAGGGGAACAGAGCACTTCTATCCTAGCGGTTGTTTCTTCAACTTAACAACAGTCTTCCAAGGGCAAAGCAACATGATATTGTATGGCCTAAATCATATCAATATTTTGTAACTTATTTATACTGATATACGAATTACACCCAAACAAGTGAGGTTTTACAATCAGGATTCACACAATCTGTTCAAGTTGGCACAAACCGGCTCTACTGCCAAAGGACACAAACCCTCGTGCCCCGACACACACACCTGATGCCACCCACGCTCTCACTTCTCTCCTTTCTCCTCCACTTCAGTACAAGTATTCGCTTTCACCTATGCACAGAAACAGATCCACATCAAGAGCAGCCATTTCTTCTACCAAATCTAGATAATTTCCCTAGTCCAGCCCGCTGCTCCTTGGTACGAATGCTTCTGCAAGCAGAGGCGACGACGGTCTGAGCTGGGGAGGAAGGGGCTGTAACTACAGCAACACATTATGTGAGCTGGAACTGTCACGCAGCAGCAAAATGAGAGTTGGTCAGGTAAACGGCACCAAGGGTCACAGAATCATTCAGGGTGGAAGGGACGTCTAGAGGTCACTCAGCCCAACCCCCAGCAGAAGTAGAGACAGCTACAGGAGGTCACAGACAAGGACGTCCAGTCAGGTTCTAAGTACCTCCACGGATGGAGGCTCCACAACCTCTCCGGGTGACCTGTTCCACTGTTTGACCATTCTCACGGTAAAAAAGTTCCCTTGTGTTTAGTAAGTTTCATGTGCTACAATTCCATCTAAATCAGATACAGTCAGAAAATACCCAAATACCAAAGCTCTGGCTGAAAAGAGATGCAGGCACCTAGCACTTCATCGAACTCAGAGATTCTATGCTTAAGACTTCATTAACACAGGTTCACTCTTTTACTTTGTTTAGAACCGACTTTAAATCCACAGGGGCTTAATCAAATGATTCCTAGTACAGTTGAAGATACTCGATTATGTGGATGAAGTAACTTTGGAGCGTAAGTATAGCATAACAGGTTCAGACAAGTAAACAGAATTATTCTCCTCCAGACACACAAGGGGAATAAGACAGTGATGGTTCAAAGTCACTGAGAGACCGTTTACTCTGTTCAAGGAAGATTACACAATTTCTTTTTGTTGAGATGGTATCCAAACAACCATACCACGGTTTGGCTGAGATTAACCATGCTTCACTAAAAAGTGAAGAATTATTTTGTTTTTTAACCTGTTTCTTTAATGGGAACTAAAAAAAAAAAAAAAAAAAAAAAAGCTAAGACAAACAATCTCATTGTTAGGTTGGCTCGAACGCCACACAGAAGTCTGTAACTTCAATGGCAAAACAATCTGCAAGCTGAAGAAGACTGAAGTCAACCACTTGAAAACCTAAATACGGTATTTTCACCTTCATGAGACAAAAATCATGGCAAACTGAATAGCTGGCTACATGAATTCAGGAAAGGAAGCTCAAACTACCATATATAATATACAAAACAGTTGTATTTCAAAAGCTTAAACATGCTTTGTTTAAGGGGAAAGAAGGGCTCCACATCCAACAACATGATGCCCCTCTAACTGCCTTCTCTTCTGCTTCGTTTGCCTTCTGCCTCCTGGAGTTTGTCACAGATTCTCAACGAGACATCATTCGCTACAAACTCTGTCTCAGAATTAAAGCTTGTCCCTTCAAGATTCCCAAATATTCCCAATCAGGTTTGCCACAGGTTTTGGGGGTCGTAGCCCATTTGAAGCATAGTTTTTTATTTTACATGATAAAAGTCACCTCAGTTTGCCCCACTGTTAGTCCTGAATTTATTGCCCCATTTTTTCGGTTGTGCTTTACACGACAGACGTATTTGCCCAACAAGGCTTCTACAGCTGAACCTACCAAGACTTACAGTCGGACCTACTAAGACAGACTTTTCAACAACCGTGCACCTTTCAGACTTGCAAATAAACTGGCTCAATAGCACTCAAGTCGACACTGGTCACCAACCTGTGTAATCAAGTTCTTGTTTTTTTCCAAGGTTTCACTCCTTTTCTAAAGGGAAAAAAAAAAAAAATAAAAAAAAAAATCAACATCAATCAGTTGGCCATCTTGAATGACAACTGCCTAGTGGCTAGATGTCGTAACAAAATACGAAAGCTTTATACTCTTCCTTCAGTAAATCAGGGTACTTTACCTACCAGCCTTTAAAGTCAATCTACCACCTTCCATTATTTATTACAAAATTATATATTCCATATATACTCCAAAAACCATTGTCACTGAACTGCTACGGTTTCTTTTTCTCTTCCTGACTCACCATGGGAAAAACTTGCCACTGACCTACCCGTGAACTGACTCGTGTTTCCCAATCCCCTGCAGGTACAAGCTGAGCTCCAGTGACACAAAATGTGATTTCATGAGGTTCAGAGCATCCTTTGGCTTTCCTGTTTATGAAAGACACATCTAGTGATCCAATCTAAAAACGCCCTTTGTCACAGACTGCAGGCCTCTGTTTTTACGGTGAACATAGCACATTTTAGAATTATTTTTGATATTTTCTTTTGGTGAGGTATATCCGTGTGAAAAGCACTAACTTTTCCTCCCTTCAAGCAGAGGGTGCAAGTGCTCGTCTATAACAGAAGCGGGAATTTCAAGTTTCCACAACGTTAAGGCCATCCTACTGCAGAATTTGTGTTATACGCTCCTTTGTCCCACTGAATTATTTCAGAGAAAATGAAGATACCTTCAGTTAAGCCCTATAAAGCCGCTGACACAAAGTTCACAAAACCCTAACAGAGACAGTATTGTACTGAAACAGAAATACTGAAGTCGCTGCAGCAAGTTCTTCTCTTGGAGGATTTCATTTAAGCAGCGCAAACACGTCGGCTCTGGGGCACATCTGGCACAGAAGGCGACAGCCAGCCTAACGTTTTGCTCTCCTCGGGGGAAGAGTCAAAGAACTCACTTATGCCCATTCCACCCGACTGTGTGAAAGACAGCGAACTGACATGGTACCTTCAGTGAACACGGGAGGTTGCTACTGACTTGCTTCCAATTAGGTTGTTGTGGCATTAAGTAACGTGCCTCAAACAACCCTACGTTATCACTCTGAACAAAGAAATTCAGCGACTGAGAAAAGCAGAATTTTAACAAAAATGTTGAGACCAAGTTACCAAAATCTCATAGTGAAAGTTGAAAAGCCTGAATCATAAAAACCCCAAAGTTTATTTTGCCAACCTAAAAAAATCTCATATCACTCCATTGACTAGCAGATGGTTCAAGTGAGTAAGATTCAAGACTTGTCACCATCTTCTATTGTTGTGCTTGCTTTGTACAACGTATGAACTGACTGGTAGGAACAGGTCAGGTCACTACGACAAAGATTCCTCCACTTTAAAAAAAAAAAGTTTTTGGGGCAAAAGTTGTAGAGAAATCCTTATAAACATTTACAGAGGCAGCATCTTTTATTTTTTTTCTTAGTAAGTTACTCCAGTTTTCATCATTCCAAACTTCTCGTCCCAGACATGCGAGACTCCTACATTCTTAACATTAAATAAAGGAATTCCTTACAACAAAAGTTTAAAACTTCACAGCCAGCAGACTAGTATTGTCTGATTATTTTCCTTTCCAACGCTGCAAGTCTATCTTCCAGAAGTGCTGGGAAAAGATTTTTCCATCACAATGCTATTGTTTGCATACCTTCCAAAGAATTCCAACAACAACCTCCCAGCTTTATTTCTGCACGCATCCCACATGAGCAAAACTGCAGAGAGCAGCCGATGAAATGTGTAGGGTGACAGAAATGCAGGCAGCTGACAGGCCAACAGGACTTGTTGGGAATGGGAACGAGGCGACAGTGTGTGTGTGTGCGCTTTTTTTCTTTCCCCTCTCATTCTCTCCACCTCCAAATTTAAGTAGACCTTGAACTGACAGAAGATAAGAGAAAGCCCATGCAACGCATTCATCAGCTTATAACCCTGAAACCACGGTACCCTGCAATGTTAGGGGGGTTCTCGGCGCGGAATTGTTCTTGTAAAGTAACAACAAACTGTTCAGGATGAGCTCTGTATAGGATGAGAACGATAAAAAACTTTTAGACTGAATGAAGACTGAGTTCATGAACAGAAGAAAAGTTTGGAGCACCAAAAAAAAATATGATGTGCACCTACTTAAAAGTAGTTTGTCACAGGGCCTGCTCCTTCCGTGGGACAGATCCAACCCAAAGACTACAAACAATCTCAGATCTATTTTGTATGTACTTTTTGCGCTTCAAGATGATTTTACAAATAATCCCCAACAATCCAATTTACTGTCCTGCCTGCAGGTAATCTGAAAACCTGCATGTAAAATATATGACCTTCTGTATCCTCTTCCACTGAAGCACCAACTAAAGCAGCCCCTTGGCACCAACGCTAACTGTTGCACTAATGACAACGTAAGAATACGGAAAGGGTTAAGTTCCAAACCCTCATAACGTAGACCAGGAACAAGTGGCTCAAAAAAAGACAAAGCAGCATGTTGGAAAACTGGGAATAAAATACAACAGAGTAAACTAAAAAGCAAAGCGGTTCGAATGGAAGAGCATTTTTCAGAATACATAATGCTAATTATGCCTGTAAAAGAGTCAATAAATATTAGTAAGCAGATCTTTTTGCTACATAAAGATCAAACTCTACCTCAATTTTGAGGGACTGGGGAAGAAAAAGGAGAAAGGCCCTTAATCAGTATTTCAGCCTACACACGAAATAATTGATCCAGCACAAAAGTGGTTTAAGCTGTCAAAGTACTCGAAGAACAAAAAGAGGAGAAAGTGGGAGCAAGAAAGGGGGAAAGATGGACAATCTCTATCCTACAAAATAAGGAAGAAAACATG
This sequence comes from Leptosomus discolor, assembly GCF_034619465.1. Lineage (NCBI taxonomy): Eukaryota > Metazoa > Chordata > Aves > Leptosomiformes > Leptosomidae > Leptosomus > Leptosomus discolor. The sequence goes on along the minus strand of NC_141399.1, from coordinate 46,248,584 downwards.
TGCAGAAGGAACTGCTATCTGTTGGGAAGCCAAGCACCACATACTGGATATTTGCAATACTCATGTCTTACATCCAGCACGTGATCAAGATCAGTAACGACGACAACCTTTCAAAAAATCTCTTTCTGTTAGTTAGAAGCAGGTTACACATGCATTACTTCCTCAGAAATATTAAGGCTTTAAAATCAAGCAATACACAAGGCGAGGAAAACTACCAATCCTTTAGCTTTTGGCTGAAACTAAACAGTAGCTGTAAACTAGTTGAAATAAGTCTTAAAACTAGGGGATGAAGATACACAAATATGACCACAGAAAAAACTGTATCCGAGGCTCAGTACTTAAGTCAGCGTGATGCTTCCCTTCCTTAACGCTGATTTTGAAGCCACATGCAACATTCATGAGGGCCAAGTGACAATACTTTATTGTTTATATAGCGCCTTCGGCATCTGGAGTATTTGTGGCTGATGGGCTGCGTTGAGCCGACCCCTTGAGATACCGATGAACGGAAAGCATCGAAGCCAACTATTTATTAATAGTTTAACATGGCGCCTTTCTTAACGCTGACTTTGCTCGGGGTTTTGTCAGCTTACTTTACGCAGCAAAACGGGCGCCGTTCGTCATTATTTAGCCCGGCAGCAGACGGCTCCTCAAGGGTAGAGGGAGATGTTTGTAAACCAGCACGAAAACAGATCCTCCACGGGGGGACCAGCGGGAGAGGAAGGACTTTACTACAGCACAGACACGTGGGGCGGGGGCGGACGACGGGAGGGCAGATCCCCGCGGCAGCCACCAGCGCGGGCACGGCGGCCGATGGCGGTGGGAGATGGCGGCCCCGCCCCTCCGAGGCCTTCCCGCCGCGACGGAACGGGACGGGACAGGACAGGGCGGCCCCTACCCAACCCGCCCCTCGGGCCCGGGCCCGGGCCCGCCGTGCCCGGGGTAGAAGGGCGTGCGGGCCGCCGCTGCTCAGGCCGCGGCGAGACGAGACGAGCGCCTGCCGCCTGTCTGCGCCCGGCCGCCGCCGCCTCCTCCTGCGCTCCCCACTCGGCCTCCCGCCCGACCTCCGTCAGCGCCCGCCGCCCCGGGTCCGGGCCCGGGCCCATCCCCGCCCCACCCCCGCCGCGGGCCGGGCCGGGCGGTGCAGCCGCGGAGGCCGCCCGCCAGCAGCAGCCGCCGCTTCCTCTCGCCGCCGCCCGGCAGGGGCGGGTTCCGGCCGTACCTCGCGGGCTCCGCGGACATGTCTCCGCCGCCGCTGCTCGGTGCGGCCGGCCGGCCCCGATCCGGGCTCAGGCGCAGAAGGGAGACAAAGCCGTTATTGCCACCATCGCAAGCTCCGCCGCCATCTTATCAGAGGGAGGCTGAGGGAGACCTGCCTCCTGCCGCCTTCCTCCTTCGCCGACTCCCATTGGCTCTTGGCCGCCCCCAGCTATTTTCTAATTGGGCGGCTCCGACGTGGCCTGTTGCTAGGGTCGTTCACGTCACTGTCCCAACCTTCCCCGCTCCGATTGGCTGGAAGGTGAGTTACATCACCGGCAGGGGCCTGGCGTCACGCACCAAGTGCCGTGACATCATTTCAAAACAAAGTGTAGTGACGACTTTGCCCAGCAGGGGGCTCCAGCCTACGGCTGCCCTGACGGCCTCGGCCATGGTGGCGGGAACCAAGCGCACACGCGTCCTGCAGGCCGCAGCGGGAGCCTGAGGGGCAGCAGCCTGAGGGGCGGCAGGAGACGGAGCCAGCGGCGACAGCGAGGAGGGGTCTCGCCCCAGCCACCCCCATTATCGATAGACGACCACGGCTTCGGGCAATTCTGCGACCTGGGTTCAACAACATCAAGTTAACGACGGCATTTAAATACGTCAGCCCTACCCAGCGTAACAGTGACGCCGTCCAAACTCCCCTAAGAGCACCAGAATGACTCTATTTCTCTGCGGGAACCAGCCATCGAGCTCCAAGCTGACCAGGACACGAGCACAAAAGCCAGCTTTGGAGGAGAGAGCTTCCCAAGTACAGGATAAAGACAGCCAGACGTAACGTTAAGCTAGACCGACAATTATCGAGGTTGAACTTGAACAGCGCCCAAGTGCTAGCTAGAGCCCAGCTTTACTAGAATTTGGGGTTTTTTTTTTAAAACAGAAAGTTCTTTAGATCAGGAAACGCATCTTGGCAGCTTCACGTAAGTATGCCAAGATAATTTTCCCTGCTTGTACTAGCAGCTTCTACATTCCTGTCAGATGTTAAAATGTGTATGAAAAGAAGAAGATTGGAATATGTCCCTATTTGGAGGGAAAGAAGTTACGTGCTTTTGTGAGAAGGCTTTTACCAAACTCCACTGGCTGGGGTTTTCATGTAAACTTCCATCTCCCCACATGACCAAAACAGAGCGAACCACCATAACCAAGTCCAGTACCGCACAGAATCCAAAACAGGTGACAAGTATTACTCACTTTTATAAAGACAACCAGTTTTGAAAATTAATGTATTTTTCTGCAGAAATGAAAAAAAAAAACGTACCAACTCACCTGGTGTCATAAACCAATGTGCAAAATACAAGAAAAAAAAAAAGGGAAAACCTTGTCATCTTTATAACTACTCCTTAATACCTATTTCATTCTAAAAGGTCATAATAGAATAAACAGCATTTTTGCACTTCAGCACATACATATCCCAGGGAAATTCTACAAACTGGTCTAAACAGAATTTGCTTTAGAATTTAACTTTTTACCCAAGAACTGCACCCTGTATTTGCTGAATTTTAGCAACACCAAACAGCAGATTTAACAACAGCTTTGTTAACAAATGCTATCTCATGGTCAATGCTACAGTTTTAAAAGACCAAAACATCACCTGCCTTCGATCTAAGTTTTAGAAGGAAAAAAAAAAAATCTGTATTAACTGACTGCTACAAATTCCATTAAAAAACTGCAAAAAGCCATTCTACATTTTTGCCACCAAACTGATTAACTAAACCAGAAGCATTACCTATTCTTAGCTCTGGATTAGTATTCCTGTTGTGTGATTAAAATAAGAACACAAAACATTTATTTTCCTCTTCAAGGCATTTAGTCTGCTTTATGGAGTAACAGCCTACTGATTTAGAGTAACTACATAGACACATTTATTACTATTACCCTATAATACTTTTTCATTTTACTATTTCCTCGGGAGATGGAAGAAGTTTAAAACCAACAACATTTATTTGCCTCCAATTCATAACTTTAGATATAAGTTGCACATGAAAAAAATCCAATTGTGAGAAAAGATCAAGACAAAGTAAGAATAGAAATGTTTCCACCTCCCGACAATTTCTGCAGAAGATAAAACCTGACATGCTCATGAGGTTGTCAAAAACAGGTTGTAGAAGCACACCAAAATCTGCACATGGACAGATATTGGGCACATCCGTGGCGACACACTTTGCACAGCTAACATACCTACAGTGAAGCTGCCCCAGCGCACAGCGCCCTACTAAGAGACACTGCTGGCTGCTCCAATATACCTGGAAGAATGAGGATTCAGAGCTTAGTTTGCAGGACAAACCAAGGGCCATGGTAGAGTCTCATCACACTGATTATATTTTTTCATAATGATAGTAATTAGTTTTCTTAAGTAGATATTAGCCTACTTTTAAGAAAACGGCTGAAAGACACGTACAGTTATCAATTGACAAGAGAATATTTTAATAACTTTATGTGCTCCTGACCTAGAAATACAAACTGCATATACATATTTTCCAGATTATTATCTGTGATGAGTAGCACAATTAATCCAGAACAATAAAACACTATGCTTAAATTCATTTTAGAGGAATGGTCAAGACCTGAGCTTTTAAATGGAACCGACTACATGCAATGAAACTCATTTTCTATTCGTCAGACAAAAAGCATGATAAAAACTGAAAACAGATGACTGCTTGCTCAGGAGCCTGGGTTTGTTCTATGTTTTGCTGTTATTCTATTCCCCTTAATAAAGTTCAAAGTCATGGTGTGGAAACAGTTGAGTAGTGGTTTGTACTTGATAATTAAACCCTCCCAGCATGAGAAAGCTTTAAACATCAAGGTTCAATACAGAAACAAAGAGCCAGTACTTTTCCAAATCCTTTGTGAGAATTAATTTCTCCGAGCAGATGAAAACACTTTGAAATTTTAACTTTTTAAAAAGTTTCATTTCAGCATAAGTGATTTTCTGTTATATACTAGCTAATCTTTTAACACACGCTTTCAGAAACCATCACTAATAAACCACAAAGACCACTCTTTTCTCCTGACAAAGTCTGGCTACAAGATGCCAAGATCTAGCATAATCTGATGTCGTGGGCAGCATATCCAAACAAGCATAAGCAACTCAGGCATCTGATTTTCTTTGGATGTTCCAAACGTTTAGAAAGTTAAGCAATTGACTTTCTTCAGTACTTCTAGAACTTCTACTTTGATTTCTCAGGAATATAGACTAGGAATAATAAATAAACAAACCACTGTAAAGCTTACTTTTACACTTTTTTAACAAGGCTCAGCATAAGCCTTGCTGCACATTTAGGGGGACTTGAGTTGTGACCACAAAAAGCACCTACATTTTCCCCAGGCAGCCACCATTCCATCCTGTTCCCCCAACACGGATGGCTACCCCACGGCCTGCCAAAAGGTTTAACTTGTTCTTACCCTCACGTCTAACGTGTACCTTAAACCACGCGATTGCCCACGTACACTCGGCCACACGGACGCCGCCAGCCACGTGATTAATTAAGGTTATTTGCATGAGCGCCAAGCCATACAGAGCAGATGCAGAGGTGAGCACATTTCCCATCTTGCGGAGGACTAAGCAGTGCTGCCCCTGAAGAGCAGGGGCTCGTGAAGCACCTCTGCCAAAGGCTGACCTGCAGGAATGACGACCAGGCGCCACCATGAAGCAGCACGCTCCGGGCTGAGCACTAGCATGGTTTGAAGACAGGAGCTGCCAGTAAATCGTAGATAACACAAATCGTTACCTAGATTAATCCAATTAGATTTACCATCTTGCCCTGGGCTTGGCTCATCAGAGAACTCCCTAAATTATTTCTAGCTATTATTCCAAAGTGGTTTTAAAATAGACCACAGCCCCTTCTCAAAAGCAGTAAAAGCAGCAATCTTTGAGGCCAGCCACACTAACAAAACCACACAGTCCACTTTCAGCTACAGAATATACCATTTCCTCCTTTTATTACAGTAAGTGTTTTCTAAGTGCGAGCTTTTACAGTACTGAGCTGTTTGATGACTCACCTTCTAAAGCTGGCCTCATCAAAATCCCAGTTTTAGCACACCAGTTCTCGAATGCATTGCCTCTTCCACCTTTCTTCTACCAGTCCAGAGCTGTATCACGCTAACTAGTAAGATGCACGTGCCAATGGTCCCAAAGACTCACGCTGGGTACCTGTGATAGCTGGCCATTACCTCTCAACTGCTGCACAAGTCAGATCTTTCTAGAATTGCATCCTCTCTAAGCCTGCTACAGGTCCTTGCAAGCACTCAATCATCTTCTGCTCTGCTCTCACACTTGTTCCCTCCTCCATGCTCTCCAGTTTCAGCCTGCAGAGCAGAGACTGTTGGAAAAAGGAAGCCTTATTTTCATTTGGTATGTCATCACAGAAAAAGAGCAAAATCCCAAACTCTCAACATCGATACCACCTCAAGTGGAAGGTCAACGTGTATCCACCATCCACCAGCGCGATGTGCCACTGTTTGAAGTTGGTCAATACAGGATTAGGAGCTTTTTAGAGGGATAGAGTAAAACATGCACCTTGTCAGGAAAATTAAAAACAAGTCTGAAAGGTGAAGAAAAAACATTACTCCCTCAGAATGAGATTGTAAGCCACTTTTACCTGCGTTGCTAATGACTGATGTACAACCAACCTAAAAGTTTATTGGAAGCATTGTACCAGCAGGGCAGGAAAACAAGCAACATGTACAGCAGTCCAGAGTTGTTCCAGGCAAATCTATACTGCTAACTCGATTCCACCCCCAGAAACACTGTTAGTTGCTCTGCCTAGGACTCCAGGAAGCCAAGATTTTCACCTCAGGACAGCTGTCAGACACATAAAAACCAAGCAATCTTTATGCTACTAGTTGGCTACACAAGATCTCTAGTAGCGACATTTTGGGCTGTAATTTCCCACATAAACACATATATGCTATTAATCCAGTCTACTCAGCTACACTCAGGTTATTTACTACACACAGACATTTTTATTAACACATGGAAGCAATAGTGGAAGAACAGAGGTTGGTTTGGTTTATGCTGAAGTTCAGAAGACACAGGAGCATGGATTAGACTAAAAAAATTTTATTGAAACTTGTCCAAAATCCAGTCAGGCACACAATTTATCCATTCCGCTAAGGCTTGTCATTCTGTATGGCACAGAAAAATGCATCTCAACAAGTTGAAACATCAAACAACTAAATTAGTGAAGTTAAGGCACTTGAGATGTGTGTTAATTTAGCAAAATTGCATAACAACATTCTACTTTGAATGATACAGCCCTTTTCCGGGATTCAATCTAAAGCATCCAAATTCCATAACCCTTTGAGACAGGAGAGCGGCAGAAGCAAGAGACAAGTGTCTCATCAGATTTTCCTCTGACTAGTAACCTCCAAGGCCACCACAGCCTACGGAAGGAAGTGTTACTGAATCGGGGTGCAAAGGTTTCCTGCAGTACAGGTGCTGAACTACACAACAGTTTGGGCTGAGGCACAATGTCTTCCACTCGAGAATCCTTAAGGCAAAGTATCTTTGTGAGATGAGAGAGCAAAAGGAGAGAGCAAAAAGCACAGGCATTCCACTGTAAGGCTAACAAATCTTTCCCGGGGTAACAGTATTTCTCCTGGGATTACAGATCTCTGCCCACTCCCATATCCTCCCCAAGGATAAGAACTTGGGAGAAAATAAGTGGAGAATGCAGGAACTCACATAGTAACCAAAAATCTGTTGGTTTGTCAAGGTCTGAGCAGTAACTCGAAAGCCAGTTAGCAAGCTTTAATTCATGCCACAGATAGTTACCTTTGCAGTTTTGGTTTGCCTTTCTGAGAGTGTGAGCGTTGATCAGTATAACAATATTTTTTTCAGCTCCGAGCCAATGTTTACAACTGAAATGTTGCAGGTTCAGCATTTGGCAAAGAAAGTTTTTAATGAATAATGGAATTAATAACTCAGTTCTACCTGTTGAAAATTCTCCCTTCATCTGTGACACAACCTCTCGCATCATACAGCAGGCAAGTGCTCTTCTCAAAAATGAGATACAGCTCTAGGACATGCACACTCCACACTGGAATTTGGAGTATGCTCCAAGGCTTGCACACAGACCGAAGGAAAAGATTTCCAGGTACACAAAGACGTTTTCTCAACCATGAAAAGACATGACAGAGAAGCTATTGTCACCTGCTATGCACAAACAGGAAATAAAGTGATAAATATCTGAGAGAAAAAGAAACATATGGAAAACAAATTATCCAACTGAATTTAAAGTACCGTTTCTAGTTAGTCACAGAAATGCAGTTCTAAGCATTAAGTTCTAAATTTGACTAGCAGTAGAGTTGTTTAAAAAGATATAAAGCTTATGAAAAAGAGATTGCATCTTAATACTCTGTGTCCTTCAGAGCAAATTGCTTGTTATAGTTAAGGCACTACACGTTGTCTTTGGTTCAGTGTTTAACTATCTCGTTCAGGGTAAGGAGAGGTAGCACGAACCACACCTATTTAGCTCTTCCATTCCATTACACGTGATTTCAGAGTCGCCGCCTTTCTGATGTTACAGATTCTGGAAGCCTTTAACTCATTAGGAAACTGCAGGAACAAAATAACACACATTCTTGTTAATTTTCTAAGAAACAAAGGTGTGAAGCATTCCACTCAGCTTTCACATATGCCAAGGAAATCAGAATGAGAAGCTGGGCCTGATGGAACCACGACTTAAAACAGCTGTTGAGAAGTCACTTCTAGTGACTCATAAGCCAAGACAACCACATCTTACCTACAACGAAGTTAGCAGAAGTACGTAAGACCATTGCATAGACCAGAATAAAAGCTGACCAGTCATTAAACAGGGAGTAAGTTCAGTTCTTTTCCAGTCTTGAGATCAAGTCCTCATGAAATAGAGTTTTATTATTTAGATATTTTAAAATATGAACTGACTTCTCATAGAAAGGGGATAATATTTGCCTATGGGATTAGCCTTCCAGAAAAACTGAACTCTTTGTGGAAGCTGAGAGGGTTAGAAGCTGGTCCATCAACATGTATTTATTCCTTCAAAATGCATAAAACCTAGTAAAACCACACAAGATATCTATACCAATCATATACACATATATAAAGCAGTCAATCAACACTGTTAGACTCTTAACAGAAGCAATCCCAAAACGTATGCAGCTGTAAAGCACCAGCCACTCTCCTTGTTCTCACAAGCAAGGACTAAGAATCAAGATGTACGAACATGGGGGAAAAGTAGGGAAAAAAAAAAAAAAAAAAAAAGAGAGACACACACTTGTTTTCAGTATAAATTGGCTGAGACATCAGTATGAAAATAGAAATATTTTACAACAGGTCATGGCATGAAAAGGAAAGTACCACAATCTCTCCTTTGGCCAGACTGAAAAATCGTGCTACCCAAATACTGTTATTTCTGGTGGTTACATTGACCAATATTGCCACTCTTTGAGAATCAAGTGGAGCATTTTCAAGAGAGTATTTCCCACCAAATTAGATTTCAGAAAAGAGGTCCTTTGCCTATTTCTCCATTCTGGTCTACACTACTATTACCAGACAAGGAAACGCCAGTCAGCAGAACAGATTCATTCATAGCATATAGTCCAGACTAAAAAAAAAAAACCAAAACCAAACCAACAACATAAAACCCACACAACAATTTCTAGTACCACTCTCAGTCTTAAATCCTCCTTTGTGTTTACCCACTGCCTTGAAAAAAAGTCCATGGTGTTGCAGCTGTATTGCCCCATGCAGGAAAACAAACTGAAGGAACAGAAGAGACGTACCTGTACGGGTAGCCATGGTATTTAGATCTGAAGACAGACAGCAACCAGCTGAAGAACAAGACCACCAAGCCAATACCAGCAATACACATAACTGCAAGAGATGCAGAGTGAGATTCTGGTAACGTGACAGCTGTCCCCCAAACCACCACAGTGACTGGGGTTTTCAAAAGCATTCTGTAACATTTACAGATTTGGTCAGATGAGACCTCTATTAGAGACACTGAGAACTACTAAATTAACAACAACTTTCTTTCAAATTCCTACCGTAAATTAATTTTAGACCATTGCTTTAGGAGAAAATAAGTCCTCTCTCTCCCTTACTAGTAAAATGCTGCAAAGCATCTTTAGATCTCCCCATCTCCCAAACGGGCGTTGAGTTTACCTTGCAGTTTGCTAAGCAACTCCAAATGCTGCCGAAAAACCACACAAGTCACTTCTGCTTAGAGGTGGGAAGTGTACAAAAACCCACAGTGCAACAGCATTTCTATTAAATAGTGTATCAGAAATCTTTACTGAATACGCCTTGTCTTAGAGGAAAAGGTATTAGCACTTACTTTTTCTTTTCCCCACATCCATGTCAGAAGTAGCAGCTTCGTGGAGGAGAACCATTCCTAAAGTAACACCACCATCTGCAAACGCTGTTTAAGGCTAAACCAACAAAATACAATAGACTCAATATAATACACTCATTCCTACTCTCATAAATTCAGCTCCCACACCATAAAACTCACCAGAAAAACTACAAGGTTTCCCAGGCAAACCAGCAACTATGGGGGGAAAAAAGCAACTGAAAGGTGTTTCTAATGTCAACTTTTAAAAAGAAAAATAAAGTTTACCATAGAAAGTTATCGATATAACTGGAAGTTATAGAAGGTCTTGATACAAAGTCAAACACATGCATTTATGACCTGTTTGTAACGAAAGAGCATTCCTTCCCAGAGCTCAGTCCACTCCTGCTACTGTCCTACTCCACTGGAAAATCCAAAAAGGAATTCAACCACTGCATTTTAGCCAGCTAATCGAATGCATGTGCAGTATTTAATCCAACAGGATATCTTTCAAGTAGCAATATTGCAGTCTTTTCTAATTCTTCAATTGAAAAAAAAAATTAAAGCTTGCAAAATAAAGGAAGCACAGACAACTTAAAAGGCACAACACTTGCACAGAACGAATCCTATCAAAGCAAAACAGCAGATCCAGTGGAACAAAAGACAGAATTCCCAAAGATGTCGTTTCATTTCACTATAGATGTTCAGTCCCAATCCTCCTCCTGAAATGAGAAAGGTTCATCATTGACTGCAATGGGACCATTAAGAAATCTTTCCATTTCGGATGTGGTCTACCTTCAGCACAAGAGAAAAGTGACTTCAGCCTACAGGAACCTTGCCAACTTCCACCATTTTAAATGTCTCCAGCGACTGGTAGGTTGGGTCCGTAATGTGGTGGATAGCAAGAACCCAAACGAACATCAACAAAAAGTTTCGAGGTTGAATTTGACCGAGTGCCTCAGAAGTACAGTAATCATTACAAAAAGATCAAAAGACTCGCTCCAAATGGATGTTTTAAGTTAAAAAAAAAAAAATCTTTGATAATGAAGACACAGCAACAGAGCAAAGTTGTTTGACCATCAGCAAATTTAAACATCAGTTGCTTACTTCAGATTATTTTATTACAAAAAACCCAATACATCCCTTGCTGAAATCGGGATTTTGAACAGATAAAACAAGAGAAAAGGGAGAAGTTAGCAGAAGTCACTCTGTTAAACGTCACTGTTGCAACAGAAGAGACTTGTTAACCATTGTCAAGCAGTGAAGAGGACAGGTACTTTGAGTGAAATTTTGAAGTGACGCGCCTGTAGCAAGCCTGCTATTCTGTACACTTGTGGACTATAAAATGTAAACCATTTGGGACTGTGAAGCTGCAAGAAAAAAAAATCCTGAAGAAAAGATAAAAGAACGCACAGGCTGACACAGGTGATGAGAAGGAAGAAAAGCTTGAGTCAGAGATGACTAAAGTCACAGAGGATGGATGAAAAACATACCTGTGGGAACAGAAAAGAACATTGAATTTGAGTACTCTTATGACTCCGAAGAAACATTTTTACATCAATAAGAAAGGCAAAAGCTCTCAACCTGCAAGTTTCCGCTTGCCTTTCTCGATGGCATAGTACTGTCATCGGAAAATCCTCAATTGTTAGCATGAACGAGTGGCAAGATTAAAAGTCAAGAAGGTAAGCAAGGAAATAAAAGAAGATAGATCAGTAACAGAGGAAGGAATTCTACACCAAAGCAAGAACTAAGTGAGTGAGATTGAAAAGAGACACGCACAGAGGAACAGGGGCTATCCTGAAGAATCTTACGATTCCACAAAGATCCACACCTTTAACAGTGTATTCGGTTCAGTCATTAAGCAAGGAAGAAGGGGCTGAGAAAGCAATAAACATTTTTCTATTCTATATATATATTCTACACGAAAAGCATAGTTGTCAACACAGAAAGGCTCTACAAGCTTCTACATCAGTATTAGGTGACAGTTGCAAGCCCTGACGAAGTACTTTCATCGAAAAGGCAACAGCACAAGCTAACAAATTTTGTCACCAACCACATGCTTCTTGGTAGGAAGGATACTAAACAGAAGAACAATGTGTGTTTCTGCCACAAATTGGGCTTGGCTGCTTCCATGGATATAGTTCTGCAAGAGACAAAGAGTAACTGAATTGAGAAAAGACTGGAGACAACTTTTGACACGATTAACAACAGCTACAGAGCTTGGAACGGGGTTTCACACTGTCTCTTTCAGGAGACAGAAGTTGGAGCACGAACCCTTTCAGCTGTTGACCACTGATTGCCGGGGGGAGCTGCGTCAGCATCAAAATTCCTTCTATTCACATGCACCATCAGCCCAAAGCACCACTCAGACTGTAACAAGTGCAAGTGCAGCTACAACCTTCCTGGTCCAGATGCCCTGTCAGCAGGGCAAACCACCGTAATTATGCCCTCCTGCACCCGCTGCGACCCAAGGCTGATCCCTTCCCTGACTCACATTCTTAGGTTACACACACTGCTCCTCAGCTTAGGGACAGCCTCTTCAATCTGCATGTGAACCTACTCCGTTGGCTCCAGATACAAAGTCAAACACATGCATTTATGATCCGTTTGTAACAAAAGAGCATTTCTTCCCAGAGCTCAGTCCACTCCTGCTACTGTCCTACTCCACTGGAAAATCCCAAAATCCCAGAACCAAGCATTTGAAATCTTTTTCGTGGCCTGGAGCATCAGTACCAACACCACGGAAGCTCTATTCTTCAGTCTCAAAAAGACTTAGGAGTGATGTAAAGAGAGGAAACAGAAGGAAGCATTTTCAAGAAAACATTTAAAATATGAGAACTTCCACTCAGTAAGCCGGCTCGGTTTTATTCACATTAATAGTTTACTAACCCACTGGGTTAACAGAAAAGTTGAAAATTGCGCAAGAATACCATTTTTAATCCCTTATGGGAAGCTCTACATCACTATAGCTGTGATGTTACATCTAAGTAGGAAAAAAAAAAGTTTGATAAGCAGATCCACTTTTCATGGAGGAATACAGAGGGCCTGACCCACCCAACTGGGCATGAAAGGACACGTCACAAAATTAATTCCCTTCTGAGTAAAATTGATGAGAAAAGCCAATATGTGATGTGTAAGCACCTGAAGAGATGCAATGCTTTCAGCACCTTCTACTTTCACAGTGTATCTCATTCGGTGTTATGTACAGAGCAGTGTATTTCAAGTGATGTTAAAACTGATTCTTCCCCAGAATGAGGTTTCTTAAGTCTAAGGTCACTAGACACTAATTTACCTCAAGAATCTCGAAGAAAGATGGTTTTATATGGAAGTTCACTAGATGGGTGTATGAGCTAAAAAGACCAGGTTAAGCATGAATTGTCAGGCTCAGCAGTAGGACTGTTTAGCATGTAAGACTCAACATAAACACCTCTATTTTGCAGCAGTTTAGAACTATGGTGTCTCTTCACCAGTAGAGATACAATGTATGTACAAAACAGAGGAAAGCAAAGGTCACAGGTAAATAAATACTGAAAAGAAAACATGAAAACAAATAGGAATGGTTAAAAGTCACATAGGTCAGAGAAATGGAAGAGATGAGGTAATTTAAAATAATCTACCTTAAGCAAAAAAGCGTTGTCATTACACTTCCTCCAAAATGTGCTTTTACATTTTTGAAGAGATGGCGAGCCACAGGCAGGATGAAAGGAATGCTCACCTCTGGTTCTGAAGCAAGGGAGAACCTCCCATTCAAATAACTTGTTAGCAAACAGTTTTGGTTACTCTGTATGCTATCCTCTTTACCCTAGGGCATTATTTTAGTACCTTCTTCGCTTCTGTGATTACTAGAACACTCAAAAGTTTCCACACACAAAAAGACCTTGAACTCTCTGGGTATTAACACAACAAAAACAAACTCCAAGGTAACACTTTGGAACCCATATGTCCCATTTCCAGCAGAGTACCACCCACACGACTGCTGTCTAATGCTGTATCGCACGGAAAGCACTTTGAGCAGTTTCTAACAAGAAACTGAACATGCTGCTAGATACTAAACTAATCTTAGTATTTCCCTTCTGATTAAGAATTGCAGGTTTTATTCTCTCTCTTAAAAGCTTATTTCTCAACACGGAAAGCAATCCACCTAAAAAACCCTTATGCGTTTGTCCTTACTCTTCAAACATCACAAAACTAATGCCACCATTCTTAATTATGGAGAATTAATTCATTAATATTGAATTAATAAATCACTGCAGAAAAGACTGTAGGAATGACCTTCCGATCGAAATGGAGTTCTAGGTAATGGTTCAAGTCATCACACAGCAATTAATCCAAAACAAAGTGCTCTGTTGTGCGAGATCGGTATTTTGTGATTTCTTAGTAGTAAAGTACAAGTTTACAGAGTTTCTTCTTCTATTTAAGCCAAGAAAAGGAAAAAGCTCACTGGAAGAAAACCTAAATCTTGAGTCAAGCTCTAACACTCCTTGTTTCACACAAAACGACCCCCCTCTTTTACAGCCATATTCTAAGGGAAGACAGATCCTCTCTGAACTAATCAGCAGCTCTCTAATTTGCCTTGCTCTCTGCAGCAGAGGTCAGCCTCACTGAGCTACAAAAAGCAGCCAAGAATAGAATTTGCGCTCTGACTTGCCTCCTACAGGATCAGCCTTGCTCTGCAGAAACACAACAGCAACGCAGGAAAGACAAGACTTACCACTTGTCCTGTGTGGGGATTCTTATGAGCGTAGGGCGGCCCTCTAATGTGGTTCCACATCTGGCCTGATGTCATTGCTAACACGAAACACTAAAAAGGAAAGAAGAAACGCTATTTAAAAAGGATTTATTTTTTCATTTGTTACCCAGGTTTTTTTCATTTCATACCAAAACATACTGGTTTGGAGTATGGTCTTATGCTAGGCACCGTTCTACCTTTTATTTGTATGAAAGACATCTAATCAAGCATGAACTGAGCTGAAGACACCAGGCTCAAACAATATTATGAGACTACCAAAAAATAAAACTAAATGCCCCTCATTTTCCCATACCAGGTTTAAGCATCTTTAAATACAAAAGCTTTTAAAGACTTGAATGGCTACAAAACTCACGACAACAGGCAGGTGAGAGTTACAACCACTCACCAAAGCAGCAAACGCCCAGCCAGTTTTGTTATACAGAAAATCCAGATTGCTTCCACGCAAATACACGAGGCCTCCGATGACAGCCAGCAGCAGCCCTAACATCAGTGGTCCAGCATAGTTCGGTGGCCTTATCACACGAATCTAAGCAGAGGATATTTAAATTATTTTCCTTCAATGGGATTATACATCATACCCGCACTCCTGCCAACAAAACCCACAATATATTAGAGCAGAAAAAACTATGAACACACACAAAAATTTCCAACATAAGAACTCTGACTTGGGAAGTAAGAAATGCTTCTTCCCTCACTACTGTAACTTCAGTTTTATACACCTTTACCCTATCTAATAATTTAACAATTGGTTTTCTTCCACAGGAACAGAATAGGGAGAAGGAAGGAGACGAGTTTTACCACCTTATCAAATGCAGAACTACACAAAACATTAGAACACAGAATGTAAGGAAACCTGAAGATGTAGTCATGTGCCCAAACTAGATTTTGTAGACCAGAGCTATTTAGAGTATCTGAGAGTAGACTGTTAGCCACAGAACACAACTGACATGTTTCATCGCTGGAAATACAGCGTCAGGGAGTGCTGCAGAGGTGGGAACGGGGAAAGTCTGTATACACTTACGTTGACATCGGTTCTGTCAGCCACCCAACGAGCAAGCTGTTCCGCTGCAAAGCCACGCACCTGAAGTTCGTACGTGTCACCCCGTTTAGGCTTCCCTTTAGCGGGAAAGTTAATGAAGGTTGGAGCAGAATTCATGTTGAGCTGTATTTAGAAAATTCATAGAAGATACAGCACCATGAAAGGTCTAGTAACGCAATTCTATTCCCGTTGTATCTTGCCACATCATCACTAAATCCAATAAATAGATAAATAGATCTCATTGACACCGACTCAAACAAAAGTCAAGACAGCACACAGCAGCTTGCATTTCTGGCTTTCATAAAAGTAATCAATATATTCCTGCAATTTCCCTTTCGTGTTTCATGCTGTTTTCTCCTTTCAGCATTGAGCAACAAAACTTTTTTAGCTCTGTCAGCTGCTGTTCTGGATGTCTTAGAAAAAAACTGTTATTTCTGAGTAGGCTTTTTTTTCTCTCCCTCTCTTTTTAAACACAACTGAGCATGCTTTCTAAGTGATTGACATTTCTTTCTTAGTGCTCAGATCTATAGCTACTGATTGTAAAGATTCAGACCAGTTAAGAGGAGATTATAACAGGTAAATTAAAGTAGTCGTTTACAAAACGCGGTTCTATCTTTTCTTAACACTGTTTTTCCCATAGCATTTCAGGTTTTTTTAATCTGTTTCTTCTCTAAATACTACTTTTGTGAAGAAAACCTGCAAAACAGGAGTATATACAATAATCTGTAAGGGCCATAGCTTGATTAATGAATTTTTGAGGCAACGCTACGGGAAAATTTAACAAGACTAATAAAAGACATCTCTCTCCACTTCTCCAGTCCAAAAGCTTCCATTTAATAAAATATCATTGCCTAAATTGAGTAGCTTTCAGAGGTAAGTATCTCTTCAAAAAATAAGAGTTAAGATTTGCAGAACTATAACAGACTATTAATGTGATCTACAACTGCAAGCACACATGGAATGTTCTCATGTATCAAAAAAACCTGGTTCCATGTTAGTAGAAGTGCAAACCAACTGGGTGCTTGAAAAGAACCGAGTTAACCCACACTGACAGCCTGACCTATCACCCTTCAGTGATCTAAAAGCTGTCATAGCTGCTCCTAGCAACGTCAGTGCTTTCTATCTTGTCTCTTAATGCATCAGAGAATCCATTAAGATTCACACTGTAAGTTATTATAGGAGACAAACTCAGAAAAAAACAGTCTGAGAAGCCAGTTCACTCCTTGTGCCTATTCCAGACTTGTCAGTTCTGTTAATATCACTGCCAACATGCTACTGCCCTCTGCTCTTCTCCTCATTTCTTCTGAGTGGCAGCTTTTAACTTTTCAATTATTTCTTTAATCGCTATAACACTAAATTTTGTGTACACCTTTACCTTCTTGCCCTCAGTCTCCACAACCCAAGTTAAAAATAACGTTAGAAGAGAAAAAGACGACCTTACCATCTGAAATACATCTGAGCCTTCATCAAAATCTACCATAGCAAAAAAAATCTTATTGGTAAATGCGCTGGAATATCGCCAGGAGTTGGCCAGAATCTGGTATTCCTCATCAGCTTGCCTGTAAAGCACACAAGCGAGATGGCCTATCACAGGTTTGTCCAGAACACGAGTTACAGAACAGCTGAGGGACCTCCAGCCACCCATGCTGTTCATGTGTACATCCCCCACACCCCTACATTAATTTTCCAGTGTTAAAGAAAAAGTTTAAGGCCAGACACTCATCTAGCAATCAAGGGAAGCACGTGGCACCACTGGTTCTTTGAACACAAGTTTTGTTGAGACCACGAACACAAGCAGTGGCAATTTCTAACTGAATTTGAAATGGACCTCAGCAGCTCATGATTTGCTAATCCACAAGCACCAAAATGAGTACAGGTGTGCCCTCTTTTCCATGCCAGAGGATGGAAAACCAATTAATTTCAACTAACCAGGGATAAAAATAATCTTTACAGACCTCTGCCACCTCCAGATTAAGACATGAAAGCCACAAAATTATTAAGGATCCAGCATATTATAATCATAAATAAATTAGTGCCAATCAACATATCAATTAACAGCAGCTTTCAGACTGCATGGCCAGCAATAATTCTACAAACAGCAGTTCATGCCAGGGAAGTTGAGTTTTCACCCCATCTCTCTCCAGAAGCCTAACAGTGTGAATACTGGTTCTTCAAAGCAGTGATTATTTTAGGGAGGAGCTAAATAATTAAGGACTATGTTGTCTTCTCACATACATATTACACATATATTTCCACACATTTAATTTCAAATATAATCCTACTATAACGTGCCCTAGTACACTCCTCCCACAGCTGTTGAAGCTTTACCCTATTCTTAAATTTTACTCCCTACAAAGCATATGATGACTTTCAAGTTCTAATTTAGGACTAAATTAAGCCCATACTTGCACACAACACACTGTCTGTGAGGCTGAAGAGCAGTGAACATCACAATCACCGAGTAATTTCTGGGCGGTGCCTTCACAAGGCGTCGAAATTTGTCTCCATTCATTCGAATAACGGATCTTTTACTAGCCCACTCCATTAGCTGGTTCACTTTTTCTGATAGCACCATCTGAAAATAAAGTCAGAGAAACACCATTGGGTTTTTTTTTCCCCCTAGCCTCACAGTACAATCTTGAAGGATTTTAGAGCGGACATAGCAGCTGCGCTGTGTTTCATAAGAACACTGACAGCGTGATGCGATACTTCATTAAGGTTCTTGAAGGCCTTCACAGATCCTTCTGACAGTCACGTTAATCTTATTCATTTTCTTTAATGACTTAGTAATGCACATGCTTTAAGCACTCAGTATTACACATGCTGGTGAAGACTGTCAGCTCACTAGTGCTGTCTCACGTTGACGATTGTAACGTTTCTTTCAGATGTACAAACTGCCCCAAATCACTCCAGGGTATTTATTCGACACTAAGCAGCCCGCCGTTTCAGATTTCAAACCTCGGTGCAAGTGGAATGAATTCTAGAGACGTAAGCACTACGGGAGTGAGCTCAACACCTAGTTTTCAGCGTTGCTGGGAAAAACTTGATTCAGTGCATATCTGGAGAATTCAGGAGTGCACGACACTAAGCTCTGCTTTAAAAATGAGCCAACTGATTCTATACAAAGAAGCATTAGATAAGTGACAAACCTTACAGTCATCGTACGATACTTTTCTACTCCTTACGAACACCCTTCTTCAGATAAATACTCTAGGACAAATAAACTACTCTTCTTTGACCTGCGGCTGGCACAAGCATATCCAGAGGGATCTTTTCAAACCCCAGGAGACAAGCGTGAGGGAGTCGGTGACACCTCTGTGGTTACAGCCCCAGGCGGTCAGTCCGCCCACCCTCCCCCTCCAAATCCGTACAGCACGAAGACAACGCTCTCACGGTGTTTTCCACAACAAAAGAACCCGGAATTAAACACACTCGAAAATAAATTGGAACGGTGCGACTCTAAAAAGCCAGCTGCCCCGCTCGGCCCCCCAGCCGCACCCGCCGGTTTCCCCTCAGAGCCTAACCGGTGCCGCCGCGGCCGGCCGAGCCTCGGGCTGCCGAGGCCCACGGGCGCCCCGAGGCGAGGCCAAGCCGCCCAGCGGCCCGCCCCACCCTCAGCCTCCCCGGCGCTCGGCGCTGCACCGCCTCAGCGCAGGCCAGCGCCCGCGGGAACCCGCCGCGCCCGGCCCGGCCCTTCCCTGCCCCAACGACACCGGCCGGCCCGGGCAGAGCAACGGCCGCAGGCGGGGACAGCCCGGCGGGGCTCCCGGAGGCGCCTCACCTCCTTCCGCTTCTGCCCCTCGGCGGGCGGCCCGCCCAGGGCCAGCAGCAGCAGCAGCGCCAGCACCGGCAGCGCCGCCATGACCGCCCGGCTCTACCGTCTCGCGCCCATTGGCGGACGCCGACGCACCGGAGGCGCGGCCCCGCCCGCACGCTTCCTATTGGCGGCGGCGCCGGCCCGCGACTCACCGTCGGCTTCCGATTCGTTGAATCTGTCTCCAGCACAGGCTGCCGCTAGCCCATAGGAGCGCGGCAAGCTGGAGCCGTTCGATTGGCGGAGCACTGAGGGAGGGCGGGCTGTGCCGCGCTGTGGCGGGCCGGCAGCCCCGGGAGGGGGCGGCGGTGGCGGCAAGAGGGGGGGTCTGGGCTGCCCGGCGGCGGGAGGGCACCGCGGCTGCCCGGCGGCGGGAGGGCACCGCGGCTGCCCCGCTGCAGCAGCCCCTCACCTTGAGGAGACACCCGGGCCTTCCTCAGCGCCTGCGGTTCTGTTAACATCGCAAATCCGCACAGCCGCTGCGTGCTCGGGCCACCCGGGGTCCCGGCACCGCGGTGAGGGGCCAGGTAGGCTCCAAGAAACCGAAAAAGGAATCTAGAATAAAACTGCGAAGGAACATGTAGCTCCCCAAAGGCGTACGCTTGAGTGATTTTATACAGGCACCTGTATTGCTGGGTCGTGTGTTAAAAAAAAAAAAAAGGTTAAAATCTTAAACACACAAGGGAAATCCTCAGCCGGTGTGCGATGGGTTGCGGGCTCTGAAAGTGTCATCGCCACATAAAAACGTGGGTTTGGTCACGTTCGTCTTTTCTTTATTCGAGGACGTGTACGCTATGGAACTGATTTCTGGCTCCGCGGGCTTCGGTGCAATTTCTATTTGCACTAAAATCTCTGGCTTCGGCTCTTCGGCCCTTTTATGAATTTAAATTCACATAAAAAGGAAACGGAAAAAAAAAAAAAAAAAGTGGTGTCAGAAGTGGGATTCGAACCCACGCCTCCATACGGAGACCAGAATACCCAACCCGCCACGGGAAGGCGCGGAACGCCTTGAGTCTGGCGCCTTAGACCACTCGGCCATCCTGACACTGCGACTGCAACCTTCGCCGGGAGGCTCTTACCGCCTTCCTCACCGCCGAGCCCGCCACCTTGTGTTCTACAGCCTTTCGCGGGGAGCGCTTCCCAGCGAGGAGCCCCTGTCCTTCTCTCTACCGGCTACGGAGCGTCCTCCGCTGCCCCTCAACCATCGGGAGGACGAACGGCTCTTCCCCCGCCACTGCGCGGCTCCGTTACCCACAGGGCCCCGCTCCGTAGCACGGCGCGTCGGCGACTTCCGGCGCGACCATTTTGTTTTTCACCGCTCGCCAAGGGTACCCGCGTTCCGCCGGCGGCAGGGCCGCGCTCCGCTTGTCACCATGTTCCCCGTGGCTCGGGCCGCCCTGAACCTCACCGGTAAGCGAGGAGGAGGAGGAGGCTCTCTGGAGTACAGCGGTGTTTCTCGGGAACAGGCGGTTTCCTCAAGGGTCTCCCCCCGGTTTCTTGCCTTCCCTGTGAGGGCTGTCCCTCAGCAGTCCCTGGGCTCGCTTCGCTCCCGGGGGAGGGTGGGGAGGGCAGCTGAGGGGCTGTGGGCGGCTGCCTCGTCGTCCGCTGCTTTTTCCCCTTTCTTTCTTTTTTTTATCTCCTAGTTGCCTTTACTTGCGCTGACCTTGGTTGCTTTTTCTCCTTGATAATAACTAAAGGCACATCGTGGCCTTATAACCTGAGGTGGCGAGGTGTAGTCAGCGACCGGCCCTTAAACTCAAGGGTGAAGTTACCTCTTCAGCGATAGACTCCCCAGTGCTTCACCCCGTCCGCTCAGATCTGGCCCTGGTTCACGATGTGCTTAGCCCGAGGTGCCTGCACCTAAAATAAATGCGCTTGGCAGCGCTTCTCTCGGTAGATTTACAAGCTGCTTTTTTTGTGTTGCAGAAAAGCTTGTGCGGCCTCATAGAGCTGTGGGATGTAGCAGCATTACGGGTATTGCCATCCTCTTTAGTCATATTTGGGTAAACGTGAACCATTGACCTGAAACTAAAAGATTATAATTTGTAATATAATTCTTTATGCACAGAACGCTGTCTCATCAAGTGCTCTGCCACAGCCTCTGTGTTTTGAAGCTGGTGGTTTGAGTCTTCACTCTGTCTGTTCAATAACTGTACCTTTTATCGTGTACATTTATGACGTGCATCATACATTCTGTCATCTGAAGATATCCTCCTGTATTTCATTGCTATTTACCTCCTGCAAAGGCCCAGAGTTATGTCCACTCTCCTTCACCTCCCTCCCCTCCCTTCAAAAATCTTGGAGGAATGAGAAAGGTGTTACCTATACCTGCTGTCCTTGAATGTTTAATTTGATGGTGAGCTTCATCCTGAAAATGCTTATGTTAGGTGTGCCTACTGACAATATAGGTATTTACATACAGAAATCTGAAACTTAAGTACTAAAATAAAATACTTTATTAGAGGGTCATACTTAAAAGTGTACTGGGACTTCCATGCTGAGGGCCCAAAGAAACATGTTAATGAAGAAGGTAACTGGGAGGATTTTCTTACTGGAACTAGACTTTGGGAATAACTTCCTAGAGAGAAACTGGGTGAGCTGAAACAAAATTTAAGGCTTTCTGTATATCCTGTGTTTTGGAATCCTTCCAAAGCTGTAAGTCCAAAAGATAATTTTTTTGAGCTTTTCTTGAAGTCTTAATGCGCACGCTTGCCTCTCTGTTGGTGGGAGGCGAGGATTGTGAATGACTCAAACGTATATTTTAGTTGATTTCTGTACTTCTCATTCTCTTTTAACATTCTTTAGCTCGCAGCGTTCAGCGTACGGCAGCAAGGCAGGCTCATCGCAAACATGAGCCTGACTTCCACGATAAATACGGAAACCTGGTTCTCCTCGGTGGAGCCGCGGTTTTTGCTGCTGTCTGGGGATATGTAAGTCGTCCTTTGTTCACCACCCCGTTGTGACTGTAGCTGTGAACTTGCAAGCTCTCAAGTTTCACAAGGGCTCAGTTGTTTGAAATAACTCGCGTGGTCAGAATTTAGGAGGTTTTTATGTAATAACATAATAGAGATGGAAGTTATGTTAGTTCATCTTTTTATTTTGAACTGTTGCACAAATTTTTGTGTCAGTATTGCTTGATTTCAAAATGTAGTAGAAACACAAGTGTTCTCTGTCTTACTGCGGATTTCTAAGCTGTTCAGGTAGAGCTTTCAGCAGAAGAATTTATAGAGGAAAACAACAATATGGTGATGGGGGTTTACGTTCCAGATTCTTTGTTCTAAAGCTAGGCATTTTGAAATAGAAAACTGAAGTATTTAAATGTTATTCAATGTAAATATATTCCACTGGCTTTATATGAAGATGAATGAGATGTCATGTCCCAATACAAGGAATCTAAACTGAAAACAATCTCAGTTGCCCTCTATCAGAAGATTCCTTTGATTACAGAGTTAATAACCTTGATTTTTATCTTCCTACAGGTCTTTACACAAGCTGGAATTGAGTGGGGCTTGTCACCTGTTGGCAGAATCACTCCAAAAGAATGGAGGGAGTAGCGGCCTTTGCTTATAATGAACTGGTCTAAACTTTCACTGAAAAAATGTTCGTGTAATGGCATTTGTTCCCTGATTACCACATGTGCAGTGGCATTCCTGGTCTAATAAACGTACCTAGAAACCTGTCTGGCTCTTCTAGGTTTCCTCTGTGCACTGTGTCTGCTGAACTAGAAGAGATATCGTAAGAGCTCAAAATAATTAAATCATGTTTTATGTGGTCCCAGTTGTTCCTGTACAGGTCACTAGTGGATGATGGACAAATCCAAAGTGTCATAGTTGTCCGTTTAGTCAGGGGGGTGTGTGCTTCGGCGAACTCCGTGCGTCCCCACGGCTTTACCCCCGACATCTGCGCATCCAATGACAAAGCTGAAATCCCGGGTTTTTCCACAAAAGTATTTTTATGCCTTGAACCACTCTGCAAAGAAGTTGCTTCTCTCTGAGGCCTTTGGGAGTTGCAGAGAACTTCCCTGAGCTCTGCGAGAGGCTCCCCAGAAGCAGGCAGCGTCCTGGCGCTGCTGTTGGCTGATGCCGAGAGGAACGTGGCTTTCCTGACGGATTCGTGCCTGATCAAACCCGGGAGGAGGCGGCTCAGGGCTACGGGCGCTCTGTCACCCTCCGAGTCAGCTGGAATCCCTGAAAAAGACAAAAATCCTGCTTTTTGAAGCAGCAGGGGTGGATGAAAGGGCTGCGCGGAGAATTCGGTAACCGGACTGCCGCTGTTCCCGGGGCGGAGCTGGAAGCGCTCGCCTGACCGGCAGGTACGGATCGGTGCGGCGCCTCGGCCGGGGCTGTGGGCTGTGCTCGGTCGCCTCCGGCGGGGCCGCGGTACCGCCCCGCTCGCTGGAAAATGACGTGGCGATGCCCGCTGTGATGCGGCGGTGACGGTCGGGGCCGCCGCCACGTTCCCCTCCTCCGCCGCCACGTCACGTGACGGCGCCTCCGCCATCACGTGTCTTGCGGCGCCGCCGTCCGCCCCGGTCACGTCACGTGAGAGCCGGCGGGAGGAGACGGGCGCCCTCTGTCACGTGACGGGCCGCTGCAGGAGGGGCGGGGCCGCCCGGCGGGGAGCTTGCATGGGGCAAAGTGCCAGGCGGGACCCCGGGCCGGGGAGAGGCACTCGGCGCTACCCGCGGCCTCCGGTAAGTGCGGCTCTCCCCGCCGCGGGCTCCCCCCTTCGTGGTGGGGCAGACGGAGCCGGTCCGCCCTGGCTGCCTCTGCCTAGCGCCGCCGAAGCTGTTGTCACGGCGTCCCGGGCTGGTTGGGAGCAGGGAGGGGTCCCTGCGGGGAGGGGGTTTGCCCGGCGCTTCCCGCGGGAGACGTGAGGGCGGCAGCGGGACGGGCCGCGGGGCTGCGCTACGTGTCCCCTCAGCGCGGGGGGGGCGAGGGAGATGCCGCCGCGGCCCTGCCTGAGGCGGGAACGGGCCGTCCCTCAGCCACCCGCGGCCCCAGGAGGGTCCAAGCCCGAAAAGAAGCCGCTTCGGCTCGGCCGCGGGTCTCTCCAGCACCCGCTGCGGAGGTCTGGCGCTTCGGAGGGGTGTGGAACGGGGGTGGGGTGTGCGTGTCCCCGGCTAGAGGGGGAACCGCGTAGCTCAAACCGGGGGAGTTCGTGTGGGCCCGGGGGGGGGGGGGGGGGGGGCGAGCTGAGTGTGGGATGACTCGGCTGGAGGACGGCTCTGGAGCCCAAACGCGGCTCTGGAGCCCAAACGCGGCTCTGGAGCCCAAACGCGGCTCTGGAGCCCAAACGCGGCTCTGGAGCCCAAACGGTGTTCCCTGCTCCTCCGCTCCGCTCCCGGCAGGCTGCTCCTGCCGCCGTTGTTCTCCAGCGCTGAGGCAGGCGCTGATGGCGGGGAGGCACAGCGACACTCCCGCGGCTTCTGTGGGATGCGGCCAGCGCCGACAGGTTCAATAGTATCAAACGGGGAGCTGAAAGGAAGCTTAATGGCTCTTCTTATCGGTGGGCGTCCGCAGTGGAGATATCGTGGCTTCTGGGTACGCAGTAAGTGTGCGCTCACCGATGGGCTTGAAGAAGACTCTCTTCTGCCCTCGGTGATCTTCAGAGAAGGACTTAAAAGTGAGTTTGAATGCACAGCTCGCTGAGCCTCCTCGCCAAGGACCTTTTTTTCAAATCTGAGCTGCTTAATTTGTTCCTCTGAAACATGTTGCTTAGCCTTTTGCTTTGTGACGGCAGCACTCTGGGCACGAGTGCATTTTCCCAATGTTTTCATTAAAAACATAGCATAGATATTCTGAAAAAGGGCAAATAGTTGTTTGCAATGCATTGGGTTAAAACCTCACAGAAGTGAGCAAGGGCAAATGCAGCTTAACTATGGCCTCTCTGTATCCACGTTCTGGAAATGGCATGTAGTTATTGTTAGCGTAAAGTTCCTTAGAATCTTTTGTGCACTCACCAAAGACTGCATTTCTGTACTTAAATACTTGTTGAATTGTATTTGTGGATGGAAGTAGACCAAAAAATAATTTTGTCTCTTTGGTAATGTGGAAGTTAGTTGTGTGTATTATGATGCACTGTGTGAGCACAAACATAATTTGATTAGAAATTTATAATTCTGGTGTGTTTTGTTGTAGAGAAAAGACCTGAAGCTTTTTTTCCTTCCCAGGTGGTGAACCGGGAAAGTAAAAGCTAACATTACGTGTCATTTATGGGTTTGTTCTTCTTGATTTCACTTGTATAATGCATTCCTCGTTGTTGTGCCTTGTATTTTGAGACTAAGCTCAAGAATGAGGAGCTTCAGTTGGCCTTAGTGTGCTCATGTAACAAGGGTTTATAAATTACCTTCTATTCCTAATATTTATTGTGGCTCTTCCAGGGGAGCCTTGCTGCTCTCCAAAAATCTGACTGGAAGAGGTAGTGGAAGGACACGCACGAGTAAAAGGAGTTGTTAAGAATTTGTCTCAAGTATTAAAAAACTCTTGTTAGAAGTGAATTGGAATGTTTTCAATGTGTACTTCTTTCTTTTCGTCCAGCTTGCATAGAAAAAAAGCCCCTTGGAGCAATTTTTGTAGTCTGCTGACCAAGCAGGACTCGTTAAAAGTCTTGAGCAATGTGAATTACAGCCTATTCAGAGTATCACGTAGCTGTCTGTGGCAGGTATTTATTATAGATGTGCAGTTTCTTCCTCAATGATTAAGCCATATATCTGGTCATACTTCCAGTGCATCTGTTTGCCACTGAACGTAATAAAACCTCGTTCTTCCGTGTTGGACCAGGTCTGTAACCCGTTCTCCAGCACTTCTGTAAGCCCAAGGGTGAGATGATACAGCTTTTTCCTTCCATGCTGTCCTTTGCTCTCTTTCATAGGTCTTTGCAGACTTTTAGGGACATTTTTTTCCATTTAATTAGTAATTTATCTTTCTGCTGCGGTAAATAAAGCGAGGTATAAAGAAGTACTCAGCCATTTAGAAATTTAAGAAAGTCCAAAGGCTGTAGTTAAATCTGACATGTTCTGTTTCTGGCATTTGTATGATTTTTGCCTAGTTTTGTCATCTCTTAATTCCAGCACCTACAAATTCAAGGTAATTATATATGGAAAACTGAAGCTGTGCACTTAGCTGGAAACATTGTGTGTTTCTCAGTGGTGTGTCCTCACTGATCCCGGCACAGGCACAAAGCGCGTTGGTGGCGCACGGTGCTTCGTTACACCGTGGTGCCTGGGTCAGCTTGGATACTAGAAGCACTGAGGTGTTTTCTGTTGGGTGAAGTGAGAGTCTGGGCTTTTACCAGTGTTGCAACTCCCTCTTCTCATTGCTCGTGTTTTCTTTTTTTTTCTTTTTGATAACGCGAGGTTGTGAACCACTTAACTTTGACTTCATCAAGCCTTGCCTCGCTTCAGATATTTTACTTACAGACTGCTGTTAGCATCAAAAAAACCCCCAGCTGTTTAGTGAGATGGGTCTGAGTTCCTCAGTCACGTTGTGCTTAATCACTGTTCAGTTTTCCTTTCCACAGGAGGAAGTTGCTGTTGGAAGCAGGAATTGTTTCTCTTGCACCATTCACTTAATAGAAACTCTAGTGCCTGTCTTCAAGGAAATGAATGTAGGCTGCCACGCTCGGTTCTGCATTATTGCAGAGCCAGGTTGTTTCCAGGGCTCTGCTGCTCCCTGGATGGTGTTAATACACCAACAAGGAAGTGCTGCTGCCTTGAGCACTGTGAAACACGGGTGAAAGTCATGAAAGACAACAGAAAATGGGAGTCTGTGAAGGTACTAAGCAGTAAATAGTCCAGTGGGGAATACAAAAAGCTTTTACAAAGCTTGTTCGAAGCCTAGGCTCTTTGTAAGGTGGAGCTCCTTTAGATGATATTCTAAAACAGCAGCAGTTGGATTGAAGCCTTTTGATTTCTTGTAGGGAGGGTGTGCCATTTGTTTGCATCACCAAATGCTAAAATTCTTTACTGATCGATATAAGGGTATTTTATAAATGGAGCAATGCGTTGGTTAAGAATAGAACCATTACTCTTTAAAACAGTGTGCGGTCCGTAACTTAGCATGACACTTAAAAGAACATGTCCATGGTAATTCCGAATGACAAGTTACTTATTAGCAGTCATTTACCTTGCAGTCAGTGGTAATAATTGAGATCTTCTGAAATATATGTTGTCGCCTAGAAAACTCTTTAGATATTACAGAAGTTTTAGATTTGTTGATTGTTTCAGCTGCATCTTGCCAGAACCGTAACTGTCCTTTGTACAGTGAGGTTCTCTTTGGAGCTAATGCATATACACACACACACGTGTATACATGCATTATGTTATATAGGTACATTTATAGAGAGAGATACAAGCAGAGATCTGCAGGGATGGATGGGAAGAGTGAGGAAACACGGTGCTCCAAATTCAAGCCATGGCTGCAGTACTCACAGATTGCTCCACAGCCTCATGCAGATCTTTTGATTTCTGCATCCATTTTCATGTGAACTTGGTAAAATGTTAATGCATACAAGGAGAACTAGGATTAAGTTGTCAATATTTGTACAAGTCTTGCGTGCATCTAGCGATAATTTGTTGGTGTAACGTATTTTTCAGGCTGCTTAGTCATGAATTTTTCTTAACTTAATGTTGTCAGAAGGACGAAATTATGACCAAAATATTTCTTTTAAGCTTCAGCCAAAGTATTTCTACCAGGAAGCACTCATAAAGGAGGCAGAGCTTTGGAGATTAAATAGGCTATAACAAGGTAGAATACAGTCTCAGATGTAAGCAAGTATTAGCTTTTAAATTTAGCTTGTTGTCCTGGGTGTTTTGTGAGGGGAGGAAGAAGGATGTGTGTGTACTCACAGGCACTGTGTATTAACCCTGTACTTCTTTCTGAGAACAAGATCTTTTTATGGCATCAGGAGCACTGGAAATCCAGACAATTTCATCTTTAGAAATCTCAGTAAGGCTGCGCAGAAAACGGAGACTGAGAATGTGCTGTGTCTTAAGTCAGTGTCAGTAATAGAATGTCACTGATGTAAAGAGGCAGTATTGCTTACAAATGGCTCGTTTTCTACCTTTAGTTTTGGACATAACTCATTTTTTACAGAACAGCCTGTTTTTAAAAATACTATGAAAACTGTTAGCAACTTGCAACAAAGCAAATAAAAATCCTTGCTTGTCCTCTTCCCCACTAACAGAGAGCTGTTAACAATGCATATATCCTATAGATCCAGGAGTGTTTCTTAATTAAATGTTGGAGAACAAAAAGAAGAAACAGTTTGATCCAACAGATAGATTCTGTGATGGAAGTTCTGGATTCAGTCCTGGTACTTTGGGGCCTTGAGGGGTAAAAAAAAAAAAAAAAAATCTTTTGCTTTTATGCTTTTTGCATGTTTGAATTGTAATCTCTTCCAGGAAAGGATTTTCTCTACTGTATTTACCCAGTGCCTGACGCCGTGGGGCCCTGACCAGTTGGTCCTAGGAGAGCAGTCTTTAAAAACAACTTTGCAACCCAACAAAAAAGCCTTCTTGGGGCAGTGGAAGGTCGAAGCTTGGCTGCTTTTGATTTATTATTTAAATCCAAACACAAATAGCAGATGATGTGTTTTATGTTATAGGGAAGATTGTATCTGTATGAAGCATACACTTGGAACATAAGCAGGACGTTCTGTGGACATAGTAGGATTCTAACGTGCTTTGTAAGTGGTCCTGAATTCCTGCAATCAGTATTTCCTTACTTTATTACTTTGTTCAAAATCCTGTGCAGTTGTTAGGGCGGTTCAGGTTGATCATGTACTTGATATGCTTTTAAATTCAGTTCTGTCCAAACCTTCCTAGAGGACAGATTGTCTCTGTCTATGATAGACTGTTGTGTCTCTGTTAGTGGTACGTATCTGGTTGTGCTCACAAAACACACTGCAAGTCAAGTACTTTTTGGAACTAGTTGTGCTTGAGCCTTGTGGGAGTATTTATTGCTCCCAGACTGTGGAGTTACAAATACGTCTTTGTTTGCTCTGTAAGAACTGAGGCAATGAGTAAGGATCGTGTTTTGATATGAGGACTTGAAAGCGTGTATTGTCTTGGGTAGCTTTATAGTGTTTTCAAAAGTACCTTGTACCTCTGAGTGTGCAGATGAGCATGAGAAAGGAGCTACCACATGGACTTTGCTTAAAATACACTCCTCTGCTGATTGGTAATCCTCTTGTGTGTCGGGTGACAGTTCTATATGTCTGTAATCTGTGAGTATTTACATATAAATGTGTGTGTGTGTGTGTTTCTGATAACTTAGATCTTGTAAGAATAGGTGAGAAGTGAGACCTGTAATACCTTGTAAGGTAGAGTTGTCTTCTATCTGCTCTTAGCAGGGGTGAGTTATTGCTACTGTTTTCTGTTGACTAGAGCATGATATGATGCCTCCTTTAGTGATAGCAACGTACTATCACTGTTTTACCTTCCGAGGCGGCAGAGCCCGGTTAGTACAGCCCGTGCAAGTGTTAGTGCTGTTTTCTTGGCCAGCCTGGGCAATAACCAAACCTGTCCTTGCTTTTGATTCTGGTCCCACAGTCGCCAGCAGCCTCGAGTTGTGCTCGCAGCCCTCGTGCTTCCCACCTTCCTCCGTGGCCGCGATGGAAGGATGAAGCGTTAGCGCTTCACGGCGCGTTCAGAGCAGATCCTGGCGCCTTTCAGGAAAGGCGGGTGTCGCCAGTCGTTCGAGGTTCTGCTCAGGTGTGGGCGTCTGTGGGAGCGCTGCTCGGCCTCTCCGTGCCTGTCGGGGAAAGAGGCTCCCGCGTTGTTCCGTAGGAGCGTTCAAAGTCCTCACAGCCGCGAGCGTTCCGTGATGCCATTAGCCGTGCTTGGCGTTAACGTGCGCCCGGTCTGTCTCGCTGTGTAGGTCTTGACCAAAGCTCTTGCTGCCTGTTAGAATACGAAGGTTCATGCTGCAGTTTAGATGAATTAGCTGGTCATTTGAGGATTTTAGGAGATGCATTAGGAAAATAAATCTTTGAAATCAACTTCTCAGACTGTCTTTCGTGTTGTTTACATAGTTAACATGTAACTTTTTTTTTTTGACCTAGAAATTATAGTTAAATTCTCCCACAAGTCAGCGGCTGACAGAAATTTGCAATGTATTCCTGGCTTTTCACACAAAATGCAGTTAAAGGGAAAATATGCATTTCCTCTGTTGGAAACTTAACTAATTCAGAGGGTTTTACTGTCTTTACTTCTCGTTGATTAAGCTTCAGCATTCAGTTTTGTGCATCAGTGAGGTAAACCTGGTTCTATGATGAAACATCCCTGTATGCTTACACAGTTTGTAGCATGTCTCAAAGTGAAACCAGAAACTTGCAGACCTTCTATAACAGGGAACAGTTTTGAAATGTCACAGAGGAGCAAGAAAATTAATGTTATTAAACATTGTTAATACTTAAAGTCATTTAATTTTCCACCCTAAGTCCCCAGGGTAAAAAAGCAAATTAAGCATATGCTTACCTTTAGCTGTCCAGTTAATCATCAAAATTTGCTGTTGCTTCCACTGCAGCCAAACATGAAGCAGTTGACTGTGATCCTTTTCCTGGTCACTAACCTCTCTGTCACTGGGAAAAATAATGCAGATTTTCAAAAGGTTAAAAAAAGTATCTGGAAATCACTTCTTTTGCCCTCTTTTCCCCTCTGTTGCTTAACAGTTCGTGCATTGGACAAAAGAAGTCCTTTGCGTTGAACGTTGTATCTACAAATGAATTTAATTTAGGTTCAGTCGTTTTTTTTCTGGACTTGTTTTGATGAGCAAAAATAATGATGATGATCTTCAGAGGAGCAGAAGTTGGACTTTTTGGAATGAGATGTAGAAAAAGCTTGATTTGCTTCCTAGGGCTAATTTCAGTATCGCTTGTTTTCGCTAGTGTGGGGTAATATCTGAGGTACAAATGTGGAAAACCATAATCATCACCTGTGCCACTGCAGCTTCCACGCCGTCCTCTGTCGCTCCGGCGCTCCAGGAGCTGCTGTCTCTCTCGCTTGTGCCTCCCCGTAGCTTCGTCTCGCACACCCGTGAGTCGCGGCTTGCTGCGTGCGATTAAATACTCTCGATTGCAACACAAATCGAGTAATGGAGGTCCGAACACTTTTCCTTTTTGAAAATTCACAGGAATAAATACACAAAGTTCTCCTTCCTGTTCAGCTTTGCTCAGGTTTTGACATCTACGAGTTAGGTGTGGGCAAATACATCATCAAATAAATCCCCGTTTTGATTTCAGTCTTTGTGAAACAATTTAAGAACAAATGTCTTCGTTGTTTTTTGACCGACAGCAATGAGAAGACTTGAGTAGAATCTCACAATGGAGGTAAAATCCGTAGTCCTCGGTGTGGAGGGGATGACGTGCAATTCCTGTGTTCAAACCATCGAGCAGCATGTCGGGAAGATGAGTGGTGTCCATAACGTTACAGTAAGTAACACTGTTGCTGTTTCTTACAAAGCTTTGTTCTTATATCAGAAACAGTGGTAAAGTATGCACCGAGGGAGGAAAATAATGTGGAAATGATATATTCTGTACGTTTCAGGAGAAGCTGGTGTTAGAAATGCGTTAGTTTATTTCTGGTATAAGAGAAAAACAAGCGCTGACTTTACTGCAGTGGGAGCCAAGTCGTTATCTGTTACTCTGAAGTAATTTTCTGCTTTACAATTAATTCAGTATTGTGAAGTAACGAGAAGAAAGTCCAAAAAAGGCAAGAATAGGAAGCTTTTAAATAAGATAAAGCAAAAGCCCTAGAACTTACACCAGTGAAAAAAGCAAGCTGTCCTTGTCCCTTACACTGAATAAACGTCAGTAGTTGCTCACAAGCCTCCAGGCTTTTTCTTTCAAACTGGTAGTACATGGAGGTCACTTGTACAGGTTCGAAAGCCTTTGTGGGCTTGAGGTGTCCAGTTAATCATGTGAAAAATAAAGCTGTTTTGTTGTGGCTCATGAAATAAGAGCAGCAGGTAATCCAGGTGGCGCAGGAAAGTCTTTCTGTCTCTTTCAAGTGTTAGAGGTTTCCTTTCCTTTGTGCTGTCCGTGAGGAAATGAGAGAAAGCAGCAGAACTGTAGCCTTGAACTGTTAACAGAGCTACTTGGTTTGCCCTTAATCTAGACTTCCCTGATCTGACTTGATTTTATCTTTTTTTTTTTTTTTTTTTTCTCCTTAGCTCAGAGGAGGTTGGAGTTTGTTAGGATTTTTTTCTATCATGGGCAAAGTATTGGACTGTAGAGTATTTCAGGGTGAGCTGCTTTTTCATACACAATACAGCATTTTACAGTAGTTTTAATAATGGAAACAGTTTAAAAGCTGGGAGATTCCTGGTAGTTTTATGACCTAATGAGTGCTAGAAAGAACAGTCCCAACCATAGCAGCAACAGAAAATGGCAAAGTTTAATTACTTGGTATCTGGGTTCTGAAATCATACTGTAACATTCTGTAGTGGCTTATTTTACTCCAAAGAAAATAATATCTTCCTGGTTCCATCAAAAGATAATTTCTGTTTTAGTGGCTCTGTCTTCGATGAGCACTCTCCTTCCCAGAGCAGGGTATGCTGTCTCAATCTGGGGGGCACGTTCCCGCTAGCTGATTTTGAAGGGCTCGGTGCAAAGGCGGAGGGCACCAGTTAGTGCACTCTCCTTTGGCCTGGGGTAGGCCTTCCTCTGCGCACGTGTACATTTTGGGGAACGGCAGCAATATTTACAAGACGTAGAATTTATCATCTTCCTTCAACTTTAATGGAGCTTTAACGTGATAGGAGGCTGTGCTCTGCCAGCAGAACCTTGGGTCACTGGGCAGACTGTTCGGAAATGGGGGTGCTGCGGTTGACATCCGTGGCGTGGTGCGGTCAGATACATCACTAGGTGCCCGCAAGCACGAAGTCAAATGAAGGCTAAAAGCAGCCTGTGAATTAATACCCCCAAATACACTGACTTCAGGATCCTTTCTTTCTCCCTTATTCTAGTGAAAGATTTAATCTCGTCAACTTTGCATTTTTATTGTTTCAACTAATTCCTGAGAACCTACAGATGACTTCAGGTAGGAGAAGGAGGAGAGATTCATACTTCTGAAGACATCCCGTGGTGTCTTTTGCATAAGGAATGGAGCAGGTTTTTAAAAGGACAGTATTAAGAGTTTTGTATTTAGGTTTTAAGGTAAATACCTTATCCCAAAGCCAAATTCCATTTCTAAAACTACTCGTGGCAAGAAAATATATTACAAAAACTTAGTCTGAGTAGAACAGGACTATAAGAAACTTTGAGGTCGTGTTCAGTAATTATCCTCATTACAACATCAGAACTTCAATTTAGCCAGATCATTTGTTTCAGAAAAATCTCTGAGAGTAGTAAAACCGGGTTTTGTTTAGTGATTACGAATTAGGTCAGCAATGAATGTTAGATGGCTAATACAGACAAACAGAGCTGCATTTGGGTTATTTTGCCTGCAACTGCAATGAAACCAATAAATGTCAATGTTGCTGATTCTGCTAAGGCCCATAATTGGGACAAAAACGAAGAAAGATGGTTCTTAAAATGACTTAACTGGCCTAATTTAATCATGACTGTGGTCTTTAGGTTGTACTTTTGCCCAGAGGAAAGATAAAATTGAATGATAATGTGTTGGGCCTCTGGCAGGCATTGGCCTTCCCTTTTGGAAACTGCAGTAATTGTGTTTGATACATCAGGAATTGGGAGCAAATTCAATTGTGGATATTTGTACCATCTGATGTGAAAGGTTAGTACCAAATCAGGGCGCCCCTGGATCACCAGAATGTACAGAGAGGAAAAGCAGCTGCTTTAATGTTTGTCATAGATCAAATTTTGAAACTAAATTTTGTCCTGCCGAGTCTGATGCACATGATTGCTCACAGCAGGTTAACAGCCTGTGCCTCAGATGCCTAGAAATACTGGACTCCTTTCACTGCTACTTAAATCCATGGGTTTTCTCAAAGAGTGGTTTTTTCCATCCTTGTAGCCCAAGGGTGATTACTGCTAACTGCAGAATGGTACATGTGATTAGAATTTACGTTTGGGTTTTTAATTGGGTTAGTCATCGTAATTTAAGAGAGTTTGGCGCTGGAAGTTTCATTAAATGCGTTGATGCCGTCGGGATGAGTAAATTAAAAAATAAAAATTAAAAGGAAAGCTTAAAAGTGGCCAGACAGAGCAGGATTCTGAAACTGGTGGAGGAAAAAGGAAAGAAAAATCTGTTCTTCCGAGCCGTGTTGCTGCATAGATGAGCAGAAATTACTTTACGGTGGCTATTGGCACGGCTTTACTCCTCAAGGTGAGTAGTGATGGATAAAATTATACTGGACACGTATAAATATATTCAAGTAAAAGCTATTTCTAGTCTCATGCAGGGTATTGGTTCTCATCTCTTAGTATTGCAGCTTGCTAAATTGTTTTGGTCTTTTCTCCCTTGCAAGGTGTCTCTGGAGGATAAGAGTGCGGTCGTCATTTATGACTCAAACCTGCAGACTCCAGCGACGCTGCAGGAAGCAGTCTATGACATGGGATTTGATGCTACGTTAGCTGATTCAAACCCACAACCTGTTTTACCTGACACTGTTTTTCTTACAATTCCTCCTCAGTCAGCTCTGACATCTAAACAGATTTGTAGTGCACTACTAAAGAACAAAGGTATCGTGGATGTTAAAATATCCACCGATCAAAAAACTGCCGTGGTGACTTTCATTTCTTCCATTATAAACGGCAAGGAGATTAGCCAGATGGTCCCAGGAGCCGATGTCGATGTCTCTGCACCGGAGGTAATGCCTGGAACTGGTAAAGATTCCAGCTGGTCTCAAGCAAGTAGCAGCGTTGTGCTGCGCCTGAAAGTAGAGGGGATGACCTGTCATTCCTGCACCAGCACCATTGAGGGGAAGATTGGCAAATTGCAAGGAATTCAGCGCATTAAAGGTACAACCTTGGTGTGTTTTTATGTGAATCGAAGTTGGCCGTGCTGTTCTCTGGTGGTGTGGTGGAGATAGCTTGGCTTTAGATTAGACAGCGTAGTGTGACAGTTAATCTTTATGCTACAAGTTATGTAGTTATGTGTTTAATTTGTATTAGAAGTGAAGAAGGGGGCCCAAACTGTGGTGAGGCTGTTGCTGTTACATGTGTGACAGTATTCAGTGGTTGCTTTGTATTTTGGTCAGGAGCCTGGAGCAGTCATGTTCCGTAATTTTGTTACCAGTTACAGAAATCTCTAATACCAGATGTCCTTTTTTTAATTGTAATTAATATTAGTTTATATTTTCTGTTCAATTACAAATTCATATTGGCATATATGTGACTGTATCTAAAAGGCAAGACAAAATTGTCTGTATAAATAGGTTTGGCATAAATGTACTGCCACAGGCCCCTGATAAAGGATAAATGTAGTAAGAAATAGTAATGACATTTGTGAAAGTCGTGGAGAAAGAGCAAAAAATTGAGGAAAAGGAGCTGAAAATTGTTGTAGAACTAGACAACAATTGCTTGAAGAACCAAGTCGTTTGATATTTACCAAACCAATTAAATCTGCTTTGATTGCAGTTACATTTCTCGGCATTTAAAGCGTTCTTGGAAAGCTTTGACAACATTGGTTGCTCTTAGGGCAACGTGCTGGTTATGCTTAGGGCAGTAATGCACATTTATTTCTGATTAACTTTCAGTGTCCCTGGACAATCAGGAAGCTGTTGTTGTCTACCAGGCTCATCTAATTACAGCCGAAGAAATAAAACATCAAATTGAAGCTGCAGGTTTCACGGCATCTCTCAGGAAGCAGCCTAGACCCCTCAAGCTCAGTGCTCTTGACCTGGAAAGGCTGAGGAATACTCAGCCGACAGGCTCTGAGACAGCACTGCAAGAACACTCGAATGCGAACGACACAAAGACAGTTGTCTTCAGAATTGAGGGCATGCACTGCAGTTCGTGTGTCCTCAATATTCAGAGTACCATATCAGCACTCCCCTCTGTAGCAAGTATAGCTGTTTCATTAGAGAAGAAATCTGCTGTTATAAACTATAACCCAAACCTAATTAGCGTGGACAAACTGAGAAGAGCCATAGAGGCAGTGTCTCCAGAGACATTTCAAGTCAGCCTTCCTGATGAATATGAAAACGTGGCCCGTTTTCCCCCACGGGCGTCTCCCCTGAAGTCTCCTCATCCCGCTTTGCAGGATGCCGGCCAGCCGCTTACTCAAGTTGTCGTCATAAATATTGAGGGAATGACTTGCAGCTCCTGCGTGCAGTCCATTGAGGGAGTCGTGTCCCAAAAGGCAGGTGTAAAATCTATTCACGTCTCTCTCGCCAATCGTAATGGGACTATAGAGTACGACCCTCTGCAAACGTGCCCGGAAGAGCTGCGGTCCTCAATAGAGGATATGGGGTTTGATGCATCGTTATCAGGTAATGATGGGCTAAACTTTTAAATTTAAAGGGCTTGTGCAGTTCTGGGTAGGATTTGGTACCACCCAAGATGAAATTTAGCAGTTGACCTGTACTTGGTGCTCGCCAGGAGGAGCTTTATATCTTCACTGTCAATGAGATAATTAAATATCCATGCGCTTCCTTTAATACATCAGGTTAATTAAAAATGATCGAGCTGTATGACATATTTATATTTCCACATAAATACTGATGTCTGAATAGTGCTCAGCTTGCTGCTGTGTAATATTCACGGCATGGGTATGGAATTGGAGCTTTGCTGGCTGCGAAGAATATTACAGATTGCGGAGCTGGAGTTTCTTTAATAGCAAATAATCCAAGACTTGGGTTCTGGGGGGTAACTAGCAAAGGAGTATTGATCCAGGCTCCGGTGTGACTGACGAGTGACAAGAATCTGAAGAGCGTGGCCATGGCTGAGGAAGTTGAAATGACGCTGTTGTGAGAGAACCCTGGTGGGCAGCTGAGCGCCACCCAGCCACTCGCTCACTCGCCCACGGTGGGATGGGGAAAAGAAGGGTAAAAGAGGAAAAACTCGTGAATTGAGATAAAGATAGTTTAATAGGTAAAGGAAAAGCTGCGTGTGCGAGCGCAGCGAGGAGTTAATCCCTTGCTTCAGGTCGGCAGGCAGGCGTTCAGCCATCTGCAGGAACGCAGGGTTTCATCCTGTGGGGAAGACAAACGCCATCGCTCTGCACAGCCCCCTCTCCTCCTCCTTCCCCCAGCGTCTCTCGCTGAGCTTGACATGATGTGGTGTGGGAGAGCCCTCTGGTCAGCTGGGGTCAGCTCTCCTGTCTGGTCCCCTCCCAGCTTCTGGTGCACCCCAGTCTGCTCGCTGGTGGGGCAGCGTGGGAAGCGGAAAAAGGCTGTCGATGCCGTGTGAGCACTGCTCAGCAGTAACGAAAGCATCAGGGCGTTCCCCACACTGGTCACGACTCCAAAAGGTAGCACTGTGTGAAGAAAATTAACTCTGTCCCAGCCAAAACCAGTACGGGTGCTTACTGTGATGACTGGGACACCGAAGGTTATTGCTTACAGCCTGCAGAAGAGGACAAGGGATCTGCAACAGGACAGACAAATACAACGAGGAAAGGCAAAAGGAAAAATAGTAACAAAACTGTAAGTTCATCAGCGGCCCAACCCTTTATCTTGTTTTCTTTTGCTTACTGTTAATTGACAGACAGATGAATCTGATTGACGAGGCAGATACAATTACTATTTTTTGGTCTAAATTTACAGCAAGAGGCGTTTATGGCTGGTGCAGTACCAGCTCATAATTGCGATCTCCTTTTCAGCAGAGCTACCTGTGACAATAGCTCAGCCCTCACCCCAAGTGCAGCTGGAACCTCACAAAACCGAGCCTCCCTCCAAAGCGTCGCCCACCCGCCTGGCTCGACAGGATACAAAGACTGTATCCAAGTGCTACGTCCAAGTCACGGGGATGACGTGCGCTTCGTGTGTAGCCAACATCGAGAGAAATTTGAGAAGAGAAGACGGTAAGATACCTGTCAGCGTAAGCTGTTACATTTCCAAGCGTTTCTTTTAGGGAAGGCTTCTGTACAGCGTTTTTGGTGGGTGGGTTGTCCAGAGAAGTGCCGTTGCTGGCGAGTTTCGTGGCTGAGAACGTGGCCTGCTGGCTGGTGGTTCGTAGGCTGAAACCAGCGTCCTTCTTGCTGCTTCGTGGGCGTGCTGGCTAGAGGCTGCCTTCGCGGGAGTTGGAGTGCTCCAAAGAGAATATAGGGAGTAGATGCAGATCCTTTTGAAAGTAAACCAAGTCTTTTCTCCTGGAGGGACGTGCCCAGTCTGCAACTTGAAGGCGTGAGCGTATGTGCCTGTATTAAAAGGGAGCTATTAGAGAGGGGTGGTGTTAATAGGGATTAAAGAGTCGTAAGTTAATTTTAGCTCTGCGAGTCAGGACGGCTGTGTCTGTCTTCTGTCAGTGTGATGCTGTTATTTGCAGGAATACATAGCTGCGTGGCTATGATGTAATGAAGAGTCGTTAATGCAGACTGTGTTTAATTATCATAATGAAGATGGGTGTGTTCCAAATTAACCTGGAGTTTAATTTCTTTAATCCTAGAAAATGGATTAATCTAAACGCTTTTCACTTAGGGTAGATCTAACAACGTGAAATCCTACTGCGCTCTTCCTCGTACATGTTCTCTCTTGAAGAAAAGGCTTTTAGAAATAGTAAATGCAGATCAGGAAAATAGGCAGGACTGTGTTTGAGAACAACTTCTTTTAAGCGAGAATAGGTCATCTTTTCATATAGCACAGATTAAATGTTTGAGACTGTTAAACATGCAACTGCTGGGGTAATCCTTTCATCCGTCACACCTACACTTAGGTGCTTTTGTGCCATTGTTGATGTATCTTCCAAAAATGGTGACGTTTTTCTTTATATGTGCCTACAATGTGGTAGTTTTCTCAACTGCAATAAATCACTGTTGTGCCATCCTGTTACAGTAAATGCAGTGTTTTCCTGTAAACGTGGTCTGCCATTCAAACATCTTGTTTTCCAGGAATACATTCCATACTTGTTGCCCTAATGGCAGGAAAGGCAGAAGTGAGGTACAATCCCGCTGTCATACACCCTTCAGCTATCGCAGAGCTGATACGGGAACTGGGATTTGGAGCTACTGTGATGGAAAACTGTGGTGAAGGAGATGGAGTTCTGGAGCTTGTTGTAAGCTAGTAACTAAAACCAGCCACCCCCTCTCTGTTACTTTCACCTGTTGGATGTGCTTGCATACGCGTCCACTTCCTGAAGCGTTAATCATGTAATGGAGATCAGTTTACACAAAATAAAGTATAAGTGTACGTCAAGTGTGTATCACACGTTATCTCTTGTCCTGCAAACTGTGCTGGCTCACCGCTGCTACACTGAAGCCGGAGAAATATTCCCGTGATTTTTTGATTACGCTGCCTATTGCAGGAATTTCTTTTTTTTGTCATTGTTGGTTTGGGGTTTTTTTTGTTCTGTTTGGGGTTTTTTTGTAGGTGAGTCTAGCTCAGCGTACCCCAGCTCTAAGCTTGGAGCCAGCAGAGCTTACTAACCTCGTCTCTATGCTATGCTTCCTCTGCAGCGCGCTCATCCTTAGCTAGAGAGCTCCATCTCGCTGCTTCAAAGCCCAGAAATGTGCAATAAGTAATTTAGGATAATCATAAGCACTTTTTCTTTTCCTATTTTTTTAAGATGCGTTTACAGAGTAACCTGTGGTTTTGATAACAGGAAGGAACCTTTGTTTTACAGGTGAGAGGAATGACGTGTGCTTCGTGTGTGCACAAGATAGAATCCACCCTCATGAAGACTAACGGCGTTTTGTACTGCTCAGTAGCTCTTGCAACCAACAAAGCACACATTAAATATGATCCTGAGGTTATAGGTCCTCGAGATGTTATACAAGTGATAAAGGTAAGTTTCATGAAGGCATCAAGTCTCCTAAAATATCCAGTGACCTCTGAAGAGTTACGTACCCCAGAAACAGAAAACTATTAAAGGAAAAAATCTGTCTTTTTTTTTTTTTTTTTTCCATTCCATCTGCTATCTTCTTAGTGTGAGTTTATGCAGGTAATACATGTATTCTGTCTCAGAAGCAGGGGTCTATTAAGACTTTGCCTAAGTTTTTAAACAGAAATACTAGGGAAGCCAGGTAGAGTCGAAGATGCCACCTATAGGTTTGCGGAAAAATAAAGTGTGTCCATGAGTACAGTAGCAGGAGACAGGTAGAATTAGTTCTTGGCTTTCTCCCTCAATTTCTGTGCTTCAGGAATAACCATTTCAGCCACATTTTAGAATACCATTTTAATGTTGTCGAAAGGTTGATTTCTCCATCAGATTGCTATTCTCTCTTTGCAAGGTAGCTGAAAAATAGTAACAATTGTGTCAGAAATGTTAATAAAGTAAATGAAGTGTAAGGCTGGCACCGTTAATAATCTGGCAGTAACTTCATAGGAACTCAACATGTCTTTAAAAATTGACTGTTCTCTTTTTATTATTATTATTATGCTTTTTTCCTTAGGATTTAGGCTTCACTACTTCGTTAGTCAAAAAAGATAGATCTGCCAGTCACCTGGATCACAAACAGGAAATAAGGCAGTAAGTATTCCTGAACACACTTCAGATTCTATAAACATCTCTGATTCTTCTTTTGTAATCAACAGTAAAGTTAGGATTTTTTTATTTTGTGACTGTGCAGACTTGCTAGCTAAATCCTTACCCAGCACTTGGCTGCAAAACTAATTTATTTCTTTATTTTTTTAACTCCAAGGTGGAAAAGGTCTTTTGTTGTGAGCCTCGTTTTCTGCATTCCTGTCATGGGGCTGATGATTTACATGATGGTTATGGACAGTCAACTTTCCGATGCTCGTGCCCATCACAACATGAGCAGTGAGGAAATGGAGGCCCTTCACTCCTCTATGGTCCTGGAATACCAGCTCCTGCCAGGATTGTCTGTCATGAATTTTCTATCGTTTTTACTCTGTGTACCTGTACAGGTAAGTGGGAACGCAACAACTCCTAGATGCTTGGGCTTAAACGCTCAGAGTGGAAGGTGCTGAGGAAATAAATCTGACAAGTGACTGTAACTATGCTGTTTCAAAATGCTTTTGAGGTTGTTAGGTGCTGTTGCCAAAACAAGTGGCGCTAGGGACCACTAGCTGCACTGGTGGGTGCGGGGAGGAGCTGGTGGAACTGCGGGGAGGTGAGGAGACCTGAGAGTACTGTGGTAGAGATCCCGGCCCTCAGCTAGAGCTGGGGTTTTGTTCAGGAAGAGGTGGAAAAGGCAAATAACAGGAATAAAACGGGCGTCTCCCACTCTTAACGGAAACGCCGCTGCTGTGTGTTCCGGATGCGCGTGTAAAACACACGCGATGCTCTTGTTACAGATGTTTGGTGGCTGGCACTTCTACATACAGGCGTACAGAGCCCTGAAGCACAGAAC
Source organism: Leptosomus discolor (assembly GCF_034619465.1). Lineage (NCBI taxonomy): Eukaryota > Metazoa > Chordata > Aves > Leptosomiformes > Leptosomidae > Leptosomus > Leptosomus discolor. The sequence continues at coordinate 46,207,043 of NC_141399.1, read as the reverse complement.
CGCCAACATGGACGTGCTCATCGTTTTGGCAACCTCCATTGCCTTCGTCTACTCCTTCGTTATTCTTCTAGTTGCAATGGCTGAGAAAGCCAAAGTAAACCCTGTGACTTTCTTTGACACGCCTCCTATGCTGTTCGTGTTCATCTCCTTGGGCCGGTGGCTAGAGCATGTTGCAAAGGTAAGGAAAATAAAAGCCCGTGGTAGCTACAAGCTGCAAGACACTAAGGATAATTTCAGAATGTTATGTATGCTTAAAAAAAAAAAAAATCCCATTAAAAACTTTCGTTGGGTTCTTTTAACCTTCTTTGTTGTAAAATCATCTCCAATAACTCAACTAGTAAAAATGTGAAATGACTTAACGTAAGTCTGTTTGCAGAAAGTATTTTCTTAACAGGGTAAATTGCAACATGTGCATTTTGTTGTCATTTACCCAGCAGTTTTTTCAATAGCATAGTCAGAAAACCATGAAAATTATTATTCTAGGGTAAAACATCAGAAGCACTGGCAAGACTAATTTCATTACAAGCTACTGAAGCTACTATTGTTACCTTGGGCCCTGATAACGTTCTTTTAAGGTATCTTGCTTTGTCATTTGCTTTTTCTGTTGTTCCTTTTTTGTTGTCGATATGCTTAATTCACAGACAAATGTTGCCGTTCTGTAGAACATGAAGCAAATAACGTCAGATTTGCTGGCAGATTTGCCAGACATAAATGTTAAAATGCAGAGAAAGTAACACTGCTCTGATTTGTCTTATTGGAATCTTGCTAGTTTTTGCTGTGGTGAGAAAAGCCACGGATTTTCTTAACTGGAAAGTAAACAAAACTACGATAAGATAATCGTAGTGCTCTTTAAAACAGCCTTTCTTCTGACTATCTTTGTGTGTGTGTTATCGATGCCACCCGTTGGCATTATGCTTTGTGTATAGTGAGAGCTCCTTTAGCCTGGGTCGCTCCAGCTAACAATCTCTTATTAAAACCGCTATACGTCGTTCCAGTGAAGAGCAAGTTGATGTCGAACTGGTTCAACGAGGTGACGTTGTCAAAGTGATCCCGGGAGGCAAATTCCCAGTGGATGGTCGTGTTATTGAAGGCCACTCTATGGTAGATGAGTCTCTTATCACAGGTAAGCGTTTGCTTTTCACGAGTGTAAAAATGTGTTTATTTTCTGTTCCTGTAAAGAAATCTGAAGCAGGGAAGCTGATGTCCTCCTCCCTCTCCCTATTGGAGTTGGTAGCTATTATAACGTTGCTGAAAAATCTACCTCACTGTCTGTCGTTGACCTTTCCTCAGGCGAAGCGATGCCCGTCACTAAAAAACCTGGCAATACGGTAATTGCAGGTTCTATTAATCAGAACGGATCGCTGCTGATTTCGGCAACCCACGTCGGAGCCGATACAACTCTTTCCCAAATTGTTAAACTTGTGGAGGAGGCCCAGACCTCAAAGGTACAGTACTAATCAAATTAAGGATTCGGGGGTTGTCTTATCATTTAGGCATCGGCGTACCAAGTCATTTGAAGAGCGGTTAAGATTTGAATTGCAGTTGCATAATGAAGTATCTTGCTGAATAAGGACTGTGATAAGGTCTGCTGTTCCAAGTCTCGCCGTCTTAAGTAAACATGTAATTGTTATAGTGTGTGGAATGCCAAATGTGCTGCAAACAGAAACTTGATTATATCTATGTCTGAGGGCATAGAAGAAAGCATCATGTTGCTGGAGCTGACGTGTTTCTCCTTCCTAGGCTCCTATCCAGCAATTTGCGGACAAACTTAGTGGCTACTTTGTTCCTTCTATTGTGGCTGTCTCTGTGGTTACCCTTTTTGCCTGGATTATAATTGGATTTGTGGATTTTGAAATAGTAGAAAAATACTTTCTGGTAAGTAAGTCTCCTTAAACACCTTCAGAAATACTGAAAATAATTAGGCTACAGGTCTATTAGAGTGCAATAGCTCCCGTTCTGGATTATCCCTGCAGGCAGTTGCTGACTGTAGATACTACATTATTATCATTGTTGTTATATTTCTCATATGATATATTTTTTTACACTGTATCACCTCTACATTTATACTTAAAAAGAATCTGCAGTAATTAACTCCTGAGAGTTAGTGTTAACAAAAAAAAAAAGTGTATTAAAACCAAAGGTAAATACTAGACATCAAAATTTCCCAGTTTCCAGCCCTTCTCTGTGGGGGAAAAGTAGTCCCTTGTGTCACAAGGTCCAGTTCTGCATCTGCTTTTGTAGCACAGCTCTGTGGAAATTCAACTTTGAGATCAGTGAAATCCATCTTCATTACAGATGCCAGAGGAGGATCAGGATCCTAACTTGTACCTTAGGGTTGCTTAGGTCACGAGTTTCTTGGTTCATGACTGTTTCTGGTTAGAATTTATTAGTTTCCAGGAGAGAAATCTTCATATCCTCTTTCTCTGTTACTGCATCCATTGTTGATAGAGTAGCTCTTATTAATTACGGCGTAAAAGAGTTATCGTAGCACGTGGTACCTTGTTTAGGAAAACGTCCTGTAAATGGATTGCGAGTGTCTGCAGTCTAGAACAGAATGTGGTCGTTAGTTAATTAATCATTGATGTAGTCCTTAATCTTAGCTTTTGTATAATAATATTTCAGCTTGTGTATTTGGAGACACTAATTTAACATCAAAGGCAACGCGTAGTTAAACACGTCATTGCTATTGTTCCGTTTCTTCCGTTACTAACCCAAACTTCTGTCCCTAGGGCTACAACAAGAGCATTTCTGCAGCCGAAGTCATCATCCGCTTTGCTTTCCAAGCCTCCATCACGGTCCTGTGTATTGCCTGTCCCTGTTCCCTGGGGTTGGCCACCCCCACCGCTGTGATGGTCGGCACTGGAGTAGGAGCCCAGAACGGCATCCTGATCAAAGGGGGCGAGCCGCTGGAGATGGCCCACAAGGTGGGAACGGGGTGGTTGGGACGAGACTCCGCAGGCTGGGGTGGGCGGCGTTCTGCCAGCTGCTGCCTGAGGCGGATGTGTCAGCACCTCGGGTTCATTCGCGTGGCTTTCTGAGGCAGGTGGGCATCAAAGCTTTGTTGAGTGGAGTCTTCCTGTCCCGCTGCAGGTCAAGGTGGTTGTGTTTGACAAAACGGGTACCATAACTCATGGGACTCCGGAAGTGATGCAGGTGAAGTTTCTGGTGGAGAGTAACCAACTACCACGAAATAAAATGCTGGCGATAGTGGGCACCGCCGAGAGTAACAGCGAGCATCCTCTTGGGGTAGCAATAACAAAGTACTGCAAAAAGGTGAGTGAGCGATGCAGGAAAAGAGTAGTTTGTGTTATGGAAGAACCTCTCTTGCAGTGCTTCGTGTGTCTGAGTAGTCTTGTGTTCTCTAGAAAACAATGAATGTATTTATTCAGTTGGGAAAGCTGAAAAGTGTGGAGCCACACAAATCACTTAATACCACGTTAGGTGCGCTGGATACTCAGTTTGAGTATCCAGTGATTGAATATTTCTCTGCTCCTGTTACAGTTAGTCTGGCTGCACTTTATTCTGTGGGGTTTGTAAATATGGCATACTCTTATATATTTAAAAACTTTCTCAGTTTACATCTTTTTTTCTTTAGGAATTGGACTCGGAAACCCTTGGGACATGTACAGATTTTCAGGTAGTTCCAGGCTGCGGCATTAGCTGTAAAGTCACCAACATTGAAGCGTTGCTCTACAGGAAAAACAAAATGGTTGAAGAAAACAATATTAAAAACGTGACGCTTGTGAAAATTGAAGAAAATAGAGACGAATCGGTGCAGCCTGCTTTGATTATTGATGCTGAGCTACCAAGTAAGCTGACTCTGGTTTATAGAATAAAATGGGATATTTTTGCTTTTGTGTCTTTAGGCTTCTTAAGAAGGAGGTCACTTTTTTTTTCTGCCCTGGAGGACTGGGCTTGCATCAAGGCACACATGAAGTAGTTGGTCGTTATTTCAAAACACATCACTGAGGACACTTTGATTAAATACGGTTTGATGTTGTGTGTTGAATATGGGGCTGCAATATCGTGTAGGAATTGTCTTCCAGTGGTCTCTGTTTTTACTTTGCTTCGTCCCAAGTTCCCGTTTGCTAGCCAAAGTTACGTCTATTTGCACAACTGCCTGGTTTTCAATCGAGAACAGCTCCCTGCATGATCTCTCAACTATATTGGCCTGTTATGTGTAAATTAGAAGCACTGAGAAAGGGACTTGGTCCTTTACTGCCCTATGACCTGTGGTTCCTGGTCCACTGATGTTGTAACTACTCATTCCTGAAGAACTGTTAGTGTCTGTCTTGTCAAGAGTAGATGAAAAGATTGGGAAGGAAAGTATTGAGAGAGGCTTTCTTTCCGTTTGGGTTCTCTGTAATGGTATTTCAGCGCATATTGGGAGAAACTGGACAAAACTAGCTGGAGGGAAGCTTCCTGGTTATCCCTGTGATGGTAGGATTGTATCTTCTTCCTTCAGCTACTGTGACGTCTCAGAAATACTCTGTTCTCATTGGGAACCGGGAATGGATGAACAGAAATGGCCTCGTTGTTAAAAGTGAAGTTGATAAAGCCATGACGGAACACGAGCGGAGAGGTCGCACAGCAGTTCTAGCAGCTGTTGATGGTAAGTTCAGTGCTGTCTTTTCCTACTCAAAGGTTGTTTTGTTGCTCTTTAAATAGAAAGTAATGTCGTAGCAGTTATACCTGAGGCAAAATAACGGGATGAAAAGAGATCCTTAGCTAGTTTTATGACACTTCCGTATGAGAAGGACCTCTTCTTGCCTGTTCTGGTTGGCAGGGGAGTTGGATGCAATGCAAAGACTTCAAAGACAGTGAAGGGGAGGAAAGGAGAGGAAAAAAAAAGGAAATTTTTTATTGTTAACCAGTCCATTCTCTGTATAGTCTTAAACATTGCTGCCCTTGTATCTGTCCTCCTCCTGCTTTACTCTCAATGTTACTGTTTGTGGAATTGGTCTTACTGGGGGAAAAAAAGTTAGGGTTTTTTTTTCCCTGAAGCAATAAAGAACTTTATTACAAACACCTTCTTTCTGTTGTTTTAGGAGTGCTTTGTGGCTTGATAGCTATTGCCGATACCGTGAAACCAGAAGCTGAGCTGGCAGTCCACACTTTGAAGAGTATGGGGTTAGAGGTGGTCCTCATGACCGGTGACAACAGCAAAACGGCAAGATCCATCGCCTCTCAGGTGAGCCGCTACACGTGGGGTTGGGTTTGCAGCTTGCTCCGAGCCACTTAGAGGTAGCGTGTTGTCATGGTGGTGTTGCTTGAGGCTGGCACAGAACTGGTCTATGTCGTATGACCAGGTCACCTGCCACGTGAAGAAAGGCTGAGAAACCTTGGGTTTGCTCAGCCTTGAAGAGAAGGCTCAGGGGAGACCTCTTTACCACGTACCAGTACCTAAAGGGTGGCTACCAGGAAGATGGAGACTCGCTTTTTATGAGGAGTCACATGGAAAAGACCAGGGGTAAAGGGGACAAGTTACTTCTGGGGAGATTCAGAATGGACTCAAGAAGAAACTTTTTCTTCATGAGGACAATTAGACCTTGGAGTAATCTCCCAGGGGATGTGGTGGATTCCCTTACATTGGGCAGTTTTAAGACTCAACTTGACAGGGTGCTGGGCCGTATCCTTTAAACTGCATTTTTACCTTGAAAGGTTGGACTAGATGGTCCTTGAGGTCCCTTCCAACCTGGTATTCTATGGTCTGTTGTGAAGAAATGGTAATTTTTTTTAAAACAAATTCAAAATAAGGGGGAACAAAAGAAGCCTTTTTGAATGGAAGCAGCATCAGCTTTGACTTCAGAGCTGTTTCCATATCAGGTGGGTTTGGTCTTTAGCTCATGGATGACACCATGGGTTTCAGCCTTCCTTGTCACGTTGTTTAAGGCCATAGCTGTGACAGCTAGTAGGAACGCTGCAGGACACTTTCTCTCTCTCTTTAGGTTGGCATCACCAAAGTGTTCGCAGAGGTTCTTCCCTCCCACAAAGTAGCCAAAGTGAAACAGTTACAAGATGAAGGGAAACGGGTGGCCATGGTTGGAGATGGTATCAATGACTCCCCAGCCCTCGCTATGGCCAATGTGGGAATTGCTATTGGCACGGGCACCGATGTAGCCATCGAGGCAGCTGATGTGGTTCTCATCAGGGTAAGGAATCAGAGTGCTTCATTCAAACGAGATGGTAAGAGGGGTTAGAAGGCCTAGGATGTCTTGAGTGATTGACACCACTGCGGAGGTGTACCACCTTCATAAGCCAGGAGAACTGGAGCAGAGATTGTCTTCATCGTGCTTGTTTGGTGTAGTGGAAATTACCCTCTGGAAGAAACTTCCCATTTTCTGGGTACCACAAATGTTGGGGTAATTAAAGCTTGAGAGTGGGCAAAGGAGGAAAACATGACCTGACCTTCGGCAAACCAAGGATATTTCAATCACACACCACGGTACCTCCAGGGTTACAGTCACTTCTTCCTGCGTGCTACCACCGCCTTGACAGAAATCCTGTCGGTGTCTGGAGCTGTGCTGTGTGCTGCTGTGCATGTTGTTTGGATTTCAGTGACATCTGGAATAGGGTGGGTGGATTGTGCGGGCTCTACACAGACAAACTAGAGCCGCCTACACAATACTTACTACCTATAGTAGGTTTCATCCAGCGTATGGTAGTTGGCTGTAAAATAAGAGTATGGTGACACTACGCGTATACTTTTCTTTCCCTCTCTTTGACTTCTCCCATAAACGTATTACCTTGCAGGATGACTTGATGGATGTGGTGGCAAGTATAGATTTATCGAGGAAAACGGTGAAGAGGATCCGCATCAACTTCGTCTTTGCTCTAATTTATAATCTCATTGGAGTCCCCATAGCTGCTGGTAGGTGACTGTTGCCCTGCACTAGTAAGATTGTGCTTAGTGAGTAGATCACGGTAATTTACTGCAGCGTGTGGAAGAGCATCTATTTTCTCTCTTACTGTCAGTAAGCACAGACTTCTCTGCCTGGGGACGGTGCGGTGGTATATTTTTTTGAGCCGTCCTCCTCCCACGTTATGGCTATTATGCATATGCTCAGCACGTCAAAATAACCTTTGAGATCAAAGGTTGATCAAATGAGCCTGATCCTGTGAACAAGCAGTTCTGAATTTCGGTCTGCAGAGGTGACATGTCAGCTGTGTTCACCTGGAGGTTCCAGCTGAGAGAGAACACGAATATTTATGTATTGAATATTTGTCGTTTAACACCTAAGTCCTATTTATTAATGTATTGAAATACAGCGAAAAGACAGTCCATGTGACACTGTCTGTGTTAACGTATGAATAACGCTGCGTTCCTGCGCTGAACTTACTGCTGTTCTGCTTTTCTAGGTGTCTTCCTGCCCATTGGGTTGGTTTTGCAGCCCTGGATGGGATCTGCAGCAATGGCTGCCTCCTCTGTTTCTGTGGTGCTTTCTTCTTTGCTGTTAAAGATGTGAGTATGAACAACTTTGTGGCTTGTAATTTGGGTTTGAAGCTCGGGTCTTCCACTTCGAGTGGCAGAAAACAAGTGTGGGACTGTGACAGATTTCAAAGCTTTTTGAGGAACGGCTCGGGCAGGTCTGTGTTCAGCAGCAGTTGGGTTTTGTTTTTGCTTGAGGAGTCGGTTGGTCCAAAGCGCTTCAGACAGCAGCGTTAAAAATGTCATTTCTAACGTGAAGAGAAATGTCCCAATCGGAAGTGAGCTCAGAATGAAAAATTCCTTAGTGGCCTTTTTTGTCTATTTGTGAGAAACCTTGTCAGGCCGTGCTGGCTTCTCAGACGGCGCAGCTGTAACCCCCACACGGACGCTGAGGAGCGTTGCAGGAAGTCACAGGCTGCTGCGCTCGTCACTGCCTCCCCGTCCCTTGCTCCGCAGCCAGGAGCAGTCAGTGCTGGGTGGGGGTGGGATCTCGTGCGATATAACACGCGGGTTTCGGCAGGAGGGTGGAAGAGCTGGGAAGTGATCGCTACAGCGGGGCCGCTCAGATGGGTTCTGTAGGTGCTCGGCACCACCGAGTAGGTCAGCCCTGAGTGACGTGTGTCAGCTTTGCCTGATCTTCTGGCCAAAAAGCACGGAATTCCCTTCTGGTTGGAGCCTTGCAAAAACTTTCATCCCTGTATAATGGATCAAATGATAAATGTCTCTGGGTTGTGCGTGATCACAGCAGGTAGGCTGGTTGCTTTCCGTATTTTAGCGTATTTGACTTCAGCCTGAGATGTGTTGTCGCCTTTAGGTACCAGAAACCAAGTTCTGAGAAACTCGAGTTCCGGGCCCGTGGCCAAATGAGGCACAAGAGCCCATCGGAAATCAGCGTCCACATCGGAATTGATGAGAGGGGGACAGGCTCTCCCAAACTGAGCTTAATGGATCGCATCATCAATTACAGCCGAGCCTCTATAAACTCTCTCTTCTCGGACAAGCGTTCGGTGAACAGCATCGTTCTTACTGAACCAGATAAGCATTCGCTTTTGGTGGGAGATTTTGGAGAAGATGATGACACGGCGTTATGAGAGACTCGCCCTTCTCCTCCCACCCCCACTAGGCAACAACAAAAAAAAAAGCCGAAGCAAAATGAAAAACCAACCAAAACAGCTGTCTAGGGGTCTGTGCATGTACTGATCGTTTCTGGAGGTCTTCTCAGATGCGTTGCTTCTGTCATGTAGAAAGCTCGGTTTTGCAGTGACTTTCCAGGGTCTTTTTTTTTTTATTTTCATCTAGGCTTACCAAAAAAAAAAACCCACCAACAAACAAATGGTGCAGGGGCTGTTAGTGCTGACACACAGGGCCCTGTTGCCATGCCGCCAAGCTTGCAGTATAGCGTGTTTTTTTGGCAAAGTGGTTAAGGAAACTAAGGAACCAGAAACTTATTTCCCAGCCTTATAACAGGCTACCTTATGCATAGTCAAGTTTAGTGCTGTGTTAAAAAATGATAAATTACCGCCTCTGCAAAATACTGAAGGTTCTGTGTTTGCAGATAGATGTGCCTTACTTCAAAACTTCCAGGACTTCTCTTGTTTCCGTAGCCTGCCTTCTACCAGAAATGGTTCCTCTCAAATGCCTTTTCTTTTTGCAGATGTCTGGTTCCGGCTTTTCACACTCCGGGCTTCAAATCCTCTCCCTGTCTGTGACCTGGATGGTTTTGGGTTTGCTGTCTGACACCATACCCACGTACATCCATGCCCCAGTACACTCCTACTAAGGTTGTCTGCTTGAAGGTTGAATGGGTTGGGAGGTTTGCTCATTCTCAGCCTCTCCTATGCCAAAAACTCCTGCAACATCTGGATACGATGTGAATGGGATGTGGTGTTGGCCAAAATGCTTGGCTTTAAGAAGGCAGCAACGTGGTTGGTGCTCACTCCAATATGTTCTAGCGCTCCTTAAATGAACCCGAACAGTCTGGATCGCTGTCACGCAGACTGCCTTTAAAGTCCTTACAGTTCAGTCTTGGGAGATACCCAACACCAGCAAAGAATTGATTGTGTGTTGGGTACTGCACCAACATCGGTCACTTGTAAAGAGGAGCGTCTGTATCCAGGAATGGTCCAGAATCCGCTCCACAGACTGATCCAAACCTCCTTTGCTGGGGATACTGAGGTACAAGCTTTGGGAATTAAGACAGTCTTAATTTGTTACTCAGCTGAAATACCAAAATGCAGGTTTTGGTCATTAAATCATGAATATTAAAAATATTCTCAGTGAGGAATAAAGGTGTTCATCACCCAGTAGCTAGCAACCTGTTTGTTACTTAATAAGCCTTGTTCTTGAAATCCGCTGCCGCGGCGGCTCGTTGAAGCACTTGCTGCGTTGGGTAACGTTGAGTTGCCGTGTGAGGTGCAGCCCGTGGTGTAAACACGTAGTTCAGTTTGGGCTTGTAGAGAAGAAAACGCTCAGTTCAGAGTACGATGAAGAGGTGTCTGATTGTTCTAGTTTTTAACTTGAAGTCTGATGTCGGTGCATAGATGGTGTGTGTAGAACGTCACAAGTAAACAGCTTTTGCATTTTGTCTGAGAACTACCCGAAAACTCCCAGTGTGTGGGAGCGGAGCAGTTGTGCTGTGGAAGATGTGGTTAGTAAATCAGTGCACTTGTTACATTGCAGTGAGGAGAACAGCCTCATTTGTCGCTGCCGCTGCTTGAAGAAACAAAATATTTCTGTTGCAGGATTTAGATTCTTAATATCTCTACGTGAATATAGATTATTTTTTTAAATTAGGCAATAGCTGCGTGTGTACATTGTAGTGTGAAGAAACTCTGCGATCTGTTACCGCCAAGCCATTCCATAAGAGGTTGTTCTCAGTTTTCAGCATCAAAGCTGTTTCTTACAAAGCAGAGAGTTACCTAAAAACTCCTTGATCTTAGTTTGATGGGTTTTTAGTGCTTCATGACCATGCAAACCATTTCCAAAGATTTCAGTTTCCTTGTTTATCCGCCCTTGTTCTGTTCTTCACAAGCTTCTGCAGGTGAAGGGACGTATTCCACCTATTTTTACCTGGATTGTGCTGATGGAGGGGGTCTTAACCATGCAGTGAGGACACGAGGCAGATCCTAGCACGCTTTCAGATGGTCGTTTCGCTCCTGTAGGTGCTGGTTATGGTATATATGGCGTGTAAATGGCAGACATCATGCTCTTACTGCAGGAAATAGAGTAGTAATTTAAGGTTAAAATCCTGGTTGGCATGAAGAATTCGTTAAATTATTTCCAAATATATTTTTAGAGCACTTTGGCTTTGACCTCTTGTTGTCCAGATTGTATGTAGGGTGAACGTTTATGGTGGAATGCTGGCTTTGTCACCAACTTTCTCCCGATACAGGTGGTGTTCTAGGCTTTTCCATGATCGGTGAAACCCAGCGTTTGATGCAGTTACTGAGAAATAAGGCTAATTTTCAAAACCAGGATACTTAATGAGGTGCAGAGGTGATTATTGGGGAATAAGGAAGAGTAAAATGCTGGCTGAGAGGGAGTGGGACAGCAGCTCCTGAGTACAGTCAGAGGATCCACCTCTAGAGAGAGCAAATAACTAAGCTAAAGACCAGCGTTAGCCCAGGAATGAGGGGGTATAAGGTGATAAATCCAGGCTGGAATTGAGAGGAAGCTTTTCGACTGTAACAGCTGTCAGGTTCCGAGTCAGCTTCTGTCAGAGCCAGCGCGCGTGGGAAGCAAATTGCTCTCGTGCTTCGGAGAGGGGCTCGTACGAAGCGACGCCAGCAAAAGCAGCGGCCAGGACTTGCTGACCCAGGAAGCCGCTTTCAGTCCAGTTCTCTTTGGGAAAATCCACCTGGACTTGTCTTTTGAGCTTGAAGTTACACAGTGTGCTAGAGGGGTGTATAGCTGATGGAGAAATTCAGAGTCCAGAGCTTTGCAAATAGGTTGTCTGTCCAACCACCCCCCCCCCCCCCAAAGGTGTGATACGGACTTACAGAATGTTTATCATGTGATCAAAATATTCTATAAGGTGCTTTATGTTGAAAAACCAAAAGATTTTTCAGTTTGAATGTACAGTGCAAGTGAAATGTGGAAGCTAAATGTGTTCCCCAGTGTAAATGTTTTAATATGTAAATATCTTGTTCCTGTTGGAGACAGTTTGGATTCAGAAATTTAAAATATCACTTGGAAACACAGAGTTACAAACAAAATTGTATCAGTAGTTTGTCTATTTTATTGTTTTCTGTAACTAGCTATTTATAAAACCTGTGCTCTATTTAAAAAACAACGTACATGCGCTCCAGGCTTTAAAAATTGCTCTTTGAATCTTACCAATAAACTTTTTAAAATAGTAGACACCTGAAATTTTATACGAAAAAGAATGTGAAGCTGGCAAACCACGCTGGAAACAAGCAAGCCTTTTTATTTATTAAAAACTAGGTTTATTTTTGTGCGTAGAACTTCCAACGAAATATTTTAAACTCGAGGGGTTGTTTGGTTGTGTGTGTTTTTGGTTTTTTTTTTTTTTAAATTCAATGTTGGTATGAGGAATGGAGACCTGAATGCTGTGGTGGAATGTTAATTTAGTGCTGTTACAGTTCTTTCCATCTAGAAACGCGCAGTCTCACAGTTCCTGTTCTTCTAAGCGTGTGCCTCCATCGTTATCATGGCCGCTACAAGCTGTGTAATAAAAATGTACCATCCAGAGCCTGTTTTAAATCATGTTCTGGGACCTCCTTTAAATATTTCTTTGCTGACTGAACAGCTGCTCCTGCCAACTGTGCCGCCTCTCTCCCCAGGGCGCCTCGGGCCAGGAAGGCATTGGGTGGCCCTGCGGGAGGCTGCAGTGCCCACCAGCAGGATCGAGGCTCCGGGAGCAGCTCTGCCCATCGCCTGCGCTTCAGCCTCGCCCAGTAAGAGCGCTCTGGGGCAGGGGGAAGGTGAAGCAGTGTTGCTTTTTGCTTGCTCAGCAAAAGGCTGAGGATCAGGGTTTCTGACATCCGTTTCCAGCTCTGCTAAACCGCGTGGCTGCGAGTAAAACGCTCAGCCTACCTGAAACTGGGGCTGGCGACAAGCGGTGGTAGTGAAAGCTGGGCCGTGGTGGAGTAATGGCCATGTAAAGAGCATCGCTGTGGAGGCGCTGAGGCTGGAAGAGGCTGCTGGAGGTCACGTAGTCGAAATCTGCTAGAGCTGGTTGCCCGGGACTGAGATTTTTTAGTATCTCCACAACCTCTTCGGGCAGCCTGTTCCAGTGCTCAGTCAGCCTCACAGTTAAAAAAAAGTGTTTTCTTAGTTAGGGTTACATTTTCTTGTGTTTCCCTTTGTGCCCGTTGCCTCTTGTTCTTGCCCTGGGCGCTAGGGAGAAAAGAGTGGCTGAAGTGCAGCCGTTTATGCCGTCCCTCCGAGTCCCAGAGAAAAGTGCCACGCGTGAAGCAGTGGGGAAAATTCCGTGTGAGTGCTCCTGTGTTCCTCTCAGGCCATCCTTAAAATAAGCCTTTGGGTCACAATCTAGCACAAGCTCCTGCCAAAGCCTAGATACTATCCTGAGCGGTAAGGAGGAGAAGATTCCCTTCTCGGCTCCCCCACTGGCCACGTTAGAAGAGGTCCTGGCAGCTGGTTGGGGTCTCTGACTGCCAGCACCCCTCCGGGGGTCAGGACAGAGAAAAGGTGTGAAGCCTGAGCAGCTTTGAGCTTTTTTTCTTATTTTCATTTTAAAAAACCCCCAAACAACACAACCAGACGCACGCATTCCCTGTGTTTCCAGGCTGCCTCTCCCCCGTGCCTTAGGCCTGTTCCCAGGTAGATTTGCCATACCGGCTTTTGGAATTAAATGGTGCTGGGTTTATTGTACGGCCAGCAGAAGAGTTCCTTTTTGGCTTTTCTGGAGCTCAGGCTCTGCTTTCTCCCTGGGACCTCAGCCCATCTCTGCCTAGGGCCGAGTCGGTCTCCCTTGGAGACGGTGCAGAGGGTTTTAGTGTGAAGCTGCATGAGGAAGAACCTCCCCTTGCATCTCCTCCATCGGTGTCCGAGATGACTGGCTGCTTGGCTGGAGCTGGATGGGCAGATCCTGCCACGCCGGGAGAGGGAGTCCAGGAGACCACGCTGCGGGGGAGCGTGAATGTCTGAGGTGAGCTCTGAATGCGCGAGGCGTGGGAGAGCCCGCGGGCTGTGCAGGCGCGTTTAGTGACCGCTAATTTTAGGCAGAATGAGTCTGTGTCTTCACCAGCTCTGCTGTTGCGGAGAAGCCTGTGTTTGCATCCAAGTCATTCTCAGATGAAGAATTTTGCTTTTGATTAAGGCACAACCCTGTAATTTCATCATCTTGGAGTGACTCTCATTGGCTTAATAAGCCCCAACAGGTGTGGAAAGCTACAGTTTTTAGCACCTGTGGTTTTGGAAACACAGGCTTGTTGCACAGAAATAGTAACCAAAACATTTAGGTTGTACTTAGGCCTTCAGTTATTTTGGGTTGAGAGTGTGTGAACCTTCTCATTTCAGACTGAACAGTCGATTTTAGCTATGGTGGAATTTTAAACAAATAAAAATTCGCTAGAAGGTTATGCGTATCTGTCCAGCTGCAGTCCTGCAGCAGGTTGTTTAGTGAAGTGGAGCAAAAGCTCCCCGCTCTCCTCAGGCCTCTCTCCCTGGCTGAACACAGCACTTGCCACGTCCCTTGCGTAAGGGAAGTGTGACTAAAGCCATAGTCGGTCTCCCGAGGTGCAAAACCCATCTCGGCCTCAGTTACACTAAGATCAAAGATTTGGTTTCTGACACTTTTTGCTTTTCAGCGGCTTTATAGTCACAAGGCTAAAATGGAATAAAACAGGCTACCTCAGCCAAAGAGTACTTTGAGATCTGGAAAATCTTTACCTTTTGAATCGTACAGAAAACAGCTCACTCCATCAGTCAGTCCGGACTGGCCAACCTCGAGGCAGCGGCACGGTCAGGTATCACGCACCAGCAGACCAGGCCTTTATACCTGCTGCACGGAACGCAGCCCTATTGCCGAATTATCTGGTGTCACTAGTGGTGGGAACTGGTTTCTGTAACTGAAAGTCCTTTGTCTAAGGCACGATGGCATTTCCCTTACACGCTGTACTTCTCAGGTCCTGGCGTCCGGGCAAGCGAAATGCCCGAGTCGGGTAAGTTACCCTGAGGTTAAGCTGCACAACCTCTCTGAACACAAAACTCACCGGATTAACACATCTGGATTTTAAGATTATCTCAGTTGAAGGTTCCATAGCCTCAGGGAAGATCACTGATTAATCTGGAAGACTCTGATCTGGATTCATTGAAACATCTTATTTATAACAAACTGTATTTAAAAAACAAAACCAGAACAGAACAAAAATACAACCAAAACCCTCAGACGCTTCTCAAGTAGCCAGGAGTCTCCAAATCCTGTGTCAAATATTCTTGGGAACAAGGTGTGATAGAAAAGCCTCTGCATTCATCTGGCCAATAAACATCATCTGCGAGTCAAGTAACACCAAGTTTAATTGATACAGAATTAGAAATTTATATTAAGACTCTCCTGGGATTCAGAAATGCCTCTCCTTCCCTGAAATCTGACAAGTCAGGGATGGTTCCAAAGGGAAAACTTTGAGTTGTCACAGGGTAAATTCAGTTGCAAGCCACTGATTTCAGTTTGACATTGGCTCATGTTTACTATGGCAGCCTCTCACCTGCCTCATCCCTTGGTGGCAGCAAGCACCTACGGGAGGGGTGAGCAGAGCTCTCACTTCAGTGCTACTGTTGTGGTGGAGGGGGAAAAAAAAAGGTTAAATTATTTGGATCAAATACAGGTTCTTTTTAACCTATATGAAGTCAGCAGAACAAACACCAGCTTCTAGGGCTCTGATGGAAAATGACACAGCAGATAACGACAGGATCAATGTTATTCTAAAACTTCTTTCTTGTTTGGCATTACCGAAGCGTACAGAGACGCCGTATTCCAGCAGCCACCACAGCCAGGTACTGCACTGGTTCATACTGGAGCCTCTGCAGCTGCTGCCTGAAACATCGTGTTTTCAGGCTCGGTGGCGGCCGTTTTACCAGCACACTCTTCCTGCGTGGAATTTTTCTTTTTAACCACTCCCTAGATGCTTTATTTTAGTATGGCCACATTATCTCTTTTTAACACACTCTTTCTTTAAGTGACGTTTTTAGAAAGCAGCTCTGCAGAACAGCTTGACAAGCCCTAAAGTTCAGGCTTTGATTCCAAATTCAGCAGCTGTCTTGATACCAGAGCTGCACTACTGGCCATGTTGGGGTTTTTCCCTTCCGATTGGCTGGATAATTTAAGTAGTAGCTGTGAATTTGTGAATGAAACCTGCTGAAGAGGTAAGATTGTTTTGTAACCCGTGAAACACATCTCTGAAATAAATCTCTTCAGGAGAGTTCGAGAGCTGTACACATACATGATCAGCTGCAACAAAAGAGCAGGATTCTTTAGCACTTCCAGTTTAACCTCCCATCCAGTTTTACACTTGCACAGACCTGAGGCCCTTCACCCCCTGCTAATGTCACAAACGAGACTGCACACCATCATTTCCTGACCTGCTGGCACCGGGCAGGTGATGGAGGCAGCCAGGAGACGTGCACATTTATCCTCTGGCTACAGTCGTGCTAAAAGCTCAGAGTTCAGGCAGGTTTTTTCCGCGGTGCCAGACTGGCTACTCCGTATCCCAATAGATCATTAAAAGGAAGAGCTGAGAAGGGTTACAAAAACCAGAGGAAGCTAGAGCTGGGGAGAACTTACAGGATTTGTGCATCTTCAAACACCCTTTAATCTTCAGAGCAGTAGAGAGTTTGGGGGTATAAATCTTAATATGTTTGCCTAATTTGTCCTTAAATTCCAGTGCTCCTGCCTGTCAATGCTCACACTGCAGCGAGTGCTGTACCAGCAGGGATGGAGGCAGAGAAGCCTGCTGGCAGGTAACTCTACCTGCTCTTGAGGATAAAAAGGTGAAAGCCAGCCTTGTGCACGCACACTCCAACAAACAAACCCCTTGTGACTTCGCCACCTCTAAGTCTTTGCGAATTCCACCGACCCGCAGCTGGCTGGTAACCTACAGAGTACGTAAACGAACATTCCTGCTGCAAAATGCTCGAGTTCAAAGCAGGCGCAGTCGCCTGCGGGGGTAGACATCCCCGGTGAAGGCAGAATAGCCTCAGAATAACGACATCTCCTTTGCCCAAAAGGCCTGATCTTCACGAGCAGAGAGTGCTCCAAGGAGCCTCTTCCTGTTGAGAGTTTCGGAAGACAGAAGCTGAGCAGAACTGAATCGGTGTTTCCTCCCGTCTCCTCTTTTACTTGGTCCTGGGACAGCTTCCCAGCGGGTTGTTGCCTCCACAGCCTGCCTACCCCAGAGCACCCCAACTTTCATTGGTGCTGTAAGAAATTGCGCTCGTTAAAGAGCCACGAGAGAAACTGAGGAGCAAAAGACAAGATCTGCTTATTCCTTCGGTGCTCAGTGGTTTGGTAACCGAGGGAATTACAAATTAACAAAGCAGACTTGTTAGTTCCAAAGTTTAAGATAAGCACAGCTCTGTTTAAACATGATACAGTGGAAAGCCTATGAGTGAATCAGGTAACTTGAAATAGGGAAGAAGCACCTGGCAGAGTTTTGGGGAGGAATTTTCTTGCTGAAAGGCAGAAAAAAACCCTCCCATTGCACCTTGCAGGAGCTGTGAAACCACGGACAAATACTGGCAGAGTGCTAACATTTCCCACTGAGTTCTCACCCACCTTCCCCTGAAGGGCCCTGTTTGCTAAAAGCTCCAGAAACAGCATCTGCTCCACAAGGAGGGGGATGCTGGGCTGGCTCCTGGGCTCGGGCAGCAGCCCCGGGGTGGGGAGGAGGCAGGGGGGCAGATGCCCCAAACCGCTCTCACCTCTGGTTTATTCTGTTTGCTGAACGCTCAGCTCAATGGCAAATCTGTGGGGAGGGTATAACTGGGGATTTGTCTTTTTATTCGTTGGTGATTATTGTCAGACTGATTTGTTACCTGGTTTTTAAGCAGGCAATGTTAAAGGTCTACAGGGAAAGACAGGAGCTGAGTGCATTAAAATAGATAAATATGCAGTCAAGATTGATGAAGGGGGTATGTCTGATATTTATATTGAATATCAAAATACACGCCTCAAACACCATCAGCTATGACTATCCAAGAAAATCCGTATTACAAATCAATTCAGCAGGTTTTAAATAATAACTTTTGACAAAAAAAAATAAAAATCACATGATCCAGTCTTAAAAAGATTAAGATGAAGATGCAGGTTACTGGTCTCCAAACCACAGCCCTTCAGTTCGAATCACGTAAATATGCAGGCCAGTGCACCAAAGCCTGTGATCTGTCTAAACGTGCCACAATCCCACTCCTTTTGGCTAAACAAAGCAGGCAGGATCATGCAGATCATGGCTACGTTAGCCTAAAGTACAGATTCTGTTCTGTGTTCCTAGAAATTACTTCCTAGGGTGGTCACAGGTCTAACACCAGATCCTTGGTTTTTCTGTTACCAGCCCTTTGCCCTCCTGGCTTTGTGTGCTGGTTAATTTAAAAGTAGAGGTCTTGGATTGTTTGCATGGGCTTTTTTTTTTAAATATTTGCAGTATATTCTAAATATTTCACAACAGGAGAGAAGGGCAGAAAGGTGACTCAAGCATGGAAATGAGTTTTGAGCCTTGAACACGTGTCTGTAATGTTTCCCCTTTCTCTGTAACGTCTTTATAACACACAAATTCCAGCGCCCCGGCCATATCCCATCTGGCGTTACGTTCTGCCACTGCCAGGCCTCGTGTGACCTCCTCCCTATTCCCCTACCTCATGTTCTTCACCAAAAAATGGAGAAAAAGCAAGCGAGCATAAAACCAGAGTTCCTAAGGTGTTCATACGGCTGCAGTTCTGCCCAAACCAATAGATCCTTACAACTGTGCTTAGTTTCTAATTTCAGATTATTACAGACTTCTCGTGTGATACACGACTGGCCTGTTAGATGTTTGTAGTCCTAGTGCCGTTAGTCCTGTTGAGTGGAGCGTTCTTGGTGAGTTTTATTTACTTACTTTTATTTATGGCTTGCTCACTCCTTTATTCCTGAATGCTTTCTTCTAACTGGGGATTAGCAAGTCCCCCGCTGTCCCCGCTCCTCGGTCAGCTGTGGTATACAGCCATCTGACATGACCGCGTGCTCAGGTTACTGTGTTTGTGTCACCCACCGTGACATTTCTCCTCCAACCCTTTTTTACCCCTAGGAGACAGCATGCCAGCTTTTTAAAATAAAGCCTTGTACTAATGAATGAATCCATTTACCAGAGAAAGCAATAGGTGCTGCAAGGATGGGGTTGTGGACTGCAGCTGAAAGGAGCCTTCCTTTCTGAGTCAGCATCAAGGAATTTAACCGTTGCCTTTGAAGAAAGCAGCGCAGCACAAAGTAGAACAGGAAGGAACCAGGTTTCTTTCAGAGCAGTTAGTTACAGCTTCTGTGGATCTGGAGAACCCCTTCCTTATCTTCTTACCTGGAGTCCCTTTCACATGAGCGTTCTGCTGTCGGTTGCACTCCAGGCTCTGCGGGTAAAAGCAGCTCTCGGCAGCCGTGCTCCTGCGCAGGTGATCCCTGCTCCTGACAGGGCTCTTTTGCTGAACAAACCCTGGAAGAGGATCCGAAAACAGAGCACTCCCAGACCTGCGAAGGCTGGATTCAGGACCAATTTAGGCTTTGACTCTTGGGCCTTGGTGAATGCTGTATTAGCATCGGCAGTTCCAGACGTCCCTGCCCAGCGGTGCTGCTGGAAGTGCTGTCTGGGTCCTCGGGGTTACAAGAACCCTGCTGGCTCTTGCAAGTTCAGGGCTGGTTTACTAATTCACAGGAGGAACCCCTGGATACACTCCACATTTACTCTGAAATCAATGCCGAGACCATTACTGGACCCAACTTAATTGGAATTTACACGATTTATAGCTATAGATTATAAACTACAGTGGCACACACTAGTAAACTAAGGTCCATCCTAACAGGTGACCACCTAACAGGCGATTTCCCATCACTGATCAGTTTCTTCCCACTTGTGTTATTTTCAGCTGTTGGGATTGCCATGTAACAGGTAAACCGATGTCTCTAGCCTGTCCCAGAGGCCCATCCAGGCTTTTCTGAGTCTTCTGACAAGTCTTGCAGCAGGAGGCTCCTGCTCTCCTGCCCCAGAGCCCACCCGGGCTGGACGTTTCATCCGTGTGTGAGCAATACGTTACTTTGGCTCTGTGTGTACCTCCTCCGTGTTTCGTTTCTTTTAAGTGCACGCTTGTTTTCTTCTGTTTTGCCTGCACTTCGCTTGCCTGTTGTAGTTTGTTCCTCTAAGTTTGGCCTTTCTGTCAGCAAAGAACCGATTTTGTCAGGCACGCCGCTTGCCACCAGAAGTTTCTCAGCAGCGCCTGTGTGTGTGGCAAGAAAATAAACCTGCCAGCAAACAAGCTATCCTACGGGTGAAGGTTGAAAGACCCTGAGCTCCTTTTTGATACAGCATGCAGTCCGTTACGTTGCGTTACAGGCTGCGCACGTCTGTTGGGCCAGGCAATTTTCGGACAGCACGCACAAGCCATCCTGCAAAGTATCCCTTTAAACAGTCGGGTTTTTCCCAGCTGTCTTGAAAAGTATTAACCTATCTAGGTCATGTAAAAATATCCTGGGTTTTGTCTTGTTTCAGTTGCCACGCCAGGCCTACACCAGACCCAAGCATCCTTCGTTTGAGGGATTCCCACCCATTGACACACGTTCAGCATTTATAATTTACCCTCAAACAGATCCAGAACTATTAATTTGCACGTTTAGAGATTGGAAAGAGGATTCATTTCAGTCAAATCTGATCAAGTACTCGAGGCCCAAACAAATCAAACAGCTGATTATTTCCAAAAGCTGGAGCATTACTGCTGTGAGGCCCGGGAGGTTTGTTACCCCCAGGAACCTCTGTTTTCCGGAAAAAGCACGCTGTGTGGCGCGCTTGCGGGTTTATTTTTAATTCTACAGTCAAATATACTCATAAATTCGTGGCTGGATGGCTAACGGCCCCCCAGATCCCGGGGTCTGCCCGGTTCAGGACGGCGCCGCCGTGAGGGCCCAGACGTCCCCACACGCCTCAGCGCCGGGCGGCTGCGTGCGGGACGTGACCAGGCCTCCCGCCGCAGCCCGGCCTCCCGCGGGGGCGGGCAGTCCGCCGACGGGCAGGCGGCTCGACCAGTAGCGACGCGCGGCGGGCAGCGCGGCCCAATGGTGGACGGGCAGGGGCGGGGCGGACGGGGTGCCGGCGGCACTGGCGGTCGCTGCGGCAGAGCGCGGGCGGCGGCAGAGCGAAGCGGTGGGTCGGATCGGTTCGGGCCGGGAGCAAACATGTCCCTCTCCAACAAGCTCACCCTCGACAAGGTGGACGTGAAGGGCAAGCGGGTCGTCATGAGGTGAGGAGCTGGGGCCCGCCGCACGCATTCCCGCCGTGCGGTGAGGGGAGGAACGGCCCGGCCTGGCCCGGCGGCGGCAGAGCCCTGGGGTCGCCGCCCACGGTGCCCTTATCCCGGGGGCGGCCTTCTGCACCGGCGGGCCTCATGAGGCGGGAGGGAGGCCGGCGGGGGCGGGGGTGTGCCTCCCGGGGATGGAGGAGCGTGGGGAGCCGCCCGGGGCCCGGCGGGGCTGACCTGCCCCACCCTGGGCGCTGGGTCCGGGCAGGCCGCCCCGGCGGCGCGGGCGGGTTTCGGCGCAGCTTTCCCCAGGCAGCAGCGAGTTATCCTTGGCCTCTGCAGCTGCTTGTCTGAGCCCGGCAAATTATTTTCCGGGGGCTTTTGGTTTCGGTTGGTTTGGTCTTTTTTTTTTTTTTTTTTTTTTTTTTTTTTTTGTGCGCCTGCTGCTGGCGGGGGCCCGTCGTCCTGAGCTGCCCATCGCAGAGGTGTATCTGTTTCCTTGTGAGGGGGGATGTGGCTGACAGGGAGGGGTGTAAATCCAGGCCTCGCTCAGCTCTGGCAAAGCCGAGGTGGACGGTGGCCAGCGCTGCCCGAGGTGCGCTCTGGAAGCGAGGCATCGGCCGGGGAGCCGGGACCGCAGGAGCTCCGCCTTGGCGAATGGCTGTGCTTGCACGTGTATCATCCACGGGCTGTTTGGGGGGAAAACTGCCCAATCTGCCGTATCTTGATTCGGAAGCGCGACAAAGGAAGCTTATTCCCCAGTTCCCTTTTTCCTTCGTGCGAATCCAAAAAGCATTGCAATAAAAAAAGTGAAAATGCGGTTCTGGCCGGCTACCGAAATAAAATAATCATTCAGCTTTTTGCAAGAAGAGTCAAATCGCAAGTGTTCCGCACGCCCTGGTGTAAAACCCCAAAATAGGATTTCACAGCTTATTTATAAAACATCAAGGCCTGCCCAAAGGCTAATGTTGGAATTGCTGCCAAATACTGGGAGATAAGGGCACTGAGGTATGTCTCAAAACACTCTTATTGTGGGATTCTTTGTCCAAGGTCACCCCAATGTGATTACTGTTACCTTTCTCGATGAGTGGGCAGGTATAACAAAATTATAACTTCTCTGCCGTCTGTGTCAGACAACGTGCTCTTTTTATCTTGTCTCTCTGTCATCTTACTTTGAAGTAGTTCCCTAGAAATTTGATTACCAGAAACTAGCCCCCACAATGAATACTGAAGCAACTAGTTCAGAATTTGTACACATCATCTAAATGTGGTACCTCAAAAGATCTTTTTATCTCTGTAACAACCGATTTTTTTGCTATCTGACTGTTTTTTCCTTTTCTGAGGTGTGTTACAGAGAAAGTCTTGTATTGGCAGAGGAAGGGTTAGCCAGCTCTTAGCCTCCGAAAGGTAATGCACACATCTACCTCCGCAATTCTGTGAGGGGCCGCTAAAACCGCGTGAAACAGCAGATGCCGTGCAGACCTTCGTGTTTCCTGCCGGCATCTCGTTTCCCTGAAAAGTCACCATGTGCTCTCAGTACTACTAAAATCGGTACCTTTTCTTTTTCTCCTTCTCATATTCGTCATCATTTTGGCATATTCATAACCTGCTTATCTTCCAGCCCTAACGTCGAAGCTTCACGATGGGAATGGAGAGGGGAAAGGGTTCAAGGGGAGCTCAGATTTCAGTTGTCTGCAGTGGGGAATGAGGGTGAGCTGGGTCTTTCTTTTGTAGCTCTGATGGCTCTGTAAAGCAAACTATTCTTTTATTCTTATTTTAGAATAATAGCCTGACAATGGGGCTTTTCTTCCCCCTTTCCAGAATTAGCCCACTGTGCTGCGGGGGCTGCCAGTTCAGTTCCTTTCTGCTCAGCTTACTCCTGTTTTGCTGACAGCTTTTGTTGTTCTTTCAAGCTGTTGCTGGTGCTGAGCAGGCTGCAAGAGAATTCAAGCAACTTCCTGAATTCTGTTGTTGTTTAATAGAGATACAGAATGATGAAGGGTAAACTGTAACACCGTGTTTCACGTTGCTGTTCTGATAGGCTGTTACAGCGGGTTAGATGTTCCGTAGCTCTGTGAGTAATTTCTGCCTTTGCTGTTACACAACACTGCTTCCGCCTGCTGCTCAGCACATGGGCACAAGGTACGCTGGTGAGAAAGGGCCGGTGAAACTCCTCCCTTCCATCCCTTCCTCTGGCACGAGTAGGGGAGTTACCTCTAGATCCACATCGGGTCTTCCAGTGGGAATGTGATAAGCCGCAGCACTTGGCTGTGGAGAGATTAGAGCTGCAGAGAGCAGAGATTCGAAGTTGTAGGCAGTAACTGGGCAGCTTCCCTGAGCCTGCCTGCGGGCTGTGGCAGTCCAACCAAGTGGTTTAGAGGCCTCGTTGGAGAACACGATGGGACTTCTCGTTATTCTCTTCCTTTCCCTTGGAAGTTCCTAGTCGGTGATCTGAGAGCGTGTTGTTGAAAGTGAAAAGATTGTGGGAAGCTTGTTCGACCTCAGTTTTATTGCCTGCTTCAGCACCATCGCTACTGCGGTCGCGAGCGTTAGGAGAATTGGTGGCATGGCTTTACTGAGCAGATCTTTGTTCCCTGTCGGTGTTCTGTTACTACAAGCAGAAATGGCTAATAACACACTGATTTCACAGAATCACAGGATGTTCGGGGTTGGAAGGGACCTCGAAAGATCATCTAGTCCAACCCCCCTGCCAGAGCAGGACCACCTTGTGTACAAGGCAGAGCTAAAAAAGTCTTACTTTAATTGTACCATTGATTTTCTAGGCAGCACCTTTACTGATAGGTTCCCTCAGTCTTTGTAAAAGAAATTTGTTGAGTATTTAGCTTTATTTCTGTTTTCTTTTAGGGTTGACTTCAATGTTCCAATGAAGGATCACAAAATAACCAACAATCAAAGGTAAGCATTCATTTCCATCCCAGATGGAAGCCCCGAACTCTGTTTTCTCTCTGATGTTAGCCCAGTTCTGTTAGCAGTACCTGCAGTGCTACCATGGCTAAGCTGTTACTGCACGTACCAGGATATTAAAGGTGTCTTGGAGAAGGCCCAACAATTGTTAATTAAAACCCCTGCAGCTGTTAGCAAACGACTCTAACTACAAGGCTTCTTCTCACCGTAGCTGCTGTGGAAAGCATACAGAAAACGGCTCTTAATTGTACAGGCCCTAAACTTCATTCTTGAAATACGGTTGAAGTGTTACGACCATTTCACAACCACATCCCTTTGTCTGCCTGTGAAAATCTGCTGTGTTTGTTGGTAGTATCCAGAAGACTTTCTGCCCCCTGGTTACCCTGTGGTTGTGTTAACTTGTTGGCTTAGGTTAGCATTTTTGTTCTAGTGCAGCGTACAAAGATGCAGGGTTTAGAAACAGGGAGAGCAAATGTCTTGTCTCGCTTGCCTGTCACTTGCAGGCAGATGGCACTTTTGTTCACCACAATACACTCACTGCTCAGCATTCCCGTAATTTCTTTATAGGTTCAGGTCACGGGGTAAACCAGGAAGCCCAGTAACGTTCAAGTGATCCTGGCATTTCTTGGCTACAAGCCATCAGCAGAATTTAGATTACAAAATGTGTTTTACTTTCGTGTGCTACATCACAGGGAAGATAACAGTGAAACATGAAAACATGCTGGGACAGAGAACTTTGTGGATGCTTTCTGGACTGTGCTTCACGATTGTCACCGTTAGTTGGGTTAGCTCCACAGGGGAAGTGTGCTCTCTGGGATGTGGTTAGTCTCTTAGACATTTGTTCTAGCAAGGATGGGTTGCTAAGAAGCCTGGTGTCCCTTTTAGAGGCTTACTGGTGGTGATGCCCTGCTGTCTTTTGATGGGAGACAGGCTGAACCACGTGAACGCCAGAGGGAGGATAGACTTCCTAAGTAATTGTTCTGCCCAGCTCTTGTGCTCCCTTTCTTTTGTCATTTTTGAGGGACAGCTCCCAGGGCTCTTGTGTAAGTGGTCACTAAATCTGCTTGCCTGGTAAACTCTACTTGAACCCTTTTTAATTTGTTCTTCTCTGCCATTACAGGATCAAGGCAGCTGTTCCTACCATCAAGCACTGCTTGGATCATGGAGCCAAGTCAGTGGTTTTGATGAGTCACCTGGGTCGCCCGGATGGTGTTCCCATGCCTGAAAAATTCTCCTTGGCCCCAGTAGCTGTGGAGCTTAAAGCACTCATGGGCAGGTGAAGTAGAAGAGCAGTCCAGCATGCATCAGGCTCTCTCTATCAGTGGGCCTGGATGCTTTCCTTTCTGAAAGGAAGAGTCACTGGTGGATTGACAGTGTCTATCCTGTGTTTGCAGGGAGGTCTTATTCCTGAAGGATTGTGTTGGTCCTGAGGTGGAGAAGGCCTGTGCTAATCCTGCAGCTGGCTCCATCATCTTGCTAGAGAACCTCCGGTTCCACGTAGAAGAAGAAGGGAAAGGGAAGGATGCTTCAGGGAACAAGGTGAGACTTCAAGTCTGGCTTTTGTGTATGCCTGCTCTGGTCTTAGCACTTTGTTTGCTGCAGACTGACGAGGAGCCAGCAGCCTGTCTAAAATGCTGTTTGTGAATTTGCTCTCAGAAAGATGTCGGAGATCTTCAGTTCAACAATCGTTTGTACCATGCTCTGCAAAAGTTTGAGTCAGACACATTGAATTTCCAAGATGGAACAGCTTGAGTGAAAGGCTATAGATGACTCTGCTGAAGGTAGTGAAGTCTGTAAAAGAAGGAAAAAGGAGCAAAATAGGGCTGTGCAGGAAATTGGTTGCTGCTTATTCGGTTTTATTTTGGGATGGCTAAAATAAAAACCAAGGTCTGTTGGAGATAGTTTGTTGCCGCTGGGGCCGTAAGGGTGATGCTTCTTTCTTGGGTATCTGGCTGTTTGAATGTTTAAACATTCGGCAGCACAGGGATTATCAAACCCTTTTAGAAGGCTGGCTGCTCTTAAGAGTAGTCGTCTAGAACTGGGCTGCCTTGCACCTCTGACATTTTCGTGAAGGTCAGGCAGAATGCCCGCTCCAGACAGCTGCTTCTCCTAGTGATGGTGACCCCGTTGACTTTACACAGGCCTTGGCTCCTTCCAGATTCAGTGCGGGGAGTGGAATGCTGACATCGTGTGGTGCCCTTTGTGGCTGACACAGGACTCCTGTAGCTTAGAAAAATAGCCCAGAGAACTAGGGAGCCTTTGCAGGTGGCAGTGAGAAATGGAGCAAGGCTGGAATTACTCACTACTAGAACCGCTTGCCACTGAAAGCCAGCACAGTGGCAGGGAGAAGAGTGGGGCAAGAATTTAATCTGCTTCCGGAAGCAGTCCCTCGGTTTTGTAATTTCTGTAATTCTTGGATCGTTAGCTGGGTGTGTGCCTGTGGAATCGTGCGCTGCAGTTGAGCACAACAGGGGAGGTGCTGTTGACAGACCTGCTTCTCACCCTGACAGAGGTGAAAGTCAGTGCTCTAGGACCAGTGATGCAGTACAGGACTGGAGAGTGCTAACTGCTGCTTAGAAACTGTGGCTTTCCAAAGCAGACCAAGTGGTAGTGGCTCCTTCATTCGGAGCCTACGGATGTGACTGGGTTTAACAGGAGCACTTAATCTCTTTCTGCAAAGCCAGGCAATTTAGCAAGTGAAGGAGCAGTTGAGAGCATTGTTCTATAATCCGTGGAGTCCCTTTGGCTTGTCTTCTGCTCAGGCTGTGTGGGGAAAAAAAGGGCACCTAAAGCCGTGCTGAACCCATCTGCTGTATATTAGAGAACCTTCCTGCCATCCTCCCCGCGGTGTTACATCTGGGTGCTAGCAGAGGCCTCGCTTGGGATGGTGAGCTGATAGAGCAGAGAGGCACTTGGAGAGGTGATCGCTTGACTGCCCGTCTGGGCCATTCTTTAAGAGCAAGTGGCTGTAAACTAGGTCCGAGCAGTCACTTACTGTCAAAGAAGCTCTGCTGTCTTTTCCTGGTGGGAAAGGAAACTGAACTACCCGAGCTGTCCCATGAGGATTGGGGAGGATGCTTGGAGGATGGAGAAAGTCTTTTAAGAGGAACGCATCTGTTCTTGCCTGCTACAGGCTAAGCTTATCTCTGGCTTTGCCATGTTGGCTGCTTTCAGTGTGGCCTGTTGTCACGTGCAGGCTGTTTCTGAGTTAATCCTCAGTGCAGTCGCTAAGTGAATCCTTCAGGAGCTCATCCTTTTACCTGTGGCACTTGGAGACCCCACTTACTTCATTCAGTAAGTGAGCATGGATTTGTTTAGTCT
The DNA here is from genome assembly GCF_034619465.1 of Leptosomus discolor. Lineage (NCBI taxonomy): Eukaryota > Metazoa > Chordata > Aves > Leptosomiformes > Leptosomidae > Leptosomus > Leptosomus discolor. Next base: position 46,179,922 of record NC_141399.1, on the reverse strand, counting down.
TACCTCAGCCTTGCCTTCTCTGTCCACACCCTCTGTGCTACCTGTGTCTGCTGCACAGTACTGGAGATCTGTTGGAGAGAGACTGAAAGGTTGGTAGTGCTGCAGCTCATTCCTGCTCCGTTGGTGGAGTAGAAGCTTGAAGTGGAAACAGTCCTCAGGCCTGTAATAGTGGTCTGAGGGAGTTTAACGTGGAGTTTAAACCATTTTAAACCTTTTTGTTCCTCCTACTGGACTGGGAAAGAGCATATGAAATACAGTGACCCACAGGATGAACTGACGAGTTTCTGCAGCTTGACCTTTCTTGGCTTTGGGTTTACAAGTCAAATTGCTGACTTGGATTTTAGTTTCACAATCAACTCTGTGTACCTGAATAGCACAAACTTGCCATTCTTTCTCTTTTTAGATCAAGGCTGATGCTGCAAAAGTGGAGGCTTTCAGAGCCTCTCTTTCTAAACTGGGAGATGTCTATGTCAATGATGCTTTTGGAACTGCCCACCGAGCTCACAGGTGTGTATCCATTTCCCTTCCACAGGCAGAACTGCAGAATGCAGCTAACTGTACAGAGGGCAGCTGAACCTCTTCAGACTTGCATTGACTTTTTAGGCTTTGAAGATACAAAAATTACTTGCTTAGGACTTGTATAAATTGTGCTGCAGTTACAGCAGATCTCTTTTCCAAAAGATGAATAGCTCCAGGTTGATTATTCTCATTGAGTGTGTTTAGATAGGGGTACTTGCAAACTCTAGTGGTCCTCTTTGAGCTTGATTTCAGAATCCAGTGTTATTGGAGGAAGACATCTCTGCTCTTGCAATGCTTATTTGTTTTGGATCACTAGTTAACGCTATGAATGTTTTGCATATCAATATGTCTGTGCAAAAACAATCTCAGAAAGTAAGTGTGTACAGCCGTCTTATCAAAAACCTTGTGTTTGTTTTCGTGCAGGTAAGTAGCTGTTCTCAGTGCTGCAGCTGGCTAAAAGATGGACTTTATAGTGCTGCGAGACACAGGGGTGTTTGGACCTGTACTGATACAAAACTTTTCCTTTCCTCCCTCTTCTGCAGCTCCATGGTAGGTGTCAATCTCCCTCAGAAGGCTGCTGGCTTCCTGATGAAGAAAGAACTGGATTATTTTGCTAAGGCCCTAGAGAGTCCGGAGAGACCCTTCTTAGCAATTCTTGGAGGGTAAGACTCAAGAACATACCAACTCCGTATTTCTCTTTAACTCCTCTGTGAGAAATGAAGAGTGACTTTGGCTCGGTTCAAACAAGTGCTTTCCTTTTAACTGTACCTGCAGTTCAGATTTGTAGCTAAGTCCCGAGATCTCTGTAAGGTGTGGATTAGGGAGGAGCTAACTGACCACGTCTGCTGCTGTGATGATACTCTCAGTGGCTGCTCATCAGATCTCCTGACCTCCTGCATTCCCCAAGTTGAGATAGTCCCCAATTTGTTGTACTGCTGAACCAGAAGAGCCATTAGATACACATGATGGCCCTGAAACCTTGTCGGTGACCTTTCCTCCACGGTGCAGGGTACAGGCATCCCGCAGGCTCAGCACTGTGTAAATCGACACGCTCTGTCGTTACGCAATGGTGACCTACTGTAGCTGGATGGGCCTCTGCTCTTCCACAGCAGCTCGGGTGCAGAGAAGCTTGGAGATGCGAAACCAAGTGCCTGCTTGTGTGTAGAAACAATTTCCCATTGCTGCCGATTTCTGTCACGCGTGTACCCAGTTTAGCACTGGAGTTCTGTGATGGTCTAGTTCAGTTCATCAGGTGAATGAAAATACTTCGCTAAGTAACACACACCAGGGACCCTGTAACATTCCCATGTTGTTAATAAAGTATGTGGCTTATTGCAGCTCTTTGCAGCCATAAATGTGTGTTTTAAGGAGAAGTATTCAGTTCTCACGTAATGTTTTAGACTTCTGTGACCTCGGTTATACTGAACAATGCTTCTTTTCGTTTTATTAATACCCTTCCAAGGTTTACAGCTGCAGGTACCCATCAATAAGTGCTATACACTCCTCATTGCCTTTGATGGAAGTTGCAGGTATATCACCAAGAGAAGGTTTGTTAGTTACTTTGAGATGTTCAGGTTAGATCAGCAGCTAGGACGGCCAAAATGTCAAAGATTCAGGTCTATTAGTAAAGTCAGGAACTGTTGTAAATCCAGTGGGAACAAAATAACCTTTTTTGAGAGGTGCATAACAAGGGTGACTAGCAAGTCCCAGTCTAGGAGCTTGATACTGAACTCGTTGTGTGGCCAAGGACTGATGAATGCTGAGTGCACCTTAGTGAGTCACAGCTCAGAGCCAGAACATACCTTTATCTGTTTGAAAGTGCCACTGTTCCACTGGCGGTGCAGCTGGTTCCTAGGAGGGACGGCAGATTGAGCAACTCCTGCTCTGTTGCACTAGAGGGAAGTCACACTTGGAAGCTGCATGTGGTCCAGCTGCAGTTTCCTACTGCTTATCTATAAAAATTGGGCCTAAAAGGTGAACTGAGAACAACTGTACTAACAAGTAAAGTGGAAGTGAAATGTGTTGCCAAAGAAGGACTATGGGCAGGAAAGTAATTCAGTGCTAGGAGCAGCGTGTGTGCAAGGGAAAGAAACAAAAATCTAACTCACCTTCACATCTCCTTTTGCCTGGAGCTGTGCACGGCAAGACGGGCCCTGCAGGGTTTTTTGCTGTGGCTCTGTCCCATCCCATCCCATCAACGCTTCATTACTGGTTCAGTTCCCACAGTGTAGCGACATGAGCAACTTCATGGCTTAAACTGGGGCTGATGTCTGGTTCACACCAGAGCTCTCCGTGGCCACTAAGGTTGGATTTGTAGAGGCAATACCTGTTCCTTATGATGAGGTCTGAAAGCATTTTATTAATGAAATTTGTATCATTATCCATCTTTCAGGGATGGGGGAAACTAAAGCAAGAAGAGGAAATGGTCTTGTCTAATGTCCCCAAGCAGGGCATGGTCAAACCAAGACTCAAGTCTCCCGAGTGCCAGCCCAGGTCTAGCTCAGGGTTGTTGCCTAAGGTCTTTTATGCAGCTTTCTTTCCGATAACAACAAAAATTCCGTTAAAGAGGGAAGACAGGAGCTTTGTGTCTCTTTACTGCCCCCTCTGCCATTCTTCTATAAAGTAATTTTGGTATGGTTGTTCCAATGTCATTTGTATCTTGTGCCAAAAGTGGTCACCTGCTTTTGGGCCGGGCGGTTCCGTATCCCAGATCGTGCTAGCGGTTGGAAGCTGCACTGGGAGTGTGATGGGTGCTGGCCTTGGATGGGTTACAGGAGCTGGGCATGTGGTAGCTAGTACCATATTCTGCTTCAATCTAAGAAGTCCTTGTGAGGCTTCATGCTGTCTCAGCTAAAGATTACTAGAGATTAAGTTCTCTCTGAGGAGTTTTGGGCAGTGGCTCCATTATTCATTCTTTTTCCTTCTCTCTCTCATCAGAGCCAAAGTTCAGGATAAGATCCAGCTGATCAGTAACATGTTGGATAAGGTCAATGAGATGATCATTGGTGGTGGAATGGCCTTCACCTTCCTCAAAGTGATCAGCAACATGGAGGTATGAAAAGAGCAATTCTGTGTCTGCTCCTGGGAGAGAGCATGGTCCCTTGTACATTCTGGAATTGAGAACTGGCTATCTCCACTCTGCAAGGGTCAGGAGCTCTGAGAAGTTCCTTGACGTCACTTAGCAAAATTTGGGTTGCTGCCTACATCTCACTCGGTGCTTTAAGAGCACAGTCTTTCCAGAATTGCTGTCAGAGCAGTTTGGCTTGGCTGCTGCTGTTCCGCCTTGTAATGACCAGCAGCTAAACAAATGCCTCTCTCTTACTTTTCCCAAATACTTTCTTTAGATTGGCAACTCTCTATTTGATGAAGAGGGATCCAAAATTGTCAAGGACCTGATGGCCAAGGCGGAGAAGAACGGTGTGAAGATTACTCTGCCTGTTGACTTCATCACTGCAGACAAATTTGATGAGCACGCACAGACTGGGGAAGCCACAGTGGCTTCAGGCATTCCTGCTGGCTGGATGGTAGGTTTTAACAGGCAGGGGGCTAAAAGAAGTCACAGGCAGCAGTGGGGTGGGAAGGACACCTCGTCAAAGAGTAGAACGAGGAATTGTGGTCCTTTGCAGATGTTTCTGAAGGTGGTCAAGCTGTGTAGAGTGTTGGTTTAATGATCCATGTTGTTTGTCCTGACTTCTTAAGTCTACAGTAGCTTTTGTGAGATTTGGATTAAAACAGCAAAATTCTTCTAAAACTTTCAGGCATGCAGTAGAAATCCGCTTTATTTGACTGGAATTTAAGGAGAGTTGGCAAAAGTTTCCAACCAAGGCTTCAAGCATCTGACCATTGATTTTTAAAACGCCTTCTTTATCCTAGGAAGGTAAATACCACACCAGACTTCACCCTGCTGCAGCAGCTGCTGGCAGATCTTTCTGTTCCTCAGTATTAGGTGCATCCAGAGAAACTCCTTGCTTTGTTTCCAGGGGTGAGGGGGAAGCTTCTGAGGATCCCAGGTAGATGTTGCTGATTTGGGCTGAGGGTTGGCAGTAAGTGTATCTGCGGCTTCTCTTCCTTGTCTTAGGGCTTGGACTGCGGCCCTGAAAGTGTGAAGAAGTTTGTCGAAGTCGTGGGAAGAGCCAAGCAAATTGTGTGGAATGGTCCAGTTGGTGTCTTTGAGTGGGACAAGTTTGCGAAAGGAACCAAAGCCCTGATGGACAAAGTGGTAGAAGTAACTGGAAAGGGCAGCATCACCATTATTGGTACGTAGTTGTATGTGCTTTCTAAGTGCAACAAGGAAGGTTCTGCTTGCCAGTATCGTGTTAAAAATACTTGTCGAATTGTTCTCCTGTCCTCGTGTTTTCATCTGTCCTGCAGCTTGGAGACAGGGCTTTAAAAACTGCTCTGTGTACTAAAGCTGAGTATTTGGGAGCAGCACCAGCCCGTAGCGAGGCTCTGGCCCTTAAGCTGAACGAAATACGAGTTTCTTGTGTGTCTCATGGATTTTGTTTGTACTGCAGGCGGTGGAGATACAGCCACTTGCTGTGCAAAGTGGAACACTGAGGACAAAGTTAGCCATGTCAGCACAGGAGGTGGCGCCAGCCTGGAACTGCTAGAGGGTAACTCTTCTTTGATCTTAACTTGTCTGAGCAAATCGGGTAGTTCTGGGTGCTCTGGCACGTGTTGGTATTCAAGAAAGCACAACAATAGGACGAACGTCTTTTCTGTTCCACGTGTGGAGTTGCACGTAGCTTTGGAGCGATGAGCTCCTCATTGCTGTTCTTTTGTAGTCCTCCTGCAGGAAGAGAGGAAGGAAAATGGAGCATTTTTGCAAAAGCACAGCCTGTCCCTCCCAGAAAGCAAAAATGCTGGAATAGAAAATAAAATGGCCTTGAGAGCAGGCTCTCTTTTGGAGATGGTCCCCTGAGACACGCTAACGAGAGTGATTAAAGTGCCCGGTTTCTGTTAGGGAAATCTCATCAGAATAGTCTCGAAGTTTTGCCAGAAGTCTCCATTTCAGCGCATTGTTTGAAATTCCCTGGTTTTGGGGAGCCCTCTAGCGATCACTTATGAACCTGCAAAAGGGTACTTGGAATTCAAAATGGTGAGAATTTACAGGATTCTTGTAATGAGTTACATTGTACTCTAAGTGAGTTTTCATTTCCTCTGGTAATTAGCTGTTTCCCAATATGTGTAAATTATCTAATGCCTCCAGCTTCTCTGTAGAAGAGAAACTGCAATAAACTGCGTTGCAGCTGTTAGTTTCCAGCAGTTACATGCGAGACAGAGCTTTTGTTTCTGTTGCCTGGGGAGTGATGGTCAAGGGAAAGAATGCAGATGGCTAGAAGGAAACACTGTGCAACCGGTTTATTCAAAAGGACAAACTTGTCTAAATTTTGGCCCAAAATGTGGGTTTGTGTGTGTGATCTTTTAAATGTAACGGAAGTCTAGCTAATTAGAAAAGCCTCTGAAGATTAAAGAAAACAAAAGGGCAAAAAAAAAGGGAAAAAAAAAAACCCCAGCAACCTAGCAAGTTGTGGACAGTGTTAAAATTCAGTACTGCCACACAGCTTGAGCGTTAGAAGGTAGGTTTTCTGAAAAAGCAAAACCAGAACGGTGTCTCTTTGTTAATGAAGTAGGATGAAAAGCTAAAAATGCTTTAGAAAACATGCTTTAATAATCTGATGAGCGTACTCCTTGCTGCCGTCAGTTGGAATAAGGCATGTAAACATCTAGACCTGGGTGGTTTAGTCCCAGTAAGAGACTTGAGACTCGTAGGAGGCTTTGTTTCTTTTTCTCAACTCATTCTTAAAATTTCCACCACACACTCCAAAAATTCTATTTACGTGCCACTAGGGATTGAAGAAAGTGTGCAGCAGCTCCCACGATCAAATCAAAAATCTGTTTGCCATCAAACTTCACGGGAAAAGGTCTTTAGTGTTTGGATCTGGCCCTAGCAGAGACCTGGATAGAAATTCACCATTATTGCTAACTGAGAATTGATGACTGTGGTACGTTAAGAATCTGTCCGCTGACACACGAGTGCAGCTGTGCTCTGGATACTCCCTCCAGCCCTAAAACGTATTTACTGTGTGGAACAGTTTAAGTGTAACCCACGTGCCTCGAGCCACAGTCGTCAACAGGAGTGTACGTAGAGCCAAGCTCTTCCATTTTTAACCTGTAATTTCTGATTTATTTTTTTACTATGTTTAGATGTTGCAATGGCAAGCGTAAAGCTCAGTCGTTTGCGAGCAGAGGGGTTCTTAACTGGGTTGGTATTTTGTAACTGCTCACAGGTAAGGTTCTTCCTGGTGTGGACGCCTTGAGCAACGTGTAGAGAAGAAAGGTGTCGCCCCACCTCCTGGTCCCGTGCACAGCCCCTGAGATTCAACACTTCAGCGCTTCTGTATTTCAGCTCTGCGATAGGCAGGTCACAACGTAAACCGAAACTGGACAGGGTTGAGGAGAAGACAGCAGAGATATTTTACGACTGCAGTTTACATGATGTGGATTTGTCCACTGTTACCCCACTTGGATTAACGTAGTGAGTTGAAACTGTTGTGAATTTAGAGTGTATATATTTATATTTTGCCTTTTCAAAGAGATTAATCCCTGTTAGACATGTCTGTTTCTCAGAAAGGAGTGCACTGTTTAGCTTCAATGTTCTTAGCAGGCATTTTCATCACTTGACACGGTTCACAAACAAGAGGGGACTCCAGTTTTTTGGAGGCTGACTGTAATAGCTGCTGAATAAACATATTTAAAGTGCTCCCACTTTGTATACGGTCCTTTTTTCCGATTTTTAGAGCGGTCTACATTAAAATGTCTTCTTCCCAGCATCGGGAGTAGGAGATATTTTTCCTTTTTGCGCTAATTATAATATTTGTAAATCTCCTTTTATTTTTGTCTAGTGGATCTATAAGCACCCAGCCATCCTCCAAGTGAACTTCGTTGGTGAGGAAGTAGATCGTTACAGATGTGCTGTTACGTTAAAACTTCCAAGCCATCAAGTAACCAAAAAAAAAAAGATGAAATTTTGAATGTGCAAGTCTGGTGAAAAAAGTGCAAATTCAGAAGTGTTTCTCATCTAGAGAACTGGCCTCATAGTAGGCAACTAATGTATCTAAGCTGAACATGGGGGAAACTTCGAAGACAGGCAGGTAAAAACCGAGTCGCATGCAAACAGAACTGCAACGCGCCTTTGCTCAAGTTTGTGGTCCTAAGAGCACTAAAACTAGCGTGGTAAACCCACCCCGTTGGACAGCTCGGGCCGTGTGTGTGGCTTAAGCACGTTGCAGAACCGCAGCTCTTGCACCAACACGGTGCAAATGTCCACAGTTGGGATTTCCATTTCGACCGCCATGTATTGGCTCCTGTGCTTGCAGCAGGACCCAAATGTGAGCGCAGGGTGGCTCTAAACCAAACCCAGCGACGACTCCAAACTCAGATTGGCTCCTGAGCACCCAAAAGCACGGTTTGGATGATGTTAGCAGTCAGATCTGCTGGTAGGAACTGTAAGAAGAGGCAGTGCTCCAGCTGAACTGCTTGTGTATCTTCCTGCTGGGTTGGAGAAAAGTGATGCCAAGCGGCGATGGCCTGGTTTTATTCCTAGTGAATTCCCAGCAGTATTGTTAGGGTGCTTCCCAGGAGGTTTTGCATGGCCTGAATAAGTCTAAAGCAGCCGGGACGAACCATGGAGAGCATCTTTGAGGTAAGCAATAAGCCACAAGACAGAGTACGCTTTTAAGTTAATCTCTATGTATGTACATAATATTACCAAAACAAAACGACAGCATGTTATGAACAGACAGGGCCTATTTGCCAAATTTTACTCGGTCACAGTGGGATGCGAGTAAAATTTGCGTATGAAATACGTCCTCGTTACATTTTAAAGCTAAAAGTGACGATTGCAAAGAAAAGAATCTAGAAATAATGCAAATGACTGCAGCGCTGTGGTTTTCTGCTCCTCCTCCCCTCCTTTGTAAATCTCCCAAGCATTGTCTGATTACGCATGAATGATGCAGATTTTTGCTAGGATTGCTTTCTCGCTGTTCCTCATGTTTTCCAGGCAGGGGTGCAGACCTCCGACAGCTGCAGTAACGAGGCAAAGAAAGGAGTGAGCTTGTCGGCCACAAAAAGACTATGGATTTTGGAAATCCAGTACTACAAAAACAAACATTCCACCATGTTTTCTAACAGATCATTCTTGTCTGGCTCTGGCAAACAAGGCCTCGTGACAGCACGGCCCATTTTAGTGTCACTCTTATACCCCTGCGTTGCTGGATTCCCATGGAGCAATAAGACTTTCCCTCCATAGCTTCTTTCTCGGCATTTACAGTGAAAGGTTGGTGTGTGTGGCCGCTGGGTCTGCTGGGTTATTTCCCTTCATCAAAAGCAACAAAACGAAGCTATCTGTAATCAAATATGGCAAGGAGTGGTAATGCTCCATGAACACAGATGTCCGCGCTTAAAAGCATTTTTCCACCTGACTGTGGATGCTTGTTACTCGCATCTCCAAAACATCCTTTTGTTTCCACATGGCTTGTTTTCATTAATGCAATGTTCGGGTCTGTGTGCTCAACACAGCAAGCCTTGTACAGCAAGGCCAGAGAGAGACTCAGCTTCATGGGTTGTAAAGAAAAATGGATGAAACATCTCAATGTGAGACCACATGAGCTTTATGCTTGATGACCAGCAGCTGATTACTCGAGTGACAGAGTTTCCAGATTTTTTTTTAGCTTTGCTTATTATTTCTTAGCAGCTGGCTATTGCAGTGATAAAATATTCCTAAGGTATCTAGAGGTTCCTTTTCTCACTAAATTCTACATCCTCTGGAGCCACACCAGTCTTCCTAGATTATTTTGGCATGTGTTCTGACAACTTTTCTAGACATTAATCTTTGACAGTTCTGCTTTTACATTTTTATTGCTTTTGTTGAGAGCGTTTTTGGGGCAAGGAATGTTGCTAGTTAGAAACACTGTGGAAGCAACATTAGAAGACAAAGCTGTCCCAGAAAGCTCATGATGCGATGAAGGCAATAGATTTAGCACATAAGTAGGCTGATAATAAGAGCCAGGTGAAATAAAATGGGAAAAGCTTCAATCCTCGTGGCTGAGAGAAAAAATTTCAATGTGAAAGACATTAAATTTGTTGTCAACAAAGGCTGAAATACGTGAGCTCTCATCCTGGTGTCTCCCTGCGTGATTTACAATCTACTGTTAACTGCAGGAGGTGGAGAAAGCATTTCTGTGTCGTAAAATGTGCAGTCAATGGCACTGGAAAAAGTTAGTTCTAAAAATGGCTTTCACCCCATAGCACTGGTGACTCGGTGGCCACGTGCAGGGACATCAGCACCGATGTGGCAGAGGGGGCCCAGGACATCCCCAGCACGTGCAGATCCGGCCGGCCAGGAGGCCAGCTGTGGCAAACGTACCTTCGCAACTGCTAAAACATCAACGCTTCTTGCTACAGCTCTGCGTTTCCAAGGAGGGGCCTCCTTGGGGCAGCGGCCATTTTGTGAGCGACGCCATGACGGTGGGGACGGCATCCCTCTCTCTTGGAGGGAAGAAGGAACATCTCCGTCCCCTCTTTGTCTGTGCGTTCCCCTTGACGCCTGTCCCCTTGGCGTGCCTCATGGCCCAGGCGGTGTTTCACAGGGGACTTTCGCACCTCTAAGCCCCGGGTGCCCCAGGCCTGCTGAAGCGCAGCTGCCTCCATGGAGCACCCGCCTGGACCGCCTCTCCTCCATCGGCCGAGACGTGGAAACCTACAGGAGTCCGCAGAGGCAGCTCCCCTCCGCCGCAGGCCGTGCTCCTCTCAGCACTCGGGCGGTGAGGTGAGGCCAGGCCAGGCCAGGCGAGGCGGGCCGGCAGCTCCCGCCGGCGGGCGGGCCGTGAGGAGGCGGTGGCGGTGGCGGCGGCGGGGCGGGCGGACTACACTTCCCGGCCGCCTTTGCAGGCGCTGGCCCAGCGGGGGATGCCGGGTGCCGTAGTTGCAGCCGCCTGGTGAAAGTTAATAACTGAATCTGGGGTAGGCACTTCCCAGAGCTCCTCGGTGTCTCTCATTGCCATGCCGGCTTTGTCACCTCGGAGGGAAGAGGAGCAAGATGGATGAGCGGGCGGCCGCTGGGGCAGGCGCCCGCGGGGTAAGGAACGGGAGTGGAAGGGGGAGGCTCGGGCCGCCGCTGCGAGGCCGGCTGCTTGAGGGGAACGCGGCTGGCTGCTGCCCCGCCGGCCCCCACCACCCCTTCCCTGCGACGAGGAAGGGGCCGGGGCCGCCCTGCCCGGCCAAGATGCCGGGCTCGGGGGCAGGTGCAGCGGGGAGCGGCTCTGGGGTCCCCCCGCCGGAGGGGCTGCTGAGGCGGGGGCGCGCGGCGCCGGCTCCCGCCTAACGGCCGCGGTGGCCCCGGCCCTGCCCTCGGCGCCCCGCTCCGGCCCGCGCCCCCCCCTCCCGCCTCCAGCCCGAGGTCAGCGCCCGCCCGCCCGCCGCGCTGCCCCCTCCTCGCACCTCCCGGGACGGGGCTGCACGGCCCCCTCGAGGCGGGGGTCCCCCCCCTCGGAGCCCGGGGAAGGGACTGCCGTGTTTCTCCGGGGCCCTCACGGAGAGCATCTCCTTCCCCGGGCGAGTTGGCCTGTGCGGGGCAGTTCTGTGGCTCAGCCCGCAGCCCCCAGGACCGTGTTTGGGGGTGGCCACAGGCACCCTCGGTGGTCTCGGGAAAGCCTCGTCGTGGGCAAGTGGTGAGGCGAGGGCTGCGAGGGCTTGCGATGGGGATTGTTTGATGTGTGCGGTGGTGGGGATAGAGGAGAGTTGGTGCAAAGGAGGGAGCGGAGCCATCCTGTCCCTTCCCAGGTCCGTTTTCAAGTTCAGGCACTGCAGGGGGATGTTTTGCTACCTACAGTCCTGCAGAGGAGGTCGAGGGCCTCTGCCCCTGCTGCAGCTGCCAAGAGATGGTGCCTGCTCTGCCCTCCTCTTCCCTCCAGAGTCCCTGTCCCTGCTGGCCCCAAGCACGCACAGGAGCTGATCTGCCTCTGCCCAAGCTCTGCATTAAGCACAAGTGACTCCAAATCCTCCTGCTTTGATCTCTGAGATAACAAAATGCCAGTCTGAGGGTGATAATCCCCAAAGAGTTAGAAGCTTTGAGTTTGCATCTTTGCCTGCTGTAGAGTGGGGATCCCACCAGCCCCTCGACGCTCTGGGTTTAGCCATCCCCGCTACTGCTTCACGGTCAGCCCTCAGGTTGAAAGATTATGCCTTTCGTTAGCAGACTGATTCAGGTAGGCCCATAAATCTTCACCATGAGATTTACCACGTGGTCGAAGCAGCAGCACAAATCCCATCTGTCTCAATTCCAGGGTACTTTTTGGAGATGAGGGCTGGAAGGCCAGATCTTCAGTGTGGAGGAGCGGTGGTGGACACAGGAACTTGGGTGATCTTAAACACCCATTGTGTTTGCTTGATGCTGTAAATAGCCAAGAACTGACCGAATCCCCGGCATATGGTAGGACAGCCCAGCACTTCCATAGTGCAGGCTCCCGGGGGGCTGCTGTGACTTTCACGACAGTCAGGCCCTGGCTCTGGCCCTTGGCATCCTCGCCTGGAATCTCCCATCCATCGTGAGATGCATGAAGAAGATCCCCGTTCAATTTTCAGGTTAAAATTTTCAGAGTGTCACCTCTGACAAATGATCCTCAATTCAGCCCTAATGAGGTATAAAATAGCAAATTCCTTCTTAGTTCACTTTTCATTTTTATTCCACTTTTTAATGATAATTTTTCATTAGGCATCTAATCCTGTCCTAGCATTTCTCCTCAGTAAGGCTCAAGGTGCTTTACAAAAGAGGTGAAAAGATGGTTTATCCTTATTAAGGCTTAGGTTTTGGGCAGCTTCTGCAGATAATTTAGGTCATAAATAATTAAGAGTACAATCTAATTAAATCCCTAGTCTAAACCGAAGTGCCATGCTTGAAGAAGCCTTGTAACCTCATCTCCCTGATCAGAACGGTATTCCATTAACCCACAAATCTTTGCTCTCCTGACCTGTCTGCCCCAACAGCAGGTACTTCCACGTGCTTGTGCAGGACCCAGGGGAGGGAGAGGGCCAGGGAGTTTCAGTGACCAAAAGCAGCCTGGAAAGTGTTCTCCTATTAAAGTCCCTTGTCATTTGAATAAAGGGCTTGTATTCGGAGGCTTACCCAAATGTACAGCCTGAACTGAGCGGGGTTAGGTGTAGAACTGACTTCGTTTTATAGCAGAAATAGTTGTTGGAAATGAGCGGCATTGCTCAAACTGGAGTCCAGAAGATACAAAGAAGATTGTGGCCTGATTCCAGTTCGTATATGACCTAAATAGAATTCTGACCCTGACACTTGCTCTGAACACCTTGTAAAATTTCACCAAATTTGGACGTGAGCTTTCGTGTTTGGGCATTTAGGTTCTAGTTTGCTAAACCGGGTCTGTGTACCCTGACACCTGCATGTCCCCACTGGAAGCTGCCTATCTCAGGACCGCTGTTTATCTGCATAATTCAGCAGCAGGGCTGCGTGGATGAAATCCTTGTTCTCATTCCAAATACCTGCTGTCACATATTACTTATTCTGTGGGAATGTTTTTGCTGCGATTTGTGGTTACGCAGTGTTCAGCGATGACCTAATTGCAACATTCTCATTAGGCAGAGAAATTTCTGAGTTTGGCTTTGTAGCTCACCTTCTCAGTGAGTAAATCATTGCTCCATAACACCGTCTACCATCAGTACTGTCGCTTTAGCCCGATGTTTTATGAGGGATCGTAAGGCTGATGAAGGCACTTTGAAGCGTGTGTATCTACAACAGCTTCTCACACTTCACCGTTGTAACAGCTAACTTGGAGCAAGCCTAGACCATCTTGATGAAAATGCCCGAATCCAATGTTTTACCACTAAAAGAAACTGCACCTGTGTTAGTTTGGTGTTGGGTAATTTCCTTGAAAGTTGGCTTTATATGAGCAGCTAGAAGTAAAGCTGAAAAAGGCCAGACTGCCTTTCTGACTGTCCCGTGATGAGGGTTAATCTTGGCCAGGGACTGCTGGTGTAATTTTCAAATGTAACTCAAAGGGATGTTGATTGCGAGTTACATTAAAATGAGTCCCTAAGTCCCTTAGGGTCTTGGAGAGACCTGTATCTTGATCTATCTGCGCCATAATGTCTTCATTTGTGTGTGTTAAACTGTAATTCAGTCTCATATGCTGGAAGCTTTGACTAGTAAGGCATGACGGGAGCTCCGAGCGATGCTGGTGGTACTGGAAATGCATGACAAATGACAGAAGGGAACCTGCAGAAATAAGGAAGAAGGGAGTGCAGACATTTTGAGCAGCAGAAAGAGGGAGGGTGAGAACAGAAGAAAGGGAGGAGGCACAAAGGAAGGAAGACTAGAAAAGGAAAAAGCAGGAAGAAAACTGAAACACCACCATTCTAGGTGACGATCGGCGTGGTGTGGGTGAGGCTTTGCGACTGAACCAAGTTTCCCGAAGAACGTTATCGTACGCCACTTGTGGGAGGGAGGAGAAGGGCAGAGGGTTCCTGGAGAAGCGTGTATCCACACAATGAAGCCTTTGGTTTCTTCCCCTCCACATTTGTAGAGCGCTCACGTCTTTCCCTTACCCCAGGAGACATTCCCATTTCCTTTCATGTACCAGTGTTTGGAAGGCGGAAGGAGATGAGGAACTGTTGGGTTCCCTTATTAACTTAATCTGTGGGAAGCCCTACATAAATCATTGAATTTCCTAATCTTGATAGAACGAGATATTTGTACAGTGAAGTCAAACAGCAGATCGAGGTTCCTGCACAGGGAGGCTTTGACGCTGTTCCAGCCCTGTGCCTGTGACTCTTAACGCGTGCATTTCTTTGAAGTCTGAAGCTTAGGAGTCTGCATTAATGATCAAGGGACAGAGCTGAATACGGAATTTGTAAGGTATGAAGGTAAAGGTGTGGGTATGAATGTGGGAAGAGAATATTTAAGAGCAGTCTGGCATGTATAGTTAATAATATTAAAAAAAAAAAAAAAGCAATCATGTTAATTTCCTATAGTTACTCCAGTTCTCAAGGCTTTTAGCATCTTCTCAGTCCTTGTAGATCAGTGATCTCTTGCTGGGTCCTGTCATGTCCAAAATATTAACTTCCTTGAAAAGCAGAAACCTTCATGTTTGAAACCTTTTGTCCCTTTCTACAATGGGAAACTTGCTCTGATCCCTTAGGCAGCAATCTCTGCTCCTCATGCAGTGTTTTGGAGCGTTGTGCTTGGCATTTGGCTGTCACACTGCCCCACTCAGCCAAGTGTCGGTGATCCCTGAATGCTCAAAAAGCTCCTTGGGACTCTCTGCAGATCTGAAGCTCTTCTGAAGTTGAGATTTGTCAGGAGCAGAATGCGTTAGAACAATTATTTCTGACTTTGACTTACGACTATGTTAAAACTCACTTATTTTTACCATTGTGTTTGTTCCTTTTAGGGCTCTTAGCTGTTTCTCTAATTCAGGAGCCATTCTTCCCATTTTTTACTTAATGAAGTAAAATAGTCAAAGTAAAATGCTGGTATCTTGCTATACTTAATATACAGATATCTGCTGACCGAAACAGTGAAATAGACCCTGGGTTTCAATTTCTGACCCACTATTTTAACTGTTTTTTCCAGAACTCCACCCTAATTGCTGCTGCTTCTTCCTTGAGCAGCAAGTCCGTTCTCCTCTAAGCCCCAGGATTACCAAAATTCAGATTTTTGTGAAGAAGCAAAGGCCAGATTTTCAAGACTCACCTTATGTGCAGATACCTTGTGAAGCAGATCCCAAGGTGGTGTTTATGTCCTACCAGACATGGAGCTGCTTCCAAAGTGCTGGCCCTAGGCACCGGGGGATTTGCAGTCCTGCTCTGGATGCCTCCCATGTGATGGAGGGGTATAGACCTACCGCAGGGCTTTGGGGGCACTGAGCCCTCACTGGTACCGCTCGCACTCCCACACCATTTAATTCAGCCGTGGCTGCACACTCCTGATCAGAGGGTTGACTGTGCCCTTCAGGTGGAAAAACTGGAGACCCCAGTCCCATTCTGTGAATGACGGGGACCCCTTTCCCAGACTTATGTTGCTGCTGTGAACTGAATCTCTTCAGCACCCCAAATACTTTGAAGCCATCCTCATGGACAGGTTCCTGAGTGCCTTGCAGGCGTTGAAAGGGAGGGACAGCAGGTCCGGCCCCAGCAATGCAGAGCTGAGCTGGGGCAGCGGCTCAGAGCTTGGCAGCCGTTCTCCAGGAATGGCTTTACTCTGGCTCAAATTGATAGGGCTGCATTATGAAGTCTCATATATATATATTTTTAACGTTGGATTTTGGTATGTATTTGCTACCACAGTGTAAATGAATATTTATGAAGGTGTCTGAGGTCTTTGGATCAGATATGTCATATAAAGCTCTGATCCAAAGCCCACTGTAGCCCAGCAGAAACCCCCACCTCTGACATTGTTCTCCCCTCTTGCCCCCCAGGGAATTAAAAAGACACATTATTTTAAGCAGTTCAACATGTACTGAGCTTTAGTTCCTTCGCTAAGAAAGAGTAGAATGTCTTTCCAGAACTATGTTCAAAACTAAAGAACAAAAAGCTACCTTGAAAAATGGCCATTGGGAAGCAGACCAGCAAAAGCCAAGAAACTTGAGCCCTTTGCTAATGAATACGCTGTCCTTAACTCACATTGTCTCTTTTGTTTCCCACACTTCATGAGCTGCACATGGATTCAATTTGCCAGGCTTTAACCCTTCTTACCGATGCCTGATCTGTGCGTAGTTTGGAAACTGGGACAGCTGTCACTTTAGGTACTTGGCTTTGGGTTTATTTTTTTGGCTCCTGATCTGTTTGTCCCTGTGCAGTCCCTGGCTCAGATGCTGTAAAGTAATCCATGAGGGGTGTGGACAAGGCTTGGGTGCTGGGGAGAGGGAGTCGAAGCTTTCCCAGCATCCTGGCAAAGAGTGTAGCAAAGAGAGGGCTGGAAGCAGGTTTGCTTTGATTAAAACACGGTAGCATTTCCACCATGACTACTGTAGGGGAAGATGTTGGTGCTATACTGGGAGTTTTTTTAAGGAGAGCTGCTTTTCTTGGCATAGCTCTGAAATTGATGGAACGTCAGGGTGGAGCCAAGGCATTTGGCATCATGGGAACTTCTCACACCAGCTTGTCTTTGTGCTACAGCACAGCAGAAGGGCTTTCTGCAGGGAGAAGCATTAAACATCAGATGTTTATTTCTGGCAGTGAAATTTCTTCCAGTGAACGAGGATTGCCATAGTAAATACGCTTCTTAGTAATGACTGTATTGTTTCTAGAAACATAACTGGCTCCAATGTTTGCTACATTGATAGGGTTCTAATTAATCATCCATTTAAAACAAAAAGTGGCATTCCATATCCAAAACATAATGCATTTCCATTCCTTATTTTTCCTTTAGATAACTATTGAACAAAGATTCTCCCTGTGAGGACGGGCTGATCTGGGGAGACCTCCTAGCGCCCTTCCAGTACTTAAACGGGGGCTGCAGGAAAGGTGGGGAGGGACTCTTTGTCAGGGAGGGTAGCGACAGGACGAGGGGTAACGGTTCCTAACTGAAAGAGGGGAGATTTAGGTTAGAGATGAGGAAGAAATCCTTCCCTGGGAGGGTGGTGAGGCACTGGCACAGGTTGCCCAGAGCAGCTGTGGCTGCCCCCTCCCTGGCAGTGGTCAAGGCCAGGCTGGATGGGGCTGGGAGCAACCTGCTCTAGTGGAAGGTGTCCCTGCCCATGGTGGGGGGTTGGAGCTGGATGGTCTTTAAGGTCCCTTCCAACCCAAACCGTTCTGTGATTCTATGAGTCTATGATTCTGTCACCAGCAGAGAGTGCTGGTGCTCTTCCAGAATGTGGCAGCAGCTTCTGAAATTGATTGTAAAATCTAATGAGACTTTGTTCCATAACTCTATTTTTAGTTTTCATTTCTGTCAAAATGAAATGTTAATCAATTATCTGTAACTTGGTATCTTGCTGTCTCTAATTATCAATCTTTTTGTATCTTACTACAGGAGAAAGATTGTTTTTCGGAGCATGACCATGTGCTCAGAAAAGTGTAATTGCCAGTTTTGGAAGTAATTATTTAACAGAATTTTCATATATTTTGTTCTAATGCACTTGCCCCTTTTTTTATAAAAAACATTATTTCTCCCTTCATTTCTCCTCTTTAATTTCATGTTCAAAATAATCTGTTTACTATTCAGTACAGCTTCTGCATAGGGGGGGAAGATGGCCCTGCTCCTACAATTAGTAGAGCTCTGGCATCTATGTAGTGCTCATTGTTTCCCTAGACCATACTTTTAACCTTCCCAGGCAATGGAAGGTTGCTTCCAGCCAAAGATTACTTTTGGTTGGGCCTCTTTCCTTTCTCAGTTCTGAGTCTGCTTCCTACATCAGTGTTAATAACGAGTTGCAAAAGCTTTAAATCAAGAAGCACCCCTTCTCCCCCGTCCCCGTGGTATTCATCAATACACTTGCACCATTGTAAGTCCTGGAGGCTTTGAAGAGGTTAGGCTTCTTGGTTTCAAATCAGCCATGGTTTCCCCCTCTTAATCTTCATGGTCATTGAAATATCAGGATTATCAAGTTTGTTTTTTGCTGCAGAACCTGCTGTGCATCTCGCTCTCGTGTGATTTCATACATTCTTTACTCACCGACAGCAAGCGAAGGCTGTGTTGAAGTGCAGGGCCTCACTCTTACAGTTCACTCTGATCCAAGTCCTCTGGAAATTCATTTCAGCAGATTATGGAGAGACATCTCTTTTTAACGAGGCACGAGACGCAAGAGAAACGAGGGAGGTGGCTAACTTTTGTACATCAAGGTTGTTAATGTACAATGGACATCAGTTAAAGGCTTGCAGGTCCTTCTTTGGGAGAAGAACCGTGGCTTGTAAGGAAATCCCTCTGTCCAGACTAACCCTGCTGTCCTTATTTTGCCAAAACTACATTAAGCCTAGGGAGTTGGGCTGTGAATGCGTTTAGAGCTAAGCCGAAACATTGAATTTGTTTTTCCATAGCTGGCAGTTGTTGATCACTTTTCTGGTTACACAGCTTTTATCCAAAATTCTGCATAAAAAGGGGCCAAGGTTCAGCAGTTAGAATAATTCTCTTTACAGGTGGTACCTGATCAATCAACTGACGGGTGACACATCACTGCTGACCTCTGTATTGCATTTCACTGTGGTGAGCTGTTCCTTTTCTCCCCCTTCCTGTGCAGGCCCTTTCTTCGCCCAAGGAACCATGCTGAACTTGAGTTACACTCCATTAGAGGTACCCTCCAAACTGACACACTTTTAAAACCCTTCGCGCTCCGTAGCACACCAGACCCTAGATGAGCAGGAGCCGTCTTACAGTGTAAATCACAACTTAGACAGGACATGAAGCTGGCTGTGCAAAAGTCTCTGTATGAGTTACTTCCCTCCCAGAAGTTCTGTGGTCATTAAAGTTTTATTATTTAGAATGAGTAGAATAATGTGTAGAAAAACACAGCGATTACTTAGTGAAGGACAGAGGAATACATAGTGCATAACTATTCCCGCTCTTGTGTTTTGAAAAGTAGAGTTTTTCTAGCGATTCTGCGCCTGTCAAGTTTCATGGTAGTAATTCCTGGTGTTGTTGGTCTATGAATGCCTGTCATTGCCATCTGCTGGTGAACGATAACTGGTTTTACATATAATTCATGCCTCAATCTCAGGTCTGTCAGATTGATGCTGTTCCTCTTCAGAAATCATAGCTGGGCTCCAGCTGTACCCAACGGCAGGACCTGAGGGAGCCTTTCAGGGTTTGTTACAGCTCGGGGCTGGATATAGCACCAACATCAAATCCTCTAAATACAACTTTAAAATGGCCAGGACCACCCTGAAGGCCCTGGATGCTGTCCACCCTGGCGGTAAAATGGCCACAAAAGCTGCAATGCTGTATGTCCAGGTTCACCGTACGTGTGGGCAGCAAGGCAGGTCCTGTGTCTCTGAGGCTCTCGAACTCTGGACTGAACTCCCAGCATGACTTTGGACAAACCACCTAACCCTCCTGTACCCCGCTGCCTTCCCCACACGTTCCTTGTGATTCTTACGCAGTTTTGAAGTCTTCTAATCTTGTTTTCGTCTCTATCTCCTAAGGTATTTGCTCACTCGCTTCCTTTTCTTCAATAAATATATCTGTCAAACTCTTCGGCTTCTATGGCAGGAAAGACACAGTAGTCTCCCTTACCAGAATTCCCTGTAGCTCCTGCTCACCTAGTGAGCTTGGCCTCATCTCCTCTTCTTAGTGTTTTTTACTATTGCTTGCGTTGCTGTTTGTTTACTGTAGGGCCGTTATTTCACCCAACAGCGTATTTACAGACGAGACAAAGAACCCCCGGCTTTGGTGGGGGGGATGTGCTGTCCGGTCCCGAGAGCTCAGTGGCACTTGTGAACGGTTTATTTTTATGCTCAAGGAGAAAAGCTCTGGTAAACTGGCCTGAGATCAGAGATCCACGGAAATTCATTTACACCCCTCTCAGCTGCACTGAATGGGCGCAGGACTGAGCGGTGATTTCTCTCTGCACATGAGGGATAATATCAGCGGCTTCCGGAGCTCCAGCTGCCGTGGACAAAGGACGGCGGAGTTACAGCGATTCCTGGAGGGAGGAACTTTAAGATGGAGGAATTTTAAAGAATGTGAAGGACAACCTCTTAAAAAAATTGTAGGTGGAGCAATTCCAGGTCATCCAAACATTTCGTAAGCCCAAGATTTATTTTCCTACTTTGAACTAGTTGCTGTTGTGGCGTTTATCTTTTGTGCTTTTTAACACATCTCCCGTGACCTTTGTATGGTCGCATAAATTGGCCCGAGCACGCTGGAACAGTTATTAGGAACCCCTTTCTTGTGTTGTTTCCTGAATTCCCACATTGTGGCGTGATGTGTGTATGGAAACTGCTCGCTTCCTCCGCTGGCAGCCGTTCAGCTGTGCGCTGGAGCTCCTGAGGACTGGGCTGGGCGGGGAGCTGGGTGAAGGGAGGATACAGGGGGAGAATATTTTAAGGAAGAGAATGTGGATTTCACGCATCTTTGTTCTTTTCCTATTCCGATAAAGCTGTTATCTCCAGTTGTGGGAGTTAAACGGGAGCCGTGCTAGGGCTCTGCAGAATCAACAGCAGGCAGATGAGTTGAGGTTCATATGCCTCGGGCAAGGCTAGCCGCTTTTCAGTGTCTGCATTAAGCAGTCTTTTTTCTTTCCTGATGGTTCTACCTTCTCTCTTTACCCCCCACTATTTTCTTTTAGCATGTGGGAGGGAGAGAGGATGTGCGATTGAAGCAAAGCTTAGAACTCTTTAGCTCGATGTAGCTGTGTATTTCCCTTACAACTCTACCCCACAGCTCGGAGCAAATATGTGCTTCATTAGCTCGTTCTGCATTGTCTTTTTTTTGTTTGTGCGTTTGCAAACTCTAAGGTTATGAGATGGTAATGAACTGTTTACATGTGTTTCTGCGTTTGTTCTACTGAAATGTTCCAATGCACGAATGTCAGTTATGAAGGAAAAAAAATAGATGTTTCTCTGTGCTGCATTTGGGATTTCTGAAATGTGACTTCCTGAAGTTTTTTCCAGATCTTTCTTTTCAATGTTAAGAGTTGGGGATGTTGGAAAGATTTGTTTGCTTAGAGCAGTTGAAAGGTAAATGGCTGAATCATGTTATCTCTTCTCACACGAAGAGCCCTAATGAACCAAGGCCAAGTTTCACAGGGCAAGGATTTGACAAGTGGCCAGCTTTTGAACATTTAATATTTTTGGAAACTGGTGTCATCTTATGGCCAAATTTTGCCAAACTGGGACTGCTTGATGGGTTTAACATTTTCATGGTCCAGCCTTAGTGTATTCAAGCTGTGGACACACCGTGACAGCTTTGTTTTGCTCTTTCTTGAAATTACAAGATAGTGAACAGGAGCTGGGAAAGAAGTAGAAGCTGTCAGTCGGAGATGGTTCTTTGGAGTTCACAGGCAGGAGTGACCTCACAGGGGGAGGATTCGAGTGCATTGTGTGCAAAAGCCCGAGGAGGAGGTGGGTTGTGAGAAAGACGAGGTACCATTGTTTGTACACAAATACGTCCCTATTGAAGGACCATTTGTTATCTCTGACCTTGTTTAGACTGGGGTTATCTCAGGCCTTGTTTAGACTGGGGATTTGCCCTGATTGCAGGTATCAGGCTCAGAGAAGTTAAAGTTGCTTATTCCATTTCAGAACAAGAGCTTTGCCTCTCTGGTGCAGAGGTTGGTGCCACTGCAGAGATGACGGCGTTACTGCCGTTACCAAGTGCTATTAGATCTTCCACAACAGGGAGGCTGGCTTAAGCCTTTCTTTTTATCAGCATTTGGGGATCTTTTTACTGGCCTTCTCTGAATGGGGAAGATATGCTTTTCTTTAAAGGTTGTTACTCGTTTAAAGCCAAACTCTTTTTATGAAGTTGAAATACTACAGCAGGATTCCAGGTGCTAAAGCCTTCCACAAAAGCCACCTCTGAAAGTGGCTGCCATCTTTTGTCGCGTGGTAAGATGATGAAACACAGCAGAACCGTGGTTGCATTTGGGGAAAGCACTGAAGTCTCTTCCCTCTGCTCTTTCCACACCAACCCTTAGCTCCAGCTGCGGCACGGTAGCAGAGCTCCGTTTACTGTTAGGATGGACCGAGCCTCGGAAGGCTGCACGATGTATGTTTGAGTTTTAAGCAGAACGTTATGTACAGGGAACTCCTTTCATATCAAGCTCTATGCAGTTAAGTCGCGATCAGTTCCTGACACGCTTTCCGTTATTCGGCCAGCAAAAAGCGGGCGAGTCAGGTCCTTGCCCGGTGCGCGTTGGCACAAACCCGTTGCCCTCCCCTGCCGGAGCGGAGCCGCTTGGCGACCTTGGGGCTCGCTCCTGGGAACGCTTCTGCAGGTGGCCAAGTGCCTCGGCGCACGGAGCCCCTGCACCCCCCGCCCTCTGCCGGGCTCCGCGGTGCTGACGGGCCGCCCGGGGCCAGGAGCAGCCGGGCGGCGCAGCGGGAGGCGCTCCCCGTGCCGGCCCGGCCGAAGCCCCGCCGCTTCCCACGGGCCCACCGGGGCTCGCTCGGGCGGGGGGCACCGCTAGCGGCGGCTCCGCGAAGGCGCCGGCTCCCCGCGGGACGGCACCGGACCGGCTTCCCGAGCGGCCGCCGGCGGCGGAGTGACGGGCGGCGGCGGGGCGGAGGCGGGGCCGCCGCCGCCGCCGCCGGGGGAGGGGCGGGGCCCGGGCGGGGGCGGCGGGGCGCTTCCTGCCCGCCCCGGCGGAGCGCCGTCCCGCGGGGCGCCCTCGCCGCAGAGCCCGGCGGAAGGAGGCGGAGGAGGGAACGGAGCCGCCCGGCCTGGCCCTGCCCCGTCCTCCCCGGCCCTGCCCCGTCCTGCCCTGCCCCGCCGCCCTGTGCGCGCCTGCGGCCGCGGCGAGCGTGTGCCGGGGGACGCTGCCGCCCCAGCCCCGCGTCCGGCCCTGCGGCTCCTCCGCGCTCCGCCTCGCCCCCGCTGCGCACAGGTAACCGCGGAGAAGGAGGCGCGGAGCCGGGCAGAGCGGAGCGGAGCAGCCTCCCCCCCCCCCCCGGCCGCGATGCTGCGGACCGCCCTTCCCTGCCGGGGCCGCGGGCGCTGCGAGTGCCCCGGGCGGCGCTGCCACTGACCGCGGAGCCTGCGCCGGGCCACCTCCAGCGGGACGCGGACTTTCCCTTCTTTTTGTTCCTTCTGCCGTTCTTGAGATACCGCTGTCCTCCTTCCAGGGACCGCGGGCAGGTCCTGTCTGACGGTGTTGGATTTTTACCTAATCTATCTTGATTGCCTGTCTGAAGGTATATTTATTTTTAATAAAAGAAAAAATCGAGCCACGAATCCAGTTCCCACCGCGTTCCGCTTTCCGTGGAGTCCCGTTTATTTCTGCAGTTAAAAAAGTTTACTCCCCCCGCCTCCAGTTTTATTGACACTGAGGATGAAGAAGGATTTGCAAATGAAAGCGCCTTGAAATACACCATCTCTTGGAGCGAGCTCTGCAGTTCGCCTGTTGAATCTCGAATTCCACCCTTTGCCCCTGCTGAATCCACTGTTCTGCCCTTTACTCTCTGGGGTAAAAAACCAAACAACAACAACAAAAACCCGAGGGGAAAAAAAAATACCTTTGGCAGCAGGGAAGCTTTGTGTGGCTGACCCAAGGAGCTACAAGTGTCCAGTTTCTGAAAAGAAGAAAACCCTTTTGTCTTCAGCAGATCAGTAGGTAAGAGACTCACGGCTTGTAGCGTATGGTACAAGGGACTCAGCAGTCGTTCTTGCAGCCTAAACCTGGGAGTTAGACTGGCTCTCCTCTCTGTCAGCTCTTGCCCATCATTTCTCTCTCCTGTAAAGATTACTCTTCATCTTGCAAAAAAAAAAAAAAAAATAGTCATCTGCTCGTTTCACCACTGGCAATGAATAGCTGAAATTAATAGTGATGTACTTCTGTGTAACTGGATAGAGGAAAATTCTGTGGAAGTCACTGAAGAGGGTTTGTGTCAGGCTGCGTTTGAAAGCAGCCACGTTTCTTATAGTGCTCTTTTCTTTTGAGAAAATAATCGCAGTCATTGTGCTTGTAATCCACGTGTTAGATTGTCTTTGCTCGTCATGCTTCGCAGAGAAGCATGTATGTGCATTTACGTATGCACGCGTGCAACCGGGGCTTCCACGGTCAGTTGAGATTTCGTGTTTCACACTGGAATTTGTTTTACATTAAGTGCTTTACTACTGTGTCACAAGGTGTAGAAGTGTTGAACCCATAATTAATACGCCTTAGCAGATCATTGAACATGGCTAGGAACATGCTTGGCACTGTACAGGGTGAGTGTGAGGATAAGTTTTCTTTGTTTTGAGATTTTTTTAAAAGTAAGACTGAAAACACAGCGGGGACGTGTGCACATAATAAGTGGATGGAGGCCCAGTCTCTGTGCAGGGAAACACATTTTGTAGCCTACCCCTTTCTGCAGGGGCCAAGTGCTCAATGTGTGCTGTGTTACAAGTGATAATACCGCTGCGAATTTCTAATTTTCCTTCTCCCCAGCTCTGTACCCACATGCCCACTTCCCCGCAGCCAGAATTTCACTGTTACCGGTGTTTTGTGCAAGGGAAGGACCTGTGGAATTTTGTGTGGCTGGTAGTAGGACTCCTCTTTGCAGGGAGGGTTATGTTGTTCCCTGTGGAAGCACACAGCATCCCCCGGCAGGAGGATCTGGCTGTTTGTGTGGTGAAACCAGCCTTGACATCATGCTCTTCCCCACTGCGTGGGTTTTGCCTGTAGATGATACAGGAAATGCCACATACTGGTCTGTTGTGGTCCCTGTTCCTCCCCCCACCTCCCGCTTCCTCTTTTCTGGGGGGGATTTCTGTGGGGAAAGAAAGTGGAAAAGGTGTCCTGGTCCTGCCTTAGAAGTGGGGCAGCAAGTCAGCGTACTGTGAGCTGATGGACCCGCAGAGAAGTGAGGGAGCCTGGGGGGGAGGACCTGGCATAGGTTTCAGCTGCTCCCTCCCTTCTTTCTGCTGCCTTTGACTTTTTCTGGGGACTGAGCCTTTCTGCCAAATCAGGGTGGGAACGCAAGAACACCGTCTTCTTGAGCTTGCCCTACACCCTGGTGCTGCTCCTGTGTGAGTGATGGGCAGCATCACGTCAGTTTTCCAGGGCTGATAGAAAACCGTGAACCCTACCATCCAGACCACGACCCTGTTAAATCTTTGGGTCAGGCTTTCACCAGGGTTACCTCAGTGACTGCTCCTCCTAGGAGTGGGGTCATGAGCTGACCCTGGAAAAAATTGTCACATAGTTGAAGCTGCAGGTTCATGTGGAGCACTTGGTCTCCCTCTCTTTTTCTCCAGAACACTTACTTGCAACGTAACCCTTGTCCTTAACACGTTCCTGGGAGCCACAAACACAGCCCAGAATGAATTGCTTGCGCTCTCGCGCTTTCTTGAGGAAAGGGTAGGATTTCCAGGAGGAGGGGAAGGGGTGCCTGGTCTCCCCCCAAGCTCGTCGTCTTTGTGATTCTGGAGGTGTTTTGCAGGCAGCGCTGCCTGTCCTGGGGAGCAGGCTGGAGGCAGAAAGGAAGCTGGGCAGTGCGGAGCAGGCAGAAAGGGCCGCGTAGTGGGCCGTGGGGTTGCAGTGGTGCTGGCACCTCGCAATTGCGGTGTTGTTTGGCATGACACACGTTTCAGTTGTGATGGCTGGTTGATAGACTGATAGCATGGTTCATCCTTCTACCTATTTGTGGTGACACATGGCATCAGATTGTGCCGTAAACGTGGGAGAATCAAAGTGTTGCTCTTTCCTGAAGCACGCATGGGTGACTTTGGACTAACATATGCTTTGTAGCACAGAATGCCACGGCTGAGCCCCTCAAGGTTTTCATATGCCTGTAACACAAATGTATAAAAATTCTCTGTAGTCTGTAGTACAGCTCAAAGGGCAGCTGATTTAGACGTGCTTGAGTGTTAAGGTCAGGAGATCACATTCCATAGGTTACTAGATGAAAGTGCTTGAAGAGAGCGTAGCATAAATATTTGATTCATATAGAAGGGATTGGTGCAAATCCTTTTGTCCCTTCTCCGAAGATGTTCTGTAGGGAAAGCACCATTAGGAGGAAAAAACCCACCAAACAGCAGAAAACTTGTAATGTCTTTGGGCTAGAGGAAGTAGGACGGTAACATAGTGTATTGTTGTTGAATTCCACTAAAATTCTTCTTGGGGGTTACACCATCTTCAAGAACAGCGAAGAGAACTAATGTTTTTAAATGTAAAATGACTCATAATGCATGGGCTCTTGAAGTTGGGTTTAACATTGTATGCAAACATTGCCAGCTGGTGGGGATCTTTCTGGATAAATAAGAACTATATTTGTACGAGGAGGCTTGAATGATGTATTTCAGATGCATCCTGATTAGCATAAGCCATTCACTTTGCAAAAGAATAGCAAGAATCCCAGAAGTGTAGATAATTTAATAGTTCTCTTGTTCTCTTTATCCTGTCTTTCATCAGCAGACTGACCAATCTTTTTGTTTATTTAGAAATAAGGTTGCATTGCTTACTGCCACGTTTTCCTAACCATGACAGTGAAATTGAGAATTTGCAACCCCCAAGTTCTCAAAGCATAAATGCTTCTCCTGCTTCTATCCCTTCGTTTTGTCTCCAGTTAAGTGTATGTGATTATTTTTTTTTTTTTTTTCGTTTCGGGGGGTGGTGGTGTCATGGTGGGTTTTTTGATGGAACAACCTGCACCGTTGAATTCTGTGTAGCACCCGGCTCAATGATGTCTTGGTCCCTGGCTGGGGCTCACTGTCACTACAAGGAATGAACAGCTGAAGTAAAATTTCAGCTCGTTAAAGGCTTTAGTTTCTTACCGTGGAGCAAAATCTGATGTAGGTTCAGGTTGTTGCTGTATTAATATATATATGGAAAGTTAAGTCTTTAATTCTAGAATTATCAACTGTCCAAGTGTGTGTTAATGTAGAAATACTTGTAGCTGTGAGGGCATTTATCTGTTCATACCTTTTGTGGGGCAGAACTCTGTTTTGCAGTTCTTGCTTCATTCTTGCTGGCAGCTTTTAAAGAGCAGCAGAACTGTAACCCAAGGGGAAGGCAAAGCCCAATGTAGGAAAGTTCTCACATGTTAAGAGTTCGTATTAATCTAAAACCTGGCTCCAAACACCTGTAAATGACGAGATTCCCTGTTTGGTGCAGAATATGGTGTGTGTTAGTTCTGTTCTGAATTAAAGAGAGAACTATGACCTTGTTCTTGGCAAAAGGTTCTTGGATTATTGGACGTTCCCACTTCAGGGAGAAGTGTAAATGCTTTCAGAATAAAGTCAGATGCCTGTTTTCCACCATCTAACTGTTCTTGCACGTTCCCATGTTTCAAGGTATTTTCAGACACTCGCTTTTGAAGAAGTCTTCTCAAAGGTTTCCTAATCGAAACAGCCTTATGGATGTTTTTTTTTCTCCTTGCTATTGTGGATGGTATAGTGGGAGTGGAATGTCCTTAGTTGCCAATGTTTGCTGCTAGGTATCCCCCTTCCATGGAGACCGCCTGTTTATAATAGTGTGGGAACAGCCATTCTTGGTGATTGGCAATAAGGTTCAAGGCTCTCTTTCTCCTCTTCGACCCACTGAAATGCAAGAGAGGACTTGGACGTCTTGGTTCTTCACAGGAGCGTTCCAACTTGCCTGTTGCTGGGGTTATGAAGTTTCAGGAAGCACTAGAGGATTTGTCAAAATGATTTAGTCCTTTGTGTTGAATCTGGGCCACAACCGATTTCTGTAAGCTCATTTTCTGCTTTCAGGAATTCTTTGCTTGTTTTACTTTCTGATGAGCGGTTACTTTCTGGATTAGACTTTCATCTACCTCTTGTGCCTGATCTTCTCTCTGTATGTGCCCCATATACGGCATCATGGCATTGTAGGCTTTCAGTCATGGCCTTTGTGAAAGAACAGGCACATAGCTGCCCTGTGAGTCCAGTTTGGCTGCAGGAGCTTCTCAGTTGTTAAACCCTTTTAGACAGGAGAGAGCGTATTCCCAAGCAGCTCTGGAATGCAGTGCCGGCCACAGGAAGAATTGCACGCTGCAGCCTCCACGCTACGGCCGTACCTTCAGCTTTTGCTGAAGTATTTGGTTCATGCTTTGAACAGATCTAATGCTGAAATTGTATCCATGTGAAAATACTGTGCTGTATGGAGAACTCTAAAGTCAGCAAATATCCAGATCTTGCACATTACTTGGTTCTCCAGAGTAGCCTTGAAATGTAATCTTCAAGACAGAAAAAAAAATCTCAACAACTTTGGGGAATAATAATGTAAAGGAGCTCCTTGGAGCAATTAATTTTGAAATATGCAATATAATATTTGTCTTACTTGCCTACTATGCCTGTAAGTGAAAGGAGTTTTTCAGGGTTGATGAAAGTTGTGTTTACCTAGACACTTGGATGTAATTTTTTACGTAAGATTGTATTTGAAACTTACCTGTGTATAAAGGGCCATTCAGGGCAACCCGGGCATTTGATGTAAGCCGGAGATTGGGGAGTGAGGAACGAGTAGGTGAATGAACACGAACGAAAAAGGAAAAGCCATGAACAAAGCAAAAAACTGAGAACAAAATAAAAAGGCCTGTGGAAGCAGAGTTCTCAAAGCCTTAAAATCATGTCTCAGTGGAGTAGCGGTTACGTGAGGTGCTCTGCTTACGGGAAGGTAGAACATGTGTTGGAGTCTCCTGTAGCGCCTGGGGATCATGAGCTGTGGTCGTCCTTCGTGGTGGTTGTTCGATGGGTCATCTTTGTTGTGAGCAGCTCCTGTATTGCTAGGTTGGCGCTGGAAAAGTGAAGTGCTCTCTCCTGTTTCTAATAGCTGAATCGTCTCATAGATTTTACTGGCACGCAGTCTGCATTCCTGGTCCTCCAGAAGGGGTTCAGAGATAAATACTGCCATTCATGCTTGTTTTTTTACTTTCTCGTCCTCTCAGAATGACTGTTGTCTGGTTTGGTTGTGTCTAAGCTTAAAATAACCTTTTGGTTTTTTTAAATACTAAATATTTGAAAACCTTTGGGAGTTTGGAGAGGTCTTTGGTCATTTTCCTTGGTAACTACTGTTGGACTATGTAAGGTTCATCAGTATTTTTTAGAATATAGAACCAAGACTTTGTTTAAACCATAAAAAAGTTCACTGATCTAATTAAGTCGTTTTTTTAAAGGCCTTGCTATTATTTGTATTACCAAAACACTTGCAGTGTCTAGTTGTAGACCAGGATGTTGTGGAGCAATTCTCCTATATGAACGTCTATGAATTAAGCCAATTTACGGTTTTGTTTAATGTATTAATTAGCATTTGTAAGACCTTGTCTAAGAGTTGTATCCCAGTAATGTTTGTTTGCTTTAAAATGCTTTGTGTCTGTACACAACTTGTTTTTTAAAAGAATTACTTAATCTCTTAGGATTATTTACTGTGACCCTCAGGGAAAGTAATTCCACATTTCAGTGACTTTGTTCACTTCAGAGTTTGGTGGACTTTTCCTCGTGTTCTAATCTGGGTGGTTCTGTGTTCAGCTGAAACAGATTGGATTGCTTCATACTAGGGCTAGCCTGTCTCGTTGTGGGGCTTGGGAAAAACAGGGTGGGAAAACATATCTCCCTAGTTTTCCCATTGTCCTTTTGAAAAGAAACAAAGCTGAAACCTCCTTCGTGTTTCTGGAGACACAGAACATAAAACCGGTGTAAGATGGCCTGGGGAGGCGCACAAGGAATTGGTAACCTGAAGTTTGCTGACATCATCACAACTGAACGCTGATACTCGTATTGGGTAAAACCAAATTTGAAACACTTTTTACTGCAGAATGATAAAGGTTGAAGAGACTGAGAGCAATTATGTAGTCTGTTCCACCCTTCCTTTGGGTAGGATCAGGGAACCGTAGAGAGCAAGCAGAAAAGAGCCCTCCAAAGGTACACGAATAAAACCAGCTTTTGCTGTTGCCAAGTTGGGGTCGGGTGTGGAGCCCTTGGATCTTGTTTAAAAAGAGTAAAGGTAATAAAAAAATCTTAGCACCAATGGGTGGGTTTACCACCTGGCGAAAGACCAGAGCATTTCTGATTTGGGGAAGGGGGGACAGCCAGAATAAAAATGGTGTGGGAGGCCGCTGGCCCAAACTGCTCCAGGTGGTTTTTGGAAGGGGTGTTTCCACGGAGCAAACTCAAAAGGCTGGGATGGAGATCGGGGCCCAGGACGGCTCTTGCGGGAGGCCGACGGCTCCGAGGGAGCGCTTCGGCGGCGTGTTGCCTTGCGAGACAGGGGGTAGCAGGTTTTCCAGCCCCAGTGAGGCCCGAGTGGTCGCATTCCTCAGGCAGCGGAGAGCTCAAGGGGTTTCCTGCTGCGAGCGCTGCTGGCATTGACTGCGGCTCTGACTGAGAGCTGGGGCAGGGTGAGTTCCTTTGGATTTGTGCTGAAGGAGCGGTGTGTTACCTGGGGTTGCTGCGCATTCAGCGAAGTTCCTTTTAGCACGTCTCGGTGCTTAAGTGGCATAAAGTCGTGGTGGGTTATTAGTTGCTGACGCTGCACCATCAAAACACGAACATGCAGATTTCCTTCATTAGGGGACTGTTGTGTAGCTCTAATTTGTTGTTTCTGCAGCTGCTGGGGATACCTTGCAGAAGTATCTTCTCCAGCTGTAGAAAATACTCAGAAAGTTTCCCTGCCTTCTGCTTGCACAAGTTCTGAGATGCTTACATCCTTGATCGAAACCGTTTAGGCAGGATCTGCGCTTGAAATATTTGCTGCTCCAGTTATGATGGAAAATCTTTCTAGTAGTGATGAAGTTTATATTAGCAAGGAAGAAGTTTTGCTGGTATGGTTTACACAAGGTTTCCTCAGTAATATACCTAAACCAAATTATTTCGTAGTGTGACTGCATCTGCTTTAGAGTGGTTGCTGGAATAGTTACATTGAACGAAATCAGTTCCCTGACTGACATAGTTGTGGCAACAAAACCATAAATGCAAGCCAGGACTTCGCCAATCAATGCTGCGCTAAAACGAACGTAGTAACGTCTTCCTCCCAGTGTGGTGGTGGGGCTTAATTAATCATCTTACAAGTAATTAAAGGTTTTTACAAGG
This sequence comes from Leptosomus discolor, assembly GCF_034619465.1. Taxonomy (NCBI): domain Eukaryota; kingdom Metazoa; phylum Chordata; class Aves; order Leptosomiformes; family Leptosomidae; genus Leptosomus; species Leptosomus discolor. The sequence goes on along the minus strand of NC_141399.1, from coordinate 46,148,721 downwards.
TGCACATGAAAAACCCCGGTGGTTATGATAGAAGAACAACACCAAAACCACTTTTATGACATCCTTGCTTTCTAAAAATTTGGTGGTCTGGATCTTCTGTTTGGTTTAAAAAAAACAAATAAATGCTGATCTGTCTTTGTAACCCAAGCTTCCCATTGAGATCACGAACTGGGCTTGCCTCGTGATACTGGGTTGTCCCAGGACTGCATTGGGTCTGTTGTCTTCCTGGAGCCCCAGCAGCTCAGAAGGAGCCTTGCTGGCTCTGTTAGGCTGACTGACAACTGACAAGTTACCCGTATTTTAACTGTTTCTTTTTATAAAGGGGAAAAAAAAAAAGAAAAAAAGGCAGCCCTTTGAAAAAAGGAGGGGCCATGCCTGCTTGCTTTCCGTATTCTGTGAGTGGTGCCGTTAAATTCTGTAAAACTGCTTTGTGAAGTAAGAAGAGCTCCTCCATATGGGGGCTTAAAATAGTTGAAATTGTGGTAATGCTAGAAAAAGCCAGAAAATTCCCCTGCTAAAGTTAGGCCGTAGTGATTGTTTTCTTCTCTACACCCTTCTCCACCTGCGGTTTTTATTTGTGTCAACGTGTGATACAAATTTTCAGGCTGTTACAACTGAAGTAGGAGGAAAAACTACCTTAAGGTAGCATAAACTGGATATATCTGTTTGGGGATTGTATTTCCATTGTTTTGAGGTCTTAAGCTTTTAGGTTGGAATTTTGACTTTATTTTTAATGTAGGTGGTGATTCTAATCTTTTTTTTATCTCACCAGCAATTAAAACAGCCTGATCCTATCGGTAGGGACAAATGATGCACTGTCAACGTTTTGCTCCCTTCTGATAATGCACATGAAGCTGGTTTGCGTGTTTGAAGATTACATTTTACTCTCACATGGTTTTCATTATCTGAGAGCCCCGAGGAGAGGCCTGGACTAAATCAGTGAAGGAATGGAGAAACCACACAATGCAATGAAAATGGTGCTGAGGCATACTTGGGATAGTTGTGGGACCGGGGCTGCTGACGACAGAAGCAGGGCGCTGGCTGAGTGCTAGCAGCAGCAAGAAAGTGGAGCGTTCTTAAAAGACAAAACAAAACTTGATGTTGAATTAAAATTGCGGCTTGGGTTTGCAGCAATTCCCCAGTTCTGCAAGGATAATTACTGGAAATCTGTAAAGTTCGAAGCAGACGAATCTTGCTCGGTGTGCGCTGGGAGGCAGTCCTCTGAAGTGAGACCTGATGTGACTAAACCTGTGTGAGCTTGATCTGGTTTTATCAAGAAGACATCTAAAAGGTGAGATCTTGGCCTTTATTAAGTTAGTAGCAGAGCTCCTGTCGCCTGTGCTGGAATTAGCGTTTCATTAAATACGCAGAAATTGCAGTACGTGGCACTAAAGGGTTGACTCTGCAGACGTGAGTAGTGGTTGGTAGTGCTGCATAACAGTTTCAGTGACTGAATGGTATGATGTATTCCTGTAGAAATATTCCCAATAAAACCACACTGGTTTTGTTGTTAGACCAGTATATTCAGAAGAAATCCTCCCGCCCCTCTGACTTTTGAAATTTTATGGAGGAACTTGAAATTCCATAGCATTCTTATCAAAATGCTTGAAAGCCATGAAGCATTCCTATTTATACCAGGCTCTGTGTTTATTCTTCTTCTTTTTTTTTTCCCCCCCCCTTTGTAATATAAAACCTAAATTATGTTGGTGAAGATTATAGGTACTTCCCTGTGAAGAAATTGATGCTTTCTAGTGAGGGAGCAGTAATTGAGAGGTCAAGTAAGGTCTTTTCAGTTTTTTCCTTAGAGATGTTATTTAGAAGGGATTTTCCTATCTTGGTATCTTGACTTGTTTGTCTCAAGCCAGACCAAGCGACTTGCTGCTTTCTCTTCAGGCCTGCCAAGCTTTCTTGTGCTGTGCTGTGCCCAGATCCCAATGCCATGAGCGTTTGAGGAGAATGGTTAGTGGCTCTGGGCGAGGCAGTCTTGTCCTTGCTGAAGGTGGGCTCAGTTTGGCCCAGAGAGTTGTTAGAACCGTGATCAATCTTCGGGTGCTGTGGTGGCCTTTCTCGCTGGCATTGCCTGATGACCTAATACAGTGGGTATGCATATTATTTGCACCCCTCCGGGTGACATTGTTCTTGTTTTTAGTTAAAAGAAGGAAGTTTTTCTTGTTTGCCCGGTGACTCTGTCCTTTTGGTATGAAGAGGAGTTATGTTGGCACTGCTCCATGCACCTGCTCAGTGCCACCCTCCGAGATCACCTGAGTCACAGTCAGCAGATCTAGGCAAGCAGGGACAGGATGGTTGAATGAAAGCTGGGGAAGTGTTTGTGGCTGGAGTCTGAAACCCACTTTTGGTTAGGAGCAGGTGCTAAAAAGCTATCACAACTCTGGGATTCGTTGTGTACCGCCTTGCAGGTTTGGGTGTTTGCACCAGATGTTGGGAACCTTTATCCTCAAGGACTATCCTAGTGTTTATTCTCTCCCTTCCTCCTCCTTGGGTAGGACTGAAATGGAACGGAGAGCATTCGGTGATAATCTGCACTATTCATTAAATAATCTTGGACCTCGCCCTTGAGAGTCTGGTGCTTCTAGCCGCTTCAAAGTGAGTGTGTGTGCAGAACGGCCACGTTTCCAGTGGTCTTCTAGATGCTGATGTGAAGTGGATTTTGCAGGATCAGGCAGTCGGCCTGCTGGGTTTTGCGTAGGCCAGGTAGCAAAGGCATATTTCCACTAAACAGCGGGTGACTCAGCATGTGAGCCGGTCTCTGCGATTGCCTGGGGACTTCACAGCCAGTCCTTTCTGGGCTATCTCTGTTTTGTGTTCCCCTCCTCTGTTACAGCGTGCAGGTATGTCTGAAGATAGCTCTGCACCCAAAAAAACCAACCTAAGACTTCATCTCACTGATAGCATCCCATCACCTGTGGCCAGTCGGGATAAGCAGTATCACATGCACATCTTAACAAAAACACCGAATTACTTAGCAAAATGTACTGCTTGAGTTTGAAATCTGTCACTGGGTCGTTTTGTGTATGAGTGACACAAAATTTAGTAGTAAACCTGAAAGTGCTTAACTGTACTCCAGCCCTTTTGCGGTGGTGAACCTGTTCCCATCCCACCTGATGCGTAAGCTAATTAGCTCCTTGGCTAAGCAGTAATTCTGGGCAAGTATGTACAGGCTGTCCTCACGGGGACTCTTGCATTCCTCTTCGTTTCACAAGCTAAAGAAAGATGCTTCTCTTTTCTCTTTGCTTGTGAGGTTATTATTGCTCCATGCAGGTTAATTGAGCTATAGCATTATAGCCACTCATCAAACAGTGGTGAGGAGCTCACTTGTCTAAGCTTGTTTATTTTTAGAATGCTGAAAAATATTTGCATGCTCTACAGAAATGTGCTGCTTTGGTTCCTTACAGCCTGGCAGTGTTATAATTTTAAATTCTTCATTAATCTTTCTTCCTCACGAGTGACTGGCAAGGTTCCTGTGCATAATTACGTGATGTTTAAGACAGAAGCCTCAGCAATTGGGTTTTGACTCAATGCCCTGCAAACATGGGTCTTTTCTTCCTTAAATAGCACCTACGCTACCTCCACTTTTATGCCCGTTCTTGATCTCAGCATGATTGCGTGCAACGCTATTTGCAATTCCTGTGTTTGTTCTACCAGCTCTGGACTCTGATGTTTCCTTCAAGAACATACAGATAGAAAGTTACCATGAATAATTTCAGAGGAGGAGTTAGAATAAGGTAGTAAGATGATAGAGCTACGATGTTCAGGAACAAACTGTGAAATCGGGTCAGCCTGGGAAACCTACTTCACAGTGGTTCCTTGGAACAGAATTGGTGTAAACCTGAATTTTCCACTTGAAAAGCAAGGTGTTTCTAGGCTTTGTGGTTATGGAGAGTGCGCCATCCAATCCATAAGCCAGTACAGTTTTGCAGTTACTGGTAGTCTGAATTCAGCCCTGTCCATGAGAATAGATTTAGGCTAACCCCCCCAGATATGTCTAAAATATCTGCAGAACCTATGCCGATTTCCTTCTAGCTCTATCATAACAACTTTTCCCATGCACCTCACTGATTTCCAACTTTGGCACCCTGAAAACTGAAATTACTGGAAGAGCCTAACACAAACAGAACTTGGTGTCCAAATAAAAAACACGTGGGCTTCAGCACCGATTGTGCTGTTCATTTTTGTGTTTCATTACAGGAAAAAAGTTCGCTCCCTTGTTCTGCCGTGAGTTTCCAGCTCGCTCAGAAAGCGGAGTGCAGAAATGCTGCCACCCAAGTTAGTTGCACAAGATTTTCGTTGTTTATTAAAAATAATGGGATAAAACTGGAAACAGTAGGCTTAATGCTAACAGTTGGTATTTAAAGGAGGTAGATTTGTTGGCCATAATATCTTCATATTGTATCTCAGTCCACCTTTTGTTTTGGATTTCCAGGCTGATTCCTAGTTTACATCCCCACTAAAATTAGTAGTAGTCAGTTCCAGCCAATACTTTCAGTGTGAACTGGGCCTTCCCTTCCTCGGATCTGCAGCATAAGCTTCTGTTGCTGTGAAGTGAAACTCTGTGTGTGAAATGGTTGCCTACAGAATTACTTCCTCGAACGTTGGAAGGAGTTAAACATGCACAGATTGAATTTGTCTGTTGAGAAAATCTTTAAGGCAGAGAGGCAGAATCTCAAGCTGCGTTGTATCTTTGTATTAAAAAAATAAACATCCCCCTCTCCACCCCCCCGAGTTTTTCCAGTTGAGACAAAAGAAATCTTTGGGTGGAAAGGCAGCATCATATTGCATAATAAAAGCCTTTTTATGCTCTAATAAAAAGGGTTGCTTAGGGCAACTTTGTTTTAAAAACAAAGAAAAGTCAGTGATGATACTGGTGTGAGGGGGACAAGGAATCCTTAAGGTCTCTTGTGCAACACGAGGAAAAGAGGCTAGAAATTGCTCTAGTTATCTGCTATCTTAATGCCTGGTTTAAAGGTTCTTTGCTGCATATTTGCTGGCAGCTGTTTTCAATATATCCCTCTTGAGCTAAGTCACCAGTTAAGAATTTGACATTAGATGGGTTTTTTTCAACCACCGTGTAGTTCAGATTGGTTTTTAGTTGTAGCGATTCCCGTTGCTATTAAAATATTGTGTAAACCGACTTTTTGTAGCTATTTTGGTGGCTTCTCTTTTTCCTGACGTTAATAGCCTATGTGTAGTTAGCATGCTACATGAAAAAAACAAGAGCAAGTGTGTCATGAAAGCAACTTATATATCATATATTTATATATGTTGTATTACAATAACACCCCCTCCCCCCCTCCTCTCCCCCCCCATTTCATCCCCTTCCCCCCCCATCTCATCCCTGCTCTAAGTTTCATCCCAACTTCCCACCCTAGCCCTGATTTCAAGAGCTCTCCTCTTGCATGGCAGGTTAGGAAAGGGCCATTTGGGGTTTTGCCCCCGCCTTTTGGCATGTCAGCGCTGCTGGCAAGAGCTCTGCGCTTGCTGGGTGGGTTTGGAAAGGGGCATTTCTGTTTGTGCCCCCCCCCCTTTCAGGCATGCCAGGCTGGGCCGTGCCAGGCTGTGGTGGCAACCCTGTCCCTGCATCCCACAACGGCTTCTGGGACCCTGTCCCAGTGCTCTGTTGAGGCTCAGGACTGTGTTGGAGATCTCGGGAACGCTGTCCTCGGGGCTGAGAAGCTCTGCAGGCTGTGAGAGAGAGCCAGTGTCACGCTGGGAGTTGTTTCTGTTGGTGGCTGGGGCCTCCACTCTGCCCTGATGGTGGAAGGGTGCACAGTGTTGTGGCTGGCCCTGGGGGGGGTCCCGCAGCCCCAGGAGCCCCACAGGGCAGCGCCCGGCAGAGACGCAGCGCTGTGGCTGTGCGTGAGGATGGCCAGTGGAGGCACGGTGATGCTGGTCAGGTGGATCCAGGAGACCGAGGTGTCGTAGATAGAGCCCCACAGAGCCATCTGCAGACCTGCATGGGGGAGAGGGAGCTGTGCTGGGTTGGGGGACCCTCCAGGGGCACCCGTTGAGCCAGCCCCGATCACCAACATCCCCCAGCTCTGTGCCAGGCATGCGGGGAGCTTGTGGCCGGTGCAGCCCCCATGGGTGAGCTGCTGTGCCGGCAGCACAGGGTTGCAGATCAGGGAGGAGACTCGCTTATAGGAGGTGAAACAGGAGAGATGCCCCCAAATATTTGGGAAATTCTCTGTAAATTACATTTACTGGGCCTGCATTGCCCAGGCGAGGGCAGGAACGCTCACACAGGATTGCTGAAGCCTTGTGCTAAAAACGCCAGGGGCACGGGGGGTGCTGGGAATGCTGAAGGAGCTGAAGGTGCCGTACCTACTGGGGGTGCTTGGGCTGCAGGGAAGGGCTACTTCTGCCCAGAGAGCTGGCACAGGTTCACAGGGCCTGAAGAGAGAGACAGGAGCGATCGTGGGTGGTCACCTCCGCTCTTGCCCCCAGGAGCATCCCCAGGCTGCAGGGCTCAGTGTTGGTCCCTCCCTTGGGTGTGCAGGGTTGCTGGACGGGTAAAAGACCGAAGTGGCCGAGGTACCGTGGTGGCCTAGGAGCTGCACAGTGTGAGCTGCAGTCCTGGCAGTGCCTTGGTCCTTTATGCCTGTGGCTGCGAAGGACTCTGGGGTTGCTAGTTCTTGGCCTTCTGTTTGGGGGTATCCCGGGAGGGAATGCGTTGGCATCATGGCGAGGGAAGGGGTTAAGGGGGGGCTATCCGGTGCTGTGGTTGCAAATGCCTTTGGCTGGAAGCCTTGATCAGTTCCCTGAGTTACGTTCGTGTTTGTGAGACTTGGGGGAATGAGTCCCGTGACCAGTGTGCTGGGGTGGTGGGGTCTGGGAGGTTCAGGAGGGACAGGCAGGGCAGGCGACGTGGAGCTGTCGCACCCTACATAAGGGGGAGGTTTGAGTGTACAGCCCCCACAGGTAGTGAGATGTGGTTTAGAGCCTCTGGGTGAGGATTAGGGGAATGGGAAGAAAAGGAGATGTTGTAGTGGGTGTCTACTACCTATCGCCTGGCCAGGATGCTAGCACTGAGGAGTTATTCCGTAGGCAACTGGGACAAGTCTCTGGATTGGTATCCCTTGCCCATATGGGAGATTTCAACTTCCCAGACATCAGCTGGGAATATCATAGTGCTTTGACAAGCAGGTTGGGGAAACACTTGAAGTTTGTGGAAGACAACTTTTTGTTACAAGTACTCAGTGAGCCAAGGAGGAAAGATGCCCCCCTAGAGTTGCTTTTTGTGAATGGAGAGGGACTCCACAGTCTCCTGCAACATCCTTCTCTCTAAATTGGCGAGATATAGATTTGATGGATGCACTATGTGGTGGATAAGGGATTGGTTGGACGGTCCTATCCAGAGGGTAGTGGTGAATGGCTCAATGTCCAGATGGAGATCAGTGATGAGTGATGTCCCTCAGGGGTGTGTACTGGAACCAGTGCTGTTTAATATTTTCATCAATGTAATATTTTCATCAGTGACCTAGCAGGATGGAGTGCCCTCAGCAGGTTCACAGACGACACCACGCTACGCGGTGTAGTTAACTCACCTGAGGGATGGGATGCCATCCACAGGGACCCGGACAAGCTGGAGAAGTGGGCCCATGTGAACCTCATGATGTTCAACAAGGCCAAGTGCAAGATCCTGCACCTGGGTTGGGCAACCCCCGATATCAGTACAGGCTGGGGGATGAAGGGACTGACCCAGCAATGGGCGCTCGCAGCCCAGAAGGCCAATTGTATCCTGGGCTGCAGCAAAAGCAGTGTGGCCAGCAGGACGAGGGAGGGCATTCTGCCCCTCCACCCTCTTCTGCTGAGACCCCCCCTGCAGGGCTGCATCCAGCTCTGGAGTCCTCAGCACAGGAAAGACACGGACCTGCTGGAGTGAGTCCAGAGGAGGCAGCAAAAATGATCAAGGGGCTGGAGCAGCTCCCCTGTGAGGACAGGCTGAGAGAGTTGGGGTTGTTCAGTCTGGAGAAGAGAAGGCTCCGGGGAGACCTGGTGGCCTTCCTGTACTTACAGGGGGCCTACAAGAGAGGTGGGGACAAACTTTTTAACAGGGCCTGTTGCGATAGGACAAGGGGTAACGGTTTTAAACTAAAAGAGGGGAGATTTAGACTAGATGCAAGGAAGACATTTTTTACAGAGGGTGGTGAAACACTGGGACAGGCTGCCCAGAGAGGTGGAGACTTTCAAGGTCGGGTTGAAGGGGGCTCTGAGCAACCTGATGTAGCTGAAGATGTCCCTGCTCCCTGCAGGGGGGTAGGACTAGATGGCCTTGAAAGGTCCCTTCTAGCCCAGACCAGTCTGTGATTCTCTGACCGTATTGAAGTACCATACCACACAACACAGCCTTGTTCTCTAGTTAGATATCGTTCATGTGCCTTGAAATGGCTGTTGACACCTCAAGTATTTAACTTGCAGATCTGAGATAATTTTTGTTGGGTGTGGATGTGTGCCGTAATAAGACAAGAGACAGAAGTATCCGCGTCTGCATTCCTTCACTACATCTGTTTACTTTATTTTTTGCAGCATTCCAGGAAATTAAGTTAAATTCTACATCTCAGTGAATATTTTTGATTTCACTAGTTCTGTTTTAATTGTCTGCCCCTACAGTCTTAGCACATGGAGTGCACAAGTGTGTGCTACTTCTTTTGTGTCCTTTACCTTTTTCTGTAGGACACCTTCAGTAGTAGATTTAACTGCTTCGTGAATGATGCACCTAAATATAAATTTTTCTATGTTCTCCTGATTCCACTCTCGGTGGTTAAAGTTTCCTTGGTGCTTTGTATTCTGAAAAAGTAACATAATTAAAGAATGTTTTGGGAATTCGAGCTGTGCTCTGCAATATATTTCTGGCATATCCTTTTGTCAGTGTCCTTTTCTTTCCCTCAATTTCCTAGTCTGTAGAATAAAGCTAATATTGGTATACTGATGATTCTCACAGTCATTTCTGTGAGAATTTGTTGAAGTTTATGAAGCATTTAACCGTATCACCTTTCATCAAAGGATTTCTGCTGGTGGAGTTTGGAATATACAGCACCACTGGAAAAGGAGCCATAAGCACAGGGTATCATCATCTGTGCTGCAGCTTTCCTTCTTAGCAATAAATAAAACAATGGAATTAAAGAATTAGCGGGTTTTAATCACTGTTTCACTTGGAGGCACAGATGGGACAGAGCATTACTTGGCAACATTTAATCTTGGAGCAGAAATTGTCATGATTAAAGCAGCAGCTGGAGTAGATTGCTAGGGACAGGGGGGCTCATTCATCCTAAAGGGATCAAAATTGTTGGGCTCTGGGAGGAAGCAAGAAGCTACAAAAGAAAACTCTGCAATATGGGCCAAGGTTTGTTATTTCTAGGGTCTCATCTGCTGATTAAAATGATGTTTTCAATGCTTTCCTCAGAATTATTTTGGAAGCGAGGAGAGTATCAAGTGATCTGGCCTACTGAAGAGGAGACTGAAGCCATCTCTGAGTGGAGAGTTTGGAGTTGCGAGTGGAAGGCTCTGTGTGTCCCCCTCATGTGGCAGAACTGCTCCTCCTTACCAAGGAAGTCAAAGTGAAGGAAATAGGTACGTGCCACTTCAAGTAGGATTTCAGAAGAATTGTGTTCCAGGCCAGTTAACGGGGCCTGAATTCCTGGTTCGGTGAGGCAGCCTGGAATGAGGTGGATTTTAACTTTCCCGTCATTAACGTTTGCAGAAGGGTTCTGCAAAGCCTGATGTGTTGAGGCCTTGTGTTACAGGGCTAGACTCCTGCAGCAGGCTGGCCTGCGGGAGGAAACTGGGTGGCTGTGGAGATGCAGAACGAAGCAGACCCTTCAGGTCTCCTGACTCCTGCAATCCCTCCCTGGTTCTGCCACAGAACAAACTGTTGGGGGCGAGTTACCTTTTGCTAAGGGACAGTGCTACACAGAAAAAAGGTGTCAAAATAAAGTGCTGGAATACCAACGTGTGTGTTCTGCTGTCAGGGCAGAGCCACAGCTTAGCCAACAAGTAAAGCATACTCTATTCTGAACTGTTCTAGCTCAGAGGTAGCTCTGCTTTTAGTTAAATGTCTCAAAGGTATCATTAATTTTGGATATTTCAACTCATGCAAGGCCAATGGGCTTGAGTTTCCATGACAAATTCCTGACTCGACTGGGCGATTGAGCAAAGTATAATCGCTGTTGGTCACTGACTTAATCTGTACTTGGGATGTGCTTGACATTGGCTCTTTGTGTTTCTCTCATTGGTACACAGTGTTTTTTCCTGCCACTCTGAGGTCTTTTTCTGTTCCTTAGATCAGACAACTCTTTTTCCTCCTCCTGCATTTGCATGTGTTCAGCTGACGATATTTAGACGTGTGAGGATTTGGTTGCCTTTGTATAGCAGGAAGTTACAGAGCCCTCACTTGCAGTAGTATGTAGTGTTTTCTGCAGCAGGGAGACTAGGTGCTGATCTCACTCTCGGTATTTCATAACTCTGAAAACCTGCTGGCTAACGAGGTATTCATTAATTGCTTTAAACGATCTAAGCTAAGAGATTTCTTTACCTCCTTTGAACCGTATACTATCTCAATGGGACCCTCGCTTTTTTTTTTTTCTTCTTCTTAAAACTGACAAATTGCTGATTTCACCCTTTAATCCTTGCCTGCCTGCAAATATGGGAAGTGTGTCTCACTGTTGGTAGCCCTAAGTGTAAAGCAAACAGGTCTTAGGCATTTTTACCATCGTCCTGTGAATTATAGGTCTCCTTGCTGCCTGAAAGCAGCCTTGCTGTCTGAGGTATTTGGCATGCATCCCTACAGCTTGCAGTCAATTGGTATTCCTATAAACTTGCAAGGCACCTTTCATCACCTTTCGAGGCTTTGCCCCCGGCATGCAAGTCCTTCTTAGGTCAAGGGCCTTAACGACCCCCATTGTTACGAGAACCTTTGGTAATCTAACCTGCTTTTTTTCTGTATTTCGAGCCATTGCTCTTAAACGGCTCTTGCTTGATCCACTCAGGCGCTAATAACCGTGTCTCCTTTCCTTAGGTCAAGGGCAGCTTTTACATTCCACCCAAAAGGCACCACAGTTTGAGATGAGGAATTCAGAAGAGCAAGCAGCTACGACAGTTTTACAGCGCCTGCTGCAGGAGCAGCTCAGATACGGAAACCCAAATGACAACCGTAACCTTCTTGCCTTACACCAGCAAGCCACAGGAAATGCCCCCCCTTTCAACAGCACTGGGAGTCCAGCATCTCAGAACGACGGGCTGAACTCCCAGGACCACCAGCTTGTGACTCATGCTGCCCGTCAGGAGCCCCAGGGCCAGGAGATACAGGTGGACAACAGCATCATGGAGAAGCAGCTCTCCCCACGACTTCAGAACAGCGAGGATCTCCCGACCTACGAGGAAGCCAAAGTCCAGTCACAGTATTTCAGGGGCCAGCCGCACGCTAGTGTCGGGGCGGCGTTTTACGTAACGGGGGTCACCAACCAAAAGATGAGGACTGAAGGGCGGCCCACGGTCCAGCGGGTGAGCCCAGGGAAGGTCCATCAGGATGAAGGACTTAAGGACCTCAAGCAAGGGCACGTCCGCTCCTTGAGCGAGAGGCTGATGCAGCTGTCCTTGGCCACCAGTGGCGTCAAGGCCCACGCGCCTGTCACGAGCGCGCCGCTCTCCCCCCTTTCTCCGCTTTCTCCTCAGCAGTCCAGCGACCCTTATAAAAATTCGGGCTCCAATGAGTTCTACAAGAACTCGGTGCAGCCCCCTTCCCAGCCCAATATGAAAGGAATGGAGCAGCGGGGTCCTCCTCCAGAGTACCCTTATAAAAATGTGTCCACCCCATCTATGAACTGCAAACCTCAGGACTCGGGACATTTCTATAGTGATCATCGGATGAGCCAGCAGGGAAGATCTGATGGGCCTATGATGAGGTACCAGCATCCCCCTGAGTATGGGTCAGTCAGGTAAGCAAGATCTTAAAACAAGCTCCATGGCAGCCACGGAAGGAAAGATAAAACTCAGTCCGTTGCCCTCGCTCCTGAGGCAGGTTTTCTTTCAGCAAAGATCCCGTCTTTGTTATGTGAGATGACATGCGGTGTTCAGCTACAGGCTGTGTCTGGAAGGACTGTAACCTATTTCAGTAGCTTACCTAGCGAGGCCTGACTCTTTTTTAAAAACAAAACAAAACATAAATAATTAAAAAAAAACAAAAAACAAACCCCAAACCAAACCAAGCCAGCTTGATTTTATGGCATGGGGAAGTTTTAATGCTGCGGCTCCAGAGCCTTACAAAAGGTTTGCTACAAAAGCCAAAGTTACGGTGTGATTCATTGCAGAAACTTGCAGTTACTTATTGCGAGACTTAAGCTGTTCTTTAATTACATCTGCCCAGACAAAGGGGTTTTTTTAGGTTTAAACTGCATCTAAATGCTACGTAGGAAAGGAGAAAGTGAATGAAAGCAATAATGGTGCAGGTAACAAAAATCACATGAGCTTCCTTTAGAGCTTTTCAAATGGAAAATGGAGCATGCTTTGTGCCTCATCCCAGACTTGCTTGTTTAGCTTTGGCTAATTTTCCTTGCATCATTTGAAACCTTGGCCTGTTCTGGTTTCCTCTAGGTAAGGAATTGAATTTGGCTTGAGCCAAACACTGATGTCTGTGTGGGTGAAGGTGAAGTTTTATTCAGGTGGGCTAAAAATACGCCTTTGCTTTACCTGTTTCCTTACCATCTCATCTCCGTCCAAGACCAGGTGGGATTTGGTGTAATGATTTTGGCCTCGTTTTGAAGCTGAAAGGGTACTACAAAGGAGCAACAGGAGGGCGTTGCTACACAAGTAGATGGTGAGGTCTCTGTGCATTTGTGTTTGCACATATTGTGTTGTGTTTTAAGGAGAGTGTGAAGAAGAAACCGGGCTGTATTTGGGAACAGAGACTGAGCTTTGGGGAATTTGAATCTGCTCAGAACGTTCCTAGTCCTATGGGGAGCTATTTTCAGAGTTTGTCCACCATTGTTTGTGATCTGAAATGACTTCAGCAGCATACAAGCCTGATGAAAAGGCCCTTTGATCTGGCTAAATAAATAATAAAGAGGCCAGGAAAAGGGGAAGTAAAGGGTTTAGGGGGGGTAATGATTGTAGAAGCTCGTTGCAAATGTTTTTGGGAATTCAAAGGCCTCAAATCTCTGTGCACACAGGGAAGGGAAACGGTTCCTTAATGGTTATGCTGCATCAGAAATACTCATAATATTATATATAGTGAATCTGAGATGTAGCCTGCTTGCTGTTTAAGGGAGAGGTATTTGAAAACACGCCAACAGTCAGCTCCTCTAGACAGGGTGATTTTTGTCTGTATTGGATGGATCCTGGCTGCTTTGAAAGGAAAGTGGGGGGGGAAGGCGGGGGGAGGAGAAAGGTTCAGCTGGCAAGGTTTCCAGTAGGGGAAGCAACTGAAATTTGTCTTCAAAGCACTGGGAATCTAATGAGGTTACTTTTTAACCTAAATAGCTGCACAGAGAAGAGGTTTCCTTTGCAAGCAAATGCTGGAGCAGTAGAACAATTGCAAGACTAATCCATAAATTACAGAGCAGCGTAGCAGAGGAAGGGAGCGAGTCCTCCATTCCCCTCCCTCTCCCACACACTTTAAGAGAAACTGTCATTTAGACAAGAAACCTTCTGTGTTACTAAAGGTGCAGCTGGGTAATGGTGTGAGGATTTTAAAGGCGTACAGCTTTCAGGAGCGCGTTTGCCTTGCACCAGGCAGTGCTAACGAGTGTCTTTGCGGCCTCCCTGGAGTGGTAAAATATTTTCAGAGACTCCAGTTTTCCTGTGCTGCAGCTCTGTGTTTATCGGGATTAATTTGGATTGGTAAATGTGTGCATTTTTTGAACTGTGCGTCAAGGAAACAAAGCCCCTTCTTTCTGCTCCTGAAGCCACACCCTCTTCTGCGGGTTTTTCCCCTCATTGTTCGGGGGAATTTGAGGGTGACCTAACGATGCGGTTAAATAAAACTCGTTGAGCAAGATAAACATTGGGGAATTCACAGCATTCTCATGCTTCACCCTCCCCAGTCTGGGAAAGGAATGGGCTGTGTGGTAAGTTTAAACCAGTCTGCAAACAGTTTGCCTCACCTGCTCTTGGGCGGTGTAAGTTTGGGAACACGTATGTGTTCGTAATGATGTTGGTTTAATGTAAATACCGGGCATGCCGGAGGCATCTGTGCTGTTATTTGGAAATTTAAGGAAAGTTCAGAAGAGGGCTGGCTGCATGCAAAGCTCCAAAATCCTATTCTCTCTCCCTCATACCTCAACGGCACTTTAGCATTGGTGATGAAAACAAACCTTCAGGTCTAAGAGGAGAAGACGAGTGCCTTGGGCTCTGCGGGGCTGCAAGGTCTCTTGTGGCAGAACAGCAAGCTATGGGGGAGAAGGGGCTCGTGCTGATACAGTTTTGGGGGAAGAGGAAGCTCGCTGTCTCTCCGATTCGAGCACCATCCTCTGTTGGGAGCCCAAATGATGGAGCTCCTGCTGTGGTGATTAATCCCATTGACTTCACAGAAACTTTGGGAGAAGGAGGTCTGCCGAATTTGTCCCGTAATTAGTAAATCACTTCTGTGCACTGAGCAGCATCAAAGTGGGGGATAATCAGGTATGACTAGGAAGCAAAACAAAAATGCATCGGTTTGATTTCAGCTGTCGAGTCGAGTCCGCTCCCTCCTGCAGTCAGCGTTCCCGGGTTGTGCAGGAGGGCTGTGGAAGAGAGGGGAACTGTAGCTTCTTGAACATGAAACAGGCAGGAGAAGCTGGGAAGGCAGAAAAAATTTTAACGAGCCAGAGACCTTTCCTGATCTCTTCATTCTTCTGCCCTCCCCACTTTGTTGCTCTACCCACGGATCTTCTGCGTGACTTGACGTTTGCAATCCTCGGGACTCCTGATGGCTAGGGTTGCTTGCAGAGCTGCCCTTACTCTGCGTCTGTCTTCATGACTGAAAAAGCTAATGTGACCCTTAGAGTGCAGAGCCATAAATCCAGGTTTGTACTTGGCCCACGTGGTGTGTTTCTCCGATACGCGCCAGGGACCGTAAGGGAAGCAGAGATTCTTGCGTGATACCGTCTTCAGAATGAAGTGGCCCGTGAAGTTATGCTTTCAGACTTGAACCCTTGTGGGAATTATTGCTCTGAGTTTTTTTCCTGCGTTTGGGGTTTTCACGTCTTTATGACACTGAGGCGAATGGAAGGAGACTGCGTCATTTTGTTTTCCGTGTATTTTGAGAGACTTTCTGCATTTTTACATGAAGTGGTTAGTTCAGGTATAATTTCGATTACTGCTGCAGGGTTACCTGAGGACTGATTCTCTCACGGAGGGAAGTTTCTGCTGCCGTTCTATCAGCAGTTCTGTTAGGTGACCCCAATAGCGATTTGTACCTTAAAATTTTGCAGTCTGGCTTAAAAACCTTGAAAAGTCCAATTGTCTTCATTTCCCTTTCTCAGTTCAAAATTGGTTTACCAGAGTAATAAATTCCACAATTCTCATGTTAATCTGAGGGATCTCAGAGCCAGGTATTTTGAACCCACAAAGTGTAGGTAAGCATTTTATAAGACAAGATTGAAAGTAGTGGGGATGCTAAAATGTTCTTTGAACGGGTGTGTAAAAGTTTGCATACAAGATCTTAAAAGCTCTGGTTGTCACTGTGGCATTACTAGGGGTTTTTTAAATTTTCTTTTTAAAGATAAGATGTGTTACCACTGTAGTGTTACCCTGTTTTGCTGGGAATAGGAATGCATGTGTGACATTTTGGAAGCTCTAATGCTGTTGGTAATGCAACAGAGCTATAGAGGCTTCCAGCAATCATGTTTTAGCTCAGACCCACAAGATTGGTATAATTTTAGGATTATGAGAGGCTTTGGATGTGAGTGCCAAGATGCTGGAAATCTTGGAGAGGTGTCTTGGTTAGAAATACTCGGCCGTGATTTCCTACAGTTGTTCTTTACAATGGGTTTTTTAAAATAAAGTCATTACCAGGCATGTCAGTACAAAGACTGTCCCTTCAGAATTTAGCTGCTGCTGTTGTTTTTCTTTGGCCATCTTTGTGTTCCTTTCCTTAGTGCTCAGGTCCTGCAGAAATGGCAAGATTCTGCCCGTGTACTTCTGATGACAGAATAACGAGATGCTTTTAGTCAAATAGCTCAAATCGTTAACATTGGCATCTAAATAGTCCTCCTTAGGCTTAGAGTATTAACACACTGCCATCAGCCGAGTCAGTCTCTCTGAGAAACTGCTTCAGGTTGTTTTCAGACTGGAAGAGAGTATTTTGTCAGTTCAAAATAGGAAAGGGGGGTTTTTGCATCCATGAGGCAGACTGGCAACGCGTCCCTTTTGGTCTAACCCCTGTAGGTCATCGTAGATTAAATGTCACAGCAAGGTTATTCCCTGATTGAGTATAATGTCAAAAACAGAGGTGTGTGACGTTAGGTAAAGAATAAGCTGAAGGAGACGAGTCATTTCTCAAGATGCCAAGTTTTAACTCTGTGCGTAACTGGGTGGGCTGAGAAGGGAGCTGGAAACCACCTGAGACAAACCAGACCTTGAGCACAGCCTGTGATCGTTTTACCTCACTCTTCAGTATGAGAACTGGCAAATAAAAGTGAGGAAGTAAGTGCAACGGTAAGTAGAGCTGACCTCCCAGGAAGGGAAGAACCAAATTGCTGCTACTAAACCAAACATTCCTGAGGAAATTAATTGCACATCTCTCTTCTGCATGACCCCGAGATCCTCATGCTACATATGATCATTTCTGGGGAAATACAGCTCCTGAAATGATATTGCTGGCAGGGACTGCAGTCATCTGAGTGTGAGAAAGAGAGAAACAGTAACGAGAGCGGTAGTTATTTGTTTTTTCTTGAGTGACAAAGGCTAGATTTGTTTCCCTGTTAAGGAGTTTGAGCATCAGCTTGGAGTTTTCTGTGCACCTTCTCTGCGGGAAAGCAGGGAAAAGGAGACGTAAGATCCGTGATATTGGAATAGCAGACCCTGTGCTGGGCTGAGAATGTCCGCACTCCCACATGCGCTGCCAGCCAGATGTGAGTAATGCAGACGTTTCCTCTTTGGCCCGGTATGAAGAGTGGAAGCTTCTTTCTGCAGAGAACAGGAAGGATGATGCGGAGTGTTTGCACATCGGCTGAGAAGCCCGTTGTGTAACCCCTTAGTTCCCGTTTGAGCTTCATGCTCGCTGTGGTTAGTTGACGTGCCACTGGTGCTCCTGGGGTGGTGGGAGAGCTCTGCTGCGGGCTGCCTTGTACATCAGCAGAGCAAGCACGTAGGGTCCTTCCTGTGACCACAGACAACGGTGGGGGCATTCCACCTATGGCCAGGTGGGACAACAGTATGCGATTTTTTTCAGCTGCGGGGTTGAACTCTATCCCAAAGGGTGGGAAATTTTATCAGGAGTGTTTCAGAGCATGTTGAACTGCCAGACTGGGTCTGCAGCAGGCTGAGGACCGCGCTTAAAAAGAGACTGGCTGCAGCATGGAGAGGGAGTGACTTCAACTGTTAGAATAAAGAACATTCAGAGAAGCTAAAGGTTGAACGTCTCTGGAGGAGGAAGCAAAACCTGCCTCCTGAGGTCATCCAAGCACGATAAATCCACACAATCTTCTAAGAGAGGTTTCTTACTCGGCTAATGCAGCAGAAGTTGAGCTGGGGATCTCCAGCGCCTGGGAAATGTGAGCTGGTGTAGCTTGGAGTTAGTTCTGCGATAGACTCAAGCATGTTGCAGATTGCTAGATCTGTCTTTGATATCCTGTAGAGGTTATTGTTAGGAGCAGTAAAGATACCTGCTGCATAGGACTGAGGGTGGCTCTGAATCAGAAGGCAAAAGGCTGCTTCTGATTCTTAAGTTGGTTTTCAGATCCTTAAACTGTCTCATTTGACCAGGCTGCAGCTTGTTGGTTGATATTTCAGAAAGCTCAAATTCGTGGTGCTGGCATGCTAACATAGAGCTTAGCAATCCCTTTAACTCTGTATCCTGAATTGCAGAAGAAAATTCATTGTTTTTCTCCGTGAGAGATGGCACATTTCAGGACAGAACAAAAGAGCCCGTTCCTAACAGTCCTCAGTTTAGCCATTTTACCCACAAAAGGTGAAGAAAAGTTATAAAAATAATTTTGGTCAGTAATTGTTGATGGAGTTTCTCTTGGTGTTTCTGTACAAAACAGACTCCAAAGGAAAGACCTTCATGCACTTAGAATGTGTTTTCTGAGAATTAATTGATTTTGAAGTGTTTTTTAAAATAGACTTAGAAAAATGAGGAAAACCTCACATACAAGTCTTTTGTGTGGGAAGACCTGTGCCTAGGAGCTACACGGGTCATCCCGCGCCTTGTCGCTGGGTTTGTGCACCATCTTCTGCGTGACTTTGATGGAGCTCCTGCTCTCTCTTATTTTCCAGGCAGAACCCAGATGTGCAGCTGCAGTTACAACAGAGACCACCTCACCACCACAGCCCAACTTCTTCCTTGACATCTCTGGGATCTTTGACTTTGCTCCAGTCTCCGCCACCATCCAGGCTGTCCCCTTCCCAGCATCAGCAGCCTCTGACTCCAAGCCAGGGAGATCCTGGCGTTCTGCCACGGACCCAGCAGCCATTCTTGTCAAACCAAGTCCATCAGGGAGATTTGTACCGACTATGCCAGCCCTTCCTGGGCCCGCAGCAGCAGCAAAGCGATTCCTATTCAGTAATATCCCGGGCTCAGCAGATACCTTCCCCCTATCAGCAGATGCAAGTAGATCCTTTTGCCATAGTTTCCAGGGCCCAGCAGATGGTGGAAATCCTGTCAGAAGAGAACCGCTCTCTACGACAGGAGCTGGATGGGTGTTATGAGAAAGTAGCCCGGCTGCAGAAGGTGGGTGGTTTTGGGTATCAGGCCCTCTCCTGTGTCCCGTACCATCCATAATTGAATCATCTAATCTGGAACTGTTACATTCCTTGCTTAAGGGATTGATTATCTACTTTAGAGTCTTTTCTATGCAGATGGATTGGTCTGTATCCTGTCCCTTCGGGCAGCAGCTTAACTTTGTCAGAAGATAGAATCAAAGCCTTTAGTTTTATTCTAACAGTTTACTGACCGTACTCAAAAGAGCATCCTCATCAGTTGTCTGGAAGAGGCTGACTACTTGGCTTGCTTGGTGAAATTAAAGGTAGTGTTCTTATGTCCAGGATAGCAGCAGGCTTCATTTTCCCATCAGTCTAAAAACTTTAGAGACTGCAGGAAGGGCCTGCTTGGAATGACGTGAGACCACAGTCAGTCAGGGGACGTTGCTACAAAACTGGTTGGCAGGACGGTGTGCGAGGCAAGTACTGCTGCTATGGCTGCGTTAAAGACATTTGGGCTGCAGGACTGAAGCTAACTCTTCTTTTGTCACTCTCTCAATACCACACAACTTCCATGAAAATTTAGTATCTTGTTTCGGATCGAGCTAGTTGCCACCTTCGGCTTTAGGAAGCAAGTAGAGTAAGTGATGCTAAAACGCTTGACGAAACAAAATATCCCAGTGAGACACGTCATTAATGTGCACGTGTAGAGATATTTTCATTGCAGCCTCATAGAAATAATTTCTTGATGACCAGTGGTTTAAAGCCGTGCAGCAGGTCAGCTTTGCTTTTGCCTTGCAGCTGTGAAAAGGCCGATGCTGTTTGTGGTTTAGGCCTTTGTGGGCCTTGCTGTGCTCTTTGCACTGAGCAGTCTCCGGGGCCGTAAAAACTTGTTTCAGCTTAAAACATTTGTTTGAGTTCAGGTGACCAGTGTGGCTTTCCACACTCGTTATTCCCTATGTTGCCTCTTTCCAGGGACATATGTTCCTTTTGTTGTATTTTTTTTGGAAGATTCCTGGCCAGGAAATGCTTTAGAGACATGTCTGACAGCTTCCTGATAATGAAAGAAGGATAAAACCGCACTTCCCTCCACCCCCCTGTGATCACTTGCTGTAGGCAGTGCTGGTGGGGTTTGCTATTATGTGGATCCGTACTCCATAGCAGTGCAAACCATGCCTGGGAAGGAGAGTTAGAAGAGAATCTCCTGCTCTGAGGGATCAGAGAAGCTTTACACTGAAGGCTAGAAGAAAGGATAAAACTTATTTTCCTGTAGAAGTTTCCCTCCCCTCATTTAGTAAATTGAATATTTAAAAGCACAACTGAGTTGTAGAAGTGTAAACATAGACCATCAGCAGGTTTTATCGTGAATTTTGAACCATAATAATTACAGATCTGCAGAGTTCATCAGTAATGCAGGATCTGCCGCTAGCTTTTTTTTTTAGCATAGTTTTGTCCGCCTTTCTTTTATTTTACTTACAGAACTTGATACCACATTAGCTATTTATATAAATGCTTTTTGCCCAAACTAGCAGCAGTGCCAAACCGCCCTCGTCTTAGAAAAAAAATAGATTACATTTGCACTTCTTCGATTTGCTATACCTGTGCTCTGATCGTAGTGGGGAAACAGAGCTAGAGTCTGGAAGGAGAGCCCAGATCTTCGTTTCAACCGTTGGTGTTCTTTATACAGAAGGATCCATCCCAAACCTGAGACTGTCATTTTACTTCATGTATAGGTGTAGGTTTCTTTCAATAAAGAGAACTTGAGAGAAAGCAATCTCCTTTCTGAGACTGAATGAAAAGAATTGTTAGTGGTAAAATAGTAAGTGCTTGTTTTCGCTTCCACTGCAGCTGGAAACAGAAATTCAGCAAGTTTCGGAGGCGTACAAAAACCTGGAGAAATCATCCTCTAAGCGAGATGCCCTGGAAAAGGCCATGAGAAACAAGCTGGAAGGAGAAATTCGTAGGCTTCATGATTTCAACAGGGATCTAAGAGGTGAATAACTGCTGTTCTTCAATGTTTTTTAAGTTTTATTGTCGTACTTACTTGGCAGGACAGTTTTTTGCTGCAGAACTCACTGTGTCTGTTGACACGACTAGAATATGACAGGATACTCTGGTATATTCAGTAGTCTGAGATTTTAAGTGCTTGCTGGGAGCATGGTAAAGACAGGTTTAGGAGAGTGCTGTAGTCTCTCATTTCCAGCCTGTTTCTCATTGAGAAGAAACGTGGGATAAGCCAAATACCATAAACCAGATGCAAGCCTGGAATTCTCTCTTGTCATCTATCCTAGACACAATTTGTACAATTTGTTCAGTTTATACAAATGGAAAGATGTTTTGGTGACTGCCTAATCCCACACCAGGCATGTTCACTTTATTTCCTGTCCGGTGACCCTTTTGCGCTGACATACAAACTGCAGGCTGTCTGTTCTTCCTGAAGGTCTTGTCATTCCTTATCTCTGTAGGCATCTGGTTTTTTGGATCTCCCTCCCTTTTCCAGAGTGAGGTGTTATTAGTGTCTGGTTCTTGCTAAGAGGCTGAGGCAGTACGGTGGCTGGCAGTGGAGAGTGCTGTTGAATGGTATTTGACCTTAACACGGGTAAAAGTTTAAGCATTAGTTTGAAGGGCAAAACACATCTGCCATTTGAGGTGTGTAAAGATGCACAACCAGTCTTTTAAACTGTAAGTTTATTTTTTTTATGAAAGCTCTCTGATTGTCCTGCATGTCATCTGCTCTCACTACCTCATGTCTCTTACTAAGACTGTGTTCCCAGAAATTGTTTTGCGTCCGAGAAGTGAGGCCGTACAGTGCCCAGTGCTGTTAAGAAGGACAGTACACAAAGGCCTGCATTAAATAATCTTCATAATAAAACAGAGCATAAACATTTCATTCTTATTTTCATAGACTGATAGTAATTTTTAACAGCCTGCAGCAGCAGAACTGTTAAGCTGTCCTGAGGGTTTTACACTTTTCCCTAAAGTCAGGTAATTGGACAACAGTTATTTAATCTTCTATTAAGATTTAGTGGAGAATTATAAGGGAATCTTTTAATTGCATGGTGAGATTTGTTTGGGTGGAAAAAGTAAGGTGTCTTAACATTTGTAAAAATTGGAAAAATAAACTTCTTATGTGTTATAATTGTTTAAAGTAATTTCTTTGCAACTCAATTTAACCTCTTTTGTCTCATTGGGAGTATTTTCTCAAGGACATAAGCAGAAACATTTCAAAAGTGAGTGCCAGCTTCTGACAGGCTTTTTACTTTTGGCTGTGTAGAGTTAGGCGATCCATTCCCCTAGCTTGCATTAGAAGTGTCCTGAGCAGTCGTGACTTAATGCTTGAAAGTGTTTAATTATTTAATGTTCCTTTTATTGAAATACTTTGCAGAACGTATGGAGACAGCCAACAAGCAGCTTGCGGAGAAGGAATTTGAGGGGTCTGAAGACAATCGGAAAACCATCTCTCAACTCTTTGCACAAAGTGAGTTATTCAATCATTATTGAAATATGGAAATGTAGAAATGCTCTAGTCCTCCTGGGAAGGATAACAATGCAGCAGGGTAGTGTAGTTCAGATCTGTCAGTGTTCTACCAGAACAGACATCAGGGCAGTGACAGTCCAAAACTGTCAGTGGAGAAAGGAGAAGGGATTCAAGAATTCCTTTTCTGTCAGTATGTAGAGTCCATCTGATGGCAATTATTAGAGAATTTGGAGCAAAGGTAGTTTGCAGTTACATTCTAGAATTAGAGTTTACCCCATAACGTACCGAATATTTTGTCCACCTGTTTTGTCCCCTGAAAGCTTTGGAATTAAACCTTTCCAGGCTGATAAGAGTCCTGGCCTGAGTTAAGGCCAGAGGAATGGAACCTGGTAGGTCTCCTATCTCTTTCCTCTTTAATTTACCGCTGCCCTATCCAGTTCAGCAAAATAAAGGGGATGAACACTGCCTGCAGTATGCTGGGCTGGGTAAGGGTAATGAATTCTGTCCACAGCAGTGGATTTATCACAAGGCAAACCAAAGTGACGGATATGAAATGCTGCTTTTCCTTTGTACTGAAATGTCTTGAGGCTGATGGCGGCCAGCCAACTTTTCTGTCATCCCATAGCGTACTCCACCCTTTTGACAATGCTCACTTTTCTCCAATTGTTACATAAAAAGGTAATGCAATAAAATTGCAAAATAGAGATTTTCTATGGTGTAACACACACTGCTGGTATTCTGGCGAATGTTGGTATCCCTCTGTTTTGTTGTCTTTAGCTTATTCCTTGTGGCTTACGTTGCAAGCAGATGGCTGTCAGGGTGTGAATTCAAAACTCCCGGTGGGAGTGGAAAGTCTAGGAGTCTAGCCTCTCATTCCCGCTGGTTGGGTAGACTTTGAGGTTCACAGGTGCACCCAGGGAGGTGGGAAGGTAAAGCTGTGAGGCCTCACATTCAATTTCTCCTTTTGGATGAACACGAAAACCATAGCGCTGCATTTCATCAGTCCCAGCGTTTCCAGGGGTGCTGTAGGCCCTTTTCAAGTGAAACATTTGGGGAAAAGTCTGGAACAAAACCTCCAAAAGCTTTGCTGCAAGCACTTAGAGATTCACAAAGAGACTGCTGGCACTGATTGATACCTGCTGGCATAATGCCGCCCTGTCTCATCTCTGCCCATTTTCTGCAATACATTTTAGCTTGCCGACGCTGTCAGCAGCTCATTTCCTGGGTGGAGGAGAAATACTAGTATGGGAGAGATAGGGAAAAGAATAGGCAGGTGGTGACATTAGCCTTTGTCCTTGTGTCTTATGTCACAGGCTAGCTCTGAGTTGCAGTCAGGGTTTGCTCTGCAGACTTCTGGGTGCTGTTGGTGGACAGGTTAGTTTTGCAACCTGTGTGTGGGCTGCGTTGATTCCCTAGCAGAAGGGAATCTTTAGCTACTCCATGTTGCTAAAGCTTTGCTCCGGGCTCTCTGCTGGCAGAAGCAAGGAAATAGTTGTGGTCCTGTAAATATAGTTATGCACATGCTTGCACAAACGGGCCTGTGTACTCCATATACCGTCTGTCCTAACACCCAGGATCTAGTTCCTGTTTTTCAAGCCTTCCACTCCTTGTCCTCATTCCTTTGTCATGGGATATTGGTTTCTGGAATGCAGTTTCTCTGGTGTCGTCAGTGCTGGGTGTAGATCACTCCAGGGAATATTCTGTGGTTATGTATCCAGCAACTGTGTTAATGTTATCATTGTAGCTGGTTGGCTTGAGCTGGGAATGACAGCGTATACAAAGGACATCAGCTCTGTGTTGTGGCTTCGCTTTACACCCCTGTGTGATAATTTCTCCAGTCCCCAATTATTTTATCCCACTTACTTTTTTATGAAGGCAGTTGTTCTGTTCCTGAAACACACAGCATAGGTGCTCCCACTAGGTCCAGCTCCTTCTGGGGAGCAGCAGAAAAGGGCTGACTGCTGTGCTTGGGATGGATTTAAAGTATCTGACATGAACTCTCAGTGCTGGGCAAAAGGCTTTCTTGAACTGCAGGTCTGCTTTGGGCTGTGACAGGACAGATACATGTGCTTCGGTTCTGGCCCAGGGAGTTGTTTTTAGGGGCAGTAGAGGAAGACTGAGGAGTTCTCATGGCTTTACTTATTTTCAGTCTCCTCTGATGGTACTGCCAGCAAAGTGGGACAACTGGGTGTTACTTTCAGAAGGAGGACAGCTGCCCCAGGCAGAACAGCCTTCCTGTTTGTGGGGTCAGTGTGAAAAAGAAGAACACAAGTTTTTCAGTCACGGAAGTCCGCCATCTCTCCCCGGCCTGGGATATTAAAATTACCCGGTTTGTTTTCCACCGCTGAAAGCTCAGAGGTAAAGAGGTGCATAATCAGAGCAAATTACCTAACTGTACTGAGTGATGCACCTTCTGTTCCTTCTTGCTGGCGTTGTGGCACATGGTTACTGGAAGGTACCATGCTTGTTTTTCAGGGTTACGAGTCCTTCTCTTCCTTGAAAGCCATATACTTTTTTTTTTCCCCCATTAGCACTAGATTTGCATTCTCTCTCTTGTGAGAAGTTCCAGCACAATCTTTCCTTCACCTCTGGAGTGAAAGACTCCTGCAAGCTGGCTAGAGATGAGTGCTGCCCATTGATAACTCTCACTTTGTTTTAATAGACAAGGAAACACAGCGGGAAAAAGAGAAACTGGAAATAGAACTGGCAGCTGCACGCTCCACCAACGAGGACCAACGAAGACACATCGAGATCCGAGACCAGGCCTTGAACAATGCTCAGGCCAAGGTGGTGAAACTGGAGGAGGAGGTAAGGATGTTGAGAGAGAGAAATTAGGGTAGTTTGGGTTCCAGTAAAAGTGACTGTGGGAATGAGTTTGTCTTGCGCAAATTATAAGGAAATCTGCTTGCTTCAAAGCTGTTTATATCGGCTTAGCTTCACGGTGGTTAGCTCAACCACTGAACTGGGCACAGCTAAACCACAAGCGTGTATTTTCTTGGAAGTGCTTTCATCTAAGCAGCCCTGTTTCGTTTTCTTTTTTTTTTTTTTTTTTTCAACTGATAAAAGTGGACTGGAACTGAAATCCCAGTCCTGGCAACCTCCTGAACTTGGCAGAAATTCAGCTCTGGATAGACTTTTAACTAATATCAAATGAATGCAGCTTGTCCCCTTGCCAGGTGTTCCACTTAGACCAGGTTATCGTGGTGCACGGTGCAGATCACTGTATGTGCCCAGCATTTGTAAGAAGCTGGGCATGACCTTGGTTGTTTTCTCTCCCTCTCCTCCCAAGAGGGGCTAGTGCGTTTGAACTGCTCAGCTGGGCAGCTTTCACAGCGGTTTCTTGTAGCCTTGTCCCTGCCACTCACCCACGGCTCTCACCGTGCTGCCCTTCTGTGTCACGGTGTCCGTCCGCTTTCCTCCCGCCTACTCTTTTCCTCTCAAGGGCTCCATTTCCCACTCCCAGCCTCTGCTTCCTTTACTCCTACTCTTCCTCCATAGAGAGCCTCTGGAGGAAATCTCATGGCCAAGCACACTTCCTCCACTGCAGATTTGTTCTCTCCTTCTTCAATTCTGCCATCTTCCTGCTCACTAGCACTCACCATCACCCTCAGCTCAGCACTGTGCCTACACCCACCTGCATCTCGCTGTCTTCAGAGACATTCCTCAAACCCTCCCCTTGCCTGCTTCTCCTCTCCCCGTTCAGGATCCCGTTGTGCCAAGAGAGGAGGAATGACCAAAAACGAAGTGAACATCCTCCTGTCCTGTCTTGCCTGCCTTTCCTCCTTTTCCAGGTACAGATGTAGCTGCTGTCTTAATTTTAGCCTGCTCTTCTCTAAGCTCTGTGTTTGCCTCAGTAGCCCTTCCCCTGAACCTTCCTGTGTTTTTTTTTTCCTGGTGTCCTTAAATTTTGCCCCTTGCAGTACCCTTCTTTTAATCTCTTCAGCTACATGGAAGCCCTTCCTCACTCAGTCCTCTCCTGGATCTGCTCTGCTCATTCACGATGGTGTTGCAGGGTTACCTGCCATCGTATCTTAGTAGCCTTTCTTAGCGCTCCGCTTCGCTTTCCTTTCTCCACCCCATCAAATTCAGGCAGTTCCTCTTGGCTTTCCAGGCCCCTCAGGGTTTACCCAACCCTGTTTCTCTTCTCCCCTTGTTGCTGAGAGGATGTCTTCTACCTTTGTCCTTCTCAATTTCCAACCACCCCTTCCTCCCCATCCCAAACAAGCTTTCCCCCAGACTGTCCTCACCTTCACTGCAAACCCTGGCAAGGCTTCTTGGAAGCATCCCTTGCTGTGATGCTCACAACCTGGTTGGCAGGGACTGGGCCGCTGAGCCTGCTGCCGGTCATGCCAACCCAGAGACCGTCTGCTCGGCCTGCCCTACACGTGTGTTTGTGCCTCTTGTCTCCCGTCCCAGCCTCGAGCTGGGAGCTTTGAGGGCGGGGTACAGCACTTCGCATCGCCAGGCTGCGGTCCCTCACTGCAGAGCCAGGTTCTGTGCAATATAAATTACAGTAATAAAAAAAGAACAGAGTCAGAGGAATGCGTAAATATGACCGGCCACGTTCGGCCTCGTGCTCAGTTGTCAAGTCCGTTGATTTCACTGAAATAGCAGCATCCCCTGACAAGGCTGACTCGCACCTTTGTTGCTCGGGGGGGACAGGGAGTGTTAGGTTATAGGGTAACTTAAATGTGACGTGATTCTCTTTGGCTCTAAAACTGTTCTGTCATTTGATCCTGCAGTCTACTGGAGCTCTTTGGCTTTCATTCAGATTTCAGCACGTTATTACACAAAAAGCCTGATGTGTGACTAACTTTAAGTACACAGGACATCCTTGTGGCTTCCCTGGAACTATTCACATGCTTGGAGTCAACGTGCAGAGTGGTGCTGCGATCAGCCAGGGCCAGCATGCACAGCACTTGGCTAGGTTGAACCTCTGTAGGCACTAATATTGGGTCCCTCACAGTAAAGTTGAAGCCTTTAGGGGTAATAATAATTGCATGTTTTCTTTTCAAAAGGCCTCTCTTATTTTACTAGAAGAATTGGGTTCAGTGCTGTTGCAAAGTATTTCTGCCTAGGTAGAATAGTAAAATAGGTAACTCTGGGCTGGATTGCACAATCTGTTAAAAACCACACAGATGCTGCTACAGAGTGAAATGCCCTGCATGAGGGCTCGTGCTCGTTTGCATCCAACCTTTGCTCGAATCCCAGGGTGTGCAGGAAGTGCCACCCTTCCTGTTGTAGATAAATATGGAAGAGTCTCAGGGAGGGAGCAGGAATTAACTCTGCTTTTTCCTAGAGGGGAGGGGGAATAAGGGGAATCAGAAGGAGTAAAGAGCCGCTTTTGCAGGTTTCCCAAATCGCTTCTTAATGAAATACTTAGGATTATAAAGCATTTGTTGCCTCATTAGTATTAAATTGTGGGAACTTCTCAAATCCCCGAGCTGTTTGGTAACTTTCCGAAAGACAGCCAAGCAAGCTGTTCAGAGCTCAGGGCACCACTTAGAAGGGACTGTAAATGTCAGCCTGAGTTAGTGACGTTCAGTGACCAAGATATATGAACAATTTGTCAATTATTTCTTTCATTCCTGCCAGCTTAGTCTGAGTTACTAGTCCCTGTAATTGTCAGGAATTTCTAAACTAGTCCTGCAAAAGAGGGTGGAGTTTCTTACGCTAAGGTTTGGCAGCCACTCTGGCTCAGGGCCTGAGGGGGGGTGTGCATATTTCAGTTGTTGCATCCTGTAATGTAAGTTTTCAGCTTTTTTAAAATTTTTTTTTCCCCCCTTCTGTTTTGGCTTCCTATTAAGCAGAGTTACCCTGCTTTATATGCACCAGATCCTTTATAAAAAAGAATATTTCCATTCTGATAAGAGCTATAAGCCATATATCACTATAGCTGAATTTAAATGTTGAATTGGAATTGGAACTTCCAGATTCCTTTTAAAATCCTTTGCCTGAATTGCCAGCTTGGACAAAACCACTCATTTGTAAAATGTAGATGCTTGTCTACTCCTGTGAAGCTTTTGAGAGCTTTTATATATACTGGATTTTAGCATCCAAGTTAGAGGGGAGGGAGAGATAAAGGGATGCTAAATGTGATGGAGAAAGGAATGATCTTGGAGATACCGAAGTATAGTGTGAAGCAGTTGGAAGCAAAAGTAGACGTTCGTAAAATACTTTCCCTGGTGTGTCAGCAGGGGTGAAATGACTCTTCAAATTTAGAACAAACTGCCATTAAAGTTTTTGATAGTGTGGAGTGTATTTCTGTAAAGTGCTAAAAATGGCGAGTGATCGTGAGTTTTTAAACTTAAATATGTCCATGAACAGATTTGCTGAGTGTGTGTATGTTTTATATATTTAAACTTCACTACTTCTGTACTCTACCTAAAGATAGCCAGCTCTTAAGCCTTATTTTCGCTTCTCCATTTTCGTTCTTCCCTGTAGTAGGTTATGCATAAAAAGTTATGCATAAGTCAGCAGCTTATTAAAATTGTTTCCAGTGAAGTATTAGCCTGTGTATTTTAAAATTAAAACTTCGGAGTATTTTCATTACATGCAATAAATTTGAGATAAATTGAATAAATTTGAGGTAAAATGCAGGTTGGCTTAAAAACATGCATCACAGTGAGAAGTGGTCAGTGATAATACGATTTGCAGCTAAAGCAATGAAAAATTCCTATTTTGGAGCATGGATGGTCTCAACTTTGATGTAAACATTTGCGTGGCTGCAGCGTGCAGGAGGTTTGTAGCTGGTAGATGGTCCCAGATGGCCTGTGCGTGGGAGCTTTCACAATAGTCACGTTACCAACATCTGCTAGCATGCACCTTGAGAGCCTTCAGCGAACAGAGCAGATGGTTGGCCTTCGCTTTGCTCTGAGCCAAAGGCAGGATTGCTGGGTTTACAGAAAGGACCATCCTGACCAGCCCGAGACTCTGGGTAAGCGCTGGCTTATTGTGAGCCCTTAGCAGGCTTGTGATGTTGCCAGAGGGAGTTCGATGCCCGGCACTTTACCTAGTCACAGCTGCGGGATGTAGAGGGTACAACTGCTGCTGGTTTTACACCTTTTTTTAAAAAAAAGGAATTTCCAGAACTTTTATTGAACTTGGTCATTTCTGCTTGCTCTGCTTAGTTCACACCACGGAAGACCACACTTCAACTTAAAAAAAGTTTGTGGGTTTTTTTTTTTTATAGTAGTGTAACTTGTACTCTTTTGCTCCACCACTTTACAAGCCACTGTTTTAATGAGTGCCTTAAGGAGACAGCTTTGAAAAGCAGCGACTACCCCTAAGAAGATATAAATACCCCGTCTTTGCCATCGCCGTGCACACACCTTGCAATGGAAAGAGGAGCCAGACATCCTCTCTGCTGCGAGCAAACTGGGGGCTGAGGGAAGGGACGAAGGTTGAATGAAATATCTTTTCTAAAAGCAGCTTGTATTTAGAAGCTGTAAGATCTTTCAGCCATCAGAATTCAACATAAACCAGATATCAGAGCTAAGATATTATATTCATTTCCCGCTCAGCTATTGCGGAGAGAAATAGCGCGCTATTTCTGATAACACTGAGGGTTCTGTCTGTGAGGAAATATAGAAACATCCATTTCCAAATGACATCTATTGTACTTTATACGCTGTGTCTGAGATACTTTCAGAACAGAGCTCTGGCTTGTAGGGAAGAGACCCAAAGGAGAGTTTGTGTGCTTGAAGCCTTGTCTGTTTTTTTCCAGTCACTTCTCTGGGTCTATAAAAAGAATATTTCTAGTCTCCACAGTTTTGTCTCACTTAAATGCTTGGACTCTCAGAGCTACATAACTACTCCTTTCAGGACAGAGTTGCTTTTAAAGGGGACACTTTTTGGATGGCTTATAATTCATGGAGGGGTAGGGTGGAGAGGAGAGAAAACTCCCTCTCTTCCCTGTAACTAGTATGTGTGTGTGTGTCTCTAATGACCTGCGTTCTTGTAACAGCACAGAACTGGCTTTTCCTTGCCATGTCGCTACCTCTCCTCTTCTGCCTGTTAGTAGTTTTCCAGGGGGGGCTTTGAAAGTTATAACTTATTTTACCACAAACAAACGGGGAGACGACGTTAGGACATTCCCGTGCACCAAACACTATTCCCTAGCAAGAGGATAGCGTTACCAAATGACTTCAGCATGAGTTCTTGCTGAGGCCAGTGGCGCCTTGTTGGGCCTGGATTCAAACAAAGTGAGGGTTCAAAGGCATCCTAGAGGAATATATTCCAACTGCAAGAGGGAGAGGTGGTTTAAACGTGTTTGCTCTCTGTCTTTTTTTTTTTTTTTCCCTACATTTCTGCCATAGCAGGCAAATTCTTGTGGGGAAACACATTTTCAGCTGCATCTGAATGGATTCAGCTTTAGGATAAACCCAGAATGTAATGAAAACACCCTGAATATATTAAAGAAAGGACTTTGAAGACATCAGAAATAGTGGGTGGGAGACAAGCAGATGCTGACGAGTGTTACCAATTTGCTGAAATAGGAGCTGTCCAAGATGAAGAGGGTAATGGCTGGGTTTGTCAAAATGCCTGGGAGAGTTTCTGAATCATTGCTAGCTATGCAGGAAGTCTTCTCTTCTTCCCCAGAAAAACCCTTTGCTGACTAACGCATCTGGAAGCGATGAAGCTCTTTACAAAAGAAGATCCTTCCTTCCCCCTCACCTGCTATGTCCAGGACTGTGTTCGTCCTGCAGAGGCAGCTCCAGACCAGAGGATGATACAGCCTCTACCTCCCTGGCTTTTAGTGACTTGACAGTGAAAATTCCTCCTTCCTTTATGCCCCTGCTCCCTGTGCTGTGTGCCTGAAACCTCCGTGCCCTCTTCAGAGCCTTTCTTCTGCAGGGACCTGGGATCCCTGAAAGAGATTGCATGGTTTGTCAAAGCCTAAATCAAACGAAGGAACAGGGTTTGTTTGGCTTTTAGAATGTTAATCCCTTTTCTGCGGGGTAGTTGTAATAATAATCAAATGTCCCTATTTCTGACAGGAACACGTTGTCCTTGGCCATTGATTTTCGGCCATGCAATGCTCTCTGTAGCAGAGGAGCCTGCAGGTTGTCTGCTGCCAGGCATTACGTTGTCTTAGGAAGTCTTTTCTCCTGCGGAAAGATTTTGAGGACTAGTTTCTGTTTTCTAGGCTTAATGAATTTGTTTAATCACTTCATCCTTGTATGTTTATAGAGTGGTTGATTAATTTTCCATAGCTGGAAGCTCTGCAGTTCGGGGATATCGGTGTGCAGACATTTTCAGGCAGTAAATCTTTCTGACTGACTTGGAAACGGATTGCTCTTCAGGTCAGCCAAACTCTTGTGAGCAATGAAGCCTCTGAATCCCAAGCGTCTCCTGCTTCTCCCAGCTGGCTCTCAACTGCAGAAAGCAATCTTGACAAGGCATGGGGGAAATAAAATGAAGACAGAAATGCTTGATCGGGAGGCCAGGGAGTCTTTCCGGGGTATTCCCTGCATCAAGTCACACTTTTGTGTGCTACATTTCTGCAGAGTCCCAAGCCAGTCCTTGCCTTCCTTATTTTTCTTGTCCCCGTCCTGTTGCAGAATTTAGGTAAACATCGTAGTGGATGTGAACTGGAGAGTGGCTGCTCTTGTTTACAATGGTTTAATTGGAAAATCTTGTTGATAGAGTTAAAACTTGACCTCTGATACGTGGTTAGGACATTTTCCAAAGCAGCCAGGGATTGGCCCGGGGAAGATATAATTAAAGTTGTGCCATGTGCTCTAGGAAGTGCTGGGAAGGGCTCCAGTCATGCTGAAGTGCTCTGCTGAGCTTCCAGACGTGTGCTGAGGGTATTTGAGATCTTACTGTCTTAAAGAGGTGTTATACTAAAGGTATTATTGTAAGTAAAATGCTCTGCATTTTCAGAGCACCCTTCAAGGCAAAACAGTTACAATACATTATGTGAGCATGAGCTTGCTTCTTAGTTAAATGCAGTGCCAGCAAAAGGAAAATTACTCTCTTGTCCAATTTATTTAAACTTCTATACCAAAGGGCGTGACTGGATCCTTGCAAAGCTTCAGGAATGAACTCTTATCTAGAGCACGTGTTCACTGCAAGGCCTGTTGCAGAGGAGGGAATTCCAGCGTCCCTTGATGCCATCTCCCCAGTGGTAGATGTTACCGTGGCCCTTGGCACTGAGCAGCCAGTTTTGGTTCTTTGCTGGGAGAGGGAGGGTGGGGAATCCATGGCAAATGACCAAAAACAAGCCTCGGCATGCTGCCTTTTTTAATCCGTCCCATCTCACTTATGTCTGCAGCACCCTGGCAATACTCAGGAGACTGTTTCCAATTCCTGTCTTAGGAAAACACCATCGTGCTCTCAATTTATGGGAATGAAATCCTTCTGTGCTTGGAGGAATTATTCCTGATCCTCTTTACATCGAGAGGACAGATCAAGTCAGAAAGATTTTGAAAAAGATAAATAAAAATTAGATTTCACTGCTACCACTGCTGGAGAATCCTGGCTCACAGAAAGGTAGATTGTTCCTCACAAATACTCGCAGTAGCGGAGATGGCAGAGCTGGACATGAATGACACGGCCAGACTATGCTGTGAGTTGACTGAGTGCAGCGAGTGCGTGAAATGAAACAATCTCGTACATAAAGGACAATTGTGTCGAAAGGCACTTTAGGAAAGCCGAGTTGTCTGGAGCACATTCGTGCCTTTAAAGCTTACTGAACATCTGTGTTCCAAACAACTGAAAATGATTGGAGGGATTCCTGAATTAATTCTGGTTTTAAGCCATTATATCAAAAAAAGTAACACAAATCTCACATTTTCTAACATTCCTAATTCTTCCTGATGCTGGAAGATTACGTGTATTTTGTGAAGGGGAAGAAAAAGTTGTCTTTATGAAAAGCCACTGAACAAGCCTTGCCTGTACTTTAAGCCTGGTGCATGAGTTAGGCATGTGCAGGCAGTGCTGGTAAGTTGGGCAACAGCTTGTGTTGCAACGTTTCACCTGCAGGTTTGGCTGATGGGAGCACTTTCAAAGTGAACATTTCAGTGGAATTTGTGTGTCCTAATTCTTTTTTGGCTGGGCTCTTGGTATTCTTTGAGAGCAGGCCAAAACATTAATCCACACATAAGCATACTCGGGTTTATTAATTATGAAACTAGTAAGATGTTGTCAGCTGCTTTTGCAAGGAGAATTTTACTGTGTGTTATGTTAAAAAACTCTTCAGAAATTTAAATGCTTTGTGGTAGGTAATAAGAGACCGAATGTCTGTCCTTCCTTCCTTGATTTTTCATACAGAAGAGTGGGGGAGGAGAGCTGATTTTCAAGAGATTATTACTCAGCTCGATGCATGATATTTTGCTGCTAGCAAGTTTATTAGGTTGTTCCTTGCTCTTGTCCAGGTCAGTAAGCCCGTATGCAAAACCAAGATGCTGCATGCTCTCCATTTCTAGGTTTTGCTGCTGACTCATAGTTTATCATTTTTGCCTGGTTACAGAACTACTTTGAGCTGCTGTTGATCTAAGTGTAAAACTAGTGCGTTAATCTACACTTTAGTGGAGTCTGAGAAAGCTTAAATCAGTGTTATTAAGCACTATGATCTGGAACAAAAAGATCTATTAAGCATTAACATTTTTATTGATT
The DNA here is from genome assembly GCF_034619465.1 of Leptosomus discolor. Classification (NCBI taxonomy): domain Eukaryota; kingdom Metazoa; phylum Chordata; class Aves; order Leptosomiformes; family Leptosomidae; genus Leptosomus; species Leptosomus discolor. The sequence continues at coordinate 46,114,769 of NC_141399.1, read as the reverse complement.
TTCTGCAGAGCAGCAGTGGAATATTAAGTTGTATTAAAATGTTCTTGTCCCTCCCGTTCTAAACAAGCTTGAAATCTTAGGCAATCAAAGAATAAAAATACCTTTCTACTGTACGTGTACTGGTGGGAAGGCCTTTGGCTGGATTACTCGCTATTTATTGTAACTTTTATTATAAAATACTTGTTTGGGGAAAATCCTCTTGGGCAGCAACATTCATGCTGTGAGGTTAGATGCCTGCTGACTTTATGAAGAGAAGAAAAGGATACCATGTCTGGGATTAATAGCGTTGGGATAATTTTCTCTCTCTGCTATTCACATTACCGTCTCTGGATTGCCTCAAGGAGCAGGAGTGTGAAAAGGGAAAAATTTGAAGAAACACATGATAAGGCCTTTTCAGAAGGAAGGTGCGGTGGAAGAATGGCTCACGTTGTTCAGATCAAAGCCCAGCAAGCCTAGTACCCTGTCTGTGCCGAAACTTAGAGCAGGTTCCTAGGGAACACTATCAGAATGGGGCCGACAAACAGGAATACTTTCCCAGAATACTTTCTGCTTCCAAGAAGGACTTCTGAGCCAAAAGTGGTGTCTTTTGTCTTTAATATCCCTCAGTGGACTTTTCTTCCATGAAACTGTAGAGAAGCTCTTTGAACTCACATAAGGGAGTCTGTGTTTTGCGCTGTGGTGCTTCTCTAGACTTTGGCTCTGACCATTGGGAAGAATTGCCTCCTTCCTGCTATTTTTGTATTTTAGGGTTTATGACAATCGTAGCTGAAAAAGCAATGCCCCAGATTTGCTGCAGAAGGCCAGCTAATTGTGGTTGTTAGTCTTTTCCTTAACAGAAAATTAAGTCCATAGGTGTGCAGTATTCTGTATATTAGAATAGAGCTGGGCCCTGGGTGTGTTTTATTCTTTTTTTTTTTTAATTCATATTTTGATTTGATTTTATCCTGCCTGAACTGTGGATTAACCTTGCTAAAACAGTTATTGGGGGTCTCAGCATGGTTTTCGTTGCTTATCGTGAGGCAGGATAGCAGCGTGGTTTGCAGGATGAATGATGGAGGAGGACGGAAGGACAGGGGCAAGGAATGGAGCGGGACCTCTCAGGTCACACTGGGCCAGGATGACAGAGATAAATGTCCAGACTGCTAAAATAAACCTGGCTGCAGCGTGGAGAGAGCACAGGCCATGTCTAGTGTATGCTTTGATACTATTCATTATTTTGGTTTTGTGGGGTTGGAATAGAATCCTGCAAGTTTTGATTCAGTTTCTGCTTAATCTCATAAAACCACTGCAAGCGATTTTCAGTGTTGCACTGAAAAATGTTCCCAATTGTGGACCAGCTCTAAATGCTGTCTTTGCTACGATCACCTTGGTAACCTGGGTCAAGTCACTTAAATACTCCATTATGAACCCAGATGCCCTTTCTAGCCCATCTCTGGTCTCAATCATTTGCAACAGTTAATTACCACAGTTTCCCCATCATTACCGTGGGGTCACTGGGGACAAAAAGAGCAAATACACCTAGCAGGAAAGCAGAGATGGGGAAGACCTGTAACATCCTGACCGTTGAGGCCAGAGCAGGGGTCTGAGGCACACTGACAGCAGTCGTCTCGATACGTTCCTCCTGGCTGGTGTTTCTGCGCTCTGCCACGTGTACGAAGCCAGAAGTTCGCTCTTTGTGCTCATGGTTTAACTTACGTTGTATTTTCTTCCTTTGTTTCAGCTCAAAAAGAAGCAAGTCTATGTTGAGAAGGTGGAGAAGATGCAGCAGGCCTTGGTTCAGCTGCAGGCAGCGTGTGAGAAACGGGAACAGCTGGAACATCGGCTGCGGACCCGGCTGGAGAGGGAACTGGAATCTCTCCGGATGCAGCAGGTACCCACTGTTTCCCTGTGCCATACTAGGTCTCTTGTAGGATTGTACTCTATACCCTGCCCCACACAGAAAAGAAGGGCAGCCGTTTTTTCCATCTTGTAAAATTCACAAATTTGATAGCTAGAGTCATGGATTTGCTCGCTGTTGTATTGTTTTTACTTGACTTAATTCTTCCGTTCCAACCAGAAAATTTAGGTCAGAGAGCAGCAGAGGATCCATCACGTGACAAGATTCAGACGTAGCCATATAGCTAGGTGGTTTAAGTAACCTGGTCATATTTACTTTTAAATTATTTTAAAAATACTGTTCACAGTTGGAGATTTTATGTAAAATTCATTAACAACTGGCCTGAAAAGAGGCCCTTCAAAAACCTTTTGCATTTAAAAAAGCCAAACAAGACCAAACCAGCAAAACCAACTCTATAAAGGCAGTTAATGGAAACAGATGGGAGCTTCACGTGGAGTTTACTTTTACAATTGTAACGTGAGTCTTTTTCAGTGAAAAGAATGAATGAGAAGTAGATTGTGCCGTGGTGTTATGAATTGGATGTGCAGTTCTGGTTTTATTTCAACCTATGTCAAACATAGGTGAACTATCAGGTTTGTAAATGTTGCTGGAAATAAGGTGCAGGCCTGTGTTCTAAATCACATTTAGTTTCAGGTTATGTTTATCCCCCAACTTCCACCTCTGCACAGGAACAGATATTTAAGTCTTACTTGCATTTTTGTATTGGTTTCAGTAGGAGTTACAGGAATTTGATAAACTTTTCTGTGTTACCTTTGGAAGATGAGGCACTCTGAATCCCACAGTTTTTGACGTTGGGCCTGAGTCAACACAAAAAAATAGCTTGCTTGTCATGGTTAAGAATTCTTAGCTGAACATAAAATAGCTTGTTTGACCGATTCATTTTCTTTTAAACTATTTTTATTAGTTTTAAGTCAAATATTCTGCTAACCCCAGATGAGACTTCCTTATAAACCTTATATGCATTTTATCTGTTGGACTATTAACTCGGAAAATCTGCACTCTTTCTTGTTTTGAAAGGGAACGCTGCCTGTCTTCCAACTCTTGCTTTAGAACTGAACTATTTTTAATCCCCAGCTACTTAATCCACAGGTATACTCAGATCCTATTGGTTTAATAACCAAATCCTTTAAAAATATTGTGGATTTTTTTTTTAAAGGTGTGCTAGCTCTCGTATACCAGTTAGTGTTTTGCTGGAACAGTGTTGGAAGTAAATCTGTGTTACTTTAGGCATCATGGATGGGCTGTAGACATCAGACCCGAACAGCATGATCTAGCTCTTGGATACAGGTGTGGGGCTTTGCACGTGGAAAAAGGCCTTAGGAGGAGTATTTTCCATCTCGGATATTTGCTTGTTAGCATTGACCAGCTCTGGAGTGGCACCAGGAAGCACTGGTGTGGGTGCTGTGAGTTCAGCCGTCGTTCTTGGGAACCGCGCCTGGGGTTTTACGACTTTGGAGCTTCAACGTTTGGAAAATAGGAGGAGCCTTTCTTGCATTATATGAGCTTGTTTCCTGGTCTTGGCAGAGTGAGGCTGAACTGCCCCTGGAGATGTTTCAGATGAAGCTCTAAAGGAGACCATTACCCTCACCTAGTCTGCCCAACGTGGCATAGGCCACTGCGTTGCACTCTGGGGGGTTCTTGCATCAAGCTGCTGCTGCTCTGGACCAGCCTCTGTCCTTCAGACCAAAAGCAAACAAACCAACCCTGATGCATCCTGAGACTTCTTTTTTTTTTTTTTTTTCTTCTTTTGGAAATCAGCGCCAGGGGACGTCTCAGACTGCCAACGTCTCCGAGTACAATGCCACGGCGCTCATGGAACTCCTGCGCGAGAAGGAAGAAAGGATTCTTGCTCTGGAAGCTGATATGACCAAGTGGGAACAGAAATACCTGGAGGAGAGTGTGATGAGACAGTTTGCTTTGGATGCTGCTGCAACTGTGGCTGCTCAGAGGTAAATGAGACTTTTCACGGTACAGGGATTATTTTATTTTTCCAGTTGAATGTCGTATTTCCCACCAAGGAATGTTGTCATACCACCCTCCCATGATACCTTGCCGTGTGATCTGAACGGCTCCTCAGACTCCTGCCTGCAAGTGGAGCTTGGCTGCTTTTCCTGGGAGCTGTGCAATTGCCAACAGTTAGAAACATTTTTCCAGGGGAAGATTCCTCCACGTGCAGGAGCCATTTTCCAGACCAGAATTGTTCTGAGCCATTCCTAAAAGCTGTTGATTCAAAAATAGGTGCCTGAGAAGGGGTTCGGTTGGTTGGTGGTTGGTTTTTTTTTTTTTTTTTGAAGAGGAATCAGTCCTCGCTGAAGTCATGTGAGATGGGGTAAGCTTGGTGGTGATTCACATCATTCACCCTGAATGGCTTACTTGTTCTCCAGAATGTTTTTGCAAATTACTTTGTGGTATTGTCCTCAACATGGTTACTAACCAGAAACATCTACTAGGAAATTCAGCTCAAAACATTCTGCTGTGTATGGAGAGCACTGCTTGTGGGGGTGGGAAGGGAAGGGTGTCTGAAATGTGGTAACAAGCTCACATTCCAAGACAACTGGGCAGAAACACGTATTATGGCTGTAAATCAGCCCGAGTGCTTCAGCTAGTTGGTAAACAAGAGCTGTTATCGGAGCGCAGCTCTTTAGTGTCGGGTATTGCTTACGTATAATTTCGTTGCTCACTAGTTTCTGATTCTTGATGGCAGATTTTATTTCAGATTGTTTCATCAACCAGATTCAAATGGGCACGTTATCGCAACTGGCTTCCTAGCTCATAAGATCATACTAGAATTACAGGGGTAAAGTTGCAGATCTGCTGTGTTAGCGTTTGAGGACTTATCTTATCTCGCTCCAGAAGCAGGCTGTTATTTTAGGGTATTGATGCTTCTTGTGCACTGTTTTCTGCCTCCCAAGAGATTCTCTAAAGGCTCTTGCTACTGCTTGTCCTTTTAGGCCGTGTTATATTTTCAGCATGTGCTGATAAGTAGGGGTCTGGTCTATTGTTTATCATGGAATGAGAGGGGATGTGTTAGGCCTGTTCGGGTTTGGTTAAATGAACGAGAATGCCTTCTGGTCAGGAAAGAGCTAACCTCTGTTTTTCTATTTCCTTCTAGCTGCTTCTCCCCTAAAAGAGAGTATTCCATTAGTGTCGATACTTCTGCAAGTTTATATGCAGTTGGCACCTACAGTATCTCCTTCAAAAATACAGGCTGTGGGGGACTCCACTAATTTCAGTGGCAACCTTGCCCACAGTGTGCACAAATTTCTTGCCCTTTTCTTGGATAGTGGAAAATAACATCCCTTAGGAAGTTGAGGTTGCAGGAATGATACTTTACGGCACAGGCAGGAATCTGGATCAGGTTAGGTTTCTTTGATGCCCTTCACGTTGGTGCTTTGCTGTTCCTGATCTGAACTTTTGCAGAGTTAAAAGCACATTTACCAGCCAGTTCTTAGACCTGCTGGGTCTGAGAGAACAGATTTTGTATTACAATAAATTGGAGCTCTTGGTAACTCCAAATTTTTTTGTATGTTTGGTTTTTGTCTACTTAATGCATAGCTATGTCAGTAGCATGCCTTTAATACTGTGAGTCATACAGCGATACAGAGCGTAGCACAGCGACTTTGTTCTGACTGAACAGCAACAAGTAGAATGAAACACTCATTATGTTTTGGTTAGTGGACTGAGCAGCTGTCACAGTGTTAACATCAGGCCCTATATGGAGTCAGGCTAAAACTGTTTTCAGCCCACTCCCAAGTTTTTTGGACCAAGCTGCTTAGGATTGCTTAAGAAACTTGCATGCCTAGTTCCCTTTGATACTGAGATTCCCTATGTGATACTGTTGGAAGAGGAAGGGAAAAAGCTTTATGTCTGAAGGGAAGTTTGTGCTGTTTCAATTGAAGAAAAGTGCCTGGTGTTCGAGATTATAGACTGGCCCGAGCTGGACAGTAAATTGACTATTGTTGTAATGTCTTGCATATTTTTGTAATCCCTCTTTCGTTAGGATTGGGACTTGGATTTTTGGAAGACACTGAGACAGCCAAAACTCAAAAAAAGTGGATTTTCTTGTTTGTTACTTTTGAGTAATAATTCTGTGCTGCTAGGAGGAAGGCAGCAAACTTACCTGGTCCTTCATCTGCTCTGCTGCTTCTTCTCAGGGACACGACAGTGATCAGCCACTCGCCTAACCCGAGCTATGACACCTCTCTGGAAGCTCGCATCCAGAAGGAGGAGGAAGAGATCCTGCTTGCCAACAGGAGGTGTCTCGACATGGAGGGAAGGTAAAATGCATTTGGTCCTATCTGGCTTCTTTAGGACAGGGATTTTAAATTAATTGTCTGGGTAGACGCCTCAGAACCAGAAATTCTTGTGTCTTCACCAGTAGCAACGACGTAGGATGCCAGACACTCATTTGGCCAAGGAAGTATCTACATAGCAATCCAAAACCCGTCTTGATACTGAGGGCTAATGCAAAAAAGTCTTGTCTTAGCTTTTTAGCATCTAGATTGTTCCTCTTCAGGGCATCTGCATCAGACCCCAGGCTCCAGCCGCCTGTCTCATAGGACTGTTTTCTCTGGGCTGAGGTCCAGTGGAGACTCCCCAAAGTGTGGTAGTCCTTTCTGTTGGTCTCGTGTCCTGCCTGTAACTCTCAGTTTTGTCTCAAAGCCCCTTCCGTGGGTGTTCAGAGCGGCTTCCAGCAGCCAAGGGTGGGTGGGTATCTCAGTGCCACTCTCTCATGCATGTATACAGGGAGTTTCATGCACGATCAGGGCAATAAGCTCGCTGGCATCCTCTCTCTGCCTCCCCAAAAGCCTAAGGGAGTCCTAGTCACAGCCCTGGGGGGCAGTGAGGCCTCAGTCCCAGGAGACAGGAGTACAGGTACATTTTTCTTCTTTGTGCTTCTCCAAAAGGATTAAGACTCTACACGCTCAGATCATCGAGAAGGATGCCATGATCAAAGTCCTGCAGCAGCGCTCCCGGAAGGAGCCTGGTAAGACAGACCAGCTCTCCTCAATGAGACCCGCCAAGTCCCTGATGTCCATTTCCAACGCTGGCTCGGGCTTGCTGTCCCACTCCTCAACACTGAGCAGCACTCCCATCCTGGAGGAGAAGAGGGAGGACAAGAGCTGGAAAGGCAGCCTCGGTAAGTTTTAAGGAACAGTGGGAATTCAGGTGTGCGAGTCGCTGCTTGGAGGGGAGGCAGGAGCAGCAGAAGGAAGAAGGTGTGTTGGACAGACAGATCAGCTGGCCTAGCGTGCCGCAAAGCTGACTGCAGGCGAGATGGGACACAAGCAACTGCTGGTTTTAACCACTTTTGGGAAATAGGGACTTTGATGTCCAGGCTGTGTTACTGAAACACATGAGCCTTTATTCCTGATTTCATCCCTGACCTTAGGGAAATTTGAGGTATATTTTTCAGAGTGCCCAAGCGCTTACTTTCAGCTGTCTGAAGGTGTAAATTCTCCTTGAATAGGAGCAGAGGTACTAATGGGGATTGCTGTCCTGTAGTCGTGTGCCTGCACTAATGTGGCTCCTGTCCGGAATGGCTCAACACTGTCGTTGAGAGAAAATGAGTTGTAACAAAGCAAATCTTAGGTGATTTTTTTCTTTTTTTCTGGGGGGAGGTTAAGCCCAAAGGCCCTCCCTATGAGACTAAAAGACCCTGAAATGTAAATGAGAATCTGTTGCAGCTGATTTCGGAGTGTGCAGATTTACCCTGCCGCAGACAGGCCACTGGTTAGAGACAGGGAAGTGAGCTGTTAGTGCCCACTTGCGTAGCTTTGCATGCAGCAGCATGAGGGTACTGCTCTTCTTCAGACACTTCAGCACCCCGTGGTGAAAGGTCCTACAGAAAGGTAAATCAGTGCTGTCGGCTGAAGCACGGAGCGCTTTCCAGATCCTAGAGCAAGTCCTAGAGGGGTGCAGAACTGATACCAGTTAGTTTTCTGCGATTGTGAAATTTCCTTCCTTTCTTCCACCAAGGTGTTTTGCTGGGAACAGAATATCGCTCCGAATCCATTCCCTCCACCCCCTCTCCTGTCCTTCCTTCCACGCCGCTGCTGTCAGCCCACTCGAAAACAGGCAGCAGAGACTGCAGCACCCAGACTGACCGAGGGAACGAACAAAGCAAAGCTGCACCTTCCACCCCGGCTCCCACAGCAGGACGACTCCCCAGTACCAACCTGGCCTACAGTGCAGACAAAACAGGTAACAAAGCTCAGCTTCTCTCACAGGGGGCCCCTGCCACCGACTCGCCATCAGTTCTGCTCTGTGGGGCAGGCCCTGCCCTCCCTTTTTCCATTCAGGAAAAATGGGGTTAGTTTTTGTGAGGACAGATGGGTTTCAGAAGGAAGTTTAACAAAGTTCTGAGGAGTCTTAAACGCTCTGAAGGAAAAAAAAATAAGGCTTTAAGAGTGGTGGCAGAAGCATGGACCCACTGGGTGGGGAGGCACAGTGAGATTTAAGAATTGGAGGAGGTATATATAAATCCCAGGATAGTCTCTGAGTCGGTGTCCCCTCTGAAATAAATTGAGTAGCGTGTGGGGTTTAAACAGCGTGTGAAAACGGGCGGTAGAAACTGGCCGTTGCATTTTACTGGCTATTCAAAGCAAAGTGGACTCAGATAAGGGGGAGGAAGAGGAAGGAAAGGTAACTATCGTGGTAAAGCTGTCTCGTTACTGTACTGTCCCAGTCGCAGAACCGACGTCAGCGTTGGCACGAGGAGATCCAGTTGACAGTGACTGTCACAGAAGCTGAATTTGCTTCCCACAGAGCTCCGAGCTGGCAAGAGCTGCTCATTTTCCAGCCCACTCTGCCAAATCAATGCAGATTACACAACCTTGCCTCTTCTGTGCACAGGCACATTACAATTATGTTGTTCTTTATGGAAGAATGGATTTGGCTGCTCTGCTGCGCGTCTTGCCCGTGCTATGCTATTTAATGGGTGTCGAGGGAGACAGGGGAACAGGTTTTGTGGAGTGTCTACACTGACTACATGGGTTTAAATGCAGTCACTCCAGTTCTGTATGTCGTTGTCTATCAGTGGGAGATACCCAAAGGGAATTGGATAGAATATCTTTATTTGTCTGGCTACATACGTGAAGAATTGCATTTTTTAAAATGAAATAAGGAGCTGTTAGCTGTCTTTTGGCCAGTGATAGAAGGCGACTTTTCGAATGTTAACATCATTTTTCTAACTTCATTGAAGTTACAGCTTTGATTGTCTTGTCTCTTGTTTCTCCTCATCCCGTAGATGGACCACTATTCCACTCCAGCACTCTTGAAAGAAAAGCCCCTGTTCAGACCATGGGGCAGGACCTCCCAGATGGAGAGATGGTAGAATACCTCATCTGAAAGGCCGTACCAGGATCTGAGCTGGGATACACTAGCAAGAAATTTTTAAAAGACATTTTTATTGGGAAAAAAATGTAGTACCTGAGTAATAAAAGAACACTCAGCTGTTTGCTCTTGTATATTATGTCTCGAAAGTATGGACAGGTTAATTTATAATTTGTTCTAAATTATAAAAAACCCGTAACACTTGTTCTTTGAAAGTTTCCCCCTCTATTTTTTGAATACTGGATCTGATAACATCAGGAGAAAACCCAAGAACTTAGAAGCACTACATCTGCTATTTCAGTATTTTGAAGTCTCTTAAACAGAAGTACCTACTGTCACAACTGTTGATTAAACGTCTAGCTTGAGCGCAGTGAGGTGAGCGTAACGGCCAGCACCAGGGACTTAGCTGTGAGCATCACTTGATCGTTTTAGAATGCAGGTGTTCTGAGGAACTTTTCTAAATTTGAGCTGTGATCAAGGGAGATTTCCCTTTACACTTTCTCTTTACACTCAGTGTAAGAACTCAGAATAGGTATTTCACATTCATAGGCTAGAAAGATTTCCATTTTCAAGGTGGTAACTTTTTTTTTTCTTTTTACTTCCCAAATTTTGTTATTTCTTTATTAAAAAAAAAAAAAAGACTCCGGTGATTAATGTCGCATTTCACATTTCTAGTTTCGTTAAAGATTTGCCACACTTTTATACTTAAGTACTTGTTCAATAATTTATACAGTGGATAGTAAATAATATATTGCATTCGTGTTTTATGTAAGTTAAAAAAAGGAGAGTTTACAGGCTCAGTCCTGATCCGTTAGATCAGGTTTCTGCCATTGTAATTCCATTGGCTTTAGTGGAACTACTCCAAATTTACCCTGGTGCAAGTGGCAAGCCCTGTTGCTTTTCAGTGTTAGCAACTTGATCTACTGCATCTCTGGAGCAGATTTTTCTGTATTTCAAATGCCCTTCTGCTTTGTATGTCCCTCCTTCTTGGAGAGACGAGATTCTTTTTCATAGAGCAAAGCCTCCGAAGTGGAGCTTTCAAGAGAAGCTCTGTGCAAAGTTTCAGATGGCAAATTCTCTCCTTCCAAAATATTTCTTTTCCTCATCTGACTGGAGAGAGCAGCTTAAAGAAAGTCCCAGAGGCATTACAGAAGAAAGTTACACATTTAAGTCATCAGATTCACTCCTGGATTTTTGGGAAACTAGCACAGATGCAGCAAAGCTTTGGTTGCAGAAGCTATAAGCAGATATTGAGACCAATAGAAGTAAATCAGTATTTTTTATTACTGTCTTTGCATTTTATTAAAACAATTCGATATTAATTTCTGTTAAAAACTACTTCTTTTTTACTTGAATGTTGAAATATTTAATTAGCCAGTGGTCGTATGTTGGGAACCTGGCTAGTCTGTGCAGCGTTAGAGTAGCCGGATTTTCATTTTGGATCGTTTCACCCCAGAAATAAGGAAAACCAGCAATGAATCGTGGAACAGTTAGTGAATGTCCTAAGGCAGAAGGAAGTCCCTTCTGTCTGCTGCACAGGTGATTTGGTGGTGCCTAAAGATCAGCCATGAGCTGAGTTCTATTTGTCTTCTAGTGATAATCACTTGAAAACCAAGGGAAACACTTCCCATCGTTTCTGGCAGATTTGCTGCTCGTTAGTGTTCTTCAGGCTGTATTCCTAGACCCGCAGCAGGTGGAGGTGGCAAAATGCGTATGGTAAGATGTGAACTAAGTCTGAATAGCCTGGCTTTACCAGTGGCTGCTCCAACAGGCAGCACAAACTCCCGTCACCGCTAATTCAGACACTTCAGAGCTGCACTTGAAGGCTTGGACTGTCTCTGCCATGTGGGACAGCGTCTTGCCGGACAGCGCGGTAGGGCTGAAGTGTTTTCTAGTCATCTGTCTGAATTAGCTCTCCACCCTTTTCTAGACAAACTGTTCACAGCCTCTTCGTTCTCATCCCTGAACTTACATTTATTTCTCTTGGCTTAATTCCATCCCATTATATGAAGTAATGCCCGCTCTGGATGATACGGAGTTGTTGGAAACGCAGGAGAAGCTTTTCTCCTTAGCTCCAGGTGTCCATCTTTCTGCGATTTCAGCATAATTTTCTGTATTATATTTTGTGGTTTGGGCTTAGAATGAACAGTAAGGGAGATCAAAAGCCATTGAGTGTCTGTGTGAGAGACGGGGAGAGATGTTTGAGTGCTCTTCTGTTCCTTTAAAGTCAGGAAAAGTTATATTCCATCTTTACAAGTACTTCTGAGCAGTAGGAGAGAAGTTTTGCAACTGTAGGGCTCTAATCAGTTCCAACTCGCTTGATTCACGTTAATTCTAAAACATCTAGGGAAATTTGGATCCTTTACAGATAGAGTCCGTCTTAGAAAACTGATTTTCCCCAACTGATACTGTTCAGCTGGACTAGGTAAAAATAATTCATTTATCCTCCTTGCAGCTCATTGTTTTCAAACTGAATGCCACTGTCATCTGTTTTTACAAAGAAAAAAGGGCATAATAGCTTTCTGTGAATAAAATACAGATTGTGGACAGCAACGGTCTCCTCCAAAAATGGAAGCCAGGCAGTCTCTGACAGTCCAAACCATCGGGATTGGGGGAGCCTTAGCAGTTCTGTGCCTGTGGAAGTAAATTTGGAAGAAGATAGTGCAGTTTTACGTTGCTTAGGTCAGGTTCTTTGCCGTATTCTGTAGTTCAGATTTCTTCCAAAAGCAAAACCCCTGAAACTATTGACGTGGAAGTTTGAGGTCCACTTTCCTGTGCTGACGAACTAGGAGCCATCAGGAATGTATTCTTTCCCTTGAGCTTCCTCAGAGCCATCCTGATGTGAATGTAAACGAGCTGCTTGCTTTGAGGAAGATGTGTACTATAGCCTTCGGTCTCTCTGTACAGATTTTTATTTTGGTTTTAAACAGAAACTGCTTTAAGGAGACAAACTGCACACCTAGCCCCTTTTCCTTCTGTAGAGCTTGTTTCTAGTAGAAAGTGATTTTTTAACACAATGATTGCAATGACCTTCTTTGCAAACCAAAATGTTAGACTAAGAGTTTTTCTTAAACTCGGGTATTAGAAGCAGAATTGTAGCTTTTATAAAGAAAGCCGCATATTCTTCTTTGTAGAGCAAACCAAGAAAATCAAGTTTAGTTATTTTTCCTCTTTCCTTTCACTGCTTACAGAATGGCCGGACTCACAAGTCCTTCCCTTTTGGGTTCGATGGCTCGGGGGGCTGCCTGAGATCTGGGGGCTTTTGTTCCCATCTGGCCCCATGTCGTCAATAACTTCAAATAGCTCCTACCTGGCAACGCCGGTGGGCTCTGGAGCAGCAATTTTCTGTCTGTGGCCTGAGGACTCGTGGGGATCCGCGAGTTGCTCCCTAGGAGGCTGCCAAGGGTGGCTGAGGTCAGCAAGTGCCGTCGGGGGGTGAAATTCTTTCTGTGTGGTCTCTGCCTCCGCGGGCAAGTCGGCGGAGCGAGAGGCTGGAAGCTGCCCTTCGCTTTGCTTCGGGTTGGAGGCTGCCTGAGGCGAGGGGACTTGCAGAGGTTTAGGCCAGAACCATTTCCAAGGACACCTCCTGCTCCAGGAGCGCGCAGCGGTGACCAGCGGCGCGTCAGACGGGTGACAACTGCGTCCCGCGCGCCGTGACGCCCGCACGGTGACTCCCGACAGCCGTGGCCCGGCGATGCGCTTTTCCCGGTGCCTGTACGACGGTGCCGACACGAGGTCGGGGCGGTCGGGGCGAGCAGAACCCCGGCGGTAGGTTGGCTTTCCTCTCGCTCCCTCCGAGGGCTGGCACAGGTTAGCCCGGGATTCACCGCGCTTCTCCGCGCCGCGGCCGATGGCTTTGCTCCGTGCCGGGGGTGGGGGGCGGGGGGCTGTGGGGAGGGGGGGGGGGGGTGTCTCTTTTCATGTATTTGTATAGGAACTCTTTTTTTTTTTAAAAGCTAGCGTTTTTATGTCTAGAAAGTAAAAAGACATTGTAAAATGTAATTGTACTGTATTTATGAAGAAAATACATTTCTTTTCAAAAAGATCTTACTCTAAGTTGGTTTTCGAGTCTGACTTTCAACTCCATCATCTCTTAGGCTTTGAGCAGCATTGAAACCCATCGCGTTTGCGCTGCCCTGTCCAACGATACCGTTAGGGCTGTGCCAAACTGCCGAGATTTAAGAACAAGGAGACCATCTCTCCTCCCAACTCAAGCAGAACCTGTGTTGCCCCGAGCTCTGAGGTATTTGAACGCTTGCTTTCGTTCACCGTGGGCTCTGCTCGGGATCGGCAGTGGAGATGCTGAAAGAACTGGGGACCAGTCTGGAGCAATGTGGCTTGCAAGCCTTGCCTCCGGGGCGAGCTGGGAAATGGCTGCCCTTCTGCTTTGGCTGTGGAGCAGGGTTCATCCCCAAGGGAGGCGTTGCGCGGGACTCCTGTCCTGTCATTTGGGTCTCTTCCATTTGTAGAGGAGGACGTTTGAGGGGCAAATGGCTTCAACCCAGTTTCCCTTTCGGCAGGGAAGTGGTCTGAAAGGTGAGAAATGAGTAACTGGTTAGCTGCTGCTCCTTAGGATCTGAAAGGTCGAAGTGTAAATTAAAATACTGAAAGTTTCTCATCTCACAACCTTAGAAAATGTATCAAGAGAATGATCTTTCCTATGTAAATCTATATTGAAGTGAATCATGTGGATTATTTTTTCCTCTTTATTTAAACCATCAAGTCTATTTTGTAGTTTGCGGCTGAGCTGTTTTGTAATTCAGCTGTTGAAACAGCCCTAAAGTCATTGAAAATTACGACAGCTTTAATTCTAGAAAAGAGAGCAAAAAAGTAAGTGGAAATATGCGCTAAGAGATCTTGTAAATGTCTGTCATTACGTTTGTAGTTAGCTATAAAAATATTTTGTGTGTTTTTAAAGAACAAATCCTGTGCTTTCAATTTTTTTCCACTGATTTGCTTCTTTTTCAGTATTTTTTTCTTAGTATGAAAACCTTACTGATTATAAAACAAAACCAGTCTTCACCTTATCTGGCCCTTGCTGCTGCAGGGCCTCCGCCTTTTAAGTTTTCGAGTCCTAATTGGAGATTTTGCAGGATAAAATAATTGTCCTTCCGGTCTCTTCCCTTAAGCATCGCGTCGTATTTTTTCCTCTGACCGGTCCTGCGGCTGCGCACAGCTCCGCACGCTTTGACACTTTTTGATAACCGGATTAGCATCACTTGGCTCCCGTGGCCCTGAGCTGCAGTGCCAGTGCCAGGCATCTCCTGTGGTGGCTGGACCGTCTTTCAGAGGTTTAAGGGTAGCGGCACATGAGCAACCTGCAGCCGTGGGAGTATTTTCTACATCACAGCCTTCGACAGACCAGTGTGCTTTTCGGTCTTACATTTTTGGTGCGTTTTGTTGCCTCCGATTTCTCTTTCCTGAAGAGAGGGCAGGAGCAGGGGTTCCTGGGAAGCTGGTTGAAAGCGGTCGCCCTTGATGCGCTTTCGCTGTGGACTTTTGAGTTGGATCTTAACGTTGTTGTCGCCTCCCCTGGCTGCCAGTGCTGTGATAAATACCAGCTTGAGAAATCCGGAGGCCGGTGGTCAGTTTAGCACATACATCCCCTGCGCTTTCAGGCCTTTTGATGTTATTTCTATAAATCTCTCTGGCCTGCCAGACTAGAAACAAGACGACCAAAAAAACCAAAAAAAACCCCAACCAGACAAAAAAACAACCCCCCAACCCAGCTCCAGAAGCTTCCTAACAGCTGCCTTATTTAACAAAACAACTGTGGCCCATCTGCCCACGGGTGCGAGCGGAGCGTTTGGCCATTTCACAACGCCCTGGGGAGCAGGACGGGCCGGTCAGCGCCGCTTCAGCCCAGCCGCCGCCCGGGAGAGGAGGCTGGAGGGAAGCACCCGCTGCAGATCTGCGGCGATCCCACCGCAGGGATGACTTGGGTGTTCACGTCCCTTTGCCTTTCTGGGAAGCACGTTGACCAGCCCACTTGGGCATAACCATCTACCAGAGGTGATGCCTTCCAGGTGCCTGGACACGGCGCCAACCCCTGCGCTGCTGGATGCATCTCTTGGAGACGTGCATGGTAAAGACATCTTCAATCCCATCTCCTGCTACTTGGCGTGCCAAGATTCGGGGCTTAAAAGGGGAGAAAAAGATTAAAAGGTGGGGTGGGTTGGGTTGGGTTGGGTTGGGTTGAGTTGGGTTGGATTGGGTTGGGTTGGGTTGAGTTTTCTTCCTCTCAGTTGGCTCAGCCTTTACATGAGAAATCCCCTTCCCTCCAAATCCTTACTGAGTGCAACTCAGGTAGCGGTCGGTTGCTTCCCCGCCGCTCCCAGGGGGGCTGGCAGGGAGTTAGCAGCTAACACAGCGCATTGCAGACACAGCACAGACCCGAGAGTTGTGCTACCATTCTTTGATTGATTGTAAAGCGTTGCCTGTCCTTGCTTTTAAATACCTGTGAAGAAAAGCAAAGTTCCATAATAACACAGGAGCTTTCTAGAGACGGCTCTCTGCCTCCCCTTCCTGCTCCCTGAGACAAACAAAAATTGACATTTTATGTCTTCTGGAACATTTCTTTTAATTTAGTAAGAGTAATATAAATGGCAGCAAAAGACTGGCCTTGTAAAGGTGCCTTTAAAGTGATATTTTCATATAGTGAGTGACATGTTTGAGTGAGATAATCTTCACTTTCTATTTTGGAGGTAAACTTCAGAGGAAAATTGTCATTGATCCCTTGCCAAGAGGAGCCCTGACCTTTTAAACGTGAGGCCTTTATACACACACGGACACACACAAATACATGCAATATATGAAAGCTGGTAATTTTGAGAACCTGACTATACAAGATGAAATTTTCTTTTAATCCCTCCTCATTTTTTAAACAAAAGTGGTCAGTTTTGGAACGCGCTTGTTCCTCTGCCCTTCTGTTTTCTTTGCTGCATTTTAGAACTAAAAGATAGTAAGAAAGAAACCTTCCTGTCTGCAGCATTTCAGTTCTTTAATTTCAGTAATTTGGAGATGTTTTGGTTGCTTTTCCCTCACTGATGGGCCGAAGCACAAGAGGGCAGGGCAGGGATTTGCCTCCCGCTGAAGGGCCATGGGGAGGCAGGGCTACTGTGGCGCTTCGTGTGCTGAGCACAACCTGGGCTTCATCCTCACTGAGCCTGCAGTGCCCAGGGCAAGATGCTTAGCAGCACACAGCCTTTTTCCTCATTAGGTTTCAGTGTTAACAGGCCTCACCTAGGCTGCTTTTTTGCTCGGCTTCAGGCCTCAACGCAGCATCGCTGCGAGCACCGACTGGGGCTGGACAACCGTTTGTTTCTCATTTTGAAAGGCACTGTGTTCAGATCACGAGTGCTAGCACCCATTTTTATTAAATTACTCCTTTTGGAGGTTGGCAGGAAGAAACCACGCGCTGGGGCTGCCTGGGGCTGCGTCGGAGCCCTGCCAGCCGGCAACGGTGCTGCACGGCAGCAGCCCCAACGGGACCTCGCCCTTTCTTCACCTCCAAGCACCGCCGGCTTTTTGTGTTTCCTTCCTTTGAAAGGGTTTGGGTTTTCTGTGACCACCCCACAGGGAGAGGCTGATCCCGGTTTGGGGAGGGGAACGTTTCAGCCCATTTCCCTGCTTGCGAAAGCTCCCAGCGTGACTCCCAGCAGCTCCTGAGCTGCGTTTCTGCTCGCTGCCCGGCCCTCCCAGCCCAGACCCCAGCCCCAGCGCTGTCTGCAGCAGAGGGAAGAAGAAACCACAAACGTTTTCTTCCTGGAGCCAACCAGCATCAAAGGGGCAACCTCCGGCGAGGGCTGTGTGACCGCTGCGTCTGGCACCCTGTGTGCTCCGGGAACGCATCCCTTCAGCCCAGCCTGCTCTGGGAAAGCCCCTGGAAATGTGGTAGGTCAGTTGATGGGTTTTTTCCAGATAAACTTGCGTCTTCATTCAACTCATTCCCATCCCTTTGCCTTCCTCACACAGAGCTGAAAGCAGTCTGGACCCTTTTATCATCCTCAAGAGCTTTCCCAGAGAGAAATATTTACCCTTTCAATTCAGCTCCATGGTTCAATCCTGAGCCGATGGAAAGACCCCAGTGCTGAGCAAGCACGAGGGAGCTGGTGATCGAGCATCTCTCCTGCTTTCCAACCTGCAGCGATGCATTCAGGGGCCGGGGGAGGCTGCCCGGTCTCCTTCCAGGGGGTTAACCTGGCCGTAAAACAAAGATTTCCCATCAGAAATCATTTACAGAGCGCAGGGTTATGGCTTGCACAGGTTTTGGGTTTTTAAATGCTGAAGAGTTTCGGGAATGTCACTTTTTTTGGCCGGGGAGGGGAGAAAGCAGTTTCTGCGCGTCCTGTCTCCGCAGCCAGGCAAGCCCCACGCTGGGACAGCCGAGAGGGCACCAGAGGCTTAGAAAAAGAGAAAACAGAAGGATTGGGAATCGCTTAATTAGAAACAGTTTTCTTCTTTAATGTTCCGCAATTACTTTGAGGTCAGTAGAATTATTAGTACTATTAATCACTGAATTTCCAGAGAACTAAAGTTAATCGTACCATAATTGGGGCATACCGTACAGCAGTAATTGCTAAGTGCCAGCAGGCAGCTAATTAAGTCTTCCAGCCCTTCTCTCTAGGCAGAGCTTATTCCTTCGAAGTCTGCATCACAGGTAACTGGGCTGCAGAGGGTTAAAAGTTGGGATAAGCACACCTGACAGGCTTCCAAGGACTCTGCCCACATTCCCAATCCTGCTGAGCACATCCCAGGCCACTTGCCTTTCGGGTGGCTTCAGTGTGCGTCCCAAGGCGGGCAAGGAAAGGTGCTTTCTGTGTGAGGTCCTCCAGCTGGAGCTGGCCCAAGGTGCTGGTGTTTTGGTCCTGAGCAGGCTGGGCCAAAGCCTTTCTGGCCAGGTTTGTTGCTTAACGAGGTTGTTACCGCTCTACCTGCGGAGTGTGAGAGGGGATTTAGATGGTAAAGTATTGCCGTGCGCTGGCGAGGAAGGTAAAAGGCACCTTTCCGTGAGGAACGAAGCGTGGAGGGCTGCAGGATGCCCAGGGAAGGGATCTCCCAGGCCTTCGTTTGAAGAGGGAGTGCCTTCTGGATTTCAAAACCCTCAGCAAATCTCTCAGCAGTAGAGGAGAGCCTTGGCTCCAGCCCCTTCCTAACACACCGTACCATCACCCACCGCCGATGCTGCAGCCCAGCCTGCCGTGGCACTGGGATGGCAGCTCTCACGGGGTGCGTCAGGGCCGAGAACCAAAAGAAAAGACGAAGAAGAGTAGAAGAAAACAGGTATATTTGCTAGTCCCGCTCTTTGGTAACAGGGTGAGCTCGGGGTTGAGATGAAGGGTGAGCACTCACAGAGCCCAGGGTGAATGGGACAGACACAGGCGGCAGCAGGAGCTCGGGAAGACACAGCACCACTTTAAGATCCTCCACAGCAGCTTGTTTAACTCTTCCAGTCACACGTGAGACACCCTCTTCCTCCTACAGCCTGCTTTGCAGACCCCCGAACACTTCAACCCCTTCCTCTGTGCCTGTCCCCCAGTATCCACCCCTCCTGCAGTGTCCCCAAGCCCCAGGCTGTCTCTGGGGTTAGTTTATAAACCTGTGGTGCTGCCCTCTCACCAGGGGATCAGCCCTTCCCAGTAGGTCCCTCTGCTCGCTGCCCGTGTAAGTGGGATCCTGTCCCTGTCGAGCCCCCAGCCCCAAGCTCTTGCTGCCCCAGCGGCTTTCGCCCTGCCCTGGGCTCTCCCCGGGTGCCACAGGCTCTTGCTGGCTGTGGCAAAGAGCGTCTGCCTTTGCTCCATGGTAGAACTTTCTACATCTTGATGCCAGAGAGTTTCTAGAAATTGAGAACACACGAAAATGTTCGCAACCGAACTCTAGAAGGAAATAATAATCGCCACATAATTGCGTTAGTGCCAACTGCAAATTACCTGCGAGTGGAAAATGAGGAGGTTAAAGCTGACTCAGTAAACACCACAAATTAAAGAGGCAGCAGCCGGCATGGCCCCTGCGTTACAAACAAAACTCGGGTTTAACCTGGGGAGTGAAAACAGTTGTCGGTCGCTTGCGCGGACGCGGCGGGGAGCATCTGCTCTCCCCCACGTGCAGCCCCAAATGAATGCTGCTGAGTGACACCCTGCGGTGACAAACCTGAAATCCAAAACGCAGCCCGTCCCACAGCCTGTTAAGAGAACGAAACCTCAATTTCTGTTTTATTTCAAATGCCCGCTGCGGTGAGGATAAGCAGCCGTGCCCTGCCACCTCCGGTCGTGCGCGGCGCTTTTGGGGGTTTAACCCTCCAGAGCTGCTGCTGAATCTGCAAAAGAGGCACCCCGGGCCTGGTGGGGGAAAAAGTGCTTTATGGAGGGGCTGAGCGAGTCAGGCTTGAACCAACCCCGCTTCTTTATAGCGTTAAACCGGGGGTTCAGGGCGCTGGGGTCGCACGCTGCCTGAGCCAGGGGTTGCCACAAGGTGATGCTCTGCTGTCCTCCTCGTTGCAAGGGCACAAAGTGCTGCTCAGCCCATCGCCCCCCTTCGCGGGGCAGGTGTGTCCATGGGCATTAGGCAGCTTTCAGGCACCGGACCGGCAAAAAGGCACATTTTCGAGTGCCCAGCCTGTCAGGGAGACTGGGTGGAACTGGGACAGGTCACCCCGAGGCCCCCCCCAGCATCAGTGCTGCGGTGGCTGTGTCTTTTCCTCTTCTTTTTTTAATATGAAGAAACGGAGGAATGAAACTGTATGTTTCATATGAAAAAAAAAACATATATTTTTTTAACATGAAGAAAGGGAGGTTCGGGGGCGGATTCCAGGAAAGTTTTGTTCTGGGTTAACGTTAAACATTTCACTGGTGCTTTGTCTCTGTGTGTGTGTGTGTGTGTGTGTGTGCATTGTTGGTCTTTGTTTTCAGCAGGTCATCATAGTTATCCCACAGTGCTGAAAGTAAATAACCCCCTAACAAAGCGTTTGAGCAGCTTTCAGGGCTAAATTCATCCTCCCGTCTTTTTTTCTTCCCCTTTGCACAGGGGCCGTTGGGGAAAGAAAGCAATGTTTAGCTTTGAGGCACAGAGCTGTGCTGAAATCATCTTTATTTTTTTGACTATGGTGGGTTTTAAGCCCAATCCCAAACTTTGCTGGAGAGCTTAAGTTCCTCCTTTGCTAAAGACTCTAAGGCGGGATCCCTCCAGGAGCAGAGATTTCCCTGGAAAGGGGCCTTGTGGTTTGGCTGGGCTGCAGCTCCCGGGTTGGTGTGTTGAACCAGCCCGGGTGGGAGCGGAGGGCGGCGCAGCCGGGGGTGGGGACTGGCCCAGCACATTTTGCAAAAAAAAAAAAAAAAAAAAAAAAAAGATCTCTTCTTTGTACCCCTCCTGATTTTCACAGAAAAGCATCATTTAGAAGGAAATTTCCAGCCTGGTGAGAGATGATATAAAAAGGGGCTACACTTCCCAAACGAGGGGTTTCTGGCTAACTCAGAGCATCATTACCAGGAGCCATCTGATCTCCTGTTATTATTTATCTCATACTTAGGTGTTCCCCTGGCTTCACATCATTTCTACTCCTCTTCTGAAACACACCCCCCCCCCCCCACCTTTCCTCCAGCTTTGCTGTACTTCTAAAAAAATGCCCAAATTTCCAATTTTTCAGCTTTCCATTTGGGTTTCCTCTGCAACCAATGGGTCCTTTCCCGTCCCTCGCTTTCTCCCAGCACCTCTGCTTTGCCCACGCTGGGACGGGTCCCCACGTCCCTCTGGACAGAGGTGACAGCGACACGAACCTCATCCTGACCTGCGGCTCTGCCTCCTTCGCTGGGTGCGCGCCCTCGAAGCAAGCGCCTCGCTGCTCTGAGGCAGAGAGCCCGCTGGAGCTGGCGTGTGGGATTTTGGAAAGCAGCATTTATTCCAAAGAAGTTCAGGCGAAACAGCAAAGTTTATCAGCAGCATTTGGGCTTGCGAGGGCATTGCCACCTGCAGGTCAGCGCAACCGCCAGCTACCTATAGCTGGAAACATCGAAGAATCGACTGCTGGCTTTCCTAGACATTGGTGCTTTGGAAAAAAAATGAGTATTTCATGCTTCATAAACATGGTGAATGAGGGGCACATCTCATTTATCACCTAACTGGTGCAATCAGTGGCTGCTCTGTGCCGCGGGCTGGGTTCTGGCGCTGGTGATGGACAGGGCTCCCAGCCCGGGCGATAAACAGATCGATAAGAAAAGGCAGCCCGGGGGGCTGGAGGTGTGACAAGGCAACCGTGGTTTCAAAAACTTGCTGAGACCCTTATTAAATTCATTTGTGCTTCTGAAAACAATTGGTGCCTGGTTGGATTATATGTAACTGCGAAATACTGGTCTGAAGAAGGCGTTAAACACGACGCTGCCCCGGGAGAGCAGCCTGGGGCTCTTTTGGAAGGTCGAGAAGGGAAATCTAAAATGTAATAAACTTAAAAAAAAAAAGTAATAATAACCAAAACGACCCTAGACCCTTCTCTCGCCGAGCACATCAAAACCTGAGAAGGGGAGGCAAGACAGACTGCAGGAGGACGGACGCAGGTTTGCCCCGGTGTCGCAAAAGAATCTTTACCAGATTCGCATCGCCCGGGGTGGGTTTCTTGGGGCACCACGGCCACCTCCAGCCTTGGAGGGAGTCACCCCGTGTCCCCCCGTGTCCCCCCGGCTGGGTGCTGCCGGGCTCGGGCGGTTTGTGGGGTCGAGGGCACTCGGTTCTCAAAAGCCTCTAGATGGCAATCGCTTGCAGCGCTGCCGAGCCGCCTCTGCCCGGCTGCCGGCACGGAGCTCGCTGGGAAAAATGTGGCTTGTAGAGCCACGGGCTTCGTCGCCAGTGACCCTTGCTGTTGTGTCCTGCCTGGGAAGAAATAATGCTTTGAGCTCGGTGTTATTTTTCACGGAATCATCGAATCACAGCACGGTTTGGGCTGGAAAGCACCTTAAAGACCATCCAGCTCCAACCCCCTGCCATGGGCAGGGACACCTTCCACTAGAGCAGGTTGCTCCAAGCCCCATCCAGCCTGGCCTTGACCACTGCCAGGGAGGGGACAGCCACAGCTGCTCTGGGCAACCTGTGCCAGTGCCTCACCACCCTCCCAGGGAAGGATTTCTTCCTCATCTCTAACCTAAATCTCCCCTCTTTCAGTTAGGAACCGTTACCCCTCGTCCTGTCACTACCCTCCCTGACAGAGTCCCTCCCCACCTTTCCTGCAGCCCCCCTTTCAGCACTGGAAGGGCACTAGGAGGTCTCCCCGGAGCCTTCTCTTCTCCAGGCTGAACAACCCCAACTCTCCCAGCCTGTCCTCGCAGGGAAGGTGCTCCAGCCCCCTGAGCATCTTCGTGGCCTCCTCTGGCCCCGCTGGAGCAGGTCCATGTCTGTCTTGTGCTGGGGGCCCTGGAGCTGGATGCAGCACTGCAGGTGGGGTCTCACCGGAGCAGAGGGGGACACTCAGCACCTTTTCGTGCTGCTACCTGCTGGCTGGCCGTGCAGAGGGGTACAGCACCTCCCTGTAGCTGCAGTGCCTCTCCTGGGGACCCCGCTCCTGGCGCTGTGCTTTGGGAGCAAGAAGCAGGAGGGCAAGCTGGCGAGCATGGCTCAGACCTGCCATCGGCCCCAACAGCAGTGCCTGTGTCCTGCAGGGGCCAACATACCTGGAGAAAACAATAATCAAATCACCCATTTTATTCCTAACCTGCTAGAAAAGTCTTTTCCCATCTCATCTGAACTTAAAAGTGTCTTTTTAAGCTCAGAATGACCAGCCAGGTGAGGAAGGCCTTGCAGGCTGAGGTGGGCTGAGCTCGGGGCACCCTGGATTTGGCCGCCCCCAGCCAGGAGCCACTTGCCGGGTGCTCCGTGTGAGTCCATGGTGGGCAGGGGCCAGCTGGGTCCTGCTGTGGATGAGTGAAACTGGAAATGCTTCAAGCCAGGAACCAGCAAATATCGGCCTCCCTCGGGGCTGGGTAGGGCATTCATCACGGCACGATGTCATCCAGAGCAGCGACACGACCAGAGCGCTGCCACGTGCGACGCCGCAGCCGTCCCTTGCAGTCCCCAGCGACGGGCACAGTAAATGCCATTTGTTGTGTTAAGAAAGGAGAGTGCTTCCAGCCCAGGGGGACCGCTCACAGCAGCTCCCAGGCAGATAATGTGGCAAATATTGCTAGTTTTCTCTGATAAAATATAATCACGGCTTATTTCAGCCTCAGTGATGGGAGATGGGGAAAAGCAAGAGTCACCTTCCAGCTCTGTTTCTGCTTGCTCACACTTACACACAGGCGCTTTTGCTCTCTAATTTCCTTCTCTACCTTCTGCAGGTTGCTGAGCTGCTGCAGGAGGTGGCAGCAAGACAGTGGGTTTTCACGTGAAGACCCTCGGTTTGCTGGAGCTGCTGCAGCCTGCCTCCAGCTAAGGGCAAGGCTGGGCTCATCCTGCAGCCCTGGCTCATCCCGCTGCCCACCCTTTGCCTTCAGTTTCCCAGGTAACAACTTTTCTGCAAGTACGGCTTCAGATTTTTCAAGGAAGGTGCCCGGGCTCTTTCTGTCCCCCAGGAGCACCCACTCTTTTCACCCCCATGAGAACCATTTGCGGGTGGGACATAGCGAGAGCCCCAGCAGAGCAGCCCAGTGCGTGTCACCCAGCATGGCTGGGAACAGTGACCAGTTACACACACCCACTCCACCCCCCCCCCCCCCTCCAAAAAGGGAGCTGCTCATTCACCCCGGCTCAGAAACAGGATGACCCGCTGGGTACCAAAGAGCTTCCCCAGCATCTTTGGAGGACTGGTTTTCCCTGGTGAGACATCCGCCCAGGGCTGGATGTTGACTCAGCACCAAGGACGGAGAGCCGCAGAAGGGAGTGGGTAGAAAATTACGAACCATTATAGAAAATGACGAATCATTAGAACAATAAATAATGCAGTTAGAGATAATTAATTATCTCTATTTATGCTGTGCTGCCTGGTTATTGATTTAGATGTGTTTTCAGCCTAGGCGGCCCCGACTCCTTCAGGATTTCATCTGTGTTTTTCCATCTTCCCTTTGTTAAAACCCACTGTGCCGCGGATCCGTGCGGGACTCACAGTCTCCTGGAGCGGGAACTAGTCCCGTATCTCCCTGGCACAGACCGCCTTACGCTGGCGCTGGGCGCTTCTGCATCTTTCAGCACAGACGTGGCCGCACGTGTTAAGGCCAGACTGTAGGGACAGAAAGATAACCCACGGCTGAACCCTGGGAATAACGACACGGACGTGGTCACATCCCATCCCTCGGTGCAGTGATGTCAGAGACACCAGATGTCTCTCTTACTGCCCGATTTAACGGTGCCTAATGAGGTCACTTCCATAAAAGAGGCAATTATTTCCTGGGAGCCATTTGCTAACGTAATTAAATCTGCTTTTATGCCTGGTTTTAGCGACTGGCTGAGAGCAGGGCTCTTGTGAAAAGCAAAGCAAGGAGGGGCGGACTCAGCAATCACCGCCGTGACGTGTCCCTCCATCCAAAACAGGAGCTTTTCAGCTTCTCTTTCCCAAAACCAGGTCGGGCTCGCTCTGGCTGGATTCAGCCAGCAGCCTCGTCATCAGGAGTTGAGTTTCCCCAGTAGCTGCTGGTTTGGGCTGGGGCAGTGAGGCCAGGGGTCCCCTCTGGCTCGGGTTTGGCCGTACCCAGGAGCGCACGATGCGGAGCAGCCTCACCTGCGGTACCCCATCGGCTCAGCCCGCCTCCCGCTGCCAGGAGCAGGGCTTAGGGCGGCCAAAGAATTCACTGCTCAGGTTTGCTGAGACACGTTCACGTGTGACTGCAGCTTCTGTTGTGCCCTGGGCTGGTTTTCCATCCTGTTTCCCCACAGAAGCGACAGAAAGGCCATTGCAGGGATACACCACGTGCAGTGCCGTTTGTAAGAGGTGGGTTTTCATGACTTGGCATATCTGGTATCTTGGAGGCAATGGAGCCTGGAGGAGTTTCTTCACTTCTCTTTTTTTAGAAAATCGACTTAGTACAGATGTTACGCCGAGCATCTGTATTAAAATACACAGCAAAGGGCTGAGGGCTGAGGCCGTCCTGCTCCTCTTCCCGAATCTGATGGGTGAAACACAACCACGAGCATCCGCCAGGGCAGAGCAGCCATAGAAACAACAGCTCCAGCCCCTCCTGCTCGAGCGCAGCTTTAATTAAAAAATAAACTGTCAGACACCATAAAAAATTAAAACTTAAATGCCTTTAACATCCATCTGCAAGTCTTCTGTGCAAGCCTGATGAGTCAGAGCGGCTGCTGCTCCCTGCCTGTCCTCCAAAGGCTCCGTGTCCCCACGCAGGAGCCTGGGTCCCACTGCTGGCACCTGATGGTGTCCCACTGTGAGGTGGCACGTGGGGAGCGTGCCCACCTCCCGGTGGGATGTCAGCGAGAAACAGGGGAGCCTGAGCCCCTCCTGCAAGCTCCCAGGAATGCTTTAAGTGCTTTCTTTTAATTTTACGAGGATTTTTCAGCTCCCTTGTGGATGAGGCAGATGTCACCCGGGTGGGGAGGAGTTTTGTGACCACACAGCAGGGCCAGTGCAGGGAGAGCTGCCACTGTGCCGGGGAGTGAATGGGACAACAGGTAATAGGTGCCAGGACTGACCCCACTCTGTTTCGGGGGTCACAGTGGTGGGGACAGCCAACAATCCCACAGGGGAATTTTTTGTCTACCTTATCTTGCTCTTAATGCTTTGATCCTTTCTCCACACCAATAACTGGGGCGGTTTATCACTGCTCTGCAAGGGGAAAGATCTAGAAAATTACAGGGCTGCTTCCCTTCCAGGCCACCACTAAATTATTCAATCTCTTCTGAAAAACCAGCCCGGTGTCTGTTGTGGAGGGAAACTCCCCAAGCTCTGCCTGGAGCCTCCGTCTCTCCTTTTACAGAGCTGTTTTTGCATTCATCCGCTTTTCGCTACTTCTGCTCCCGGTGAAGGCGGACGTCCCCCTGTCCAGCATGCTGGGGGTGATAAAACTTGCTCAACTCCCAAGCGTGCTGCTGCTCTTGTGTGATTAGTCCTGCTAATTGCTTCCTTCGTAGCAGGAGCCAGATGCAAAGCCGCCAGCTTCCGAGCGCCGCTTGGCTTTTGCCCTCGCATCTGCATCGACTGGCTTTGGAGACTCCTCTTGGACCAGCGGCTCTCGTTGCTGGTGGCCAGGGGGACGAACGGCAGCGCCGTGAAGAACTTTGCTGCCGGCGCTCTGAGCCGGGGCCGTCTTCCCACTCAGCTCGCCCAGCGACGCCCCAAAGCCTCCCCCGCAGCCGCTTCCAAAATATTATTCCAAAATATTTCCTTTCCTAGTGGTTGTCTGGATATTTGGGTGTCAAATGTGCAGGGATGTGTTGGGCAGAGCTGAGGATGCAGGAGCAGGGGCCGCGGGTGGGTACCAAACCCCATCGCATCCGCCCTGCGAGGGGGTGCTCCACCCCTGGGCGCCCCAGGACACGTGCCTGACCCGTGCGATGCTCGGCCGCCGATCCCGGGTGAGGAGCGGGCTTTGCAGCAGGCACGGGTGGTTCTGGTTTTGCAGCAGGCTGAGGCTGGGGGGGCAGCAGTTACTCTGGGATCAGAGCAACCTTGGCATGGCTGGGAAAATAGGGCCATGAAACCCCAGACCTAACAGAATTTCCTCTCCCTCCGGATCGATTTGCCGAGTGTTTATCGACCAGCAGGAATGACAGGCTGTCCCAGGCACGTTGGCTGTTTCTGCTTCTTCTTCTTTCATCCCAGGCTCGCTGGGCTCTTGCTTGTCGCTTTGCCTCAGTTTCCACACGGGAAAAACGCAGCTCATGATGACGGCCAGGGGAGATGATGCTCAGCAGGAGCATCACCGCATCATTGACTCCCTACTCACTCGTAGGAGCATGCATGGCGCAGCCCACAGGCTGTACCACGGGTGTATTCCAGGAGAAAGCAGACCAATAAGCTTCCCAGCAGGGCTGTGAATAGAAAGAGGATTTTTACGCTGCAGGTTACAGCTTGCCCTGAGCTGAGCTCCTGCTGTAAAGCAGCAGGACCCACCTCGGGTTTGCTCTTGGGAGGCTGAACGGTCCTTAGAGGGGCCAAAGCCAGTGGTGCCCTCCCTGGCCCGCGGGCAGGGACGCCCACCACAAACACCGCAGGGACAACGAGGGCACAAAGCACTCGCACGGCACGGTGGTGTGCAGTGGGGTCGCCTGAGCCGGCTGCGGGGTGCTTGGGAGCAATGGTGTGGTTTGGGGAAATCTGCAGTCCTTTGCGAGCCGAGGAGCCCTGCCAGGCTGTGGGACACCCCCCCGGCCCCCTGGCACATCATTCCCCACCCTCCATGGTGAGCGGACCGGAGACATCGCTTGTCTCAGAGGGCAGGAGGCGTTTAAAGCAACTTTGCAGCATTGAATAACCAACACAGACCCAGCGCGAGAGTTGCCACCCACTCCATGTCCTGGATGGGTTGGAAAATCATGGGTTTATCCTTCTCCCCAGCTCGTTGCGTTGCTCTTCTCTGCTCAAAACAGGGTGCCTGCAGCACTCAGAGGCCCCAGCGGAAGGCAGAGAGAGAGGGCAGGACTCACATAAAGCCAGCTCCCCCCACTGGTACGGTATAAGAGCAAATTGAACCCCAACCTCATCCCACAAACCAAACAAAAGGCCAGGATCTGGGAACCTAAACCAGAGGCAACTTGTACCTTGAGCAGTTTTTCTTCATTGCTGACACCTTGTCATAGGGGAGCTGGTGCTTGCAGGCTTCTCCACCGTGGTGGCTCTCCTGAACAGGGCACGAGTCCCTGACACACACCCCAAAGCCTGCCACGTGCTGCTGGTGTCTGGGGGACA
Source organism: Leptosomus discolor (assembly GCF_034619465.1). Classification (NCBI taxonomy): domain Eukaryota; kingdom Metazoa; phylum Chordata; class Aves; order Leptosomiformes; family Leptosomidae; genus Leptosomus; species Leptosomus discolor. The sequence continues at coordinate 46,086,705 of NC_141399.1, read as the reverse complement.
TGGGGATTTTTGAACTTTCAGCTGAACCTCCTCGACGGCCCTCGATGCCCGCTGTGACTATCTTGGACACTGAACAGACTCTTGTAAGTCAGAGATCTTCCTCTAAAACATCAGCTCTTCTCCTGAGCTTCACTTCTTCCTGCCACGGCCCTCTCATCAATAATTTCCTCCTTGGCAAGGAGAAAGCTGGGTGCTTGCTGGGAAATTTAGGGGTTTGCACAGGTCTCCTGTGACTAAGCATCTTGTCGGAGGGCTGCATGAAGGGTGCTCCCACTGCCCTGCCAGGTGGATGCTGGCAGTGCTGCCCTCCCACCAGCCCTCTGCTTTCAGCGCCTGGGAGTCCCTTGATGCCATCACTCTTGGCTTCAGGGTCAAGGACCCCCTGCCATGGGATGTCCCCGGTCCCCTGGGGGAGGCTTGCACTAGCTGATGCTCCGGCCAGGGATGTTACAGAAGCAGTTCTCAATTAACCTTTTTGGCTATTTTAACAGATTTTTAAAATTTCATTTCTTTTCTGGAGAAATCCCAGGGCTTTTTAGACTCATGGAATGGTTTGGGTTGGAAGGTGCATCTAATTCCCAACCCACCCTGCCATTACACCAGGTTGCTCCAAGCCCCATCCAGCCTGGCCTTGACCACTGCCAGGGAGGGGGCAGCCACAGCTGCTCCGGGCAACCTGTGCCAGTGCCTCACCACCCTGGCAGTGAGGAACTTCTTTCTATGAAAAAGCTGTCAAGTTTTTTTTTGTCTTTTCCAAGAGAAAAAGGAAAAAGTGGCCCTTCCTCAGCAGGGCTGGTTGGAGGAGAGGAGGGGAGACCCCACGGGGTGTTTGGGTGGGATCCAGACACGGCTGGGAGGTGTCACGGGGGCTGGCTGGGTGCTGGGGCGCATCCCAGGAGGAGTCCTGGGGAACCCTGCAGTGCCAGAGAATAAACCCACTCCGAGTTCTGGGCTCTCGGTGCTTGAGCCCAACTGAGCACAGGAACTGGGGATTTAGAGAAAAAAATAGCAATGGTGAGGAAATAAGTGAAGGCAGAGGAAAACGGGGGGCAGCAGCACAGCTTCCCCGGCACAAGATGGGCTAAAAGCCATCTCTGATGGGAATGTCAGACCCGGTGCTGAGCGATGATTTAATAACGTTTACGGGCCAACCCGTCGCAGCCAGTCTCGCCGCTCAGGCAGTGACTCACCAACAGCGTGCCGGCTGTGATCTGCTGCTGGAGATGTGTGTTTCACCCCTTCCTAACGGCTCAGGAAAGGAAAATCCTTGGAGGAACCTTCTCTCTTTTCCCCCTGCTGCCAAAATCCCTTGCTGGCCCAAGCGTGGCAACAAGGGTCCCCTGGGCCAGCGGCCAGAGCTGGCGTTTGGGGCCAGAAAGGGAAATCCCACATCCAAAGGGCCGTGTCCCAGGGCAGGGGGAGGAGGAGATGCTTTTCCTTTTTCCCCTCCCCATCACTTGAGGATGTATCTGAACGGCCACGATGAGGCTCTCTTGCTTTCCATCCATCGTCAGCTTCACGTAACCCTTTTCCCACCGTTTCCAGGGGGACTATTTGTGATTATGGAGTAAAAAATGTGAATACTCTGCGGTATTCTCTGAAAAGTTGCCATCTCTGCGCGCAGCCCTGCCAAAACACTCACTTGCAGAAGCGCCTGTGGGAAGTGAGGATGCGGTGGGAGCAGATCCACCTCCCGGCATGGGGAAAACACGCTTTGTCACCGACGAGGAGGGCAGCACTGAGGCTACTCACCCCAGCAGGCAGAGGAACAAGGGACACGCCAGTTTGGGCAGGCGGCTGGGATGCCCTCGATGCCCTGGTCCTCCCCTCATGCGCTCAGGGTTCCCAGCACTGCACTGGCACCAGGGATGTTCCACTGTCCGGATCAGCACATCAAAGCCCCCATCACCATCCATCTCCCGCGATGGTGAAGCACACCAAGTGATTCTGGGCTGGCTTCTGCCAATAACAGGTTCGAGTGTTGCAAAGCAACAGCTCCTCGGGGCTCCCGGGTCTCCAGCAGAGACACCAGCACTGAGCTCCAGCAGCACAAATCACCCCTGTGCCCCAGGGAGGTGGCCCTGGTGGCCTCCTGAGCAGGCGTTTGCTGGCAGAGCGGCGTTTGGAGGGCTCTCTTTGCTCTTTTTTTCACCACAGCGCTTTGCACTACACTTTATAACGCCGTTTCTGGAAGCAGTAGTGAAGAGCATCTGCCAACAAACACCTCCCATGGCCACCAGCACAGTCGAGCAGCACTCGAGCCCAGGGCAGCAGCTGAGCAGAGGCACTACATGGACCTGGATGGCTTTCAACGTCTCATCCTTCCTGATTAAGTCCTCGCTGAGCAAGAGAAGGGAAGGGGGAGAGGGGGCGGCTCTGTCTCTGCAAAGTCTGCTCCATCATGGAGCAACATAAATCACCACCAGCCCGGGTCCCTGAGAGCCTGCTGCCAGATTCCCCATCTTTACAGCGGCGGAAAGAATTCAAAATATGAATTTCGCTGCTAGCGTTTGGCACATCCTTCTTGAGATGCTTAATGCTCGTCTCTCTGCAGAACGAGCTTTACGCATTTCACGAGGCCTCCCCAAGTTTTCGTGTCGCCTGAAGGGAGAAGTAATCCCCCTAATTCGTTACAGTGACCTTTAGGAGGTGCCCGAGTACCCCAGATGTGATGCATGTACACATGAGGTCTTGCTGCCACGGGGTAAGGCAAAAACTGAGTGCAACCATGGTACTGATGGGCTCCGAGAGCCACGATGGCCCAGACTGAGGAGCAAGTGCTGTTCAGATGGGTGAAGATACTCACGCTTCTGCTCATCAGGCCCATGCCACATCCCAGGGCAAATTGTGCCAAGGCAGACTCGTCGCCAGATGGACACAACTGTTTAATCTGCACCGACACCCGAGCGTTTACAGCACTGTCAAAGGGCAGTGATCCTTGATGTCCATAAAAAATCCAATTTTTCTTGGAGGCTGAAGGACTCTCAAAAGCTTCTTGGCAATTGCTCTGGATACAGGCTGTGCCAGAAAAAAAAAACCAACCCCAAAGCCCGGCTATTCCACAGCCATCTGCCCTGAGCTCTGGAGACTGTCTTTTGGCGGTGCCTGAGCTCCCTCTGCAGAAGGGCTGTCCCATGGGCTCCTTCTGCACAGATTTGACCCTACCATATGGCTGTGGGCCATCTTAGCGCCTGGAAAATCCCCATTTCTCTAGCAGGATCCAGAGCAGCCCCTGTGCTATAGAAAAGTGGTGGGTATAAGTACGGAAAGATTTGTCAAAGGACCGGCAGCAGGGTGTCTCTTGTAAATGACTCATTTTTTTGCTTTCTCATACCCCTTTTTGCTCCAGGGATGAAATGCTCAGCTTAGATCTGCCAGTAGAAACCAAGGCTCGGGCTCCCCAGTGCACCCGACTGCGTCCATCCTGCCCCGGGGTAACTCCAGCACCAACAGCCCATGGCAGAGGAGGCTCCTGCGCAGCTGGGACACGGGGAGGGGACGGACCTGCCACCTGCATGGGGACCATGAACCCCCCCGGGGTCACCCTGTCAGCCTGCACAATGCCATCTACCTCAGCACAGACACCTTTTTCTCCCTTTTTTCTCTCTCTCCCCTGCAGGATCCTGCTGCCAGGGCTGGCAAAGCCCCTGTGCCAGAGGGGCTCAGATGGTTGAAAAGCACTGGCGCTGCTGGAGGGCAGGCACGGGCACACGTGGAGCGACTCACAAACCTTTGCTCCTTCCCGAATCGGGCTAAAACCCACCACCTCTTGGCACGAGTATCTGCATAAGTGCATTTTGGGTGGAGGATCAAACTCTGCTGTCCTTGTGGCAGCAGCACTGCTGGGTACAGCGGTGTAAAATGTGGCTTCTGCTGTTGAGGGTTTTTTACCTGGTACAGATTCATTTTGTGTGACAAACCCTGGAATACCTCTTTAGCTTCCCATTTTCAAGGGGGCTGCTGCAATCAGTAATTCCTCCAAAATCTGCCTCTCCTTGTCCACGCTGGGTTTCCAGCCTCTGGCCTCTTTAGGATGCAGTCGTTTAGCTGGCTTCCATCGCCGCAGCAGAGCTAACTTTGCCTTCTAGGCACTTAGGTGTAAATAATCTTTTACTATATTAATTACTTTGCGCAGAACGATAAGACATAAATTATAACCCAATGGGTTATAATTGCATGTTCTCAACACGTGTGCCTCGTTACTAATTATCCCCGTTCTCCCAAGCAGCTTAAAAAACAGAAGCATTGAATCGCAGCTTCCAGGGAGCAAAGCTGCTGAGGCAGGAGAGCGAGCCCCCTCCTTGCCACCAAAGGAGGGTGAAATACAAAAAAAAGCCCCTCCCTCCCCCAAACTAAATTTGCAGCTCTCCTGCACAGCAGTGATGCCCGCAGAAGCCCTGAGACCTTCCTCCCACCCCGTGGGGCTTCACTGTTGCCTCCTTCTACTGGCAAAGCAGCTTCTCTTGGGTTTATAGCAAAAAAGCTATCCTGAAAGCTTTTTGATTTATGTCTGCTAGGAGGATTGTGGCTTTCCAGCAAGTACCCTTTGGGGCAGGGTGGGTGATCACTGGCTCTGCAGAGCCTGCAGTAAAGAAAGAGGCAAAAAATTGTCATTGTTGTGGCTATGAAGTGATCCATAAGGTGACCAGCCATCTACACTGGGTTGGCTCTGGGAATTAACTAATAAAAACTGTGCTTCACATCCTCAGCCTGGGCAATAGCACCAGACATCACCGTAGGTTTCGTGCTCACCGTAGCCCAGGTAACACCAGCAGACTTCTGGTACCAGCAGCGATGGCCTCGAGATGCCAAAGGTACGTTCAACTCCAGACTTCAAAGCTCAAGAGCTTTCAGGTCCACAGTGTTGTTTTCACTTATAGAAAGGGTCTTGTATCTCAGACTATGCAGAGATGGACATGCCAAAAGAGGACTAATTTGTATCTGCAGTGGAGAGCGTGTTCTGGGCTACAGGGACCCAGAGTAATGCTGCAGAGCTCAGTGAAGCCACGTTACATTTACTCAGCTACAAAATAAATCAGGATCTTGTCCTTAGGCTGGCTTTTCATAGCCTTCCTCAGCTGTCCCCCACACAGCCTCCTTCGGCTCCTAAAAGCATTTATTCTCCCCTAGGAGAGCCCATAGCCCGCACACCCCAAAGCCTTTCCCCCGTCTCACTTTGCTGCAGAGCCCTTCGGCTCCAGCCCCCCATTTCTAGCCTGGCTCCTTTGCCCTACAAGCGACACCTGGAAGCTTTTTGGGACAAACTCCCAACCTCAAGACACTGGAAGTGACAGACTGCTCCATTCTGGCGATGACATTCAGCGGGCAGAAGCAGACTCGTCCGTGCTCGCAGCAGGGTGCAAGGACCACGCCGAGCCTTGGGTTTACGGCACCAAGTGGGCAGTGCCTAAGGGTTAGGCTGAGACCGGAGATTTGCAGAGGAGAGGGAGTAGCTGAGCCCCGATTCCCTTTCACCCGCGTACCCATCCGTGTTTCTCTGCAGCCTTCCAAGGTGCAGTGAGAATCAGAGGGGTGAAGGGCAGGGAGAAGCCTGCGGGGTCAGGGCGATGAGCTTCCCGAAGCCGTGCTCAAGTCTGAGCCTCCACCCGGGGACTTTCAAACACCCAGCCCAGATCCCGCTATAAAAATAGTTGCAAGTGTTAATTGCAGGCAGCGACAGTTCAGCAAGCTCCTACTGAAACCTCAGCTGAACCTGGGAATGAGCAGATAAAATATAATCCTTGCGCAGCTTGCCAGAAACCTTGGATTTTTTTGAAAGGGATGAATGGGTGGGAGAACAGGGAGCGCGTTGTTTCTGTTCTTTTCACAGCAGGAATAGAGCATATTTGCAAGGTTCTCTTTCTCTGAATGGCAATTTTCCCCTCCTCTCATAACTCCTTTACTGCTAACAGCTTTGTCGTACAGCTTTCCTTGACAGCATTTATTTTTAAGTATGTATTCCATCATTTATCTGACATATCTCAGAGATACTTGGACTTTCCGTATGGGATGTGAGAGGCATTGCCAGCCTCTCCAAGAAACCGCCCCTGTCCGGGGCAGACACCCACCTCCTCGCTGCAGTCCCCGCTCTTGTTAGCAGCACAGCTCTAACGAGCCTGGAGAAATGAGCTGTTATTACTGGTCAATCAGAGAAAACATTTCAGCAGCTCATAAGGTCACTTCCCCGTGTTAACGGCACATCCCCACTTCTGCTGGGCCTCTTTGTAGGAATCCGGGATATTTTTTTCCCCCTCCGCTTTTATCTGAATTTCTGCAGGGGCAAGGAGCAGGGGGAGCAGCCCTGGCCCCAGCTCTCTGCCCTGCACATGGAGAAATGTTGCTACAAGCAGGCTTCAAAGCGATGATATTTTATGTTGCAGATTTTACGAGGAAAACAAGCCTAAATTCGTAAAGACTTTTTTATGATACCAAGGTGATTTCGTGGGCAAAATGCTGCAGACGGAGCTGAGGAGGTTCTTCCACCCTTGGTGCAGCTTCCTAGGGGAAAACACTGCCCCAGAGGCAACTGCATCCCTCAGGGCGAAGGCGAGCAGAGCCAGGCTCAAACCCAACGGGGATGTTCATCCCCCTCCTCCGGCTGCAAAAGGAGCAAAACTCCCACAACGTCGGGGCAGTTGCGATGGACAACAACCCGTGGTGCTCAGCAGCCTCCCCTTCAGGATTTTGGAGACGTCTGTGCCTGTCTGAGCCTTGCTGAGCACATAACTCTCGTTTCACATAATTATGCCTTGAATTAAACCAGCTCCTGAGTAGCAAAGCATTTCAGCTTTAGTGCCTCGATGCCTCAGCAGGGATAAGCCGTGCAGGTCGGAGCCGGCACGGGGCCAGGAGGCGAACAGCCCGTCTGAGATAGAGCGGGGAGGACCGCACATCTCCCAGCCCCGTGAGCTTTCGGTGCCATTGCTGTCACAGATATAAACCAGGGGGCTGTGGCCAGTTTGGGGGATTTTCTGAGTTTTCTGGGGATTTCTGAGATCCTCATCGTGTTTTGCTTCTGGTGACACAGCCATGCTCAGCGTGTGCCTGGTGTAGCGGCCGTGACCCTCCCTCCTTCCCTCCCGCGCTGCCGCTCGGCCCCGGCTCGCTGCCGGAGGCCGGATCCACCACCCCGTCCCCTTTGCGTGGTAGGTGGAAGAGCATCAGCAGGTGCCGAATTTGCCGCTTTGAATGCGCATCAAAAAATGGCATCGTTTGCCATGGCTGATAAAATTCTCTTTCCATTCGGTGATTTTTATTTTTTTTAATTTATTTACCGGTATTTGAGGAGACCATAAGACAAACAGCAAGTGATGTCCTGTACCGATGGCAAACAGCTTCCAGGCAGTAAAGCCACCGTGCTGCTTTGGCCCTATACAAATAAAAGACATCAGCATAGCCAGATTCATCACAGGTTTGGTGAAAACCCTCAGGATGAGGCGATGCTTTGTCATTTAACTTGCAGAATCGCCAGAGACGAGAGCTTAACTAACCTACGAGTGATTTACACTCGCTGAAGGTATCTAGTCAAAATGAGCCCAAATTTTATGTGGCTCTCTCCTCCCAAGAGGAACATGATATACATTTTTTCACAGACTGGTAGTTTAATAAAGCAACTTTTCTTACTGAAAGTGCAGACAAAGTAATTTTTGCTGACCTCCAGGCTGGAAAAACTGTCAGCCGCAGCCCGAGGCTGTGATCCATCACCCCGATGGACACACCAAGCAGGCGGCGGTGGGGCCTGTTAAACGCATCTCAGCTGGCCCTGGGCTAGCCATGTGCAGGGACCAGCACTTGGGCAACGGCTTGCCGGGACGGCTCAGGGGCTCTGCGCCCACTGGTTCGGAATATTTTGGCTCCTTTCCCCACCTCTGCCCTCCCAGTGCCTCTGGCCATGTCCTTCCCTCCTTCCTGCCCGTGGCACCTTGTGGTTGCACCAAGTCACCTGGCTCCGGTGGCTGCTTCTCCATCACGGCTGCTAGTCCTTGGTCCTACGCCAGTGCCGTAGGTGGGGGATGCATCCGGTGGCTGGGGGGGGATCAACCCCCACATGGGGCTGGCAGGGAGCCAGGCTGGCATCCTCGCAGCAAGCTTCCCTCTGACTTCTCTTTGCTTTGGGGCTAAAAAGGATAACAAATAATTATTTCCCCGCTGCTCCAGCTTAATGCATGTCTTCATATGCCACAGGAGCATTCTGAGTTATTTACTTTTTTTAACTGCAACAGCAGCAAGGGAGGGGGTGACAGGCTCCTTGTCAACCTCCCCCTGCCCCCACCGGAGCCGTAGGCATGTGAGCTGGTGTCCCACATCGTTCTCCCCATCACGTCCTACCACCGAAACCCTTTGCTACAACTACAAGCGTTGGAGGCCAGGCGGTTCCCACAGCAGCGCTGCTGCCGGGACCCTCAGCCTCCTCCCAGGACCACAGCCCCTGGCTGCAATTAGTGCCACCCATGAGGTCAGATGCTGTCAGCACGGGTGTCCTGGCTGGGATGGCGTGGGGCAAGCAGCAGCAGGAAAGTCTGGGCATTTGATAGTCCCTTCAGTAACAAGGGGCTGGTAAAGAAGTGGCAAGAAGTGCCCTTTAAGCCCCACAGCGTGTGGCGGCTGTGCCAGGTTACCTCAAGGATCGATTGATGGGGGGCAACACCCTGGGTAGGGCTCAGCCCTGGGAATGCAGCAGCTCCTCCTCTGGATCTGAGCCCTTCTCCTGCCCACGCGTGGAGCCGTCCCGGGGCCTGCCCCGTTGATGGAATAGCCATTTAACAGGGCTGGTGATTTGGAGTGATTTCATTATTTCAATCGAAAAGAGGCTTTCCAGCTCACAGAACATCCCTTTAACACCAGGAAACACCTGGGAGCAGTGGGTGTCCCCTGAGTATCCTCAGTTTGGGGGTGCCCAGCTCCGCGCATCCCCAGAAGTTTCCTGGCCTGAGATGTGACGGATTTTCCCCGACTACTTTTCCTTGACTACTTTTTGCTGACCTGGGAAGCAGCAAAAAGCACTGCAGAGTGCCGTCAGTGAAGTCACCTGCTAACGGTGAGCATTTTAAAAGCACTATTTATGCATGAGCACATGGAAATCGCTCAAAAACCATTTGAAGCGGTGGTGTGTGCATGGCCGGCTCCCTAGCAGGGAAAAAAAAAGGAGAAAACGCACCAAAGAAAGTTTTCCCTGAGGATCTTTCACTTGTTTAAAGCTTCACAAGTGCCAGGGGAACTGCTCCGCTCGCTCCCTCTGCTCCTCTGCAGAAAATGATCCACATCTCTTTTTTTTTTATGTGTGTACTTGGGACAAGCTGCCCAATTCTTCTCAGCTTATGCCCCTGCCTTTTCAATGCCCCTGTTTCCAGAAAACGCTGCAGTAATTTTATTGGACCTCAGCTCCCAGCATCGCTCCGCTGAGCTGATCGGATGCAGTTCAATATTCTCCCAGTGCCCGGCGGGGTTCGAGGCAGCCCACCGAAGCCTTCCCGGCAGCCCTCAGACCTGCCCGAGTGCGCCGCTGGCAGGGGCTCCACAAAAGCCCTCCTGCAGGTCTGCAGACATCCCCTGGGAAGGAAAGTCCCCCAGTGGGGTGGTGGTGGCACTTTTAGGTCCCAGGCCATGGGACGTGCTCCCCTGGGACTTGTCAGCCTCTGCGATGCTGCCGTCGCCCCGCGTCCCCAGGAACAGATCCATGGAATGACCCATCTGAGCAGCCGAGGCAGGATAAAAGGCACATTTTGCTGGAGGGAAAAAGGTTTCTGTTTAGTGACCGTGATCATTTCCCCGAGTCCATCTCACTGCTCATCCCCAAATTTCCCACCTCCCGCCTGTCCTGCTTGTGCCAACCGGCAGCTCCATCCCTTCACCCGCCCAAGTGGGGATTTATCTTTTATTCTTCCCCGCACACCAAGTGCCAGCCAGGCTGCCAAGGCTGTCCTTGGTTTCTGCACAGCTTTGGCTTTGTTCAGGGTCTGGCTGTTTGAAGGACACAGCAGGAGCATCGCCTGAGTTGACCCTGTGTTTGGGGACATTGTCCAGGCAAAATCCAGGCTTCAAAAATCATCACTGTGAAAGAAATATCTAGAAAGTGGACCTGAGTGAGACCAGCACCGTAGCAGTTGATTTGGTACCTACACAAACTAAAGTAGTTTGTTGTTTATTGTGGTTTCTTCATTCCAGTTCGTAATTATTTCAGGAGAAGTCTTTGAAGTTGTGGAAGTGGGGAAGTGAAACTGGGGCTTTGGTCTCTTGCAGCAAAGCCCTGGATGTGCAGTGAGCCCCTGGGAAGGCTGAGCAGGGTCTGTCCCTCCAGCTGCTGCCCATGGACATGCCAGCATGCAGCAGGAGGTCTTGGTCACCTCCTTTCCTGGTTGCCCCTCAGCAGGTCCTGGGCTGCTCCCCTGTTACTCCCAGGGTGCAGGGTCAGGAGGAGGCTCCTGGGTTGCTGGTGGCACACAGTGAAGCCGGAGCCTCCCCTGCTTGGGGTGCTCAGGATGGTCCTTGCAGCAAGAAAACTTCTGTTCTTTGTCTTTTCCAAGGAAAAAATGATTTATTAGATTTTGCTGATGTGTGCTCCGCTTACGTTATAGCTATCAATTCCTATAAATACACGTGTAGGACAAAGCAACTAATCACATCCACGCTCAGCCGGCACGGGGCTGTGTTCGTGCAGAGAGCGGTGATTCCAGCACAGCTATCGATTTCCCCACCAGCCTCATTTCATCCCTCGGCACCACACACGGGACGATGGCACTGCCGGGGTGGCGTGGAGCCGGCCACGGTGTTTGCCCGGGATTTCCCACCGCTCCGCCTGGCTTCCAAAAGCCCCGATGGGCTCACGTTGCTGGGCGTACCAGGTGATATCTCATCGTGCCTGGAAGCGGGCGGATTTGCCGTGATGGCAGGGAATCAGAGGGTTCAGTTTAGGAGCAAATGATTCCCGGGAGGAGGGAGCGGGTGCACAGCAGCGCTCGGCTGCTCACCCGTTTGTTTATTTTGCTGGTGAGATGTAAAATGTTTGCATTTGGGTTTGATAACCGAAGGGCCGATTGTCACATCCTTGGGTGAGAGGTGATGGGAGCTCTTTCTTAACTGCCTCTCCGTCGAAGGGAGCTTCGGAGCATGGTCCTGGAGATGTGAGGCACGTGTTCCCATGGAGGCGCAGGGAGAATGGCTGCAACGGCACCGAAGTTGTGCTCCAGTTGACAAACTATCATTAAGACTTCCAGCAGGCAGAAACATTTCCCTTGAAAGCAGACAGAAAAAAAGCCCCATTTCCCCCTACCAGACAGCGGTGCCCACGGTGATGCACCGGAGATAAACCCAGCCACCGCTGGCGCTGGGACAGGCCCCCACCTTCACCATCAGCTGAGGCAGAAAACCAGCACCCCCATTCCCACTCTGCTGCCGCTTCTCCTTTACCCTGGGGAACTGCCTCCTGTTCAAAAAAAAAATCTGAGGACTAACAATTTTCTGTACCTTTAAAAAAAATCATCATTAATTTCTCCCGTTTTCTGAGCAACGAAGAGCCAGCGAGAGCACACGGGAGGGAGGAGCTCAGCCACCCTCCAGCAAACGCCAGCAATGTGAAATTTTATGGAAAGGAGGAATTTTTACCTCCTGAAGCTGCTGGTGGGCAATGCCAGTGGCAGGCAGCTGCCAGAGCTGCCCAGGGCTTTCTTCAGCAACATCAGAGCTGAACGAGAGGAGACCCCCCGAGAATCACAGCCTTCCCCCTGCTGGGCTTCCACCCCCCCAAGTGCTGGATGAGCCGGCTGCGGTTGTGGCACGACCTGTGCGTTAGCTGGAGATACAGGGAGCATCGGGCCACGCTTTTTGGGGGTGAGGGTGCAGCTGAGGAGCAGCCCCCTCACCCACAGCCTCCCCACTCCTCCGGCCCCTGCTCCCCCTCCCTCCTCGTCTCTGGCAAGCCTTTGCCCCGATTCCTGCTGCTCAGGATAACTCCCCGAAGCGCCATCAGGATGCCAGTGTCTTTCGAACTCCTTTTAGCAGCTCTTTGGTTAGATTTGGTGCACAAGAGGCACCAACATTATTCCAGCGGCTGCTGCTGCAGCAGCAGCTTGGGGTATAAAGCCAGTGGCTTTCCAAGGGTGCTATTACTCACCGCTCTTGCAGAGACCCTTGTAATTCATCTATTGTGCGGGCAGGATTTCTCAGGAGTGAGATCCATTAAGCCGCGCGCGAGGTTAATTAATTTTTAATGTTAACAACCTTTTCTTTGTATCACATGGCGGTTCATCAAGTTCTGGAGGGCAGACAAAGCCCACCTTCCCACCGCAGCGCCTCGCCTCTTTGCTGAGAACGTCTTTCAGCAATTATATATGTGAACGTAATTTTCTCTGCTTTATAGCTCTACCCTGTAATCTGGGGAAAGTGACATTTTCCTCTGCACAATACGGGTTAGGCTTTCGTCCCCATGACGGTGCCTTTGCCAATAGACTTTTTTCCCGGTGGCGTATGGCACGCAGTGCTACATCTGCTCCCATTTCCAAGAGATCCTCTACCCTTTGTTGAATTTTTACAAATGCTATCAGTCTAAATAATCCAGAAGGCTGCTATGGCAACAAAACGAGAACTCAGTTTCTCACTCTTCCTTTTTTTGCTCCTTTTTTTTAACCCTGGAGTACAAGGGAGAAGGACGCTGGCTGTATCTTTCAGCAGCTGACAATGATGGTGTCGATGCCTTGGGATGGGGTTTGGGTCCCGGTCAAACCCCAGTGCCCTTGTACGTCTGTTGGCATTGTCCTGCATGCAGGAAAGAGCAGATCAAAACACTCAAATGACCTCTTTGTATGGGCCATGTCACTCTGGTTTTGAAGCTGGATGCGACCTTTTTAGCTCTGAACATGCCTGGGTGGGTAAATGAAGAGCTGCTCATCGCTGCCTGCAGGAAAATCCCTTTATCTCACTTGAGCATCCCAGTCTGTCCCACTGCAGGGGGGGCACAGGGAGTGCCTGGGCCATTGGAGGAGCAGCTTCCGCCTATTTGGCGCAAATCTGATTTTCTGCAGACATGGTAACTTCTCTAAAAGGGTCCACCAGCAATCTCCAAGGCTGAAATCCCTTTGGAGAGCTTTCCCTCTCCCGCTCCCCCAGATGCTCCAATTGCCTTGTTAACCAAACCGTGCTCTGTTCATAGCATTGTCCTCGCAGCCTTGCTGCCTGTTTTGATCATTTTTATCCCCATTTCTGTGCTGCTTCCATGGGAAGGTGGACTAGGTGGCTTTTCCTATCCACAGTGATGGGAGTGTGGTCCTTCATCTAATCCTTCAGCACTGAAGGCACGTATGTCGTGCAAAAACTTGTTCCAGTCATTTGAACGTGGAGCTGTTCCATGTCATCCGGAGATAAAAATTACAGAATGAATGAAAGCCACAATTCTGGCTTGAATTAACCAGCAGCTTATGTAGGAATCAAAAAATCAGTGAGGTGCAGAGCAGATGAAGTCTGCAAGGGACTTTTCAAATCTCCATTCATTAAAAACTGCTTCGAGGTCATGTCTTCCTAAGATCTCAGACACACAAATTCTCTCAACTACTGCTAGGAAAAACAGCCAGAGCTACAGCTCCGCATTAGGCAGGCTCCAGTTTTGAGCAGTCGACGTGGGAGCAGGTTTTTCAGGAGACTCCTATTGCTATGTCCCAAACACAGCCTTCAAGAGTTTGACCTTACCTGTGGGGTGCTAATCCTTTCAAAAACCTCGCTGTAAAAAAAAAACCCAGCACAGGTCACAGGGCAAGGCCAGCTCAGGCAGTGAAACAGCTGAAGCAGGGCATAAATAAATCCGATAGAAATACGCTTTAATAAAGCGACCAAAATGATCCACCAAGACCTGCGTCAACCTGTGCTTTCTCCTGCCAGCTTCACTGTGCACACACCCAGGGAAACGGAGGGAGGAGAAAGTGCAAGGTTTCTGGGTTAGATATCTACCACCGACGCTGTTAATGACTACTTTTAAATCTGTATTTGCCTTTCTTGTGAATGCAGGAAAATGAGCCTGGGATGAGCCTGGGACGATGAGTTAGGGATAAGCCTTGCCTTTACTGAGAGCTCTTTGTAGCGGTGGCACCGCACACCTGAAGCAGCCCTGCTTCACCCTTTACTCCAGTTTTTTACCAGTAAAGCTCCAGAAGATGCTGCAATCCCTTAGCTAAACCCGCTGGGCCTCGTACTGACCCTGTGTGCGTGTGCATGGCCACCCCGTCCTCCCCGGGCAGAGCCGTGCATCAGGATGAAAGCTCTCCAAGAAAAACAGCATAAACCCCGTGGCTGTTCCTGGTGGGAGGGCTCCCCGAGGCCATTTGCCCCCTATACCTTGGCCATGGCCACGGCGGAGGCTGCAGGGTCTTACACAGGAGCATCCTGCAGCTCCTGAATCAGCGCTGCAGACATTCGTCCACTGAAGCAACTAATCTAATGAGTGAGGCAAGAATAGGTAGTGGTTTGCTCATCAAGGGGACTTGTGCCAAGTCCTAGAGAAGATGGAAATCATTTGGATAATTAGCAGCAGATAAACACCTCTGTGCACAAAGCGTGACTAGGAAGGCCACCGCGTTGCGAGCCACCGCTCTCACCTGGACTTTGTTTCCTTGGAGGGAGAGACCAGGACGGGCAGCACAGGCACAGCCACTGCTGGGGGTGTCCCTGAGGGGTTCCCACCCACAGCACGGCCGGGGGCTCTTCCCACGCCCATGGATCCCCACACGCACTCCAGCAAGGAAATCCCTCCCTGTCACAGCTACAAAGCACAGTCCAGGATGTATTTCCTCAGTTTTTGGTAATATTCTTTGATGCGAGGCAGGCAGCCTGGGGCAGAGGGATGCTTGGGGTGCGTACTTGGGTACTGCTTGGCTTGGAATGAAATTTGTTAGCAAACCGTTTCTAATTACCAGCGCCAGCTGTCCCACAAGTGCGATGCCAGCCTTTGCCGGTGGCCAGCTGGCAGCCAGGGATGGCAAGCAGCGCTTCCCTGGCACGGCCCCTTTCCCCGCAGCTCCATCCTGGCCCTGACCTGTGCGGGAAAAGGACGGGTTCGCAAGGGGTTTGTGATCTCCCGCTGTCAGGCACTAAATGTTTCTGATCCTCTTTGAAACACGCACGCTTGCTCAGGAGAGCCCTCAACCATGAGCCACCTGTCAGGCCTTTCTGGTACAAAGGTAGTGAGTTCATAAAAATTGCCTATAAAATCAGACATGAGGCATTGTAGTTTTATTAAGATCTAAACTGCGCAGTCTGTTTTATTACCATCCTTTATAAATTATCCACCCAAACCTCTTGGTTAGATCTATAACTAAAAGACAGCCCACATCCAAATTTATTGTGTTCCAAAGACAGTCAATTACCTGGTCTACCAAAGGGGATGGCTCGAAGTTAAAACCTTGCTCGAACTGAGCACCTCCTAGGGGAGCAATGATGTTGCCCAGCAGCTCATTTGGGGGACGTGGTGCAAAGGAGGCTCTGGGGGCGTCCGGCACACCACGGCACCTGCACGGCTCCAAACGCTGCTCATTCGCAGGGAGAAAGATGCATCAGCTTATGGAGAGGAGCACGGAGACAGTGCTCTTGGGGTGACATCAGGTGGACCATGAGGGATGCCTGTCCTGATGGAAACGGGCTTCTGGGCATGGGCAGACCATGATTTCTCACCTCAGTAATCTGGGAGTGTAAGACACTCAGTATAGACTGAACATGTACGATTTATTTTATATATATATATATATATATATATAAAAAATTATATATTATAATATATATTATATATACACCCTACATACCTACATATATATATAATATATATATATACACCCTACATACCAAGAGAAGAGTGGTAATTTCTAGTATATTCTGCATGCACGTACGCACCTTCACCCCTATATGTATGTGTAGAAGCATGTGGGTCCTGGGTAAGAGCAAGGCTGCTGTGAGCAACCCTACGAAAGCAAATCTGGGCATGGTGAGAGAGGACAGGAGGAGCAGTGGGGCTCTGGGGAGCTCAGTGAGCAGGGCAGGACCGACGGGAAGGCGGGACGCGGGGCCAAGCCCCATCGCAAGCGCTACCGACATCACGGTGAAAATCTCGCACGCGCACTGTGCGTTTCGGAATGTGTCAGCGAATGAATTATTCAGAGCAAAACAGTCAGTGTGAGAACTAGTGTTTATTAGCTTCATATAAATAATACTTGCGTTAACTGGGAGTAAAATTATTAATATTAATAGTTTAGTGGCTGTAGCTGGCATTTGCATATTGCAGGGTTGGTGCACGGTGGAAAACCAGAGTCTGTGCTGACGCTGAAAGCGGCACCTTCACCTCGCAGGCCTCAGCTCCGCTGCTTTCCGTCACTGTACGCAGCGTTTACCCATCCAAGGGGGCCCTGTGGCTTCCCAGGGGATTCAGGAGGTTTCGATGGGATTATTCAGGTAAAGGCGTGGGCTGCAGTGCCTCCAGGAGATGCTCCTGGCCACTTCTTTCCGAGGGATCAATGACATGGCTTAGAGACAACCCACCGTCTCCAGGCAATATTTAAGGCCGTTATAAAGACGTGGAGAAGACCCGAAGTTTGGTGGCACCTCACCCTGCCAGCCAGACTTCGCAGACGCGGCAGTTTTTAAATGCTGATTACTTCCTCTGTTTGGGAAAGAGAAACGTCTGTGTCATGACAGATCCCAGTCTCGCATGGCTTGCTGGCGCTATAAATATTTCACAACCCCTTGTAGCGCTGCTGAAGGATTTTGCATATCCCGACCTCTCCCCACACAGCAACCTGCCTGGGCAGCAAACAGACCGCACAGCCAGAGCCGCTCTTGGAGCAGGCAGCCAAATGCCACCACAAACGAGGAGCAGCAGTAAAACCTGCTGAGGCTTCAGCAGATGTTAGTGCAGCACCTTCTCTTCCCAGGCGAAACCTCTTGGCAGGGGAGCAGCTACACGGGGCTGAGGCAGAGGAGGAGTGAGCTTCCCTGCAGCCCACCCAGCCTGCCTCAAAGGAGATTTCAGCTCGTGGCTCGAGAATAAAAGAGACACCTTGGAAATTGCAACGCGTCTGGGTTTATCTGTAAAAGCACACGTCTTTTAATACATTGGCGCTTGCTTCTCCGTGAAGTTCTCAACCACGGCACCGGCTGGGAAGAAGGGCTGTGTGTTTTATATCTGCTTTCACCCAGCCGCGGTCTGGGGAGTATCTGTCACCAAGCTGCCAGAGACAGACAGTTTCTTAATGAAACCTCATTGTCTGGGGCATCATTAACTTCCCGCGTCACCCACACAGCGCCCCGTCCTGCACGCACCGAATGCAAACGAAGGCACGAGCAGGAGCGTGCGAGTTCTCAGGGCATTTCGCAAAGGGGTGTGGGATGGAAAACAGGTGCTCTTTGGGCAGCAGAAAGCGGGTTTCAAGCTCAAGATACCTATGTGTGTATGTAGATGTAAGAGTTAGTTTTCCTCCCTTGGATGACTACGAGGCTCCACTCTACTGCTTCATCCCCTTCAGCCGCAGAGCACTGAATGGCTCCTACTGCCGGCCGCTGCTGCAGACGGATGTGATCTGCCCTGAAAGGACAGCAATTAATCATTTTTGTCATCAAAAAGCAGTTTTTCTTGAAGGTTACAGTGTAATCTAATCACAGGCCTTTTCCCCTCCAACAAGGTGCTTCTGACGGATATAGATGCGACAGCAGAGCTCCTGGTTGGACCGAGGTTTTGCAATCATCTCCCCGCAGGGGTATTTTTTTTGGTGGGATTAGGGATGACTTTGCACTTGGTGAGAGCTGGGAGGGACAGGGTGGGGGTCCTCCTTCCCCAGTGACACCCAGAGGTGGTGTTAGAGGGGTTTGGGGAAGAAACGTGGCCCTCCCAAAGGTCTCCTAAGCATTGTTTTTATTGGTGCCTTCTTTGGGACTTCAGTCCCAACGCTCCCTGTGTGCAAAGAAAAATGGTGTGGATGCTCAAATCCAAAAGTTCCACAAACTGCAGAGGCACGAGGTGGAGCCCTGCTTGATTTCCTCCATCCACATTCTGCCTCCCTCTGCCAAATTTTCACGCGTTGCGAGATCCAAAAATAGAACTGTCCCACTGTGAACTTTTGCATCAAACGTTCGAAAAACGGCTTGTCATGTGCAAAAGCCAGGCTGATAACACCGATTCCCTACAAGGACAAAATCAATGGAGTTCTCACAGCCTGGTGCAAACACTGAGTCATCCTCCAGCCCCTGGAGCTGCTCAGGATCCCGGTTAAACACTTACTTGTTCCCACAGCAGCAGCACGGGGGGAAATTCCTGAGTAGCACCTCCAGCACTCGCACAAACAGGGATTTGAGATGCCACACCACCTCAGTGACGTGGGGTGTCCGCCTGTGCCATTGCCAGTAACCAACGTGGGAGCAGGAGATGGAGCACAAGTGAGGTCTGTGCTGAGCAGGTGGGAGCCCTCCTCGTGTTAAGCACCAGCCTCATCTCGCACTTCAAGGCCCAAATCATCACGTTGCAACAAACTGATTTCCCTCCAGCTTGTCTCTGCCCAGCTCTCCATGCTGCTCATCCTTCCGTGGAGAAACTCATGGTTTTTCCTTGCAAGGACTGGTTGCATCTACCGGCACGCAGAGCTCATCCTCGACCCTCTCGTACGGAGCAAAAGCTGGATTTGCCGCAGCCTCGTTGCGGGATGCTGTGTTTGGGGATCTGGCTGGCGCGTGGGTTAACAGCAGTCTCGCACCTAGGTGGACCCCCCATTTTTAAGGATTGAATACTTCAAGAAAAAAACGTGAAAAGCAAAGGAAAGAAGAACTATTTTGAGCTCAGGGATGGATGCCAGTGCGAAGGGTGTTTATTCTCTGCCTGCTACGCTGAAGCACGGAGGGGAACGCAGCGGCTGCTGCCTTGGCTCAGCTACACACCAGCTGTGTGCGGGCGCCAGGTCCGCAAACGGGGCTCTGCAGCTGCGCAGACAGCCGGCTTGATGCTCTTTGCAAGAGAACACAGTAAAAAGAAAGCGTTTAAAATCGAGAAGTGACCCTACATACATGCCTATCTGATATCCAAGAGCAAGAGCAAGACTCCCATTTGCTCTTGGGCTGATTGAATGGGTGCTGTCGGGTGGGGTGGTTCTGGGTTCTGGGTCCATCCCTTGTGCCGTGGTCCCAGCTGCAACACCCATCATCTCACTGACGCTTTGCGTTGTATGGAAACGGCCCGCAATAGCACGTTTGGAGGATTTATAGAAAATAAGGGTGTGTTGGGTCTCCATCCGCCTCGCATGCCTGCCTTGTGCTGGGTTGGGATTTACAGTGTCTTCGGTTTGTAACTTCACTTTGCGTAAGTCCTGGTTGAATATCCAACGCTTTGTGTGCAGTCCTGCTTTTGAACATCGCTTTTGAAATGCTAGAGACACTTTCCCCTCTGTACTCCCCGAAAAAGCAAGATTTCTGTCCGACTCTGGTCTTTAAAGCTCCCTCATGATAAAAAGGAAAAAAAAACCACATTGCTGGCTCCAGCACCTCCTGCCCCACGGGCTCCTGGCTGTACCCTTCAGGGGCAGAGGTGGTTCACAACTGTGGCCTGAGAAGAGGCAATTCCTGTCATATTAGGCAGTTATCAATGGTTTTGAGAAAAAACCCAAATCCCTAATTGTGCAACGTTTGCTCAAAACAACTACTTTGCTGTTTGGTTGCCGCTTCCCGATGCGGCTTTTGGTCCCCGCCTGAGCATGGGGTCTCTCTTGGAGAAGCCCTACAGCAGCCTGGCTCCTACCGCCTTGTGTGCCTGAGCCATCACGCTGTCTGTCCTTCCTGAATCATTGGCTTCAATTCTTATTTCTCCCTTTGATTTTCCTGGAATGAACTTTAAATGGCCTCCTCCGTGTCTCCTTGGTCCTGGTCTGGAAGGCAGTTGCCATGCGATAACTTATCTGATTATGCTTCTTTTGCTCATTTTACCTTTTTTTTTCTTACATACTGTTTTTTTTCCCCTTCTTGCATCTCTTTCCAATGCCGTGGCCATGCAGGTGTCACCACCGATAACACCCTCAGGGCTGAGCCCGCTCGTGAGCCCGGGGAGGGAGCTGGACTCTGTGTCAAGGTGGACTCTGTGTCAAGCTGGGGACGCTCAGCCAGGGGGACTGCCTGGTCCATCAGCTTTGTTCTGCTAAAATCAGAGCCAGCTTCAAATACAAAAGCACTGGCAAAGGAGCTAGTGAGCATCCAGCCTCCCCGAGCACCACCTCAGTCAGAAACAGCCCTGCACATAACTCCTCCGACAGCTCCGAGCTATGAATCCTACCAGCATCTTGCCCTCCGTATATAGGGCTGGAAGGTACGGGTGTCGTTCCCAGGTGTAGCAGTGCCTGTACAAGCAGAAGCTGTACATACCATCCCAGAGGTGTGTCACAGGCTCAGGAGACATGACTGAAAAATGGAAACAAGTTAGAAAAATAGTGATAACTATAAATAATATCTTTTTCTTGAACCAAGTCATATCACTGTCAACGTGACTCAGAGGTTTTTCATTTATTGTCTCTGATCTTCCCATTTCTTAAAACCCAGAAAGGTCAGGGAAGTGTTTTCTGTCACAGCAATTCAGAGAGGAAACTTGCTGAAGGAATTTTTCAAAGAGGAAAATACAAAAGGATAGCTTTTCTTAAAAAAAAAAAAAAAAAAAAAAAAAAAAAAAAAAAAGATGCTGGCAATAAAAAAATCACCATAAAGCAAGCAACTTTCTAAAAAGACTATTTCAACAGCATTCGACAACAGTAATGGTGAGTAACTGTGATTTTGTGGTGGCACAAGGAGGGCAGCATGGGGTGGAGGGGAGCCTGCTGGTTTGGATTGGGTATTGTGGGAAATAGGGAAATTCTGCATAACTTGGACAACGAGGACAGGTGATGTATTTCTTGGCAAAACTGCTAATAAGAAGTTTATCAGCGTTATGTTCTCTGGGTCTTGAGGACTTTCCCGTATTTCAGGCAGATTTCTGACCCTATGCAAAACCCACCTGGCAGAAGGGAGCAGAAGTAAAGTCTCCGTGGATTTATTTTGTTAAGCTGGAAAACCAGCAGCAACAGGCTCCAGGCCAGGCGGTACGAGCCGGAGGAAGCTGGGTAGTTTCTGACCTGAGAAACGTGAGCCATGGCCACCTTAAAAGCAAATTTCCGACCAGTCTAATTGCTCAGTGATGTTGAAAGACTGTCTAAACAGTCGCTAGGGAAAGATCAGGCTTTGCCCTGGTGCTGGGGTTGGATGAAGCTCTCCCCACCTGGGCTTGCTGTGTCGAGCAGAGGAGCTTCCCCGTCCAGGAGAGATGCTCATGCCACGACCGAGCTGTGATCTCTCCCTGCAGACATCTCGTCTTTGGGAGCTGGCTGACTTCAGGGCGTTTTTGAAGTGTTATTTGTTTAAATTTTGCCGTTTAATCTAACGCCCCTGCTGCAGGGCTGACATGGCTGCAGCAGTGAAAATGCAAATCTGGCTCAAAAATAACATCCCCGTGGAGACCTTTGTTTTAGATCCATTTTTTAACACAAACTTATGGAAAAGGTCTCATTTAATCCATTTCTAGATGGAAGTGGGGTTGGATCTCTGTAAACAGTGATGTGGTACCATTAATAATACCTCGTATCTGTCTGTGCCTGTGTGCATAAGCTTTTCAAAGATCTGCTTGTAGATAAGATGGAGAGTTTGTAAGGCAGCATAATTAATAACCTGCTACATTATTGCCTACCCATCCTTCCTGCCAACCCGCAACAGGCCCAAATAAATGACAATTACTAGAGAAAACGACACAGAAATATGGCTCCAGCGTTGCTCTAGAAAGCGTTCACGTCTTTTCAGAAGTTATTTGGCCATTAGGAGTGCCTGGGAAGGGAACTGCTCCCGACAGAACAGCGCTGCTTGTCCTCTGAGCCTGCCTCACCGCGATGCATGGCTGCCTGCTTGATCCCCGTGTTAAAGCAGGACCGGGGCTGATGGGTGTCTGCTGTGCTTCAGGTGTCGGGAAGTGACAACGTAGATGGATTATCCCTAATTTTGTGTCCAATTTAGCAGATTATTTCAGTCAATTCCCCTCCAGTTTCTAGCAAGCAACCGAAATATTTTTGCGTTGGGTTTTCCTTATGTAATACCTTAATGTTGGGTTACTGTTAAGCAATAGAAATGAGGCCAGACTTGGAGATAATTAAGTCCTTAATTAAGCAACTGAGCACCTCTGCAGTCTGGGCGGGGATGTGCGGAGAGGTTGGCGACAAAGCCCGTGTGTGCGTTGGGCCAAGCTTGGGGGGGAAAACCACAACACCAAACAGCAACAGTCTCCTGGGAAGGACACCAAACACCTGCAACTTTTATTTTCCAACTGTGTCAATTATTCAAGATCTGAGAGAGCATCTGGGAAAACTTAACCTGATTTGGGGAGACAAAGGATTGCTGGTTTAAGAGGAAGGCGGAGAGGGGCTGTGTCGTGCCCCAAGGTTCTCGAGCTTGTCCCCAGGGGGGAGGCGGGCACCCTGGGCACTCAGACAAGCCAGTGGCCAGCACAGTGAAGTCAGCATCTCCCAGTTCTTAGGGGAGACGAAATGGATCTTTCAAATAAATGGTGGGTGGTGGATTTTCTGTTTTGCCACATCAGTCACTGCTCCCTCCCTGGGATCACCTTCCCCCATAGGGTGGATCCCACCAGGGGAGACCCCACGCAACCCCCAGTGCCACACCTGGGCTGGATCTGTCCCCGCTGGTCAGTGCTTGGGCCTGTCCATGGCTTTTCTTTTTAGAGAGGGCTGCAAAGAACCATTCACCTAAACAAACCCCAGGGGACAGACGGCTGCTGACGTTGCAGTGAGGTTTGTGCTGGGGGCAATGCTTTCTCCTACAGGATCGTGGCTTCCTCTGCTCAGTACACAGACACAGTCATTTCATACATCTGTTGAGAATATTTAGGCTTTTAGACATTACAAAACTTGGTTCTGGAGAAAACAGTCTACAAAGGCCAAAAATGTGCTCCCTCCCTGAGAGCTTTCCCAATCCCCTGAATTCAATGCGTACAATAGCTCGCCCAACGTGACTGTCAGGTTTAACCTCATCGTTAGCACTTTCTCCGCTGCATATTTACAGTTACGTGGGTCTGGGCTCACAATCTCCTCCTCATTTTCCCCTACTCCTGCTGGGGAGCAGCGAAATCTTTTCCAGGGCTGTAATTTGGAAATAATGTTCGTCAAGAGACTAAAGAACAGCGGGATCAAATTGGTGCCATTCTCCCGGCAGGCTGCGAGAGAGCAGAGAGCGGTGGCTGGTGCTTGAAAGGATGGATGGAGAGGCGAGGCGTACCAGCCGCTGCTGCAAGAGCGGAAGCTAAAATATTGCAGATCGCAATTGTTTTCCGTGGGGTGGTTTGTAATCTTTCTGTCGCAGCGCACCCCGCAGCCCGTCAAGCTGGAGGCTCTGGCTGCGGCGCTCGTGTGCTCCATCACACCTTTTCCTGACCCAAAATCACACCTGGGAATATTTTCACAACCTGAGGGAGAGTTGAGCCTCCTCTGTTGTGTTGATTTCCAGGCAGCTTAGTCCCAGCTCATCTGAAACAGCCTGGTATCTCAACTAGAAAATTCCTGCAGGAATAAGTGTTTCTGCTGCATTTCTGTTACAACTGCCAGAAAAACAAATCAAAGAGCTTTTCTGCCCGACAGATTGAGCCCTGACACCGAGCAAGGCGTTTTCCAGCAGGGCTAGCAGAGGGCACGGTCCCCAGTCAAAAATGTCCAAGGCCCAGAGAGGGCTGAGAGCAACGTGGGAGCTGCCGCTGTCTGTCGGCGCTATGGGGAGCTCCGTCCATATCGACAGATTCTATCGTAGGTGCGATTGCCAGCTCTACACAAAGCATTTTCTTCACACAGAAGCATTTTATTTTAGCTGCAGGTATGAGCAAGGGCACTGATGTGATTGCCTGCAACGCAGGACATCGAACAAGGAGGAGGCAGTGAGTGTGATGAGACCTCGGGCGAGGAACAAAATTTGATTTTGAAGGATGAGGCTCCGGGGGATGCTGGGTTTTCTGATACAGAACACTTGCCTGTGCCTGGAAGTAAATCCTCAATCTATGCAGCCTTGCCTGCTGGGGAAGAGGGGAGGAAATGAAGGTAAAAACTTGCTCTGATTTCATTAGGGAGGGGAAAAAAGAGAGGGGAACAAGGCTCCACACCCCGCCCCAGCCAGCCCGGGCAGAAGACACTGGGTGGAGGGGCTGGGAGTTTACCTCAAGGAGCAGAAAACAAACATTTTGCTGATACTCACAGATAATCAAACACAACCTCGGGGTGCAGGTGAGACTGTTGACAAGCCAAAGGTTTTTTCCCTTAACACCCCATTTTCATCATTCAAATTTTGGTAGAAGCACTGAACTTTGTGCCTCTCTCCCCCCAGGCACTGCAAAAGGCCCGACCCCGCAGTGTCACACCACCCTGAGCGTGTCAGAGCCACCGGAGGACACAAACTCCACAGTCCAACACCGATTTCACGCGGTGCGGGAAGAGCGGAGCCGCCGGGAAGGAGAGCACAGTGCCACTGCCCGCCGGCTCTGGGGATGACTGGGGACCAGCCTGCCACCGCAGAGCCGGGTCTACCGGCGTGTCACGGGGGATCAACTACCTCGAGGTGAAAAAGAAAACTCCTGGGCTGGCAAACCGTGTGAGTGTGCAAAGCAAAAGGCTGCACTGACTGCCGCAGCGATGGCGGATTTGTGCTAATAGATTCTGCCCGAGCTGGGATGACTTTCTGCCATTCTCATGAGCAGAAACGAGTTGAAGCCCATGTACTAAATGGCATTTTGGCACTTAGCAGGGAAATGATGGATTTCTCTCAGCCACCTCCCCCCTCTCCTCCCTAATGAGCTCGAAGCAGTCGGTGAACAACACTGGATCGTTAATTTGGTAAGAAGTGTGTGAGAAGAACAGATATTTGCTCTTGGCAGGCTGCTTCAATCAGTTCAGCATTTAAAGTGATCGGCTTCAGCGCAGTTACCAGTTTACCAGAGAGCTCTTTGCAATCCCTGTGATGTTGTGCTGAGCCCATCCGGATGCTTTGCTTGGATTTCTGGGGTTTTCCCCCTGTTGCAGTCTTCCTGCCACCCCACAGAGCAACTCTCTCCCCTTGGCCAGGTTTGCTCCTGCCCCATGTTTGCACCTCTTGGCTTTGGCTGGGACCCAAGCCCATGCTCCGGTCTTCTTATAGACACCGTATATACACACCAATGCCTTGAAGGTGGCCGTATGCAAGGGCTGGGGGCAGCAGGAGCAGCCTCTTTCCTCCCTCAGCTCATTCATCTTGGAGAGGAGATGCCCCATCACCCTGGGGAACCAGAACCACTGGCAGCAGGCACCAGTGGAGCAGGGGTAGTCCCACAGAGATCACTCCTTTTTCCACACTAGCATCATGCAGGAAACTCCCCACGCCGCATCCCGGATGCAGGTGGCAGCGTGGCTGCTTTGGCTCGTGATTCCCTAAGACCCATGAGGCTGTTAAGCAGTTATCCTCGTGCTGGCGGGGGCTTTAACTTCTGTGTAGCTCTGTTTTCCGCAATGGTCTGCCACTGTGGGTGGAACAAACCCCACCCTAAATTCATATGGTTTTGAAGTGCCTTAAAATCCGAGTGGGAAACGCACCACATGCATTTGCGCAAGCTGTAACGCACGCTTTAGTGTACATCTTCATGCATGTTTTGTACATGCTGTAGTGCATGTTGTCGTGCACATTTTAGCGCACACTCTTGTGAAAGGTGATGCTGGGCAATGCAGGGGAAGGACGAGCTCGGCAGAGTCTCCTGGAGCTGCGGAGAGAGGGTCCCCGTGGGA
This sequence comes from Leptosomus discolor, assembly GCF_034619465.1. Taxonomy (NCBI): domain Eukaryota; kingdom Metazoa; phylum Chordata; class Aves; order Leptosomiformes; family Leptosomidae; genus Leptosomus; species Leptosomus discolor. The sequence goes on along the minus strand of NC_141399.1, from coordinate 46,060,879 downwards.
GGCTGGCAGCCGGGAGGCAGCAATCAGAGGAGGAGCAGCAGCATCGCACCCTGCTGCTACCCAGGCTTTGGCTGCAGCGATGTCAGCCCTGGATCCTCGCTAACAAAGAGCAAAGGGGCTGTTAGCCAAACGCTTGGGTTTCTCCTAACAGCCCTACCGAAAAAAAACAGGCTGGGAAGACTAAGATCAACTCGCAGGCTCGGGGCGCAGGGTGGGAGAGGGGCTTCCCAGGTTTGCTCCTGCCCCATGTTTGCACCTCTTGGCTTTGGCTGGGACCCAAGCCCATGCTCCGGTCTTCTTATAGACACCGTATATACACACCAACAGCCCTCCTGCAGCTGTTTCTATCAGGTTTCACTTTAAAATGATTTTGGTGGCAAGACACAGATGAAGCCTGCAGGAGGGAGGACAGAGTGACTGTCACTGGGGCCACCAAATTTACACAGGGGAAAAAAAGGTGGTTGAACTCTGCGGGCTGGGACACTGTGTAAGACGAAAATGCCCCTTTTCTGGACTGACCATCCGTGGGGCTGGTGGGGTGGCACTGGGGCTCATCTCAGAGCAACCAAACCCCAGCAAGAAGCCACGGCATCCTTTCACCTGGCAGAAACTTGGCTGGGAAGAGAGGGTCAGGTGTCCATCGCCTTTGACAGGGCTAGACAAGAATCACAGCTCTGCTCCTCAATGCAGAGAAGCAGCAAGTGAAAAATGCTAGTCTGTACTTCAATAGAGGGGAGGGGGAGAAGGAAACATCCAGGACGAGATGACAACACACTTGTCAGTCAGCAGTTATTGACAAGACTAATTCATTCCTAAATGTTGTGATAAAACAATTCCCAGAATAGTGCAGCTGTATGATTACAGAGAAAGTAATAATTAAATCTTATTTCTTGGTTTTCATATACATGCATGTGGATGTGTGTGTAACGTTAAATATTGTTGAAGCAGAAAGGTGAAGCACCTAGAAGTCTTGAAAACCATCCTCAGGCCCCAGCTTTCCTGCTGTCATCATCAGGAACAGGATCTGTCTCTAAACAACGCAGCCTGCAATGCTGCTCCTTGCCAGATCTCCAAGCACTTTACAACCACTGACACATCTGCCCTTAGAAATTGTCTCACAAAACACGGTGGGTATTTTCTATTACCATAGCATGGCACGGGAGATATTACTGGTCTAATTTTCTGCGACTTGTCAAGTAACTGTGGGATTCAAGTCTCCATAGAAACATCTGTCATTTTATAAATGTTTACCCGTAAAAAAATTAATTGGTGATAGAAGCCTTCCGGACCTCATTTCTCCTGCCAAACTGATTAAAATAGTACTAGGGGGAGAAAAAAAAAAGACAAGAAAAAGCTTTTGCTGCTCTTCTCCAAACAATTTAATCTTACCAGCTGTCACATAGCGCAAACCGTGCCCCAGGCTGCTTTTGGGTACCTGAGCTCTTCTGCTTCCCTTCTGACCTCTCATTTTTGATAGCATCTCCTTAGAGATCCTTCTTGTTTGTGTAGTGCTGCTTTAGAGGGTGATGACGTGCCAGCTATTAATATCAAATTACTGTTCATTCCAGAAAAAATACGTTTCCTCCACAACGATGATGGATCCACAGGCTATTGCAGAAGGGAGTGGCTGGGACATGCAGGGCTGAGCAGGTTGGAAACCTGAATCAAAGCCTGGTCTAGTTTAAGGATTCAACAGCTTAGTTTCAGCTTTGGCCCCTTCAAAGCAGAGGGCAGGCTGAGCTGCCAAACACCAAAGCCAGAAAAGGAACTTTGCTGCGGAAGGCAGTAATGCCATCAAAGGCTTTGGGGATCCTGGTCCCTGGTTAGAGCTCAGGGTTCATTTGAGCCTCAGAAATGTCATATGCCTCAGAAATTATTTTAATTCCACAACATTCAACAGATTTTTGGGTACGTTTTTAAGTTGAATCACTGAAACTGGGACATCTGACTCATGGGACTGTGCCCTCAGCCCTGCTGCTGTCCGGGGTGGAGCATGGCTCTTCTCCGGCACGAAAACCCTGAAGTGAATTATCCTCCTGATCTGGATCAGAAACACGCTGGGCTTCATCCCCAGCAGTGCCACGGAGGCACAGCACAGAGCCAGCTCTCGGGATGCTAAAATGCAAGGAAAGGCAGCAGGGTGAAACCCCGCTGGGGGGCGGCTGCCCAGTGGTTAGGACACTGCTTTTGCAGGGGGGCTGGAAGGATTTGAGGTCTAGCTCATTTGCAGCGAATATTTTGCCATGAAATAATAGGATTTGCTCCTAAAAATATTTTCCCTGTCACTTACCAAAGCTTTGCCTTCCGTTACTCCTTGCTCTGTCCCACATCCCTCAGTGGCGGCAGACAAACCCTCCCGTAACTCTGTCTCTAAGCCAGGTCCTGCCCCTCAGCCTCCCCGTGCCCTGCAAAGGGCAGGTCCCCTGTGCTGTGCTGTGCCGTGCCGTGTTACGCTGTGCCATGCCGTGCTGTGCCGCGCCATGCTGTGCCGTGCCAGGGGTGTTTAATCTGTCCAACTTGCACACCCACATGGAGGGGGGGATCCTGAAGTTATTTGCAAGGCATGGACCTATGGAGGCTCCTGGTGACTCTGCAAAGACCCCCAGACCCCAATTTAGAAGCTTAAAATCGGAGTACAACCCCCACTAGCCACATAATGCCTGAACAGTATGTAAGGAAAAAGATATTTCACTAAGAAAAAAGCTTTATAATTATAACAGTCTCATAGTGAGAGAATAAGTCATTTGACCAACATTTTCAGACTCACTGCAGGACTAAACTGTTAAAACAAAGAAGGAAAACCAAGTGAAATAAGAGTCTTGAGCGCGTTTTGTTTCCCCTGACCCAGAATAAATGATACCTCAAAATAAATGACATAACACTTCATGACTTATTGTTCTTTAAAAAATCATTAAGTCAACAACTGTTAGTGCTGCCTCCTGAGAGCAAACTTGGGAATGTCATTAATATTAAAGTCCAGGACATCTGTCAGTGTAAATGCCGCCTCTTTCTAACTCTTTATTTGCAGGTTGAAAATAATTTCTGCAGTCAATACATATTTGAGTCACACTTATAGAAGACTGAAAAATATCTCCTGGTTTATGGGTGTCAGATTCTCTGCTGGAGATCTGTGCCAAAATAAAGAATATTCAACTTTGAAGAAAAAATAAATCCTATTCACCGTGCCCCACAGGCAGTAACTTTTAAAGAAATTAGGGTTCAAATAGTTGTAATTTAGAGTCTCTTACATGCATAATACAAAGCAATGAAAAATAAGACGTGCTCAAGTCTGCTCAATGCGTTGGGAAAATGTACTTTAAATTATTCAGAGGCAGTTTGTCTCGCACGCAGTGTGCTCAAAGCCCCTGTGTTAATCCCCTTTAGCTCTCAGGCACTAAAGGCAGCGGAAGGCAGCTGTAGGAAGGAGAAGGGCTCTGGGCACAACTTGGCAACTGCTGGTGAGGTGGTTTGGCTCTGCCTTGCCGTGGTGGGGGGCAAAACTGCTCTCAGCTCTGGGGACCCCAGCGTAAAAAAGACACGGACCTGTTCGAGGTGAACACAAAGGTGATGAGGGGGCTGGAAGCACCTCTCCTGCGAGGATAGGCTGGAGAGTTGGGGTTGTTCAGCCTGGAGAAGAGAAGGCTCTGGGGAGACCTTACAGTGGCCTTCCAGTTCTGAAAGAGGGCCTAAGGGAAAGCTGGAGAGGGATTTTTTACAGAGACACGTAGTGATAGGGCAAGGGGTAACAGTTTCAAACTAAAAGAATGGAGATTTAGATTAGAGGTAAGGAAAAAATTCTTTGATGTGAGGGTGGTGAAACACTGGCACAGGCTGCCCAGAGAAGCTGTGGCTGCCCCCTCCCTGGCAGTGGTCAAGGCCAGGCTGGATGGGGCTTGGAGCAACCTGCTCTAGTGGAAGGTGTCCCTGCCCATGGCAGGGGGTTGGAGCTGGATGGTCTTTAAGGTGCCTTCCAGCCCAAACCATTCTATGATTCTATGAGTCTATGAAACCCCTCTGCTCTCTGTGGGATGCCGTGCCACAATGCTGCACTGGGATTCCCCCTCCCTGTCTCCCAGAACCTGTTTTTGAAAGAGCAGCTCCTTCAGTAGCAGCCAAGTGTGAGTGACTTACAGCTTAAAGCATGCATAGTAGTAAAAATCCTTCTCTTTTTCCCTTTTTCCCTGGAAAATCCCAGATTGTAGCCTGGAGGGCAGTACTGCACGTCGGCCCGTGGGGCTCTGACATGAGAATATCGTCCTCCTTGCCGGCATCTCCCGACCCTCAGCTGGAGCTGTGCTTACTTTCCTTTCCCAGCTGGGAAACATTCGCTTCACAGATAAGGCTGGGCATGGAGAAAGCTCTGGAAGTGTTGGCAAAGGGAAGCAAAGCCTGGGAGCTTCAATGGAGGAGAGCAAGCAAAGGACAGAAAAAAAAACATTTAAAGAGCAAGTTGTGGGCACGCGTGGCTCAGGGCTCTGCTCACCAGCTACAAACACCAAGAACTTTACCTTTATCTTTAACACGTTCAAACCCAGGGCCATCACAAAGTCTTTTCATTACAAGATTTGGTTCCGAATTCACCCTGGCAGCCCTTCAAGGGGATGCTTCCAGCATAGAGAAACAAGAGGTCTCGCAATGATTAATGAAAATACAGAAATATTTGGAAACATTGACAGGAGGATCAGAGTGGAATGGGAACTCATTGAAGCAGAGGTCCAGTTCAGCAATTTAAGTGGAACCAGCTTATCAGGAGGTCCTAAAATACAGCTGGGTTGGTAACAGTGTCCCAAGCCTCTGCTTTTAAATGTAACAGTAAGGTTTTTCACTCAGATTTCTGGCAGTGTTTGTTTGCAAGGCAAGCAAATCCTTACAGAAATCTCTCTGGGACTGGCAGTGCCTGGGCTCCGTCTGCAGTGTGAGACCAGAACCAGGGTTTTGCTTCGAGCCACACGATTTTAGTGTGGCCCTGGCTGCCTTCTCAGTGTGACCCTAAAGAGGTCCTTGAGGAATGAAAGCAATCTGGTGGCCTTTCTGCTTCTCTCCCCCTGTCACTTGAGCAAAGAAACTCATCCTTCAGTTTAGCAATCGGATCATGGTATATATAGGCAGGTAAACCTGCCTTTTCCACGGAGCAGAGGATGACATCGAAGCACTGAAGCCTGTGACAGATTACAGACAGGGTGAAATCTCTCATGTGGCCGAGGAACATAGCCCCTCACTAATTCCCTCCAGGGGCCAGTTTATCATACACCAATTGGCATGAAATAAAATCCAGTCTAGAAAAATGGAGAGGTTAGGAAGACTGAATGAAACACAAGAGCTGAGCTCCGCTCTGCCGCTCCACTGCTGTGGTCCAACCTCATTTGCTTCCAGGGAGCAGAGAATAAGAAGTCTAAAAATTAGACCTAGTATTAATATGAGGCTTAATATTTTCAAAGGTGGAAGGAAAAAACTGTTCAGCTTAAACCCGGGGCTATGGGTGGGGTGAGTTCTAGTTTAGCGCGTTGTTTCCCTCAAGCAGAGCCTGCAGGAGCAGCAGAGCCGCCCTTCGCAGCGTGGACAGGCTATCCATCACCTCTTGGATCCGAGCTGGACGCCTGGAGGAAGGCGCGAGTGATGGCCGTGAGCAGCATCCCGTCACTGCTTTCCAAGGACGCAGCCTCCGGCAGTCCCTGAGGCTGTCCCCGTGCAGGGACAGGGTCCACGCTGTCCTAGAAGGAGGGCACGTGTGTGGCATCCCAACCTGGAGAATACAGCACCCGAACGCTGACTATTAGTCTGTGGCTTTTAGTTGCAGAAGTGACCAAAACGTTCAGAACCATTGATTTAAACAAAAAAGAAAGCCAGATGTCTGATTTTGTATAAGAAAGGCTGAGATTCCTCCCCCATATTTTCCAGGTAGTTCAGTAGCAGCTGGGTTTGGAGCTGGTTTGGGCTGGCTTTCAGTTTTCATTTTTCCCCTTCCTACCTTATGAAGATTTAAGATGAGAGCTGGGGCTGTCAGGTTACTCACGCAGTGTTTTCCACTAAGTTTGAAGCTGCGGATGGGATGAAAGTTCATTTTATAAACAAGGTGGCCTCTAAAAGAGGCTGAGTGTGAAGAAGGGGCAGGAAATCTTTTGACATTTTGCGCAGAACGTGCTACAAATGAAAACCTCACCCTTGCGGAAGATTACAGACACTCCTTGGCATCACCAAGCCTTTCCTGGGGAGGGCAGGATGCTTGTGAGGACGTGTGTGCCTCTGCTGCTGCGAGCCCCTGTGTCACAGGCATGGACCCTAAATAACTGGTTATTAAGAGGCTGAGAATACGCTAACAAATATTCTCCTCCTGATGAAATCAATTTAATTGGCTTGACTAGGGCAGGAACAACATTATACTCCATCTCCTCTCTGGGCATTTTTCAGACTACCTACAGTAGCTGTAAAACCAGTTGTTATGATCTTCCTTCGATGAAAGAAATTAAATCCCTGATGTCCGATGTACCAGGCACTGTAATTCATGGGTGAAACAAGAACGTGTGTTTGGGGGATAGCTCAAGATAGAAGGTAGGTTTTATTTATTGGGTTTGGAGGTTTTTTTGCTCCTGCACTTTATTTCGTTATGTAACCTTTCATACTATATTCAGCGTTAATTCATGGGTCATTATTTGAAGCTCATAATGTAAAACCAGTAAAGTGTGTACTGGATGAGTGTTTTATGTGTGTCCACAATTACTTTGCTGAATCTGTTTTATCCGCTTTCAAGTGCTTCTTTTTCATATATCCCAATGTTTTAAATAGCATTTTTATTAAAGTGTTTAGGATTTAGGTAGGTAAACTCTTCCGAGTGATGCTTTCTGGGGATCTCTGGCATTTAAAAAATTAAAGTGGCATAGCTGAGGCTGGCTGCACATTCTGAGCTCTTTAGCGTGCGTTACCTGACATGGATGCCAAATTTGAGGCTCTCTATGTCCTCTTTGGTCCTACGACCAAAGCAGCCGTAAGAATTCGGATGAATTGTGGTAGCAATAGATCAGAGGTCTCAGGATCTCTCAAACTGGAAGCAATCAGCACTGAGCTAACATTTCAAGTAATAAAAATGAAGTTATTTCAGTTCTAAAGGCAGCAAATCACCTAGCTGAGTTGCTGCGTGTGACAACCAGCATCTGTAATACTATCACACAGTGGGATTTTTGGCTGCTGCCTCTACTTTTCTGAAGCTGAACTTTTCTGTTATTTGTTCAACCATTTTAGATTCTTCTCCTTTTTTAGGGAGACTTTTTCGTGATGTGCTCATCACTGTGTGTACGTGTTTATACGTACTCTTATAAACCTGCCCTGATCAGAGTGGAGACAGGACTTGCAAGAGCCAGAACTGCCCCGATCCCTCTCTTTGGGGCAGAGATGGAGACCTGCAGCACATGAGCTCGATACTTGCTGGTGCCTTCGAGGTAGCAAAGAGGAGCCAAAGACGAGTGAGACAGAGCAGTGAGGGGGGAAGGATGGTTTGGGGAGCCTGGTTCGGGCATTGACTCACCAGCTGCACCCTCATCACTGTTCAGACTCCTTTCCTAGCGGGTACTTGTCCCTGCTCCCCTTGCCTCCCTGGGGAACCAGGCGCACCCCCAAATCTCCAGGATGCACCGAGCACAAAGGCTGGCTCCAACACACGTGTGCACACACGCATCGTCTCTCTCTGCTGCGACCCACCTGGCCCACAGCAGCAAGCCCACAACCTCCTTGCGCCCCTTCGTTCGTTTTTGCACGCCCAAAGCGAGCGGTTTCTCCGCAGAGAACGTGCGCTGCAGCAAAGCTGTCACGGGCGCAATTCACAGCAGCGCTGCCGGAGAGAGGCTTCCCGCCGGCTGTGGATGTGATACTTTGCTCCTCTTCCCTTTTATTGCCCTATTTCGCCTCCTCCATGACGCGAGGCCTCGCAGCAGGCTGCCATCCCTGCCAGGCTCTGTGCATCCCACCTGGGGCTACCATCACTCCGGGGTTCTGCTCATCCCACCCTGGGGGGACAGAGCAAAACAGGCTCATGATGAACGAAATGGTGCCCTGTTGGGCTCATTAAATTAACCCTTAAAACCCCTTCAGCCCATATTGATCAGTGAGGCGTGGGCAGCTTCTTCCTCCTCCCACCCAGCCAGCCGCAACTGGGGGACAAGCGCGACCAGAGAGCCCTGCTCGCTCCATTAAACACTAAACCGCTGTAATGAAGTGTGATGGCAGTGATAAATCCTGCCATTAGCTCCTGCCTTTGGGACATGAGCGCTGGCCAGCTGCAGAGCAGGGCTGGGACCCCCTTGCAGCCCCGCTGCCAGAAAGAGGGACACACAGAGCAAAGCTCCCTGGAGTCTCTGTCCCCAGCAATTAATTTTCAATCAAGTTGTGCAAGGGATGCACTCAGCATTTCTCTACGACATTTCAATGTGCGACATTGTGCCCGTGTACTTGTGCTCCCTTTACCACCAGGTGCTTCTGCACCTTGTATTTTACATCATCCTTCAGCTTGTAAAAAGCTTTCCAGAGTATGGCTTGCTCTTGCTTTACATGCTATTAGGTTTTTCTACAATGTCTGCTCTTAATGTTTTGGAAATTGCTGTATATTAATAATGTGTTCTGGATTTCTTGCATCTGCATGGATTAGAGATACTGCAGTCCAGCAGTGATAATTTCAAATTAAAAAAAAAAAAATATGGAAAGTATTATGAATGCAGGAGCTTAAAACTGAAATTATTTTTATGGTGTATGTTATTTTACCTCCATAAAATGGATAAATACAGAAAACCATAGCTTTCTAATTGGGACAGGCAAACAAATCATGTACTTGGACAGACACACAACTGAAGCCTGGGAAAGACAGCTGCTTCAGGCATCTGCCTAACGATCACAGCAGTGAGATTCGAGTGGCAATTGCCATACAAGACAGATATCAGCCAGTTCGGTCAGATGAGGATAAGTGTGACTTTTGCAGACACCGAGATGACGACGGGGTCAGGTACTCATCCTCCCATACACCTTGCAGGATAGAGGCTTTGTCCGTGCTGTGAGGCGGGGAACACAAATGTTGAAATCTACAAAATCTGTTTAAAGACCCAGTTTGGCAAAGACTGTAAGCTTAGGAGGTGCTTCATCCCTGCTCATTGAGTACTTAAGCCACTTTGGAGATGTATTTATCTATAAGCACAGCCGCAAATCCCACAGAGCGTAGGAGATGGGATTCATCTTCATACAGCTAAGCACGTGCTTAAGTGCTTTGCTGAACAAGATACTCAGAAGCTTGAATAGATGATGGTGCATCTCCTGATGCTAAGAGCAGGATCAGGCCCTCCGTTTGTATTGACTAATCCGACTTTAAATTGTGGCAAACCCACTACCTGTCTTATACCTAAGAGCCCTCCTATTTCCGTCAGATTTTTCAGCTGCGGCAACAAATCCAAAAGGATGTCTGGAGTTTGTAGGCTGGATGTGTGCCTATTAAAAATATATGTCTACAAGGAAAGCACATTTATGGGTTGTGTGGCTTGGGACAGGAGGAACGAGCACCCATTCCCAGGATTTTGCGTGATGGAGGCCAGCACTGTGCCTGGGGCACAACCAGGAGCCCCTGCCTTGGGGACAGGGGTTGGGGCACTGACCCCACCTGAGGAGACTCCAGCTCAGACCCCACCAGAGACTTACCGCAACGGGTGCTACACAGGGTGCATGAAAAGGCAAGGCAGAATCTGGTCTGGGGGGCTTTCTTTCTTGCCATATGTCAGCTGAATTCCTGCGCTTCCTACCCACCCATGATACAATGCTTTGAAGGCAGGAGAAGAAAAAAATGATATGTGTGGTTGCAAAGGACAGATGTCAGACTGGGGAGTTTTGATAGATACTGAAAGCCCATCTAGGTTTTCAGCCAACTATAAATTCATCTTGCCACAGACAGATCATTAGAGGATGAGAATGGAACAAAAAAGCCCAAATCCCTTTCCCAGCACAGATGGGGGAATTTTTTTCACATCAGTTAAACTCCTGGGTACAGCGCAGGATGTTTCACGTGGTCACTGAGATTTCCAACATATGCAACGTGGGGAATATGTGTTTCCCATAGCAAACACATACAGCATGACAGCTAAGCCCCATTAATCCTTATTTAACCTGCTAACAATATTGTCAAATCTTATTCCAATACTAATAACTGTTAATATTTTACTTTACATTGGGCCTTTCCTGCACCTTGGGGTTAGTAGAGCCATATTTATCACTGTGCCAGCTGAGCTAAAGGGAAAGCCACGTTCTTGCAGTGCCTTGTTTGGGGGCTCACCACTTCTCACACGCTGAACACCGGCAGGATCAGCTGAATGCCAGAGGAAGGCAGAGGTGATAGTCAAGGCCACTGTCTACATTTAGCCCGTATCCAGGGCTAAACTATAGCAGATGCTCTGTCACCTGACAGCCCCTCACCAGCCAGGAAGGGGAATCAGGAAAAGGAGAAGAGACCCATGAGTTGAAGTAAAAACAGATTTCAAGAAACAGCACTAATACCAACCAAGGTGGACAAAGTTATACACAGCTGAATGACTGTACAGCAGTCACAACTGACAGGAGAGCAGTCCTCAGGAGCAGGGAGAAGCCAGAGGAGAGACAGGAGGAACCACAGGAGGAATCCCACAGGAGCTCCCCTTCCTCAGCCAACCTTCCCCCTTTATAATGACCTTATGGGATGGGCTACACCTGTAGCTAACCCAGGTCAGCCGCCCTGGCTGGCTCAAAACTGCTAACAGCCTGCTTGACATGGTCGGGCTGATTCCATCCCAGCCAAACCAGGACAGCCATGAACATTGGTTCAGTGCCTTATTTTCTCTTGCGGCCATTGGCAGGTCACACACACCTTGGAAGCTGGAACAACCCTTTAGATCCACAGATCCTGTCGCCCTCTTCCCCAAACCGTGAGCTGCCACTACACCCTAGTGCACTGATCCAATTGCTCAGCCATATTCTTCCAGCAGCATGCCTTGCTCTTCCTGCATTTGGTGGTCAGCGACGCCTTTAAATGCTGCACTGTCAGTCGATTAACAAGTATACTACCCCAAGCCAGACATAGTGCTAAATCTACTTCTCTGATTCCATAGTGTCTCAATCGAAACACAATGATTCAGCATTTATCCTCCCCTTGTTTATTATTTCTGAGTTGTATTTAACCATATATCTCATTTAGGGCAAACCAAGTCACAGCTAGATTAGATTACAGCAAGGAAATAGGATTATTTTAAGTAGATAATATAAAACATGTCTATGGAAACTCCATGCTAATTGCATTATCTTTGGTACATTGTGAGAGAATTATCTGTATTGTATTAGGTGGTGGAAACATGCCAAAATGCTATTTAAGATGTGAGTGGGTTATAACGACGAGTCAGTCGTTGGCCGCAAATAAATTAAAAGGCAGGAGACGTTTGTGTTCATCATTTCTGACTTTCATTTTCTCCCCCCGCTCCCAAGGCCGTAGCTTTGGAGAGCAACCGCCCGCTGATGGCTTAAACGCAGAGGTGAAGCTCTTGTGATCGTATCTGCCAGCAGACAGCCCTTTCAACTCCAGTACTAGCTGCCTGGAGAACGTCAGAGATGGCTCTAACGAGCGCAGAAAGCAAGCGCCAGCAAACGCCACTTGTAGTCAATGGTTCTGTTTTCATGAAACATTAAAGTTTCCATCATAATTTGTCCAATCTGGACCAAATGGCAGTGACAAAATTTGTAGTGATTTTTTTTCTCCTGCTGACAACTGGCTGGGAACAACACGGGCGGCTGTCAGCAGCATCGTGGTGTGCTTGGAGCTGGAGCCCAACCAAGTGTCGTCAGCGGGATCGGACATAATTTATTTGACAGGCTACTAATGAACCTAAATATGACAACAAAAATGACTTTCTAATCTACCCGAGAATTTAGAAACTGAAAAACCTGATTAGACTCTCAGTCCAGAGGTCACACTGCCCTTAGCCCCACAGCTCACCATCGCTGAAGATTCAGAAGAAAATTGAAAAAATTACTGAATCACCAGCAATTTGGCTGAGACAGCCAAGAGTTAGGCTGTGGACCTGGCAGCCCAGGTGTCTCATCTGGTGCTGTCTCTGCCAAGTCTCGCCGTGCAGCCCTGGACAACTGACCTCCATTTTCTCCTGAAGGTGGATAGCAGCTATTTCCTCCTTTAAAAAGCTCTGTTTGAACACAAAATCATATTATTGTTACAGCAGGAGACTGTACATTGCAGTAGCGGTGGGAGAGTGAAGGTCTTACCTAGGTCTTTCAGGTGATGACGTCATGCTCAAAAAGCGCATTTTTTTCTCTCCCTCATATTTTCCTTTGCTATTGTAATAGCCCAGTTCTTCAGAAAAGGAGCCTCCAACAGTCAGCCTTGCTCTGCGTTTTGGTGACCGTCTGAAGCAGGGCATGCATAAAGTGGCTAGAGGAAAAAATGGTGCCATCTCGGAATATTTATAATAGTCATTTATTGAGTTCAGACAGCACAGAGGCTCCCAAGGTGCTTGGGATGGTGTCCTCAGACTGATCACTTCACCACCGAATATTATTTCCTCTCTGGATGCACCTGCCTTCAGGTTGCCACCACACTTGGTGCCCCCATGTCCTGGTCTATCCCCCCAGGTTGAATTTTTCTCTGGCCTCGCTCAGCTTGGAGCCCACAGCCAGGCGTCAGCGCGACACCAACACGGCCGAGGGGAATGCCTTGACTGGAAAGTCCACCATGACAATTCTTCTAACATTTCAGAAATAGGCAGCAAGCGGCGGTGGGACTCGTGCAGCTGGAGGACCCAACACTGGGAGCTGAATGTTAACTCTGCCCTGTGCCACTGGAGGGTTTCCACAACGAAACTCCTCGTTAACTGGGCATTAATTAAAGACTTGGAGGGAGCTCCCCACTGATGAAAGCCCTGGTGTGGTGCTATGGCATTACACCAAGCAAGAAGCCCATGGGAGCAGAGGAAAGCCCTGCTCCGGCAGAGCCTCCTGCCAGCAGCTCGCACAGCCGTGCAGCTGCTGCCGCACTTCTCACGCTCTGCTCGTGCCCAACCACTGCTCCAGCCCCAAGTAAAAGCTAAAACCCAGCATTACGGACTTAAAAGCTATTCTGTTATTTGTAAACTTTGCTGCCTGCCAGGAGTATATTTGGGACTGTTTGCTCTTAAAATGTCCTTTGGGAGCTGATTTCTGTCCCAGTGTAGCTGCAGAGAGTTTATGAAACGCAAGGATTGAGGGCTGAGCAAAGAGCCTTCCTCTGCACCTGAAGAACCACTTGCAAAGAGTCACGATATTCTCTGTACAACACAACAAACTCCCAGCCTCCTTCTTCCCTTTCATGATTTAAATTCTCCAGAGGCTATCAGCATTCACAGGGCAAACGCAGCACAGGCAGGGCAATGGGAGATCCCTTCCCACCTGCTCCAACAATGTGGCCAGGGAGGGACTGCTCTGTTGGGTGAAAGGCAACCTTTAGTTTTCACGAACAGTTATTTTAATGTAATATCATGTCAGCGGTGGTGTAACTATCAGAAGGCATTGATTTCTGTCCATTTGATTTCTTCCTGTGGTCTCACCTAGAGCCAGGAGAGTTTTGAAGGTGAATTTATTTGTCATAAAACATAGATCAGAGGATTGATGTTGGTGAATCTCATTTGAGCACATCTAATAACTTTGGCTTGGAGGAAGGGAGAGGGAGAATTTTTTTTTTTTTAAGGACTTCAAAAGCTTCAAAATTTTAATTAACAAAATCACATTGTTCTACCGAACACCAACCTTGTTTAGTTTTCAAAAAGACTGAAGAAAGCAACATCAGCTTTTTTCTTTAAGTCTGTGGAAATACCTTGGGTCATTATTTTCTCCTACTTTAAAGCTTTGTGCCATTCTGGGTTCATGCCACATAGATGCTTCCCCTGTCTCACCCCAATTTTCAGCTCAGCTGCTGAGGCAGAGAAGCTGGAGCCCTCTTGGGCTCCCCAGGACAGAGAAATCCACCAAGTGCTCTTCAGGGCAACCTAAAAAAGCCCAGAACATCAAAGTGGTTCAGCAAACCATCCCTTTTTCCTCCAAAGCACTTGGTGCAGCAGCAATTTCCTGGAAGACAGCTAGCAGGCACAATTAAACCTGTCTTTCAACAAATTTTTTACGATTGCTACCCATTCTGCTCTCAGGCCTCATGTATTAATTATTCCTGTTTCCAGGCTCTTTAGCAGGCCTGTTACAAAAAGAAAAAAGGCAAAATTAAAAGCACATTCCCCTGATTAAATCCTCGCTCTGGCTTCAGCCACCTCCCTGCGGTTGAAAACCCTCGTTGTACTGAATTCTGCTGCCGAGCCGCTAACGCCCGCCTCAGGTGGGGAAGGAAGGATGGGTGTTCGGTGCTTGGGCTCGCCTGGACCCACATCAGCCCTACGGAGAAGCTGCTCGAGCAGCAGCCCCAGCATCCAGCAAGCCAGCACGGTCCAGCAACGGAAAATGTGAGAGAGACTCTAACAGCCCAGCGTTGCCTGATGAGGTTTAGCGTGGGAATGTATTTTAAGCAAAGAAATAGGATTTCTTTGCTGTTTTCTACTGCTTTCCCATTTCGCTCACATGGCAGTTCACCTGTCTCTGCTTAACCAAACGGAACACAAGCTGTTGTGGCTTGACTGAGAGCTGATATGGCTTTTCTTGCCTCGGTTTCCAGGCGCATATCTCCAGGGCGCAGAAGCCAGCGGGGACGTGCGGGAGTCGCGTGTAGGTTGCTCCAGTGTGTGCCAATAAAATGTTCGCAGCACATGAGGCACTTGCCGGGAGGATACGGGAAATCTGTTGCAGAGAACGGGTTTGAGAAATGTTTGTGCCAGTTTACAAACTTTTTTGGCAAGCAAGGGTTTTGTACTCCGCCACCTATAAAACAGGAGTCTCCAGGAACGATGAATTGCTGGTGATGGGCTCTGTGGGAGATACAAATCACAGCTAAGCTGCTTTTATTCTCAGATCCTATATTGTTATTGATGTAGTCAATTATAGAGCCATGTGCTAAATTATGTGTCTGATGCCCCTCTGACAACCAGACCAGCACGTAGCTCACTAGCCCAATGCTCCCAGCTCCATTTCCAGCTTCCTCACCTCTGGTGATTTTGAAAGATGCTTTTCACAGGAATGTGCCCTTCTTCCTACCTAAAAGTAAAATTTTGCATGAAAATTACATGTTGAGATCCAGCTTGGGCAATATTCTGCGCATAGCCTTTGGCAGGTTTCAGGTCTCCTTTTGTAGCTCATTAGATCCGGGAGTAGGAACCTCCACAGTTTGATACAGAAACATTGTCATTGAGGTCCGTAAAGCCTTCATCTAGTTTTGGATGACAATGAAATATGAGATTTAATAATAATGACATTCCATGACAGCTGCTTGTAGAAGCTTTCTGGTTTTTAATGTCAATCTGCATCTCTTGTCAGTGCTTTATTCAGCAGAATTTGCTGCGATGCCCTTGCCTTCTAGGAGAAACGGTGAAAGAAATAGCCCTTAATTCAGCAAAACATTTCTAAGCAGAGATCTTTGGTAGGATAACTGGCTGCAAATTAACTAAATTTTTCTTGCATAAAAAGCCTGTTGTTTTGAAGATAAACTTTCGAAGAAAATTTTCCGTTAGAAAACCTGCATGAAAGAATATCTCGATCTCCTATGCCATTATTAATGACACTGCTCTATGAACAGTGGAATTAAGATACTCATCAAATACCTGAATATCTATATATCAAATATCCAGTTTCAAATCTGATGTAGAAATTATTCTCTTAAAACTTTGGTTTTCAGTAAGAAGATGTCATTCTTGGTAAATGAAGATGAAGTCCATTATATTCCTTTAGCTGTACACGTGGCGTAAAACATTAAAAGCATTTTCAAAATGTTATTGATTTTCCCATAAATGTGACAATTCGAACAAACGGTACCTTCAGAATGTAAGATATATCGTTACAGGTGCTCTGGGGAGTGACCCTAATTAAAAATACCCGTTGCCAGTGTGCATAGAAAGCGTTATCAAGCCCATACTCCCCCCAAACATTTCATGGGCCAGTGATACGCACTCGCCGAGCCAGAAAGCCTCTGGCCTCCTTCCACTGAATTCAGTGGAGTTGGATGATGAGGATTTTGGCTTGACGAACTGCAGTATCAGCCACCTGGATAAATGGCATGTTTTGCAGGCTCACGAGCAGTGCCCTGGGCTCTGCCCACAGCTCCATCCCTGCCAAAGCACCCACCCCTTGACCTTGCCAGGCTTTCCCTGTCCCTCCTCCAGCTCCCAAATCATTTCTCTGTTTCCAGTCCCCTGTCCCCAGCTGCCGGTGCCACTGCGGGGGATTGTGCCCATGCTCAGGGAGCCATCCCCGTGTCCCTGGCTGCTCTGCATGCAGAGCCTGTTTCGCTCTCTCCACAGGGCCTGTGAGGCCTCATGGGGTGTTCTGCAAATTTCCAAAAATATCAGGATTGATGGCAAAGAGGAGGCAAGTTTGACTATCATGAGTGAGAGAAAGAAATCTCTGTATTTAGCAAGATCTCTCAGCTTTTTAGTGAGGAGGTGTGCTCCTGACCTGCAGTACCCCAGTCCCTTCTGGTGCCCGTCATCTGGCGCTCCGAAAATGGGCTCTGAAATACAAAATTGGGGATGAAGTGGCTGTACCAGGCAAAGGGAGGAGGGCAGGGATGGCAGGACAGGCAGGCCTGGGGGAAGTTTCCCATGGGGAGGTCGCTCCCCATCAGCCCTGCTTCACCCAGACACCCGCTCAGGGTACCCACCTCCAGGTTGGCAGGGAGGGACAAACCAACAGAGACTATTACAGAGCGTCACCTACTTTTGGTGCAGAATGCCCTCAAACTGAGTCCTTCCTGTGATGCCGGGCATGGTGTTTAGATATGCCCTTGCCTGCCTGACACATGACCTATGTGCAAAGTTGTGGGAACACCCAAGACGTTATCTGCTGCTTCAAATACTTCTCTGCAGCACCCAGAAGCACTGGGCATCTACTAACATGCTCGTCCCAGCGCTGCCCACTGCTCCCTGAGACAAACTGGTGCATCTTAGACTACAAGCAAATTAAAAATTGCAGCACGACCGCAGGAAGCCGTGTTGCAGAAATCTTCCAGTTGTCTGCACCAGCTCTTTGCCTTCGCCTGCTTCAAAAGCAGACAGCTCTTCCAGTCATCCTCAGGATTTCAGTTGATGATTAATGCACAGCAGGAGCATCTGGAAAGCCTCAGATGAAACAGACTGCAGTAAATGGATCGCTTTTGTAAATGATACTGAAAATGTCGTTTTGTCCATCGTGAACACCCCAACTGGCTCTGCACCCACCCCGGCACGTGCGAAAGTGGGGCCACTTCTATTCAAAGGCCACTTCTTTTAGAGATATTTGGGGCTTTGAGAGGACACAGATGCACCCAACACCCAGGGTATCCTGCGAGTGACTCCTTATGTTGTGCTGGGTGATCACTGGACATGGGACAATGGAGTCATTCTCTTTTCTCCGCCTTATTCCGCTTGCAGTGCTTTATTGCAGCTCCTTGGACTGCAGCTGGACTCATCTACAGAGAGCAGGTGGGCTGGGAGAGAAAAGATAAAAAATGTGCTTTATACTCAGCTTTTAAGCAAGAGTGGTAACTCTGCATTTCAAAGGATGTCTACCAAGAAGCTGGGCTGTTATATGTGTTTAATTAATTTGAAAAATGGGCTTTTGCTTTTCTGTGCTCTTATTCTTTTAATATCATTCTGCCTTTTCCGAGTTAAATATAAGTCAAGAGCTGCAGCTATTTTGCTTGGAGCAAAAAACCCTGTTTCCTTCCCGGTTTCTGTTGTTGTTCTCTATATAATATTGAGAACATAAGACACCACAAAGATACGGTTCTGTGACAGTGTTTACTCTCTACATGCTAACAGGCCCAAGTATATATAAATATGCATATACACATACGTGTGTGTGTATACGTGTATATATATATATATGTATACTGTTATGACATTGGAATTGGGTGGGTTTAGTCACAGATATCCCAGAAACACTCTGGGGTCCCAAGCTCTTTAGAGGGATGCTTCCTAATTCCTGTCCGTGGAAGACAATAGTCTGAAGGCAAAGGAAGGTAATAAGTCAGAAACAACTAATAATATCCTTTATCTCCTCCAGAGCCTACTTTTTTATTACTACAGACTGTGCACAGAGGACAAGATTCACACTAGGCATGAAAGCGTACAGCCACCACTCCGGTGCCAGTGTCTAGCCATTATAAACCTCACTCCCCTCCTGCTGACAACCCTTTGGCTTAAGAGCGCACATCCTCTCCTGATCTCTCGAAATACTGACGCTGACATCCCTTGCTACCATTTGCACTTTCTTGTTCTTCTAACAAAGTTGTGACAATTTCTGGCTGCAGTTAGGGAGCTGCTCTCACCTGAAAGGGTGAGAAACTCTGATTTAGGGGAAGTTTCTGGTGCCATTTACATTTTGCCTTACTTTATCCACAATTTCATAGGAATGAAATTGGAAATAAGTCCTCCTTTCTTTTTACCCATACACCAACTTTTTTCTTCCTTCACTTCACACCTCCACAGCCTTGATGCTTTTAATCCCATTGAGTATTCTCGGTTGTAGCTTGCATTACATGTGTTGTACAAGCGAGAGCCCAGCTGTAGCAGAAGATTTCTAAAGGAACAAACACTGCTTTGGTGGATACGCCAGGGATGACAAAGACTGTCAGGATGCAAACCAGGGTGTTTTGCTCTTTATCTGAGTTTGGGCTAGAGACACATTGTGCTCAAGTCTCATAGTAGGGGTGAGCAACAATTACAGGATGAATGAATATACATATGCATGTATAAATATATATATATACATGTGTACAGAACCATTGAGAATTTTTTTATCATGCAGTAAGTCTGAAGGCAGTTGCAGATTAGAGACCCTACGCTTAGGAAATGCATGTAATATCAGCACCCTCTGCTCTGCCAAGCCCGTAGCCTTGGGGATATATCAGATCCAATGAAATTCAGAGAGTGCCATTCAGAGATGAGACCTAAATTTGGAGTTTTTCTTGGTTCTTTCTGCCTGAAGTTTTCTACATGGGAAAAAGTTTTCCAGATCGCAGCAAAAATCACCGATCTGACTTTGTCAAAACATCTATCACCATCTTATCGCTGGAGTCTAGGAACGGCACTAATATGATAATGAATCCTTTACATCCCCGTCTGATTAGGTGTGAACAATGACTGACGACTTCTGTATCATTAGGGATTTCCTTTCCCTCCCCTCTCTTCTCCCCATTTGGGAACAGCAGAAGAAATGTTTGCTAAACAAGAAGTAGCACCCTGCCTTTTCCTTGACAAAAAGTCTCCCCCAAAAAGGAGGATCTAAATTTGCAATTTATATATAAAGAGCTGGTGCCACATGAGTCGTACCATAACTCTCCACCCTGCAAGGCAAGGAGCCTGCCAGCGGGGAACGTGCCAGCGCCCACCACTTGTCACTCTCCTGCTGCGCACAAAGCTCGGCAACCAAGGTGCTTCTCTCCCGTTACCTCCGCGGGTTACGTTGACGTATTTTATGTCCTTTAATAGCACCTGCTGTTTAATACAAAATGACAGCAATATACTGTAGAGTGTATAAAAAATCATTGAGGGCTTTCATATCAGGAGGCAGCTCGAAAGCTGGCTGTGGGTTTTACACATGCCTGGGAAATGAATATGAAGACAAACTGCTTTTTTTTTTTTAACTGAACTTTGTTATTAAGAGACACTCAAAAAAGAGAAGCAGGGAATGTCTTGAATTCCAACAGCTAATGCAGAATCAAAGATGTGATGAGCAATCGCATCGTTATGTGTCAAAAGTGAAGTTAATTTCAAAGGGGTGAAACTCCTCATTAAAAGCTAAAAAAATATACAGCTGGCACTCATTTGAAGTGCACTCTTATAAAAAATTGGGCTCTATGTATCTGCTTGTCTTCTGGCTTGACACTGCCACATCCAGAGCTGAAACGTTTGCTCAGACTGATCTCTGAGGGTTTTTTAAATAATGTATATTCATTCTGGATTATTTTCCACTGTGTTTTAAAATCAATGGGCATAATACTCTCTTGAGGGCTTGGGGACTTTTATGTGCCACTTTGGAAGAAGAGGTGCCCCTCAGAAATTCAAAGACTACTTGATTTGTGGGTAAGAGACAACACTTGTCTGCAGGGAGCATTCAAGTTACAGATGTCTTTTCTCCTTCTCCCTCACTGCACCTCCTAAGCGGTGGAGAAACCTCCAGACCGGTCTGAGGCAGCCTATGCTGGATGAAGGAGTTGATAACCTGAGAGCACACACATCAGAAACAGTTCCAAAATTAAGAGTAGGCAGGTTTATTGGGGAATAATACTGATACATGCATTTTGGGAGTATTCTTGTTTTCATACCCAATTTTACAAAGTGCTCCCCCGCACACCAGACGACAAGGGACGCTGCAGGCTCACCGTGTGCCAGAGACTTTCCCACTGGCTTCTTGGCTACAAACCAGGTCCAGAGAATACTGCATGTGAAGCCAAATGTTAGTCCAAGAGTCCAAAAGCAGTCTGCCACAGCTGCCGAGTGCATCAGCTCAATGTTTCAAATTAAGGTGTCTAACAAGGACTTTTGATCAGTGAGGGCTGACAAGGCAAATAAATTATTTGTTTGCATAGTTCAGAAGCAAAGAGGGGACTGAGCAGCATAGCCATTTGTTATTCAGAGTAATTTCCCCAGTTAGGTGGGAAACAACTTGCACGTGTGAAGGATGACATACACAGGGGCAGTGGAGCTGTCACAGCACTATTTGGGTCTCAAATTAAGGCCACCAACTTTCTCTTCTCTGGTATGCTGGGGTGGGAGGGGGTCACATCAAATGCCAAAAGTCGCCTTCCTCCCCAGCATCCTACCAGGGTTACCATCAGCCTGGAAAGGGAATTGGAGAGCTGCTGGATCTGTATTACTTACACCACTGAAAGCAGACATAACAATGCTGAAAACCTAGATTTTACGTGGTGATCCTTCACCAGCGCGTTCCTGGCTAAATTTGAAGTGGCTCTACAGCAGGGGAGATATTGGGAGAGCAAATGCTCCTGGCAAAGCTCGGCGGGACCCTGCAGTTTGCCCAGGCTTATCTCAGGAAAGGGACTACTTTGGCGTCAGCAAACGTTTCGTGTGTTCGCTGAGATGCCAGGGACCGAAAGAAGCATTAAATTCAAACATTCAGCTCTTCCCTGGCTGCAGGGAGCAGAACCTCTCCACAGCAGGGCAGCAGCTGCTCTTCATGCTGTTCCCAAGGACCAGGTAACACGAACATTACAATTAGTGAACAGAATTAATTCATTCTTGATTCAGTCTTTAATTTCAGTGTTCTCCAAGGGGAATCTTTCTGAGGCTTAAGTCTTGAAAGCAGAGCACAATGCAAGAAAATGAGAACGTGTTCAATATAACTAACGATGCAGACAACTTCCTCCCACAGAAATTATATTATATACGGGAGCTTACTTCATCTTTCGCTCTGGGGGAACATATTATAAATTCTGTTTACTAGAGCAGCCTGAGACAAAATGCTTGCATTTCCTAACATGGAGGAGCCTGGCAGATTCCCTTGTGTTGTTCACAGCTCTTGGTCGTACCAGCTCACTTTTCTGTGTGTTTCCAGCAGTACCGCAGTGACGGCAGAGCCTTCAAAAGAGCAAGAAGTGCTGGACTCTAAGAAGAAGTCCCAATGTAAACTTGCCACAGTGGGAAGAAGATTATTGTCTTCCCTCATTTTATTTAATATACAGAACTAAAGGAATCAGATAATAGAAATCACAGACTGAAGAAGGCAGTGATTTGCAGGAAGATTTGTTTCCACTGCTTTTGAGCAGCATAGGCATAGAAAAAATGGATCAGATCAGAGACACGAGCCCAGAAAGGATCAAGATGCGTTTGACTTCTTAGGATTAATTTTCTTTTAAGCTGCCTATTGTAATAAATGTAGTTGTGTAAAGGGCAACGTAGTTACATATGGGGAATGATGGGCTGAAGAAAAAGCAAAGCTGACAGCTCAAATGGATCAGTTAATTGCCTTTAAAAACTAATTTTTTTGGAGGAAATAATCTTTCCAAAATGATGCTAACCCTTGGTCACAGCTCCCTGGTTGTACTGGAAAGTATCACCTAATCCATGCTAAGGAAATTAGGCTGATTAGAAGTGGAAAAAAAAAAGACATAGCACAGGGGTGGGAGTGTGTGTGTGGGGGGGGTGTCCATGCTCCCCTCCCCAAATTCTGCTCCCACCTGTGCACCAGCTTAGCTGCTTTTGTGTAGAGAGGATGAGTGAGAAAAATCATCCCTGCATGTTAACCTCGATTTGGGCCAGGGGAGGTCTTGAAAAGATAGAAGGCTTTCTCTGGCTGTTGAAGGCATGGTGGATTGGCAGCACTGGAGCAAGTTTTGTGTAAAAAAGCCTGAGCTACAAGTTCAGTGTTGCTCGAGGATTAAGGCGAGAGCACTTCCCTTGAAGCTTTCCCTTACAACTCTTGCCATTACAGAAAATGCTTCTCAAGCAGCAGTTACACTCCTGGATAGCTGCAGGAGGTCTAGAGGTCATCAAGCCCTTTTGATATTCTGGGAGAGAGAAGGTTTGATTTGCCCAAGATACAGATGGTTAAAAACTGTCTTTTCTTTCTTCACCAATCATTGGCTCCAGAAAACAATGAAAACAGCAATAACATCCCAATCAGACTAATTAGTTTGTTTGCCGTGGGCAAACTGGCCGAAGCTGCGGGTATCTGGGATGCAGTGGGAGCCCTGTGCATGTTCCCTGCCTTGGGCAGGAATAACTATCCAAAATTTCCCAAAGGGGCTCCTGGAGGGCCTATTCCCACTCACCCTTTGGGGACTGTCCATTTGGATGCCACATTGAGTATCTATCTCCCTGGGTACGAGGTGTCTGGAAGGTATTTAGGGCACTGGCATTACACACTTGCTGCTTCTAATTGTATTTTCAACTTAAATTGGTTTTATACCACATGAGGTACGAGAGTCTGTGCTGGTAGGGAAAGCTTGGGCTAAACTGCAGGAAGAGTGTCATCTCTATATATTCCTTTTGCTCATCTTTCAGTCAAGGGACTGCAGAGTAAGACCCCACAGAGAATACATCTGCAGTGAAAATGGTTACAGCAGCTTCTTTATGAAAGCTCGCTGCATGGATTGAGGCAAACGGAGAGAAATAAGTCTCAAGGAGAAGGGAGATGGGGAGGTGTGCTCTCCCCAAGGCTCACGAGCAGCAAGATTTCAACCACTCCCTGCACAACTTGGTTTTATTACATTATTTTCACTTGGGTTGACAGAGCTGATTGTGCTGTACATACGAGATGGGTTTGCTGTGGTGAGTGTCACTGCTGGTCCTACAGTAGAGTGTGTTTTGTGCTTACCAGCACTGTGGGACACTCTCCGTCCTGAGCCCAGGACCACAGCCTGCTTGGGGCTGCAGAAAACAGACCTTAGCTACTGTGTGCATATAAATATAATGTAATTTCTAGACACATACCATTGGAGAAACACACACCTGATCCCTTAGAAAGGCTGGGACAGGAAAACATAGTGCCTTCACACTGCAAAGGTCCAGCTTGCTCAAGTCACATCCTGTCTCTGCTATCCCAAAGTCCTTTAGATACGGGAAGGTACTGTGAGAACTGTAAAAAGTTGATAATTTCTGTTAGGCCATACATATATATACACATATATACATATGTATATATTTTAGAGGCTTTAAGGATTTGGATGCCCAAGCACAGATACCCAAGGCTTTCGAGAGAAACACCGTGCTCTTTGGTTTTGCCAACCTCACCGCCGTGGGGTCGGCTCAGCCGGGTTTCCTCCTCGGGGAGCTCTCCTGTAGACACACAGGGTCGCACCATCTTCTGGATTATTAGAATGGCTGTGTCAATACTGGCCAAACTGTACTAAACTGTCTCCTTGTTTCCATAGTGACATTTCTGCCTATATGAGTAATTTTGGGCTTTTCCTTGTCACACTCAAAAACACAAAGCAAAACACAGATAGAACAGGCGATGCAATTACTGCGAATCAAGCGTATGTCCCAGCTGAGGCCCATGGAGCTGCATCCATAGGGGACAGCACTGTACAGACATACCTTCCCGGGGCAGTGCAACTGCACAGATTTCTGTCCCCTGTTTTCTGGTGTACAAATACCCCAAGGAGCAAATTGTCTTCGGCTTTGTTTCCCAGCTAGCTAATGGTATCTGCCGAAAGGATGGGCAGTGTCCTATTTCGAGAGCATCAAATATCCAAAATAACCTCAGAGTACAGTGCCTGATAGCTTGGATATGGACTAGCATGAGGGCAGTGGTGGTGCTCTGGAGTCCATCCAGATGTGACTCTGATCCTCAGTAAATCCCAATCCTTCAAATGGGAAAAATCTGCTTTTCAGGGAAGACTACTGCAGCTCTTCCAACCTCTGCTCTCTCTGCTCTTAGGGTTAGGTCCTTGCTACTAAGCTTAAGCTTGGGTTTACCAGTAGTTCGGTCTCCAGCACTGGTCTGTGTGGTGTTTTGTACCAACAGTGTGGTCAATGCTGTGCTCCTCTGCTCTTCCCAGTTCAATGAAACCTGTAGCTACACCATTACTCTAACCTTGTGCAAGTTAGTGAAGAAACAGCAACTTGTGGTTACATGTGTTTTACCAAATTCACATTCTCTAATTACAAGAGACTCCACAGTCTGAAGAACGAAAGACCAGGGTCTGGTGATCAACATGACAAATTTGGCCATGCGTGCTCTGTTTGTGCAGTGAAGTACAGTTGTCAAATAATATGCTTCCAGGCTCTGTGAAGCAAATTAATTTTGTATCCTTTAATCAAAAAACCCTTATATATTTTCAAAGCAGTACCCTTTTTTCCTTCCCTGAGGGCCCTGGAGAGCATAAAGCAATGCACAGAAAGGAGAGAAATAGATGGAGAAAATAAACATGGTGACAACATGACAAATCTTTATAATCTGGTAGAAATTTCTTTCTTTTTTTATTGCTGCATGAATCTGAGCCTGGAGTTCTGTTATCTGCCATGGTAAATAAGGATGAATTAATGTGAAAAAAAAGGGTATTTATAGCATGAATATGCTGCTGAGTAATATAGTGGGTTTTGCTGCTTGGGAACACAGAGACCAAGCCTTATCCCAATGACACACTTTGGTAACCTTGCCAAGCATGCCCTGCTGACATACCCTAACCCCATGAACAACCAGGGCCATAGGATTGTCTACGCAGGAGTCAACCAAGACACCAGGAATGGAAGATAGCAAGTAGATAATGAAGTTTTTTTTAAAAAACACAGGGTTTTAGACAATATGTGGATTAGCAGTGGCAGTCCTTGCCACAGGATGCTGTGGGTGCTTTAAAGTTCAAAAGGAAGCAGGAAAAATTGAAGAAAGAAAATATCGTTGAGGTATCTCAAATACAAAGACAGCGTCTCTGGACTGGGAAGCCCCGGAGCTGCAATCTGTGCGACTTTGGGAGCATTTCCTAGGAAAGCTTTGTTACCTGCTTGCCCCTTTTGTAATCTCTCCTGTCTGCTAGACAGATCTTCAGCATGACCTAGCATGGTCATGGCTATCTTCTGACTGAAGGGTTTATCGACAGGCTCTGTCATTGGTGCTGCACATAACTGGTATGTACGTAAAAGGGCAAGAAATTAAGGGATTTCCAGACCCTAAGTGTTTAGGCCTTTCTGATTCAGGGACAAAGAGAACAAAAAGGAGTTTGGGTTAAATTGCTAAGAGCCTTAATGTAGCTAAGCCACTAATATCCTTAGTATCATGCCATGGACACCAGATGTGAGCTGGATTAGACTATACGGTGCCTAAAGCGCTGATGTCTTGGACATGCCCTCTCTTAAGTAGTGACTTAAGAGTGATCTTAGAGAAACTGGTATTTTGGTGTTTCTTAACACAGGATGAACTCAGTTTTTAACAAGCTTCATCTTCCCGTGGAAGAGTTTTTCATAAAAGCCATACTGTGATTTTATATTTATTCTCTGTGATGATTCTTTCCTAGGGCTCATCCAGGTAAAATTTTGGTTTTTAACAGCCTTGCTGTCTCAGTGATCTCATCTGGATGAATACGAAGACTGAACACATCCTTCTTTTTCTCTTATTCTGGAGTGTCAGAAGAGAATGAAAACAAGTTGAATGGCCTTCCTACCTATTCCAAACAAATTTCTGTTTTCTCATGTAAATGTGATCGAAAAGAGCTCTTGCTCAGGCTAGTGTCTACCCTGAAGAACTAGCTAACAGGTAAGGCAAGAGGAGGAAAAATGGTTTCAAGCTATGATTTTCAAATTACTAGTTTTGTGTATTGCAAATTCATAAAAAGGCTGAGAAATCTCCCTCTTATCCCAGCGGGAGCAGACTCATCACTGGGTTACGTTGCTTTCTGTGTTATCCCAAGCACTCTTATCTCATGGATAAATAAATAGGGTTCATGTCTTCAGGGGGGAATCGCAGCCACATTTTGGCTTCCCTGTTCCCTCAGACCTTAATTCTGATCCAGATTAGGGGATGCACTTCAGTAAATACCTGATTTTCATCAAGTGCAATAACTACAGCGGGACTTTTCACGTGCTGAGAATCAGGCATGCACCCTGAACCAGTGAATCAGGATGTGCAATTTTCTCTTTGCGAAGTGAATGTGTGCACAGAGACGAAACATGTGCAGTTAACAATGGTACAGCATTTCACCTACACTTGAATTGGCGAGCAGCATTTTGTCAGGAACGCCGGCTATCTGTGTACTACCTGAAAGGAACGTATTTAGCAGCAGACTTTGCAAGCCTAGATTTCAAGCACTGTGTGAATATACAAGGTACTTCAAGGCCGTTGAACACCTCATCTGTCGCCGCCAGGGAACACTTAATAAAAAGCAGCTGTAGTAATCCTTGCAGAAACACCAGTGTTGGTTGCGAATGTTTCGAGATACGTCTTTGGGCCTTTGCCAAGGGCCTCTCAACCAACCGCCTGCAAGGTCAGACGGCTGCTGGCCGAGATCCCTCTGCCCCCCGTAGGCGTCAGATCGGGTCTGCATCAACAAATGGTGTGGGGAGAAGGACTGGGAGTGCCAGCTGGTGCCAGCCCATTTCCTGCTGGCAAAATCGCCTTAGCAGAGAGAGAGTTTCATTTTGAGAGGAGTGAGGAAGGCCTCGCTACTAGGGAGCAAGGAAGATGTCAGAGCACCAAGTTATTACTCATTGCAATCACATTTATGCTTAAAATTATGGATTAAAACATATCCGCAAGGTCTACAAAGAATAACAGATAAATTCAGTTTATGCTCTGCTTTAGTTTTTTCAGATGAATGTTTCTTTTTATACCATGCATATGGTGCACTAGATTTCAAGTCCCATTGATAAAGACTCTAATCTCTGTAGTCTCTTTATTATATTTTTCCTTTTTCTGCTGAGTTGGAAAAAGGCATTGCATACCATCTGTCAGCGTGATCATAGGGCAATTTGCAGAAGTTTCAGACCGGTATAGCGTTAGTAGCAGCTTGCTGTTCTCCTCCAGACTTGGGTTCTTATGGAAGCAATATAGCCCCATTAAACAGTTACTTCACAAACAAAAACTCGTTTGTGCAGCATGCTAATGACAATAATGCAAATGAATCTGTCATGTTTGTAGCTACTATCCCTAACCACCCTATTCATGAATATATGGTAATTAAGCTATTACTGCAAATGTAACTGTGTCAGCACTACTAAATTAAGGGCTGTACTGTAAATAAAAATGGGGTCATAAAAAGAAAAGAAGGCAGTAAAAGATAATGGATAGAAATACTAAGGACAAGGTAGCAGAGGATTTGCACAAGCAAAGGCATTTATTTCAAAGGCTCCTACTAAAGGATCTCTTGATGCCGTGGCTTGAAATTGCAGATAGATGCTGATACATAAAGAAATATTTCTTTTTGTCCTCAAATGCAATACTAAATCCCATGACACTGGCAGGTTTGCGACAAAACTGATAAGTGATCATCAACATATTACCCCTCCACTGTGGCTCCGCCTCTGAGCTCATTAATAACTGTGTAAGGTATGGAAAGATGACTTAACAGACCCCTTTTGTACAAGTTTGCAACAGGAAAGCGAGAGGTTCCTATTCCCAAAGAGTAATTTGTAGTCTGAACGATGCAAAATCAGGGTTTTTCTTATTTGGTAAACTCAATCCTACTGTATACTTTCAGCTCTCTTTTACTGTCCCCAGTGCAGCCAGTTTTAAAAGCCAAACAAAACTATTCCCACATGAAGAATCCTATTTCCAGTAAACAGAAGAGAAATTGGATATATGTAGCAGAAACAATTTTGTTACACAAATGTAAATCAGGAGAAACACAACTGAAATCAATATTTTGCTTAGGCTCAACCTGCATATAAATGAAATCAAAGTCTGGCTGTAGGTGACCGACTCCAGGGGTACACCATCAGTCTTGCTGATGGGACCTGGACAACCACTGTCGTGCTTCAGTTCAAAAGACTTGAGGTTTGAAGAGATGAAAAGAAAGTCCTGAATTAAAGTGCATGTCCTTACTGAGGGGGAGAGAGAAAAGATGGGTGTTATTCAGTTTGGGGAGGTGATACACAGACGCATAGAAAAAAGGACAGACAATCACAAGCCACATATTGCATATTCTGCATCTGCAGATTTTCCTGAGTCCGTGATTTTCATAGAACATAAAACCAAAGAGCGCAAGACACTGCATGCAAAGAAAGCCACTGTCTGTATTAGCCTGAGAGATGCATAGTGGATAAATAGCGCTGAAGATGGCACATAATGATATTTATCTGTAAAGCGAGAGTTTTCTCCACTGTATCAGATAGAGGAAGTTTGCATTTTTCCAAGGAATATAATCCCTCCTGCTTCAGCACGGAAGCCGATTGCCAGCAGAGATCGGAAGATGCTTTTTCTCCAGGCTGTTTATTCCACTTGCATCCACAATGTGGTTTCCTGCCTTTTTTCTCTAACTCAGCTAGAACAGAGCCCTGACAAGGATAAAGCACTGGATTTGATGTCCCCAATATGCAAATCCTAATTAAACACAGACAAGGATATGCTGCATCAGTTTGCTGGTAAGCTCCCTAGAGATTGATTTATATAGGGACAGGCACAGTATATGGCTGAGTGGTTCAACAGCATTTTGTGATATTGCCTGGGAAGCAGAGAGCTGGCTGAACTCTCGAATCTGCATCAGCTGGCAGCCACCGCCCATAGCCGATCCCCTTCAAAATATCTCTGTTTTGACAGTGCCGAGGGTCTGAACTGGAGCCAACCGTGGATTTTGCAAATGGCCCCTCTGTTTCTAAAGCGCTGGGCACAAACCACCCAGTGCAGAAAACGATCACCTTCCAACTTGGCATTTCAAGCCGTTCGCGCCCCAAATCCTCACTTCTTTTTTGCCTCTGGGGTCCCTGCTGGGGGTCACCCTGGGGCTGTGGATAGGGAATATGATGTCTGGGGGGAAACACGCTGCAGCTGCTACAGGTAGAGCTGACAGCAAACCCTTCCCATTGCCCTCTCGAGCAAGCATTTGACAGCACTTGCTTTTCCCCAGCTGGCATGCGATGAAAGAAATGACTTTGCCAATAAGTTTCCAGTTCTGTCTAGAGATGCAGTGGTTTTCTTGAAATGCAAGGTGGCTCAGGGTCGCTGGGGAAAGGAAGCTTGTGAACCCAGAACAAAACACACCAGTAATAATGTCAGGCAGTGGTGGAATCTAAAATA
This sequence comes from Leptosomus discolor, assembly GCF_034619465.1. Classification (NCBI taxonomy): domain Eukaryota; kingdom Metazoa; phylum Chordata; class Aves; order Leptosomiformes; family Leptosomidae; genus Leptosomus; species Leptosomus discolor. Next base: position 46,031,086 of record NC_141399.1, on the reverse strand, counting down.
GCTTCAGTCAGTTAATACAAAGTAAACCGTGACTAGCTCGGGAGTAATTATTTATTTTAAAACCTCTCTGTTTTAAAGAATGAAGAATTGCATACTAAGGAAAAGACCAGGTTTGAAGACAGATATCCAAACTAGGGCAAGACAGCATAAAGGCAAAGTTTCAAAGGTGTTCATCCTAAAGGCTAAAATTGGAGGTGAATTGTGGGAAGATGGAAATTAAACTCCTTTGGTTTCATACAAGTGCCTGCAAACAGTAGCACGTGCTCAAGCGCCCCTGGCTGCCGAGCCCTCTGCAGTTCCCCAGGGCTGTGCGCGGTTACACCATGCTCTTCATATGATATTTATTGCCAGGTCAACACCTTCGCTTGCTTTCTGGTAATTCAAGTGTGGACTAAACCCCACATCTGTGACTGGGGGGAGCTGCAGAATTGCTGGGGCATTTCTGAGAACAGACTATCAGGTGCACAAGCACGAGCTCCGCCAGCGGGTGCGGGGAAGCCGTGCTGGGGCCAGCGTGCCCCGCAGAACTGCACGCTCGGGCCACAGGCACGGGGAGCGTGAGGAGGGCTCAGCAAATACATCACAACCTGTGTTTGCAGGAAGCAAGAGGCACGTGCACAGAAGGAGCAAACGGCATTAAGTTAATGAGCAGCGATCTATTAAACAGCGGTGTGACGGCTGCTCACGGTCATCTATCTCCTCCTGGCTCCTGCAGGCAGCAGCACTTGGGAAATGATGTGCTCATGTAACAGAGTCGAAGCTGTCTTGCCTCATGCTGAAGGACTGGAGTAAAGTTGAAGAAAGGAATAACTTGGTTTAAGTCTGTCTTTCTAAGGGATGATTTTGGTCATTTCATCTTGCCGTACCGCTCAGTGTCAGCCTTACCAGAAAACAACACTCCTGATGTGAGCAGCCCAACAAACTGGTGGGGTGTCTGTCTGCAAGTGGGAAACAAAAATGTAAATTCTATATTAGCAAAAGGGAAAAAAGTACCATGAGCTCAACAAGTAAGTGCAGACAAACTGCCCTTGGGCTAACACATCCATTGCAGGACGGAAGGGATATCGTGGCAACGGGAATTAAACTCATTTTTCCATGCAGTTTAGTGGGAGCAGCAGGTCTAAGTCCTGGGGCCTGATCTTCCCCGGATGTGAATCAGTGCTCTGCCACTAGCATGAACCGAGATGTCCTGACTGCGCACCGGTGAAGCAGCTGCCCTGGAGTCTTTGCTCAATATGCATTCGCTGGAGCAAAAAAGACGGAATCAAAAATAATGATAATAAAGGTAATCCAGAGAAAAATTAGAACTGCTGGAGAGGAGGCACAGAAGCCTCCTGCTCACATCTGCATCACCAGCTCTAGCCCCGAACATCTTGTCAAGCTACATTTCATCAAGCTGCACCACTTCTTGCAAATACAAGTAAAACGGCAGCCCCTCAGGGATTACCCGCTGCCCAGCTAACAGAGAAAAGATTTTGAAGTGCAAAAAGTTAAAAAGAAAAAGATTTCCAGCTTCCTAGTTTAATTTCCATGTTCTGATGACCTGAAGTCATCTAAGGCAGCGATAAAAAAAAAAAAAAAGGAAAAAAAATCTATGGCATTTTCTTAAGGGATGAATTATTTTTAGCCGTGGAGATTTAAAGCGGTCTCCAAGTTCCTGAACTTTCAGAACTTTTCTTCACTAAGGAGCTTGACAGAAAGGCATGTTCTCTTTTTCCCAACTTTTCAACTGATCTAATTAAAATATGCAAAATCTCCCTTTCTACATGATGAAGGAATACACATTTTTTCCAGTGAGATAAAAGGCATTTTCCAGAGGCCTTGTTTCTAAGAATAATCGCTCCTCTCTCTGGGTTTAGGGCTCAGCTACTGTCCTGCTTCACTTCATGGTAGAGAAATGGGAAAGAAACAATCTTGCCCATTTTACTTGTATATGTTCTCAAGATTACTGGCACCAAACAGCTTTTGTGAGACAAAATCGGTTGTCAGCGCACCACTGGGCCTGATTCTGGTTGACACTGGTACCACCGCACGCTGCCAGAGCTTGGTATAAATGGAAATCTGGTCCTTTACGCTTCAATTTAGTTCAGGTGGCTCCACAGGAATGACTTTCCAAACAGGATATACATACATCTCGGGGTTTTTATGGAGTTTGGGTTAGTATCGCTTTTCAAATCACTTTTTAATCACTTGCATTTATGGGATTTTTGGAGGTGTTTCGCATTTGAGCAAAGTTGCCCTCTGCCCAGCACCCCGTCACAGCCAGGGGACAGAGGCAGCACTAGCTGTAGCCTTGCCCCGTTCCCCTGCTCGCGGGGCAGCTGTGCCACCAGTATCGGCCACCTACATCTCCAGCACGCAGAGCTTCGACAGCTTTTCCTGTGGTCCCCTGGGGCAGCATTGCACCCTTTTTATACGGGCAAAAATAAATCCTTTGCTCTTCCAGACTGTGGTCACCTTGTATGAGGCCCTGGCTGGGCAGAACCCAGGGCCAGGATACATGGTGAAACGCAGGAGAATAAAAATCCTCTAGAGAATATATAAAATAAAATTAACTAAACCAATCAGAAGGGATTGCTGTAGAAGAAGCAGCCCTGACCTGTGTTGCCACTATACAACAACCTGAGGCTTTTGCTTCATGGTTGCAAGTTTTTTTTTCCTTTGTCACTAAAATTATTTTCTGTCCATAATCTGAACCAAATCTCCTTGGGCTCAAGGCTGTTCCTTGGCAGTAAATTCAGTTCATCCCACTGGAACAGGGACAAACGGATGTCATATACAAAGCCAACTGCACCCACTCAGCACATAAACGTATATACGGTACAGCGAAACCCCTGCAGCAATGCATCACGTGTCCCAGTCCTTGGATTTAAAACCCAGACAAACTCTTAAGCATGGGTTGACTGAATCTGAGCAGGAAGAAAATCATTTTGTGTTCTTGGACCGACACAAAATGCAGGCAGAAGTTTTGAATAAATGATTTGCTCTGAATCATTTACTCGGCGCTAGTCAGTACCTCGGAGGACAAGGAGGGCTCCTAAACATTTGCAGTGATAAAATATTGAGTTGACTCTAGTACTGTTTTGCAGGGGAAGAAGTGTTCATCCCAATGCTCTGACTGATTTAGCTTCTGCGTTCCTAGTGCGGCTGCCGGCAGGCTCCGGCGCTTCGAGCTGCGGAGCCTGTTGTTGTCTGCGTAATGTTGCTGTGCCCCATTAAAGCTGTTGGTGGATTTCACCTTATAGGTGGGTGCATCTCTGTGACAGATAAAGTGGTCCCTGTGCACAGACTGTAGCTAGTAAAGTGCTTTCTTATGAAAAGTGCTAGCAAAGTGCAGCAAATACAGAGCATTAGTATGTATTATTCATCTTTCAATACTATCACAGCAAAATTTAGGGGAGTATGGCGACAATTTTGATCATTAAAGAGGGCAGGACACAGGTTGGACATGTCTATAAGGCCAAAACCAAACTCCTCTTGAGTGTCAAGTCTTGGTTTCAAGCATGAAGTGGTAAGAAAGGCTTGTTGTAGCAATTATGGTGCCTACAAAGGAAAAACAATTTAATGCTGCGATTTTGTGCCCATGACAGAACCACAGGGGATTAGGGTAGGGGAGCAGAGTAAGAAACTCAGTGTGCTCTTGCACGGGTACCGTCAGGACAGTGTGATTGTCCCCCTGACAGGTCTGCCCACGGACAATGTCACCACGTGGCGGTGGAGGCAGGATTCGTGTGACTGCTTCTGTTGGAGCTCCTCTCTTCTGGTGTAATAAAATGCTATGCTTGGATTAAGAGTGCAGAAAGGAGAAAAGTGAACCCCAGTATAACCAGTGATGCCTAGAGCGGGTCGCTGGGGAAGGGAAGGAGGGAAAGACAGAAAAAGGCCCTCTTACTGACCAGAGGGAAGCTTTCCTGGCCAGGGAAAAGGTAAAAACTGGATTTCACTGAATTTGGTCTGTCAGTAAACGAGTTATGAGATTTTCTATTACATAATAGATTTAGACACCCACGTGTCAAAGTGTCTGGGAAATGGAGATATGAACTCAGAGCCCTCACATGGCTGGAAAGTTCGAGTTGAGAGCTGGTCACTGAACTGGGTATCACTCGATGGTGTGCTGACAGGTACTAACGGCCTGCAGGGAATTTGGCTGGATGCGGAGGAGGCAGGCCGTTTGGTTTGTCCCCTGTCAGGGGCTCAGGCTGGGGTGCCCAAGGCACCAGGCCACCCATGCCTGCTTGCCCCTCCGGTGGCTCCCACCACCCCAGGAGCAGCCGGGATGGAGGGTACCCCTCGGGCTCCCCGCTACATGCCCAGCCTGGCGGGGGCCCAGCGTTGTGCCCAGGCCAGGCCCTGAGGGGTGTGAGGGAGCGTGGGTGGATGTGTGTGTGGATAGGGGGGGGTGTGTGTGTGTGGACACGGGTGTGTGTGGGAGTTGAGGCATGGATGTGGCTGTGGATGTGTGTGTGGATGTGGGTGGGTGGATGGGGGGGGTGGGGTGTGGGGGTGTGGAGAGGGGGTGTGAGGGTGGGGGCGTGTGTGAAGGTGGGGGGTGTGTGGATGTGTGAGTGCGTGGGCGTGCGTGGGCGTGTGAGGGTGTGGGTGTATGGGGGGGTGTGGGGGATGTCCATGTGTGTGAGTGGGTGTGGGGGTGTGAGGGTGTCTGTGGGGGTATGGGTGTGTGTGAGGGGGGGATGTGTGTGTGAGTGGGTGTGGGTATAGGGGGATGTGGGTGGGGAGTGAGAGTGCAGGAGTGCGACTGGGTGTGTGTCGGTTGGTGGGGGTGTGTTTGTGAGTGTGTGTGGGGTGTGAGTGTGTGTGGGTGTGTGTTGGAGTGTGACGGGAGTCTGTATCCTGTGTGTTTGTGTGTGACGGGAGCATACATGTGAGAGAGAGAGAGAGAGAGGGGGGAGGCAGTACGTGTAGGTGTGTGAGGGGAGAGTGTGTGTGGGCACGTGAGGGGCAGCTACAACCCTGCGAATGTGTGAGGGGAGGGTGTGTGTGTATGTGAGTGTGTGAGGGGCACCTGTACCCCTGCCAGGATGAGGGGAAGGTGTATGTGTGTGTGTTTGTGTGTGAGGGGCGGCTGCATCCCCGCGAGTGTGTGAGGGGAGGGTGTATGTGTATGTGTGTGTGTGAGGGGCGGCTGCATCCCCGCGAGTGTGTGAGGGGAGGGTGTATGTGTATGTGTGTGTGTGAGGGGCGGCTGCATCCCCGCGAGTGTGTGAGGGGAGGGTGTATGTGTGTGTGTTTGTGTGTGAGGGGCGGCTGTATCCCCGCGAGTGTGTGAGGGGAGGGTGTATCTGCATGTGTGTGTGTGAGGGGCGGCTGTATCCCCGTGAGTGTGAGGAGGGTGTATGTGTGTGTGTTTGTGTGTGAGGGGCGGCTGTATCCCCGCGAGTGTCTGAGGGGAGGTGTATCTGCATGTGTGTGTGTGAGGGGCGGCTGTATCCCCGCGAGTGTGTGAGGGGAGGGTGTATCCGTGCGTGCGAGGGGCGGCGTGCGCCCGTGAGGGAGTGCGAGGGCCGCTGCGTGTGCCTGCCCGCGACGCTCCGCTTCGTCCGGGGCCCGGCTGCCGCCGAGGGGCGGTCGGAGGCGGCGGGGGCGGCAGGGAGCACCGCGGACACCCGGCTTTTTTTTTTTTTTTTTTTTTTTTTTTTTTTGGACGCGGGTCGCAGCCCTGCCCGGCGCCTGCCCGCTGCCGGGGCGAGGAGCGCGATGCCGCGCCCGCCCTGCCCTGCCTGCCGGCGGCCCCGCGGCTCCGCGCCGCCGGCAGCGGCGTAGCGCGCCCGCCTCGGGCGCACCGGCTGGGCAGCGCGGGCGGGGCGGCATGGGGGCTCCCGCCCCCCGCGGCGCTCGGCGCGGAGCGGATTACAAATGAACGGCGCGGCCCGGCGCCCCGGGCCCGCGGGCACCCCGGCATGTAGAGCCTGACGGAGCGGCGCGGAGGTGAGCGGCCCCCTCCCCCGGGGGCGGGAGGGGGACGGGGCGGGCGGGCGAGCACCTTGCGCGGGAAGCGGCCCCTCGGCGACGGGGCCAGGCGGGAGGACAGGGCTGAGAGCCCCCTGCGGTCCCCTCTTGGCTCTGCCCGAACTTGGAGCCGCGGCTTGTTAAATGCTCCCCTCGCCCCGTGTCCTCGGGCGCCGCACACCAGCCGCGGGTGGCCGGGGCCGCTCCTCTACATCCCCCCACCCGGGCAGGCACAAGCATCCCCTCGCCCCGGCTTGGAGGGTTTCTCCCGCCGAAGTTGCCAGCGCCGGAGCGGCCGCGGTGTAGCAGGGCCGGGCCCCCGGGCGGGCGGCGGGGCCCCGCTTCCCCGCGGGAGTTGGCGGCACCGCCGGGACTCGCAGCCGAAGGGGACGGTGCTGGTTTTTAGCTGTCCTTGCGGCTAAATGGCAGCACGGGCAGCGCGTAGCCTTTCAGCCAGCTACATCCTCACGTGTAGGGGTTAAATACAAACGTAAATTGTTACTAATTAGGGCGTCCTTTGACCTGGTGGTGAGTCGTCTCGCTGACCCACCACCCCTCCAAATGGGAAAGGGGACAGTGGTGTCTGTGGGGGTGTTCTCTGCTGCGATGCTCGCAGAAGGGATGCCTCATTTGTCGTGCCTTCGGTCCGCGCTTTAGCGGGCATCTTGCAGTTTATAGTTTATCAAATTCTGCAGCCTAAAAAAGAAAGTCAGGGCTGATTTTCAAGATTCTTCATAAGTTCATTTGTTTACTATGGAGCCGTGACTTCAATGGTTTCTTCGGTATAAAAACATTCTGCTTGTGTGATATTTTTGGTGGCATTGACAACAGATTTGTTAGTCATGGTTATGAATATGGTAATATGCAAGTCTTCCATTAAATTCTCCATGCTCTAGGTAACATGGTTGAACAGTCATGTATGAAGTCTTGCATTCTCGCTGCTGCTGCAAGGGAGCAACGTCGCTTTGAACTTCCAGTCCGTTTGATCACTTCCTCTTAACTTTTCCACTGTATTATAAAAAAAAAAAAAAATTCATCTTCCCGCTGGTCAAATGGAAACCCTAAGTTTTCTGTCAGGTGCACCTCCTTGCAAGCAAGCTTATGTAATGCAGTGCCCTGTGCAGAATGCAAGAGGAGATGGAAGGAAAGATTTTTGGAAAGAGGATGGTCATGTGGTTACAGTGCCTCTGTGTGTGTGTGCATGTCCCCATGGGGGAAGAGCTGAGGAGTGTTACTTACTTCTGTTCTGTGGACATCCTGATGATCCTGGGCGAGTCTCGGTCTTCTTTGGTGCTGCTTGACTTATCTGTAAAATATGGCTTATCCTGTGTTACTGCTTCTCAGGGCTGTGTGAAGCTCCTCAGAAGCCCTTGAAAACCTCCCTTTTCAGCCAGGGAGGTACCGTGTAAATGCAGATTACTATATTGCCGTTTTAAAAATGCTTTTCAGAAGTTAAAGTGGTATCTTTAGGCAGTTTGTTGAAACTGTAGCAAAACATCTTTTCAGACAGCTCCAAAACAGACTAAAGGAACTATTTTCTGGAGTAATACTCCCCTGTAAAGAAATCTAGTGTCGTTTCTCAAGAAAACAAACAAAAAAAAATCACATTTGGGTGTTATCAGACGTGTCATACTTTGTTCTGTCCATGAATATTTACCCGCAGTTTCTCTGCATGTAACTTGGCAGTAATTATCAGCTGAAGAAACACTTCAGTCCTAGACTGTTTAAGCTGTAAGTGGTGGATGAAGACATGAAAGAGCGTACCCTGACCGTGACATCAAACTGGCCCACTGTGAGTCCGCTGGATCTCTGTGGCGTGGCTTTGCTGTTCCATTTGGTTGTACTTTTATTTTGAGATATAGCAATGATCAATACACTAGCAGCTAGGAGCAAGTCTTCCTAGGCAAGAGCTATGTCTCAGATACTGCTACAGGGCACATTTCTAGCATTAAAAGTAAAAGAAAAGGTCCAGGTGCTGGCTTTTTTTTTTTTTTTTAAAGCTGTGAAAAGAAACTAGATGGAAAGGGACTTGAGTTTGAGACTAACCTCTGATCAGCTTTAATTTACCCTGCAAGTACGTAAGTACATAGAACATTAACAGAATTCCTTATTTTTATTACTAGGATTCTGAGAAAATTCTATATTTTGATGTACATTGCTTTCACTCTAGCATATTGAAATCTCATTGGTTCTGTAATTTATTTTTTAAAAGGCATTGTTATTTTTCTTAACCACCTTCTGCTTTGCTAGAATCTCTGAATAGTTTCTACCCAGAATTGCATTTGAGGTAATGCAAGACACCAAATTCTTCGATTAGCTTGCTTTTTGCAAAGATTTGTTTTCAGACAACCTTAAAAAAATTCTTGGAATGTCAATTCTGAGGTCTTTTCATGTCGTGGATTTAATAGACAAGGTACTGTCATCTGAGTTATGGGTCTTGCTAATACTATACTTACGTTGTTTTTTGAGAGATATGGTTCTTGAAAATATACCTCAGAGGAGAAAATTCACAAAAGCTATGTGCAAATAATTTTTTTTTTTCTACAACAGATGGAAGAGCTTGATAATCACCACTCAAGGGTGGCTAAAATTAGTTTGAAACAGAAAACATTATTCCTACAAGTACAGTAGTATAATTTGTATGAAATGAGCCAAATCCTACTAATTGTTTCACTGGTGTAAATATAGAGTAATTCCTTTGCCTGGAGTTTCTCCTTTATGAAGTGATGTAGAACACAGGGGATTATGATGGTGTTGAATTTTGACGTGTTTGTAGCGAATGTCAGTTCTTCTTGAAACCAAATGGCAGAATATGGCCCAGAATTTAGCCCCTTGTTCTCATGTTCACAACAGCATAATATTCACTCACTGAGACTCCAAAATTTGCTGTAATATGATTGTGGGTAGAGGGTTGCTGAATGACTCAGATGAATGTAGCTCAGAGTAAACAAACATGTAAATCATTTCTGGCTAGAGAGAGAGAAAGGAAAACATGGGAGATCAGAGAAAAGCCAACTTCAAGGATGAGACATCTGGTGTCTTTTACCTTTGGTAAAAGGTAAATGTCTTTTACCTTTGGTAATGAGAGGAACTGTATGACGCGAGTGCCCAAACGCAAGTATTACAATCAAGCAGAGTTTTCCCGTTGCTTGGACTGATAGTCTGGTACGAAGGTGAGCGGGCTGATGTCAAAAGCTGCATTTGGGTGCATTTGAATGGCCCACTATGGGAGCTGAGTACCTTTCTCAGACAGGCAGGATGCTGCCAGTGACTGGTAGTCTCTACAATGTCCAATTTGGGAAAAGTACAAGCTAGCAAGTGATTCCTGGAAGTTTCTGAACCCAAAATCCTGGATGGCAATGTGGTGTTGGTGTGAGTAACTGCAGAAGGATCCAAACCCAGCTTGTGGTTCCAATTAAGAAGTACGAGAGCAAATCAGTGGCTTTGAAACAACTGTAGGTTTCTTCTTAGCTGGGTGACTCTCTAGCACAAAATCAGAGCAAGGCAAAGGCTATTCTCATTTGGTTTTCATGCCAAGGGAGATGACCAGTAAGCACAAATCACTGCAACAGAGCATCTTGCCAGTCAGATCCTCTTTTGAATGCCCGGGCCCAGTGCAGTTAAAAGGCATAGGAAGATGGAGCTGTCTCTGTGTGTGAGAGACTGCAGTCACTGGAAAGCTGGGGCAGGGTTTTTATCCCTTTCAGCTGTCTGAGCTATTACGCTTCAGTGTGTTTTCAGGGTATGTTAGGTTAAGTTCCCTCTTGGGGAAGCAAGAAATGTGCTGGCATCCAGGGTTGAAATGAGGAGAGCTGGGGCTTGTCCCCTTCTGCTGCAGAAGGATCAGAGCTCTGCCTCCCTGCTAGCTAACCTGCCTCCCGTTTTGGCCACTTTTACCATCCTGGTAAAGAGAAAATTCTGTGTTGTTGTGTGGAGTTGTTCAACATAAAACCTGTGTTCTTCCGGAGATTTTTGTGTCTTGGAAAGCAGTGAGGAGTCCTTAGAGTGAAGTGTGGCCCCAGGTATGGCATCCTTGTGGTGTTTTCGGTGAGATGATGGCTGGGAAAGGGAGGAACTGGAGACACAAGGTGTATTTCTCTATATGTATGGGTAGCAGATAGACCTCAGTCCTCATTTCTCCATTTTTTATTTTCTTTAGAGGACATCAGGTTTTATATAGTCTTGGTCACAGTGGCCATGACAGGAGACTTGACTTAGGCAGCAGGATAATTTTTGCTGATAGGAATTATGGGTGTTTCTGTTGGATCATTAGACACGTATTATTATTTATTCTCAGCTCAGTCTCTGGATTCAAGCCAGGAAGCTACTTTGTCCTTCTCCCTTCTCTCTGTCTCTCCCCCTCTTCACGTGCAGTGAACATGTTCCAGTGAACTGAAGCAATCTCGTGGCCCCTCTCACATGTCCCACATCCCTTTTGCATCCATAGAGAGGAATTGGATTCACTCTTTGGGAAAGACTGGCTTAAGCACTGGATAGAGTCAGATATGTTTCCTATCATGTCTGCTAATGAAATCGTAGTGCTCATTACCACAGGATGCTGTGGAGGGCAAAAGCCTAAGCAGGTTGAAAAAGATGAGACGAGTTCACAGCAAACAGAGCGGATAGGAAACACGATGGTTGGGATGTAACCTCTCTACACTATGAATTGCCAGATGCAGGGAGTGTACAGAAGGGAACAGTCGCTGTAAATGCGGTGGACACAGACTGCTGCCTGTCACCGGAGATAACAGCCTGGGATAGAAGGACCATGGGTCTAATCTGTTCCTGTGTTCTCCCAGCACTGACACACATAGCTTGCTAAAACAGCAATCTGCTTTCTTCTCAGTAAAATAAAGAGAACAGAGCTTATGGGATAGTATTTATTGGGCATTTTGGTTCGAGAATGATAAGGCAGAGTAGAGATTTCAGCCTGCTCTCACAGGTATTAATGGATTAACATAGGAAGCTGCAAGAATTTCATTGTGTGAAGCCTGGCAAAGGGGTGTGAGAGGATGAAGCCATTTGGGGCTCAGGGCTCTGGCTGGGACAAGAAGATGAAATAATTCCACTCTCTCCTACAGTCTTTGTGTCCTATTCATTCTGGTTGGTGCTGCATTATGAAATGAAGGTGTTGATCTCTTACTTAGCCTGGAGCTGCAGTTAATGGAAATATCTGTATGGTGTGTGTTGGGGTATTTGAAAGTTTTCAGGTGGAAAGACCTCCAGGTTTATAAAATTGCCCTAGCGCCCCAAAATTGTTCCTAATGAGAACAAGAGGAGTAAAGATTCCTGGGATGTCAGTGCCACCTCACTGACTCTTCACCCATTTCTTTTGGGAGTTTTGACATGTAGGGACATGGTCACTGAGTAAATGGACAAAGGGCTGTGAGATGGGTCCCCAGGGTAGAGCTAGGAAGGCTATTTCAAAGATTATTTGCAAGAAAGGGATTTTTTTAACAGTAGAGGAGAGGTTACACTGGCAAAGGAAGTAAAGCCTGATCTAGGGAAGAGGAAGAGGGCAGGAGAGCACAGAGAATGTTCAAATAAAAGATGTGAAGTCCCTGCAGTATATTTAAGGCTATAGTGAAAATCCTTTACCTAGATGTTTCTTTCCTGTATAACACCGTCAGGGCATCCTCATTTGGGAAAAGCAGAGTGAGTCTATGAAGAATCCTAAAAGTCTTCCTAAGTTTGCTTCTCCTGCAATATCCTGTTTCTTCAGCAAGAAAACAAAGACTAATCTGCCTCTTGGGAAAGCCCGTGAGGGTCAAAACTGGAGCTGACTGTGCCCAGTGGCTCCACAGGGCTTGCTGGAGAGAACAGGGCTGCCCAGCCAGCATCCCAGTTCTCCACCAGCCTCCTGGTTCCTCTGCAGGGAGAGCAGCTCCCATGAGGTTCTGACTGACACCCCGTTACCAGCTCCCACTGTCAGGGGGGGTGCACAACAGGAGGTGGATACAACATGGCCACATCCCTGTTCCTGACAGACACTGAGCCCCCCCTCTCTGTGCCGTCGGTACAAGGGGCACAAGCTGAACCCAGACCGGGGGTGTGCCCTATAGCTGGGAAAAGGGCTTCAGGCTTCTCAGACTCAAGGTCTAAAGCAAGTGTATGCCTTAAAATGCATACCTGTGTTTAAACCTGGAGCTCTGTGTTTGTGGAATGTTAGGGCAAATGTTCTGACGTTTGTCTGTGGGTTTCTATTGATCTTGAAATCACTCCAGGTTTGAAACGGTATCTTTCCAGCTCTCCTTACTACTTCACCATATACAGGGATGGATGCTGGTGCACACACGTGCACGCTACTAAGATTACACGAAGCGTTGCTGATGAGGAGTGCTATGTTGTGGTCCTGTAAGCCTGCGCGCCTGCGTACACACACAAAATGGCTTCACTTCCACATTATCTCCTGCAGTTTTCCCTGCACCCTGTCTGTAACCTAATCAAACAGGCTGAGCAGCTGGTGAGTGGGCGCCTTGCCTGTCAAAGACATGGGTATGAATATCAGCAGTCAACAAGCCATCACATTAGCTATTGGCACAAAATGTAATTAGTGAGGGTAGACACCCCTCCCAAAAATAAACCCATTGCTGTCCACAGAAGCCACATGAACCCCTGGTTGACTGAAATAGTTTGAGAAAAGAAAGAAGTTGAAGAGTGGCTTGGCTGAAAGTAATATATGCAGGATGCTGCAATGGATGAAAGGAAGAGGTGTTTTAGAAGTCTTCTAGCTCTCCATGCGAGGGTTTCTGACCAATCTCCAGTCAAAAATAGTTCGTCTGCACTGGCCATACGTCTATGGAGTGGGTCAGGTAGCACAAATACAGATCTTTCTGGGTTCTGTCCTGATTTTGCCAAAGATTTGAATATACTCATGAACGGAACAAGGCAGAAAATGGGACCTTTCTTCCTTACAAAAATCTTACAGATTCCCCAAATGTCACTCCAGCCTACAAACGTAACAGTCACTAAGCCCCGAAAGTTTGTAATTATTTATGCAAGATGGAACATCTTGAGAAGCCAAGAGCCTGGTATTTAAACCACTCAGCAGAGGGCTGGGGAGAGAAAAGGAAAGACTGGGATTCAGACCATGGCCCAAAGTCTGTTTGGTTTTTCTTGTATGGAAGAAAGATCAGATTTGTCAGAGCTATTAGCTCTGTTGGTCCTTGCTCAGAGACATTTCCAGTCCAAGGCTAAGCTCAGTTCTCAGAATTCCCTATTCTTGCCTGGCTGAAGTGAAGTGTGGCTCTAATTGGCCTGTCCTCTTTCACCAGTCCTGGGACTGGCCATGGGTTGAATTGCTGGTGAAATCTGAAGGGACCCTCTGGACCTATGAGATGAGCACAGAAGCAAAGGTGGGAAATGGAAAAATTCCCACTGAATTTACGGAGCTTTGGATCTGGGCTTGAAGAACAATATTTTATTTCAGATGTTCTCACTGTCCTCTGAATGGCTTGTTTTCATTCTTTTTTTAAGACCCAATAGCTGGTGGCACCAAAATTCAGGGTGAGGTATTTGGGGTATAATGAAGGAGCAGGGTTGCTGCCATGACCTTCCCATGCACATTTGGATTAACCTTTCTCTCGTACAAAAATCACCTGGAAACAAAGCTCCGTCCCTTGTGGCCCTGACCTGTGCAGGGCAGGCTAGTTCGGGGCTGTTTTGTGTGTTTGCTTTTTTAGGATCAAAGCCTTTCTTTTTTTTCCTGCTTCTGTAGGCAGAGCTTCCCCTCAGTGACCAGAGGTGTGTATGTGGGGCAGGGACACCTGCCTTTGCTGGCGTGGAAGGCGACTTGTGAAGGTGACCTTTTCAGAAACATCTTTCTGTCCCTCCCAGGATGGGGGCTGACTTACCCCAGGAGTTTGATCTTGTGTTCAGGTGCAGCCCTTGGTAAGCATGGAGTTACAAATGGCTGGATAAAAGCTGAGTGCGTTCTTTTGCACCGTGACAGGCTGAGGTGAGGGCAACTAAGGAATTGCTCCAGACAGAGTCACAGACATGTGATTCCTGCAGTCCTGCTACACAGCCCCTTTCATGGCAGTGCTCTTTTAGAGTCCTTTAATCTGGTTATTCTGCTTGGCTGAAGTCCTTTAGCCACCAAACTTGCAGCGCTGAGGCTGTGGTGCTGTGAGAGGATCCTGTGCCTGATTGTTTCTACATTTGAGCTGGGATAAGACTACAAACACCTGTCAAATCTCTGCTGCTGTCAGATTGTTCGCAGCAGCTATACTGTTACGTGGATTTTGTTGTTGTTTACAGACATTTCAGAACCTGATCCAGATTCTACAAATGGCTCTGGTATTCCTGGATGTTTGGCCAAACACGTTTTTGCCAGCGATGGCTTGCAGACTGGTCTCTCACTTTCTGTGAAGCCTGTAGGAAAATTTGGGCAGCCGTAGGATGTGGCTTTTCGTGATTCAGACACTGATGCTTGAGCCTGAGAGCCTGCTCTGTTCAAATGCCCTCCAGTAGTACGGGCAAGCTGAGTGCTGTGGCACACATTACAGCATGGGGTTTCCTCCCTTTTCAAGTGATGACTGTGCCTGAGTGGGTACACGCTGGGGCATACAGCAGTGTGTAGTCACAGAGCAGTGAGGCCTGGTCTGTAGCATGCTCCTGTGCTTAGATGTTGAAGCATTGTGAAGAGAATGCACAAAAAAGACCGAATTAGGCTTTTAGTTCTTGTCCATTTCCGGAAAATCTGAAGTATGTTAAATGGTATTAATAGTGTGCCCGTATTGCAGTTGCTGTTTAAATCGGCTTTATGGATTGAGCCTCTAAACATGGAGTGAGGATGGATTGGCAGCGTTGTCACCCATTTTACAGACAAGGGAAGAGAAACACAGCAGCATACCCGTGATCATGCAGGATTGAGAAGTCAAAGCCGGGTCTCTTGCTTCCTTGATGCCGTGCCACACAAAGCTGTCGTTGGGTTCAGTTTATTAATTCAGAAGCAAAAGAACAGGGTACTGCTAATAGTGTGTTTACACGAGGGATACCAACATGCTCTGTAGATTTTGTGATGGATGTATTCCTGTTTTAATCATCTTTTATAGCCCCAACATATACAATATGCCTCTGTGAGTACTAAATGGGGAATCAAGTCATAAAGAATTGAGACTTCACAGAGGAGGGCACAAAGCCCAGCCCACTTCCCACAAAGAGACCATTAGCAGTGGTGCGGTTGCACACGCGCACATCGTGTTGGTATGACCAGCTTAAACTCGGTATTGAACGTGTCCAGTGCTAAAATGGGACTGGCAGTTGGGGAGAAAGTAACATAAAGTAGGATATTTGTGAAATAATTATGAAGCAGTCTTAGATGGAGATTCCAAGCAAGAGAGTTTGTAGAAGCAGCTCCTGTAGAAGTTCATAGAAAAAGCGTGCAGGTTGATTCTTTGCCTCTGTCTTGCTGGATGATGGGGAATGGATCTAGCTGTGGAGCAGTCTTCTTTCTCCATTACGTAGGGGTCAATCTTATTGCTGCTAAAGTCAGCCCAAAGCAGAGGGGTAAATGACTGAATTCTACTCTGCAGATATGAAAAGTGAAGGATATGGGCAGCTCTTCTCTTCAGTGGAAGTAAAGTCTTTTATAGGAAAGATCATTTATAAATATCATGGATAACTGATGCTATTCCAACATACTGGTTTGTTTCCAACTTAACCAACACATAAGTAGACCTACTCTTTTCTCATTTAAATGCATTCTTTTTTTATCTTGGTTTGGATCCAGAGGCCTGATCTACTGTTTTTTAGCCAGTACTCCTGTTGAATCCATATGGATCAATTATCATTATCAAGAGCATCAGGTTGGTCCTAAAGAGAAAATCTCACCCCTGAAAAGTTAATCCTGGAAACAGCCTCCTCAGACTGCAGTTTGACCATCTTTGGTTTTGTAGATGTTTGGAGAATGACTGCACTTTGCATGAGCGCCCAAGGCCATGGGAACTGATGAATACTATGAAGTCATGGGCTGCTCCTGGTGGAAACCCAGTCATCTATTTGCATTAGACCAGCCTAGTATGTGTTTGTAGCACTGCTGACAGCGCCTTCCATGTCTGGGCAGTTGGGGAGACCTTATGGGGCAGAAAAGCATTGGTTTAGGCCATAGGAAATATTAGAACCCAACTGCATGTGATTGTTTCAATAAAGAATCTTATTTGTATTTGTTACAGCCCAGGAACATGCCATGACCTGAACATCTTCTTTACCCTCCTGGGTAGCGTCAGTACAGTCTTTGCAGAGCACCCTCCAATGCTTTCTCTTACCAAGACACCCTATTTCTGCATACAAATATATAAGGTGCCAGGAGGTGGTCCTGCAGATTTGTGCTTTATTTGGTCCTAAAGCTCACCCGCTGCACACATCCAAGCCCAGCAAAGCGCTGGTGACATATGGATAGAAACATGCTCCTAAATTGGCACTTACTCTCTTCTCTTGCTTTTGGGGGTTGCTGAGTAGGGAAGATAGAGCCCAAAAGTTAGAGTGACAATAGACTGACTCAAAACGTATCAGGCTTTGGGGCTGAGAACTGAGGATGTTCAGTAACAGCATGTGATAGACTGAGTCGGTGGTACATGAAACAAGAGGCAAAGCGTGGAGATACTTTGATGTGCTACCAAAGCTTTGCAATACCTTCCCTGCTGAGTTAGAGGAGAGGTTTTTGGTGAGTCTAGTCAATGGCATCAGCCCAGTGTAACAAAGTAGGAAGGAGTCCAGAATAGAGGCTTCTCTTTGCGGTTTTACCCAAGCAATTAGGACTTATGTCACTGAAGTCAGCAAGACAAGTGAATCTGCATAAGCAGAATGAATTCAGAGTGCGTAAGATGCATTTGGAACAATTTGGCTCTGCTTTGACTGAAGTAACGTGAAGGAAGAGCATAGTAAATTAGTAACTAGCACTAGAAAGGAAAATAGAAAATGAAGTTAAAAGAAAGGAGAGCTCTAAGTATTTTCTTGCACTGAGATGACATAAATATATACAGACTTAATTAGGAGAAGGTTACTTGAAATCTCAAAGCCAGCTATCAGCTTCTCACTTTCTCACAATATTTTGTTACAGCCTACTATAAAAAATGCGTTTAATTAAAACAGATTTATTCATCCTATCTTGCAGGCGTTACAATGAGACACTGTTTCCAGAACTTGGGTCTTTTTTGTTCAAGTTAATGGAAAGTAATAGTATCATGGAAAAGGTGTCTCCCATGTTAATAGGCCCTATTCATCCCTTGTACCTCAGCATTGGTTTGTTCTGGGTCTTTGCTCTGAGCCTAGCAGACTGCAAAACACGCTCTGAGATTTTGTCCCGCATTTTATGTGGGCAAAGGGAGGATTTTCCCCGAGACGTTTTCAGTTGCAATGCTGTAGTTGCTTATATTGCTTACTTCGACTTCTCGATGTGCCCTAAGGATTCACAGTCCTATGCTAATGTAATACGTAAAGTAGAGTCACCTTGACTTCACATTTATCAGCTTATGCAAGTGCTAACCTTTTACTGCACTGCAACAGAAATGTCATTCCTGTTCAGCCTTGAGGTGACAAACAAACAGCTTCATTGTCAATAACAGCTTTAGGAGGCTGGCTGGCTCCGTGGCTGCTGCAGTGGCTTTGGGAGGTGGTTCTTGTCAAACACTACACAAACCAGCGTGGGTAATCTTGGTTTTGTTTTTTTTTTTTTTTCCCCCCAGGGATGGATGGTTTGTTAGAGTGGTTTCACCTTTTTCAGGCTTTAAGGAGGGCATACTTGAGGTATGCTGAACATTTCATGCCAGCTTTCCACTCACTATTGGTGGCATTATCTGGTGCAGTGTTTGGGCTTCTTTTGGGGCAGCTGGAGCGGTGGGATACTTGGCAGGAACGCAATATCCCTAGAGCTATCGCTGCCCCTCATTTTCTTTTATAGAAAGTTGAAGTACGGAATGAAATTTGGGAAACATATGGATAGCATTTGACTTTTTCAACCTGAAATGTCAGCCAAGTAACATTTGTGGAACCAGTATAGCCAGACACCAGGCAATAGTCACTGTGTAACAGGCTGGACTGTCCTGCTGAGGATTTACAAGGACACTCAGTAGCTCACCTGAAATATAGGGGAATTCTTGGAGGAGTCCGGCTTCTTTCACCCAGACCCCGCACTCCTGTAGGTCCTCTGGAAGGGGATGCGTGGTATCCTGGCTAAGTCAGCAGAGGTTTGGGACTGGTGTTAGTATTAGCGTGATATGTTGAGCCGGTTTGTTGCCTTCAGAGGCTGTCTCACTGAGTGGGACAGTTTGCTTTATCTGACCTCGCACATTCAGAGTGAGCTTGAGTGCTGCTGTCATTAAAAGCACCACAGAAGACTCAAAGCATGAATAAAGGGAAACTGGGCAATAATCCTCATAAAAAAAAAAAACCCTATTTGAAGGCCCAGAATATACCCTTAGCAAAACATTTTGATTTTGCCAAGGAAAATAAGTCATCCATGACTGAGCGAGGGTGGACTGTTCTGTGACACCTCAGGGATGAAAGAAAATCCAGAGTACCAGAAGAAAAAAAGAGAGACTTGCAGTAGAAAAGCATTTGCAACTTGGAATCCCTCCAAATTGCATACTCTGCATAAATGCCACTTGGAGCCTCAAGGCCTGGCCTTGGGGAAAGGTACAAGGACTGTAGCGCCTTCCTTCCCGTTGCAAGAGCGTGTGGGCAGGATGCAGGCAGGCATCATGGGGGCAAAGAGAACAACAGTGACATGGCTAGTGCAAGGTGTGATGCACAACAGTGTGCCAGGGTCAGTCAAGTCCGCAGCAAGCAGTACCTGTAATTATTTTAAGGTAGAACTTGGAGCAAAAGCAGGGCAGAGGGAAGAGCTGTAGTCACCATGATAATATGGGTAGAGCCCGGGGCTTATAGCCCTCCTCCCCTTCATCATTCATCCTCCCCATGGAAATACAGCTGACATGGAGTGAATTAATTGCAGAAGATCTTGAGCATGTCTTTTAAGAGACAAGAGAAATTCCTGAGTGCATAGGATTGATCTGAGACGTTTAAGAGATGCACCACTTCTTACTGCATCTGGAACACCCCTCTTGCAAGGAGAAAGGAGTGGATGAGTTCCTTGCCCTGGGAACTGTAGGATCAGCAACAGCAGCAGCAGCATCCCTTGCTCATTGTGGGGAGAAAGGTCGTACTTGTGGTCACGTAGATAAAGCTAAATAGATGAATAGCTAACTTTGCCACTGCCTAAAATCAGGGAAGCCTTTGTGGGCATGGCTGATGCCGTATGGTTTTCCATGCTCGCATACGCCTGTATGAAAGCTGGAGAACATGTACGTGGCTGTTTGGCTTAGCTTCTGCAGGCTGCTGTTCTGGCTGGAAACGCTGCACAGGAGAACAGAATTTGTGGTTGTCAGAGGTGCCTGCTGGTAGTAGGGTCTACACTGCTGTGTTTTGATCAGACATCAGTAAAGATGGACCTGAACTGTAGCTCTGAAAATAGCTCTGGAAGGAAGGAGCCAGACCTGCCGGGCCAAAGGTACGCAAACAAGAAAGCAAATAGTAAGCAACTGGCCTAATGCATTTTAGACAAAATTGAGAAGAGGTCTTCACTGACAGCAAAATCCAGCTAAAAAAGAGAATGCAAGGGCTCCTCAGTGTGCTGGAGGGCATAGGGAAATTGGTGCTGAATCTAGCTTCCCGCTTGAGAGCTGTGCTGTGCAAAGGTATTGGATGGGCAGGGAACGAAAATCACAGAGAAACAGGGACTGAAGAAGCTGAGGCAAGATAGCTAGGCTATAAGTACTTTAACATATGACAAAAAGATGCTTCTGGTCCAACATGTCACTTCAGAACCCAGGGCCTAGGAAACATAACCTCAGTGCGTTGAGAAGAATTTGGCCTTAGGTCACCAGTGTAAAAAATTAATTGTTTTATTTATTTTTTCGTGCATGTGCTAGCTGAAACTAGCTACTGAACACAAACCCGTTCCTTTATTATAGTTACAGAAAGGAACCTGAAAAATAAGAAGGTCTTGAGAAAATTGTGGACCTGAATACTTTTGGTGAAGCCAAATTACGTAATTAAGCCAGTAGGGATGCAGGCTTATTCTAAAGAGTCAAAGAATTAACTTTAGATTTGTGACAACGTACCCCCAAGCAAAGTCAGGCTCAGGATTTTAATCAATCATGCAGTCCATCTAGGAATAGCGCAGAATTTGAGGAAAGTCCCAGTTTTCCCTTGCAATGATGGATGTAACATATCATGTCTTCCATGGATACTCTTTTCGCAGTCATTTTTGCTATTCGGTTATGCAAACTTGATTGTGGGTAATAAAATTTAATGGACAGTGTTCAAGAATGCTAACAGCTAATTAGGTGAACAAAAAAAATGTGTAAAATTAACCGTAGAGCTTGAAATTATAGAACAGTACATGGTTGTTATACCCATGCCTGGTGAAAGTGTAAGTGAAATAAAACCCCAGGTCTTGATTTAATATCTTTGCCAGTTGTTTGTTATACAAGCTAGGTTTAGCCTTTTGAATCTGTTTTTTAATCAGACACTTTATCTGCTTTATGTGTCTGGAAAGAACAGTGCTGACAGTATCTTGAAAATGAGAGCTGTGTAGTGTGAGAAAGTTATCGAAGCTGGGAGGAAGGCAAAAAATGAATTCTGGAAACAGAATGCATTCCTGTTACAGCAATCAAGACCTCTTGATGTCCTTCCTTGTAGCCACCAGGAATGCCATATACTCTGAAACCACATGAGAAAAGCAAAGAGAAGTGCAGATCTGAAAAACTACTTGCCCAAAGGTACACCAGAAGGGCAGTGGAAAAATCCCCAGTTTGCCATGTCAGTGGGATGTGGCTGTCAGATACATCAAATGCTGCCGCTAGAACTCCCGGCTAGAATGCTGGTTTCTTTTCAACCCCGGAGAAGCTCTCAGGCACCTCAAGGATTTTACCCACCCTTTATTTTACCACATTTGATGGAATATGTTTTATAACAGACTCGATTCTAGTGGGAACCACCAGGCCCCTCACATAACTGGCATGAGAAGCCGAAGTCAGAGCAGAGCTGGGGACTAATCTCATTTCCTACACATTAATTCTGCTTGTTTTGCCATAGACCTGGTGATCTGTGAGAAACTCGGCTAACGTGGTTATGCTGTTTCTGCAGTTATCCCAGAGGTCATCCACAGCCCTCCTGACAGCTTTGAAGGTTTGCAGAGAGCTAAGCCTCAGGTAGCTAGGCAGTGGGGATCTTAGCTTGATACTCATTTCTCCAGTCAATGTCAAAGTACCTACTCCTCTGGAAGTAACTCTCAGAAGGGAGGATTACATTTTGAACACTGTGTTCACAGTAGGAGGTAGGTCAGAGTCCAGGACTGGGGTCAGACCAAGCAAGCAAAAGGTAGAAGTGCCTCCCCAGTCTCTACTCATCAAAGTAACATATGCAAGGTGAAACGGCATCTGAGTGACGTCTGACGTCTGCAGTGGTCCCTCCAGCAGTTTGCGTAGTTATTTAAATTCTCTGTGTGTTTCCTGTGTTTCAATGAACACCTTGAGCACTTCTTGTACAAATTTTGTTCATGCAGCCCCTTTTAGGTGGGGCAAAATAGGTGAGGGTGTCTTCGAACATCACCCAAGCATGGAGGGAGGAAGGATAAGTAAAAATGAGTAGCTTTCCTTCTCCTCTCTTGTATAAGGACTGGAATTGAAGTCAGCATTGATACCTTGATGATCGTGCCCCAGATTTGGCCCCTTACTGAGATGGATGGGGCTGTTCAAACCCCTCTGAGCCTTTTGTTCCTTTCCCAGGCTCTCTGCTAACTCCTGTAGCTGCCTAAGCATCAGATACCCACATTTTCAGATTTTCTTTACAGTCGTCGTAGATGGAAGCTTTCAGATAAGAAATCAAAAGGAAAAAAAGCAAGAGGAAGCAAAAGAAAATGAGGATTTGAGAGAACAGTGCCTGTCAGAAGAGACTAGCAGTGCATCATCACCATACATCTGCTGCTCCAGTGACTTGTTCTAGTGAAAACATCAGTAGGGAAGAACAGCTGTGCTACCCTGAAGCCTTCCTCTCCTCTGCAGTCTTCCACATGTGGTTCAGCAGTCGGTCAGTGGTTAAGGTATGAGCCTGAAGTGGAATGAGGTTCTTTGCTGGCCCTAGGCTTCCTGTTGGAAGTTGGTAGTGTCTCCTGCTTTTCTTCACTTAGAAAATGGGGGTGGTGATACTTTCTGTTTTGCAGGGAGCCCTAACCAGACGTGCTAGTAAGCAGGGATTTGCAGGAGGAGGGCTCTTAGGCCTAGGGCTTTAAAGAAAAAGGAAATAAATTTTAAAATAGTGCCTGGCTGGTAATATACACGCTGTTTGCATTTCTCTCTATAGCCACAGTTATGACCGTGCTTATAAAATTGTCTAGTGTGTAACATATTTTCTCAGCTGATTTTAAGCTCTGCATGGCAGTAATAGAAGTGTCTTGGAGTAGCGAAGCTTCAGCAGGCCTTGTCTGTAAGCAGGCGTGTACTGCAGTGCCTTTCTCCTGTGCCGAAAGTGGTGTTAAATTGGCGGCTGTTTTATCTGATTGAGTCAAACGAGATCCTCTCACGCTACGTGTGAGCTACGTGTGAACAATGGGGTATGATATCTAGCTGGCGTGATTTAATGGACTTACAAAACTGCCTTCATGGAGAATACACAGTGATGCTTCTGCACTGTGTTGACTGAGGGATAACACCCTTTTAGTGTTATGAATAGCAGAGCAGGCAATCCTTAAAGCGTGCGGATGTGAGTCGGTGTACAAAATGCCACCATTGCCCTGACCTGCCTGGTACCAGAGCAGAGCATGAAGACATCCCCTGCTGCACAGACCATGCTGTTTTTTTTTTCCAGCCAGGACAGGACTTAGAGAGAAGGTGGTGCTGTGGCCTGCAGAGAAGGTCTGGCGTGCCCAAATCAAGCAGCCGTAGTACTGCCAAGTCCATCGGCTCCAAAGCCTCATTTCTCTGCTCTCTGCCCTGTACCTCAGATCTGCAAACTTTGGCTTAAAGTTAATGAGATTTTTAAACCTAGAGAATTTGGGACACTTTCTGTCTGGTTTCTGCATCAATGAAGTTCACTCAGTGACTCACACTCTTTACTTCACACCCTAGAGGCTAGAAACTTTTTTTTTTTTTCCCAGAAGAACACATTCTCATGTAATTATTGAACTCCCAAAGCTCAGGGCTGAAAATAAACCCCAGCAAATGTGGCTAGACTCCCAAGGAAGTGACAAGCATGGCATGACTATAATCTAGCGTAGTCTAGTCATGCAGACTGCGAACAGTTATGGAGAGCACATAACCCTGGGGAAAACTGCTCTCCTGGGGTGAAACAACTCCTTGATACGCTGCTAAGAGTGATACTGCTTACATGGCCTTCTCGAGGCCTGCTCAGCCCTGACTGCGTGGTGTGGTTTATCCTCAATCTCAATCTTAATGCCAAAACAGTTCCTTTCAGAGTCACTTTACAGATAGTGCTGCTCCATTGGCAGAGATCAGTATCTTGTAAGCCATCTGTACTGTAAGAAACAATGCTGTCTTGTCAGGGAGATGGTGAGAACGATATCCCACATGTTGTATATCTGTGATTTAGCAGCTCTTCATCGACATCCAGGGACATAAAAAGCACAGCGAAAGGTGATCAGGAATGCACATGTAGGAAGAAACCCAAGAAGCCGAGAACACAGACATTCTGCAGGTAGATGTTGTTTGGGTAAATTAAGCAATTAGTCACCTTTCTTCTTTGCAGGTTCAGTGCTCACTATTCCTTTCATGTGCAGTAAATCACAATTTCAATGTTTGTCTACCATGATCTGACCTATATTTTGTGTAGAAGCCAGGAAAACATAAACCAAATTCTGCAAAGCAATGTTCAGGGAAAGCAGAAGAGCAGTGCATTAAAATTGTAGGTGCATGGGGAGGAGAAGCCACAGCTACTGCCTTGTAGGGACCAGACATGGTCTCATGCCTCATTGCTTTGCCAGAAGTGTAACTCTCCTGCCTGGCAGAGATATCTGAGAGATGACCAAAGGACAGGAGGGGGACAGAGGTCTGTGGCACCCCAGTAACTTCTAGCAGGTTCCAGACACCAGTTATGAGGGCTAGCTGGAAAAGAGCAGAAGCAAAGAGCCTTTACGGAGCCTTGGAGGGGGGAGGAGATCAATATCAAGAGAGGAAAAGAAAACTAGTAGAGACAGATGTGGTAATTACCACTTCAGGGGTGATTTTCATTAACCTGCAAGATCTTCCTCTCAGCAGAGATCAGATAGAAAAGGGGAAAGTGAAGCTGTGTCAGAAGAGATCTGAGAGGGAGGAAGAGGGAGAAAGGGAGGACAGGACATCCACTCAAGAGAACACGGGAGAGAAAATGCCCTGGACCGGTCTGTGAATCCAACAGTGAAGGCAGACCCAGGGCAAGGTATTTGTTAACGGTTTTCTTTTTAAAGTTTGCAAAACATTAATATTTTAAATAGTTCATTAGCATAATTAAGAATACACAAGTCTAAACTAGCTGAAAACAGAATTAACAAATTAGCAGGTGCAGGAATTTGGAAGCAAGAGGTTTGGGAAAACAGAGCTTGCAAATGTCGGCATTAAGTAGAGCAGTGAAATTGTGCCAAGCCTTATTTATGGATTTGTGCATTTCCTTTGCATAGGCCCACTCCTGCAGCCAGAGGAATACAGCTCAATTTAAACATGAACCCCCTGCAGTTATACTGCAGCTGAGCTTAAAACTTGAGGGCACACAAAACAAATCTCTTCTGAAGAAAAACTGACGAGCCTCACCTCAGATGTCTTTTGAAAGGTGAGATATCTTGAATGAACACTTAACTGAACAGAGAAACAAACTGCAAAATTAAATCCAAGAGAAAATGGGAGAAAATTTTAGAATAGTATCTCAAAGAAAGAAAATAGAAAAAAACCTCCAGCGACATTACTGCAGACAAGAACTTGGGGAGGAAGAAAAACACATCCTATGTGCATGTGAGAAGTTCCCCTTAGGAAGAATAGGCACTGATTTCCAAGATAATGTCCTGCAGATTTTTCAGCATGTGACAGAGCAGTCCCGTGGAATATTTAAAATAAGGTGTTTCCTTAATGAGGTGGGACGTTTCCGTGTTTTTATCATCGCTTCTCGTGCAGCCTTTCATGGGACAGAACTACTGCTCCCCATCAGGGCATGGCCCCCAGGAGAGGGAAGTCACTGCCGTGAGATTGGAAGAGGGTGCCAGAAGGCTTCCACTGCAAGATCATGGGGCAGGACTCATCTGCAAACTTCAGACTTGAGCCCAAGGTACGGAGACTGCAGTATCCCTGTTAACCACAGTGGCTGGCTGTAAGGTGAGGAGCAGGCGTGGGCAGAGGCAGAGCTCCTGCTTGGTTCTCTCTATACAGAAGGCAGCGCTAGGGCACGGGAAGAGCATTTCACATCCCTCTGAAGGGGCTCAGTGACTCAGCTTCCCTGGAGGCATTCTGGCTCCAGATCGCTCTGGCATTGTGCTTGTCTCAGTCGACACCAAGGGATCTGTTACACTTATTAAGCTATACATATGTATGTATGTGTATTTCTGGGCAATTCTGGCCAATTATCACTTGCTGTCATGAAAGGATGAAGCAAGTCACTTCCCTTCTGTTTGCTACAGATTTCCCATCCATACAACGAGAGGATGAATGCTGTCTGTCCTTTAAAAAGTACTTTTAGATCTGTGGCTGAAAAGCCACGTGAGAGATGGGTGTTAATATTGTTGGTAGCCAAAGGGCACAATGTAAGTATGCAAAGATTAAGAAATAACATGGTTACTCCTGCAAATCTCTGACCCAAATCTCTTGACTTTGTAAGAATGATCCGGTAGTTGAACAGACAAATTTTGTACTGGAGATATTATTCAGGAACATTATTAGGGCATTAATAGAAGCAGAAATCTGTGTCCTGTGCATTTCCTTACTTACAAGCAGTGTAACAGTATTACTCCTCTTCCATGCTGCTTTATGTTTGTGCAGCATGTTTTGTGTCTTTTAGATTCACGTGCTTAATTCTCTTGAGAACAACATTCCTCCATTTTAAATGAACATGTTTTTATCTCCTCCAGCCTTTCTGTGGGTCTTCAAAAACTGTCCCGTTTGCAGTTCTAGGGTCTTTCCTGAGCTATCTTAACGAACTGAGATTTGGCTTTGCTTCTTTATTTTATCTGCAGATTGTTCTGTTTATTATCCTTGTCAGGGGAAGCTCCCTCCCACTTTCTTTCTACGAAGATTTCTCTTTTCTTATTTCTGTATGGCATTTCCACCTCCCCATAAAATGCCCTTTACTGCGCAGCCGAGGCAGTCCTTTTGTCAAGAGACTGTCTCAACAGAAGTGGCAGTGAGGGATGCTAGGACCAGGACTGACTTGTGCAAAAACAGGACTGAAATAAAATGTGATTGCACTACCATTGCAATCTGTAATGCTTGGTCTCCTTGATTTTAAAACAGTACCTTCAGCAAGACCTTTTGCTTGTAGAACTGTATCTCCTTCTCAGCCCTACACTATCCAGGTGGCTCAGACTACAGGGTTTGGTGGCTCAGACTACACGATTTGCTGGCTTGCTTTCTCCTGTGAAGGTTTTAGAAAAGAGAGATGTCTGAAAGCGTGTTCCCTTTCCACAGAGCAGAGGCACACAAGCGTCACTGCCAGGCACTAGCACCCTCAAGGCTGCTCCTCGCCCATCGGGAACTCTCTTTTTGGTCCCATTTGTGCAAATGACTTCAAAATGCGAGTGGTGTGCTTGCTGCCCTTGAGGCACAGATTCCTTGTGTTCCTGTCCCCAGTGTTCTGTAGCTGCAGGGAATTTGGCTTTTAATCCCTCCATATTTACTGTAATTTGGAAATTAACCCAGGGAAACAGTATTCCTGGGTCTTATGCTTTTTCATCTCCAAAAGGTGCTGCAGGTGAACATCGAATTGTTTAAAACAGCCTTTCTTTGCAATTGGGAAACATTTATGTGAGAATTGAGCACATGATTTTTTCCTCTTCCTCCCAAGAACCTTCAGTCCGGGTTCAATGAATGACAAAATTAGGAACAAAACTAAAATGGAGCCAGAACTGGAGTTACCACTGCACGGTAACACCAGAGACTCAGCATCGGGGGCTGCGCTGCAGGTGGTGGCTGCTGCATATGCTGGGTCTTGACTGTGTTTTTACACGGGTGCAAATGAAAACGGTTTCAACAGAGCTTGTTCAGAAATGGTAACTGATAACCACTAATAAATCCACCCATTACTGAGACGAGAAACAGAGCCTGAACAACTGTCACTGTCGGTTGTTTATAGCTTGCTGCAACTGCCCTTTCCTCGTCCCAGCAACTGCGCCATAATCTTGTATTTTCATTTTGCAGCTGGGTGGTTTACTTGCACTTTCAACCAGGCTGAGGCAGGTCTAACAGTCCATACTGCCATCAGCTCTCCTAGAGACGATGTTCACAGATTATCTCGTCGATTGAAGAAGTGATTACAATGCTCGTTGAACAAGAGTGGGAACAGGCAGAAAAATCTCTTCTTCAATAGCTACAGCAGCTACAGATTACGAGCAGCAGCCGCAGAAACAGTGGACACAGAGCACAGAGATGATAATGATGCCATGCCACATTAGTGCTGCATTAGCAGATAAGACAACGGGGCGGCTTGTTTGACAGTATTTCTCAGTTCAGTTGACATCTCTTTTTTGTTATTAGATGGTAGAAAATGAATAGATAGCCCGTCTCAAAAGAGTAGGGGACAGAGCAATGACGTCAGACAGACAAAAAATAAGCTTTCTGTTCTGTCTGCATTTGCAAAGATACGTACTATGAATATATTCCAGGACGCTTTCTTTTTTTTTTGGTTAGGCTCCTCACAATGGTACATCTTTATTTATTCACACCTGTGTGATGGGTGTGTGGAAAGAAGTGGGAGAGTTACAAACTGTAAATACTTCATTGTAATAGTAGCTAAAAGCATGTGCTGCAGCCTTTCCACCACCAGGAAGTCATTTTAGTGATTTTAGTAGCCCAGGCTGATTTTTGTTGAGGTAAAACTGAAATATTCCAGGGATGGGTCAATACTCCCCCCTCCCTCTTCTTCCCAAATAGGAACTTTGCAATTGGCTCTACACCAGAGCTTTTTTTCTGTCATCGTTTCCATTAAGACATGCTGGAAGCTGCGTGTTGCTTTCAGGACAGATGGAACCAAATCTGGGCCACCTAGACCCTGCAAAGGCCGCACTGACAGAGCTGGAGATAGACAAGGACGTTGCTTGTTCTGAACCCAGGGATGACTGTTGGCCCATGTTCTGCATGGCTGCTGAAGCTGCGTGCGAATCCCAACGGCAAGGAGTAGGTGTCGTGTTTGTTATTGTCCAGAGACCAGAGAAAGCACTCTGAAGTCAAACATATTAGCAACTTTTCTGGAATGCAAACACTATACATGTGTGCATAGAAGGAATTTACTATTTGATAAATTCAGGCAAGCTTGGTATTAGCTTTTGCTGTCATTTCCCAAGAAAGGGCACTGTTTCTTGTTTGAATTCACTTGCAGAGTACAAGGCTGAGCAGCCTCGTACCAGCTTGCTCACAGGCTGTGATGGGTTCTGGTTTAAGCCTGTATATCTAGGTCCAGATTAACGTGAAATGCTGCAACTTCTGTGCAACTAGACTGAAACTATTGAAGGTAATGAAGGTTATAATACAAACTAGGGGTTTCCTAATACTGTTTCCTTGGTGACTTTCACCCTTAAATGATGCCAGTACATCCTGTTACGGCAAGAGACCTTAAGAGACATGTGCGATGGAGGAGAAGGTAACAAATATGCTGAGCTGAGCCAGGCGAGTACAAATGTTCTTCCTCCATGGCAAAGCAGAGTCTCTGAGAGAAGTGTTTTCCCATGCACTGTTAAAACTCAGGGCATTACTCATTTGGATGAATTAAGCAGCCTGCCCACAAAAAAAGTAGTGACTGTGCATCTACTGAAATGTTGTTACACTGTGTATTCTGAAGTACAGCTAAAATACATGTTTAAGAAGTTTCCCATTGAGGAGAAACTAGCTTATTTAAGTCACAGATGTACAAAACTTAAATGTCTGGGCAACACCTTTTTCAAATACAGTTCTGCTGAAGAGACCATCGAGCCCAGCAGGTGGAGATGGAGGACAGAGAACCACTGGGGGCAAAAGAGAGAGGAATAACTTTTCTGGGTTGCTACACGCGATCAGTGGTAGCAGTAAATCAGTGGTAGCCCACCTCGGCAGCTCCACAGAAAAAAAGCCTTTTGAGAACATCATGGTCCTGTGAAGCACTGGTCTGCTCCCGTCCCCAGCGTTAGGAAGGACTCAGGTGCTGAAGTAGGAGGTCCAATAGAGAAACCTAGCAAGAACAGACCAAAATTCATAGCAGGCTGGAAGAGGAAAGCGGGGAGTATCAAATGCCTCATCTGTGATGTGAATTCTTCTCTATGGTCAGGTCAATACAGATGTGAAGAAGGGCTTGTGTGCTGGCAAACTTGTTGGTTTTGTTTCCAGCTACAGCAGTTAGATATTACAAATGCAAAAGTCTTTTCCTGCAAGTTTTCCTTACTTACATCTGCAGATGAGTATAATTATAATGGAACTTTCCATCTCTCCAAAATTAAATCTTCCCTTTCCATCCTGAATGCCAGCCTTGGCTGCCAGCTAGCTGACTTGGATTCTGCAGAGATATGGCGAGGTGGAGCCTCACATCTACAAAACACCTTGCAAAACCCATAGGATGTTTCAGGCCTGTAGAGCTCAGCCTGACAACGAAGCCAGTTTCATTGTGTTCTTCTCTCTAGGTTCTTCTAATCTAGTCATCACTAGAGCATGGGAGTGCCCTTCAGCTCTTCACCAAGACAACAGGATTCACATCTGTTACATGCTGGCTTTTAGGCTTTCCCCATGGGCTTGAGCATATGTGGTGGAGTGTCATGATTTGTTATTTTTTCTTTGAAATACGTTGGTATCTGTGCTCCTGTGCTTGAGAAGGCAAGGTCAAACCAAGTGCTTTGCACATGGAATGGAAAGTAGTAAATTTTTCAATGCTCCTTACTTCCTGGGCAAGTTTGTGCTTCAGACCCATACTGGCTCTCAGTAAGGCTGAGAATAAGCAGAGAGAGCTTTTTCATCTAGTAGAGAATTCAGCTGTGCCAAGATTTCCATCCTCCAGCATTAGGCAGCCTTGTAGATGTCCTAGGCTGTCACAGTTGAGCACCCTAAAGCCAGAAGGCTGAGAACTGAGGTTGATTCCTAAGTTTTGGGTAGGACCACTGACTGCTCAGAGAGGAACAGGTACTTTCTTAAGCCAAATGGTATCTCCAAACATACTACATACATGACATCTTTTGTAATGGTATTTTTATATATACATATATATATATATATATACCCATATGTGGTTGGTCATGACTCATCAATTGATTATGCAGCGGAAGAGAATTCTACCAAAGAGTTGGCCTTTCCAAATCAAACATATATATCTTTGATAATTGTCACCCTCCGCAGGAAGTTGAGAATTGCAGCTGGGACTTGAGTCAAATTATGACATTTTGAGTTACTGGCAAAGAATTTCTTTTGGCTTCCTTAAATTTATAATCTGAAGTTCGAGGTTGTCTTCTTTTACAAACACTTCTCAGATGAGGTGGTTACATGCAGTACCCCAGTGAGTGCACGTATTCTTAACTACGCCTGAAGTGGTGATGAGTGAAAAATGTTCTAAGAAGAGTTTTTCTCTGCATTTTCTAAGGACATATCCTCCAGTGTGAATCATGAACGACTGCAGCCTTGCATTTTTATCACATACTCTTAGTGCTCTCCCTTTCACTCATCTTGGGCAGTGAAACTAGATTACTCATCTCCAATTTTATTAGCTGTCGGTTTCTCATTTTTGTGTCATACTGCAACCCTGCCAGTTTTGGAAAGCACTTATTCCAGGGGAATGATGTATCTTATATAGCTTATGAGCTGAATATAAAGTTCCTGAAATCATGGGGCCTTTGCTAAAGGGAATTTACACAGCCATATACCCCAGAAGATCATTGCAATTTTATAACTTTAAAATACTTCTAAGGTTGTACATTTATTCAGCAGTGGCTCTTTTTGCATTTAAAAGCATCAGGAAAATTTTCTGCTTCTGACCAAGAAGGTGGTGAGTGTGATGCAGAGACATCGTGAGAAGCAGTGAGACTTAGGGTTGCAATCTGGTTCCCACTGAACTCCATGGAAAAAGCAGTTTTCTGGAACAAGACGGTATCTCTTTGCAGGAGAATAGGAATTGCGGAATGTTACAAAGTCAGTTTATTTCCTCCAACTGTGGGAGGTATAAGGTCAGTCAGGCATTGTTAGTAAATAAGATCTAGAGCACTTAAAAGAAGGATCCAATCACAAATTCAGTTGGTACATTAGCTATATGTAATATTATTTTCCTAAGTGGCCCATCTGGACTATTTCATAACTCAGGTTTATAACCTTTTTTAAAAAAAATCAATATTACTAAGCACACAGCCTCTGAGCACGATGAAAGAGTCAGGCCATTTTAGCAGTTATGGTCCATGATTTCCAGACTGAAGTCCAGCTTAGAAGTGCAAAATGAGGAAAATACTCTCCCTGAAATACTAAAAAGAAAAATATAGCCTTGGAGAGAAGGATGGAGGGAAGCAGATGTGTTGCAAGAGATCAGTTCTTTTATTGGGTTGATACAACTAGAAAACACAGGCAGGCTTTCCACCACGTAAACCCTTCTGCAGATCCAAGAGAGATGTAGTGACATTTAAAGCCACACACACAGTTTTGCCAACATGTGTCAGAGTGAATCTCCAGTAGGAGGGAACAACCAACCGCTCTGTTTGCAACTTGGCAGATGGGGTGTTTTGTTGTCTGCTCTAATGTGTGATGTGAGTTGGCTGCTCGTACTGAGTCCCGTCAAGTGGGAAAGGTAGCTCTTGTCTACTGATGTTGCGTTCAAGATCCAGTATTTGATTTGTTCCTCAGGTAGTTAGATGCTCACATCAGCTAGGAGCAATGAGCTCTGATATCTGAATTCGATCCCCCCTACAAGTCTCTGCTGCTTCCATTGCACAGGGAGCTCAGCAATCAGGAGCAATGGTGTTTTTCCACCTCTTAGTCAGCATCATGAAAAGTCAAATTCTAATAAAAGCCAGGAAGGTCCTGTTTCATAGTGGGTCTAGTGACTACGTGGATATAAACCGGCTCCCACCCTTTCAGTTGTACTCATCCCATTTCATACAGGTCATTCTGATTCCCATGAGACAGTGGCATGTGGGAGTGCATTGTGCGTGGAAAGTAGGACATGAGGGATGGTTCAACTCCTAACAGATCCTAAAAAAATTTGTAGTGAAGACTCATGAAATTTTTAGTGGCAAAAGGCAGTGCTGCTGAGTGACCTTTGCCTGTCTATCTTCATTAACCACATCTCTAAGTAATGGCTGCTACTCAGTGCTGCTCCCCTGCTTTTTCTCCCTGCCCTCTCCTCACTTCTCCTTAGACATGGCTCAGGCTGCCCCCCTTGCCTTTTCCCGTGCTATCACACATCACTCTAAACTTTGGGCAATTTTCATGATGTTCTCTCTCCGATAAGAACCATTAGAAAGGAAAGCTAATTTTCATTCTTTCTGTTATCTCTTCCCCCTTGGTGCTGAAGCAATCTCTGGTTTACCAGGGTGTGATATATCAGTGTGATGGACTGATCATTTGGTATCAAGTTGTGATCCCGAGTGAGAGACACCTAAGGGTCTTGAGGACAGTGCAGTGTCTGTAGAGAGTGCTGACTGTAGATTTTTTACAGATGGTGACATGTATAAAGCCACTTCTTAGTTTTCAACAAAAGCCATTGGTTTCAGCCCTTGACTGAGGTAATACCATTACCTTGTGACTGTAACCTGTCCATCCCAAGAGTCCAATCCAAAAGCACGCAGAAGGAAATCCCAACAAACCCGCCTGTGGCTAAAGCTCTCATTTCTGTGCCAGGCAACATAGAAATGGTGTCAGGCTGAAATGGCTTGAGGATTTGGACTCAGGGAGAAGGGTCACCCAACTGGAGCAAGGTGATAGAGTCCAAATCGAGTGGTAGGCCCTCTTCCCCTTATCTTGTGTGGTGTATTAAGTGTTTTTCTTTATTTTTCTACACCTGTTTGTGCTGCAGGTATCACCATTGCATTAGCCAGTCATTGGATATTATCTGATGCATCTGCAATCAGGCATAGACTGGAAAAATTTTCCTTGCCCCAAATATTAACTCAAGTAGCAGAAAATGCCTCTCTGTGAAGAGAATTCATATGGAAAACGTGCGCTTTCAGGCTTTCTGCACAGAGTCCAAAATTTTAATGTGACTATGTTTCTATTTTCACTATCTTTCAAGTACCTCATTGTTTCATCTCTCTAGGTACCCATGAATTGCCTACCCCTTTTCTTACCTGGATTTCATCAATATCTTTTGCCATTTTTTAACTGTTAAGCAGGAGACAGGACCACTCTGGGACAAAAAAAGTGGTCTAGGATCTACCAGCGTTGTCTGTTTCTTTCACCAAGAGATGCTGCCTCCAGGAGATTGGTGGTATTGGGAAGCGACAGCTAGAGAACAGTGATCCTTGGGCTCATTCCTTCCATCCACATGTTTGACTCATGCTCTGTTAGCCAGTTTTGGAAGAGAAATAGGTCAGGTTTGGAAGGTCCATCTGTAATTGTGCTGGATCTCAGGCTGAGGGGCGGCTCAACAACTAAAAGTTTGCTGAAATCTTCCATGTAATCCAGGCAGACATGTGTTTGTTTTGATACTGCATGCTATCATTTCCAAACCCAGTCAGCAGTGTGTTTGTTCGGCTATGCAGATGATGGCATGAGAAGAATTCATTTTGTGAGTCTTTGCTGTTTGATTTTATTGCAGCTTCTTATGTGCTTGAAGTATTAACAAAATGCTTTCTTGGACTGGGGTTGCACTGGGAGATGAGATCTCACTGAGAAGTTAAGATATCTGAAGCTTTCTTTTCTTCATACAAAGTTGTTGGAAAGGAAAGGGATCCAATTCTGGCATGATATTTCATGAGGTGACATTTGTTATAACTCATTGCAAATGTTACTCACCATCTACAAAACATTCAATTAAACTGAAGAGCAATGAAAAATATCCACTTCCACTTTAGCAGCTGCACTTGTCACCAGAATCCCTAAGGTTTTTTTGGAGCCAACAGGTTCCTCCTTGGAGACCTCCACATGGTGGCTACTGTCCTCTGCCAGCAGTCCCACCGGTTCGTGTTCCCTGCTCCTGTGAGCCAGATCGTCACACGAGGACAAAATTTCCCTTCCTGTTTGGGCTTATCCTTACTTTCCCAAAGATCTTTTTGGTCCTTACTTGTTGTCAGAGCTGTGCTGGATCCTTTTATGTCTTGTTAGGATTTCAGTGACAATTGGTGGTACCCTGCAGGGATAACATTTTCAAAAACGAAATTTGAAAAACGACCCGTGATTCTTAGTCCTTCTGAAAATCAGGGTAGTTGGATATACATGTAGTTTATTGAGACGTTGAGCTCCTGAGTCACTTGAGGTTGTTCCTTAGTTCTAAAAGCTTTAGGAGCATAACATCTCTGTAGAAAATAAGCCAACATATTTATGATGGTTTCTATTCAGATCATAGGCCCTTTTGCCTCTAACGCCTTTGTCTTCAGGTTGAGGCATATGTGCAGAGAGCTGTGACTCTGGAAATGTAACAAACAAGAACTTTTTCCTTACTTGTAGGAAACCAGGATACTAAGAGAGTACATTTTTTGAGATGCCAAACTTGTTACAGATCTCTGTCTCCCCAGGAAATTCGCAGATGTAACTTTGCTGTATGCTACAGCCACCCACTATTTTGCAGTGTCAGCTGGGCTGGAGCTCAGATCCACCCACTCCCGCCGCACTGGGCCCATTACACTGGAGCTGAAGGCAAAATGCAAATTGGTTCTGCTGAACATGGTTGCCTTATGGCATGCAGTGGGATGGGGAAAACAACCCATGGCGTCTCACTCCCAGTTTGGCACCTGATCCACAAGATCCTCCTTCTCATTATTTCTTTAGCCAAACCTCCTCTTTCCCCTGGGCAGGGCACTAAAATGGATCAAAACTCCGGCTGTTCTGCTGCAGGAAACCATTGAGCTTTGGGCATGGAGATGGAATAAGTCATCAAATTAGTTAGAGGTGCTGGTGTCCCCTGGTCCTGATTTGGTGTGGTTTATCGATGCCAAACAGAGGTTGATAAGCATAGTTCCTTTTTTTCCTTATGTGTGAGTACCTGTCCAGCCCATATTTCCTACAACTTCAGTCACCTGCTAGGCTCTTTGAGCCATGGGAAGGAACAGTAGTTCATTCAGGGCAGGATTTACTTCTCATTTTGCTAGACCATAAACAACATCACTGCCTCTGGAGAGCAAGGGTGGTGCCTTTCTACATCAGCCAGTCTTTAGGTCCTATTTATAAATGAGGAGAGTAAGCAAATATGTTTAAAAACATGCAAGCTGTAAAAATAAAACTGTGACCTAGTCAAAGAGAAAACATAAAGGAAAAATAAAAACCTATTTTAAGAGACGGAAGCAGAGGAGAAGCAGCAAAAATAATAAAAATAAATCTTATTACTGTAAATAGGAGGGTGTAAATCAGCAGCTCCCATCACTGACAGTTCGGAGATGCTGAGGACCTGGCTCAGCAGTGAAAAAGGAAGGAAATAAAAAAAACATTGAACTGGAAATAAAGCATATGATAAATTATCCATAAACAACAAGATCATGCTTCTGACCAGATAAAAGATATCAATGGCATAAAGTGCTTAAACCAGATTAAAAAACATACTGAACGTCTGTCATTCTGCGTACGTCTTCTGAGCAGTACTGTAACCTTTAGTTTTTCAGGTAGCCTTGTACTGTGGGGTTGCTCAGGGGGTGTTACAGTCACTGTGTTCAGAATAAAACAGCTTAAAAAGGGGTCGGAAGCTTTTACTGCGATGGATCTTTGGAAATTTGTCTCCTGTGAGGAAGAGATAGGGGTTGCTCATGTGTTTTGTGACTTATGCGTGCTCCTTCTTCCCCCGTAGGTTGCCCGGTCACTATGAACAATGGCCCAGCTATACTACAAAAAGGTAAACTACTCACCGTACAGAGATCGGATCCCGTTACAGATCGTGCGAGCGGAGGCAGAGCTCTCGGTGGAAGAGAAGGCCTACCTCAGCGCTGTGGAGAAGGGGGACTATGCCAGCGTGAAACATGCCTTGCAAGAGGCAGAGATCTACTACAACATCAACATTAACTGTATGGATCCTCTTGGTCGCAGTGCCCTTTTAATAGCCATAGAGAATGAAAATCTGGAAATCATGGAGTTGCTTTTGAGCCACAGTGTCTATGTGGGAGATGCTCTGCTGTATGCAATACGGAAAGAGGTGGTGGGAGCTGTGGAGCTGCTGCTGAGTTACAGGAAGCCGAGTGGTGAAAAACAGGTTAGTCAAGTGTTCCAGTTCAGTTTTAAGTTGTTATCCTGCGTTAGCAAAGTGGTACTGCACAGAGGGGTGCTGTGCAGGAGCATAAAACAAAGTCCTTAATGTAAGTCTGTTGCTTTACATGCCCAGAGTAGATGTGGGGGTCCTGTTTGGAAGGTAGCTTTCTGGTCTGAGCAAACATGTTCTGGCTTAAATACTCAGCACTTTCAGTTCCACTCAGTGTTCTTTTCAGTCCTACAGTGTTTGTGAACATGCTGATTTATGGGTTGATTTATAGACACACGCTTTGTAAAGGAATTTGGGGCTGTCTGAAATTATATGACAATCTGTAGATATGAACTATTGCCATGCTGTTGTACAGATATTAAGTGGAATTGCTTTTCATAAGTAAAACCTGAAAACACATAAGCTTCTCTGCTAGGTTTCAGTACTTTGCCATAGTACAGATATACTGTCTTGGTCTCCACCTCCAGAGAGCTCAGAAATGCTAAGGCAGTACATAACATCACAGCGTGAACTAAGCTGCTGTATATCTGAGCAAGAAACACCTATGACTTGCAGGAAGGATCCTTAGCTACAAAGCCATCAGTAAGTTACATAAGGATCTTTGTGAAAAACCACAAAGTCTGAATCTTGTCACTTCAAGTGTCACATATCACACTGTCCCTAACTTTTCTTTCCTTTTTTTGGGTTTGTTTTTTTTTTCATTTGCAAGTACTGCTGCCAATAACTAGAATAGTTTATAGACATTACTGACCACTGACAATTTTTGCATGTTCATGGCTTAGAAAGGAACATTGAAAACTTGGGTAATCCTTATATGTCAAGCCTCATTTTGGAGTCTACTTGACGCATCCCTCTGTGTGTGAAAGAAGAAAATGATTAACACCAGTCAATCGTAGAAGAAAATGTTTTCAATAGATGGGCCCCTTAGTATGTAGTTTTTTAACAGTAATTTTATGTAGCGAAAGCAAACAGTAAGGATTAACCCTGACAACATTCAAGAGTGCTCAGCTTAACGCTTCGAAACGGCAGCATTCTGCATGCTGTAGCAATGGGATTCTAATGTGTGGTTTAAGCACTAGGGAGATGAAGAATCTCTTCTATCAGACCTAAAAATTGAAATGTTAGTGCTGGGGTTTAGTCTGACAAAATACAGACCGTACATGGAGAATGAGCAATTTTTTTCTTGGTCTTCTAGAAAGTTTGACCATCCTATAGGCCAACAGGACAGAAAGTAGAAGAGAAGAGAAGGTTTTTTTCAGTAGCATGAGGAACTGCCAGTATTTATTTCAGATTAATGACAAGTTTCTCCTGAAATGCCACGGAAAGCAAGTGATGGGATTCACGTGGATTTCTGTAAGATTTCTTGAATATCAAACGTGTGTCCACTCAAATTCACAGCCTTGCTGGCTTAACTGGACAGAGGTCCATGAAATAAAGTTGATTTATTGCAGCTGAAATTCAGCTCCAACATCTCTAGTTCAGCGACACCTTTCATAGTAGGTCTGTTTCATTTTTCTTTATCTCTATGCCAGTGTGCAACTCTCCTTCTGTAGCTAGATTTGTATCTGCTGTGAAGTTTACAACTTGAAGGAGAACATGTGTGTGGGAGAAGAGATCCAGTGCCAGTTTCAGCTTTATTTACAAGGTTTGTTACAAGACCAGATTTCATCGGTACATTTTAGACTAGTACTGGCTTGACACAAAATCCTCTGTACAAACTAGGGTTAACTTCCCTGAGCTGTGGTTCAGGCTCTTCTGTAAAGTGCAGGAAGTGTTTGCTGGTAGAGGGCTGCAGGACCTGACTTCGAGTTCAGCAGTTTCACTGATTGTTCGTGCAGTGATGGTAATTAACATTTATTTCATGTATAGTGATATAACATTAAATGAAGTGCTTAGTTAAGCAAAGTTGGGACAGTTGGTTAGCTTGTCAAATCACAAAGCTAATATAGGAGGGGTTTCTGAACACAAGCTCCTGCTGCTAATTCCACAGGAGTATCAATATGTGTTCAGTAATTATGTTTGCTGGACCCTTTCTCAGAAAGTCCTTTGGGAATCCCATACCTAATTGCTTTCACAAAAAGCACCCGATAAATCAGATTAGCACAGCTTTGTCCTAATCAGCTACTTATATCTTCTAAAACATACAGAAAATCTGCTTTTTTGGTTGAGTAGTAACAAAAATTCACACTTCATGGAACAGTTTCTGTCTGGCTGAGAAATTTGTAAGAGAGTGTGACAGCATTTCTTATGTTTAAGGTTTAGTATAATCTAATCAGTAAATGTAAATCACTCTGGGCAAAGGTGCAGAAGAAGCATCTTCCGATGGCTCTCTCTTAAATGTTCAATACATCACCTTCATTCATCTGAGTCTGGGGTCTGTGAAAACCTGTGAGTTCCCGTTTTCCTGCTGTCTGCCTCTGAGAGTCTGTACCAAAGTCTTGTTCTCTAACTGCTAGGCACGAAATGCTGTTCCTGTTTGCATCTGTTCACATCAGCTCAGTTAATAGTTGTCTTGGCGTCTAAAAGCAGCTGAGTAGCATCATTCAGCATAATCCATTCTGTGGGCATGTATCTTTGCTCATTCCCACAATCTTATCATCGTACCACGAGCCTGACCGAAAATGTTACAGGTTGCATTACGCCAGCCTCTTGTGGGATTACAGTGGCTGTCTCTAGTTAGCGAAAGATACACCCAAAGCAAGGTGGAAAACCGTAGCCCTTTACAGACTTGACCCGCAAAGCAGTTTCGCTCAGCAGCCACAGAGTCTGTAAAAGGTGATGTGTCCTGGGTGCTCCCTACCTCTCTTGAGAGCTGCCTAAGGGGAAGAGCTCTGCTTTTCCCCTGTATGATGACCTTTCCAGGGAGCAGAAGTAAAAAAAAAAATAATGTTAAGATACAAGAAGTGACCTTTGCTGTGTTCCTTATGTAAGAGACTCAGGGTCTCATTCATGATGTAAGGGACAGGGAGAAATGGATGAAGAGACTGGGCAGCAGAGATGCTGTGTCCTATGATTAAGTGAATGCAGGCAGTCATTATTCTGCAAACCTTTGCTAGACTGATGTTTAAGTGCCGTTTTCTGAAAATACCATGACAATGGCAGGGGTAAGTCATAGCCAGTAACTATAACAACACGCTGCTGCCGCACTGGAGCCGTGCGTGTACGGGGTGTCTCAGGAGAGGAAGAAATTACTGTGTTTACATGTGGAGCATATGAGAGCCAGGAGCATGAACCATCTCTCTCCAAAGGCTGCCTCAAAGCACATGATAGATGAGTGTGCTGAACAACGACGTGTTCGTGTAGATGTATTGCCTTTTAGGTTTACCCCCAAGCAAGGTTCACAGGCTATTTTAAGAAATTAACAATTTCTCCTCAAATCTGTTCTGCCCAGTCCTGACAACAGCCACAGTTTTGGGTACTGCTCTGTGAGTCTCTTGATAAAGCTGAGGAGAAGACTTCACCAGTTACAGCCAGAATAACTCTATGGCTAATAAAGTCATAGCTGCTTTGACAGATACTGTCACCTATGGGAGAGTTTGGGTTCAGTGAGAGTGTCATCATGGCACAAGCATCTTTCTTTTGCTACCGTGGGAAGACCGTGAGGTGTGCTGGTGTGTTTCACTCCCAGCAAAGAGTAAAGTCCCGGCTTTAAAGGACCTATTCTCTTCTTCACATCAGAGCTAATCTCTCCTCAAATATGCCACACCACACTCTGAGGTGCACTCTCACTTTTTTTTTTACTGTTGGTGTGCAAGTGTGGTCCAGAGTGCAATGGAAGAAGCCTATGTGCAGAGCCCATGGTGCTGCAGGTAGGAGCTTTGCTGACCTCAGCAGGATGTGGCCTGGACCTGGCACAGCACTAAAAGCTGAATTCCTAGGGAAATAAAGGAAAATTCAGTTATCTACTCAAAATAGATTAAGTAACAAAAGAGCTCTTCTACTTCTGTGTTTTTTACAAGTTCACTTGTTATTTCCAAATGTTATGTAACTTACTCCAATTCATCCTCCAAGCCTTTTTTTTTTTTTTAAACCATAGTTCACTTTGGCCAGTCACTTTGTATTGCTGATTGGTCACTGAAATCGTTAGATAGTTTGATTTTCCCCAAACAGATAACAGCCATTTGGAAAGCAAGCAGCCTATTCATGAATATTAAGAGGAACAACAAAACAAACCAATATTCATGGCACCTGGAGGATGTGCAAGTGTTGCTTTTCCTGTGGAGGTTCGTAGTCAGTGAACTTGTATTCTCCAGGAAATAAAAGCGAGCCTACTCTGGTGCTTTCAGAGTTAGTGTTTGCTTTTTAGGACTGTGAAGAGGCTGATACTGCACTACATAGTGGCACAGAAGAGTAGTATGTGTGTACTGCAGACTGCTTGGCAATCCATATTCGGGTCCTCCACGTGACTGTCATGTTATTTAAATAATTAAGATGACAAACCACTGAATAATCATCAGAAAGATTTGGGCTAGGTTAGAATTATTAAAAATCAGCACACACACGTGACATTGGCCCAGGCTTATTGAGTCAGGCGGCTCATCTCTTTTGGGGTAGGCATGTTAAACTGCGGCGTTGTCTGTGCACACAACAGGTCCAACACGTACAACAGCAAAACAAGAGTTTTTGTCCTGTTTTGTAGGTACGCATCAAAAGCCAGAGATCTGGCTGGGGTTGGAATTAACAGGGAAGTTGAAATTGCTTCTTTCATTTTTTTGATTCAGTACTGCCATAGGAGCAAGGGAATGTGTATATGAGGCCTGTTGAATAAATTATCTTTTTTCAGTAAAATCTTCTGTCTCCCAACCTATTCAGTCTTTGAGTTTTGGCAGGTTTTTTTCCTAAAAATCATATCAGAAATTTTTTTTTACTATACAAACATCAATACAATGGTTTGTTTTCAGCCAGGCTGGAGTCTGTGCCTAAACAGTACCACTACAGAGGAGGAAATATATGTCTGAAAATTCACATTTTCCAACATCTTGATTCACTTTTGATTTCTCCTTGTATTTCCATACATTTTGAAGCCCACCGAAATCAGTACAAATTTTCCCTTTGACTCCAGATGAGGCCTTCAGGGCCATTCCCTTAATAACCTGTTGTGTGAATTCTGTGAAGCGGTCCCAGTTCCCCAGTACACGCACATCACAGCTCGCAGGGTAGCGCTCTCAGTTTGCACAGATCTCGCATCATTTTTGCCTTGCTAGAATGAGTGTGTTTGCAGCACACCAACACGGTCTGTGCTGACTGCTGAGCCCTCCTGTTCTTTTAAGAAACTGTAATCAGTCATGTGGATTACTACATGTTCATGGTGTAGCCATAAGCACCTTTACGGGTAGCTGTTTTCTTCACAACAATCAGAGCTGACATCAAATGTTTACATAAGGATGAAACTAGCATCTCTCTGGTATCTGCCAAAATTAGCAATTTGCTCATGGCAGATGGCTCCAGATTAATC
This sequence comes from Leptosomus discolor, assembly GCF_034619465.1. Classification (NCBI taxonomy): domain Eukaryota; kingdom Metazoa; phylum Chordata; class Aves; order Leptosomiformes; family Leptosomidae; genus Leptosomus; species Leptosomus discolor. Next base: position 45,989,139 of record NC_141399.1, on the reverse strand, counting down.
TGGTTCACAGATGGCACTACAAATGCAATTCCTCAATAATGAGAATAAAAAGAAAAGGGATCTCAGTATTTGTGACTGTGATTCAGTTTGTTTCGACGGTCCAAAGGCCTTCTGAATCAGTGAGATCTCAACAGATACCTATCCATATGTCTTCCAAAAGAAGGAGCTTTATGGAAATAAACCCTGGAAGAATATGGTTGTGAAAAGGAAACTATAGAGTATAAAAGGCAAGTTTTCAGTCTTAATTGCTAATCCTCAGATACGTGCTGGTGGAAGGTTGCTGCACTTGATAGTAATAGCAGACATAAAGTTTGACCTCAAAAACCCTCTTTCAGATGAGCTGATGACTGAAAATCTGCCTTGCTCTTTGTGAGAATATCATAGATCAACAGCCTAGAGACAATCTTTTGTGAACCAGAAATTATGTGTTGCATTAAACCATTTTGGTTTTGCCCAGATCCAGTATCTTTCTTTACAGAATGTGATTTAGCTTAATTTTCCCACTCACATAGCGTTCTTTGTCCCGTATGCAAAGTCCAGTGCAAAGTTTTATCTGTTGCCACCAATGGCCCTTGATTTCTGCAGCCTTGCTGATACTAAGTGTATCTCATTGCTAGCATTGTCAGCCCTGCGCTATCACGGACAGGACTTTTTAAGTCAAGGGAAGCAGATCAGTTGTCAGATATCTCATGACATAAAAGCTAGATTCTGCAGGCAATTTGGAAGAGTTTTAGAAGCAGCTGGTGTTCCTCATGCCCTGGCTGAAGTGGTTACTGAGGATCTGTCTTACCTGCAGGCAAAGTGCGCAGAGGTACCCTGCAGCAGGACCAGAGGATCTGGGGTTTGTAGCTGTGAGAAGTGCCATCCTGTTTCCTTCAGTAAAAGGCCTCCTGTTTCCTTCTGAGGTGAAGGAGAGACTTGTAGACTTCCAAGCTAAAATTGCTGAGCCTTGCAGCACTAGCTGCTCACCTATAAGCTGAGGACAGATGTGGGGAAATTGCTCACGTAGACGCTGAACAAAGTAGTCTTGCTTACACGGTAATATAGTCCGGGTGCATGCACTGTCTTCTTCTGGAACATCATGGACAAGGCCAGTGCCAGCAAGTGTGAAGCGTTACAAAGGTGTGAAGTGCGACAAAGTGATCAAAGCAAGCCCAAAGTGCAAGCAGGTCTGCGTAGCCTTTCTGCAGCGTTAACCATGACTTACCAGCAGTAGTTGTGTTCTTCTTGAGTTTAAAAATTTAAGCTAATTCAGGAAGGTGTTGCTCAAACCTGGGCATCTGTATCAAGGAAGTCCATAGGCGTGACCTATTCTCATTGAGTGGTTGCTATTGAGCTCTGTAACAGAGAGGGTACCAGGCTGATTGGTGTGACTCAGTAGAGATCCTGTGCCCTTTGGTGTGCCTCAAACCAGCCATTTCCATGTTAATATGAGAGGTCCAAAATGAAAAGGCAAGCTGAACCTGGTTCGATAGACATTGAGCAAGAGCAGGTTCTGAAGAATAGAAGCAGTTGAGAAAAACTGGCCACAAGTTCTCAGTATGAAAATAATTTGAAAGGCACAATAAGGAAGAAGGATGGTGTCTGAAAACAGAAAACTAGCTGTTACTGCTCCAAAGCTTAATGGCTTTGCTATCATCCAAGCTTTTCATTATTTTTATTGATGCAGTAATAATTCACAGCTATAGTTAACATGCCTTTGACATTGGCGGCTGCCTTCGAAATGAATTCCATCTAATTAAACTAAACAACACAGTTGATTTCAAAGACCACTTCAGTTAATGATTACGTTTAACCGGGAATTTCTTTCCTCCTTTCTCCACTGCCTTCCTCCCCAAATAATCTTAAATCTATGAGAAGGAGGTGGGAAGCAAAACGAAGAGCTCTGGTCACATAGACCTAACAAGTAGCACCGGGGCTAGGGCTCGCAGGCTGCAGTGCCAGCTACCAGACAGCTGACAGTGGCAAATAAGTCACTGACTCCTTCCTCCTGGGCCAACATAAAGTCTGTTATTAGTTCCTAGGAGAGCTGGTGGGGTCAGGCCAAGAACTGCATCACAGCATGCACAAACATGTCGTGCTTGTAATTTAACATATAGACAGGCGGAGAAGTCGGGAACGCACTGTTATACGAGATGCTTCCTAGGAAATTATTAATTTGTGGGAGTGATCTTGGCGCTTGCCTGCGTTTGGCACACTGTACAGCGTATTTTCAGTCAGGAGTGATGGGTGCATGGGATTCGGCTGGATGGACGGACTGTAACAAACTATCTGTAGGGGAAAAAAAAAAAATCCTGTTTGTGTTCCTACACGAGTAAAATTTTGGTCTTTCTATAGATCTGTTGATTAAGGTGTTAAGTTTCAAAAAAACCCCCATTTTTCATTACCTACCCAGCATCCATGAGTGTGCCTCGTTTACTTACCACCCCTCGCTCCTAAGCCCTAATTACAGCATTAGCTGCTGCCTTACGTGAGCCCCCACGACATCACACAACAAGTGTTTTTGCCTCTGGTCCGTGTGCCTTCTGAAACCCAGAAGGGCTTTTGCCAGGGCTGTTTAGATTCACTGACAGAAATATGCAGGAAAGTCTGGCTGGTGCAGTAGTTGCAACACATTTTTCCAAGGGAAGCTTGTCTGGGGAAATTGAACGTAGCAAATTACAGGCTCCTCCGAAACAAAGCTCTGGGATCTACAAGGAACTGCAGGATGGTTTAGGAGGAAACCCCTAGTCCTTATCTGGCTGTTAAATAGAGCTGTGCCTGGGTTTGCAAAGTAGAACAGCACCTTTATGGCTTGTTTGTCCCTGGGGTGGGCAGTCTTTTGGTGGCAAGAAGGGGTCGGGGGTGAAGAATCAAAAAGGCATGGACTGAGAACAATATTCTCCCCGCTCATCTCCGCATTGTCACAGCAAGGGAACGCTGTAATCCAAGGTCTGTGCTCTGTCATTGCCTTGGGAGAACATGTTGGAAAATCGCTCAAGCCTGGAAGAGGCTCAGGATCACATGCATCGTTGGTACTTAATTCACAGCAGTGTGAGAGGGCTCGTGTGCTCCACTTAAATGCTCTTCAGGCAGACAGATGATGAGTTAGAGCCAGTCTCTGAAGCATGAGGGGCATATCATTACCTAGATGTTTTGAACTACTTAGCATTAGAAATAATGAAGGAAGTCGCTGCATAAGCAGTAATAAAGGAAGATGACAACCACACAGATTTTATCCTCATCTGAGACCCTGCCACCTGTCTAGATTGTCATTTCTTTGCTATTGCAAACTCTAGGATCTTTTCAGAAGTCACACTGTCTTCTTGGTTAGTGTAACAATGCCAAAAGCACAGCTTAATAGTCAAAAGGGGCAGAAACGCAGCCTCCTGGTTTGTGAACATCAAGATGCGTTTTGTGCAACATCAGGCAGCGCTGGACTGGCACCAGATGCAGCCGCTCGCTTCTCTCTGTGATGTTTTCTTATGATTGAATATGATTCTTGCAAATTTTCTTTTTTAAAGGAATATGATTGAATAGGAACACAACCCCACCTCTCCCAAGCAAAAGCCCTCCCTTTTCAAGCCCTGTTAGCAACATATTACCTCACCTAAACTTAATGAAACATCTCTCATCGGCACACAGTAATAAATTACAGGAAATAGTGACATTTTATGTACAAGGATGACATAAAAGGCTATAGATAGCATGATTATTAGCCTGTATTAGCACATCTTGTTCTTGTTACCACTAAGAATAGAAAATAAAGAGACCAGATAAAATTAATTAAAAAGCTGGACAACATTTTCCTCCAGAATAAATCCTGGAAAATATTAGAAAAAGAGTAGCTATAATAAAAGAAAGATTACCTTGAAGACAGAGCCTGCAAATTTCCAGCTAACCATGGACTGGCTTTGTTTCAGCATGTTGGGGATCAGGGGAAAGCTTATCCATAAAGTGAAAAAATATCTGAGGTGCAGTGACTTTCCAGGGCCTTTAGTGCAGTTAAGAAATTTACAGGACTGGATTAAGTAAGCTCTTTAACAAAATTAATTTCCAAATTTAGAAACAACATTGAAAGTTGTTAGGGTTTAGTCTTATTTTTACCGCAAAGAGCTGCTCCTATCACAGACTAACTCTTAAAATGGTAATGAGGAAAGGTGAAAAAAATGAACAAACAAGATTTTATATTTCCAAATAGGGAAAAAACCCAGCTTCAGGCATATATGAACTAGTCTGCCTATCCAAACTTCAGGAGACAATTCAGTTTACTCTCATGTCAGCAATACTAGACTTAAACCTGAGTTGGTATCAGAGGGTCTCAGGAAGCAGCTCTAGCAAGCAGCCAGGGAATCTCTGCATTTTGGCAACACTTTAGTAGACCCATAACATGCTGTGAGCCAGGCTCTGATCTCCCTTATGCCACTTTTTTCTCTAACAGCTTCATTTATGTCTGGATTTGTAACAGTCCCAAACTTTTGTCCCTTGCTTGTTTTAACTGGTCAAGTGTCATTACTCAGCTAGCCCTAGGCTAGGTAAGCGTATGATAAAACCAAGATTCGTTTGGTAGTTGGTTATATCATAATGTGACATAACATGTAAGTTGTGACTACAATGAACTTCTCAACCATTCTTACACACATGAGAAGTCGTAACCAGGAGAGGGTGCAATTGCTCATGGCACAACACTGGTCTTATTTCTCTAAACAACGGTAGGCACTCGCTAGCCCCTCTTCCCGCTGGATTCAGTAGTGCTTAGCTGGAGCAAGACACAGGAATTCAGGGCAAAGCAGACCTGAAGACTGCACATCATTTAAATGCAAGAGGTTCAAACACAAGCTAAGTCTTTAACAGCGTCCTTCTGCGAGTTGGAGATAAACTCCACACTGACTGCACTCTTACGTCATTTCGTCATCAAGTGCCTCATCTTATTTCCTTCACCTGCATCAGAAAGGGAGAGTGGCTTAGAGGAGAGAGTGCTCTGTCTGGAATAAGTTGCCATAGGCCATTTAAATGCATATTTGCAAAATCCTTTCCTTCTGAAGGCTTCTCTCTGGATTCCTCTTTTTTTAATCCCCAACAAAATAGAAGTTGTTATGTCGCATCAACCACAAATGGTGACATCTTCTGACAATCTTTCTGTCTGTGCTGCATTTCCTAAACACATGGCTGAGCACAACAAGCTCTGATGCAGTTCTGCCACTGTCAAATGCACTAAGTTTCAGTTTAGCTCTGAAAACTAATCCCGTGGGTCTACCTCCATTTTTAAACACATGGATAAGAAACCAAATTAAAGCTTGAAGAATCTAGCAGGTATATCTGTATTTTGCTTTTCTTTATGGCAGAGAAAAAAGTTTGGTTATACAGGTATCACAAATGTAATTTTTCACATCATTTCAGTAGTAATGCATTATATCATGCTATTTTTTATTCAGAGATACCTATTTCAGTGTTAATATGTACCATCTGGTAACCTTGTATCAGCATTTGGCTTGCTACAAGGCACTAAAAGGCACTAATTTTCTGTGTTTTGCAGTATCAGCTGAGTGGCAGAGACTTTATTTGGCTTTACAGGCATGTAAGTTTGAGCAGATTTTAGACAAGAAGCAGCCTTTTTTTCAGCTGGGTATTCTGGGACAGCTGTATTGAAGCCACTTGAATACTTCAATAACAGCAGAGCTTGCCCAAAAGTGCATCTATAACCATGTGTGCTTTATGCCAGAGTTACAAACTTGTTCATAACCAGTACAAAAGCCCTGAAAGTACATTACTTTGTTACCAGTTTGTGGTGTTCATTAAACAAATTACATCATTTCAGTCAATCAGTTGCCCTTTAGAGAAAAGCCAACCTCCCTATTAATATAGATACTGTCATCACTCGGATACAACTTGTCTCTCAAGGCATCTCTGATTAAGATACTCAGTTACTGAGACCTGCACCACTGCATCACCTAAAATGAATGCTTAAATTTATAGAAGTGTGTAACATTTTTCCAGAGTCCCACATCAGGAAACAAATGCCCGTGGGGTTCTGTCAATGAAAGAATTTGTTTATAGGTTTAGGCAAGGAGCAGGATTCAATTGGTCATGCCAGTCACAATATGTATTTTTTTCCAAGACCCTTTTGCGGGTAACATGGCTGATCTGCAGTCTAGCAACACTGACTCCATCTCTCATGCTCTATTTATAGAGCTGCAGCGAGAACTACCACAGGACTGCGATTCTGAACAAAAAAATCAGTCGCTGCTAAATCTCCTTCTGACTGCTGAGCCTCACACCAAATTGATGTAGTAGAAAAATCTTCTTTCTAGATTGACAGAAATTGGCTGTGCCTGTTACCATGCTTGCGGATGACATATGCACTTACCCCATAGGGCTGCACGCAGAAAAACAAACTAGAAATGGGAAATCTTTGCTCAATACGTTACCCAAGCTTCCATTTCTGTAAGTGTAACCTTTGAAGTTTTCCAGTAAGGTTGCATGAGTTTGTTTTGTTCAGTAAAACATTATTTTGGCAATTAGAAAAACTTCTATAACATGTAGTTCTATCAAAAAGTTACACAAGCTGAAAATAAAGCAGATTAATATGTTTACAGTTTATCGTCATTATACTTACAATTTATTATAGTGGTCCAGGTGAAGTGCTAGTTTATGGAATGGAGATGGCTTGAAAAATGTAATTCCACCTGTAACAGGCAAAAGTATTGTTAGGTATTTTCAAGCAGAAGTGCCAGGCAGCATGCATGTTTAGACTGCCTCTGACCCAAGAAGCTTAGAATTAGAGATTAACAAAACTAAGAAAGTAAAGGATTTTGTGGTTAGGCTTTGCTTTACTTTCTAGGTATTCTCTTTTCAGTTCAGGTGTGAAGCACTGAAGGGTTATCTGGGGAGACTGCAGCTGTGAGAACCAGTAAAGGTGAACACGGAGGAGAGACCTGGACGTGAAGGGAGACTAGCATCTGGTAGGGTTACCAGACCATAATCAGGAGGGCTGTCAATATAGAGGGGCAGAAAAGCATAAGACACAGAAGTAGAAACAGAAAATCACCCCCAAATTAGACAGAGCCAGACTCTTTCCTCAGAGTTCAAGGTTTTGCACTTGCCTGGCAAGTTCATTTGCTGCAGAACAGTGGTTTTTTCACCTAGTTGTCCTTTTTTGTATGCAGATAGATGACAGATGCTGTAGAAACATTATAGCTTGCTTTGAAATCTTCCAGTGTTTAAACTTGGCTATTAGCTTCCATGGTCCGTAAAAAGCAAGAGGTGCATTCATATTAGTCTTTTCGTTTGGTTGAGGAGCATGCTTTTGAGCTCTATCTCCTTAACCTCCCCGTTTACTGCACTTTGGTTCACATAGCTGAGCCATCTCAGAGCACTTGAGCTGGATTGGTTTTACACAACACTAAACCAGAGGACACGCTGCAGGGGCACTCCAATACCAGACTAGGTTAAGTCCAAAGTGAAACTCCTAAAAGACCCACAACAAGGTCATTTGGCTTCAATGCCAAATGTTTATTTTTTGCTCTGTAGTTCTACTCTTCTTACGCCGTACTAGTTACTAACATAAGCAGAGATCCCTGAGATTCCTGCTGTTCCTATCCAGAGCTTCTTTCCAGCAATGCACTATTTACTGGAAAACTTGTTTTTCTGTTCAGAGGAGAGCTTAGCTATACTGAACAGTGCTTTTATGTGAGCTAATCCTCCATTTTCTTCTCCCCTAATGAACTAAGCTTGTTTCTCCCCCCGCCTCCCGCCCCATTTTTAAATAAAGGAGATTTTTCACTCACTGCAGTAGCATTCAGAGAAGCTGCGGTGCAGAAGTAAGCAGCGTACCTTTATGAGCATCAAGTCCAGAGATGGTAACAAGCATTCAGTCACTTGTTGTTAATGGTAGCATTAATTTCTTAAGCAACCATTACCCAGATGAAATACGGACAAGGCACATGCTTCTATGCAGGTAGTGACAATAAGGTTCTGGAGGACTCAGCTTAACAGCTTGTGTCAGGTGATGAGGTTAATGGAAAAGAATTTGTTATTCAGGTCACTTAATGAAAATAACCTTGGAAGGGCTTAGCAGAGCCCTTGGGATGGAATAATTTATTCCTCTTCTGCTTCCATCACTATAAGTTAACCCAAGACATAGAAGCAGCTGATCTAAACATGAACTCAACCTGTCAGAGTAGCGCAGGAGGAACATCAGCAATTACAATGCGTTGTTGTAATCTCTGCTGCCCCTCCGGTGATAATATGTAGAATACAGCCTTCAGCGCACAGGCTTGCTTTGCATAGCTCCATCTTTAAAACAAGACAGTTTGTTAAGATGCAGGTTATCAAAACTGTGTGCAAGAAGACAACAAAAATATTCACCACAAGGCATACAATTTTTAGCCAATGCACGGTCTTTGGATCAGCCAGGCGTAGAAAATAGAGGCCGCAGCAGCCGTCGTTCACGCTATTCCTGTTCTGAGTTCTGGTGGCTTGTTTTGCTGCTCAGCTATGATGAGAAATAAGCTTCAGCTCCTGCGATTTGAGGCCTTACACTGATGTGCTCCTAGACCCCAGGAAGCCTCTATGTCTGCACCACCGTTTTGCATCTTATCCCTTAATTAAAAGTCCTGCACGCTGCCCAGGAAAACAGATCTTCTACACAGCAGCTGCCTGAGACCTAACAAAAGTAGTGCTCCATTTTTGGGTTGAGGGCTTGTGATCTGAGCCAGAATAAGAGATAGGAGATCACTTAACAGATGCCTTGATTTGATCCCAAACCTTGGGACAACCGTTTTGAGAGCCCTAGACCCAGATTTAGAAAGCCTCAGGAGCAGAGAGAAGCAGACAAGATTAGCACTATCCCCACCTGTAACGTTACTACCTTGTCTGCAAGTATCCATTTCATATTCTGAGCAACATGAATACCCCATCTGCGTGAAGCTGAAAATCCTTTTCACAGCCCTGGGTACAATAACTTCCATATAGGAAAACAAGATTAAACCTGACAGTAATAGGAGTGATAGAGGGGAAAAGCGTTCTTCCTTTGAGGCAGAGGCTGTGAATACAGCAGCCAGTGACTGACTGAGAAAGGAGAAGAAAGATAAATGCAATTATTCAAGCATCAAGGCTTAAAAAAATTCTTCTAAGAAGGAGGAAAGAGAAAAAACCCGCACCTTTCTCTTGACATTTAACAAACTACCTAAACGAGCTAAGCAAAGGAGAGGAAAGTCGAAGACCTTACAAAGAGAGCTGCTTTCAGCTGTTTGTTACCAGATAACTCAAAAGACATTTACCCAACCTTGCTAAGAGACACCAAGCCCTCCATAACCCACAGCAAATCCTCACTACCATTCTCTCTTCCTCATGAGCCATATTTATAGGCTCCCACCTGGCTGCCTCTGTAGGGACCAGCCTTGTTAGCAAAGTCTCTTTACATCTGTATGTCTGTAGGCTGCCAGCGATTTAACTCCTTATGTGCCACACCCAGGGTAGCAGACTTGTTCCCAAAAATACCTCTAGCCACCCAGTGAGCCCTGCTCTGGTAAGTGACTCTGCATCTCAGTGTGGTGCCCACCTTTGGGAGAGTGATGTGTATCTGAATAAGAGGCTCTGTCCTGCTGTCACAGATGGGTTACGTGGAGGTTTGTCAATTAACCACAGCCCGGGAGTCCTTAGCTCTTTAGTGCTATAGAGGCACTTAACTCCCAGGGAACTCAGATTCAGTGGATAGAGGTTCACTGTCTCATAACCAGTCTTAGGTTTATCCTACAGAAGGGTTTTTAACTGGTTACTTCATGCTACTTTATTGCTGCTTTACTTTTGGATTTTTACAGACTGAGTAATGTTTCCTGTCATTAGGACTCTGACAATAGTTTCTCTGAAACGCCTTTGACATTTGCGGGGGGAAACAGGCCTCCTGTTCACCAAAACCAGCAATCACCCCTTGAGCAGCAGGATGCCAACTGGCGGGGCAAGAGTGGTGGGCACACGAAGTACAGTATGCTTGAGTAATGATTAACACACAACAAAGAGAGCTGCCTGTGCTGCAAATGGAAACACACTGCGTGCTTGGGACGTAAGAGCATTTTGGTCTAATTTTGCACTCTGCATATAGTAATAAGACACAACAGGGTGTGCATTAAGCTCATCTTTTGAGAAGTGCAACAGTAGCTGAATAATGCACATCCTGGAGTGTCTTATTTGTAGTGGACTATGGCTCATTAATTTTACATTTAATTTTTTTCAAACCCATTAAAAAAAACCCAAATCTATTCTGAGGGCAGTTATGTAATGTATCCTTCCACTGAAAAGTATTTTCAAATAAAAACAGTAGGGAAAAGGTGAGGAAGAGCTTTGCTCAACTGCAGACCAGTATTTGGTTTGGTTTGTGTAGGGCCTGCTACGAGCCAGTTCTTGGCCTGCTAATGCAGATGTATCATGCAAATAATGATGGCTATGGCATCTGTTCAGTGTTCACTCTTTTCTAGACGTTCCTTTCTTCTTGTGTAGTTACCTTTGTCTTCCTTTTTTCCTACAAAAGTTCACCTTTTGGTATATGAACGAATACTCATGTCAGAACAGGTTCACATATAAAGTGTTCAGTGAACTGGGCATGTGACTGACTTTTACACCAGACTGGGAACTGAATGGTCACAGGTTCCTGCTCAGGCAGCAGACAGGTATGATTTGGGGGAAGATGGTTTTGCTGGAATAGCAGTGTGTGCATGTCTGGATAAAAAAAGAACAGGGGGTGTCATAAAAACTCTTGTTTTGTTATGGCATCACTTCAAAAGTATGAAGGAGGGACATCTGATTTCTGCTGTTCCACATGAAGTATGACAATGGTTTATCCCTTTATATAGGTTCCAACCTTGATGATGGACACCCAGTTTTCAGAATTCACTCCAGATATCACCCCAATAATGCTGGCGGCTCACACCAACAACTATGAAATCATCAAACTGCTTGTCCAAAGACGGGTAACAATTCCACGCCCACACCAGATCAGATGCAACTGTGTGGAATGTGTCTCCAGTTCGGAGGTGGACAGCCTGAGGCATTCCAGGTCAAGGCTGAACATCTACAAAGCCTTAGCCAGCCCTTCGTTGATTGCCTTATCAAGTGAGGACCCCATCTTGACAGCCTTCCGACTGGGCTGGGAGCTGAAGGAGCTCAGCAAAGTGGAAAATGAGTTCAAGGCTGAATATGAAGAGCTTTCACAGCAGTGCAAGCGTTTTGCTAAGGACCTTTTGGATCAAGCACGGAGTTCGCGAGAATTGGAGATCATTCTCAATCACAGAGATGATCAAAGCGAAGAGCTGGATCCCCAAAAATGTCATGATTTGGCAAAGCTAAAGGTAGCAATAAAGTATCACCAGAAAGAGGTAAGAATCATCTAAATGTGAAGGTCTGTGAAGGCTTCGTGTATTGGGTAAAATGGTTCACTCCTCTAGTCTCGATGGGTTTGTTCAGGGTTGCTAACTGAGAGCCAGCAGGGGTGAGTTTGGATTGAGTGGTGAACCACGTGCAAATGGGTTAGTGACAAACCAGGAGGTTCAGTGCACCTCGGTGACAGTGTGAATCTGATGACAGTTGAGGGCAACAGGACTGGGACTTGCTGCAGTGGGTTATGGCTTCTACGGCACCGACACTTTCTGTTTCAGAGGTACTTGAATGCCATTTCGTTGTAACCCAAAGCCCCTGCAAAGAACAGCCTTTAGAGATTTCGAAGTCTGTTAGCTCTGAAAGCTTTTCCCAGTAGCTGCTTTTACACAAGAACGAAAAGCTGAAAGGGGTTGCCTGGTTTATGAAGGTCTTGACTGCAGGAAATGATATAATATATGATTCCCTTCCTCCAGCCACCAAACGTTCCTAGTGCCCATTCAACACTAACTCATAAGGGCCAGAGAAAAAGCAGCAGCAAAGAGAGCAGGAGAGATCAAGAGCACTCTGATTGTCCCAGGTCTCCATCTTACCAGCAATTTTGTTGGGTGAAAATGCTCATGTGACGCTACGAAGTGGATCACGTCAAGCAAATACTTCTTCATACCTGAGACACCTCAGGTTGATTCTTGCTCCTTGTTTTAAGAGTGGTTTTTTTATCTTTTATCTTTATCAGTGTTTTAAGAACTGAGAAGTAATTCCCAGAAATCCAAACTCCTGCCCATAGCACCAGAAAGGAAAGACATACTTCAGCCAAAGGGCACAGAGCCTTTCAGAAGCCCAGAGGTTTATAAGTTGGTTCAGTAAAGGCTGTGAACCCAAGGAGAATGCTGACAACAGTCTCATTAGTTGGCTCTGGGTTTTCTTTCTCTTCCCAAACCTGGACAGAATTTGGTGGATGATACGTTACTGTTGGCCAGTGATGTTCCAGGTTATCTGAAGGAGGAATTTAGTTTGCTTGATGGAGAAACTGAATTGCAATGTCTGTTACATTCTTCTGTGTCCAGAGGGTGACAAGAGTGGCAGAAAAGCCTGCCACGTTACTCTTTTCACTGTCTTCCCCACGTTTGATGCGTTGTTTTATGCGTTGGCCCAGATGAGGACAGCCTGATACAACACATTCCACCTCCCTTAACGGCTGCTCATGTCAGCCGAGGCACAATAGTCAAGAAGTGAAAGATGCAGGTTCTCCTTTCTTCCCTTTGGTCTGCTAGGCCTCCTGAGTACCAGGCCCTTGATGCAACAAGCTGGAGCCAAAGCCTCAAGCTTTCTGGGATGAGGCACGTGGTCACCGACCACTCTTACTGGGCTACTCCAGTGAAGTGTCAGCAAGGCTCACTGGCTTCACGTCAGGTTGTTTTTTACTCTAGGTGACAGGGTTAGGTAACACCGTAAGTGCTTTAGGGACACGAACAAGTAGTGAAGAATTGGTCTGTAGGAGAGTAATGCAGTATATCAGGTCAAATGTTCCTTGGATCTAAGAAGGGTGAGGTGCCTTCAGCACCCAGGATACCACTGGCACTGCTGTGTGTAAATCACTGCTGATTTCCGTGTCTTGTCACAGTTCAGGCTCACTGTTGACATCCGAGTGTAAATCTGTGGCTACCCTTATCTTGTGTTCACATTAAGAAACTGCAAGTCTGAAGGAGTTCACTGTATTTTAAATGTGGTGCTGAACAGTCCTGAAGCTCTTGTATTTTAAAGTAACAAATTTTTAATCTTTGCTTGCTTGCTTGACAGTTTTTGTCTTTTTTTTTAGGCATATTTGACTGAATTCCAAGCATATGGACGAATTCCATGTTTTGTGACATATTCATGACAGTTCCAGCATATAAATGATAGCAAATATATTCTATGTTGACAGCTAAAATCAGTGCTGTTTCCAGGTAGAATACTGGTGGGCCGGGACAGAATGAATGAGTTTGGGAAACCAGCAGTACTGAACCCCCTCATCCTACCAGGTTATTCACCAATACCTGATGCATCCTGCAGGATGGTGTTTGTATGCAGCAAACTACTGCAGTGGTTTTCCTACCATGATAATTAGTCCAATACAAAACACCAAGCAAGATACAAATGTCATTGGCAGCTTCTGAAAAAAAAATGAGTAGGAACATTTGTCAGGGAGACACTGAGAAATGCCTTTTAATCATGACTGAAGAGTATCAGACTGAGAGGATTTTTGTGAGGACAGGAAAGAAAATAGAAACAAATTTGGTTTCGTGAAAGACAGTTCTGCAGAGAGAAACAGCAGAGTTTTAAAAAGTAGATCATCTTGTTCTGCTGAAGCTTTTTATGTCTTAACGTTAAATGGGATTGGGTTGGATGGAAAAGCTTTTTTATATCTTAACGTTGACAAAGTTACAAGTCAAATCTCTAGTAGCCTAAGATGAAAATCCAGGGTGGACCGTAGTTATTCTTTGGGGTTGTAAATTGTTACTGCAGTTGTTAGTTCTTTATATTGAGCATGAAGAAATGTGTAATCTCACCTTGATTTTAGACTAATTGCTAGACAGATTTCCTGCAGCTTTTTTTCTTTTTGAGCAAAATAAACCTCAAAATATGAAATTATTCCATTTCAGCTTAATCGGGCAGATAAATTCAACAAAATTCTTGTTGCTAAGAAGTTGTTAGGAGGGAATTGGTCAAGAGATCATTGCCTTTGGGTGGAGGGGCAGTACTGTGTGTTTTGGGTAGGGAGTAGATCTTAGTTACTTTTTCTTTGTACCAGTGTAAGTGATCTGAGAATTCAAGAGTACTCTTCATCAGGCATATTATTCAGTGTCCTTCTCTCCAAGGCCTTCCAGATGAACCTGTTGTGCCTTCCCCCTCCCCCCGACTGTGCTCCCATACTGAAGAGTAGGTGCTGGTATGTTCAAGGTACAGAAAAGTCACAGCGTTCGAATTTCTAGTGCAGGTTGACGGTCTCCAGCAGTGAGCTGGAAAAAATCCCAGTGGGAAAAGCTAGGCATCTATGGGCAGTTCTTGCTCCAAACTGGGCCCTTGGAGGAAAGGTTTTGTAGCTAGTTAGGCTGCTAAATCTGCAGGTAAGTAGGCAATAAGTTTTTAAACAGTGTGATCTGGTTAAGTGCCTAAATAGAGATTGGACGCTTATGTTGCTGAGGCATTTTGAAATTCAGCTGCTGAGTTAGCTGCATCTTTTGGCACCTAGCTACTGGAGAAGAATCTGATCTCGTATGTTAAGTTTTAGCAAACAGTCAGCAATCAGCCCTGCCATGGACACAAATCCCTGTTCCCTGCGTTGAATCCAGTAAACATGCTCATAGTATACACAGTTTCATCTTCTGATCTGGCCTGAGCGCCTCAGTCTTCACAGTGAGCAACCTGGACGAGGGCTGGGTTAGTGAGAGGAACCACGCCAGTTCAGTCCTACCTCCAGAGGATTACCAGCCTCGTCACAAAGGCTCCACCTCAGTCTGTATCCCCAGGTAAATCCCACTGCCAGTGTGTTTCTGCCTCATGACACAGATACGGGTTTCGTCTTTACAAGGATAGAAAATTTTCCCATTCTTTTTTTTCTCCACAAAAAAGCCTGGGAGGTACAAGTTTTGATTACTCCCAAACATTACATGTGTTAAGTATTTTATAAACTGAAAAATGTGTCGCCCATGAGGAAGAAGACTTTTTTCCTTTGGAGGAGGGCCAAAACAATAGAGAAGAAATTCCTTGCTTTTCATGTTTGTTTTTAATAAGCCTGTGTATCCTAGAAGGTAAATTACTGTTTACACAGAAGGAAGAATTTCAGTTACACAGGAAAGATTAAAATGTGCCCTACGGTAGCTTTATGGTATATTTTATGGTTGTAAATGTTAAAACCGTGCTGTGCAATGTTCACAAGCTCCCTCTCCATCTCATCTTAAGTGTAGAATGGTTGTGTCCTCAGCTTCCAATTACAAAAGGGCCCTGATCATTTAATTAGAAGATAGGAAGGACTTAATAGTTGTGATTGCTATTTGCATGGCAGTCACAAAATATTAGGAAAAAATGAGGACAGCTCTAGTACACTGACAAACATGACGGGTTGGATCCAGCACAGGCACGTCAGTTCTGTCAGTCCACTTTTGAAGGAAACGATTTTCATAGGATCACAGCAATTTGTGGTCTAAGAGACAAGTAGGCTTTTCATGAGTGCTCTGCAGTGTATGGCATTTGTCTTCATATTATTACTTTTCAAATTCTTTTATTCGTAACTAATTTTGGAAGAAGAAAGGTGCTGAAGACTTAATATGAAAAGGCACAGTTCAGCTGTTGCGAATCAGTCTTCACTATGCTGTTCTGGCACCAAATTAGCTCTGCATTTGTTAATTTGTTTGCATTTCTAAGAAAAAAATGGGGAAAAGTTATCTCTTAGGATCTTACCAGTCACGTAAAGCACGGTTGTATGTACACTGTACCATTGCTTCTTTGGAGAATCAGAGCGTAGACATAATGCAAATACAATTTTTCTGTTGTTTAAGGTTTTTTTACATGGCCAAATTAATGTAAAGCAACCACGGTATAGCAGTGAATCTGGTTTAAAGGGCAGATTTCTCCTTGTGTACAACATTCCGCTGAGCCATAAGAACAGCGATGTGCATTCAGCCTATTCCTGCTTTCCTGCTCCATCACAGGTCATTCACACCTTCAAAATGAAGTGAAACATCACAGTAGTGGATTTTTAGTGCTTTGCACTTTTCTGGTACTGGTAGTTGCAAGTGGCTGTGCAGGTTTACCTTGTATGTCTGTAAGAAAAGCACATAATGCGAGACACTCAGAAAAAAAATATTATTTTACCTAGGACTATATTGCTTAGCACTTTCACTAAATGAGATCAAAGGAGCACATGAAATTCCCTCTCAGAAACCTTAACGTTGGTCTCTCTTAGTCACTGTACTCTAATCAATGACAGGAAAGGAGAGAAGTAGAATTGTTTGCTTGTCTAATTTAAAAACAGTGCTCTTTGCTGTTTTCTCTTCAGGATGAAGCTTCAAAAGTTTTAGTTCTTTTTTTTTCCAAGACATTTGCATAGACAAGTACCTCCTGAGATACAGCACTGGAGTGAATGAATAATCATTCCTGCCATGACACGCATTTTTCAGCTGTGTCTTGACTCTTGTCAGCTGTGTGGCTGCGGTTAGAAGCACAGCATCATTCTCCAGGGAGTATGCATAAACCTGGCAAATTTCTAAGGGCACTTCAGTTAGTGTAAAAAAAAAAAGCGCTTTTAAAAATACCAGAGATGCATGAAAAATGAAGGGCAAGGTCTGTGAAAATCAAAGCTCGTCTACTGCACCTTGTTTACCTGTTTTGAAAGCCATTCAGGTATCTTGATGGATAGCCACAGATCTTTGCTCGCAGGCAGTGCTCAGTTATTCTCCTGTGGTTTTGTCTGTTTTCTCGCCACGCTGCCTGGAGGTATAATGATACTGGGCTGAATATTTGTATTGTGCTCTTTAAAGCACAATAAAAAGCTTGCTTTTCAGTGAGCCTGCACAGCTCAGAAGATCAATAAACAGGCTTTTACTTTCAGGTTTCTAGAATGAAATCATACCATGTCATGAAAAGATCTTTATTAGGACGAGATGGGGGAAGAAGCAGAGCTGCTCCTTGTGGAAGCTTTTTTACTTTCTAGTGACCTGGAACATCCATATCCCTTAGGATATCAGATGATGAGGATGGTGTGGTTCTGCTGTTTCCAGATTTATCCTACACCAGAAACCTGAATGTAAGTTTAGGGATTTCTAAAGCACCGAGTGTCCAAATGTCACCTTTAATCTTCCAAGAGCATTAATTAATTCATTATTGCATGCAGCAAAGTGACCATCTGATGTGTGAACAGTGACCTACACTAAATGAAGCTGTTTTTTCTCAAACTCAACCCCAGCGGGCAGATGACCACGTTACAAAATCTTCCATGCATGTGGTACTAACTGAGCTGTTATCAACAGTCTCTGCAGCAGGAGCTTGGGGTGGCAGGTGGGGAGACTTACGTGCATTTGCACCCTTAAAACAGTCTTTCCCGCTGATCGCTGGTGGGGCAGCAGGGTGAGTGGTGCGTAGCTTGGAGCCCCTACTCAATGGGTTTGTGCAGTTGCCAGACCTATTTGTTCAGTTTGGGAAATTGGCATGGAAATTTAACCCGTACAGCTGCATTGTGTTACAAAAATTTGGACAAGTGGCATTGAAGTGTAACTTCTCTCCAAACTTGAAGGAAGAAGAAGAAATATTCAGAGAACTGATGGTTCATCAGTTTGACAAAGTAGACTCGAATGTTTATTTGAGGAAGCAGTGTTATTTGGTATATTATTCACGTAACACCAAAATGTTCTAACTCGATGAAGGTTAGACACATATTGCAGCTGTCACAGAACAGAACTGCAGAAGACTATCTTTTGACAGTAAAATCATCTCTGACTAATCTGTGAAAAAATTTGGAAACACAACGTTAAGACCAGTATGCCTGACCAACCTGATAGCTTCTATGGTGGCATGACTGCCTGGGTGGACGAGGGGAAAGCAGTGGATGTGGTCTGCCTCGACTTTAGCAAAGCTTTTGACACTGTCTCCCACCACATCCTCATAGGTGAGCTTAGGAGGTGTGGGGTAGACGAGTGGACAGTGAGGTGGATTGACAACAGGCTGAAGGACAGAGCTCAGAGGGTTGTGATCAGTGGTGCTGAGTCTAGTTGGAGGCCTGTGGCTAGTGGTGTTCCCCAGGGGTCAGTACTGGGTCTGGTCCTGTTCAACATATTCATCAACGACCTGGATGAAGGGACAGAGTGCACCCTCAGCAAGTTTGCTGACGATACTAAACTGGGAGGAGTGGCTGACACACAGGAGGCTGTGCTGCCATTCAGCGAGACCTGGACAGGCTGGAGAGCTGGGCAGAGAGGAACCTCATGGGGTTCAATAAGGGCAAGTGTAGGGTCCTGCCCCTAGGGAGGAATAGCCCCATGCACCAGTACAGGCTGGGGGTCAACCTGCTGGAGAGCAGCTCTGAGGAGAGGAACCTGGGAGTTGTGGTGCATAAAGGGATGACCATGAGCCAGCAATGTGCCCTTGCGGCCAAGAAGGCCAATGGTATCCTGGGGTGCATTGAGAAGACCAGCAGGTCGAAGGATGTTCTCCTCCCCCCTCTACTCTGCCCTGGTGAGGCCACACCTGGAGTGCTGTGTCCTGTTCTGGGCCCCCCAGTTCAAGAGGACAGGGAACTACTAGAGAGAGTTCAGCAGAGGGCTGCTAAGATGATGAGGGGACTGGAGCATCTCTCCTACGAGGAAAGGCTGAGGGACCTGGGGCTCTTCAGCCTGGAGAAGACTGAGAGGGGACCTTATCATTGCTTATAAATATCTAAAGGGTGGGTGTCAAGGGGATGGGGCCAGGCTCTTTTCAGTGGTGCCCAGTGACAGGACAAGGGGCAATGGGCACAAACTGGAGCACGGGAAGTTCTGCCTCAACGTGAGGAAAAACTTGTTTACATTAAGGGTGGCAGAGCCCTGGAACAGGCTGCCCAGGGAGGGTGTGGAGTCTCCTTCCCTGGAGATATTCAAAACTTACCTGGATGCAGACCTGGGCAACCTGCTGTAGGTGAACCTGCTCTAGCAGGGGGTTGGACTAGATGATCTCCAGAGGTCCCTTCCAACCCCCGCCATTCTGCGATTCTGTCGGTCAAGGACAAGGACTCTGCTTGTGTTAATGTAACATGGAGCTGCCAGGAAATGATCAGGTCATTCTTTAAGTAATTTTTGGTGCCTCGTGCCTGTGACTTAAATGATCTCTTGGACAAAGGCAGGAAATATGTTGAAAGCTAAAGGGATTGCCACTGTTTTAAGAACATTCAAGAATGATTTAGTGAGTTTGTCAGTTCCCTTAACTTCGTGTATCCCATCAGTCTTCTTGTCAGCAAGAGAAGAGGCTTGGGAAGCCAAAGGCAAAGTACAGGACATGATTGATTGGCTTTCTATAGACAACAGAAACTGGAATGGGGAAGCGATGCCTTGTATAGCGTATAAGCCAAGTGTTCAGTCTTACAGCGTCTGAAGGTCTAAAGTGCCTTTCAGAATCAGCTTTACATCAGTAGTGAAGAGTATATCATGTTGCTTCATACTTCGCTCTGAACGATACCCTGAAAGAATAAACTCTGTGGAAAAAATATTGCTACGGATTCCCCCTTTTGGATATAGAAGTGGTCATTGTTATTTGTCTGATTTCTGTGAATTTCAGCATCACTTTTGTTGCTTAGTGAAGAGTGTTGTGAAATTATAGAAAAAGAACTGAGATTCCACTCCCCTTACACCTCTTATGTATACATCAGATCCATCATCATCCAGACAAGCCATTCAGGTGTCTCATGATTGAGAACACAGTTACCTCATCGTTCTTCACTCCAAGAAAAGTGAGATGGATAGATGGGTTAATCATAACCCCCCCCCCAGCTGAGATCTTGTGTAGAATGGCATTTAAAAGCTGTGACTGCAGTTTTTGTGTTCTTATTCTTTGTCTACAAACCCCAGCTGGCTGAGTAAACATCCTTCAGCAAAGCATGTGTCCTCCTCACCCTACAATGGTGATATTACTCAGAAGCAGAGGCAGCCTTTAGAGGTTCCCAAGAATGTGAGGAGTGTTTATAGTATGCTGGTCTGTTCTTTCCTGGATATTGGAGTAAATTTATTCAGGAGAAGATAAGGAAGAAAGAAGAAAAGAAACCAAAGTTAATATTTTCAGCATAGGTATTTCTCAGGTCAGAAAGGAAGCAAATGAAAAATATTTTTAGAACTTTTTATTGACACTAATGTATTTTAAAATACTTGTGAATGACTTTTAAAATTCTCATGCTTGCTTTACTTATCACTTATTTAATGTAAATGTTAGAAATCCACTAGGGAGAATAAACCCAGCCTTTTACTTAAAAGTCAATACCTTCTCCACTTAAGCTAAAGCCTGTGAGAGCTCCTGGTATTCATTTGCAAGATCTGTAACTCTTGAAGTGCTGCCTGCAAGAGGATAGAGGAAACTCTGCAAGATTTGTCTCTAAACAGTTTGTAGCCTGAGTGTTTTTTCTGTGCTTCTGTAGGATGTGTCCCATTTTCCCTGTTCAGCTCTTGGAAACCAGTTAGTGTGTTGTGAATTGACTGACTCTCTGTCAGGTATATCACTCGTATTCAGCACTCGCTTGTACTGCAGCACTCTGCCTTTGGAAACGCAGTCTGTGCCAACTTAATCCTTGTAACAGAACTGTATCCTGGAATAGTTGCTGAAATACATCCTACAGGAATTTATTTATCAGCTGTAGACTGCTGTCTTGCTAAAATAAATGCTGAGAAGTTTTGCTTATGTCTGGACTCTTGCTCAGGGTCTGACCCAGACGAACTGTGTTCATTTGCCAACAGAGGATGGCCTCCAGAGGCACAGTTCAGCAGCTTGCCTTTATTCAATGCAGAATTTATGCCTGCACTTAAATCCTGCTGACACAGGCCATAAATACAAACCTATAGCTAAACATACTTTTAAGCGCTCTGCGTAGAAATGGATTTAATTTCAAGCTTAAATACTTTGTTAATTGCTTCTTCCATGGGTAGGTACACAGGATTTGCAAGCCTCTACCTTTGTCCTAGAATATGGAGGAGCTCTTTTATTTAAATGTTTAAGCCAATCCAACATAGATTTGTGAAAACTATGAATTTTGATGGAACTGTAGCAGGGTTTTAGAGGTTATTCAGTCTTTCCTTTTGTCAGTATTCACATCACTGGCGAATTTCCAATTGCTGCTGCTTAAGCTGAGTTCATGTCTGCTACCATCAAGAGATGTGTTAAGGATAGGAGACCTTTAGATCAGATTCATGTGTCATCATCACTTAAAATGTATTAAGAACAGATTAGATGAAATTCTGTATTATTTGAGGCTATATATTCATCTGTGGAGGATCTGGAGTTTGTTTTATTCACCAGCAGAGGGACTGAGCAGTTTGGGTAGCACCTGGTTTTCCTGAAGGACTCTTCCAGCTCAGCTAGTGATCTTCATGGCAGGAATGACTGCCATTTGGATTTACATCAGTGCTTCACTGGTAGTAGTAACAGGCATGTGAGTAGCAGCTGTGTTTTTGATAGGGTATTCATCCTATATTTTCCTGAGGAAAAAAATATTATCTTTTGGAAGCGCCTGATGAGGAATATTGAGTTGCAGTCCCTTTTCCCCAAGTTATACAGCCTTCCCTCCAACTTCTTTGACTCATTTCTTCCTTTTTTTCCTGTACCAGAAAGTACTTAATTAACGGGATGAACAACCATTAGGTGTTTACCCTCTGCAACTCACACTTCAGCAGCAGAATGTAAATAACTTTGCAGTCATTAACAAGTTGAACTTTAAAAAGAAATGTGCTACAAAAGAGTATTTTCTTATTCATCTCACTGTTTGCAACACTGCAGACTTGAGGAGTCTGGTATTTCTTGCGTAGAATATCTGATCTCATAGGGCTTACTGGCTCTTTGCAGCAGACATTGAATTAGGCCACAGATAGTTCTCTCTTCTGTCTTGGGCTAATTTAGAAATGTAGCTCTTTGAGTATTGCCCACTGGAATTTCTTTTAAGAGCAATCAAACTGATAGAACAACCACGTTGCCTTTCTTCCTCGTCCTTGGTATGAAATGGAGGCAGAGTGGTTTGTCTATTGCATGGGAGTGTGTTGCGCTACTTGGTTCTGAGCAGAAGCATCTGGAGGATTTGGGAGTGCAGGAAGAAGATGGGTTTTAAAAGTTCATTTCTTTGCATGCCATTTCATGTTGCTGAAGTTGAAGAGAATTCTCACTTCATTGCACAGTGTGATCCATATGCCTGTTGACATTGTGCCAAGCGTTACAGCGTGCTTGGGCAGTGTGTATTAAGGTTTGTGGGTTAAGACATTAAGATTTGGCATTGATTGATAAACCCGAGCCTGGGGTAGGACTGACAGTGTAGGAGTTTCCTACATCTTCATGGGAGGAAAGAAATTCTAGCCTATTGATTTTGAAAATTCAAGTACAAAAGGCTGTGGTCTCCCCAGCCCATCTGCAGTTGTACTGATCAGGGCGGGGTGTAGGTACTTCTCCGCTTGGGTAGCTCAGCCCTGCTAGTGACCTGGGATGAAGAGGGGCATAGACCTGCTGCTCTCAGCCCTGCCTGGCCACACTGGTCACCAGTCACTTCAGAGACACCTCCCTTCGGTCTCCTAGAGAGAGGGTGCAAAGCAGTATCTCTGTAGGATGGGACAGGGCTTTCTGCTGAGTAGAGGATGGCGAAAGGATTATCCTTTTCATCATAGAATTGGATTCACAGGAAATCTATATTCTCTACAGATCTAGATAAAATATATACTTAGGCTACTACGGCAGACACTGCAGTTGCCCATTTGTCACACAGACTGCAAACTCTCGCTTAGTTTGTGTGAAAAATCTGCCTTTCCAAAGCCAAAATAGTTTTCATTGTAGAGAGCAGCGGCATATAATAATACCCCCAAACAGTAACCTTGCAGGTATTCAGCTGCTGTGTTTTAGATGCTGTGGGATACAGTGCTGTTGGTGAGATCTAACCTATTGAAATGAGCGTCAGACAGGGGAACTAAAGTTGATTTCATGGCTCCCATGCCACATTTGGCTCTCAGTAGTAATCTCATTGGGAGCTGATGTAGCTGACTGATAGAAGAACTCAGTCCTGCTTATTAACACAGGGCTCTGCAGTTACAAATTAGTGCTTATTCATCTATGAAGAGCATTCGCTATCACCATCCGCAGCAAGAGTACGGAAAAGAACTCCAACAAACTCCAAACAGAAGAGCCTGTTGGCAGCCATCACGAAAATCAGAATAAACGTGGAGAGATACTGTGCTCAGCCCCTGTGATGTCTATCAGGGAGCTATTTCAGTTGCTCCCCGAGGCATTCACATCTCAGCCCATCTGTGTCTGATCCTAAATTACTTATGACTGTGAGAGATAAGGGATTTCCCCATAGATAAGGGGAGGGGGGGTGGAACATAATTTCTGTGTTTGATATTTATATTAATGGCACAGCATGCAGAAAGCATTTAATTCCCAAGAAGTAGAATTTAGGTGACATAAAAATATCAGTAAAGATTAGATATTATGACAAAAGATGCTCTATCCAGCAGCTGCTTTTTTCCCTTAAAAATGTTCCCCTTGGTAGAGGATCAGGTGACAATGAGTATGATGGACATTGAAAATGAAATTCCCTAATAGCACAATCCAGCTGCAAGCCAAATGTTACACAAAGAACCCTGGCAAGACTGAAAGAAGAAAGAAAGAACATAAAAGACTTTGTATTGCAATAGTCTCTACCTTCAAAGTGCTTCCCAACCATGGTTGAAGTTGCTGATCTCACTTTTTGGAAATGCAAAGTTAATATAACCCCATATTCGGAAGCCAGGAGACTGAGCATCTTGTCCACTGGTGACACAGTGGTGTTGTCCTCACAAGAAGGTACTCTGAGTCGCATCTTGTCTCGTAGTCACTAGGTGAACTGTATCTTCAGCGAGGGACAGGTTCTGCTCAACAGGTAATGGAGGAAGAGCTTGCTCTTTGGGTTCCCTCCCCCTAGAAATGCATCTACAGGCTTTGTCTACAGGTAGGGACAATCCTGGACAATGTTATGGCAGCGTTACCACAGGTTTCATAGCATTCAATGCTTAGTTCATACATTAGCTGAACTGACTGCAAATGCCGCCTTTTGGAAGCATTTCTTTTCATTAAAGCAGCTGTCAGAACATTCTCCATCATGTCTGTGGGATGACGTCTTGTGCTGCCATTCGTAATAGAGATTGGAGGCTCCTATAATGCAGCAGTCCTTGAAAAAAATCCTTGATACTGTGCTTGTTATGTATTGGAGAAATACACTGTTTGGAAGTCATACACTCATCTTCTTAAACAAATAGAGAGCTTCTGGTACAGTGCATCTGCCTCTGATTCTGGACCATCTACAAAACTGGGACAATACGCAGTTTTTTAAAGGATCACGATCCCTCCTTTTCTTCATGCAGAAACTTTACATGATACCAAATCCTGTCACACACGGTATGTTCATGCAAAATGATAAAAGACTATGATATACACATGTGCTATTTCTATCTATGGCAAAGGAAAGGCTTTGCAAAAAGGTGAAAAAACATATTTGGGACCTTACTTAGGTGGAGATTGAACTTCTACTCAGGAAAGGTCTTGGCATAAGTAGTGCTGGAGAAGTCAACTTGCTTTTCCGGATCTCAGTTCTGTCTGTTTGCAAAGCAGAAATAAGATTGTTTCCTTAACTTTATGAAGAAATTTGAAATTATGGCTGATAACAAAAGTTCCACGATATTATTGCAGTTTCAGGCTACTTCACACCTAAAAGGGCTAAAGTTAAGCTTTTTCATGTTTTTGTATTTTCTGTGCATTGATTTAGCAGTATGAATCCTAGACAATCTTTAATGAGTTGAGCATTCAATGGTTTAGTCTAGGTAATGAATTTGATGGTTTAGTCTAGGTAACAACACCTGGAAGCAAAGATGAGGCCAACATTCCCAAGGACTACTTAGAGAAATGGCTCATTTCTGTATTCTTTCAAGTTAATACAAAGTTACTGAAAACAATTGGTTCTTTAGGCAGCACACCAAGGGCTTAATTCTCCGTTATAATTCAGAATTCCAGTGTTTCTGCACACTGGAAATTTTGGGTTTCAGCCAGCTGTAGTCCTTGCACTGGAGATCTAAGCTGCAGTATTTACTAAATTTAAATCTGTGATTAAGAAGTTGGACTAATATGAGTTAGTAAAAGCCTACCAGTGCTTCGCCTTACCTTGAATAAAGACAGCATTTGATGGTTTCTGACATTAGGGTGAGTTTCTTTCTGTGGTGTGCTTGGATTTCCTTTAGGCCATTTTCAGTGACGTTGGGATGGGCTTCTTTGGAAAATTTAATGGCTTCTTCTGTTTCCATTCCCTTTTGCCAAGCTGGTCTTTAAAGCTGCTCTTTCATGATGTGTGAATTTCTCTCCATTTGAAGAACTAACATCAGATACAACACAGAAAGCAGATTTTAGAAATGAGCTATTAGGCAGCAAAGAGGCACTTTTAAGATGCTTGGAAGTTGCACAGCAACCAGGGGAACATATAGTCATTTGATTTCTCAAATGACTTTGACTCAAGGGAAAAACAGTTTTATTCTCCCTTTAGAGCTTTCTATCATATGTGATAAAGAGAAAATGTGTGTATACGTTTTTCCCCCTCAAAAAAAAAAAAAAAAGAAAAAAAAAGAAAAAAACTTTGTGCCTCATCTCAGAGAAACAGCAGCATCAATTACCATGTAAATTACCGCTGAACACATCTGGTCACAGCTCCTGTTTGTGATCTTAAATGAGAAAATACAGCAGTGTTACTTTCCATTTCTTCTAGCTTTTAGACATAATGCGTTGACCCTTCTGAAATGACAGATTAAAGCGCAACCAACCAAACAACAATCGATGCTTGATGGTTTTTCACTTTCTGTAGAATTGTTTCTTTCGTCGCTGTCCCCAGACTTGGAATTTTACAATAACATTTTTCTGATCATTACAGGCAACAGGTCTTGGCTTTTTCTGGAGATCATCACCATATCAACTATTGTCCAGTTCCTGCTGCACGCATGTGTAGGTTGATTCCAAACTGAATGTGTTTCTGATTTTCTTTTGTGATGCCCTCTGGAGCACGGTGTCACTTGTTAGATGGCAGCAGTCATGTTTGTTATAGAAATAGCACATAAACATACAGCTTCATAAATGCCAGATACTCTTCTTGAAGCTCTTGTTTTCAATACTAATTTTGGTCGGTCCACGTATTTGAACTACCCAGTCCAAAAATGGTCTGATTCTGATATAAACAGCCTGTTAGAGCATATAAAATATATTCACAAAATCTAAAAACACCTACAGGAATTAATGACTTTATCAGACTGAGCAACTAATTTTTCCTTTTGTTTGACCTTGGTTTAGTAATGTTGAGCATGGCAGTGGTAGTGCAGTGTATAGAGCACTCTAAGGACTGTGTATAAAAAGTCAGTTTTGGTGACGAACGAATATTTAAAAGACAGGGGTGTGTGCTAAAGCTTTTATTAAGAAACTGGCTTTTTCACACCAAATCTGATCGCCTGGTGACTAAGACCTACGAGAAGTCATAGGTATCTTTAGACATGATGAGAAGAGCCTTGTCACTCTCTCATAAATGCACATGAGATGGCTGATTCAGTATTAGCCCAGGCGATGTCTACACTGTGTGCAGCAGTGTCTACCCAGGGGCTTCTGCCTGGGTTGAAAAATCATACCACTTTGGGGTGGCAAAATGGTAAGACTAGTGCTGGTCCCTTTGCTGCCACAGCATAGTCCTTCCAAGAGCTGTTTAAATTAGTGGTGAAAGAGTGCTTTGCCTGATAGAAATCTTCCGTGAGGGGGAAGAGCAGCGTTGTGGCACTACATCCCTCCCAGAGATCCCTTTTAAATACAGACTAGCCAAGTGTAATAAACAGTACCATCATCTTCAGGTTACTCACCACTTTGAGTCTTCTTTATAAGAGATCTCTTCTCCTTGATAAAAGCTGCTAGTACTACTGTGTCCATCGGAAGAGTGATTCTGATATAGCTGTGTCGATCATCGATATATTGCTACAGGAGTATGTTTATTGATAACCATATCCACACTAGGACAGGTTTTCAGGTTTAATTACAGCAAAGTAAGTATAACAAGCGTCCTCAGAACAATAGTTGCGATTTTCTTTTGAACTTGCAGAGCCCAGTGAGAAGTCTGAATTTAGTAGATCGGAAGTATAACTTCATTAAGATGGATTAGAAATCAAATATGTAAAAAGAAAACCACAGTTGTCTTGGTCTTGCAGGCATCTCTATTTAGCGTGGGCCTGAAAAGTTTTGAAAACCGTGGGGCTGTCCGGGTGTAATCAGGAACATAAAGTCTTCTGGCATAGACCAGAAATATCATGGCTTGAGTTTGAAATTCCAAAGGCTGTTAGGTATTAGAACAGTCTGAAGTAGTTGCAACCTGAGCATGTCTGGTATGGAGTCACCAAGATGCAATAAATCACCATCATAATGCTATTTTTTGCAGAGTGAAAGTAACCTTTCAAGTGTCACTGTTGGTACTGTGATCAAAGATTTCTTTTTGCCTCTGCTTCATCTCTTACATTTTACAACTGCTCTCTTCCTTAATAGCGAGGCACATTTACAAATGTGCTGTCCTGCTTCCCAACAGATGTCACCTGGCTGAACTTTACATTGCTGCTTGCTGTCTCAAGCCCAGCCCATCCCACACACACATATGCTGGCCTCCTTGCACAGAACCACATGCAGCACCCCACACACTTCTGGAGACATTCTCTCTCCCTCTCTCTCTCTCTCTCTCACACACACACACACTCAAGAGCTTTACACCTTTTCCCTCCTGTCTCATCTTTTAGTCACTTCTTAAAGATGCTGACGGTGACTTGTTTGGGCAAGTCGAAACCTGAAACATTCTGAAAAGAAACATACTGAAGGATAAACACATAGGAAGAGAAAAAAAAAATCGTAGTAATTTTCGTTGGATCACTTTTGCATGAGGCTTCATGTGTGATGAGTGATTGTTCTGCATAAGGATGCTTCAAATCCAAAAAAACCTCATAGAATCCTACGTAGAAAAATAAGAGCAAAATCTCCCTCCTTTCTTCCCCCTGTCTCCAAAATACGCTTTTCTACCCGATAGTGAGCCCCAAACTTAATATGAGGGTCTGTGTGGGCTCTAACACATATATGAGGGGGAGTGCACATGAGGTACCGGTCAGTAATAATCTTCCTTTTTTTTTTTTTTCTCCTCAGTTTGTTGCTCAGCCAAACTGCCAGCAGCTACTAGCAACACTTTGGTACGACGGTTTTCCAGGATGGAGGCGGAAACACTGGGCAGTAAAACTCTTGACCTGTGTCACCATTGGACTGCTATTTCCTGTGCTATCCGTGGCATATCTGATTGCACCGAAGAGCAGGCTGGGACTGTTCATTAAAAAGCCATTTATAAAGTTTATCTGCCACACCGGCTCTTACCTAACCTTCCTCTTCATGCTCCTGCTGGCATCGCAGCACATCGTCAGGACTGACCTTCACATGCAGGGACCACCTCCCACCATCGTGGAGTGGATGATCCTGCCCTGGGTTCTAGGTAAATCAGAAACACAAAAATGCCTGAGCCACAGTCGCCTGACTCACACCCACGGCAACTGTGTGGGGACTCATTCCTGATCTCAGCATCATCTGCATGTAAAGAGATTTGGCAGCCAGCTTCAGCGACTGCGTAAAACAGCTGGGCTCCTTCTGGAACAACAGATCCTGTTGGCCTGGGGCTCTTCTGCTGTTCGTATTGCCATCTGACACGCCTTTAGACATGACCCTGAGTAAACTGCAGCAGACGCAGCTCTTTCCCTGCTTCCCCACGCTCTGTGCGAGGAACGGGTTAGGAATTAGCTTCTGGGTCACATTAGTAACAAATAGTGTCACTTCTCATGCTGGCTTAGTTCTGCTGGCTGGTACGTGGCAGAAGGCAGCGCCGAGAGCCCGTCTCTGCTTTCACCTTCTCACTGATCTGCTCCCGGAGCCAGTGCGCAAGCACCAGGCCTGTTGATTCCTGAGCTCCCAGACTCCCAAGTAGCCTACAGGAAGGCAGAAAAGGGAAGATTAATCTCGCTCTGCCGTGTGCCTCCATGCTGATAAACACTGACCAAATCAATATGGAGCACTCAGGAGAAGGAGAGGGTATTTATTATCAGAAAGTTAAACGTGAGGGTCCTCTTCTGGTCTAGCTTGGGCCACCACATCTGTGAAGAAAAGGAGTTGTCTGTGTTCCTGAGGGCAGGACGTACAGGTGAGGTGGTGAGATGGGGTGGGAGAAAGCAGATAGAGCCACTGAGGAAGAAGAGCAGAGAAGCATAGTTGGATATATTTCTGATGAGAGAGAAGTATTTACCCTTTGAAACTGAGCTCCCACACAACAGCGCGTGAAAACATGTGGACTCCATTAGAAGCATGAGCTCGCCTCTAATTAAGCTCCCATCTCCCTTGCTGTGCCATTAACAGGTAGCACCACTGTGGGCTGGGGTGTTTCTAGGAGGCCTGCTCACAGGCAATGCTTTCCACACCTTTACAGCTCTCCTCCAGCCTCTGTCCATCCAGCCCAGGTCAGTTCCGTGCAAAACCCCAGAGGTCAGGTAACAGTGAATTGTGAGTGTTGGTGTCGGTGGCCTGCAAAGCCACACTGATGCTTTCTGAAGATACCTCACAAACCTCAATCTCTGGAGCTCTCCTTACGGCTCCTCATGGGTCCGCCTCTGCTTCCCTGTGCCTGCTGGCTCCCCGCTCCTGGTAACACTGGGCCCCAGCTCCTCGTTTCTGTGGTGGCTCTGGATCAGGCTGGTTCTGTGCTGAACAAACCTAGCTGTTCCCCCTGCCAATCCTGAAATTGCTGATGGAAAACGAGGAAGGAAAGTAAGAGTTGCAAACATGTTCACAAATCACTTTCAGTCATGACCCAGGGCGCTTTGCTCCATGCATAGCTCTACCACAATTTACAAATGGTGACTTAAGCCTCATTATCTTTTTCAGCTGATTTATGGCATTGAAATGCGTGTGTTGGTAGAAACTTCAGAATAAGCTGAGGTTAAATATCTTTTCTGAGCTTAGGTGATCTCTTCACTTTATCCTTAACTTCATGGTTAAAATTGAAGGAAATGGTAGGCATTTCAGCAAAATTGATTTGCAGATGAAAGAAGGATAATCCATTAAAAAAAAAAACCCTTTCAAAATCACCTCTTAAAGCTGTCTGTTCATCTTTTTGAGTTCCTTTGTTTCGGATAAATAGGGATATTGTGGGACTGTTTATTAAATGGAGAAATTAGAACATTTTCACCAGATTAAAGGTTATTATTTAAGAAATATTTTCCACTATAAAAGAAGAGAGAGAACAGGCATGCACAGCATTGCTGTAACTATAGTAACCAGCAATGATAACTCCCTATAAATACAGTGTATGAGTTCTTCGACAGGCTCCTCTCCATTGATTTATTTCATTTCATGGTTTTTTTGTGCATGCAAAGATTTGGAGGCAGCTGTAACAAAATTACCTTATTGGCCTTGACATTATGCTTGCCTAACTGCTGACCTGCTGGCTGGCAGCTGAAGAGCGAAGATTGATATTTGGATGTTTGCAGCAGTTCATTTCGACATTATCTGCTCTTCAGATTGAATTTTCAGGTCCTTAAACTTTGAGTTGCAAGTTGCGTATCAGTGACCACTGCGGTATTCTGTGGTTAGGTGTGAGTAGGGTGTCTATACTGGTAATGCACCTGGAGGTGTATTTTGTTGCTGGTTTCTTTTCTTTTCACACACGTTTGGGTCTTCATTCAAAGGATAATGTTGTTAAGTGGGTAATTCAAAATGCCTGAGGGCTCTGAAGACATTCTCAGAAGCACGTAGGTGTTGAAGGAGCCTAGCTGCCATTTGCTTTTTAATGGGACTTAGGCTCTCTAAAATACTTAAACAGTTCCACAATAAAGGACATACAAGTTACTTAAAATTAGAATTTATGCCAGGTGAGTTTAGAAGTCTGGTGATGATCTTCAGAAGCTGCCCCTCACCACTCCAGCTGCAAGGAGGTATAGTGAAGGTTAGCTAGTGCCAAAAAATGGTTACCAGAAGGCGTTTCAGAGTTGAGATGATGGGCTCTGGCCATATCCTCGGGAGCAGACATTCACCTCACCAAACCCGTACCCATATTTGACATGAGGTGAGTCATTGCTGAGAGACGCGATGCCAGGCTGCAGTGCCCTTCTCGTGCTGAGTCCTACCTTTTTTCACAAACAGTCCCTGTGGGCTTTTTGTGCAGCAAGACGCATAAGTACAGTGACTGAGCATAAAGAATGAATTCCCTTCTTCCTTCTTTGCTGTGATATTTCCAGGTCAGGGAGGAAATGTACTGGCACGCAGAAGCTGGTACTAGTGTTGCATGTCCTGCAGAGAAAGTCGGGAAAAAGGAGTTCTGTCCAACTGAGCAATGGATTACTTACAGTTTCTGTGAGAGCAGACAATCTATTAGAAACTGTACCAAATACAATTGCTTAAATAGTTTATTCGTGTGGAACAAATGCATCTGAGCCAATCCACTCATCCTAGTTACAGTTAACATATGATTGAAGCAGTCTCTGTGTGTGTCTATCTGGAGCCCTGGGTAGGAAACCTAGGTCTTTTTCCTATCTCTCTAGACTACATTCCCCACAGTGTTGTAAAAAATCAGCAGTATTATGCTTTGTAGAAGACGGGAAGAATGAGATGTTGTTTCCAAGCTGTTAATTTAGAATTGTCTTTTATTACATCAGATAAACACAGTGCTTTAATGGCAAATAATACCTTGTCATGACCGTGAACTTTTTCTTTCTACAGGTTTTATCTGGGGAGAAATCAAGGAAATGTGGGACGGTGGATTCAATGAGTATGTACATGACTGGTGGAATCTGATGGATTTTGCAATGAACTCCCTCTATCTTGCAACTATCTCCCTTAAAATTGTTGCCTACGTCAAGGTACAGTAACTTGGGAGAGAGAATTTGTAACTTGATTCTGGGAAGTGTAGTACACAGAGTACAAACTGTCAAAAAATTACAGCTCAAAGAGAATAGCTGCTTTTCAAGCAGCTCAGCTTTGAAAATTGACCTGGAAAGCGTATTAATTTGTTTGGAGAATGATCATCCTTCTCATCCTGACTCTTTGATTAAGACTGAAGTAGATTGTTTGGGCATTGAGTAGAGGTTTCCCAACTTGCTGTCTGTTTTGTAGCTACTCAGTTGCCAAAGATATGTTTTGTTTTCCCTGCTGGCACTGGACTTCTTTCAACAATGCTAGACATAGCAAAAACGTGATTTTTAAATAAAACAGTAAAAGGAAAAACAAGAATGGGGTTATCTGAAAACATCTACAGCCAAGGTTTATAATCCATAGTCCTACAGATCTGTGGATTACTAATCAGAAGTTTGTAAAAAGCCTACTAAGAAAAGCAAGCTTGCTAGTATCCATCTGATAAAAAGGAGTCAACTTACTCTCTTCAATATGCAGTTTTTAAACTGGAGGCAAGGCAATGACAAAGCAGCATGCTGGGGCTTTAATACCGTGTAGGTTCTTCACTGTCATGTTCCATTTATGGCGAGAATGCACATCAGAGCTCATCCTCAAAAGCACCTTCCACTTTTATAAACTTCTGGTGCTCCAAGTTAGTGTATGTTTTGAAGCCAGAGGATGGCCTGAAGCACTTTCCTTCTGTCTCTCTGTTTCAAAGACACAGACAAGACGCAAACGTTCTCCTGCAAACTTCCTTACGCAATGGCTGTGTTTGACTTCAGTTGGAGCTGTGTGCTTGGCCTGATTCTTTTCTTGGTATGAATCAGCAGTAACTTCACTACAGTTAGTGTCAGTCAAGTAACGAGTCTGCTCCTTGGCCACTTGATGCGCTTTCTAGTTTTGCTGTGCTACTGCGTTGGTTTTGCCTTGTAGAAGGGTACTACTTCTTTTAGCCCAACTCCTAATAACCAGGACAAGCACTTCCCCAAAGCAACCTTGTTTAGTCCTGCAGGCAGAGAGGAGAAGAGGAGAAAAAGTCACAAAGCTCATTGACTCCAAAATGGCAAGGCTTTTATAAAAAAAAATTCTTTAGCAAGCAGTCCAGCTCTGGGGCCTGTTTAAAATCCAGAAGGCTGCGTAGTGGTGAGTTCGTTTTTCAAAGGGAAAAGCTTTAAAATAGTTGCTGCTCCCTGAAGAGGCAGCTCTGTAACAGCATCAAAGCAGGAACAGATTATGTCTTTTTTCTCCCAGCATTCAGAACTAGCGAGGAAATTACAGACTTGAAAGGCTGGTCTTTAAACTGAGAGCAATAGAAAAAAATGCTGGAAATCATAAGATTCACGAACACATCTTAAAATATTAACCATCTCATTCTTTCTCATTCTCACACACAAATGACTAGAAGAGCTGTGCATCCACAGACTGATAGAGCCACAGATTGAGATTTGAAGTCACAGCCAAACCACACGTACGAAGGAAGTGCAGCTTTGTTTATGTGCTCTGTAAGAACTACAGAAAGTTACAGGCTAACTACGAAGACCTATATGCCAGCACACAAAAGAGTGCTTACAGGAATATATCTGTGAGTACAGATCAGACCCACTTGGATTAAACCTGGCTGATCTAAGGTCTGCTCCTGATGAGGACCAATGTCAGACAATTCTGAGATAGGAGTCAGGCAAACCTTATATAAGAGCAGCTCTGAAACAGCACGCTTACAGAAGTCCCCTCCTGACCCGTGTCACTTCGAGGTTGCGGTGTGCTCTGAAACATGAGGATTTATAACGTTGATAATGGCTTCAGAGCCTTTTGCAACATGACTTGTCAAGGTTTTTGTTATTTATAGAGCAGTCCCGAGCTGGAAAAGGCTGGTATGTATACCCAGATACCCAGCTTCATTAGATACCTCTGCAATCTTCTATTTCACTGGTACCTATGATGCTAGGCTGCTCTGAAGAGACTACTGTTTTCCAAGCAGGGATACACCATCAGTTTATAAAGGGCCAAAATATGACCCTAAGAAGTCGCTTTAAAAATACATATGAGATGAAGAAGACCTTTTCATATAGCTTGACATGCAGTCTGTGCCAAACCCCAGCAGAGAGCCCCTGCTGTGTCCAGCCAGCAGGCAGAAGAGAACTCCAAACAACTGCAAGTCTGCTCTCTAGGCAGGGGAGGCTTCCTGACCACCATCCGCCCCTGCTGCTGGATATTGGCAAAAAGTTAACGTGTCTGCCTGTTTGTAAACATTTTAAGACCCATCTTCAAATCAAGTTAAGAGACTCAGGCCGTGGTGTTCATGTAATAAAGAACAGTTTGGAAGTGTCAGAAGCAATCAGAGGTCATGCCGAAATGCCCTTGTATCATGTCTCAGCTCCTTCCTACAGAGGAATAGTTTGAAATATCAACTTGCTTTTAGCTGTATCCTTGAAAAAATTGCAAGCTCCTGTATTGGACCTTCAGATTTAAACAGAAGGTCCCTGCAAACTCATCTGTCAGTACGATATTGATACCATTTCCTTTTAAGAGGTGCAAAAATTATTTTAGGAGTCCTACACACACGCTGGCTGTGCTATTAGCTATATTATTCTAAGTACATTTTTGCCTTTTTATACATGTTAAATGAGCAGAGACAAATGTTAAAAGGACAATTATTCCTCGATGTTAAAATGTCTTTGACTCCATTCTGTTGTGCCAGAGTAGTTAAGCCAGAGTAGTTACATTTATACAACCAGGTCTTTTGTGTTAGCTATTTGCATCTGGCTGCACTTTGCTCAGAAAACGCTTCTGCTTTTACAGTTACATTACGAACCAAGTTAATGTTATAATTGATGCACTCAAACGTATCCAGTGTTTCAGCTGTAATTATGACCTCTGCTTTAGCAACTCTCCTAAAATTGCCATGACAAATTAACTAATAGGAAAATTAATATGAAGAAAGCATTTTGGTTCTGGGCTGTTGGCACTCTTTTTGAGATTATTAGGGAAGGAAAGCATCCACTTTTAACATGCAATAGTTCATTGCTTTCCTTCTTCCCTCCCTTTTCCCTCCCTTGCATTCTTCCTGGAATGTGCGATCATATTTTGGAAGAAAAAAGAGAAAAAGGTAATTGGAAATTTCTGACCTGAACCTGCTAAAAGGCAGTCTGAACCCCTTTACATGCTGAAAGAGAAGGAGATTGTGTATGAACCCAAGGACTTGAAGAACCTGCAAACAGTGAACTCAAAATTCAAAAAGCCCATTTTCTAAATTTAGGCTAAGAACAGCCAACATACCAGAAGCCTCCACAGAAAAGCTGGTCCCACAACTCTCCATATGAGGGGGTCATAATCTAATAAGGAGAGTTCACAAGGAAGCATCGTTAAACCTAAGTCTCTGCCCTGACCAAGTCAGCTTCAATCCTGAATCCCAAATGTTACTCTGACAGTAGCTGGCGTGTGTCACCGGTACCTCGTTAGCATTTACATGGGAAGCATTAGTATTAGCAGGTGTGACTTTTTCAGTTCTGAGTAATTACAACATAATTCACTTTTATACCTTGTTATTTCTTTCAGTATAACGGTTCTCGTCCAAGGGAGGAATGGGAAATGTGGCACCCGACTCTCATTGCAGAAGCCCTCTTCGCCATATCCAACATTTTAAGTTCCTTGCGTCTCATATCCCTGTTTACAGCAAATTCACACCTGGGACCCTTGCAGATTTCTCTGGGACGCATGCTGCTAGACATCCTTAAATTCCTTTTTATCTACTGTCTGGTGCTTCTGGCTTTTGCCAATGGACTGAACCAGCTTTATTTTTATTACGAGACCAGTGCCTCGGAGGAACCCAACAACTGCAAGGGGATCCGATGTGAGAAACAGAACAATGCCTTCTCCACGTAAGGCGTCCTTTCTTTCCTGTTTTTAAGCTTGACTTTCACTGTCCCCTGTCCTCCCTGCCTTTGCCTGTTGTCTGTCACCACAGTGAAAGTGGGTTTATTTATTCATTTGCAAATATCAGGTGAGCTGGTTGACAACGCAGGAAAGGTGTGAGTTAACTGGGGCAGACATTCGGCTGAGCTGTGCTGTCAGAAAAACTCTATAACTTAGGTCTGGAAGTGGGAGACAATCGGTTTAGTTCTAGACCAAGGAGCCTCCCTACATGATCCTGCAACTTAAATTTTATTATGGCTGTGTACAATTACGGTATATTTGAGAAAGCAAGTATCCTTTTGCCATAATAGTTGTTTTGTCCAATTCCGGATGAAGGGAGGGGAAACTAAACAAAATGTGGAATCCAAGGGATAAACCCATGAAAAAAAGGTATTAATAAATAAGGTGATACAGCAACAACAACAATCTCACCTAGGCCACTTTATGCATACATGACGTTGCAGGCTTCTCTGATCTCCTTGCAGTGGAGTGAGACTAAAATCCCAGCAAAATCCTTTTTGCTGGAAAAGCTGGTCCTTTCGTGAGATGCTGGCATGGAAATTGCTGTGATGACAGCTGGCAGGGCTGAAAGAGATAGCACATGCTGAAAAATAACATGAATTGTCTTTCTGATGTATTTGTTTTAATTACTAATAGTGGAAATAATTATAATAATCAGCCCCCACCCAATTGTTCTTGCTGCTTGCACAGTACTTAAAACACAATGGGAAGAGAAATAAATAAAGCACGGTCTAGAAAAAGGCCTACACCCTGCAAACAAGCAAAACAAAACTGTTGTCCACCATTTTATGCTAAATTAAATAAAACTTGTCATAATGCTCAATAATTCTCCACCCTTCCTCAGCTGAAGGCTTGAGGTTAAGAAAGGATTTATGACATATTTGCATTGTTATCAAAAGCAGATGATGGCCGAGGCCACATGACTAGGTTGGAAGAGGAGAGGCTCCCCCATTGTTCTGTGGGCTCCCTCCTTAAAAGTGGGGGATTTTCATGGGATGGAATCCAACCTTACAAGAGCATCATGACCTGGTAGACCAGACTTGCTGCTGTTTTCCACTGCAGAGCAGGAACACCGTAGGCTTGATTAATTTTCTCATTAAACCCATCTATATCTGGAGGAAGTGAGTGGAACTGCACTGTGCTAATGAAAAACAGAATTAAAGACTTCATTCTTTTTTCTATTTTAATTGCTTCGCATGCCCCAGAAATGTGTTGTGCTGCCCTTGCAAAGAAATTCAATAAGAAATACTATTCCTTGATCTATGTCCATATTGATGCAGCAGCCAGAGGGAGAAACATTTGGCAAGCGCACTGTTTGTGAAGTGGCAGCTTCCAGCTCACGAAGGGTCAAACCCACAAAGTTCAGGACTAGAGCCTGCCTTTCCCGGAGCTACGGGGAACAGATGCGTTCCGTTCTGCATTCTGGTTTGGACCTGTCTCCGTTGCAAACCAGTTGTTTTACGGATTTCACTGTCACGGGTTAGTGGAGAAAACAACAGCGAGAATTGACTAAAGAAAAAAGAGCGTTGGGTCAGCGGGGAAGAAAAAAAAAAAAGATCCTCAAGTCTGTAAGAAGGTGTAGAATCGTGGGAACTAGAAATGATAGAGAACCACTTAACGGAAAGTGTGCGGATCAGCTTAAATACAGACCACAGTTTCTCCCACCCTAACATTCAGTTTAAACCCCCTGCCAAGGAGAATGTAGCACAGAAAGGAAATTGAGGGGGCTCAGCCTTTATGGCAGAGGTTTGTTTGAAACAAAATCGCAGTGGGAGGGGATCCATTAGGACTGAGGTCGCCTGGCAGGGGACGGAACGCTCTGCAGTTACTTTTTGTTTGAGACTTGCTTAAGAAATTTATTTAACGTGTTCTTAAAAGTTTAAATAGTCATTAACACCCCCAGTACAAGCTGACATTTGGCCCTTGAGCCGATGCACAGCATGGGTGACTGGCTAAGAACGCGCACCCTGCAAAATGGAAAATTATATTGTTGGGCTGGGGAGAGCAAGCGTGGCTGGAGCGGATTCAAGTCAGAGCTGGTGTTACCTCAAGTTTGCTCATAGTTCAGCCCTAATGAAAGAATAAATGTGAGAAGCTTTCAATCAGTACCCTTTGATTCCTACCAGCATTTCTAGGCAGTCACACAATAAGATCTAATTTTGCAAGGGAAGGAAAAACAGGACGCCACTGGTGTTTGTACAGCTTGTTTAAAATGTGACACCTATTTACTGGTGCATTATTTCCTATTACTCCTAAAGGATGGGTTTAATATTTTCTTGGTGAGGAAATTTTCTGCATCGGAAACACAGATCATGGAAAAGTAATACTCCTTTGTGACAGCAACGAGGTGAAGTCATGAATAATTTAAGGTTTTATGCTTTGGCCTCACCATCCCTTAGAAAGCAGAGTGTCTACTGCTTAGGCAGACAGTTTGAAAATATGTTTATCGCATTGATTCTGGCATCTGAAGGAGGGAGAAGAGAGAGGTGAAGAGGAGGAAGGGGTGGAGGAAGTCACACCTCACTGCCTGCTGTGTCATTCTCACTGGAGGGCCACGCTGATCGCTGGTCGCTGGGGCCATTTCTCCAGGCAGGTCAGGAGGGTTCCTGTGGCAGAGGGGGGCACTTGGTCTGTCTAAGCTGCTGTGGAGAGTGGTGGAGCTTTGAGATTTCTCCTGTTTGCTTAAGATCCAAAATACCCTCAGCAGGAGGGGATAGTCTCTCAATCACAATTTCCAAAATTCTTTTTTTAAAGCTGCTTCTCTGAAGTAGTGTGAGCCCCACCTGAAACACTTACTGTGAAAAGAGATTGTGGTTCTGGCCTGGCATTAAAGACTGAGGAAAGAGTAACTAACCCTTAATTCTATGCAAAGTTGAAGAAACCAGTTGCTGTCTTTTTCAAGGGGGACAGCATGGCCACATGTAAATATATTGGCCTTAGTCTGGGCCCAAATTATACTCCTGGTTAATACTGTGATTTCAGAGCAATGCACTGATCACTTCTAACACTGACTGCAGTTTCATGACAGGCACTTTTGTCTCCCCTGAGCCTACAACCTAATTTGTACTTTTCCTGCTAATAGTTAAAATAAAAGCTAGCTAGCACTCCACCGTTTTTAGTAGAGAAATGCATAGCATTCTTTGATTAATCCTTATTTTACCACCTCATTTACTTAATAAATCTAACAAACAGCCTGACTTTTGGGAGAAATTATTTTTGCTTTAAAGAGTTTTTATCATTTTGGCCAGTGAAAAGCATAAGGTATGTCCATAAAATATAAAGAAACTAAATCCCCATATAAAGCGCAGGGGGTGCATACGGAACAGATGCCTGGTATGTCAAGTAAAGTATCTGAATTATTTGTATTGATTTTTCTAGTAGGAGCATTTGAAAACATCTACTGACATGAGGCCAAAATGGAAACTCTTAAACAGGCATATAAATGTCGTTTTTTGATGATATAAATGCCGTATTTTGGAAAGCCAAAACAAAGATGCCCAAATAGAGCAATTATTCAGATTGCTGATTATGTATTTGACGTGATTGCGAAAGGTCACTTGTCTCTGGCTGAAGCAAAGAGAGACCTGGGATGATCTCATCAGCTGTAAAGCACAGTGAGGTCAGGTCTAGTTCATCTGTGGAAGGAAGACTTCAAAAGAAGAAAACCTCTCAAGCTGAATTAATGTGATGACTCCCTTTCATCTGAGTCATTACTGATCAATTGTTGCAGCACGCTATTGAGGGCACTGCGCTGTGGTGGGTGGGAGCTGCTGCACAAACAAGCCGTTTTGGCCATGTGCATCGCTAGCAGATGGGGGTCTTAGCACACTGGCCTGGTTCACTTGCAGCCGAAGTAATGGCAAGCTCCCAGCCTATTTTAGAGCAAAAGGTGCAAGCGGGCGTGATTTCTTGCGTCTCCTACCTCGTGGTGCCTTGTTGTGCACTACTGAACTGCTCAGCTGTGCTTGGGGATGGGTTCCTGAATGCTGAGCCTGCAGACCTGTTAACAATGCAGGCACTGATGAAACAGGAGAGTTTATATCTATTGATAACAGCAGTATCACAGCAAGGCAGATTAATTAGAGGGGCTGTTCTTTGCGTGTGTGGAGAGTGGGAAAGGGAACCTTGGGTTCCTTCAGGGCAGTTAGGCTCCTTGCATCGCACAAGGGTGTGGGCAGGGCTCTCGGACAGGTAGCGAATGTTGATGGGACACAGCTCTCGCATGTGCTGGCCAATGGGTCACCGTGGCTGGAGCGCAGACAGCCTCCCAGAGGGAATAAATGGCTGTACACAGCAGCCGCTCTGTGTGTCCCAGGCTCCCGATGTCTACATGTTCCCCGCGTGAACCGGGGATTGTTTTCCATTCTCCAGAGTCAGGTAGCCACGTAAAAATCTGCTTTTATTTGCAGACTTTTCGAGACCCTCCAGTCACTCTTCTGGTCTGTGTTCGGTCTGCTGAATCTCTACGTCACCAACGTGAAAGCCAGACATGAGTTCACAGAATTTGTTGGGGCCACCATGTTTGGGACCTACAACGTCATCTCCCTTGTTGTGCTGCTGAACATGCTCATAGCCATGATGAACAACTCCTACCAGCTCATCGCCGTAAGTTATCTCATTCTCTCTTTTTGCTTTTATTTTTCTCCTGTGCCTCATCTGTTTGGCTTACAGCAAGTGTGTATCTTCTGGGATGCTGGAGACTGCTGCCCCCAGTTTTTGACAGCAGATAGCTGGGATTTCTACTCACTAGCCTGAATCATGCTTGCGGAGGAGGTTTTGCTCTGTTTGTAATGCTTCGTAGCTGGAAAAGGCTTATCAGCTGTGATCTGCCCTTGTCTTCTCCTGTAACCTCACTGATCACATTGTCATTAGCAGCTGATTTGTAGCCGAGAGGGTATGTGAAGGAAAGCCTTCCCACTGCTTCCTGATGTTTGGTTTTAACTTGGGGGGTGGGTGTTGTATTTTTTTTTCTCTCTGCTATTACTATTTTCTCATTTGAAACTGTGTGTGTCAGGAGCCCAGTCCTGTAATTTCTTATTCCACAGTCTTCCCACTGAAATGAGGTAATTTCCATCTGTAACACCAACCACAGTCTCCTGGTAGCTGACTCCGTAGACCCATAATCTCAGGCTGGATCTGAGCTGAGGCAGCTTACGGCTGCCAGTTGGCTGTAGGGACAGTTTCACTTTATCTTCATTTGAATGTTCAAAACTGGTCTCTCTACTGTAATCTCATCCTGTGTACGTAAAAGGCAATTTGTACATTGATGATTAAATTTGTCAACAGATTGAAAACTAAAGCAACATGGCTTTATCTGCATTTTAAGGCTTTTAAGGTAAACTGCACAGAACAGTATGGAAGGAAGCTAAATCTTCTGTGCACAGTGCTTAAGGTAAACCAGTGGGCACTGACTTTAGCTCTGATGCCTAACATGGTAGATTTAGAGGTAGCGAGATGGTGAAGTTTTACATCATCTGTGAACAGAAACGGGAGTTAGGGCAGTCAGTTGTGTCCTCAGCTGGTCACTAAGAAATACAGGCAGAGTAGACACTTCCTTCTTGGCTTTGGATGACTCTTGGATTTCCTCTAGAAGATAGAGTATAAAACAGAGGGGAAAAACACACAAACAAACAAAATCACCAACAAACCAGCAGCACCAGCTTTTCTACTATTTCCATTCCCAACTTCCTGGACAAATCTCTGGGGAAATGTGTGGGTGAGCTCCTTTCCTGGCTAAAGCACATAGAGGAGAGTATTGAGTTGTCTGCTTGAACAGATTCCACAACTACTGTTGATCATCTGCTGATTCAAGTGGCTCCTATATTTAGTTATCTAGTCAAACTGAGCACAGACTCCGTTAAATCCATGATTTTGGGCATTGGATCTTTATCACATTTAAAAGTATGAGAAAAACTGGACCATTGACCTTCCAAATGAGCAGGAAAGCAGCTTATCACAAAGGCATCGCTGCTTTATCAGTCTGTTTCAGCGCTTTCTCTTTGTTCAGTGCTGCTCCTCACATTCCAGGGAGACTGGAATGAGGGGCAGAAAACAAAGATACTCTCCTTGGCCATTTTCTCCCATTCCCCTTCCTTTATTGTCATCAAATAGGCTTGTCACTGACACAAAGCCCAAACCTAAGATTGGCATAAGAATAGCGGTATTTGCTATTCACTGGGATACAAACCACTCATCATTCTTTTCCCTGAATAATTTGAGCGGTGCAATGACACATTACAAACAATCCCACATGACTTAGAGAGACCCATCATAACAATTAACTGAAGTGAATGGTCCAGAACAGACTGTTGTGTTAATGTTTTTGTATATGGAGCAGTTGGGAACAGTGAATTGCTCCATCAGAAAGTATGCTTGTGAGAAACCTGAGGGTACAGGACTGAACTCAGCAGATAACCTACGCATGACACTCAGTGCAGCGTGCAGCGCGAGCCCCCTACTTGG
The DNA here is from genome assembly GCF_034619465.1 of Leptosomus discolor. Classification (NCBI taxonomy): domain Eukaryota; kingdom Metazoa; phylum Chordata; class Aves; order Leptosomiformes; family Leptosomidae; genus Leptosomus; species Leptosomus discolor. Next base: position 45,946,701 of record NC_141399.1, on the reverse strand, counting down.
GAGAATGACACTGAAAATGCTACGGGATACTTTTTTTTTGTCACTTAAGCTGTCATATGGCAATTGCTACTGAGAGCAGTGACATTTCTTGGGAAGGCAAGAGGCAGTCACTTCCAGCCTCTCTTCTCGTGCAGCTTGGGTTTTGAAGCTGGTATTTCTGCATGCTCACAGCATTCTCTCAGGGACAAGTTTTCTTCATGTGTCTTCTGAGGGCAAACATCAATTAATCTCTTCCCTGAAGAAAACAGCTCGTTAATAAATGTTGAGCTTTACAACCGTGGGTCATTTTTTAACCTCCTGTAATGAGGTCTACCCCTTTCTGAATCACAGTAGACTGGTTGCTAAACGGGGCATTTCTTCCTCCTGGTACTTATATTACATTGAATACACATGGAATGACAGCATTCCAGGGGGAGAGGAGGGAAAGGACCAAGAAGCCCTTGGAGTGGGGTGGAGGTCTTCTTCTCAAGTGCATCGGTAGGAAATCTTGTGCCATGTGCAGGACTCTGCAGAGAAGTAAAACGAGCTGGAAATCAGGGATGAGAGTGCATCTCTGTTGATTTCCCCGCAGTGAAGTGGTCAGGACATCTTAATTAATTCCACTTGTTGATGAGCCAGTGGCACTGCTGCAATGCAAACAGTCTCTCTCCCCTCTTTTCTTCCAGGGACAAATACGTTAATGCATTTGTACCGGTTACTCTTCAGTTACCCCTCAGCTTTTCTCCATTGTCTCACATACACACGAATTTCTGCTGTGAAGTTAGAAAAAGGAGAATCTAAGCTGCTCTTTCGTCGCCCTTTGTTGTGTCTCCCCAGTATGGGGGTCAGGGCTTGGTAGTTAATTGAGCACTGTAGGCACACAGCATGAAACCACAGGGTGTCTGTGGAAGACAGAGCAAGGCAAGCAAAGAGTAAAGCCTCCACACAGGTTTGAGTGACTCACAGAAGGAAGAATTTTCCTGCGATAATGTTGTTGGTTTTTTACTAAGCTATTTCAGACTTCAGTAAATACATTTTTCTAGGGGTACCCTGAAGCAGTTTCAATATTGATTTTTTTTCATACAGCCCATTTTTCTCCTTTGTCAAACCATTGTCAAGAGCTGGTTATGGGAGACACCACGTTTCACCGACAAAGCAAACAAAATCCAAGCGCACACCCAAATTCCCATACGATTGGTGCCGTTTCAGTATGTGAAGGTCAGAATGTTCTATACAAGCAGCACAGAATGCAGCTGGATGTTATGCGCTGCCGGGTCTCTCATCTCAATACCTTCCCAGACGTGACAGAAATACCATCACTTGATGAATAGAAGAGGAATATGTCACGATGACAAGAGGAAGGACAATGGAGCCGATCTGAGAGTAGCCAGGTGGCTCCATCATTTGTTAAGTGGCAGAAAGTAACAGAGTGGGTAATGAGGACACTTTGTGCGATAGGCCATTTCTCATAGGATTGCCACTTGGCTGCAGCTGAAGTTGTGCAATCCTTCTGCCAGGTTTTTCAAAACAATGTGATAGCGGGTGCTCCTGGGGGCCCTAGGGTGCAGGTGCATGTTGCCTTTCTGGTGCCCTGGGGTGCAGGTAATTTTTGCAGGGAATTAGCAATCAGCGCATCTTTTCTGAAAGCATGTGCTTTATGGACACGTCCGTGATGGTTCTGGGAAGCCGTGCAGGAATTAGTCACTGGAACTGTACCAACAGTTCTGACTCTGCAGCCGCAGGAGCAATGGGAAGCAAGATCGACGGAAGAACAGCAACTAAGATCCACCTGCGGGAGGAAAACCGTGGGGCTGCGAACTCGTAATCTGAGTTCCAGGTGAGTTAGAGCGATAAGTGGCACACAACAGCACCGGGCATCCCACTGACGCTAAGGAGAGATGCGAGCACGTGCAGCTTTCAGATGTTTCAAGGAAGTACAACGATGCTTAAAACCTCAGGGGTAGCATCACACCAAAGTAGGTCTGAGAAAAATTACCTCTAACTACTGTGCATGAAAGTGAAGGTGGTACAGCTCCGAGTGAGTAATACATGGTGTGCGTGCGATGCTGGAGTAATGACTTCCGCCTAGCAGTATGTATGAAATTACAAAATCGGTTTGTATACTGTTTTTTGTATCCTCCTGTGGGTTTGTGTGTCTATTACTTCAAGCTAGTTCATCTCAGGCAGCTGTTACTGCAAAGGACGGCTGCATGTTTAATTTTTTTAAGTGTATCTCTGCCAGTAGAGCGGATGACCAATTTAAAACGCAGTTGCCCGCGTTCAGATTGGAGAAACTGGGGCACTGGCCACCAGACTAGGAGTGCAGTTTTAAACGATGGAATGCAATAGGGTGGATTAGCCCACATTGTGGAGGACAAGAATGCAAATGATAAATATTTTGCGTAGCAAACCAAAAGCTACAGTACAGTAAACAGAAACAGTTGGTATGTGCAGCTAAAAATAAGTGATCACCTTCAGGAAACTCTTGACTGTAAGCATAGGGATGTTGTACATGGAATTTTCTCCATTTTTGCAGAGTAGAGAGCTTAAAGCACAGAGGAATATAAAGATTTTTCAGCTCCCTATTACGTTGTTTCCAAGATGACTTTGGATTTCCCCCAGGAAGTAGTATCAAACTTCTCTTGATCTACAAACAACAAGAACTCCTCTAGTTTTCTGCACCAATTGAACTCCCTCAGCACCGTGGCAGTAATTGCTACCCAGTTTAATTCACAACAGCAGCAGAAATTCTCTTCCCCCGCTGTGATCTATGACCCTTAGGACTGTCAAAAAAATGTTGCACCTCCTCCGCATGCATGACCTGCACAGTTACTACTTGGTGGTTTCGCTAAGGAAGAATTTTACGACTCAATAAACTTAGCTCAAGGTGCACAGGTGGACAGTCCCTGCCTGCGGCAGGTTTTGGGGTGGTGGATTGTCCCCCTGTAGAGGTAAGGCCAGCTCCAAAGCCTGGACTCAAATCTAAGCTGTTGTAAAGCATCAGGCAGCGTTCATCTCTCAAGCCCCATTTCAGAACCATTAATTTGAATTTCTGAGGAGAAACTGAGATGTGTTTGTTTTTTAACGCTCTCATACAGTAGGAAATTAAATTATGCTCTTGTTGCCAATGTGAGCTGGGATTAAAGTCTCTTGAAGCTTTTTATGGTGTAGCCAAACAACTAGGCTCTAGAAAGAGGATTAAATGGCTCTTCTTTGGTTTGCTGGCTGGATGAAATACCAATGTTTGTCCCCGACTTTTATGGCCCTCGGGGGCTCCAGCCATTCACATCCTGCTGGTCACTGCCCATGTGCAGACCCCCTATTCCGGGTGCAGGTCATACACTCAGGTCTTTTCTTCATTCAACAACGCAACAGTAATTACCCAAATCTCAATTACTGCGCTCCCAAACACTCACCCGTGTCATCAGTAATAATTAATTGAAATTGCAAATTCTCCTGAACTGACTCGGTGCCTTTTGTGACATTTGGACAGGCAGATTTCTGTTACATTTCCCTGTGGAGTGCGATATGTGTGAAGAAATGCTGGACCCCTGCTCGCTAGTTCCCTCCTGGGTAGCTGTAGCACATCTTCAGAGGAGTGGGATTGATTCCCAAGGCTGGGTGCTCTCTCTGGAGCTTGTGACTGGATGCGAGGGACTCCCAGCAGATTTTTATTTGAAAGTGAAGGGGAAATACATTGCAGCGGTGGCGTGCCACGGTGCTACCATACAGCGAGAGGCCTGTGTGTGAAATCAGCCCTGGAGCCTCGCTCTAGACTGGCAGGCAGCTTAATTGCTTTTTGTTAGCAAGCTGAAGTATTCATTTGAAGGTGTAGAACTGTTTGTCTTTTTGCTGGCTTTGCCCTAATTACATATAACCCATGGACTTGAATCAAGTTGTTAATATTCATCTGGTGTTTGCAGAGCCTCTAAATGGAAGCACTCGATGTGCTCTGACTTCACATGCTGCATCTTTCTTCTGTTGTTAGACCAGACAAAGCTAATTCCCCATCCCAGGGCCCAATCCTGCAATCCCTGCTCATACGAGTCTCGTCAGCAGGATCAGGTTAGTCCTTTCTGTTGTTTTTAATCTTTGAAAACCCAGATATTTATCTGACCCTGCATACCACCATGGCCAGACCAGTCCAGGGCTTGTTCAGAGGAGCAGAAACAGTACATGTAAGTAAAAAAACAAGATGAGCTTGCAATCTGCAGACGACCCCTGGCTGATTTAAGATCTTACAGGGAATTTGCTGGCATTTATATGGGTGGGTTCTGTTTTCTTTGGTGTAGTTAACACACCAGTGCCCCGCATGACAGGTCAATAATTCTCTGCCCATTACGTGTGAAGCAGCGCAGCAAGGTTTGCTCTCGCTACATGATAGAAGTTGAAATATCCAGATGGAACCGCATAGGTTGCAGCCCCCTGCATTATCCCATCTTTTATTTAGGCCTGACAAGCTCAATTAGCATTATCTTATGCTTCTGCATCGAGGGGACTTTGGTTAAAAAGGCAGAAGAAAAGACGAAAAGTGAAAGATAAAGGAAAAATATTACTGGGGAAAAAGCAGTGAAAAACTAAAAGGGATTTATCTGGGAAGAGCTTTCACCTCATACTGAGCAATAGGAACAGCTATATTAAGAATCCTCTGAAACATGAACTTTTTAGGTGCCCGTGCTTCACAGATTCCTTTTCAACATGGTGCAATCTAGCAAATAAGTTGATGCTGGTTACGTAGGTGAAACAGGACACGTAGAACTCCATCCAATGAAGTGGGGAGATGTGTAACAACCTGGATGCTGTGCTGTGGCTCCGTGGCTGCATTTCTGTTCTCTGGTCTGGTCCCCCGCAGCTCCTCAGCTGCAGGCTCTGCTTTCAGAACCTGGGGGGAGAAACAGGGGCTTCATCTCCTGAATCAGTGCTATCTGCACGGCTCAAGATTCACTTAGAGACTGGAGCCATCTCATACATTTACAATGGTTCCTTTTCTTTTGGCTCAGGGATATATTAAGCAATCGGGATATTTAGCTAGGATTTTTAATTTTTGAGCAATTTTTTCAGGTTTTGGCAGCTAAGCTCATGCACTGCATTGAAGTGACTGTGCAAGCTGGCTGCCTTCCAGAGGTGTCGGGCGCTTGCTTCTCCCACTGGTGCTATGACCTTTACAGACTCAGTAAAAGACACAGGCCAGCTCTGCTCCTTCGCTGAGGAAAGGCAGTTTATGACCAGTCATAAAAGAGCAAAATACAAAAGCATTTGTTTCCTGAATACATGTAATACAGGGTTTCATTGCTTAACTATGGAAGTTTGGGAATGAACATCTTATTCTTCTGGTTACTCGAGGAAGAGATGTAAGGGCTGCGTATATAGGTGCAGAAAAAGGTTGGCAAGCCTAAGGAGAGAAGTGAGGCTTAGAGCTTTGATTCAGGGAAATTCCAGCAACACAGGAAAACAGCTCCCAGGGTCAGACCAGTAATGAGTTTACTGTGTTACTACCCTTCTGGTCAGCTTGCTGTGATCAGATACTCTGGTAAACATTTTTGTAGCATAGGAGTCAGTGGCAAAGACCATCAAATGTGCTTTGTGATTATTCATAATCAGAGCTCAGATCTAAAAGTTACAAGTGGCCTTAAATAACACATTAAACAAAGTGTTAGACCTTTAAATACATTTGTTTGCAGCTGACATTACATTTCCCAGCTGAAAACACTAAAATAGCACAGACTGGATGCTGGGATCTGAAATTCACATGTGGATCTAAACTGGGATTTTTCTTCTTAGGACTAATTTCTCTTGTGGGGAATAAATAAATAAATGAATAAATAAATAGGGGTACAGAGAACTACCTGATTCTCCTTTGTATCTGGCTCCCAGCAGTAAACTTCAAGACATTTCTTCTTCCTTGGAGGACTCAAATCCCAGGCTGACCAGCTATGCAGAAAAAATCCCGAAGATAATATTCTGGAAATAGCGCAACTAGAAATGAAGCAAAGTTCTTGTTTTTTTTTTTTTGCCACGGTACTAACAGAGGCATCAACACTCAAGCACTTTGGGTCAGCTGTACCTTCTCAGCCCACCGTTCCTCTATGGGCATGTGTGAATTACCTGATTTTTGACCTGGCTGGAGGTAGTTAACATTATCAACACAGATGCCCCTTATCTCTCTGACTTTCAGCATGAAAAGAGGCTCTTATCAGGTAGTGATGAAGGAGAGAGAATGGATGGCAGGAAGAACAAAGCCTTAGCGATATCTTTCTCATTGTTTCTTCCTGCTGAGGCTTTTTTAGAGAACTATTTGTCTGCATGACCTTCCTACTGCTCTGATTTATTTGACTATTAAAATAAAAACTGAACTTTGCTGGAATACGACTGAAGATAAAAAAAAGGTGTCAGTTCAAATAATTTTAACTGCACTAAAACCAGCACAATCCACAGTTCTCTGTGTTTTCTCAAATATAATATTCCCTGGCCTTCTCATTAGCTATTGTTGATGCCATCCAATATGCTGGTGGGACATGAAAGATAATTCATATATATGTATATAACCTAAATACATTGTGGAATGTAGTGCACTGCAAGCTATAATAAAAATTTTAATAATGAATCTATTCTGCACGTGAAACTTGTAAACAGCAGAGCGTTTTCCAAGTGCAAACAAACTGATTCCCCAGAGCTGGGAAAGCCAGCCAGCTCGCAGGATGGAGGGCCATTCTGGGGGAGCGATGGCCAGTGCAACAGCTCATCTAGTCGGTCTGCTGTGGCGTCACTCGGGAGTGAATGCCCGTGCTCTTTGCTTGACCCTGTGCATTCAGAAGCCATTAGTGGTTTTCTTCTCCATTGCAACCAGTGACCTACCTTATTTCCGTCATTCCCGAGCCTCTCTGGCTGTGCTCCAGCGATGGAGCCCTTTATCCATCTTACTATAAAACGCAGTCGCCGTGCGAGATGTCTTGCTGACGCTGAACTGGCCACTCCCTTGATCCGTTCGAAGTGGTGGACCTCGGACACTGCAAAATGAAGGAACCTTTTCCTCACTTCCTCTGGTACAGTGTGTTCTTTTATGGGCTCGACCATGACTTGAGATCTTCATCCAGCTTTCAAGTTTTTAAGGCTGGCAATCCCATTGATGGCTTATCTGAAACGTCTGCTATGTAAAAATTTACATTTGGGTTTCTTCCTCCCTTGTGCCCTGTTTGATTTCCTCACCTAAGGGCCTTGCTGCCTGCTGCCTTTTACCAGATAAGGATAGCTCTTTTCTGAAATCAAGTCTTTCTTTAGCTGTATCCTGGCCCAAGAATCCGCTTTTCTTGTATCCCACCAGTGCTGGTGTTTATTGATGAGTATTTCTTCAGGACCTGCCTGTGCTTCATGAACGTCCTTTTCCTTTTCTGCACCCAGAAAGCGCCCCACATCCCCGGCTGAGCTGCTGCCGGGGGAGCAGCTCTCCAAGTGTGTTCTCCCTCACATCTGGGCACTCTTTTGCTTTGGAGGCACTGGGTGGCGTCTGCCGTGGGCTTGTTCTCCCCAGGGGTTGCCACAGGCTCCTCTTGGAAGCCGTGTGTGGTTGGTGTGGGGCCACTGCAGCGGCCCTGGTGTGAAGGCCTGGGTGCTGGTCAGGACTCCCTTTGCTTTACCCAGTGCAGCGTGTGGTTTTGTGCTCTTTTTTCATCTCTTCTCTGGCTGTTTCATTCCCTGACTGTTCTAATTGCCTTTTCAATGCTAGATTGTCCTCCTTTAGTAATTTTTCTTGTATTATTTCTGAGATTGATCCTATTAAGTTCTTATCCTTCAGTATGTCATCCCCAGCTTTGAAAGCAACGTCATTTGTTGTCAGCTGCAGCTGAATTACCTATGCATTAATTGCCTTTGTAGGTCCCTGATTTTTCTCATAGACTTCTTTTTTCTTTCTATGACACATTTTTCTTTGAAAAATATCCAGCATCATTTACCTCAAATAGCCTGCTTGGATTTTTGCTGCTTGCTGCTGCTCTGAGCTTGTCATTAAACCCCCAAGCTCTGCCGATGTTATTACCAGTTTGCCCAACGCATATTACGAAATTAACAGCTTTGAAACTGCACAGGAGTTGTCTTGTGTCGGGTTCTGTAAAGATTAACTTTCTCCTGACCCTCTTTCTGCAATGCTTTCTCTTCAGGACACAGAAAGGAATATTTCTGGTGCTAGCCTGCTTGAAAGCCATTGCTGATATATTTTCTGTGCTGTTTCCTGCTCTGGGTGTAGCCACGAGCAATAAAGAAGCATGTGAGATAGAAATATACTGAACAGAGTTTAACAACTTCTGTACTTCGCAGCGCAGCTAATTACACAGCCAAAAAGCCCCTTGGACGTTCCTGTGCCTCTCAGGCAATGAACCTCCCTTACTCAATTGGCTGTAAAAAAAGAGATGTAAGTGAGCACCTTCTAAAGGTGAACGCTCCATCTCCTCCTTCCTTCCCAGGGGAAAGTCCTACAGCTTGGGCACTCTCTGACCTTGCAGGGCTGCTGCTGGCACCTCCTGGGACAGCAGCAGGGAGCAATACTGCTGCTCCTGGTGCAGAAATCACGCCGGCTTCTGCCAGCATTCCCGGCACAACCGGAAAGCTTCCCGCGCTGCTTGGTCCTGAGGGCATTGTCACAGCCATCTATATCTGCATCTGACAGGCAGCAGCCTGATTTCCAGCTTAGCCCACTGACTGCTGTATAATAAAACGCAAGAAAGGCACACACAGCCCTTTTTGTGCCAGCTAGAAAGATGCTAGAGATCTTTTTACATTATTCTTTCCAAATGGGCGTGGGGAGGATTTGCATCCCAGGAACACAGAGGAAGGGGCAGAAGCCCTTGTGCACCTCTTGTGTAGTGTAGAGGAGCTTAAGTAACCGGTTATCTTGTGATTGTTTTACAGTGGGACAGTGTGAAGATGTCAGAGTGCCTGGCTGCTGAGCGTTACCATCATCTCAGCGTTAGGTCTGAGCTGAGTGTTTGTCCCATGGCTCTACGCCAGCCTGATGCGAAGCGGCTCACAGCGTGCCACAGCAGAGAGCAGGGAGCTGCCGTAATCCATTTCATCCTGTCAGCCTGGAGCGACCGTAAACTCAGGAGACTTTCAGGGGTAGTAATTCAAGAGCCACAAGATTGCCCTCCCCGTGCCCCGATTTGCCTCAGGCTTCCCACGGGACAGCCGTGGGCTTCAGCTCCTGTGTGCTAAAAGTAACAGCCGTTTCCTCCATCAGCTTTCCAGCCCCAGGGGAGCTGAAATACTAAAACACGTGAAGAGATTGAGGACCCTAGAGGCTGCAGCAGGGGTAGCCATCTCGCACAGAGACCTGAAACAGCCTTCCCTTGCTGGGGCTCCGCTGGCTGGGTCAGTACCAGCTGAAAAGCTGGCCGTTGTTTGGCAAAGTATGATCTAAACCATATGGCCCCGCAAGGAGATGGTGATGGAAATCTTTATAGAAAACATTTCACAAAATGTAAACAACAGATTTTCTACACAGAGATAGAGATGGAGATTAATGCTTGTATTATCCTGGATAATTAGTGTAGCAGGTAATTATTTAAAATCTGGCACATCTGTGAATACATCACTTTTGACTGAATTAGAAAATCCTCGCAACTGCTACAGTAAGATGGCTTCAGCGATCCCACGGGGAAATCTTTATAGGAGATTAATTCTCACTTCAAATGGCAGAGATTTGCGAGAGGATTATGTGGCCAGTATGACACATTCGCATTGTGATAGTAAGTGATACAGGTTTTTTTTTTCTCACAGAGAAGCCGAGTGCTGGTTTCTTTGAATTCATGTGTTCTTTGAGCTTGAGGGCTCGGTCCTCTTAAGAAGTAGAGTGTTTTGTAGCTGAAATGATGAGCAGCGCTTGAAAGAAAATGGTGACGGGAACAAGGGCAAGAGCAACAGAAGCTCAAAGAGAGGACAGTGAAATCCAAACTTGGATTTAAATTCCTAAAGCAACAAGGTCACACTTGCAAAGCGAGTCAATATGTTTCTTTAGCTTATTATAAACGTTACCAAAAAGTTGTCATCTAAGAACACAGCAGAGGTCTGTGAGGATCCTGCTGGAAGCCGGAGCGCTGCAGGGCACATCTCGCAGGGCTGAGCTCCCCTCGGTGCATGCCCTCTGCCAGCGCTCCCTGGGCAGGGGCAGAGCCCCTGCGCCTCCTCCTGTCCCCCCTCTTAAGAAACCCACTTCTCCTGGAGCCTCGCAGCGTGACATCCGTGCTGGCTGTCCCCGGGAGCGGGCTCTGTACATCAGCGGCTAACGCAGCACCACTGCAGGGGGACACCCAACCTTCCCGCAGCAGGGCCGGGCTCACCCCTCGCTGCGTGGCTTTGCGGGGTGCGCGGTGCCCCCCAGGCCCAGGCTGAACAAGGGAAGGGCCCTTGGGTGGGACGGTCACTGTATTGGTATTCAGGAGCAGGCTCGGGCAGCTCTCGGAAATGTACATCTTGCCCCGTGGCCTGCAGTCCCTGGGGAGGTGCACCGAAAACCTGGAGCACGGCTAGTGGCCCACTGGGCCGCGTTCAGAGCCCATGGAGTGCCTGATGTACTGGCTGTAACTCGGGAGTGCTCCGGGTTTGAATCGGGTATCGAATGATCGCTGGAGCACGGTACTCTGGGTACTCAACGCAGGGAGGAGAGTTAGGAAAGCTGTAGTTTCGTGCGCGGATTTCACTGCTTACAGCGCCAAAGAGAGCTCTGACCAAGAAAATGGTGGTTTCCTGGCACACAAAGACTTTCTCAGTAAAATTGAAATGTCTCTTTGCTGCATCTTTCCAACACAAAACTGCTGCCAGGAGCTCTCATCTGATTTGCTCAGGGTTCTCAAAACATCAAGGTGAATAATTGAGACAGGCTGAGTAAACCCTGGGGAATTCACAGCAGCAGCAAAGAGAAAGAAAAGGTACTTGGAGCTTTGTAGAGAGGGTCTGTCTTTTAAGAGAGGTTATATTGCGCTTGTTGACTGAGACTGCGCAGGAGGAAACACGGTGGGGGCTGAACCAGCACCCACCAGCGTCACCCACAGACACGTTTGGACCAACAGGGCTTTGTTCAGACCAGCCACAAAACTTCCCCGGTGAGAAACTCCCGCTAAGTTTCACAGTGCTACCCTGCACTCAGCCCTAGTCAGGCCCACGCAGTCCCCTGAAGCTATCTTGAAACGAAAGAACTTACTCAGAAAAACTTTTTCAGCCCCTTTTTTCCTTCCTTTCCCAGAAGCTGTTTTCCCAGTCCCCAAACTATAGATTTGCCTTGTCCTCCTCTACAAACAGCATCCAGCATCCACTGCCCAGGACGTGCCCTTTTTATAACGTGCTGAAGGAAACTGCAGCCACGTCGCCACACCTGATCCCACCCCACCACCGCCACTGGGCCTTTGATGGACCTTTGTGGAAGGGAAGGGTGGATTTACATTTTCCAAGCGACCTTCTCCCTTGTGACTCCTCAACAGGACATTAACGCCTACTTCTGTATTGACAACTTAAATTTACATGTCTCTCATCCAAAAATACCAGGTTTTGCACTTTCCTTCAGCTACTGCCTTACCCTGAACCCCCCAGCTGCCCCAGGCAGTGCTGTCAGTGTTGCCGGGTGTCTGCAGTTCCGCACACCCTGAGAAAGCTCTTCCTCTGCAAAATGCTTTAGCACCAGCTCGTCCTGCTCTCTCCTCTAGCTCTGCTGAGCTTGCTGCAGCCTGCAGAGACAAATGAAGAAAACATGAGCAGGACTTTTTTTTTTTTTTTTTTATTTGGTGGCTGTTCTCTTGCTGCAAACTGCATTTTTTTACCACCCAGCACTTCATTTCCACCAGCATCAGCTTCCAGTGCTTCATGGTGATGCTGCAATTTCCCTGCTTACGGGGTCTGATAATATATGAGGCAGAAAGAGGCACGGCAGGCTGCTTCTCTGAGCCTACCTACGGCTTGAAAACAGCTCTTTGGGTAAGCTGGCAGGGGATAGTAGTGTTCTGGGCTGATTCAGACCATCTGCAGAGACTAATGTGCTCCTGGGCCACTGAGGCAGTCGTTTTAAATCCAGAGCCGCACATAATTTGAATACACTGCTAAAATGGAGTTCAGCTGCACCTCACTGTCAAAATGTGAGCATATTTTACCCATGTCAGAGCACTGGAGCGTAGCCAGAAAGCCAGTGTAGTAATTTTTTGGGCACGATGCTCAGCCATATTTTATTAAACTCTCCGTCTTACACTTCACTGCTTGTTTCGGAGCGCTGCTGCCCTGCAGCCCAGCATCCCTCACGCAAGGCAGCTGCTTGTTCCTGGTTGAAATCTCCTCAGAAACTCTAAAATCCTGCGTTGTCCTTTTCTCCAGCCTTGCGCTGTTACTTAGCCTACATCATCGCGGCTTTGGTTTCATCGCGTGTCAGATACTGTTAACGCAAATGCTGAACGACTAAAATGTCAGAGCCATCAGCTTAGCACTGTACTCCGCAACGATAACAATACACGAGTTCCCCATTTAAATTCAGGGTACTGTTGTAGGCTGTGTTCAGCACCGCTTGGCTTGAAAGCTTCCAACTATTTCCTTCCTTCTCTGTCTAATGTCAGAATTTCTGCAGAACGTACAAAACGGTGGCATTTTTTTAACTTGAAAACCAGCATGAAACAGCATAAAATCCATTTTGAAGAGCTGCAGTATCCCTCTGAATGCAGGCTGTAGGTAGATGTCTCTGCCCCTGATGTTGAAGGGAATGTGCAGTTTGTTATTGGACAGAACAGCCTGTTGACTCCACAGACTAGACGGTAAATAGCTCGATTTGGGGATCGCCGGTTTGCAGCCTGCAAGGTCAGAGTCTTGCATAGACTCAGTATTCCTTTCCCGGTGCCTGGACGGACCACGCGCTTATCTGTGCCGCTGTAAAATTAACTTTCCACCTTTACTTTGTTGGGATGAAAAACACAAGAGCACAGCAAGCCAGCACGGTGGTAATATAAATGAAAAAAAAAAAACAAACCAACCCACAAACCAACCAAAAAGCAACCAAACAGTAAACTGCCTCCCATTTTGTGTAAGAATAACGCAGGGCCAAGATTTAAAGTACGGCACGCAGAAAACTTGTCACTTCCTTATAAGAGCTGAATTAACGGCTGCTGTAACAACCAAACAAATCAAGAACAGCATGAAAGATCTTTTTTCCAGGGAAGAATGCGAGAATTCGTTGGATCTGGACATGAGAAACAATGGTTTGTGATAATGAAAGTGCTAGCAGTAAGTGAAATAAGAAATGTGTTTTCATGCTTCTTGTGTTGCTGAACTAACAAGCACAACCTCTAAAGGACGAAGCTGGGCTTTAGCATGTGAAATTCTTTTTGCTGCATATTGCTATGATCTCATTTCTCAGTGGCCAGTATTTTCACACTCCAGCCACATTTCACACTGACTTTCGGTACGCCCCCAGCGAGGGAGACGGAAGAAGCGATACTGCTTGGCCTGCAGCTGGAGAAACCCTCTGTTGCTCACGTCACCTCCCCAGCCACGGGCAGCTGCTCCAGGAAAGCCTGTCTGAAGCTGTTGACAGTCTCTTCCCTTCTCTCATAGGACCACGCGGATATTGAGTGGAAGTTTGCACGGACGAAGCTCTGGATGAGTTACTTTGATGAAGGTGCCACCCTGCCCCCTCCTTTTAACATTGTCCCAAGTCCCAAGTCCGTCTGGTACCTTTGCAAGTGGATTCACAATCAGCTCTGCCCAGGCAACGACTCTTACAACGAACAGAAGAGGCACGAAAACCTCAAAACGTTCACAGTAAGGAGCTGCATGGTTTCATGCTTCATTTTTCGAGGGTGCCTGTGCATGCTCAGGATCCTGAGGGCCACGGCTCTGCTGGTGCAGCAGAAGATTTGCTGGGTCGTAACTTGCCAAGAGCCATCAGGAGCTCTAAAGACAGGACTAAACAGGTAACATACCTGTGCCTTTCTCTTTCCAGGAGCGGCATGCTGACAACCTGATTCAGAATCAACATTACCAGGTAAGCTCTTGGGCACATAAAGCTTTTACTTGCTGTTTCTTCTTCCTGCTCCTTTTCTAATACCTCAATTCTTGCTTGCTTCTAGAATATATTTTGATAAGCGTGGGTCCTCTAAGAGGGTTTTGCTTACCATGGGTTAAAACATTTCCTCATTAGAGGTGGGATGGTTCAGTAAATCACTCCCAGCCTTTCACCCCCTCTGAAGGAGTGGAAAACTTGCCAGGTCCCAGCCTGGCTGCTGAAGTCAAAGGTGACATACCCGTTGCCATCAGAGGGACGAGGCTGTCACGCCATCCTGATTAAAACTTTCTGCACCGTTTTTACACACTCTTGAATTGTTCCTCTCCTGCTCTTTTTTTGTAAAGCACCCCTGACTCAAACAGTAGTTGGGATTTTCTTTTGTTTTGGGCCGCTCAGGAAGGAGGAATAGATTCTTTGTTGAATTTTGCTGGTTTTCTTTATTCTCAGCATGCCTGTCATCAAGTACTCATTAAAATCAACCTAGAAAAGGATGAAACTGTATTAAAAACACCAGCTTCGGTGTACTTGAATTCAGGAAGGAAAAAAAAATAATTCTCCAGAATGTTCGGTGGTACGTTAGGCTATGCTGTCGAAAGCCATTAGTAATTTGTCTTACTTAAGTCATCTGCTTTTTGAAGAGTATTTTTATCTGAAGTTGATGTTTAACATAATTAGTCACCTTTGACAACAGGAATTTGGTACTTTCTGACTTCACAGCACAGCTTATGGGTACCAGCAGTGGGATCTCTTAAAAAAACCTCCCAGTAGATGGAACCTTGGTGCGGAGACTGTCTTCCTGCTCGGTGTTGCTCAGCCTTGTTATCCCTAGTTAGGAAAAGGGAAAAGCGAAGGGAAGGTTTGGACTAGTCCCCTCTGTATACAGAGATCAACCTCTGCGTGTGTTGGCCGGCACAGATAAATCTACGAGCTCAAAGCGCCAGTTTGCTTATGTGACACCAACAAGGGGGTTCACGAACACAGAGCGCGATGGCTCTCGTCCTGCCACGGGTCTGTGCTGTAACAAACAGCCCAGGGAACGCAGAGGAGCGAGAGCCCTTAGAGGGGTCCCCGGGGGGCTGTGGTTCAGCCCTGCCAGCTCTGCCCACCGATGCTGCCGCAGCCTCGAAAAGAGTTTCTCAGCTGCCCTTAGGGAGCGCCCGGGCAGCTGGCAGATGTGGT
Source organism: Leptosomus discolor (assembly GCF_034619465.1). NCBI lineage: Eukaryota > Metazoa > Chordata > Aves > Leptosomiformes > Leptosomidae > Leptosomus > Leptosomus discolor. The sequence goes on along the minus strand of NC_141399.1, from coordinate 45,931,520 downwards.
TTAACGTGACTGTGCGTCGCCCCACGGGGTCCTGGCTGTTCTTCAGGTTATTTGTTGTCAACATACCCTCCTTGGCTTTCAAACGCTCGATAAACAGTCTTCAAATGGCAAGCTTAGCCTAGCAGGATACGCAGCCTCTACACATGAGGCTGATAATCTTAAAAACCTTCAGCAGCTGAGATGTAATGTCCTCAAGCCATTCAAAGTACAAAATACCTGCTCACTGTAGTTAACAGAGTGAGCATTCAGGAGGGAAGGTGTACACAGCCCTTTCCAAAGGTTGGTCTGTTTAAAAGAAAGCGTTCTGTTTCTAATGGTACAAGATTTTTCCCTTCAGACAGCAGTCAGGGCAGCCGCTGTCGGTAAGAGCTCAGCGAAACGCATTTGGTCTGAGCCAGCAGCTGAATCACTCGTGTTCTTTCCTATTCCAGGAAGTGATAAGAAATCTTGTGAAAAGGTACGTCGCAGCAATGATAAGAACTTCCAAAACCAACGAAGGTTTAACGGAAGAGAATTTCAAGGTAATTTATTATTCCTTAATAATAATTTATTATATTAATTCAAGTAGCCACTTGCAGAGTTCACACTAACTTGTCAGGATGATTTGTAAAAGCGCTGCGGCAACAGGAGTGTCATTGGAGCTGGGGATACGTACGATGGGGGGGGGGCTTGTTTGAGCAGAGAATATTATTATTAGACCGTCTTCTCGTGTGATCACCCCCCCGACTTTAATATACAACATGATATATTAAAAAAAACATTGGAAAATGGTAGGAATGAAGGATCTGACTTGAGTCAACATCACGATCCTAATCCTAACCCAGACAGAGACAAAGAATGAGTCTGGGTTAACGGCTATGGAGAGCACTTACCAACAGCGTTAAAGTTGGGCCTATCGACTACGCAGCATCCCTGCCGCATTGCTACGTTTCAGCAGTGTCTCCCCTCTTCTAAAACTGTCTTATTTATTTGACTTTTTTGGGGGGCAGGAAGGGTTTGGTCAATAGGGTCGGTCCCACAGGCTTTGGAGACAAACACCTCGTGAGGTCTCCCGTTCTCAGGATTACCAAGGCACCTTGTTTGTGTGTCACTGGATAACGAAGACGTGGTATTCCTGTAAGGGTGGCTTGGTACCAGCCGCCTGCAGAACTCTGAGCAGCTCTCCCAGGGGAATGTGATCATCCTTTCACGTCACAGGTAAAGCTGCTGAGTGTAACTCATTTCTCCTCTTGCCCTAGGAATTAAAACAGGACATCTCAAGTTTTCGCTATGAAGTTCTTGACCTCTTAGGAAACAGGAAGCCCCAGAGGAGAAGTTATTCTACCAGCAGCACAGAGGTGTCCCAAAAGGATGAAACAAGTGAGGACGGTCCTGGAGAAAAATCCAAAGCCAAGAGCGTGTCTTTCAATGTAGCCAACAAAAAAAAGGACTTCAACGTGTCTGCTCTAATTAAAACTATGTCTGGGATCGATATGGTGGAAGAGAAGCCAAAAAGCAATGGGATTGGCAAGCGCTCCTTTGTCCGAAATGGAAATAGGGTTCAGAGACTTTCCAGCTCCAAGAAGGAGTCCTTCAAGAGACTGGGCCTGCTTTTCTCCAAGATGAACGGGCACGTACCTGAACCAAATTCAGAGCCCATGTACACCATTTCAGACGGAATTATTCAGCCACACTACATGTGGAAAGACATTAAATATTCTCAGATTGATAAAGAGAAAGAAGAGAATTGTTCCAAAAGCGAAATTAACCTCAATGAGGTGGACTACAGTGGGAAGACAAGACTCACAGGACAGAGCAAGGAGTGCCCTGTGGTTTGTACCAGCTCCCTTCACTGTGCTTCCAGTATTTGTTCCTCCAATTCCAAACTTATAGACTCCTCAGAGGATGTGTTTGATTCGTGGGGAGAGGCTTGTGACTTGTTTATAAACCAGTGGAAAGACGGGCAGGAGGATCACGTCACAACTCGGCTATAAGTAAAGCTATCTTAACACTTGCTGGAAAACGTAGCCAATTATTTGTAATTGTTTGCTCTCATCTGATTCAGCATTACTATTTCCTTTCTGTCCACAGGTGAAAAGAAAAAAAGAAAGTGTAAACTACTATGTTTAGCCTATTTTATAGCCAGCTGCACCTCTTTTTATTTTACTTTTCTTTCCACTCACAAATACTAAACTAAAGATTTCACCATTTATAAGGTCACTATAAACCATGGGAATCCCTTCAGATGCGCTCTTAGTCTTCAGACCCCAGACTTCAGACACGCTGGTGGCCGAGGGAAGGATTTCTCCAGTGCTCCCATCATCACCCCACCGCTGCTGGGTTATCACTGCTGCTATCCAACACCGTCAGCTCTGCATCCTGCTCAGTTTGCCTTGGCAACACAACCGGCTGGTGAGCAGTGGCTTAGCAGGAGGCCGAGAATCGTATTTAAAATCTTTGTAGAAAGGGTTTCAACTTGTACCTGGCTTTTTGTTTTCTTTAAGCAATACGACCTCTGATTCTTTCGGTTGTGTGGGGGTTTTCAGGTTATTCTATTACTACTGTACATTGTTACTGAGCAAGAGACCCCTTTGGTCATCCAGCTAGAACAGGTCATGATTTCCTTATTTACCCAGGCCCCATGGGAAATTCCCCCTGTAGGGAGCAGAATGACCTTCCAGGGAGGCTGACAGCAGAAGCCAGCACCTGGCCTTGCTGCCAACTTCTGCGTGGGTGAACCGACCCCCAGAGCAGCTGTGGCTGCTTGAACCACAAACCTCAGCGCGGTTCTCCTCCTTCTAAGGGGCTGAACCAAACCCCAGCCCCGAGCCTGGCCCTGACGCCCCACCCCTCGCGCTGTGGCTGGGTTTTTTTGCAACTCCTGATCTTACTTCCACTGCTGCATTCGCTTTTTGCTGCCTCGCTGACGGGAGGTCAGGCTTTAGGAAGAAAACCATCCCCCTGGTGTACGGCCAGTGCTAAAAGAGACCGTCTTCCCCAGGCCTGTGAGCTGCATTTCTGAAAAGCAACCTAAGCAATAGCAGCTCAAACTGCATCTGGCAGCCTGGGACGTCTCTGCAGTTCCTTTTCTAAGGGGCAACAAAAAGGAGTGCGGCAGTAGACGTTACCTTTTATTTCCCCAGCTGTGGTAGCCTAGCAGTGTCACTGCTTTTGTCCTAAGGAGCATCAGAGAGGGGAGAAGACAACCCCATCAAGGGCAAAATGGTTGAATTTTTAACGGTGAATTTTTTTTTGTTTTTTTTTTTTAAACAACGTGATACTTGAACTTTCTGCTGCGCTGTTGCTAAGAAACACAGATGATTGGCGCTTGCTTACCACCACTTCAGAGCTGTTACTAGTCAGCTGCTCGCTTGGAGGAAGCTGATGGGGAGCTCAGGACCGGCCTTTCCCGTATGACGGCGCTTCATTGCTGCGGTCACGCTGAAGGGTCTGTCCCCGGAGAGCTTACGTGAGCTGGAGCTGATCCCAAGGGTGGCTGCCGAAAATCACCTCTTCTTGTTGTGAATTGCCTTTGTAAAGGCATAATGCTGGGAAGTCTACACCTACCGTGGGCACTGGTCAGGTTTTACCAGCAAGGGGCAGGAGCAGCTCTCGTGGTGGCAGGAGGGATTTCTCACGACAGCAGCCCCCCCCGCCCCGGGAAGAGATGCTGGGACACCTGCAGCTGGATGCTCTGCCTCTGAAACCTGGCTCCCTCCTCTCGAGAAGGAAAACCACCTTGTTGGGTTTTCCCTTTGGGCACCTGTACAGCCTGGCCTAAAGGTCGTGATGGAGCACCCCCGCATCAGAGAGAGAGATGGGACCGATGCAGCCAGCGCCTGTGGCAGAGTTCCAGACGCCAACACACCGGGCTCACGGGAAGTTTTCCATACAGACCACGGCTCTAGGCCGGCTCTGGTGTCAAGAAAAATCCGCACCTAGGAGCAGAGACTCAAAAACGTTTCTGTATTCCTTGCTTCTAAACGACACCAGTCTTGTTACCAGCATGCGGTATAAAGCCCAAAATATTTAAGCCTCTAGATGTGTCAGTTAAGGCAGAGTGAAAAGCATTTTTGTATCAACAGATTTCAGGCTTTCACACTAATTGCAGGGTTCGAGTTGTCTTTGAAAACTGCATCTCCTCTTCCTTTACGAAAGGCTGAGCAAACCGACGTTGGCGCGACACGAGGAGACTTGCAAAATCCGAGGGTCAGAAGCAGCTTGCTGATCGTTCCTGAAGAAATCCAGCACCCCCGTCTTTTTTTAAGAGGCAAATCCGTCGGTAGGTGAGAGCTGCAGTCAGAACCAACTGAAAGCAGCTCACGATAAAAGCCTTAGAGTTTAATAAACCAAACGGAACACATTTCTGGAAGGATTAATATTAGCAAGAGCTGCTACAGGGGGATGAAGGAAGGGGTTGGAATCATTTTATTTCTCACCTAACCACGCCGCAGTTTATGAACTCCACTTGACGTGGGGCCAGCAAATCTTTATGGTATTTCCTGTGTCACGGGAAAGAATGCAGACAATTCAAGTGTGGTTGTAAGGATTACATCAACTGAGCTTCAGGCTGGGACAGAAGCAGGGTTCGTGTCCTCGACAGTAGAAAGGCCTTTTAAGTTTTCCCCAGGAGCAAGCGCGCTGCTGCTGGTGAGGATTGTATTGTGTCAGGCAGAAGCAGCGCTGCATTAACAGCTCCCAGTAACACCATTAACTCGGCCGCAGCGTCCCCCAAAAATGTAAAAGTGACACCGGGCGCCGCAAATCCCTTCCGTGCCGACGAAGGGGCAGGGGTGGGAACTGCCGCGCTGGAGCGGCACGATGGGGAACGCCGGCTGCAAAACTCTGGATAACCGCGATGTTAAAGGTGGGAGGGGACACATATCGCAGGGCTGCTCGGCTGGGGCTCCCCTGGGATTTGTTTCATGACTCAGATGCTTCCTAGCTCCCAGCTACGGGCTAGTCTGAGCTGACTTTGGAATTTCACACTAATCTCTGATTTGGCTGTGATTAACACGTGCATCCAGGAGTTTGCAAAACTGCCAGCTGGGTCCCCCAAAAGGCGAAATTCTGTTTGACAGCATCTATGCATCCCCTTTGGTAGCAATAGGCTTTATAGCAGCTGGTGAATTATTATTATTATTATTATACTCTAAAACAGGAGCTTCAGGGGCAGGAAATTAAAGTACCTTGTGAAAAATACATTTGATAAGCAAAACCTTGTTGTTTTTTTTTTTTTTAATTCACTCGCAGTCAGTGTTTGGGATTTCAGTAACGTTTTCCCATTTTCAACTGCTGAAAAAGAAAACATGTTTCAGTGAAAGTTACTCTTTCCTTCGGAGAAATCAGTGAACTACCCCTGTGCTGCCCGTGCAGGTGACCGGGGAGGAGCTGATGGGACACTCCGAGCTTCCCCTGTGAGGAGTTCAACTTTCCCTTGGCTTGGGTTCAAGGGGCACAGCTGTGCTCCAGCTGGGACACGCCTGGCCTCTGGTCTGTGGGCTTCACTAATAATCCTTAGACACGTGCAAGGAGTTTAGAATTAGGAATAAGAGAGATCTCAACCTCTTGTCCTTTAGGTCTCTTGCTCTTGATGTCGCTTCATTTCTCACCTCCCACCCCCGGTGCCATTTTCACCTGGCTTTTTAAAGCAGCACACCCACAAATGATCACCGACTAAAAAGTTAACAAGTAACATCCAGGGTTAAGAACATCAAGTAGACGTAAGAGGTGTTTGTACTCAGGTCAGAGATTAAAGAAGTTGTTTCAAGAAACAAGAAATTAACTGACATATCTCTGCAGATTACTCGGATAATCGCATTTGTATATTATTCACTTACTGGTACATATGTAAATACTCAAGTATTTGTACGTGTGGGCCCCGGGGAGGAAGCATGCACAGCGGCCAGAGCGCAGGATTAGCCAGCAGGACCTCTGAGGGCTCGTCCCTGCTCTGCCACTGCCTCACCTGTGACCTTGGGCAAGTCACTTAGCCTCTCTAATGCCTCAGTTTCCCCATCTGTAAAATAGGGATAATAATACTTACCTACCTCGCAGGGGGGGTTAGTTCATTATTTATAAGCACTTTCAGATCTTCAAATTAAAGGCGCTATATACAGTAAGTAGTTCCTATCCGTAGCAGTAGTACGTACTTTTATTTTCTTACGACTAATTCAGGTTAGGATTTAACTGTGTGTCCGTTATGATAGAGTTTTCCATGTAGAAAACTAGCATGGTTTCCCACAAAGGGAATTTAGGGGACTTCTGCAGTAGACAGAGAGCAGGAGCAGCATACCCTGGAAGCCTAAGCTCTTAACGCCCTTGCTTTTGTGATTTATGTCTCACCCTTCATGTCACCTTACTGTATTTCTGTTTCATCCTTTCTCTGAGGGTACATGTAACAATTTTTAGCAGAAACAGACACTGTAAATATTAAAGAGTATTTAAATAAGTATATTAATGTATAAATATAAAACCTCACCTTTTAAAGAAGGTCAAATTGGTTGATGCAACAGACTTCCAAGCACGGGGAGGTTCCAGAGGCAGCGCGGCACCGGTGCACGCTCACGGCCGCATCCTGGAGTGGGGCTATAGGAAAATGTCACCAGGTCATCACCTCCTCAGCGTTCCCTTTTCACCCCATCCCTGGCCAGGGCAGCAAGTCAGGCAGGTGCCAAGGCGCAGCAGGAGGGTGCGCGATGCGTGGGGGCAAAGGGAGGCCGTGGCCGGTTCTGCCCCCGGGAGCAGGGTAGGGCAGGGGCAGCGGCGTGTCCCAGCATGACGAACCTTTCCTGGTTCTCTCCAGCGGGAGACCGTCTGCTCTGTCCCTACGAGGGGGCTCTTTGCCCTGACTTCTCCGTAGGGACGATTGTTCTTTACTCAGGATAAAGGTCTTTGGTTTGAGTGAATGGGAGCTCCACGATTTGACTCGCGCCCTAAGGGCACTACGAGGGGTCTGAGCTCCCTTCCAGGGCTGTGAGCCGTCGCAGCGTGTCTGCGCCACGGGGTATCTGGAGAGTTACTGACAGCGCAAGCGAGGAGCCGGTTTACTGTGAGGTGTTCTAGCAGTGAGAAAACGACACGAGCACCCGCTGCTCTCACACCAGTAACTGTAGGTCCCACTTCCCTTGGGGCTTCTCAGCTTGGCTTTGATACTCATTTTCCTTTTCGAAAGGCCAAAATCCCAAAGAAAAGCGTATTTCATTGAACAGAAGAGGCTTAATTTCTGGCTGAGCTCTCCTTCAAGCAGTTCACTTGCCCTGCTGCGTGCCAACACGCGCTTCTCCACAGACAGGTCCGTGAGAAAGCTCAGCGCGGCCTCAAAGGCCGACTTCCAAAGAAACAGCATCGCCCTCCCACCTCTGTCAAACGGAATGGCAGAAAATAAGCAGAACCCCCAAACCCTTAGGGCTGCCTAGAATTGCTGAGTTGTTGCTTCACTAGAACCGCTCTGGAGCCGTTTTGGGGTGGGTGCACTAAGGACCCCTTCCTCGCAGCCCCGGCCGAGGCGGGCAGCACGGCTGCCCGGGTTTGCTGGGACCACCCCTGACTCTTTCATGTAACGGTAAGATTAATGGGAAGCGGTGAGACTACAGCGAGTACTAAACCAGCTCACTGGAGGAGCACCTCACATACACCGTCACCAAAACATTCTGCAGTTTTCGGTGAACGGTTGAAACCTCACCGCTAGAAAGTCAATCCCTTACTGGATTTTGAGGCGGGGAGCACTCTGGGCTGGTCACGGGAGCGTATTTCCTAAACATCTGTCATTTCTGTTTCATTGTCACGCTACTTCTTTCCCTATTTCAGGCCATGACACTTTTACAAACAAGTCGTATGTTCTTCGCACAATTGCCTCCACCCAGAGCAACTACCGCTCTGGAGTGAACTCGTGATCAGGAATGATCGTATTAAAAAAAGAGAACATGCTTTATCTAAAAAAGTACATTTAAGAGGCAGAAGTGTTTGATCCTTATCTTCCGAACGTTTGATCGTATTTTATGCTTCAGGGGAGCACTTTGACCTGCTCTGCTTTTTTCAGGTGTGCAAAACAAAACAGAAACCCCAACCACAACAGCAATAGAAACCCCCTAACGCAGCTCAAACCACCCACCACGTTCAAAGCCAAATTGCTTTTGCGGTTCTTTACCTACAGACCCTCCTCAGTCAGTGGCTCGCCGGCTCCGGGAAACAGCGCAGCCCGTTCCTCCTGGCTAGCGCGTCCTCCTTCTGCATGGCTCGTTTTCCTTATTTGGGGGGTTTTGGTGTTTCCTTTCCCATTTAAAGCATTCCCGTATCAGCAGTAACTCCTAAGCCAGAAGAAACGATGTGCTGAGGACGAGACGCAGTCAAGGAGCTGGCCTTTTAGCACCTGAGCTAACAGAACACTGTGATACCTTTAGCCAACAGAGTGAAATGCCTTTTGACTATAAATAGCTGTTTTTGAGCAAGGGGGCACTTTTTGGTGTAGCTATTTTTTGGGTATTGTACAGTCTTCTTTAAAAACTACTGAATGTGCGTGTAAGGTGGGTCTGGGAACCAGAGGGCTAGGGAGCTTTGAGAAGCAAAGGACAGCAGCAGATGCTTACGTACTTCGTTTTCTATAGCCCTACAGACCGGGGCTGACTCTGCAAACAGGTTTTTTTAGCACTCGAGTTTTAATAGCAAATTAAATCTTCATTAAAAAAAAAAAACTATCACAGAAACGGCTTTCACACCTGAGCGTATTTTAAAATGCCGTTTTACTTCATGGGCTAAGTAAGTTCCTCCTCCTTCTTTATTTTAGTTTTGGGCAAAACCTTGATGGCCTTTTCCAGGCAAAAGAGCTTTTAGACGTTGTAAGAATTTTGCGTATGTAAAGATGGAGCGGGGACCTCAGCATTTGCCAGTTGAGTAGTAACGGCCCCCTCTAGAGAACGGGGCAGGGGGAGAAAAAGGGAAGAGCAAAAAGCAAAAACAAACGCTTAGTTTTATGTACTTTTCTACTTGCATCTCTTCTGTCCGTAGCGCAGACTCCATGTCATACCCTCGTATAACATGTAAAAATGAAATTATGTACATAATAAATAAAATTATTTATTTTATGTGTATTTTTAGCTTAACTGTAAACTGAAAAAAAAAATAAAAAAGCATTTAATTTTTTTCCCAAAAATGTAAGCCTATTGAAATTCAAGGTGTTTCTACCTTTTCAGATGTAACATTTCCAGCTGCCTATTGATAATAAACATTTATGAACAGCAACAGATCTGCCATTTATAGTTGTTTAAAGTCACGTTCTCAAGGGCTGTCAGTGGTCAGAGGAGCACTTAAGGGCTCCAGTTCTACGGAGACTTAATTGGTATTTACATTAAAAAAGACAGGGCACAGGCCTGCTTACCGCCAATGGAGTCGGCCACCCAAATCTGAGCAAGTGTTCAGGGGCAAGAGCTCACCACCACCTGGCTGGAAAAAAACCACAAAACACCCCAAAACGTTCATTATATCCTGCCTGCAACAGAAAACGGCAAACTGCTGGAAGTGCTGGGTCATAAAACGCGCCACACGAATGCAGTTACTCCTGTACAAAGAATTTAAAGGAAGTGTAATTCCATTTTAATTTGCTCCTCGAAGATATCCCTCAACCAGCACAACTACATCAGCCACCCCGGAGCACTCGGCGATAGAGCTCCTAGTGTCAGAGTCATTAAGCAACAACCTAGAGCTGTATTCGTGCAACTTGCTCACGTCAAGCCGTCCTCCAAGCAAATCGTACTGGAGGCACGCAGACACATTTCAAAAGGTCTCCATCAACTACCACAGGGTCTTGGTCAAGCCTCCAGGAAAACAAGAGTTTCCCTGAGGTAAGCAATGGCAGCATCCCTTCCCTGGAACGCAGAAGATTCCTGCCCGAGGGAGACAACGTGGGCAGGCGCAGCAATGAACACAGTCCACGCCGAACGCTATAGCAAAGCCCAGAGTGATCCACAGCTACGGAACTGAAAATGCCACGTAAAGACAGAAGGCTACTTTTTTTTTTTTAATAGAAAAGGATATTTCGAAACTGGATGCGCACATCCCTGCTCACACCAGAAAGCCTAGAAGTTCAGAGTTAAGGCACCCTGAATCCCCAGCCCTGCTTCTTGACTGAACCACATTAGCAAATGACTCCGCTCCCCTCAGCTATCCCTGCAGAGGGAGACAGATGTGCTGCGGCAGAAAATTCCAGATGCAGCCACAGAGGGAGGTGGGAGGCAGGGGAAGTTCTGCGGTGTATTTCACCTGCTCTTACTTGCGCTTCCTGACAAGTAATACAAATCGCACATTCACGTAATCACCACAACCCTTAAAACAAACATTTTTTGCTTTCAACTGTGACAAATTCTAACGGAGTACTGGTTTAAAAAGAGTCAGAAACGACTGTTTTAGATTTGATTGGAAAATGCAAATAGGCAGGGTGGGTAGGGAACAGGAAAAATACATAAAGGAGAGGGCAGGGGGAGTTAGTTCATTAATTTCATCATCAGAGGCTATTTCACTTTCTCTTAAAAGACCGTTTTCTCTAACACAAGCAAGCCAAGCAGTCGTCACAGCTATGAGAGCAGAGTGACACTGACCTCGGGATAAAGCCCAGCAGCCCAAAGCTAGTAGCAAAATATTCACGCGCTGCAGCAAAAATTTAGCACCCAAAAGAGAAGTATTGTCGTAAACTGAGCCCAACGCATAAAGCGCCCTGTGGGGACTCGGGCACCCGCTCCTGTTCCCGCAGATCGCCACGCCGGCGGAGGTGACCAAGAGCTGCAGTAACTGCCCGCGTACGTGCTCCCCGCTTACGGCTCGGACCGGCTGAGCGGTCTCATGCTTGCCACAACTCAGCTGACCGGGAAAGCCGAGTGACTGGTAAGCAGCAGTGACTTGATCGTGTGCAGGAGTTTCTAGATACAGGCCTGCCCTGCAAAATTTGAACTCTGATCTTGTTTCAGAGCTTTAAAGTCCTGGTCCAAGGGTTTTATCTTCCTCCCTTATGAAAAAAGCAGTTACTTGGAAGCCTGGGCCTGGATTTCTGTGTTGACTATCTTCCACGTATAATGCAGTCTTTCATGATGTAACCTGATAAACGGGAAAGGTATCCAGCAGCGCTGCAGAGAGAACTGGAAGCTAAAGCAAAACAAGAGAGCTAGAGAAACAACTTGCCGTAGGAATTGGTTTGGTGTTCTTACGTGACCATGGGGAAAACAGAGCACAGGAGCGACAGCCCAGCAGGCTGATGCCACTGGCGGGCAGAATCAGCGTGGTTTTTCTCTACGGCATTTATAATGATTATCTGCAATAACAGATGGATTTTACCACTCAAGAGACTTCAGGAAGAGACTCGCGCTGCTGGCGAACAGCAGTAAGGCAACGAGCGTTAACCGGCGCGGACTAAAGCAGGAGCAGCGTGGCTGCGGCTGCGGAGGGGGCTGAAGGGCGCAGGGAGGGGGAGAGGGGCACGTACCGGGAGGGCAGCACCCGCGGCCTGACTGCTCATGGGCCCTTCCTGCACGGCCTTCAGGTGTTAATTTAATTTGAGCCCCTGCTCTTCATATACAAAAACATGGTGTGGAAAAGGAGGCGGTGAGCATGACTGCTGCGGGCTTGGCTGCGCAGCTCTTCTGTTCTCCCTTTCAAAGGCTGAAAAGCCCTCCACAAAAAAAAAAAAAAAAAAAAAGAAAAAAAAAAAGAAAAACCATTTCAGGATCAAATCCTTGACTTAAAAATTCAGTATTATGCAAAGTACTTCAAGAAGCCAAATAAAGAAAGGAAAAAAAAATAATCAATCTGAAGGAAAAAAATTGTTCCCAATAGAAATCAATACTCCTGGATTTTTCTGTGCTTCTATTTAAAGACTGAACACGCTTATAGCTAGCTGCAAGCTATATCCCGCTACGCCCGGTCATGGCAATTCTGCTGGGCATGAAAATCCCAGCGTGTTGGCCTGGTACCAAATGGTAACAGAGCAATAATCAAACGGTGAGCCAACGTAAACAAGGCTGGATTATCACCAGGCTGACACCGGGCTGCCCACAAAAAGAAAGGACCCTGAGCTCACATCTTAGCACCCACAGACGACACACGTAAACAATTAAACCCCTCTCAAACCAACCCCCCGAATCCTGTGTGATTTTGATGTGAACGATCTTCCAGCTTCTGAAAAGGCCACTGTTTGGTAGCCATTAGCCACTGGAACACTCGAGCACAAAGCCAGGAATGCGATAGGTACAGGACAGCGCAGCCCGGCCTGGTAAGCTCTAGATGCAATGGCTGAAGCACGGAGCACGTCAACCGCATGTTAGGTAGAGCTGTGGCTTTTTTTGGCAGCCGTTTTGGTGATGTAGAGCTATTGCAGTGCAAACCAACTCTGGAAAGCAGAACGGAAAATAAAAGACTCCAGCATTCACTTAAATTCCTGTACTGTTCTAAGCTCTTTCGCTGCTAATAAGGTGGCAGAATTTCCTGACCTAGGGAGAGCTACGCACACGCTGCTAACTGCTCCCCACAGCCCCTACGTGCTAGACCAAAGAGCTGATTTTGAGCCTTAACAGCCCTGGCAAAGATATATCCACCAAGTCACAGAGGTGCCTCTGTATATCAAATCCATAAATAGGTTAACATATTACATGTGTTATTGTATCAGTTAATGTAATTTTCACGTATATCACGTATGGCCACGACAGCCATAGCTGATGCTGAATAATCCAGCTATTAGAAGGGTGAGCAAAACCATGCGGAAAAAACTCCGTATCAAAATTCTCAGTCGGTGTTTCTAATTGAGAAAAAGAAAAAAAAGTCGACTTCAGGAGCCAAACGAACACCAGAAGATAACACACCACCACTGAGCTGCGATAACCCTTCGTGTAGAAAACAGCGAGGCTGCCTCAGTGACAGCAGAAGAGAGGAGGCATTATTCACAGCTAAAGCCTGAGGTGGAAGAGATTCCCTTCAGTGCCTGACAGCAGCCTTTTGGGATATGGCAGATGGCACGCGCGACTGAGGTAGGAACACACTCGACTCCATCACAGTGCTTCTTAAGTCTGTTCCATTTTAAAATAAGTTCACCAAGTCAGTCACATGCTCTGCTGAGTCCTGTAAGAGGTTAGTCTAGTGAGTGCTTTTTCAGAGAAAGGAGGAAAAAAACCCCTGTGGTATCTTCTCACTTTCCTGAAACATCTGCACCACTCCAGTGCTCCTCCAGAGGCAGAAATACAAAGGCCAAAGTCCTGACTGCCACCAATTTCTTTGTAAAGTGATTTTGTGTGCACGTTGGGTTTTTTCCAAACCCAGCGCCTCATAATCCCAGGAGTTATTCAGGGGTCGTTTTCATCATGCTTCGACTTTTTACCTGGCTCCTCCATCTTGAAAAGCCATTATTAAATTGCCAAGTTAAATGCAAAGCAATTAGAGATTTGAGGAGACAAACTAAAAGCCAAGCTTGCAACCCTCCGACAGAGGATTATAGTGCCATCTTCTCTTAAGAAAGGGAGAATAAAAAAAAAAGTCTCAAGAGTTTTAAGGAAATAGGATCACCACCAAGAGCACTGCATGAATTTAAGACAAAAAATTGGAAGGCATCACTGCTTCCTACTGTGTTTTTGCTTCCATGGTTACTTAAAAAGGGATACCGAAGGAAATTTGGAGGACTCGCATTCGCTACCAGATCTGGCAGCCATGGCTTTCAGAATCCAGCTTAGAGACCCAAATGCTGAAGTCACATGAAAGTCAAGATTTGTCAAGTGTCTTTGCCGGTTTTCAGGGCCTCCGGCCCCGAGCCGCCATAACCCCCTGCTCGTGCCCTTGTTTGTTACCCCAGGACAGGGCTACGCCGCCACGATGCCCCCACAGCTGCAGGCAGGGCCCAACTCGCACCCACTTTTGTTGGCTTTGCACGTACAGTGTGAGTCTCTATCAAGGACAGAGTCTGTGCAGACAGTCGTTTGAAATAATTGCAGTGCACGTGCACAGACTATTCAATGTTTTCTTCCTAAATTTATCAACAAAAACACAGCTAGAACTTTCCACTGCACTTCATTCTCATGCTGAAAGCTTTTGCTACTTTCTCATAAAAGGCCAGAGCAGCCTTATCCCACACAAGGCAACTACATTTCTTCAGTCCAGGCTGTTGGATGACTAATTGTCAGGAACGTCACCTGGCAGTGATAAATGACCACTCATTTTCATGTGTTCAATGCTTTTATTTTGTGCTGTCAGTGCAAATTAAACACCAAGACTACCACCGTTTGTGCAACAGCTTTCACAAAACAAATCTTACAAACATACAGCAATATACAACAGATCAAAACAGCGTTCTTACACTTGCAAGAGTCATGAAGCCTGCTCACAATGAAAACAGACAGCAGAAACGCGGCTATTACAAATGCGTGACCACTAGTGGCAAAGCAGTTTTGTTTTGCGAAACCTGAGAAAGCCAACTTATTTCAAACATTTTCACCCTCTAATGATCCTGTGCCCAACTTTCATCTGTAGCTGTAACGGCAGCCTATTTCAGTGCTTAAACAAGAACCAAGTGTCTAAGTGTCCAGTGCAACCCCTCACAGAGGTACATGATGCAACAACTCCTTCAGTGACAGCATGTTTTTACACATGCTTTAGGTAGTTAAATTCAAGATTTGTGTTCCCTGCACTACAGTGTGTGTATATGATTTTCCTGTGCTCTCCTACGTCATCGACTACAACAACATCTCGTCAACTACCACTAGCATAAACCTAAAAAGAAACCTGAAATTTGAACACAGTTTAATCAACTGACCCAGCCCACGAAGACAGGATAACATTCAGGAAACAATATTAACATAATAGTTCACAAACAAGAAAAACCAAGGGCAAGAAGTGAGCTTACAGCTCCCAGATTTACATTCCTTGAGGCATGTCATGAGGTGCAGGGTTAGGTGAGGCAATATAGCTGACTTGGTGCAGTGGTCCGGCACTTACAGCATTAGCAATTTGTGGAGAGTTTCCGTAGGGTGGATTTACTGGATGCCAGGTACTAACATAGCGATAGGCAGGTACTAAAGAATCAAACCCAGGAAGAGACTGCTGGCCGAAGGGGTCCGACACCACTGGGTAATATACTGGCCCATAGGACAGGGGTGGAGGCTCTGCATTTTGAAAGTTACCTTAAAAAACAGAACAAAATACACACACCATATTTTACCGCATCTACGGCCCTTTTATGCAGGCTTTCATTACGACGAACACAGCATTGTTTTGGTGGCCAAAAGGGAAAAATTTAGTTGACCATTTTATGCCCACGTCTGTCCCTCCTAACAGAGGGGTCAAAAGCATTTTGGGTGCCAAGTTAGACTAGAGGACAACTGCCTCATCTTCTCACTAAACCCTGTTCAAGAACTGCTTAGCAGCATTCTGCTTTGGAGTGGCAGCTTTTTCAAGAGGGACTCAGGTAAGAGAGCCAATATATTCTTTCCCTGTTTGATTTCTGACCGTACAACACTCAACTGTGCCAAAGAACCACCCTAGCTGAACGGGCTGAAGCATTAGCAGAGCAGTAAGCCTGGATGCCTCCGAGCAACAGCCTTGTCATGGTGCACTCCTTTCCAACACCGTCAGTTTGCCATCTTCCACAGATTTTCATGAGCCAGGCATCTGACCTTTTCGTCATCTTTTTCCTCATGGAGCACTATCCTCCTATTTACCGCCAAGCGTGCCCGCAAGTTTGATACAGAGCTGCTGGGTGAAACTAAGTTTTGCTGTGAATGTTACGCACAGTAAGAGATGCAGCCAGCCATCAGGGCTACTCCAGAGATAACAGCTCAGCACGCTGAGCCTAAAAACCAAGGTTTGCAACACCTTCCTTTTAAGAACCCCCATGGAGCTGAAGTACCAATGCTCAGCGCTTGCCAAAACTCAACTATCTCCTTTCCTTTAAATACAGGCGTTCTGTTTCGATACCATGACTATTTGCTTATGAGTAAGCAAAGAGATTTCTCCACAGTCTCAGCAAAAGTTCTCCCAAATTAAAGTTAGCGTATCTAGTACAGGCCTAGAAAGGATTACTTCTGTTTGTGGCTTTAGAAAGCCCGTGACACATTGGTGGCTGTACCAGTGACTGACATACTTTAAGCAGCACCACAGATGGCAGAAGAACTTGTTGTACCCCCTTACAAGGCTTCCTCTGCACCCTCCTAGCCTCCCACTTCCTCCAGGACAGCAAAGCTGCAGGCAAGCAGCTCCTGTGGAGCAGTCCTGCTCTGAAAACTTATTCCCTCGCTTCTCATAAGTTGCATCTATGGTCTTATACTCAAATACTAACCATTTGCAGGTGCTTCCAAGGGAACCTGGTGGACTTCAGTTCGCCCAGCATCAGTGTAGAGCTGAGGTACTGACTGATCTAGGACAGGAGCTGGCTCAGCATATGCTGGATAAACTTCCACAGGTGATGATGGCAGCACTGGCTGTACATACACCATGGAAGGCCAGTAGTTCTGATGGTAATACTTTGAGAAAAGGAAAAAAAAATACAAGGTCATGCATACAACCACATACTCTCCACCCCTCCTCCAAATCACTACTAGTTTCACATCTAAAGTCAGGAAGAAGTAAATTTTTTTCCTTCCTAGCCCCTTAAGATACCACACACACCAAAAAACCCCAATCCGGCCTATCGGGAAAGATACTGCAATACCTGCAGCAACGGCCAGCTCAGTTCCACACTGCTGTTGTGTCAGAAATCTTTACCAAGAAAGAAGATTCCCACCTATCAACTGTCATATTCAAAGAGACTTTTCCTATTTCTTCAGTTGCAGCAGCTGACATTCCTTCTTCAACTTCCCTGAGCAGCAGCACTGACACTGCCCACAACTGCTGGTGCAGAGACAACTCTTCAGCACAGCAACAGTTCCCAGAACACAGAGAAATGGTGCTACCAGTCTGAGCACAGCTGTACAAGTCCTAGAGGACTTGAACCACACATCTCTAAGTGATCTTTGATGTCTTGTCTAAGTACATCAATTTTCTGAAGTATGGCTCAGGTTCTTCCCCTTATCTTCACAGAAAGAACAATATTTATCCACCACTCCCTGCAAAATCAAAAAAAACACCACCACCACCCAAAGTATAAAAACTAAACATACGTATTAGTGCGCTTCACATTTTGAGGTAGAACTTCACTTCCTGAGCTATACTTTAATCTCCACCAAGCAAGCCTGTAGCATTAATAGCCAAGTGCACGGGATGCACATTTAGCACACTTGGAAGTCTCAAATACGCGAGTACAATGTTTGTCAAGAAAACCAGCAGTTCTTACAGGCAATTTACCATCCTCGTTTTCAAAGCACTTACTTGCAATCCCAGATTAAAATAATACCGCAAGACCTTTGTATCTGAAATTAAAGGATACGACATTAAAGAGCAGACAAGTATAAACCGACAAGCAAAAGAAAGTTACACACAATAAGAGCATTTTATTTTAAGTTACTCTTACTTAATGAGGAAGAGTATTTTAGCACTACTTTTTCTTTAAAGTTTCAAGGGTAAAGAACGTATCTTGAACATAAACAGTTGTAAAAACTAGTCCGTCTTTCCAAGTTAACCCAGTCAGATATTTGTGCAATAGTAAAGCAGCTGTCTGACCTAACTTCAACAGTTACATTCATTTTAATTTTGGTTTATTCATCTCGATTACTCAAGTGATAATTGTCAGTGTTTTTACAAGTCTCCACTGCCTAAGCAGCTAGGCCTTAAGCAATTCTGGCTTCCTATTAAGGCTGGGTTTTTACAGGAAGAAGTACTTTATCAAGTAAGAATTTCATTATGAGCCCCTAAATTAAGTTGACCACTAAAAGCAGTCCCTCCCTGAAGAAATGAGGGAGGGTTTGCAAGCAGGCGGCCAGGCGGGAGCAGCCTCCTCGTACACCAGCGACAACTCACCCCCGTTGTACACACGTTGCACACACGCTCTGCACACACACAGCGAATGCCCACAGTGGGCGGGCACGCAAGACAGCCAGCCAGCTCCGGAGGTGGCAGCTTCACACCGCTTCTGCCCAGCGTTAAGTCTGGCTCTGCCACTACCTCCATCTGCAGGGCTTTGCTGAGCACGCACCAGAGACACACGTCAATGAGGACAACACAGGCAGCAATCCCAAGACCTTCTGACCTAGTTTGGGAGGTCCCCCCAACTGTTCTATCAAGTCAGAAAATGGGGGGAGGAATAAGGAGTACGTTCCTTCCTTTCCCTTCCTCACAGGGGTACTCAGTTCTCTGCTTTCTCACAAGTCGTCTTTTACTTCTGTCTTGCACGTACTGAATAATTTGCCCCCAGGCAAATACATGGTACACTGAGAAGCAATCACAGATGTGTGGAGGAACTTTGAAACCACTCTCCAAAAACTCTGAGCTTGGAAACACGTTTCCAACTGTACAAAAAGAGTGAAGCAGCTTTAAACCTTTACAGCTGACCGCTGAAAGGAAAGAGAGCGCATGTTTTAACCCTATGATGCAGCTGGGACTGTGCATGAGAGAGTGCTGATTTTTCAGATTCAAATACAGATTTAAAGGCTCAGGAAGAGCAAATCACCTATTCCACGGCAGCAGGTCTGCGTGTGCATGCACACACAGAGACTTTGCTTTAGTACTGCTGGGAGCTGAAAGGGAAAGCAGGGAGACGCCTCAAAAAGGAAGCAGCCACTAAAGGCTCCAACTTCACAACACCTCCAGAGTTACCACACACCCCATCTTCTTACCACCTTCCCACTTCTCCCCTGACCAGGGCCTTGGCTCCACGTTGCTTCCCCGTCCACTCATCTACCACACCCCCACACTCGCCCAGCCCTGCTCTTCTACAGCACCGTGTGTTGCAGCTTGCTGTGGGCAAGCACGGCGTCAGACATGCAAACCCCAGTCCCAAGTGCACGAGGATTTGTTCCTCTGCTGCTGCTGGTGAAAATCCTCAGCTCTTTTACTGTTCAGTGAATTTGATCAGGGCAACAATCCATGCAGCTATTTTGGGAAGCGCACACTCCTTACATCCAACAGCTGGGAGCTTACTCCTGAAAGTGCTGGAGATTTGGCTGCGACTTTGGCCAGAGTCAGTAAAATATTAAATAAAAATAACAAAGGCGCACAGAAATGCCAACTTTTTGGTATCTAGCTGAAACTGCATCTACGTTTGGAACAAGTTGTTGTGGTTTTTTTTTTTAATCTGATTTTGTTCTTCAATTGTTTATGCAAATCTATGCAAAACAAGCATAAGAGCTGAATGAAACAGCTGCTTCATAGCAGCGATAACAGTACAAAGGAAGAGCTGGGAGACTGAAGTGACAAACTGATACTGGAAATACTGACGTCTGTGGAATGCTGGAACAGAAGCCAGTACAGTAGGAGACCGGTTTTTGTTTATATTGCTCTTTGAGATGTCTAGAAATCAAGTCAGTCTTCAGTAAAACATGACTACCTTATGAAGCAACAGCTAAGCCAAAAAACGTTAACCACCCTGACATGGAGACATAAAGGCTGTGTTGACTATGGATAAAAATCTCATCTTATAATGCATCAGGACAAAAATCACAATGAAAATTTTTACGGTGCTGATGGGAAGCTCTGGTCAATCCTGAACACTGCTGCGGTCTCACGAACACAGCAATGCCAAGCGGTCTTTTATCAAACAATAGGCAGCAGGCAAGGGTAGGACACCTAAGGTCACGACATTAACAAGCATGTTTCACAAGCCCTAAGCTCCATTAAACAACAACAAAAAAAAAGATTCAAGAGACTCTGAAAATCAGAACAAATGCAGATGGACCAAGTAATAGATAGGGACGCAGCAGCTTTTCCTCCCAAGGCCAGGACTTTGTTGACGTCACACTCCCAATCCAAATACCAGGCCTGCAAGTATCTTCAGCAGAGTGCACACAACTCCAGGTCAAGTACACCAACATACTTTGCTCTAAAGCTTCTAGATGTCTTAACTTAAAGCACATATACCATAAGCAGTGAGACAACATAAATGCTACATGCAATTCTTTATTAGCTACCAACCTTGAAATCCTTAAAAAAAATGTCTACAGTCTATGCCAAGAAGGACATGGCCAATACTAGGTGGAGTGACTCATCTGAAGAGCTACAGGCAGCAGCTGAAGAGGTTATTAATCCACATCCACTCCAGATTCTTGTCAGTACACTTAACACCCAATTCTCCCGAGTGCTGAAAGCCTCTGTTAAGGGCATTCCACTAAAGCTGAAAACCATTAACTCTGATGTGTGCAGACTATCACCTACAGTGACACTACTGCAGCAGGAGAGTGGAAAAGAGAATATTCAAGATTAACACCACCAGGAATTCGGAGCACCTGCAGCAGAGCAGAGTCACTGCAGAGCACCACAGCAGCACCTGTGAAAGCAGCAGGCCTCTGAGCAGCCATGCCATAGTGCTTCTTCCAGATCAACTTCTGATAAGACAAGCGTGTTATGTGATAAACACAACTGAAAGAATCCACAGCATTTCAGCCCAAAGTTGTTCTGCAACCTACCAGATGTAGCTACCTGAACTGCCCACAGCAAGAACAGCTCTTTGTCTCATCTGAAACTAGCCCGCTAAAGTACATTGAGGAAAGCCCCACACAGGGACAACAGATAGAATCAAGCATGAAAGCAATGTGCATTACTAAAATATTTCATGCTCCATCTTCAAGTAATAGGTTTTGGAGTAAAAGCCAAAGGCTTTACATTCTGATGAAACAGAAGCTACAACTATCATACACCCAAAATAGTCAGTTACAATGACAGGGTTTTTTTGGCAGGGGGGAGGTGGGAGGAAGAAGTCAGACAGTTACAGTGAAAACTATATTTTTCAAAACAGTGCAAAAAGGATCACTTGAATTTCACTGACCTACATATATTCAAGACAGTTTTTTCCCCCCTCACCCCTGAATGAAAAGCTACTCTCTACACCAACAGAGAATATGGGAGCTTCAAGAACTTGAACTAAAGGTAGTAAGCCTGATAAAGTCATGTCATCTGCTGAACCAATAGATGGCTGTTAGAATAAGCCAGCTACGATGCACAGACTTTCAACATACCCAGCACAGGGGGGGAGACTGAAAAAGCCCATGTCCTTCAACCAACGTGCAGTGCTAAACCCGCTACTTGAACAACACAGAACAGCCAGTTCTGCACTGCTGCTCTTCACAGCAGGCTACAGCTTACCCCGAGCCTGGCCTCACTACTGCCAAAAATAGCTTCCCCCCATGCTCCCTGCCAAAGGCGGCAGAAACAACTGAAGCTGTTGTACGTGACGCAGTGGCAACACAGGTAGCCATAACCGAACTCCAACTGGTATCCAGAGCGCTCTCCACTCCGAGCACTACACATTAGGACAAGCTGAATCTTGCTGTCAAGAGGACAAGCAAGCTGAATAATCAAGTCTTCTTTTACAGCCCCTCTAAGTTTTTAACCCTTAGTGCAGCTTGAGCCAAGGCACTGTTGAAAGACTGAGCAAGGGGACACGAGCATCTTCCACATCTGTCCAAAACAACACACAACCAACAATCCTTATCACCTAAAACAAGACACAGAATAGTTTTATCTGCCTCTTGAGATGCGTGCAGCGACGCAAAAGTGGCGTGTTTGGACATCACAGCATTCCCCATCTAGAGAAAAACAAGTTACAGAGGATAACAGCAAGCAGTACTGTTATTTCTGTAGCTGAGAGGCACTTCGTTTGTGATAAGGACAGCAGACAGCTTGATCTTTGGGTTATTAAACAAAGCTCTGAATTACAGGCTCCATTTATGCCTTGTGAGCCATAAACATGACAGAACCAGGGGGTAAATTAATAACAAAAGAGTCAAATCTGTATACACCTGTTGCACTGCTTAACCAAGCTTGGCTGCCTGATGCCACTTGGCACAGCACGCTGATATTCTTAAATTCTAAGAGCAAGTTGACTAAAGATCCCCACTTTCAAAATGAAGCCCACATTCAGCTGGTAAAGCTGAAAGCTGCTCTGCTGGTCGGTACCATGTTGGTCTTTGCGCCCTCGTTGCCCAACAGCTTACTGTCATAAGGGATGACAGCACACGATAAGATGACCCTACACTTTATCCCTGGTTTACTTTACCACTGAATGACACCTTGGAGTCCTACAGGAAAACAACACTGTATCCCACTGAACCGCGCAACAGCAAGACTTTAAAAAAAAAAATCTGTGTATTTATAATCAGTTATCAGAAAAACAATTACTCCACCAAGAACCAGTATGATATAGGCCACGCACCCTCCCTTGGTTTTCATTTCTTTAGGATGCTGTCTGAAGCTGCAGTTATCACATATTTGAGTCAGACACAAACTTGCTATTCAGAACTGGGAATTAAAACATTTTCAGCATAAGCATCCGTAACATTATTTCTCGCTCCCTGCGAGCTGCAAAGAGCCATTTCTTCTCACTATAGGTATTCTGTTAAGTTTCCATGGAGAACACAAGTCAGAAGTGTGCTGAAGAGCAGCAGCAGTAAAAGCACAAAATACTGTCATTACCTCGAGGCAGATCACTGCCACTGGGATCACAAGAGTAAGGTGGAAGAGCGGCACCAGCTTCTCCCACCTCACTGACTGGAGGAAGAGGAGCTGAATAAATTGGGAATGGCACTGAAGAAACTGCTACAATCAGAAGGAAACAAAAGTCAAGTCAAATTTGCAAAGACAAGTCACATGAGCAAGATGCTAAGTTACACAACTAAGCGTGCACTTCTTTGTCACCTCAGTGCCCCTAAACACAAGCTTTAACAGTTCTCTTTAGTCATCGCTTTAAAAGAAGTCCAGAAGAAATTTTAAAACCAGATGGGAAGGTTCCAATCTCACAAGCCCTCACCATATATCTATCTGCAAGCTTCATATTCCAGTTAAGAATAAATGTCTTTTTCAATCATTTCTCCTTACTAGAAGGCAGGCCAGACTTTCCTGACATAACTGTCTGTCCTAGACCAACAGGGAACAGACTAGGTCATCAGAAGTGCAACAATAAGCCCACAAATATACGGGAAGGTTCAAGACATGCCAGGCCAAAATTTTTTGGGACACATACTGTTAAATATTCATTAGGTGCCCCACACCTCTAACACACCAGCAGGTTATTTGTAATGGCATCAGCAAGTAGACAGAGAACTGTGCTGACTAATCTCTCATGCAGGGGGGAGGCGGAAAAACAAACCAAGGAGAAAAATGGAGAAGAAAAGGGAGACAGAACTGAGCAGAAGTGAAGGTGGAGGTTTTATTTGGACACTAAATGAAGAGCTACACAAGACACGAGAAGTCCTCTCTATAAGAAGGGAAAAACCATTTTTTTCTTAACAGACATTTCACAAGAATGACAAAGATAAAGCATTTCAGGGGGTAAGTGCACCGCGTGACAAATCACAAATGTGATCTCCTGGCGTGGCAATAACGAAGCACAGGAGCTAAGTAAGGGCGACAAAAATGAATCGGACATTTGTGTGGATCCTGAACCATCCACAGCCAGTGACTCTCTTGGAAAGGACAGTAAAGCTTCAGGACCAATATCTCAAATCAAGAGGAAAATTAACTGTAGGAAATGGGGAGAGAGGAGCTGCCATGAACTTCTGCCTTCTGAAAAGAACTTTCTAGCAAAACACTTGGCATTAACGGCTAAAGGTGGTGAGGGGGGGACCCAAAGCAGAGACCTCCAATTCCCATGCAAATTCAGGTGCAACTGCCCCCTTCAAGATGTGAAAGCAAGAAGTCAGTGAAGTCACAACTACTATTCAGTCATTTTAAGCCAAAGCAAGTGATATTGTTTGGCTGTTTTTTTTTTTTTTTTTTTTGAAGTCTTTTAATGTTTGTCTTGGATAGGCAGGAAGGAAAATGGGAGGGGAAGATGTAAGCAAACACTTAAGATATCCAAGTCCACAGCCATAGTATGCACACTATACCTGGCCTCCCTATAGAAACAGGAGATATTATGACTGGCTGAACTGCTGTTTGTGGGGGAGCTGCTGTTGTGACACTGGCTGGAGTGGAGGCAGCAGAATTTGAGAAGCCTGTAGCTGGAGCAGCATAAACACCTGTGGAGGCTGAGATTGCTGCAGAGTTCACCAACACCTGGAAAAGAGGGAGAGCATTCAGCAGATTGCCTCTGCAACTGGCTTTGACAAAGACTATGGAAACATCACAGAGTCCAGAAATTCTCACTTTACATAAACACATTTTGGAAGTCCTAGCTGGAAAGGCAGCCAACTATCCCAGTTCTCTCAAAACTGGCTTGAAAAATACCAGTTTAGAGTTGCATACACCTGCAAGGCAACTTCTTGCCCTTCTGTTTTGCTTGTGTTTATACAAAATTGTATCCTTTGCTACAAGATGCTGTAAGGGGCAGGGAGAGGAACCCCACAAACTGACGCTAACCAAGCAGAGTGGTCACCTCCCCACAGGGCTACCACAATAAAGTACTAAGTACTACCTTCTGGGGACAGCTGTAGGAATCCACTCCATCTTGAGGTGACACAGAGACTGGCACTTCTTCCTGAAGGGATTCCAAAGCAAAGCATGGTCCATTTAAGAGGCAAAGAAGTCACAAAGCATAAACACGACACCTCTGGATTTTTTTTATTTATTTATGGACTATATACACAGAGACAATCTTTTGTAACTCAAGTAAAAGCAGTTTTATTCCGACAAGCACAGGACCGGCTTTCACATGCACTGTAGACCAGTAGATGACTAAGGATTTAGTTTCAGATTAAAAAAATATTCCAAAGCCAGTTTTATCAGAGCTGACATCTCATCAGCGCCACAGTGGAGGAATAAGACTAACTGGAGGGCAGTACGATAAAACCAAGTGCTGTCTGGAGCCAAAAAAGAAGAAACATTAACAGCACTCAAATACACTTTCTCTTTGCAGAGGGGAAGGTGGAAAATCATTAGCGTATCTAGTACAACTCAGACTGTACGTGCAGACTCAGACAAAAACCCCACCATTTAGGGAGGAAAAGGGCGGCAAATATATAAAAGAAGTCTCTGACCTACTGCGTTGAGCCTACATCCAAGAACAGTTTCTACAAAGAATGCCACAAACTTCAAAAATTCCTCATCTGAACAGACAGCGACAAAGGCTTACCAAGTTTGCTGTAGGTTCTGCCGAACTAAATACTGTTGCAGTTTCGCAGTCGGGATCTGGAGGGCATAGGCAAAATTGATTGAAGAAAGCAGCATTAAATCTAATCCTTCAGAAACTTATAAAAATGTCACAATGAGTGCGTTACATCCACCAAGTGTTCTGTCAGTAAAGACTAGTTTTACTTACCTGGAGGTGCATAGATAAATTCTTCATGAAATTTCCCTACAAGGGAGAGAATATGAAGCTTTGAATCAGGGGTGGGGTGGGGCGGGACAGGGGGAGCTCCATAACTACATTTCAGTGCATCCATTAATGAGCTGCTTTCAGTATCAGCTTGTTTAGTGCAGAAGAGGTAGAGGAGCACTCAGGATACACTCACTTTGTTATTCCACCAAGTGTCAGGGTTGCCATTACCACATTTACACCATGCATTTTTAAGCAGCAACTTGGCTTGCTACAGACCTGTGCAGTTAGAAGGGTGATGGCGAGGCAATTTTAAACAGAAGTGACACATTTTATCAGAGAATGAAGAAACATAATGTACTCACACACATATTCAAAGCTCACAACAGGCATTTAAAAGATGTATGGAACAGATTTTGACAATCAAAAGCACACTGAAGATCATCTAAACCTGTCTTTTTGTCCACTAATCCTTTAAGAACTCACCATTTTCACTTGTTTCTTCCTCCTCTGAGGAATTCAGGGTCTGCTTGTTAGGTGGAACAGAGTTTGGGCCTCTCCTTGTTACCCAAAATCCTGCTGGACCTTGGACAATGGGAGCAGGGCTGCCCTGGTTCTAAAAGGCAAAGTCAGAAGTGTGTGTTTAGAAGTCATTTAAAGCCTTTCCACGATCTAAACACACAGGCACAGGAGAAAGACTGGCAGACCAAGCTTGCTGCAACCAAAACTTACTAGAACTACCCTTTGCGTGTCTCTTCCCACGGACCTTGATTGCAGCAACACACTTGCAGACCCATTTCTTCCCTTTACCTTCCGTTCTGCCTAGCACTGTCCTATGCCATACAGTCAAGTTGCTCCCTCACAGAACTTCTCCAGCTTTATCTCAAGCTCAGACAAAGCTGGAAAGGACGGAGCAGACCCCAGACAAAAGCCAAGACCGCTACCCCGACATACACTCCTGCATTCCTTATCCTGGAGCATTCTCACCACACCAACAGCAGATCGGTTCATCCAAAAATCTCTAATTATCACGGAAAAACGTTCTCCAAGTCACAATTAGTGAAACCCGGGCGTGGCTGCTGGCACAGATGCCACTGTCTGCACTAACTTGACCCACACATGCAAGCCTGACTCTTTCAGAAAGCGACACCCATCAAGGTTTCCCACAGGACTCCTTTAACACTTCACATGCCCTTTGTCTTTGCTCTGAAGTCTGTCCTTAGCTGCACCACAATTAAAACAGAGTTGTCTGAAGCAGGAATACAGGGTTGAGATGCTCGAGTAAAAGAAGTTGATTCACTCTTTTGTGATGGCTAAGGTGACACTCAAAATTCTCCTCAGAAGACATGGTGACTATGAGATCGATAAAGTGCTCAGAGAGGCTTGTAAGATTTCCAAGGTTGAAGCAGAGGTGGTAAGTCAGAAGATTCTCCCACCAGGCCTCTAGTAGGATGGCAGAGTTTTCTGCGAGATGCATCTTTCCCCAGGAAATGTTATATTCCTTTACTAAACAAGACAAGGAAGAGACAGAGAAAAGGCTTTGGCATTAACAATAACAAAGTCACTGAATGAACATGAAAAACCATTCATCAGGAGCTGCAGGTATACAGTCTAGCAATGGGGAGGAAAAGCCAGTAAGCTATATAGATTGCACGTTGGGAAAAAAAATTGCAGGATAATCTGCCCTTATTCTTTGACGCTCTCGGATGAAAAAACGGAGCAAAGATTACAGATCTAGCACGTGAGGACCAATTTTAAACATGGTGGCTGTTGAAACAGCCCTGAGCAGATTCCCCCTCTCTCATTCAAATACAAGTCTAACATTTGTCTAGTTCACTACAACACAGTAAAAAGAAATCCAAACCCACCAGATTTCTATAAAAGATGATCTGCTTTCCTATTCAGATACCTAAATACCAATTGATTCTTTTGTAGCACATCCTGCTTTGTACTAGGCTTAGACTACAAATAGAAGAAAAACATTTATTTTAAAGCTTAAAAATACACTGTGCCACTTTATCTACAACCTGACAAAGACTGTTTTAAGAGAAGTCTAGATTTGGAATTTCCTTCTGTTTCTGCAGCAGAAGAAACTGTTTCAGGAACATCACGCTGGCCCGAAACATCACAACCATCTATTCACAGGAACAATCCAGGCTATCACTATACAGTTTCTGAAGCTAGCTACACAAACGATAAATTACAGTGTGGCAAACAAGTGAAAAGCTCTCTCCCACAATATTTAGAGCTAAGCAGACACCCACAGCAGGAAGGATGTTGCTTTGTTTTCAAACTGCAATAGAAAGGAGAAACACAACCCTACTTTTATGAAAATACACTAAAGAGAAAACAAGTGCTACTGGTGAGGGGAGGGAGAAAGAAGGGGAACATTTAGAAAAAAAAACTGAGATTTTAAGCAGATTTTACAGGATCTAGCCTAATTTCAGCCTTCCCTTCTCCAAAACACATTCACTGCTGAAGTTTATTCCAAGAATAAAAAAAAAGAAAAGATGCTGCTGTATATTTAGGTGAAGAAGTGCTGCACATTTGTACAGCTTCCCCACCGCACCTCTCTGAGGGGTTTGAACATCCCCCTTGTTCATAACTTACTGGTAAAGCAGGGAAAGCACTGTCATCCTCTCCTTCAATTTCGTAGAAGGTTATAGTTTCTTCTGGTCCTTGAGGCTCCTCTCCACTCCCTGGTACGAACCCATACTGACATTCCTTATTCACACTCTGCATCTGACGGCGGCTACGGCTGTATGAGCTTTAAAAACAAGAAGGGAGGTTAAGAACCACCACTGTTTGGCATTTCACCTTGGTTTTGTTGCTCCATTTTAACGCTATTCTTTTTGGAGAGGGACAATAAACCCATTGTTTCACACTGTGCTACTAACAGTCAGCTCAGCTCAGCCCTCCACATCCCACCATCCTCCCCAACTCTTTTAGAGCAATGTTTTGTAAAGAGGTTTATATATTCACTTACCAGGACCTGCAGGAGAAATTGTCATAGCTCTGATAGCATCTCTTTCCTGGACTGGGGTAGAATGCTATTTGAGGGCCAAGCATGTTGTGCCTGTTTATATATCGGGCAGATCCCCTAAGTTTAAAGGGTAAAAGGTGCAATTACCAGGAAGTGCCTCTCAGATGGAACTCATTTGTAGTTTTACCTATTAAATAGCACAAATCTCTCCCAACTAGTCTGCAGCAAGAATGAATACAAAACAAGTGGTGACCTCAAGACAGCTTTTCAAGGCTTCATACCTTGGCATCCCAAATCCACGGTTATGTCTCTGAGGAGGATTCTGAGGATGATAGTGTTCATAAGATGCCATATTTCCACCACCCTGTGAGCAGTGAACTGGAGGAGAGCGCCCCGAAGGAATACCGTGCTGTAGCCGAGGTGGAAGAACTGGCTGACCTCTGCTATACGCCACAGTCATAAAGACTTCCTTTCCACGAACTTTCTTAAGCATTCTCTTCCGTGTTTTCACATCTATTTCTGCAGTTTTGGTTGAGGACAGAAAAGAGAAATTTACACCTTAAACAGCTGACTCCAGGGCTATGTTCCATCACTTCGTAATAGTCAATATTTGGACATATGGAAAAGAAAGAGCCAACGGCCTATCCCGGAAAAATGCATTTCAAGCGTGCAAACTTCATAGCCTTATTTTGAAGGCTCAAGTGGGTGTTCTAAATTATGAGCAGAACACAAGCATCTCACATGTGAATACATTCCCAATTTCAGCTGGCCAAACCAGTACTCTGTTAAAATCTCTTTACGAAGGCTGCATTTACTTATGAAAACAAATAATTCTCTGAATTAAATGCATCTCTGCCAAGGTCAAATCAGACAAGCTTTCTGGTTCACAGACCCAGTCTTTGTACATGGTTCCGAAGTGCCAAATGTCTTCTTGGTAATTTTGAGTAATACCAACTTTGCTATGTATTTTCAAAATATTTGCTCTTTTGCAAAGGCAAATTCATCTCTCTGTCCGAAGGGTCACTTTACATCAAACTCCTGCAGTGACCAAGTTTTGTCTCACAGGCTGAATTAAAGACTGCTACTGTTAAAGCTGTCATGAGTGTCTCCTCCACTTCCCCCTCCCCCCAAGGGAAGGAAACCTTGTACAAACCTATTCCTGAGAAGTATCCACCTGTTATTTTCTGATAGGCTCCTCCTTTCCGACTGGGAACCATATTCCAAGCAAGGACAGGTGCCACTTGTGTCACCGGTTTTAAGTTTGCCAAAGGAACTGTGTGCCTACAGGAAGAACACTGATGTCAGCAGTGCCACAAGGATACAATGTGCATAACCGCACAACAACATAAGCTGAAGTAACACTAAAACCAGAAAAAAACCACACAAATGTAAGAGTGTAGGGAGCTTGTGGAAATAAAAATAATAACCTGTTTCTGACACCAAGCACGCATTATTGTTAGTTGTTTATTAAAGAAGGCAAGCTAGGATTGAGTCTCAACACTACTGACTTCCTGGGTCAAGTTCTTCCCTGCATTTGTATGCCTTCAGAGGTACACCTGAAAGCATTTGACACCACAGAATTTTTGCAGTATGTCATCAAGGTGAACTCTAGGTTTGAAGAAAGGTGAATGCTTTGAACAGGAAGGTGGAGAAAGTGATTAGACTCACCAGAAGTGCCAATTATTTAGTTTGGGTACAACATAAAAACTCCAGAGAAACCAACAGCAGAGGGTAATTTGCTATCTGTGAATTAAGCCCAAACTGCAGAGCTCACTTTCGCATTCCAGAGAAGAAAGAGCAGAGAGATTTCACAGAAAGCATTACAATGATGATTTTGGTCATTAGAAATCCAAGAGAAAAAAATTCTTGCAACATCCTATTTGAAGAGTGATAGACAAAAAGGAAGCAAAGCCTCACTTTGTATTTAAAAGCCTAGGTTCTCTTTTCCAAGTATCTTAACAATCCTATTTTAACCACCTGCAAACATACAAACTAAACCACAAAGAGTTCAAACACCAAGTCGTCACCAGACTGCTTACTTTTCCGCCAGCTCCTCCACGAATACAGTCAACGTGTTGCCATCCTGTCCGACTTCCTGGATATGAGCATTGTAATACTTACCTCCAGGCTCCAGCCGTACCTGGAGAAAGAACAAGGGAAGCTCTAAAAATGCCGATGTATCGGGAGATTCAGAATATTGCCTACAAACCATTAAGAGCAAAGGCTGCTCCTAGCTGATCCTATGTTACTAAGTTGACTCAGGAGCCTCAAATAATTCTTCAAATTAGCAGGCAAAATAGAATACTGTACTAACTTCAGGGAGGAAGGGGGGAAAAAAATAATAAAAATCAGTCCTGTGAGTGACTGAGAGGTAAGATGATACCAGCTTTCTAACTGTTTTTTTTTATGCACTGTGCCAAGCAGGTAAGTACCAAGAAAGACTGCTATTTAAGAACTTGAGGAGAACAGAAGATAAAATGGAATTGGAAAGGAAAGCTCTGCTGAGCTTGAAACAAGTCACTGAGTGAATCATCCACACTACCTCAAACGTGGAAAAAAACCCAAGCTGTCGCTACATACAACACTGAAATACAAAGAAAGCTGACCTTCCTTTCAGCATCTCCTGGCCAGATCATGCTATTCCTCCCTTTTCAGCACTTCCCTTTCTATTTTATAAAAAATATTTGCTACATTACTGTTGAGAAGCAGACAACTGTCCAGACTCGTTGCTGACCCCCAGCGAAAGTCTAACAGACAACTACCTCAAATGCACACCCTGTGCACTTTGACCTCTTACTCTGGAACTTCCACACTCACAGAATATGTATCAGGTTCGCAACGGATTTCCAAGCAGCTTTTCCTTCACACTACCCAAAGTTTAAAGGTAGATTTTAGAAAGAAATAACATCAAAAAGAAAGTCAGATTAATAGCTACAAGGAAGAGAATGAGAAAAGCTTTGGGAAATTCTATAAAGTCAAATGTTTTTATGGCTTATCATATTCCATTCAAAGCAGTTTTAGTAGTTTATCATAACTGAGTCTCCTTTGAGTACTAACCTGGCACTTGTCTCCTAAATAGTACTGTCTCCCAGCAAACACCATGTAGTCAATTTTTTGAAGCTCTAAAAATAAATGAATAAATAAATAAAAAGGAGAAAACCTTTAAACTACTGTTTGTTCTTCATGAATCCTACAAGTACTTCATGCCAGCATCCAACTACAAATTATAGGCCAAACAAGTTAAATACTTCCTATGCATATCTAAACATTCCCCACAGTAACGGTGAAAAGTTAACTGTAGATGTTATTGTAACAGACCATAACCAGGCTAAGTTACAGGAGATCAATAACATCCAGATAATGCAGTAAGTAGCACTACCACGTCAATACTACAACATCTTTTGTGATGATACTGAGTTAATCCTGCGTTTAATACCTATCCTGGTATTAAGAATGTTGGACATGTCTTGTCTTGCCAGAACACTGGTGGCACTTTGCAACACCTGATGTTATCCAGGAAAAACTAACATGCCTAGAGTCTCCTGGCTGCTACATTTCAGTAGGTTTCTCTCCATTCGTTGTCTGGATTCTCTGCACATCAGTACTCTACATAGATAACTAGTTACTATACTCCGTTCCAAGAATTTTAATGACCCTCATTATTGCTTATGCAGTTGTAAAATGCTGAAGTTCTTCAGCAGGCAAAGCACTTTGGGTCAGACATCAAACACTACTTCAAAACTTAGCTTTCTTGGTAACTTCTTGCTTTACAGATCAGCCACAGTGTACACCAAAGAGCAGCAACCTATCCCAAACCACAGGACCGTGAAATCTCTCCAGAAGGTTCGAGCCCAGGAGAGATGGGAAGCAAGAGAAAACTCATCTCATTAGACAGATCTCAATGCTAGATTTGAGATCTTTGTTATTATACAACTCTGAAGCCAAAATCATGCTTTAAAAAGCCAAAGTCCTTGCACACGTGCTGCAACAAAAACCTCCCAAATTTGAATGACTTCCAATACGACAGAATGGTAACACAGTTCTGTACTCTGCTTTGAGTTCTTGCATTTCCTGCGCTACAGTCAACAAACAGCAGAGCTCAGATTTTTAGCAACCTTACCATTATACAGCACCAGCAGCAGTGTATTTTGTACTTTGAAGTGAAGCCAAGAAACCAGCTACTGGCAAGAAAATGTACGACCTACAAGCATCTGCTGGGTTAACCAGCCTCCTTCACACTTCAGCTATGAAGAAACAGGTGACAGGCCTCAGATTAATCAATTTAACACTGACCCTTGTACAAATAGACTTGTTTGTGTTTCCTTTTTTGAAGATACCTTTTCTGCTGTCCAACCAAACATCAAACTCCACATTTCGATAGATCTCAGGGTCCAGTGCCTTTAACACTTTATAAGGAACAGGCATCTTTGATGGATTTTCTGGAGGCTAAAAACAAGAGTTGAAACAGAGCATTAGCAAGTGCATTTAATGTGTTCAGCATAGTCTCTATCCTGCCAGCATCTGTGGACCACTTTAAGATGTACACACACTACCTTCCAAAATTTTCACTTCCACTATATTTGCCTAAAAACCAAAGCTCAAGAAAACACATTTAACATTCAAAAGCCAAGCAAACAGACTTTGGAAAGGTTAGAAACGGGCTCAAGAGTTATATTTGGCATGTTCTTTACTCTAAAAGAATGGAAGGAAGCTAGCCAGAATAACGAAGCCACGGCTTCAAGAGCTGCTGGGAACTTTGGTTATTATACCAAAACCCAGGTTTTTAAGGAATTTCTAAATCTGTTCCAAACTGATTTACACTGTGTTCAAAACAAAACTTAACTGATTTAAACCATTTCTAGGAAGAAGAAACAACAGACCAGGGAACATCTGCTAAGCTTCATCTTTGGGGGGGAAAAAAAAAATATTAGCTAGAGAAGAACAAGAGAATCTTGAAAAGGAAAACGCCTTATCCAATTTAATAGAAACTCAAGGGCAAAACCAAAAGACAAGCAGATGGAAGAAATAAGCCACCCACTTTCCAAAAAGTCATTTTGAAAAACTAGAAAAGAAGGTTTAGCCCTAAGAAGGGTAATATCACACAACAACAACAAACCCACCATAAGGAATTCTTCCCTAACTGACAAACCTTTTCTTCTTCAATGCCTGGTTTGAACTTATGTTCCTGTGGATTGTCAGTATCATTGCCTTCCCAGTCGTCCACTCTAAGTAATTGAAAATAAGATTACAAAAGATGCAACGTGTAATTTCTAGCCAGGATTAAAATCAACCAACTGTTCATACAATCTGAAAAAGCACCATGGTGCCATCAAGTGGTACATTTTGCCTTAAACACTACCATGGCTGTGATACAATACAAGACAACCCTCTTCCTAGTTTCAAGAAGATGAGTTTTACTTATTCCAACACCCACCCCTAAGGAGGGCAACTGCTTGCATTAGGAAAGAAGGAAGCTGATCCCACTGACTGATGAAACTCTTGCACTGTCAAGTACAAGACACCCCATTCCAAGTCCTATCAAACCAATGCCACCTGCAAGCATTCAGTAACAGTCAGAGGAATCCCTCAAGCCCTTCCAGCAACTTGAACACCACAGGATATGAGGGTTTCTGTAGGTACATTCTGTCCATCCCCCTCATCCCTAGTGATCCAACAGACTTTAATGCCATCATTTAATTATCTGTTTGGGGTATAAGTCCATTAAAACATGACAAACAAGAAAATAAAGCAGAGCTCATTTTCTCAATACTCTATTGCCTCTGCAGAGCTACAGAGGCTTAAAAGAGTAGTAAGGCTCTCCCTAAAAAAAAAAAATAATTTGATGACATAAGGAACAAATTTATTTACAAATAAGCTGTCATTTTACAGAGTAATAGGCAACTCTAACCCAGCCAGCAGCAGAGGATGTTCAATTACACAACATTTCCCAGCTCCAAGGAAAGCACACTCTCTTTCTCAATATACTTCAGCTTTGCATTTGTGTCATGAGATACAAAAAAGAGTTAATACCCCAGGAACAAAGAAACTTGGAATAGTTGCCTTTGCAAGGTTTTAAAAAAATTTTTTTTTCTTCCCTTTTACCCCATCCCCTTCCCAAAGTACTACCTCTTTTCTGATGGATTTCTGGATACTTTTTCATGAAGACAATCAAAGTTTGCATCCTCACTTCCTACAGAGACACTGTTTCTGTTCTTCTTGGATCCACTTCGAAACACCTCAACTGCAGACCTTAATTCTTCCTCATCCATGCCAAACACATCTTTGTACAGGATCTCATATAATACAGCTGAACAAATCAACACAAAGCTCAAACCAAAGTAAGATAGTATCAGATCCATAAGAACTACAGCAATTTTCAAGGTAAGCATATCTTCAGATATTATCTACTGTTACAAGGCACTAGTTATATTACATTCAATTAAAGAAAGGATCATAGAATAATTCAGGTGGGAAGAAGGGACCTCTGGAAGTCATTTGTCCAATACCCCACTTAACAGATAGAATAATGACTGTATGTATATGTTAATATACATTAAGTGAGCTTCCATCTCTCTCCTCCCCACCCTGAAAACCAAAACAAATTCTGCCTATAAACATATGAAAACACGTAATTCCCTTCCATAGAAAAATTATTTTAAGTTTACCCTGGCAAACAGAAGCATTTTCCTGGAATTGTTTTGTATACACAGAGTCATAATGGCCATTGCCGGAACAACACAGTAAAATCTAGGAAAATAAGGAAAAAAAAAAAGAAAGGCTTTAAGGCTGGAATAATGTAAAACTTACCTCCTCCTATTTGATATCCTAGCTCAAGACTACATTATTCTTTCATTCTACAGTCAACACCAACTCATCAAGAAAACAATACTCTCAAACAAATACAAAAGCGCTGTAGAATCAGCTTAAAACTGAATCCTAGGTGAAGTCTCTACGTAAGTTTGTGTATTACACAAAGAAAAACGATCAATTTGTACATCATGCTGTATTGAACTTGAGAACAACAAACTAAGAGTTTGTTTCCAGCTTACCTCTGAAACCAATTGCTCAAGAGGTAAAATAAATACAAGGCATTAAATGCAGTACCCCCGAGATACACTGCCCAAGTATCACAGGCACATTTCACCCTTCCCTACTTGAGGGACTAGAAGAGCATCTACTCCTCTAGTCCTCCACAAAGCCTTGCTTTTAATAAGCAGCGTTCTGCTGCCTTTTGAACAGATGCATGCCTTCTCCAGCACACGCACTGCTACACCAAGTAACATAGACCATCAAACCCCATCTCGGCCTGTGGCCGCAGCCAACTGCAACTGGCAGGAGCCCTTGGGCAGCTGTCAGCACGCTGCCAGCACGGATGCTCTCCAGTGAACCAGCAAGAGCTGGGATGCCAGGGCTCTTAATTCAGTGCTCACTGCATCTTCTGCCAACACAAGCTTCCATCTCATGGTGAGAATTAGCAACACCAGGAAGCGCTGCTGCTGCCTGTACATGCAGTCTAATGACAGACAGCTGCCAACACTTAATGAGAGCTCTGGTGGTAAAGCCTTCGAGGACAAACACACATTTAGACCACACTGCTCGATTTTTAATGTTAGTTCATTTTGGAATTACATTAAGCTACTCAGGAAACTACACAGAAAAAGAAAGAAGCGCATGTAAGCAGACTGTGATACTAACCAACAGAGAACACCAGCTGCAGCAGCACAGATTTCAGAGCAGCCTAGGCACTCTGACAAATTTAACAGCTCATACCAAAATCCATACCGCAGCAACTTCTCTGGCATCATGCCTGAGCTAGCCATATAATTGCAAAGGCACATCTACATGACTGCAGAAAAAACAAGAGGGGTCAGATGGGAGGCAATACTGAGTACTTCTCCTTTATGTTCCTTCTTTTTGCCCCCAGTAGTAACCCTTGTGTAGATAAGCCATTCTGTTAGCTCCCATTCTTAACTGGGATCAACTGGAGTGTCATAGAAACGTATCAGTTTGTTAGCTTTGTTAATGTATTATCAAAGTCAGCTTTGGGGTTCTGTTCAGGTACACAAAAGCACTGTAGTTACAACAACTCAATTCCAGTGACAAGTTTTAACAACTAAAGCAGGACTGGAGGTAACTGGGATTCAGGGGTAGGGGTAGGAAACTGCCTCACTTCTCCTTACCTTGTCTTCAAAGCCATTGTCTGTAGCGTAAGTGGCTGGCTTTCCAGGGTACCGGTACAGAATAAAGTCTCGCCTAGGTAAGCGGAGGAAAAACAAGACTTGAAAAAGCACACTTGTAGTAGAGCATACTTGTAGTAGAACCATGTTATGAACAAGTTTACAGGGAGCTGTTTAGAGAATCCACTGTTGGTTTATAGAAAAATCAAGTAGAATACTTTTCCTGAATGCTACCATACAGAAATAGTTAGATGAGCAAAACCCACACATCTTAGCAGGGGAAAAAAAAAAATTTATCTGGGAAAGACCATTATGTTTAGTCACAGATTAGGTCAAGTACTTATGCTTACGGCAGGGCGCTCAGAGACAATTAAGCCTAAGTGATTCAGTCACCCTGCAAAAGGATTAGAGCCTCAGTACAGGAACTAGTGACTTGCAAAACTTCAGCTTGTTCCTTGAGTACCAGAGACAGGACGAGCCTGCAAAGGGAGGGTTCTTCCTTCTACCACTGGAGAGCCAGACTGCTTGTTACAGGATAGCAGCATTTGAGCAAGACAGCAGCACCTGCACAGGTTTGTGTTACCTTTGAAATAAATATCAGGGTTTACGCACCAAGTAGGGCAAGTACTCCTCACTACTGGAGCTTTCCAGAACACCTACATGAGCTTTAGTCATGCTTATAACTACCACACAGCATTTCCACTACACACAGCTCCTTGTTTTTTCCCCGTTTTCCATTCTTCAGCCACTAGAAGGAAACACTTGACTTCAGAGTTTAACATCAGCAAAAAGATAACAAATAAACATTGCTGGAAACTGACCCTCCCCTTAATCCACACTGTGAGAACAGGGGCTGTGATGGCACCTATTTACACGTTAAAGTAACTTTGTTAGGGTAGCACTTCTCACCACCTTCCACACATTAGTATCTTAGTGACAAACAAATGCAGGGCCAGAACCCAAACACCACCAAGTACAAAACAAAGCGAATTTGAAGAAGTTCTGATACTTACTTGTACATCACTGATAATGCACTCATTTCCAGCTGGCCAGCACTTTCCTATGCAAGATTATGAGATTACATGAGATAGCAGAGCCGTCTTCAACACTGAGAACTCTATTCTAGCTCTCTGTAGTATTAAAATACGTAACCAAACTCATCAGTTTGTTAAAACAAAGAATCAATGCATTGAGAATTGAGAGATAAGGATTTCAGGGGCGGGGGGGGGGGTGGGGGGAAGGTCTGCAACATGGGACAATCATGATTACGAAGCTGAGTAAGATGGCACTATTTCTGGCAGGAACTCTTAAACACAGCACTCAAGATACTTTTTTTTTTATATTAAAAGCACTGTTATGTTTTTTTTTTTATATTAAAAGCACTGTTATGTTTCAGACTGCTGCATTCACCATACCTACTGGTTAACAGTCTAAAGAAATAAAAGTTTGAGCTCTAGTATTTGAACCTGAGGGTAAAGGAAGAAACAAGGGATTGCAAAGCCTGATAAACATTTGGTGTGAGGTACACCTCACATACTTGCTTCTCTGCCTTCTTAGAGAAGAACTGCACTTATGAATAAGGCCCACGAGAGGCCTCAGCTTTGCTGTCCTGTCTGCATAGATTGCTCCTCTGCACCAGCACAAATCCCCCCCTAAAACTGGTATTGTTTATACCTGTGAATGTTCAGTACAAACCCACAGTATTCCCTAGGCAAATGAGACCTCAGGATTTGGGTCTATCTAAAAAAAAACAAAACCCAACCAAAAAACCAAACAACCCAAACCATCACCTAATTACTTTCCTGTTGTAGTCTTCTCAAATTTTAATCTCTTGACAAGTATTACATCAGTCTTACCTTTGGATCTCCTAGTCGTTCAAGGTATTTCTCAAATGATCCTTCCACGTACTTTCAACAAAACAAAGAAGAAAACAAATATAAAACCTTAGCCAATTGGAAAGAAGAATTAAACCTAAAAACTACACCAGACCTTATTAGGTATTTAATGGGAAGGGGCAGGGCAGAGGCCAGGGGCATATACTCCAAATTTGGGACTAGTCATAACTCAGGGTTCTGAAGGGCCGTAGTGTGACGGGTATGACTTCAGCTGTTCCCTGCCTTAGAGCACGGGAATGATCTGGGGTAACAATGTGGAAATATCAAGAGACCCTAAAAAAATTAGGAGCATGAGTCTGAGTAACACTCAGTGACTCATCTCCCTCCTCGATTAGATGAAGCACTTAACTGCTACTTGTGGGGGGGAGGGACACACACGGGACAGACGGACAGACACAATGACGACAGACGGACACACAAAACACATACCAAAAAAAGACCCCAAACCAAAAACCCACAAAAAAACACCGTAACACCACACAAACCACCACATGAAACCTCACACACACACAAACCACCACATGAGAAGCCAACCAACCAAAACCAAAAAAAAACCCAACCCCAAACAAAAAAAAACCCCACCCAAAGTCCATTACTTTGTGCAACAATTAAACACACTTTGGAGTCTCCCACCATCTTTTGATGTTCATTTATTACTGCAAAATCCTACATATTTCCTACCTACTAAATTCTGCAATGGTTGCTCCACAGAGAATATACTACACAATTAACTGTCACCGTACTGGTTACTTGGGTATTAGTAACTTGCTTGATTTCAGGAACTTCAGAAATACAAATAGAATTTGTGAGATTGCAACTCAAATAAGATAAGCAAGCAATCACACTGCCATTTCTCTTCTCCTCTATGGATCAAACACGGCATGTTTTCAGTGCATATATTTATGTGGGGAGGTTAAAGGCTAAACCCCCTCCCACATTACTTCCTAACTATGTGTGCAAAACTGCCTCACGCACAAGTTACTTACAGATTCAAAGTTATGCTGGTGTTGCCTCATGAACAAGACACAAGCTCTCCTAACTTCCACGTGATGAATTTGAGATGAAAACAGCTGAAAAAATAAAGGTTATGAAAGAATGAAGGAAAAAGTTGCAGAGTTTAATTCATGCTTCACATTAGGCTTATTTTACATAGACTAACAGTTTAGAAAGACTACCACCACCACAAAACAGGGAGAGGAGACACTGCAGAGGGCCACAGGCACTTGAGGGAAGAAGCTGAGGAAAGTCCAAGTGACCCAGGAGCCCTGCCTGGCTGCCCGAGAGCCCAGGGGGGCTGATGCCACCCGTCCCCTCACACACCCCCGCCCGCGACACCTCACCTTGGGCACCCAGGAGGGGTCTCCACGAGCACTCCCTCCCCGCGGGCGCGGAGCGGACTCCGCTCCGCCGTGCCAGCCCCAGCGAGGGCCTGAGGCGCCCCATCTCCCCCCCCCCCCAGCCCGTTCCCAGCGCCGCCCCGCCACCCACCTGCTCCGAGACGGCTCGGAAAAGGCAGGAGGCGTCCTTGGCCGTCATCTTGCGGTACAGCCCCAAGCTGCCCAGGTACTCGTCCATGGCCACCTCGCTGAAGGACTTCTGCCCGAAGTACTTCTTCCAGCCCTTCTGCATCTTCCCCGGGCGGCGGGTCGGGCTGAGGCGGCGAAGGCGGGAGACGGGGGCTCCGCGCGGGGCGCTGCGCTCCGCTGCGCGGCGCGTGGCAGCCGGGCGCGCGGCTGCTGCTAATGAGAGGCCTCGCCCGACGCGCCCACCTGCGCCCGCCGCCGCCCCCCGCATCCCCCCCCCTCCCGCCGGGCGCCGCCGCTCACCCGACGGGGCCCCGCGTCGGACTCGCCGCCGTCCCGGCGCTGCTGGGCCCGGTGCCCTTTGCCTGCGGGCTGCCCGAAAGGCAGCTGCGAGCGGTGCCCTCCCGCTGAGCCCGCGGGCCGCCCGCAGGAGGGGCCGCCCGCAGCAGCCATTTTACGGGGCCCGAACCCCAAATATCTGTCCCGCTCCCCCGCTTAACACCGCAGGGGCTGTCCGAGGGCGGGGGGGGTCGTTTTCCCCCAGCCCCCCCCCCGCCCCCCAGCTCTCGGAGTGGGTATCGTGCGGCAAACCGCGGTAAACCGCCGTCTCCTGCCGGCCCTGCCTGGGGAGGAGGGGGAAGCCCTTGCTAAGCCAGCTCCTTCCGACTTCATTGCTCGATGTGCCTATGAGTGCGAGTAACTCGTGGAAAACTCAGTCAAATAGTTATTCAGAATTCCCTGCGACATTCCTGCGTGCTCTCGGGCTGGAGGTAAGCTGCTAGCGGTAAACTTGAAATAACAGCTCTGTAAAAATGGTTAAGGAAGTGAAAATCTTAGTTGCTCCTAATAAAATACTTGGGGAGAACTCTGGGGATCGGCAAAAATCACTCTTGCCCAGCTGCGCAGCATGGTTTATTCCACGTGTAGGCCTTGTGCTTGATTTGGAGAACTCCTCTATGTACATTTAACAAGAATTGCACTGGGACATCAGATGCACCAATTCAGGAGTTTCTTGTTTTAAGCAACAGCAACAAGAAAACCCCCAACAAATCATGTACTTGCAGGAAGGGCAATTAGCACCAACTATTCTTATTCTAGAGTATTACAGACCAAGTAGCCTGCATGAACATTTTTACATTTAAATGCCCTTTGTTTTTCCAAATATTTACTTAAATTGATGGTAGCATCAACACAATTGAAAATGTCAACACTTTAAAAGGGGGAGCTCCAATCAGCATCAAATAGGAAACACTGCACTTCACACAAGTCCAGACTAAGTAATGATGGGATAGCCGTGTAAACGGATTCATTGTATTGCCCATTCCTCTCCTATAGGGCGTGTTTTACTTTGGCAGCAAATCACCCAAACCCAAGTGAGTTAGTGGACAGTTTAGCAGCAGGTTTACAGCTCTTGACTCTTCCCTCTTTAAAAAGGCCTAAATCTCTCACTTTTAAAATTCTCTTTCCAGTGCTTCTGTAAACACATGAAAGGAGAGCTGAAGGCATCTGCTTACTTGCAGAACATCACAGGAACATCAACAAGGCCAACTTACTTCCACTCGTACTAGGCAAATAAGGTCAAGAGACCACTATGTATATGCCATGCCTGTTTAAGAAGTAATTTAGCTTGTCCTCCTCACTGGAATTATCAACTCGGGGCAGATTTTGTGATGTAAGTATCTGTCTGTCAAGAAACTAGATAGTTCAAACTCCCCACACACATCCCCGCCTTGTTGGCACTGTGTTCTTTTAAGCATAAAGGTAGATGACATTATACTGGCACTAAATAGGAAACCATTTAACGTCAGTTAATATTAATAGATATTTTATTAGAGGGTTTGTCCCAGTTGGTGGAAGTGTGGAAGGCCTCAATAGGAGAGGAGAAAGGTTTTATTCTGACATTTTTATTCCTCTGCATTGTTTATTGAAATCCAACAACTTTATCCAAGAACAAAGCAAACTTTTCTGGTTGTCCAGAAGGAAAAGGTTTCAAAGTTGACAAGTCCATTGACTGCAGCGTCTCCACAAGAGTGCTGTAAAAACCAGACCAAAACCAAAAATTAAAAAAAAAAAAAAAAAAAATCCACCCCAAAGGGCAATTTTTTTCTTCACACAATTTTCTTTCTATTCATACATACATGATTCTTCAGCACGGAAACAAAAACAGGACACGCGCTGACAGGAAGAAGAGACCCTACAAACCGTCAGGCCCCAACCATCGCTGGCTCATAGGCAGCATTGCTGAGAACACACTTTGATCTATACCACAGCTTTGCCAGACAACCTCAGGTCTAACTTTTTAATCTTCTGTGGTTGCAATGTTGGAACCGAACAAGATCTGAGGATCTTCACCACAAACTGTACAAGGGAATTCATCCTGCTTGCACACATGGCCTAGTTCTCCACTTAACACATAGCCAGAAAGAACAGCTACATCCATCTGTTAGCTTGCTATTAGCAGGCTGCAAATCAGGCTCAAACGCTAGGCCCTGTTCAACAAAAAGAAATAAAAATTCCTTCCTGTCTCTGAAGCTGTCAGAAGCGCTGAGATAGGAAGTTTAAGAAACTTGCCCAATATAAATGAACGACAGGCCTAATTTTTTCAGAAGGCTCTTCTGAAACATACAAAAGAGCAAGATACAGACTAAATAATGGGAGTTGCATTTCCTCTGCCTTCAATTTACAAGTCATCTGTTATTTACAGAGTGCAATCAATCATAAATAATCATAAATAAAACTAGTAAGATATAGTCAAAACAAGAGAGCAAATGAAACTAACAGCAGCCAGGATGAACACAAACAAACAAAAGGAGCTGGAGGTTTTGGTGGTGGTGGGGTGGGGTTTTGTTTGTTAGTTTGTTTTGGTTTTACCCCTGAAGTGACAGGCAATAGATCTGAGAAACTCCTTGTCAGAGGATGTGGTGGATTCAGGAAGTTTGGTTAAAAGGGCAGCCTGAACAAGCACTTGGATGGATAGAGGTATTTAAAGTTACTAATCAGACACAGACAACATCTGATTTAGGAATCCCCCTGAATCAACAACTAAAGAGCATGAAAGGGAAAGTAACACAAGGAAGTACCACGTGTTCTTGCCCTGTTTCTACTTTTGGCTGGGCACCTGCATATGGCCACTGCAAATAGGATATTGAGGTACGTGGACTCCCAATCCATATCAGTAAGGCCATTCTTATGTTTTGTTCTAAATACTCCAGATACTTTCAATTTTATTACGTTAGTACATCTCTACAGTCAACTTTAGTGCCCTTTACAAAGAAAAGCTGCATAGCAAAATGATGAAATGGAGTCCTAAATCTGCAGGGAGCAATTTATTCCTTATAGCTCATGGTTAAACTGATGGTCTGGGTTGTATTATGTCTAGACTTCAAAAAATAATCCAACAACTAGTGAGAAAGAGCAGAAAAAGAAAGCGGCTGTTAGATGCCTTAGGATGCTACCTGACTGTTCCAAATTCAACCACTTTATTTCATTTAAATTGCTCTTCTTTCAATCTGAATACATGTGCTCTCAAAAAAAAAAAAAGTTTTAAAAGGAGTCATGGTCAAAAGGCTTGTTAAGTTTCGTAAATGAGCACCTAATGTTAATCTATCCACTATGGAAAAATCTACCTTGCAAATAAATGGTTGTTACAGAGAAGAATGTAAACGTCCTTGTTACATTCTCGATACTGTAATAACACACCGTGTGACGGTGCCGAACGCTGCTTGTTCAGTCAGGACAGCCACAGCAGCTCCATACCTGCAATTACAGCAGAGGACGTGCCCACCTCTGTGGAGCTGTTTTGCCAGTTCCAGTTGATGGTTGTCCATCAGCTTTTCATTTATTACTACTATTAGTGGTTTTCCTTTTTCCAGAGTCTCCAGACAGCTGCCTGCACCTGCAGGAGAGACAGAAAACACGATGAGTTTTTGCCCTGACACATGAAATATCATCCTACTTGCTCTTGAAACGCTGGAGGCTCCCGAAGGTGAACATTTAACCCCTCAGCTCTAGCTGTGGACCTAAACATTCCCTGCCAGCCCACCCCCGAGCCGTAGCGAAACAGACTTCATCCAACCGACCTCCCCTCCACTCCTGCCCCCGAGGAGAACAGGTTGGGCAAACAAACGGGGCTCTACCTGCGTGGCTGATGACCAGGTCGGCCCTCTCCAGGTCCTGGGCCAGCGAGTCCTTGAAGCGGAACACCTCCACCGCCAAGGCCGGGCTGCTGCGGAGCGGCGGGTTCAGCGCGCCCCGCCCGACCTGAAGCACCAGCTTCTCGTAGCCGCGGCGCTGCAGCACCTGCGGCGGAGGGAGGGCGGGATGGGGGGGTGGGCGTGTAGCCGGGTCGGGCACCGGGGCGCCTGGCCCCGCTCCCCGTTACCCCAGCACGGCACGGGGGCCGCTGCCGCCCTCCGCTTCGCACCACACACCGTCCCTCCTCCTCCTCCTCCTCCGCCACTTCATGCCACTCACCGCGGTCCCGCCTCGCCTCCCGCCCCCTCAGGCACCCCCGGCAGTCGCTGCCGGGACGGGGGAGGGCGGGACAGCTCCCACCGCGCAGGCGCCTTGTTGAGGCGCTGTGGGCAGGCCGCGAAGGGGGAAGCGGGGATGGCTGCCCAGGGAGCCGGGCTCTGCGCCGCCTCACCTGCAGGGCCGCCGGGGAGCAGACGGTCGCGATGAGATCGTCGAAGCTGGTGGTGCCCACGGTGACGAAAACGGACTTCATGGCCGGCGACCGCCCGCTCGTAGCTGATGTGCGGGCGGCGGGTCGCCAGAGGGCGCCGCGCACGGCCCGCTCGCCGCGGCGCTCCCCA
Organism: Leptosomus discolor; assembly: GCF_034619465.1. NCBI lineage: Eukaryota > Metazoa > Chordata > Aves > Leptosomiformes > Leptosomidae > Leptosomus > Leptosomus discolor. Next base: position 45,886,849 of record NC_141399.1, on the reverse strand, counting down.
AGATGGCTGCCGGCCTGAGGGGCAGGGGGACACGCCTTCTCCCGCGCAGGGCCCTCCCCGGCTCGGTTGGGCCCGCTGCCTCCGCCCAGGCGAGTGAGGGGCCGGGGGCCGGCGCCGTTACCGGCGCTGAGGGGCAGCAGGGCCCGCCACAAGGGTGCGGGATTCCCTCCGCCTTGCCGGATCGGCAGCGAAGGCGCCCGCTCTAACGAGCCCACTCGCCGTCAGCGACCCGGCGTGGCAGCTACGAGTGTCTCAATTTTTCAGACTCTCGGGGCGGGGGGAATCCCCAAATTTGGAAGAGGGTTTCAGGAGATTTTTTTCACTGGTTATTTTAGCATTTGGGGCAGGGATCACTGTAACCGACAGCCTGACTGGGGCCAGGTGCTGGGCATGTTCACAGCCTGCCATTCCCATAGCATGGCCACAGGTACCTTTTCTTTATAGGCTTAACTGACCTGGGCTAGGCTTAGGGTTACCCAGTCTGGCCCAAGCCTACCATGGCACTTACTGTGGGAGTAACGTCACAAAAGGGTGGTAGCACATGAGCAGTCATGCTTCAGAGAACTGTTGCCCGAAGCAGTGAAGCAGTGGGTCCTGTAATGGCAGCCTGAGAGTGATGGGCTGACACAACCCCATGAGCACTGGGCCTCGCTGGGGGACACACTTCACTTTGTTCAGAGCAAATGCATGGCATACAAGCCTACCTTCAAATGAGGGCAGGAGAAGATTGTGTACATTGCTATCAGTGGGTGAGCTTGGGTCGTTTTGCCGTGTGGATATCCTTCCATTGATATCACAGGGACTGGTGAAGATGGGAGACAGAAGGAAAAGAGACATATAGTTTGAACTTTGCATTTTATGTTTTGTTTAGAGAACCTTAATAATTCTGGCTGTGTATGTTCACTGTGTCCACTCTCCCCAAAATCCCAGAAATGCTGCAAACTCCAATAGAAACTGCTGTCTCCTGGCTCTTAGTTGATTCCAGAATGTCAGACATAAAAATTATTTGGCCTAAATAGATGAACCTGCCACAGGAGCTGAGACTGCAACTCAAGGAAAACCCTTAAAGTGAGACTAAAATAAAAGCTAGGAGTTGTATCCTGCTGGTTTCTTTTCCTCACTTTGCTACTGACAAGTGTTAGCACCTTGGGGAGGTGCTCATCTTTCCTGTGTCTCTACCTGCAGAGCGTTGTTTAGCAATTTATGCCCTCCAAAGCTTTCTGTAGAGGTGATTATATTAACGTGCAAAGAATTGAGTCTTTTAAAAAACCTTCACTGTAGCAAATTCTTAAATAAATTGAATAGTTGTTTTGCCTACCCTCCTTCCCTTGGCCTTTTGAAAGATACATTCTCAGTATCATTGAATACAGGTAGGTTTCCCCTCCTCCCTATTGCCCTTTCTCTAAGCACACATCTTTCTAATGCTTTTTCAGGCTGGTCTTATGAGTCCTTCTTATGAAAACCAAGGAAAAGTACTCCCTTGAGCAAAGGCATGTTGGTTCCCTGTGGAATGTGATCCTAAGAGCCAAGGGACAGGAAATCAGGCAGGAGCTGAGGCTAGAGATGAAGGCCATTTCTGAAAAATAAAGATTCTGTTCAGTGCTAAATCACATTAAATCAATTGCAAAGATGAAGTCACCAGTAAATTTATTATTTCAGGTACATTTCCCTGTTTTGATGAAAACCTGGGGGGAGGGGAGGGAGAAGGATAATATTTTAATTTCTCAAAAAAATCCAAACATTTACTCTGTTAACACAGTCTTGTCCACTGAAGGCTAAGAATAACCTTTAGCTGTTGCACAAACTGAATTAGCATTTTTGTTTCTTAATTTCAAGTGTAACACAATATACGTTTCTACAAAAAAGAAACTACTCAAGTTAGACATCTAAATCTCTTTATTCACCAAATGAGATTTAATAGATGAGGTCACATCTGTATACGCTACTGAGTGTTCCGAGGAAGATGCAGAGAAGATGTAGCTATCTTGAGGATACCTCTGATTGCCATATTAATGGCTCATTCACAGTGCTCATTAGCCCCCTGTTGCTTTTATTTAGCATAATGAGCCACACTGAAATATATTTATTTTTTTGATTAAAGCAAATGGTGCTGACAGCAGACATGGCCAGGGGGAGGGAGGCACTTTATCTTGGGAAACATGCTGTAGAGCAAACCAGTATCAGAGTCCCGAGTGCACAGGGCCTTAGTGGGCCTGACTGGCCTCACCCAGCTCTTAACTGCTTTCCCTCAGGACAAGAAAGGCAGGAGCTGAGGGTGGCCACACCGCAAGCCAGGCAAAGACCTCACCAACAAGGCACAGTCTGACCACACCAGAGAAAAGCAAGCAGAGCAGTGGCAGCAACAGGCCCAGTGGTCCAGTCACCATCAGGCAAAGATAAGGTAACAAGCCCTTTCCGAGGTCAAGCTGGGAAACCCAAATAGTAATTCAGGAGCAGAACTAGCAGCAAGGACACCTCAACTCATCGCTGTCATGCCAGCACAGGAAAGACATGGACCTGTTCAGGTGGGTCTAGAGGAGGGCCATGAAGATGCTCAGGGGGCTGGAGCACCTCCCCTGCGAGGACAGGCTGAGAGAGTTGGGCTTGTTCAGCCTGGAGAAGAGAAGGCTCCGGGGAGACCTCCTAGTGCCCTTCCAGTGCTGAAAGGGGGGCTGCGGGAAAGGTGGGGAGGTGCTTCAGGGAGCATAGTGAAAGGATGAGGGGTAATGGTTTAGATTAGCTATTAGGAAGAAGTTCCTTACTGCAAGGGTGGTGAGACACTGGCACAGGTTGCCCAGAGCAGCTGTGGCTGCCCCCTCCCTGGCAGTGGTCAAGGCCAGGCTGGATGGGGCTCGGAGCAACCTGCTCTAGTGGAAGGTGTCCCTGCCCAGGGCAGGGGGGTTAGAACTAGGTGAACTTTAAGGCCCCTTCTAATCCAAACCATGCTGTGTTTCTCCTTAAAGCCTGAGCTTAAATCCCATCCAGAGGGTGTGGGTGGAAGCCCCCACTGAGGCTGGTTAGGGCAATTAAGACTTATTAGTGCAGTCAAGGCCCTGACAACTGATGGAGAGGAAGTTGGACTCTGGGATGAAAGGAAGGTGTGTCAGAGATGAGGGCCAGCACATGTGTAAATCTTTGTGAGAAAGTGTAAAGACAGAAAAATTGAATGATTGCAATTTATTTTTTTTTTTTAATGAGGAGGATAGAATTTAAATATATTGGAGTGTTTTCCTGGTTATATAATTATTTTATATTACGTTAATTACAGTAGTTTAGGAAATTACTGCTCATTTGTAATTAAAGCACTATAACTCACCACATGCATGCTCTTACTCTGTCAAAATTGAAATGTAAACTTACTGTCATAAGTCCTCACTTTCGTTCTGCAGTTAGAACAAGTTTACAGTGGTTGCTGGTTTACCTCAGCTGTGACCTTGCTTTCAGCCATCCCCTTGTAACTTAGAGTTCCTATAAAGTAAGGCATTCTTAGGAAAATATTCCATGCATGAGCAGCAACTTGTTTGTAGTCTCACTGTTTGCATCCTCAAATTTCAGCAGGGTAAAATGTGTATTTAGAAAAATGAAGACACTTTGAATAATACTAGTCTTCCTAACCCTCAAGTGAGAGAGAAACTGGAGTACAGTTTGTGTAGTACTGTGAGTTAAATTCCCATATCTATGTTTGCTCTGACTATTACTGTTTGCATACAGAAAAACTTCTTATTCTTCTAGTCAATGGGTGCCCATTTGGTGGTATTTTGTAAACTCTGCTCAATTATTCTTGTTAGCCCTTTGGGGTATTCACAAGTTAAATTAAGCATTGGGCATTTTAGGAGAATGACATGTTAGGAAACAATAAACCCATGCAGCTCAATGAAAAAAACAGATTCACTGACCTCTTCTTACTCTTAAGAAGACATCTGGACTTATTTCTGTGTGATCAAAGGGCTGCTCAAAGGGAGGAAATCATATTGCTCTTCTTCCAAGGTGTAGAAGTCCTGATTGCATAAGGGCACAGTACTTCAAGTTGCGAGGACAGCTGACCATACTCGGCAGTTTGCAGAAACAGACCTAATGTTCCTAGCATGTCAAATGGAATCCATCTTTCAGTTTTCTTTATCAAAAATGTCCAAGAGTGAGTGAGCACTTGTTAACAGGGAGTTCTTCTTACACTGAATCTCTTTTATTACTCCTTGTGGAAGATGTTATATACTGTTTTGTTTGAAATAAGGGTTAAAACAGCTGTTCTTAAAATACAGTGTGTTCAGGATCATGGCACATTAGGTTTTGCATTTGATTCCTTTGTTTTTTTATTTTATGAGCGCTGAATTTCACTTCTACAGGACCCTGTTTTGTTCATTTGCTTTCTAGAATGAAGAGATTTCAGAAATCACTGGAATGATTTCTGTGGTATGGAGCAGGTCTGTGTGAAAATTGGTGTTTTACATGTGTCACTGAAAGTCAGTGTTCTCTGCAGCTTGTACTCCCAGCACCATGCTGTGTGGGGACTAGAAGAAAACAATGTTTGCAAGTAACGTTGCATTGGAGTTTTCACTGGAGGATACATTCCACTTGCACATTGAATTAGGCTTGTTAGGGTGATTTTAAACTAAATAGAAAAGGGAAAGCCATCCATTATAGGACTCAATCTCATGCTAATTTGTACCTGCTATTTTAATTAGAAGTTGAGTAGGGCATAAGTAGTATTTTGTCCATCAGCACTTATGCTCTGGTCCATGAGAACTACAGATCATTCTCACAGAGTGAGATACTTGGAGCTGACCCCTTGCAATTTTAGGGCAGTTCAAGATCATGTAATCTAGACTTGGTGCTATGCCTTGTTTCTGGCCATTCATTGCTACCCCTGCTCTCCGTTTTTACAAATACTCAGACAACCTCATAGTGATCCAATTCAGAGAACTGACGTGACAGGAAAGTGATTTGTTTGCAGTTAGATCCGTTCCCTGAGTTGCAGAAGCGCCACTGCTAGCACAAGGTAGGAGGCAGAATTGTGGCACCTTGGATTTAGATTGACTTAAATGCTGGGGAACTGGCCTGTGTCTGCCCCTTCATGACCAGTAGTAGCTGTGATCACATTCTCTGAGCCATGTGGCTCGGGCGGTTGAGTGCCCAGTGCCCTGGGGCAAATCAAACTGTCCCTGCGTAGGCTGAAGAGTCTCTCTTTGCAGTGCCAATTGTTTCTCTCCAAGGTATGTGTGTGTGATATTATCAGGGACATTCAAGAAATATGGGCTCAATCTGACATAATGTAGTCCAAGACCCCAGAGAGAGGCTAGGAAAGGGCTAAAATGGAAGATACGTTCTTGTGAGAGCTTGCTCCCATCTGTGCTTTATGTGGCATAATTTATGTTCTTATATTTTCTTCCCATGACAACATCTGGGCAAGCAACTGAAGATGGCATGAGTACAAGCTGGGTTTTGTTAAGTGAGAAATGATGTATTCCTCCTCCCTTCTCCTTACCCTCTATTTGAAGCGTTCCTGGATGGCTCCATTTTGAGCACTGTCGCTTTGTATTAAGCTCAGCTTGCCACATTTTGCCCTGAAAGCTCCATAATTATATTATTCAGGAGTAAGAAAATGCATGAAAATAAACTAGTTGGTTCACATCTTGGTTTCTGAAAACTACATACTGCCCTCAGTTTGCTCTTGAAGTGTAATGACTAACTCAACTGTTGCGATAAAACTGATGATCCCTGAAATCCGTGGGCTGCGGACAGTGTAGCAAACAATGAATCATAATGAATCATTAAAAAATATAAATCAACAGAAAGACAGTGCATAAACCTGTAAGCCTACAAAGTCTGATTTTCTTTGCAGGAAAAAAACACCTCGTGACTAGTTAATTAAAAGACAACCCGGTCTTTCCTTTACCCTGTATTTTGTGCACAGATTGATTCTCCCTTTGGCTTGTGATATATTGGTGCAGTGGATGACATGAGGCAGAAGAGAGCAATTAGACTTCTCCACACTAAATTTACATTCTGTTTCAGTACTTTTTATATATTTATGAATGTACAAAATGAGTAAAGATAGACTTACTTCTATTTCTAGTTGGCTTTATATAAATTTGAATTTGAAAAAATGTTCTCTTCTTCTCTCATTTAGATGTAGTGCCGTCCCTATCAGGGTTGATATTCCTGTGACTGTAGGGAGCGGTGAAAACTAGATGGAGAATATTTTGGGGAATGATTCCTTCATATTACTGTGATTCAGAGATTCAGATCTGGGAAAATAACAGAGGAACATTTGTCAGGCAAATTTAAATAGTATACTTTGAAATATTTCATCACAATATTTCTACATCCTTTGAATTGTCTCTTTGTGGGCTTGTTATTTGTCAGTGGGGCTTGTCAGATAGCCTACAGATACACCACGGCTCAGACTGACTGGAGACATTGAAGGGGATGTTAGATCACCTCTTCCTCAGGGCTGGCCAGCAGAAGACAGGCGCTGAAGCAGCACAGAGGAACTGGGTCCGCTGACTATTTCACATTTGAAGTGGAAGGGGAGGCTGTGGCTTAGCTAGAATGGATGTCCATGATCTGATTTTCCTGAATTTTGCAATATTTGATGGCATGCCTTGAACCCCAGGTTCTGGAATTACATAGTCATGATTTTTAAGGCCTTATACTTTTGAAGAGGAGGCTGAGAAAACACCTCACCAAGTCTTAAGGTCCTGAAGACTAACACATTAATAGTTTTTATTATATATCTATAACTATGTATCTTTTTATTACCCCTGTTTTGTTTTGTATTTAAACAATGTCTTGATTCTTTGAGACCTGACTTCTGGAAGCTCAGAACTTACTAGTTTATGAAAGCAAAGTGCTGCTGGTCTTTGCCCTGCCCATGAAGCAGGAGGTCGCCTCTGCACTGGGATATAGCACGTACTGTGTTTCGATCCGTGATAAAAGGAAAGTGGCTCAACCGATTTGTTTCTTCTCTGCTAGGTTTCTGTCAAGGGTAAAATGCTTGCATTAAGGAACCAGAAAATGGGCTTATAGCAAATGAAATTTCTCAAAGCTGGTAATTTCCAGTAAGTTTTGGGGATGTTTGGGAGATTGTGAAGGAAATAATTAGAAGAATGGTTGCAAAACAGGCTGGTATGCAGAGGTAGGAGGGAGTCGGAGGCCTGTTGCAAGGAACTTTATCCTGTCTGTGAAGGCTCAATATGGTGGTGTCTCCTGGCAACTGGTCCCTTCAGCTCCCCAGGGAACCTCTGCCTGTGACAGCCTGGCACTACTCCTTGCTGTTTGTGGAAAACACACGCCACTGCTCCTGCCTACTAGCCACCAGCAAACACCTCCACAGCAATCCACTGTGTGAATGCTCTGCCGTTTCATATTCCTGCATAATCCCTCCGACAACCAAATCTATTAAAAATTCATTTCCATCCAGGCAAATCAGGCTCCCTGAAATCAATTGAGCTTTGTTCTCTGAATGCAGCTTGTGCTGGTGCACATGTAATCAAATCCTGAGGTGCCTTGCATGCATTTTCACAAGCACTGAGATAGACTTCATGTTTCAATTATTCTTTTTGATGTGCATTTTTGAAGAAAATTAGAATATTATGCTCAAGTAAACCAACAGTTTTAGATCTTTAGGAAGAAACTCCAAGTGAGCAGAGTTCCTCCCTTTTCCCAGCCAGTCCCAGTTATACAAGTACATACAAATATCTCTCTCTTTGCCATGCAGCATAAAAATAGGTAAGGAGGTGACCTATGAACCCAGCCTAAATTTCACCTCTGTCCAATTACCTCTTACTTTCCAGTAGCTGGCTCTCGGCAGCAGTAGTTCACGTAGGCATTTTGAATTGCTCTTCAGAAGTCTTCAGGGACACCTAAGTCAGTCCACTGATTAAGTAAATGGATTTTGGAAGTATATAGACTAGCTGAATATGCCCTACAATTAATGAAAAGCTACTCTAATTCTGTCTGAAAAGAAAACGGAGGAGCACGGGTGTTGGGCAAACATGATCAGAGATGTTCATACCAGCAGAGGGCTGCCTGCATACACTGCATCGAGGGGATCGAAAGGCATCAGACACCCAGGCTCCCTTTTGCTCGGTCTTTTCAGCGTGGCGTTAGCATCTTTACATTTGCAATGCCTCTTTCTTCTTCTCAAGATGGCTCTCAACACCAAAGTGAAATGGTGAAAGCGTTTGAGATTCACTTCCCAGCGATCAACAGAGATAGTCATCACAGATCCGCACAAGCCTCAAAGACTGAATGATGTTTCGTGCACCGAGCCTGCCTGCTTCCAGCAAGTCTCGTTCAGAGGAACTGTACCCTCTGCATCATTCCCAAGCCTTTGCAACAGCAGTAGGGCTGCTACTAGGAGTGATAAGAGTCGTGATTAATTTCTCTCTTCTTTTTGTTTGTACTAATAAGGTGATAGTCAGCTCATTATTTACAGGTAGTCTGGTTTCCGTTAGACATTATGGGTCAAAGTAGCCATTAGATACTTGCCAAAACCCCTGACCTCAATTCAGAGATTCTTTAACAGCTCTGTCTGGGCCACCATTATTTTGTTTGCATGTTTGTATAGCAGTGAATCGTACCGAGAAGAATCAAGACCAGAAACATCTTTGTTTGCATGCATTTCTTGTTTATGGCCTTCTTTTTACCACCAGAAATGCTAGAATTATTTTATCCGGAAGGTGAATATTATGCGGTGAATTTCACAGAGATGTGAAGATTAAAAATTGTGGCTTTTATTTTTTAATGTCCTAAGGACGTATGCAGAGAGCCACGTAAGAGAGATATATAGTCATGTTTACAGCTGGAAAACTGTTTTGAGTGTGTGCACCTGTGCACTTCTCAAATATATGCTCTTATTTAGGTATCAACATATAGTGGTGAATCTTCTCTTAATATTTCTTGCATCACAATTCTGGGATAACATTCAGCTGTTTAAAATAAACAATCTTGGTAGAACTCACTCAGAAATCTTGGACCAGATTCATCCCAGGTGTAATTTAACTGACTTAGATCTAAAACAGAGCTTGGTGTTACATTTGGGAGAGTCATTACTGCTGTGTGCACTAATGTCAAAACAAGACTGTTTTACATTATCTTGTCCCTGGAGAAAACTTCGCTGAACTCACGATAGTCCTGTTTGCTTCACCCTGTAGCGTACTTAGGCATGGCCACCTGTACATCCGTCTACAGTAACACTGCCTTTCCCTTTCCCTGATGAAACGGAGAGATGTTCAGATACTAAATGTGACTGATCATTTACATGAGGCTTTGTGTGCCAATGTTTCCTGTTAGCAGCACACTACAAAGCACTGTTTTTGTCTCTGTGCCATATTAAAATGGTGATTCATGGTTAAATCAGTCCAAATGAAGGGCCTTGGTTTTGTTTGATTTTTAAGTGTATCACAGATTGGGCTGACAGCTGAGGGTAGACTGAGGTCTTTAATGAGTCCAAAAGTGAGGTGAAACATACTTGGCAGATGGACAGACAGGTCAGCTTTCCTTTGCCTTGCTTGGGAGGCGGAACTATGAGGGCTGAGAAGATTCTTCATACTTCACAGCATGGTCCATTTCTAATCCTCTTGGTAATGGCTCTGAGCTTTCAGTGGAGATACAGGCAGTTGGCCATCAGAAATGGGACCAAGGATACTTGCAGGCTGCTGGGCAACCATTGTATAGAACAGCATCAGGTTGTCCTTTATCAAAGGGATGTAATTGCCTGGCAGCACCCACTGTTGATATGATGACACTTCTGGCATAACTAGCAAAATAAGTTAATTTTTCTGCATGTAATGAGCTTTGATATTGAAGAAATGATTAATGTCTAAGATCAAAAGGAAACATCTTCTGAAGCAGAGTGTGTCCCATTTCCCTCCAGGGCCTTAGATTTCTGTCATGATAGGCAAAATCATTCCTTTTGGTTTCTCTGAACCTGGAATTTTATTTTTTATTTTGTGAGGCAGTGACTTGGTGAGAATTCAAGTGAGACCTTCGTTGATTCTGAGACTGGTATTATGCAAGGTACTGCTGGGATATATTGCAGGTCCTTTACTGTTTTCTGTTTATGAACAACCTACCCCAAGGTGCTAATTAGCCAGAAGAATTGCATATACACAGAGTATTGTTTTGTTCCTCCATAAAAATACATTTGTGGTTGTGGTAAATTTAACTGCTTGGCTTAATTGTGAGATCCTGGATTTCTGAAATCAGCAAGGTAATAGCAAAAATTTGTGAGACTGGTATTTTTAATCTTAAAACTAATTACAAATATTTGGTTAATTCTTAATAACACCCATTGTCATTAGTGATTTGTTAGACACAATAAACCCATTTAAGTATTTTATGTATTTTCCACAAAGTCTGTCCACGTATTGCTTGTACTCGAGAAGATCTGTCTTTGGTGGTTGGTACCTCTGTTCTATGATTGTAATCAGCTGTTTTCTCAGCCTGTGTACTGTGTAGGCTGGAAGAAATTCTTTTGTGTGTCTTACTTTGACATACAGATATGATTTGTGCCACACCAAGTGTTTCTTTTCTGACTTGAGTTCAAGGATGCCTGAACAAGGAACATGAGGCAAAGCATGGCTGGCTGTAATCTGTTGCTTCTCAGACGAGGCAATGCAAATGCCACTGATCTTAAATTTTCTTTAGGGCATTTTATTTTTCTCAGAGGAAGAAGGTTCATGTCAGACTTCTTAGATGTATATAGTCTTGAGGATACTTGTGGGTACTAAATAATAATGATACATCAGTTTTAAATTGAACACTGTGCTTCAGAAGTGGCTGCAATAGGAGGAATCAGCATGATCTCCATGGGTTTATATAACAAAAATGAACACCAATTACAGTGCATTTTTTCTGCTGGGACTTAGCCCATCATTTTGTCTAATTATGGTATGAATCCCACAATGGAGAAAACTCTTCTTCTGTAAAGAACTAATTCCCTCTAGAAATGCTAAAAATCTTAAAGAAGTCTAATTATAATACATTTCTCAATAGATAAAGAGAGCCAGAGAGACCTTGTACCAGCCACTTACCACAGAAAAAAAAACAACAGAAAAAGATGAAGGACTACCCTGGGAGACAAAGAGGGAATGTGAAGTAGTTTGTATTAACTCCTTTCATCCTTCATCCTGATTCGTGCTAAATATAATGACTGATCTGTGCCTTAAAGTGTTACTGTCAATTGAAAGTGACACATTTATCGACATATACTCAAGGAATAATGTTTGACTAGAGAGACTTGGGAAGAAAATGGCTCAAAACAAGTTCTACTATACTCCTAAGAAGTTCTGAGACACTCTAAACTAGTGTGGGTACCCAGACTACTCAGGCATGCACTTAGCTTTGGGTATTGCAGTTTCTGTCACCAGGCATGTTATATCATGAAACGAGTTGCCTATGATCAAAAAGGGACAAACCCTCTGATTTCCTCACTCCCAGTCCTATTCTTTAGATCAAGTCCCAACATCAATTTGATTGGCGTTCTGCAAACCTGAGACAGTTCATTAAGCTGCAAAGCTCTACTGAGGGTTATTCAAAAGACTGCTGAATGGCAAAAAAGTCAGCAGAGAGAAGAGCTGCAAGGCTTCTTCAGCACAACAGGGGGTGGTTGTAGACGAGAATGACAAAGAATAGACTATGGTCACTTGGGGATGAGATAACCACACATACACATATCACTAGGCATTAGTTTATTTTGCCTGATGTTCTATTGTGAGTTTTAAACTTGCAGTATTAAATAAAGAGACAGTGTTTAACACTGAAATTGCCTAAAATATGCCTTCCCCAGCTGACTGTTGAAATTGAGCCCAAACTCTTACTTTCATTCAGTGGAATGGTCTCACGTACTTTATAACACTGAATGAAAGATCTTCCATTCTCACTTACAAGAAAGAATAAACAGCCTTCCCAAGAGGAGAACTGCATGTTGCATTTATTTACAGATTGGTCTACTAAAAAAACCAGGACCAAATTATAATTACTGCTGAAAGATGATACCTTGGGAAGTGAAAGCCTGGTATAGCTGGATCTAATCACCTGAGAGACAGACAACAGCTCTCATGACTTCCTGGCTATGGAGACGTTTGTTTGCCGTGTTTGACTTTCCTTGAAGGGAAAAAAGTGATAGAGTTTATACACCCGCAAACACAAAATCTCCAGAAAACAGACAAAACCTAGCAACTCACAGGTCTTCCTGCCTCAGTAATGCTGAAGTCAAACCATGTGATAAAAGTCGAGGGAAAGCTGATTGGCTTCCCCTCATTTTACGTTTAAATTACATTCAAAGAGAATGTAAATTTCAGAGTGTAAAGATTTTATTTAGATAAATTCTTGCTGTCAGTTTCCTGTGTTCTTTCTTAAGTGGTTGACACAGAGATATGCAAAGGTGAATGGAAGGAGAAGCACCTGGAACACGCACAGAGACAAACGGGGTACAGCTCAGCTGCATGTGCTGTACCTGACGTCAATGCAAGGAACTGCTTGTCGAAAGAGACCTTTTCAAAGCAGGTTATGCTTATCAAAAATAGCCTCATAGTCTGTCTGCATTCCAAAGGCTTTGGCTGGCAGCACAGCATTGACTCTTTCATTTGGTTTGGCTATTGCTGGTTTCTCAGAGTCTATTGCCTGCTGTGAGAGAGGCCACATGGCTCTAAAGTAAGAAATGAGAAATGACTAGCCTCTGCACTCGCACCATCCAGTCCCATCTGATCTGAATCTGGTTTAGCCCTGTAGAGGAGACATATGAATGTTTGTGCAGTTAATTGTGGTGAATGATATGTCAAGTGTTGTTAAAATCCAAGCACTGGGCAAAAAGACCAGCTCTACCAGTAAGAGAGCAATTGATTCTGCCAGTGTCTCTGCCTCTGAGACTGACACAGCACCATCTGATTTATTTGAGAAGGTAATGGTTCTGTGAGTGATGCTAGTGTAGCATAAGCTTCTCATAATTAAATGGGTTACTGACATTGTCACTGCACGTGGCAGTTTTAGCACACAGACAACACCTTTCTTTCAATCTTAGTTCCTGAGGAACAACAATGTCGTATTTTAATGCCATTTTGCCATCATGAGCTGTGATTTTAGCTTGGCATGAAACTCGAGTGCTGTATGGTATCCCCTGCTGATGGAGTTGCTAATCCCTTCTGACCATTACTGTATTCTATACAAGATTAGTCCCCTCCTTTGTTGACCTCTTTGACCAGCCTGTTAGAAAGGAAGCACATTACAGCTTGTCATCCAGTAGCCTGAATTCCAACTCCGTGAGCTTTTTCTTGGAACTGTTCAATTTATGGTGAGCTGTTATGTGTTATTGTAGAAATCAAAACTTTAATAATCAGTTCTTGCTAAGGTGATGAGTTTTGAGCTTTATTAATTGAATTTGTTCCTGCTTTGTTTCCTGTCTTCCGTAAGATATTTACTGGTGTGGGCAAATATCCACCTGTTTTGAAGTTCAAAACTAAGCATGCACTGAGAAAGCTCTGGTATGGTCCTCCTCTAGGTCCTGCTTTTCTTTACCTTTTTGTCTGATGCGCAACTGGTCTCCGGATTTGTCTTTTTACTTTGTGTGAACATCCCTAGCCCTCTGCTGTGATTCATCCCTGTGATTTACTGTGTGGGTCCTCTGCCTGTTCTTGGATTCAGAGCTGAATTATGAGTAAAACATGCAGTAGGAGAAAGCTACAGTCACACATCTACCCACAACAGACCTTCCTCTGTCTTGCATGACTGTTTTATGGATTACTATTCTCTGTGTCATGGATACTTGCGTGCCTGCATAAACTGGACACTCTGGCCTAAAATGTGAATTTTAAGTATCTCATCTGTCCCCTGCTCTTGAGGTGTGAGTAGTTCCTATAATCTCAAGTTTCCTCAGCAGGAGAAAAAAGAGGCAATGATGCTGAACTAATTAGTATTCATAAAATGTAAAGGCTTATTCGAGCCTTTAAGTGTCAGGAGTGATATCAAATTTAAAGGTGTTGTCTATGAACTTTATATCCGAACTGTGACTTGCTCATGGATATGGAAGGCAGCTTTTCAGAGAAAAGCCTTCAAGGCAGCATCTGATCCATCCCACTACCTCAAAGCATGATGAGATCTTCCTAATCTCTTTGTTATTGCTGTTGTCCAGTGTGGGCACTGAAGACACTGAATTTCCACTAAAGCAATATCCATTTGGAGATGTTTTAAGAATTCTAAGCCAGGCACAATTCATTGGAAAAGTAGAAATAGGACAAAATCTCACCCGGGCTAAGTATATACTCTGTCAGCGTAGCTTTTCCCAGATTGCTTTGCAGTAAATTATTATTCAGCCTCATGGCAGCTAAGCTGGTGCTGAGCAGTCTGAGTGTGGAGGTAAGCAGGACAGTGGGGCAGTAGCGTGTCTGGTGGTGAATGGATAGTTACAAGCAGAAGTCAAACAAAGGAAAAGCAGCCTCAGCATTCTGATCCCAGTGCTTGCTTTCTCCGAGTAGCTTGCACATATGGAGAATGTTGCCGTGCTGTAGTTATCCATCAGCTATCCCTTTCAGTGTTGGTGATGCTCTATAACAATAAACAGCTTTGAAATTCAGCACATTAGCCAAAACCAGGTGCATTCAGAATGCTCCTCTCTTTCCTCTCTGCTTTGTGGGATGCGTTCAACACCAGCCCATTTCTTCCCCACTAGGTGCCAACATGAAGTAAACGCAAACCAGTGTAGTGTTATCACCCAGACTCCACACCCCACAGTGTCAGTGCCGAAAGGACTGCTCAGAGCTTTTCCAAGCTGTGGAAGCATGACAAATTTGTGAACAACAGCAAACGCACATCAGTTTGGTTCTGTTGTGACAAGCTGTAAGATTTGCCAGTGAGTGTATTGCAGCCACCTCACGCTGGCTCAGACGTGAGCTTCCTCAGGCATTGTGCGCTAGTCATGCCACAGCTGTTTGGACAGGTTCCTGGTAACCTAAAGATTATGGAGTAACATAAAAAGTGCTGCATGTTGACTGCTATGAACATGAATTAGTTTGAATTAGGATTGCTAAGGCATAAGGAGTAAAGGGGAGGTCTTCCTTGGAAATTTTGCTTCAGCATGTGGCATCCAGGTTTTTGTCTTTCAAGCCGATTATAGAGGCTTACATAGCCTTAGAAAAATCCACCCTCAGCTACTCTGTGCACCACAGCACTGGGAACACCCATTTGTGAATTCTGGGCCAAAGACAGGATTCTGATATGGGAAGGTGTTTAAGGGACGTGGGAAGAATAGTGGGAAGGTGCTGGAGGATGCTGAAGCCTCTGACACACTCAAATCCAGCTCATGGTTTTGCATTGTCCTGTAGAGTGCCCCAATTCAGCACCTGCTTGCCCACACAGTTCAACAGGTAGCCCAAGACTAGTTTGCTTCTGAATCTCCCCTGCATTTTAAGGAGGACCTTGTCTGACTAGTGTTTGCTTACATGTGCGGGGTACGTAGAAGTAGCCCAGATAGGTGCTACTTGATCCTTCAGTATTGCTGGTAGGTATGTGTTTTTTCTCCTAAAACCACATGAATGAACATCAGCCAGTAGCTATTGTGGTGCAGGACTTGAAGAGGAACTAGCTTTGGGACAGCAGCCCAGATTAAATAAGATAAATCTTGCTTGCAGAGGAGAACAGATTTCAAGTATCAAAGAACGCTGAGCTCTCATTTGACTTGCAGGTGCCTGTTGTATCTTAATCGATTGCCGTTAAAATGGGACTGTAAGAGTAGGACTATGACTGTAAAGACAGAATTAATGCAGAGCGAGTCAGTTTCGGAAGTCTGTGGCTATTAGCTTGATCAAATTATACTTTGAAAATGGGTTAATAAATCTAGCGGAGAAGGAAGGGAGGGGAAAGTCTTCTGAATTATTCAGCATTTGATTCCCCGTTGACAAGTTTACATAGGCATGAAATTCAGGTGGGAGTATAGGGAGTGGGTTATTTATTAATTACATATGAATTGGACAGACCTTTCTCTCTTGTATCTAGATCTGCTTTCACAACTTGGCACTGCCTACAGCTAGACAACTTCTTTTTGCCTTCAGCTGAAGAAATCCTAAAGTACCTCTGAAAAATCCAATCCATCAAAATTCAAATTCTGTTTAGGGTTATTTTTCACATATAACAACAACTGTCCTAGGTGATACTTGAACTATTCTTTCTTATGAAAGGACTGAGGAGGAGATTTTCATCTACTGCATTCTGGACAGCAAGCGTGCAAGGAACCAGCTTATCATTGCTGTGATTTTTCAGGCTTTGTTTTGATATCTGTGCCCAGGGAATGGACATCAGGAATCAAAGACTGCTCTTACTTGTGCTGCAACTTCACAACCTTCTGTAAAAGCCTGAGGATGGTGAAGATCTCAGAGGGCTTTGTGGGGTTAGGCTTTTGGTAGATGGAATGCGTAACATGCAGTTCCTTTTTGCGAACTAATGTGAAATCTTTGTCAGGAACAGTAACTGAAAGCAATGTCTTACCCAGTCCGCAAGGGTGTAGTCTTAAATCTTCTCTTGTAGCTTCAGCATTTGTTTATAGAATCAAGATGCGTTTTACTTCACATTCTGTGTTGTCTTTTTTAAGCCCACTGCATCTATCAAGCAGATTTCGCCATCTCTAGGTTTATTTTTCTGTCAAAATGACAACAACTAAGTTGACAGATTGTGTACCAATAAGATACTATTTGGGATTTTTCCCTTTTTCAGATCTATCTACATCTGAATTTGTACTCATGCATGTTGCTGTAAGACAACTTTTTTTTGCAGGCCACGTGAAAAAACAAGACTGTGAACAAAATAAACAGAACTGTGTCCGTACTAGAATTAAGCCACACCACAAAGAGATACCTTCTTTGAAAAAAACCACAATCATTCCACAATCTTGCCTAACTTGCTGCCTAACCTGTAGCAAACAAGTTGGCCTGTAGCATTTGCTGTCAGCAGAGGGTCAGTAGCAGGAGGAGTTGTCTCCATCTTTCCTGATCTGCTGATCTGCTTCAAAGCTATAGCTGTCTATCTGCACTAGGATGTAAGTAGTTACCACATTAGTGACTGCAGGGTGAGGACACATTTCTTTTCCTAGTGACGACAAGGCATACAAGGGAGTTTTCATTAATGCTGACAGTTAAATGGATGTGTGATTCACATAATTTTTGGGCTTCAAACACTTTTTATTTTTGTTTCAAGTAAAATAAAAAAGGTCCTTTGGGGAGCTCGAGGTTGATCCTCTGCTGAGTTATGCTGTTTGCAAAATTATTTTCTTCTCTGCAGCCCTGTGAGGATATGAAAATATATATTTATGTTTATATATTCTGACACAGAGAAGGAACATATTGGGGAGCGATGGTGGTTTTCTGATGGCTGTAGGCTTACTCTGACCTCACAGTCCCACCCACGAGGAACAGCAATGCGTAGTCGTTTCGCTGCTCCTTCAGAAGAACAGGTGTCTGTCTTCCCCCGCAGGTAGGGAATGGAGGAGGAGATGAATTTACTGAATAGTCGTGCTTGCTTCCAAGGTCTAAGATGGGAGTAAAGATGGGAGCAAACTGTGCTGGTTCAAGTACTACTTACACAGACTGGTAGGGGCTTTTCTTACACAGATGCCCCCTGAAGCCAACAATCAGTTTGAAATGAGTGGCACCACTTGAGCCTAATTCTGCATATGAGCTGATCTCTCAAATCCACGCGAGAATAGTACAGAGCAGTCAGTGACTCACTGTTGATAGTAGTATGTCTCTTTATTTTTGTAAAACTCCCCAATTTTCTGTAGCAGATGGACAAGTGGGAAGGAAACAGACTGCTGGAGGGGAAGGGTATGGATGTGACACCCACAGTTCTCCAAGATCCAGCAAATCCATGGAAAAGATCCAATAATCACTCCTTATAGACAAAGAATGCCCACTCAGCAAACACAGGCCAGGACATCCCAACGGTCTCATTTCTCAAGAGACATCAGGTCTTGGACATCACAAGTGAGAATGAAAAGGGGGGAAAAGACATTCTTCTATTTCTCAACAGGAAAGGCTTTAAAATTTGCTGGCATTGTACAAAGAAACGAGACACTCTAAGTGCCCCTGGGACTGTAGATGTATCAAGTGGGATAGATTCTTTGTGTAAAATAAGGCTTTAGAAAGGAAAACTTGTCATTTTTGTGTTAGAAGATAGGACTCCCTTCTTTAGCAGTAATATATAGAAATATACACTCTGCCGAAAGAAATAATGTGATATGATGTAATGATATATAAAGTGATTGCTCTTTTATTTACAGTATATTTACTGAATAAGCTTTAAAGGGTTGTGAGACTCTTGCAAATTAACATTCTTTAGTATGAAGGAAAGAAATGCAGTCTTGGCACCTACCTCAGGGGTGGTTTTCAGCTGAGATCAGAGCAATCAGAATTTGGGTCCCAGCTCAGATTCTGATACTGTCGTTTTCCATTAGTAGATCTGATATTTTATGTCAATATTTGAATCTGTCCTCCAGTTTCTCAGAAATAAGGCTTTTCTGCAGGAAGGCTGATGTGGTTTAGTTGCTGATTTAGTATGTTAGAACTTTTATGGTCTAAGCAAGCTGTAGCTTTCAAATGGCACATCAAGAAAATTGAGAGGCTGTACAGGGCAAGCCAGATGTTGAGCCTGGGCTAGTCTGCCTCATGATGGCTGAATGTGTGACACATACCAAGCCAAGTTGATCTGCATAGATTTTTGTTAAACTTAAGTGTCATTGACTAGCTCCATAGCTGTCTGTCTTAGTTGGATTAATGTCCAAATCATCACACAGAATTTGGGCTCCTGTGCAGTACCGAGAGTAGCACTCCTTGAGGAGCCAATCTTTAGATGGGGTGTGAAGCCACCACCCTGCCTGGTGGTATCTGTGTGTTTTCCCCATGGCAGAAAGCTTGAGGGCAACCTGCCTTCTGCCTTCTTTTCCAGGTAAATACAGCCAAGTGTGTCATGGGGAGATACTGATGAGATTGTATTGTTTGCTGTATTCTCTTACCCCGTCACTGTGCTATTTCACAGATTAAACCTGCTTATGCGAGGGTATAAAAGGTGCTATTCGATAAAAGGAAGCAATTTTAAATTGTTTCGTACTAAATACATCCGTGAGAAAAACACTGGTCCTGCCTGTGGACCAACTGTATCCAGTACAGACGTTGCTTGTCATTCTGCTCCTGCCCCACACACAATCAGCTGTAAAAACCATATTCCTAGTCCAAACAGCTCACCCATACTCAGACCTTAAAGGTAAATAAAGAACCTGTTATACACAAAGTATCCGAGAAGCAGTTTCTTGCTACTATCACAAGGCCAAGTCAGTTTCTTCTCTAATTTTAGCCCTGTTTTTGTGGGGGGAGTTTACACTTTCCAAGCCCTTGGAGAGAGGAGAATTGGCAAATAAGTGTATATCAATGTGGAAAGCACCAGAGGATCTTATGGTTAAGCTAGAATTAGACTGTAATAAAGAAGATAAGCTGGGTAAAATTCCTGCCCTTCAGAGATGCAGCTGAAACAATCTCACTCAACGTTTTTCTGTAAGAGACAGTGGCTCTTCCAGAAGTGATAAGCCATATTTGACTCCCATCTTTCCCATCCACAGAAGCAAAGTCTATCTCTGTACATCATTCATAGGTAAGAGGATTTTAAGTAAATTTAAGTAAACATTCTTTTCCTCGCTGTTCCAAATGATCTGCCAGGATATTTGAATGCAGTCCTATCTTTTAGTGCTCTGTAGCACGTTCCCTACTAGCCTATGTCCAAAGATGTTCACACTATTAATTATTGCAGTGCCAGGCCCTGGCATTTCTTCGACTTTCTTTGGAGGAAAATAAATGAAAAAGCTTTGGAAGAACTGGTCTGTCTTTTGAGAAAGAAAACCCAACAAGGATATGAGAGGAAATGTTATTCTGAATTTGAGTGTGTTAGGAGAACCATGTCCATTTGACTCACAGGCTTTACACTGCATTTTAATTGCTGAGTGATACTGGGAAGGCTGCAATGCACGAACGTGTTTGTATTCAGCTCAGTTAATGTAATGGAGAACAAAGGAAGAGAGGTAGAGTATCTTTTAAGATTTTTTTCTATCCTGCTGCTCATTTCCTGCTGATGCTTTCTTTTTATTTTAAACCTTTGTTAAGTTATATCTGTATTTTCTTGCCTCTTTTAAAACTTCTTTATCTTTCCGATACCTGTAATGCAGCTATTTGCTGTATGGTTTTTAATATCAGAAACCAATAGTTCCAGCAGGTGATGAAACATTTGTGTATTTCTGAAATTCCGTTGTGTAACTCGGCCATTCAAGTGGAAAAAAAGCAGTTTAAGGTTTTTCTTCTCGAACAGAGAAATGCCTGAGAATTTCCAAACCACTGATAATTTCTATATGTGCCCTGTGGGCCCTTCCCACTTTACGCCACTTAACTTTGTTGATTCAACTCTTTTCACAGGCAAGGAATTTAAGGGCAGAGAGGTAAGTCAGCAACTACAGGCTCCCGGACACATTCTGCTATGTGTCTCTGGGTTTTTGGCTGTCTTTATTGTTGCTTTTACCCTTTTCTGCAAGGGCTTTTAGGGGGATATGAGTCTTTCCTGACAGCAGTAGGTTTCTGTAATGTAAATTTTATTGATGGTATTGCACACATGTTGCCTGTAGTGTCAACAGCCAGTGAGCCCCAGCCAGTCAGTCTGAGTTGCGTGACGTTCTCCAGATGCTCTCTGCTGCTGTTGATGGTTGTGCAATAATTTGTAGGGCTCAACAGGCAGGCAGAGATTCTTTCCACCACCGTTTCACCAAAAAAAATATGTTTCACAAGCACAGAGCGCTGTTTGCTTTGGGGTCTCTAAGTGGTAGGAATCCTGCTGTGCATTTCTACATCTGTGAACTGCTGGACGTTCTCAGTGCTCTCTGGAGACGTGGTGATTGGGGAAATAACATGCTTCAGGCGCAAGAGCATGGAGAAGAGCAATATGAGAAGGACAGCCAGAAGTGTTAGGAACAATCCCACATACACGTACAGGCTGGAGTATTTATCTGCTGTTGTGTCTACTTCAGTAGCCAGAGTTGGAAAGTGGGCACGGCCAGTCAGGTTTCCGTGGAATTTGAAATAAATCTCAGTCATTGCTCTCTGTCAGCTTTGGTCCATTTTCCCTATTTACCATAAGATTTCCTGTCTTGCCTCACCAGACTCGCAAAGGAGGTCAAGAGAGGAAACTTAGGACAGGCAGCGTGATGGCTTCAGCAAGAAATGCTCCATCCTCTCGGTCTCAAGACTGCTGGTTCACACAGTTAAGCAGACTGCTTGGGACAGGCCTTTGCAAATCAGTTTGCGAGTTGCTATTACAACGACAACAAGCATTAGAGTTGTGTTTTACACTGCCATCTGGCTTTGGTTTGGTCCTTCTTTTGGTAGGTCACCTCCTTTGGTAGGTGAAAAGCTTTGGTCCTTTTCTCAAACTGAGCTGCAAAGGTTTGCACAGCTTTGGTCTTTGCAAGTGTTGTTTTCCAAACAAACTGAGTCAGCTTTCTGCCAGCTTCTCCCACAGCAGGTGGTTTATCCTTGCATGAGCTGGGGGAGGTTATTTTCTGCTTTGCCAGACTGCTGGGGGATCTCTTCTCTCCTAATCCAGGGCTATTGATACTTGCTTAAAGAGGATGAAGTTTGGAGTTTTGTATTAGGAACAGTCAAAAAGTAGGCTTTCTGAAAGGAAAAAAAATGAGAGAGAGAAAGAGAAATTAAACCAGGTACCAAAATAGCCTAGCCTATATGTGGTACCTTTAGAACAAACAGATAAGAAAACCCTTGTCATGCTCCTGTGAGACACCTTGAGATCAGGAGAAACACTGAGTATGTAACTTTAGAGAAAGACCACGTAAATCTAGTTGTTAAGGTGTCCTCTGGTAACACTCATGACTTTCTTATGGGTAAGAGAAGGCCCCACGGTCTATGGAATCAGATGTCACAGAGGAAGAGAAGATACGAATCCAGCCAGTGTCTTCCACCGTATGTCTATTGTTTATCAGAACCCTCTGTTTCTGAGGCAGGGTGCACCTGGCAGGCATCCAGAGCCCTACCTGTCCCACCGGGGCAGCTCTGACACTTCACTCACTTCTTGAGAGCCGAACTTACTAGAAATGGGGGGAATTTTAATGTTTCAGCATTTTCAGTTCTTCCAGCTGGGAACAGAAAAGTAAATGCCAAAATTTCACTGTAAATGGTGCATCCAAAAGCATCATGTTCTGCTTTGTCAAGACCAGAATTTTGTTTTTAGCTGAAGCAAAAATGGTAGCACTGAAACAAAGTGATACAGTCATTTATAACGTTCACTACATACACGCCTACACGAGATGTAAATAAAGTAATATTAATATGGTAATATACTGTAGTAGTCAGATTAAAATGAAACATTAGGTCAAAATTATAAAAGCTCTGTTGCTTTTAGGTAAAGTTTTCACCTAAAAGACGTATTGCCGCAAAACATTTTGACTTTCATGGGCCTTCAGTCTGGAAAACATAGCTCGTTTACTGACAACGTTTGGTTATGTTCTCCCCATGCACCCATGGGAACGACACCTTGCTGTTCTTCAGAAAGAGGTGGTTGAAGTCTGGAGGCCTGAGTCATCAAGGAGCTGATTTTCAGGCTTTCATTAAAAGCAAGACAGACCTATTTTGGTTCATGTGATGGGGAAATATCTGATGTGCTGAGTTTTTGGAGAGGGGACGCTGGGGATTGTCTACACTTTACCTCCCAGCTTCTATTTTTCCAGGGGCTGACCCAGCCCCTTTGGAGCCAGTTATTCTGGCAGCAGGTTTGGTCCTGATGCAGAAGCATGGGACGTGAAAGTGAAAGTTGTGTTGCAGCCAGGCACTTTTGCTCTCAATTATAGGGCAATAACTGTGATTTTCACACTTTGAACCTGTAAATGGAAATTATTCCCCCATGAAGAATATTCTTATGTTACACAGGAGGTGAGGAACAGAGGGTGTGAAGGTTACTGGCCATATTAAATGTCTGTTCTTACAATATTATTTCTCTGTTGATAATGAAGTGCAATCATTCTGGAATCTGATGCTTGTGTGAGTTAAAGTACAGAGCAATGTCTTTGTCCATCTCATCTGCTGTCTTACTGAGAGCAAAAGCCAGAGGTATTTTCTCTCCTTAAGGAGCAGAGAGCCTAATGGCTTTACATACTTCATAAAATTAGACTGCAGAATGCTAAAGACATTAGTCTGAAGTTCAATAATTAACTACAAACCAAGATGGTGAATTAACAAAGCTCAGCTGGGCATTTATTGAGAAAAGGAGCAGATTAATAGTAAAAAGTATTAGCAATGGGGAGTTGGCACAGCCTTTTTTTTTTTTAGTCTGAACTGTGGAATTGTCAGGAGCAATCAACGACTCAGACTATTGAAAGCTGTGAAATTTACTACATCTTTTCCAGAAATGAGCCAAAAATAATTCAGTAGTTCCAGGCAACCCCAAAGAGTTTTGCTTGTCAATCTACCAATTATCTTATTGAGCACATCTTTTTGGATATCAGTAGATTTAGCTTTGCACACTCCCCTTTAGGGAATAGAAGCTTGAAGACTGTAGAGACCAAGGTGTGAAAATAGGTGGTACACAAAGATTCTGAAAAAACTGTCTATAAAAGCAGGTTAGCACTATAACTTTGTATGACTCAGATTACAGGAGGCAAAACCTCACTGGTTACCCTGAGAAGCCCTCAAGTCCATGGATGGAGATAGTAAGTAGAAGTTTGTTACAGAGCAGAGCAGCATAGCTAGAGCCCACGTTCTCTGTGATCTAAGTTGTTGATCAAAGCTTAGTCATTCTCCTCTGGCTGGCCAATACTCCCATTTCTGAGAGGTGCCAAGCATCATTAGTGTTCACTGATGCGCAGTGAGTACAGATTGATTCCAAGCAGACACTTCTTTTTTTATCAGTTTGTGGTTGTTTTTAAGCAAGGATTAAAAACACCCAAACCCAACGCATTTCATTTCATAAAAATCAGTAATGAAAATAGAAGCCTCATACAAAACAACAGAAAGGTTTCTTCTCCGAGCGTGTCACTGAGACAGGAAATTAATGAGCCAAAACTTCATGGACACTGAAATTACCAGCCTCCCACTGCAGCTATCAGGGTTTGGGGAACTCCAGGTTTGGGGAGTTTTCATGAAGCCTACATGGCCCTACTCTGCACCTTTGTAGGTCACAGAGGAGCAGAGAGAAAGAAAGATTTTCCCCCAAACAGTGCAGACAGACAGTACAAATTGATCTTGCAACTACAGTAAATCTCTTGTCTTACCTACGTGCGTCCTTCTGCTCCCATATTCTGTTTAAGTGCCACTTGCCAGCAAGGGATCTCTGAAAGTGCAAGCAACTTTTCTGAGTTCTCTTTTGCTTTTCCACCCGATACTCTAACTACCACGAAGAGGTAAGTGGGACAAAATAGAACAATTAATTGTGTAGCTTCTCCGAGGCTGTTAATTTAACTGCACTGAACCGGTTGGCCAGCACAGAAGGGTTTGGTTTTGAACGCAGACAGTACCAGGTGTATTCTGTCTCGGTGACCTTTAGAGGAAAAAAGTCAGCATTGAAGAAATGCAAAGCATTAAAGTATCAGTCCCCTCCATGGCTTGCATTTTCTTCGGGGAGGATCTGAGGGAAAGGAAAGGGGGGGTGTCTCATCTTTCAGTGCCAGATGGTATTTTTTGTTCTCATGCTGAAGTGCAAGGTAGTATGTCAGTGTCTCAGCTGTGGTCATGCATAGGAAGAGAACAGAATAAAGCATAGTTACCTTTCAGAGCAGGCAGGGGTGTTGGGACTAGGCACTAGAGCAGCTGGTTCAGATCATGAGCGAGCTGGTGATTTATCTAGGAACATCTCTTCCCAGGTAGTGGGATTTGTGCAGAAAAGATTTGCTGCCTTATTGCTGGAGTCGGGATATTGTCTTTTCAGCAACAAACATGCCAAGTGCACTTTCTTCTCCTCTGTTCTTGATTTCACATGGTTCTCTGGCAGGGATGGCTCTTACTCCCGGTCTTGAAATGTCAACTGCCAGTCTAACTGAGCAGCATCACTGCTGATGCCCTTCCTTTGCTGGCTGTAGGAGAAGGGGACAAGGAGCCTTCTCTTCATGAGCTTCTCTGCTTGGATGGAAAGAGCCAGCCCCCTCCCTCAGCAGCAGTCGGCAAGGGCTGGAGCGGAGAGGAGCCGTAGAGCTGCTGCAGCTCGGCAGCAGGCAAGGAGGGAAGGGAGGGAGGCTGTGAGCTCAGCTCGCAGCAAAGTTTGTGCAAGGTTTGTCTTAACCCTTTCCTGTTTGCAAGGGGTAAACAAGACTGAGCTGCCTGCTAATTGTGGAGTGAGACATGAGCCAGGAGGACAGGTTATCAGCTTCTCTCTAATTTTCTGGAAGGTGCAAAGGTTTTTTGTTTTGTGCCTCTCGGGAGGGGTTACCTGGTGGGGGCTCCCAGCTGGGTTCCTGTCTGGAACCATGGACAAGTGTCACTTTTCAGCTGAGACCCTCAGGATAGTCCCCAAGCATTGCTCTTTGGAGCAACTGAAGCTTTTGATGTATTTTTGTCCCCGTGCTTGCTGTTTGGTGGTTTGGGAAGGGCTGTGTGGCTGGTTTAGTTTGCAGGTCCTTCCTCCCCTGAGTAGTTTGAAACTGCAGGAATAAGTATAACCCCAGCTTCACAGTGTTTTGGGCAGAAATTATTTTCATCAATTTATGAACATCTGGAACACAGATCTACCTGCAAGGTGCCAGAGAAATGAGGCAGAAGGAGCCAAGGTTGAGGTGAGAACCCAAACCATCCTGATTCCTCTGATTACCACACCTTTTGACCTGCATTTCTTAGCTCCCCCTGGCTGACAAAGTAAGGATGCTTTGTGGTCCTGTTCCAGTTACAACACAAATCAGGGTAAACTGGATCAATGAATCACTATAATTTTAGTTGTGTGCATGTTTCAGAAGGGTGATGGGGAACAAGATTTCCTGAGCATTATGCAGGGTGGCTCAGTCTGTTGGGGACAGTTTGAGATGCATTGCAGCAAGCCCCAAGGTTTCATCAGCAGTGGAGCACAGCGGGAGGTGACCAGCACATAGACGGAGTAGCCGCAGTTTGCAGCTCTAAGCACTGAGCTGTGTACAGCTGCATGCCGCTGTATTTCACGTGTCCATGTCCCTTGTGCCCCAGCAGGTGGGTTGGCTGGAAGCACCTCATGGGGTGAACCTGACCCACAGGCACACACTGGCCACTTGGCTTGTGGTAGTTCCCAGTGCCTGCAGGTTGTCTTTCATGGCTTGTGTTTGGGGCACTGGGAGCAAGGTTCCTCTCTGGAAAGTGGGTCCTGTACATTGGTTTGGGGAAGACGAGTTCATTCTCTCTCTGCAGCTTTCTGGGTGACAAAATACAGCCATTTAATTTCAAAACTCTCTTCGCAGAATAGCTTTCCCTCTCTGGTCCCCCATGGCCACAGGCTGAGAGAGAGGCCAAAAGGGTAATGAAACCCAGAGCTGCACAACCGTTTCATCCTCCTGAGGTGGAGGGCTCTATTTTAAATCCATCTCTCTAAGGGCTTTTCCATCTCTGGAGCTCACAAGCACAGTGTATTATTGCAACGCAGCACTATTTAGATAAATAAAACATAGTCCCTGGAAAAAATACAATTCCTCCATGCTTCTGTGATGGGATGAGCTCTCTGAAAATCAAGACTTATAAGTCAGCTTATAATGATATTGCATGTTGTCAGCTTATAATGAATATTGCATGTTGTAATATCATGTGCAGTGCCCAGTATTGCAGTCTATGCCACGATTCCCTGCTAGGCACATAGGAATGAAAGTACGATGATAAACCAGAAGGAAGACTATGTGTATTTTTCCCTGGAATCTGTACGATTGCTGCTTTACCAACAAACTACCTGACAGCACCTCCGAACCCTGGGTCCTCTTATTTAAGAAGAAACAAGTGAGGGCTCAGTTTTACCAAGAATTATGTTGCTGGTTGAGTTGAGACCCAGAAGAGACAGACATGTGTTGAAATCCTGCATCCCTGCTTTCTATATAATGCTAATGAGCCGGGCTGAAATGAAAGGCTGTCTGTCCATGTCCACGCAAGCCAGCTTCTCTGCTCAGCTTTTTTTCCCTTTGTTGATTTTGCAGTAAATTATCTCTCCCTGTTGTAGGACCAAGCTGCTGTTTGCTGGATGGGTATACTTAGATTTCTTGTTTCCTTTGTACAGGGTACAATAAAGACAGATGAATTTTAGATAATGCCACAATTTATACCAGCTGAGGCTGATGAATGCTTGACTGACTGATTGCTGAATTCCTGAATTGTTGAGAAGTGTGCAAGGCTTTCTCTCTATGTAAATTTTTAGGCCAATCAATGACAAATTTGTACTACATAAAATGAAGGCGTACAAATTCCCTTGGAAATACACAGAGATATGAACCCAGTAAAAGTAATTTTTCAAGTAGCCATTAAGAACTTGGGGGCAAAAGACCGGGGAGTTTGTTAGGTTCTTTCCTTTGCATTATTTGACCTGTGTCTTCAGCTTTGTATCAGGACATTTTACCTATCTTTCTCATAATGGCCCCACACCAGTCTTGGAGTGAAACTTGGATTTAACAAAGAGCAAGTAAGATCTCTGAGTGATTGTTAGTGAGTATAATCCGTATGTTCCTATAGGGATTCTTCTGTTATCCAAATTTGTGAATCCTATGAACATAGTAAATGCTTACTTTGGGTCTTTAAAAATTCTTTTCAGTACAGCTGCAGTGAATGGTGAGAGCTGTACACTCCTCTCCCCCATGTCCCTTTTGTAGCAGACACATCCCAGAATGGTTTATTCAAGCCCTCCCATTATGTGGGGCTGTTTGTGTGGGGCAGGGCCAGGGCCAAGCAGAAGTCTCTTTTGCTAATGTAGATGCTGTATATTGAACTCAGGAAAAAGCCACAGCTTGGTAGGGGTCTATGCACATGTTGAAGATGACAGAGAAAACAGAAGCAGCACCTGAGTTTTCAGTACTAAGGGCAGAAAGCGTGTTAAATTAGAGCAGACTCTTAACTCAGAGCAGTTACATCTGAAGCATATTCTCTGTTTGGATGTGTTTTCCACCTGTTGTTTAGAGTTTATGGTTAATACCAGCTCACCATTTCTCCATTACCATCCTTCCTTTTCCTCCTGTTAAAGCAGTTTCTCTCCTTTGCTTATGTGGTTAATCCCTGCCTGGTTGAGAGTTTGGCTGACAGAGCTGTTGTACTAAGCCAAGGCAGCTTGGCTTGCTT
Organism: Leptosomus discolor; assembly: GCF_034619465.1. Taxonomy (NCBI): domain Eukaryota; kingdom Metazoa; phylum Chordata; class Aves; order Leptosomiformes; family Leptosomidae; genus Leptosomus; species Leptosomus discolor. The sequence continues at coordinate 45,858,560 of NC_141399.1, read as the reverse complement.
GGAGTCTCACTGGCTTTCAAAGGGCTTAAGGGGAGTTCACCCACTTCTCCCCTGACAGGAGGGCTGGAAACCTGCACCAGATGGCTTAGAAATCAGCTCAGCACTGTGAACTTCCAGCATTCATTACTTATGGCAATAAGAATCATACTTAGCACTTCTGTATTTTCAAGGCACTTCACAGTTACACAGTCTCTCAGTGAGGTACAGTCAGAGAGACAAGCGTCTGATTTTTAACAGCTTTTGTAGCTACCCATGGGATACCTCCTTGAAGAGGTGCCCAGACCTCCCTAGCCTTAGAGGCCACAAAGTCTAGCTCCTGAGGTGCCCAGCTGATATTAGATATGTTACATGAAAAATGACCTGCCCTTTACCTTTCCTGCCTTCCCCACCCCTGCCTTGGCCATCCACAGAGGTGCTAGGAGGCCCCTTGCTGCCGGAAGGACAGTTAGAGAACTGGAACTGCCTGAGGTGGTTGCTTGGGGAGTTGTTCTTCCAAAGATTAGGATGGTTTCTAGCTTCCACCTAGAACTGTACAAGTGCTATGAACAAAAGGCTAAGTCACTGTGGAAGAGAGGCTGAAGCAAGTGACAGCATTTAGCGCTGTTTGTCTTGGCAGAGTGGAATCTGGTAAATATGATTTTGTTTTAAGATGTTTTGTCTTTATAGCCACAGCACTGAGTGGCAGATGATCTATACCACAAAGAGGCTTGTGGAACACACAAAAAGTTGTGTTTCTGTAGGCTTTGAATCAGGAATCTCTAATGAATGTTTTGACTTTCAAATATTTATTGCTCATTCAGATTTGTGTGAAATAGGTCTAGCTCCCATCAGCTTTAAGGGAGAAATACCACAGTCCACGGGATGGCAACCTTGAAAGCAAAGAAAGCCCCCTGGAGCTTGTTTCTTGCTTAGGCCACTAAGAGCCCCAAGAAAATGTACTGACTTCTCTCTGGCTCATTTCTTTTTCATGAAAAGGGAAAAATTATTAGTACCTCACCCCCCATAAACAATCCATCAATACTAAGTGCTACGCAAATGCATGTGGTCATGTGCCCACTGCCCAGCAGAGCCGAGTGCCTTTCCTTCTCTGCATTCCCACACAATCTTGTTCTGTTCGGTACAGTATGTCTGCAAATGCTCATGTGTTTGGACTAAAAGGGTTTTGTTGCTTTGAAAGGCCTTGGGCTGTTTTGACAATTTGGCTTTGTTTTGAGCTTCCTTCATCACAAATATTGCAGTGCTTCAGTTTATTTATAGAAACTTATTCTCCCACAGATAACTGAAGAAATTCAGCCTAGTCTGATGTTCCTGCTAATTTTTAGGAACGTTTCTAATTTGATTACTGTCGTCAGTGAAGGGCTACATTGTCCTGCACAGAATTCTGTCTGAAACAGTCCTAAGCTTCATTTTCATGAGTGAGCTTGTGAAGAAGGCATTGCACGTCCCCAAAATGGTGTTAAGAGCACTCACAGAAGAGACTTCCAAAGCTCTAGGTGAGTCGGTGAGAGCTGGCTCAGGTAGAGCCAGCTGCCAGTGAGCAGGGTCATATGGACAGCCCTTGGAGCAAGGGGTATCTAAAAAGCAGGTTCTACCTGGATCCAAACTGCAAGTACATGTCAGCCACCTTCCAGCAAGGTCCCACACAGGTCCTTGTAGGCCTTGGCAAAAATTAGTTGAACAATGAGTCAGGGATAAACCAGATCCTGTGTTCTCCAGCCTGTGGTCTGAATATTATTATTTCTTCTGAAGTAGGACAGTTCTAGCAGCAGTGCCTATTTTTAGGAAGTTCAGCAGAATTTCTAGACCCAAGAGCTTCAGGTAAGTCTGGAGGAGCTTTCTGATGTGCTGAGGCTGGTTTTGGCTGTCCAGTTGCTAAGATACAACCTGAGAGGTGCTTGCATGACAGTGAGCCACCGTTTTAGTCACTTAAAATGGGTGCTTGTTTTTAACACTCACAACCAGGCTTGTCTTACAGCCCGTCTGCACTGCTTACCAGATGATTGTAATACAGCTGATGGCAATGCACAGTAAGTACTAACAACTGGGCCTTATTTTAGCAACAAGATAGCAGACTGGTTTCCAGGAGACTAGGTTGTTTCTCTGCATGATGGACAACTAATCCATGTGGATGGTGCAGCATTTGCTGGGAATTGAGTCACTCATGGAATTTTCTGCTGCCTGTCTGTGTGGCAGGGCTGGTGCCCCAGAGGAGACTTGGCATGGACCCCAGTATCAAAACCAACATATGCATGAAAGGTGCATGTTTTATGCTTTGGTGCTCTATCTGGGTTTTTTTTAAAAAACTTTGGATGTTCTTGTGGAACCTGAAAATCTACTTGTGCATTTTTTATTCCCACCTCGTTTCCCCGCTGCCTGGCTCCATGCTCTGGCTGTGGACAGCGTTGCCTCCAGTGATATTTAATATTGGTCCATGGGCAAATGGGTGAATCACTCTTGAGCCACTGGACACACTGTCACCACAAAGCCCGTCTCAGCCCACCCAGATCTGGGCCTGACTGTGTACAAAGAGCCCTTTGACTCCTGTGGGCTTCACGCAGATTTCTGCCTGCAGGAACAGCTTGTAGGGCTAAGGCTTAGATGTGATTCCCTGAAAGGTGCTTTTCACAGCACAGATGATGTGAGGAAGGTCTCGGATACAGTCACACATGTTAAAACATGTGCCTCTCCTCCTGTTACAGTCAAAGGTACCTCCCGAAATTGCCAGGCAGCACTGTGATTACAATGCGGATCAGTAAAAGGCTTTTCCTTCAGAGTTCAGATCCTGAGCAGAACCACCCTAAAGCTGGAGTTCACTGTTGTGCAGGATGGTACATTGGTCTGAACCCAGAGCTCATGGACACAAGTATTTACTCACTCACTACTGGCAGGGACCCATGAGGCATAACTTCCAGAATCTTCAAAATATGAACAGATATTCCCTGAATTCTAACCAAATCCTCCCAGCCAGACCATAACGCTGAATGCACAGTGAGTAGAGTATGGGGAATGCTAGCTGCTAAACAGTTAAACGCTTCTCTGAAGTCTCTGATGTCACGTTATTTGCATGATTCACAGTTAACAGATGGGCTCATGCCTATATTGAGGGGGGACCAGTTCTTCAATTGCTATCATTAAATAATAATTACAACAGTTTATACTGAAAGGAAAACAATTTTGTGATGACCCCATTGCACCACTTTTTATTTCTTTGGTTTGTGTGTTTTAATTCCAGTCTTAAAGAAGAAAATCCCTTTTCGCAGTTCTCATTTACAAAATATGCAACTGAGACAACTCTGCCCACCCACACACTTCGACATTTCAGATTACAGCATTTCCATCCAGGGCTGGATGAACTCTTTCTAAACCCCTTTGGAGGAAATATGGTTGAAATCTTTACAGCAGGAGAGTGAAAAACAGTCATAGATGCAAACACTGCCACCTCTGCTCTGCCATCAGTTTTCACTGCAATTTTGAAGGAACCCTCCCTTTGGATGTATCTGTTCTATACAGGAGGGCGCAGCACAGGAATCCTGAGCTGCTACCAATTGTTCTAAAAGAGTTATCATAGTTTAAGCTAAAAAGCTTCTTCAGGTGACACAAAAGCCCATGATGCTGTACCTGACTAGCATGGCATTGGATTAAATCTTCCAAGGGTTCAGATTATCCCACATCCATCTGCTTCAGAGCTTCTGACACCTTCCTCAATATGGTCTTGCTCAAGCGAGGTACTTGATGTACCATGGGTCTGAAAGAGTGTGTTGAATCAGTGCTGCTCAGCCCCATTGTCTTTGAGTGGCTGTCTGTGGTTCCATGTACAACACAGGAAGATTCAACTTAGGGCTAAGATGTTCCTGATGGCCTCTGTCTGCGTGGGGATTCTGGTGCAGAGGGACATCATGCCTCCTGGGACAAATATCAACATCGCAGATGTCTCTGGGAATAAGACCTCATTTGTATTTAACTTGTGGGTGGGCATGAGAACCCATTGGTGCTTATCACTGAAATAGTCAGGGACATCAGAGTGGGAAAAATAGCTGCACTTTCTTCCTTTGCATCATAAACCAGCCATTCAGGTATTTCTTTTTAATCCACTTCCCAGGAGTGACTCTTCCCAATAGCAGGGATCCCTCTCTTGCCATGACTTCCTAAGAACTGCTCTTGCTTCTACCCCAAAGCATTTGTGCCTTAACATCTGCTACTTACTGCCAAAGAGGCCCATAGTCCTGTGCCGTGCTGTGACATAGACCCCATACATTGCCCTGACACTGGGCAATGGTACCCCACTTTATTCTACTGCAGTGAGGGAGTGGGAAAAGAGTTATATGTCACATAAAACAATTTTGAAATCCTTTGTGATTCATTCAATGGAAAGATGCTACACTAATATCACTCATCTCGGGTGCAATAATAGGAACTAACGTTACCAGTGAATTCTGAGTCAACGGGTCTTGAGCCCTAGTTCCAAACTTTAATCCCCAATGGGTGCTTTTAGAGGGCTGAAGAGGAGGAGAGCAGGGAGTATGAAGAAAAATGAAGAACAACTGCATAGTGTCTGCGTTTGAGTTCCCTCTTTGTTGGACTGGAGGCTTCTTTAAACAACAACTTTTAGCACCTACTGCTTTCCACTAACAGTGGAGACAGGATGTCAGCCTAGACAGACTTTCAGTCTGAGTTGTGACAGCCGTTGCGATACATTTATGGTAAAGCCAGGGGTGTTTCCATTTGATGCTTTTGTTTGTCTAATAGCAGTCACAAGTTCCCTCTTCCCCAGCGTCTGGGTCAGTTACAGAAAAAGCTCACTGGCCAGTTCCACTTAATTATTGTTCATTTTCAGTGAAGCAAAGGATAAATGTCACTGTGTGACTGTGAGTAACTAATGTGTCTGATTATTAATAGCCAGTTTTGGTCCCACTCCCAGCCTATATGCCACAAAATACATTTCCCTTCTGTCTCCAGGATCAAGTTGTCTGGGAAGCCACTGTTCTGTGAAGAGACTGGACAAAAAGCTTATTGAACATCCCTTCCTTTTTATCAGGAGACTAATCTCTCTCTCTATTTTTAGGATGTTACCAACAAAAGTTGCTTTATTGCTTCTCTTTTCATAGATGAAGATCTGTTTTCAATACGGACAAAGAGTTCTACCCAGAAAAAATTCACCACGTGGTTCTCCTGCATGACACACATGAAGTCCACTGCTTGGTCACCTGGTCCTTTTTTTTTCCTTCAGACCTCAAATGCACACCACACCCTGCCTTACTCTAACCCTTGCTTAGTTCTCACTGAAAGCAGGAGGTTTTAGCTATGCCCCAGATCGACTTTGCCAGCTTCTCCCAGCTTCTTAAACCCCAGACTTCTCCAGTGCCGAGACACTGACCGTTTTGCCACATAGATCTGTACTGAAATCAGGTGACACTTCTCTGAAATGAGACAGGCTTTTTGTCTGGCAAAGCAGTAGGAAGCCTCCTTGCTGGACAGTAGTGGCCAAACAAGATGTGCATTGCTACAGGGGAGGGTACTGAAAGGAGACACCTTATAGATACCGTGCTATTGCTGAAGACTAGCCTTTTCTCTGGCAGGTCCCTGTTGTTATTTAAACAGCAGTTCCATGTACCCAGATTAAAGGACATTTAAACATTCTGGGCCAGGTCTACTCTCCCTACACCTGTGTGACTCCCACTGGAGATAAGGCATTCGACCCTTCCCTGGCAATTGCTTTAGGAAATGTTAAGTTTGTGTCAGTGTCTTTTCAGTGCTAGTGCTCCTTTCTCTAAAGCTTTCAAATGCTCTATTTCCACTTCTGGAAGAGATAGCAATTTGCTATCTTACCTACTAATGCCAACACAATCCCAGATTCTGTTTCCTAGGATTTTAGTGCTGTGCAATAAGGGAGGAGAAGGCACATTATCTGCTTCTGCATACAATTTGTTATCCACATTTCTTCCTGCTTCAGCTCTGTTTCTAATGACAGGCTCAAAATAACCACAAAAAAAGAGTAGCAAAGGCAGGAATATGAGCTGCTGCTCTCTTTCTTAAGCTCTAACAGGAGCATGTACTGTGTGTGTGTGATGTTCTGAGACTCTCAGCAGGGGTCAGTCCTGCAAAGATTACCCTGGGAATAAATGTATGCATTTAAATGGGGTGACGGTGTAAGAAATTAGACCTTTAAGGGCCACTGCTTTAAGATGAGGAAATATCAATTTCCATGAGCTTGGAGCAGACCAAAAATCATCAGCTATAAGATTTTCACACCACTTTAGAAATTTCTGTGTGGACCTCACCAGACTGCAGTGAGCGCTCTGCCTAGTTTAATGCAAAGAGTTGAGTTAATCACACAGACAACTGCAGAGGTCATTCTCATATTGCCCAGATGCAAAGCTTCTGTATTGATGGTTGAAGCTTGCGATGGCAATGCTCTGCTGGGCTGCACTACAGTCACTCCTTGGTGGAACCATGCTTTCCCTAGGCACTTCACCATTTGTGTGCTCGCTTCCCAGAGCTGAGCTCCTCAGAGGAGCTGTTTGTGAGTGTGGTGTTGGCAGCTTTGTCACTGATGTTGCAGCTGGCTCCATACCCAATCTGCATACTGGGAGTGCAGTCCTGAGGGAGTCCTAAAGCAAACTTTGCTGCATGGTAACATCACCAATAGGGGCTATAGCTACCCTTCTTGAGCATCCCCTGCACATTTGGGCTGATGTTAATATAGGGACTGGTCTTTGAGTACTAACCTAGGCACCGACGTTTCATAGAATCACAGAAGACCAGGTTGGAAGGGACCTCGAGGATCATCTGGTCCAAGCTTTCTTGGTAAAAGCACGGTTTAGACAAGATGGCCCTGCACTCTGTCCAGCCGAATCTTAAAACTGTCCCACGTTGGGGACTCCACCACTTCCCTGGGGAGTTTATTCCAGTGTGATCATTCTCATTGTGAAAAATTTTCCTCTTGTGTCCCATTGGAATCTCTGCAGGAGTAATTTGTCCCCATTACCCCTCCTCTTTTCTATGATTCCTTGTAAAAAATCAGTCTCCATCTTTGTAGCCACACTTTAAATACTGGAACATGTTGATAAGGTCTCCCCTAAGCCTTCTTTCCTCAAGGCTGAACAAACCGGGTTCTCTCAGTCTTTCCTCATACAGCAGGCTTCCCAGTCCTTTGGTCATCTTTGTGGCCCTTCTCTGGACACACTCCAGCCTGTCCACATCTTTTTGTATAGTGGGGACCAAAACTGAACACAATATTCCAGGGGTGGCCTGACAAGCACTGAGTAGAGTGGGATTTGATGTGCTCCTCGTCCCTTGGTTGTTTGCAAAAGCTGGGTTGCTGAAGATGGCTTGCGGCACCTAAAGGCACCGTGTTCCCTTGGGGGCTGAATTAGCCTACCCAATGTCATGTAGGTGGCAGACCCTCTGGAATTCACCATATCGGTGTTGGATGTTATTACCACTGCCAAAGCTCTGAGCCTGCAGCCAGGAGGGGTGTGGTGTAACCCCCTGACAAGTTCTTGTTGCTCAGCACAGAGCAGAGATTGGCCTGTTATGTTTCACAGGACCTGGCTTTGTAGCTTAAAATACAGCAACTCATGCTTGTGACACTGAAGAAGCCTTGTTCAAAACCTGCTGGCAGTCAAGATAAGTGCTCTTACAAGGTCTAGAATTTGGTTAGTTCCTCAAGTCTGAGCTACCCTCACTGCTCTAGCAGTATTCGTTTCTGCAAATACAGTCCCCCACCCACCTACTTCAATTTCTTTCCTATTCCTTGTAACTCTTTCTGTACACTGTCCATCCTTGTCCTTCCCAAGCCATCCTCCCCCACCCCCAGCTCACACAAAGCTTGTGGGACCAAAGCCAATTCATTGCAATATTCATATTTCAGTGTGTGGGTCATATTGGACAGGGCTGCAGTGGAAAAGCAGCAGTGGGCAGCTGTTTCCCATTTATTCACATGTAACCTCCACAGCGCTGTCAGCAGAATATTAAACAAGGTTTTAGCATCTGCTTTTTTGGTTGGCTGGGTATCAGCCAACTGCTCCTGAATTCTGAGATTGACTAAGTGTCTGCATATCTCATTAGCAGATTTAGCTAATCTTTATCACTCACTGCCACAGCAAAACCTCAGCAGCTCTTAGCTCCTTTGCAGAACATAATTGTTGTGTGCAAGTGTTTCATTCTGATGACTTCTATTGCCAAGGCACAGCATGGGCTCTCCTCTGTTTCATGGGGACTGCAGGAAAGCTCTAGGCTGTGCTAGACTGGAAAGAGCTGGTCACTCTCATGAAGATGAATGTGCCTTTTCTCTGGTGACAAAAATATTTAGCTTGCCTCTCTGCTATGTTTTAAATGGCAGTACAGAATTGAGGACAGTACAGAAATTTACTGGCTGATTCAGTCTTGCCGGCTCATGGTGACATCCAGATATTCGTGTTTCTATTTCAGGCAAAACCCCAAGAACATCCCAAAAGGGCACCATTTGTGGTGGGCAGCAGCTCCTTCAAGCTTTTTCGCACCAGTCAATTCATCCTCAGCTCTCTCACCTGCTGTATGCTCTGTTGAGCAGAGGCTATTCCAAGAGCAGTAAGGAAAAGCAGGTGGAAAAAAAACAGAAAGGAAAGATGTTGTCTTTCAAGTCCCACAATTAAACTGGCACCTTCTTTCTGCATCTGGTTCTGCGTCCACCCAGCAGTGACTTAGGTGAATGTATTCCCTTTTCACCAAAAGCAGAGCTGTTAGGAAAGGAAATATCTCTTCTCCCTGTCACAGTGGAAGCTCTTCCCTGCAGTACACTTACAAATGCTTCACCCAGTCTATTTTTAAATAATGCACTTCCCACCTTAAGAGGAAATGGCAAAGGTAAAGTGTATTTTCTATGCTGGCGGTGATTTTCCCTTGGAAGGTTCTTCTGATCAGTCTTTCTGACCATTTCAGTGATGTAGCTTAAATTCCACTGGGGCTGAGTGAAGTCCAGGCACCAAAGAAGAACATCTGAACACCTTGCATTGTAATGAACTCTGCTAATTTAAATATAAGTTCTCTGAAGGGAATTTAAATCTCTAAATCTTTCTGAATGAGCTGATCTCCTTTAAAGTAGCAGGAAGATTTGTACCACTACTTTTTCTAGCCATAAAAGTTCTCTTACCCTTTCATATTTTGAGATATTTCATTTTCAGTACTGTAATTCCACAAGCTACCTTCCTGTTGTGTAAAATGTACACACAGTTTGCAATGCATGACCTGTGATAAAAGAGCTGTCTTCTCCCATCAAATATTTCCTGTAGGCAGGAAAATATATTTAAAAGAAATTAAGACAATAGAGATTTCTTTCCTGCTCTTTGTCACAGAAAAGCACAATCTCAGACCTAATGGTAAGACAAGGTCCACAAATGAATAACTCTTTTTCAGAGGAAACATGCGTTAATAGAACTTGGCACATCAGTCTCTACATTCACACATTCCTGTATGCAGAATTCAGGACTGTCACTTTTGAAGACACATCCTGTTCTTTCTGGTAGTGGGACATTGAGGTCTTTCTCAGATCTACTGATGTTTAATGATTCTCTTTGTTGCCCTGCTTGTGACTGTCACAGCACATCAGATTCATTGCCAGCTGAGGTAAGACTTGTTTTATGAGTCTGACAAGAAACGTTAGAGTGTCTGAGGTACTTCAGATAATTCATCTGAGAAAGAGGGTAAGTTCCTTGCACAGGAAGCATGCTAGCCTGCCAGAAAAAACTACTGAGAAGCAACTGAAGAGAGTGCACATGTACAGAAGAATTCCAGTGCCACTCATCCAAGCAGCAGGAGCAGCATTTCAGTTGCCCCAGCCTGATCTTGCTCAGGTCTCAATATGTTGAAATACCTCCCAATATTCCTCATGACCTGAGCACCGTTTTCATTTCCTGATGCACTGCTCAAGCTTCCTTGCCTTCTGCTGCAATCCTGAAGTAAACCAGTGTGCTGGAGAGAATGAGGCAGTTAAAATAGTACCCTGCTGGCAATGCTTGGCAGGAAGAACAGAAGCTCATGTAAATGTTTTTCTGTTTGTCTGTGTCCAAAGTCACAGGGTTTAACTTAGCGGTTATATGGGTCACTACTCCTGACTTGCCCCCACAATTCTTTAGAAGCACAAAGTGGTGCAAGGCCAAGCCAAAACCTTGGGCTGTTTAAAATGATGCAACAACCCTCAACTCATTGGGGTAAAATGGAGATAAACTGGGATTAAATTTAAGCAGTATACTGGTTATTGCCCCCTAAATCTAATGACGGGGGAGATTGGTGCTGCCTAGTTTGACAGGTACATAAATCTGAACTGAGCTCAGCTCCTGATTTAAGATATGGATACGAGGCCTGGAGCTAGTTCTGTGAGCAATAGGAGCAATGGTAACAAATTCAGACAGTAAGAGCTGAGCTGCTGATGTCTGGGACTTATAACTGTGTGTTACTAGGTTTCTATGCAGCATAAAAAATGCAAGTCTGAAAGTCTCTGGGCATGCGTGAGAGAGAATGCTACTGTCCCAAAAAGCACCATAGAGCTCATCATTGGGTATCAAAGGTCTGGTTGATGGCTCGTGATGCGTTTCCCTATAACAGGATGAAAAAGGCTGGGGCATAGGTCTCATATGCTAAGAGAGAATAGGTAATGTTGAAGTATCCATCAGTTTCATCTTTTATCTACTTAGCACTGCTGTTTCTCCCAGAAGTCCATGAGATGTTGACAATTTTCACTCTACAGTTAAAAGGTTTAAATATATTTTTTTTGAACCCACTGGTTTTGGACTCTGTATTACTACTAGGCTGGTGCAGACCAGCTTGCCTACAGTAGTCTTCGGCATCCTTCACCTTCCCATGGTGCTTTAAACTGGAAGTTTGGATGCCTTCTAGCTAATCTTGAAAACATCCACTAATAACATTTTTTTCTAGAAATGTTTCCTATACTTGATGGTATGTTGAGGATCAAGCCCATTTCTGGACACAGCTCGGAGCATTGTTCTAGATTTCTCTCCTAGCACTTAGCTTTCTGTGACTTGGTTAACCACTTGTGAAACCGGCTTAATTCTTTGCTCTTCCATCTTTCTGTCTGATGTGGTTTTAACACGCATGACAGTGGCTGACTGTCTTTGTTCTGGGGACAAAAGTGGCCTTCAAGGCTCAAAGTATTCACTTGAATAGTTTGATTTACACATTTATTTCTATGCGGCAATATATATATGCCATGCCATGGAAAAGCTGGCATTTGGCAACAGAAACCATCACAAATGATTGCACCATGTCAACTTCCCTTAATGATCTTGGCCTTACATCTCCAGGTAAGGGATGCAACTGGCAAGCTGACATTTCCCTCAGGAAATGCTCTATCCCTCTTCTGGTTCCCCCCTTCCCTTCATTTGGAAAATCTTTGATAATTAAATCACTGCAAAGGCAAGTGATCTGTTGTTATAATTAATTTGATAATTCAGCCTAAGCCCCGTGTTTCTCTTTGCACAAATGAAATTTGCTCTGTTCACAAAATATCGGCTCCCAAGCTACCTGCTTACTCACACAACCACTTTCCTAATTAGATGGCTGAAACCAGCAAAGTAGGGCCTTCTTCCCAGCACAGATGACCTCGGGGAAACAAAAAAGGTGCTTTTCCTAAGAAAGGTCCTGGAGACCCTGCCATAAAGAGGAGACATATTCAGTTCTGGAAGAAGATAGGAAGATCCAAGGACTCCTTGATCACTTACTGTAGCAGCATCTCCTGTTCTCAGGCAGGGGCAGCAAGGAGAGAGGAAAGGGGCTCAGCTGTTATATTGGGGACCCCTTACCCTGGTTTCTTACATTTTTTTTTCCATCACTCAGCTGTGCTTCCTTTTGCTTTCATGGGTTTTGCCTGAAGGAACTGAATGAAGTTTTAATAAATGTCTTCTTGAACAAGAAGAGCATCCAGGTTTGGCCTGGAAAACACAGTCTTTTCCCTGGTAGCTGGAAGAGTTGATCTGTAAGTGCCAGTAGACACTTATTCCCATTGCATAGCCCAACTATTCCAGAGGGATGTAGCAACTGCAGGCAGGGTGCCACTTGAAACAAAACCCATGGACAAGATGCTTTCTGTTGTTGATGTCTTCAGGTTAAGCTTGAACGTCTTTCCATTAAAAATTGTAGTGGTGTAATGGCTATTGGCTCTACATCCTTACTGAAATATTACACTAAGGATCCAATAAGAACTTGAGGATCTCACTGTTCCTTTTGCCTTTCACATATTACCAATGTATTTGAAGATAAATTCCCCATACCCAGGATATCAGGTCCGCGTGCTTTCTTTTGCACCTGGGTTGGGGTAGGTTTGGTATTGCCTAGTAGGGAGGTGGTGCAGCCTCAAACCACCCCCAACCACTGCAACAGCGCCCAAGGCTCATCACTGCCATGAAAGCTGTGCCAGTTGCAGAGTTGAAAGCAGGAGCAGAAAAGGAAGGAGATCATAGACAAAAGGCTCGAAGAGAAAAGCTGCTATACCCTTTGCTTACTGCAACAGATATTTCTTTGCCAGACCCTGCTTGGGGACAACTGGAGAAGTCTTTGCTGAGGTGCCCTAATGTTCTATGCAATGGACTAAAACAACTTTCAGGAGGTTTTACTTTCTCATCTGTAAGGGCTGGAGATCATACTGATGCCCTTCAGCAACATTCCCTGCAAAACAGCTCTCTCAGCCATCACTTTTCCTTCCTCAGGGGCAGGTGATCTCAAACTGCATTATCCAACCATGAATCTCCAAATCTCTCTGGAACAGCAGCAGAAAAAAGCAATCATCTCTGTAATTAATACATTTGATGATTAATGAACAAAAAACTCGTGAGGTGCAAGAAGTCGCAGAACTAGCTGAGGATGACAGTGAGACAGTGGTGGAGAACAAGAGCCAAGCAGGGAACTAGGCTGGGATAGCAACTGCTTGTAGCTGACAGTGCAGATTCGCTGAGAGTCTTCAGCAGAAAGTGCAACTAAAAACCAAGGCCCTGAAAGCTGGTAGCTGACATAAAAGGGACCTGATGCAGCATCGGCAACTACCAAGAAGTTATTAGGTCAGCAGGAGGAGAGAAATGGCTAGAAACATGCTTTGTCTTGGCCAGTCCTAAAATTCTCTCTCCAGTTGGGATCATTGTTCCTCTGGGGGCTTTGCTTGTCTTCATTATCTACTTTTTTCTTTGAGATTGGACTGATCCTCAAATTTACCACCTATAGTTATGTTTTGCGCAGGGGTTGAAGAGCCGAAGTAGGTGGGAAGTGCAAAGGTGGGATAAAAAGTACAAAGCAAAGTCATCAGTCTGCCCTCGTACCTTTGAAATCCTCAGTTTTACTTGCCTCTGAACTCAAAGTACATTTGGATTTGTAATAGAAACAGCTGTGAGTTTTCACTGAAGGTTTTGCTTTGCTGTATCCAGAAGCTGCCCATCTTCCTCAACAACATGATCAGGTTCATGAGGGAGAGGTTTGAATGCCAGGGCTCTTTTTTCCTTGCCACCCATCTTTTCGTCCAGGGCAGTTTCTGGGGTGCAGAGGGTAGAACACCATTCTGTTTCCATTTACATCTATGAAACACCTGCATTGATAAAAGGTTTGCTCAGCTCTCACTGAGTACACATTCTCGCTGATATTTAACCCACAGCAATAATAATTTCATTACCTATGAGATTTCTGTCGCTGAAAAAGAATGGATTGGCATGCTAGAAGCCCAAAATACCAACCACATCTTCACTGCATATCCCATTATGTTGTTTTATTTGGTGTCAATACTTGTGTGAAGAGCAATAGGCATCAATAGGCAGTAATAAACCGGAGTATCCAGTGATAACCAGTTTGTATAGTGGATGCTAATTGAAACTTTCTAAAAACCCCCTCTACAAGTCATTGTTTCTGGACGCTGTCAAAGATCTCAGGGCTCCAGAACATTTAGCAAGTTTGGACAATAAATACTACACAAGAAGTATTGATAAATTTGTAAAAGAGTAAACAATAAATGTTTTTGTAGCTGACAGCACAGATTCACTAAGACTTTTCAGCAGAAGGTGCAACTAAAAACCAAAGCCCCAAAAGCTGGTACCTGACATAAAATGGTCCTGCTGCAGCATTAGCAACTACCAAAACTTAACAGCATGGAGCAACCATCTTTGGCTGACAAAAAGCCTGGGGGTAGGTTATCACCCAAGTCTTGCTAAGGCTTTACAGCAGCTTCAGAATTAGCTATCTTGCTGTGTCTGTAAGAAACAAATCCAGATGAACCCTGATGTGATCTAGCTTCCTAGTTTGTGGTTGGCTAATCGGTGTTAGCTGCTGGCCTCCTGATCAGCTGCTGATAGGATATTTTCCCCCAAGAATCAGCCCAAACCAACACATTTTAGTTTGTGGGAAAGAGGCAAACCTCTTTGTCATGTTTCACCTAAAAACCAGCTTGCCTATCCTTTACAGGGAAAGCTTTGTTCTCCTCTGCTTCCAGACAAAGGCATCCCAGCTCTGCCACACAGTGGTATGACATTAGCTCTCTACAGGCATGACTCTCACATGCAGTTTCCTAAACAGTAGAACAATTTTCTTTAAGGAGCCTGAGGGAACAAGGGAGGAAAAATGGGGAAGCCACTCACTAGAGACTTTGACTTTTCAAGAGAAGAGGAGCACTGGCTGATTGATATCCTCACATCAACAGAAGACAAACACAGCTGCCCTGAACTCCATATTCAGATTTTGACTGTAACCCCCTACAGCACAAAGAGCTCAGACTTTAAGGACCTATAACAGCAAAAGAGATAAATAGACTTCTTGTATAGCAGGCTGCTACAAAACTTATATACTGTTGAAGTGTTGCAATTTCTTTACTACAGGCTTGGCTTACCTTACTGGTATCAGTAAGCACTAGGAAAAAGGCAAGGAAAGCACCCTACCCCATTGCCTTTAAGTACTCTGAATGGCCACACCTGGCTTTTGCTTTGAACCAATCCTTGCCAGCAAGCCTCTATTTAAAAGGTATGTAAACCCTTACCAGAGGGCAGGTTGTTTGGTAAGTTGTGAGGGTTTTTTTATGCTCTGTTAAAGTCACTAGAATTCAATAGTTTAAAGTCTCTTTCTGTGTGTGGTAAATAGTGCTTCTTCTGGGGTTTGGGTGGTTTTTTTTGTTTGGTTTTTGTTGTGTTTTTTTTTTTTCCCTGGGGGGTGGAGAGAGAGGAAGCAAAGCAGGGAAAGAAGGGTGTTGTAATTTGTTTTAGAATTTTGGTTGGTTTTTTTTTGTACCTGTGTGTGGTTGGACAGCAGCTGGTTTTATGCTGATAAACTAGTTGTAATACAGGGCTTTAATCTTAAAAGGAAAAAATGCTTTGGGTTGTGTAAAAGACCTGGCTTTTCCCAAGTTCTTTTTGTGCTGCATTATCAGAATAAGGTAAGGGATGCATGTGTGATGGCTTGTGCTAAAGACACCAAGCAAAGTCCACAGGAAGTCTGTGCACAGAGTATTACAGACCCTGGGCTCCCTTAGCAAGTGAGTCAAACTTTGTGTCTGCAAGTATGGGGGAGAATTGGGTTGTGATGCCCCTGCTGTGGTTTTGGTGTTCAGGTCATGGTATTTTCACCATTTGGGGATTTTCTGATTCAGTGCAGTGGTTCAGCAATTTCCTGACTAGCTTTTTTTTTTTTTCCTCTTAATGTTGCTCTCTGGTTATGTCACCTTTTCCTCTGTCTTCATGCTAGCAAACAGACTGGAGATAATCATGTTTCCGACATCTGCTTGCTCTTAGTTAGACATCAATTACAGGCTCTTTAAAAGTAGCTCTTTCTTCCTTAGTTTTTTCTTAGATGTTCCTTCCTTTGCTCTTCCTTCTGTTTATGCTGTATGTGTGCTTATTGCTTTAACTCACCCCTGCTCTCCACCTCTTCAGCAGCATCAGAGTTCTGCTGGCAATGGGCCACCTAGCACTCCAGATGGCTGGCACTTGCTGCTTCTGCTACAGCCTGCAGTAATGAGCTAGTTATTCCAGAAACAAATCCAATGCTATTTACTTCAGGGAATACATGTACTAGAATGACTTACTGCCTGCTTCACTTCTGAAGGATGCGTTCCCTGCTAGTTAAGACATCTTTCCTTAATGTCACTCTGAATCTACTCCAGGACTTTTCCTGACTGAGACAGAGCTGACTGTTTTCTAACAGAGGTGCAGTAGCACGTTTCCTCCTTGATGGTGTTAGTCTGATGACTGTCACTTCAGAACTGCTCACCTTTAGTTTTAACCACCCCATAAATGTTTTTTCCAGCTGATGTGCAGAACATAAAGGAACAAAAAAGCTCTTTTGCCAGCTTGTGTGATGCAGCCTCTCCCAACTTGTGAGTAATTTACTGGTGGTTGTTTGGAATGGTATTACTTTACTCATATTGTGTTCTTTCAGTGCTCTAAAAATTTTGTTTCCTTGAATCCAGGTCTTTAGGTCTTGTATGATGTGATTTTGCTCATGGATCTCATTGTATACCCTCTGGACACTTTGTGAGCACCAGAGACTTTACAATAGGGCAGCCAAAACAGTCAATACTTTGCTTCTGCTGTGGCTGAAACTGGTTTGGGCCAGTCCCAAGGAAAAAGTTTTCTTGTCCTGGAACTAGTTCTTGTCAATGGGAAAGTGAGTGCGAGCATTTGGTAAGGTCAATGCATGGGGGTGTGTATGGGGAGGGTCTAGAAAATTGTGCCACATCTGGGATGTCTATATTCAGCTGGAGAGCAGAGTTTTGGTAGGGAGTAGCAAAATTGAAACTGTAAAGGGTAATTGCTTTGTATTAACAAGTGTAGTCTGGGCTAGAGCTAGCTACATCCCTTTGGGGCAAAGGTACGTACAAAGATGTTCGGGAAACACAAGACTAGGAAGAGTCATTATGCAATTGAGAGGCTCAAACAGTTTTGCTGTGAAAGCCCCTGAAGAAACACAAAAAGCTGAGATCTGCCTTCTCTGTTAAGGAGCGGCAACTTGAAGTTAGTATGAGAAGCCAGAAATATGGGAATCCAAGAGACTGAGAAAAGGACTGCTGCTTGTGGCAGCTGCCTATAAGACCTCATGTGTGCTTGTCTTGAGACCTGTCCATTCCTGTCACTGTAGCAGAAACACAGATATGCCACCTTCCATATCACACAGCTAGGGAGCAGCATCCATCCCTGTCACAGCACAGGCTCACTCCTGCTCCGAGATCCACATGACCTAAAAAAATCCCTGCTTTGTAACAAATCCAATGTGCACAGTGACACATCTGACATCCACAACCTACTAAATCCTACAGTGGATTACAAATACATTTATAGGAACTGAGATTAATATTAAAAAGCAGTCCCTCTCTGAAATCTAAATGTCTCCTAAAATTGCTAGCTTTTCACCCAGCATAAATTAACAAAACTACTGGTAATCTCTATACTGGGTGAACAGCCCTCCAACACAGCAACTCCAGATCCTAATTAAAAGTACCAGCTTTATCAGTGGTTCAATGAATGGGACCTCTTATCTCCTACCCTACTAATTAGCTAGATGCTGCTGTAATCTCTTCCCTTGCTAGACAGCTCACTTGTATCCCTTTTAGTGACTCCAAAATGGTCACTTCAAGTAGTCATTCCATATATGTTTGTCCTAGCAGTTGTTACCCTGTGTAGGGATATTTTTCAGTTTTTTATCCCTTCTCAAGAAAACTCATGTTGCTGAAGCATGTGCCTGGGTTTAGGGTTTGTTCAAGCACTGGGAAGACTGAGCAGTCTTCACAGTGTCATATCTAAATTCTCCCCTTTGTAAATGCAGAAGCACAGGCTCAAGAATAGACTGGACTCTATTCTTCAACAGATATTCCTCATGTGGTCTGGGTAGGCCAGGCTGGTAAGGCACAGTGAGCAAGCAGGCATCTTGAGCTGAGCTCTTTCTCAGTAGAGAGCTGAGCTCTTGACAGAAACATGGATGAAAAGCATGTGGATCGTGGGTTGTGGCTTGTCTGAATTTGTGCTTTAGCTTCAGTCGTTGAGATTCTGAGGTATCCCTGGGCACTCTGGTCCTGTGGCTGTAGGCAAGCATTGCTCCTTCAGAAGAGGCAGTGCACTAACTCTGCAGGGAACATCAGACCTGCTTCCTGACAGCCTTTGAACATCGAGGAAGACTCTGAATGATTAAAGCAATACTGAGAGTGTTTTCTGTATGCAAACCCTAACCACCTAATACCCTGGGTTGTTGAAGGAACAGGGAAATGTGCCTGAACAGCAATTTACAGCATAAGGTAGGAGTTCTAGAGCTAGCCAAAAGGAACTCCTGGGCATGGGGACTTGTAGAAAATGGGCAGTGTGTGCATGGGGTTTTATGCTGTCTGAAATGCCAACGTGTGTGGATTCAAAGCTGTGCTTTGGGCAGCACTACTCAAAGAAAACTACTTTCATCTAATCTTCAGCAAAGGTGTGGAAGTGAAAAGGGAGACTCTGATATGGGTAAGTCACAGCAGTCAGTGACCACATGCATGTGGTGTGAACTTCCCATGTGTTAGCACTCAAGCTAGTAAGAATTTTATGAAACGAATTAAAGGCTATAAAAATGGGTTGTTCAGGGAATTCCATGGAGGTGTCTCTACTGTGGAGTGGTTGGCTAGAGTCTAAAACACCTAGATAGTGTGTTTGGTCTCTAAGCTCCTTCAAAGATTGAATTGCAATGGCAGAACTTACTACTTCTCTGATACTCTTGCTACTTTGAGGCAGGAAAGCAGAAGCTTTTGGCTGCCCATGCTGCTGACCTGCATGGCTCAAACAGCTGCTATGAACAGAAACTCTTATTGGGTTGCCATCTGCTGGCACTGCATTTAACTGCTTCCTATAGGGGTAGCAAAGAGAAGGACACCCACAAAAGGGGGTCAAGCAAGCCTGAAGTGAAAGTGTCCAAGAACTTATTTTCTGCAAGTGTTTTGTAAGTCCTTCAACCAATTATCTGCACTGGCTTAGCAGAGCTTGCATTAAAGGGAAGAAAGTGTGTAGGGAGCCTGTTCCTAGTGTCTGTTCTAATTTGAAATGGTTTCTTACTATCATCACCCAATGGGCCACATGAAACAACACAATAATTAGCTTCTGCAAAGCCTTCATTTGGTCTGACTTGAATCAAAGAAGTCGCATTACAGCTAATGTTTCAATGCAATATTGACTAGGCTAAAATTCTGTCTCTGGGGCTTGTTTTCCCTAAAAATAACTCAAATGATAAGCTAGTATGGTTTAAGCAAGGGCCATTTTGCTTCTAATGATCCTGTAAGGCAAAAACCAGAGTATGTCTGTGTTCCTTTTCCGCTTTAGGGATGGTAAATCCCAATGTGCAGACTGAAAGGTGTGCATAAATCTATCTGCATCATTGCCAAGAAGCAATGTCCAGGCCTGACTAACCATTCAGGATGATTTGAGAGAAGCTCAAAGCTCATGGCCTTAGGTTAGCTTGTTGAGATTTTGCCTGGTTAAGTTTTTGGAAGTGTACACTCAGTCTACTGTGGTGGATTGACCTTGGCTGGACACCAGGTGCCCACCAAGCTGTTCTATCACTCCCCTCCTCAGCTGGACAGGGGAGAAAATACAACAAAAGGCTCCTGGGTTGAGATAAGGACAGGGAGACATCACTAGGCGATTACTGTCACAGGCAAAACAGCTTAGGGAAGTTAATTTACTACTGATGAAATCGGAGTAGGGTAATGAGAAAAAACCCCTCAAATCTTAACACTTCCCCCCACCCCTCCCTTCTTCCCAAGCTCAACTTCACTCCTAATTTCTCTGTGTTCTTCCCCTGAGTGGCACAGGGGGATGGGGAATGGGGGCTGCAGTCAGTTCATCACATGTTGTCTCTGCTGTTCCTTCCTCCTCACACTCTTCCCCTGCTCCAGCACTGGGTCCCTCCCATGGGAGACAGTCCTCCACAAACTGCTCCAGTGTGGGTCCTTTCCATGGGCTGCAGTCCTTCAGGAACAGACTGCTCCAGCATGAATCCCCTGTGTGGTCACAAGTCCTGCCAGCAGACCTGCTCCAGCATTTGTTCCTCTCCACAGGGTTCCAGCCTCCTTTGGGTTCATCTACCTGCTCTGATGTGAGGCCCTCTGTGGGCTGCAGGTGGGTATCTGCTCCACCATCAACCTCCATGGGCTGCAGGGGACAGCCTGCCTCACCACGGCCTTCACCATGGGCTGTGGGGGAATTTCTGCTTCAGCACCTGGAGCACCTCCTCTCCCTCCTTCACTGACCTTGGTATCAGAGTTTTCTCTCCCTTATTCTCACTCCTCTCTCCCAGCTGCTGTTGTGCAGCAGTTTTTTTTCCCCCCATTCTTAAAGTTGTTATCACAGAGGTGCTACCACTGTTGCTGATGGGCTTAGCCTTTGCCAGTGACATGGGGGAAGCTTCTAGCAGCTTCTCACAGAAGCCACCCCTGTAGCCCCCTGCTACCAAAACCTTGCCACACAAACCATATACATCTATGCTGAAACGTGTAGGAAGAATAACCAAGTTATAGGAGTTGGCTTGCTGAGAGGAAGCAGGAACACAAGACTATCAGCCTTACCCAAATTTCTGATCACAACTGATCACTTTACTTCTAGCAGGATGTAATGTGATGCTGAACAGATACTGCATATGATCATCATTAATAGCTGTTACACAGCTGTCGGTTCTGTAGCTACTGCTCACTGGGTAGGGGGCAGTGGGCATGCTTCGGAGCTTGCAGTGTTCTTGCATATCACCAAGCCAAAAAGCCAGGATCTTTCCTTTCCTAGCTTCTTCCTGCCATGCCAAGGGGGTGGAAGGAGAGGTGACCAATTTCTTTCTTGCCATAGGAGTTCATAGAAAACGTGAACTAGCTGCTGTTCCTGCAAGTCCATCCTTCGGATTTCATGGCCCACAGCTACAGCAGTGCTGCTGCTAGAGCATGGTGACTGCTTGTTGTCCCCATGTGTCCTTCCTCTCCTTTCTAGAGACGCAACAGCATGCTCATGAGCAGCAGTCGCTCCAAACTGAGCAGCACCTGACCAGGGATCAGTTTCCACTCCTGATGCTCAGTTTTACCACAGGGTGGCATCGTTGTTGCCTTACAGACACCTATGGCACAAGGAAGTGGCGCACGGCGTGAATGAGGGCTGCGGGGAGGTCCTTACGGTGTCGTTGCTGGCCGGCACAGGAGTTCGCATGGACACTCTGGAGGTCTGTGCTGCTTCCCAAGGCACAGTGGAGGTACCCTTTGTGCCCTGAACTTCTGCATCGTCTGTGCCTCACGAATATTTCCTGTCACGTCTGCCAACCTCACAGGGAGCCAAGGTGCGCTGCTGTTATTGCCTCTGTGAGAGGGACGTGTGTGCGATGTGGATTGTGATTAGCGCTGCAGGAGGTACGACTAGACCTCTCTGCAGGTCCCTATTTCACACATCTATGGAAGGGGCAGGGAAGGAGGCCCAAAATGGCTATCCCAAAGTGAAGTGAGGCATTAAGAAGAGAATGAGAGGATCTCTGGCATGACCAGCTGGGAGATGACTGGGCTTGTGTGGGCTAAAAGTGAGACAAGCACTGCCTTTCATAATTGTCCTTCAGGGTTATGTCTACAGACTTAGCCCACAAACTGGAGATTTGGGCCAGTCAGCAGTGCTGAGGGCTGGATTGTGGCAGGGTGACCACAATGAAACAAGTCATGACCATGCCCAGGAGACATGCAAAGGCCATTCACGTTGTGGTGTGGGCCTTGAATTAATCTTGAATAAGAGGTATTTGAGCAGAGTGCTCCATGTGCTTTCAGGGTTAATAACTGTAAGGATCAAACTGAAAATATTTGTTGGGTTGCTTAGTAAACGGAAGGCACCTAATCCAGCAAGCAGTTTGGATTTCTAATGGGAAGCAGAATAAAAATTTAACCTGGAGCACAAAGCACTTCATGGGTACAAAGAGCAGAACAATGGCCTGTTAGTATTTATGGCTATACCCTGTTTCTGTAGTGGGCTTGCAGTTGGATGATCTGCCTTTTTCTGGTGGTTAGAATAAAGCAGGAGATGGACAAAAGTAGTGGCTGTAGCAATTATATAATAATATACCATCATCCCGTGGTATAAAGGTGGGATGGTGACATTCTGCTGGGACTTAACAATGCACACACAGCATGGGGGGCTGAAACCTATTGCTGTAGAAGGGCCCTTGCTTTCATAGTTTAGCTGATGCTAGCAGAGGAGAGGACTGTGGTTACAGTCCTCAGGGCCCTCGGTAAAGCCAGTCAGCTACTGGTACTCTTTCCTTGTAGCCAGCTGGGATTGAATCTGATTTTGTTTTTGCACTACCCCAACATTCACCAGTTGATTTTCTGACTTGAGCCACTTGCCCCCATGCATCACATGCAAAGACCATCCTGAAATTCACAGTGAAGGGACAGCAGGTCCCATTTACACACTAAACAGTAAGTGGCTCTAGGGCTTGTTTCGCTGGAATTTAAGGTTACAGGAAAAATTTCTATTTCCTTCTGGCTTGCAAGTAGCTGCCTTTTGGCTCTAGCTCTGTAGCGAACAGTAACTGCTTAGAATTGAGTCTAAAATGGAAACCTAATTTATCTGGTTCCCAAGGTCTTGCTATCCTTTCTCAGTTTGAGTGTTTACATAGCTGGTATTTTGTAGCCCTTATGAGAGTTCAGCGAATCAGAAGTGTAGTTGACAGCACCTTCAGGTGAGAGAAGGAGTTTCTTCTGATCTGGTTCTTGATCCAAACTAGTCCTCATGTTCTGGTGTGGTTCTTACTCTCCTGTTCAATTATACTGTGATTCATAAAGTTTTCCAGGCCGGGAATTTCATCTAATGAGAAAGAACATATCATCTGTGAGCAGAGTGTAATAACTTTATCTTACATTGGGAGGGTTTTCTAATGAACAGAACCTGCATAATCTGAAAAGAAAATAGCATCAGAATTGGTACCAGGGAGTTTCTAGTGTCTGATTCTAGTCCAATAGCTCCCAAATCATCATCTAGTACTCCCCTGTGATATTAAACCATGACCTAGTTTTCAGCAAGCTGCAGATGTTCAAAAGAAAAAAAGGGACTACCTTTTCTTCCAAAAAGGTCAGCACTAAAGCACTGATAGTCACTGCCTCCCTGCTGGATGAGATGCTTCTCTCCAATGAGTCTATCCAGGGACATTAATGCTTGTCTCTTGATGGTCACCCTGTAGGCAAGGAGGAGAACTTCTACCTGAAGCCATTCCTTACTTGTCAGCAAAACTGATATGCATGGAGGGAACAGCGGAAGAGCTGCGGAAGTTCAGATCAGAGTTTCAGTACTTGAACTACAGCTATTCGGAAGGCAGAATGTCTTACAGTGTTTCAATAGTGTAACCATTGCTCTGAAGATACAACATACATGTAGCTCTATGCGGGTTTTTGGGAGGTATCTAAAATCCCTGGGTACACCAATAGCTGCTTGGGACAAGGCTTTGCATGTCAGCATGTGTTTGGAAGCTGCTTCCTTCCTGTGCTCAAGGGTGTCTTGTACTAGAAACAAACGATATTGCTGGCTGCTGCATGCAAGACCCAGCTTTTCAACACCTGATAGTAATTCTGGGAGAAGAAGAATCAGATTTGATTTAGTTTAGGATAGAGTTTGCAGTGTGGGCTCCCCAGCTGGAGAAAGGGGATGGAAGATGTCAGTACTGACCTTGTATGTTATGGTGTGTTTTATTGCTTTTCCATTCTGCCCAACTGTGATGAGTCTTTATCTTTGAGTGAGAGACTGCAGCTATGCAAACAAGAAATCTCAATTCATTGATGTTTAAATACTGGTCTTTCAGTGTGCTTGGGTATTCTAATTTGCATGAGATTTTGAACAGATAAGATTTTCTTTTAGTGTAGCTAAATGAGTTTTTCCGTTGTTGTATCTACCTTTAAATTTCAATACAGAAGCAAAGCAATGTTTATCAATAGCTTATTATAGATAAATGATATTTGTGCCTGAAGGACAGTAGCAAAATAGCTAAGCAGTATCTGCAGCAGTGGAAAATCACCATTCATTACTGTTCTCTGAATTTTCAGGATAAGACAGATTGGAACCATCCCCTGAAAACAATAAAACACCACCACAAAAGCATTCTTTCCCCACTCTGCTCTTTCCTGGAGAGTGTAAAAAAACCTTTGAGCTGCCTCTATCTCTCAGCTGTTACTGCTGGTAGAAGGAGGTGAGCAAGCTGAATGACAATTATTCCTACTATGTAGCTGACAGCTCAAAGCTTCTACACAACAGCTGAGCTCAGCCAGAATCCACACTCTAAATACTGATTACTCATCTCCTGCCAAGAGACAGGTTTCCTTAGAGCCTTATAGCTACCCTGGGAGTTTTCCAGCACCCGTTCTCTGCTGCCAGAGGCCAGATGTGTTGGCATAAATGCAGGCTGTGCCAGAGTCTGAGCCTTCTACCAGTAAGGGGTGTGTGCTCCAAAGACAGTGTGGGCCTGAATTGCAGCTACCTATCGGCAATGTGTCGGGGTGCATGGACCCGACAAGTGCTTGTAATATTAAAGTTCAAAATGAGACCGAGATAGGCTATGAGAACTCCAGGCTGGTGTAGTTTGCCCTTTTGTGACCTCTGGTCTTTGTCCTATGTCATGCTGAGTATCGAAGCTCAAAAGCTCTTAATGTCTCCTAAGGCCACTGAAGGCATCTTTTTGTCTTCTATTTAAAATGCCACTTTTGTAGATCACATGCATGCGCTATTTGATAATGAGAAGGTATTTCCCTAGGATGCTTATATGTCTAATCCTGCAGCCTCTTTTGGGCTTGGCCTGGGATGACATTTACTGAGTGGAAGTCTCTTGTGGAAAACCACTTCTGAAATGGTCTATTGTTGTGATTTCTAAGTTTATAAGATGGGGCTGTTTGGCTGTCTTACAAATGCTCCCCCCGTGTCACCTGAGTTCACTGCCACTGCCTTCAGAGTGACAGAGAGGATCTACCTTTGAAAGGAAAAATCTTGCATTTCCAACTTGAAGGTGACATGATCCCTCATGATGGCTTTGGGATTTTCCTTTCCATCATTTAATATTCCATCAGGAAAGTCCTTCAAACCAATGTTACATTCAGCAGTCATTTTGAGAGAGGCTGGCAATTAGGTATTCAGTTAGAAGTACTGTATAAAATAAAATTATAAACAAGTTATTAAATTCACAGCCGTGAGTCTCCGAACTACTATGATGCAGCCTATGGACAACCTCAGAGAAAGAAGACATCTGGATTTCTTGAGGTTCCATTTTTCATGACCTTGGCTGGGGCTTGCAGACCATATATCATACATAATTTGGTCAGCAAAAATGTACTGACAGCCTCTATGAGGTTCTGCATGTCCCCCGGGGTACAGGCAAAGCATGTGGTAGATGTTTCCATGGCTTTCTGCAAGCTTTGCAAATTGCTGTTAAGGGAAGATGCTGCCACTGAACTGCCACCGGAATTTGGCTTGTGGAACTTGCTGGGTCTGGCAGGATTTACCCAAGAAATCATGGAGTGTGTACTGGGGTGGGGGTGCTTAATTTTCTGCTAGCAGGGAGTTTGTTTTCAGCCAGGAAAGATGTATTGATTATGGTGATTTGCTTGTAGTAGGGAGGGAATAGAGCCAGAAGAAATCTAGTGCAAAAGGTATTTTTCTTTTGGATGACTGTTGTGCATTTTGATGCTTTCTCATATCTGGATGTGTTGGGAATGTTTTGAGATCATTGAACAACTGATTGAGCTGCACAGTTTCCAGCTACAAAGGACTTATTAGCATGGGAAATAGCCTTTTCACTTGCAGCCTGCTTCCTGTTTATCCTTCAGAGGATGTAAAGGCCTCTTTCTCCCAAATTTCAGCAGGAGCTTAGCCGAAGCCAAAGACATCTGCAGAGATTGAGGGCATCTGCCAAGGGTGTGGGGCTGCAGCACAAATGTGCTGACTCAGCACAGCCTCTGGGGTCTGGAGGAGTGACAGGTCTCACCCCAAAGATACTGGTGCTGTGGAGCTGGTTGCTGGAGGTGGCCTTGGAGCCCAGCTTCTGTTTCCACCCTATCCTCCTTCCCCAGACTGAAAGCTTTGTCCCTGCTGCTCCCTGGGATTTCCAGTGGTTCAGGCTGTAGAAGGCTCCATCCCTCTGACTTCAGGGTCTGAACAGCCTCTGCAGATGGCTGCAAGGCTTGGAGTGGTGAAACTATGCTATGGAGGTATTCCTCCACCCTTCTCTCCCCAGCAGCTGAGCTGACTTTGGCTCACTAGCATTGGTATTTAAAAGACTTTCAGATGTGTGTGGTCCCTGTAAAAATAAATCTCCAAAGGAAACAAATGTTATGTGGTGAAAGTCTGCCAAGCCCCTGATGCTTATTAGCTCACAGTATTATGTAGGAGAGACTTAACTCTATAGTCAGATATAGGATAATTCTTCGACGAACTGTCAGCTCTTCTGAAGCCCCTTGCTCTATAGGGTCAAGACTGAGCCATTGGCTTTATGGCCTTTCAGTTTTGAGTGCCTTGACACATTTGGCAGAGCCCTGAAATAGTAATTCGTCATTTCAGGTGGTTTTGTTGTGTAAGTTCACATCAAGCAAAGCTTTCAAAGCAGTGATCAGGGATGACATTTTTCAAAGCAGTAAGGAAGAACAGAGGTTAAAATAAGAAGTCTAACTAGATGTGCATCTAAATAGACAAACTTGAAAGTGTTGATGCAAGACTTCCTTCAAAAGCAATGATCACTTGATTTAAATTTTTCCAGGATTTTAATCTGTGGTACAGCCAGCCATTGGCTACTTACCACCCTAACTTACATCCTGATCGGAGAACATGCTGTGCTATCAGATGTAGTTTTTTATAGAAGTCAGAATGATGGATAACAAAGCAAGTGGGCACTGACATAGAGGATACTTAAGACTGCAGCTCCTAATGATGCTAGAAACTGGATTTTCTAGGTGTATGTGAAGAAGTCAGCACAAAGCAGTCATAAAATCCCTTTCACCTGCAGTCTGTCCCTTTCCAAGGTATCACAATTGCTCAGCAATGTCAACAAACAAGTCTTTACACAGATTTAGTTACACAGGCAAAAGTCTAAATGTGAGCTTCCTGAAGGAAAGATGATTCACCTGATTTAAAGCAGATAATTTAATCTGAAGAGCTAAATTTATCTTTCCTTTTTAGCTAGATGAAATTATTGATGGGAAGAAGATTTTTTCTTTCCAATTCTCAATCACTCATGCTGCCTAAAATGGTTTAGCTTACGGTGTCTCAGGGGTTGAGTCTCTGATGAAAATATGTTTTGACTAGCATTAACTCCTTAAGGCCAGTGAAGAAGCTCGTGTGCCTCACCACAGAAATGAAGTCAGGAGCAGGCCCTTGTGTTCATCAAGAAAGAGCTGTTTATTTCTATGCCTTATTGCATAGCCCAGCCAACGTCTGTAGTATGAGGTGATCCTGTTCTCCTCTGAAGAGAAGCAAGTATGGTGCAGTTCCACTGAGAACATTGGAAATCAGTCTGGCTCCAGGGCTCTTCATCATCCAATGATGCTCTGGCTGCTGAGCTCCTTGTCTTGTGGCAGCATTAAAGGAGGACAACTGTACTGAAGGTGATTTGGGCATCTTTTAGGAATAACTTGAGGCTTTACCCAAGGTGAACATTACTGTCATTGCTGTAGAAACCTTATCCTTCAGTCAGGAACAAATACCAGGTCTCTTGCTGGAGTAATTCTGCTTTTAGAATGAAGTGTCCATGCTCCAAAAAGCTTCTGGCAGTCTTCTGAGCAGACATGTCCATATAGATATGCTGCTGCTTCTCACCAGTGGGTATGGTCTTAGATGTGGAAGGAGGTCAGAACCTTCTGTTAATGCTGTTTGAGACCTTTTGCTGTCCTCAGAACTCTCCATACAAGTCAAATTTGGGGGATGAATAAGTTGTCATATGATTTCTCTGACAGCATGGGTTTACATCATCCTGCCAGGTTACCTCAGGGTAGACACCATCCCAAACAGTCTGCATCTTCTCTACCAAAGCTCTGTGCACCACTGAAGACTGAATTTTTGTTTCCTCTTCTCTGTTCTTGCTGTTACTGTATTTAGCATATGCATAATGATTTGTATCTCTGGCACATCTTAAAAGTATGAATAAATTTTTTTACAGCAGTGTTGTAGTGTAGGGAAGAATTGTTAGTCCTGGACAGATTAAGCACTTGGTGATGAATGGCCAGGTATTATCTAATTTGAAATGGGATCTAAGGGGAAGGAGAAGGCTTAAAGTCCCACTTACCTCTTGCATCTTCATCCAGAGGCCTACTGAAATATGCCCTGGAGAGCACAGACCCTGCTCTTTCCTGTGCTCCTCTCAAGTGCTAATTCCTGAGGAGGGAGAGCAGATCTGTGGTCTCTGTAGTGATCCCACCAAGCACATAAGGGAGCAGCCAACAGCTTTAGCAGAGGATGCATAGGAGCCTTTGAATAAAAGGGTGGTTTCAGGGAATAAGAAACTTTTTTTTTGTCGCATGTGAAAGTTGCTGGCAAATAAAGATGAGCTTTCAGTGCGTTTGTGTTAGTGTTGCCTGGACTATTGTGTACAGGGCAGATAAATATGGAATAAATACTAACTTTTTCTGTGTAAATGTGATACTTCTGTGATGTGCCAAAATGACAAAATGTGATGTTTTCATTCAAAACAGACACAGTGTTGTTAGGAAAAATTTCCTTCAACAGATGGGAAGACCTCCCATTTCCAAATCCTGTTCTTTTCTAAAATAGAGATAGGACCAGCACTGGTGGGGTTAGAAGTGGGATTAGTGGTGCTGCTCTTCTATCTGCAGGATGGAAATCTCCAACCAGAAAGCAGGTGAGAGATTTTGCAGTCAAAGTGAAAGAGCCCAGTACAACTTTATAACAGCTGAGTCCTCCTGCAGTGGAATCAGAAAATAGACTTCTCTTAGTTTGGGATGTGAGCCAGGTCAAATTTGTTGGGTTAAGCTTGTGTCGAATGACTCCATCCCGAACCCCCTGGGGATTTGAATGAACTGGGATTCAGAGCTTTGGCTTGTGTCCAGTGTCAATGGAGAGAAAAAATATTCAGGGGCACCACATGCAGAACCACCAAGTGAATTCTCCCTTTCTGCTTGCCAGTGTAAACCATGAACGTTGTGTAAAACCAGTATAGAAGCAGGACTGTGCCCAGTTCCACTACTCAACTTTTTTTTCTTGGTTGCTTTCCTAATGTACAGGAGTCTTGTGCCAGCACTGCAGGATTGTAGCCGTGACCTCCCTGTACTGGTAATCCTATAATATTGGTGCATCAGTCTGATTGTGCCTTTTTTTTTTTTTTTTTTTAGTGGGGCCAGATGCTTTCTTATGGAAGCTAGAGCCAAGGGGAAATTTGCATCCTTCAGAATATCACCCCAAAACTTGCCCCTCTAAACTTTTTGTTTACCCATCATTAACATATCCAGAGCTGGAATGAGCACACCCTTTTTTTTTTCCTCAAATACAGAGACGACTACAAGCAGACGACTGATGAGAGTAAAAACCACTGAGGCAAAGTTACCGTGGAGGGACCGAACAAGGCACTAGGACCTAGGAGGCGTCTCATCCACCCTGGCAGGAATTTCTTGCTTGGAGCTCAGACAACAAAGGCAGAGTGAGCCTGGTTTTCTTTCTCTCAGCATCTCCACCCTGTGCGCTGAAAACCGGTGAGTAGAGCTTTTTTGAGTGACTTGCATGCAGAAAAGTAACAGATGTCAGATAGAAAGGAGGAATCTTTCTCTTAGTACCTCACAGCATCTGCAGTTCATTTTAAAATCAAAACGCCCTTCATCCTCTGATTCATTCCCGAAGTTGCTTGGATGTTTCATTGTTCAGTGCATGACACCAGACTGAATCTACCCCAACTGGCATCGTGGGGAAAATGTTCCCAACTTGGGGTTTCTGTGCAGATCGCCTGCATTGTCACCTTCCGCTTTATTGCGGACTGGGGACAATGATTTTTCTTGCACAGGTCACGTTTACACTGTAAAATACAGGGAAAGATCTTCGTTCCGGCAAATGTAAGGGGTGGGGAAGAGATAGCAACAGCTTTTCCTAGATTTATACCTGGCTGCCAAGTGCTGGTGTAAATCCCCTTTCTGCCCTGTGTTAACGTGCAACCAACATACGTGAGTGGCATGCTCCTGGTTGTGCTGGGGGAGTGGAAGGGTCTTTCTGTTACGGGGTTGGGGGTTCCTCCTCCTTTTGTGTTGGGGTTTGGTGCAGGAGGAAGGCTGTTCTTGAGCATAAACTAGAGACTGTGCAGAAATTCCTGCTTGCTGGGTGTCAGCTCAAGTCTCAGCTTCTCTGTGCTAGCCGCTTGCGCTGGGAGCCCCCCGTG
The DNA here is from genome assembly GCF_034619465.1 of Leptosomus discolor. NCBI lineage: Eukaryota > Metazoa > Chordata > Aves > Leptosomiformes > Leptosomidae > Leptosomus > Leptosomus discolor. The sequence continues at coordinate 45,828,227 of NC_141399.1, read as the reverse complement.
CTCAGAACAATGAAAGGTGAGCTAGCAGGGGCGGCGTGTCCCTTGGGCAGGGGCACTTCCAGCAATTAAATCACTTAGGGCTGGAAGAGGGGTGGAAATAGCCCCTTTATTTTCTCCTCCTCGTTAAACGGGAGCAGAAATGCGATTCAGAGGAGACTCTGAAAAGAGCTTATCGAAGCCTCGTTTCAATGACAGATTTTTTTCTTTCCAGTCATTTCTTCTTAGAGATGTAGGCTGGTCCTGGGAATTGATTGATGGGCTAGGAGGGGGCTGCGGATAGGGGGAAGGGTGGGCTGGATCTCATTGCTAACCCTTATTGAACAGGCTGTCACAAAGAAACTGCTTATTCCCCTGTGACCATTCTTTCATAAACGCCAGTTTATTCTAATGTTAAACATTCAGATGCTCTGGTTCCTTCCGTGATTCGGCAGATTGAAGGGCTGACTTACTGGGATCTCCTTGTTTTCTGTTGCCAAAGGAAACCTCGCAGGGCTCAGAGGTTTAATTCATTGCCAACTGGTGTTTGGATGCGTTTTTTTGGGGGGCTGAGTTGTGATTGCCATGTACCCATTTGGCCCCAAGTCCCAATTTACTGCACTTTAAAAACTCCCAGGTGCAGGAGCAGACAGCTCTCTAGAAACGTGTTCCCTGCCCCCAGTAGTTGGATCCCTTTCAAAACGCGAGGACCCCTCCTACGCTCAGTCCCCAGAATCGATACAAATCTGGGTCAGGGGAGGGGGCACTTCCCAAATGCATCTGCCCTGCTCCAGACACAGCTCTTGCATTAGTGTCATTTTTCTCTCTGGATTGTGGCTCTGCTTGGCTCTAACCTGTCCTTTTGCACTCCTTGTCTCCCCATCTCCTTCCTGCTCAGCTTCAGATCTTTAGGGTTCACCAAACTATGGAACTTGATTTTGGACACTTTGACGAAAGAGACAAGGCGTCCAGAAACATGCGAGGCTCACGTATGAACGGGTTGCCCAGCCCCACTCACAGCGCTCACTGTAGCTTCTACAGAACCAGGACCTTACAGGCACTGAGTAACGAGAAGAAAGCCAAGAAGGTGCGTTTCTATCGCAACGGGGACCGCTACTTCAAGGGGATTGTATATGCCGTGTCCTCTGACCGCTTCCGAAGTTTTGATGCTCTCCTGGCTGACCTGACCCGATCCCTGTCTGACAACATTAATCTGCCTCAGGGAGTCCGTTACATTTACACCATCGATGGGTCGCGGAAGATTGGGAGCATGGATGAGCTGGAGGAAGGTAATTAGCATCGCTGTCTGGTGCAGTGAGGAGGCGGGGTGGGAAGGGGGCTGCACCATTTGGGTCTGCTGTTAAGGTCATCTTTCCTCGGGTGTGTGGGGATGCGTCTGCCCCTCTGAGCTGAGCCTGCCTGTTCATCTTCCCCTCCAGAGAGGTGTGGGAGAGGGTTGCAGTGCAGGGGCTGACAACCCCGTGGTGTCCCCCAGCATGCTCGCTCGGGTGCAGATGTGGAGCCAGAGGGGTGTGTCTTCCTCTTGGCTAGACGTGGCTGTGTCCATTGCTGGAGGGGGGCTGTCTGAGGGCGTCCCCGTGTCTGTCCAGGCTTGGGTGGACAGGGGGTGACTGAGGAGTGGTGTGGGTTTCCCAGTGGCATGGGTGGGTATGAATGGAAAAGTGAGGGGTGCTGGGGGATTCATGCAGTGTGTGTGTAATGGGGGTGGGAGGGATTTATGCACTCTGTGTGTGGGGTGGTGTTTTGAGGGGTTCGTGCACAATGTATGTGTATAGGGGTGTGGTCAGGGCTGTGCAGGGACTTGAGTGTGTGGAGTGGGGTGTTGGGGTGCATGCGGCGTGTGTACGGTGGATGTGTGGAAGGCAGGGTGTTAAGCATTTTAAGTGTTCAGGGAGTGTGTGGAGGGGTGTGTTGGGAGTTCACGTAGTGTGTTTAGAGGGGGGAGTTGATGGACAAGGTGTGTGTATGGAGAAGAGTGTTTGGGGCATTGCACTTTGTGAAATTTGGGGGTTTATATATGTGTGTGGAGGAAGGTGTAAGGAGGGTTAATTGTAGAGGAGGTGTTGGGATTCCTTGAGGGGGTTCATGCACAGGCTGTGCTTTGGGTTTTGTGCTCAGGGAGTGTGCGGAGGTGTGTTGGGCTGTGTGTGTGTAAGAGGGAGTGCTGGGGGGGTTCTTACATAGTGATGTGCATGGAGAAGGCTTTGGGAGTTTGTGTGCTGCGTCTGAATGTGGTTCATGCAGGGTCTGTATGGAAGGGGAGGTGTATTGAGAGGTTCAGATGGGATGTGTGTGTAAGGGGGTGTATTTAGGGAGTGTTTCTGCAGAGACTGTGTGTGGTGTGGTGGGTTGCTGTGGTAGGTCTGTGGGGGAGTGTGGGAAGGCATCCCCTGCGTGGCAGGTCTGAGTGTGCAGGGGATGCTCAGGGCATGTCTGAGTGTATCCCTGTATCTAGAGAGGGTGTCGATCTGCCCGTTCCTCCGAGTGTCACTTGGGATGAGTCACAGATCAGTCCTTCTGTCTGGAGGGGGTGGCCTGGGAGCAGGCTGGCTCCTCTGGAGCTCAGCTGCCAGCTTTGTCCGTGCCTGGGGAGCTGCCTCTGCAGGAGTGGGCTGCTGCCATGGGTGCTGCCTTTCCCTGGCAGTGTCAGGAGGACCCCCAGGATGAAACTGCTGTGTGGCCAGTCCTGCCTCCTTGCCCAAGGCATGGCTGTGGGCAAGCTCTGCTGGCGGTGCAGCTGAAGTGGGGTGCACAGAGGACACCCACAGCCACCCCGCTTTTCTCTTCCCTGAGCAATTCACATGTTCCATTCTTTGTTTGGACCTGCGATATCCCGATTACTCTGTTGTGAGAGGGGAGCTGCTCTTCCCTGTTCCTGGGTGTCTTCCTCCAAGCAGAAGACCTGGCTGATTTGGTAACTGTAGAAAATCCACAAGGCTTTTGCCTTTGATAAAAGACAATGGATGTGAGTGTATGAGCCACTGAACTGCAGGGGCAGCCTCAGCAGTGAGTCATTGTATGACCTTGACTAAAGCATCTCTCCCTGGAATTCCTTATCTGTCAAGTGGGATACTCATTTCTCCAAAATACTTTGTGGGGACAAGCACACAGAATAAATATTGGTTTCCATAGAGGAGTTTAACTGGGAAGAAATTGCTGCCTCTCAGTGAGATGATGCAGTCCTAGTGGAGTTATTCTCAGCCCAGTTACAGCTGTCAAATGGAGGTGTGGCCTCCCTTAATTTTAGAGATGCTGCCATGATTCATTCTGATCTTTTAATATGGCCACAGCCTTTTTCTAATGGCAGCTCTCAGTCCTGCTTGTCCTAGGTTTTATGTAAATCTTCAGGAATAACTCCGCAGGAGAAAATGCAGTTCTTTATTCTCTTTTTATATTCTTCCAGCTTTTTGTCAGTGAAGTCTAGAAGCCTTTAGTTGCTATACCTGCTTTACACTGGGTTTTGCTGCAGGTAAGAAGGTACCTGGTTTTTGAAAGTATTTTTTACTGGTTGAGGTACAGGCAGGAGATGCTGGCATTTGGGTTCTGGCTTTGTTCTGCCAAATCTGGAAACAGCAATGAAGAAGTGGCACTAAAACAAAAATAGAATTGTCTGTGTGGCTGTCCCCTCAGCAGAGCATCAGCTAGGAAAACACATCTGAGCAGAGTGAAAACAAAGGAATCCAATGTTTGAAAATGCAAAAGTAGATCTGCATGCTGTTATTGACAGTTTCATAACAATATTTCAGTATTTCTAGGGATGACTTACATATCTGTTGTAGAAAAGCAATCTGGGAAAGACATTACTTTTGATTTATAATACCGTGGTTGTAACCAACCTTGTGGTAAATGACACTATTAGCTTGGGTGTTTGTATAACTGTGTACTAGGTACCTGCATGGAAAAACAGAACTTCAGAGTAACTGTGCTGTGACATTCAAGAACAGTACATACACAAACAGTATATGTTTGCCATATAAATTAGCTTTCTGGTTGGGGATCGAGGGTAACTAAACCAGTTGTAGTTGCTATAATGTGGCTCATTTATTATTGTAATTTCCAATAAACAAGTAGAACGTAGGAAAAGTCATCAGAGAGGCTCGTATCAGTAGTTTGATTGCAAAAGCTGGTGAATTATTGATAATATTTCACATCACATTCTAAGTACTTGATTACTTCTGCATGATTTAAATATATGCTTATATGGTGTAGTCTGAATGGTACTTCTGGAAGGTAGAGAATGATAATGCACAATACCAATGTCCTTGACAGACGTTTCAGGTGAACAAAACCCACTTAGTGTGCTACTAATTAAATGGAACTTGAATAACTCTTTCAGTCTCCAGACCCAGACTTGGTAGTCTTCTTCCCTGGCATTCAGGATTGTTCTCATGAGGTTCTGGATGGATGCTTTACTTCCCAGTCTCTCTCCAAGATGGAACAAGTAAAGTTTCTCTTACTCTCTGATCACATCCCTCCTAGCTGTCCATTGGGATGTGCCTCTTGGTCCTTTCCTTTACTGAACAGTAATGCTTCATATTTTGGAAGCCCACCAGGATGCTGTCACATAGGTGCTCTTTGCTGCCTGCTGAGTTCTTCCTCACCTGTCACTGGCTGCTTTTTCCATACAGCCTCCTGTACCAGAGAGCTACATCCATGTCTCTGACTTTCTTTCAAAATCCACCTGTCTGATCATTTTTTTCTCCCTCCTTGCAGTCATAGTGGCCATCTTCCATCACTGTAGTCATTGTCTTAATCTTGACTCCCTATTTTCAGCATCCAATTTTAATTGTTTGTAAATAATGCACATGCTGCCATTGATTAGGACTGTATTCCTCCTAATATATATCTTGGTTTAATGCAGTACAGCATCCTATTACTGCACTGTTAGAGCAGATCCTGACTACAGGTAAATTGCTGACAGCATCTCCCACTTGCGTACTCTTGGCTGAGTCAGGCGTGGATATTGGGCCCAAGTGCTACTATCTGTCATGGTTGTTTTAGTTAAGAAGTGAATCTTTTGGAAAAGACCACCAGGTCATCTTTATTCCTTTTCATGTTATAATTGATTCTAGTGAACAAGGTTTTAGGGAGTCAATGTATGAAGCTGCCTTTATAGACTATTGGTGACCTGTTTTAACAGTTAATTCTGTGCCTTGTGCTGTGAGAACTTGAATATGAAAGATCCTAAAAAAAAAAATCATGTGCCATCTTTTCCAGCATTGCTTAAGCTGATAGTAGAGCAGCTCACATGGTCATCCAAGTTTCTACTAAAATCTACTTGCCTTTGACATGTGGACACAGTGGCTTGTTCCTTGGTTCAATTTGAGCATCTCTGTCCTTGTAGACCCATTACAATGAGATGGCAAATTCTCCCTGCTTCAGCTCTGATTGCTCTTTTCTTTGAATGGAGGGCTAGATAAAGGTGGAAGCTGATGTTACGCATGACATCAGCAGCAAAGATGGCCTAAGAAATTATGTTCTTGGCCACGTGTTCCAAACTCAGGTTGCAACTTGCTGTTCCCATTGTCCCACAAATGAGCTCTTCGTGAGATAAAAGGGGTTTTTTTTAGTCCACTCATAATTTTGCTGCTTTCCCGTGTGGTCCCACTAGCAGTTTCTTCACATGATGAAAGGAACAGAGAGGGGCAAATTAAGAGTGAGGGAAAGGCACAAGGCAGACTCCTGGCTGCTGAAGCCACTGCAGCTCTGAGTTAACCCCAGTACTGGTGGAGACTGGTTTGTTTCCTCGGGAGGGAGGGACTGACACTTCCCCACAAGCCAAATTTCCCACTTGTAAAGGTTAGACTTCTGTCGCAATGTATTTAGAGGTGCTGACCAAATGGGACATCCTACTGTGTAAGGCACTATTGAAATGTGTGAGAACAGAGAGCTGCCTGGGGAGATCATGGTCTGAAGATGTCAAGGTGGAAGAAGGTGTTACTACTGATGAGGAACTGAGATGCAGAAAAGCGGTCTGGCTTGTTTGTCCAAAGTCTGTAGACGAGACAAAGATGGAAAGCAGAGCTCTGAGCTTTCTTGTTCAAGTGCTTTCATTCCTTTCCTCAGCCTTTTTCAGGGTCTAGTCAGTGGTTTGGAGGTACCTGCATCTTTTCAGTGCTTTTTATTATGAGTGGGCTTTGGACCTGCTTCTAGTCAGTGGCTGATTTCATGTGAATTGTGTCCTTTGCTGTGTATAGTCAGGGTCAGAAATACATGTGGAAATAAACCTATCAAATATAAATATAGCATGGGTTAGACATGGTCAGTGAAGGCAGAAATAGATTAAAACTGGAACTTGCAAGACTCAACATTTAGTTGCAGCTGTAGAGCTCCTCCCTTCTAAGCTCCTGGTGTGCTCAGGCTGTTAGGCAGAGCACAGCCCCCTGTGTGTTGTGGTCAGAGGGCCCATCTGAGGGTGGAATTATGCCCTTGTCCTGGGCTACTTGTCTGAAATTTGTTCTTGCCTCAGATTAAACACTTAAAAAAAGCTGAATAGGATTTTGTTTTTGCTCGGTGGGGTTTCGTTGCAAATGTTTTTGGGCTGTGTGAGATATTCCAGAAAGTGTTTCCAAGCTTTTTGTATCCTGTCATGCCCTGGGGAATCTTTTCCAAAATCTTGTCCAGGAGTGTTCAAAGTAATCATAGGAGGGGCTCCACCCTGGAGCTGTACAGAGCCTAGTGTATGCTTGGACTGGGGTTTATAGGAAGTATATTGAAACCTCCACCCAATGTGTGCATGTTCCAGTTTGTTTGGAAAACTGAAATTCATGTAGTCCAATACTGAAGTCTTGGTAACCTGTGGCATTGTTTTCTATGTTGCCCTGACAGCTTGGCTAATTACATCCTATATAACAAAACTTATCCTTGTGGTTCTGTGTTGTTTGCTTGTTTATCCTGGCTGTGACACTGGGACTGGTGTGGTCCCATAAATTCTTTATGGGCATTGTATGGTTTTGAAGGCAATTTGGTAATCATGCATTTCTTTCACTTTTTCAATAGAACAAGAGGCCTTTTCTCTCATGGGAGAGCTCCCTGTGGAAGAACCAAAGGAAGGAAGCTCTTCCAGAGTTTATTTTGCCATGGTGGAGTTGGTCTTGAGGCAGAGAAAGATCCTTTTTAATGCATGAAATAGAAAATTTGTGCATTTGAAACTAAAGGCCCGTTTTGCACTATATGTAGTGAACTCTGCAAGGTGTTAAGTCTGCTTAATTCCTATTGAAGTGATAGTAAATCCCATGAAACATGAAAGCTGGGCACAGTAGCACAATCTCAACTTTGAGACAGCAGAGCTAACAACCAAAATAATTGACTGCAGCCCACAGAGACTGTTTTTGGAATAGCTGTTAGCAGTATGTTTTCAAAATGGCCTCAATCCAGCTTTCCCGATTTTTCTTGCAAGACTTCTGCCTGCAGTTCATTATGCTTGAAAACTTGCTGGTGCATGCTGAGAAAGGATAACTTTTTCTGAAAGCGCAGCATGTCATTTTTAGTGTTGTCGCAAGGAGCTGCTGTAAGAGGGTTGAAGGATTAGCGCTCATCTTGAGCTTTGAGTTTCTCTAAGAAACCTTCTCTAAGGCAGAGCTTATCTTTGCTGAGATCATCCCTTCTTTAGGAGCTGAATAATCGCCTTGTGCTTCTGTCAAATTGGTAGCACAGTAATGTGTAATGCACTTGTAGCCAGAGTAATTGTGTGATACAAGCCATGGCTTCAAATGGCAAATATGCTGATCGTGACTTAAGGTCAAAGGTTTCAGTCCATCTATTTTTAAGGGCAGGATGGAAGAAATAAATGCCTTGGCTGGTTTGGTGGCATGGTAGAAGTTGTGACACCTCTGGAGCACACTGGCACGATGACAAGTGCACATCATCCTGCAGGGCTTTGGCTTTGCAGAGCAGAAAAGGCATCTCGCACTGACCTGGCACTGCACTAAAAAACCCCACTGTCCTTAGCACACCTGGTGTCGTGCCCATAGCGTGGTGTTCAGCAGCAGATTGGATCTTGTCAGGATGATGCTTCTTACTCTTACAAAATCTTCCCAGCCCCAACACATGAGTGTGTCTCTTTGGGGCTCCCATCTGGGGTTTCGTTTGGAAGCAGTGACGTGGCTGTTCATCGTACCTTCTCATGGCTGATAGTTGGATTTCTACACTTGTACACAGCTGCTTGCTGTCTAAAGACGTGTTCCTGAAAATATTTGTGCACGGATTTTTATGCTTAGGGCTGGGGAGCAATATACTTCTTGGAGTCGTTTGTTTTGCTTTTGACAAAATTTCATATCCCCTTCCTCCCCTTTCCTTCTGTTGTGCTGTGCATGCCTTCTACAGCCGTGCTGTGTCTATCAGTTATATTTCTTTGACTGGCACAGTGGTATACCTTGACATCTCATAGGCTTAGCACAGATAGATGTAGCAGAGAAACCAAGAAACCACTCTTCTTTCTATCTTAGCACTATTCCCTCTAAGATTTCTCTCTGTTGTGATCTTCCAGCCACAGTATGCATGTTCAAAGCTGGAAAGTTCACAGGTCTTCAGCTCATGCTTGCCCAATCCTGCTATCACCTTATGTTAAGGTTTGGGTGAAACTCAGCTGTGGGAAGTGAAATAGCATGTGTTCCTGGCTGGCAAATAGTAAAAGGGATGTGCCTCACTGAGGAACTTGAATGATAATTTTGCTGTTATTTGAGGGCCATAAGCTGTGTTTGGGAAGACATCAGTTGAAGTGATTTTTAAACTAAGTTAAAGCTTCAGGTTACATCTTTAGATTGGGGAAGAAGGAAAGAAAAGCTCCTCTTCCCTGCAGCTATAGTGCTATAACTGCAAAAATGATGCTGAGAAGAGTTGCTACTCTGAAGTGTCACTCCAAGCAAATTTCTGCCCAGTTTTAGTATTCAATAAAATATTTGCAAGGGTTTGGGTTAAACGAAACAAAGTGAGAAAGGGCAGATTACACTTTCCACTTGTGACTGTAAGCATAGTTTGAAAGGCCAGTGTATGTCTATGCACAACTACCTAATACCACATTTTGGACACAAAGCCTGGGAGAAGAGTATTGCCTTCATGCCATTATTGCCCTTAGTGTATGCTGTTGCAAATACACTAGACAGCTATGGTGTGCAGTTAAGAATGTAAAGTGATTCAGCTCAAACTAAGACTAATAGTACTCTACCAAACAGACCAACAATATCTTCCGCTTACTTTAAAACATGGAACTTATTAATGGAAAATATGCTCTGACACCTCACGTGTATGTATTTGCACTGTGCTCTAGAAACTTTCTTTCATTGTGGCACATTCTGTCCCAAAGTATTACATCAACACAGAGGAAAGTCAGTGGCAGATATTGCTACTTTGGTTTTTCAGGCAGGGAAGCAGAAGTGCAGGTGAAGTCGGGAGCTTCCACAGGGAGGCCTGGGGCAGGACCGAGAATGGTATTCAAATCAGTTATTCCTAGTATTGCATTTAAACATAGAAATACTGTTTCTCAAAGGATAATGCTACAGTTGTGTTGAGCACCCTTATAAAGGCTGTGCTGCCCAGGGATTGTGGGCTTGGGAGGGCTCAGGTTCTTAGGAAGGCTAATTCCCTGTGAGCATTTCAAACTCCCGTTGCAGCACTTCACACAAGTTGGGAAAGTGGAGAGGAGAAGGGTGGGCCCCCTCTGCACCACGTGTTGCTTTGCTGAAGCAGATGAAGAAACCACAACTTATCACTTATTAATCAGAAAGATTTAAAGTATTCAATGCTTCTGCAAAACAGTATCTCCAATGGGAATTCTTTATAATGTACGGTACTCTATGGGATGTCTTTATGCTTCTGTTGAGTCAGATTCAAGAACTGTAAGGAATTAAGGAGCTTCAGCTATGGATACTACATGGTCAGTTTATTGATGGGTTTTGCTGACAGCATGCATACCTTAAATATAGATTTTTATTGTTTGTTCAAGCCAACAGAACCTCCTGGTCAGATTGTGTTAGTTTGGGGTACACTAGTTGATAAAATGCCCAACTGACAGTGTTCATCATGAACCTTGTTAGCTTTCTTGTGCCTTCTGTATTTCTGTTCTGTCTTCAGAAGGGAAAACAGAAGATCTGCTTCCTGATGGTAAATGATTTTTGTCACTTTATGCACCTGGGGAGATGGAGAAAAGCTGCAATTGGTGATGTAAGCACCACAACTACACATCACTTCCTGGCAAACTGGGTACAAAGTCAAGGTTAAAAAAAAAAGTTAGCATCCTGTATCTTTTCTATGGCTGCTTGTGACATCAAACAAGTGGCAGAATAAGGACATAAATACTATACAGACCATTGTTTTAAGCCTGTTAAAGCCTTCTGTTTATTGTGTACTTGTTAGTGGTCTCACCCTATGTTCTATGAAAGGATCATCCCAGTGCCTCCATCAAAAATGCAATTTAGTCAGCAGAAGGATGGCTATATGAATGCTATAATTGCATACCTGGACCATGAAATTCTGTGGAAATCAGCGAGCTGTTTGGAAATCCACGTTTACACCTTTGCCAATTGGATGTCAAATCCAATGCCCTAGAGGTCCTGTAATGGAAAGCCAGACTCAGATGTCAAGTAGGCTTTTCAAAGAAGCCCAGGCCCTGGAGTCTGCAGTAGGGAACAGATAAGGAAATGCAGCCAGTCCTTATATGAAGAATATTTTTGTTCTTATTCAAATAGTTAAATCTATATTTTGATTTCAAACCTATCATAATATTTGAAGAACTTCATTCTATGAGGTCAGCCCACTAAAACACCAAAAAAACCTCCATGAGATCCTACAGGTGCCCATGTTATGCCTTCAGTTCCTATTAAAATTTTATCCAATGGTGAGACAAAAGCTGCTTCTCCTAGCAATGACTGACTTTTTTTCAGTGCATCCTCAAATGCTCAGCAGCCTGAGTCATTTCAGACTAGACAGCTACATTCCCTTAGGGATACTGTTTTACAGTCTCATTCTAGTAATAACTCTTCTAGCCTTCATCAGATTTGCAGGCCCAAAAGAAGATCTTACAAATCCTTTAAGGTGCTCTTAAAACCTTAGATAGGATCCTGTCAACTACAGACAAAGCTTGAAACTAATTTTGGATGGGATAGGGAAGGGCTTTTTTGTGAATTGCTAACAAGACTGTGAAACCCTTCTGTACCATGTCTAAATTTGGATTTAATATATTTTTGGTTGGTACCAGCCATATAAAAGCAAGCAGTGGTATTTGGTGTAGTGTTTTTATGTCAGCTGCCACTAGGTCTGTCCTCTGATAAACCACTGACACTATAATGAACCATATTTGTTATGCCTGCTAGATTTAGCAAAGCTGCTTTTGGTAGAGACTCTTCAGTACCAGATTTTCATTATTTTAGAGGCATGATGCAAAAGCTACTTTGTGGATGAATCTTGATATCCTCTTGGCAGGGGATGACAGACTGAAGTAGTAGCTAGGTCTGTAAAGATGGAGAGGAAGCTGGCAAATTTACAAAATTTAGATAATTAAATGACTTTGGTGTTTAGGAGTTTTTAGACAGCTTAGTTGCATCTTCAGGTACCTAAATACCTCTAACTCAACCTTTTTTAATTCCTGGTTCATGCGACTGAGTGGTAGCGTGTATTTGCTGATGCAAGCTATGGCTGACTTGCTTACTTTGGGGTAATGCTAGTCATTTTAAATAAGCATAAATATAAAATTAAAATAAGACAAAATGTTTTAATAACAAGCTGTCATGGTAGTGTTAATGAAAACAACTATTAATGGTTTGCGTGATTAACGGGGAGAAACGTACAGTGTCTGTTTTTCAGCAGCCTTATGGGAAAAACTGTAGAATTAGAATGATGTTTGTTTCTTTCAAAAGGGGAGAGTTACGTCTGCTCATCTGACAACTTCTTCAAGAAGGTGGAATACACCAAGAACGTCAATCCCAACTGGTCTGTCAACGTGAAGACATCTGCCAACCAGAAAGCACCTCAGTCTCTGGCCAGCAGCAACAGCGCTCAGGCAAAGGAGAACAAAGATTTTGTGCGTCCCAAGCTGGTAACCATCATCCGCAGTGGGGTGAAGCCCCGGAAGGCCGTACGTGTGCTCTTGAACAAGAAGACCGCCCATTCGTTTGAGCAGGTTCTCACCGATATCACTGAAGCTATAAAACTGGAGACAGGCGTGGTCAAAAAGCTGTATACCTTGGATGGGAAACAGGTAGGAGATTGTACAGATGTTATGTCTTTTTCTCTTATCTCGAGGCTTTGCTGACTCAGAACAATTTTTGAAGCCTAAATTAACCTGAGATGGTCGCTGCCATCTGTTCTCTTAGAAGTCAGACTTCTCATGCCAGTGGTTCAGTTACTAAATTTTCACTGATATTAATATCAAGTAAAGAATGTAGCCAACCGACTGAGCGAAACAGATGCTCCGTCCTGCACGCCAGCGTGCAGTGCGTGTCTTCCAGACTAGCTAAATAAATAACATGGGGAGTTCGGCTCACAGCCACCGGTTGATTTGGCTCTGCAGTAGTTGCAAGAACTCTCAAGTGTTGGATTCACTGAGTGAAAATGTATTGCCTGACTTTCCTTGCTCTCAGATGAAGGCTTGCTAAGATAAAGTAATTGGTCCAAGCGCACTCTTCTGGCTAGCTCAGTAGTTTATAGGAAAAGCATAGAACTGTGTTGCATTTTCTTGACTAAATGCATGAAGAGCTAACATGCAGAAAGGGATTTGGGTCAAAAATATTCAGTGGGTCATCATGTGCTTCATGTCTACATTTTCCTGGAACTGAAGGAAACATCTGTCTCTTGTTAGCAGCTACACAGCAATAAGCTGTTCTTATTGCTCTATCTATGAAAACCCTTAAAGGAATGTGGAGGATAACTCTGGGGACTGGGAAGAGCTAGATTCTTCAAGGATAATTCTGAGCTTGATTTAACAGTTCTATGTCTTTAACTGAGGAATGGTCTTATTTTTTGTCACTATTTTTCTTGTCACTATTTTTCTTGCTCCGGATTCCGGAGGGAGGCAGCACAGCTCTTATGTGGGGGTTGGATACTGGCTATTCTAGGGATTGATGCTATTGCTTTAAATTAAATCTCTTCCCTATTCCTGGAGAAAATTATTCAAATACTGCCTCTTGAAATACCATGCTGACCCTAGGCAATGCATCCAACTGACATGCAGACTTTACATATGAAAATGTTCATCCTTCCAACGTCAAATATAGGCTCATAAAGTGTCCTGCACAGTCCAGGTGTGATGTCTGGAAGCCAAAAGTGGCATGTCACTCTAACCTGTCTGATATTCTTGCTTTGTCCCAACCTCTGTATCCTGCACATTACTTAGTGGCTGCTTCTAGCTTCAGTTATACAAAAATCTCATCTGCCTGTCAAAGCTTTTCTTTTCACTTCTCTCCACCCAGCATTTTTTTCTTCACGAGATGTTTAGTTTATACATGAGTGAGTAACTTTCCAGCTAGACTGTCCCTAGCTATAGTAGTATGCTGTAAATAAGCAGTGATACAGGGTGTGATGTACTGGAAACCTTGGAAGTGGCTGGGGGAAGAGGAAGGAAAGAGTCAAATGATCTGTCCTTGCTGAGGAAATCATACATGGCACAGGACCATGTGTTTCAGATCACAGCAGCTTAACAAAGGGTTTAATAGATGGATCTGGCCTGAAGCAGTTGCCTACTCATGCTGACACAGAGAGCCCTGTTGCTTTCTCAGTTGTGAATGAGGATCTTAATCTGGACCTGTAAATTGCCTCAGTTCTTTGAGAACACCCAGCATTTTGGAGGTGAGATTTGCTTTGGACGGTATGCAGAAATAGGGATGTCCCATGAGCTCCCATCAAACTATTCTTTTACACCTTTTTTAGCTAGTTACAGCAGTAAGTGGTGTTTCCCCACACACCACTGGCTGGAGACCAAGACCACCTGTGGCCTGGTGACTGGACCAGCCTGTGAAACTGTGTTAATTCCTAAGCGAGGATCTGGGAAATGCTGCTTGCTCTCTAGTTACAGGTTGCCTAGAGTAGTGCTGCGGTGGGGTAGATTGCAGTCTGTTGTTGGAGTGGCTGCTTTGCGTGGGGCTGCAGCTGAGCAAGAGGCACAAAGGTCTATATGTAATTTAGCAGTTCCTACTGCAAACTGTTGTCCATAGCAGACACCACACCATACATGACTCTTCCTGAATCAAAAAAGAAAAGGCAACTTTGTTTTTCTCATGTCAGGCTCTGATAGCTGTACAGTGGCTGGTGCCGTAATTCAGCACTATTTTGACTGTGGCAACCTGACAATTTCACCATCAGTTTTTGTTGCAGAAATGTGATTTCAGTAAAGCCTGAGTAAAGGTATCACATTTAACTTGTTTTTCTGGCTTTATAACTCACCATTTTATGAAATGTGATATTTCATTGTGTTTTAGAGACACTACGGGCAGTTTCACTGTGTGCAAATGTACACGCAGTATTGCAGTTATTGGAAAGAGTGAGATTTTATGATTTGACAGTAATGGAATGTTTGATATTTGGTTTTGTGGCATCAATTACTGTTGAAGTTTCCTGAAAAGCGAACCTGGTTCACCAAGGCTCTGTTTTTATTGGAAGGTTTCTTTCAATGTTTGGCTTTTTTTAACCTATTTGAAATTTTCCACCTATGTGTGTTCTTAGTGTTGAAGCTAGAGCTAGAAGGTTCTGCTGTGGGTGCAGTGTTTGCTGTTAGGGTTTCCATGACATACTGCTCCATAAAATCTGACCTTCTGACGTGAAATTAGAGGGTTTTGCGTGTCTGATTCTGACATTAGAAAGAGATTCTTGAATGCCTAATTCTGGCAAACAGTACTTTATTTTCAGGAGAAAATATTCATGCAAAAATGCAAGCTGCTCAAAGCTGAAATACTGACAAGAATCCTGACAGTCTGTCTCTTTGAGTGTCATCAGAGGCACGTTACTCCCTCTGTTGTGAAATGATAAAATTTACAAAAGGAATGTACAAAGGAAAATCATCCTTCCTCAGTCCATGAGCTGTAACTTAATGAGGGGAGATGATTATTTTATTTATAGGCATTTCCATGGTGCTCATCAGTAGAGTAATCAAGATGCTTTAGAAGTGCAGACAGTAGTGGCAATGATAGAATGGTGTGTAAATAATTGCATTTCTATGCACTGCAAACCTGAGAAAGCAGTTAATTGAGATCTGGGTGGGGTGTGTGTGAATAAATCCAACACTCAAAACAACAGTGAGGTTAGGGGCTTTTATAAGGAAATTTTGTTTCTTTTTGTGTCTTGGGTTGTCTGTGGAAATACATCCCTTTTGAAACTGCTAAATTAGCTTCTTGTGTTCAAGTAGTTTATTTAACTTGGTCTTGCGCATGTTTCTAATGCCTTGTGCCTTGTCTGTTGGTATGCAAGCTGCTTCCCTCCTTGGAGCATAACATCACCTCCTGATGGATACCCCAGAACTTAAAAGGGGTTTCAAATTGTTGACCAAAAATGAGTCATGATGGAGAGTCATGATAGAGATTTAACCTTTGAACTTTCATGGCCATAGAGGAAATGGCATAGGGCAAAGAGTTCAGTGCATTAAACAAATACTGCAGTGGATCAAATTTAGCTCGTGGTTTCATGACAACTGCTGTTGTGCTGAGATGTGTAGTATATATAATTAATATATACATATGCAGCATTGAATTTGGTCTGATCTGTGGATCATGATGGGAACCAGTTATTTGGTAGATTCTTTCTCTTTTTTTAAAGTCTTAGTTATATCCAATGTCCCAAATAAGTCTGGATTCCTGGGAGCACTGTCTACTTTATAAACACATGATGGCAGTTTGTGCCTCGTGTCATCTATAAACCAATTTAGAAAACAGAATTTGAGACAGTGGATGAAATTGTATTCGGATATTTTGAATGCAATAGTCTGAACTAGGCATTGCCAATGTTGTATAGATTTACTGTCCTATTTGTGCTTGAGCTTCTTTCTCAGCATGGTGTGCAGTAAGTGGGTGTTTTTCCGGAAAAGAGGAGGCTATTTCATCACTGACAGCCCAGTGCCCATCTTCTGCTTTCTGCACCTTGCTTTGCAAGTGGTGTCTGTCTGCATTCATTCCTGCTTCTAGGAAGTGACCTGTAAAAGCTAATGTTTTCTGTATACACTGAACTTCTCTTTTCCTGTGCTGTCTTGTATTCCAAAGTCTGCGAGTTGTTCAGCAAGTATACAAAGAAATGTAGTAACAAAAATCAGTCCCTTTTTTTTGTGTGATTGCTGAATGGGTGATACTCTGGAGTAACCAGATATTCATCAGGGATGTTCAATTGTACTTTAGCATTAGAGATATTTTCTGTGGTATGGAATTCCTTCTGCTTTTTCTCCAGCTGATGTATTGCCACGTCTTACTTAACCAAATTCTGTGACCTATCCATTAGAATCACCAAATAAGCAGAATAAAGTGCTGTTCAGAGGGGAGAGAGCTTGTAAACTTCAGTTCCACATAAATATAGATATTCCGGTCAACAAGCAGGGAACTGAATGTGTTTTTAGCCATAATAACACACAGTGATCTCTTCTGGACTTTGAAAGCTTCAAGCACAGGGAGAAGTCACATGTGTGCTATTCGTTGGCTTTTACCTAGCCCAGACAAAGTGCTTCTGTTCTGAGTGTCAGCTGCCTCATCAGATGAAGTGACATACATTTTCATATGTCAGGGCATTTGTGACTCTGTTCCTGACAGAATTTGTAGTCTTAGTAAAATGGTCCCCTCTAGCAGTCTTTGCCTTAATAAGGATTTCATATGGCAGGTAATGAGTGAAGTTCATCTTTCTGTTTGCAAAGCTGATGCAAATGTCTAGGAGGACAGCTCGCCTCTCCTGTCCGGAGAAGTTGCCATTTCATTTTAGATGACTGGCATTGAGGAAGGGCAGCAGCTGCAGAGGATGACTAAGCTCACCACAGGTTAAAGGTTGGGACTTTGGGATCAAAGCCAGCAAAGTAGTTGATAAAGCAACTCCTACTACTGCACTACTTAGTGAAAAGCTACCTTAGATGCATTCATACAAGTTGCACTGGAGAAACCAACCAAATTTTGGAGCTGCTGCACTGATTTTAAGTTGATATTTGGAAACTAGTAAAAATTTCATTGCTCAAGTGTCAATGCTAGCAGTGGACCAAATTCTGCCAGGATAGTGTAGCTCTATTGATTACATCAATGAAATTCTATCAATGTGACATAGAACAAGGTTTGTACCAAAATATACAGTGCCTCCAATGGCTGCAATCTGCAATCGATGCTCAAGAAGGTGTACACCTCCACGAGGTACCTAGTAACATCTGTGTTGCTGAAACATCAGAGGGAAAATATTCCCTCTAGATTCTTGGAGATCGTTAACTTACACCCTGAGGCACTGAGGTTCAAGGTTACAAAGCAAGCACATTGGTTTGTGTTATTGCACATGTCAAGAAACAACTCGTCCTTCTGAGACTTCGTAATTGAACTGCTCTTTTGGACACTGAAAAACTGCACTGAAGTAACCCTAGAACAAAGCAGTTTCATGCACTCACATAAAGCTGGGATACAGCCCCAAAACAAATGGGAAGGAAGAGCAGCATATGGGTGCGAGGGTGGTTTGTATTCTGCCTCCTGCAAAAGTCTCTGCAGCAGCCGGTGCTAATAGGGGAAGGGGAGAGGCCATCTTCCCTCCCTGCTGCATAAAGCTGTATCAATAAAACTATCTGGTTTGCATCTTTTTTCTCAGTGCTGCTTGTTAACTGCTGAGATTTGGCGGGGCTTGCATAAATCTCCCATTTTGGTACCAAGAGGACAGGTCTGGCTCACCAGCACTAGCAGAGGAATTGTGAAGGCAGGATCTTTGCCCATAGCCACCTGCCCCAGTAGATTGCTCAGGGTGAGGATTAAGTCCCAGCTTAATTCTTCCTCACTGCTTTTGCGGACTACTCCAACTTGGGGTGTTTGCATGAGATTATTCTTCTCTAGCAACCATGTGTCATGCAGGGAAGGTTTGTAATAATGTATGGGCTGAAGAACTTCTGAACCCAAGTCACTTACACTGCCAGACAACACAGCCTAGTTTTCTATCTTTAGGGAGCTCTTAGTCTAAGCTGGAAATTCAGCATTGCCTGATTCATGCAATGACTAGACACCAACACAGACAAAACCAATTAGTCCTCAGGTATCCCTTAAGGATTTTATCATTCGCTAGAATGAATAAGCCAAGCTTACATGACTGTGTATCTAAGTACTTACGATAAAATATTCAGAAGACTTTCCGAGATGTCATTCAGAAACCTTATGCTTATTAATTTATGTTTACTTAGGTCTGTAAGTGGGGCCACAGAATCTGGGTGAAACGGGGCCTGTCTGGAACACTGTAAATCCCAGTTCCTGTGCTTACTAAAGCAGAAGCAGTCTGAGCTCAGCAGCTACAGTCATGATCAAATCTGTTCTCATGTGAGCATTGAGACTGACCTGCTTGCCATCCATGCGGCCTCCAATCAGCTTCCCGAGGCGTGTGCGGAGCAAGGGGAGACAGTGGAGGATACAATCATCTGGCAAACTTTGGATGTTTTGCCATTGCTTTGCCTCAGCCTCATGTTCTGGAGGAGGTGTCATGCTCCTGTCTGCCACCCAGCAGGGCTTTGGCGCTCTGTATTCATTGGCATTTTGTTATTGTGCAAATACTGGCTAAAGCTGTGGTGAATCTATTGTCCTCTTAAGGCAGTGAGGGTCCAAATCCAGAAGCAGGGTCCAGAGTTGCACTGCTCTCACTGAAAATTGTTGATTTTCTAGAAACACAAGCCTTGCTAGTAGACACGTACTGACCAAGATCCACATGAACATCTGCTACTTGTGTCACAGATGGCAGGCTGTCAAAATTATTGAAAGATGCAGTCAGATCTGACCTGGTGACCTAGAAGTACGTGGCCCCTATTACTGAATCCTGGTGCTATTCACACCCCAAAAGAGACGTATGCTAAAAATTCAGTCCTCACTAGCATCTTTATTTTGTCACTTCTCTCTTTCATAGAGTGACATGTTCCCTTTTCTCTCTGAATCCCAGGAGAGAAGAGGATTATTCACTGTAGTGCCAGGGGGTTTACCTAGGAGTAAATGGGCTGAAAATGAGCAAGGGAAATTAGGCTGAATATCAAGAGCTGAGACAGCCCAAGAAAGCCTTTAGTTTTTTTCATTGCTAGTTTGTATTGTCACAGGAAACTAAGTTTCTTGTTCCTTTTTGGTGCTCAAGTAGAAGTCCCACCAGTGTGGAGTCCCTCCCTCTCTGAGAGGGAGCAGGTTAGGCTGAATATATTCTGAGCAAGTGTCTCTCTCAATGCATGGATTCTAGTAAATGTCTTTCCTTTGATCACATGGAATAATCAAATACTTGTATTTTCCCTGTTTGTAATGGGGAAATGTCTTGATTATCCTGGTGCACCAGGGACCTTAGTATTAGGTTGTGAGTGGCACCACGAGAGTCTTAGGTTGTGAGTGGATTCATAAGACATGGACCTGCTTGAGTGGGTTCAGAGGAGGGCTACCAAGATGCTCAGGGGGCTGGAGCACCTCCCCTGCAAGGACAGGCTGAGAGAGTTGGGCTTGTTCAGCCTGGAGAAGAGAAAGCTCCGGGAAGACCTCCTAGTGCCCTTCCAGTGCTTAAAGGGGGGCTGCAGGAAAGGTGGGGAGGGACTCTTTGTCAGGGAAGGTAGTGACAGGACGAGGGGTAATGGTTCCAAACTGAAAGAGGGGAGATTTAGGTTAGAGATGAGGAAGAAATCCTTCCCTGGGAGGGTGGTGAGGCACTGGCACAGGTTGCCCAGAGCAGCTGTGGCTGCCCCCTCCCTGGCAGCGGTCAAGGCCAGGCTGGATGGGGCTTGGAGCAACCTGCTCTAGTGGAAGGTGTCCCTGCCCATGGCAGGGGGTTGGAGCTGGATGGTCTTTAAGATCCCTTCCAGCCCAAACCATTCTGTGATTCTATGATCACATCTAGTATGTTTGCTTACATCTCGTTACCTGCAGGAGCTCAGAATGTGTGAATACTCCCCTGAGTTCACCCAGTGTGAGACACCTTGAGAATCTGATGGTGGTTGGTGCCATATTCCACATCTTGTTGCAGGTTCCACCTCTTCTTGTCTGCCTGAAACCACTTCTTCCCTTCCCTTCTCAGCTCTTACTGGCCTTTGATCAAAAGGCTGGTTTTACTCAGTGGCCAGTAAGTTATGACACAGCTCACACTTACACTTTTCTTGAGGAAGGGCCTGCACTACATGTGGGTAAAGGCGTACAGCCCAATAACAGAGGCTGGTAAGAAATAGTGTGATAAAGCTATTGCCCAGTACAGCAGTATTTCCTTCTTTCTTGTCCCTGAAACGGCACACAGAACTGACACAGTGATTATTTTGTTTTGTATGTAGCATGTGCATCTTGATGGAGCTTGGGTTTTAAGGAAATTAATCCATATTGCAAAGGGCCCAGACTGAGTGAGAGATGTTGTCAAAAGCCACCTTATCTTGTCTTTCAAACGTGATGCCAGTGTCGTTCAAAGGTCTCTGTACAGGACAGTAAGGGAACAAGTGATAGCTTTGCTCATGTGCAGAGAGTAACAGCTTCCATCCACACTCAGGTCTGCCAGGGATGACAAAAGATATTGGCACAGAAATGTGTGTAATAAAAGTATGTCTAAAGGAGTTGAGGAGAAAAAAAGTTGGATTGAATCCATCCAGATTTTCAGAATTGGCTGAAGTAGGCCTGCATATGTGGGGAAGTGCAAAGACAAGCCATGAAAGCTGAGGGCTGTTCCAGCTTGTGTTCAGGGCTTCTCAGGCTGCGACAAATTGATTAGCATACAGAGCTGGAATTGCAGGCCTGCTCCTGGAGATTTGCTTAGCTCTGAATTCAAACTGAATGGGGAAAAATAAGCAAGGCTAATAACCAGAGCATTCTGTGCTCCAAGCCGTAAGACACACCCTCTCCTCTGTGAATGTACAGCCGCTCCTTTCTGAATTAATAGACATAGTTCTAGTTTCCTGGTCAACAGCAACCAGGGTGTGCATGAGTATATGCATATGTATCTACCTGTATAAATAGATTTTACTAAGTACTGCAGAACACAACTCTGCAGCTCAACTTGCTGTCTAAGCAACTCTCTCCTTTTAAAGGACCCCAGGGACTATTGTGCTCTGACAGTGATATCCTCGACTCGTGTTATGGTTTTTTCTTCCCTTATAAACTAAAAGGCTTTTAGTGGAGTCTTTAACTGCACTTTGAAAATGTTTGCTTACTTTTAAATTATGCTTTGAGATAATGCAAATCTCATTGTTACTAACAGTTTTTAAATTATCCACGTAATGCAAAATAATAGAAAACTTGTATGTATTGGCTCATGATGTTTTTTCTCATTTTTTTTATCTTGAAAAATACTTCAGATCAAGGATTTTTTCAACTAGAGTGTAAGATACAGCTTGCTTTTTACTAATTCTTTTTTTTTTTCTTTTTTCCCCAAATGGGAGGCTTGATTATGAACAAAATGGACAAAAACCAGACTTGGGGAAGATGAGATAATATGCACCATTCATTAGAGGGATTTTTCCAGGGGATTTTGCTTCAGTCAGAATTGGCGTTAGAGGTCAGTGCTTCCAGTCCTCCAGGTCTGAGCTCTGTTATCTGGAGGACAATGAACACAACAAGCTTTATTGGCTCCCTAGGAGTAATTATGCAGCCAGTGAGCCTGCAGGGCAGCAGGGGAGAGCAGGACTCCGGCTCCTTCCTTGCGCTTCTCTGCCCTCACCATCTGCTCTGTGCTGCTTATCTGGTACTGGGTCCCCTGCGGCTGCCAGGGCCCACAGCTCTGATTCTGCTGCTGCCTCGCTGTGGATGTTGCTCCCTGGTTGTGATGGACCAGTTCAAGCCACCATGTGAAACACCTAGCCATGCTGGCTGTGCTACTGGGAGAACAGCTTCTGGCTACAGATGTCTGTCTTGTTTGGGTTCTCTGAACAGGGAAGAGTAATTGGGTTCGGAAAGCATTTTGTGGTGCGTTCATGCCTCTGTGAAAGCAGCATTTCTTCAAGCTATTGCTGTTCCCCTGCACTCTTGACGTAATCTCTTGTGCCCTTCCTCATGCTCTTATGCCCGTAATATTGCTGAAAGAGGAACAGAGAGGCTGGGAAGGGTGACAAACGGGTGTACCTGTTTGCTTCTGTCTGGTGGTGAAAGTACGCTAGGAAACTCAGCTTCTGTACTAGATAAATCAACCGAAATTAAGGTTAAAATTGTGAAACACAATATGGCATAGCAAGGTATGAAAAAAACATAACTTCTGCAAGAAAAGCTTTCACCTTGATGATCTATTAGTATGGAATAATAGAACAAGTAAAATCGTGGATGGGGGAGAGCCAGTGGATATTTGGACTTGAAAAATCCTGAGGAAAAGCTCCTTCAAGAACCTATTAAGAAACCTGAAATAGTGATAAGGAAGTAAAATACTATCACAGATGGGAAACAGGTTTAGAAGAAGAAACCAAAGTAGAAATAACTTTTTATCAGAGTAAAAATTAAGTATCAAGATATGTCGTGTTTACTGTGTTCTTGAGTGATCTGGAGGTGGAAGTACTTGGTGAAGATGATGAAAGAATTATTATTATGGGAGACAAGTGAGAGACTTACCAAGATGAACAGGCAGTGTAATGGATGATCGTAAGTGCAAAGCAGCACGCACTGGTAGAAATTACTCTTATACTTATCTTTTAAATTAAAAATAACTGTTCTGCAGAGAGGATTGGTCTTGATGAGGCAGGCTAGTAAATAATATCTTAGCACAGAATCAAACCAACATGCTAAAGCATATGGCATGCATTCAAAATTCAGACAGAAAGGAACAGCTTTTTGAAATACTGCTATATTCCATTTACCCTTCCACTTCACCTCTCCACATTCACAAATGTGTCTCAGAATATGGAAGTAAGTAGGTTTCTCCAGTGACTGGGCTGCACTGCAGCCCTTCTGCAACTCTTTCATCTCCTCTTGAAGCAGCTAGAAGGGGTGGGGTAGCTCATGCAGGTACTTGGTAACTCTTTTGTTAGTGCAGTGTGTTATAACCGGGACTTTGCTGAAACACGAAGTAGGTTATGAATGGTCAGAGTGTTGTGTATGCCATGGAGTGTTTAGTGCTAAATCACCCAGGCTTACAGGGCTCTCCCTGGCTGCTAAGCCTTGCTATGGTTTTGTGCCTGCAAGTATGAAACTGGGAGTTTCTCTGTGGCTGGTATCGAGATGACCTGGCACTGAGTTAACTTCCTTGGAGGTCCAAGGTGTCCAGTTATGCAAAGATGTTGAGAGAAGCTATAGGTGTAGCTCTGGAGATGGAGAATACCCTAACTTTCTATAGACAGGTGATACATATCATCCCACCGCGTGGTGGAACATTTGAAATGGGTTTGTCAAAACGACATGGAGTGATCCTAGTCTTTACATTAGGGGCACAAAATACAGTGCTTGTGAACGCCTTGTTCTTAATATGTACGTGCTTGTCCATTCTTCAGTCAGGTGTGTGGAATAGCTGTTAACTCAGGATTTGTAACTTCTGTCAACCCCTTTGATGTGTCTAACTTTTGCACTGTCTTTATATCTACACAATAGTATCACTGAAGTGAAGTATTACACCCTTCATCCTTTTTCCATACCACCTAGTAATTACAAGAGCCTCTGAAGTATTTTAACGATGGAAACAAGCGAAAATACAGTGCAGCCCTTTCAACTTTGTCAAGAATTTTAAACCTAGTAGTTAAATTATTTGGGGACAAATGCTGAGAAGCATTTGTAGAGAAGCAAAAATCTGTTTGAAACCTTAAACCTGAGCAGCCTTCCATGATGGAGCTCAGCTCTCCAGAAAGGCGGTAAGAGGACTAAACTTCCCTTTCTTAAATGTGCACATATCAGGAACCTTATCAACTGCTGGCAGGCTGCAGGATTACATGTAAATGAAGTGTATCAAAGAGTCGAGTTAGATAGCCAACATTAGGAGCTAAGAATGTTATTCTTGCCTACTTGAAAGCCCTTCATAAAGGATTAGAAACAAGAACTTACATCTCTTAATGCCAGCTGAAAATTGAGGCATCTCTTTGCTTCTAGTGAATTTTAATACTTTGAGAGTAAATGGTACAGGGGATTTCCTTCATTTTAGACAACCCTAGTCACAGAAGGTTGCAAAAGGATGTGTATGTTTCATAATCAAAATGAAAGCCATAAGACTGGCTGAATTCTGTATAAGAGTCTCAATAGGGTTGTTGGTGAGTTTTATTTTTAGCATTGTAAAGCAACAGAGATCTTTACAGTATTGGCATTTCTTGCAGTTTTAGAATGGAGAACAGCTTTTGAAATGTCTGCTTTTCCTTGATTTTTTTTATCCATATTATAAGCTTCTTTATTAAGTTTTTGCACTGCTCTTGGCAGCAGGTTGTGATTTAGTGCCAAAGAGTGCAGAACTGCTCCATTTTACACTGTTTCTGCGGAATGCTTTTTCTTCCAGAAAATAGATGCTGGAAAAAATGCCATCTGATCCTGACATTTATTGTTTGGGTAGTTTCCAGTTGCATGTGTGAAGTGTTGGATTTAGTGTAAAATGGACAGTAAACAAGGAAAAATAAAGTGGTGCTGAAAGTGGATACACTGAGCACTAATTTACAGATATCATAATATTTATTACTGGTGAAAACCAACTTGCTTTTTTTTTCTTCTAAGTGTACCTTACCAAAGACTGCCTTTCTCTCAAAAACAGAAGGTGGTGGCTGCTACAGGAAATATGTCACAGATGAGAGGCACTGTGCTTCAGGTATTTGAGCAGCAAGGGTGGGTCTCGGGACTCCGGGCATGAATCCTAGATTCAGCTGCAGTGTGTGACCTAGGTTAAGGCAATTAATTTGGTGTTTTCAGGCAGGTGTGCTTTGACACATTTAACCTCACGGGGAGGCTGAAATGAGTTTGTCAATTTGTCTTTAATGTTCCAGTTTGAAAAGTTTTCACAAATCTTTCTTAGCTGTTTATTGTGTGTGGGTTGTTTTTTTTTTGGTAAAACAGAAGATGACTCACTTATAAGACTTTGGTTAGGGATGATATTAGTCAGAATTTCTCAACCCCTTTTTTTCAAAGGACTGCCTAGATTCTGTAGGAAGACTGTCTGTTACTAATTCCTAACGGTTTTCTAACAGCTAACATTGCTCTACCGGTCAGTAAAACATAGAGCACAGTTTGAATGTTCATTTATCTCTCCACTTTTTTCCCTCCCATTTTATTCATTCCCTGCTTGTGTGCATGGGGATTTACCTGTTTGCTTTGCTTTCCTTGCCATATTGTTTCAATTATCAGACAGTCTTTTTTTCACCTCCACTTGACTTACGTGTGGGTTTGACTTACAACTGGGACAATATAGTCATTCTGGCAGCTGTGTTGTGGGCTACCTTCTGCTGCTTTTCGGACCACCGGCTAAGATTGATGAAGAATATTAAGTCTCAATAGCATCATAACAGGCTCAATCACTCTTCTTTTCATTGCATCCAGATACCACGTACAGGATACCTGGGTTTAGTATTCCAAAGGTCTGGCTTCTAAGACAAAATAAGTGTCAGGGTTCTGCCCCCTCAGCGGGTGAGATCCGTTGAGGATGATCCCTTCTTGTATCTGGTGCCATATTTAGGCAGGAGACAAAGCAGAGATTGATTCAGTCCCAACCTTCACATGTGCTTCCTTTCCATAAGTCATGCTTTCACTTCTTTTTTTGTAGTCTGGCAGCTGCAAGGGCTGGTTGCTTGGTGACGCTTTCAGCAGCACAAAGAGCTCTCAGCTGGGAGGCCAGGTCTGTCGGCCTCAAACAGCTGGGATAATTTTATTTGTCTTTCTCTTGTTCCTGTTAATTGCAGGGAGCTGAATCAAAGTCAACATAACAGAAAAGGGAGCACCAGCAGATACTATTTATGGCTTCTTTAACATCCACCTTTTTCTCCCTGAGGCAGGGAAGTGACAGCGCGTGCCAGAAGTCACCTGTTATTTCAGAAATGCAGGAATAAAATTAAAAGACATGATTTCCACTTCTGGTTCAGGCAGGCGCTTACCAGGTCCTATATAAAAGCAACATGTGAGACTGGGGTTTGGATTTATGAATCATTGTTCCTTAATCCAATGTGTGACTGCCTGCCTGTTCATTCTTTGTAATAATCATATCCTGAACACGTCACATCTACGAAATAGCTGTTAATGGCTTTACCTCAGAAGGATACACCTGCTTAATTTTGTGTAAGATAGAAACAGTGAATAACTTGCAGAGGTGAACATGTTGGGGTTTAATGATCTGGACACAGGCCTTGGTTTAATGAACTCCTGGTTTCTCATTTCTGCTCGTACGTAGGGTATGTCCTAAGTTATTTGGTGCTTCAGCTGATTTCCACTTAGGGTCAGACTGGCTGGACCTAGACACAAGAGTGTACAGAGGAAAAGGTGACAGGAGACATCAGTGCTGCTTGGCTTGTGCTTCTGGGGTAGCAGGACCTCTCAAGCCGGTGCCAGCATCAGTCACGTGTTGGGTCTCGGTGCTACCAGGTCTGAGCACGCCAACTCAGATGTATCAAAGCATTGAAGCACGTGAATAGCTCCCTGCAAGTTAGCTTGTGTGGAGGTGCTTTGCAGAGTTTGAGGAGCAGGTTAAGCACTAACAGGAAGGGCAAGAAAACTGCCCATGCCTGAAGCTGGTCTCTTCTTATTAATACTATTATACTTGACAGTGACCAGTGACTACATTCCTAAAGTACTGAAGCTGTAAGCTCTGCCTTTGCAGGACTTTTTTTCTTACTTCAAGTATAAATCATAAGTATCGATTCTAGGCAGTTGTTAATTTTAGGCTTTTGGGTAGTTGTAATTATGCAAGGTGCTATGCAGTAACCAAACAAGTAAACCCTAACACTGAATATTTACAATTCACTCATGAAATGCACACTAACATGGATAAACTGATATATGAATATACTAAAGGATCTGCTGTTAAACTCAAGACCAGAAAGTGTTATTGGTTTGTGCATTTTCTTCCCTTATCAAAAGCCCTGAGGGTACCAAGAGATAAAAAACTGACTTTTGAGAGTTTGGACCACTCTGTTCCTAGGGCTAAAGTCAAGGAAGATTGAGGAATGTGAACTGAAGTGGAAGTGTACGCCTAGCACAGCGCTAAATCTAGCATGCAGAGTTGCTGAGGGAATGGACTAAGTTGGTGTGATCTTCTGATCTGATTGTGGCACTGAGGACTCTGAATTTTAGTTCCTCACATTCATGAGCTGTAACAGCAGATGTTAAAGGAGGGAGACTCTGGGGTCTTGGACCTCTTTTTTTTATGCCCGCATGCCTGCACAGGGCCTTATTACAAGAATCTCTTCAGTGAAGAGACAGCAGCCCAGGTGGTATTTCTTTGTTAAAAAACATGTGCTTGTGATGTCAAAAGAGAATTGATGACTGACTGCTCGGCCAAGAAGAGAGTGTCCCACTGCTTCTAACAGGTAAGGAAGAGCACTGTACCTTAGAATGTAAAGGACAAGTAACGAAAAGAGGCAATTTATCTGAAGGTTGCAACAAATGGAGCGTAAATAAAGATAAGTTAGCCAAAAGTTGAACTTATTTTGAACTTTTACCCATTAACAAGGTAAAACCACACCTCTAAGCCCAAAAAAGCCCCCTACTCAACTAAGACCAGCCCCCTGAGTACGTGCAGTAAAATATTTGTGTACTGCCGCTTTAAATGAAAGCATAGAATTAGGAGCCAAATCAGTATTAAGGATGCTGAGTAAGTATGAATAATGTATTACTTGCTTAACTTTTAGAGTATAAATATTCTCTGTGCTGTTAGGAAGGTGTGCTAGCTTTGCAAGCTGTCCCCTAGCACCTTTTTCTGCACAGAACTGGAATAAAAGCAAATGTCTCGACTCTGTGTTGACTGGTCTTTGCACACCGGGTGAAAGAACCCATATTTGGGACAACACTTTGAGCTATAGTCTCTTTTTTGATCTGAAAACATTTTGTCACTCTAATCCAGGTACTGTATGGCATAGTTTTCATCTTGGAGCTGGTGCTTTCTTGGGTAATTTTTGTGTGCATGGTATTTACCTAGGCTTTGTTGAATACAAATCTAAGTTTTTCTCATCTATTAGTTTCCAGTTTACTACTTCAGATGTAAATGTATCGAGACAATCAGGGCAATCCTGTAGCTCATGCTTTAGAGTTTAGAGTGATCACTGAAGGGATTGAGAAGGAATTGGTCTTTCAAAGCAGCTTCATGCAAAAAGATGTAAGTGCATTGGTGGAGGAGGAGCTTCCTTCCCTTCTGAAGCATCAGCTATTAGTCCCTCACAGCCTGCGTACACCGACCGATGAACTGATCCTCTGTGTCAAATCCTATGTAAATGCAACAGCCTAATCCCCTTGCCTTAATAGGAATTTCACACCTTAATTCTTGCTCTGTTCAGGGGCAAAGACATTCCTACTCGGCAGTTTGACAAATGCATCCTATTTTGAGAAAAATCACTGTATATAAGTTTGTGGTAATGGGGAGACTGTAGTCTCCGATTTGTATGGAAGACTGAAGCATGTCACTAATAAAAGTGAGGGGATTATGTTCCTAAATTGTCAGTGGATTTCAGAGGATTTGCCACACCAAATGAGACCATTAGCCTACCAAGTCCTTCGTTTTGCCCCTGGCTCTGGACAGCTCTTTTTGCTTTAGCTGGAAGTGCTCCCTGGGTGATACAGTTGAGTGTATAGGAGCAGGAGGAAAATGATTCCCTCCTGAGCCCTGCAGCGATCCAGGTTATGCCTTGCAGCTTGGCACTGCTCACTGTGTGCTCAGCTTCCACTGCTCGAGTTGGAAGAAGTGTCAATCAGTGCATGTGGTGTCATTCTGAATAAACCTGTAATTTAAATTATTATGTAACCTCAAAGAAGCATTAAAAAGGCTAAAGTATAGCACATGAGGCAACCTGGGCAGTGCCTTGAACTCATCCTTTTCTATATAGATATGTATTAATCTCTCAGTCACAGATACTTATTTCTTATCCAACTGCAGAGCTTCATCCAAGGCTCGCTGAAGTCTTCCACGGGCCCCAGCCTCAGTCTGGCGGTCCAATGTATTCAGGGCCTTCCATGACAAAGGGGAAGACCAGCACTGTTCCTGAATTGCCACCTCTGAAAAGAAGGATGCACCACTGTGTTTCACCTTGCAGCTCAGAAGTAATGGCGTTACACGCAGAGGCTCCTTTTCTCAGGTTCAGAAGGACCACGTTTGTACCTCTTGTGCTCCTGATTGTGAGCGCAGATCGCGCAACTGCATGTGCTGTTATTAAGCATCAGGCCCGCAGTCTGTTTGCTACATGCCTCTCTCCCTGTACGCACAGGCAGGGTGGATCTTAATCAGCTGTGGATTAACCACTAACACAGAACACAATGTGTGCACAGCTTTACAAGCAACAGTGGTTAGCTGGCCATTTGGAAGAAATCTGTGTACATGTGTCTTGTTATTTCCACTGCCAAAGCTTTTCCAAACCAGCCTTTTGTTTCAGTTTATTTCTCACTGCAGAAGGTTGTTATTCCATGCCCTGCTCTCTTGTTGCAGCTCCAGCCCCTCTTGGCTGCTCTTTGTTTGCCCCGTTGTTACTGGACGCTTCAGTTTGGACTTGCTTCTCACGGGTGCACGAATGAGGCTCTTCAACAGTCATGCCTTTATATCTATTCTCTGCAGAGTCCATTCTACTAGTGCAATCCTTTGAGCATTTGCATCCAAAATGCCCATGTACTGAGTCAAATCTGCTACTACACAAGAGAGTCTGCACAAACTAAGCCTTGATTTTTATTTTTTTTTCCCTCCCCCCAGGCCAGCTGGCTGTGGAAAGTTTCGTTCTTTGTAACTCTAAATACTTGTGTTGTTTTTAATCAAATTTGACTGGAGCTCACTTAAGCATTTGTGGCTTTTCCTTAGGAATGATATCACTGTCCCAGCCAGCTCCTGGGGAGCAAGGACTGGAAAATCTACTTTATGACAAACTGTAATTTAAGAGTCAGCAATGTCTGATGTAGCAAGAAATGCAGTTTTGGAGGGGAAACTATTACCCAGTTATTTAAATGCTTCTGTCATTTAGAATAAACCCAGCTGTAACAGCAAAGGTCACAGTATCCCCAAGAGCTACTTTTAAAATATATTTTTACTTATGGCTAGCATGGAGTTGGCGACCTGCATGCATTTGGCCCCACAGAAGGGCTGTCCTCTCATGCAGATCTACCTCTCCAGGCTGGGTTCAGTTTGTGACATTGAAGAACACCTGAGAAATCTAGAAGCATCTGTGGCAATAGTCAAGTCTCTGTGTGGCTCCCCTGTAAATGCAGCCTTTTCTGGGTTTTTCTAATGGTTTTGATTATTGCATGTCATTTGCACAGCCTGACTAAAGTAATTCTGATATTTCCTGGTTTTGATGACCTGTGTCAGCATTTTCTTGTACTGAAGGTGCTTAAGCAGACTGTGTTTATCTCCACACTCAGTCTTTTATATCTTTACCACATACCTAAGCCAAGTTTGAAATAATTTATTATAAAATTTATAAGGAAGGAAAAGGTATCTCATTGCAGTTCAGGCAGAAATGACAAAACCCAGAAGTTTCTTTCAATCTCACTGGATCACGTCTTGAACAGAGCTTTAGTTTCTGTGTCCACCCTGCCTCATCAGGCAGCACATGGAGGGAGAAGGAGCAGAGCAGTGTTCACTCTCTCCCTGCCTTTCCAGCTCTGATGCCCCACTGAGCACTTCACAAACGTTGTTCTGTATTACTCTGTGCTGTCTCAGCACTTTCTATTTGTTCTCCCATCAAAACAGAGTGTCTTGTTGGTTGCAGAAAAGTCCACGGTGGTTGCCTTTTCCCTGTGTCATTGTACTAGATTTTAAGTGGTATCTGCAAGACAAA
The DNA here is from genome assembly GCF_034619465.1 of Leptosomus discolor. Lineage (NCBI taxonomy): Eukaryota > Metazoa > Chordata > Aves > Leptosomiformes > Leptosomidae > Leptosomus > Leptosomus discolor. Next base: position 45,797,257 of record NC_141399.1, on the reverse strand, counting down.
ATATCCTATTGGGCCCGTAAGCCTAGGGACAGAGTAAGCTTCGTGACACTCCGCAAACCGAGACCTTGGCCCCAGACTGGGAACATCCCCATTGCTGCCGCTGTAATAGCTACTCTGTTTGTAGGTGTAGGGTCTTAATTCAGCTGCTGGCCAGGCTTTCTGAACAAACTCACGGAATGAATAGCTGGAGTCTGCTACAGCCAGGCTAAAGCTTCCTACCTTGCCTGTCAAATGGAAAGTTATACCGGTTGCAAGTGCTGATTAATAGACGGAGATTGCAGGTAACGCATGACTGAACGTGTGGGTGGGTGTGCTAGATCAAATCCCAGCAGCTGCTCACTATTGCCTTGCATTGCTTCTCTGGATGGAAATGTGGCAAATGCACACAATAACCATAAATAGCCTCAAGGTTTTTATTGTTTCCGTCAGGCTACGCTGCGGTACTACGAGGAAAGGGGGGCGGGGGTGGTGAGCCACATTCTCAGCATATGCCTGTTGGCCTTGCTCTCAGTATAAAGCAGTCTGAGGCACCATCCTCACTGGGGGATTGGTAGTGGTGTGTGCACTGACAGCAGCTCCCAAGGGTGTTACGCCCGAGGCAGGTGCCGTGCCTCTGGGATCCCTGGGGCAGCAGAGAGTCAATAGCCACCGCTGCACCCTTTTGTGGGACCCAGAGTGCATCTCTTCTTGTGCCTGCCAGATGGTGCAGAGCGGATCTTCACCTTGCCCTCACCCTTCCCTCGTCTGCTTCAGCTGTCTCCTGACGAGCTGGGGGTGCTGGATTCCCCTGGTCCTTGCACATCAGTAATGCTGATATCAGGTCACATTGGCTTTGACTGGTGTAATTTGGGCACCATGCTTCAATATTTGAACTCCTTTCTGAGAAGGCTAGCAATTTCTGTGCTGCTACCGGGGCTAGATTTAATGTGAGACACAGGAGGCTGCATCCTCAGCTACCATCAATTACCAGTTAAGTGGATTTGCAGCAACTAGGGATGATACTCTAGTTTTTTATCCCCTTTCCTCCTTTTAGCTGGATAGTTGCTGAACTCTCAGTGGAGAGCTGTAAAAGAATTACTTGTGGGTAGCACCCATGTAACTCTCCCTGAGCTGGCACAGTGGTAGAGAAGCTATTTCTGACAGCACTCAAAACAGACATGTTCCCAAAGCACAATGCATGAAGGTCTTGAACTTGCAGAAATCCATTAACAGGGCTGGTATGGGAGTTGCCTGGCTGTCACATTTTGGGTTATGTTTACAAGAAACCTATTAGAAAAATAGATCCTTCTTGCCAGTAGAGTATACCCAAAGTGAGATTTTGAGATGCTGTAAATGGAAGGTCTGAGGTGCTATTTGCCAAGTAAGAACTAATAAAAGCCTGGAAAACTCTATTAAAAACAGTGCAGATTTATTGATTTGGACTAGCTGATAGTCTGTTCCTAAAGCTGCTTTTAAAACCAAAGCAATGTAGTTCTTATTCCTTGCCCTTGTTCTTCCTAACACTGTTACTTCTGTCCCTTGTTTAAGTGCTGACAGTTTAAAAATGTATTTGGAAAGGGCGCTCAGAGGATTTTGAACATGATGCTGTTAATAGGAGCATTGTTCTACCAGTCTCAGCAATTACCCAATTTCCTCTTAGGGAAAATCTGTCATTTTATCCACTTAGGCACCAGATTACCACCTTGTGAAACAATCTTTACTGTTTTCTCCCTGCCAAATAACACCCAGCATCTGAGGCAGCTCCAATCAGGAGGTTTGGTGTTTGTCCTCTTCATTGCTGCAGAGGAAAGAAAAAATATGCGGAAGAAAATCTCTCGTAATTTATCTGACCTGAGCAGGACAGAATAATTTCTAAGAAACTGCATCCTTGTAGCACACTTTCCTCAGCAGAACGGGAGCTTAGTGCAGTCAGCCTGCCTGGTACTGACCATTCAGCATCTCTGTTGATATGTAAATCCCACATCCTCCTCCTCAGCAGCCTGCCGGAGCCAGCAGCAATGATGTAACCGAGCTCCCAGCAAATCCTTTGTTTAAGCAGTTGCTTCAGCTCAGTGGAAAAGCTGAGCTGCTTGGGCTGTGGCAGATGAGCTGCACTTAATGGGAAAGAAAGGAGCTCCGAGAACTTCTCCTGCTCGCCTTAGAAGGGAAATTTTCCTCAGAGGTGCTTTCCTAATTATCCTGGATTTATTCTGTTTGTGCTGTTTGCACATGTCAGAGACAGACTGCTAGCCATCCAAGCTCCTGCTGTTCCAAGCTTTCCCTAGCCCAGGATACAGCCCCCTTTCCTCTGCTACATCAGCGGCGGGGTGGGGGGGAAGAGAAGTAGCTTTAAAGACTCTGCTTTGGCTCAGTGATTTACAGGGTGTTTACAGAAATGTAGTAAACAGACTGGACTAGTGAGGCAATACTACGGTGTCCAAATCCCATCCGAGAGTCCGGTAAGCTGAACTGGACTGTATCAGTCCAACCATTTGTCTGTTTACACTGCAGAAGACAAAATAGACTTCTGGTTCCTGGTTCCCTTCATTCCTATGGAGGTAATTTACAGGCTTTTACTTACTGCGAAGACATCTGCTTTAGGTTGCACTTGGCTTGTCTGCTGTGCAGGGGCCATTAGCAAGCACGTGTCATCAGCGTGGTAGCAAGTGACAAGTAAACTGAACCTGGTCAGAGGGGGATGAGGTAGAAATCCACTTAATGCACTGAAAGGAAAATAGGAAAATGGTGGAGTAGAGAGGATGAGGGTGCTATCTTGAACTTCCAAATGCGAACATGCGCGTACCAAAAGACTCAGTGTGCTTACCCCAGAGCTAGCTGTCACCTGTAGCATCAAGCACTGCAAACTGAGCCTTTGTAAACTTGCCACACTTGTAATCTGGCACGAGATTTAATCCTGTTAGTGAAGGTGCCTGTTTATTGCTCAGCTGGCCATAAAGACCCTGATTTTCTGTCTCCCTTTGCAGTCTGCGCTCACTTTGTGTTGGTGTAAATGACTGAAGAAAGCCTGGGGCTGCAGGCAATGTGGTCAGAGAAGAGCTCTGGTGTTGGGTTTCCCCAGAGCTGCAGCGAGTTAGAAGTGAAGTGAAAAGAGGGCTCTTCTGCCTTGCTATGGTAGCATCACTCGGGAGACAGCCTTGGTTCGCCCAGGCCATTGCCAAGGTGCTTCACCAGTTCCTATTAGATAGTGATGACCAACAACTTCCACATGTGGCTCTGGAGGTAGACTAGTAAGGAAGGACACATTTTTGCATCTTCCAATGGGCAGAGAAGTCAGTCTCTTAGAAGTAAAACACGTATCAGCAGGGGTGAGGGAAAGGGTGCTGGGGGCTGCGTTGCTTCCTTCTTGCAAATTTAAATGCTTATGAGACTTCTTGTTTAATAGGTAGCTATTTAGAACCACATCCAGTGGGGGCAAAGGGGCTTTAGAAAATTGTCATAGAAGGCTCAGGTGGTCTAAATCCAGTGTGGCCAGTGCACGTGTGCTGAACTAGAGAAGTTTATCTTATTGTTTCGCACAGGTGGGGCATCAGTAAGGTTTGAAAGTTTGTTTTCTTGGTTATAAGATGTATCCAGTTTGATTATTATTTCAGCCCTATCAAATAGGTCACTTGCATTTGCTTGCTACGGTTGATCTCAAGTCTGAAACATAAAGTACCCTGCACTTGCTCTGCCAGGGGTTTGCTCACTGAGGAGTAAGGAGAGTAAGCAGTGGGTATTTTTTTTGTTGGCATCTGTGCCTATGGATCTGGGCTGCTCTAATAATTATCCTAGGATGAATCCTAACAAAGATACGGGATCTTGGAAGTTAAAAAAGAACGTGTAGAAGGCAAATATCTAGTGCCTTATTCACCTAATTTAGTGTATTTGGCCAGATTCTTCTCACTCTTACTCCAGCATTTATATAAAATTGGTGGACTGACAAGTAAGGTCAAACAGGATTTGGCCCTTGAACACCAGTAATGTAATTCAGTTATATAAGACAACCAACATTGGCCTTATGGGGAGATATTACAATAACTCCTCTTGCTTTCTACCCCTCTCTTTCTCCCCTAGAATAAGAAAGGATATGGATATTTAAGTATGCAAGTTACCAGTTCATGGGGTTTGGATCCTTTTTTATTTTTGTACCTGCCCAGAAGAAAGAAAGGGGGGGGTTGGGGGGTGGTGGTGTAAGTGATATACTAACTTAATAGAAATTAGTCTTGTTTATTTGCTTGATGTAATGGAATAAAAAGAAAGCAGTGGAAAGGGAGCCAAGTCATTTTCTTGTAGTCTGCAGGAGGGAAGTTCAGTGCATCTGGAAGGCAGCAGTGCAGAGAAAGGGGTTTTGTAATTGAACTGGCATATGGCAAAAGAAGTGTTATGGCAAATCTGCGTCAAAATAAGGGTGGTGTCAAATTGGGCTCAAATTCAGTAATCACAGGTGCCAAATGGATGAATTTAAGTTCAAAGTTTAGAATTGTTGTGATTACTCTGGTTATTCTGGGTTCCTTTTTCAGATTGTCTCAGCAGGTGGCATAAAAGATTAAAAATTTTAATGTAAGGACACTGACAGAGAAAGACAGGCCCTCTACTGCAGGAAGTTAGAGTGGGAAGTTCAGTGTCGATGAAATGGAGAAGGACTTATGATTCAGTTCAGTATAGGACACTCTTCTGTTTTCCAGCCCTCAAAAGCCGGGTGGTAATTTGCATAAATGGATTTGCGCCTCCACAAAATAGGATTACTTTGGCTGAGCATACCTTTTCATTTTGGGGGAAAAAGAGCACCTTCCAAAACAAGCAATTAGTCAAACGTAAGAATACTTTAGGCACCTTATGCTCAGTTAAGTTATTCAAGGGCGAGTGAGACCAAAACCCAGGGAAAGTAAGCACATTTGGAGAACAGTATCAAAGAGATCTTGGTGTTGGATGCGGGAGATAATGCTGCATCCTCAGGAAGTGTGTTACCAGTGCAGTTCAGACACATTACAAAAGAAGCATGTGTTACTGTCCTCATTTTACAGATAGGAAATGCTCACACTGATCCTCAAAGTGCCAAGGAGCCTTTCCTCATTGATCTGTCTTTGCCTTACACCCTCAGTTTGCTTGGCTTGTTGAGGTCACCCAGCAGGAATGACAGCTAAGAGATGACTTCAGCATTCCCCCTCCTGCCCTCCCCAGTTGAGTGATCCTTTGCCATACCTTTCTCACTTCCCCCACTAATGGAGCCTTGTTCCCCACAGTACTTGGAAGGTTTATTTCTATTTTTCCTTGTCAATTAAACTAAACTCCCAACTGCATTGCGCTTAACTGCTACACTGCGTGCACTCCATACCTGTTCAAAATTGCCCTTCCTGGATAAAGCATGTAGGCAAACTTCATTTATCAAAGTAAGGGCTGTGGGGAAAGTGCAATTAATCTTCACTTCTCCCTGGAGAACTGCGAGGTGGAAATGGGTCTGTAGGTGTGAACAGCTGAAATAACTTGATTTTTTTCACAGCCCCAAAATGAACAAAGAAGTCCTTGTGGGAGAAGTGTGCATGGAGAGTTATACAAGATGAAAGAAGAGGGCAGCAAACAGGCTGGTGACCTAAGGCTTGGGGTCATTGCTTGACCCAAGCGTGGCTAGGTAGGAGAGCCTCTTTCCTACATCATTAGTCTGTCACAGGCATCATAACAATTTGAAAGAGCAGGAGAAAGGAGAAGGGCATTAGCTAAAATGACGTCAGTAGTGCTTTTTCAGCATCCTTCGCAAATATTGAAGCTTGCTATTTATTATAGAAGAGTACTAGAAGATGCTTTTCCAGATTTTTGCTGATTAGGTAAACAGCCTTACCTGTTTCTGGGAGCACCTGGATGCACAGGGAATATCCTGACCCTCCTGGTCAAGTCTGTTGGCAGCGAGAATGGTTGGATGTCAGCCTGGCCCTGGCTGGTACTCACTGAGGCACTGCCTGCTCACCCACAAAGGCTGGTTAGAGGATACCGCTGCTCAGCGTCGTCGTCTTTCATGCATTTTCATGATAGATCTCTGGAACTTTGTTTGTGTCCGTCCTCCTTAGGGCTGTGTAAATAAGGATGTAGCAGTGGATGGTGAGGAGCAAGCTGGGTTATGTTACCTTCAGGGAGAGAGTGAAATGCTTTATTTCATCTAAATTCAGTCAGTTCAGTATCTGCACTTTGCTGGCCAAAGAGCAGACTGGCTGAAGCCCCTCCAGACAAGATTCTGGCTCGTTGTAGGGTCATGGGAGGGTTCTTGACCTGCTCTCGGTGTGAGCTTGTCACAGTGGGACAGGCTTTGTTCCTTGCTTTGCCCAAGAAGTTCAGTGTCTGTGATAACCAGTCCCGAGGGACTTCTGTGGCCATCTGCTTCTGGTGAACTGGGTCTCCGTACGCTAATCCATCCCTTTGTAACCTGTGAATTTGGTCTTTGTTGTCTTGCATTCTGCTTAGGGAACATCAAGAGGGGGAAAACAAAAGTGCAAGGGCGTGACTTGTTAGAACACCTTTTTTTTTTTTCCCCCTCTTTCTTTCTTCTTTTTTTTTTTCTTCCCCCACCAGCTACATTTGGAGTGCCAATTCAGGGTATTGACTTGGATTTGCAAAACTGCGGATAGTTTGGGGCTTGAGTTCCTAAAAGGGCTCCTTTTACCTCAAGCGCAGAGGCACCAGCTAGGATCAGCCAGGTGCCCTGAATGTTTCCTAGATCTAACACCTCAGTGATAACTTTACATCGAGGGCCCTCACATTTGAAAGTTGCCTTCCCCAGTGGCCCAGTCATGCCCGAATCACTCAACGTCGAAGAGATGTCAATAGTGCTGTTCTCGCTTGTGTTTCCCTGGCCATGGTTGGGTGACCACAAAGATAGTAACTTTCCCCCTTACACAGAAGCAGATATATATGTGCTTACGTGTGTCAATTTTTAATTAGTTTGTGTAAATCTGCCCTGAAGTGTGTTGGGAAGAGGATGCATTTTGTACTGCTAAAAATAAATACATATGACATTTGTTTATTAGATTTCTCTTCGGGAAACAGGCTAAAATTCATGTGCTAAATTTGAGTGCAAAAAGATAAATGGAATTTGATTAAAAAAACATAAATCTGCAAGTATACTGTTTTTAATAATTTTGATACATTCATGGAGCTTTTTTCAAATGCTTTAAATCCTAACACGAGTCATTAAAGGCAGCAGCGATTTCTGCAGACAGTGAAGCACTTCCTTACAGGAACTAATTTGACAGCAAAGCAATTTAAATAGCTGTTTTAACCTCTTGTCCTTGAAGGGCTGATGGTGAAACCATTTCATCAGTTCCTCTATAATATTGTAAAATATTATATTGTATGTTCTTTCAAGATGTAAAATTATCTTTGTGTACAAGTACATAAGTGTATAAACATACATAGACAAGTACAGCTCTGCAGAGATGAACTTTTACATATTTTCAGATAGCTCTTTATAGGATTACCTTGGACTGTGGAATGAGACAGCTGAATCATCAGACTATGCTATATATTCTTCTTGCAGAGCTCTCAAAAGCTGGGAGACTTCTCTGGCAGGTCAAATAACATGTTGGAAATAATGTACTTCACAAATGATTCATGGTTTCCATTGCCTAATTTTTCAGAGAATGGCGCATTGCTAGCAATGGCCAGCCCATGAGCTAGTCTCTTATGTCAGAAATAGCAGCTCAGAAAAAGATTCATGGTGAGCTTTGGTTTATCTTTTGTGCAAACATGCATTTTTCTTAATATTTTACCAGATCATAACCTGCATTTCTATGAATAAAACTGATTCCAACCAGGAGGACTGCAGGTGAAAGTAGAAGTTACAAGGCCTGGTTTATATGGGTAGAATGGCCATGGATGTTACATCTAGAAAAGCTGAACGGTGTAAGTTGGTAGGAATGGCTTACGTGGAGCTGGAAGGACATGGCATGGAGTCACTCTTGTCATAATGGAGAACATATGGGCTAGGAAACCCAAGGAGAGAGAACTAAACTGGAAGCAGGACATAGCAAGAATAGGAGTCTGGAAAGCTCAGTCCCTCCTAGGGACAGGAGGGAATCACACAAGTCACAAACATGCACACGGGGCTATATGCAATCATGGGTTATTAGGCACCATTGCAAAAGCAGAATGCTAGACGAATTGGTACAAAAAGTGCAATAAAATATGCATTAACATGATGAAATATGTATTGGAATGAATACTAAATGGGATAAGCATGATTCTCAACTGCAATCTGGCAGGCTGTAACTTTGGCTTATAGAGAAGCCCCATTGCATGTTAGCCTAGTGCAGATGTCGAAGAGCTTCCATGCTGTGTCTTATTGCACAGAACACTCCTTCTCTGTATCGGCACTATGGTTTAAAGGGGAATTTAGCACCCTTTGGTTTCACCTTCAAAAGCGGGGCAGGCAGGGAGCTGTCACAGCCTCCTGGGGAAGGACAAAGTGCTGATGCAGGTATCAAGCCCCAGGGATGTCCAGCCTGGAAGTGAAGTATGTTGCATGCGTGCACACAGTGATAGTCCTTTCTATCACAGTCTCTTACAGAAAGAAGGGAGGAGAGATGAAATATTTTCTGTAATTCATTCCCATTCTGACACATTGAGAGAACACTGTAGAAAGAATGAGGCAGACTCCAAAAGGAGAAGCCCTGGGCCCAGTTCTACCTTGACTTCTGTCATCTTCAATTTTAGCAAAGGCATGAGAGTTGCAGAGGGCATAACAGAGTCAGTAACTTAGGATCCTCCGAGACTGCAACTCTAATGCTAAGGTCTCTTATTACCAGCTCTTCAGTGTGATGTTAAGGCTTGCAAAGGTCTCTAGCACAGTGGCCACAGTGATTCAGAGGACACGGAGCTCTGAATACTTCTCCACCAAACAAGATCTCTTTGGGAATGAAACTCCAAGGCCCCCATGGCCATGTGTCTTAGTAGCTGTTTATGGTTTTGGCCATAATCCTATTGTAACTATTACTATTAATCATATTACTATCATATTCCTGCAAAACATCAGGGAAGGTTTTCCAGACAGATTAATCACTAATGAATTTGTAATCTGGCTTTGATCAGTCGTTCCTTTTGAATGCTGGTAGGTGGAGTTTACATGTCAAGATTTTCTGAATAATGAAGATGCTGCCTCTAAGGATCCTTTGGAATTAATTTTTCAAATTTGGATCTAATATGTAAGCTGGGCTCCCATAGTTGGTTTTCTGCTCACTGAGCATCAAGAAGAAAGGACTTTGGCAAATCGTACAGATATGCAGGCCTCCACCCACATGCTCCTACTGAAATGAAAAGCAAGATTCTCTCTGCATTTGGAGAAAGTTAGAGACGACAGGTAGAAGTACTTGCAATCGCGAAAGCAGAGGGAGTGTTATCAGAGGAGTTTGAGCAAATGGCTCCTGAAAACAACTGACAAAGCTTCAATCTCTAATCCTTCCACACTTGGTTTACAAACCTTTTGCAATGTCAGCAGCATCTGACATCAAATATCCGGCAAATAATTACAGTCAGCTTTGACACAGCAAAGTATAAATCTAATTTCTGGTGAGGCATAAACGTCAGAATACTGTCTGCACAATAGCCAAAGGCTGTGTAAATTGTAATTAAAAGCATTTAATTTTAGTTAATCTTCATTAGGAACATAATTATGTCCGCACACAAATTGCTTCAATGTAATTGTCACAGTTGTAAATAACTGGTTATCTCAACCAGCTTTTCTTCAGGATAAACTGGCTGAGAGATTATCAGCTGTTTTAGAGCAAAAGCAGAGGGTGTCTATTAGTGTATCTGTAATGTGTGCATCCAGGGAATTAAACCAAACTTGCAGTCCTTGCCCCTGCAGGTGCTGCAAAGTGGTACCAGCTCACATGTTCCCCATGGCTCCAAATAAGCTGTTGTGCAGAGATGAGATGATACCGTCTTGGAAGTTCAGTCATTCCTTAGAACTTGGTCATAGAGAAGCAGAGCAAAAGGTCCTCTCTCCCCCCAAAATGAATCAAACTTGATTTTCCAAGGGTGTTTTAGTCTACAATGGCACTGGCTTCAGCCTTATCCCTGTCTTGTAGGCATGAGAATATACGGGGAAAATGTACCTTTCATAAAGTCATTTTCTAGTCAGATTATCAATGAAATCTATATATGGACTTTGCTGTCCTGATGCTCACAGGAGACTTGTACGTTGCAGAAGCCTGGAGCTATATGCTGTCAGCAATGTTCCTCTGGTGGAGACAGGCTGAAGTCTTCCACTGGTCGAGTTGCACCTGCCAATGGATTGCTATAATTCTTCCCTTTGGGTTTCTTGATTGCTATGGGGATTTAGGGCCTGATCCAACATGTGTTGAAGTCAACAGGGAATTTTCCCACTGAGCTCTGTGTGATCAGAATCACATTTGCTATAGAGGAATGAAGAATGTAATACATGTTGGATTCTGCTGAGAGCAACCTGACCTGAATCCAAAGAGGCTGAGAGTAGCTACTGCAAGATTTAGCTTAGAAAAGGAATGATTTAGTCTTCTTCACTGCCTCAGGAAACAATGCCAGGAATGCACGTAAGAAATTAAATAGCACTTGGGAGATGAGTAAAAATAGTCTTATAAGTGGACATGAATGCTAGAAATGGATGTCCCAACAACATAGTTTAAAAGTAGAAGGAGCTTTTCACTGTTGTCAATGCTCTTCCCAAATAATCTGCACTGTAACTGCTAATTGGCATAAATCTTGCTCATAATACCCATAGCAGAGATTTGCACTGAATCCATTGCTAATCCTATAAACTGGTGAGTTTGATAAAGTGGGTTGCTCTGGGCATTGCTAATTTTATTTTCATGCTTCCACTTGCTATCATTCATTAACCCCCAAATGGCAAGCTGGTCTGTATACACAAACAAGACAGCAATAGTCATCTTATTAGTGGCTATAACCATGAGTGGGAAATGACAATAAAATGAATACATATACAATTTAAATAGGATGCCTTTTCTTGTGTGTTGGTATGATGCTACCTGCTAAAAAAAAGGGCCAGGTTCTCATCAGGGCATGCAAAATTAAATCTAGAACAAGGAAATTCTGTATTGAATGGCATTATTTTTCACATGACTTACTATTATACCCCAGGCACCACAGTATGGAATAGTACTGCTCTTTGTACCTCATTGTCTTATTCTTTTAAAAGTACATATGTCTCATTGTTTAAATTCGGTACAATATGCAGTTATTAGAGCAGCTATCAAGCGTATCTAGGGCTGAAACCTGCCTGTGTGTCTCATTGGGTGTAGCACTAACCAGGGTAAGTTCAAAGACCAAATTCTGGTATTACAGTGGATGAGACGCCCCTCCTCAGTATTAGAGATGCGAAGGACTGAATGAGCACCCCTAGGGCCTCTTCAGACACGTCCGTTTCAGGAGAATCGGAGTGTACCACTGGAGCACAGTGGAAAGGCTTACAATATCGATGCTTTATTTTTAACTCAGTACAGGTGAGCTGGGCACCTTAAAGAGGATTACAAAAACAAAGGCTGACCCCCTAAGATAAGACTTCCCAGATTTCCATTTGCATCCTGAAGGGAAGAAAAATCTGTTCAGGAAAACACTGGAAATTTTATCTGCCCACCACTGGCCTAAATTTTACATCTAGCAGCCAAAGTAACATAAAAATCCACTTTTTCTTATGAGTCAATGTCTTATTGTGATATAATGCTTAGTTACGTGACCACCTGGTAGTCCTTAAATAATTGTATAGTGATACAGTCTGGGTTTGCTTCCAGTGAAGGAAGTTTGGATGCAAAATGGCATCTCACTGAACTAGTAGTAACCAGAGGAGTTTGGTTTGCGTACGACTTCCAGGAAGCTCTGCATTGGAGAGCTGCCCACTGCTCTCCCAGTAACGTGTGGCTCCTGAGCAGCACGGTCCTGCGCTCAGCCAGAGCCCCATCCAAAACATGCTGTGTGTGCCAAAGCTGTGATTTCCAGAGTCAGAGCTCAACCGAATAAAACCCGTGACTTAATGCAACACGCTAGAGGGATTGGGGCTGGATCTGCAGAGCCAGATCAGATAACTAGGGAGAATGGATAGCATACTGCTCAGCAAAACTTTTTACCTATAACTCAGCTTGGATAAGAGAATTTAATACTTGCCTAGGTATTACCAAAAGGTGAAAAGCAATTGCAGAGAAAAATATACCATCTGTTATCTAAGGCTAATTTTCTTCTAGGCAGCCAGAGCTAGTTTTTTCTTTTATCCAAGAAAGCTGCCTTGGAACAAAAACAATACAATGGTGTGGATTATGTATTCTCTGGTGGAAAGAAACAAAATATTTAGCCTGGACTACAAAAGAAAAACAGTGTCAAGTTTTCAAAATTACTTTGGCATGTTTGAGTTCAAGACAGCACAGCAAAAGCAAAACGCTTGTTAAATCATTCCAGTGTGCAAGTATCGTGGTAGATTTGATGTTCCAAGAATTGACTGCACGAGCGTGCTAATTGTCAGGATATGATTTTTTAATTATTTTTTTAAAGGATGTTCATGTGTTGCCTTATTTGGTCACAGATGCTTTACTGCCTCTTGGTAGAGAAGAAAAAGGAAAGGAAAGGAAAAGGGCAGTTGGTTTAGCACGGTGACATTATAGTGAACTCCAGCACTACATTCTCTATGGAAATATATATTCTGGACTGAACAGTATTTCTTCAGAGACACCAGTGAAAATATGGTACTGGTCTTGTTACAATTACCACTCTCCACTTACGCCTGCTGTTCCATGCTTCAGAGATGCTCTGTTTCCGTAGCTGTTATTGAACCCAACTGGAATTGCAGACATTCAACGTTTCTTTAAAAAGCTCAGTCCGCACTGTCTGCAGTAGATGTTTATTAGAGTGCTGGAGCAAATTGAAAGCATACCACTGTGGGAATAGAGAAGATCTCCACAGGAGAGGCTGATGTTGCTGGATTACCTGTCAAAAATGATCTGAGATGAAAGGGGAAGGGAGCAAAGGGAAGCTATAAAACATTTGAGGGGGAAAAAAACCCCACAAAGTTTTAGAAGTGCTGTCAGTATAATCAGGGAGTAAAGCCAGATTGATGTTTTGTATAATTCTTGTGACTTCAGTACATTTGTACCAAAAGGCTTATATGCCAATACAGATTTGGCCCTTTTGTTCATGTTTCTTTTCAAAACTGTATTTTCAGTCTTTATGCAGTGTTTACATATGAGTTTATGTATGAGCAGCATTTCCCCCATGAACAGGCAGCAAGCCTTGTTTCTTTCTTGGCATCCACAACAAAATTAAAAAAAACCCTACAACAACAAAACAAACAAACATCTGCATCTTTTAACTGATATTAAGGTATCAGCTTTGCTGAACCTGGCAAAGAGTTATTCAGCATCCTTTTGTTTTAACTGTAGTTGCAAATTTACTGATCTCCACAGTCACAATGAGGACTCAGAATTGGTGCTTTGACGCAGGGTTGTTGAGTGCATAAGTGAGATCAGAAGCCGACTCGAAATCTGCAAGAACATGAAATACTTTTCTGTAGAGGTGAGGATCGGCAGGAAAGGTCAGGGGAGGAAAGAATCTACAATATCTACCCCTGAAAAGGTGAAGACTACTGCAGGGTGCTATCTGTGCTCATTATTGTCTCACACCAGAGTGCCGTTGAGGATGAATATCTCAGTCCAGTTCCTGTTAGTGTCAGCGGCAGCAGAGGGAAGCCCTGTGTGGGCAGATGCCAGGCTCGTGTTCTTCACACCAGCAGAAAGGATCCATTTATCACGGAAATGACATGGTCAGTCTAGAGGTGTGAGGGCTGGGGAAGAGACGGAGAGTGAAGGATCAGTGAAGAGCTGATGAGTTCGTGCAGCGATGGAGAAAGGAGGAAAAAACCCAGATGTGTTATTTCTGTGATTCAAATAAGAAAAGCAGTACCTGATTATCCCATAGGCAGTGCACAAAGGGGATGTAAATGTGTACAACCATCGGCAGCTGGCTGATCTGTGAGCTCATATAGTCACCTCTGCACCTGTAGAAGTGGAATTTGCTATTTCTTAGAGACTGGGAAAGAAACAGATACAGTTCTGCTTGTGAGTCTCTGGCCGTCTTCCATTTCTCTTATCATGTATCTCTTGGGGCAATGTCGTAGCAATTAGTTTCTAATTGCTCCAGTAGTCTACAACTCATTTTATGTGAAATGCCATCCAAATATAATGGTTCTTGCACCTTTCACAGAAGCAGAAATTAATTGCATCATCATTTTAAAAACTCTTCTTCTTTCTGTTCCCCCTTGTTCCATCACATAATACTTTATATTTCAAAAAGAAAGGTAAAATATTAAAAAGGGTTGTTGGGGTTTTTTTTAATCAGGTACTCTTCTGCCACCGCTTAATGGCAAAGATTCACCCTGATGTGCTATACATTTCTTATGATGATGTAATTTGAATGATACTCCCAAAATTAGTGTGGACCCTTTATTCCTCTCCCAGGTGCTATTTAGTTGGGGCAAGAAGGCTTTAACCTTCTGCCTTTCGGAATCCCCCTAGTAAATCAGCTGCATCTTGGGATCATCTCCAAATGAAATTTGCTTGCTACACAGCAGCAAGGAGACGTGATAGGATTATAAAACAGGACTATTTTTCACTGCAGAACTGCTTGAACTCACTCCAGACAATTATGCAGCCTGCCATTTTACACATCATCTATTTCCGTATTCCTGCATCAATTATTCCATGCACATTACTGCATACTAAGCTACAACTTGTCATTGCTTCTGCAGACATGGAAAGGATGGGATGTATTTCAAATTGAAAGAAAAAAAAAAAAAGAAGGAGAAAAAAAGAAAAAAAAAAAAAGGCATTTTCCTGTGAGAGGCTTTGGGACATGCATTTCAGCAGCCTCGCTGCAGGTTCAGTACAAAGTATTTTTATCCCACAGCCTACTTAACATTGTTAATTTCTACCCTAATATGGTTTAGCTCAGGACATAATGCTGAATTTTCCATTTCTCTGGTAGCTGTCAGCTGAATTGAAAAGACCTATTAATTAGAAAAAAAAATAGTAGCTTCATTCAAAGATTAACGGAAATTAGGGTGAAAACAAAATTGTTCTGATAGGGAGGGCATATGCATTTACTGTAAATTCCGGAAATCTCCCAAAACACAAAGAACATGTTCAGAATGATAATTAAGGAAGAAATTTTGACTCCCTGAAATAACAGCTTGATGGCAATTGTTACTTTCCTTTAGATTTAATGTAGCATCTGTTACAATTTAATTTTTAAAGGACACCATTTTTAATTCCTATTAATCTCCAGAATTAACAGTGTAATAAAGATCCTTGCAATACTGAAATTTAACTTCTCAAAATGCCTTTAGGAGCCTTTACAGAATATTTTAGCAATTGAGCAACAGCTTTCATGCTACAAGTGAGGTGCAATACAAAGCCAGTGTTAATTAGATACAGAACAGGTTGCATCTTCTCATCTTCAAGAATTAGGCTGACTTGGACCCATAGGCTGCAAATGAAATTACCCTGTTGGCCAACAGGACGGTTTGTTCATTGTCAGGTTTGGAGAGGAGTACTAGGAAGGATGACTTGAAGGCTGAATACTTCATTTTTGTGTCTTTTTTCCATTAAAGTTGATAGGGTGAAGTAAAAATGTTAGCTTTTCGACATCTCCTTTGATGAGAAAGTGTTTGGATTTTGCAGATGTTGAACAAAGCAGAGGGGGACCTGTACAAAATATGAGCTCAGTGACGCATCCAAGATTTAATTAATAGAAGAAGTATCTTTAGATATGATAAAAATAGCATAGATGTTTGAAAGGCTGCACGGTTGGAGACCTAGACCCTGAATACCACCAGTGCAGGCTGAGATACAAATATGTGCATAAGCTGAATTGACAGAATAGTCCTGTCTGGTGAGAAAAGGTTTTTAATTACAACTGAGTTAAGAGTGCATCTTCCCCAGGAAAAAGCATGATAATACGTTGCCATCATCCTAATTAACATATGCTGCCTACCACAAACACCAAGGAAGACAAGGTTATCTGTAGTGAAGTGTGTTAGTGTGCTGCTGTGCTAGGGGAGACACAGCCAGTTCGAAACGTGCTGCCTTCAAAGTCAGTGCTCATGCCTGACTTAAACTGAAGTGTCCTCAAGCTCTCCTGATGCGCTAATAATAACAGCAAGTCTGACACTGATTTTTCCCTTGAATTTATTTTGGAAGGAAGTTACTGATGTCAGCAGGACTCATGACAATGTTGAATAACTACATTTCTTAAAGAGAGGCTGCCTCAGTGAGTAAAACACATCCACTTGCTACATGGAAACCAAATCTGTTCATATTTAATAGGAGTTCCTTTGTCACTCTGGGAGATTATCGAAGACAGAATTTCCTCTCTTATGTCTCTTTACACCACATCACAAAGAGGCTGTAGGAACAAATCCTGCTATTTCATACAACTGTGTAATCCTCTTCATTTTGCTAGAACTTTATTCTGCCCGAAAGCACTGTGCAGGCATGCTGCCCTCTGCTTCCATGGCTACAAGCTGGGCAGTGTTAGGCAGAATGAGTGGGTTGCAAGGCAGTGAACTTATCCCTGAGAAATGGAAATGCATGAATAAATGAGTTTTCTCTCCCTGTGAGGGTTCATCTTTGGCCACTGCCACTGCTGTACTGGGCTGAAGTCCATAACCGTACCCAGGTGGGTGAAAGTACAAAGGCAGCTCTCTTTGGTAGCTGGCCAATATGCTGTCCTTGGAAATGTTTGGGCTGAGAATTAAGTTCTTGATGCATCTGACCATGAAATAATTAACTGGAGGAAGTATTTTTACATAATGCCGACCGATAAGAGAAAAGAAGGAGCAGGAGCCAGCAACACTTATAAGACATTGAGGAGGGAAAGACTGTCCCAGGGCACCCTTCTAGTGGGTAAGGAGAGCAGAAATGTTGCCATAGCCTTTTAAGCAGACAACACCCGCTGCATGTGGGGATGGGAGCAGTTCTTGCAGCTACAGTTTTACTTCCTCCCTTCCCCACCATCTTCCCCAACTGAAAGCCAGCAGGCAGAGGGGTGGCTGTGGGGATGCTGGTTCTGACCTCCTCATGCACCAGGTACAGAGATAAAGCCTCCTTGGGGGGAAGCGGGAACCAGCTGTGAGACAAAGTCAGGGTGTGGCTCCTGGTCTCCTCCAGCCCCTTAGAGCTTCCTCACAAGCCATAAACGCTTGGTGGTGCTTTTCACCCTTCTGAGCCTGTTGGTCTGCTAATGGTATAATTCTTTCTGTGCTCCTTGAAGGTGAAGGGGGTTGCTTGCAAGCACGCACCAAACCATTCGGTCCTGGTACAGGGTGTTTTGTTTGTTTGTTTGTGTTTTAATCAGGGTGAGGATCTAGGTACCAATGTCTCTGCATCGCTGTCAGTGCCATTGTTGCAGTTAAAGAAAAACTCGCTCAAAGCTGAACAAGAGCCTTTCTCTTTTATGAAGATACGCACAATAGGATCAGCAACAGCTATAGGTTTTAGGAGCTTGTTGCTGGAAATCTCATTAACTGGAAATTCCAGCCCATTGGGTCTTCATCCTGACCTTGAATAGGTTGATAGGTTCCCTGTGCTCCTACTTTCAAGACTCCTGTTTCAAGTAGCGTTGCTTGACCTTGGCTGTATAGCCAGGCTACTTCCAAAGTTTGTGATGCTCTTTTATAGTCCAGAACTACTGTTTCCTCTCAAGAGTGATGAGGGGGGACAGTTAGGAAGAATGGTTTGTCAGTTCTCTGAATTCTTAAGTGCTACCTGTTTTGGGGCAATTTGTGATGGAAATCTTTCCTTTGATAGTCTTAATCTGTCACCTAAAATTTCTGGTTTTACAGTTTTCTGACTGGAGAAAGGGTAATCTTTTATAAATTAGTGTTGATGGCTGTGCTCTTTATGCCCTCAAACTGCACAGCACATTTATCCTCAGCCTAATACCCTCATGAATGCAAGAGCAAGCCTTTCTTCTAGGTAAAAAGAATCAACAGCCTGAATATCTGTTTCATAGTCCCCTCCATATGTATAGGGCATGGGGATAACAAACTAACCTTTCTTCCAGAGGCTAATTGGATTTCACACAGTTTGGAAGCACTGCTAATTCACAAGATATATTAAATTCAGCTTTAACGTTCCTACTGGGTAGCTTGGCTATTGACCTTCCTCCCCCTTGGTTTTTATTCTATTCTATTTCAAACTTAGCCATTTCCAATACTTAAATAAACAGCATGACGATTTACGAGCTGCTGTGGACATACATGCATGAATATTTCTTATTCCACTTAAATAAGCATCACAAATGCTTATTATAGAAAGAATGCATATTGGTCAGAAGCTGGTGTCCCTACTCTTGTTTAGTTGCATTATAACAAAATAGTCCAAGTGAACATAAAGCACTCATAATCCACCTACTGTAGTTATACAGCCTAATTAAGAGGATCTGCATTTTTTATCAGTAAAAAGCTGTAAAAATTCTCTCTTGCATCAAAGGAAACACTTGATCACACTGACTTGCCCAGAATTTTCTCTTCTGAACGTGAGAAAGGAAGAAAACATCTCTACAGAAGAGTGGAATTTGATTGTTTCAGTCAAACTATCTAGGCTTAAATGTAAGCCATGGCTTTCCATGAATACAAGAAAAAGTTAAGATCTCTGAATAATGTTTTAAAGAATGGAAATCTTACTGCATGTTTCGATTGAGAGGTCAAATTATGCGCCCTGAAACCTAGATGGTAGAGATGGGTTTTCCTACCCTTCATGATGGCTCACTGCAAACACAGTAGTGAGGGGACAGCACGACCCTGGTCTTGCCAGGTTTCCACATGTATGTTTGGTGGCATAGGAGAGCAGAGATGGAAGAGCAGATGGGAGAGTCCCCTTCCCTTGCTGATGGGTAGTTCAGAGAGGGTCTCCCCAAGGTGTAATTGGACATACTTCCATGGCATGGGCTGGGCATGCAGGAGTGCTCCTGATCTATTTTTGAAGTCGACATCCATGCTTTTTCTGTTCATCTTGCTATTGCTTATCCATTTTAAGCAGTATTTTTTCACAGAAGTGGATAAGTAATTCTCTTTCTGTGAATGCAAATGTGGAATCTATTGAGTGGGTGTGTGCGTACTTTAAAGAAATAATTGAATCCAAACATCTCTTCTTTTTAAATGCAGGAAACCAGAATCTAATAAAATGTAAATCAATTCAGTGTCTGCTTTGGGCTTGCAGTCTTCAGACTGTTAAAAAACCATAATGTATTAAGTGCTGTGCATTCCAATATCAACATCTTTATTTTCCATCATATCCTCTTAACCCCTTAAGTCTCCTGAAATCTTTTTCTTTCTGGACATGTGGCAAAGAGCTTGTCAGAGAAGAGAAGGCAGTTTATTTAAAGTCTGCTCCGCATGTTCATTAATTCCTGATACTCACTCTGGCACATGACCTTACCGAGTTTTCCTGTGGACAAATCTGTATGTGTTTAGTTTCTGTACCGTGCTTTATTGATTGCAAACACCCAACTGAAAAGCACAGTTGCCTTTGTGATTTAGGACTTTGTCTTCTCAGACCTGAAATAAACATACAACTGCCAGTTTGACTCAGGGTACAGGTGCTGGAGTATAAATAAGTCCATCAGATTTCTGGTTTGAGTTAAACCAGAGTTTAAACAGATTTTAGTTACGTTCTCAGCTCAGTTAACTCTCAGTGCCTGTCTAGCTGCCAGTCTGACTTAGCTCCACCTAGAATCTAGCGCTGAAAGAGAAAGGACATGAGCAGGCATCTGAAACGCATTAATTGTCTTTAACTAACAGATGGTCGGATGTGTTCAGTTTTATATCATTTATCAAAGCAACTTAGAAAATATGAGTGTGTCTTAATTCTGTTCTGATCTTGATAGGCTTTATGTGTGTATGGCACACAAATCATCTTCTATGGTCTTTTTGGCCTTAAAGGGAGCTGTTTCTGAAGACAATTTTTCCTCTGTTCTGAACTCTGGAAGCCAACAAGCTGAAGAAGTATGATGACTTGAAGAAAGCAAATGGACATCTCTTTTCTTTAAGCATAACCGTTAGATCTGCAGAAACTTAGGGAACAGTTTGAAGCTACCTATGTACTGGTATGGCTTTTGGTTCCGCTGTCTAAATTCTTAAAGAGGAGGGATGTTACAGAGAGAACAGTTAACAAAGTCATTACGACGAAGGGAGAGAGGAGCGGAGGAAGAAGCCTTGCACTTATCCTAAGACTTGCGTGGAGCCAAGCAGTCAGTTAAAGATGACAGTCCCCAAGATGGAAGACATTCAGCCCCCAGGTAGAACCTGTGGTGATGTTATTCCAAATCTCCTTTGCCAGACCTCTGCTGGCCGTTCAGGCAGAGATCTTTCCTCATTCCATGACATAAGGAAGAGATGGAATGTCTGGAAGTAGGACTGTGGACATAAATCACTGTTCTGAATAATCACTAGCTACAGTGTTTGATCATTTATCATTCAGCCTCACCTGGCTCCATCAGCTAAAAATAGGAACCTCTGATAAACACATTTCTCAGAAAGGTGAAAAAGACAGTTGAGTTAACCCTCCTGGTGATGTACTCCTCTTCAGAGATGGGCTCTGCCACCTTCTTGGCAAACCGTGATGGACAATCCAGGCCACCGGAGGCCTCCTGACAAAGTGGCAGCCACAGGAGCTGCAGAGCTCGATCCAGCAGTGAAAGCAACCGAAATGTGGCTGGAGCCTATGTTACTGCTGTGATGATGTTCATACTTGTCATTGTAGAGAGTGACAGTGAGGGCAACCCGTTAGCCGTGCAGACACAGCGAGCTCTGTCATTCTGCAGATT
The DNA here is from genome assembly GCF_034619465.1 of Leptosomus discolor. NCBI lineage: Eukaryota > Metazoa > Chordata > Aves > Leptosomiformes > Leptosomidae > Leptosomus > Leptosomus discolor. The sequence goes on along the minus strand of NC_141399.1, from coordinate 45,776,431 downwards.
ATGAAAGGGAACAAAAGGAGCTGGTTAATCATAACACCCTCTTAAAGCACAGCAGGTTCTGCACTGGTAGGTGATTCGGACTACAGCTTAAGTCTTCAGGCTTTTGATTGCTAATTATTTTTAATTATTTTATTTATTAATGAATTACAATTTTTAAATACTGCTGCTGCCTCCTGGAGGATGGTAGAAAAAGCCAGTTATTCACAGCTGTGTACGTATATATCCTGCATATTTACTGCTCCTTTTCCAGGTGAACTCAGAATATCTGTAGCGTCACAGATACTTCAGCAAACTGTGAGCTCACATCCAGCGAGACACTTGAGACAAGCTCCATTTTGTCAAAATCCTGAAAAATGCTTAGTTCTATAACTACTCTACTAAAATGAACAAGAAGGCTCAGCATCTCTTAGAAGGCAGTATCTTTCCTTTCTGCAATTAAAATTTTTGCAGCAGACACTAATGGACTGTCACTGCAGAAATCCCCTTTTGGAAATCCTAGCTATATTGTCCTCTCAGGGAAGGTTTTTCTAATCTAAGCAGAGAAAGCTTTCATTTAGCAAGAAAAGAAATGACGCTTAATGAAAGCCTAAGGAATTGCAAACAGTTTTGTACCCCCTAAAATCTCTGTTAATCTCTACCAATTTCTGTTTCTTTCATAATATAAATTATAAAGTTTTTAAAAAAACAAACCTTGACACAAAGAATAATGTTACAATCAAATCTATTAGAAATAATTACTTTCTAAGAAATCTGCGCCTCATCGACTGGAGTGTGAAGATTTAACTTCCTTCATTGGAATTGCTTAAGCTACAGGAATTGGAGAGAGAACATTTCATGCAGTATCATCCTTTTTAAGTCAATATTGTCTTTTTTAATCCAGAGTTTCAAATCAAATATTATCCTCCTTTAAACAAAGGCATGCACATAGATCTTGGAAACCAATGCTATTTATTCTGTTTGCTTTAATTATATACATAAATTTATTTTTTGTTATAAATAAAAAGGCTTGCAGACTTAAAAAAGGGGAAAAGACAAATCTTACTAATTTGATGGTTTCCAGTGTCATTGCTAAGGGTGCATGATAAGAGTCACCAACAAAATCACCATTTTCAGGTAGCAGCAAACATCCTTGCACTAGCAGGCTACTATTGGGTTTTGTCTTGTGCGTTAATAAATTTATAGCTACAAGCAAAATGCAGCATTTAAAAACAATGAGGTTATCAGCTGGAGTAAATTTTTCTTGATGTGAACTTTGTTTCAGGGTTTTCATGGTGTTCCAGACTAATCATTGGATATAATTAGACTAGTAGATTAGAGTAAGCTAAAGCAGAACGTACACTTTCAAAACAGTCCAGAAAGCCTGGGGGGAGACTTGTACTATTTTTCTTTTTTTTTTTTTTTTTTTCCTGATAAAACATGAGAAAAAAGACTTTTGAAGAATGGAGATAAGAAGACTTATAAGGTTATTCAGGAGTCACTAAAAGCCCCTAGAACAATTAATGCAGGGTAGAGGTTTGGCTTGTCAAGAACAACCCTGAAACCTTCCATACTGGCAAATAAGGTCTCGAACCAGCTATCCCAGCAGAGCAGCCCGTGGTCCCGCTTCCTGGCTTGTGTCCCCTTTAGCTTCGTGTCCTTCAGGGATGAGCATATCTAGGGCTTTCTCCTGGTGTTTTTCTTTTTCTATGCACCACGTGGCAAGCTGGCTCTGGCGCTGTAAGATCCAGCACTGAAGCTGCACATTTTGCCAAAGAAAGTTTACTCCAGCGACCTTACGTAGACAGCAATACATATGGGGGATGTTTCAGGGACATACAGTAATGATTAAGGATTTCAGTGTAATAAATAAAAGGTAAATAGAAAATACCACACACGTGGTGAACATAAGCAACATAGCTGAAACTGCATAACGTGTGACACCTGTTATTTCCTGAATTTTGCAATGTTTTGCACTATTTAATGAGAGTGGGGTTGTTTTTTGGCTGTCTTTCTTTTCTACCATGTTGTCGTGAGTTCTTAATAGTGAAAGTTACAGCAGGAAACAAAAGGGAACAAATAAAGCAAATACAAAAGTTATTGTTTCCTAAATATTAGGAGCTCAACAAATAGATTATCTGATTTCTCTACCAGCCTCCAGTACTCATCCAGCCAGCTGTTTATAATTATAAAATACCCATAATAGCCTATGACCTGAAGGGACAAGAAAGCAGCAAAGTGAATTGCAAGTATCTCTGCTTGACATGTAATCAGGTTTCTATCCTTTTGTGGGTTGGTAGTTTTCCATCGCATTTGGACCCTTCAGCTGAAGGCTTTCTTGGTTGCCAGGACTTTCTTTTTAACAGCACCTGTGGATTCTTTCTGACTTCTTCTACAAGGCCGGGAAATTTTTGAACCCTTATGTTACGATCTAGCTTTGCACTACATTTAACTATGCAGCGGTTTCTGCACTGAAGGGTGAGCTCAGCAACCCGTGAGTCTTTTCCACTACATAAGTATTCATCCACTACATTAGCATTCAGATGGGAACTTGTGTATCGAGCCAAACCCAATTATTTGCAAATGAATCAGTGCCACGCATCCTCAGGGGGTGGGCTGTAATACCAAGTGCTGATTTGAAATGTCATCTTTTCTGTGGGAGAATTCTCTGTAGGTAACATGATACCTATTTTCAACCTAATTTTAGGCAAACAGAAATTGGAATTCACTGAATTTTGCGAAGGAAATTCTACCTTTGATCAAAGCCATAGCAGATTTCAGCTTGCCTCATTTTGAAAGTCATGATGATGTGAAAAGCAAGCTTTTCAGTCATGTTTGGCATCATAACCAGAGCTGGCACTCTGAGGCAGTGCTTTAATTATACATTATATTAACCAGTGTGAAATACTGAGCCTTATTAAGATAGCCAAAAGCCTTCCTTATAGTTGATTTATTAGAGCTTGAAATTAACTTTTCACAGTTAGAGAAGAGTAGATACAGAAGAGATCAGTAGATACAGAAATTCAGCTCTGTCTACAGGAAGTTTCCCCACAGTTATCTCCAGTGCTCTCTCCAGTCCCTTGCAACGCACCTACCCTCTGTAAAGATCCCAGAGCCCAGACATGCCAAAGCACTGTCAGCACATGCCACTTCAGCTGTCAGCCTCGTACCTCCATTATAAATGTCGGCGCCAATCTCGCGGTCGTTTGGAATGGTCTCCTGAAAAAATGGAACTTTAAAGAAACCACATTCACCCTGGACTTACCGAGGTGCTCAGATGTGTGGCTGCTGGGCTGCACCAGGCTGGCTGATGTTGGAGCTGCTGCACTCTGGTGTGTTCGCAGATGAGCATTTTTCCTCCTCCTGACACAGTACGTGGTATACAGCTGGGATGTCAGGAGCTCAGGCTGACGTTCTAGACAAAGTCAATTGGATAGAGGTACCTTGTTGTTCCTATAGCCCTTGCAGGCAGGTGCTGCGCTGAACACTTGCCTCTTCAAGAGCTACACAAAGGCTTTGAAGTTGGGCCTTCAGTGGATCTGGAGCTCCCACATCTTGTGCTTTGCTTCTGTTTGATGCTGCAAGGCAAGGCACGCGTCTGGAGTCCGGGTACTGCAAGATAGAATTTCCCTCTATTTAGGATGGCAAAACAGAGAAGCAAGGTATTCAGAGCCATTAGCCAGCATGACCATGTCTTCTGTTTATCTCAAACATCTGCTTTTGTGGGGTCTTAGTTTTAGGTGACTGAAAGCTATTGCTTTTCCCACAGAGCTGTCCTAGGGCAGAGCTCCCACACTGGCAGCTGCCACACAGCTCCCCTCCTCCGGCTTCTGCCTTTCCCACTTGGTAACCACCTTCCCCACCACTCAGCCTTCTGTGGGATGGGCAGCTCTGCAGTGAGGAATGGTGCTTTATCATCCCATAACTGGGTGGCAAAAGCAGGGAGAAGGAGACACAACATCTGCAGTAAATCTGTGGATTTAAATGAGGCTTGGGTGGGAAGGGTGCCCAGTGATAATTTGGGCCTCTCCCTCAATGGTGCAGATAAACCTTTTGGCTATAAAACCTATCATCAGGTTTGCCTGCTCAGGAAGAGTCCCATTCCTGCACCTGTGCTGTGCTCAGCACACCCTCTGGAACCTTTTAGTGCTTCTTTAAGTTTTTAGGCCCTGTTGGTACTAAGATACTCATCAGCACGGGCAGTGGTGTCTCAGCCTTGCCTACCAACGTGGCGTGGGGGACACCCCTGCTTCTTATTTTAGAAGTAGCTCAGGAATGCCTGTGTCATTCCTTAGGGTGACTAACATATTCTGTCAGTTCCTGAATGGATTGGAAAGGCCATACCTCATGGAATTTGCAAGGTAGTTGGGATTTTTTTTTCTGTTTTTTTAATTAGACTTTTACGCTTGACTTGCCCAGAGAAGTTGTGTGTTGTGCGCCAGGCTTACAGGAAGTAGGACTGAATTAGCATAGGACAGGGGGAACAGCAGAGAGGCAGCTCTCTCCTGTTTAAATTAAAACTAAGCCACGTCAGAATGTTGCCAATTAAAAATAAAAAGAACGACTTTCCTCTCTCCGTAGGTGACCTGTCTCCACGATTTCTTTGGGGATGATGATGTGTTTATCGCCTGTGGTCCAGAAAAATTCCGCTACGCACAGGATGACTTTTCTCTGGATGAAAGCGGTAACATCAAACACACACTGCTCGCCAGTCTGTGTTTTTATGTGATTTCCATTCAGTTGCTTGTATCAGATAATACTGCTGCATGATTTTGTTCTGGTTTTTTAAGACCTAGAACATACGTGGAATTTAACGTCCTTTTGTGATACTTGTACAGTCAGCAGAAATTATAATCGGGCAAATACTGACTGAGGTAGCCCAAGTCAGAATACATGGACTCCTACACCATTTGACATTTACTGCAAAATCTGGTAGTGTATACCCTTCCAATTTTATCCAGTTGCAGTCAGATCGATACATTTTTCTTGAGAACTAAACAGTAGAAGGATTCTTGTCCTTACGTACACCTGTGAATATTAAAAGATGGGAACAACCACAGTTAAAAGAAAAATCACTCCCTCCGCTGCTTTCTTCCGTTGATTCAAAAAGCAGGGCAATAATTCCCATTTTATTGGGGAGGACTGGGACAGCACCACTATTTGTCTCTGTTACAACTGCAAGCACAGATCTGTAATAATGTGAGTCTCTGATCAATTAAGCTGTGAAATCTTTGATTTCACAGAATGTACAGAGCTTGCTTGTAGGAGTTGCCACCTACCCCACCTAGCAACTGTACACACCAACAGTGCAGGCTGTCTGCTGGTGCCAGTGAGTGCAGCAAGAGTAAATTAATGTAATTTTGGTCATTTAAACTAGAAGAAAACGTTATTGCCAAACATTCAGGCTCATTTCCCAAAGCTCTAAGCATCCTGTGTAAGGAACAGGAGCCCCATGCTGTCTTACATGCTACAAACTGGCTCAGCATTGAAGACCAAAGAGGACTTCTGCTGTATACCAGGAAGTCAAACAGCCTCTAATCTTCAAACACTGTATTTTTATGACTCCTTTGCAAGCCTGATTTTTTTTTGATGCTGGTACTTCTGACCTGTGTACTCCAGATGAACCCATTTGATGGTCTTGGGTAATTCAAAGAAAGTTTCCAAGGTTCAGCTGAAACTTTGCAGGCAGAGAATAAATCCCGTGTCAGGCTGGGGAAACGATCTGTAACCTGAGCTTCATGTTTTTTTTAACACTCGGCAGTTGAGTCAGCTCTATGGGGAGTTCCACACTGTAAAACAGTTTGGATGCAATCCTAGCAGCACAACTTGATGGGAAGCCCAGCTCTCTGCCTACACTCCTGGTTACTACTGACTTTTCCAGCTTGGATTTCTCTAACAAAAAATAAGCCAAGCCTGCTCTTGAGAAGGCAGCGAGTAACTGCAGCTCTCAGTGGTATTTTCAGGGGAGTAGGGCTGCCCTGCACCTCTCAAGAAGCAGATGAGGAGCTATTAGCCACCAGTGTTTTCCCATTATACACCCGTCATCCTTCCTTGTTATGAGTCATATGCTGGAAGGAAAACTCTTAAGTCCTGCAGATGAATGTCACTTATTAAAATCTCCTCTGTCATGGGGTACTTTTTCTTGCCTGTTTGGATGACATGCACTTGGATTGCTGCTTATTATGTTCACTCTGGCAGGACATCAGGAAACAAAATGAGAAATAGCTTAAGAGAGGATTATGTTATCTTTTTCCTCCTAACTTTCCACCACAGCTTCCGCCCTATAATCCCAGTTGCTGAGCACCTTCCAGATGAGGTTATTCTGTCTCATTTGTACTCACTGGTTTCAGCATCAGCCCACGGAAATGTCACGCCTCTGTCTTGTTTGGAGGCCTGTTTACACTAACTTCAGCGCAGTCAGGTTCCCACCTTAGAACCTTGTTTCGAGATGTGCAAATGCTCTGCGGTTGCCTTTGGTGTACTGACACTTGCCAACGGCTGAGCTGGAGGAATTCCTCAGAGTCAGCCTTTCTGTGCTGGAAAATGCAAAGCTGAGTTTCTTTCCAAGGAATTACTCCCCTGGGAAGAAAATAAATGTGAAAGCTCTTGAAAAGATGCAACATAAAGTATTTTCACTTTTTAGTTTTTTTTTTTTTTTAGGGAGTAATTCAGGTGACTAAACATAGATGTCTGACACTCTTTGAGACCCCCTTGGTTTCTGAAATACCCACATGATACATGATTGACAGATACCACGTAGGGGCACCAGAAGACCCACTCTGCTCTGGGGAGGCTGCACTCTAGAGTATCTCACGTAGCATTCGGTGCCTATGGCTGGGCAAACAAGTCATGCTCTAAGATCGAAATGTTGCACTGCTTTAATTAAACAGCTACATGTAAGAGCCTTGAAAAATATTACTTCTGCAGTGACTGACGATGATTTTTCCCCATGTTTTGGCTTGCCTGATTAACACCGGGAGCACTTATTTGCACGCTCTCACTAGTGGCTATTTCAGTGTCTCATCAAACACTATATTCTTTAGTATCAAGGAGGGATAGTCTACCTTTCATACTTACCCCCCGCTAGTCATTACTTGGGGGGGGGGGAGCTATATGAATGCTAGAGCCCTACAAGCCTTTCTGTGGCATCATCTGTGAGAAGTCAAGTATATTTGAAAAATAAAAAACCACAACTTTTTCTATCCCTGATTTACAGTTTCGAAAATCCATTTAGCAGAAGAGAGAATAAACTCATTGTAGGTTTAATTATTGCTGTGCAGTATCCCTGGAGCACAGGGCTTCCTCTCTTCATATTCTTATACTGTATGACCCAACAGCAAACTCCCTCTCAAACCACCTGCAAGAAGAGCCTGACTCTTGACTGTCTGAGAAAGAGGAATGCCTGGGGAAAAATTTAAGGCAATTACATTTTCATAGATATACTGATATATAAATAAGTAACACGTACATTTAGGTCAGACAACTTGTTTTCGGTTGACCAATTATTTATCTGGTATGTGCTGCCTTAGTTGATTCCCCGTTAGGGAATCCAGTCCAGGGAGTCCTCAGTCCAGCCCATGCATGCTGAGCTGAACTTTTCCATAAAAGAACTCTCTGTATGTGGAACATCTAATTCACGTCTGTAAAAAAAGACCTGTTTTTCACATCTTGATGAGGACAATTTGTTGTAAGGAGATGAGGTGGGACCAGTTAGCATTTGACAAAAAGGAAATCCCGTTTTTATTGCTTTCTTCTTAACTGGGTTAAGTTAATAACTTGAGGGGTGGAAAGTGTTTTTTCTGTTAGCTCTCAATGTAAATAAACCCTGGGTTTGAAGATCTGGCATGCCTGAAATCCTGGGACACACAGAGGTTTGTTAGCATTTCAGTTCCCTTCTGCGGGACACTGTAGATCACGTTTACATTTTCCACTCTTCCTGGCCTATTTATTTTTTAAGAAAACACAGTTGGGGTTCTCATCTGCTCATGTCTCTAAGTACATAAGTCTACTAGACTTGTTTATGCAGACCTTTCTGAAAGGGATAAGTGGCCAGGACAGAGGATGTGTTTTGTAAAACCATTTTGTTTTCTTTGCTTTCTGCATCTGAAAAGTTGCAGCTTGTTGAAACCACAGAAGAGGTTGATTCAGGCTGGGTAAAAGCCTCCTGGGGCAGATGTCCCATCTGCCACGTAGAGACCTTTACATCATGCCATGAGCTGTTTGCTGGCTTTCTGCGCCTGCACAAATTACACTCACCTTTCCTACTACTAGGTCTTCATGGAAGAGTTACATCAAATTAACTGGGTTTTTTGCCTGATCCTCCCATGCTCCCTTCAGTTAGTGTTGACCATTTTCATTGTGCTCACTAGTTGGTGAGAACCAACGCGAGGGGAAGGGCAGAAAATCTTTGGTAGAACACAAGTGCAGAGATGGGTCCTGCTAGGGAGCCAGCCTGAGCTTGACATGCACTGTCTCAGCACCTCCTCTAGAGAAGGAAAGCTGTTCTTTTTGCCCTCCCGCTAAAAAGTCTCCTTTCTGCTCTGGAGAAAATGCGGAGGTATCAGCTTTTCCCTTGCCACTAATGTTTTCTAAAGCTCCTTGGAGACAGAGCAGTAAGCTGCTCGTGGGTGTTTCATAGCTGGTGTCCTCAGGCAGCAAGAGTAGGCAGGGGCATAACCACGGTTGCTGTCTGTTTCCTTAGAGTGCCGGGTGATGAAAGGGAGCCCTGCGGCTGCCACAGGCAGTAAGTCATCTCCCACCCCTCAGAAGAGCTCAGCAAAGAGTCCAGCCCCCATGCGCCGGAGCAAGTCTCCAGCCGATTCAGGTAACCATCAAGATGGTGAGTGCTTGTTTTCTGGTGTCTGAATATCAACTGTGCTCAAGAGAAAACCGTATTGTGTGTCTTTGGACACGCTGACTGTGGGTGTTTGTCTTTTTTAAAAACACGAAGCTGGTGCTAGTCTACAGAGGCACTTCATAAACATTGGAGAGGAGTTCTCTGGTTGGTTAAGTGCAGTTGTGGCTTTGGGTCATACCACCCACAGCCTCACAGCCCTAATAAAATTTTAAAAGAAGTTTCCAGGAAATCAAGGCCCACGGTGCTCCCATATGTTCCCTATAGCTACTGACTGATTTCAAATAACCTCCTGTGCAATGCAAATGTCAATTAGTGTGCAGGTCAGAAGTGTCCCCTTCTAATCATTATTTAAAGAAGACCAGTGACCTCGTAATTGGAGAGCTGGTGATGAGTTTATTGATGTGATACTGAGACATTCATTCAGTGATAGAAGAGAAGGAAAATGGGAACCCTAATTTGCTGCAGCAGCTTGCACCATTTGAAATGTCTCCCTCCTTCTTCAGTAGCAACTGGATTGGTGGAGTAGCACACCTGGAGAGCTGCAGAGCCTATAAATTAAATGCCGGGCTGAATATCACACTTCTGGTAATCGATAATTTTTAGAGTCCTGGAGAGTTTTTAGAGTCGTGATGGAGAGGGTGGATCTCTAGGTGTGTCATCTGCCTGCCTGTTTTCTTCCAAAGGAGAACCAGACATGGCCTTTCACTAAAATGGCCAAATCACCAAATCAGCACTTCAGGATTCCAGGAGAGGTTCATAGCATAAATTCAAGTCACCCACAGCATTAACACAGGTGATATAGAACAGAAATTGCTTTTCACCTTCACGGTAACACACTGTATATTGCATGTGAACACCATACAACAGCTGACCATCAGTAAATAGTGGATTACTGGATACAAAATTCTCCTGACAGTATTCAGAAAGATTTTCCCCAGGAAGCAGTTAATTTGTTTAGGGTCTCTTGATGTTCTTCAGCTACTTAAAGAGACAGTGTGAAATTGCTTGGCACATGCCAAGACTGTGATTTTAAAAAAGTGACTTCTCTGTAAGGTGATTCTGCATTCATAAAGTTTTCCTTCAAGATTCCTGTGTTGGCTGCTCTTAAACTCAGGCTTGCTGTAATCTAAAAAGCTTTTACAATCCCAAATACATGGTCAAGTTGCATAGGTACATTGACAGCATGATGGAAAATACGTTGTTGATTTAAAAAACCCCAAAAACTCCCATTCAGTGATCTGGGAGTCAGCTCATGCATGAGTTGTAAAATAACATTTAAACCTTCTCCATAAGCATCAGGTGCTGTTTACCACCAGAACTAGGCTTTATTGCATGACCATACAGTCTAATGTGAAATGGCAACTATTGTGTTCCTGATTTTAACTGATGGAAGGACTCACAGGAGCAAAATGGTGAGTCATCTCATGAAGTTTCATGAACAGTTAGTAGAGCCTTTCAGAAGGAGATTAAAATAACCAGAAATACTGAACAATAGCCAGCTCCTGGAGTTAAGACAAGTAATGAAGGACAAATCAGGTTTCTTTAATCCATCTAGACAAGGGTCTTTCGTACTTTCCTGTGATTTCAATACAGAAAAAAAATGGCAGCCTGTCCTGCTTCATGACAATAGAAAAAGACTGAACGCTTTCAGCACTGGAAAGGTAATCAAAGGCTGTTGTTTTCTCATGACAGAGAGCAAAAAGAATACCATCTTGTGTTCTTGTCCCTTGAGTTTGTAATAAAGTAAGTGGGTTTACGCATTGCTTAAGAGTCAATGTTTACATGTAGCTGGATTTTGAAGTTATCACATTAAAAAGGGAAGGAATGCTGAATGAAGCCTGATTAATAAAGGATGATCTGACCCTTATGTTTTGAGAATTCTCATCTATTTCATTTGTGAAATGATTTAAAAGCAGTTTTATTTCAAGTATATGAAATATTTTTGCTATGTGTTTGACCTCCTACCCATTTGTACCTTTTGTCTTGGCTGTCTTTCACTCTGCTACGGTTGTCATATCAGAACTCGTGAGTTTCTTTGATTCTATGTTGTTCGTTTCTGTTCTTTTCAGTTCTTTTCCATGCAGGTTTCTGTATCATTTTTTCCACCGTAGTCTCTAAGGCCATTGTGACATATCTGGGCACTGATGTAAATGCAGATTCTGAAGTAACTCTCCATGCTGCTTGAGTGAAAGAAGTTTGAACCCTCCTCACTACCAGCACACCGCACTTGCAGAAAAGGGTGTTCTTTTCTTCCATTTCTCATCCTGATTATTCCATTGTCCTGTTAAAGCATATGGGAAAATGGTACTTATCAGCAGCAAAAATGAAAATTCAATGGATTGACATGTCAACACGGGTCCACTTGCATTGCCCACAGGGGCAGCCAAGGCTTAAAGGAGATTGTGTGTGCACAACTGTGCCTCACTCCTTGGCAAGAGCTTCGCTGCTGCAGCAGGTAGTGGACAAAAGCACTAAGTCACTGTTATAGCACAGAGAGAACAGAAAAAACTTCTTCAGCAGAGCTCGCTGGTGCTAATTCTGAGGATGTAACGTTGACAGCATGCGAACATTGCGTCCGCTTTCCCTTCCGCTCACTGTAGGAACGCTCCTGATCTTGATGTGTCAACATAAATAAAACACTTCTTATTCAAAGCTGTGGAAATGCCTTGTGCCTGAGCAGCAGCTATCCCCCACACAGGCTGGGGTATCTGGGGACTTGTATTTTATTCCAGTCTCCTGCACTGACTCACTTTGTGGCTTTGCTTACATTATTTAAGCTGTTCATGCCTTCTTTCCCAACGGATTGTCCAAGGCAGTGATAACCAATCTGTGTACAGAGGTCTGTAATCTACCCATGGAATCATGCACAGGAAAGAGCTTTGAGGCTCCTTATTTGGGGATTTTTGTGTACTCTGAAAGTATTTGAAGAACAATATTGCTAAAACCAAAGCTGTTACCTCATAGATTGCCAGAGACAAAAGACATCTCCAGCAGCGGAGTGACTGCAGCATGTGCTCCAGACCTTCCAAGAGGAGCAAGCCCCACTCTAGCAAGGCCACTGTCTACACTCCAGTGGATCAGAGACTGCTCCAGCAACCTGCACCCTCTCTAATGCGTTCAGTCCTGCTGCAGTAAACTGTCAGGTTACGCAGGTGAATGAATACAACTGAGTGCCCTGATGCTGTGTTAGCCATCGTCACAGACTGTGTACCTTCCCATCTGAGCTGATTTATCAGCCTGGAAACTTTCTGTGTAGGAGGGATCTGCCCTCTGTGCCAGGTGATCTCCATTCATCTTTGATATCCTTGGCTTCTTCTGGCTTTGGCTATAGATTTAGTGATTTCTCAATGAGAAACATAGATCCAGGTACAACTAGGTCTCTGGGAGAGCCACAGAGAGAGTGTATTGATGGCTGGAGTCCAGTTTCCCTTGATGGCACCCAAAGCTTTGTTCCTGACTGTGGTCTTTGGGGCCACCTCTGAGTCAAAACAACAGCAGAATACAGAGGGAAATATACGTAGCCACTCTCTAAACCTAGCACTGAAAACAAAGCAGCTTCTAAGCCATTTAATTGCTCCTATCACCAGCTAGATGTGAACTGTAATGTATTCTTTGACTGTCATGTTACAGCAGTCCTGGTAGCAAGTTGCCTAAGTGGTCAGCTCCCATTCCAAAATAACAAGGATTAACATGGAGCAACAAAGAACACATAAAATATTTTCTTAAAAAACGTCAGGACAAAAGGCCATGCACAGAGAGTGCCAGCTCCCAGCTGCAGCGATTTGAGGTCACTGGTCGAATTGCTACCTTCTGCCGGCGGTAATTTGCCTCCTGCCTGGATGTGTCATGGCCTCACTGTGAAAAGCTCAATTCCCTCTAGGCAGCCAGAGCCCTGCAGCTCCAAGGATATTAAAAAAATGAGGTAGCTAATCCACAGAAACATGTTAAACACTGTTTTCTTGGCACGGTACTTTTATCTCTTTATTTACCATACAGTCATTTAAATGAATGAATGAATGAAAATTAAATGAATGAATGAATGAAAATTAAACGAATGAATGAAGAATGAAGAAGTGTCTTGCTATAAGCAGATGGTAACAGACCACAGTCCTCATATTCACGAGGGGAATCTTTTCTTCGTTCTCTCATTAACCCCAACCCATATATATACCTTCTCAGCAGTGCCAGTGTATTTCTGTTTTGATCCAGCTATTCCTCCAGACACTGTGCTGATCATTCCATCATGGGGCTGCCTTCACCTCTTGGTTCAGTTTGCCTGGAAGGCCCTGGCTGCTTTGCCAGCAGTTCCCACTGGATTTCCAAGATATCCTTTAGTTTCCCACCTCTTTGGTGCTGGACCTGTGATGCAGTCTTTCATCTATATCCTCCACCTAACTCCCGCAGCTTGTTGCTTCCAGCAAGGTGCGGTTAGCAAAATACAGCAGGATTTTACTTCTCCCTCTAAAAGAATATATCCAAGTGCCTCTCTTCTCCCAAATGTTTGCGAGAAGAGCTGAGCTAGTTTCTCATACAGCAGGTGTGAATTGAGACTGGAAGGGATTGGTGTCTCTTCCTGGCCTTAGCTGAGCTTGGCTTGTTGTGTTTTAGTATGGACTGAACATGCTAAGAAAGACATAGGCAAACTAGAGAAAATCCAGGAAAAATTTCCTAGGGTTCAGAAACTGCTTTGGGAGAAAAGCTTGAAGGAAATGGACTGATTCAATTTAGAAAAAAAAAGGAAGATTGAGAAGGGACAATTTAACACTCTTCAAATGCATTTGAAGTGTTAAAAAGAGGCTAAGGATCAATTTTCCTGTGTGTCTATCAGGGATAGGACAGGACATTATTAAAGACTAAACCAATGTCCTGTCTAGTAACACTTTCGATTATAAGCATCTTAATCACTGGAGCAGGTCTCATAGGGAGCCTGTGAGTCCCTGTCAGACTTGATGCTTTTAAAAAATAAGATCTCTGTTGAGGATGACCCAAATATATCTGATCCCAATTTAGAGCACAGAATTGGAGTTACAAAGCTTCTGTGGTTGCTTCTAGACTCTATTTTTCTTTCTGTGAAGTCAGCTTTGCTAAATGACATAGCTTAGAGCAATAAAATCCAGACTAATCTACACCTGCAGCATACCATCCAATTCCTTCTCCTAACATGACAGAGGAAAAACTGGGCACAAGGAGATAAGCCTCTCTGCTGCTGCTGTGGTCCATGAGATTTAAATGGGGTAGGGTCAGCATGAAGTTTGGCAAAATTTCTTTAACAGACCACTCCAGTAAGAAGTCAAAAACAAAAGACAGAGCTAAATCTTAGGGGGAAAATACAGGGGAGAAAATAATGATGTAATTTGCCATTACTCCTTTGTTATGAAAATATTAATTTATTTTACGGGAACTCACATAACAAACAAGGGTTCAGTTGTATAAATATATGTGCTGTGATAGGAGAGTTTATGACTTTTAAAACCAGCATGATCTTAGTCCTTTGCCGTACAGAGCCACGGGTACCTGAGCTGAAATTTGAAAACGTCTTTCCCCAGCTTTGCCTTGCCTTGGCTCAGGGAGCCTACGATCAGGGCTCTGAGGCACTGCTGCAGGACTTTAATTTCTCAGTCCTCTAATGGAAGGGTTTGGAGAGAGGGACAAAAGCGTATTCACAAGGCAGCAGCAATTAGCAAAACAGATACAGAACGTCAGTCTGTCCTGCCTGCAGATCTGGCTCCCCAGGGTCATTATATATGAATGTGTTAAAACGGCAGCAGATGTCTGTTGGATCGCACACAAGATCGAGCAGCTTGTTATCCCACTTGCGCTTACTTGCGTTCTGCTAGCTGACAATCCTCAGTACGCATCCAGTGGAGAGATCACCCTCACAAAACGTGATGAGGAAAGGGTGCCAACACTGCAGAGCTGAGTGAGTGGAAGTTAGGAGGTGCCTGGGCAAAGGATGCCTCTGCAACCTGAATTCTTCCACTCCTGAATAAACACTACAGCGGTGTCCTTGTTTTTCCCACAGGCTCCTCTCTCCTGGAGGGCAGGACGGCTGGTGCTCACTATATGAGCTGCTATTTCTACATTTGCTTTATGCTGTCCTTCTTCTGGTTGTTGCCTCTCTTTATTTTTTTGGTGATGCTTCAAACCCTGACCTGAAGACAAAATTATCCACGTATTTCATGGTTCTTTCTCTCACTCATGTGATGTATAGGCATGTGCTCCTCAAACTAGGAACTCATCTGCAGAACCTTGGGAACCCCAATGGAGCAAGGAGTATTAACCTTATTTTACAAATTGATAGAAAAAGATCTCCACACATTCTGAGCACTCGCTGTGATCCTTGGCCCTGCTTTTTCCAGTTCTGTTCACTTACAGAAATGTGAGTTCAAACGATAGACCTCGCTAACCTCATTTATGGATCTTGGTGCTTATCATTTCTGGAGATTCAGGTCCAGAGTCCCAGTCATCCAAGCAAACCCAAGCAACTCTCAAGGAATAATTGCATATAAAAACTTTGGCTAAAATATCCATGGGAGAAGCAGGCAGAGAATTCAGTTTACCTGAATGTCTCATAGCCATCTCAAACATGACATGATGCTATATTCTCCATCCTCCCTCTCATTTGCTGGACAAGCCTGATCTATCTCCAGAGTCCAAACTGTCTTGTGCACTGAAGGAGCTAAGGATCCTATGAAAAAAGGGAGTGCACGTGTTCGTGCAATTAAAGGACACGTCATATGCACGAAGGGGCTTTAAGGAAAATTAAGGTTGCAAAGCAAATACAATGACATAAATAAGACACAATACATGAACAATAACAAGGTGGAAAAAGCCCAAATGGATTCAAATGAAAGCTGATTATAAAGAATCGTTTCCAATAGCTGAGCTTATGTGAGATCTTTCGCTCCAATAAGTCATCAGCAGATTTTAGTGCAGCAGCGGCGTTATACAGCACCTGGGATCTGCTCTTGGCCTCTAATTCTTTTTTTGCATTTGAGTTCAAAAAAAATGCGTGCAAGTTTGATTATGAACACTCCTCTTCATTCACAGACATAGAGAAAATTAAACTGGGCTTCTTAATTGTTGCTCCTGATGCAAAATTCTTTGCGAGTATTTGTAATGATATACACCCGTCTCACTGGATTACTGATGTGGATGTCACATCTGTTTCTTCGGTGGTGCTCATAAAATATTAACATCCCTGCTGTAGCACTTAAAAGTCTCATTGTATTAGGGAATTTCTGTCCTTCCCTGCAGCAATTACATCTATTTGCTGCGCACCGACTGTTAGCCATCCTGCCAGTCTTCCTCTCTGTGGAAGGGAATTTTGGGCTCTTTGTAGAGTTGTAAAGTGGCACCCTTCATCTTAGGAAGGATTACTTCCTGCCTCAGGATCAGTGAAAATTGAACATAAAGAAGCATTTAAGAAATTAGAGATGGATTCTAGCTAATACAGATTATATTAGTGCTATTGTACCCCACATTTTCTTTAATAGAAAACTAAAGTCACTTGGTAAAAAAAAACATAAAAGAGATCTAAGTTCTTTTTGTTTCTGAATTGCCATTCTATGGCATCTAGGTAGTGAACTCTACTTTCTCCCCCACCAGCCTTGAGGGCAGCTCACTCTGTAGAACTGGAGCAAAGTGAGGAATGGCCCAGGAGTGTCACAGTGCCAGGACCGGTGTGTAACATTTTCTGTGTTTCCATAACTAGTTTTTTCCCCTCACCAATAAAGAATGGTCTGAGTGGAACAGGGAGGTGAAGGGTCACTCTGTTCCCCAATTATCTATCAATCATTATTTCTAACACCTTTTAAGAAATATCTGTTTCCTCGGGGAGGTGCATTTGTAATGGGAAAAAAGCTGTCTGTAATGAACAGCCTCTTCTTCCCACTAGTGCCTTCTGCACAGAAACGATGGATATGAAGACAGAGGGCCCACATCATCACGAATCTGTTGAGTCTGAGCTGCTTTAACATGCTGGCAACTCCTCCTTTGTCCTGTGGCTTAGAGCGCATGTTTCTGTACAAGGATTTGAGTTCACATGGACGACCTCTACATTTCGGCCAGTGACACTACGAACCTTAACTGTCCCCCTCTTCAGGACCAGAAGATAACAGAGAAGGGGAATGAGGCTGTCTTAGGCATTAAAGCAAGAGTTATTCTGGTTTTGCTTTTAAAAATACAGCACTCACACACCTTCTTCTTACTATGCGATACTTTACATCTTCTTATGTCTCCTCCAGACACTCAGCTACTTGCTCAATTTTAAGTAACTTTGCATATTCAGCAGTTACAATGGAAAGCATAAGTGCCATATGCTGAAATCATCCATCCTCCTGTGCGCATGATTTCACAGTTAGAGTAATGGTCTAGAGAGATACTGGGCACTTCGAGAGCAGGACAACAAGCCTGGATCTTTTCTCTCTCTGTGTGAAACTCCAACTGTTTTCTTTAAAAGGGGTGGGGATTTGTATAGTTATCTGGAGGGCTGGCAACACTATTGCCATTTAAGGAAATGACAATCAAAATATTCGAGGTTTAGTTTTGTGGCTTGTGCTGGATATGTCAGCATCTGGAGTAGGTTTTGGAAATGTCACTTTCTGTAGACTTGACTGGGATATATAGTTTAATGCTCATAAGGCCTCCAGCTTGCTGCTGCTTGGATTGCAAAAAGAAAAGGCCAGAAAAGAAAACACTTGGACACGGCCAGCATGAGTTTGAATTTCCTTCCCTCAAGTAAATGCTGCCTGTGCTGATGGAGTTATGTGTTTACAAACCCTGGTAACAAGAGGGTCAGTATCCCTGGAGTTGATACACAACCTATGCATGACCAAGTTCACTCTGCGTAAGTATGTTCTTATGAAATGCGTATTGTGACACCTGGCATTTATCAAAGACATTAGCTTGCTTCAAAGAACATCAGTGGTAGGAAAAAAATAATTTATCCTTATTCCATTTTGTTTCCCTTCATTTTTCTGCATAGTATGCTATTTATTTTGATTCCTTTTTAGTCCAATAAATGTGTAATAACTTGCCCTGACATAGACCTGGAGCCCGTCACTTTAACTGAAAGCCAAGTCTGTGAAGGCCTCCATGAACAACACTTCCAAAAGTCATTTGGTTCAAATGAATCCTATCTTTTTAAAATGGAGAAGAACTATGTTTTCTTCAAAGCAACATGAACAAACAAAGCAAACCAAAAGGCCAGATTTTGATCTTTGCAAGAGGATCATTGCTTGATGTGATTCTCCCGTTCCTCCCCGTGACGGACCATGTTCACTTCTCCAGTGCAGGCAGTGGAGGAACAGCAGAGCCAGCTTTGGCTTCTCGCCAGAGAGGTGCACAGGGACATGCCACCCTGTGCTTACAGCAGGTCTTCAAAGGGGCTCTTTTGATAATTTAATCCCAGCCACAGCTAACTAGATCCAGGGCATTCCAGGCAGCTGTTTGTCTAATTTGTAATGTGTATATCTGACATCTAACATTTGTTGTGTAGGATTCAGGATATCTGCAGCCTCTGGTTTCCACTCATGCCCTTAAATACCATGTGGTTTCAATTGCATTAAACTGTTTGAGAATATAGAAATTGTCTTTCTGTTTTTCTGGTGTGATGTATATCTTGAATCATTTTAGTGAATATTTGTATTGTAAAATATTGCTCTTTCTATATATTTTGTATTTCCCTGTATTTTACCATCTATTACCCTGAACAGCTGAAAGCCTTAAGTTGGGTGAATAGCCATGCTGTTCACTTGTTTTTTTTTCTTCTGCCTAACATGAATAAACTATAGCATTTCTGTATTAAATGTTTGGATACCTTCCATCTCCCCAAAGGAGAAAGAAGATCTTCCTCTTACTTGTCTGACTGCTAGCTTGTCTTGTTTTCTGACAGCAAATGGGACCTCAAGCAGTCAGCTGTCTACACCCAAATCAAAGCAGTCCCCGATCTCCACACCTACCAGCCCAGGGAGCCTCCGTAAGCACAAGGTATTACGTTTCTTATACCTTACTACAAGTTTCTTCCGTAGTCTACTCAGATTTGTATGACATTTAAGTCATGGCCATATACTCTGGAGCACAACTCCTTATGTTGAAACAATGGAGAATTTGGCCCATTACCTAAAACAGTTGTCCCTTCAGCCTCTAGCAAGACAGTGAACAACAAATCATTGGCCTCTTTCTTCCACTGGAGTTATTAATGTGTGCTGGAGATTACCCATATGGATCAGAAAAGATAACGCTGAGGTTGTATCACTGTTTGAAAAAGTTCACCATATTGATGGATATGATCTTCATAGAATCATAGAATGGTTTGGGCTGGAAGGGACCTTAAAGACCATGCAGTTCCAAGCCCCTGCCATGGGCAGGGACACCTTCCACTAGAGCAGGTTGCTCCAAGCCCCATCCAGCCTGGCCTTGACCACTGCCAGGGAGGGGGCAGCCACAGCTGCTCTGGGCAACCTGTGCCAGTGCCTCGCCACCCTCAGGGTGAAGAACTTCTTCCTTACATCTAGTCTACACCTGCCCTCTCCCAGGTTCCAACCATCACCCCTCATCCTATCACTGCAGGCCCTTGTAAAAAGTCCCTCCCCAGCCTTCTTTAGGCCCCCTTTAAGTACTGGAAGGCCGCTAGAAGGTCTCCCCACAGCATTCTCTTTTCCAGGCTGAACAAGCCCAACTTGCTCAGCCTGTCCTCATAGGAAAGGTGTTCCAACCCTCTGACCATCTTGGTAACCCTCCTCTGGACTCGCTCCAACAGCTCCTCTCTTGAAAAGCCTTAAGTGTTGGCAAATCTCGTCCATTAAACAGCAGAAGAAATGCAAATATTCCTGAAGCTCTAAGACATCACTTTAATGATGCTTCTCAGGGATTTTTGTTGGTTTTTTTTTTTTAATTATTTAAGGCTATGCTCTGTTTTACAGGAAACAAGTGATTTTTTTACAGCTGGTGTAGTAATTGTGTTCTGGTACAGTAGCTGTTTTTCCTGGTAACAAACAAAGAGGTAGCATGGCATCCTAGTAGAGATCAGTAAACCTGTGCTGGCTCATAGATAATTAATGTATTGATTTATTTAAAAGGTATAGCAGCAGTCACAGCTTTGTATGTTCCCATTATTCAGTGCCATTCGGCGCTAAGTCCAGATTGTCATTTCCGTGGGCTTTCTCATTTCTGGAATAGCCACAGTGTTGCTTCCAACAGTCTTTACTTGATACAGAAACTGGAACCTGGACAGAAATCTAAGTGTGAGAGGAGGTCCGTAGATTTCTCTTTAGTAATCAGGATGAACCTCTCAGCACGAGTATGACTTTGAAAGCATTGACTTGAAATTCTGGAAGAGCAATTAAAAAATTCTGATAGTGGTGAGATTCTGCAGTCAACCAGCCACATGTAGTCCGCTCTGGTCTAGGTTGCATGGGTTGAACTAATTTTGTTTGAGGATTATGTTTTTTCTCAAAGCAAGGAGTGATAGCAGCAGCTGGACTACAGTTGTTATGATGGTGGAACAAAACACAAGAGAAGTCAATGGGAAGAATCCCCAAAAGTCCAATGGGCTTTGGATTACATCTCTGACATGTAAGATTTTGGATTGCAGACCTTTGGACATGGCGTTGAATGGTACTGGGGGAGCTTGAGGTGGACTTTCGGCTTCTCAAAAATCAGATCTTTAAAATATTCTCAACATATGGAGAGGCTGTAGTTACTCAGCTTTATTTGACTTTCTTTAACAAAGGCATAGCTGAATTAAAATGAAATTTATGTTTTCCGCAGGATTTCACTCTGATCGCAGCTGCTCAGTCTAAGTCTGAGGAAACACAACAGTTTTAACACAATGGGTCCAGATTTATTATTAATTTATAACTGAGAACAGGATCTGGCCCATAGTCTGAATTCAGCAATTGCTTGTTTCAGCAGAAATAATGTTGTAAACTGCATCCTTTGCTTCAGCCATCAGGGACCTAAAATACTTTCCAAACACTGTCTCATTTAGGGCTTTGGAGATGAGGATTTGCTTCCTGATAAAGACAAGTAAAACTCACCTTCTTTAATGTTTTATGTAAGTTTTCAGCAGGCTGAATTATGACCTTTCCAGTGAAACCCCTAGAACATTTGTAATAGATGGTGACTGCTGAGGTCAAAGCCAATCCATCTATGAGTTCCTCCACTAACTTAAGCCAATCAGCGAACACGAATGTAGCATTTTAGGTTATCAGAATATTCATGCATCATTGTCTTCCTCCGAGGAGCAATTTCCCGCTTATGATGAAATCACTTTTCTTTTTCTCCCCTAAAGCTCGAATGATAAATGCTTAGGTTTAGTCACCACAGAGTCCTATTTTACCTCTTCTTACATCAAGATTGTTGTGAAGTTCCTTTCTGTGTGTTTGGGCTTTTCTTCATTTTGCTCACAGTTATTACCTGTGTGTGGGTCAGAGTTCAAAAAGGTCCAAGGAGAGCTTTAGCTTTTGAGCTGGTTTGTGTACCTCGTTCCTACAGTAACTCACATAACAAACAAGGGTTCAGTTGTATAAATACATGTGCTCTGATAGGAGAGTTTATGATTTTTAAAACTAGCATGATCTTAGTCTTTCCCAAGGAAGTGGAATAAGATGGTTACTCCAGAAGAGGACCCTGGAAGAGCTTTACATTCAGCATTTGACCCGAATAATAAACTTGGGCTTATTTTCTTAACCCTTCTAATCGATCAGAAATGACTTAAAATTAAGAATAAATCATGGAACATGTGATTTCCCCAGAGACTTGTCCTAAGGGTAGCTGTCAAATCAAGGTAAGACTCTTTATGGTGGACTTAGGTTCAAAGAGACCTGTTTAAGGAAAGATCCTGTTCTTTCATGTGTGTGCTATAATGGACACGTTGATCCAGAAGTGACAAAAAAATACTTCTCAAACTTATCACTGAACAGTCATCTTTCTTCTGGTACCAAGATTCTCTTGCTCTACTGTGCAACTAATCTGCGTAGACTTTAGCCTTGAACTACCTGGACAACTGGTCAGCCCGTCCAGTAACCAGTGCGTGAGTCTTCCACCCTGTCCCTACGAGCTGCGCAGAACTGGCCCATTCGACTGCTTCCTCACGCACGACCAAAGGTGGAAACTGACTGTGTGAGTTAACATTTTCTTCTTTCTTCCTACAGGACTTGTATCTGCCTCTGTCTTTGGATGACTCTGATTCCCTTGGAGATTCCATGTAAAGCGACACGAAGCTAAATGTCCATATTGCAAGCTATGTTTTAAGATACAGTAGAGTACTTCTGCCAAAATAAGCAGATAGGTGACTGGTGCTTTCAAATCAGACAAAGGACACACAGTTATATGTCATTTTTTTTCTGTGATTTATCCTCCGTGCCACAAATCAACACCTACCAGTCTATAGAGATAGAGGGATACCATTCTTCTAAGTTACAGGGATGCAAAATGGATATTGCAAGCAATTGGGGGCCAACATGCCAATGATCCTGTGCATTTCCCATTTTCTTCTATTATTTCTTCTGCTGCTGCTGCAGCTATGTAATTTTCCTAGTGATAGTAAAGTAGCTTCCCCAAAAGTGAGCAAGTGGATTGCTTGCTGACCAATCTGCAAGCTCAAGTAGAGCAAATGATATTCTCCACCTGTCCAAACTGCCAACTGGTTGCCAGCTCACCTGCTCCCCATTTGCAGTCCTGATGTTAGCACCTGCATACTAACTAGTACTGGTTTTATTGTTGGAGGGCAGGAAGGGAAATTACTTACTAGTTTGGTTTTTAATATGGCAGCAGAAGTTTGGATGAGATTAGGAGTGATTGCATAAGATGCAAAGCAAGGTTGGTACAACAGTGATTCAAATATTGGGATTTTTAAAAAATTTTTTTTAATGCTTCAGCAAAAAAATGTAAGTCAGCTGAGTTATCTGGAGTGGAACACCTTTCACACGTGATCCAAAGATACTGCTAGCTGGTAACAAGTTTTTATACATACCCTATGGTATCTCTCTATCTCTGTTTGTAACAGTAATGCCTTGTGAACAGCCAACACTGAAAACACTGTGAAAATTTGTTTTCAGGTTTGACACCCTATAGGTCACTTTTTATAGCAAAAAAAATCAATACACTTTTTATAAAGGAAAACCTTTTATCTGTGTTTTGGGAGTAAGGATTCAAGCTCCTTCTTTTTTATAAAAGCTGGTAATTTTCTTTTGTTTAAAAAACACATTCAGAAAAATGTACAAAAAAAACCAACCAACAACTGCAGAACAGTAATAACAACTCAGTTTAGAAATCTTGTCATCACTGCCAAAATAGACCCATGTAGGGGAAAAAAAGGTCAATTCAAAATATTGAATGTTTTGATAGTTTTTGTAATGTTTAAGACTACATATTTGGGTTTTTACACTTCCGTATTCCTAACTATGGCCAGATTCTCTACTTATATAAGAAATGGAATTTTGTGGTGTTCGAAAACCAGTATTTTAAGAAACTCGTCTATCTGACAAAAACAAACTTACTCTATTTAGAGAAACCATTTGCTTTTATTGATCAGTAATGACTCCTACAGAATGCAAAATTCATCTATTCACGCAGGGCTGGTGGTTTTTACTACGCCGAAGCTTTGTCATAGGCTAGCTGGCATTGCCTTCCTTTCTCATGGAATAAGCTTTCGATGAAACTGATTACTACAGAACTTTACCTAAATGAAATCTGTGCAATCAAATCTTTCTTTGTTGCTCTCTTTGCCTGTGTTTCAACATCCACACCTATTCCCCATTGCCTTGCAACCCCTTGTGATTAGGATGAATTATAACGTTGTGATGTTTGATGCTACATGAATGCTGGGTTGTTCCCAAAGCCACTCCACATTTTGTTTGCTTGCATTGCTGGTATGAAACAATCTGTGAAGCTGCATCTTTAGAGGTTCATGCGATGATACATATAATGCAACTTTAAAAAAAAAAAAAAAAAAAAAAAGAGAGATTTATCTGAGGGAGGCCAGGATTGGGAATTATCAAGGGGTCAGAGTTATTACGCACCAAATTTGCACCCGGTAGTCTTAGTGCATGATCATTTACACCCAGAGTTTTGCACAAGAAATCATTCGTTCCCACAAATAACTTCATTTAATTGAGTAACTCTCTGACTATGCGACTACTAAATGATCGTTTCACCTATTGTATATAGAATCCTGGGTTTAGTTCAAAGGCTAAGGGCTCATGTTGAAGATTTGCGGGGGAAGGGATGGTGGCGTGGACAAAGCATAGGCGCAGTAGTCAGGACACCTTCATTCAGCCCTTGGCATTGCCAAATTTAGTGTCTGAACGGGAGCAGGTCTCTTAGTAACCCTGTGCCTCGATCTGCCTATCTGTCCCCTACAGGGACAATACTGTTCTACCTCACTGGGGGTTGCGAGGCCAAATGTTGGTTAACATTTGTAAAGTGCTTTCAGATCCTCTAACAGAAGGTGCTGAAGAATTCTGGGTGCAGATTTGGTTATGGGTGCTAATCCTGTGGGTGATACTGTAGACACTGGTCATGAGAAAACAGGACTTCTTAGGCATAAGGATGTCAAAGGCCGTGGTTATCCTAACAATATTACTCCTCAGAGCTTTTGTCTTAGTAAAAGCTTTAGTGGGACAGATAATTTGACATGCTTTTACCATCTCCTCTGTTCTGTTGGTGGAAATCTCAGAGTCCCTCCCCAAGTCTCTGCCTTTCCAGGGATCCTAACTAGTAGTCATGACCCTGCCTGTTAAAGATGATGGACTTGGACTCCAGTCAAAGCTGTTGTCACTTCAGTGACACAGGCCATTCCTGTCATAGTCAGGGCTAGCATGTCCTGCCACCTTTCCTCTGAGTCTCTGCTAAACCAAGAGACCAGCCATGAAATCACATCCAGGGTCTCTTGCTATTCACTACAGGACGCTTACCACAGATCCACCAGGAAAACCTACATTTTTGATCTCCATAAGCAGACTGAACTGCTTGAGCTGATGGTGGTAGGAAAGGAGTCCAAGATGTGCTTTCATCCAGCATCCGCGAGTTCAGTTTGTGTAAGATAAGGCAGGATCCCAAGAGGTGAATGAGCCTTTGGCTGGATGGTTGCCGAGGTAGCTGTTGAGAAGTGGTTCCTTTCCTTCCTGCCACAAGTACTGTTTGGTTATTTGAAGATGCTCCTCCTGGTGGAGCATGCTAAGGAATCACTGAGGCCTTCTTCCTGAGCTGCACCTAATGACACATCTAAAACCTGATCCTGCAAGTGCCCCCTTGGGAGCTGAGTTTTGTTTGCATGAGGATCGTCCTGGGGTGGGGCTGAGCCCAAGAATTCCTTCAGGGAATTAGGGGGACCTTGAAAAGGCCTAAAAGAAGAAGAAAAAAAAAATGGTTCAGAGGGAAAAATAGCCATTCAAACCAGTAGAAGCCACAAAGAAAACAGGGTATGAGGTCAAACTCCCAAGTTTTAAAAAGCAATTTTCTAGGTAGAAATGCCTGGGCAGTAGGAGAAGTCAGTGAGCATTTCAGCTGTAACATATAGTTGTCTGTATTAATGCCAATATTGCATGAGTTCTTGTACAGAAATGCATGTAGAATATTACCTACATTCAAAACTAGTTATCTTTGGCTTTGTAGGATCCCTAACATAGATTTGAATACAAAGAGAAACAATGCACAGGCATCGTACCTTATTCATGTAAATATAAGGACAGCCCTGATTCAGGAAAGAACTTAAAGACAACCTTAAATTTTAGCACGTGCTTTACTCCTCTTGATTTTTCATCAGATAAAAGCTTGGGTTTGGTCAGAAAGCTTTCCTGAACTGGAATGAATTAGTAATTACTTTCAATATAATGTAATAATTCCAGACCCTATGAGATCCTGGAGCAGATGATAGTAATTCCACTATATACTCCCGAGTTTAACTTTTTTTTTTTTTTCTACTTTTACAAGCACATAAAACTCCACAGGATATGAGGATTTGCCATATTAATTCTGCTATAAAAACCCTGTCTAATTTGCCTCATGAGGCTGCCTTTAATGTTTTCAGAGACTAATTGAATCACTAAGACTATATTGTTTTAAAACAATACAGTATTTAAAATTGGAGTGACTCTTAAAGTAGTAGGGCTTTGTTTCTTTGAAACCTGGCTTCATTCAGTATCCAGTATATTTTAGCAAATTTGCATATACAGTAAAAATACCTGTTTCAGACACACAATCATTAGGAAGGAATTAGAGCAATCCCCCAAGCAAAGACTGATGTATTTAGTATTCACACATTCCGGTGATGGTCTTGACTGGAGAAGATCAGGGCAATGCAGCAAAATCTTCAGCCTTAGGATTTTTGTCACTTGTAAAGCATTTATAATCCTGAAGTTTCTAGGTTAAAGCCTCATTTGTTATAAGATTTGGAGCTAGTTCAGTTCCACCAGCTAAGCAGCCAACCAAGACTCTACACCTTGAAGTAATTTTGAGAGAGTTTGGCAATGGGATTTTACCTTGGTCCGCTCTGCAGTGGGAGATGGAAATAGCTTTTGCCTTCCATTGTCTGTTTCCTGTACCTGCACATTATTTACAATCTTCTCAGGAGCTAGAAACACTAATTGTGTTATTTTCATAGAGAACAGAAAAATAATTCTGCTTAGAAAACAACTTCCACATCTCTTTCACATTTAGCTAATGCACACGTATGCATGCAAAAAATTGCACACACAGTCTAGCTGTTATTTCTCTCTTGTTTGCTTGAACAGTAGTTTTGAAGGGAAAAAAAGGAGGTAGGACCAAAAATTATGGCAAACAGCAAAACTATGTTACACCCAGGCATTTTTAATAGGAAATAATGGCATAAAAGTGTTAGTCTCTCCTTATCCATACAGATACTGATGATATTTTCCAGGATGCCTTGTGTTGGCTTTTTCATGCCTTTGAGGTCAGTGCTGGTCATCTTGCCACTTCACAGAACACCTTGTGACGTTTCTCTGTAACGCCATGCTGGATCCCTACACAGACGCTGTTCCAGCGACAGCCATCCCTGGAACCTGCATCCTCTCTGCAGGGGCACGGTATGGACTTTACAGTAATGAGACTTCTTTATTGCAGTGAGAGCATATCGACGTATTTTGTCATTGACTTCAGTGGTACCCCACATCCATTCAGGGCAATTGCAGAGTTGTCTTTTACTATAGTAGATGTAGACTCATTTTTAGAGAAAGGAAGAAAAAATAGCCAAGTAAAGTAGGTATAAAATTAGTTCAGAAAGTGTCTCCTCAAGCTAAGACAATCCACAACCAGAGAAAAGCTATATAGATGTGTGTTTACCACACATGAGGTGCTGACCATGACCAAGACAGAACAAAACAGCTTCTTTTTTTTCTAGTGCTGATATAGGCTCAAAGTTATTCTTCTGGTTGCTAATGGAAGCAGGCTGGAACAGTATTTGGGACTGGTGAGGTTCTCTGCAGGAGCAAATGGATGGCACAAGATGAAGATCTTTTTCTGTCTATCTATCTAGATAAAGAGTGAGGTCAGTCCATGCAACAGGATTAGTACTTTATGCAAGATACTAGAAGAGATCCAGCTGAAACACCACCTTGGTGTAACGAGACCAAGAGGGTTAAGACTTTAAGTGCCTTCCAACATGCTTTGGGCTTCAGACGTGGGACTAGGTAAAAATGCCCTTGACAAAGGCAACAGGACAGACTTTGATTCTTGAGATATTTAGCCCATCTCGCATTTATTCAACCAGCTCTTGAAAATTACTGTCTCCAGAATCACAGATGTCTTCTGGCTGATGCCTCTGTCCCATCTGAGCAGGCCTCTCCGGCGTATCTCAGGAAATGTTAAAGCTGAGTCTTGTGTCTCACAGTGCAGCCACTCGTCACTGCTTGTGGAATGAATGGGGCTGGGTTCTGCTGCATTGGTTATCCAGTCTGTCATTCAGATATTTTTCACCCTCCTTCTTTGCTCCTGGCTTGAGATCTGGTGTGTCTCATTCTCGGTTCCTCCAGGTGAAAGGCTGGGGCCAGCAATGTGTATAGACCCCTCGTTTTGTCTTGGTTCCTCTGGAGCAGATCTAGTTGTTTGATGTTTGTCTGAAGGTCTGGGGCCAAGCTGACAAAAAAACGTGTTTTAAAAGGGAGAGGGGAGATGCTTAGAGACTGTAAGTGAGTGGATGGAAAGGCTTTTTCTCAGCAATGCCGTTGCATAGCTGCTCTGACAGGATCCCAGTTGCAGGGTGGGGTATGTCTGCAGGTGAGAATGCGGAGCTTTGGGGTCACAGACCACGATCCATCCTTCAGGACGCTGTCTAGAAGAGGTTAAAAACACCGACATCAATTTTTGGCCAACAGATGAGCTTCTGAGCAAATAAGAATCAAACCTAGTGTATTCAGCAGTGGGATTTCAGAGCCATTGGGATTTCAAAGCTGTTGGTCTTTGGCATAACTGTGGACAGATCAGTTCTCCTTGTGCCACAGTGTCCCAGTGCATGAAGAGCTGATCACAATACTGACCTCCATCTGTAAGGTGCTTTGAGATAAGCTGATACAAAGAACTATGGAAGAGCTTGCTCTTAAGATTTATTCATTGCTTAGCGAAGCCTGAAAACCTTACAGAAGTAAACTATGGTCCATTGTCTTTGGCAAGTCTTTTCAGGAACTCTGGCTCTCCCAAAACTATGCTGCAAAAATGCTTCATTATTTTACTAATGGTAAAAGACAGACACATCATCTTAGTTCCCTCAAAACCCATGGAGGAGCCAGCAACACCCCTGAGAGCAAGGCCACGTCCACATCCAGTGGCCACCTCTGGCCTGACTACAGACCCCTGCTGCCCCTCTTTTTGTTACATCTACGAGGGGAAACCCGTGTTACTATTCAAAGTGTGGGCCTTGTATTTGTAAACGATGAATAAGTCTAATTATTTCAGTGGCCTTATACCAAGAAAACAGTGGGCCCGTTGTTGAAAGCTTTCTTGTTTAGAGAGTGGTCATGGCCAGATGGCTTCATGGGAAAGAGCTGCCTTTCGGTTTCATTGCTTAATGCACGTAGTTGAACTAACCTATTCTGGCTCTTGCTCTCTATCTCAATGAACTGTAACTCAGGAGTCTCGAGCCAGTTTAGAGCTTCCCTAGGTCTCACAGTTTATCACTTAAACAACTGAAGAAGGAGGATGCTCAAAGGGAATTAACAAATCTTGGCAGTAATTAGAGTCTGTCAGCTGAAAAAAAGAAAGCTGGCATCATTAGAGAAAATGCCATGATGGCCAGTGTTACGGGAAAGAAAGAAAAAAAGACTTGTTTCTAAGAGGAGTGGTAGGGGGCATTAGTTAGGAGATATTTACTGAGTGATGAAATGAGCTTGAACTTCACAGACAATCAAATGGAAGGGAGAACATGAGGCAGAGCACTGGAAACGTCAGTGCCATTGATGTGTGGGAAGAATAAAAAGACAAAAGCCAAGAACTTCCAGGGACAAATAAAAGGGGAGGCTGGGGCTAGCTGAGGATCTACAGCTTGGTTCTGAACAGAAAAGCAGCAGGGGTTCCTGACTGGATGTCGAGAGAGTTATTGCCCCTGCAGGTATCTAAGCCAGGATACAGGCTATCTGCCACAAGAGTGCGTGTCCCACTCCTGATGGCAGAAATAAGGTCACACTTGGCCGCAGGCAGGAGAACTTGGTTTGACGTTCTTCCCCTGCTCCTGTTTTACTCTCCTGCCAGTACGTGTCATCCCTAAAAGGGGGAAGATCCAGCCCTTTGCTGAATGACAGCACCAACCTGGGCGTTGGTTTTCTTTGTATTCCTCCCTATCAGATCAGAAATAGAAATTCATCAGCGTGCCCTGGCTGGGAGAAGGACAGGCCTGGCATGCTGGGGAACCACAAGACATGTGCAAGAGAATAACAAGGGCACCTCTGAGCCTCCCATCGCTTCCCATCCCAAACTGTGGAAAAAGTAGCGACCCAGGTTCACCAGGGTGAAAGGCCAAGACGGGCTGCTGGAGGAGGTGACCTTGATTGGCTGTGCAGGCCAAGGGGCTGATGGTGATCCTGTCCGTGAAATGCCTAGCCACGTGCGTGAGAGCTGCTGCATTCAATAAATCAATGGGAACTCCGTGCTGAACAAGGGGATCTGTGTTTAACTCCACTTTACTCATGAGATCTTTTTTCCAAATTCAGTTGAGTTACAGCGCTTGTGAATTTAATCCTAAAAGGCAAAACAACTGCCTTACCTGAACACCTTTTTTTTGCTGTTTAGTCTCAGATTAAATTTTTTTTTTTGCATAAAGATTGCACCTCTTTGTTTCCGTAGATTCTCAGATGCTCAATATAACACAAGTGAAACCCAATACACCCAATTCTCTGCTGCTTTAAACAGGCAGAAGCTCCTCTGTAATTAAGGGAGCTGAATCCATTTGGTCCAAGGTTGGTCTCCTGTTTCAAAGATTGATTACTGTCAATAACTCTTGTGTGATTGATTACTTAAGTGCAGATTCAGTATCCTGGGTGACAGCTGCAGCCTTTGCAGAGAAAACCTCATTGATCCTGGCTACAAGGTGATCTCTTATATGAACCTCTAATGGCAAGTTGTATCTGAGAGGTATTTTGTGTAGTTTTATTATAATTAATGCTAAAGCTGAAAGATTTTTCTTTGTTGAAATATCTTAAAACTTTTAGCATTGAAAAGTAAACATGGAACCTCAGCAAATCAGGGTCTCCTCTATATTTTCTGGCTCTAAAGAGTGTTGGCTTTATCTCACTTTACTCTCACTTCAGTCTACCAATAGACATGCCCTGAGCTCAGCAGTTTTATGGAACTAGAAATAGCATTTCTATTTCTTCCAGCATTTTTCTACTCTAGTCCCAGCTAGTACCACGCAGAATAGAGATTTATGGTTGGCTTGGCTTTTAGAGTAAAATATTACCAAATGTCTGTGAACATAAAAAGGAAGGTTCAGTTCGTTTTAGGTGACTCATCCAAACTCAAGGCTGCTTTTCATTTTTATCCAAGCTGGTTCTTCCCTCTCTATTTGCAACAGTTCTATATAGGAAATCGAGATTAACTTGAGCCACGTTTGATCAGCGGGGTTGTGGCAGAGGAAAGCGATTCACCTGGCACGTGCAGTCAGAATGAAACACGTTGGCGGCATTTGGTCAGGGTGGACCTGAACCAAACCCTGGTTCTGAACCCCGAGTTTCTGAGAAACCCAAGCGCAGAGGAAATGTCTGTAAAGGACCAAATGGACCCCAAGCTGGGGTCCAGGCCCAGTTCTTGAAATGAAGAATTTTACTTTCAGAGAATCCCTGTGAAACATTTAGTGGGGTTTTTTTTGTTGTTTGTTTTTATGGTTTGTGATTGGGGTTTTTGTTTTGTTTTGGTTTGGTTTGGTTTTTTTGATTTCCAGTATGGCTGCTTTTTTCCATCAGCTTCCAACCATTGTGCAGCAGATATAGATGGTTTTTTAATTCACTTCCCTTTGCAGGTGGCAGTTGAAATGTGTGATATTCTATCTCCTCCTCACACTGACCACACAGTCACTGAGCAGTTTCAGAACACACAGCTTTTTTTTCCTTTTTTTTTTTTTTCCCCCCTCTTTACAACCGAAGAGCTTTTTCCAGATTTAGTGTGATGTCTAATGATGCATCTCCTTAAAAAGAAGAATGTCTAGGGAATTAATCGCACCACTAATTGGTGTTTATAGATAAGGTGAAGCAGAAGTATTGAATGTAAGAACAAGAAAGCCTGTGAGTTATAATTACATGCTGAATTCTGACACGTAAAATTGTTGTTAGTTTGCTTCTTATTTAAATGATGTGTGACCCAAGCAGCTTTATCACCGTGGCAGTACTAGTACAGCTGTGATTATCAATTTAGAAGACACCCAGGGTCTTTTAGAAAAAGGAAACCTGTCTAGCCAAATGTCCTTCTAGTCTCTGAGATGATGACGCGTTCCCCTCCACAGTACTCTGTATTTTACGACACTGTCTAGTCTAGAAGCACAGGAAAGGAGTATCAGCTTGCTGACTTTGCTGTTACTAGCCTTTGCCTCTTTTCTTCATCACAGATACAATCACAAGCTAGGGTTAGCAGCTCTCATTGCATAAGCCTGAGTTCTTCATGCCACTCTTCTCTGAAGAGCACAAACTGCCTTCGCTCACGGCCCTGCGCTCTGCGGCGCGCTCTGAGCTGCAAATCTGCCGAGAAGTTGTGTTGAGGGAGGGAGATATGCAGCTGAACTGGAACCTGATCATGGATTACTGTCTTAGGTCATTCATTGAGTTTGTATGATTTCATCATTAATAACAAAGCTGCAATATAATATAACTGAGAGGCCACGATGTATTTTCTATTGTCATTCAGTGGGTGGGGGTTGGAGGGGCAGCCGGGTTTAAAGTTTAGCTGGTATACTTTAAACTCTGTGTACATAACCTTGGAGGACACGTGGGTGGTGAGGGTTCAGTTGTTATTTTGTTGGGATTGGTAAATTTCAGGTTGTTTTTGTTTAAATAATAAGGTATTTAATTAATGACATTGTACAAAGAGCTATTAATTTAAAAGGTGCTTTTGTTCTCCTAAAACAGATCTATCTGAACGTTCTTTTTGGCAAGCCTGCAGCAATGCTAATCATGACTTTTGTACCTTGGGGGAGTGTGTGGAAGGGGAGGGGAAATGCTTTTCTCTTCAGACAAATGAGGTTGCCCATAGTTAACTTTCTGCTTGGATATATACCTTGAGCTCCCTTTATGCTGAATTTTTATGTGAAGTTCTCTGAAAGGGACAGAACAAGCAGAGGTTATTCCGAAAGATCTCAACTGTATCATCTTGTAATATATTGCAGCTTTATGCCAATGATTCCTTGCTTACCTGTACACAGTCCATGCATGTTTTGAACTAATTTTGCATTCTCCATTTGTGGTGAGTTATTTAGCATTTTAACCACCTTTTGTGCCATTCAACTTGTACAGAAAACATTTTTATTGACGTTTTAAAGGGAGGGGGAAGAAAAGAAAAGAACCCCTTCTGCTCCCTAGTTGTAGGTAGAACTCAGTTACTTAGCAAACAGATGTAGATGAGTGGTTGTAGTGGTAGAAATGTTAGCTTGCTCGTGAACAAGCTTTTGAGAGTAAATGCATGGTCCTGTACCTCTCTTTTCTTAATTAGCTCTTCCTTTCCTCCTGGAAAGATTCTCTCTCTCCCCCTCCCTCTTATTCTGTCTTTGTCTCTCTCGTGGTTGTAAAGTACAGATTTGGGCATAAATACAATGATGTACGAGGTTTGAAAAGCAGTTCTCAACAGGTTCTCTCGGGGAACTTATTTCTCACAGCGCCTTGCCTTGGCACTTTGATTAGACTCTAACTTTCAAGGTAAAACAGATGGAGATCAGTCACCTGTTGCCTCCACTCGAACTGGGGAACAAGAGAAATTTTTGGAAGTTTGCGTCACTGGTAAACGATGAGATCTGGCTGATCCATTGCAGCTGAGGCACGTGGCACGTGGTGTATGGGCCGTGGCTCCCACGCCTGGGTGTTCTACGTGGGACTAGGCCCGCGGCCCCCGACTTGCGGAGTTTGCACACACTTTTTGATTTTCCTGGATACACAGCGGAAGGGGGTGGGGGACGGTGTATAGGAATTATGTTGTTAGGGGTTCTGTAGACAACTCCTGCTCCACACTCCCAAGCCCTGAGTTGAGTACACAGGGCTTATTCTTTAATAGCTGTGGTTCTGTTGGCAACGGAGGACAGAAAACAGTCAAAGTCTTGGAAAAAAGGGGGTCACTCACAAAGATGGATTTTGTAAGAAACGGACTTAAAAAACCCCACAAAGCCCTGCCACAAACCCACACAACGTACCTAGATCCACACATCTATCCCCCACGCCTCTTCTCCCTAAACAGAATTTCCTTTTCTTAGAAGATTTGACTTTCTAGAAAAAAATTCCATTTTTGTGAGGTGTTGTGAACTGTTTTTACTACTTGTAATAACCATCCCAGGTCTGAGTATTCTTGTAATGCAATGCCATGCAGCAGAGAACCTGTCCACTTTATAGCTTTGCTCTCAATATTTGTTACTCATTGTTTTCTCATCTAAATGTACATTTGCAAGATGTGTGTAATGTCATTTTCAAAAAATAAAATTTGGTTTCAATATTTAGGCCGATAAAAACCTTTCCGATGCTTTTATTTGGCAAGTGTGCATTGCCTGTGACTTGTGAATTACAGCGGTACTCGTTCATTTTGATTCATCAGCTTTCCCAAATCAGTCCCACTTGTACAAATGCAGAAGAAAGACTGGGGAGGAAATTTGGCAGCCCTGAATTAATTAAGACTGATTGAAACAGCCCATCTTTTTGACTAATGGGATGAGCTCAGCGTGGGCCCCACCGTAGGAGATACAGTGCAAGTAAGGGCAGCTCTTTCCCTACATGCAGCACTTCAGTCAAAGCAGCAAGATCTGGCCCCCGTCTGAACTCTGTCTTGGCGTCCATGGCTTGGGCAAGGCCTGTACGGGGTCACATTAGCTTTGGGAAGTTTGGTAAGGTTTGAGGTAACGCTGTGTTTGTCCTCCCTTCCCACACAGGCCTGAAAAACGTCCAGGTTTTTCTTTCACAGCTACCCTGTCAGAACCACAGCGAAGACAATAACATTCTTCCTTGTAAGCCCTGAAAAATGTTAATAAGGCTTAGCCCTCCTTATTTAATTCTATAGTCCGAGCCACTTTGCTGTTTGTTTCTGCTTCACATCTGCAGAATTAAGAGCCAGCGTGGTGAGTCAGCTCTGGCCATCCCTGCCGTAGACCGGGCTGCTGTGAAAGAGCTCAGATTCTTCCCCGTGTTTCATGCTCAGATGGAGCCCTTTTTATCCTTTTTTCCCTGTGGTCATCGCACGTCAGCCTGGAGAGGGCTGTGCTCTTTGCCCTCTGGATCCAAAGGAGATGCTGTGCCAACTGGCAAACAGCACGGAGGCTACAACTGTGTCACCCCACTTGGTCAATTACTGGCACCCACTTGTGATTATCATGCCATGCTTGGACAGCCAGAAGTGCCACATACAGTGCAGTTCTGTTTGCAGTGAAAGACCACACACAAAAAAATTGCAGTTCCCAGAATAAAACCAATAGAAGAAAAAAACACCCTAAGAACAGCCTTTATCTGAATGTGCATGAAGTGAAACTGAAGCAAATGTTATCAGAAAAGCAGAACAAGTACTTTAGAAAATACTCTGTGTGTGTTTTTATGCACCCCAAGAGCAAACAAAGCGCACTGGTATCTTTTCTAGGGGCTGCGTATTAGATGAGGTCAATAAAAAAGACAAGAGGTAGTGCTCCTGCCCATGCAGAATGTTCTGAAACTGGCAGAATTACAACCCTTGACCCACTGTGTGCATCTATCACAGCTATTCAGGGACTCTAGAGCGTTAAGAGGAATCCTAGATGGGGATAGTGTGGCGCCAACAGCTGGCACCGTGAACCAGTGGAAATGATGCTGCTGTCTTAGGATGAATCCCACTGACACACGTGAAATTACGCCAGGCTTATAGTCATGTAAATGACAGCAGATACGTTGCCAAAGCGCAGCCTTCCTGCTACATCCGCCCGGATCGATACAGAAACGTCCATGAAGGATCCCTGAATTCATTGTTTCATCAGAGCAGCAGAATGGCGGTTGTTTCCAAAAGGTCTGGGTTCAAGTGCGTTGGCCCCGCGCAGTGTCAGTTGTTTGGACTGAAATAGGTGGTTTGGCCTGGTTGGAAAACATTTGGCTGGTCTCTTGACCTCATCGCCATTACTTGGTGCTCGGCCACTGCTCGCTGTACAATCTGGTTCCAATCAAAAACGTACTTTTGCCTGTCAGACTTGTCAGCTGCAAATAAGCCAAGTTTTCTGTGGGTGCTGCCTTTGAACTGCAGCCCAAAATATGGCAGCCAGATCCCTGTGCAACGGGACGTTCACTGGGCTCTGCCAGCGTAGCTCTGTGAAACGCTGAACGTGGCTGTAGCATCAACTCTACGGCTCAGGATTTATGTAGCAATGTTTAATCTTATCTTTTCTGTAAATAAAGCACGTTTGAAAGTCAACAAATCTAGAGCATCTACATGCTTTCCCCTACAGCCTGAGCTTTGTCCCTTGTCCTCCACTGCAGCCATCTGCTCCTTCCCAGCCTCTCTCAAATACACCTGAACTTCAAAGGTATTCTCCGCATAAGTGTCACCTTTACCATAATGCAGGCCCTGCACACCTGACTGTCCAGATGTCCACTGGAAAAACAGTCATAGTACAGCTGTTTGGGTTTTTTAAAAATAAAGCACCAAATCAAAAAGGTTTAATTTCAGAACCTCAAAGTGAATGGGAACTCCAATGACATGAAATTGTAGGCACTCAGCCCTGCATTTGCATCTCATTAATACCAGTAATACTCACCTGGGCTCTGCATGGTGCCTTGAGCACCATATGTTAAGCCTCTGTAAGATTTCAAGTGTCTGTGTGTGTGTGTAAGGGAGCAGGAGTAATGTTTTATGGAGTGTGACTGCAATTACCATACACACACCTTTGCCACTGAAAATAACAACAATCGTTCATTGTTAATCTGTATTTTTTATTCACAAGTATTTTCAAATTTTAACATTCCCATCAATGTTTTACATAAATCTGTTCACCCTGAGATCCCAGACACATTCAGCTTCACAATGACTGTGACTCTGCTTCTCCCTAATCTGCATGTATGAAATGATGCACGCACTTCGGTTCCAGTTGCATGGCTTTTCTGGGGTTATTCTGTACGGCAGTAAGGCATGGAGTGCCCCCAACTCCCCTGACGTGTCTGGGGGTGAAAAGCAGAAAAGATCCTGCAAAATACGTTTATCTTTGGACTGTGTAAGCGGCGATCAGGAACACAGTTACAGTGATGTGCTCACGGCCTGAAACCAGTGGGATAATCAGAGCTTGCAAAGCCTTCGGGGAAGCACATCTCACTGAAGGGGACACGGTGCTGGCCCAGCGGTGACACCTCCTCCCGCTTCTGTCCAACCCCCAGTGTCTAGGCCACCAGCTACAGCTGGGTTGTACTGGGCATACTGGTGTGATTTTTGTCATTGCGAAGAAGCACCTTCTCCCAAGGACAGTGTAGCACCTTCTCTCTCCTGCTTTGCTCAGGACAGAGTCCACCAGCAAGGCCAGCAGCATGGTGCAGGTGGCAAGAGCCAGCAGAGAATGCTAAATGGCAAATCCGCTGCTTGCTTGTGCTGGAAGCCCATTTATTTTCAGCACAGGCCTTCCCACGGTTGGTGCACCCAAACAAGTACTGGCAGTCGAACAGCTGTTTGGAGAAGATTTGAGTTGTTTCTTCTGACAACTGCGCTCCAGCCACGACGTGTGTGTCATCTTCTCATTTAGGAGTGTGCTTTTAGCACCCACACACAGTCACAGGAAGTGCCATTAAGCTGGTTAAACCTCCATTCTTCCAGTCACCGTTGAAAGAGTGACAGCCAGGATGGCAACCGGAGCTGAGGAGAAAAAGGTAATTTCCGAATGTCTCTGGCAACATGTCAGTTCAGTGATGCAGGCTGCCACTCACAGCACTGAGGTTTCACAGCAGGTTTACTGCTTTTAATGGTATGTGGAAACGGTGAAGGATTTTAGATCACTGGCAATAATGTTCAGCATCTGTCTTCAGATCTTGGTCTTCTTGAGCCCAGGGCAACAAATCACGAGTCTGACCACTCTCTGAGGCACACCTTTTCGCCGTAGGTGATAAAACTATTGTGATTTTAAAAGTTTCTCTCAGAGGTTGTCACCACAGGCTGGCTGCTCGCTGCTCTCTAGACAACACGTCATTCCGTGTTTGTCCACCTTCCAAAGCAGAGATGCCCGAATGGCTATGAGCATTCGTAACCATGGGGAGATCCTCTGGAGAGCTGCGAAAACACATTAGTGGTCTGAACAATCCAGCGGCACCACTGTAATTATATCAGTGCTTTAACAGTCCCGTGAGGCTGACCTGGCTCTTTAGTGGCCTTAAAAGCTTATGAAAAGCTCGACATCGGAGAAGTGACAAAGAGCCTGAGTACGTCACACAGCGTGACACGGCGCGGAGACCTGAGCCGTGCAGCACCGCAGCACTAGCTGGGGTCTGAAGGCAGCGTGGCCCCCTTGCAGAGCTGGGTGCTGCAGCACTGCACTGGTCTGACCTCGGTGCCCATGGGACACAGGGCAGGACCACTGTTCAACCGCCACTGCTCTTGGAAGACAGCACTAGAGCAAGCAGAAAGACCTTCCCAAAAGCCGCACGATCTCCTTGGGTTTTCAACTGCTGGTGGAACACAGGAACTCAATTTCTCTTTTTGAGGATAGGAGGAGGACAAAGACGCCATTCTCTGACGTGTAAGGCCACAGCTTTGCTGAAAAATCAGGAAGCAAAGCCAGCCTCAGCTTGTATTAGCACAGTACAGCAGCCTGACTGTAATAACCAGAAAAATTCCCACTGAAGATGCATATACAGCCAAATCTGTAACCAGCCTGTGAACTACGATCCTTGCTATACCACCATGAACGATGACCAGCATCCACAGCAGGACGTGGCAATAAAACCTTGATTCTAAATTAACAGATTACCTGGATGTTACATGGCCTTTGGAGAACAATGCATTTGTGCACCTAAAAAAGAAAATTTTTGGAAGATGCTGTTCTGTCACAAATTGTTCATGCTTTAATTAACAAGTCCTCATCAGGGAAGAAGATCACTACAAGATACGTCAGGGAGGAACACACTTGATCTGTAATGAAATCAATTCTCAAATGAGGTCGCCCACCCATGTACTACTGTGCACATGCAGCAGGAAGACGAGCCAAACGCAGTGAGATGAGGCCAAGCTTTTGTAGCTCTGTGAATGAATGGGTAGTCCTTTGGGTGGGAGGGGAACCGAAAGGGGAGGCAGTGCAGTTACGTGCTGGAGAACTTGAGAACAAGGGCAAACGTGTCCTCCCGTGCCCTCCTTGTAACTCCTGCTAAAGGACAATCTCTTCATGCTAGTGTCTCACGACAAAGTACTGCGGAACAGGCTCCCAGGCACACATGGGCAAGTACAGCGTCCCCCTTATGGCTTACTCCATTAAAGCAGAAAGTAAAAAACATCTTTCTGTCCCCTTAACACAGATTTAGATAGGGAAAAAAAAGCCTGCCCTTAATATCCTTAAATCTTTAAATCTAAATGACTCAAGATACTCTGCTGCTGGTCAGAAAAGTAGATCAGCTGTGACTTTTAAGAATGTCAGGCAATAGCACCAGGAAAAGAGTAATTAGACCAGCAGGCTACAACTCAAGAGAGGTAGTTTCAACTCCTGATGTGGCCGCAGGTTTCTGTGGGACACAGGGGGTCACTGAGGGCCACAGCCAAAACACAGGGCCCAAAATGGGCTTCGAATTTCTTTGGATTTCAGGTGCCAGCAGGAAAGATAATCCCTACTCCAGACTCTGTGCAAAGAGTTTCACATGTGAAACTACAGTAGCTGCTAAGAGTCACCAGCGCCCGAAATCAGCAGCACGATCAGTAGCAGAGCTGGGACCTCACGCTGCCACAAGACAGGCCTTCATTAAATAAAAAAAGTCATTATGTGGTCAAGTGTTCAAGGTAAAACCTCACGGACTCCAAAGCAGAGGAAAACTGGGAAAACTGAAGTGCACTGCCCTGGGCCTTTTGCCCATGAGCACAGTGCTGCAGGAGGGGCTCAGACCATGCTCCTGCAGCCGCATCATCCCACAGACTGGGATTGACAGAGCAAACGTCACCAAATCCCCTTCCAACTCCTCCTGAAGTTAAACGAGGTTTCAATTTAAGCCTGGTTCAGACAGGCACCGCTCCTAGAGGTCTCAGCTGCTCAGGTGGGGAAGGGAAAACAGTTCAGCCTGCGAGCTTTTCTCATGACCCTGAGACAGGAATAGCTTTATCCAAATCCCACCGAGAAACAAGAGCGCTACAGGCAATATTTTAAATATTTAATGTTTACACAACACTCAGAATACAAATGGCAATTCAAAGAGATGGAAACTCCTGTCTTCTGGAAGCTCCTCGGGGAGTTTTCCCTTCATGTGTGTTTTTCAGCATGACTGACGTCTGCCTACACAAATGGTGAATGGCAGCATATCTGCAAACATCTGCCTTTCTGCAGGGCCCTTGCTGCCACCGTGAGCTCCACACCCCCACGAAGAAGATCCGCCGTGTCACTCGTGGGGAAAAACCTGCCTCACCCATGGGACCACAGGAGGGCAAAATGACCTGCCCAAGGTCACAGGTGGCTGTGGAATCGGACCCAGCCTCCTCCTCCCGTCCCTGTGCCGTTTTCCCCTCAGAACACTGCTGGGCACGGCCTGCTGGCACAGAACATGGCCGCACCCCCGGCCCAGGCTGAGCTGAACTCAAGTGTCACACGACGGGGGCTCTCCTGGCCCTTCACAAGGCAGGCGACTGGCACTGCCCACAGCCCAAGGGGCCACCACGCCATGCAGGAGAGGCGAGCCCCTGACACTGTTGCAAATCTGCAGTGATAAGAAAAACTTACCTACACAAAGTTAGATAAGTAGAGACGTCCTTTATTAACGATGCGCACCGGGGACACGGGATCCTTCCCAAAGATGTCCACCTGCACATTGCAGTCAACAAATATTTATATATTAAATTCATACATATTCAGTCTATACAATGTATATTTAATTTCATCCTCTTGATGATTAGTTCTTCTTTTCTCACTTCTGATGTAAATTAGCGCACAGCCTCTGTCATAGTCTTCTACTGTTCTATTTTGAGTAGGGGGTATAATTTGGGTAGGTGGTCCGTGAGTCGGAGGTCTCGACCACTCCTCAATTTGACCATGTATGGTCAAGGAACATGTGCTTGGCTCGTAGGCTCTTGGCTCGTACCTACTCTGGTCATGATTTAAAGGTTATACACAGTGGGTACCATCATAAATCCTGTCTTGCAGACATCTTAGACTACAACAGATTGTCCTTCTTTCTAACCACTAACAGATTATTGGTTAATGAATACCTTAGGTCTGGAATTTTACAGGACTATGCTAGCAGCATTGGCAATACAGATTTTATTTTACATTGGATCATTTATTCCATTTGAAATTTGTTTTCCCGACATAATCATTAGTTTCTCCTAGTAATATTCACTAATTAGAATTCTTGATAATCAAATCAAGATGGGAAAAGTAAGGGGATTTCTAAGCAGTAGCCTAAAATCCCAAATCTGGTGGTTTCTGCAACACCAGCCGCCACCACCTCGGCGCTCCCCAGAGCCCCTTCCCCAACAGCACGAAGATGGCGGCGGGCGGTGCCCGGGGCGGGACGGGGCGGGGCCGCCTCGCCTGGTGCCCGCGGCCGCTCGCGCACCGTTGGGCGAGGCCGCCACCTCGCGGTCCGCGGCGGCACCGCCCGGCCCCGGGCCTCAGTGCGGGCGGCTGCGTCGTCCCGCTCCGCGATGAACCCCCGGGCCGGGGTCTCCATCGCCCTCTCCGGGCTGCGGAGCTCTTCCCCGGCTGCTGGGCCGCCCGGAACGGAACGGGGCTGGAGTCGAGCCAAAGGAGCTGCTGCCGAAGGGCCTCCTATTGTAACCCCGGCTCTGAGCGCTCTGGGGCAGCGGGAAGGTGAGGAAGCCGTAAGCAGTGTCGTTGATTTACTCACAAGCTGCTCAGGCTTTCCGCCTGGGAAGGCGGGGTGTTCCCTACCCACTCAGGCAGTGACTGTCACAGAGCTGAAGGGAAGCCCCCTCAGCTCGGCCCGCCATGATCCTGCTTCCCGTCAGGGCGCCCCGCGCTCCACCGGGGAGACGGTTCCCGCCAGGCCTTCGCTGCTCAGAGAGGTGCGGTCGGTGCGTTCAACAGGCTGTGCCTCTCTTCAGGGGCTTGCAGGGTGCAGCCATGGCCCTCCGGTGAGCAGAAAGCTGTTTTCTCACAGTTTTGTTGCTGGGGCCTGGGCGAGAGCTGGGCTCTGAAGGGCTGGTAGGCAAGCCAGGTTTGTGTGTGTTCAGGGAGGTCCCGGGGCCATTCCCTACGGCTGTGTCTGCTCTGGAGCTGTATTCCCTGCTCCTCTTCAGTCTCTTTTTTTTTCCCCCCATGACCAGCCTGCCTGAAAAATAACTCCAAACGCCCACGTCAAATCTTGCTCCTCCAGGGATCCTGAGAGATGGCAATGCTGCCTTGTGTTTCCCTACTTCCATTAAAATTGTTGTTGGCTCCGAGTTGCAGAATTGGGCCTTTTGTTTCTCAAGGTTTAGAAATTTTTCTTATGATTGTGGTTA
Source organism: Leptosomus discolor (assembly GCF_034619465.1). NCBI lineage: Eukaryota > Metazoa > Chordata > Aves > Leptosomiformes > Leptosomidae > Leptosomus > Leptosomus discolor. The sequence continues at coordinate 45,734,319 of NC_141399.1, read as the reverse complement.
AGGTAGTTGGGGGATAAATCCTGCCCTGTACACTCAGTGTGTTGCAAGAAACACCAGATTTAGGATTTTAGGACACTGCTTAGAAATCCCCTTACTTTTCCCATCTTGATTTGATTATCAAGAATTCTAATTAGTGAATATTACTAGGAGAAACTAATGATTATGTTGGGAAAACAAATTTCAAATGGAATAAATGATCCAATGTAAAATAAAATCTGTATTGCCAATGCTGCTAGCATAGTCCTGTAAAATTCCAGACCTAAGGTATTCATTAACCAATAATCTGTTAGTGGTTAGAAAGAAGGACAATCTGTTGTAGTCCAAGATGTCTGCAAGACAGGATTTATGATGGTACCCACTGTGTATAACCTTTGAATCATGACCAGAGTAGGTACGAGCCAAGAGCCTACGAGCCAAGCACATGTTCCTTGACCATACATGGTCAATTTGAGGAGTCGTCAAGACCTCCGACTCATGGACCACTTACCCAAATTATATCCCCTACTCAAAAGAGAACAGTAGAAGACTATGACAGAGGTTGTGCGCTAATTTACATCAGAAGTGAGAGAAGAAGAACCAGTTGTCGAGAGGATGGAATTAAATATACATTGTATAGACTGAATATGTATGAATTTAATATATAAATATTTGTTGACTGCAATGTGCAGGTGGACATCTTTGGGAAGGATCCCGTGTCCCCGGTGCGCATCGTTAATAAAGGACGTCTCTACTTATCTAACTTTGTGTAGGTAAGTTTTTGTTATCACTGCAGATTTGCAACAAACGGGCAAAAAAGCTTCTCTGACAGCTGTAGCCAGGGGCAAAGCACAGCCCCCTCAGTGCCCTGTGGTTTAGGGGTTGTCTTCCTTTTAGTGCTGTGCAGAAGGTTCACTGCCAGCAAACCATCAGTCTGGGACTGATCCCTTCTTCCAGTCTGTCATTGATGATATGGAAGAAAGTATGAAGGAACCTATTATTAAAATCCCAAGGTGCAAAGGATGACTTACCAGATTCAAAATGCTGCTGTTGAGCAGAATCAGACCTTGACTGGATACACAGCTCTGAAAGTTTTTTGTGAATCTTGGTTAGTTTTCAGATTCTGCCTCTTGGGCTCTTCTCTGCACAAAACTGCTTAAATTAGAAAGAGTAGAGTAAACATGTAGGATTTAAGTAGAATCTCTGCTGGAAACCACCTAATGTTTTATTAACAAATTGCCCCATGAAATGAAGTGAATAATAGATGAATGTAGCTCTGGTGGGACACGAGAACCTGTCAGTGGAGTGTGTTTGCAAGGTGATGGGCAGGTTGCAAGCTTCTGTAATAAATAGTCATGAGTGGGGCAAAGCCATGTAGACACCTTGCAGTAGTAGTCCTTCTGACAGGCATGAGAACAGCTGTTGGAGAAAAGCAATCTGGAACTGGACTGTACTGTGAAACCAAAAAGTCCTTTGGCGTGAAGAAGACCTTGCTATTGCATCCTTCTTTGTGAAGAGAGTGTTTCCATAAGAGTAGATATCCTGGATCAGGGTTGGGTGGGAAGAGAGGAACAATGCTTGGTCCTAGATAGCAGGATACTGAATGAATAAAACAGGGTGGGTTTGGACCGTAGCCTGTTCAAATTCTGCTGCTGTCACCAGCTTTGGGCATTGTTCAGGCTTGTAATGATCTTGCTAGTGCTTGCCTTGTTCAGCCCTCAGAGATAGGGCAGCCCCAAGAGAGCTGAACCAAATGCAAATGGGAAATGTGCCACATTTACTGCTGGGGACGAAGGGTCAAGTTGCTCCCAAAGGAACAGCTTCTTGTCTGATCATTACAGCTTGTTTATTCTAGTAGCCACAATTCATGCTGATACCCACTAGCATCCTCAATGTGGGACACCTCTTAACCACTCAGAAGTGCTGCCTGTTGCCTTGGTAAGCCTGTAGCTGTTCTGTGTACTCTGCTATCAGACCTTCTGCTGACGGCCCCACAGGGAGGCAGAGCCAGAGGACACTGCCTGGGTCGAAACAGCCCCTCATAGTCTCTGTCAGCCGTGTAATAGACTGGCGGGTTGTAGCACAGAGCTGTGTCCTCTCTGCAGCGGGGAGGTGTTCGGCGTCGGGCACGGCTGGCGAAGCACCGATGGGGCCGTGTGCTGCAGCCTGGGCTGTGCTGCCCTGGGAAGGCCGGTGTGCTGCTGCGGGGTGAGGAGCGGTTCCTGTGCCTGGACTCGAGGACTGAGGGGTGTTGGTGTTGCTTGTAGATGAAGGGTTGTGGCCTGGTAGGGGAGGGCATGTATTTATGGAGGTCTGGATGGGTTCTGAGCACAGGGGCAGAGCTAGGTGCTGAAGGCACAGATGTGTGGGAACCACTGGCTTGTGAAGGAGCAGGTTCTGTTGTCTACTTGTGCTGTGATGTGTCTTTACATGAAGGGCCAGCTCTGGGCTCTTGTTTGCCTGCGTAGGGTGCACGCATGAATAAGGTTTGGAAAGCAGCAAGTCTAGAGCAGAGGAGAGTGTGGTGGCAAGACAGCAACGGGGAAATCAGGGACACGTGGAGATGCAACATCATCCTTGATATAAACCAGCCTAGGGGAGCATGTGATGATGATGCTTGGGACACCTCCAACAGGGAAGCTAGAGGCTGCTGGGAACACCCAAGGATTTCAGGTACTATGTTGGAAGGTTAAACTGTCCACAGTAAGTGAGACCTCTTTGCAGGCCACAGCAGTATATGTGAGCATGTCTCTTTGAATGCTTCGGCATAGCCCCACTGAACTACAAGCTTTTTTGCCGTGGTTCTGCAGTGAGACCAGAGCTGTCTGATTGCTCTTGGTTGCCGCCTGTGTGGCTCATCTAAAGGAATTCCTGGTTTTGACAAGACTTCCAGCAAGAGCTCCTCCTCAGCCAGGCGAATCACATACAATTCTTGGATTACACCACCACATTTAATACTTGTATGAAAAAGTTTTCGTGGTTTTGTTCCACATTGGATCAAAGGCAGCTACTGTGAGAACATGTCTATATAAGCTGTGAATATTTATTATCAGCTCGCAAAAAGTAGAATTTTGTTGTACTCACATGGGGTTTTTCATTTCCCTCAACTGCGCAAATGAATCACAGTGCGTGTGGTATATATAGGTGGATGCCAGCTTTTTATGGTGATTTAAACTCTGGTCTACTTAGTCATGAATTGAAAACACATGGCTTTAGTATGTAGGGCTTTCTTTACTCATTAAATGTTACAACTGCAGTGGCAGCTTGCAGGGACTTTCTGTCCAAATTTCAGCATGCCTTCAAAAGGAATGCGGGTAAGTGCTCTACGAGAGAGCAAACAGTCCTGCAGCAAACCTTGCAGTACAGAAATTTATGATACTACTTTCATCTTCAAAGTATTTTCTGGATGTAGCTCATCCCCCGAGATCCAAACTCCTTTAGCAAATAAGAGGTTTGCTGAATAGAAAGATTTGGGAGAAGGGATGGACGTATTTGTAAACTTATGCTAAAATAAGGAGGACTAAATGGAGGAAGGAAATTGGGGAGAATTTTTAAAACTACAGGTACAAATGAAATTTTGTAATGTATTCTGAAATGGTGCTTCTTCAAAAATTGGACTACATTTACTAAAATATAAATAAAAGCCACATAATGGTAAAGTAAAAGTGTTAGAATCCTCAAATGAGAAAAATTTCATGTCAAATTAATTCAAACATTTAGGATTTACCCAAAATGAAGTTGGGGCTGAGCAGAGTATGGAAAGAAGTTTGTTTCACCAAAACCATTTCTTAAAGAGAATTTATTTTTGCCTTATTTTTTATTTTGCTACAGCACAGAGAAATGTATTATTTTCTGAGTTCTGAACTATGTTACCCCCATGAAGTGATATATCTTCCTTTACTAGCACAGGGAGAGGAGCAAGACAAGGATGAGTGCTTGAGCGAGGATGGGTGGGTTCGTGGAGGGTCAGAGATCAAGAGAGCTGGATCGCAGTGGCGCGGAGCCCAGGAGCAGCTCAGCCTCCTGATGCCTGAGGCTGGGGACCTCTGGAGTCTCTCCTGTCTCACAGGCAGGACTTCTTCCTCCTTCAGGTTGTTTTCCCCTCCACAAGTGAAATGGGAACAGCAAAATGAGGCAGTTCTAGACTGTGAACAGTCAAGCCAGGAGAGCTTGACGCAGGCAGCGTGCGAGAGCCTGAGGCTGCTACAGGCTCGCCACAGTGCTCAGAGCCACGGGCACTAAGTCACTCACTGGGTCTTGCTGCATCTCCTGGTCTGCGCCACCCCATCCAGCTGTGAGTGCCACAGTGGCCGTGGGTGACTTCTCTGCGGCCTGGACTGTTATTGGAAGGGACACACTGTGGCAGAGGCACTGACACTGGCTTTATGCAAGTGAGGAGCAGTGTGCAGCCTAATAAGGAATATTTTTTTTCATGGTACGCCTTAATCTGCGCTGTTTTCCATACAAAAAATGCCTGCAACTCTTGCCAAACAGCCTCTCCTCATCTCCTTCTTTAAAAGTTCATTCACAGTTACAGCCACAATCGCAGCTAGCAAACAGTTTCCCCGGAGTAAACAAGGCTCTGCATTTTGGGTCAGCTCGGAAGGTTTCCTGGTGTCCCTGTGACTCACCACTGGAAGGGTCATCCCGAAACACTCCCCCCTGGTGATGTGATCTTGGTACAGTCCAAAGAGTTTCAGGTTGAGAAGCCGAAGGGATCTTTGCAGGAGTCATTTTGGAGTTTGATGTGCCTCAGAGCAGGGACAGCCCTCAGCCAGGTAAGTGCCAGAGGTGGGCTGTAAACTGGGATTTACTTGATTTGCACCTTTAACCCAGGATGCAAACTCTCTGTATTACTGATAGTGAGCACTTCAGCCAGCACAGTGAGAAAATGCTTTTGTCTACTGCAGGAATGTACATTTCTTTCAGAAAGTCACATCTCGACTGTATGCTAACTCTGAGCCAAGCGCTCATTGTGATTTATTGCAAAAGCATGGTTGCTCTCATTTCTTCTGGGATAACCTGTCTAACACTAATCTTCTCTCTACAGGCATCAGGAATGGTTCTGTTGAATAAAAGGGCCAGACTGATAAAGTGTGATTTGATCTCAGTACTCATATAATGCCATTCTCTATACTGTCTCTGATATTCCAAAATACTGTCAGTTCTCTCCGAGGATTCTTTCATTGTGAAATTCAAGTGGGTATTTTACTTTTTATGTTGTTCTTGTTCTTGTGAAGGAGAGATTTTTATACTGTGTCTAAAATAGTAGATAAGTGGATACATAAACTAACGGAGTGGCCTGATAGGCAGTTAACTGTTAATTTGCAACCATGGTCTTTTTTAAACTAACTTTTATGAACAGACAGAATGGAGAGATATTGAAATTCTGAAGAAAGTTGTTTTTTGTGGTTTCAGCACAAAAGCTTGGCTTGAACAAATTGCCTGACATTGCTGTTAGCATTTTCTTTAGAGCTTGTTATAGATCTCTTCACTTAGATTAATGTTAATTGTAAGAATTGGCATCTCCCATACTAAATTACTTTTTTTTTTTTTTTTTTAATTCAAAACTGGAATTGTACCTCTCTGTAGTTAGCTGCAAACCTGTCTGGTCTTCAAGCTATAGTGGAAGCCACTGAAAGTAAAATTTTTCAAAGTATTGCAGACACCTGTGCATTGGAAAATCCTACCTGCCTGCGTATCCTTAAAAATGTGTCCTGTAGCCACTTTGCCTTCCCTAAAAAGAGAGGCATTGTGTTAGTTTAGCTAAAGGATGAAGCTCTACTAAGATTGCCAGCTCCTCACACCCCAAAGGGCTGAAGGGCGTTTGCAGGGCATGAGCCCTGACTCCAGCACTCCCTGAAGGTCTGAATGGGCTTGCACTTTATCTCGCCAGGAACTGACTAGAAGAGAGGTGCCAGAGAGAACCAACTGTGAAAATCTATGACAGGGTTCCTGGTAGAGCTCCTGCTCTGCCCCTGGGCTTATGGGAACAGCAGGCTTGATCCTGCACCAACACTCACCCTCCTGAGCCGTCTGGCTTGGACACAGGCTTTGCAGGATGAACTGCATTCTGTTCTGAGCTAAAGTGCTGTAGAAAATCTCTCTGTCCCAGTGAGACCTGAAAGAAAAGCCTGGTTAAGCACCATGATGTTGCAGCACAAGTGCTGTGATTAATTTTATTGTGGTAAAGGTTTGTTTTGTAGCCAGATGATTCTGCCAGTCCTTGATGATGTCCATGAAAGCAAACAGGTTGTGGCCAGTCCTGTTCCTGGTGTCCAGTTAGTCTCCCCTGCATTTCTGCTCAGAAGTGATAAGATATGGGCAGATATTCTCAGAAGAAAATGTGTGATTTTTTTTTTAAGTGCTAGGTATAGCAAAACTACACAGCAGAACAGTGTTGGCACCTTCCTGTTCATATGAGAAGACAAATGCTTGGGTCTCCTTTCCTTAGCCGATTCTTGAGCTGATCTAGACAAAGGAACCTTTATATGCCCATTAAAGTACTGAGTTTCAGAGGCCATAAAATAGTCGAATTAACCTTATTTTGTTGAAAGATCCAAAAGCTGCACGAAAGAAGGGCTAATGCTGCACAACCACGGTATCCCCAGAGCATGCGATAAAACTTGATATTTCATCCAAGCAGGGAGAGCATTGCCATCCAAAACAACTGAGAAGCCCTGGGACCACAGTCATTAATACTGGACCACATGCTATTAAATTATCCTGTGCAGCAAATTAGATCCAAATTGAATATGCTCTTACTAATGCAATTGCATATCCATGCATTGCAGATTTAGCACTGACAATATACTTTTATATTGGCTTATGCAGAAGAAGAGAGGATACCCAATCCAGCAGAAGGACTCCCAGTGCAGGTAGTGCGTTGAACTGTTTAAGGAATTTGAATGAGTAAATTTCTCCAGTGGCGATGCTCTGTGTTACAGGCAGTGATGCTTCTGATGCATCAGTAGCAGTGGAACAGCCAAGATCACGAAACCGCAGCATATGTGAAGTGGAAGCTTTTCAACTGCTTTAAATTCCCTCACACTCTTAATACAAATTTGCAAAGTCACTGCTTTGTGAAGACCTTTGTTCATTCTGCACAGGAAGAGAAGGCAATAACCTTTTCCAGCTGGAGCCCTGGAAGTGCCTTTAATTAGTTTTACAGAAAACCAGTTCAGAGTAATTTAAAGCTTTTGGCTTCGGGGCTGCTTCTTTGGAAGCACTCACTGATTTGGTTGCTCTGAAGCAAGCTATGAGTTTGGAGAAAGAAATGTTTGGGAAAACACTAAACTATGTTTGCGAACAGTTAAATACTTGGGTCCCTGTTTTGCTGTCACAGTCCAAACAGTGGCTTTGAGGTTGGTGATAAGTCAGTACTGAAAGAGCAGAGTTTACAGCTGGGAGGGTTTTGTGTATTGTCAAGACAGGCGCATAACTGCGGTTACAAAAGAGAAGCCCAAGAACCAGATGTTGTTTTTTATTATTATTGGTAAAGCTACTGTTTGCATGAAACAAAAGCAAGCTTGGTACCTGCAAATGCTTAATAATCTTAAAACTGGGGTGCTACCCCAGAGCACAGCATACGCTGCCTGTGTCCCTTCTGGCTTCCCACCGTGGTCTTCCCAGATGGGAGCTCCTGGGACAGGAGGAATGTGGTCCTGAGGCTGGGATGTGCCTGAGCTTGGGCAGTTTCATCTCAGGATCCACATGCTGGAAGAAGCGGTTTCGTGTTCAAAGCTGTGTTCAACCGTGGCGTTAAATACAGGCTGGAAGTGCACTTTGCCCTTTTAGTCCTGGTGCTGCGCATGGAAATTCCTTTGAGTCCTGCAACTGGGACAGAAAAGTGGGGTCCGTGATAAAATTTATGTGTTACAATGTGCCAAGCCTCTTCCTTGAAGAGGAATTTCATCCAGAACAGAGGGTTCACTGCAGCTGCTTGGCCGTGTTTGCCTTTGGGACTGAAAGTGCTGTTTTTTGTTACGGCAAACCCAGCTCTGCTGTCCCCGTGCTCCTCCTGCAGGGACGAGAGTGGGAGGGATGCTTTTGCATGCAAGCTGGCTCGCTACTGAGGGGTGCAGTTGGCTTGACAGCTGCAATAACCTCTCTCTCTGACTTTTTACCCTGTGTGTCGCTTAGTTACACAGAGTAATGAAAAATGGGCTGAGAAGAGATGACTTCTGTTAGTTTTTGTGTGCTTATTGCATTAATTTCATGGTAGCGAGGGTGTACTTTTCCCTCACACGCCTGTCTGTACGGTTAGTCAGTCTTGTTTGTTGTGGATCATCTATGTAGCAGCTGGGGAAGGAAAGTTTAAAACAGGAAAATGTGAGAGTAAAGAAATACTATTGGGTAGTGGAAATAATACTTGAAGCTATCTTAATGCTCTTGTGAAGAACTGGATTTCAAGTGAATGTCCCTTTAATTTAAGGCTGCTAATAACGCCAGGAGCTGATACTTGCCACTGTGCTGAATGTGATTTTGCCATACTCTTGCTGGCCTTGACAGGGGGAAGCAGCTCTGAGTATTAACTGTAAGTAAAAATTAAATGCTTCTGTTGTCAGCCTGAGGAGGGGACTCTGCAAGTAGAGCTTGATTGAAAAGGGGACCTGCACTGGCTTGTCTTCACTGTTCTGCTGAAATCCTTTTTCTGATCAAAATAGGAATCTCACTGGAAAAAGAGAGGGTCAGAGAAAGACTTTAAAGCTCAGTGGTTGAAAGCTGAGAGATAGAAGACCTCCTGTACTCCTTCTGATATCAAGAGGAATTGCCGTGGTGCTGTAGAAACCTTGGGGTCAGTTGTGGAGCTGTTGTGCTGCCCAGATGAAACACTGGGGAGCTGAGAGGCTGGAAAAGATAAAAAGCAAAACTGTAATTGTACATGGTCATGGAAATAAACCAAAAATATAAGAAAGGCTGACCTGTAGACCTGTTTGGGGCTTTTCCCCCCTCTTTCTCTCTCTTCTGTCCCTGCCCTGGAGTGGTCCCTTTCTCTCTATGGAGCGGTTAGGGGGTCTCCAAACTGTGGTACGGTATTTTTAAGACGTGCTTCTTAGCTGTCGTTACGCTGTGCACAGCTCGCTCGGTATCATATGACAGCGCAGGGAGCCCTGGAAAGAGCGGCTGCCAAGCTGTGCTTGGTGTTTCCGCCGCGCAGCCGTACGTTGCGAGCTTCAGCCAATCCAAAGGAAAAGCTCTCGGGTGCAGAGCCGGGCTGGCTGTGCACTGTGAACTCCAGAAAGGAGGAGGGAGCGTGTTTCTTAGTTTGGGAGCTTCGATGTTCAACTGAAGGTCAAAAAATGGGAGCTGCTTCAAAAATAAACCTTGGAGTTGGAGCTAGGTGCCTGCTGCCTGTCTCAGCCAGATTAGGCCATGTCCTGGTAGGTGAACATCCCAGGAGACGACAGGCTCAGCTGTGGTCCTCCACCCTCAGTGCTCAAACCACTAGGGTATTGTATAGAAACTGCATTTACATTCTTTACTATTGACTTTCCAACATGAAAGACTTCTGTTGTGTTTCAAAAGGGTGAGTTTGGGTTCCTGCGAAAGTGGCTTCCTCCTAGTTCACCACATGGTGATGGGACTTCAGTTCAGCTCCAGAGCTCAGTGTCTCCTGGGCGCTGGAAAGCAGCTAGCAGCCAGGCTGGGCAGCCCTGGGAGCCCTTTCTAAGGCACACACTCAGTCGTTGGCTCAGGATGGCACAGGGAGCCTGGAGAGGGGCAGGTTAACAGCCTGGTGGGAGAAGCCTCTTCCTTGTTAGCGTTCCCCTTGGTGAGCACTGCCCGTGGAGCCCAGGGTGAGGCAGGTAGCAGCTTGGTTTCATGTGCTGTGCTTTATGACCGTATTCTGTGCATTGCTGCAAGACTGGCTGTTGTGTAACGGGGTGTTAATGCTGGAAGGACTCGCGTTCCAGTCCAGCAGAGAGAAGGGGAGAAAGGGTGGGGGAATGAGGTCATTAAAGACTTATCTCTATGAATTAGGCAGTGATAGCTCAAAACCTTATCACCCAGGGGCTATTTTAAAAACAAGCATATCTTGCAAATAGGTTCGGTTTAGTGTTAGTTAGCTCGTGAGGAATTTTCAATAAGCAAGTATGCCAGTTATCATGAAATAATCTATATCCCACCCAAATTAGCCAAATGATTTAATTTTTTTTGTCCCTGAGCTATCTTTGTATAATTGACAAGTTGTTCTGCACTTGAATTTGAAGAACTGGTTTGTGAGGGGAAGCAAGTCTATTTGCCTTGCCTTGGGAGGCCGTCTGCTAAGTGAGATGCCTTGTGACTTTTATTTTTGAGGGAGATAATTAACAAGAAAATAGCCCTTAAGAAAAAGGAAATTGCTAAAAATGGCATAGTGTCAGTGAGCCATTTTGGTTTTGAACAGTTCATTTAAGTGTAGTTTTATTGAAGCTGGATAACACAGTCACTAAGGGACTCCATGGCCCAGTTCGGAAGGAAGACACTTGGCCTGGCTGAAGACATAGGGATTTTTCCATCAATTCCAGCAGCATCAGGATTTGACTCCAAGTCATTACAGTCCCGATGTATGTAAAATTTGCTGCTGGATTTTTGCCCTGAGAAAGGATGGAGAATGAGCCAACATTTGAAGATTTGGCTGGTTGAAATATCAAGAATGAGCTCGTTCTTTGTCCTATCGCTTTGCCCTGTAGAGGTAGAAATCAGGTGGTACTTACACTTACGGGTCGATTATTCTGAGTGTGGTTAGGGTGCTTTGGAATAGGTGCAAGAATGGCACCAAGGTAGAAGAGCACTCCTGAATACTCTTCTCATTCTCATGAGTGAAGGCATTAGAGCAGCATTTCTCATCCTTGAAGGACCTTCTAATTTATTTTGGGGCCAGGGGGAAGAGGAGAGGAGGGAGAGGAGGGGGAGAGAGAGAGAGAGGGCAGAGGGGAAGGGTGTTAAAACCATCCCTAGACTATTTTGGCCACAGCAGCTTTCACTCACAAGAACAAAGACTGTGGTAAATGTGACATTTTCATGTGTTCCTCATTACTCTTCTGTATTTCTCCCATTGTGGTCACTTGCATGCCTGGAAAGGCTTGTGCCTGGCTTGGTTTCGTTTTCTGCCAACTTGTGGAATCTCATCCAATTCACGCTGCAAATGTCTGAAGGAGCACGACCGGAGATCTCTGCAACAGGACACAGCAAGTGGGCTGCTAGGGCAGTGTGATGCCATGCTCATCATTTGCATGTGTGTTGTTTAATTCTTACGATCTAACATCAGGGCAACCTGCATTTGTCTTTATTGCTGTAGGTAAGGAAGGGGAGATAAATCTCTAACTGGTGGCGGGAAGGAAGAGGAGAGGAATTGACACACAGGAGCGTCCAAACAGAGTAAGTTCAGATGCTCTTTCCACTCCCTGTCTTGAAATACCTCACATCCGCCAGACTTCAAACATCCTGAATGATTTCTGCAGTTGATTTCTGATTTGTAGAATGTTTTTAAGGAATTTATTTGAGCTCTGTGACCATGAACTTGCCAAGTTAGAAGACAGTTGTGATTCTGGGAACTAAGGCCTGAGAGCAAGTTGTTTGGGTTTGTTGTTGTCGTGGATTTTGGTTGTGTTGGGTTTTTTTTAATTCTCATCAATTATTTGCAAATATTTGCTGTTTCTGGGAATTCAGTTCCCTGAAACGTAACATGAAGCTCGAAGACAATAATACCAGCCAAAGTATTCTCAAATTAAGATGGAGAGCTGTAGAAATCTGGTTTTGTTTTTCTTTAGGCATAAGAGTTGGAGTAGATAATTAGAGCTTTAGTGGCCAGAAGAAGAATGCAGTACAGAAAGATGGTCCAGTCCTTCACACGCAGTACTGACTGAGCGCCAAGCCCCACTCTGTCACCTTTCCAATCAGTTAGACAAAGCAAAATGCTCGTTTTGTGCCTGATCTGGATTCTCTAATGTCTTTCCTGATAAGAGTTCTGTTCAGCCAAAAATACCATCCTAATATATAAGATCTTGGGTTTTATGGTATTCTAGCCTACTACTTAACATGATCTGATTTATAATCTGTAGGGTTTTTAGCAGAAATCAGTAATTAATCTTGTTTAGAATAAGTTATATGCTCTGTTGTTAAAGACCAATGAGTGCTATCATCTATGGACTTTAAAGAGCCTTCATAATTTGCATAAGCCAATATTCATCTTATCTAGACAGAAAGATATGTCTTCATCCGTGCGACTCTTCAGAGATCAGAAGTACCACGAGCTGAAAGGGCAGTGTATCCAGCAGAGACGGCTCTTTGAAGATCCCGAGTTTCCAGCCTCAGATGAGTCCCTTTTCTATCAGTCTGCGCCACCAAGGACAGTTGAATGGAAGCGCCCAAAGGTAATCGACGCTCTCCTAGTGAGGAGGTGCCGTTTGTAGCGTTCCTCTCCCGCTGCCTTCCCTGTGCTAAAGCGAGTATATTCTGCCTCCCTTTTTCAATTCATATCCTGTGACTGGGTGATTCAGACAGCCGCCCCTCTGTGTCCGAAATGAAAATCATGCCTTACTGTAAAAAGAGAAAAAGGAAATGCTCTGTGCAGCATAATTGTGCTTTTTACTGTTGATGGCTCTCTAATAACAAGCAGCAGTGTGAAGTGACTCCAGCCATAGTGATGTTTAAATCAGCCCTCTATTTGATTAGGAATACCAGAAATAGATCAGTCAATACAGGAATATATTCTGTGAATAAATTCATAATTTCCTGGGTCAATCTGCGATACGTCCCTGTCAATACAGGTTGCTGTGTTGACAGAAGCATTTCAGCAAGGTGTTGAGATTCTGAATTGAAGTTTCTCTTGAATACTTGTCACTTCTGAGGGCCTGATGTGTATGCACAGTAATTGCAATATAAAATCTGAGCTTTAGTTATCCAATCTAGTGCCCCCCAAAGTTGTTCCTTTTTCTTTAAGTTAGATATAACCCTTGCAAAAAATACTATCAAAAATTAGATTTTATTAACTGAATAGGTAGCATCTTCCTGCCTGGAATACTGGAAACAACTCAAATAATAATGTAGGATTATTGTTCATTATCATAGCTCTCTGCATGTTTTCAGAGTAACTTGTGCCTTATTAAAATGTATGGGGAAAGGAAATCTCACAGTAGCAAGGGGAAGCTTCTCCAATCTCACATAGCTCTCTAGTTCATTTATATGTATTAACAAATGATTTGTATTTTTTCTGGGAGGAAAGAGTAGGAAAGAGGAGAGGCACAGTCTTCCCAGCCCGGGGTCTATCTGAGGCAGCAAGCAGCAAGGCGCCATTGGTGGTGTGGTCTTGTTACACTAAAAAAATGCTTGGCTGTTTTCAGCTGCCACCAATGGAATGAATTGAGAGCCCTCGTTATCAGCACATACCCCTTTTCTGGTCAACGCGAATGGGTTCACTTCTGTTCCACGGGGAACTGACTTGTGCTTCCAGAATCAGTTGGTTTGCTCTCTACATAGTGCCAAAAATAAAAGGAAACCATGTGCGTATAGTTGGCTGCCAGGTTACCTTTTGTATTAACTGTGCTGGAACCACAAAGCACAGCTACGTACGGGTCTAAAGAGCTTTGAATGATTTCTTCAGTTTAAGGCAGGACACTCAAGCTGCTCCCAGGGAATACTCAGCTATGCAGATGTGTAGCTGATGCAGAAGAGAGAAGGTGAGTTCCCAAGAGGTGTCTAAGCAAACCTTTGTTCTGTAGTGAACTAGATACCCTCTTCTTTGGCTGTGTTTCAGAAGGGTTCTGGTGAAATCTTAGCAGATAGATAGTTTTACCTGGAGGGAATGGAGAGTTTTCCTTTATTGATTGATATAATCTCTGGTCTTTACATGGCTATGCTGAAGGTAGTGTGGATTTTGCCTTTGACTTCTATAAAACCTGTTACACACCAGTGATTTCAAATTCGAAATGAACAGCTGTTGTCTGCACACAACCAATAATGCTTGTGTCTATTTGCCATTTTTACTAGCGTCTTAACAGGAAAACAAACATGTCATTCACTTCTAATTGTGACTAACGTACAAGATATTTCAGGTTGTTAATATTTCTTATATTTGGTCTCTATTAATTCGTTTTATCTGAGGTTTTATATCTTCTATTTATAAAATATTCACAGCCATAAGCAAATAATTCAGAAGAACACAAAATCATTCCCAACTTTGACAATGTGGCTTTCCATCAGAGAATGTAATCTGTTCTCATCGTCTGACAAGTGGAATGAAGAGGACAGTGGAAGTCTCTAGCTAGATGCGCACAGTGGTTTTACCCTTAAGCATGATGAATTTGTCCTTTACTTCACCCATGTCCACTTTTGGGATTAGGGTTAATCTTCTGGAAGCACAAACTTGTGTGTCTTTCCTTAGAAACCATGATGCCAATGACAATGTGATCTACTTCATAAACATCTGGTACTGTTGCCTGTCCTCTGTGACAGTGTAACAGATGAGGCTCACCAAGGCTGTGCTGTATTTGCCAGGATGGCATTAGACTGGAGTTTTTTATTTCTTTTTTTTCCTGTGGTGTTCATTTCTCACAGCAGCTGCAATACTGACATTTTGGTGAGCAAAGCAAGGATTGCTTTCCTGCTTCTCATTTCAGTTTTCCAAGTAAGACATGAGACAGAAGAACAGGCAAAATTAATTTGGAAAACAATGTAGGCATTCCAAAGTATTTGGGTTTATTTTTATTTCTGTAGTGCTTTCCTGTTTATTGGAGTCTTTCTTCCCCTCCTGAAAGGGGGAAATAGCATGCAGCCAGTGACAGCAAGGTCAAGAGATGTGAAGCAAGAGCTAGACTTCAGACAAGGATGCCATTTTCTGCCTTTCTTCTGTGTGTGTGTTCATTCAAGGTGGTGACCAGCATTACAAAGTCCAGTTGAGGGCCAGTAACTAGCGTTGTACCCCAGGGGTCAATACTGAGTCCGATCCTGTTCAACATCTTCATTAATGGTCTGGAAGCTGAGGTAGGGGCATTGGACTAGATGACCTGCAAAGATCCCTTTCAGCCTCAGTCATTCTGTGATTCTGTGTGCTGTTCTAAAGCTGTGCCTTCCTTGCTCCTCTTGGGGTGCATGTGGGGCTACTCTTACAGATTTGTGGAGAATAGCTAAAGTATACGAGTCTTGCCCTTCTTGGGGTGGGAGAGGGAGTTAATGCGTAGGAGGTGGTGAAAGCTGCCTTTGTTCTCATGAAGAGCCTGTTAGAACATCTTGAGGGAGAGTGGTTTGTCTCTGTTCAGCAAAGCAGAGGTGAGGATCTACTTCCCAATGTTTGTTCATGGGTTATCTACTCTCTGCCATATGGGACTATTGTGAACTCTAAGGTAACTGGCTGAATGTCTTTTTTGGAGTGATGGGCTTTCCAGAGCGTTTTGTTTTTTGGAGAGGGAAATGGCTTTGCAATATGAGCATAAGGCAAAGGCCAGACATGTCATCTACTGAGACAGATTCTGAGCAAGCCACTTAGTCATCTTGCCTCACTAGCTGCCCCAGAAACTACAGCTGTGCCTCCCTCAGCCACCCCTGGATGTTTCTACAGCGTCTTGAACGTGAAGGAACTAAAATGGTGATAACCTGTTTCCTCTCCTCTTGCCATCTACATAGGCAGTGGATAGCCTGTCCAGATGCTGGTAGTGGTACACCAGTACAAGCAACCAGCTTTTTGCTTAGAAAGCCTGTGTAGCTGTCTGAGCAGCTGGGGAGTGCGGCCCAGCACACAGAGCTGGGGGATGCCGCTGCAGTTGCTCTTGCTGATGCTGGTGTCCAAACAAGTACATTTGGGATCTGTAAATTTAAAGCTTTTCTGAGGAGAGGTGAAAGCCAGTATTTTAGTTTCAACTCACAAATATGTTCATGCTTTGTTCAATTACCCTAAATGTTTGGTGGTGATGACATCAGAGAAAATGCTTAGGAAGAATATCTGTGTAGTCAAAAGAATTTTATTCTGCTCTAATGGAAAAAGGAGTATAAGTGAGAGAGAGAAAAGAGGAGGAGGGTTAAAGGTTTTCTACCACTTTGTTGTTGTCCTTGAATCTGCACCTGTGATGTTAAATATGTTCTGTTTGCTCATTCCAGTCAGACTCACAGTGATAGGTCTTAACAATCTGACATTAATGACTTGTTTTGTACCTTTAAAGTCTCTTTGGGAAAGAGAACAAAGACAGGGTGGTGTTACTTCTGTGGCACCCCAGTATTAAGAAACTGGCAAACACAAAAGGCACTGTGTAATTACCATGCAGTCTCCCTTGGATGGCATGACTTTCCAAGGAGAAATGTTGTTACAGAAAGATCATGCAACAAATAAGAGTGCTGCACACTGCTTATGTGCGGTACTGGGTCTTGGTTTCTTTGGGTGCAGGGTGGCATGGTATGTAGTTGGCAGGCCAGGCTAGTGGGTGCTGATTGTACACAGGAGCTTGGGTGCGTGTTTGCTGATGATGCTGTATTTCAGTGCTGGGTAGTAAATGAATGCAAAAGGTCTGACCTCACCTGGGATATCTGATAGAGCTGGCTGAAACATGGAATTGGCAAGTTGTAGCACTTTGAATTTCCATATTTTATTCTAAGCAGGAAAAAGAGAAGCCTGAATGTGCCAGAAGATTTGCCTAAAAATGAGTTTGGACCTTATTTTGCTTTGTTTCTATATCACCTTCCTTTGTGACACTCCCTACACCAGTGATGGGTTATGAAAAGTAAAAACAGTACAAAAATGCTAAATTGTTTTTCAGTTCTGGGAAAAAAATCTGGAAACAATGGACTTGATTTCATTGAAAAAATCATCTTTGTCAGAGTGACATTTTCTGACAGAACTGTTGACAGATGTCACTGGTGTCAGACTGCTGGCTGTGATTTCCCTGGCACTCAGTGTCTCGTCCCCTGCCCTTCTGCCCCGCTGTAGCCCCAGGGGCGGGGAGGGGAGGGCATGTCCTGGCCAACGCTTAGGTTGCTCAGCCCAAGGCAGTTTATGGGCACTTTGGGCAGGACGTGCCTTGCCCAAAGGTTGGATGCTCATAACGGGTGTCTGATGTGGAGCAGTCACCACCAGTTCCTGTTACAGGCAGTGGAGAGGAACTGATATATTTAGGGTGTGATTTAACTGGTCTACCTGAGATGTTGGCTTCAGGCTGGGATGAATCATACCCCACAAGTGCCTGGTCTCTTCCCACCAAAAGTTCAGAGGGTGAATTCAGCTGTTGATGCCAACAACATGAATCCTTTGCTGGTGTTTCAGGACGCTGGGCTCTGTTCCTCTGTCCACCTGTAAAATAATACCTGAGCTGAGAATGACCATTTCAAAGGTGCAGCATCTTCCATCAGCGTGCAGGAAGGCTCCCTGCTGTAACGTGTCTTTAGGAGTTACAGCTTACTCGCTCCTTTGCCCCTGACACCACACAGGGAGGTGCTCCCACTGCTTCTGTGGTGTTCCAGGCTGCCACTGAGGGAGAGTGGGGTCAGCATATCACCACGTTGTTATTGCAGCACCTGCGCTTGATGCCCTTGCATCACATGAGAATCGAGGTATGTCCTCTTCTGTTTGCTCTACACCTTTGTAGAGGGACAGCATCTCTGCCTGTTGTGGGGGAAATCATGCAGGGGCTGGTCAGGACTGTCCTCAGACAGAAGGGCTCAGCCTGTGAGTAAGGATTTGTAAGTGGCTGATTTTGCACAGCCATTTTCAAGAAACTCTTTTAGATGCTAATGCAGAGTTGAGGGACTCTTCTTTCTAGAACTAGCCCCCAGCATTTAGATCAAAAGCAATCATCTAAGACACAAAACACCTGAAATTTTCTGTGGGGAAAACCTGCTGGTTTGTTAGAAAAAAGAGGAAGAAACAATCCACCTCATTGGAGAAGATATTTTCTGCCCATTGATATTGGCATCGAAGCCCATCCTGCTCTTCTCCTGTGATTTCCCTGGAGTTTCCATCCCCTCTGCCAGGCTGAAGTGGGGCTGGGGGCAGCTGTGTCCTGCTAAGAGGTAGGAGAAGCCTCTCGCCCCCCTGCTATCTCTGCTGGCCCTGGGATGTCCTCAGCCACCTGTCCTGGTTAACCCCTCACTGAGGACAAACACTGCCTCTGCGTGGTGGTCCTGGTCAGCATCGACTTTTAGCAGCAAGCAGCTCTAGTGAAAATACCCGGGAATGACAGTCACTTTGCTGAAAGGGTATTTTGTCTGTCTTTATTTTTAACTAAACCTCGGGTTTGCCTCGATTTTTTTTCACTGAGCACTGTCCTTGCAAAAAATATTAAATCCCAAGGACATCTCTGTCAATGTTAAACAAGTAGCAGTGATCCTCCAACCAGGGCAGGCATCCATGTGGGGAAATAGTAGATAAGCTTGCTTCAGAGACAAGCAATGTTCTTTTAGTTATTCATAAAGGAAAATAATACTCTGATCCTACAGAATGAGAGTCTTATCATGTGCTTTCCCTGCTTGACCCTCTGTTTTATAAGCCCTGGTTTTGCTTTTGTCTGCATCTTCTCTTTATGAAAGGGCTATGATTGTACCCTTATGTTCCGGAAAGACAGAGCTGGTTCTTTTTCGGTAAGATAGCACAGAAAGACACTGTGTGAACTGCTTCCTAAGAAACCTCTCTGGTGTCCCAGGCCACAGGAGGGACTGCTGCTGTGTTTGATTAAATCCCCATTAACCCCCTGGTGCCAAAGGTCAGATATCTGACTGAAAGTGAAGAATTGTATACTCATGGCCCGCTGCTTGCCCTGTGTTCCTAGAAACACTGCATGCTGTGGGCCGGTTCACCATTCTTCTCACCCATTTTCCAACGCTTTCAGGGGTGGATA
This sequence comes from Leptosomus discolor, assembly GCF_034619465.1. Lineage (NCBI taxonomy): Eukaryota > Metazoa > Chordata > Aves > Leptosomiformes > Leptosomidae > Leptosomus > Leptosomus discolor. Next base: position 45,715,540 of record NC_141399.1, on the reverse strand, counting down.
TTACCATGCAAGTGAAAAAGATCAGGAAATAAGGCACTGTATTCTGGAATGATGCAGTGACAGGAATAAACAGAACAAGTGTATCCCCAGTTTCCAAACTGGGGAATGTGAGATGAGTAGGTTGGTGACTTATCCAGGGCAGTGTGAGGGACTGAGGTGCCAGAGAACTCAGAAGCTCTGACTTCTGTGCCTACACGTGTTTCTTGAAGGTGGCACCAGCTTTTGTTTCCTCCTAACTGGTAGAGAATGATCATTCTCTCAGGAGCTGAAACATCTTCATATTTGCAGGTGCTGATTTGAACCTCGGAAACCTCGCCCACCTCTATACCTGTCTTAGAAGATTTTTGCCCATCTTTGGAAGGAAGAGGAGGCTCGGGGCATGCCTGCCTGGGCACTTACTCTGGGTTAGGTATAGATATTTTGCCTTAACGTTCTTTATTCCACATATGTTCTCAGTGACAGTGACGTATGTTCTCGTGTGGTCACGGTAAGCAGTCCTCCAGAATGTTTAACAGTATCCCAGTCCTCATAAATTTTGTGGAATAGGTGTCAGGAAAGACTTGGCTGTCAGGTGTAAGTATGCCTGAGTTAAATGCCCGAGAGGGAACATGTGGCTTGATCATTTGATTCCTCTGCCTCTTCTGTACCTGCATTGCTAAGGTCTAACCCTATTTTCCAGTTTGACTGTGAACAAGACCAGAGATGTCTGCTTATGCTTGGGATTACGTGTCAAGAGTCCAGTAATGCATGCAGGAAAGTCACTGGAGAGGGAGGCGTCCTGGCACTGTGGCTGGATTTGAGCAGTTGCCTGGCAGTGCACTGCAAGAACAGTTTTGGGGCATGGGGCGGAGTGACAGCTCGCTGCACCCTGGGATATCAGCCAGGATGGGGCCTGGGGATAATCCAGAGCTGGAGCAGAGTGGAGATTAAAGGGGAATGGCATAAAACTGGCGTGACAAAGTGATGTGAACTCTTAGCAGGACAGCGTGGTTACTGTGTGACAAACTGGTTTGATTGTAACAGCCCCTGTGAATAGTGACGCTTCTCTGGTTTGCCAGACTCCCTTCCCATGTCCCCAGATTGCTTCTGGAGCATAGCTCTTGATTTAATGATCAGTTTTTCAGATCTGAACGTGCTTTTTTCTCCCTTCAGCCTCTTCTTTCCAGTTAAAAATATGGGGCAATGCCAGTGCTCTTGCTTAATCAGAATAGAGGTCCCTCCCTACCCGCCTCCTTGCCCCTCAAGCTTTGCAGGATCTGATTATTTTCTTCTGTGAAAATATGACCTATTCTGCAAAGGTTGCTGACACATCCTGAAAGAGTCGAAGTTTTGGTTTCCATTTCCCTGTCTATGCCCAGAATTGTCCACGTTTCACTGTTGGTGGTGGTTATTGACTCTTGTTGAAGTGCAGATGAACACAAGTTGCAAAGCCCTGTGTGCTGTGACATTCGTGTTTGGGCACATGTGCGATGTGCCTACATCTGAGTGGTGAGGAAATGTGTTTTAAAATGTGGTAGTGAGCCTCTGCTCAGCTTTGAGTGAGCTCACAAATCCTTTTATGTGCCTCAAACATACGGAGGCATTGATGGGAATACAAAGGTGGTTTCAGGTTGTAGGTTGTGTGAGCCATGGACCGGTGTCTTGCAACTTGCTTATTTGTTGTGCTTCTCTGGAACATGTTTGTAGGGGAAAAGAACTGTGAAAAACTTGGCTTTGCACTAACATGAAATGAATCTTAACTGGCTGCGTTTTCCTTTTGCTTGTGTCACATCCTAGATCATAACACCGTGGATGTTGTCCTCCACAGCCAGACCAAGTGAGTCTGAGGTACCCGCTGTGAGTCTGAGGTACCCGCTGTAACCTTCAGTGTGTGACTTTCAGACATTGCACTCCATTACTGGTGCTGGATGGGGCTCCCAGAGGATTACAAGACTTCCTAGATTACACTGTTTATCATTTTAACAGGCACTTTTGTATGCAGTAATTAGCTGTGATTACACACACGTGCAGTGACAGGGAGACTATTTGCCATTGTTATGAATAGTTTTACTTGCCATTAAAAGCAGATTTAGCTTGTGGTCTTGAGCTCCAGCTTGTTCTCAGCTACAGAGAAGATTGTCAGCTGTGTCTTTGCTAAATGTACATGTGTACATATATAAAGGGAAGGGTTGGAATACACCTTAATTTTTATATTGAGCCTTGCAGACTCAAAAGAGGCTTAAAAGGTCATAGGCAAACTAGGCTCTGACCTAAGTTTAAACCCTTCATCTTAAAGAAATAGGAAAGAAATTAGGAGCTAAACTCTGGGAAGCAGTCTGCCCTGGAAGATAACAGGCGAGGTTGATGGGAAGGTTTCTGTACACATTAATCATGTTTTCTAGGTGAAAATTGTGGAGGCGGAGAGAAGACCGTGAAGTCCTCTGGATAGGATGCAACATTCGGGGCGGGGGGGCAGTGAGGGGACGACAACGGGTGGATGGGAAACCACCAGAAGAAAATTATTTTTAAATGGTGGTAAATGATCTTTTCATTCCTCATTAGCTGTGTACACGATGAACTGTGTATCCCGTAACCTTCTGGCAATGAAGCCTAGCACTGCTGAAGGTTTGGTTTGATAAAGTGTTACAGCATCCTCGGTGCTTGGTTATACTGAGCTTGGCCGCAGCCATCTGTCATTCTCATGCAGGTGTCGATCAAGTAGCTGCTTGCCAAGGGCTGGCTGCCACAGCCCCCACACTGGAAGTAAGGACAGTAAGGACAGCTCCTGGGGAGGAAGGTGTTAAATCCATCCCAGCTGTGGGAGCTCACATGCTGGCACAGCTCCCAAAGATGCATGTGGCAACACAAAAGCATGCTCTTCACACCCGTTGCCCTAGCAACGGCACATTCAACTGGCAGGAATTGGCAGCCGGATCCTGCAGAAGATGATGCACTTGCAATTAAGTCGAATTGTCTTCAGGTTGTTAGATTTAATTTTGAGCTAGTGGGGAAGGGGTGGGATGATGAGTGAACATTAGTGATATTAACAATGAACTGCCGCCCATTTGAGATCCCGGTGTAGGCAGAACCCCATTATGCTGTGTGTTTCTTTAAGGGTGAAATCAGTGCTGGCACTTGGCTTCTGAACCTTGTTTTTTTGTTTGAGAGACTAAAAAATCTGCCTCAAGAGCTTTATTTGTTTACTGAGAGTAGATTTACTGGAGTTAGCATCCGTACATCTTGGCTATCATTGTTCTTGCATCCTGGTAATCCACAGCAAGGGAACAGCAAGATTTACAAAGGCCCCATGGAATGGGGCTACTAGAAGGAGGTGTCCAAAAGTAGAGAGCAAGGTCTTTCAAATCCGGGCCAAAACAAGTCTTACCCTCGCTGTATGGCTGTAATTCTGGATCAGCTGGATTCAGAATCTGCTGTCTTCTTGTCTTATTTGGTGAAATCAGTTGATTTGGATCATTTTCAGCAGGAGTGGGAAATGCAGTGTTGTAATGTTCAAGTGGGGTGGTTGCCACATGGCTTTGCCCTGAAGCACTGAGGCAGAGACGGTCAGTTATGACTTGGTGCATGAGTGATGTGAATCCACTGAAGCTCAAAATGTTATAAAGCTCTTAGCAGCACCCTGGCATGTCTTCAGTATATTGAGACTAATGTTTCCCCTGCTTTTAAAGCCCAGCAACACCTAATCAAAGGCAAGAACACTTAACCAATCATTGCTTAAAATGGTTCATGCAACTGATTTTATTCACTGTCAGTGAATCAGTTACAAGGTCCTGATCTTGTCTCTAGTTCCGCTCCAGAAATGGTTTCCAAGCCAACTGAATGTTCAGGACAGGTCTAGGCAGTAAAGCCCTCTATTCATGGGACTTAAGTGATGTGAATGACCAGGTAAATGTGGGGTGCTAAAAACGTAAGAGAAATATCATCAGGAAGTACTATTGGATGTTTTTTCTGCTCCTGGAAAAAGCACAAATACTAAACCATCTGCCTGTATTTTGAAGGGGATATTGAAATCTGAATGTTAAGGATGAGGGGGGATCAAGCTTTTAGCGTTTTGTTTAATGTTAATAATTTTACTTGCTGATTTGTACCTGAAAAGAATTTCAGTTTTTGGATATGAGATGAATATTTGTATGCTGAAGTACAGGTACTTCGTGCACAGACAGATTCAGTGAAATGCTGTGAAGGGTACGTTGATGTGCTTCTGTATATGCTTTCTTCCTTATGTGAGCACGTCATACTTAGGTTGGTTGGCTTGGAGACTGAATAAATGCAGTTGTAATGGGGTTCTGATATGGAATGAAATGGGAAATAAAAATGTGAGCACAATATTTCAAGGAAATAAAAATGTGAGCACAAGCAGCACAGCAACTCTCTCCATTCAACCATAGCCCAGGGCTTTAAAATGTTGCATGGGATCTTCTGGATCAGACCTTCCTTTTGTTCCTTCTCATGCTTTTCACCAGCAAACTGAGTGTTCATGGGAATTGTCTTGGTGCCTGGAGTATTGATTATAATGTGGTGGGAATAGCAGAAATTTCTGGCCACGAGTAATGTGAATGACAGAAATTCAGTTCAAGCAGTTTTTAATTATTTTTTTTAATGTTGCAACTTTCCCCCAAAAACATAAAAATGAAATGTTTCTTGAATTTTTTTCTTGGAAGCAAGGAAACATTTTCCAGCTATAAAGGCACTTCCCCTGCTGATCTTCTAAGATACTTGGAATGGCATGTTCTCATGGTGTGAGGCCAAGTAATTCCCTGAAAACATCGTGGGCTTTGTTTTGTTTCTTTCTCCCATTATTATTTTCTCTTAAGGTTTTGAGGTGTTTCTTTTTCACTGAACATGTTCTGAAAAGAAAATGACTTTTCCCTTTGCAAGGGAACACACCTTCACATGTTTCTTTCCCTCTCTGTCTGCTCTCTATCACTGCTCTTCTGTCTTCCTCCTCATATGACATTTCTTTGCTCATATTATTTGCAGAAATAAAGGGAGCAAACTGTCCAGGCAAATCCTCCAAACTGCTGCTGTCTGTGCTGTTGTAGCTGATGATCTAGACATTCTGAGGAGAGTCATGCGGGGCTTTTCCAGCCCTTCTAATCTTTGTGCTTCAGGACTTATTTTTAGGACTTGATCAGCATAATTGCCTTGCACAATAAATAGGTCTGGTGTGGCAAGGGTACCAGAGTGTGCAAGCATGTGTGTGTGTTTCTATTTCTTCTCATGGTGATTCGCTTTAAGTTTGAGGGAAATGAGTTCTTACCTGAGGAGGAAGGAGGTGAAAGACCAAATGACTGTCATTTTCAGGCAGAAGAGTGCTCAGACTGGGTGTTCATGACTGGCATCAAGATGCTGTTGCTTCTGTATCTGCAATGTGCTGTGTCCTGCTGCCTCAGAAATTAGGCAGGTGGAACTGGTAGCCGAAGTAAGTTACAGGCAGAAGGAAAGACCGGAACCGGTGTGACACCCTTTAGCAGCACCCTGGCAGATGAAGGTAATGAGCTGCATGCAGCTGTTTCGTACAGTCCATTGCCCTTATTTGGCCGAGAAATGGCAAAGGTTGGGGTTTTGGGGGATGTCCTTGTGTGTTTCACAACTGGGAGGAAGCTTTTTTCCATCTGGTTAGAAAAGGAAGAAACAAACAGGGGCATTTTTGTTACATTAGCCATGTAAAACATGGTTGACAGCTCACAACATCTGAAAGCAGCCCGCGGAAACAGGGAGACACCAAAGAGCGTACAATTTAGTCTCCTGTGTTTAAGATGAACATTATTATACATCTTTTCTTGTTAGCTGATCTCCTACGGAGTCAGCTCCTGTAGAGTGAAGGGAAGGGCCTTTATTGCCAGAGTAGAAGAGACAGCTGCTACAAGATATCCCTCCTCAAGCACTTGAGGGCACATTATGTTGATCATGGTAGCCTGGATGGGAGACCATCCTGGGTCGAACTGCACGGGCCATGGCCACTGTGCTAGTTCATGCTCAACATGACACTGATCCTTTTACCGTAGCTGTGACATGCTCTGCTGCAAGACCTACCTCATCTTCCAGCAGGCGCTCTAACTGGAGTTTATTGTCAGAGGTTTGGGTTGGAAAATGTGTGTTGACTTTGTCTGCAGACTTGGCCTGTTATTATTCTAAAATAACCTCTGTCACCAAAACATCAAAGTGATAATTAACAGGCTTGTCTCTGGAAGTTTGCTGTACGTTGGACCCTGCAAGAATTCCGCAAATATTTATATTTGATTGCATTTTGCTAGAGAGAATTTTAAAGGTGAAGCAATATAAACTTCATACAAAACTATAAATTTCGCCAATATAAACCCGCAGCAGCCTGAAATCTTGATTCACTTTCCACTTGTGACAACACTAACCCGATTTCTACTATAAATATGAAGCCTATATGATGGGCTGCAGATGCCAAAGTCACCATGCGCTAAGAAGTTTTGTGTCCCGTCCCAATGGGTGTTAATAATTACAAGTGCTTCACACTCACAAGTCCCCCTCCCAGAGCAGGCAGGCATGGATGTGAGTACATAGACATCTGACAGGGACTTGGGAAGCAGAATGGTGCAGTGGGAAGAAGGATGAAGCAGCGCTTTGGACTTGCATTGTCACACCAGGGCAAATCTGTGGCATTTTGAAGGCAGGCAGAGCCCAGAATCAGTGCTATAAAATTTGAGTGGTGTTAGCTTTATAAGGGGGATTTCTTTTTTTTTTTTTTTCCTCAGAGGTGGGTCAGTATTCGCATGTGCTGCAAGTAGTGATGGGAAAATGGTAATATTCCAGAGGGACAGTAAGCCATCTGCTTTTCTAGAAGATGGGTCCAAGAAGCATGGAGAAGTTATTGGACAGAGCAACCATCAAATGCAAAGTGCCGTCGCAGATGTGTTGTTAAGCGCTTCCTTTCCCAATTGTTTTGTTCCCATAGCGAGGAAGCGAGCAGAGCTGTGTGCGGTGCCCTGAGGACTCCTCTCACATAGCCAAACAAACAAGTAGGGAATCTTTTAACTCCCTTAATCCATTCCGGCAGTTATTGCTGGCAGTGGCTGGGATTCAAGTCTCGGAGGGGTACGTACAGCTGTGTGACCAGGTCCCGTTTTCTTAGACCAGAATCTGCAGTTCAAATCAAGGCTGAGGTGTACTGTGGAGTTCAGTGTGCTGTGGCTCAGCCATGCTCTAAATAAGAAGCCCCGAAAACTTTATGGTATTTCATTCAGATGGGCTCCGTTTCTGTGTTTGAGAAGGTTCATCAGAAATGGGAACAGGAACTCTGCTTTGTACTAGGTTTTTGTGTTTCTTCTCACCTTTCTGCAGCAGGCTGCTGACGCCCAACTCTGGCAGCATGCTTAGCCCTGAACAGACCTTGACTGCACTTCTTGCTGTTAAGCAATTTGAAAAATTAAAACATGGGTGAACCTAGTGCTCCAGAACTTGGGAGGGGAGGTCCTCGCTTTTTTTTGAGATGTGTGTTTAATTTAAGAAGTGCTATTGAGACTGAAACAGACACTGGTTTATTCTCCTGAGGATGTTATTTTAGAAAGCATCCTTTTCTAAACAATAGGTAATTAACAGTATGAACTTGGTTTAATGCATTCTCATTCCCATCAGTGATATAAGATGGTGCACCTCAGTATTAATAACCTGTGTTTTGGGGTGAAACCCTGGCCCCTTTCAAAGCCTTGGGATTTTCGCTGTGGTCTGGGTCATCGCCTTGCCTTTCCCCCAAGGGGCTGAGCATGGGAGGCATTGTGAAAACATTGTCTGGCATGTTTCCATCTTGGTTTCTGACTGGATAAACCATTCCTCCCAGAATATTTTGTCCTTAATGTTTTCAGCTGGGGAAGTTGTGACATATTTCTTTTGGAATTGCCAAATATTCCCTGAATGGAGCTGTTGCTCACCCTTATTTTATTAATTCCATGATTTTATTTTTATTTTGTCTGGAAAATCTTGTTAAGATGGAGCTCACCCAGAAGAAGAGATGAGCAAGGAACTATAAAGCCTTCAGCCGTCAGCAAATACCCTATGTCTAACCTTTCCATTACAGTCTGGTGACAGAGTGGACCCTGTATGACATGAACTTGATCACTCAATCCTGTTTCTGGTGTCCCTTCTGAAAATTATTTGTTTTTCATTGTGCCTGTCTGTGTTGGCTGTGTCATGACAGGAAGCAAAAAACACGGTGGCTCTGTGCCAGCATCCGTGCCCTCCCTCCTCCAGAAGGCTTGCCGAAGAGCTAGGAGTTCAGTGGATGTCCTAATACGCAGCTGCATCCTTCCTCCCCCTTGTCTCGCAGGTACCAAGGCAGTGTGAGGCACAGGTTCCCTTTTTTTGTGGCAATATCCTTAGATATGCTAACCCTTCAATGAGTGTTGCATTATTTAAATATGACGGAGAGGCAGTGTTTTGACAGTGGCATCTTTCTCAACAGTATTATTCACCCAAGTCTTCCAGGGATATAATTATGAGCAAACATTTGTAAATGACATGCATGCTTGCCAAGCAGACAGCTCTCCAGATGCTGGTATTTTGTTATCTTCTCCCTTGGCAGGTTTTCCAGTTTATATTTCCCTCCTTCAGATTGGATGGAGGATTTCTTATGTTGTTGTGGTTGTTCCCTCTAATAAAGAAAAATTACTAAACGACCTCAATGTCATTTCTAGAACATAAACAGTACAATTCCAAGGTTCTGAATGTTTCTTTAAAGTTTAAAATGTCAGATTTTATTTACTTGATTCAGTCGTCACTAGATGAAAATTGGTTTCTCAGAGACTCAGCTTCTATTTGTCCTGAGGCAACATGATGATGGTAAGAATGACATGGTAAAATTTATTTTGAGCCTGTAAAACAAAAAGCCCAACGATCATATCCTCAGATAGCTTAAGTCTTCTTACAGTAATTGTTAGTTCATTGATTTAGTCTTCCTAAATAATTAAATGCCTGCCTTCTCTGAAGGAAAAATTACAGCCCAAACATGCCAGTTGCAAAGGAAATGAAGGTACTGTTCTGTCAACACTCTTCCCCAAGAGTGGAAAGCATCCACATCCAAAAAATGCTTTGTATGTTAAGAGCTTTATGCTTTTCTTGTTTTATTTCCATATGTAAAAGGGTATTTGGAATGAGTAAAGTCCTGGTATTTTGGTTTTGTAAGCCATTATATCTTAGATTTACAAAATTTGTTTGAATTTCATGCTGTTTCCCTATGATTTAAATGTATGTTTCCTTCAGATTAATCTATTTAAAAATTAAAGAAAGATGTATGTTTTCCTGGCTAAAAAGAAGCACCTAGAAATCCTTCACAGCTGGAAGAGCTTTTAGAACTGCTGTCTTGCCTGTATGTGGCATTGATTCTAACTTAATCATAAAGGCTAAAACATTTTGAATTTGCATCTTTTCAAGTTCGCAGGAAATAAAATCTTTCTCAGGAAAAGACACTGTCTTTGTTAAGAGCAAATGTTATCTTCTGGTTTTTATGCAATGAACTTCGGCCAGTGTTGCAGGTGTCAGAAGCCATCTTGACCTACTCATGTGCATCAGGAAATGGAATCTCTGTTCTTAGAGATACTCAAAAGCCATCTGAGCATTGTCCTGGGCAGCCTGCTGTAGGTGACCCTACCTGAGCATGGGAGTTGGATAAGGTGACTTCCAGAGGTCCCTTCCAGCCTCAACGATTCTGTGATCAGGGAGAGGAGAGTTGGGCCGTGGGGGATTTCCGTGCAGAGTCTAATGAGCACGCCGTTAGTACGGGGTCTGGGACTCCCTTGTTGGGTTGGATAATGAGTGTCCATATGGTCCTCTTACTTTCATCTCAGTTTTCTCACGTTGAGGCCACTTGGTTTCATGTGTGTGCAGTCATCTGTGTGCATATATTTATATAATACAGGTATATACGTACATCTATACGTGCTCTTTGAGTTGGGAAGGCAGGCCCTACTTCCTATCTTCACTCCTCAAATGCAGAATACCTCTAGCCTCTTTAGAGGCTCACAAAATCCTCAAAAATTCACTCCCTAACTCCCAGGTCTATCTGTTTCACCAGAAATAACAAAACATACAGCTTTATGCAGATGCTTATTTCATTGGCTGCAACACTTTGGGTGGAAAACTGGCCCTGGAAAAGAGCAGAACTGGCCTCATTAACTAAAAAGGCCTTCAGGACTGGGCCTGTCTAATAAGGAGTGTCTATGCTGTATCAAGTACATTGAGGTCTGATTTTTGCCTGGAAACAGCACTTTCTAGTCTGATACAGTGAATAAATAATCAAAATAGGTTTTTTTCCTAAGACTGGACCAAACCTTCAGTCCTGTGATGGTGAGCAAAAAGTTAAATCTCATTTAGCAAAGGTCCAGCTGTGGGCTAAGCTTTGGTCTGCAAGTTTAGACTTTTATTGCTGCTTCAGCTTTACCGCAAGTACAAGCACTTGTGGGACTGATGAAGAACATGAAAGCAGGGCTTTGCTCTCCTTTAGTCACTAGGATAACCCTGTAGATAATTGGATCCATTTGCAAAGACTTTGTGCAGAGCTCATCTTGCTGTAGTTTTTGTGCATGATCACTGTTGTCTGTTTTCTCCTCCCTTCAGATTCATCTTGCTGTAGTTTTTGTGTGTGATCACTGTTGTCTGTTTTCTCCTACCTTCAGATAAGAGTCATTTAAGCCTCGGGCATCTAATTTTCCTCCCTAAATGGAGATGTGAATGCAGTACCCTATCCTTTGGCCTCTTCTCCCTCCTCTTTCACTCACTGACTCTGCTTTTCACAAATGAAAATTCTCGGAAGTGATAGTTGTCTAAAAGCTGCTTTCACATTTGGGCACAAGATCTAACTGGAAAAACAGCTAATGTCTGGACTGTAAGAGGAATAATTCAAATTTAATCAAAATATTTAAAATGTAATCCAACCATGGCATTTCTCATCCCTGGTCTTAATGGACTTTCTCTGTTCCTAAACATATGATGAATCTCTCATGAGCAAAACTAAAGCAGTATCTGTCTATGGATAGAGGTGGATTGAGGAGCCTTGCACCTCTGCTTGCATAAAGCAACAGCACCCCCTTAACTTAGCTAAAGCGATGATGATTTACAGCTGAGATTCTGGTCTGCATCCCTACATTCGAATAGACTGAAAACTATAGACACTAAGGGGAATGGTGTGCTTCGAAGAGACAGGAACACCATGCTAAGTTACTCCTGCAGACATTCCAAAATCTGCAAAAAATTAAAAATAAAAATCCCCTCTAGTGAACATAATGGCTGCGCTCTAAATACTTAAACTGTAAGACAAGAAAAAAGCAACATTGGCAAACCTCAACATTATTAGAAACAGGCCCTTCTCCTTGCCTTTTGAGAGTTAAGATATGTTTCCTTAGGTTTTCCAGTAACTTTACTTTGACTATTAGACCCTGAATGAATAAAATAATTAATGTGATTGATAGAGTAAGGGTGGGGTTAAAAGGTGACTCACAATTTTCTCTTGGAAGTGGTCTGTGTGTTGAGCACTAACAGAGAGGTTACTGGAGACACAAATGAGCCAGAATGATTTCAGTGTCCCTGATGAGTTTTAGAATTCCAGCTGGCTGAGATGGTTTTCCTGGTACATCATAAAGAAATTAAACCTGGCAGGAGAGGAGCAGTGCTGGAGCTGAAGTGGTTCTCCGGCACTTAGAGGTGGAGCACTGTGCTCTAAGAGTAGCTGGAATTTGATGTCTAGTCAAGTTTATGTTTGAGTTATCAACACCTCTTAGACTTCTCTTCCTGAGAGACAAGCAGACTGCTTCTCACAACAGAAGACCTTGGGAGGTTTCTGTCTTCTCAGACGATGGGAGGCTTGAAGTTCTCACAGCAGCTCCTAAATTTTCGTAGAGAATCTCCATCTTTAAAGGAAATTTTATGGTGCTTTGAACACATTGTAATAGTAACTGGAGGTCTGGATCCCTTCTGTTTTACCCAGTATGTAACTTCAAATTCATAACTGCAAGTCAAACAGCTTGTGCTCTCTGGAAAAGTGAGGTTGTCCACTGTGGTAATTCCTGTGGCTGGTGATAGTCGTTGCAAAAAGTGGGAGCTTATTGGGATTGCCAGGATTTCTAAACTGGTAAATCAGGAGGGTAATTTCTCAGTGATGGCACTGACTCATCTGTTGGCCATCACTGACCTTTGTTCAGTTCCTGCTAACTTGGAGATTTTCTAAATAGACAGTTCTACAGAGCCTGTTTTTTCTTATATATGTATATGACCCTCTTCTTGAAGATAGGTAATCCCATGTGATCCTTCATGAACTGCCATCCATTCTGATACGCACCCTGATCTTTGTACTGATTTTATTTGAACTGATGAAGATACAGATCTCTTAGCAGTGAATTTTGTGATAAAATAGTTCTGGGTCTTCCATTTGCTGTATTGGCTTTCTCTGTTTTCTGACAGTTGAATAACGTCTTTGTCTTAGGCTGGTATCAGGCAGGTGTAATGTTAGTGTTTAACAAAGGAATTTGTCTGAAATGAAGTAGTGAATTCAAATCTGTATATCTGTATCACATTGGGAAAACAAAATTAAGCTTGATAAATGCAGTGAAAGTGCTATGTAAAGAAACAGCGTGATATAAATAAGAAAAAAACTTTCTCATTATGTCTTTCCAAGCAAGAGGTCTCTTAAGCATGTAAACCATTTAAACACAGAGATGAAACCGACTGCGCTTCAACTGGGATAAAATCACGACCAAGTAAACATTCTGATTATACCCTGGCAGGCTGACTCCTCCCAAGGAGCCAAAGGGTTTTGTCAATATATCTATCTGACTGAATCTGCCCTAGTCTTCATTTTGGGTTGAAACAGAAGAAAATCCTGGATCATGATAGGGAGAACCTTGACAGTGATCATGAGGTTGGAGTCACTTGCATTTGACATCAGAGTAAGTAGAGGTCCCTCCCAGACTGAATGAGGCAGGAAGAAAGGGTATCTCCAGCCTTGATGTTAGGTAGCCAAGTAATTTGGGTCATATTTAGGGGATGCTCTGTGATCCGCGAGACTGACTAGTGTCGATGGAGAACAGTGAGCAGGTAGCAACTTGCCATCAGGCTCTTGGTTCCTTTTGGCCTTTTCCCCACGCCAGAAGAAGCAGTTACAGTTAGGTTGTCTGCAAGTCTGTGTCTGTTCTCCTCTTCCCCCAGCAATGCTTTACTATGGACCAGTTTCGACCCAGTTTGGTAAATGGGTAACATGTCTTGGTGAAACTACATGTGCCACGAAAACAGGCAGTTGCGTGGGAGCAGGATACTCTGGAAGAAAACTTATCCTTTGTTAGGTATCAGAGAGGGAGGAAGATGCCAGAAAGCAGCTTCTTAGACAGATCAGTGAGATATGGAAGTAGTTTTCTTATTGATTCCTTCTGAAACGTGTTTTGTTGATAACGGAGTGTGGGGAAGAAAAGCAAATGTGAGAACACAATGAAAGAGGCAGAACTGGACAGGAGGGTGCCTGGTTAAAGTGAATTGATGGATATAGTGGCAATACTGGCCATTGTTTGGCATGATCAGCTGCAGATATGGCATGTTAGTCACACATTACCCTAAAAAGTTTACCCTTTAGGATGGAACCCAAATACGGTTCCTTAAATTTCAAAAACTTACTGATGTTTTGATATAATTAGAAGAAAAGGAGCTTATCCAAAAATGTTTTATTCATTTCAGTCCTCTAACAGCTATCTATCCTAGGCGAAATAAAAACTAACCTACACGGAGGGAAAGAAAAGTACGTGCTTGATTGCCTGGCGGGTATGACAACTGTGACTTTGCTTAAGTATCTTACTTTGGAAATCACTGTTGTGAGTTTCCCAGTTTCACCACTTAAAAGTGAAGAAGCTTATCTCATGTGCTGATAACTTTATTGCTAAGTGATATCTTTCCAAGATAAGGTTTTAAAAGATGTTTTAGAAATCGAAGTGGCTGTTTATTTTCGAGATGTGTAAATAAAACTTTTTCTGGTAGTTTCTATGAATTTATGAGAGATGATCCACCAATTTCGCTGAGTCATAAAAGTGCTTTTAGTATTCAGAAGTAAAGCGAATGCTTCTGTGTCTGCTTTGATGCAACATTTTTTATACTCAGAATTTGAACTCTTACATGAGCAGTGAGATTCCTTAAACTGGGAAGGTGGTTGGTTGTTCAGGCTGTCAAACACGTATCACATATTCTGGGTTGTCTCTCTCCACTGGTCTATTTGTTTGGTTCCTTAGCAACATTTTCTGTATTACTCCCTCTGGCTGCAATTGGCGACACTGGTGACCTTTCTGACCACTCTGATGGGTGCTGGTGTTTATCCTCACTTTGTAACGCTTCGCTGCCCTGATGTTCGCTGGCACCTGGACAGCACTAGGCACTGGTGTGACTCTCTGGGCTGCAGCTCACACCCAGTCTGGACAGTGAATGGAAGGAGTGAGCTATACCAGAAGGCTCGAGGAATAGCCTGATGGGAAGGTTTTTTTTCTAGAGCTTGTAGATGAGTGATCTGATAAAGTTCTGATGGCATGAGAGCACTATGGTTCTCTGCAAGGTATTGGGCATATCTCTGTGTCACTAAAAGACAAATACTCTCTGTTCTAAATGATCTTGGGCTGACTTTTGCCAGAAGGGGTGTCCAGACTAGAATTTAAGAGTCTGATCCTTGTCCTGTTGGAACTGAGAGAGTCCATTGACTCTGACTTATGTAGGCTCAGAAAAGTTGGGTTGTGCTGTCTAGTACAAAATTTCTATTAAAAAACCCCCATCAAAATCCAAAATTTTATGTATTTCAAGTCCTCTAACAGCTTAAAAAGCTTGTGTCTTATGATCAGGATTTTATATACAAGTTTACATTTCTTCTTTTTATGTTACAAAACAAACACCTAGTCCAGAATGGTGTGGCATGTGTCACAATTCCAGAAATATATCTGGGAAGTTACAATGGCTACTCCATGCACTGTTATCCCAGGCATTAATTTTTTTTTGCTTTAAGCAAGTGGGGGAGAATACCTCAAAGTGCTGTCTGAAAAAGATGAGGAGCCTGGGAGAAGAGGATAAAAGATTTTTATCTTCAAGAAAGTGTCTGAGAGAAATGCCACACCACAATTGGTAGATACTGGATTCTAGACTGAAACCAAACTCAGGTGGAAAAGGCATGGGGAAAGGAGGAACTTTTTGCTAAAAGGTTTATGCTCTTTAATGTTGTGGTTTACAATTATGCTTTTTAACCTTTGAAGTCTGTGTATTGCCATTGGACAAGGAAGAAATATCTCCTTTCAAGTAAAACAAATCGCCTCCAGCTTAATCTGAGTTTTCACTCCAGACAACGTTTCTTAGATGACCTGACTTTGGTTTTGCCATACAATGCCCAATGTAATAACAAAAACTATCCACAATGTAATAACAAAAGAAGAAAAAAAAGAAAGAAAGAAAGAAAGAAAAAAGGGGTGACTTTGCTGAAATCTACCTAATACTCTTTTGTAAACAGGATATTCCCTTCCTCGTAAAAGGCAGTAATGAAGAATTCAGTCTGCATCAGTTACCAGCCCCTTGAGACACAGAATAAGGTCAAACTGGACAAGCCTAGAAAGGTCATGGCCACTGAGCCAAAATGATGCTCATTATCAGGCAAAGAAAATAGCTGCCTCCCCAACCAGAGATGAAGAGTCAGGCGTACAGACCTGGGAATTGTTTATTCCGCCCTGGTCCAATGGTGAATATTTCAGTGTTGTGAAAAATTCTGTGTGACATTTTCCAACCTCCTTTTCTTATTGTTTTTATTTCCCATCTTAGGAAACTAGTTCAAGAACTTGATTGAAAAACATGTTTTGAGGAAGCGGTAAAAAAACATAGCTAAACAGTGGGTGGCCTTTTAGTCTGATGAACCATGAGTGGACTTACAGCCCATGTCTGACCTCAGACACATTAGTGTGTGCCTGGAAGTGATGTTGGGGAGTCGCTCTAAACTGACTGTCTTCGAACTTGGCCATCCTTCTGTTACTTGTATTTAATGCAGAGATATTTCCACTGCTTGGGTAGGTTGCTCTTTGCAGAAATAGTTAGGCTGGCTTATGCCATCTGTTTCTCAAGAGAACTGTACATCCAGTTTTTCTCAAAAATGCCCTCAATTTTCTTTCCTTTCCACTGGCGAAAAAAGGCCAGTTGATCTGAGATCCCCGGATTGCTGGCAGCCCATTTGGAGCAGTTCCAGCTTGCTGAGTAGCAGTCCCAACTAACCGGTTACAGCACACATGCAGACTTAAGTCCATAGCTCGTGTCCCATGAGTCCGACTTGTCTGGGGCCCTTCCCCCTATGCTGTGTATGCTCTTGCTGCTATACACATTCTAATCTGTAATAATGATTTTGAACTCATTGATGATTGATTTTATTAAATACTAAGGAACAGATTTGTAATGTCCTTATTCCTGCTGGTGGGCAGCTCATCCCACAAAAGTTCCTTTGATGTCTATGTTCACAGTAGTATTGAATATTGTCCAGCCTCAAGTAATATATGTACTGTATCTACCTGTTTTTCATGGAGCATCACCACCTTAGAATCACAGTAAATTCTTGTAAAAGCGTTTTACAAGAAGACTTTGGGTTAGTAGCCCCAAAATGGTGTCTTTTCTGATGGAAAACAGTTACTTTTTTCAAGAAATTGAAATATATAAATTTTTAGCCAATTAAATTATTCTCCCCAAATTATGTCAAACTTGTAGTACCTTTGGCATAGCAGAGAATGAAGTTCCATAGAGGTTGGCATGGCTAATGAGTGAGACATGGAAGAAACAAGATATTCCAGAAAATGTGGTAACATTAACCGACCAAAAGTGATCTCAGGCACTCAGCACCTGTGTTCACTAAACCAACAATAATCTTCAGGAGATTTTAACTTCAGATCACCACTTAATTATTAAAAAAAAAAAAATTCAGATAAAATAACCCCTAAAATAGTTATATTTTAGGTTTTAACCTGTGCCACTTTGGATGCATTTCCTGTAACTAGCTGGGCCTGCTTTTGTGATGTGTATTACTGGGTTTGTTTGATGAGTTCCTCATCAAAGATGCAAAGTTGTCTAGTAACTGTTTAAAAGGTATGGGCCTGTTCTGAACTATTACCTTGATTTATATGATCAAGAGAGAGAGAGGCTTCTCTCCAGTGTTATCACACCATGAGAGAGGTGGCAAGGTAATGACTTCAAGTTGCTCTTTGAAAGAACTTGTGTTCTGGTTACAGGGGAGTTTAGACACCTAGCTGAGAGAACATGCCTGTTTCCTGAGGTGAATCCAGTCCTAAGAATGGCATCTCTGGTTGCTGCTTGTGAGGAAAAGTAACACAAATTGTCGCATGGAATTTAGAGAAGGGATTAGGTACTAGGGGAAGAGAGAGAGAGAGAAAGGTTGTTGTCTGGTAAGTTCAGTGAGAAAATAATATTATCCTCAAACAAGGCAACTTTTCTCTGAAAAAAAAACGTTCTGTAGAACATTGATCTGAAGCATCACAAACTAAGTGATGCAAGAGGTGGTATGATATACTTCTAAGAGGGTCCTGGGAGAACAGAAAGTCTTTCATCATAGTCTTGAGTGATTTCTGGATTGAAGCGGCAGAGGATTCTAAAGAGCTTCGGTGAACACTTTGTTTCTGAGGTTCAGGAAAAGGTCAGCCCTACGGCACACCATTCGTACCCTTTCCAGCAACTGTCAGCATTCTGGATGAGAGCAGCTCTAGTGCTCCAAGGGTCAGGTGAACTCTAGATGCAGCCAAGGTACACAGCATGTTGCCCAATGTTTGGGGTTTTTTCTTCCAGAACATTGATTCAGATCCTCCCCAAATACACGTGTCCAGTAGGCAGGACAAGGCTGAAACCCATGGCCTTCACTGAGTATTAGTCACTGCTAGCCCCAAACTGAAAATGGAAAAGAACACTATAAAAATGTCTGTGATGCCTTTGGTTTTGTAATAGGATTTATTGGAGAGGGAGAAGGGGGAAGAAGCATTTCTCAATCCCCAAATAACTGAGTTTTCTTTTACACAAGGCTGGAGCAAACTGACATACTCTTCCCCTTGCGTATGTACAGTTGGGTTTCTTTTTTAAGCAATATTGGACATTATCTTGCTCTCAGGAACTGATGTTGCTGGACATTGGGCATGAAGTTTACAGAGGAATTGCACATCCCAAGCTCAGAGTGTACAGACAGAAACCTGAGGGCTAAATCTTACTTTTCTTGATTTACATGGCATAAAAGCACTGATGATAAAGTCACTTCCTGATCTTGGCAAGGGCTGTTTCAGTCAGGGTCGTATCTGACCCTGGTTTTCTTTTGATGGGGGTTTCTCTGAGAACTGTCCTCTGAGGGGTTAGGGCAATACCACAGGGCATGATTCTAACTTAACATGTAACTTAAGACTTCTCTTTTTCCACTCCATAGGCAGTTTTTTCAGACATAACAAGGTTGCAAAAGGCTTTTTGCATGCATTGAAGTATCTAGCATGGTTGAACTCAGTTATTTTTCTTTTTAGGGCTAACTGCAATTGCCTTGGCAAACAGCCTGATCTGGAGAGGGTTTCTATAAACATGCCAGCACAGCTGGGATTTATTATAGGACCGACAATCTCTTCTACCTCTTCAGCTACACAACCTGAAGTGCTGTCTTTGCTACCTTCCTTTAGATGAGGTTAGGTCATAGTTAGCTGGAGCCAGAGCTGAATTTTTGCATCCATATTCAGAAAGAATTGCCTTTCCCCTTGCTTCCCTACACTGACCTCACTGTCTACAGGATTTGACTCAGTATGATATGAGGACAGGAGAAGAGAAGAAAATGGAAAGAATTCTCAGCTCTGACATAATTCAAACTGCTTAAAAGAATATAAGGGAATGGTGTACTGGGCTTAAGTAGATCAGTCTGATATAATCAAGGAAAGTGCCTGTCTCCATAGGTCTCATGTGCAAGCAAAGGTAGATTATTTTTTAAGTTAGGGCTGGGTTCTTTGAAGGGTGCTGAAGAAAGTAAGCTCTAAATGCTACTGAATTCTTTGAAAATCTTAGTTGCAAACATCATTATTGCTTTTTTTCTTCTTCCCTTTCCCTGAATCTCTGTCTTACTGTCTGAGCCAGCTGACAGACCCTAATCGATTAAAAAATAATCTTTCCCTTTTCTCAGACATCAGAGATCTCTCATAACGTTTTAGAGTGCAGGTGCAGTTAATGTCTGTGAAGACACATAGGGAATGAATTAACCCTTTCCTCCCTATTTATAACCAATATTGCATATTTTTTAGTTCATGGATATTGGTAATGCTTCTGCCAAGAGATGCATTTTCAGAGCTAAGGGGAACTTTTTTCTTTAGCTAAATTACTCTAAGATTCAAAGTAGCCACAGCAACTCAAAGTTAATGCATATAGTTAATCAGTTATTTCCTGTACTTTTCTGTGGTGCTTCTGGTCTCAAATAAAACCCATCCTTTCTAATATTTTTTTAATTTTTTTTTTTTTAGGGAATCATAATGGAGCAATGGACAAGCCATTTCATAGCTCCAGTTAAATGGGTGTCTGTTGTCTCCCATGGTTCACATTGTCTTGAAATTTCCTAAGGAAGATATGTTGTAGCAAAGAAAAGTTAAGTTGCCATCTTTCATATTTGTGCTACAGTCCAAACATTTTTGTGTCTCAGTGAAATTCCTGACTGCAATTTATCAGATCTAAGCAGATGACTGTTAGTCTGATGGTATAGATTGTATTATAAAAATGCATTGTGTCAGAGACACTAATATGTACCAGCTTGATTTCTTTCCAGCATATGGCAGGACAGATCTTGTAACTAAGAGGGAAGCAGTAGATCTGATGTAGTTTGACTTTTGTAAGACTTTGGCAATATCCAATATGTCTTTCCAAAGTATGAATATTTGGATTAATTCAAACTTCTTAGGGATGCATAGCTGATGAAATACAAGCTGGCGTTGTATTGATGGAGTCCTACGGAAATCTCCCTTAGTCTTGTACTCTTCAGTATTTCCATTACTATTTGGGTGAGGGGCTAGAAAGGCACGTACGGGAATGCTGTAGGACACAGACTGGGAATGGATTGCAAGCCGGTTTCCAGGGCTGAGAATTCAAACTTATCTTGATGTCTTGGGAAAATAGTGTGGAATAAATAGGATGGAATTCAGCATCACTTCATCAATGCAACCAAGTACAGTGCTTTGGTATTAAGTGAGTTCATGGCTCAGGGAGAAAGAATGACTAGGCAGCAGGTCCGTAGAATAGGATCAGAGAGTGGATCACAGTCTGAACACAAATTAAATATGTGAACTTCAAGTGAAAAAGACAGAAAAATGGCATCCCAGCTTCAGTAAGCAAGAGCATCGAGCTCTGTTCAGCACTGCTAAAGCCACATTTAGAGCATAGTGTCTGGATTTGGGCACCACACTTCACCAGTGATACAAAACATGAAGAACCAGTTATTAAGACTAGAGAAGAGAGACTTGTTAGAGGTTTGTAGATTATATGAGGGGTTGCAGTAGAAAGGAAAGGTAACTGACTGTTCTCTTCATTCACAGAGGTCTGGGCTTGTAGAGCAGCTCAGCAATGCATTTCTTTGCTGACCAGTGGAGGAAGCACATGGACTTTCCCTCATAGACTGTGTTAAATCCAGGTTAGAGAAACTTCAGTCACGCGTAGGTTAAGGATAGCCAATTTGGACACTAGACAAGTGTTGGGACTGACTAACCTGTCAAGGTCTCTCCCACTGTTATTTCCTATGATCCCACACTGAGTTTCTCATCTCCAGACTGCTCAGTGTTCTCCCAGTCTGCTCATTAGCCAGTTCATTTACTTGCTGTGTTACAAAGAGATGAACCAATTAAAATCAGAAAGAGGGGTTTGTGAGCCACATTATTTCTCACAGGATCAGTGGCTGACTAACACTAAATGTCAGGTATTTCAAGCCTACGCAGTGGAGCAAGGATAGGAGGTGACACAAATAGACTTCTGTCATGCAAATGGAAGTCTGGTATGAAAATAAGAGCATCAGGTTTTTCAGCAGAACCATGAGGCCCTGTAACCTCTTACCTCACTTTCAAACTCTCTACAGCTTAATTATAGTTCTGCAGATGGTGTTTATTTTATTATGTACATGTGTAAGGGGAGAACTGGGGAGAGCTCTGTGTCTTGGATGGTGGAACACTCCCTGTGGGCATAAATACCACAACTGCTTTTGTTAGCGGTGTTGCATCAGAAATAGTGTGGCTATTATACATTAATGATGTATAATAAGACCCAGTAACCTCCTATAAACTTTTTCTTGCAAATGTGAAGGTATTTCTCTTTTTTACAGCACAGATAATGCAGGCTGACTCTGAGAAAAGGGATTAGGGTTAAACCACTAGATTTGCAAAGGAGGTACTTCTACTAGAACTCAGAACTAAGTGCTTAGGTGGTTAGGTTGCAAGGGAAAGAAGGCATCAGGTCTCCTGAAATGCCTGGCACATATGTCACATCAGTCTCTCTTCCTTGTAATTCCTCTGGTGGTAGTTGGCTTGGTCCTCAACTATCCTAAATTATCACTGCTTAGTGAAAAGTGATTTTTAAAATTTTTTGGTTTTTTGGTTTTTACATGCTTGGGGCAATCAAAAATGCTTAAAGTTCTTTACAAGGACTGCAGAATAATATATTTAAATAACACATTTCTAAGTGTGCTGGGGCAATTGTGGCTTAGGTAGCTAATTCCATCTCAAAAGTGTTCCTTAGGATTTGCCGTGCCGCATAAGTGGTGAAAAGAAAAAAAGCCCAAAAGAGAGCAAACAGCTGAAATTAGCTATAGCTTGCGCTTGAATATCATTGTGCATCTCATCTGAGCCACACAGCGACAGTCATCACAGAAGCTGTTATAATGGCTGTAATTAATGACAAGAGAAATAGAGCTAATGCCATTTTCTTGCACTGTTCTTTAGTCTCAGAAGGCCAGGGCTCCTAGGCAGTTTAATATAAGGGGTTTGTGAAGCAGGATCCTGAAGAATTTAGTGACTGTGGTGGAAACAGGGAGGTGCCGTTTCTGTGTTCTGCTGTTCAGTGTTTGCTTTGGACCCCAGTGGTCAGCAAATGCTAATCTCATCCATATGTTTGGCAGTTGACACATGCTGCTCTCTGTTTTTTCTCTAAGGACTATGTGAGATGTGAGACACACTTCAATTAAAAAATGATAGTTTAATGTGATTATTTTTAGAAAAAAAAAACAAATAAGAGGAGATATTTGTAATACACAGTAGTGCTTAATTTCTTTCCAAACCAATGAAAGTTTTTTCTTCCTCTAGTGACAGAAAGGTTTGGACAGTTTTAACCCTGAAGGCTCAATTTATCCATTGTGTATTATGCTAACACAATAATATTTTGAAAGGAAAAACAAGCTAGAAATTATTACTGCCAGAGATGCATGGAAATGGGATATGAAACTTGAGTCTACCCAAGCTGGGTTTGGAATGTGTGGTACCACTGTGAAGGCCAAGTAGTCAACTGATGTCAATCCCTGTAACAGCCAACTGGGTTGACCTACATCAGCTGAAGTGCTAGCCTGAAGTTCATGTTACCGTATCAGAGCATCCAGGCAGATTAAATGAATCTGTCCATGATGCAGCTGAGTATCTTGTGCATGGTCAGTTTTCCTTGTAGACACCATTTTGTTACTCAGAATTTTATTAAGGTCTGTTAATAAGCTTTGAAATTTCTCTCAAGTGAAGACACATGTAAGAAATGCTGACAGAAAAACAGTGTCATATAATGATCACTTACTTGTTTCCCAAGAGGCATTTAAAATTTCTACCAATTGTTATTTAAGGAAAAAAGTCTTATGCCAAAAATAATATTTTCTTAAACAAAAGATCAGCAAGCCCATGCGTTACATACCGTGAGCTGACTTCAGGCTGCCATCTGCTAAACTAGCCCAGGAAAACAAGCTTTCAGCTCTTCACTGAGGTGGTTCTTTTCTATGAAAATAAGTTCAACTGGCACTGAATTGTCATAGTCCCTTCAGAGGGAAGACAGAGAGGTTTTGACATGCCTGTGGCGTGTAGCCAGGCTTGGATTGCAGTCTTGGTATTTTGGGATCATCATCTATAATTATCAAAGGGCAGTGAGAATCCATGAGGTAAGGAGCACAGCTCCTTATTCTGCTGCTGTTAACAAACTGGAAAGACCGCAGTAAATTTGGAGTCTTCTGCCATTTTGAGATGGGAGGGAGTTAGTTATTCTGCATTTCTAATGCCTGGATATAAGATCGTTTACTTCCCACAGTGTTGAAATTTAGGGTTATTCTTACACTGTGAAAGAGCAGAATTTCTTGCCACTGACTGCTCTTCCATTCTCTCAACCAGTCAGGAAAAGCAACGATTCACACAAGGATGTCATGAGCAATCACTGGGTTGAAAGTAGTAGGTTCCATATCAATTATGGGACAGTCAGATTACCTGTTTTCTGAAGGGTTGCTTGGGAGGCTCTCTCCGGGACTGTGAGGCCACATACGTATCTGTTCAGCAGAACACCATCTACCAAGGATTTCTTGGTAACAAGCACAATACTGCTGCAAAAGGTATCCCTGTGGCTTTCCCATGTTCGATGATACTTAGAGGCGCTCCTTTTAGTGCCTTGATCTGTGGGCTATAAAGACACAGCAAGGGGCAAGCTAGTGAGGAACAAGGAGACATCACAGGAAGAGCCAACTATGCTTTGGTGAGAATCTGCATGTAAACAGAGATGGAGCCAGGAAAGCAATGGGAGAGGAGGAATGAGTGGTTCTAGTAAGAGCCAGATAAATGAGGAAGATGGAACCCAGAGAATGAGAGGCATATTTCACAGACATGTATTCTCTGCCGCCTTTGGTGCTGGGTGTCATTGCAGGGGTCATTGCAGTAACTCATGTTGGTGGAGGAGGGTTTCCAGTATGTCAGCTAAGGGAGTGGTGATGAAGGAAGAGGAGCTTAGAGTTCTGGTGCCAGTGGCATCATTTCCTGCTGCTTTTCTTGATGGGGTTTTTTTTTGGTCAAAGCCTTTCCCTGTAACACTCCCTCCTTCTCCTTTCAGTTACTGTCAGTTCATTAACTGCCCCGATGCCAAATAAATCTTCCAAATGTTGAATTCATTCCAGTCCTCAAAGATCACCTTCAGCTGAGGACAGAACTAGGAACTCTGGCAAAAGAATTGGCAAATTGTAGTGTTTAGATAAGGCAACAAAACCTACTTGTAAGAACTTAAGTAATCCTTTATACCCTGACTTTCAAACATACTCAGTGCCAGAGGGATTTTCAACTTCCTGGTGCAGAAACTCCACACTTCAGTGGGAATGTAATGCAAAACAAGTGTGGAGGGGTATAGCTGGAAGGATGCTGTGATCGATCATTTCTGGCGTGGAGTCTCCAGTAACCTCTGGTTTGCTTTGTTAGGACCTCTGCGAAGACCCCCACCTATTTGTGAATGGAATCAGCTCCCACGACTTACACCAAGGCACCCTGGGGAACTGCTGGTTTGTAGCTGCATGCTCTTGCTTGGCCCTGAGGAATACCCTCTGGCAGAAGGTAGGTGATCAGTGTGACTTGGTGCATGAAATAAAGCTAATAAACACTGGTTGTTTACCTGCCAGTCAGCCAATGGTTTTCCCTCTAGGACTAATGTGCCTCTGATGAGTGGTGAGTTTTGATGGATTCAAATCTTTCCTTTCTTTAGAAGTTCATTTTTCATGTTATGAAATCTCACTACTCCACAGTCCCATTGAGCACCAAAGAAGAGATATAACAAAGCCAAAGAGTGCAATAGGTTGTTTGTCTTTCTCTGCAGAGCAATTTGCATTTTAATTTCCTAAAAGATTCTTTGAAGTGAGACTATATTTGACTTTGTACCAAATTCACCCTTTTTTTCCACTGCTTCATCTATTTAAGGTCAACTGCTCATGAAGCTGAATACCAGCGTAGTGCATGCTCCAGGGCAGTCTGCTCTCTGAATAAATCTTAACATAGTGCATTTGGTGAGCTTTCCCTTCCATGGTTTCTCAGGTGATTCCAGACTTTAACGAACAAGAATGGGACCCTAAAAACCCAGAGAAATATGCTGGGATTTTCCGTTTCCGTTTCTGGTGCCTTGGAGAATGGACAGAAGTGGTTGTTGATGATCTGCTGCCGACAATGGATGGGAAGTTGATCTACTGCCATTCCAATGTGAAAAATGAATTCTGGAGCGCATTGTTGGAGAAAGCTTATGCAAAGTATGATCTGATTCATTATCCTTTTAGTCCTCAGCGCTGTCCCTTCTGTGCATCTGTTTGTTTGGTCTTTCAACTTCATACTTTCCATGGGTTTTAGGTTTGCTGCTAGTAGAGAACCTAAAAAAGATTGAAAACTCCTCCTTTAATCTGCACGGAGGAGGTGAATCATAAAAGACTGCAATGCACTCTACTTTAGCAGCCCAAAGCCTTCATGATCATTACACTCCTTTCCTAGAAACCCAGCAAAGGTTTATCTGCGTTCTGCTGTTTTGTTTTAGTTTGTTCTGGTTTGTTTTTTCCTTGGTGAGACACAAATATATTACCTGCACTTAAGCCAAGTTAGAGCACTTATAACAGCCACTGGGTGACTCAAAATATTCTGTGTTGCCTTCAGGCTGGCTGGATCTTACGAAGCCCTAGATGGAGGCAGTGCTGCAGATGCAATTGTGGATTTCACTGGAGCAGTGGCAGAATCTGTTGATTTGGTACAGGGCAAATACGGTGAGGTTATTTCTGAGCAGATGAAGCTGTTTGAAGACTTGCTGAAAGTGCATAAAAGAGGCGGGTTGATCAGCTGTTACATCACGGTATGTACAGAGAGCTGGATTTTGAGAATTAATTTCAATGAAAAAAAATCTGGAAAAAAATACCATTATTACTATGTTGAGTATGTCCTTTATTTGTATGCTTTGGAAAAGCTTCGTATGGAAAAAGCTAGCAAACTGGCAGTGCTGTCAGCCAAGCACAACTCCATGAGCCACTAAATACAATCACAAAACCACAAAGCCGTTTGTGCTGCCACTTCACTGTGGATCTGAAATGCTGTTCTTTCTGAGTGGTCACAGTTGTGTATTGACCCGAGGTTAATCCAGCTAGAATGCCCTAATTTACAGGCCAAATGGCAGTGTTCAATCTCTTCATTTCTTGGGGAAATCTGTTTACAGAAAACAGTTCTGCTGGCACTGAGCTGCTGAGGCTTCTTGACTTTGGTTGTGGTGATGCTGTCCTCTTGTGTCACACTGGAGCTGAGCTGAAAGGCTGAGCTCACTGGGTTATTCAGGTAATACTCTTTGTTGATAAGACTCCCCATTAGAATTAACCAGCAGAGCTTGCCTATGCTGGCTAACGTGAGGCAGCCAACTCAGGTGCCTACATCAGGAGGTCGTGAACCTGAAGTTCCCTTAGTCAGTAGAGAGGGGATGGCTTCCCCAAGGGTGATACAGGGGAAGCTTTACCTCCTTCCATTCACTTGAGGTGCTGGAAGGCAGGTGAGTAGCAGCTCCTGAAGGGTGCTATATACTTCACAAACCACAGGCAGACAAGGGCCTTGCACAGCCCCTTGCCATAGGAGGGAAACCAGTGACAACTAGGCTTAACTCGCCTTCTGTCAAAGTCTGCAATGTCAGGCCATGACGGGGTAGCACTGAAATTCTTACCTTGTCTGAAGCTGTTACCGTATGTGGAGGACTTGCAAACTGCCATGGCACCTGAATATTTCCTAAAAGATTGCTTTTAAATGATTTTTAAAGTGCAGCCTTCAGGAAAAGGATCATTCTCTAGACATTGCTGGGTTGGCATCTTCAGCAACTTACTCCCATGCCCTCTGCTTCCAGTTTAAGACCTTAGTTAAGGCTGATCTTATGTGGACTTAGTTAAATCACTTAAATGCTTTGTGTTAATTTCCCCATCTGTAAAATGAAGATCTTGTTACTGTAGCACTTAACTGTTTTGTACTTGTGGTGTAAACTGGTGGACGCCCAAGTGTTGGTTCATTCTTGCAAGTATCATGGTAGTTGTGCAGTTGTCTAGAACAACAGAAAATCAGCCATGTTTGAAGATGCCTGAGAACATTATCTGTTTTGCTGGCCCCGGCCATGCACTGCCCTGCACCAGTGCCATGGTACCAAAAAGGAACACGTGGTACCTTCTGGGAGATGAATTTGAACCTAAGAACTCAGCTGGGGTAGAACAGGAGTCCTGAACTGTCCCTCCCAGCAACATCAGGCAAAGCTCAGAAACAAATTTTTCTTGATCTTTGGTATTTGTTTTACCTTTTTCACAAGGTCTGAATTTTTATTGAGAAAGAATTCCATCTGGTTTGGTCAGACCAGACTGGCAGACCAGAATTCCTGGTGTGAACTGCTGTTTTAAACATTGTTTCCAGGATGATAAGTTGCTCTCAGATGCTAAGGCAGTTCAGTTTCTTAACGTGAATCTGATGAGGAGATAGGCTAAGTACAGGGGATTGTATTTTTCAAAGCAATTCATTAGATGGTTTTAATCCTTTCGCTTCTTCCTAGCATTGTATTTCTACCTGTCAAATTAAACGCAGATGCTTCTAAACATGGATTGCACAGAGGCTGTTCCTATTGGTTTGGCTTGACTCGTCTGCATTTATCACTTTTTGATAGATGTATTATACACACAGTGAAGCTTGCTAGGTATAGAGTATTTAATACTCAAGTGATTTCATTGCTGACTTACGAACATGTCATCATTTTCCTTGGATTGCAAAATAGCCCTGAGCTTCACCATTTAGAAGTTGGAACAGACAGTAGGTGTTCGAATATCTCATTTAAATAAATAACTTCAGACTGAGGTGGGAAAGGCAGCCCAGCAGTAAGAAGAGCCTGGGGGATAATAAGGCAGCAGGAGAGGTTACAGACTTCTGTGTCATGGACTCTTGTTTGCTTTTAGCTGTGAAAAATGCAAGTGGAAGTGTTACACTGGAGAAAGCCCAAACCCATTGGAAATGTCAGACAGTCTTGGTGTAACACATGAGCTGATTCTTTAGGAGCTGATGTTGGTGAAAGGCAAAGAGATCGTGGCAAGAGTCTCACAGTTGCCAAACCATCTGTCAGTTCCAATTTGATACAAATTTCTGTTTTCCTTTTTTATTTTTTCCTGATTTCTTACCTTTGGGGACTGAATATTGTCATATCAGTGCAACACTTGCCTTAGGAGAAGGAGCCTTTCTGTTACACGAGAGGAATTTTGAAATGGATAAAAATATCTGAGAAAGTACAATGTGCATTTTGTAACTCTAGTAAGTCCATATCTCTCCCCCAGAGCAAAGGCTTGCTTGATCATTGAACTCTAAATTAGGTTATTACAAGTTTACGCAACAAGGATCTGCGCTGAGTCAAATCTTCCTCCCTTGCTGTCCAAGGGAGTGAATGTCTTAAAACGCCCAATGGGTTATAGCCCAATATAGGTGAGAGAGACACTGGGTATGGCTCGTGCAAAAATGCCCATGTCCTGTACCTCACTCATGCTAGCTCCAGCGAGGGTGTGATGAATCCAGAGGCACGACCATTTGGATTGTTTCTGGCTCAGAAGAAGGGTTGTAGCACTGGCATAGCTTTACTTGTTCCACTCTCTTGCCTGGTGTGTGTTGCTCAGAAGCAGCATTGTACTGGCTTTGTAAAGGGCCAGTCATTCCAAGCAACTCCAGCATCTTTATATGATACTGCTTTTCTTAGATGTACTTAGGAGATTTTGATCTGGATGCATTAAATGGAATTGTGGTCTTTTTCACATCTCGACAATTTTTATGTATTCTTAAATCAGCATCTGATCAGGCCTAGGTTACCCAGAAGGACAGTTTACTGCCTGATCACTGCTGGAAACTAGGCTTCTTATGTGAAGTCTATGAGGAGCAAACGCAGTTCCTAAGAAAGCCTGCAGCTCTGCCAGTTGCCACGTCAGAGAGGCCTGCCAGGTCACAAGTGAGGTACAGGACAGGTTCAACAAATGGCTAGAAAGTTTTCTTGCCTGTGCCCTCTATTTTTACCCACTGCCAGTACTTCTTCCTGGGTATCAAATTTACCCCAACACAGAAACAGGCATTGGACTCACTGTCTAAATCCTTAGGCCCTGCAAAGTGTCCAGCTAAGGCCACCACCAAACAGTGGTATGTCTGAGCACAGTCATCAATATCCAGAAGAGCCATTTTGTAAAGAGGACAGGATTTTCGAAGGGCTGGTAAAAGGTTGTCTATCAGTCCAGTCTTTAAGGAGTCTCTGAGGCCAGGAGGAGACAGAATGGCTGTAGCAGGCAGTATTCTCCTATGCTCTGGACTCCTGTCTTCTAGAACTTGTCTGCCACTATCATACAAAAGACCAGACTAGTGAGCCACTAGTTTTAAGCCCCCGTGCTGTTGTTTTTCTGCATAAGCAAGGGAACGTATTGCTCTGAAAGAAAACAAGCCTTCCTTGTCCTGCCCCTTGAATGCATAGCTGCCAGGTCCCTCAGTGATGTCAGTTCTTTTTC
The DNA here is from genome assembly GCF_034619465.1 of Leptosomus discolor. Lineage (NCBI taxonomy): Eukaryota > Metazoa > Chordata > Aves > Leptosomiformes > Leptosomidae > Leptosomus > Leptosomus discolor. The sequence goes on along the minus strand of NC_141399.1, from coordinate 45,686,031 downwards.
TTAATTGTCATTCTTGGTGCTAAAGGCTTCCTCTGGCAGTGCCAATGAAGCGGAGACAGAGATGGGTCTTGTCATCGGCCATGCTTACTCAGTGACGGCAATTCGGAAGCTGCGCCTTGGAGAAAGGCTCATATTCTCTTTTAAGGCAGAAAAGCTGTTCATGATCAGGCTGAGAAATCCCTGGGGAAAAAGAGAGTGGAATGGCGCCTGGAGTGACAAGTAAGTGCTGCAAATCCCATGTCAAAGGAATGGAACTGTGGTTAAGGCCGCTGGATGTTAGATGCGTGATTAAACACCGTTGAGACACAATGTCAGTCTGCAATACGCAGTGATGGCTGAACCATTGTGCCATCTCTTCCCAAGTAGAGCATTCTTTGAGCAAATGAACACATCCTGGAGGAGCCAGGAGGTTATGGCTTCCTGGACCTTAGTTTACTGTATACATCATTGTTCTGGCACACTGGAGCATGAGTAGAAAAATAGCCTACGATTAAGGTGATGAGTCAAGAACATGGGGTTTCTTCACAGCTTCACCACTGAGTTTGTCTGTGACTCAGTTTCTCATCTGTAATTGCTAGCTGCTGGGGGTGGTATAAGTCTTTTATTCTTAGATGGTTCAAGTGACTGGTGAAAAATGCTGTAAAATTGCCACATTTGTGATTTCTTGTATGATTTTCTAATGAACCCTTGGGGTTCCCCACTAGCCCTTGTCTTGGCACAGCTGCAGCTCATTCCAGTGGAAGCACTGAGGAGTCTGAGGTTGGCCCATGGTTCTTGGCCTGACAGAATTAGATTGAGAATTTCCAAATAGGTTAAGAAAATATCTGTTATGGCAAGCAACTTCTCTTCCATCCTGCCAACCACCTTCAACTTTATCCTCCAAGTACTTTGGGAAAGGAAGTGAGGAGTGTTTGTGTGACATGTTAGGTAAGGGGCTCATGCTGCTGTCTTCTGTCTTGTTTGATTGAAGCATCAGACTGCTTGCATTTAGGATCCTGTGCTCCTCTGCAGTCAGTGGAAAGAGGCAGGTGCCTCCAGGGGACAATGCAAAGCACATAAGTTACATGCTAATGCAGGCAATGAAGTGTCTGTGCAGTCTAGTGTTACTCTGGAAACCGGACACTAGGCTCCTGCTGCAACAGTTTCTTCTCAAAGCCTCTCTGGGGAAATATCAGACCTCAGGCCTGTTTTATTTAAGGAGATTGAAAGACAAGGCGAATACTCTGGCCTAAGTGAAGTGTTCAATAAGCTCCAGAGGAGGAAAACCAGGTTTCTTTTGAAGAGCCTTCAGGGAATGGAGTCAATCTCTTATGACCTTCCAAAGCAGCTGTTTAAGTGTCCTAAGGGAGGTTGTGACAAAGGAAATCAATACGGTTCTGCTCTAGTTGTGCCAATTTCCCATTCATCTCTCTCTTTTTTAGTAGCTTTCAAATCAGTTAATGTTTTAAAACTCCTCCTGTAAGCCTCACGCTTTCTTCCTGAGTATCATCTGTCTTTTCAGTACTCTGATGTTACCTTTATAACAAGGGACCATGAGAGAATTTTACTAGCAATTTTTTTTCCAGGTGAGAGTATTTAATTTAAGTTTTTAATCACCGTTGTTCTTTTTTTTTCCCCTCTTTTTTTTTTGCCTTTTAGTTCTGAGGAGTGGAAGAAAGTCAGCAATTCAGAATGTAAGAGCTTGGGACTCACTCTTGAGAATGATGGAGAGTTCTGGTGAGTGGGAGTCATGTGAAGGGTTTGAAGATACTGGCTACACTGAGTAATTGTCATTAATACTGCCATTTAATAGCTTTGAAAACAACTTCCCCAAATGGATAAGATTATCCAGTCCTGACACAAGGTCTGTTTCTTTTAAACTCTGAAGGCATGACAGAGAAGAATAGAAAAAATGGATTAAAAACTAGTCGAACAAAATTAGTAGCTCTTAGTAAATACAAGTTTCAGACACCCTCAAAATGTATTTTCTGTATTTATGACATTCACTCAGAATCCAAGGTTTACATGACAGAATGCCAAATACCGAACTCACTGTCAATCCTGTTTACTGACTACTGGTGCCTGTGTGTAGGATTTCTAGGTGAACCTTGGCTGAGGTATCTGTAAAATACAGTTGCAGCCAATGAATTTTGATGTTTGTCAGTGTTTTCCAGCATGGGCACAAAAAGTGTTCATTCTCTACAGAATCTCTAGAGCTCCGATAATTTTGACTCTGCTTAAAGTTTAGATACACCAAGGCAGGCCAGCAGCTACCTCAGCAGATCATCAATATTGCATCAAGTGTGCTGGTAGGGCTCAGTATGAAAAGTCTTTTGTTTGCTTGGCTTTGTCAGAACTGCCAACTGGAAGCCAGCTGTAGGATTTGGTTCTGGGCCATTAATAAGCCAGGACATGATGGTAGTTCAGAGATACGAAGCTGTTAGAGGAGGTGAATGTTAATTTTAACTGCTCTGCAATCCAGTCTGTCACTTTAGCAGGCACAGGATATGGCATTGAGATGGTGCTAAATAATAGCTATGTCCAGAGTACAGAGGGGTGAGTCATGCTCAGGGACAGATGTAACTATAAAGACCGTAATAATGACGCGTGGATAGTGCTTTGGTTGAAGAGAATCTCTTTCGCATTTACAAAAAATACATTATCAAATCCAGCCTGGTAGATACAACCTATGCTTTAGGCATAGATGCTGCAACAGAACAAATCCAGAGCTGACCAAACCTACCAAGGGGATATTTCTCTAAATTAAGTTCTAAGATAGTGTGATTGTGGATTCACAAGTATTTCCACATGGAGAGCTTTCCAGTGAATCAGTTTGTTGTCTGGACAGCGGAGCAATGCCTCCTCCTAAATTACTAGAAGATTTCGTGTGTTTTTTGGCTCTTTGTGTGAGTATCATTTTTTATTTTTAAATAAACCATTACTTTCCTGGTGCCCCATGGAATAGGATGACTTTTGAGGACTGGTGTAAGAATTTCACTGATGTGGACATCTGCCGGATTGTGAATACCTCCTACTTCAGTATCCACAAGACCTGGGAGAAGAAAATGATGCATGGGGCTTGGGCAAAGAATTCAGAGCCCCTGCTAAATCGCTCCGGTGGATGCTTTGATAACAGAGAGACCTTCCTTCAGAATCCCCAGGTGGGAATCTCTGTATTTTGTGAAGTATTGGCGTGTATCCACTTTAGCTAGGGCTTCTGAAGCATCCACCCTATTTAGGAGTTGGCAGTGACAACTTGACAGAAATCTCATTGCCAGTGTCTGTCCTCTGAGAGTAAGCTGGTTCACTGCATGTTTCAGTGATTTCTGTGAAATCTCTTGGAAGAGTTTAGATATTTGTTTAGGACTGATCATGTTTGGGGCTGATGAGTCAGACACACCAGGATTAGTGAAGTCCTGCCTGGACTTCTTTCAGTTTTCCAGCTGTAGAAAGGCAGCAAGTCTGATTTTCTAATGACAGAACTCCATCCACTTAACACCCTTAAACAGCCTGAGGATTTTGTATACTAAGTATTTACTTAGTATCCCTTTGCATGTATCTGAAAGTATCTAGTCTCTTCCCCAAGCTCACCCTCTCATCAGCATGACAGAATTGTCCTTGTCTCATCCTACTTGGTAACTTTCAAGCTATTCAGTTTATCTGTTCATCCATTCTTACTCCATTTCTCACCTCCCTGCCCTTCTCAGTGTTGTACATTTTCATGCCAGCACATGCAAATTCAGGCATAAAACCTCCATTACTGTCAATCAGACCTGGGCACTTACTGCTTTAGTTATTACTTTGAAAATTGACCTTTCTGTTGTTTTGTAATTCACCACATACTTTAGATTAATTAAAGAGGTTCTTGTGTCTGCTTCTCTGCATTTGTATGGGAGGTTTCTGTCTGCATCCCTTGATTTTCATAGCAGGATATTGGAGAAGTGCAGCCTCTGCTGTTCAGACTAAGAGTGAATCTCGAACTCCCAGCTCATCCTGTCATACAGATGTAGATGGAGAAGCAGTTCTTCACTGCTCTGTCTTCTCTCAGTGCCTCACTTCCAGCAGGTGATTTTATTCAGATACTCCCCTGTATGATTCTGGACACATTCCAAGTACTTGTCTAGGTCTCATTTGTAAGCGTTTAGCTCAACAGAGAACAAAATATACATGTTATGGTTGAGTGCAATCCCTGATGCAATGGAAGTTCTTTTTATTCCAGTTTTATCTCTAGGCTGGTTGATTAAAAGGCTCTTAATAGCAGCACTGGAACACATTTATGTTAACTTAAGGCTGTTATAAATTACGTGACACATACTACCATAGTCTAGAGATAATCTCTGTCTGTTCTGCGTGAGTGAAATTCCTGACACTGAGGCCTCCTGTGAAGTTCATCTGTGAAGAGAGGGATTGTGACACTTCCAGTACCTTTAAGATAAGGGAATTTATGCCAAGTGTAAATGTATTCCTACAGCCACCTGCTGATTTCCAGGTTGTTACCCATTAGGACAGCTGAAAGCTCATCAGATCAAAGATCGTCTCAGTTGCATACCTCTCATCAGATCAAGAGATCTCTCTTACACTCCCACAGTTCCCCTTCCACACCTCCATTTGCCCTGGAACACTCTAGGCTATCTGACAAGGTAATGCTGCATATGATTCAACAGGGACAAGAATTAAAATGTGCCCGACTAGGCGTTGCTTCATATTGGTATCTCGCTTTTTAGATGCTCTCTGCAGCAGCTCTTTACAACCCCTAGGACTCTCTTCAGGGTCCTGTGCTTTCTCTGCCACAATGTTGATATAGCACACAAACAAGAGCACAAAGAAGCATTGAATTCATACCAAAAAACAGCGGCCCAAATAGCAAGTAGTAGTTCTGGGGGAGACCAATCTGGACTGTAAATACCATGAACAACTAATGAAGACTCAAGGTTTGGGAAAGTATTGATTTTCTTTCCAATAGTGCTGTGCTTCAGCCAACTCTGCTAGAGGTTGGTGTTTCCTCCGTGTGGGTGTGACCCTGACTGAGACAGTGAGGGTCAGGGGTGAGAAATGGGATGGTGCCTTATTCTGCAGAGCTCTGACCACAGAGGGATGTGAAGTCATTACAGGGGATGGTTCCACAGCACTAACCAAGGCAATTTCAGTATCGACCTCAGAGCAAAGCTCAGTGAGGATTTGCTTTTTTGCAGCTTTTGGAGGAGCAGGGAGGGGGCAGTTGAACCACTGATGACATTCCTCTCCATGCTGTCAGAGAATTTCAGCTTAAATCAGAACGTGTGGTGCACATAGTAGCCAGCTGTGCACAGCCACAGTTTTTGTTTGCTTCACATTTAAAGGTCTTTGAGGATGGAAGAATACAGCATCTGCCTAAACTTGGTGTAAATAGTGTCCTCTTCCCCTGCACTGGTTCTCACACCTCAGATTTGCCCTCTGTATGCTCAAAAGAAACAAAATTTAAAGGAGTCTTTAATAGTGAACAAATTTGAGTGTTTAATTCTTTGTTGTATAAAAAACCACTATCTGACCTTTTTTTTGTCTACTGAAAGGGTACATACTTACTCATTAACTGATCTGGAGGTGATACTTAATAATGTAAGCAATTCAAGTCTGATTTATTGAGATGGGAACTGCTGCCTAAACTTGAAATAAATTCCTTTCATTGGTCTTAAACTCAAGTTGATTCAAGTTTACTTGAAACAGTTTGGATAAAAGATTTGCACGTTAAAGATGCAGGAGTCCTTCTTACCCTTTTTACTGGGCATTTCTAAGACTTTCAGGAAAACTGAGAAAAGTCCAAAATTATCATTCCTGTCATTCTTACAGTAAATAGAAATTGTAGGTGTGTGTTTGGTTTTTTTTTTTTTTAACTGAGATTTGGAAGATTCCTTCCTTTGCAGGTCCTTTGTAAAGGTGTTTGAAATGTACAGGTCCTGTTTAGATATTCAAGTTAAAAGAAGAATCAACAATTATAGAAGACCCCATCTGGAGTCTGTTGGTTTAATTTTTTTATCCCACATGTAATTTATATATATCTAAATAAAACTTAATCTTTTGTCTTTTGCTTTCAGAGATGTTCTCTTCTGCTGCCTCCATAGTTATTTTGTAATACTGTCTCACGCTGTCCTTTATGTGAATTACCTGTTTCAGTGTCTCTGATACTTTTGGTTTAAAGACCCTTATCATTAGCATTAGTCTTCAGCTGTGAGTTGCTAGGAATGTCTGTTATATGGAGAACTCTCCTCACACTCCCAAATGTATTTTGATTTGCCTGCTTTGTATGCATGTATTTCCTTGGAGATAGCTTTATCCTCAGTATCCTAAGGCATTTCTAACAACTCACCCTCTTCTCTCTTCTACTAGTACATCTTTGATGTTGAGAAGACTGAGGACAAAGTGTTGATCTCATTACAACAGGAGGATCGCCGCAAATACAAAAAAGAAGGGAAAGGAGACAGCATCCCAATTGGCTTTGAAATATTCAAGGTAGGCAGCCATCTGCACTCCTGGTTCAGAGTTTGTTCAGCAGTCCTGCTTCATCCTGGCAATGAGATCTTTGGCAGATAGAGGTGTTGATGGAGAGTCACAATCACGACAAACTTATCTACACAGTTGCAGAGAAGCCGGCACTTCTTTATTACAGCGCTGGGAAGCACGGGGATAGCTCCACCTGACGTGCTTCAAAGTTACATCAAAAATTCAACATTTTTATATGCTTTTTCTGCAAAGTCATGATCTTTAACATATTTTAACATAAGCATGCATGTTATGCCCGCTATTAATTTTGAAATTTACAATGATTGGTCCACCCTATTATATGACTTTATTAATATCCCTATACTAATATAGTCATTGGTTATTTTACTGATCAAAATCTCTGATATACAAATTAGGATGGGGAGGATGTGAGAGTCATCACAGCAACATTCCTTTGTTTCTATGGTTTCATCACATAAGAGAACTAGCTGAGAACGTACTATTTCACTCCTTGTACCTGTCTCCCTGCCTCACTGTTCTGTGTTCTGTACAATTTCACAACCTGTAGCAGCTTTAGCTTTGGCCATCTTCACAAGGCCTGCATCTGCTGTCTCTTAGCATAAGTGAGGTTTTGTATATTTCTTACCATAATGTAAATTGATTGGATCAGGAAATTAATATCAGACGTTAGTTGTTCATTAAAAACAATTAAGTTGCTCATTAAAAGCAATTAATTATCAATGAAAAATAATTATCTATTCAAAATTCAGACCTGATTATAACAGAGGCATGATTATCATGGTGGGGTCTGGCTCTCCTCGCAACGTGAGCTTTGCCTATGTACTGCAGTCAGTCACCAGAGCTAACATTAGACAATTTTAATTTAGTTCAGTTCAAACTCTATTGGAACTAAAGGAACATACGTCATTTTTCCCTATTGCAAAACAATTCTAAGTGATTTTCCTACACCAAACTTTGAAGAGAAATGCAAGAAAATAATAACACTTGAAACATGGAGATTTTTTTCTCCTTTTCACTGGAGGCTCCTGCCTCCATTTCATCAGCAAATACAGCCAAGTGAATGAGTTTGAAAAGTCTGCAGTTTTTCTTTTTCCACTTAGAATAAAGAGTCAAGAGTGTTTTCAAAAGTTGGAGTAGTGAGTAGGAAATGAGCGTATGTGAGAAGGAACCAGAGGGATCCCGAACAGTAATTTAATTGCACTCCCAGGGCAAATTAAGTAAAATGAAAACGTACAAACTGAAAGGAGGAAGGCAAGAGAAACAGCTATGCATCTGCTTTTTCACTGAGGATCATGATTTTCTTATCATCTATTGACATAGCTAGTAGGACTACACTGAGTCGATGGCCCTACCCTAAAAAAAAAGTCTGTTTTTAAGGGTCAGTTAGAGTTGCTGAGGTCTGCATCACACCTATTGTTTTGACAATCACCTGTTAACTGTATATATTGAGAAGTGTCATTACAGAAAGTAGCATAATTTGTCTTGCCTTTTTCATGCCTGTATATCTAGTTTGGAAAGGCTTGGAAAAGAAAATCACACCTTCAGAAAAGTATCAGTGCTCTATTTCTGTTCAAGAATTTCTCTGTTTCAGAAGTGTTCTAACTCACTCATTATCATGACTAAAGGCCTTTGGAAGACCATGGCCTAATTTATCTGCAAACAAAAGACAATTACCAGAGAAGAATGTAGGGCTGTCTGTGCCCCCAAGAGCTGCTTAAGAAATAGGTTTATATTTTAACAGTGCTGTGCCAAATACCAGTTCCTTGAAGAGGATGTTAATAGTTAAGCACAGCTTCAAGGCTTAGACCAAAACAGAAATGGTTATTCTGTGGGTTTTGCATTCAGGAAAGGGCAATGGAAGTAGAGCTGTGTGCATCTGGATTGAGAGCCTGCTACGTAAGGCTGGAATGCTCTTCCCTACATGCTAGAGAAAGGAGGCAGGTGAATCTCAGCCTTGTCTAAGATGGCAGTGTAGCTCAGCAGGTGGAGTCCTTGGAGTGTGCACGCATCTCTGAAAGTATTAAAAACTCCACAGCAGCATTATGTGTCTGTTAACAGATGCATGTCTTTGCCGGTCCCAGACTTTCACCTCCACTCTGATGCAGTGAAGTACAGATCAGCATTGCTTAGAAGCCTGTGTGGGCTAGCGCTTGGAGCACTGGCTTGCCCATCAGGACTATCTGCCACAGCTTCAGTGGGTGAAAAACCGTTTGCCAAACCATTTGCCTTTATTGCATGTTGTCCTTGCTGCCCATGAAAGGCTGTGTGATGTGCAGGGAAAATCCTGCCTGGTAGCTCCTGCCTTAATCCCTATACTGCTCTGTGGTGGTAGGTGGAGGATAACAGAAGCTATCGACTACACAAGCTCACTGTGCAGGAGAGAGTGGCCACATCTCCGTACATCAACACACGCACTGTGTTCTTGAAGAGGATCCTTAAACAAGGCCGCTATGTCCTTATCCCAACTACATATCATCCCGGCATCACTGCAAAGTTTATCCTGAGACTCTTCACAGATGTGCCATCAAAACTCAGGTAGGTGACACTCACAGCTACATGAGCTCTTCCCTTGCCCACATTGGCTGCACCTCCTTGGAAATGGTTGCCTGGTTGCCCTCAAATATCCCTGACTCATTAGCTCATATCGCTCCAGAACTAGGCCCTTGAGATGGTCAGGGTCACCTCCAAGAATCTCCAGGTGGCTCACTGGGATTTGTGCATGGTCAGGACACTTTTACTTAGAAACCTAGTGGACAATTCAGTTTGAGTCTTTTGGCCTTTTAGTTTGGCTTTTGAGTTGCCTCCAGTTCTAGGTCAGAACACTGAGCACTGGTGCTTGCAGTTACAGTTGAGTTCTTTGACCATCTCCTTTGAAACCAGAGGTTGTCTGCGAAGGCAAACTAGTGTTTCATGAAATCAGGCCCACTGAATTTTTTTCTTGCTTTGATACTATTTTTCATGATTTAAAGTTTGGGATTTATTCTGCCACTTTTGCTGCCATCTGAAGGGTGACACACATTTGGTTTACTTTGCTCTGCCCTTCTTTGTTTTTATTTTTTAAGTCTGTCATTTCTGTACCACAAACTTCCAAACGGGAGATGAGGAAAGAGTGTAAGTCTCATGTTCTGAAAATGCCAAATTTCCACAAACATGGATTGCTTGCTTAACATTTGTTGCCTCAATTGCTTTTCCCATTATTGTTCAGGGAGCTGAAGGCAGATAAGCCTAAAAAGACATGTTGGAGTCTTCTTTCCGGCTATCCACGCAGAGTCACCCAAATCAAAATTCACTCTGCAGAGGGTTTGCAGAAGCAAGACAGATCAGGCGGTAAGTGTAAAGCAAGCGTGGAAGAGCAGAAGAGGCTTCTTCAGTCCTCTAGAGATGATCTGAGTTGAAATGTAAGCAGACAGAAATTATCCAAACTGAAGATTTATGGGATTTTTTTTCAGCACATTGTAAAATCTGCTCAAAAGGAGAGATCAGATGAGTGAGATGATCCAAAACAGCAAGAGTTATGTCTCATCTATGCTGGTCCAGATGGGCAGTAGTAGCCAGTCCCTCCTGAGAAGCTTTTTGTGGGGACTAGTGAGAAACTCACCTTTCAGAATTACATGTTTTCTAAATGGAAAATATCCAGGGAGACAGCTGAATCACACAAAGTCATCTATTACACTTACCTCAGCAGTGTCATTCATGGCCTTCAGAGCACTTTGTTATTCCTTACCACAAACTTAATAGCACTTCAGGGAGGAAATTATGGTTTTGAAACAGCTGGAGAGGTTAAATGACTTGTACAAGGACTGTGTATCTACAAGTCAAAGGAAGTTCTGAAAGACACTAAAATGTCTTTCTGGCATCTGATGTTGACAGTTAATTAGGAGACTTGTCCGGTTGTCATTTGCTTCTCATTTTCTACTCCTACTTTCTGTCTGTCAGCCTTCTTTTTCCATGACCAGTGCAACAGAAAAAGGTAGACGACACATCCAGCACTGAGTGGTTAGTAGGGAGAAAGCAAAGGAGCAAAGATACTACCATGAAATTGGAACAGGAAACTAAAGAGGTTCCTGAAACATCTGCTGAGTTTGCTCCAGATAACTCTTCAGCTCTCTTCGGTTTAAGATGTGGAGCTCAGTTACATTAACTTCTTGTGGTAGAGAAGGCATTTGACTTAGACCTGTAGTACAGATCATCTTCAGTCTCACAAAGCAGCTGTAAAATTTCTCCCAGCAGTGGGCTACAATTTTATTCCAGTCCCCTTTTCATAGTTATTCCTGGCACCCACTGAGCGGTGACTGAATGTACTTTTTACTGTGAAAGTCAGTTTCTGTTAAATCTGGTTGTCTCTTCAGGGGACAGGAATGTTGGAGGGAAGAGACAGAGAAAATTGATTCAGTTCATTTTTCTTGGTACTTTTCTTGAAAAACAGGAATCACAAACACCTCAGTCAAACTAGCAGTATGGCTCCACGTTCTCAGCAAGTCAGGATGGATGGGAGAGACTGAAGGGGCTGTATGTGACAAGAACAGCAGAGCAGTGCATTGAAGAGGCAGTACATTCTTGTTCTTGCCCTGTGAAGGACATTTTCATTTTAAGTGAGGGTTTTTTTTTTGCTTTTAAAGTTCCTTAAACATTTTTTCTCTTAACATTCCCTGCTGTAAAGCAATAAAAGCCAATTCTCCACCCTTAGCATTTCACAATCTTTAGCACAATTACAGTCTTGACAGGATCATTAAAAACAACTGCCTGCAGCTGCCAAAGACCAGGCGTGAGCTCAGAGTTGTGGGATTTGGTGCATTGTGACACAGACCCTCAGGAATATACAAATATACAACCAATGTGTACTAAAAATTCTAATGACAGCACAGTCCAGATACCTTGAGGACCCAGTACTACCACACATGGTCAGGTTGAGTTGAAGCATCTTCTTCCACTTCGATTTCAGCATCTGGTGTTGGGCTGATGATTACGCTGACAGAACTGAAAAGGTAACCTATTGTGGGAAGAACTGTCTATAGGAAATGGACTCACAGATTTCCTGTTTAAACCTAAGCGAAACTTCTGTTTATTTTATCTGCTGAAAAAAAAAATGCGTAACTGGGTCAAGCGATACTATTTGTGAATTGGTATTGAATTCATCAAGTGGCTGACAAAAAAGTCTAGCATTGTCAACTTTTTTCTGAAGTGTTCCCATTTCCCTGTGTGAAACAATGTGTGAGTTTTATGTTCATCAAAAACATAAGGGGATTTGAACACAAAACATAAATGAATCTTATTGACTTTGACTAAAACTTCACCCAAAAAGTTAAAATATTTTCCTTTTGTGTCAATTTTGTATAAAGCTTTCAGTAAAAGCCTTTGTCTCTTTTCAGCCTGTAGTTCCAAATCTCATCCATTCAGGGGGCACTGAAGGAGGGCTGAGTTACTTCACTTCGGTAGCTTCCCATTATCTTGAATTCTGCTGTGAAATCCCTGTTTGAATCTTTCTTTATTAGCCTTTTTTTTTCCTATAAGTATCTCCAGTTCACAGAGTACATTCATAGATGGTCTTGCAGAATGATGTATCTTATAGCAGCTTCGAAAAAATGAAGTAGGAAGAGTGTGTAAATAAAAAACCACAAAGGCAAATGTGCACTGCTGACATTTGTGCTACACAATAAAATCAAGCTGTGCAATGACCAGGATAACACCATAACTGTCACTCTGCCTGCTAAGGGCACCTTGCTGGGAAATTTTGCAAAGCTCCCGATTGATTACCAGAGTCCATTTTCAGTAGCATAAAAAGCTGGATAGTACGTTTTTCACATTTGGGGTTTTGTTTGGGGTTTTTTTTTGGTAGGTTAAAAGAGTGGATATAGGAGTTCCTTGAAGCACACTGTCTGTCTGGATTGCAAATTTATACTAGAAAGGATTGTGTCCAGGAACATTAAATATCCCATATTCTAAGATTCCTTCCTAGTACTGCCACAAAAGAATGAAACTCCTTGTCATCTCTCGTCTCTTCTCTGGCTTCTCTGGATCCACGTCTGGATCCTCTCCCATGCCTATCTCAAGGAGAAATAGCAGCCTGGCATTTGAAAAAAGACCAGCTTTCTCAGAAGTGAGTCTAGACCCCAAAGTCACACAGGCAGTAACCGAAATACCAGTCTTACCAGCCGCTCTTGGAACATTTCCTGATGTGAACTAGATTTAAAAGTCATCAGCAGCCTCCTCTCTAATCAATACTGTGAGACGAGGGAAGAGGCCACACAGCAGTTGCCATTGGGAGTGACAAGTAAAGGTTTCCTTTCAGGTTAGGCACAGTCAATATGTTTATTCAAGTAGAAAACAGGTAGATTAAGTGGTTGTATTTGCTTGCTGGTAAGAGGACCTCCCACAACGGTTACTCATGTTCTGGTATGAAGGTTGTTGGCCACTTCTGTGTGAGTTGCTGTGTCTTATTATCCGCGCTGCCTTGCACAAGGGTTTCCTGACTTCACCTTCTCATCTGTCAGCTGTGTTCTGCCTTGTCCAGCCACCTGCCTGGTTTGTCACTATCATCCCTAAGCACAGAGAGAAGACAAAACTTGGTGATAAAGGAGGAGGTTTTGATTCATTCTGAAGCTTCTGAGAACTGAGACACGGCATTACATCTCTGTGACAAACTCCTGAAAACATCAGGATGTCTCACTACTCTGACACTGCAGTTGTGCAAAGTAAGAGCAGCCTGAACAGAGATACCTTGTTTTGATAGAGCTAGGATAGAGGGATTTCAGACTTGATTGCACTGTTCTTCACATAAGCCCATCACTGTCACCTGAGAGTTGTGCTTAGCACAAATTTCTGAGTGACTGCTTAAACAAAACTGGAAGAGAATGAATAGTGCATAGCAAGTGCGTACCTGTCCTGCTTCACGAGTGGGCTGTCATCAGAACCCTGCTCCCTGCCAGAGGAGGGTTGTTTAATCTCTCCTTTAAATGTTTATTGGAAAGCTTCTCCTTGCTACTGTCTTTGATCCATTGTCCTGTCTGGAAAAAATAATGGTTAGTTTGCTGTTGTGAAGAACAGTGGATGAATCTAGCTGCCCAGACTCAATTCTGAATGCATACAGGCTGCTTCTCTTGGAACTACCTCTCTCCCAGTTAGCTTGCTCTGAAGTCAATCCAACTACCTGTGAGCCAAGCGCAGCGGCAGGTTTGCAAGAAGATGAGGAAGCACTGTGTGCTTGGAGATTTTCTGTCTCTTGTTTCCAAGTCTGTTTTAAAAATTGCTCTCACTACTGTCTGTCACACTTTTTTCCTCAAGAGCTTATCTTTGAGAACAAACCACGTTTTGCATTTTTAAGTCTTCCCACTGAAATTCCATGTTCCGTTCCCATGTTTAATTGCCTTTCACCACTTCCTTTTCTAAACTAGGTATTGTGATCCCCGCTATGTGACACACTGGTAAGCAGTGAATCTGGTACCTTTAATGGCAGTTGCCTTGGGAGCAGTCTGAGAAATAGAAGGAAGGAGAAGGCAAAAAGCAGCTGGTAAATATCCAGTCAAAGCATGAGAAGGGAAGCAGAAAGAAAATGGAGCAGAGGTGGAGGGAGGGTTTACTGATGCCAGTGGAAAGACTCCCTTTTATTATCTGTATTGCAGGAGAAGCTAAGAGGTATCACAAGAGCAAAGACTCAATGGCAAAAGGCAAAACAACCTGTTGTAATTCCCAAGGCAGTGCTTGTGTCTCAGCACTGTGTCTGCTCTGTTTGGCCCGTGCCTTTTTCCAGTGACTGAATTTGTCATAGCTCTCCGTATACCAGTAAGAGTGATCTAGCTGGAGAAGTGTGGGAATGTTTCTGAGAACTTTTTCTTGAGAACGTTTTCTAGAAAGCCTTTTGTGTTTGGTACAGTGCTGGTGTATGTTAGAACCTCAGTCCAATTCTTAAAAAAAAAAAAGAAAAAAAAAGGTAGCCTTAGACTACTGTGCGTAGATTTCTTTAAGCCTTAGAAACGTCATTACTGTTCCAGTGTTTCTGGCTTTTACAGTTTTCAACTTTTTCCTTTGCACTGTTCTTTCAAACTTCCCAATACGACAGCATGGCCATAGGACAGAGATGGAACAGTTGTTTATACACAATGTGGTGGTCAGGGCATAGCTTGAGTCATATGTGTGCCTGAGAACTGAACCTGGTCCTCCTTCCACTGCCAGGGCAGCTGCCAGTGTAGCAGCTCCAGGGGTTTCATTCCCTGCTCACGGTGAATACTATAATGTTGCTGTTCCACGTTCATAGCCTTTTCTGCATTGCTTTTGTACTCTAAATAATTTGTACTATAAATAAACCAGCCGAGAGCTGCAGAGACCTGGGCCAGCTGTAGCTGAGAACGTCCCTTGTCTCCTCCCACATGTGCAGTTCCCTCCTTTCTTTCTTTCATTCTGGAATTGGAGCCAGTCCTCCCAATAAAACTGACCATTCATGAGGCTGTGCTGTGCCTTTCCTGTTCCTCTTCTACCTCCTTCTTTTTTCTTAGCTCTTTCTGAGGATTTGGATCTGTTCCTTTCAAATGTTAGCTTTCCTTTTCCGTTCACTTACCAAGTCCCTTCATCCAGCAGATATGCCCTGTTACCTCTTTAAGCTCTGTGTCCTTTCCCCACCCCTTCTTTATGCCCTTTAACTCTTAATTACTGTGAATGATCAGATGCTGCTTTGCTCTTTGCCTTCAGCCAAAGTAGTTGACACCATTTCATGCAAGACCCCATTTTATTCAGATCCATTTTCCAAATCTCATTGCAAAGGGGAAGCTTTTCCATCGCTGATTACACAGCGTGGTGCCGCCAGCGCCCCAGAGCTAAATCCACACATTCAGTGGCACAGAAAGTAATTGCCTATCAGAAAAGCCAATACATTGCTACCTGCGATGGAAAGCGTGAGATGGTAACAGGGTGACAGCCTGTTACCTGTCTGGCCAGGTGTAATCACAGTGCAGCATACGGAAAAATCTGTTTCTGTCTCGGAAGTGGAAATAGCTCAGTGTGTTTCGGACGTTTCATGGTTTGTTTGCAGGAGATGTTGGTCCATTCCTGCAAATGAGTGACGTGTTTGAGGAAAATCATCCTGGATATGAACTGTTAAAAAGTTAAAGCTGCCTTGAAATTACACTGCATTATGGCTTTGTTCCAGTGGTGGCACTTTCAAGTAGATGGTGACAAAACGTGTAAGAAATGATCACGAGTCTGAATTACAATTGCACATGTTCAGTGGGTTTATTTAAAATCCGTATCTAAAAAGTAGGAAGGTGTGGAAAAACAGATATGCTGTCATTAACAATAGGAATGAACAGAAATAGTTGTGTTGAAATACAAAAAAAATGGTAGTGCCTGTGTTTAATTAAAAGTTAATTACGAAGTGGAATGGTCCATTCTATTTGAGGATGTTTCCAAACCGGTTCGTGCTCCCTACTGGAATGGAAAGAAAATACCAACATTTATAACAAAGTAAAAATGGTCAGTGTAAAAACAACAAAGCATTTCTAGAATGTTGAATAACCTCAGTGGGTTACATGTGATTAAAGTGTAATTTAAAACATTAACTAGGACCTATAATAGATACAAACATGTTGTGGTAACATAAACTTTGAAATTACATCAGTCCAAATGATAGAACCAAATTGTCTCACGTTCATGGGAATGAAATGAGAAACGGGGGAGGATTTGCTTTGAGAGCTTCCCACAAAACTTCACTGAAACCAGTGCGGTTCCTACAAAATGTTTTTGCATTTTGACAGTATTTTACTTTCTGGAAGAGAAACTACTTCTTGAAAACTACCTCCTAACCCTAATACTTGTTTCAGAATGCAGCAGACAGCACTTTCAAGCTAGGCAGTCTAAAGGTGGGCACTGAGATGTGCGTTCAGTGATCTAAAAGCAGTTCTGTGCAGTTCCTGCCCTTGCCCTCCATAGGAGTTGTGGATGATGAACAGGTTTTACCTTCCATTTTGGCCCAGGCGCCCAGAACTACATATCAGATTCCGTATGCACAGATGTGTTTTGGCTCTCACATCTAGAGCAGTGTTGGGGAGCTTAGAGTTTCACTTTGAAGTCTGTCTGCTAGATAAGCTAGGGGGATGCACAGCAAGGGAATGTGGAAAGATCGCCGTCCCAGTCTAGGAGTGAGCTGGTTTCACAGCAAATGGTGTGCTTGGTTTCCAGTTGCGAGCATCCAGTTGTTACAAGGATGAGGTGTTTCACCTCTGCTGGTGATGGGCAGCTAGCAGTGGGTGTGACGTGCTCTGGAGCCCTGTTCCTGTGCTCAGTGGCAGTGGTGCTGCCAGGCACAGGATGGGATTGCTTCTGCTGGGTTTCTGGGCAGGTCTCAGCTGCCATTCTGTGTCCTAAGAGCTGTGCTGCTGACTGTGTTTTAGGAGCAGATCCCTATGTGCTTATCAAGTGTGAGAACCAAAACTTGCGCTCTCCTGTGCAACACAACGCGACCAGTGCCATCTTCAACACACAAGTGATTTTCTACAGAAAGAACATCGACAGTCCTATCATTGTCCAGGTGAGATAAGCCACACAGGGCGGGCTGCCAAAGCCAGGCAGGGGAGCACAACAGCATCACTGGGCTTGATGTGTGCCAACTCTTCCTTCATGTGACTGATAGCCAGGACAGAAGTGTGAGAACCTCTACTCCCCTTACTGGGCTATGCCTGGAGCTGTTCAGCTGTTCTACTGACTCTCTAAGTCTACGTCTCTTCCATAAAACAGCAACTGATGACGCTTAGGGATCAGACGGCACATTTCATTCCAAGGCTTTGAAGGAATTTACAGAATTACCTTCTGCCTCATTTGGTACCTGACGAAACAGAGACAAAGAAAAGCCACGTGTTGTCCAGAGTCAGTGTTTGAAATAAAACCAAAACTATGGCTACTATTAAGGAGCTTTTTACCCTGAATTATAGTCCTGTGGGAACTAGACCGCACTGGTTACCTCAGCACTAGCTGGAGAAACAGCTTTGTATTATCTGAGGCAGTCCAGGAAAACTTGGGGAGAGTGGAACAGCATTTCAGTTTGATACACACAGTTGTTTAGTATTAGACAAACACTAAGGACTATGTTGTCTTCATCAGTGTAGGGAGATCTTACAATGAATCTGTGAATCAATTCACTGTGGCATGTAAGTGCCAGGAATTGAAATAGCTTTATAGCACCGTGTTGCAGGAAGAGACACATTTCTGACTTTTCAGTGCCTAATGCAGTGCTAGTGCGTAGTATTCCTGTGCCACAGTACCCCTCTGAACTAACAGGTATCTTCTACAAATATTATAAATAGAAGGAGGATGATAGCAGTGTTATCCCCCAAACCACAGACTGTAGTTATGGGTTAGAGGGAGCTGATACAATAGCTGATAGAACATGGTCTGTGCTCTTGGCATGTGCAGGATTGCCTAATCCTTAGTAAAGATATTTGATTTACACATGGGACTTCACCCCATCTCTCTACAGTATGCAGCTCAAACACTTGGACTTTTCCAGGATAACTGAAAGTTAGATACTAATGAACTTCACAGACCAAAGACTGGCATGTGAGACTAGCAGCAAAACCCACTATTAACACCGTTTCAAGTCCTGCTTGCTATATGCCCAACCCCATTCTGCCTAGCAACAAAGGACGTGTCTGAGGACTCCAAAACCACTGCCGTCCCTTGCTCTAGCAGCGTGGACCTGGCTCTAACACAGTCAGAGGAAAGACACTGCAGAGGTGAGCACAAGGAGGCAGAGTAGCACAGACAGGCTGATGGCATGTCAGTTTTTACTGCTGATGAGCTCAAATAGGTAATTTTTATTCCTCTTCTAGGCAGGCTGTGACCTAGAAAGCATATTTGCATAGTGTATGTAAATGAGCATGCAAATCCAGAGTCTCCCACATGCTCTCTAGACAATTAGCTCAATTTAGAAGTATACCCCCTCCTCACTGCTTTTTCAAGGGGTTAATGCGGGTGACCCTCCTCCAGCACAACCCTTTCAGGCGGAGTGTGAGAGAAGCACTACTTCATCTGGGTTTATTTCTGTTCCCTTGTCTCTAGGTCTGGAACAGCAACATCTTGTGTGACCAGTTCCTCGGACAGGCAGTGCTGGCAGCTTCACCCAGTGACCCCAGAGAACAGCAGACTCTGCAGCTCCGAGGGAGAGGCAGACGAGAAGCAGCCGAGGTGCCAGGTCACATCACCGTCAAGGTTTTTTCCAGCGATGACCTCATGGAGCTATGAATACCAAAGCCCCGCAGAGCCAGACAGAGCTGTCACCTCGCAGCAGGGGGGCTTGTCTGTGCTTTCTGTGTGAATGACTCGGGAGCAAAGGTTGCAGATAATCATAATCGCTTTAAAAAGAAAAAGCCCTCTAACTCTCCACATTATCATGGATAATGGGGAGAGAGGCTTTTAAAGAGGCAAAAGTACATATTTATACATATATATGTTCATGATATAGTAAATGCAGAAGAGGGGCCAAACTAAACATTAGCAGATAAGCTCATTATGATGTGCCCATCTTCCCCAGCAGCATCTTTCAGGAGCTCTTGGCACATAAGCGCACGTGACTCTTCGCACAGGTTCCCAGCACATTGTCATCTGTTCTCAGCAGTGGGACTGGCTGCAGGAATGGCTGCATCTCCATGGTCACGTACCAGCAGGTTGGTGGGGCAGCAAGCACAAGGTGGATCCGCATTCGCAAGGTGGAATCTTTGTTCACTGCCAGTATTTAGGGGAACTTTTTTTAAGCTTTGATTGGAATTTTTTTCCCCATATAAGTACACAAAATTCTTGAAAAAAATTTAATTGTTATTGCTACCGATCAGATGTTTCTGTTCCTTGGTGAAAATGTCATTACTCAAGGAGTTCAGTCATAGGTCATAGCCTTAAGACCAGACATGCCAGGGCAACATAAAAATAGAAGGGCAGGTCTTGCAGTGCCTATTTGAACACCATAGCAACTAAGAGCTTTGCCCGCATAAAGGCTCTCAGACTGATTCTTTTTCTTCTTTTCTCCACCTCAAGCTAATGACTCACAAGTTTGGTATCTTTGGCCAAGAGAAGGGCATCTCACAATTCAGCTGTGGTTTTGCTCAGAGGACAAATTCAGTAATGGGAGCCTCCTTGCTGAGGAGGCTTTGTTTAAGCCACATGATGCAAAAAATGGAGTAACACTCCCTTGGCTTCATTAGACGTGATGGGTAGCACCAGACTGGAAGAGGACAAAATTAGTTCATTACAGGGATGGGTTTGTAAAATGATTCACTCTTGAAATTTTGCATCAGTTTATTGCTGACAGAGCTGATGTCTTTGATGAAGTTTAACTTGGGTATAATGGAGGACAGCCACAGATACTGTTTCACATTTCCTTCAAAGCAGGGTTCCAGTACAAACGTTCTTTTAACTTTTGCATATAGCCTGGTGGCAGCATTTCCTCACAGCAGACATTTCTGTGTGGTCAAGCTGTGCAGTGATTCTGCAATGTAAGAGGCTCACTGTGTTAGAAATGCATTTTATATGGTTGCAAATTCTTGTCTTGAAAGTGAAGCTAAAGGATGACTATTCTGCCTTCTGTACAGCCAGGAAATTTGGATGTCTGTGTACCTCGTGACCACTTCAGCCATCTTGTGCATTTTTTTTTTTAATTTACAAAATGGCTCTCAGTAGACTTAATGTTTTCACAAAAAGTTTTGAAATCTCCTCAGGGCTCCAAAAGGATCATTGCTGCAGTAGGAAAATGCTTTCTCTGTCATCCTGGAGATGGAATGTAAGGCTATGAATTATATTATACTGCCATCAGCTTGCATGCATGGACCAAGTACCTAAACCCAGCTCTCTTTTTAAATAGCTTGAGCTCAAGCCATCTTGCACGCAGAGCACTTTCAGACATGAACTACATGCAGTTGACAGCCCCACAGACAAGTGTGCTTCTTCTCTGTAAACTCACAGCTTCAGAGTTGCTTACTCTCAGATATGTCTGTAAACTGCAATTATTTTTTTTAAAAAAAAAACCATGCTTTTTCATACAGACCAGAGCTTGAGCAAGCCACACAGGGAACCACAACCCAGTCCGAGCTGCTTCGCTTTTCCTCACTCACTATTTTATGCCATGGTAGCCTCTTCTGAGCAGCGTGGCACAACGAGTGACAGCATCCTGTTGGCACTCCGTCACTGTACAGGTGGAGAGCGAGCACCATGCTGGTGTTCTGGCGTGGTTAAAGCCCCGCACTGCAATTCGTAGGGCTGCAAGTCATGCAGGAGAACACACCAAGGCAGAGCAGCACAGATCATGTCATATCACTCCCAGTTCAGACAGCCTCCAGGGGCTGTTCCGTATGAGATGGGTGCAGTAAGGAGGGGTTGGCTTGACCTTGACTGATTTGGGTCAGTGTTTAGCCTGAAGAAGGTTCCTCTCAGATCAGAGATTGCACCCAGCACTTTCCCTTCTGCACACTGAGGCAGGAGACCTGAAGCTTATGCTCCCTGGCCCAGTACCTGCCTGATCCAAGAGCTCGCCTGAGCTCACAGAGGGCACAAAGCCATCTCGCCTCCGATCTGGATGGGGGTCCCTTGGCTGTTACCTCTGAGCCCTGCAGTCCTGGCCTCCAGCTCCCAGCACCACCACTCCACTGCAGCAGCTGTGCAAGGGTCGTCCCTAGGGTCAGCAGGGCAGAAGGAACTTGACCAGCAATTCTTTGTTGTGTACAGCCTGACAGGGAGGGAAATCAGGGTGGAGTAGGTAAATGTGAAGATTTTACCATGTGCTGAAGGCAAAGCCAGCTCCGCAGGCTTTTAGCTTACAGGGGAAGATGATGTTACATGTTTGAGAGAGGATTGCCTTTTCAGACACAGGAATTTAAGATCAAATGTTACCAGACCTGAGCAGTATTTTTTTTTTAACAATTAATAATAACTGGGAAAAGAAGGGATTGGGGGGGGGGGGGGGGGGGGGCGGGGCGCTGCATTTATGTATGCACTTGGGCCACCTTCACCAGAGAGTTTTGGCTGCTTAAGAGGGAAATAGTTGGAAAAAGTTTAATTTCAACCTTTCTTTACTTTTCAATATGAAATGACCTAAATAAAAAGTTAATCAAAAATGTGTTTGGTAATTTCTGAAATTAAACAGTTTCAGAAATGACATTTTTTCAGCTTGCTCGAGAAGCAAAACGCATCTCGGCTGTTCACTGCACAGTTCTCTCCCCTGCCTGCCTTTTCCTTCACAACTGCTCCCCACTTTCCCCGGAGCAGTTCCCAGCTCATCACGGTCCCCATCGCACTGTAGCCTTCCTTGCTGTCCCTCACCCTGAGGAAGGCCAAGCCCCGTCCCTGGCTGCACAACAGCGGTGCCTCACGACTCCTGCTCGACGCTGCGCTGTGGTTCGGAGCCGCTCACCAGCCCTCAGCTGCAGGCAGAGCGCTGCAGTTGACCTCGAACGCCTTCGGTTTCAGTGAAGCCCAGCTTCTGCCCTCACGGCTGCGTTCCCATTCCCTTTCCCTCCTCCCCCATCAGGGCGAGCTCTGGGAACCCCCGGGACGCTTCCCCCCGTTAGGCTCAGGCTGACGCTTACCCGTCTCCTCCGGCACCCCAGGCCGGTGCCCTCAGCGGGGAACGCTGCACTGACCTTGCCGAGCACAGCGCACAGCGGTGCTGTCGCGGCTGGAAGAGCTCCACTCCACCCGCGGCTTTGCTGTCTGTCTCAACGAAATCCTCGCTGGTTCCAGTTCTCGCCCTAGGACGGCTGCGGGGCAGACACACAGCCTGACTCCCGCGCCATCCCCTGCCCGCGGATGCAGAGGCGGTCGCCGAGGTCGACGGTGAGCAGCCAGGCCTGCAGCTGCCAGCCAGCGTTCGGGAGCGGCGCGTTACCGCCTGCTGCAGCTTCGGGGGAAAGCGACCGGCTCTGTCGGTCCTGCTGGGGCAGCACCGCCCATAGCGGCGGCGAGTTAGGAAGGCTGAAGGGCTGTTCTACGCCACAGGAGTCGGCACGAAGCCCGGCACGGCCTGGGCGCCACAGCCCGCGCCTTTGCATCGCTCCTCCGCCCCAGGCCACCCAGGCTGGCGCTGCCCGGACGCGGCACACGCCGTGCCGGGAGAAAGACCCAGCGGCCGAGCCGAGCCTTCGGCTGCTGCGAGCCGCCCCACAGCAGCGCGACCCCTCCCCGCCGCCCGCCCCTCGCTGCCCGGTCGCCGCCGCTCCCTCAGGCCAGGCTCCTGCCGGGGACGGCCCCCGGGTCGGCGGGGCAGCGGCAGGGCGGGACGGCGCCGCCCGCTGCCGTGAGCGCCCGTCACCGCTGGAGGGCGCCCGCGCCCCGCGCCCGCTCCCGCCCTGCCCGCCGGCCCTGGCGGGAGGGGGGCGGCCGCCATCTTGCCCGTGAGGCCCAGCGGGGCGGGCTCTGCCCAAGAAGGAGGCGTTCTCTTCACCGGGGCTGCGGTGGGTGCAGTCCTGTGCTACAACTTTCTATCTAGAGCAACTCCCCTGCGAAGGCGGTTACCGACACATTATCACAGTCGTACCTCAAGAGCTGAGAGGCTTTTTCCCCTGTTGCTGTGCTACAGACTGATTGAGCAGCATTGCTTAACAAGAACATAAAAGGTGCGACAAAAAGCAATTGCCTTTGTGTGCCTGAAGCTCAAAAATCTCAGCAGACACGTGTGTGGGAGACTTGCATGCTTCATGTTTGCTATGTTGACCCACTTCTGACCTGGACAGCTTTGCACGATGGAGAAGGAGGACAACCGGCAGCTCCCTTCCACCCGCTCAGCCTAGAAACACCTCCGGCCCCCCACACCCAGGGCATATTCAGCACCTGCTTCTTAAGCGACCAGTTGTGCTGCCGTTGAGGCCAACGACCAAATTCTCCCTGGCCTCAACAGGAGTAGCAGCAGTGCCTGTACCCGATCCCTAAGTCTATGGCTGGGCTGGACAAATGACAGACGCAACGGGCAGCAGCAAAAGGGCCTGACTTAAAAAGCAACAACCTGCCACTATTGCCTCAGGTTTGCGGTGGTGTCACACCAGCCTGAAGTAGCCAGGAGCCCTCAACGCAAGCAAGGACTTCAGATGACAGACCCCGCGCTCCTGCAGGTTGTGCACAAGATGGAGGTGGTAACTCCCTCTCCAGGCCAAGCTCACCGATTCAGGGCCGGTCTGCTGCTGCTTGCCTCCACGAGCGCCTTCTTCCCGCCTGGCTCTGCGGATGCTGAGGCTGCTCTGTGCTCCACAAGGGCTCTGCTGGCGCTCAGCACCAGGCAAGGCTGGGCCCGCTCTCACCTCCTCTTTCTCTTGCAGCTTTGCATCAGACGAGCCCTTTCTGAGCACACGGACTGACCTTTCTGCTTTTTCGTTGTACTAAAGACTCTCATCCAGGCAAACAGATTACAATTAGTTATGCAAATCAAATGGTCAAGAACCGAAACACGATGCATTCACAGCTGAAAGCCTGATTCTCAACAGGAGGTCTTGCCTGCCCCACTCCCGATCCATGTTTGATTGGAAATGCAATTTAATTTCTTCCTCCTCCAGAAGGACCATGACTGGGCACATACCAGCAAGTAGGCTGTACTGAAAAGGCAGTGCAGTCTGGAGCTGATGAATGAAGGAGACCCTTCTCCAATTCCAAACCTTACCAAAAAAGCCCAACCATAAAAGGGACTTTCCGTCTCTACGAAACAACTGACAATTTAAAAGTGAAGGTACAGCTTATTCACAGGGTGAGAAGGAAGAGAATCGTCCAACTCCATTTGCTTTACCTTGGAAACGGTTGAGGCAGCAAAGCATTTTTGGTCATTACCTCTCCGTCTTAAGCCCTGTTTCATCTTAAAAATAAATTAAGGAGCCAGGAAGCAGGAAGACAACAAACAATAAATTTTTACTCGAGGGACTGGCTTCTTCTCCCTCCTACCACAATGACTGTGACTGTTGGTTTCTTCATCTTTCCATCCGTCCTGCAGCACAAGAGTTGAGGTTTTACAAAGTTTTTCTTCTCAGTCCTGCACTGAGCTGAGGTGGGAGAAAGCCATCATCAGGTTTTGGCAGCTGCTCTTTTTTTATTTGCTTCCTTTGCTGCAATGATCAGAGGAGTCAGGCTGAAGAGAGGCTTGGCTAACGTTAAAAATGAGTGCTGCTCAAAGGAAAAAAAAAAAAAAGAAAAAAGAAAAAAGAAAGAAACCGTTACTTTCCAAACCCAGTTACTGACAGGCTCAAGCAGTATTCCGCTGGTTACCAGGAACATGCAGAAATAGGACCGAGGGGACCATCTGCACCTGCGTCTTCTAGTCCCGTCCCTTGCTATCACAGGCAACCATGGCCCATCATTCGATTAATCCATTTAGCAAGGTGTCTTCAGCTTGCTGGCATTTTGGCCCTGCCAGCGCGCTGGGAATGCTGCTTGCTGTCCCAGGGCCTTGTTCCTTTCAGGAGACTCCAAATGCTTACTTAGGCTCCTGTTTTCTGAAGACATGGGCTATTTTCGTTGCCAGAAGAGATGAGGGGCACAAGCCGTTCCTCAGGCAAGGCCAGTACCTCTAGGAAACGTTGATCGCAGTGGTATTTAGGCCCATGTGCTCTTCTGAAGGCCACTGAGGTACAGGTGTTCAGCACCAAAAGAGCAGGGAGACAAGGGACACAGCGCTGATGGACTCAGCTCTGGGTTGCAGGGATGGCAGTGCCTACCACCCCATCCCCTGCCCCTCCTGCGCTGGCTGGCACCTTCACAGCAGGGACAGCCAAGTGGCACACGGCGCCACTCCCTATCTCCCACAAAACTGGCCCTAAACCTGCAGCAGTTTTCATCTACTCGACTCTGCCAGGCAACAGAAGGAGTTGTGACACGTCCTGCTCAACCGTCCCTGTTTTGGTGGCAGAAACCTCTAAGAGTGGGGCAGGATGGACAAGCCAGGGCCTCTCTGATGCTCACAGGGAGCACCCACAGCACCTTCCTTCCCACAGCCAAGTCTCTGACCGCTTGCCTGTGACTGATGTCACTGCGCTCCTCCCTGGTCATCTCTGTATACACTAGTCCCCAACACCATTTCAGGCCTCTGCACCTGGTATCGCTGCACTTTGGCTATTTTGCCACCGTGTAAAACTGAATATACTACCAAAATACAAAATAGGGCCACAGAAACGATCAGAGGGATGGAACAGGCTGAGCGAGTTGGGCTTGTTCAGCCTGGAGAAGAGAAGGCTCCGGGGAGACCTTCTAGCGGCCTTCCAGTGCTTAAAGTGGGCCTGTGAGAAAGGTGGGGAGGGACCCTTTAGCAGGGCCTGTTGCAACAGGACAAGGGGTGACGGTTTCAAACTACAAGAGGGCAGATTCAGACCAGATATAAGGAAGACATTTTTTTACACTGAGGGTGGTGAAACACTGGCACAGGCTGCCCAGAGAGGCGGTAGAAGCCCCATCCCTGGAGACATGGAAGGTGAGGTTGGAGGGGGCTCTGAGCAACCTGATGTAGCTGAAGATGTCCCTGCTTCCTGCAGGGGTTTGGACTACATGGCCTTGAAAGGTGCCTTCCAGCCCAAACCAGCCTGTGATTCCACTTATTTTTCATCTGAAAAGCACCAAGACTGGAGACCAATACAAGGGCGCTCCCTCTGATGCCTTCGAGTTTAGCTGATGAGAAAACCATTACACAGTACAGCTCTTTCACTCGCAGCCGCTTTGCGTTCTACCTGCAGAAGTTCCTTGGCAGACCATCGCCTGTCCACATCCACCTCCAGGCAGCAGTTCAGAAAGTCGTGGAACAAAGCAGAAAGTCGCTCAGGGTGTTGCAGCTCTGGTGTCCCTTCCATAGCTATCAAATCCATCACCTAGAGAAAAAACAAACACGAGACTCCACCTGTTTCTTTCTTATCCGTAACTGCTCATACAGAGCCCATTTTTTAAGGTCCAGACTCCAGCACCAGTTTCTTCCCTGGCAGAGGGTATAGAGAAGATTTTTCTGTACCTACAAAAGAAACCTGGATACAGCCACAGCTACTCCAACATCACAATGATCTTGCCTTGACAGCTGATTTCATGGGGTGACCTAGCGAGTATCAACTACATCAGCAAAAGCGCATTTTGCTTCTCCAACGACTGACACCAGCTTTGCTGGCTATTTGAAAGAGTGAATTTGGTCTAGCTGTATTCCTTCAAAGGATTTTTACATAACATGCATCTCTGCAGTGCTAACTGCTCCCTAAAGTACAGCTCCCATAAAACAAAGGGAGTCAAGTTTTTTGCTCTGTTCTAGACAAACATGGTAACCGGATGAAAAAAAAGTAAATCCATCAGCTTATTCCTTGGATAAAGAAATAGAAATTGGAACCTCATTTTCAACACCGACATCTAAGCTGCATGCACAAATACATTACGAAGAAAACGCGTAACTGGGCAGACAGGAGCCACCTGCAACTCTGTCTTTCAGCAGTCTCCAAATTCCACATCAGCCAGTCTTCCTGATACACCTCAGGCCCAGGAATTGGAGCGTCATTTTGCAAAACATCGGGCGAGCCTTATCCAGTGTGGTGCACTCATAACCAATGAGTGTTTGCAGTGTCTGCAAAGGGGCAACGAGTTTGAAAAGACTTCTCTGCCTGCAGATACAGTCCAAATGCTTTTCACAAAAATTGCCCAACTGCAGAAACCGCCCGCTGAAAAATTTCTGTCATTCAGAGATACAGCTCAAAGAGAGTTCAAAAATCGCACGAGACATTTCAAGCACTGTTGAAGGCCAAAGTGGCACATTCCTGACCTGGCTACATGTCACTGCTCTTTGGAGGTTCTCCCCTTGACACAACCAAAGCTACAGTGTATGCTGAGATGCTCCGGTGACAGTTTTAGAAGCGGGTCCTGGGGGAACTACTTCCAGCTGATGTGACTGGGATTTTGTCACATGGGGGTCTAAACATGGAATAGGTTTGAAAGACAGTGGGACCTGATTTGATGTGCACCTTACCACAAGAGAATCATAACCGATGTAAGGAGGAAATCCATCCGCCATTTCTATTGCCGTGATCCCAAGTGACCAGATGTCCACTTTGGGGCCGTATGCTTCTCCCAACACCACTTCCGGTGCCATCCAGTAAGAAGTCCCGACCATTGTGCTCCGTTTACTCTGCTCAGGGGTGATCCGAGCACTGAAGCCAAAATCAGCTGAGGAGAAAAACAAGTGTGGTTAAAGACAGCTTGAATTATGAAAGCAAGCAAAAGAAACCCCCACTGCATGCCTGAGAACATGTTGTTGAATCTGTCTGGAAAAGCGGCCGTGCTCTCTTTACTCAGTGCTGTAGCCAAGGAAATCCTGAAGTGGCCATTAAAAAACCCCTCAAGTTTCCTGCAATGGCTTTTGTTTACTTGAAGCTTTAGACTGGACGTCCCTCCTGCTGGAAGGGCCATACACAAACCAAAGCCACTCTTTACAACACCTTTTTCCTTTCTACCCCTCTCTGCACGTTGGAATTGGGCTCGCAGCTTGCAGCAGTGGTCAGTGCACTACCACAGGCATCGCTTTTGGGGAACTGGCAGTCAGTCAAAAGCAGCCCCATGCCACAGTCTGACCAAGAATACCTACTCAATTTGACAGATCCATCCATTCCCAGAAGAATATTGCCACTTTTGATGTCTCTGTGAATCACTCCGTTTGAGTGAAGGAAATCCAGGGCTTGCAGGCACTGATAGATAACAAAGAAACATGGGGGTAAAAACTGATGACCTGATTTCATCACACAAGAAAGGAAAGGCTGCTAAAAGATTTAATTCCTAGAGGAATTGTGAGTAATGCCGGAAAATTGCGCTGTCAAGAGGAACAGCTTGCTCCTTCAACACTGTTAAAATAATAACTTTCTAAATGAAGGCGTAACAGGTTTGGAAAGAGAAATGTCCATTACTGTCACAGGCTAGCCCCTGAAAGCGCAGACAGCAGGGCTGCTGCTGCACTCAGTGTGCTATCTCCATCTGTACGACAAACCATTGTTTGCCAAAAATGAGAAAGTCCCTCCCTTCGGTATGAAGTGGATCACTGTTGGGTGGGCAGTTGCATGACAGAGGGTTTATTGTCAGGCTCTAGAGCAGATTTGGAAATAGCATGTCACTCTTTTTTCAGGAGCAAACACCTTTTTGGGTGGCATGCTATCCTTTTAAGCTGAGGACTGTGACAAATGAATCTCTACTTTTCTTTGCTGTTATTTTAAAATTCTGCCACCAGCATGTTTGCTTTTACGGGCAAGGAATGCAGGACAGACAGGCTCCAGGCACATGTTTAAATTTAGAGGCAGAGTTGAGAAGAGTAAAACTAAAAAAAAAAAAAAAAAGAAAAAAAAAAAGAGAAAATACAATAACAGTATTCAAGAGCGTAATGACAGGGTATAGTAAGCGCAGTGATACCGGCAGGGAGTTCACTTAAGGTGCTCTTTCTTCTCCATATTCTAAAAGCAACACAGAAACAAAGCTCTCAAGATGAAATCCCTCTTGTTCTTACCACCTGTTCAGAAATACCATCCTGGCCAGGGAAGCGGAAGCACACGCTAGATCCCTTACCTCCCTACAGACAGCTGCGATCTGCCATTCATCCATAGAGGCCTTCGCAGCAACATTGTTTAAGGAGCCTCCGGCCAAGTATTCCATAACCACCCAGAGCTCATCGCCAACCAGGTAGCTGAAAGAAGAAAACAATGGCACTCAGGTGAACAGGCAGAGTTAAATAACCTCAGGAAAAAGACTGCACTTGGTTTTGGTTTCCAGGCCATTTCTAAATGAAGACAGAAGAAAAGGACTGGACATTCCTTCTAGGCTATACGTACCTAGAAACGGTCCGTTTTTAAACTAGAACTGCCGGTCTAAACAAGAAAGGCAGGTAAGTGAAAAATTAGGTGTCTTAGATGGCAAGCAAGTGAAAAATGCAGTTTAGTACCAGCAAAGATAAATCTTGAACCAGGAGGTAGCACGTCAACTGGTTCATCATCTTAACACACCAATTCCAGGATCAGCTCCAGAAACAAGGCAACACAACTTTCATACTTGTCCACCGTAGGAGGGCGTGTACCACTGAGGACAGACATCGGTCAACAGTCTGGAAAACCTTACATAAAATACACTCAGAGACAACAAAAAACCCAAGCACAAAAAACCACGAAGGTAGTGAACTTACAGGCTGTTGTTTTAGTAAGATATGGCTGATCTGGGCTTTTGAAAACTGCCTTCAAACTATATATGCCAGAAAAGATTAATGCAGACAAAACACAATCTTCTCCCATAAATTTTATATGAGCAGATAAACAATAAAAGAGGTCAATTTTCTGCCAGAGACCAAAAGGGTTTTTAATCTTTGGCTTGCAGTACGTAAAGGAACATTCATGTGATTGTACCAGAACTACTTACCTGTCTAAATAGTTAACAATATTGGGGTTCTTGTTTTCCCTCATGATCAGGATTTCATCAAGAAGTACTTCCTTTCGAGGCTGTCGATGGAGATCCATTTGCTTTATGGCCACCTAAAGGGACATGGAAAACCATTAATTTAAGCAGTCGGTTGCACAAGATCAGAATGAACATGAAGGGAGTGTTTTTGGAATGACGTAGCAGAGCTCTGCCAAGCTGTCCTGTTCCTAGACATAAGAGGTCAGCAACTCACACTACAACACCCTGTTTCTCTGCTAGCTCGGCTGCTACTTACAGGACACGTGGCCATGTATATTTTGATTGGTGAATCTGTAAAAATGGTCTTTAAACTATCAGCCACAAATCTCTAACAGCCCTCTCTGGACCTACATTCTTTTCAACTGCCTCAGTTTACCACCACTATTACTAGTCATGCACATTTTGCAAGCAGGAAGTGATTTTGTTACTGCAAAAACATAAAACCGGCTGGTAATGCTTCAGCAATTACGTGATTTTTTTTGATCATTATTTTAGCAAATGCTGTTATTGTTGACTGCATCACTCAAAGCAAACGCAAACGTACCTCCCTTATCAAATGTGGTACTAAAAAGATCCTTAAGGTTACGCAAAGAAAATATGATTCTAGCACCTCCTAATGTCTTGAACTTTGATTTTGCAACTCTAAACACCATTCTTTCACACAGTTAAAATTTGCAATGCTTTTCCGCATTTAAAACCAATAATCCGTTCTATGGTATCGTATGGATACACCCAGGGTTATAAGCAGAGCTTAGGGCTTTTAGATCCCTTGTAGAACTCCACCTAAGAGCAGGTATAAAGTGCAGCACTGCAGGTGGAGGAGAAATACCCGTAACATTCAGATGGTATTTGCTGACAGCCAGAAATGGTCAACCAGAAATCTTAAGCTGTAGCCCCAAGGAACAACAGGATTCGTTAAGACACCACCTTGTCTGTTGATTACTAAAATGACCACTTTTGCTCTGAACCTCTGTAGCCATCCCGCCTCTGCCTCATCATGATTTGCTTCTCAAGCCCCTGGCCCCCACTTCCCTGCAACCAGTTCACGGGCTGGCATGGGCTGTCACCGACACCGGACCTAAACACGACCGTATTGTTTTGGAGAGACCTTTGCTCTTGATATATGTCTTCTCATTTGTCAGTGTGTGGGCCAACCAGCTTCAGGACGACTAACACACAAAACTGCGTCTGAAACGCAGTGATCTCTCCTTAGTTAGGTCTTTGAAGATGGAACACATGATGGAAAAGATGCTAAACAGTATCACTGCCTGAACCTGGGATTAAGGTAAATTGGGACTGAATGACCGCAGCCTTCAGCAGCGAGTGGATGCACTAATACATTCAGTAACTAAGACAGAGCTAGCGTGTCCTGAGCGCAGCAAGCGCTCAGTTCCTGAGGCACAGAACCACATGGTCCTTAAAGAGCTTTCCCGAAAACCTGAAGACAGCACATGAGCTATGTTGCAGGCTGGCGCCAGTCTGTGCTTCAGAGGAACAGCAGCCTTGGCAGTAAAGATCTCCTGGCGATCCGAAAGCCCAGCCACAGTTCGCACCGGGGGGAAAAGCACTGAACACCTGCAAAATCTGCTGGGGCTGTTGACACTTACCTCTTGTCCCGTGGCAATGTCAAGTGCCGTATAAACAGTTCCAGACCCCCTAGAGACAAAAGAGCAGTGAAGAAATGAGCAGTGGTTTAGACCCTGTAAGTGAAAGCCCTGACAGGAGATCTCTGCTGCCTCTAGTGTTTCTAAAACACCTTGGTTCCTGCACTCCCTCAGCCAGCAGCGCACAGTGCAGCAGCCCACCAGCCCACCAGCCCCCTTTATCCAAGAGAAAACTGATGTCCAACATGAAGAGAAAGGGCTGGTGCTAATCTCCAATGTTCATACTAAATTATTTTAGTTCAAAACTGAAGGGCGGGGAAAATAATACATTTAATTCTTTTCCCATTTTCTCCAGTTTTGCTCTCTTGGGCTTTATTTTTTCCTTTTCTTTTTTTTTTTTTTTTTTTTTTCTCCTTTTATTGATGAGTGGATGGAGGGGTGTGATTTCTTTCCAGAGAATGTAACACACACAGTCTAGTTGTGCCTTCTCACACCTCTTATTTGGATCTATCTGCAAAACTCAGGCAACACCATGCATAACTATGCAGTTATAAGCCTGATCACTGAATACTTTTTCAAGCAAAATATATGAAATAAATGTTATTGAGAGCTGTTATTTATCTGACAACTATCGGGTTGCAAGCTGCTCTTTCAGGCAATAAAGTTGTTTCTCCTTTCTCTAGCGTGGCCGTAGTATTTTGAGACATACAAAAATGATTTCTCCTAAGAAAATAAGCAAACGGGTGCCGCAAACTTGAGGGACAGGAGATCTTCCAGGTCCTGCTCCTTGCACAGCAGACAAGACACTGCCAGCATCAAGTATTCTTTGATGACGCCTTCTGACCACAGTTAAGAACTCTGATCAATACGGAGAGACAGGAGAGTCTAAAACCAGTGTCTGAACACCTTGGGAGCTTGCCTGACTTCACGCTTGGTATTACACCAGCAAAATACCTGGCCCGTGTTTCTGTGTAAGTAACTGTGATTGGACTTACCCTTGCCCGATTTTTTCAAATCCAGTGTATTTCTTCTTAGGATCTCCCACGCTCACAATGCTCCCTGAAAGAAACAACATTAACAATGGAGATTCCGCCTTCCAGCAGGTCAGAAACGCAGCCCCACTCTCTGGGGCTGTGAGCCATTTGTAGGCAACGACAACACCACAAGCAGCTCCGCAGCACACAGAGAGTCTCCCCGAAGCCTGATTTTCTACAGTCCTTTGGAGAGTTACCTTGACAGGAAACCAAGAACATGGAGGAACATTCACAGGAGCCAGATATCAGAAAAGAACAAGTACCAATGCAAGTGTTTGCTGTCTAGAAACATTCATGAGCGCTGGAACAACAGAGCCTTCATTGTCTTAGGAATAAATAGTCTGTGCGACTCAACAGAAGGCTGAAGTCTTCTGAAGATTAATTGCAGTTGGGCTTCTGGAATCCTGCCTGCCAGCATGGCAAGACAACGGGGCATCACCACCACCTGGTACGCTCCCTGTTAAACAATTTCGCTGGCCTTGGCAGGATCACTAATGGGAGCTACAGGAGAAGAAATGACACCAGTAGAGTATCTGGGGCAGGGGAGCGCCTTGAAACTTAAAAGAATCAGCTTAGTGCTGTAGTTGTCCAAGGGTTTAAAAAAAGCCAAAACCCGAACCAAAACCCAACACAAAAACACCACACCAAAAAATCCCAAACCAAAACCCCAGCAGACTTCTGCAAAGTATTTTGCTCCAAGGACGGGTGAGAATCAGGAGTCTAAAGACAATTTAGGAACCCAAATATTCTGTTCCATTTGGCCATTAGCACACAGGAGTTCACCAGGTCATTCACTAGGTCACAGCCTTCTCTGTTCAACCAGAAACAAACTCTGCTTTTGCCTTTAGCCTAGAAGGCAGCTCAGGCAAAGCCAACTCTGTCACAGCTACCCTCGGTGGCAGAAGCAATGCCCAGAGTGCTCTCTTGCTTCCTCTTAAGCACAGGAACAGTTTGTGCAGGAAGTCGAGTCTCTGTGACACTAAACTGAGGATGACCATTGAGTACCTATAACCCCGAGACGCGCACACAGCGTACACAGCTTTATCAGACAAGAAATACAGAATACGTACTCAGTTTCTCTAGGATCTCCTCATCTGTCATTTTGGATTTTTTTCGCTGCCGGTCCGTGTTTCTGTACAAAGTGTTTGTGTTTGCGTTTTCAGGCTGAGGAGTGGTGGCTTCTTCAGCTGGTGCTGGTGCAGCGGCAGGTTCAATGACAGAGCGTGTGTTGATCTGTGACAAGTATTTTGTGTCAGAAAAGTGGCTTGCAGACATGCCCTGAGATCCTATTTTACATGCAAACCCTTAGGAAGATCCTGTCTGCCCCATCCAGGGCTCTTAGAAAATTTCTGGTTTTGCCGTCCCCTTCTCAAACTCAACAGGCAAACATGAAAGGCTGGTTTTACACAAGTTCATGGCCAGTTTCATTTTCAATTTTCATTGATTTTCGGAAAGATGCCCGAAACAATGAATTTACTGCGTTGTAAGGAGAGAGAAATAGATCTGACCAGGGCCCCAGAGCCTTGTTCCTCCATGCTCATGTGTTTTCAGGGGTAACAAAACGACGCTTTAGTTGGTACCCAAGTGTCCGAATAGAAGCAGGAAGCATCTCCCTTTTCTGATCACAGCGGTGGAACTGACTTCTCAGCAGGATTTCAAGCCTTAGGGAGTGGCCGTTTGGAACTGCGTTCCGGTCCTTCACAGACCTCCCTTCTCTGCACAAGGCAGAGCTGTGGAGGGTTCTCCTCACCAAACTGCAGCCATGGAAAAGCTAAGGGGTGTGTCAGTGACTCAGGTGAAGCCCTAGGTCACGGGAGGACTCCAGCCCGTCCATCCGTCAGCGGCAAATGCTGTCTGATCAGAAACACGCAGCTCTGAATTACACCCCCTGCAGCGCTAACCAAAGCTGGGACTTACTGATTTTGTATGTTCAGGCCGTGGTGCAATAACAGGTGGAGGTTCATTGTCATCTTCCTCCTCTTCATCATCTTCATCCTCTGCCTCAGAAACAGAGGGAGCTAGCGGGGGTTCTGATGCTGGTTTTGTGCTCTGTGGACAGACAGCAGCATGAGTGACAGTCACCACTTTGGCACTTCAGAGGTTTGAGAACCACACAAAACTTTAGTCTGCTCAGACACCAGCAACCAATCTAGACACGTCTGTAGTCCTACAGGCCTCAGTGCTAAGTTCCACACGGCACAACACGATTTAAAGGTTACAAATTACTGGGCGGTTTCGTTCATTCGCCTTGGTGCTGTCTGTGTTTGCTACAAACAACTACATCATTCCCGGCCTTAGTTAGAGTCTAATTTCACAAATGTAATGCTCGAGTACATCACTAGGAACCACATCTGCTCGCTGGTGAATTGCTTTAGCATTGGGTGCGCAGAAACGGTAACGTTAACCAGAAGCTGACAGCTGTCCACTGGCCAGGTTAATTCACACACTTCAAAGTGCAAGGCCTCCTCCATCATCTTGGTGGGAATCGCGTTTTGGAGAGAAAGGCTGTTTGTCTCTCTACTAATTCACCCGAGGGGTAATCGTGTTGCCTGTTCCCACAGCGCTGAATTTCCCTGTTCAGCAGCTCCTTTTGCAGCACCATCCTCCTCTTCACCCAATCAGAAGTGAACACATTGATCTCTCCACTCTTCGCCCGGAGCCCAGAGTGAATGCAGCCCTCTCAGCAGCAAGGTGCACTACGCCGCCCTGCCCGGGGCTGCCAGGCAGGCATCCCGACTGCTCACCCAGCCTCCCCTTACAGGCATTGGAGAATAAAAGCCAACTTTTAAAGGGAAATGGTGAAACAGGCTGCTAATCTGGCCAACGCCGGGAATGATACGTCAGACGTTCTAAACGCCAGTTTAAGGGCCCACCCTCTCAAGGCTGGCACTCTTACAAAAGGCAACGCTCACAGCTCGCTCCACAGTTCCTAAACGCTAGGCAAGTAAAAGGTAACTTTCACACTTACCGAAGAACAGGCTTCCATGTATGCACGGGCGCTTTTATCTGCAATGGGCAAGGGAAAATTAACCAGATGCTGTTATAAAACTGCCTGGTGTGGGGAGTCCCACAAAACACGTAAATCCAAACAGATCGCATTTTTCGTCCACAACAGCCCTCTGGCAGCAATAGTTATTTTACATTGCAAGCAAGAGAGCAGGACAATATACCAGGTTATTCTTTTTCTACAGTTTCTTGGGTCTATTTTTTGGCCCTTTTTTTGCCCCCAGTCAAACAGAAACTTGCTGAAGAAAACACAAATTGCTCTATTACAGTCAATGCTTCTGTTCTGCCCAAGAGCTACTGCAGCCTTTTTTGGTAGAACGGTTTGGGCTGGAAGGCACCTTAAAGGCCACCCAGCTCCAAACCCCTGCCATGGGCAGGGACACCTTCCACTAGAGCCGGTTGCTCCAAGCCCCATCCAGCCTGGCCTTGACCACTGCCAGGGAGGGGGCAGCCACAGCTGCTCTGGGCAACCTGTGCCAGTGCCTCACCACCCTCCCAGGGAAGGATTTCTTCCTCATCTCTAACCTAAATCTCCCCTCTTTCAGTTAGGAACCGTTACCCCTCGTCCTGTCACTACCCTCCCTGACAAAGAGTCCCTCCCCACCTTTCCTGCAGCCCCCCTTTAAGTACTGGAAGGGCACTAGAAGGTCTCCCCGCAGCCTCCTCTTCTCCAGGCTGAACAAGCCCAACTCTCTCAGCCTGTCCTCGCAGGGGAGGTGCTTCCAGCCCCCTCATCACCTTTGTTGCATCCTCCGGACACCTGGTAACTTAATGGTATTTTTGCTTGAAAATCAACTCCGTGATTACGGAACAGCAAAAGAACACACCGATGCAAAAGCCAGATACCCTGCACCTCATCAGACCCTCTGCTTACCTACTAGATCTGTCATCAGCCAGATTTTGTCTAGCAAATAACAGAAAGAATGGGCCAAAGGCAAAAGGACATGGAAAATCACGTCACAGACTTGCTTCTTCATTTTCGCAACGCCACACGACAAGTCTGCAGACTGGGCCTGACCAAGGGGACAAAACAGCACTCTCGTCACACCCTCCCGGAAGGAGTGTGCTACGGAGACTGCTCTGGGCACCGACACCTTCCCTCTCCTCTGAGGCAACGGTCCTGTTACATCACAATAGCAGCCCGCCTAGGGTGGTTTGTGATGTCATGCATAGCAACCAACTCTGCTTGGCAGCTGATGCAAGGATATCCTTGAAAAACGGGCTCAATCACAAAGTACCCCAAAAAATCCTCTTAGTCTGGAACCTATTGCTCAAAGGATCCAAGAGTAGCTCAGAAAACGCACAAAACAAGCACACCCTGTACCCCCATCTGAACACTGTGAAGGAACAAGGATGCAAAGACAAAAAGGAAACGTGACCTTCGGCCACTAATGCTTCTGACTAAAAATGGTCATGGTTGTTCCATCTAGTAACTTAGTTCAAAAAACAAGCGACAAAGAAAAGTCAATGAGTTTCCTAAGGATGCTTCTTGACCACTTGAACGTCGAACGTCCGTCTGGCTCCTCTCGGGGCCTGACACCCCCTTTTTCCCAGCGAGATGTCGACTTACCTCCTGACGTAAAGCTCAGCTACTTCTGGTTGTTAACTCTCTCTTTGGAATCAGAACGTTTGAGAACATCTAGGACAGCTTGTGGCTTCTTCTGCTGCTCCAGTTTTGTTATGTTGGAGGTCTGCAGTAGCCTGGCCCCACTGCTCTGGAATGCCCTGTAGATGTCAACGGGAAAGAATCAGCATTTAGAATACTGAACAGCCGCAGCCTCACAGACCTTTACCAAGATCCCGTGCTACCTGTAAGATTACTTTCGGAAACTTTGATTGACACCTTACAATTCAAATTAGGAGCTTAGACATTAGATGCAATCATTCTCTTCTCTACCAAAATAGAGAGCTAAAACCAGGATCTAACTTTAAAAAGAAAAGAAAGTTACGACTGTGATGGGAAAAAAAGGCCATGACACTCATCTTTAAATCAACTCTCCGCTTCTCATGGAATAATGATTTAAGGCTTAGCTGGTTTTCCTGGTGATTCAGTGCAGACACAACATGACTGTTCTATACTTGTGGACAACACCGTGCATTTTAGGAGCTTTACACTGGATTTTTAATGCTTAATAACGCAAACACATCTTGCTGCAATGACCCCTGCTGTCGGATTAAAAGGGAAACCCCACCCTGGTACAATTCGTTTTCAGCACACCAGGGAACGCGGCGGGGTTAAGAATCCGCATGGAAATTCTCAGAATCCTCACACTGAGTCCTACCACCGCTGCTAAGGATGTCTCTCTTTCGAGCTCCCATAGCTCTCTAGGTTCGCTACTGTAAAGATGCGGAAACTGGGGACTCGGGCAACGGGCTGAGAGTGCCAAAGCCTTGCATGAATTCTCGGATGTCTTACGAGTGAGTGACTAGAGCAATCGGAACAGAAGGCTTTGGAAGGGCTGT
This sequence comes from Leptosomus discolor, assembly GCF_034619465.1. NCBI lineage: Eukaryota > Metazoa > Chordata > Aves > Leptosomiformes > Leptosomidae > Leptosomus > Leptosomus discolor. Next base: position 45,648,059 of record NC_141399.1, on the reverse strand, counting down.
AGCATGTTCTGCAACCGAAACAGAAAACGGGGGCAGAAGGTAAACGCGATGCCCCACAGCCAACAGGAAGCAAACCGAGACGTAGACGCCCGTTCGCGCTGCTGATACTTTACTTTTATCCCCTCCTCCCGGGAAGATGGAGCGAAGCCTGGCTTTCTTGTTCCTCTCCTCGGGGGCCATGGGGAGCGGTTTGGAACTGTGGTTTAGGGCTGAAGAATCGCGATTGTTGCTGTTCATTCTCAGCGGTGGGGCTGGAGGTTTCTCTTCAATATCGAGACTATCGGACATCTTCAGCAGCCCTCACAGCCTCCTGCAAAAGCAGAACAGAAAGCAGGCCTGTCAGGTCAGGACGCCAAGGCTGGTGTCCTGGGGAGAAAGGGGGCGGCAAAAGCCTTCTGGTGGAATTCGGAAGCCTCTCTAGTAGCACTTTGCTGCGAAGAAGATTACTGCTAGAAATAAGGCCAAGCTCGTGCCGGGGACGGCCCCCGGGTCGGCGGGGCAGCAGCAGGGCGGGACGGCGCCGCCCGCTGCCGTGAGCACCCGTCACTGCTGCAGGGAGCCTGCACCCGCTCCCGCCCTGCCCGCCGGTCCTGGCGGGAGGGGGGCGGCCGCCATCTTGCTCGTGAGGCCCGGCGCGGCGGGCAGGGGGCTACGATGAGTGGGCATGGGGACGATGGAGAAGGAGGACAACCGGCAGCTCCCTTCCACCCGCTCAGCCGAGGGACGCCTCCGGCCCCCCGTACCCAAGGCATATTCAGCACCCACTTCTTAAGTGACCAGTTGTGCTGCCGTTGAGGCCAACGACCAAATTCTCCCTGGCCTCAACAGGAGTAGCAGCAGTGCCTGTACCCGATCCCTAAGTCTATGGCCGGGCTGGACAAATGACAGACGCAACGGGCAGCAGCAAAAGGGCCTGACTTAAAAAGCAACAACCTGCCACTATTGCCTCAGGTTTGCGGTGGTGTCACACCAGCCTGAAGTAGCCAGGAGCCCTCAACGCAAGCAGGGACTTCAGATGACAGACCCCGCGCTCCTGCAGGTTGTGCACAAGATGGAGGTGGTAACGCCCTCTCCAGGCCAAGCTCACCGATTCAGGGCCGGTCTGCTGCTGCTTGCCTCCACGAGCGCCTTCTTCCCGCCTGGCTCTGCGGATGCTGAGGCTGCTCTGTGCTCCACAAGGGCTCTGCTGGCGCTCAGCACCAGGCAAGGCTGGGCCCGCTCTCACCTCCTCTTTCTCTTGCAGCTTTGCATCAGACGAGCCCTTTCTGAGCACACGGACTGACCTTTCTGCTTTTTCGTTGTACTAAAGACTCTCATCCAGGCAAACAGATTACAATTAGTTATGCAAATCAAATGGTCAAGAACCGAAACACGATGCATTCACAGCTGAAAGCCTGATTCTCAACAGGAGGTCTTGCCTGCCCCACTCCCGATCCATGTTTGATTGGAAATGCAATTTAATTTCTTCCTCCTCCAGAAGGACCATGACTGGGCACATACCAGCAAGTAGGCTGTACTGAAAAGGCAGTGCAGTCTGGAGTTGATGAATGAAGGAGACCCTTCTCCAATTCCAAACCTTACCAAAAAAGCCCAACCATAAAAGGGACTTTCCGTCTCTACGAAACAACTGACAATTTAAAAGTGAAGGTACAGCTTATTCACAGGGTGAGAAGGAAGAGAATCGTCCAACTCCATTTGCTTTACCTTGGAAACGGTTGAGGCAGCAAAGCATTTTCGGTCATTACCTCTCCGTCTTAAGCCCTGTTTCATCTTAAACATAAATTAAGGAGCCAGGAAGCAGGAAGACGACAAACAATAAATTTTTACTCGAGGGACTGGGTTCTTCTCCCTCCTACCACAATGACTGTGACTGTTGGTTTCTTCATCTTTCCATCCGTCCTGCAGCACAAGCGTTGAGGTTTTACAAAGTTTTTCTTCTCCGTCCTGCACTGAGCTGAGGTGGGAGAAAGCCATCGTCAGGTTTTGGCAGCTGCTCTTTTTTATTTGCTTCCTTTGCTGCAATGATCAGAGGAGTCAGGCTGAAGAGAGGCTTGGCTAACGTTAAAAATGGGTGCTGCTCAAAGGAAAAAAAAAAAAAAAGAAAAAAGAAAAAAGAAAAAAGAAAAAAGAAAAAAGAAAGGAACCGTTACTTTCCAAACCCAGTTACTGACAGGCTCAAGCAGTATTCCGCTGGTTACCAGGAACATGCAGAAATAGGACCGAGGGGACCATCTGCACCTGCGTCTTCTAGTCCCGTCCCTTGCTATCACAGGCAACCATGGCCCATCATTCGATTAATCCATTTAGCAAGGTGTCTTCAGCTTGCTGGCATTTTGGCCCTGCCAGCGCTCTGGGAATGCTGCTTGCTGTCCCAGGGCCTTGTTCCTTTCAGGAGACTCCAAATGCTTACTTAGGCTCCTGTTTTCTGAAGACATGGGCTATTTTCGTTGCCAGAAGAGATGAGGGGCACAAGCCGTTCCTCAGGCAAGGCCAGTACCTCTAGGAAACGTTGATCGCAGTGGTATTTAGGCCCATGTGCTCTTCTGAAGGCCACTGAGGTACAGGTGTTCAGCACCAAAAGAGCAGGGAGACAAGGGACACAGCGCTGATGGACTCAGCTCTGGGTTGCAGGGATGGCAGTGCCTACCACCCCATCCCCTGCCCCTCCTGCGCTGGCTGGCACCTTCACAGCAGGGACAGCCAAGTGGCACACGGCGCCACTCCCTATCTCCCACAAAACTGGCCCTAAACCTGCAGCAGTTTTCATCTACTCGACTCTGCCAGGCGACAGAAGGAGTTGTGACATGTCCTGCTCAGCCGTTCCTGTTTTGGTGGCAGAAACCTCTAAAAGTGGGGCTCAGCAGCAGAAACCTCTAAGAGTGGGGCAGGATGGACAAGCCAGGGCCTCTCTGATGCTCACAGGGAGCACCCACAGCCCCTTCCTTCCCACAGCCAAGTCTCTGACCGCTTGCCTGTGACTGATGTCACTGCGCTCCTCCCTGGTCATCTCTGTATACACTAGTCCCCAACCCCATTTCAGGCCTCTGCACCTGGTATCGCTGCACTTTGGCTATTTTGCCACCGTGTAAAACTGAATATACTACCAAAATACAAAATAGGGCCACAGAAACGATCAGAGGGATGGAACAGGCTGAGCGAGTTGGGCTTGTTCAGCCTGGAGAAGAGAAGGCTCCGGGGAGACCTTCTAGCGGCCTTCCAGTGCTTAAAGTGGGCCTGTGAGAAAGGTGGGGAGGGACCCTTTAGCAGGGCCTGTTGCAACAGGACAAGGGGTGATGGTTTCAAACTACAAGAGGGCAGATTCAGACCAGATACAAGGAAGACATTTTTTACACTGAGGGTGGTGAAACACTGGCACAGGCTGCCCAGAGAGGCGGTAGAAGCCCCATCCCTGGAGACATGGAAGGTGAGGTTGGAGGGGGCTCTGAGCAACCTGATGTAGCTGAAGATGTCCCTGCTCCCTGCAGGAGTTTGGACTAGATGGCCTTGAAAGGTCCCTTCCAGCCCAAACCAGCCTGTGATTCCACTTATTTTTCATCTGAAAAGCACCAAGACTGGAGACCAATACAAGGGCGCTCCCTCTGATGCCTTCGAGTTTAGCTGATGAGAAAACCATTACACAGTACAGCTCTTTCACTCGCAGCCGCTTCACGTTCTACCTGCAGAAGTTCCTTGGCAGACCATCGCCTGTCCACATCCACCTCCAGGCAGCAGTTCAGAAAGTCGTGGAACAAAGCAGACAATCGCTCGGGGTTCTGCAGCTCTGGTGTCCCTTCCTCAATAATCAAATCCATCACCTAGAGAAAAAATAAACACGAGACTCCACCTGTTTCTTTCTTATCCGTAACTGCTCATACAGAGCCCATTTTTTAAGGTCCAGACTCCAGCACCAGTTTCTTCCCTGGCAGAGGGTATAGAGAAGATTTTTCTGTACCTACAAAAGAAACCTGGATACAGCCACAGCTACTCCAACATCACAATGATCTTGCCTTGACAGCTGATTTCATGGGGTGACCTAGCGAGTATCAACTACATCAGCAAAAGCGCATTTTGCTTCTCCAACGACTGACACCAGCTTTGCTGGCTATTTGAAAGAGTGAATTTGGTCTAGCTGTATTCCTTCAAAGGATTTTTACATAACATGCATCTCTGCAGTGCTCACTGCTCCCTAAAGTACAGCTCCCATAAAACAAAGGGAGTCAAGTTTTTTGCTCTGTTCTAGACAAACATGGTAACCGGATGAAAAAAAAGTAAATCCATCAGCTTATTCCTTGGATAAAGAAATAGAAATTGGAACCTCATTTTCAACACCGACATCTAAGCTGCATGCACAAATACATTACGAAGAAAACGCGTAACTGGGCAGACAGGAGCCACCTGCAACTCTGTCTTTCAGCAGTCTCCAAATTCCACATCAGCCAGTCTTCCTGATACACCTCAGGCCCAGGAATTGGAGCGTCATTTTGCAAAACATCGGGCGAGCCTTATCCAGTGTGGTGCACTCATAACCAATGAGTGTTTGCAGTGTCTGCAAAGGGGCAACGAGTTTGAAAAGACTTCTCTGCCTGCAGATACAGTCCAAATGCTTTTCACAAAAATTGCCCAACTGCAGAAACTGCCCGCTGAAAAATTTCTGTCATTCAGAGATACAGCTCAAAGAGAGTTCAAAAATCGCACGAGACATTTCAAGCACTGTTGAAGGCCAAAGTGGCACATTCCTGACCTGGCTACATGTCACTGCTCTTTGGAGGTTCTCCCCTTGACACAACCAAAGCTACAGTGTATGCTGAGATGCTCCGGTGACAGTTTTAGAAGCGGGACCTGGGGGAACTACTTCCAGCTGATGTGACTGGGATTTTGTCACATGGGGGTCTAAACATGGAATAGGTTTGAAAGGCAGTGGGACCTGATTTGATGTGCACCTTACCCCGAGAGGATCTTCATTATAGTAAGGAGGTTCTCCTTCTGCCATTTCTATTGCCGTGATCCCAAGTGACCAGATGTCCACTTTGGGGCCGTATGCTTCTCCTAACAGCACTTCTGGTGCCATCCAGTAAGGAGTCCCGACCATAGTGCTCCGTTTACTCTGCTCAGGGCTGATCCAAGCACTTAAGCCAAAATCACCTGAGGAGAAAAACAAGTGTGGTTAAAGGCAGCTTGAATTATGAAAGCAAGCAAAAGAAACCCCCACTGCATGCCTGAGAACACGTTGTTGAATCTGTCTGGAAAAGCGGCCGTGCTCTCTTTACTCAGTGCTGTAGCCAAGGAAATCCTGAAGTGGCCATTAAAAAACCCCTCAAGTTTCCTGCAATGGCTTTTGTTTACTTGAAGCTTTAGACTGGACGTCCCTCCTGCTGGAAGGGCCATACACAAACCAAAGCCACTCTTTACAACACCTTTTTCCTTTCTACCCCTCTCTGCACGTTGGAATTGGGCTCGCAGCTTGCAGCAGTGGTCAGTGCACTACCACAGGCATCGCTTTTGGGGAACTGGCAGTCAGTCAAAAGCAGCCCCATGCCACAGTCTGACCAAGAATACCTACTCAATTTGACAGATCCATCCATTCCCAGAAGAATATTGCCACTTTTGATGTCTCTGTGAATCACTCCGTTTGAGTGAAGGAAATCCAGGGCTTGCAGGCACTGATAGATAACAAAGAAACATGGGGGTAAAAACTGATGACCTGATTTCATCACACAAGAAAGGAAAGGCTGCTAAAAGATTTAATTTCTAGAGGAATTGTGAGTAATGCCGGAAAATTGCGCTGTCAAGAGGAACAGCTTGCTCCTTCAACACTGTTAAAATAATAACTTTCTAAATGAAGGCGTAACAGGTTTGGAAAGAGAAATGTCCATTACTGTCACAGAGTAGCCCCTGAAAGCGCAGACAGCAGGGCTGCTGCTGCACTCAGTGTGCTATCTCCATCCGTACGACAAACCATTGTTTGCCAAAATGAGAAAGTCCCTCCCTTCGGTATGAAGTGGATCACTGTTGGGTGGGCGGTTGTATGACAGAGGGTTTATTGTGAGGCTCTAGAGCAGATTTGGAAATAGCATGTCACTCTTTTTTCAGGAGCAAACACCTTTTTGGGTGGCATGCTATCCTTTTAAGCTGAGGACTGTGACAAATGTGTCTCTATTTTTCTTTGCTGTTATTTTAAAATTCTGCCACCAGCATGTTTGCTTTTATGGGCAAGGAATGCAGGACAGACACGCTCCAGGCACGTGTTTAAATTTAGAGGCAGAGTTGAGAAGAGTAAAACTAAAAAAAAAAGAAAAAAAAAAAGAGAAAATACAATAACAGTATTCAAGAGCGTAATGACAGGGTATAGTAAGCGCAGTGATACCGGCAGGGAGTTCACTTAAGGTGCTCTTTCTTCTCCGTATTCTAAAAGCAACACAGAAACAAAGCTCTCAAGATGAAATCCCTCTTGTTCTTACCACCTGTTCAGAAATACCATCCTGGCCAGGGAAGCGGAAGCACACGCTAGATCCCTTACCTCCCTACAGACAGCTGCGATCTGCCATTCATCCATAGAGGTCTCCGTAACAACATTTGTTAAAGAGCCTCCGGCCAAGTATTCCATAACCACCCAGAGCTCATCGCCGACCAGGTAGCTGAAAGAAGAAAACAATGGCACTCAGGTGAACAGGCAGAGTTAAATAACCTCAGGAAAAAGACTGCACTTGGTTTTGGTTTCCAGGCCATTTCTAAATGAAGACAGACGAAAAGGACTGGACATTCCTTCTAGGCTATACGTACCTAGAAACTGTCCGGTCTAAACAAGAAAGGCAGGTAAGTGAAAAATTAGGTGTCTTAGATGGCAAGCAAGTGAAAAATGCAGTTTAGTACCAGCAAAGATAAATCTTGAACCAGGAGGTAGCACGTCAACTGGTTCATCATCTTAACACACCAATTCCAGGATCAGCTCCAGAAACAAGGCAACACAACTTTCATACTTGTCCACCGTAGGAGGGCGTGTACCACTGAGGACAGACATCGGTCAACAGTCTGGAAAACCTTACATAAAATACACTCAGAGACAACAAAAAACCCAAGCACAAAACAACACGAAGGTAGTGAACTTACAGGCTGTTGTTTTAGTAAGATATGGCTGATCTGGGCTTTTGAAAACTGCCTTCAAACTATATATGCCAGAAAAGATTAATGCAGACAAAACACAATCTTCTCCCATAAATTTTATATGAGCAGATAAACAATAAAAGAGGTCAATTTTCTGCCAGAGACCAAAAGGGTTTTTAATCTTTGGCTTGCAGTACGTAAAGGAACATTCATGTGATTGTACCAGAACTACTTACCTGTCTAAATAGTTAACAATATTGGGGTTCTTATTTTCCCTCATGATCAGGATTTCATGAAGAAGTACTTCCTTTCGAAGCTCTCGATGGAGATCCATTTGCTTTATGGCCACCTAAAGGGACATGGAAAACCATTAATTTGAGCAGTCGGTTGCACAAGATCAGAAAGAACATGGAGGGAGCGTTTTTGGAATGACGTAGCAGAGCTCTGCCAAGCTGTCCTGTTCCTAGACATAAGAGGTCAGCAACTCACACTACAACACCCTGTTTCTCTGCTAGCTCGGCTGCTACTTACAGGACACGTGGCCATGTATATTTTGATTGGTGAATCTGTAAAAATGGTCTTTAAACTATCAGCCACAAATCTCTAACAGCCCTCTCTAGACCTACATTCTTTTCAACTGCCTCAGTTTACCACCACTATTCCTAGTCATGCACATTTTGCAAGCAGGAAGTGATTTTGTTACTGCAAAAACATAAAACCGGCTGGTAATGCTTCAGCAATTACGTGATTTTTTTTGATCATTATTTTAGCAACTGCTGTTATTCTTGACTGCATCACTGAAAGCAAACTCAAACGTACCTCCCTTATCAAATGCAGTACTAAAAAGATCCTTAAGGTTACGCAAAGAAAATATGATTCTAGCACCTCCTAACGTCTTGAACTTTGATTTTGCAACTCTGAACACCATTCTTTCACACAGTTAAAATTTGCAATGCTTTTCCGCATTTAAAACCAATAATCCGTTCTATGGTATCGTATGGATACACCCAGGGTTATAAGCAGAGCTTAGGGCTTTTAGATCCCTTGTAGAACTCCACCTAAGAGCAGGTATAAAGTGCAGCACTGCAGGTGGAGGAGAAATACCCGTAACATTCAGATGGTATTTGCTGACAGCCAGAAATGGTCAACCAGAAATCTTAAGCTGTAGCCCCAAGGAACAACAGGATTCGTTAAGACACCACCTTGTCTGTTGATTACTAAAATGACCACTTTTGCTCTGAACCTCTGTAGCCATCCCGCCTCTGCCTCATCATGATTTGCTTCTCAAGCCCCTGGCCCCCACTTCCCTGCAACCAGTTCACGGGCTGGCATGGGCTGTCACCGACACCGGACCTAAACACGACTGTATTGTTTTGGAGAGACCTTTGCTCTTGATATACGTCTTCTCATTTGTCAGTGTGCGGGCCAACCAGCTTCAGGACGACTAACACACAAAACTGCGTCTGAAACGCAGTGATCTCTCCTTAGTTAGGTCTTTGAAGATGGAACACATGATGGAAAAGATGCTAAACAGTATCACTGTCTGAACCTGGGATTAAGGTAAATTGGGACTGAATGACCGCAGCCTTCAGCGGCGAGTGGATGCACTAATACATTCAGTAACTAAGACAGAGCTAGCGTGTCCTGAGCGCAGCAAGCGCTCAGTTCCTGAGGCACAGAACCACATGGCCCTTAAAGAGCTTTCCCGAGAAACCTGAAGACAGCACATGAGCTATGTTGCAGGCTGGTGCCAGTCTGTGCTTCAGAGGAACAGCAGCCTTGGCAGTAAAGGTCTCCTGGCGATCCAAAAGCCCAGCCACAGTTCGCACCGGGGGGAAAAGCACTGAACACCTGCAAAATCTGCTGGGGCTGTTGACACTTACCTCTTGTCCCGTGGCAATGTCGAGTGCCACATAAACAGTTCCAAACGCCCTAGAGACAAAAGAGCAGCGAAGAAATGAGCAGTGGTTTAGACCCTGTAAGTGAAAGCCCTGACAGGAGATCTCTGCTGCCTCTAGTGTTTCTAAAACACCTTGGTTCCTGCACTCCCTCAGCCAGCAGCGCACAGTGCAGCAGGCCACCAGCCCCCTTTATCCAAGAGAAAACTGATGTCCAACATGAAGAGAAAGGGCTGGTGCTAATCTCCAATGTTCATACTAAATTATTTTAGTTCAAAACTGAAGGGCGGGGAAAATAATACATTTAATTCTTTTCCCATTTTCTCCAGTTTTGCTCTCTTGGGCTTTATTTTTTCCTTCTCTTTTTTTTTTTTTTTTTCTTTTTTTTCCTTTTCTTGATGGGTGGATGGGTGGGTGTGATTTCTTTCCAGAGAATGTAACACACACAATCTAGTTGTGCCTTCTCAGACCTCTTATTTGGATCTATCTGCAAAACTCAGGCAACACCATGCATAACTATGCAGTTATAAGCCTGATCACTGAATATTTTTTCAAGCAAAATATGTGAAATAAATGTTATTGAGAGCTGTTATTTATCTGACAACTATCGGGTTGCAAGCTGCTCTTTCAGGCAATAAAGTTGTTTCTCCTTTCTCTAGCGTGGCCGTAGTATTTTGAGACATACAAAAATGATTTCTCCTAAGAAAATAAGCAAACGGGTGCCACAAACTTGAGGGACAGGAGATCTTCCAGGTCCTGCTCCTTGCCACAGCAGACAAGACACTGCCAGCATCAAGTATTCTTTGATGACGCCTTCTGACCACAGTTAAGAACTCTGATCAGTACGGAGAGACAGGAGAGTCTAAAACCAGTGTCTGAACACCTTGGGAGCTTGCCTGACTTCACGCTTGGTATTACACCAGCAAAATACCTGGCCCGTGTTTCTGTGTAAGTAACTGTGATTGGACTTACCCTTGCCCGATTTTTTCAAATCCAGTGTATTTCTTCTTAGGATCTCCCACGCTCACAATGCTCCCTGAAAGAAACAACATTAACAATGGAGATTCCGCCTTCCAGCAGGTCAGAAATGCAGCCCCACTCTCTGGGGCTGTGAGCCATTTGTAGGCAACGACAACAACACAAGCAGCTCCGCAGCACACAGAGAGTCTCCCCGAAGCCTGATTTTCTACAGACCTTTGGAGAGTTACCTTGACAGGAAACCAAGAACATGGAGAAACATTCACAGGAGCCAGATATCAGAAAAGAACAAGTACCAATGCAAGTGTTTGCTGTCTAGAAACATTCATGAGCGCTGGAACAACAGAGCCTTCATTGTCTTAGGAATAAATAGTCTGTGCGACTCAACAGAAGGCTGAAGTCTTCTGAAGATTAATTGCAGTTGGGCTTCTGGAATCCTGCCTGCCAGCATGGCAAGACAACGGGGCATCACCACCACCTGGTACGCTCCCTGTTAAACAATTTTGCTGGCCTTGGCAGGATCACTAATGGGAGCTGCAGGAGAAGAAATGACACCAATAGAGTATCTGGGGCAGGGGAGCGCCTTGAGGCTTGAAAGAATCAGCTTAGTGCTGTAGTTGTCCAAGGGTTTAAAAAACCCACAAAACCCAAACCAAAACCCAACACAAAAACACCACACCAAAAAATCCCAAACCAAAACCCCAGCAGACTTCCGCAAAGTGTTTTGCTCCAAGGACGGGTGAGAATCAGGAGTCTAAAGACAACTGAGGAACCTAAATATTCTGCTCCATTTGGCCATTAGCACACAGGAGTTCACCAGGTCATTCACTAGGTCACAGCCTTCTCTGTTCAACCAGAAACAAACTCTGCTTTTGCCTTTAGCCTAGAAGGCAGCTCAGGCAAAGCCAACCCTGTCACAGCTACCCTCGGTGGCAGAAGCAATGCCCAGAGTGCTCTCTTGCTTCCTCTTAAGCACAGGAACAGTTTGTGCAGGGAGTCGAGTCTCTGTGACACTAAACTGAGGATGACCATTGAGTACCTATAACCCCGAGACGCGCACACAGCGTACACAGCTTTATCAGACAAGAAATACAGAATACGTACTCAGTTTCTCTAGGATCTCCTCATCTGTCATTTTGGATTTTTCTCGCTGCCCATCCGTGTTTCTGGACGAAGTGTTTGAGTTTTCAGGCTGAGGAGTGGTGGCTTCTTCAGCTGGTGCTGGTGCAGCGGCAGGTTCAATGACAGAGCGTGTGTTGATCTGTGACAAGTATTTTGTGTCAGAAAAGTGGCTTGCAGACATGCCCTGAGATCCTATTTTACATGCAAACCCTTAGGAAGATCCTGTCTGCCCCATCCAGGGCTCTTAGAAAATTTCTGGTTTTGCCGTCCCCTTCTCAAACTCAACAGGCAAACATGAAAGGCTGGTTTTACACAAGTTCATGGCCAGTTTCATTTTCAATTTTCATTGATTTTCGGAAAGATGCCCGAAACAATGAATTTACTGCGTTGTAAGGAGAGAGAAATAGATCTAACCAGGGCCCCAGAGCCTTGCTCCTCCATGCTCATGTGTTTTCAAGGGTAACAAAACGACGCTTTAGTTGGTACCCAAGTGTCCGAATAGAAGCAGGAAGCATCTCCCTTTTCTGATCACAGCGGTGGAACTGACTTCTCAGCAGGATTTCAAGCCTTAGGGAGTGGCCGTTTGGAACTGCGTTCCGGTCCTTCACAGACCTCCCTTCTCTGCACAAGGCAGAGCTGTGGAGGGTTCTCCTCACCAAACTGCAGCCATGGAAAAGCTAAGGGGTGTGCCTGAGCTGCTCATTTCTCTACTTATATAGTCTGTGGAGAGCGACGGGTACCTCCAGGGGACGGTTTCTCTGATGTATCCTGCAAGGGTGTGAACTGTGTCTGATCACCGCACTCTCCACTGATGCCAGAGAGCCTGGACAAGTACTTTGGACAAAGCTGCTCACTTTTACACCAGCAGCATTAACAGACAGAATGCTACCTCTTAGCCAATACTAAGAGAAATACACGGTCTCTAGCAGGAGCACAGGAAACTCATCTCTACGTGCAAAAGTTCAAAGCAGATGTTCCTGGCGTCAGTGACTCAGGTGAAGCCCTAGGTCACGGGAGGACTCCAGCCCGTCCATCCGTCAGCGGCAAATGCTGTCTGATCAGAAACACGCAGCTCTGAATTACACCCCCTGCAGCACTAACCAAAGCTGGGACTTACTGATTTTGTATGTTCAGGCCGTGGTGCAATAACAGGTGGAGGTTCATTGTCATCTTCCTCCTCTTCATCATCTTCATCCTCTGCCTCAGAAACAGAGGGAGCTAGCGGGGGTTCTGATGCTGGTTTTGTGCTCTGTGGACAGACAGCAGCATGAGTGACAGTCACCACTTTGGCACTTCAGAGGTTTGAGAACCACACAAAACTTTAGTCTGCTCAGACACCAGCAACCAATCTAGACACGTCTGTAGTCCTACAGGCCTCAGTGCTAAGTTCCACACGGCACAACACGATTTAAAGGTTACAAATTACTGGGCGGTTTCGTTCATTCGCCTTGGTGCTGTTTGTGTTTGCTACAAACAACTACATCATTCCCGGCCTTAGTTAGAGTCTAATTTCACAAATGTAATGCTCGAGTACATCACTAGGAACCACATCTGCTCGCTGGTGAATTGCTTTAGCATTGGGTGCGCAGAAACGGTAACGTTAACCAGAAGCTGACAGCTGTCCACTGGCCAGGTTAATTCACACACTTCAAAGTGCAAGGCCTCCTCCATCATCTTGGTGGGAATCGCGTTTTGGAGAGAAAGGCTGTTTGTCTCTCTACTAATTCACCCGAGGGGTAATCGTGTTGCCTGTTCCCACAGCGCTGAATTTCCCTGTTCAGCAGCTCCTTTTGCAGCACCATCCTCCTCTTCACCCAATCAGAAGTGAACACATTGATCTCTCCACTCTTCGCCCGGAGCCCAGAGTGAATGCAGCCCTCTCAGCAGCAAGGTGCACCGCGCCGCCCTGCCCGGGGCTGCCAGGCAGGCATCCCGACTGCTCACCCAGCCTCCCCTTACAGGCATTGGAGAATAAAAGCCAACTTTTAAAGGGAAATGGTGAAACAGGCTGCTAATCTGGCCAACGCCGGGAATGATATGTCAGACGTTCTAAACACCAGTTTAAGGGCCCACCCTCTCAAGGCTGGCACTCTGTCACAAAAGGCAACGCTCACAGCTCGCTCCACAGTTCCTAAACGCTAGGCAAGTAAAAGGTAACTTTCACACTTACCGAAGAACAGGCTTCCATGTATGCACGGGCGCTTTTATCTGCAATGGGCAAGGGAAAATTAACCAGATGCTGTTATAAAACTGCCTGGTGTGGGGAGTCCCACAAAACACGTAAATCCAAACAGATCGCATTTTTCGTCCACAACAGCCCTCTGGCAGCAATAGTTATTTTACACTGCAAGCAAGAGAGCAGGACAATATACCAGGTTATTCTTTTTCTACAGTTTCTTAGGTCTATTTTTTGGCCCTTTTTTTGCCCCCAGTCAAACAGAAACTTGCTGAAGAAAACACAAATTGCTCTATTACAGTCAATGCTTCTGTTCTGCCCAAGAGCTACCGCAGCCTTTTTTGGTAGAACGGTTTGGGCTGGAAGGCACCTTAAAGGCCACCCAGCTCCAAACCCCTGCCATGGGCAGGGACACCTTCCACTAGAGCCGGTTGCTCCAAGCCCCATCCAGCCTGGCCTTGACCACTGCCAGGGAGGAGGCAGCCACAGCTGCTCTGGGCAACCTGTGCCAGTGCCTCACCACTCTCCCAGGGAAGGATTTCTTCCTCATCTCTAACCTAAATCTCCCCTCTTTCAGTTAGGAACCGTTACCCCTCGTCCTGTCACTACCCTCCCTGACAAAGAGTCCCTCCCCACCTTTCCTGCAGCCCCCCTTTAAGTACTGGAAGGGCACTAGGAGGTCTCCCCGCAGCCTCCTCTTCTCCAGGCTGAACAAGCCCAACTCTCTCAGCCTGTCCTCGCAGGGGAGGTGCTTCCAGCCCCCTCATCACCTTTGTTGCCTCCTCTGGACCACTGGTAACTTAATGGTATTTTTGCTTGAAAATCAACTCCGTGATTACGGAACAGCAAAAGAACACACCGATGCAAAAGCCAGATACCCTGCACCTCATCAGACCCTCTGCTTACCTACTAGATCTGTCATCAGCCAGACTTTGTCTAGCAAATAACAGAAAGAATGGGCCAAAGGCAAAAGGACATGGAAAATCACGTCACAGACTTGCTTCTTCATCTTCGCAACGCCACACGACAAGTCTGCAGACTGGGCCCGACCAAGGGGACAAAACAGCACTCTCGTCACACCCTCCCGGAAGGAGTGTGCTACGGAGACTGCTCTGGGCACCGACACCTTCCCTCTCCTCTGAGGCAACGGTCCTGTTACATCACAATAGCAGCCCGCCTAGGGTGGTTTGTGATGTCATGCATAGCAACCAACTCTGCTTGGCAGCTGATGGAAGGATATCCTTGAAAAACGGGCTCAATCACAAAGTACCCCAAAAAATCCTCTTAGTCTGGAACCTATTGCTCAAAGGATCCAAGAGTAGCTCAGAAAACGCACAAAACAAGCACACCCTGTACCCCCATCTGAACACTGTGAAGGAACAAGGATGCAAAGACAAAAAGGAAACGTGACCTTCGGCCACTAATGCTTCTGACTAAAAATGGTCATGGTTGTTCCATCTAGTAACTTAGTTCAAAAAACAAGCGACAGAGAAAAGTCAATGAGTTTCCTAAGGATGCTTCTTGACCACTTGAACGTCGAACGTCCGTCTGGCTCCTCTCGGGGCCTGACACCCCCTTTTTCCCAGCGAGATGTCGACTTACCTCCTGACGTAAAGCTCAGCTACTTCTGGTTGTTAACTCTCTCTTTGGAATCAGAACGTTTGAGAACATCTAGGACAGCTTGTGGCTTCTTCTGCTGCTCCAGTTTTGTTATGTTGGAGGTCTGCAGTAGCCTGGCCCCACTGCTCTGGAATGCCCTGTAGATGTCAACGGGAAAGAATCAGCATTTAGAATACTGAACAGCCGCAGCCTCACAGACCTTTACCAAGATCCCGTGCTACCTGTAAGATTACTTTCAGAAACTTTGATTGACACCTTACAATTCAAATTAGGAGCTTAGACATTAGATGCAATCATTCTCTTCTCTACCAAAATAGAGAGCTAAAACCAGGATCCAACTTCAAAAAGAAAAGAAAGTTATGACTGTGATGGGAAAAAAAGGCCATGACACTCATCTTTAAATCAACTCTCCTCTTCCCATGGAATAATGATTTAAAACTTAGCTGGTTTTCCTGGTGATTCAGTGCAGACACAACATGACTGTTCTATACTTGTGGACAACACCGTGCATTTTAGGAGCTTTACACTGGATTTTTAATGCTTAATAACGCAAACACATCTTGCTGCAATGACGCCTGCTGTCGGATTAAAAGGGAAACCCCACCCTGGTACAATTCGTTTTCAGCACACCAGGGAACGCGGCAGGGTTAAGAATCTGCATGGAAATTCTCAGAATCCTCACACTGAGTCCTACCACCGCTGCTAAGGATGTCTCTCTTTCGAGCTCCTGTAGCTCTCTAGGTTCGCTACTGTAAAGATGCGGAAACTGGGGATTCGGGAAACGGGCTGAGAGTGCCAAAGCCTTGCATGAATTCTCGGATGTCTTACGAGTGAGTGACTAGAGCAATCGGAACAGAAGGCTTTGGAAGGGCTGTAGCATGTTCTGCAACCAAAACAGAAAACGGGGGCAGAAGGTAAACGCGATGCCCCACAACCAACAGGAAGCAAACCGAGACGTAGACGCCCGTTCGCGCTGCTGATACTTTACTTTTATCCCCTCCTCCCGGGAAGATGGAGCGAAGCCTGGCTTTCTTGTTCCTCTCCTCGGGGGCCATGGGGAGCGGTTTGGAACTGTGGTTTAGGGCTGAAGAATCGCGATTGTTGCTGTTCATTCTCAGCGGTGGGGCTGGAGGTTTCTCTTCAATATCGAGACTATCGGACATCTTCAGCAGCCCTCACAGCCTCCTGCAAAAGCAGAACAGAAAGCAAGCCTGTCAGGTCAGGATCCTGGGGAGAAAGGGGGCGGCAAAAGCCTTCTGGTGGAATTCGGAAGCCTCTCTAGTAGCACTTTGCTGCGAAGAAGATTACTGCTAGAAATAAGGCCAAGCTCATGCCGGGGACGGCCCCCGGGTCGGCGGGGCAGCGGCAGGGCGGGACGGCGCCGCCCGCTGCCGTGAGCACCCGTCACTGCTGCAGGGCGCCTGCACCCGCTCCCGCCCTGCCCGCCGGTCCTGGCGGGAGGGGGGCGGCCGCCATCTTGCTCGTGAGGCCCGGCGCGGCGGGCAGGGGGCTACGATGAGTGGGCATGGGGACGATGGAGAAGGAGGACAACCGGCAGCTCCCTTCCACCCGCTCAGCCGAGGGACGCCTCCGGCCCCCCGTACCCAAGGCATATTCAGCACCCACTTCTTAAGTGACCAGTTGTGCTGCCGTTGAGGCCAACGACCAAATTCTCCCTGGCCTCAACAGGAGTAGCAGCAGTGCCTGTACCCGATCCCTAAGTCTATGGCCGGGCTGGACAAATGACAGACGCAACGGGCAGCAGCAAAAGGGCCTGACTTAAAAAGCAACAACCTGCCACTATTGCCTCAGGTTTGCGGTGGTGTCACACCAGCCTGAAGTAGCCAGGAGCCCTCAACGCAAGCAGGGACTTCAGATGACAGACCCCGCGCTCCTGCAGGTTGTGCACAAGATGGAGGTGGTAACTCCCTCTCCAGGCCAAGCTCACCGATTCAGGGCCGGTCTGCTGCTGCTTGCCTCCACGAGCGCCTTCTTCCCGCCTGGCTCTGCGGATGCTGAGGCTGCTCTGTGCTCCACAAGGGCTCTGCTGGCGCTCAGCACCAGGCAAGGCTGGGCCCGCTCTCACCTCCTCTTTCTCTTGCAGCTTTGCATCAGACGAGCCCTTTCTGAGCACACGGACTGACCTTTCTGCTTTTTCGTTGTACTAAAGACTCTCATCCAGGCAAACAGATTACAATTAGTTATGCAAATCAAATGGTCAAGAACCGAAACACGATGCATTCACAGCTGAAAGCCTGATTCGCAACAGGAGGTCTTGCCTGCCCCACTCCCGATCCATTTTTGATTGGAAATGCAATTTCCTTTCTTCCTCCTCCAGAAGGACCATGACTGGGCACATACCAGCAAGTAGGCTGTACTGAAAAGGCAGTGCAGTCTGGAGCTGATGAATGAAGGAGACCCTTCTCCAATTCCAAACCTTACCAAAAAAGCCCAACCATAAAAGGGACTTTCCGTCTCTACGAAACAACTGACAATTTAAAAGTGAAGGTACAGCATATTCACAGGGTGAGAAGGAAGAGAATCGTCCAACTCCATTTGCTTTACCTTGGAAACGGTTGAGGCAGCAAAGCATTTTCGGTCATTACCTCTCCGTCTTAAGCCCTGTTTCATCTTAAAAATAAATTAAGGAGCCAGGAAGCAGGAAGACGACAAACAATAAATTGTTACTCGAGGGACTGGGTTCTTCTCCCTCCTATCACAATGACTGTGACTGTTGGTTTCTTCATCTTTCCATCCGTCCTGCAGCACAAGCGTTGAGGTTTTACAAAGTTTTTCTTCTCCGTCCTGCACTGAGCTGAGGTGGGAGACAGCCATCGTCAGATTTTGGCAGCTGCTCTTTTTTATTTGCTTCCTTTGCTGCAATGATCAGAGGAGTCAGGCTGAAGAGAGGCTTGGCTAACGTTAAAAATGGGTGCTGCTCAAAGGAAAAAAAAAAAAAGAAAAAAAGAAAAAAGAAAAAAGAAAGGAACCGTTACTTTCCAAACCCAGTTACTGACAGGCTCAAGCAGTATTCCGCTGGTTACCAGGAACATGCAGAAATAGGACCGAGGGGACCATCTGCACCTGCGTCTTCTAGTCCCGTCCCTTGCTATCACAGGCAACCATGGCCCATCATTCGATTAATCCATTTAGCAAGGTGTCTTCAGCTTGCTGGCATTTTGGCCCTGCCAGCGCGCTGGGAATGCTGCTTGCTGTCCCAGGGCCTTGTTCCTTTCAGGAGACTCCAAATGCTTACTTAGGCTCCTGTTTTCTGAAGACATGGGCTATTTTCGTTGCCAGAAGAGATGAAGGGCACAAGCCGTTCCTCAGGCAAGGCCAGTACCTCTAGGAAACGTTGATCGCAGTGGTATTTAGGCCCATGTGCTCTTCTGAAGGCCACTGAGGTACAGGTGTTCAGCACCAAAAGAGCAGGGAGACAAGGGACACAGCGCTGATGGACTCAGCTCTGGGTTGCAGGGATGGCAGTGCCTACCACCCCATCCCCTGCCCCTCCTGCGCTGGCTGGCACCTTCACAGCAGGGACAGCCAAGTGGCACACGGCGCCACTCCCTATCTCCCACAAAACTGGCCCTAAACCTGCAGCAGTTTTCATCTACTCGACTCTGCCAGGCAACAGAAGGAGTTGTGACACGTCCTGCTCAGCCGTCCCTGTTTTGGTGGCAGAAACCTCTAAAAGTGGGGCTCAGCAGCAGAAACCTCTAAGAGTGGGGCAGGATGGACAAGCCAGGGCCTCTCTGATGCTCACAGGGAGCACCCACAGCCCCTTCCTTCCCACAGCCAAGTCTCTGACTGCTTGCCTGTGACTGATGTCACTGCGCTCCTCCCTGGTCATCTCTGTATACACTAGTCCCCAACCCCATTTCAGGCCTCTGCACCTGGTATCGCTGCACTTTGGCTATTTTGCCACCGTGTAAAACTGAATATACTACCAAAATACAAAATAGGGCCACAGAAACGATCAGAGGGATGGAACAGGCTGAGCGAGTTGGGCTTGTTCAGCCTGGAGAAGAGAAGGCTCCGGGGAGACCTTCTAGCGGCCTTCCAGTGCTTAAAGTGGGCCTGTGAGAAAGGTGGGGAGGGACCCTTTAGCAGGGCCTGTTGCAACAGGACAAGGGGTGACGGTTTCAAACTACAAGAGGGCAGATTCAGACCAGATACAAGGAAGACATTTTTTACACTGAGGGTGGTGAAACACTGGCACAGGCTGCCCAGAGAGGCGGTAGAAGCCCCATCCCTGGAGACATGGAAGGTGAGGTTGGAGGGGGCTCTGAGCAACCTGATGTAGCTGAAGATGTCCCTGCTTCCTGCAGGGGTTTGGACTACAGGGCCTTGAAAGGTCCCTTCCAGCCCAAACCAGCCTGTGATTCCACTTATTTTTCATCTGAAAAGCACCAAGACTGGAGACCAATACAAGGGGGCTCCCTCTGATGCCTTCGAGTTTAGCTGATGAGAAAACCATTACACAGTACAGCTCTTTCACTCGCAGCCGCTTCGCATTCTACCTGCAGAAGTTCCTTGGCAGACCATCGCCTGTCCACATCCACCTCCAGGCAGCAGTTCAGAAAGTCGTGGAACAAAGCAGAAAGTCGCTCGGGGTTCTGCAGCTCTGGTGTTCCATTCGTAGCTATCAAATCCTCCACCTAGGGAAAAAACAAACACGAGACTCCACCTGTTTCTTTCTTATCCGTAACTGCTCATACAGAGCCCATTTTTTAAGGTCCAGACTCCAGCACCAGTTTCTTCCCTGGCAGAGGGTATAGAGAAGATTTTTCTGTACCTACAAAAGAAACCTGGATACAGCCACAGCTACTCCAACATCACAATGATCTTGCCTTGACAGCTGATTTCATGGGGTGACCTAGCGAGTATCAACTACATCAGCAAAAGCCCATTTTGCTTCTCCAATGACTGACACCAGCTTTGCTGGCTATTTGAAAGAGTGAATTTGGTCTAGCTGTATTCCTTCAAAGGATTTTTACATAACATGCATCTCTGCAGTGCTCACTGCTCCCTAAAGTACAGCTCCCATAAAACAAAGGGAGTCAAGTTTTTTGCTCTGTTCTAGACAAACATGGTAACCGGATGAAAGAAAAGTAAATCCATCAGCTTATTCCTTGGATAAAGAAATAGAAATTGGAACCTCATTTTCAACACCGACATCTAAGCTGCATGCACAAATACATTACGAAGAAAACGCGTAACTGGGCAGACAGGAGCCACCTGCAACTCTGTCTTTCAGCAGTCTCCAAATTCCACATCAGCCAGTCTTCCTGATACACCTCAGGCCCAGGAATTGGAGCGTCATTTTGCAAAACATCGGGCGAGCCTTATCCAGTGTGGTGCACTCATAACCAATGAGTGTTTGCAGTGTCTGCAAAGGGGCAACGAGTTTGAAAAGACTTCTCTGCCTGCAGATACAGTCCAAATGCTTTTCACAAAAATTGCCCAACTGCAGAACTGCCCGCTGAAAAATTTCTGTCATTCAGAGATACAGCTCAAAGAGAGTTCAAAAATCGCACGAGACATTTCAAGCACTGTTGAAGGCCAAAGTGGCACATTCCTGACCTGGCTACATGTCACTGCTCTTTGGAGGTTCTCCCCTTGACACAACCAAAGCTACAGTGTATGCTGAGATGCTCCGGTGACAGTTTTAGAAGCGGGACCTGGGGGAACTACTTCCAGCTGATGTGACTGGGATTTTGTCACATGGGGGTCTAAACATGGAATAGGTTTGAAAGACAGTGGGACCTGATTTGATGTGCACCTTACCCTGTGAGTATCTTCATTAAAGTAAGGAGGTTCTCCTTCTGCCATTTCTATTGCCGTGATCCCAAGTGACCAGATGTCCACTTTGGGGCCGTATGCTTCTCCTAACACCACTTCTGGCGCCATCCACTGCAGAGTCCCGACCATTGTGCTCCGTTTACTCTGCTCAGGGCTGATCCAAGCACTGAAGGCAAAATCAGCTGAGGAGAAAAACAAGTGTGGTTAAAGGCAGCTTGAATTATGAAAGCAAGCAAAAGAAACCCCCACTGCATGCCTGAGAACACGTTGTTGAATCTGTCTGAAAAGCGGCCGTGCTCTCTTTACTCAGTGCTGTAGCCAAGGAAATCCTGAAGTGGCCACTTAAAAACCCCTCAAGTTTCCTGCAATGGCTTTTGTTTACTTGAAGCTTTAGACTGGACGTCCCTCCTGCTGGAAGGGCCATACACAAACCAAAGCCACTCTTTACAACACCTTTTTCCTTTCTACCCCTCTCTGCACGTTGGAATGGAGCTCGCAGCTTGCAGCAGTGGTCAGTGCACTACCACAGGCATCGCTTTTGGGGAACTGGCAGTCAGTCAAAAGCAGCCCCATGCCACAGTCTGACCAAGAATACCTACTCAATTTGACAGATCCATCCATTCCCAGAAGAATATTGTCGCTTTTGATGTCTCTGTGAATCACTCCGTTTGAGTGAAGGAAATCCAGGGCTTGCAGGCACTGATAGATAACAAAGAAACATGGGGGTAAAAACTGATGACCTGATTTCATCACACAAGAAAGGAAAGGCTGCTAAAAGATTTAATTTCTAGAGGAATTGTGAGTAATGCCGGAAAATTGCACCGTCAAGAGGAACAGCTTGCTCCTTCAACACTGTTAAAGTAATAACTTTCTAAATGAAGGCGTAACAGGTTTGGAAAGAGAAATGTCCATTACTGTCACAGACTAGCCCCTGAAAGCGCAGACAGCAGGGCTGCTGCTGCACTCAGTGTGCTATCTCCATCCGTACGACAAACCATTGTTTGCCAAAAATGAGAAAGTCCCTCCCTTCGGTATGAAGTGGATCACTGTTGGGTGGGCGGTTGCATGACAGAGGGTTTATTGTCAGGCTCTAGAGCAGATTTGGAAATAGCATGTCACTCATTTTTCAGGAGCAAACACCTTTTTGGGTGGCATGCTATCCTTTTAAGCTGAGGACTGTGACAAATGAATCTCTACTTTTCTTTGCTGTTATTTTAAAATTCTGCCACCAGCATGTTTGCTTTTACGGGCAAGGAACGCAGGACAGACACGCTCCAGGCATATGTTTAAATTTAGAGGCAGAGTTGAGAAGAGTAAAACTAAAAAAAAAAAAAAAAGAAAAAAAAAAAAGAGAAAATACAATAACAGTATTCAAGAGCGTAATGACAGGGTATAGTAAGCGCAGTGATGCCGGCAGGGAGATCACTTAAGGTGCTCTTTCTTCTCCATATTCTAAAAGCAACACAGAAACAAAGCTCTCAAGATGAAATCCCTCTTGTTCTTACCACCTGTTCAGAAATACCATCCTGGCCAGGGAAGCGGAAGCACACGCTAGATCCCTTACCTCCCTACAGACAGCTGCGATCTGCCATTCATCCATAGAGGTCTCCGTAACAACATTTGTTAAAGAGCCTCCGGCCAAGTATTCCATAACCACCCAGAGCTCATCGCCGACCAGGTAGCTGAAAGAAGAAAACAATGGCACTCAGGTGAACAGGCAGAGTTAAATAACCTCAGGAAAAAGACTGCACTTGGTTTTGGTTTCCAGGCCATTTCTAAATGAAGACAGGCGAAAAGGACTGGACATTCCTTCTAGGCTATACGTACCTAGAAACTGTCCGGTCTAAACAAGAAAGGCAGGTAAGTGAAAAATTAGGTGTCTTAGATGGCAAGCAAGTGAAAAATGCAGTTTAGTACCAGCAAAGATAAATCTTGAACCAGGAGGTAGCACGTCAACTGGTTCATCATCTTAACACACCAATTCCAGGATCAGCTCCAGAAACAAGGCAACACAACTTTCATACTTGTCCACCGTAGGAGGGCGTGTACCACTGAGGACAGACATCGGTCAACAGTCTGGAAAACCTTACATAAAATACACTCAGAGACAACAAAAAACCCAAGCACAAAACAACACGAAGGTAGTGAACTTACAGGCTGTTGTTTTAGTAAGATATGGCTGATCTGGGCTTTTGAAAACTGCCTTCAAACTATATATGCCAGAAAAGATTAATGCAGACAAAACACAATCTTCTCCCATAAATTTTATATGAGCAGATAAACAATAAAAGAGGTCAATTTTCTGCCAGAGACCAAAAGGGTTTTTAATCTTTGGCTTGCAGTACGTAAAGGAACATTCATGTGATTGTACCAGAACTACTTACCTGTCTAAATAGTTAACAATGTTGGGGTTCTTATTTTCCCTCATGATCAAGATTTCATGAAGAAATACTTCCTTTTGGGGCTCTCGATGGAGATCCATTTGCTTTATGGCCACCTAAAGGGACATGGAAAACCATTAATTTGAGCAGTCGGTTGCACAAGATCAGAATGAACATGGAGGGAGCGTTTTTGGAATGACGTAGCAGAGCTCTGCCAAGCTGTCCTGTTCCTAGACATAAGAGGTCAGCAACTCACACTACAACACCCTGTTTCTCTGCTAGCTCGGCTGCTACTTACAGGACACGTGGCCATGTATATTTTGATTGGTGAATCTGTAAAAATGGTCTTTAAACTATCAGCCACAAATCTCTAACAGCCCTCTCTGGACCTACATTCTTTTCAACTGCCTCAGTTTACCACCACTATTCCTAGTCATGCACATTTTGCAAGCAGGAAGTGATTTTGTTACTGCAAAAACATAAAACCGGCTGGTAATGCTTCAGCAATTACGTGATTTTTTTTGATCATTATTTTAGCAACTGCTGTTATTCTTGACTGCATCACTCAAAGCAAACGCAAACGTACCTCCCTTATCAAATGTGGTACTAAAAAGATCCTTAAGGTTACGCAAAGAAAATATGATTCTAGCACCTCCTAATGTCTTGAACTTTGATTTTGCAACTCTAAACACCATTCTTTCACACAGTTAAAATTTGCAATGCTTTTCCGCATTTAAAACCAATAATCCGTTCTATGGTATCGTATGGATACACCCAGGGTTATAAGCAGAGCTTAGGGCTTTTAGATCCCTTGTAGAACTCCACCTAAGAGCAGGTATAAAGTGCAGCACTGCAGGTGGAGGAGAAATACCCGTAACATTCAGATGGTATTTGCTGACAGCCAGAAATGGTCAACCAGAAATCTTAAGCTGTAGCCCCAAGGAACAACAGGATTCGTTAAGACACCACCTTGTCTGTTGATTACTAAAATGACCACTTTTGCTCTGAACCTCTGTAGCCATCCCGCCTCTGCCTCATCATGATTTGCTTCTCAAGCCCCTGGCCCCCACTTCCCTGCAACCAGTTCACGGGCTGGCATGGGCTGTCACCGACACCGGACCTAAACACGACCGTATTGTTTTGGAGAGACCTTTGCTCTTGATATACGTCTTCTCATTTGTCAGTGTGCGGGCCAACCAGCTTCAGGACGACTAACACACAAAACTGCGTCTGAAACGCAGTGATCTCTCCTTAGTTAGGTCTTTGAAGATGGAACACATGATGGAAAAGATGCTAAACAGTATCACTGCCTGAACCTGGGATTAAGGTAAATTGGGACTGAATGACCGCAGCCTTCAGCAGCGAGTGGATGCACTAATACATTCAGTAACTAAGACAGAGCTAGCGTGTCCTGAGCGCAGCAAGCGCTCAGTTCCTGAGGCACAGAACCACATGGCCCTTAAAGAGCTTTCCCCGAAAACCTGAAGACAACACATGAGCTATGTTGCAGGCTGGCGCCAGTCTGTGCTTCAGAGGAACAGCAGCCTTGGCAGTAAAGGTCTCCTGGCGATCCGAAAGCCCAGCCACAGTTCGCACCGGGGGGAAAAGCACTGAACACCTGCAAAATCTGCTGGGGCTGTTGACACTTACCTCTTGTCCCGTGGCAATGTCGAGTGCCACATAAACAGTTCCAGACGCCCTAGAGACAAAAGAGCAGTGAAGAAATGAGCAGTGGTTTAGACCCTGTAAGTGAAAGCCCTGACAGGAGATCTCTGCTGCCTCTAGTGTTTCTAAAACACCTTGGTTCCTGCACTCCCTCAGCCAGCAGCGCACAGTGCAGCAGCCCACCAGCCCACCAGCCCCCTTTATCCAAGAGAAAACTGATGTCCAACATGAAGAGAAAGGGCTGGTGCTAATCTCCAATGTTCATACTAAATTATTTTAGTTCAAAACTGAAGGGCGGGGAAAATAATACATTTAATTCTTTTCCCATTTTCTCCAGTTTTGCTCTCTTGGGCTTTATTTTTTCCTTCTCCTTTTTTTATTTTTTTTTTTTTCCTTTTCTTGATGGGTGGGTGGGTGGGTGGGTGTGGTTTCTTTCCAGAGAATGTAACACACACAGTCTAGTTGTGCCTTCTCACACCTCTTATTTGGATCTATCTGCAAAACTCAGGCAACACCATGCATAACTATGCAGTTATAAGCCTGATCACTGAATACTTTTTCAAGCAAAATATGTGAAATAAATGTTATTGAGAGCTGTTATTTATCTGACAACTATCGGGTTGCAAGCTGCTCTTTCAGGCAATAAAGTTGTTTCTCCTTTCTCTAGCGTGGCCGTAGTATTTTGAGACATACAAAAATGATTTCTCCTAAGAAAATAAGCAAACGGGTGCCACAAACTTGAGGGACAGGAGATCTTCCAGGTCCTGCTCCTTGCCACAGCAGACAAGACACTGCCAGCATCAAGTATTCTTTGATGACGCCTTCTGACCACAGTTAAGAACTCTGATCAGTACGGAGAGACAGGAGAGTCTAAAACCAGTGTCTGAACACCTTGGGAGCTTGCCTGACTTCACGCTTGGTATTACACCAGCAAAATACCTGGCCCGTGTTTCTGTGTAAGTAACTGTGATTGGACTTACCCTTGCCCGATTTTTTCAAATCCAGTGTATTTCTTCTTAGGATCTCCCACGCTCACAATGCTCCCTGAAAGAAACAACATTAACAATGGAGATTCTGCCTTCCAGCAGGTCAGAAACGCAGCCCCACTCTCTGGGGCTGTGAGCCATTTGTAGGCAACGACAACAATACAAGCAGCTCCGCAGCACACAGAGAGTCTCCCCGAAGCCTGATTTTCTACAGTCCTTTGGAGAGTTACCTTGACAGGAAACCAAGAACATGGAGGAACATTCACAGGAGCCAGATATCAGAAAAGAACAAGTACCAATGCAAGTGTTTGCTGTCTAGAAACATTCATGAGCGCTGGAACAACAGAGCCTTCATTGTCTTAGGAATAAATCGTCTGTGCGACTCAACAGAAGGCTGAAGTCTTCTGAAGATTAATTGCAGTTGGGCTTCTGGAATCCTGCCTGCCAGCATGGCAAGACAACGGGGCATCACCACCACCTGGTACGCTCCCTGTTAAACAATTTTGCTGGCCTTGGCAGGATCACTAATGGGAGCTGCAGGAGAAGAAATGACACCAATAGAATATCTGGGGCAAGGGAGCGCCTTGAGGCTTAAAAGAATCAGCTTAGTGCTGTAGTTGTCCAAGGGTTTAAACAACCCACAAAACCCAAACCAAAACCCAACACAAAAACACCACACCAAAAAATCCCAAACCAAAACCCCAGCAGACTTCTGCAAAGTGTTTTGCTCCAAGGACGGGTGAGAATCAGGAGTCTAAAGACAACTGAGGAACCTAAATATTCTGCTCCATTTGGCCATTAGCACACAGGAGTTCACCAGGTCATTCACTAGGTCACAGCCTTCTCTGTTCAACCAGAAACAAACTCTGCTTTTGCCTTTAGCCTAGAAGGCAGCTCAGGCAAAGCCAACCCTGTCACAGCTACCCTCGGTGGCAGAAGCAATGCCCAGAGTGCTCTCTTGCTTCCTCTTAAGCACAGGAACAGTTTGTGCAGGGAGTCGAGTCTCTGTGACACTAAACTGAGGATGACCATTGAGTACCTATAACCCCGAGACGCGCACACAGCGTACACAGCTTTATCAGACAAGAAATACAGAATACGTACTCAGTTTCTCTAGGATCTCCTCATCTGTCATTTTGGATTTTTCTCGCTGCCCATCCGTGTTTCTGGACGAAGTGTTTGAGTTTTCAGGCTGAGGAGTGGTGGCTTCTTCAGCTGGTGCTGGTGCAGCGGCAGGTTCAATGACAGAGCGTGTGTTGATCTGTGACAAGTATTTTGTGTCAGAAAAGTGGCTTGCAAACATGCCCTGAGATCCTATTTTACATGCAAACCCTTAGGAAGATCCTGTCTGCCCCATCCAGGGCTCTTCGACAATGTTTGGTTTTGCCGTCCCCTTCTCAAACTCAACAGGCAAACATGAAAGGCTGGTTTTACACAAGTTCATGGCCAGTTTCATTTTCAATTTTCATTGATTTTTGGAAAGATGCCCGAAACAATGAATTTACTGCGTTGTAAGGAGAGAGAAATAGATCTGACCAGGGCCCCAGAGCCTTGCTCCTCCATGCTCATGTGTTTTCAAGGGTAACAAAACGACGCTTTAGTTGGTACCCAAGTGTCCGAATAGAAGCAGGAAGCATCTCCCTTTTCTGATCACAGCGGTGGAACTGACTTCTCAGCAGGATTTCAAGCCTTAGGGAGTGGCCATTTGGAACTGCGTTCCGGTCCTTCACAGACCTCCCTTCTCTGCACAAGGCAGAGCTGTGGAGGGTTCTCCTCACCAAACTGCAGCCATGGAAAAGCTAAGGGGTGTGCCTGAGCTGCTCATTTCTCTACTTATATAGTCTGTGGAGAGCGACGGGTACCTCCAGGGGACGGTTTCTCTGATGTATCCTGCAAGGGTGTGAACTGTGTCTGATCACCGCACTCTCCACTGATGCCAGAGAGCCTGGACAGGTACTTTGGACAAAGCTGCTC
Organism: Leptosomus discolor; assembly: GCF_034619465.1. Taxonomy (NCBI): domain Eukaryota; kingdom Metazoa; phylum Chordata; class Aves; order Leptosomiformes; family Leptosomidae; genus Leptosomus; species Leptosomus discolor. Next base: position 45,620,353 of record NC_141399.1, on the reverse strand, counting down.
ACTTTTACACCAGCAGCATTAACAGACAGAATGCTACCTCTTAGCCAATACTAAGAGAAATACACGGTCTCTAGCAGGAGCACAGGAAACTCATCTCTACGTGCAAAAGTTCAAAGCAGATGTTCCTGGCGTCAGTGACTCAGGTGAAGCCCTAGGTCACGGGAGGACTCCAGCCCGTCCATCCGTCAGCGGCAAATGCTGTCTGATCAGAAACACGCAGCTCTGAATTACACCCCCTGCAGCGCTAACCAAAGCTAGGACTTACTGATTTTGTATGTTCAGGCCGTGGTGCAATAACAGGTGGAGGTTCATTGTCATCTTCCTCCTCTTCATCATCTTCATCCTCTGCCTCAGAAACAGAGGGAGCTAGCGGGGGTTCTGATGCTGGTTTTGTGCTCTGTGGACAGACAGCAGCATGAGTGACAGTCACCACTTTGGCACTTCAGAGGTTTGAGAACCACACAAAACTTTAGTCTGCTCAGACACCAGCAACCAATCTAGACACGTCTGTAGTCCTACAGGCCTCAGTGCTAAGTTCCACACGGCACAACACGATTTAAAGGTTACAAATTACTGGGCGGTTTCGTTCATTTGCCTTGGTGCTGTTTGTGTTTGCTACAAACAACTACATCATTCCCGGCCTTAGTTAGAGTCTAATTTCACAAATGTAATGCTCGAGTACATCACTAGGAACCACATCTGCTCGCTGGTGAATTGCTTTAGCATTGGGTGCGCAGAAACGGTAACGTTAACCAGAAGCTGACAGCTGTCCACTGGCCAGGTTAATTCACACACTTCAAAGTGCAAGGCCTCCTCCATCATCTTGGTGGGAATCGCGTTTTGGAGAGAAAGGCTGTTTGTCTCTCTACTAATTCACCCGAGGGGTAATCGTGTTGCCTGTTCCCACAGCGCTGAATTTCCCTGTTCAGCAGCTCCTTTTGCAGCACCATCCTCCTCTTCACCCAATCAGAAGTGAACACATTGATCTCTCCACTCTTCGCCCGGAGCCCAGAGTGAATGCAGCCCTCTCAGCAGCAAGGTGCACCGCGCCGCCCTGCCCGGGGCTGCCAGGCAGGCATCCCGACTGCTCACCCAGCCTCCCCTTACAGGCATTGGAGAATAAAAGCCAACTTTTAAAGGGAAATGGTGAAACAGGCTGCTAATCTGGCCAACGCCGGGAATGATACGTCAGACATTCTAAACGCCAGTTTAAGGGCCCACCCTCTCAAGGCTGGCACTCTGTCACAAAAGGCAACGCTCACAGCTCGCTCCACAGTTCCTAAACGCTAGGCAAGTAAAAGGTAACTTTCACACTTACCGAAGAACAGGCTTCCATGTATGCACGGGCGCTTTTATCTGCAATGGGCAAGGGAAAATTAACCAGATGCTGTTATAAAACTGCCTGGTGTGGGGAGTCCCACAAAACACGTAAATCCAAACAGATCGCATTTTTTGTCCACAACAGCCCTCTGGCAGCAATAGTTATTTTACATTGCAAGCAAGAGAGCAGGACAATATACCAGGTTATTCTTTTTCTACAGTTTCTTGGGTCTATTTTTTGGCCCTTTTTTTGCCCCCAGTCAAACAGAAACTTGCTGAAGAAAACACAAATTGCTCTATTACAGTCAATGCTTCTGTTCTGCCCAAGAGCTACCGCAGCCTTTTTTGGTAGAACGGTTTGGGCTGGAAGGCACCTTAAAGGCCACCCAGCTCCAAACCCCTGCCATGGGCAGGGACACCTTCCACTAGAGCCGGTTGCTCCAAGCCCCATCCAGCCTGGCCTTGACCACTGCCAGGGAGGGGGCAGCCACAGCTGCTCTGGGCAACCTGTGCCAGTGCCTCACCACTCTCCCAGGGAAGGATTTCTTCCTCATCTCTAACCTAAATCTCCCCTCTTTCAGTTAGGAACCGTTACCCCTCGTCTTGTCACTACCCTCCCTGACAAAGAGTCCCTCCCCACCTTTCCTGCAGCCCCCCTTTAAGTACTGGAAGGGCACTAGGAGGTTTCCCCGGAGCCTCCTCTTCTCCAGGCTGAACAAGCCCAACTCTCTCAGCCTGTCCTCGCAGGGGAGGTGCTTCCAGCCCCCTCATCACCTTTGTTGCCTCCTCTGGACCACTGGTAACTTAATGGTATTTTTGCTTGAAAATCAACTCCGTGATTACGGAACAGCAAAAGAACACACCGATGCAAAAGCCAGATACCCTGCACCTCATCAGACCCTCTGCTTACCTACTAGATCTGTCATCAGCCAGACTTTGTCTAGCAAATAACAGAAAGAATGGGCCAAAGGCAAAAGGACATGGAAAATCACGTCACAGACTTGCTTCTTCATCTTCGCAACGCCACACGACAAGTCTGCAGACTGGGCCTGACCAAGGGGACAAAACGGCACTCTCGTCACACCCTCCCGGAAGGAGTGTGCTACGGAGACTGCTCTGGGCACCGACACCTTCCCTCTCCTCTGAGGCAACGGTCCTGTTACATCACAATAGCAGCCCGCCTAGGGTGGTTTGTGATGTCATGCATAGCAACCAACTCTGCTCGGCAGCTGATGCAAGGATATCCTTGAAAAACGGGCTCAATCACAAAGTACCCCAAAAAATCCTCTTAGTCTGGAACCTATTGCTCAAAGGATCCAAGAGTAGCTCAGAAAACGCACAAAACAAGCACACCCTGTACCCCCATCTGAACACTGTGAAGGAACAAGGATGCAAAGACAAAAAGGAAACGTGACCTTCGGCCACTAATGCTTCTGACTAAAAATGGTCATGGTTGTTCCATCTAGTAACTTAGTTCAAAAAACAAGCGACAAAGAAAAGTCAATGAGTTTCCTAAGAATGCTTCTTGACCACTTGAACGTCGAACGTCCGTCTGGCTCCTCTCGGGGCCTGACACCCCCTTTTTCCCAGCGAGATGTCGACTTACCTCCTGACGTAAAGCTCAGCTACTTCTGGTTGTTAACTCTCTCTTTGGAATCAGAACGTTTGAGAACATCTAGGACAGCTTGTGGCTTCTTCTGCTGCTCCAGTTTTGTTATGTTGGAGGTCTGCAGTAGCCTGGCCCCACTGCTCTGGAATGCCCTGTAGATGTCAACGGGAAAGAATCAGCATTTAGAATACTGAACAGCCGCAGCCTCACAGACCTTTACCAAGATCCCGTGCTACCTGTAAGATTACTTTCAGAAACTTTGATTGACACCTTACAATTCAAATTAGGAGCTTAGACATTAGATGCAATCATTCTCTTCTCTACCAAAATAGAGAGCTAAAACCAGGAACCAACTTTAAAAAGAAAAGAAAGTTACGACTGTGATGGGAAAAAAAGGCCATGACACTCATCTTTAAATCAACTCTCCTCTTCCCATGGAATAATGATTTAAGGCTTAGCTGGTTTTCCTGGTGATTCAGTGCAGACACAACATGACTGTTCTATACTTGTGGACAACACCGTGCATTTTAGGAGCTTTACACTGGATTTTTAATGCTTAATAACGCAAACACATCTTGCTGCAATGACCCCTGCTGTCGGATTAAAAGGGAAACCCCACCCTGGTACAATTCGTTTTCAGCACACCAGGGAACGCGGCGGGGTTAAGAATCTGCATGGAAATTCTCAGAATCCTCACACTGAGTCCTACCACCGCTGCTAAGGATGTCTCTCTTTCGAGCTCCCATAGCTCTCTAGGTTCGCTACTGTAAAGATGCGGAAACTGGGGACTCGGGAAACGGGCTGAGAGTGCCAAAGCCTTGCATGAATTCTCGGATGTCTTACGAGTGAGGGTGGCATTTGAACACTGACCCCATCGCTGAAAGCCGCATCTCGGTGTTGAAATTATATTGATGACAAATTGCTTTAAATACCCAGTATAATTTCCTAAATTTGAAAGCCTGTCATTTTCCCCATACACTGCACAGCCAACACCTACCAGCAAATTGCAGGGCTTACTGAATGAAAAGCTACACCTGAAGTACATTTCCACGGGGCTGAAACTGTGCCTTCTGCTGCCTGTGAGGAGTTTTGAGTGCCAGACTCGCTCCAGCCGCTCCACATGACCTGTGGGAGAGACTCATGAGTGGGGCGGCTGAGCAGCGCAGCTGAGCTGGAGCTCTGAGGGAACTGGGGGAGCAGCGAGGCACAGCAAAGGTGGAATCCCTCTCAAAATCCAGCTGCATTTCCTGCTGCTGATCACAACTCTTTGAGCCCAGCAGCTCGGCCACTTTTCAGTCCACCTCACTGTCCACTCGCCCAGACTGTACTTCATCAGTTTGTCTGTGAGGACACCATGGCAGGCTGTGTTGAACACCTTCCTAAAGCAGAACTAACACCCACTGCTCTCCCATCGCCACCAAGCCTGACACCTCCTGGTAGAAGGCCGTCAGGGTGGTTCAGCATGAAACCTGGGCTGACTGTTCCTGGTCCCATTCTTAGCCTGCCTTTGTGTGGAAATGGCTTCCAGGAGGACTTGCTCCACCAGCTTCCCAGGGACTGAGGTGAGGCTGACCAGCCCCTAGTTCCCCACATCCTCCTTCTTAAAGACAGCAGTGACATTTGCTTTTTTTACAGTCATCAGGAGCATCCCCAGGCACCGCAGCTTTTCAAAGAGAACCAAGAGTGGCCTTGCAGTGACATCAGCCAGCTCCCTCAGCACTCGTGGGCGCAGCCCATCACTTCCCACGGCATTACAAAAAGAGAAGACCCCTTCCCTTAATTCTGTGAACGCGCTAACTCAAAACACGCTCCTTTCTGCCAGTGCACTTCAAAGAACGCAACTGAAATGCTGTCTCCTGCATGTTTCAGAGACTCTCGTGCTGTCATCGCACTAGCAGGTTTCAAACCAAGCCCTTCTGCGGCCCCCCTTGCTGCAAAAGCAACAAGAGCCTTGCTCCCGTTCCTGGAATGTAAGGGCATTTAAAATAAACGACCCAAAAGCCTCAGGCACGTTGCCTTCTCACTGCTGCACAGGTCTCTTCAAAAGTACACCACCTGAGCTCCGTTTTTACTGCAAACGCAAAGCAAAATCCAAAGGACAGGATTCCCCAGCTTCACCAGAAAGTTATTTTTCAAAGGCCAGTCGCACAACGCAGGCACGTGTTACTGGCTTTCCAACTGCAAGGAAGTAACTGACTGAATGCCTCCCCCTCCTTGGAAACACGTGATTAGAGCAATCGGAACAGAAGGCTTTGGAAGGGCTGTAGCATGTTCTGCAACCAAAACAGAAAACGGGGGCAGAAGGTAAACGCGATGCCCCACAACCAACAGGAAGCAAACCGAGACGTAGACGCCCGTTCGCGCTGCTGATACTTTACTTTTATCCCCTCCTCCCGGGAAGATGGAGCGAAGCCTGGCTTTCTTGTTCCTCTCCTCGGGGGCCATGGGGAGCGGTTTGGAACTGTGGTTTAGGGCTGAAGAATCGCGATTGTTGCTGTTCATTCTCAGTGGTGGGGCTGGAGGTTTCTCTTCAATATCGAGACTATCGGACATCTTCAGCAGCCCTCACAGCCTCCTGCAAAAGCAGAACAGAAAGCAAGCCTGTCAGGTCAGGACGCCAAGGCTGGCGTCCTGGGGAGGAAAGAGGGCGACAAAAGCCTTCTGGTGGAATTCGGAAGCCTCTCTAGTAGCGCTTTGCTGCGAAGAAGATTACTGCTAGAAATAAGGCCAAGCTCGTGTCGGGGACGGCCCCCGGGTCGGCGGGGCAGCCGTGAGCGCCCGTCGCCGCTGGAGGGCGCCCGCGCCCGCTCCCGCCCTGCCCGCCGGCCCTGGCGGGAGGGGGGCGGCCGCCATCTTGCCCGTGAGGCCCGGCGGGGCGGGCAGGGGGCGGCGGTGAGGGGGCGCGGGGCGGGCATGGCGGGGGAGCGCGGTGCCGCCGGAGCGGGCGCGGGGCGAGGGCAGCGCTCTGCAACGGTGGGACGCGGTCCTGTCTTCCCGCCCTGGCCTTGGGAAGAGCCTCGGGCAGGAACGCCCTCGAGGACGTTTTGCCCCCTGCACTGGCGCGTCCTGGGGGAATGCAGGGAAAGCACCGAGATAAGGCAACTGAGGAATCTGCAAGCAGGGCGGAGAGACGAGGGAAGGCCCGTATGGAAGGCAGACTCAGATTTCATGGAAAGGACCCTCAGCGACGCCTCTTCAAAGGCCACCAGAGCCCCCATGGAAGCCCCTCGGGGCTCCAGGCTGAATAACTAGGCAGCTCTGAGAACTGGTTCCAGGAAACAGGATGAATATGTCGAAAGTTCCCAGCAAAACTCACACCCATGCCTGTAACAGGGGCAAAAAAGGTTTGGTAGCTAGCAGCCACCAGCGCAGGCGTAAACTAGTTGCTTCGGACTGAACTGGAGTTGAGCACCGGTGACATGCTGATCCAGTCAAGAGCTGCAGAATTCTGTTGCAGATCTGCCCGATACCTATGTCTGCACACTCAGCACCTGCGGTGCACACCCAGCACCAGTGCACCCGAGTAACCCTGCTATCCCCCCACTGCATTTGGGCTCTGCCCAAGAAGGAGGCGTTCTCTTCACCAGGACTGCGATGGGTGCAGTCCTGTGCTACTAGTTCCCATCTAGAGCAGCTCCCCTGCCACTGGCTCACCTGCGAAGGTGGATACCGGCACCTTACCACAGTCGTACCTCAAGAGCTGAGAGGCTTTTTCCCCTGTTGCTGTGCTACAGACTGATTGAGCAGCATTTTTTAACAAGAATATAAACGGTGCGACAAAAAGCAATTGCCTTTGTGCGCCTGAAGCTCAAAAATCTCAGCAGACACAGGTGTGGGAGACTTGCATGCTTCATGTTTGCTATGTTGACCCACTTCTGACCCGGACAGCTTTGCACGATGGAGAAGGAGGACAACCGGCAGCTCCCTTCCACCCGCTCAGCCGAGGGACACCTCCAGCCCCCCATACTCAGGGCATTATCAGCACCTGCTTCTTAAGCGACCAGTTGTGCTGCCGTTGAGGCCAACGACCAAATTCTCCCTGGCCTCAACAGGAGTAGCAGCAGTGCCTGTACCCGATCCCTAAGTCTGTGGCTGGGCTGGACAAATGACAGACGCAACGGGCAGCAGCAAAAGGGCCTGACTTAAAAAGCAACAACCTGCCACTATTGCCTCAGGTTTGCGGTGGTGTCACACCAGCCTGAAGTAGCCAGGAGCCCTCAACGCAAGCAAGGACTTCAGATGACAGACCCCGCGCTCCTGCAGGTTGTGCACAAGATGGAGGTGGTAACTCCCTCTCCAGGCCAAGCTCACCGATTCAGGGCCGGTCTGCTGCTGCTTGCCTCCACGAGCGCCTTCTTCCCGCCTGGCTCTGCGGATGCTGAGGCTGCTCTGTGCTCCACAAGGGCTCTGCTGGCGCTCAGCACCAGGCAAGGCTGGGCCCGCTCTCACCTCCTCTTTCTCTTGCAGCTTTGCATCAGACGAGCCCTTTCTGAGCACACGGACTGACCTTTCTGCTTTTTCATTGTACTAAAGACTCTCATCCAGGCAAACAGATTACAATTAGTTATACAAATCAAATGGTCAAGAACCGAAACACGATGCATTCACAGCTGAAAGCCTGATTCGCAACAGGAGGTCTTGCCTGCCCCACTCCCGATCCATTTTTGGTTGGAAATGCAATTTCCTTTCTTCCTCCTCCAGAAGGACCATGACTGGGCACATACCAGCGAGTAGGCTGTACTGAAAAGGCAGTGCAGTCTGGAGCTGATGAATGAAGGAGACCCTTCTCCAATTCCAAACCTTACCAAAAAAAGCCCAACCATAAAAGGGACTTTCCGTCTCTACGAAACAACTGACAATTTAAAAGTGAAGGTACAGCTTATTCACAGGGTGAGAAGGAAGAGAATCGTCCAACTCCATTTGCTTTACCTTGGAAACGGTTGAGGCAGCAAAGCATTTTCGGTCATTACCTCTCCGTCTTAAGCCCTGTTTCATCTTAAAAATAAATTAAGGAGCCAGGAAGCAGGAAGACGACAAACAATAAATTTTTACTCGAGGGACTGGGTTCTTCTCCCTCCTACCACAATGACTGTGACTGTTGGTTTCTTCATCTTTCCATCCGTCCTGCAGCACAAGAGTTGAGGTTTTACAAAGTTTTTCTTCTCAGTCCTGCACTGAGCTGAGGTGAGAAAAAGCCATCGTCAGGTTTTGGCAGCTGCTTTTTTTTATTTGCTTCCTTTGCTGCAATGATCAGAGGAGTCAGGCTGAAGAGAGGCTTGGCTAACGTTAAAAATGGGTGCTGCTCAAAGGAAAAAAAAAAAAAAAGAAAAAGAAAAAAGAAAAAAGAAAAAAGAAAAAAGAAAAAAGAAAAAAGAAAAAAGAAAAAAGAAAAAAGAAAAAAGAAAAAAGAAAAAAGAAAAAAGAAAAAAGAAAAAAGAAAGGAACCGTTACTTTCCAAACCCAGTTACTGACAGGCTCAAGCAGTATTCCGCTGGTTACCAGGAACATGCAGAAATAGGACCGAGGGGACCATCTGCACCTGCGTCTTCTAGTCCCGTCCCTTGCTATCACAGGCAACCATGGCCCATCATTCGATTAATCCATTTAGCAAGGTGTCTTCAGCTTGCTGGCATTTTGGCCCTGCCAGCGCTCTGGGAATGCTGCTTGCTGTCCCAGGGCCTTGTTCCTTTCAGGAGACTCCAAATGCTTACTTAGGCTCCTGTTTTCTGAAGACATGGGCTATTTTCGTTGCCAGAAGAGATGAGGGGCACAAGCCGTTCCTCAGGCAAGGCCAGTACCTCTAGGAAACGTTGATCGCAGTGGTATTTAGGCCCATGTGCTCTTCTGAAGGCCACTGAGGTACAGGTGTTCAGCACCAAAAGAGCAGGGAGACAAGGGACACAGCGCTGATGGACTCAGCTCTGGGTTGCAGGGATGGCAGTGCCTACCACCCCATCCCCTGCCCCTCCTGCGCTGGCTGGCACCTTCACAGCAGGGACAGCCAAGTGGCACACGGCGCCACTCCCTATCTCCCACAAAACTGGCCCTAAACCTGCAGCAGTTTTCATCTACTCGACTCTGCCAGGCAACAGAAGGAGTTGTGACACGTCCTGCTCAGCCGTCCCTGTTTTGGTGGCAGAAACCTCTAAAAGTGGGGCTCAGCAGCAGAAACCTCTAAGAGTGGGGCAGGATGGACAAGCCAGGGCCTCTCTGATGCTCACAGGGAGCACCCACAGCCCCTTCCTTCCCACAGCCAAGTCTCTGACCGCTTGCCTGTGACTGATGTCACTGCGCTCCTCCCTGGTCATCTCTGTATACACTAGTCCCCAACCCCATTTCAGGCCTCTGCACCTGGTATCGCTGCACTTTGGCTATTTTGCCACCGTGTAAAACTGAATATACTACCAAAATACAAAATAGGGCCACAGAAACGATCAGAGGGATGGAACAGGCTGAGCGAGTTGGGCTTGTTCAGCCTGGAGAAGAGAAGGCTCCGGGGAGACCTTCTAGCGGCCTTCCAGTGCTTAAAGTGGGCCTGTGAGAAAGGTGGGGAGGGACCCTTTAGCAGGGCCTGTTGCAACAGGACAAGGGGTGACGGTTTCAAACTACAAGAGGGCAGATTCAGACCAGATACAAGGAAGACATTTTTTACACTGAGGGTGGTGAAACACTGGCACAGGCTGCCCAGAGAGGCGGTAGAAGCCCCATCCCTGGAGACATGGAAGGTGAGGTTGGAGGGGGCTCTGAGCAACCTGATGTAGCTGAAGATGTCCCTGCTTCCTGCAGGGGTTTGGACTACAGGGCCTTGAAAGGTCCCTTCCAGCCCAAACCAGCCTGTGATTCCACTTATTTTTCATCTGAAAAGCACCAAGACTGGAGACCAATACAAGGGGGCTCCCTCTGATGCCTTCGAGTTTAGCTGATGAGAAAACCATTACACAGTACAGCTCTTTCACTCGCAGCCGCTTCGCATTCTACCTGCAGAAGTTCCTTGGCAGACCATCGCCTGTCCACATCCACCTCCAGGCAGCAGTTCAGAAAGTCGTGGAACAAAGCAGAAAGTCGCTCGGGGTTCTGCAGCTCTGGTGTTCCATTCGTAGCTATCAAATCCTCCACCTAGGGAAAAAACAAACACGAGACTCCACCTGTTTCTTTCTTATCCGTAACTGCTCATACAGAGCCCATTTTTTAAGGTCCAGACTCCAGCACCAGTTTCTTCCCTGGCAGAGGGTATAGAGAAGATTTTTCTGTACCTACAAAAGAAACCTGGATACAGCCACAGCTACTCCAACATCACAATGATCTTGCCTTGACAGCTGATTTCATTGGGTGACCTAGTGAGTATCAACTACATCAGCAAAAGCCCATTTTGCTTCTCCAATGACTGACACCAGCTTTGCTGGCTATTTGAAAGAGTGAATTTGGTCTAGCTGTATTCCTTCAAAGGATTTTTACATAACATGCATCTCTGCAGTGCTCACTGCTCCCTAAAGTACAGCTCCCATAAAACAAAGGGAGTCAAGTTTTTTGCTCTGTTCTAGACAAACATGGTAACCGGATGAAAGAAAAGTAAATCCATCAGCTTATTCCTTGGATAAAGAAATAGAAATTGGAACCTCATTTTCAACACCGACATCTAAGCTGCATGCACAAATACATTACGAAGAAAACGCGTAACTGGGCAGACAGGAGCCACCTGCAACTCTGTCTTTCAGCAGTCTCCAAATTCCACATCAGCCAGTCTTCCTGATACACCTCAGGCCCAGGAATTGGAGCGTCATTTTGCAAAACATCGGGCGAGCCTTATCCAGTGTGGTGCACTCATAACCAATGAGTGTTTGCAGTGTCTGCAAAGGGGCAACGAGTTTGAAAAGACTTCTCTGCCTGCAGATACAGTCCAAATGCTTTTCACAAAAATTGCCCAACTGCAGAACTGCCCGCTGAAAAATTTCTGTCATTCAGAGATACAGCTCAAAGAGAGTTCAAAAATCGCACGAGACATTTCAAGCACTGTTGAAGGCCAAAGTGGCACATTCCTGACCTGGCTACATGTCACTGCTCTTTGGAGGTTCTCCCCTTGACACAACCAAAGCTACAGTGTATGCTGAGATGCTCCGGTGACAGTTTTAGAAGCGGGACCTGGGGGAACTACTTCCAGCTGATGTGACTGGGATTTTGTCACATGGGGGTCTAAACATGGAATAGGTTTGAAAGACAGTGGGACCTGATTTGATGTGCACCTTACCACAAGAGGATCTTCATGGAGGTAAGGAGGTTCTCCTTCTGCCATTTCTATTGCCGTGATCCCAAGTGACCAGATGTCCACTTTGGGGCCGTATGCTTCTCCTAACACCACTTCTGGCGCCATCCACTGCAGAGTCCCGACCATTGTGCTCCGTTTACTCTGCTCAGGGCTGATCCAAGCACTGAAGCCAAAATCAGCTGAGGAGAAAAACAAGTGTGGTTAAAGGCAGCTTGAATTATGAAAGCAAGCAAAAGAAACCCCCACTGCATGCCTGAGAACACGTTGTTGAATCTGTCTGGAAAAGCGGCCGTGCTCTCTTTACTCAGTGCTGTAGCCAAGGAAATCCTCAAGTTTCCTGCAGTGGCTTTTGTTTACTTGAAGCTTTAGACTGGACTTCCCTCCCACTGGAAGGGCCATACACAAACCAAAGCCACTCTTTACAACACCTTTTTCCTTTCTACCCCTCTCTGCACGTTGGAATTGGGCTCGCAGCTTGCAGCAGTGGTCAGTGCACTACCACAGGCATCGCTTTTGGGGAACTGGCAGTCAGTCAAAAGCAGCCCCATGCCACAGTCTGACCAAGAATACCTACTCAATTTGACAGATCCATCCATTCCCAGAAGAATATTGTCGCTTTTGATGTCTCTGTGAATCACTCCGTTTGAGTGAAGGAAATCCAGGGCTTGCAGGCACTGATAGATAACAAAGAAACATGGGGGTAAAAACTGATGACCTGATTTCATCACACAAGAAAGGAAAGGCTGCTAAAAGATTTAATTTCTAGAGGAATTGTGAGTAATGCCGGAAAATTGCACCGTCAAGAGGAACAGCTTGCTCCTTCAACACTGTTAAAGTAATAACTTTCTAAATGAAGGCGTAACAGGTTTGGAAAGAGAAATGTCCATTACTGTCACAGACTAGCCCCTGAAAGCGCAGACAGCAGGGCTGCTGCTGCACTCAGTGTGCTATCTCCATCCGTACGACAAACCATTGTTTGCCAAAATGAGAAAGTCCCTCCCTTCGGTATGAAGTGGATCACTGTTGGGTGGGCGGTTGCATGACAGAGGGTTTATTGTCAGGCTCTAGAGCAGATTTGGAAATAGCATGTCACTCTTTTTTCAGGAGCAAACACCTTTTTGGGTGGCATGCTATCCTTTTAAGCTGAGGACTGTGACAAATGAATCTCTACTTTTCTTTGCTGTTATTTTAAAATTCTGCCACCAGCATGTTTGCTTTTATGGGCAAGGAACGCAGGACAGACACGCTCCAGGCACGTGTTTAAATTTAGAGGCAGAGTTGAGAAGAGTAAAACTAAAAAAAAAAAAAAAAGAAAAAAAAAAAAGAGGAAATACAATAACAGTATTCAAGAGCGTAATGACAGGGTATAGTAAGCGCAGTGATACCGGCAGGGAGTTCACTTAAGGTGCTCTTTCTTCTCCATATTCTAAAAGCAACACAGAAACAAAGCTCTCAAGATGAAACCCCTCTTGTTCTTACCACCTGTTCAGAAATACCATCCTGGCCAGGGAAGCGGAAGCACACGCTAGATCCCTTACCTCCCTACAGACAGCTGCGATCTGCCATTCATCCATAGAGGTCTCCGTAACAACATTTGTTAAAGAGCCTCCGGCCAAGTATTCCATAACCACCCAGAGCTCATCGCCGACCAGGTAGCTGAAAGAAGAAAACAATGGCACTCAGGTGAACAGGCAGAGTTAAATAACCTCAGGAAAAAGACTGCACTTGGTTTTGGTTTCCAGGCCATTTCTAAATGAAGACAGGCGAAAAGGACTGGACATTCCTTCTAGGCTATACGTACCTAGAAACTGTCCGGTCTAAACAAGAAAGGCAGGTAAGTGAAAAATTAGGTGTCTTAGATGGCAAGCAAGTGAAAAATGCAGTTTAGTACCAGCAAAGATAAATCTTGAACCAGGAGGTAGCACGTCAACTGGTTCATCATCTTAACACACCAATTCCAGGATCAGCTCCAGAAACAAGGCAACACAACTTTCATACTTGTCCACCGTAGGAGGGCGTGTACCACTGAGGACAGACATCGGTCAACAGTCTGGAAAACCTTACATAAAATACACTCAGAGACAACAAAAAACCCAAGCACAAAACAACACGAAGGTAGTGAACTTACAGGCTGTTGTTTTAGTAAGATATGGCTGATCTGGGCTTTTGAAAACTGCCTTCAAACTATATATGCCAGAAAAGATTAATGCAGACAAAACACAATCTTCTCCCATAAATTTTATATGAGCAGATAAACAATAAAAGAGGTCAATTTTCTGCCAGAGACCAAAAGGGTTTTTAATCTTTGGCTTGCAGTACGTAAAGGAACATTCATGTGATTGTACCAGAACTACTTACCTGTCTAAATAGTTAACAATATTGGGGTTCTTATTTTCCCTCATGATCAAGATTTCATGAAGAAATACTTCCTTTTGGGGCTCTCGATGGAGATCCATTTGCTTTATGGCCACCTAAAGGGACATGGAAAACCATTAATTTGAGCAGTCGGTTGCACAAGATCAGAATGAACATGGAGGGAGTGTTTTTGGAATGACGTAGCAGAGCTCTGCCAAGCTGTCCTGTTCCTAGACATAAGAGGTCAGCAACTCACACTACAACACCCTGTTTCTCTGCTAGCTCGGCTGCTACTTACAGGACACGTGGCCATGTATATTTTGATTGGTGAATCTGTAAAAATGGTCTTTAAACTATCAGCCACAAATCTCTAACAGCCCTCTCTAGACCTACATTCTTTTGAACTGCCTCAGTTTATCACCACTATTACTAGTCATGCACATTTTGCAAGCAGGAAGTGATTTTGTTACTGCAAAAACATAAAACCGGCTGGTAATGCTTCAGCAATTACGTGATTTTTGATCATTATTTTAGCAACTGCTGTTATTCTTGACTGCATCATTGAAAGCAAACTCAAACGTACCTCCCTTATCAAATGCAGTACTAAAAAGATCCTTAAGGTTACGCAAAGAAAATATGATTCTAGCACCTCCTAACGTCTTGAACTTTGATTTTGCAACTCTAAACACCATTCTTTCACACAGTTAAGATTTGCAATGCTTTTCCGCGTTTAAAACCAATAATCCGTTCTATGGTATCGTATGGATACACCCAGGGTTATAAGCAGAGCTTAGGGCTTTTAGATCCCTTGTAGAACTCCACCTAAGAGCAGGTATAAAGTGCAGCACTGCAGGTGGAGGAGAAATACCCGTAACATTCAGATGGTATTTGCTGACAGCCAGAAATGGTCAACCAGAAATCTTAAGCTGTAGCCCCAAGGAACAACAGGATTCGTTAAGACACCACTTTGTCTGTTGATTACTAAAATGACCACTTTTGCTCTGAACCTCTGTAGCCATCCCGCCTCTGCCTCATCATGATTTGCTTCTCAAGCCCCTGGCCCCCACTTCCCTGCAACCAGTTCACGGGCTGGCATGGGCTGTCACCGACACCGGACCTAAACACGACCGTATTGTTTTGGAGAGACCTTTGCTCTTGATATATGTCTTCTCATTTGTCAGTGTGCGGGCCAACCAGCTTCAGGACGACTAACACACAAAACTGCGTCTGAAACGCAGTGATCTCTCCTTAGTTAGGTCTTTGAAGATGGAACACATGATGGAAAAGATGCTAAACAGTATCACTGCCTGAACCTGGGATTAAGGTAAATTGGGACTGAATGACCGCAGCCTTCAGCAGCGAGTGGATGCACTAATACATTCAGTAACTAAGACAGAGCTAGCGTGTCCTGAGCGCAGCAAGCGCTCAGTTCCTGAGGCACAGAACCACATGGCCCTTAAAGAGCTTTCCCCGAAAACCTGAAGACAGCACATGAGCTATTTGCAGGCTGGCGCCAGTCTGTGCTTCAGAGGAACAGCAGCCTTGGCAGTAAAGATCTCCTGGCGATCCGAAAGCCCAGCCACAGTTCGCACCGGGGGGAAAAGCACTGAACACCTGCAAAATCTGCTGGGGTTGTTGACACTTACCTCTTGTCCCGTGGCAATGTCGAGTGCCACATAAACAGTTCCAGACGCCCTAGAGACAAAAGAGCAGTGAAGAAATGAGCAGTGGTTTAGACCCTGTAAGTGAAAGCCCTGACAGGAGATCTCTGCTGCCTCTAGTGTTTCTAAAACACCTTGGTTCCTGCACTCCCTCAGCCAGCAGCGCACAGTGCAGCAGCCCACCAGCCCACCAGCCCCCTTTATCCAAGAGAAAACTGATGTCCAACATGAAGAGAAAGGGCTGGTGCTAATCTCCAATGTTCATACTAAATTATTTTAGTTCAAAACTGAAGGGCGGGGAAAATAATACATTTAATTCTTTTCCCATTTTCTCCAGTTTTGCTCTCTTGGGCTTTATTTTTTCCTTCTCCTTTTTTTATTTTTTTTTTTTTCCTTTTCTTGATGGGTGGGTGGGTGGGTGGGTGTGGTTTCTTTCCAGAGAATGTAACACACACAGTCTAGTTGTGCCTTCTCACACCTCTTATTTGGATCTATCTGCAAAACTCAGGCAACACCATGCATAACTATGCAGTTATAAGCCTGATCACTGAATACTTTTTCAAGCAAAATATGTGAAATAAATGTTATTGAGAGCTGTTATTTATCTGACAACTATCGGGTTGCAAGCTGCTCTTTCAGGCAATAAAGTTGTTTCTCCTTTCTCTAGCGTGGCCGTAGTATTTTGAGACATACAAAAATGATTTCTCCTAAGAAAATAAGCAAACGGGTGCCACAAACTTGAGGGACAGGAGATCTTCCAGGTCCTGCTCCTTGCCACAGCAGACAAGACACTGCCAGCATCAAGTATTCTTTGATGACGCCTTCTGACCACAGTTAAGAACTCTGATCAGTACGGAGAGACAGGAGAGTCTAAAACCAGTGTCTGAACACCTTGGGAGCTTGCCTGACTTCACGCTTGGTATTACACCAGCAAAATACCTGGCCCGTGTTTCTGTGTAAGTAACTGTGACTGGACTTACCCTTGCCCGATTTTTTCAAATCCAGTGTATTTCTTCTTAGGATCTCCCATGCTCACAATGCTCCCTGAAAGAAACAACATTAACAATGGAGATTCCGCCTTCCAGCAGGTCAGAAACGCAGCCCCACTCTCTGGGGCTGTGAGCCATTTGTAGGCAACGACAACAATACAAGCAGCTCTGCAGCACACAGAGAGTCTCCCCGAAGCCTGATTTTCTACAGTCCTTTGGAGAGTTACCTTGACAGGAAACCAAGAACATGGAGGAACATTCACAGGAGCCAGATATCAGAAAAGAACAAGTACCAATGCAAGTGTTTGCTGTCTAGAAACATTCATGAGCGCTGGAACAACAGAGCCTTCATTGTCTTAGGAATAAATAGTCTGTGCGACTCAACAGAAGGCTGAAGTCTTCTGAAGATTAATTGCTGTTGGGCTTCTGGAATCCTGCCTGCCAGCATGGCAAGACAACGGGGCATCACCACCACCTGGTACGCTCCCTGTTAAACAATTTTGCTGGCCCTGGCAGGATCACTAATGGGAGCTGCAGGAGAAGAAATGACACCAATAGAATATCTGGGGCAGGGGAGCGCCTTGAGGCTTAAAAGAATCAGCTTAGTGCTGTAGTTGTCCAAGGGTTTAAAAAAAACTACAAAACCCAAACCAAAACCCAACACAAAAACACCACACCAAAATATCCCAAACCAAAACCCCAGCAGACTTCTGCAAAGTGTTTTGCTCCAAGGACAGCTGAGAATCAGGAGTCTAAAGACAACTGAGGAACCTAAATATTCTGCTCCATTTGGCCATTAGCACACAGGAGTTCACCAGGTCATTCACTAGGTCACAGCCTTCTCTGCTCAACCAGAAACAAACTCTGCTTTTGCCTTTAGCCTAGAAGGCAGCTCAGGCAAAGCCAACCCTGTCACAGCTACCCTCGGTGGCAGAAGCAATGCCCAGAGTGCTCTCTTGCTTCCTCTTAAGCACAGGAACAGTTTGTGCAGGGAGTCGAGTCTCTGTGACACTAAACTGAGGATGACCATTGAGTACCTATAACCCCGAGACGCGCACACAGCGTACACAGCTTTATCAGACAAGAAATACAGAATACGTACTCAGTTTCTCTAGGATCTCCTCATCTGTCATTTTGGATTTTTCTCGCTGCCCATCCGTGTTTCTGGACGAAGTGTTTGAGTTTTCAGGCTGAGGAGTGGTGGCTTCTTCAGCTGGTGCTGGTGCAGCGGCAGGTTCAATGACAGAGCGTGTGTTGATCTGTGACAAGTATTTTGTGTCAGAAAAGTGGCTTGCAGACATGCCCTGAGATCCTATTTTACATGCAAACCCTTAGGAAGATCCTGTCTGCCCCATCCAGGGCTCTTCGACAATGTTTGGTTTTGCCGTCCCCTTCTCAAACTCAACAGGCAAACATGAAAGGCTGGTTTTACACAAGTTCATGGCCAGTTTCATTTTCAATTTTCATTGATTTTCGGAAAGATGCCCGAAACAATGAATTTACTGCGTTATAAGAAGAGAGAAATAGATCTGACCAGGGCCCCAGAGCCTTGCTCCTCCATGCTCATGTGTTTTCAGGGGTAACAAAACGATGCTTTAGTTGGTACCCAAGTGTCCGAATAGAAGCAGGAAGCATCTCCCTTTTCTGATCACAGCGGTGGAACTGACTTCTCAGCAGGATTTCAAGCCTTAGGGAGTGGCCGTTTGGAACTGCGTTCCGGTCCTTCACAGACCTCCCTTCTCTGCACAAGGCAGAGCTGTGGAGGGTTCTCCTCACCAAACTGCAGCCATGGAAAAGCTAAGGGGTGTGTCAGTGACTCAGGTGAAGCCCTAGGTCACGGGAGGACTCCAGCCCGTCCATCCGTCAGCGGCAAATGCTGTCTGATCAGAAACACGCAGCTCTGAATTACACCCCCTGCAGCGCTAACCAAAGCTGGGACTTACTGATTTTGTATGTTCAGGCCGTGGTGCAATAACAGGTGGAGGTTCATTGTCATCTTCCTCCTCTTCATCATCTTCATCCTCTGCCTCAGAAACAGAGGGAGCTAGCGGGGGTTCTGATGCTGGTTTTGTGCTCTGTGGACAGACAGCAGCATGAGTGACAGTCACCACTTTGGCACTTCAGAGGTTTGAGAACCACACAAAACTTTAGTCTGCTCAGACACCAGCAACCAATCTAGACACGTCTGTAGTCCTACAGGCCTCAGTGCTAAGTTCCACACGGCACAACACGATTTAAAGGTTACAAATTACTGGGCGGTTTCGTTCATTTGCCTTGGTGCTGTTTGTGTTTGCTACAAACAACTACATCATTCCCGGCCTTAGTTAGAGTCTAATTTCACAAATGTAATGCTCGAGTACATCACTAGGAACCACATCTGCTCGCTGGTGAATTGCTTTAGCATTGGGTGCGCAGAAACGGTAACGTTAACCAGAAGCTGACAGCTGTCCACTGGCCAGGTTAATTCACACACTTCAAAGTGCAAGGCCTCCTCCATCATCTTGGTGGGAATCGCGTTTTGGAGAGAAAGGCTGTTTGTCTCTCTACTAATTCACCCGAGGGGTAATCGTGTTGCCTGTTCCCACAGCGCTGAATTTCCCTGTTCAGCAGCTCCTTTTGCAGCACCATCCTCCTCTTCACCCAATCAGAAGTGAACACATTGATCTCTCCACTCTTCGCCCGGAGCCCAGAGTGAATGCAGCCCTCTCAGCAGCAAGGTGCACCGCGCCGCCCTGCCCGGGGCTGCCAGGCAGGCATCCCGACTGCTCACCCAGCCTCCCCTTACAGGCATTGGAGAATAAAAGCCAACTTTTAAAGGGAAATGGTGAAACAGGCTGCTAATCTGGCCAACGCTGGGAATGATACGTCAGACGTTCTAAACGCCAGTTTAAGGGCCAGCCCTCTCAAGGCTGGCACTCTGTCACAAAAGGCAACGCTCACAGCTCGCTCCACAGTTCCTAAACGCTAGGCAAGTAAAAGGTAACTTTCACACTTACCGAAGAACAGGCTTCCATGTATGCACGGGCGCTTTTATCTGCAATGGGCAAGGGAAAATTAACCAGATGCTGTTATAAAACTGCCTGTTGTGGGGAGTCCCACAAAACACGTAAATCCAAACAGATCGCATTTTTCGTCCACAACAGCCCTCTGGCAGCAATAGTTATTTTACATTGCAAGCAAGAGAGCAGGACAATATACCAGGTTATTCTTTTTCTACAGTTTCTTGTGTCTATTTTTTGGCCTTTTTTTTGCCCCCAGTCAAACAGAAACTTGCTGAAGAAAACACAAATTGCTCTATTACAGTCAATGCTTCTGTTCTGCCCAAGAGCTACCGCAGCCTTTTTTGGTAGAACGGTTTGGGCTGGAAGGCACCTTAAAGGCCACCCAGCTCCAAACCCCTGCCATGGGCAGGGACACCTTCCACTAGAGCCGGTTGCTCCAAGCCCCATCCAGCCTGGCCTTGACCACTGCCAGGGAGGAGGCAGCCACAGCTGCTCTGGGCAACCTGTGCCAGTGCCTCACCACTCTCCCAGGGAAGGATTTCTTCCTCATCTCTAACCTAAATCTCCCCTCTTTCAGTTAGGAACCGTTACCCCTCGTCTTGTCACTACCCTCCCTGACAAAGAGTCCCTCCCCACCTTTCCTGCAGCCCCCCTTTAAGTACTGGAAGGGCACTAGGAGGTCTCCCCGCAGCCTCCTCTTCTCCAGGCTGAACAAGCCCAACTCTCTCAGCCTGTCCTCGCAGGGGAGGTGCTTCCAGCCCCCTCATCACCTTTGTTGCATCCTCCGGACACCTGGTAACTTAATGGTATTTTTGCTTGAAAATCAACTCCGTGATTACGGAACAGCAAAAGAACACACCGATGCAAAAGCCAGATACCCTGCACCTCATCAGACCCTCTGCTTACCTACTAGATCTGTCATCAGCCAGATTTTGTCTAGCAAATAACAGAAAGAATGGGCCAAAGACAAAAGGACATGGAAAATCACGTCACAGACTTGCTTCTTCATCTTCGCAACGCCACACGACAAGTCTGCAGACTGGGCCCGACCAAGGGGACAAAACAGCACTCTCGTCACACCCTCCCGGAAGGAGTGTGCTACGGAGACTGCTCTGGGCACCGACACCTTCCCTCTCCTCTGAGGCAACGGTCCTGTTACATCACAATAGCAGCCCGCCTAGGGTGGTTTGTGATGTCATGCATAGCAACCAACTCTGCTCGGCAGCTGATGCAAGGATATCCTTGAAAAACGGGCTCAATCACAAAGTACCCCAAAAAATCCTCTTAGTCTGGAACCTATTGCTCAAAGGATCCAAGAGTAGCTCAGAAAACGCACAAAACAAGCACACCCTGTACCCCCATCTGAACACTGTGAAGGAACAAGGATGCAAAGACAAAAAGGAAACGTGACCTTCGGCCACTAATGCTTCTGACTAAAAATGGTCATGGTTGTTCCATCTAGTAACTTAGTTCAAAAAACAAGCGACAAAGAAAAGTCAATGAGTTTCCTAAGAATGCTTCTTGACCACTTGAACGTCGAACGTCCGTCTGGCTCCTCTCGGGGCCTGACACCCCCTTTTTCCCAGCGAGATGTCGACTTACCTCCTGACGTAAAGCTCAGCTACTTCTGGTTGTTAACTCTCTCTTTGGAATCAGAACGTTTGAGAACATCTAGGACAGCTTGTGGCTTCTTCTGCTGCTCCAGTTTTGTTATGTTGGAGGTCTGCAGTAGCCTGGCCCCACTGCTCTGGAATGCCCTGTAGATGTCAACGGGAAAGAATCAGCATTTAGAATACTGAACAGCCGCAGCCTCACAGACCTTTACCAAGATCCCGTGCTACCTGTAAGATTACTTTCAGAAACTTTGATTGACACCTTACAATTCAAATTAGGAGCTTAGACATTAGATGCAATCATTCTCTTCTCTACCAAAATAGAGAGCTAAAACCAGGAACCAACTTTAAAAAGAAAAGAAAGTTACGACTGTGATGGGAAAAAAAGGCCATGACACTCATCTTTAAATCAACTCTCCTCTTCCCATGGAATAATGATTTAAAGCTTAGCTGGTTTTCCTGGTGATTCAGTGCAGACACAACATGACTGTTCTATACTTGTGGACAACACCGTGCATTTTAGGAGCTTTACACTGGATTTTTAATGCTTAATAACGCAAACACATCTTGCTGCAATGACCCCTGCTGTCGGATTAAAAGGGAAACCCCACCCTGGTACAATTCGTTTTCAGCACACCAGGGAACGCGGCGGGGTTAAGAATCTGCATGGAAATTCTCAGAATCCTCACACTGAGTCCTACCACCGCTGCTAAGGATGTCTCTCTTTCGAGCTCCCGTAGCTCTCTAGGTTCGCTACTGTAAAGATGCGGAAACTGGGGACTCGGGAAATGGGCTGAGAGTGCCAAAGCCTTGCATGAATTCTCGGATGTCTTACGAGTGAGGGTGGCATTTGAACACTGACCCCATCGCTGAAAGCCGCATCTCGGTGTTGAAATTATATTGATGACAAATTGCTTTAAATACCCAGTATAATTTCCTAAATTTGAAAGCCTGTCATTTTCCCCATACACTGCACAGCCAACACCTACCAGCGAATTGCAGGGCTTACTGAATGAAAAGCTACACCTGAAGTACATTTCCATGGGGCTGAAACTGTGCCTTCTGCTGCCTGTGAGGAGTTTTGAGTGCCAGACTCGCTCCAGCCGCTCCACATGACCTGTGGGAGAGACTCATGAGTGGGGCGGCTGAGCAGCGCAGCTGAGCTGGAGCTCTGAGGGAACTGGGGGAGCAGCGAGGCACAGCAAAGGTGGAATCCCTCTCAAAATCCAGCTGCATTTCCTGCTGCTGATCACAACTCTTTGAGCCCAGCAGCTCGGCCACTTTTCAGCCCACCTCACTGTCCACTCGCCCAGACTGTACTTCATCAGTTTGTCTGTGAGGACACCATGGCAGGCTGTGTTGAACACCTTCCTAAAGCAGAACTAACACCCACTGCTCTCCCATCGCCACCAAGCCTGACACCTCCTGGTAGAAGGCCGTCAGGGTGGTTCAGCATGAAACCTGGGCTGACTGTTCCTGGTCCCATTCTTAGCCTGCCTTTGTGTGGAAATGGCTTCCAGGAGGACTTGCTCCACCAGCTTCCCAGGGACTGAGGTGAGGCTGACCAGCCCCTAGTTCCCCACATCCTCCTTCTTAAAGACAGCAGTGACATTTGCTTTTTTTACAGTCATCAGGAGCATCCCCAGGCACCGCAGCTTTTCAAAGAGAACCAAGAGTGGCCTTGCAGTGACATCAGCCAGCTCCCTCAGCACTCGTGGGCGCAGCCCATCACTTCCCACGGCATTACAAAAAGAGAAGACCCCTTCCCTTAATTCTGTGAACGCGCTAACTCAAAACACGCTCCTTTCTGCCAGTGCACTTCAAAGAACGCAACTGAAATGCTGTCTCCTGCATGTTTCAGAGACTCTCGTGCTGTCATCGCACTAGCAGGTTTCAAACCAAGCCCTTCTGCGGCCCCCCCTGCTGCAAAAGCAACAAGAGCCTTGCTCCCATTCCTGGAATGTAAGGGCATTTAAAATAAACGACCCAAAAGCCTCAGGCACGTTGCCTTCTCACTGCTGCACAGGTCTCTTCAAAAGTACACCACCTGAGCTCCGTTTTTACTGCAAACGCAAAGCAAAATCCAAAGGACAGGATTCCCCAGCTTCACCAGAAAGTTATTTTTCAAAGGCCAGTCGCACAACGCAGGCACGTGTTACTGGCTTTCCAACTACAAGGAAGTAACTGACTGAACGCCTTCCCCTCCTTGGAAACACGTGATTAGAGCAATCGGAACAGAAGGCTTTGGAAGGGCTGTAGCATGTTCTGCAACCGAAACAGAAAACGGGGGCAGAAGGTAAACGCGATGCCCCACAGCCAACAGGAAGCAAACCGAGACGTAGACGCCCGTTCGCGCTGCTGATACTTTACTTTTATCCCCTCCTCCCGGGAAGATGGAGCGAAGCCTGGCTTTCTTGTTCCTCTCCTCGGGGGCCATGGGGAGCGGTTTGGAACTGTGGTTTAGGGCTGAAGAATCGCGATTGTTGCTGTTCATTCTCAGTGGTGGGGCTGGAGGTTTCTCTTCAATATCGAGACTATCGGACATCTTCAGCAGCCCTCACAGCCTCCTGCAAAAGCAGAACAGAAAGCAAGCCTGTCAGGTCAGGACGCCAAGGCTGGCGTCCTGGGGAGGAAAGAGGGCGACAAAAGCCTTCTGGTGGAATTCGGAAGCCTCTCTAGTAGCGCTTTGCTGCGAAGAAGATTACTGCTAGAAATAAGGCCAAGCTCGTGCCGGGGACGGCCCCCGGGTCGGCGGGGCAGCCGTGAGCGCCCGTCGCCGCTGGAGGGCGCCCGCGCCCCGCGCCCGCTCCCGCCCTGCCCGCCGGCCCTGGCGGGAGGGGGGCGGCCGCCATCTTGCCCGTGAGGCCCGGCGGGGCGGGCAGGGGGCGGCGGTGAGGGGGCGCGGGGCGGGCATGGCGGGGGAGCGCGGTGCCGCCGGAGCGGGCGCGGGGCGAGGGCAGCGCTCTGCAACGGTGGGACGCGGTCCTGTGTTCCCGCCCTGGCCTTGGGAAGAGCCTCGGGCAGGAACGCCCTCGAGGACGTTTTGCCCCCTGCACTGGCGCGTCCTGGGGGAATGCAGGGAAAGCACCGAGATAAGGCAACTGAGGAATCTGCAAGCAGGGCGGAGAGACGAGGGAAGGCCCGTATGGAAGGCAGACTCAGATTTCATGGAAAGGACCCTCAGCGACGCCTCTTCAAAGGCCACCAGAGCCCCCATGGAAGCCCCTCGGGGCTCCAGGCTGAATAACTAGGCAGCTCTGAGAACTGGTTCCAGGAAACAGGATGAATATGTCGAAAGTTCCCAGCAAAACTCACACCCATGCCTGTAACAGGGGCAAAAAAGGTTTGGTAGCTAGCAGCCACCAGCGCAGGCGTAAACTAGTTGCTTCGGACTGAACTGGAGTTGAGCACCGGTGACATGCTGATCCAGTCAAGAGCTGCAGAATTCTGTTGCAGATCTGCCCGAAACCTATGTCTGCACACTCAGCACCTGCGGTGCACACCCAGCACCAGTGCACCCGAGTAACCCTGCTATGCCCCCACTGCATTTGGGCTCTGCCCAAGAAGGAGGCGTTCTCTTCACCAGGACTGCGATGGGTGCAGTCCTGTGCTACTAGTTCCCATCTAGAGCAGCTCCCCTGCCACTGGCTCACCTGCGAAGGTGGATACCGGCACCTTACCACAGTCGTACCTCAAGAGCTGAGAGGCTTTTTCCCCTGTTGCTGTGCTACAGACTGATTGAGCAGCATTTTTTAACAAGAATATAAACGGTGCGACAAAAAGCAATTGCCTTTGTGCGCCTGAAGCTCAAAAATCTCAGCAGACACAGGTGTGGGAGACTTGCATGCTTCATGTTTGCTATGTTGACCCACTTCTGACCCGGACAGCTTTGCACGATGGAGAAGGAGGACAACCGGCAGCTCTCTTCCACCCGCTCAGCCGAGGGACACCTCCAGCCCCCCATACTCAGGGCATTATCAGCACCTGCTTCTTAAGCGACCAGTTGTGCTGCCGTTGAGGCCAACGACCAAATTCTCCCTGGCCTCAACAGGAGTAGCAGCAGTGCCTGTACCCGATCCCTAAGTCTATGGCCGGGCTGGACAAATGACAGATGCAACGGGCAGCAGCAAAAGGGCCTGACTTAAAAAGCAACAACCTGCCACTATTGCCTCAGGTTTGCGGTGGTGTCACACCAGCCTGAAGTAGCCAGGAGCCCTCAACGCAAGCAGGGACTTCAGATGACAGACCCCGCGCTCCTGCAGGTTGTGCACAAGATGGAGGTGGTAACTCCCTCTCCAGGCCAAGCTCACCGATTCAGTGCCGGTCTGCTGCTGCTTGCCTCCACGAGCGCCTTCTTCCTGCCTGGCTCTGCGGATGCTGAGGCTGCTCTGTGCTCCACAAGGGCTCTGCTGGCGCTCAGCACCAGGCAAGGCTGGGCCCGCTCTCACCTCCTCTTTCTCTTGCAGCTTTGCATCAGACGAGCCCTTTCTGAGCACACGGACTGACCTTTCTGCTTTTTCATTGTACTAAAGACTCTCATCCAGGCAAACAGATTACAATTAGTTATACAAATCAAATGGTCAAGAACCGAAACACGATGCATTCACAGCTGAAAGCCTGATTCGCAACAGGAGGTCTTGCCTGCCCCACTCCCGATCCATTTTTGGTTGGAAATGCAATTTCCTTTCTTCCTCCTCCAGAAGGACCATGACTGGGCACATACCAGCGAGTAGGCTGTACTGAAAAGGCAGTGCAGTCTGGAGCTGATGAATGAAGGAGACCCTTCTCCAATTCCAAACCTTACCAAAAAAAGCCCAACCATAAAAGGGACTTTCCGTCTCTACGAAACAACTGACAATTTAAAAGTGAAGGTACAGCTTATTCACAGGGTGAGAAGGAAGAGAATCGTCCAACTCCATTTGCTTTACCTTGGAAACGGTTGAGGCAGCAAAGCATTTTCGGTCATTACCTCTCCGTCTTAAGCCCTGTTTCATCTTAAAAATAAATTAAGGAGCCAGGAAGCAGGAAGAAGACAAACAATAAATTTTTACTCGAGGGACTGGGTTCTTCTCCCTCCTACCACAATGACTGTGACTGTTGGTTTCTTCATCTTTCCATCCGTCCTGCAGCACAAGAGTTGAGGTTTTACAAAGTTTTTCTTCTCAGTCCTGCACTGAGCTGAGGTGAGAAAAAGCCATCGTCAGGTTTTGGCAGCTGCTTTTTTTTATTTGCTTCCTTTGCTGCAATGATCAGAGGAGTCAGGCTGAAGAGAGGCTTGGCTAACTTTAAAAATGGGTGCTGCCCAAAGGAAAAAAAGAAAAAAGAAAAAAGAAAGGAACCGTTACTTTCCAAACCCAGTTACTGACAGGCTCAAGCAGTATTCCGCTGGTTACCAGGAACATGCAGAAATAGGACCGAGGGGACCATCTGCACCTGCGTCTTCTAGTCCCGTCCCTTGCTATCACAGGCAACCATGGCCCATCATTCGATTAATCCATTTAGCAAGGTGTCTTCAGCTTGCTGGCATTTTGGCCCTGCCAGCGCTCTGGGAATGCTGCTTGCTGTCCCAGGGCCTTGTTCCTTTCAGGAGACTCCAAATGCTTACTTAGGCTCCTGTTTTCTGAAGACATGGGCTATTTTCGTTGCCAGAAGAGATGAGGGGCACAAGCCGTTCCTCAGGCAAGGCCAGTACCTCTAGGAAACGTTGATCGCAGTGGTATTTAGGCCCATGTGCTCTTCTGAAGGCCACTGAGGTACAGGTGTTCAGCACCAAAAGAGCAGGGAGACAAGGGACACAGCGCTGATGGACTCAGCTCTGGGTTGCAGGGATGGCAGTGCCTACCACCCCATCCCCTGCCCCTCCTGCGCTGGCTGGCACCTTCACAGCAGGGACAGCCAAGTGGCACACGGCGCCACTCCCTATCTCCCACAAAACTGGCCCTAAACCTGCAGCAGTTTTCATCTACTCGACTCTGCCAGGCAACAGAAGGAGTTGTGACACGTCCTGCTCAGCCGTCCCTGTTTTGGTGGCAGAAACCTCTAAAAGTGGGGCTCAGCAGCAGAAACCTCTAAGAGTGGGGCAGGATGGACAAGCCAGGGCCTCTCTGATGCTCACAGGGAGCACCCACAGCACCTTCCTTCCCACAGCCAAGTCTCTGACCGCTTGCCTGTGACTGATGTCACTGCGCTCCTCCCTGGTCATCTCTGTATACACTAGTCCCCAACCCCATTTCAGGCCTCTGCACCTGGTATCGCTGCACTTTGGCTATTTTGCCACCGTGTAAAACTGAATATACTACCAAAATACAAAATAGGGCCACAGAAACGATCAGAGGGATGGAACAGGCTGAGCGAGTTGGGCTTGTTCAGCCTGGAGAAGAGAAGGCTCCGGGGAGACCTTCTAGCGGCCTTCCAGTGCTTAAAGTGGGCCTGTGAGAAAGGTGGGGAGGGACCCTTTAGCAGGGCCTGTTGCAACAGGACAAGGGGTGACGGTTTCAAACTAAAAGAGGGCAGATTCAGACCAGATACAAGGAAGACATTTTTTACACTGAGGGTGGTGAAACACTGGCACAGGCTGCCCAGAGAGGCGGTAGAAGCCCCATCCCTGGAGACATGCAAGGTGAGGTTGGAGGGGGCTCTGAGCAACCTGATGTAGCTGAAGATGTCCCTGCTTCCTGCAGGGGTTTGGACTACATGGCCTTGAAAGGTCCCTTCCAGCCCAAACCAGTCTGTGATTCCACTTATTTTTCATCTGAAAAGCACCAAGACTGGAGACCAATACGAGGGGGCTCCCTCTGATGCCTTCGAGTTTAGCTGATGAGAAAACCATTACACAGTACAGCTCTTTCACTCGCAGCCGCTTTGCGTTCTACCTGCAGAAGTTCCTTGGCAGACCATCGCCTGTCCACATCCACCTGCAGACAGCAGTTCAGAAAGTCATGGAACAAAGCAGAAAGTCGCTCGGGGTTCTGCAGCTCTGGTGTCCCTTCCATAGCTATCAAATTCATCACCTAGAGAAAAAACAAACACGAGACTCCACCTGTTTCTTTCTTATCCGTAACTGCCCATTTTTTAAGGTCCAGACTCCAGCACCAGTTTCTTCCCTGGCAGAGGGTTAGAGACGGTTTTTCTGTAGCTACAAAAAACCCCGGATACAAGCCACAGCTACTCCAACATCACATTGGTCTTGCCTTGACAGTTGATTTCATTGGGTGACCTAGTGAGTATCAACTACATCAGCAAAAGCGCATTTTGCTTCTCCAACGACTGACACCAGCTTTGCTGGCTATTTGAAAGAGTGAATTTGGTCTAGCTGTATTCCTTCAAAGGATTTTTACATAACATGCATCTCTGCAGTGCTCACTGCTCCCTAAAGTACAGCTCCCATAAAACAAAGGGAGTCAAGTTTTTTGCTCTGTTCTAGACAAACATGGTAACCGGATGAAAAAAAAGTAAATCCATCAGCTTATTCCTTGGATAAAGAAATAGAAATTGGAACCTCATTTTCAACACCGACATCTAAGCTGCATGCACAAATACATTACGAAGAAAACGCGTAACTGGGCAGACAGGAGCCACCTGCAACTCTGTCTTTCAGCAGTCTCCAAATTCCACATCAGCCAGTCTTCCTGATACACCTCAGGCCCAGGAATTGGAGCGTCATTTTGCAAAACATCGGGCGAGCCTTATCCAGTGTGGTGCACTCATAACCAATGAGTGTTTGCAGTGTCTGCAAAGGGGCAACGAGTTTGAAAAGACTTCTCTGCCTGCAGATACAGTCCAAATGCTTTTCACAAAAATTGCCCAACTGCAGAAACTGCCCGCTGAAAAACTGCTGTCATTCAGAGATACAGCTCAAAGAGTTCAAAAATCACACGAGACATTTCAAGCACTGTTGAAGGCCAAAGTGGCACATTCCTGACCTGGCTACATGTCACTGCTCTTTGGAGGTTCTCCCCTTGACACAACCAAAGCTACAGTGTATGCTGACATGCTCCAGTGACAGTTTTAGAAGCGGGTCCTGGGGGAACTACGTCCAGCTGATGTGACTGGGATTTTGTCACATGGGGGTCTAAACATGGAATAGGTTTGAAAGACAGTGGGACCTGATTTGATGTGCACCTTACCACAAGAGGATCTTCATGGAGGTAAGGAGGTTCTCCTTCTGCCATTTCTATTGCCGTGATCCCAAGTGACCAGATGTCCACTTTGGGGCCGTATGCTTCTCCTAACACCACTTCTGGCGCCATCCACTGCAGAGTCCCGACCATTGTGCTCCGTTTACTCTGCTCAGGGCTGATCCAAGCACTGAAGCCAAAATCACCTGAGGAGAAAAACAAGTGTGGTTAAAGGCAGCTTGAATTATGAAAGCAAGCAAAAGAAACCCCCACTGCATGCCTGAGAACACGTTGTTGAATCTGTCTGGAAAAGCGGCCGTGCTCTCTTTACTCAGTGCTGTAGCCAAGGAAATCCTGAAGTGGCCACTTAAAAACCCCTCAAGTTTCCTGCAATGGCTTTTGTTTACTTGAAGCTTTAGACTGGACGTCTCTCCTGCTGGAAGGGCCATACACAAACCAAAGCCACTCTTTACAACACCTTTTTCCTTTCTACCCCTCTCTGCACGTTGGAATTGGGCTCGCAGCTTGCAGCAGTGGTCAGTGCACTACCACAGGCATCGCTTTTGGGGAACTGGCAGTCAGTCAAAAGCAGCCCCATGCCACAGTCTGACCAAGAATACCTACTCAATTTGACAGATCCATCCATTCCCAGAAGAATATTGTCGCTTTTGATGTCTCTGTGAATCACTCCGTTTGAGTGAAGGAAATCCAGGGCTTGCAGGCACTGATAGATAACAAAGAAACATGGGGGTAAAAACTGATGACCTGATTTCATCACACAAGAAAGGAAAGGCTGCTAAAAGATTTAATTTCTAGAGGAATTGTGAGTAATGCCGGAAAATTGCGCCGTCAAGAGGAACAGCTTGCTCCTTCAACACTGTTAAAGTAATAACTTTCTAAATGAAGGCGTAACAGGTTTGGAAAGAGAAATGTCCATTACTGTCACAGAGTAGCCCCTGAAAGCGCAGACAGCAGGGCTGCTGCTGCACTCAGTGTGCTATCTCCATCTGTACGACAAACCATTGTTTGCCAAAATGAGAAAGTCCCTCCCTTCGGTATGAAGTGGATCACTGTTGGGTGGGCGGTTGCATGACAGAGGGTTTATTGTCAGGCTCTAGAGCAGATTTGGAAATAGCATGTCACTCATTTTTCAGGAGTAAACACCTTTTTGGGTGGCATGCTATCCTTTTAAGCTGAGGACTGTGACAAATGAATCTCTACTTTTCTTTGCTGTTATTTTAAAATTCTGCCACCAGCATGTTTGCTTTTATGGGCAAGGAACGCAGGACAGACACGCTCCAGGCACGTGTTTAAATTTAGAGGCAGAGTTGAGAAGAGTAAAACTAAAAAAAAAAAAAAAAAGAAAAAAAAAAAAGAGAAAATACAATAACAGTATTCAAGAGCGTAATGACAGGGTATAGTAAGCGCAGTGATACCGGCAGGGAGTTCACTTAAGGTGCTCTTTCTTCTCCATATTCTAAAAGCAACACAGAAACAAAGCTCTCAAGATGAAATCCCTCTTGTTCTTACCACCTGTTCAGAAATACCATCCTGGCCAGGGAAGCGGAAGCACACGCTAGATCCCTTACCTCCCTACAGACAGCTGCGATCTGCCATTCATCCATAGAGGCCTTCGCAGCAACATTGTTTAAGGAGCCTCCGGCCAAGTATTCCATAACCACCCAGAGCTCATCGCCGACCAGGTAGCTGAAAGAAGAAAACAATGGCACTCAGGTGAACAGGCAGAGCTAAATAACCTCAGGAAAAGACTGCACTTGGTTTTGGTTTCCAGGCCATTTCTAAATGAAGACAGAAGAAAAGGACTGGACATTCCTTCTAGGCTATACGTACCTAGAAACTGTCCGGTCTAAACAAGAAAGGCAGGTAAGTGAAAAATTAGGTGTCTTAGATGGCAAGCAAGTGAAAAATGCAGTTTAGTACCAGCAAAGATAAATCTTGAACCAGGAGGTAGCACGTCAACTGGTTCATCATCTTAACACACCAATTCCAGGATCAGCTCCAGAAACAAGGCAACACAACTTTCATACTTGTCCACCGTAGGAGGGCGTGTACCACTGAGGACAGACATCGGTCAACAGTCTGGAAAACCTTACATAAAATACACTCAGAGACAACAAAAAACCCAGGCACAAAAAACCACGAAGGTAGTGAACTTACAGGCTGTTGTTTTAGTAAGATATGGCTGATCTGGGCTTTTGAAAACTGCCTTCAAACTATATATGCCAGAAAAGATTAATGCAGACAAAACACAATCTTCTCCCATAAATTTTATATGAGCAGATAAACAATAAAAGAGGTCAACTTTCTGCCAGAGACCAAAAGGGTTTTTAATCTTTGGCTTGCAGTATGTAAAGGAACATTCATGTGATTGTACCAGAACTACTTACCTGTCTAAATAGTTAACAATATTTGGGTTCTTGTTTTCCCTCATGATCAGGATTTCATCAAGAAATACTTCCTTTTGGGGCTCTCGATGGAGATCCATTTGCTTTATGGCCACCTAAAGGGACATGGAAAACCATTAATTTGAGCAGTCGGTTGCACGAGATCAGAATGAACATGGAGGGAGTGTTTTTGGAATGACGTAGCAGAGCTCTGCCAAGCTGTCCTGTTCCTAGACATAAGAGGTCAGCAACTCACACTACAACACCCTGTTTCTCTGCTAGCTCGGCTGCTACTTACAGGACACGTGGCCATGTATATTTTGATTGGTGAATCTGTAAAAATGGTCTTTAAACTATCAGCCACAAATCTCTAACAGCCCTCTCTAGACCTACATTCTTTTCAACTGCCTCAGTTTATCACCACTATTACTAGTCATGCACATTTTGCAAGCAGGAAGTGATTTTGTTACTGCAAAAACATAAAACCGGCTGGTAATGCTTCAGCAATTACGTGATTTTTGATCATTATTTTAGCAACTGCTGTTATTCTTGACTGCATCACTGAAAGCAAACTCAAACGTACCTCCCTTATCAAATGCAGTACTAAAAAGATCCTTAAGGTTACGCAAAGAAAATATGATTCTAGCACCTCCTAACGTCTTGAACTTTGATTTTGCAACTCTAAACACCATTCTTTCACACAGTTAAGATTTGCAATGCTTTTCCGCGTTTAAAACCAATAATCCGTTCTATGGTATCGTATGGATACACCCAGGGTTATAAGCAGAGCTTAGGGCTTTTAGATCCCTTGTAGAACTCCACCTAAGAGCAGGTATAAAGTGCAGCACTGCAGGTGGAGGAGAAATACCCGTAACATTCAGATGGTATTTGCTGACAGCCAGAAATGGTCAACCAGAAATCTTAAGCTGTAGCCCCAAGGAACAACAGGATTCGTTAAGACACCACTTTGTCTGTTGATTACTAAAATGACCACTTTTGCTCTGAACCTCTGTAGCCATCCCGCCTCTGCCTCATCATGATTTGCTTCTCAAGCCCCTGGCCCCCACTTCCCTGCAACCAGTTCACGGCCTGGCATGGGCTGTCACCGACACCGGACCTAAACACGACCGTATTGTTTTGGAGAGACCTTTGCTCTTGATATACGTCTTCTCATTTGTCAGTGTGCGGGCCAACCAGCTTCAGGACGACTAACACACAAAACTGCGTCTGAAACGCAGCGATCTCTCCTTAGTTAGGTCTTTGAAGATGGAACACATGATGGAAAAGATGCTAAACAGTATCACTGCCTGAACCTGGGATTAAGGTAAATTGGGACTGAATGACCGCAGCCTTCAGCAGCGAGTGGATGCACTAATACATTCAGTAACTAAGACAGAGCTAGCGTGTCCTGAGCGCAGCAAGCGCTCAGTTCCTGAGGCACAGAACCACATGGCCCTTAAAGAGCTTTCCCCGAAAACCTGAAGACAGCACATGAGCTATGTTGCAGGCTGGCGCCAGTCTGTGCTTCAGAGGAACAGCAGCCTTGGCAGTAAAGATCTCCTGGCGATCCGAAAGCCCAGCCACAGTTCGCACCGGGGGGAAAAGCACTGAACACCTGCAAAATCTGCTGGGGTTGTTGACACTTACCTCTTGTCCCGTGGCAATGTCAAGTGCCACATAAACAGTTCCAGACGCCCTAGAGACAAAAGAGCAGTGAAGAAATGAGCAGTGGTTTAGACCCTGTAAGTGAAAGCCCTGACAGGAGATCTCTGCTGCCTCTAGTGTTTCTAAAACACCTTGGTTCCTGCACTCCCTCAGCCAGCAGCGCACAGTGCAGCAGCCCACCAGCCCACCAGCCCCCTTTATCCAAGAGAAAACTGATGTCCAACATGAAGAGAAAGGGCTGGTGCTAATCTCCAATGTTCATACTAAATTATTTTAGTTCAAAACTGAAGGGCGGGGAAAATAATACATTTAATTCTTTTCCCATTTTCTCCAGTTTTGCTCTCTTGGGCTTTATTTTTTCCTTCTCCTTTTTTTATTTTTTTTTTTTTCCTTTTCTTGATGGGTGGGTGGGTGGGTGGGTGTGGTTTCTTTCCAGAGAATGTAACACACACAGTCTAGTTGTGCCTTCTCACACCTCTTATTTGGATCTATCTGCAAAACTCAGGCAACACCATGCATAACTATGCAGTTATAAGCCTGATCACTGAATACTTTTTCAAGCAAAATATGTGAAATAAATGTTATTGAGAGCTGTTATTTATCTGACAACTATCGGGTTGCAAGCTGCTCTTTCAGGCAATAAAGTTGTTTCTCCTTTCTCTAGCGTGGCCGTAGTATTTTGAGACATACAAAAATGATTTCTCCTAAGAAAATAAGCAAACGGGTGCCACAAACTTGAGGGACAGGAGATCTTCCAGGTCCTGCTCCTTGCCACAGCAGACAAGACACTGCCAGCATCAAGTATTCTTTGATGACGCCTTCTGACCACAGTTAAGAACTCTGATCAGTACGGAGAGACAGGAGAGTCTAAAACCAGTGTCTGAACACCTTGGGAGCTTGCCTGACTTCACGCTTGGTATTACACCAGCAAAATACCTGGCCCGTGTTTCTGTGTAAGTAACTGTGACTGGACTTACCCTTGCCCGATTTTTTCAAATCCAGTGTATTTCTTCTTAGGATCTCCCACGCTCACAATGCTCCCTGAAAGAAACAACATTAACAATGGAGATTCCGCCTTCCAGCAGGTCAGAAACGCAGCCCCACTCTCTGGGGCTGTGAGCCATTTGTAGGCAACGACAACAATACAAGCAGCTCTGCAGCACACAGAGAGTCTCCCCGAAGCCTGATTTTCTACAGTCCTTTGGAGAGTTACCTTGACAGGAAACCAAGAACATGGAGGAACATTCACAGGAGCCAGATATCAGAAAAGAACAAGTACCAATGCAAGTGTTTGCTGTCTAGAAACATTCATGAGCGCTGGAACAACAGAGCCTTCATTGTCTTAGGAATAAATAGTCTGTGCGACTCAACAGAAGGCTGAAGTCTTCTGAAGATTAATTGCTGTTGGGCTTCTGGAATCCTGCCTGCCAGCATGGCAAGACAACGGGGCATCACCACCACCTGGTACGCTCCCTGTTAAACAATTTTGCTGGCCCTGGCAGGATCACTAATGGGAGCTGCAGGAGAAGAAATGACACCAATAGAATATCTGGGGCAGGGGAGCGCCTTGAGGCTTAAAAGAATCAGCTTAGTGCTGTAGTTGTCCAAGGGTTTAAAAAAAACTACAAAACCCAAACCAAAACCCAACACAAAAACACCACACCAAAATATCCCAAACCAAAACCCCAGCAGACTTCTGCAAAGTGTTTTGCTCCAAGGACAGCTGAGAATCAGGAGTCTAAAGACAACTGAGGAACCTAAATATTCTGCTCCATTTGGCCATTAGCACACAGGAGTTCACCAGGTCATTCACTAGGTCACAGCCTTCTCTGCTCAACCAGAAACAAACTCTGCTTTTGCCTTTAGCCTAGAAGGCAGCTCAGGCAAAGCCAACCCTGTCACAGCTACCCTCGGTGGCAGAAGCAATGCCCAGAGTGCTCTCTTGCTTCCTCTTAAGCACAGGAACAGTTTGTGCAGGGAGTCGAGTCTCTGTGACACTAAACTGAGGATGACCATTGAGTACCTATAACCCCGAGACGCGCACACAGCGTACACAGCTTTATCAGACAAGAAATACAGAATACGTACTCAGTTTCTCTAGGATCTCCTCATCTGTCATTTTGGATTTTTCTCGCTGCCCATCCGTGTTTCTGGACGAAGTGTTTGAGTTTTCAGGCTGAGGAGTGGTGGCTTCTTCAGCTGGTGCTGGTGCAGCGGCAGGTTCAATGACAGAGCGTGTGTTGATCTGTGACAAGTATTTTGTGTCAGAAAAGTGGCTTGCAGACATGCCCTGAGATCCTATTTTACATGCAAACCCTTAGGAAGATCCTGTCTGCCCCATCCAGGGCTCTTCGACAATGTTTGGTTTTGCCGTCCCCTTCTCAAACTCAACAGGCAAACATGAAAGGCTGGTTTTACACAAGTTCATGGCCAGTTTCATTTTCAATTTTCATTGATTTTCGGAAAGATGCCCGAAACAATGAATTTACTGCGTTATAAGAAGAGAGAAATAGATCTGACCAGGGCCCCAGAGCCTTGCTCCTCCATGCTCATGTGTTTTCAGGGGTAACAAAACGATGCTTTAGTTGGTACCCAAGTGTCCGAATAGAAGCAGGAAGCATCTCCCTTTTCTGATCACAGCGGTGGAACTGACTTCTCAGCAGGATTTCAAGCCTTAGGGAGTGGCCGTTTGGAACTGCGTTCCGGTCCTTCACAGACCTCCCTTCTCTGCACAAGGCAGAGCTGTGGAGGGTTCTCCTCACCAAACTGCAGCCATGGAAAAGCTAAGGGGTGTGTCAGTGACTCAGGTGAAGCCCTAGGTCACGGGAGGACTCCAGCCCGTCCATCCGTCAGCGGCAAATGCTGTCTGATCAGAAACACGCAGCTCTGAATTACACCCCCTGCAGCGCTAACCAAAGCTGGGACTTACTGATTTTGTATGTTCAGGCCGTGGTGCAATAACAGGTGGAGGTTCATTGTCATCTTCCTCCTCTTCATCATCTTCATCCTCTGCCTCAGAAACAGAGGGAGCTAGCGGGGGTTCTGATGCTGGTTTTGTGCTCTGTGGACAGACAGCAGCATGAGTGACAGTCACCACTTTGGCACTTCAGAGGTTTGAGAACCACACAAAACTTTAGTCTGCTCAGACACCAGCAACCAATCTAGACACGTCTGTAGTCCTACAGGCCTCAGTGCTAAGTTCCACACGGCACAACACGATTTAAAGGTTACAAATTACTGGGCGGTTTCGTTCATTTGCCTTGGTGCTGTTTGTGTTTGCTACAAACAACTACATCATTCCCGGCCTTAGTTAGAGTCTAATTTCACAAATGTAATGCTCGAGTACATCACTAGGAACCACATCTGCTCGCTGGTGAATTGCTTTAGCATTGGGTGCGCAGAAACGGTAACGTTAACCAGAAGCTGACAGCTGTCCACTGGCCAGGTTAATTCACACACTTCAAAGTGCAAGGCCTCCTCCATCATCTTGGTGGGAATCGCGTTTTGGAGAGAAAGGCTGTTTGTCTCTCTACTAATTCACCCGAGGGGTAATCGTGTTGCCTGTTCCCACAGCGCTGAATTTCCCTGTTCAGCAGCTCCTTTTGCAGCACCATCCTCCTCTTCACCCAATCAGAAGTGAACACATTGATCTCTCCACTCTTCGCCCGGAGCCCAGAGTGAATGCAGCCCTCTCAGCAGCAAGGTGCACCGCGCCGCCCTGCCCGGGGCTGCCAGGCAGGCATCCCGACTGCTCACCCAGCCTCCCCTTACAGGCATTGGAGAATAAAAGCCAACTTTTAAAGGGAAATGGTGAAACAGGCTGCTAATCTGGCCAACGCTGGGAATGATACGTCAGACGTTCTAAACGCCAGTTTAAGGGCCAGCCCTCTCAAGGCTGGCACTCTGTCACAAAAGGCAACGCTCACAGCTCGCTCCACAGTTCCTAAACGCTAGGCAAGTAAAAGGTAACTTTCACACTTACCGAAGAACAGGCTTCCATGTATGCACGGGCGCTTTTATCTGCAATGGGCAAGGGAAAATTAACCAGATGCTGTTATAAAACTGCCTGTTGTGGGGAGTCCCACAAAACACGTAAATCCAAACAGATCGCATTTTTCGTCCACAACAGCCCTCTGGCAGCAATAGTTATTTTACATTGCAAGCAAGAGAGCAGGACAATATACCAGGTTATTCTTTTTCTACAGTTTCTTGTGTCTATTTTTTGGCCTTTTTTTTGCCCCCAGTCAAACAGAAACTTGCTGAAGAAAACACAAATTGCTCTATTACAGTCAATGCTTCTGTTCTGCCCAAGAGCTACCGCAGCCTTTTTTGGTAGAACGGTTTGGGCTGGAAGGCACCTTAAAGGCCACCCAGCTCCAAACCCCTGCCATGGGCAGGGACACCTTCCACTAGAGCCGGTTGCTCCAAGCCCCATCCAGCCTGGCCTTGACCACTGCCAGGGAGGAGGCAGCCACAGCTGCTCTGGGCAACCTGTGCCAGTGCCTCACCACTCTCCCAGGGAAGGATTTCTTCCTCATCTCTAACCTAAATCTCCCCTCTTTCAGTTAGGAACCGTTACCCCTCGTCTTGTCACTACCCTCCCTGACAAAGAGTCCCTCCCCACCTTTCCTGCAGCCCCCCTTTAAGTACTGGAAGGGCACTAGGAGGTCTCCCCGCAGCCTCCTCTTCTCCAGGCTGAACAAGCCCAACTCTCTCAGCCTGTCCTCGCAGGGGAGGTGCTTCCAGCCCCCTCATCACCTTTGTTGCATCCTCCGGACACCTGGTAACTTAATGGTATTTTTGCTTGAAAATCAACTCCGTGATTACGGAACAGCAAAAGAACACACCGATGCAAAAGCCAGATACCCTGCACCTCATCAGACCCTCTGCTTACCTACTAGATCTGTCATCAGCCAGATTTTGTCTAGCAAATAACAGAAAGAATGGGCCAAAGACAAAAGGACATGGAAAATCACGTCACAGACTTGCTTCTTCATCTTCGCAACGCCACACGACAAGTCTGCAGACTGGGCCCGACCAAGGGGACAAAACAGCACTCTCGTCACACCCTCCCGGAAGGAGTGTGCTACGGAGACTGCTCTGGGCACCGACACCTTCCCTCTCCTCTGAGGCAACGGTCCTGTTACATCACAATAGCAGCCCGCCTAGGGTGGTTTGTGATGTCATGCATAGCAACCAACTCTGCTCGGCAGCTGATGCAAGGATATCCTTGAAAAACGGGCTCAATCACAAAGTACCCCAAAAAATCCTCTTAGTCTGGAACCTATTGCTCAAAGGATCCAAGAGTAGCTCAGAAAACGCACAAAACAAGCACACCCTGTACCCCCATCTGAACACTGTGAAGGAACAAGGATGCAAAGACAAAAAGGAAACGTGACCTTCGGCCACTAATGCTTCTGACTAAAAATGGTCATGGTTGTTCCATCTAGTAACTTAGTTCAAAAAACAAGCGACAAAGAAAAGTCAATGAGTTTCCTAAGAATGCTTCTTGACCACTTGAACGTCGAACGTCCGTCTGGCTCCTCTCGGGGCCTGACACCCCCTTTTTCCCAGCGAGATGTCGACTTACCTCCTGACGTAAAGCTCAGCTACTTCTGGTTGTTAACTCTCTCTTTGGAATCAGAACGTTTGAGAACATCTAGGACAGCTTGTGGCTTCTTCTGCTGCTCCAGTTTTGTTATGTTGGAGGTCTGCAGTAGCCTGGCCCCACTGCTCTGGAATGCCCTGTAGATGTCAACGGGAAAGAATCAGCATTTAGAATACTGAACAGCCGCAGCCTCACAGACCTTTACCAAGATCCCGTGCTACCTGTAAGATTACTTTCAGAAACTTTGATTGACACCTTACAATTCAAATTAGGAGCTTAGACATTAGATGCAATCATTCTCTTCTCTACCAAAATAGAGAGCTAAAACCAGGAACCAACTTTAAAAAGAAAAGAAAGTTACGACTGTGATGGGAAAAAAAGGCCATGACACTCATCTTTAAATCAACTCTCCTCTTCCCATGGAATAATGATTTAAAGCTTAGCTGGTTTTCCTGGTGATTCAGTGCAGACACAACATGACTGTTCTATACTTGTGGACAACACCGTGCATTTTAGGAGCTTTACACTGGATTTTTAATGCTTAATAACGCAAACACATCTTGCTGCAATGACCCCTGCTGTCGGATTAAAAGGGAAACCCCACCCTGGTACAATTCGTTTTCAGCACACCAGGGAACGCGGCGGGGTTAAGAATCTGCATGGAAATTCTCAGAATCCTCACACTGAGTCCTACCACCGCTGCTAAGGATGTCTCTCTTTCGAGCTCCCGTAGCTCTCTAGGTTCGCTACTGTAAAGATGCGGAAACTGGGGACTCGGGAAATGGGCTGAGAGTGCCAAAGCCTTGCATGAATTCTCGGATGTCTTACGAGTGAGGGTGGCATTTGAACACTGACCCCATCGCTGAAAGCCGCATCTCGGTGTTGAAATTATATTGATGACAAATTGCTTTAAATACCCAGTATAATTTCCTAAATTTGAAAGCCTGTCATTTTCCCCATACACTGCACAGCCAACACCTACCAGCGAATTGCAGGGCTTACTGAATGAAAAGCTACACCTGAAGTACATTTCCATGGGGCTTAAACTGTGCCTTCTGCTGCCTGTGAGGAGTTTTGAGTGCCAGACTCGCTCCAGCCGCTCCACATGACCTGTGGGAGAGACTCATGAGTGGGGCGGCTGAGCAGCGCAGCTGAGCTGGAGCTCTGAGGGAACTGGGGGAGCAGCGAGGCACAGCAAAGGTGGAATCCCTCTCAAAATCCAGCTGCATTTCCTGCTGCTGATCACAACTCTTTGAGCCCAGCAGCTCGGCCACTTTTCAGCCCACCTCACTGTCCACTCGCCCAGACTGTACTTCATCAGTTTGTCTGTGAGGACACCATGGCAGGCTGTGTTGAACACCTTCCTAAAGCAGAACTAACACCCACTGCTCTCCCATCGCCACCAAGCCTGACACCTCCTGGTAGAAGGCCGTCAGGGTGGTTCAGCATGAAACCTGGGCTGACTGTTCCTGGTCCCATTCTTAGCCTGCCTTTGTGTGGAAATGGCTTCCAGGAGGACTTGCTCCACCAGCTTCCCAGGGACTGAGGTGAGGCTGACCAGCCCCTAGTTCCCCACATCCTCCTTCTTAAAGACAGCAGTGACATTTGCTTTTTTTACAGTCATCAGGAGCATCCCCAGGCACCGCAGCTTTTCAAAGAGAACCAAGAGTGGCCTTGCAGTGACATCAGCCAGCTCCCTCAGCACTCGTGGGCGCAGCCCATCACTTCCCACGGCATTACAAAAAGAGAAGACCCCTTCCCTTAATTCTGTGAACGCGCTAACTCAAAACACGCTCCTTTCTGCCAGTGCACTTCAAAGAACGCAACTGAAATGCTGTCTCCTGCATGTTTCAGAGACTCTCGTGCTGTCATCGCACTAGCAGGTTTCAAACCAAGCCCTTCTGCGGCCCCCCCTGCTGCAAAAGCAACAAGAGCCTTGCTCCCATTCCTGGAATGTAAGGGCATTTAAAATAAACGACCCAAAAGCCTCAGGCACGTTGCCTTCTCACTGCTGCACAGGTCTCTTCAAAAGTACACCACCTGAGCTCCGTTTTTACTGCAAACGCAAAGCAAAATCCAAAGGACAGGATTCCCCAGCTTCACCAGAAAGTTATTTTTCAAAGGCCAGTCGCACAACGCAGGCACGTGTTACTGGCTTTCCAACTACAAGGAAGTAACTGACTGAACGCCTTCCCCTCCTTGGAAACACGTGATTAGAGCAATCGGAACAGAAGGCTTTGGAAGGGCTGTAGCATGTTCTGCAACCGAAACAGAAAACGGGGGCAGAAGGTAAACGCGATGCCCCACAGCCAACAGGAAGCAAACCGAGACGTAGACGCCCGTTCGCGCTGCTGATACTTTACTTTTATCCCCTCCTCCCGGGAAGATGGAGCGAAGCCTGGCTTTCTTGTTCCTCTCCTCGGGGGCCATGGGGAGCGGTTTGGAACTGTGGTTTAGGGCTGAAGAATCGCGATTGTTGCTGTTCATTCTCAGTGGTGGGGCTGGAGGTTTCTCTTCAATATCGAGACTATCGGACATCTTCAGCAGCCCTCACAGCCTCCTGCAAAAGCAGAACAGAAAGCAAGCCTGTCAGGTCAGGACGCCAAGGCTGGCGTCCTGGGGAGGAAAGAGGGCGACAAAAGCCTTCTGGTGGAATTCGGAAGCCTCTCTAGTAGCGCTTTGCTGCGAAGAAGATTACTGCTAGAAATAAGGCCAAGCTCGTGCCGGGGACGGCCCCCGGGTCGGCGGGGCAGCCGTGAGCGCCCGTCGCCGCTGGAGGGCGCCCGCGCCCCGCGCCCGCTCCCGCCCTGCCCGCCGGCCCTGGCGGGAGGGGGGCGGCCGCCATCTTGCCCGTGAGGCCCGGCGGGGCGGGCAGGGGGCGGCGGTGAGGGGGCGCGGGGCGGGCATGGCGGGGGAGCGCGGTGCCGCCGGAGCGGGCGCGGGGCGAGGGCAGCGCTCTGCAACGGTGGGACGCGGTCCTGTGTTCCCGCCCTGGCCTTGGGAAGAGCCTCGGGCAGGAACGCCCTCGAGGACGTTTTGCCCCCTGCACTGGCGCGTCCTGGGGGAATGCAGGGAAAGCACCGAGATAAGGCAACTGAGGAATCTGCAAGCAGGGCGGAGAGACGAGGGAAGGCCCGTATGGAAGGCAGACTCAGATTTCATGGAAAGGACCCTCAGCGACGCCTCTTCAAAGGCCACCAGAGCCCCCATGGAAGCCCCTCGGGGCTCCAGGCTGAATAACTAGGCAGCTCTGAGAACTGGTTCCAGGAAACAGGATGAATATGTCGAAAGTTCCCAGCAAAACTCACACCCATGCCTGTAACAGGGGCAAAAAAGGTTTGGTAGCTAGCAGCCACCAGCGCAGGCGTAAACTAGTTGCTTCGGACTGAACTGGAGTTGAGCACCGGTGACATGCTGATCCAGTCAAGAGCTGCAGAATTCTGTTGCAGATCTGCCCGATACCTATGTCTGCACACTCAGCACCTGCGGTGCACACCCAGCACCAGTGCACCCGAGTAACCCTGCTATGCCCCCACTGCATTTGGGCTCTGCCCAAGAAGGAGGCGTTCTCTTCACCAGGACTGCGATGGGTGCAGTCCTGTGCTACTAGTTCCCATCTAGAGCAGCTCCCCTGCCACTGGCTCACCTGCGAAGGTGGATACCGGCACCTTACCACAGTCGTACCTCAAGAGCTGAGAGGCTTTTTCCCCTGTTGCTGTGCTACAGACTGATTGAGCAGCATTTTTTAACAAGAATATAAACGGTGCGACAAAAAGCAATTGCCTTTGTGCGCCTGAAGCTCAAAAATCTCAGCAGACACAGGTGTGGGAGACTTGCATGCTTCATGTTTGCTATGTTGACCCACTTCTGACCCGGACAGCTTTGCACGATGGAGAAGGAGGACAACCGGCAGCTCTCTTCCACCCGCTCAGCCGAGGGACACCTCCAGCCCCCCATACTCAGGGCATTATCAGCACCTGCTTCTTAAGCGACCAGTTGTGCTGCCGTTGAGGCCAACGACCAAATTCTCCCTGGCCTCAACAGGAGTAGCAGCAGTGCCTGTACCCGATCCCTAAGTCTATGGCCGGGCTGGACAAATGACAGATGCAACGGGCAGCAGCAAAAGGGCCTGACTTAAAAAGCAACAACCTGCCACTATTGCCTCAGGTTTGCGGTGGTGTCACACCAGCCTGAAGTAGCCAGGAGCCCTCAACGCAAGCAGGGACTTCAGATGACAGACCCCGCGCTCCTGCAGGTTGTGCACAAGATGGAGGTGGTAACTCCCTCTCCAGGCCAAGCTCACCGATTCAGGGCCGGTCTGCTGCTGCTTGCCTCCACGAGCGCCTTCTTCCTGCCTGGCTCTGCGGATGCTGAGGCTGCTCTGTGCTCCACAAGGGCTCTGCTGGCGCTCAGCACCAGGCAAGGCTGGGCCCGCTCTCACCTCCTCTTTCTCTTGCAGCTTTGCATCAGACGAGCCCTTTCTGAGCACACGGACTGACCTTTCTGCTTTTTCATTGTACTAAAGACTCTCATCCAGGCAAACAGATTACAATTAGTTATACAAATCAAATGGTCAAGAACCGAAACACGATGCATTCACAGCTGAAAGCCTGATTCGCAACAGGAGGTCTTGCCTGCCCCACTCCCGATCCATTTTTGGTTGGAAATGCAATTTCCTTTCTTCCTCCTCCAGAAGGACCATGACTGGGCACATACCAGCGAGTAGGCTGTACTGAAAAGGCAGTGCAGTCTGGAGCTGATGAATGAAGGAGACCCTTCTCCAATTCCAAACCTTACCAAAAAAAGCCCAACCATAAAAGGGACTTTCCGTCTCTACGAAACAACTGACAATTTAAAAGTGAAGGTACAGCTTATTCACAGGGTGAGAAGGAAGAGAATCGTCCAACTCCATTTGCTTTACCTTGGAAACGGTTGAGGCAGCAAAGCATTTTCGGTCATTACCTCTCCGTCTTAAGCCCTGTTTCATCTTAAAAATAAATTAAGGAGCCAGGAAGCAGGAAGAAGACAAACAATAAATTTTTACTCGAGGGACTGGGTTCTTCTCCCTCCTACCACAATGACTGTGACTGTTGGTTTCTTCATCTTTCCATCCGTCCTGCAGCACAAGAGTTGAGGTTTTACAAAGTTTTTCTTCTCAGTCCTGCACTGAGCTGAGGTGAGAAAAAGCCATCGTCAGGTTTTGGCAGCTGCTTTTTTTTATTTGCTTCCTTTGCTGCAATGATCAGAGGAGTCAGGCTGAAGAGAGGCTTGGCTAACTTTAAAAATGGGTGCTGCCCAAAGGAAAAAAAGAAAAAAGAAAAAAGAAAGGAACCGTTACTTTCCAAACCCAGTTACTGACAGGCTCAAGCAGTATTCCGCTGGTTACCAGGAACATGCAGAAATAGGACCGAGGGGACCATCTGCACCTGCGTCTTCTAGTCCCGTCCCTTGCTATCACAGGCAACCATGGCCCATCATTCGATTAATCCATTTAGCAAGGTGTCTTCAGCTTGCTGGCATTTTGGCCCTGCCAGCGCTCTGGGAATGCTGCTTGCTGTCCCAGGGCCTTGTTCCTTTCAGGAGACTCCAAATGCTTACTTAGGCTCCTGTTTTCTGAAGACATGGGCTATTTTCGTTGCCAGAAGAGATGAGGGGCACAAGCCGTTCCTCAGGCAAGGCCAGTACCTCTAGGAAACGTTGATCGCAGTGGTATTTAGGCCCATGTGCTCTTCTGAAGGCCACTGAGG
This sequence comes from Leptosomus discolor, assembly GCF_034619465.1. Classification (NCBI taxonomy): domain Eukaryota; kingdom Metazoa; phylum Chordata; class Aves; order Leptosomiformes; family Leptosomidae; genus Leptosomus; species Leptosomus discolor. The sequence goes on along the minus strand of NC_141399.1, from coordinate 45,575,999 downwards.
TACAGGTGTTCAGCACCAAAAGAGCAGGGAGACAAGGGACACAGCGCTGATGGACTCAGCTCTGGGTTGCAGGGATGGCAGTGCCTACCACCCCATCCCCTGCCCCTCCTGCGCTGGCTGGCACCTTCACAGCAGGGACAGCCAAGTGGCACACGGCGCCACTCCCTATCTCCCACAAAACTGGCCCTAAACCTGCAGCAGTTTTCATCTACTCGACTCTGCCAGGCAACAGAAGGAGTTGTGACATGTCCTGCTCAGCCGTCCCTGTTTTGGTGGCAGAAACCTCTAAAAGTGGGGCTCAGCAGCAGAAACCTCTAAGAGTGGGGCAGGATGGACAAGCCAGGGCCTCTCTGATGCTCACAGGGAGCACCCACAGCCCCTTCCTTCCCACAGCCAAGTCTCTGACCGCTTGCCTGTGACTGATGTCACTGCGCTCCTCCCTGGTCATCTCTGTATACACTAGTCCCCAACCCCATTTCAGGCCTCTGCACCTGGTATCGCTGCACTTTGGCTATTTTGCCACCGTGTAAAACTGAATATACTACCAAAATACAAAATAGGGCCACAGAAACGATCAGAGGGATGGAACAGGCTGAGCGAGTTGGGCTTGTTCAGCCTGGAGAAGAGAAGGCTCCGGGGAGACCTTCTAGCGGCCTTCCAGTGCTTAAAGTGGGCCTGTGAGAAAGGTGGGGAGGGACCCTTTAGCAGGGCCTGTTGCAACAGGACAAGGGGTGACGGTTTCAAACTACAAGAGGGCAGATTCAGACCAGATACAAGGAAGACATTTTTTACACTGAGGGTGGTGAAACACTGGCACAGGCTGCCCAGAGAGGCGGTAGAAGCCCCATCCCTGGAGACATGCAAGGTGAGGTTGGAGGGGGCTCTGAGCAACCTGATGTAGCTGAAGATGTCCCTGCTTCCTGCAGGGGTTTGGACTACATGGCCTTGAAAGGTCCCTTCCAGCCCAAACCAGTCTGTGATTCCACTTATTTTTCATCTGAAAAGCACCAAGACTGGAGACCAATACGAGGGGGCTCCCTCTGATGCCTTCGAGTTTAGCTGATGAGAAAACCATTACACAGTACAGCTCTTTCACTCGCAGCCGCTTTGCGTTCTACCTGCAGAAGTTCCTTGGCAGACCATCGCCTGTCCACATCCACCTGCAGACAGCAGTTCAGAAAGTCATGGAACAAAGCAGAAAGTCGCTCGGGGTTCTGCAGCTCTGGTGTCCCTTCCATAGCTATCAAATTCATCACCTAGAGAAAAAACAAACACGAGACTCCACCTGTTTCTTTCTTATCCGTAACTGCCCATTTTTTAAGGTCCAGACTCCAGCACCAGTTTCTTCCCTGGCAGAGGGTTAGAGACGGTTTTTCTGTAGCTACAAAAAACCCCGGATACAAGCCACAGCTACTCCAACATCACATTGGTCTTGCCTTGACAGCTGATTTCATTGGGTGACCTAGTGAGTATCAACTACATCAGCAAAAGCGCATTTTGCTTCTCCAACGACTGACACCAGCTTTGCTGGCTATTTGAAAGAGTGAATTTGGTCTAGCTGTATTCCTTCAAAGGATTTTTACATAACATGCATCTCTGCAGTGCTCACTGCTCCCTAAAGTACAGCTCCCATAAAACAAAGGGAGTCAAGTTTTTTGCTCTGTTCTAGACAAACATGGTAACCGGATGAAAAAAAAGTAAATCCATCAGCTTATTCCTTGGATAAAGAAATAGAAATTGGAACCTCATTTTCAACACCGACATCTAAGCTGCATGCACAAATACATTACGAAGAAAACGCGTAACTGGGCAGACAGGAGCCACCTGCAACTCTGTCTTTCAGCAGTCTCCAAATTCCACATCAGCCAGTCTTCCTGATACACCTCAGGCCCAGGAATTGGAGCGTCATTTTGCAAAACATCGGGCGAGCCTTATCCAGTGTGGTGCACTCATAACCAATGAGTGTTTGCAGTGTCTGCAAAGGGGCAACGAGTTTGAAAAGACTTCTCTGCCTGCAGATACAGTCCAAATGCTTTTCACAAAAATTGCCCAACTGCAGAAACTGCCCGCTGAAAAACTGCTGTCATTCAGAGATACAGCTCAAAGAGTTCAAAAATCACACGAGACATTTCAAGCACTGTTGAAGGCCAAAGTGGCACATTCCTGACCTGGCTACATGTCACTGCTCTTTGGAGGTTCTCCCCTTGACACAACCAAAGCTACAGTGTATGCTGACATGCTCCAGTGACAGTTTTAGAAGCGGGTCCTGGGGGAACTACGTCCAGCTGATGTGACTGGGATTTTGTCACATGGGGGTCTAAACATGGAATAGGTTTGAAAGACAGTGGGACCTGATTTGATGTGCACCTTACCACAAGAGGATCTTCATGGAGGTAAGGAGGTTCTCCTTCTGCCATTTCTATTGCCGTGATCCCAAGTGACCAGATGTCCACTTTGGGGCCGTATGCTTCTCCTAACACCACTTCTGGCGCCATCCACTGCAGAGTCCCGACCATTGTGCTCCGTTTACTCTGCTCAGGGCTGATCCAAGCACTGAAGCCAAAATCAGCTGAGGAGAAAAACAAGTGTGGTTAAAGGCAGCTTGAATTATGAAAGCAAGCAAAAGAAACCCCCACTGCATGCCTGAGAACACGTTGTTGAATCTGTCTGGAAAAGCGGCCGTGCTCTCTTTACTCAGTGCTGTAGCCAAGGAAATCCTGAAGTGGCCACTTAAAAACCCCTCAAGTTTCCTGCAATGGCTTTTGTTTACTTGAAGCTTTAGACTGGACGTCTCTCCTGCTGGAAGGGCCATACACAAACCAAAGCCACTCTTTACAACACCTTTTTCCTTTCTACCCCTCTCTGCACGTTGGAATTGGGCTCGCAGCTTGCAGCAGTGGTCAGTGCACTACCACAGGCATCGCTTTTGGGGAACTGGCAGTCAGTCAAAAGCAGCCCCATGCCACAGTCTGACCAAGAATACCTACTCAATTTGACAGATCCATCCATTCCCAGAAGAATATTGTCGCTTTTGATGTCTCTGTGAATCACTCCGTTTGAGTGAAGGAAATCCAGGGCTTGCAGGCACTGATAGATAACAAAGAAACATGGGGGTAAAAACTGATGACCTGATTTCATCACACAAGAAAGGAAAGGCTGCTAAAAGATTTAATTTCTAGAGGAATTGTGAGTAATGCCGGAAAATTGCGCCGTCAAGAGGAACAGCTTGCTCCTTCAACACTGTTAAAGTAATAACTTTCTAAATGAAGGCGTAACAGGTTTGGAAAGAGAAATGTCCATTACTGTCACAGAGTAGCCCCTGAAAGCGCAGACAGCAGGGCTGCTGCTGCACTCAGTGTGCTATCTCCATCCGTACGACAAACCATTGTTTGCCAAAATGAGAAAGTCCCTCCCTTCGGTATGAAGTGGATCACTGTTGGGTGGGCGGTTGCATGACAGAGGGTTTATTGTCAGGCTCTAGAGCAGATTTGGAAATAGCATGTCACTCATTTTTCAGGAGTAAACACCTTTTTGGGTGGCATGCTATCCTTTTAAGCTGAGGACTGTGACAAATGAATCTCTACTTTTCTTTGCTGTTATTTTAAAATTCTGCCACCAGCATGTTTGCTTTTATGGGCAAGGAACGCAGGACAGACACGCTCCAGGCACGTGTTTAAATTTAGAGGCAGAGTTGAGAAGAGTAAAACTAAAAAAAAAAAAAAAAAGAAAAAAAAAAAAAGAGAAAATACAATAACAGTATTCAAGAGCGTAATGACAGGGTATAGTAAGCGCAGTGATACCGGCAGGGAGTTCACTTAAGGTGCTCTTTCTTCTCCATATTCTAAAAGCAACACAGAAACAAAGCTCTCAAGATGAAATCCCTCTTGTTCTTACCACCTGTTCAGAAATACCATCCTGGCCAGGGAAGCGGAAGCACACGCTAGATCCCTTACCTCCCTACAGACAGCTGCGATCTGCCATTCATCCATAGAGGCCTTCGCAGCAACATTGTTTAAGGAGCCTCCGGCCAAGTATTCCATAACCACCCAGAGCTCATCGCCGACCAGGTAGCTGAAAGAAGAAAACAATGGCACTCAGGTGAACAGGCAGAGCTAAATAACCTCAGGAAAAGACTGCACTTGGTTTTGGTTTCCAGGCCATTTCTAAATGAAGACAGAAGAAAAGGACTGGACATTCCTTCTAGGCTATACGTACCTAGAAACTGTCCGGTCTAAACAAGAAAGGCAGGTAAGTGAAAAATTAGGTGTCTTAGATGGCAAGCAAGTGAAAAATGCAGTTTAGTACCAGCAAAGATAAATCTTGAACCAGGAGGTAGCACGTCAACTGGTTCATCATCTTAACACACCAATTCCAGGATCAGCTCCAGAAACAAGGCAACACAACTTTCATACTTGTCCACCGTAGGAGGGAGGGCGTGTACCACTGAGGACAGACATCGGTCAACAGTCTGGAAAACCTTACATAAAATACACTCAGAGACAACAAAAAACCCAGGCACAAAAAACCACGAAGGTAGTGAACTTACAGGCTGTTGTTTTAGTAAGATATGGCTGATCTGGGCTTTTGAAAACTGCCTTCAAACTATATATGCCAGAAAAGATTAATGCAGACAAAACACAATCTTCTCCCATAAATTTTATATGAGCAGATAAACAATAAAATAGGTCAACTTTCTGCCAGAGACCAAAAGGGTTTTTAATCTTTGGCTTGCAGTACGTAAAGGAACATTCATGTGATTGTACCAGAACTACTTACCTGTCTAAATAGTTAACAATATTTGGGTTCTTGTTTTCCCTCATGATCAGGATTTCATCAAGAAATACTTCCTTTTGGGGCTCTCGATGGAGATCCATTTGCTTTATGGCCACCTAAAGGGACATGGAAAACCATTAATTTGAGCAGTCGGTTGCACGAGATCAGAATGAACATGGAGGGAGTGTTTTTGGAATGACGTAGCAGAGCTCTGCCAAGCTGTCCTGTTCCTAGACATAAGAGGTCAGCAACTCACACTACAACACCCTGTTTCTCTGCTAGCTCGGCTGCTACTTACAGGACACGTGGCCATGTATATTTTGATTGGTGAATCTGTAAAAATGGTCTTTAAACTATCAGCCACAAATCTCTAACAGCCCTCTCTAGACCTACATTCTTTTCAACTGCCTCAGTTTATCACCACTATTACTAGTCATGCACATTTTGCAAGCAGGAAGTGATTTTGTTACTGCAAAAACATAAAACCGGCTGGTAATGCTTCAGCAATTACGTGATTTTTGATCATTATTTTAGCAACTGCTGTTATTCTTGACTGCATCACTGAAAGCAAACTCAAACATACCTCCCTTATCAAATGCAGTACTAAAAAGATCCTTAAGGTTACGCAAAGAAAATATGATTCTAGCACCTCCTAACGTCTTGAACTTTGATTTTGCAACTCTAAACACCATTCTTTCACACAGTTAAGATTTGCAATGCTTTTCCGCGTTTAAAACCAATAATCCGTTCTATGGTATCGTATGGATACACCCAGGGTTATAAGCAGAGCTTAGGGCTTTTAGATCCCTTGTAGAACTCCACCTAAGAGCAGGTATAAAGTGCAGCACTGCAGGTGGAGGAGAAATACCCGTAACATTCAGATGGTATTTGCTGACAGCCAGAAATGGTCAACCAGAAATCTTAAGCTGTAGCCCCAAGGAACAACAGGATTCGTTAAGACACCACTTTGTCTGTTGATTACTAAAATGACCACTTTTGCTCTGAACCTCTGTAGCCATCCCGCCTCTGCCTCATCATGATTTGCTTCTCAAGCCCCTGGCCCCCACTTCCCTGCAACCAGTTCACGGCCTGGCATGGGCTGTCACCGACACCGGACCTAAACACGACCGTATTGTTTTGGAGAGACCTTTGCTCTTGATATACGTCTTCTCATTTGTCAGTGTGCGGGCCAACCAGCTTCAGGACGACTAACACACAAAACTGCGTCTGAAACGCAGCGATCTCTCCTTAGTTAGGTCTTTGAAGATGGAACACATGATGGAAAAGATGCTAAACAGTATCACTGCCTGAACCTGGGATTAAGGTAAATTGGGACTGAATGACCGCAGCCTTCAGCAGCGAGTGGATGCACTAATACATTCAGTAACTAAGACAGAGCTAGCGTGTCCTGAGCGCAGCAAGCGCTCAGTTCCTGAGGCACAGAACCACATGGCCCTTAAAGAGCTTTCCCCGAAAACCTGAAGACAGCACATGAGCTATGTTGCAGGCTGGCGCCAGTCTGTGCTTCAGAGGAACAGCAGCCTTGGCAGTAAAGATCTCCTGGCGATCCGAAAGCCCAGCCACAGTTCGCACCGGGGGGAAAAGCACTGAACACCTGCAAAATCTGCTGGGGTTGTTGACACTTACCTCTTGTCCCGTGGCAATGTCGAGTGCCACATAAACAGTTCCAGACGCCCTAGAGACAAAAGAGCAGTGAAGAAATGAGCAGTGGTTTAGACCCTGTAAGTGAAAGCCCTGACAGGAGATCTCTGCTGCCTCTAGTGTTTCTAAAACACCTTGGTTCCTGCACTCCCTCAGCCAGCAGCGCACAGTGCAGCAGCCCACGAGCCCACCAGCCCCCTTTATCCAAGAGAAAACTGATGTCCAACATGAAGAGAAAGGGCTGGTGCTAATCTCCAATGTTCATACTAAATTATTTTAGTTCAAAACTGAAGGGCGGGGAAAATAATACATTTAATTCTTTTCCCATTTTCTCCAGTTTTGCTCTCTTGGGCTTTATTTTTTCCTTCTCCTTTTTTTATTTTTTTTTTTTTCCTTTTCTTGATGGGTGGGTGGGTGGGTGGGTGTGGTTTCTTTCCAGAGAATGTAACACACACAGTCTAGTTGTGCCTTCTCACACCTCTTATTTGGATCTATCTGCAAAACTCAGGCAACACCATGCATAACTATGCAGTTATAAGCCTGATCACTGAATACTTTTTCAAGCAAAATATGTGAAATAAATGTTATTGAGAGCTGTTATTTATCTGACAACTATCGGGTTGCAAGCTGCTCTTTCAGGCAATAAAGTTGTTTCTCCTTTCTCTAGCGTGGCCGTAGTATTTTGAGACATACAAAAATGATTTCTCCTAAGAAAATAAGCAAACGGGTGCCACAAACTTGAGGGACAGGAGATCTTCCAGGTCCTGCTCCTTGCCACAGCAGACAAGACACTGCCAGCATCAAGTATTCTTTGATGACGCCTTCTGACCACAGTTAAGAACTCTGATCAGTACGGAGAGACAGGAGAGTCTAAAACCAGTGTCTGAACACCTTGGGAGCTTGCCTGACTTCACGCTTGGTATTACACCAGCAAAATACCTGGCCCGTGTTTCTGTGTAAGTAACTGTGACTGGACTTACCCTTGCCCGATTTTTTCAAATCCAGTGTATTTCTTCTTAGGATCTCCCACGCTCACAATGCTCCCTGAAAGAAACAACATTAACAATGGAGATTCCGCCTTCCAGCAGGTCAGAAACGCAGCCCCACTCTCTGGGGCTGTGAGCCATTTGTAGGCAACGACAACAACACAAGCAGCTCCGCAGCACACAGAGAGTCTCCCCGAAGCCTGATTTTCTACAGTCCTTTGGAGAGTTACCTTGACAGGAAACCAAGAACATGGAGGAACATTCACAGGAGCCAGATATCAGAAAAGAACAAGTACCAATGCAAGTGTTTGCTGTCTAGAAACATTCATGAGCGCTGGAACAACAGAGCCTTCATTGTCTTAGGAATAAATAGTCTGTGCGACTCAACAGAAGGCTGAAGTCTTCTGAAGATTAATTGCAGTTGGGCTTCTGGAATCCTGCCTGCCAGCATGGCAAGACAACGGGGCATCACCACCACCTGGTACGCTCCCTGTTAAACAATTTTGCTGGCCCTGGCAGGATCACTAATGGGAGCTGCAGGAGAAGAAATGACACCAATAGAATATCTGGGGCAGGGGAGCGCCTTGAGGCTTAAAAGAATCAGCTTAGTGCTGTAGTTGTCCAAGGGTTTAAAAAAACTACAAAACCCAAACCAAAACCCAACACAAAAACACCACACCAAAATATCCCAAACCAAAACCCCAGCAGACTTCTGCAAAGTGTTTTGCTCCAAGGACAGCTGAGAATCAGGAGTCTAAAGACAACTGAGGAACCTAAATATTCTGCTCCATTTGGCCATTAGCACACAGGAGTTCACCAGGTCATTCACTAGGTCACAGCCTTCTCTGCTCAACCAGAAACAAACTCTGCTTTTGCCTTTAGCCTAGAAGGCAGCTCAGGCAAAGCCAACCCTGTCACAGCTACCCTCGGTGGCAGAAGCAATGCCCAGAGTGCTCTCTTGCTTCCTCTTAAGCACAGGAACAGTTTGTGCAGGGAGTCGAGTCTCTGTGACACTAAACTGAGGATGACCATTGAGTACCTATAACCCCGAGACGCGCACACAGCGTACACAGCTTTATCAGACAAGAAATACAGAATACGTACTCAGTTTCTCTAGGATCTCCTCATCTGTCATTTTGGATTTTTCTCGCTGCCCATCCGTGTTTCTGGACGAAGTGTTTGAGTTTTCAGGCTGAGGAGTGGTGGCTTCTTCAGCTGGTGCTGGTGCAGCGGCAGGTTCAATGACAGAGCGTGTGTTGATCTGTGACAAGTATTTTGTGTCAGAAAAGTGGCTTGCAGACATGCCCTGAGATCCTATTTTACATGCAAACCCTTAGGAAGATCCTGTCTGCCCCATCCAGGGCTCTTCGACAATGTTTGGTTTTGCCGTCCCCTTCTCAAACTCAACAGGCAAACATGAAAGGCTGGTTTTACACAAGTTCATGGCCAGTTTCATTTTCAATTTTCATTGATTTTCGGAAAGATGCCCGAAACAATGAATTTACTGCGTTATAAGAAGAGAGAAATAGATCTGACCAGGGCCCCAGAGCCTTGCTCCTCCATGCTCATGTGTTTTCAGGGGTAACAAAACGACGCTTTAGTTGGTACCCAAGTGTCCGAATAGAAGCAGGAAGCATCTCCCTTTTCTGATCACAGCGGTGGAACTGACTTCTCAGCAGGATTTCAAGCCTTAGGGAGTGGCCGTTTGGAACTGCGTTCCGGTCCTTCACAGACCTCCCTTCTCTGCACAAGGCAGAGCTGTGGAGGGTTCTCCTCACCAAACTGCAGCCATGGAAAAGCTAAGGGGTGTGTCAGTGACTCAGGTGAAGCCCTAGGTCACGGGAGGACTCCAGCCCGTCCATCCGTCAGCGGCAAATGCTGTCTGATCAGAAACACGCAGCTCTGAATTACACCCCCTGCAGCGCTAACCAAAGCTGGGACTTACTGATTTTGTATGTTCAGGCCGTGGTGCAATAACAGGTGGAGGTTCATTGTCATCTTCCTCCTCTTCATCATCTTCATCCTCTGCCTCAGAAACAGAGGGAGCTAGCGGGGGTTCTGATGCTGGTTTTGTGCTCTGTGGACAGACAGCAGCATGAGTGACAGTCACCACTTTGGCACTTCAGAGGTTTGAGAACCACACAAAACTTTAGTCTGCTCAGACACCAGCAACCAATCTAGACACGTCTGTAGTCCTACAGGCCTCAGTGCTAAGTTCCACACGGCACAACACGATTTAAAGGTTACAAATTACTGGGCGGTTTCGTTCATTCGCCTTGGTGCTGTTTGTGTTTGCTACAAACAACTACATCATTCCCGGCCTTAGTTAGAGTCTAATTTCACAAATGTAATGCTCGAGTACATCACTAGGAACCACATCTGCTCGCTGGTGAATTGCTTTAGCATTGGGTGCGCAGAAACGGTAACGTTAACCAGAAGCTGACAGCTGTCCACTGGCCAGGTTAATTCACACACTTCAAAGTGCAAGGCCTCCTCCATCATCTTGGTGGGAATCGCGTTTTGGAGAGAAAGGCTGTTTGTCTCTCTACTAATTCACCCGAGGGGTAATCGTGTTGCCTGTTCCCACAGCGCTGAATTTCCCTGTTCAGCAGCTCCTTTTGCAGCACCATCCTCCTCTTCACCCAATCAGAAGTGAACACATTGATCTCTCCACTCTTCGCCCGGAGCCCAGAGTGAATGCAGCCCTCTCAGCAGCAAGGTGCACCGCGCCGCCCTGCCCGGGGCTGCCAGGCAGGCATCCCGACTGCTCACCCAGCCTCCCCTTACAGGCATTGGAGAATAAAAGCCAACTTTTAAAGGGAAATGGTGAAACAGGCTGCTAATCTGGCCAACGCCGGGAATGATACGTCAGACGTTCTAAACGCCAGTTTAAGGGCCCACCCTCTCAAGGCTGGCACTCTGTCACAAAAGGCAACGCTCACAGCTCGCTCCACAGTTCCTAAACGCTAGGCAAGTAAAAGGTAACTTTCACACTTACCGAAGAACAGGCTTCCATGTATCCACGGGCGCTTTTATCTGCAATGGGCAAGGGAAAATTAACCAGATGCTGTTATAAAACTGCCTGTTGTGGGGAGTCCCACAAAACACGTAAATCCAAACAGATCGCATTTTTCGTCCACAACAGCCCTCTGGCAGCAATAGTTATTTTACATTGCAAGCAAGAGAGCAGGACAATATACCAGGTTATTCTTTTTCTACAGTTTCTTGGGTCTATTTTTTGGCCCTTTTTTTGCCCCCAGTCAAACAGAAACTTGCTGAAGAAAACACAAATTGCTCTATTACAGTCAATGCTTCTGTTCTGCCCAAGAGCTACCGCAGCCTTTTTTGGTAGAACGGTTTGGGCTGGAAGGCACCTTAAAGGCCACCCAGCTCCAAACCCCTGCCATGGGCAGGGACACCTTCCACTAGAGCAGGTTGCTCCAAGCCCCATCCAGCCTGGCCTTGACCACTGCCAGGGAGGAGGCAGCCACAGCTGCTCTGGGCAACCTGTGCCAGTGCCTCACCACCCTCCCAGGGAAGGATTTCTTCCTCATCTCTAACCTAAATCTCCCCTCTTTCAGTTAGGAACCGTTACCCCTCGTCCTGTCACTACCCTCCCTGACAAAGAGTCCCTCCCCTCCTTTCCTGCAGCCCCCCTTTAAGTACTGGAAGGGCACTAGGAGGTCTCCCCGCAGCCTCCTCTTCTCCAGGCTGAACAAGCCCAACTCTCTCAGCCTGTCCTCGCAGGGGAGGTGCTTCCAGCCCCCTCATCACCTTTGTTGCATCCTCCGGACCACTGGTAACTTAATGGTATTTTTGCTTGAAAATCAACTCCGTGATTACGGAACAGCAAAAGAACACACCGATGCAAAAGCCAGATACCCTGCACCTCATCAGACCCTCTGCTTACCTACTAGATCTGTCATCAGCCAGATTTTGTCTAGCAAATAACAGAAAGAATGGGCCAAAGACAAAAGGACATGGAAAATCACGTCACAGACTTGCTTCTTCATCTTCGCAACGCCACACGACAAGTCTGCAGACTGGGCCTGACCAAGGGGACAAAACGGCACTCTCGTCACACCCTCCCGGAAGGAGTGTGCTACGGAGACTGCTCTGGGCACCGACACCTTCCCTCTCCTCTGAGGCAACGGTCCTGTTACATCACAATAGCAGCCCGCCTAGGGTGGTTTGTGATGTCATGCATAGCAACCAACTCTGCTCGGCAGCTGATGCAAGGATATCCTTGAAAAACGGGCTCAATCACAAAGTACCCCAAAAAATCCTCTTAGTCTGGAACCTATTGCTCAAAGGATCCAAGAGTAGCTCAGAAAACGCACAAAACAAGCACACCCTGTACCCCCATCTGAACACTGTGAAGGAACAAGGATGCAAAGACAAAAAGGAAACGTGACCTTCGGCCACTAATGCTTCTGACTAAAAATGGTCATGGTTGTTCCATCTAGTAACTTAGTTCAAAAAACAAGCGACAAAGAAAAGTCAATGAGTTTCCTAAGAATGCTTCTTGACCACTTGAACGTCGAACGTCCGTCTGGCTCCTCTCGGGGCCTGACACCCCCTTTTTCCCAGCGAGATGTCGACTTACCTCCTGACGTAAAGCTCAGCTACTTCTGGTTGTTAACTCTCTCTTTGGAATCAGAACGTTTGAGAACATCTAGGACAGCTTGTGGCTTCTTCTGCTGCTCCAGTTTTGTTATGTTGGAGGTCTGCAGTAGCCTGGCCCCACTGCTCTGGAATGCCCTGTAGATGTCAACGGGAAAGAATCAGCATTTAGAATACTGAACAGCCGCAGCCTCACAGACCTTTACCAAGATCCCGTGCTACCTGTAAGATTACTTTCGGAAACTTTGATTGACACCTTACAATTCAAATTAGGAGCTTAGACATTAGATGCAATCATTCTCTTCTCTACCAAAATAGAGAGCTAAAACCAGGATCTAACTTTAAAAAGAAAAGAAAGTTACGACTGTGATGGGAAAAAAAGGCCATGACACTCATCTTTAAATCAACTCTCCTCTTCCCATGGAATAATGATTTAAGGCTTAGCTGGTTTTCCTGGTGATTCAGTGCAGACACAACATGACTGTTCTATACTTGTGGACAACACCGTGCATTTTAGGAGCTTTACACTGGATTTTTAATGCTTAATAACGCAAACACATCTTGCTGCAATGACGCCTGCTGTCGGATTAAAAGGGAAACCCCACCCTGGTACAATTCGTTTTCAGCACACCAGGGAACGCGGCGGGGTTAAGAATCCGCATGGAAATTCTCAGAATCCTCACACTGAGTCCTACCACCGCTGCTAAGGATGTCTCTCTTTCGAGCTCCCATAGCTCTCTAGGTTCGCTACTGTAAAGATGCGGAAACTGGGGACTCGGGAAACGGGCTGAGAGTGCCAAAGCCTTGCATGAATTCTCGGATGTCTTACGAGTGAGGGTGGCATTTGAACACTGACCCCATCGCTGAAAGCCGCATCTCGGTGTTGAAATTATATTGATGACAAATTGCTTTAAATACCCAGTATAATTTCCTAAATTTGAAAGCCTGTCATTTTCCCCATACACTGCACAGCCAACACCTACCAGCGAATTGCAGGGCTTACTGAATGAAAAGCTACACCTGAAGTACATTTCCACAGGGCTGAAACTGTGCCTTCTGCTGCCTGTGAGGAGTTTTGAGTGCCAGACTCGCTCCAGCCGCTCCACATGACCTGTGGGAGAGACTCATGAGTGGGGCGGCTGAGCAGCGCAGCTGAGCTGGAGCTCTGAGGGAACTGGGGGAGCAGCGAGGCACAGCAAAGGTGGAATCCCTCTCAAAATCCAGCTGCATTTCCTGCTGCTGATCACAACTCTTTGAGCCCAGCAGCTCGGCCACTTTTCAGCCCACCTCACTGTCCACTCGCCTAGACTGTACTTCATCAGTTTGTCTGTGAGGACACCATGGCAGGCTGTGTTGAACACCTTCCTAAAGCAGAACTAACACCCACTGCTCTCCCATCGCCACCAAGCCTGACACCTCCTGGTAGAAGGCCGTCAGGGTGGTTCAGCATGAAACCTGGGCTGACTGTTCCTGGTCCCATTCTTAGCCTGCCTTTGTGTGGAAATGGCTTCCAGGAGGACTTGCTCCACCAGCTTCCCAGGGACTGAGGTGAGGCTGACCAGCCCCTAGTTCCCCACATCCTCCTTCTTAAAGACAGCAGTGACATTTGCTTTTTTTACAGTCATCAGGAGCATCCCCAGGCACCGCAGCTTTTCAAAGAGAACCAAGAGTGGCCTTGCAGTGACATCAGCCAGCTCCCTCAGCACTCGTGGGCGCAGCCCATCACTTCCCACGGCATTACAAAAAGAGAAGACCCCTTCCCTTAATTCTGTGAACGCGCTAACTCAAAACACGCTCCTTTCTGCCAGTGCACTTCAAAGAACGCAACTGAAATGCTGTCTCCTGCATGTTTCAGAGACTCTCGTGCTGTCATCGCACTAGCAGGTTTCAAACCAAGCCCTTCTGCGGCCCCCCCTGCTGCAAAAGCAACAAGAGCCTTGCTCCCATTCCTGGAATGTAAGGGCATTTAAAATAAACGACCCAAAAGCCTCAGGCACGTTGCCTTCTCACTGCTGCACAGGTCTCTTCAAAATTACACCACCTGAGCTCCGTTTTTTACTGCAAACGCAAAGCAAAATCCAAAGGACAGGATTCCCCAGCTTCACCAGAAAGTTATTTTTCAAAGGCCAGTCGCACAACGCAGGCACGTGTTACTGGCTTTCCAACTGCAAGGAAGTAACTGACTGAACGCCTCCCCCTCCTTGGAAACACGTGATTAGAGCAATCGGAACAGAAGGCTTTGGAAGGGCTGTAGCATGTTCTGCAACCAAAACAGAAAACGGGGGCAGAAGGTAAACGCGATGCCCCACAGCCAACAGGAAGCAAACCGAGACGTAGACGCCCGTTCGCGCTGCTGATACTTTACTTTTATCCCCTCCTCCCGGGAAGATGGAGCGAAGCCTGGCTTTCTTGTTCTTCTCCTCGGGGGCCATGGGGAGCGGTTTGGAACTGTGGTTTAGGGCTGAAGAATCGCGATTGTTGCTGTTCATTCTCAGCGGTGGGGCTGGAGGTTTCTCTTCAATATCGAGACTATCGGACATCTTCAGCAGCCCTCACAGCCTCCTGCAAAAGCAGAACAGAAAGCAAGCCTGTCAGGTCAGGACGCCAAGGCTGGCGTCCTGGGGAGAAAGGGGACGACAAAAGCCTTCTGGTGGAATTCGGAAGCCTCTCTAGTAGCGCTTTGCTGCGAAGAAGATTACTGCTAGAAATAAATGCAGCGGCCAATTCCTAAGGGTCACTGCATTACCACTAAACTAAAGCTTTTCTTTTTTTAATCCCTGTTAAAGGCTTTTTAAATTTTTGTTTACAACTTTTTTCCTGTAGCTGTTTACAATCCAAATTGTCCTCTGAAGCCAGACTTCCAAAGCAAAATTTAAATGATCCACTGAAACTACCTGGTACCTGAAACTCTATCAGTAGTGAACCATTCTTACGGTGTAAGAAACAAGGTGCCTGTTGGGGGGATATGGACAGCAAGCATCAGGATCTCTGTTCCCTCCCTGCTCTGTGTTTGCAGAGGGTTAGGTCCTGGGAGTGCCGGGCTTCAAACAGAACAATCTGCCCAAAGGAAATTCATTCAGAAGTACCAATTCAATACTTTCTCGCACATAAAAATGAGCAATAGAGTCGCTTTAGGACCAGTCAAAACCTGAGCAGCAAAACGACTGTAGCCTGGAAACAATTCCAGTCTTCCTCCTTCTCTCCTGTTACCACACACGCCTGGTACCGTAGGGCTGTTTGTGGCACAGCTTTGAAGAGCACCACCAAGTCCCAAGCGCGGTACCTCAGCGAGGAGCAGACACAAACAGCCTGTTGGTGAGCGCTAAGAACAGGGGTACCGAAAGAAGGGGGGGGAAAAATGTTCGTTAATTTCTGAAACGAAACAGTCAGTTTCAGATAAAAGAAGTGACGTTTTTTCAGCTTGCTCGAGAAGCAAAACGCATCTCGGCTGTTCACTGCACAGTTCTCTCCCCTGCCTGCCTTTTCCTTCACAACTGCTCCCCACTTTCCCCGGAGCAGTTCCCAGCTCATCACGGTCCCCATCGCACTGTAGCCTTCCTTGCTGTCCCTCACCCTGAGGAAGGCCAAGCCCCGTCCCTGGCTGCACAACAGCGGTGCCTCACGACTCCTGCTCGACGCTGCGCTGTGGTTCGGAGCCGCTCACCAGCCCTCAGCTGCAGGCAGAGCGCTGCAGTTGACCTCGAACGCCTTCGGTTTCAGTGAAGCCCAGCTTCTGCCCTCACGGCTGCGTTCCCATTCCCTTTCCCTCCTCCCCCATCAGGGCGAGCTCTGGGAACCCCCGGGACGCTTCCCCCCGTTAGGCTCAGGCTGACGCTTACCCGTCTCCTCCGGCACCCCAGGCCGGTGCCCTCAGCGGGGAACGCTGCACTGACCTTGCCGAGCACAGCGCACAGCGGTGCTGTCGCGGCTGGAAGAGCTCCACTCCACCCGCGGCTTTGCTGTCTGTCTCAACGAAATCCTCGCTGGTTCCAGTTCTCGCCCTAGGACGGCTGCGGGGCAGACACACAGCCTGACTCCCGCGCCATCCCCTGCCCGCGGGTGCAGAGGCGGTCGCCGAGGTCGACGGTGAGCAGCCAGGCCTGCAGCTGTCAGCCAGCGTTCGGGAGCGGCGCGTTACCGCCTGCTGCAGCTTCGGGGGAAAGCGACCGGCTCTGTCGGTCCTGCTGGGGCAGCACCGCCCATAGCGGCGGCGAGTTAGGAAGGCTGAAGGGCTGTTCTACGCCACAGGAGTCGGCACGAAGCCCGGCACGGCCTGGGCGCCACAGCCCGCGCCTTTGCATCGCTCCTCCGCCCCAGGCCACCCAGGCTGGCGCTGCCCGGACGCGGCACACGCCGTGCCGGGAGAAAGACCCAGCGGCCGAGCCGAGCCTTCGGCTGCTGCGAGCCGCCCCACAGCAGCGCGACCCCTCCCCGCCGCCCGCCCCTCGCTGCCCGGTCGCCGCCGCTCCCTCAGGCCAGGCTCCTGCCGGGGACGGCCCCCGGGTCGGCGGGGCAGCGGCAGGGCGGGACGGCGCCGCCCGCTGCCGTGAGCGCCCGTCACCGCTGGAGGGCGCCCGCGCCCCGCGCCCGCTCCCGCCCTGCCCGCCGGCCCTGGCGGGAGGGGGGCGGCCGCCATCTTGCCCGTGAGGCCCGGCGGGGCGGGCAGGGGGCGGCGGTGAGGGGGCGCGGGGCGGGCATGGCGGGGGAGCGCGGTGCCGCCGGAGCGGGCGCGGGGCGAGGGCAGCGCTCTGCGACGGTGGGACGCGGTCCTGTGCTCCCGCCCCATGGCTTCCACATAGGTGTGTATAAACATCACACACAGGACCTGAGTGATCTCTGACTCTCCTGTGACACCACGTCTATGTATATATAGAGTATAGCTAGAGTACATTGCATTCATAGAAGTGTCTCTGTGTATATAAAATATACAGGTAGTATATAACATAGGTCGCTAGAGACAGGGAACATTAAGGGTCTGTGTGTGTTTGCACATACACACGTAGGTATCTACTCTGTAATGAACAGGATCACAAAGACCAGGTTGGAAGGGACCTGGAGGATCATCTGTTCCATCCTCCCTTGGCGAAAGCACGGTCTAGATGAGATGGCCCAGCACGCTGTCCAGCCGAATCTTAAAATGTCCCACGTTGGGGATACCACCACTTCCCTGGAGAGACTATTCCAATAGCTGATCATTCTCATTGTGAAAAATTTTCCTCTTGTGTCCAACTGGAATCTCCCCAGGAGTAACTTGTCCCCATTATCCCTCTTCTTTTCCATGTGACTTCTGTGTATAAAATGGAGAGAGTTACGTAGTTCTAGAAGGGTGTCTCTTTCCCCCCGTATACAGGGTATGTGTACATACAAAAATACTTTTATATATTAAAATGGCATAATACAAAGCTACAAGCACACACAGCCATACCGCTGGAGCGTTTCTGACTGCAGAGGATCAAGGATCGAGGCTGGTGTATCTTCAGCCATTCCTGACACTCTTTTGTCAAACAGCACCAGCAAATCCTACAGGAAAAGCTGCAGTCACATAATCCATTGGTATTTATAACTTTTATTTGCAATACTTTAGGTCCAAGTTTCAAACTGCAATATTTTTACACTCAAGACACAGTCATGCACAATCCATATTTCAATTTTCTATTGCTTCAACCACAATTTAAAATAACTTAATATTGGAAACAAAACCCAAAATCTTAAAAAAAAAAAGGATGCTGAGGTCAGTAAGATGGATTCATGCCATCAGCACATTTACAAAGTAAATAACTTAGTTCTCTTTTTAAAAAGATCAGTTACCTCTTAATCCAAAGTTACAGAAGATTTTTCACTACACATTTGTTTTTTATCTTTTACCTTTTTCTTTTTTTCTGTTTTTTCTTGTCTTTTTTTCGTTTTCTTTTTTTTTAAACAGATAACACGTCCTAAAAAAGGAATGTACAGCAAAATGAGATACATTTCTGATAAATAATGAAAATGTAGGCTCCTCCTCTGTTTTCTTTTATCTGGATACCCTGAAGAAAAAAAAAAAAAATCTAGCAGACACCAGCATAGGCATAAACTAGTTGCTTCGGACTGAACCGGAGTTTTAGCACCGGTGACGTCCTGATCCAGTCAAGAGCTGCAGAATTCTGTTGCAGATCTGCCTGAAACCTGTGTCAAAAGGCTGCTGTAAACAGGCAATTCAAAGGGCAGAGAAATGAGGATCTCAAGCACTTTATCTGAGCCAGTTACAGTCTTGGTTAGCAGCCACCGAGTGCAGGAAAAACAAAGGGCACAGCATGAGGGACAAAATCAGTCAGGCATAGCGAGACTGGAAAGAGCAAGACCTGTAAGAGGTAACACGCTGCTCAATTTCTCTCTAGGAAAAAAATTCCCTGTTTCAAGCCCCTGAAGGGAGTGAAGGACAGAGAGGAGGTGACACACAAATATGTCCTCAGTTCATACACTTCCTCCCTCTGTGTTGTAGAAGAAATTTGATTAACTGTATTCTTCTTTCTGAGTAGTCTCATTCAGCATCAGCAGCTTAGCAGTAGTAGCCAAAGTAGCTGAAGCCTTAAGCTGCAAGAGCTGAAGGAGAGGAAACTTTTTGATAAAAGTAATGCTGCTAACATGGAACTAGCTGAATCCGTCAGAGTCACAGAAACATTTAGGTTGGAAAAGACCTTTAAGATCACGAAGTTCAACCGTTAACCTGACACTGCCAAGTCCCACTACGCCATGTCCCTAAGCAGCAGATCTACATGTCTTTTAAACACCTCCGGGGACGGTGACTCAAGCACTTCCCTGGGCACCCTCTTCCCTTTGGTGAAGAAATTTTTCCTAATGTCCAATCTAAACCTCCCCTGGCTCAACTTGAGGCCATTTCCTCTTGTCCTACCTCTTGTTGCTTGGGAGAAGAGCCCAGCCCCCACCTCAGCACAACCTCCTTTCAGGTAGTTGTAGAGCGATAAGGTCTCCCCCTCAGCCTCCTCCAGCTAAACAACCCCAGTTCCCTCAGCTGCTCCTCACAGGACTTGTGCTCTAGACCCCTCACCAGCTTTGTTGCCCTTTGGACCCACTCCAGTACCTCAATGTCTTTCCTACAGCGAGGGGCCCAAAACTGCACACAGGATTTGAGATGCAGGCTCACCAGTGCCGAGTACAGGGGGATGATCACCTCCCTACTCCTGCTGGCCACATTATTTCTGATACAGGCCAGGATGCTGTTTGCCTTCTTGGCCACCTGAGCACTCTGCTGGCTCACGTTCAGCCGGCTGTCGACCAACAACCCCAGGTCCTTTTCTGCCAGATACGTGTAGAATGAAGAAAAGGACCAAGGAGACATATCCAAGAGAACGAAGTAACTTCAAAAGGTGGCCAGCCCAGCGACAGTGAAAAGCAGTAAGAAATCAGGAGACCACTAACCAGAATTAAGTGATTTGACGTGGTGTTGGACTTGGGGATGGGGTGATGGGTGGTACGGGTGTGATTGAGAGGTGTGTATTGGGGTAGGGGTCCCTCTCTGGAGACACTCAGCTCAAGCTGTCACCTGAGAACTAATAACAGAAGAGTTGGAAACCTTCACTCCTATCCTAGGGTCGGACCCTCTTACAGTGGCTGGCATGCGTAAACCCATACCATTAGGGAGCTGTGATTGAAACGTGTCTGCACACGTGCCCAGAGGCTCTCCTGATGTGCCAACCCAGGCCATCGTGCCCAACTGCAGTCCTTCCGTCTTTGTACGTAAGCTGGGCAAACCTCGCAGAAACCAAGCGTGGTCCCCAAGCGGCCATGAACATGGTGCCACTCAGAGCGGGAGGCACCTGACACACGGCTGCTGAGGCGGAGGTGTGGTCTGCTGCGAAACTGTCCAATGCAAAGCCACTGTCCTCATAGGTTATTAAAACAATTAGCAAATTTCCATATTATCAGCTTTAACTAATACTGCTCCCAGTTCCCTCAGTCAGGGTCAGATTCTAGCAGCATGCAAGTACTTGCTTGGGAGAATTGCTGAGCAGCAAGAACAAAGTTTTCAGGCTCACATCCACATGGCAGTCCAGAGGGCACCCATGGGGAGCACGTAAGCACCTCTCCTCTTTCCTACAATACCATTTTTTCTTTTGGGATGGCTCTTGTCACCAAAGGTGCACACAACCACTGGTGGGCTCAGGCCAGTGATGGTTTATATGCATGATGCACACCTAGGATTGTGGCAATCAGCTCTAAACCGCATACAAAGAGAGTACGTATAAGCAAGATTCTGCAAGTTTCAGTCAGAAAAAGAAATTGCCCTATCAGCTCAAGGACAGACACAAGCAAAGAGAAGTTTTAAAGATCCCTGAATTGCAAATTACATGCAAAGAAACTTGGGATGGTTTCTGTTGAAACACAAAGGTTGTCCTTTGCCTGCTTCCTGAAAACTGGGGGCTAAAATTAAAGATACTTAGCTGGTCAAGGCAGAGGGGGGAAAAAAAATAAATAAGTTGAACACTGACATTTATGGGTCTTCATCAGCTTGCCCCATCACCCACCATTAAGTTGCTGCACATCTGCACATGAATGACCAACATTCCACTGGGAAGGTGTGTGGACCACTAACTTGGTAACGTTCAGCAAGGCGAAGCTGGCAGTACTGTGCATGCCCTGGATGTCAAGCAAAGAAACACCGGTGGCTCCTGTCTTCAACAGCAGGTGTCACAGAGCTCTCTCTGGCTCTTTGCTCACTAGATTTGCTCAGGACTGCACCAAGAAATACCTGGTTTTACATGCTCAGCGTGAGGAACATTCAGTAGCCACACCAATGACTATCCACTGGAAACAACTGCCTTACAGACAGCAGGGTGTGGTGGCATCTCCTAAACTGGAGGACGGGAGACATGTCCTCACTTCCCTTCTTGGGGTGACTGGAATGTGCTTCATTTTCGGTGGCAAGACATGGGGGGAGACTGACTGAAAGACCTGCCGAGGTGCAGCCACTGGCCTCAGAGAAACTCAGCACAAACAGCTAAAACAAATACTTGAGTTCGCTTGTGTGCAGTAGCCCAAGATGGAGAATAAACACACAGGTATTTACAAAAGCACTGGATGCGAAGTGAGTGCAATCCCGGCCAGAGTCGGTGATCAAATCCTGACAGCACTGTAACATTCACCCCTGTGCAGGCTCCCAGGAGTGCATGCAGGAGCTGTATGTAATTTTACATAGGTATGGGGGGGGGGTTCCCTTTTTTTTTTTTCTTTTTTTCTTAAATAAACAAACTTTTCTGTGCTTCTCAGAACTTCCCTGACTTAACTGCTGTCATGCTTCTGTCCCAAAACACATTAAAACCACAGCAAGCCATCGTGTCATTTTCACACGTCTTCATTGCAGGGATGGGAATCACAGTCAAGCTCTGGATAGGGTGTTTCACCATGTAACGAATTTAAAAATTAAGACAATTAACTTATCTTTTAAAACCTTGGCATGAAAGTGTTTGAAACCTATTTACCTATGCATTTTGCGACAGAAACAGCCTATTTCTAATAACTCAAAAAATACATATAACTAATTGCTTAATCTGAGGATAGCAGTCAGGAAACCCAAGATGGTTCCAGAGATTTTATAGTATTCATC
Source organism: Leptosomus discolor (assembly GCF_034619465.1). Lineage (NCBI taxonomy): Eukaryota > Metazoa > Chordata > Aves > Leptosomiformes > Leptosomidae > Leptosomus > Leptosomus discolor. Next base: position 45,554,354 of record NC_141399.1, on the reverse strand, counting down.
TCCCTCCTTTCTGCAAGGTCAATGCTATTGTCAATCCTAATGTACTCTGTGAGCCTGTAAATAATGTGCAAGACTTACCCCTCTCAGGACTGTTTTTTGGTTTAGTTTGGTTTTTTAATATATTAATATGCCTCTTCCACATTTCCTGTCAGAGTTGGGAGGATATAAACGCAGCTGCCATCTTTCAGTATCTAGTGACTGAGAATTTAGTGCCAGCGACTGTCTCCAGCACAGAGCCACAGGGATGCCTGAGGTGCGTATCCCTGCATGTCAGACAGTCTCAGCTGGGCAATCACAGTCCATGTTGAAAACAGCCACTGGCAGAGATTATTTCTGTTGAATCCTGTTTGCCTCCCAGGAATTTTTTTTAGAAGAAAAATCTCTAGATTTGCTGATGCAAAGAAAAATAAATATAATAATTAATAAAATACAAAGTAAGGACTCTTATCTCAGCAGTTGCCTTTAAACCACCAGTGCCAACAATACGCTGGGGCATACACTGATTTAAAATTAAAAAAAAAAAAGATGCTACCATTTCATTTTCCTATTTTTTGCATCTGTTATCTTCCGGGAAGGTGTGGCGGTGTTTCTTTTTAAAAGTAGAGATGCTAAAATACTTATAGGTAAAGAAAAATAAATAGGAAAAACCCCAATCAAATAGTGTAGTCTGTCAACCTAAGTATTTCTATTGTATGTCCAGCAAACATGTACCATAAAAAAGTGCTTTCCTTTTAAAGGACGGATGTCTGTTCCTTTGTGGGTAGGAAAAAATAAAGGCTACACTGGAAACAGAAATTCACTTGTTTCTTCACTTCTTACATGAAATACAAACATGTTTCACTCAGATGAATGCTTTACAAATTGAGAGCAGTCCATCTCGAGCCCGAATTACTGTCTTTCTCAAAGTCTCTCCCCCAGATAGACAGCTTGAGTTGACAGAGAAAAATGGGACCTTACAAAAGAAACAGACTCTTTTGAATAGAAGAAAATAGAACAGAATCATTGAGGTTGGAAAAGACCTTTAAGATCATCGAGTCCAACCATAAACCTAACGCTGCCAAGCCCACCACTAAACCATGTCCCTAAGCACCTCATCTACATGTCTCTTAAATACCTCCAGGGATGGTGACTCAAGCACTTCCTTGGGCAGCCTCTTCCAATGCTTGACAACCCTTTGGTGAAGAAATTTTTCGTAATATCCAATCTAAACCTCCCCTGGCTCAACTTGAGGACGTTTCCTCTTGTCCTATCGCTAGTCAGTTGGGAGAAAAGACTGACCTCCTCCTCACTACAACCTTCTTTCAGGTAGTTGTAGAGAGCGATAAGGTCTTCCCCTCAGCCTCCTCCAGCTAAACAACCCCAGTTCCCTCAGCTGCTCCTCACAGGACTTGTGCTCTAGACCCCTCACCAGCTTTGTCGCCCTTTGGACCCACTCCAGTACCTCAATGTCTTTCCTACAGCGAGGGGCCCAAAACTGCACACAGGATTTGAGATGCAGGCTCACCAGTGCCAAGTACAGGGGGATGGTCACGCCCCTAGCCCTGCTAGTCACACTGTTTCTTTACATCAGTAACTCTTGTGTCTTTGCTGACAGGGAAGACCTCACTGGCACACCATCCCTCAAACACTGGTGTGATGCCCCCAGGCATATCTCTAGCGAGCCTGGTTTTATCCCTTTCCCCCCTTCAACTCTAGTTTAAAGCTCTTTCAATGAGCCCTGCTAACTCCTGCACAAAGATCCTTTTCGCCCTTTGCAACAGGCATACCCTGTCTGTTGCCAGCAGGCCTGGTGTTGTGTAAACCAACCCATCATCAAAAAATCCCAAAATTCTGCCGGTAACACCACGCTCGGAGCGAGGTATTGACCTGCTGGGTCTTCCCGTTTCTTCCCTCATCATTCCCACAAGTGACAGGATAGAGGAGAACACTACTTGTGCTCTTGATCCCTTAAGCAGTTGTCCCAAGGCACTGAAGTCTCTTGATTGCCCTCGGACTTCTTGTTGCAACTTCATCGCTGCCTACATGAAATATCAATAATGGATAGTGATCTGAGAGCCTTACCAGGGTAGGAAGGTTTCTCTTCACATCTCTAACCTGGGCCTCAGGGAGGCAGCAGACTTCCCTAAGGAGTGGGTCCGGTCTGTGTATTGGGCCTTCTGTTCCCTCCAAGTGAGCCTCCTATGACAATGACACATCATTTCTCTTTATGGAAGTAGTTTTGACACAGGGCATAGGCAGACTCAACCTCAGCAACACCTCCAAGCTAGACAGACCATTGTCCTTGCCATTGTTCGGTTCCACTTGCAGAGCCTTGTACCTATTATGCAAGGGCACCTGGGGAGGTGAGGCAGTCACAGAGGAGACGGGCCTGCTGTGCCGGGCGGGAACTTGTCGCCATTGTCCCTCTCCCTTAAGTCACCGTGTTCAGCTGGGCGGAGAGAGGGGAGGGAATCCTCCATATCATGTGTCCTGTCTGCCTGTCGGGCCTGTCTCAGGGAAAGGAGGGTGCAATTCCAGTAGTCTCTCACACTCCCTGATACTCCTCAACCTCCCACTGTTGCTCCTGGTCTGGCTCAGAGGCCAGGAGCTGTGGGTTCCTGGCGGGTGTCTCTGCTCCCCCGGAGGCTCCCCTGGTTTGGGAAACGGGAGCTGCTCACCTCAGCATGTTATTTGGGTGTCAGAAACTCAGACCTGTTGCACTCCCGAGGGAATCAGGAAAGGTTAATTCGTACTTCGCTGTGGTAACTCAAAGAGCATTGCCTCCATCTGTTGCCTCAGCCAAAGACAGTGGGACGGACAGAGCGAGCGAGGGTAGGTTAGCTGGCAGTATTAATGACAGTTGCAACACAAAGACGGTAACTAAAAAGCCAAAGCCAAACAAGCTAGTGGCCAGATTCAAGAATAGCCCAGGCATCCTTTGTTCCTACTGGCACTGAAGGTGGTTAGTACCTTAAAGGCTGCTTAGCCCTTTGCAGGACCAGGCTTAAACACGAAGATCTACAGCAGAAAGCTGTTTTACTCTGGGTTGTTTTTTTTTGCTCACTGGGTGGGTGTTGCCTCAACTGCTGTTTTGAAGGTCTTTGCTTGGTTGTACTCCTAAAATATAGCAACAAATGCTTGATGCAAATGCTTTTTCTGAGTGAAGCCACATTGCATCTTTCTTTCAGAAATGAATAAATAAAACACAAATTGCAAATGTAAACTATTCTGCTCCCTTACAAATCAGTTGACTAGTCACGCACAATCCTCAGCCACATCCAGGATTCCCTCTCTCTCTCATCAACTCAGAGCTGCATTCAGCAGTGCTTGCTGTACACAGGACAGCAGAAAGAAGGGCTGGCTTGATGTCTCTAAATATTTCTGCAGTCCATTCTGCATCTCACACATTTGCTCTCACTCAGTCCAGAACTCCAGGTTTTAATGCGCTTTCTTCCAGAGCTGTCTGCTGCACTGGCTCACACATACCTAAATGGCAGAAGTTGTCACTTGCTCGTGTTGGCCTCCGTTTCCATGGCAGAACCCAAGTGCCCAAAGGACACTCACCTGTGCCTGAGCCTGTGGAGCAGCCTGGCTCCCACACCCTCTCCCAAGAGCAGTGCAGATTCTACTAACCTTTCCTGGGAGCTACAAGACGACCGGGAGAGTAGGCATCCTCGGAAGTGACACCGCCACTCAGCTCAGTTTTGCCCTCCTCTACTCCTGCATATACCCAAAATGGCTAATCCCACCAGTGTGTGCATTTCACAGCATGGCTACAATTCACCTCAGGAGCAGCCCACTGCCAGTTTGGCTCCGATACGGAATGTTTAGTCCGGTCCCAGGAAGAGACAAGCAGCCAGGGCCGGTCTGCTGCTGCTTGCCTCCACGAGCGCCTTCTTCCCGCCTGGCTCTGCGGATGCTGAGGCTGCTCTGTGCTCCACAAGGGCTCTGCTGGCGCTCAGCACCAGGCAAGGCTGGGCCCGCTCTCACCTCCTCTTTCTCTTGCAGCTTTGCATCAGACGAGCCCTTTCTGAGCACACGGACTGACCTTTCTGCTTTTTCATTGTACTAAAGACTCTCATCCAGGCAAACAGATTACAATTAGTTATACAAATCAAATGGTCAAGAACCGAAACACGATGCATTCACAGCTGAAAGCCTGATTCGCAACAGGAGGTCTTGCCTGCCCCACTCCCGATCCATTTTTGGTTGGAAATGCAATTTAATTTCTTCCTCCTCCAGAAGGACCATGACTGGGCACATACCAGCAAGTAGGCTGTACTGAAAAGGCAGTGCAGTCTGGAGTTGATGAATGAAGGAGACCCTTCTCCAATTCCAAACCTTACCAAAAAAGCCCAACCATAAAAGGGACTTTCCGTCTCTACGAAACAACTGACAATTTAAAAGTGAAGGTACAGCTTATTCACAGGGTGAGAAGGAAGAGAATCGTCCAACTCCATTTGCTTTACCTTGGAAACGGTTGAGGCAGCAAAGCATTTTCGGTCATTACCTCTCCGTCTTAAGCCCTGTTTCATCTTAAAAATAAATTAAGGAGCCAGGAAGCAGGAAGAAGACAAACAATAAATTTTTACTCGAGGGACTGGGTTGTTCTCCCTCATACCACCATGACTGTGACCGTTGGTTTGTTCATCTGTCCATCTGTCCTGCAGCACAAGAGTTGAGGTTTTACAGAGTTTTTCTTCTCAGTCTTGCGCTGAGCTGAGGTGGGAGAAAGCCGTTGTGAAGTGCTAGCGGCTGCTGTTTTTAATTGCTTCCTTTGCTGCAATGATCAGAGGAGTCAGGCTGGAGAGAGGCTTGGCTAACTTTAAAAATGGGTGCTGCCCAAAGGAAAAAAAGAAAAAAGAAAAAAGAAAAAAGAAAGGAACCGTTACTTTCCAAACCCAGTTACTGACAGGCTCAAGCAGTATTTCGCTGGTTACCAGGAACATGCAGAAATAGGACCGAGGGGACCATCTGCACCTGCATCTTCTAGTCCCGTCCCTTGCTATCACAGGCAACCATGGCCCATCATTCGATTAATCCATTTAGCAAGGTGTCTTCAGCTTGCTGGCATTTTGGCCCTGCCAGCGCTCTGGGAATGCTGCTTGCTGTCCCAGGGCCTTGTTCCTTTCAGGAGACTCCAAATGCTTACTTAGGCTCCTGTTTTCTGAAGACACGGGCTATTTTAGTTGCCAGAAGAGATGAGGGGCACAAGCCGTTCCTCAGGCAAGGCCAGTACCTCTAGGAAACGTTGATCGCAGTGGTATTTAGGCCCATGTGCTCTTCTGAAGGCCACTGAGGTACAGGTGTTCAGCACCAAAAGAGCAGGGAGACAAGGGACATAGCGCTGATTGATGGACTCAGCTCTGGGTTGCAGGGATGGCAGTGCCTACCACCCCATCCCCTGCCCCTCCTGCGCTGGCTGGCACCTTCACAGCAGGGACAGCCAAGTGGCACACGGCGCCACTCCCTATCTCCCACAAAACTGGCCCTAAACCTGCAGCAGTTTTCATCTACTCGACTCTGCCAGGCAACAGAAGGAGTTGTGACACGTCCTGCTCAGCCGTCCCTGTTTTGGTGGCAGAAACCTCTAAAAGTGGGGCTCAGCAGCAGAAACCTCTAAGAGTGGGGCAGGATGGACAAGCCAGGGCCTCTCTGATGCTCACAGGGAGCACCCACAGCCCCTTCCTTCCCACAGCCAAGTCTCTGACCGCTTGCCTGTGACTGATGTCACTGCGCTCCTCCCTGGTCATCTCTGTATACACTAGTCCCCAACCCCATTTCAGGCCTCTGCACCTGGTATCGCTGCACTTTGGCTATTTTGCCACCGTGTAAAACTGAATATACTACCAAAATACAAAATAGGGCCACAGAAACGATCAGAGGGACGGAACAGGCTGAGCGAGTTGGGCTTGTTCAGCCTGGAGAAGAGAAGGCTCCGGGGAGACCTTCTAGCGGCCTTCCAGTGCTTAAAGTGGGCCTGTGAGAAAGGTGGGGAGGGACCCTTTAGCAGGGCCTGTTGCAACAGGACAAGGGGTGACGGTTTCAAACTACAAGAGGGCAGATTCAGACCAGATACAAGGAAGACATTTTTTACACTGAGGGTGGTGAAACACTGGCACAGGCTGCCCAGAGAGGCGGTAGAAGCCCCATCCCTGGAGACATGGAAGGTGAGGTTGGAGGGGGCTCTGAGCAACCTGATGTAGCTGAAGATGTCCCTGCTTCCTGCAGGGGTTTGGACTACAGGGCCTTGAAAGGTCCCTTCCAGCCCAAACCAGCCTGTGATTCCACTTATTTTTCATCTGAAAAGCACCAAGACTGGAGACCAATACGAGGGGGCTCCCTCTGATGCCTTCGAGTTTAGCTGATGAGAAAACCATTACACAGTACAGCTCTTTCACTCGCAGCCGCTTCGCGTTCTACCTGCAGAAGTTCCTTGGCAGACCCTCGCCTGTCCACGTCCATCTCCAGGCAGCAGTTCAGAAAGTCGCGAAACACAGCGGACAATCGCTCGGGGTTCTGCAGCTCTGGTGTCCCGTTCGTAGCTATCAGATACAGCGCCTAGAGAAAAAACAAACACGAGACTCCACCTGTTTCTTTCTTATCCGTAACTGCTCATACAGAGCCCATTTTTTAAGGTCCAGACTCCAGTCCCAGTTTCTTCCCTGGCAGAGGGTTAGAGATGGTTTTTCTGTAGCTACAAAAAACCCCGCATACAGCCACAGCTACTCCAACATCACATTGGTCTTGCCTTGACAGCTGATTTCATGGGGTGACCTAGTGAGTATCAACTACATCAGCAAAAGCACATTTTGCTTCTCCAACGACTGACACCAGCTTTGCTGGCTATTTGAAAGAGTGAATTTGGTCTAGCTGTATTCCTTCAAAGGATTTTTACATAACATGCATCTCTGCAGTGCTCACTGCTCCCTAAAGTACAGTTCCCAGAAAACAAAGGGAGTCAAGTTTTTTTGCTCTGTTCTAGACAAACATGGTTACTGGACAAGAACCAGAATAGACTATGCTGCCTTTAAACTATAATCTTCATGTTTCAGACAAGCTTCCCAAGTGAGAAGAACTGGAGGGTAGTTCATCTCTCAAAACCACTGTTTTAGAAAAGTTTTTTAATCTATTTTTGGTTTTAGGAAATGTAACCTTAAATCTATTACACTTGTTTCATGTTTTCAGGGTCATCTTCATAGACAGAAGAGCTGGAACAACTTAAAACCCAAAGCGAAGTGTTACCTGAGAACTGGGAGTATTTGTCTGTGTTAAGGGTTGAGTCCTCTGTGAATTCCCTTCCATGATGTGCATAAATGTCCAGCTGCTCATCTGAATTCACAGTCATTCTGTGCACCACAGGCCTACCCAAACACTTGAAAATTCCATCCTTTCTCCTCCTCGACAGCATCTAGCCTAAGCTAGGCTTAGGTTTCTTAAGGAAAGCCAAGGACACTCACTTCCATGCAGCTGACAGTGTTCATATAGCTTAGGAAGTCTTCCTGATATTCCTCAGGGCAAGGAATTAGAATGTAATTTTGCAAAACATCGGGCGAGCATTATCCAGTGTGGTACACTCGTAACCAAGGTCTAACATGCTGAGCAGCCAGACAGATGAGTTCATTCTGCTTTTGCAAGATATTCTTTAGAAATGCAAGAGAAACATTTTGAACTCTTCCAACTTAAACTTGCAGAATATGTCTCCAATATGCAGTAATAATAATAGAAATAGGCCTAGGAGTCTTCCATAAAGATGTCTGCCATGACAAGAACAGCTCTGCACGACTGGCATTTAAATAGACGGTGACCAAATTGACTTTGTTACTATCCTCTTAAATACAGAGGAAAATTTCCAGGCCTAAAAAGTCAAATGAACTATCCTAGAGTAAAAACAAAAAAAGGAAGTTTCTTTACTTTTCCCACAAGATAAATGTCACAAAATCAGTCTTAGCCTGTCCATCTGCAGCTGACCTCGGGCACCGGGCACAGCGGTGAGCCAAAGTGCCTGTCCTCATGACGTTTAGATTGTGCTGCCTGAGAGATGTCACTTCCCCTGCAGTAAAGGAATACAGCACTGATGTCAGCCTTGGAAATGTTATTCCAGCTACATCTACCTGACTGTGAAACAGGAGTGCCAGGACAAATGGAGCTCTTTCAGTTGCTCGTTTCTTCACAGAACACGAATCATCTGAGTCATCTTTAGCTGGGTACTGCAACTTTTAAATAGTTCTACGACAACAGAAAAAGGTCTATGGGAAGCTGAAGTACCTTCTTGTCATATATCTTTTGCTTTCCTATGATACAGCTGGCAGAGAAAAACAAGTACAGTACAAAGGAAATGAGTGTTTGCGGTAGCTGCAAAGGGGCAGTAAGCTCACGAATTTGTTTAACCATTTCTGTTAACAATTTCTGTACCAAGAAACAAGTACAGATTTGGCATACGAGTACAGCTGCCGCCTGTGAAAACGATATCCTAAAGTTATCCAGGGCACCCGCATACATGACAGCACAACATACAGATGATTTAGAAGCCTGAAACTGTAGAAGATCCACAGCATTTGGAAAACATGCTACAGTTTTGAGGAAAATCGATGCACTGTGGTTAAGAAATGAAAAAGCAAACAGAAATGCTTAGGGTTTGGTTTGTTGGGCTTTTTTAAAACTCAAACTGGGGAGGTCCAACAGGCATTTCAAAGGATATTTACCACACTAATATTTGTCCCTTAGGCCCCAGGCATACGCCTGATGGAAGGAAAGCACAGTGAGAGAAAACAAACACTATCACAGAAATATCCACGACATTCATGGTTGGAAAATGGTTCATTTCTGTGAGTTCTGGATAGGCTGGAAAGAGCCTGAGCAAGAGGGGATGCGCTTGCTTTACATGTGGAAAACAACAAACGCATCTACATTAAGGCTGGTGTTAACTCTATGATTAATGATCCTTTAATGCCCTTATAGTGTATTTATGTATTTAAATTAATGTCAGTGACTGAAGCTGCTGTGTGTCTTCCATTATTAAAACACTCATTCACAAAGATTTGAAAGAGCATCCGTTTGTTTCCAGGCTTTGCAGAATTCCCTGGATGTGGTCTAAATGTGACTATTAAACCAAACAACTATTGTGGGCCATCAGCTAAAAATCTGACCTGTAAACACAGGTCTTGCTTATAAGCCCTCCTGTTTGGATGCAGCTGAGACCTCTCGCTGAAGTCTGTGATTCCACATACCACAGCAGAAGGATCCTGTCCCCGCTGGGGTTGATTTACTTGAATAAAACCAGCTGATAACTGGGGAACTTCAGGCGGTCCATCACAAGCTGTTCACTGCTCTTAGCTCAGGGGCAACCACCTCTGCAAAAGAGTCCAGGAAGCGAACACAGATGGTACCAACTCCAGATGCCTGATTTTAATCTCCTGCAATTTTACTCAGACACCTGAAGATGCTGATCTTAACTCCAGCAGGAGATGAGGCATGTACGGAGAAAAAGAGCATCTCAAATCATCTAGGCAAGGACAGGAATAACTGAATGTGAATTTGATCAGAGAAAAGAAATCCAGTTCCCCTCTTAACAGTTGACCTGAGGCTTCTTGAGGAGCCCTAATCAACACTTGAGGTTAAGGAAGCTGGGAGTTTTCAGCCTCCAAACCAGTGACACAGGCCTACTGCCACCCTGCCAGCTACGGTGCACTCAGCTTACTCAGCATCAGGCTGAACCCAAACCTGTTTGTTTCTTATCCCCCCTCACGAGGTGGCACAACGCACACCGCTCCTGGTGCGTGCACTGGAACCAGAAACTCCAGGGCACCTACCGAACCCAAAGAAGTCTTCCAAGAAAACTCAGGAACCTTTGTTCAAACAGAGTGGAAGACTGACATTGGTGTAGTTGTTGTATTCCTTTCTTAAGCAGCCTGCCAGGGGGTATTTCCTGACTGTTCTGTTTCTTCTTTCAGCCTGCAGTACACAGTCTGGGTGCCATAGACCAGAGAGGGTGCAGCCTTACTGCTACGAGAAAAGCTACACGTCATGCTCTATTTTAATTCTAGCCTTCACAAAAATGATCTATGTATACACATAGGTCAAAATTAATTTCCTCATAAATTCCTACCTCCTATCAGCAATTAACTGTGCAGCATTTAACTTTGTTTCAGCTACCAGTCATGAGGTTTTAACTTGGTATACGTTCCTGCACTATTACATACTCATTTGGGATAAGAACCGGTCATTTAATTTTAAGAAATGAGGATAAAACTGAAAACTGCAAAACATTAAAGATACATTAGTTTACTACAAGTATCTGTGCTAAAACATCCTTTTAGAAAGTTATTTGCTAATGAATAATTATGGCATTTCTATAACCAGTGACACTTCCTGAAAGGATCAGTTAAGCCGGCGGCACTGACCCGAGTTTGAAAAGACTTCTCTGCCTGTAGATACAGTCGGAATGCTTTTCACAAAAACTGGCCGCTGAAAAACTGCTGTCATTCAGAGATACAGCTCAAAGAGAGTTCAAAAACCGCACGAGATATTTCAAGCATCGTTGAAGGCAAAAGTGGCACATTCCTGACCTGGCTACATGTCACTGCTCTTTGGAGGTTCTCCCCTTGACACAACCAAAGCTACAGTGTATGCTGAGATGCTCCGGTGACAGTTTTAGAAGCGGGTCCTGGGGGAACTACTTCCAGCTGATGTGACTGGGATTTTATGTGCACCTTACCCTGAGAGGATTTTCATTAAGGTAAGGAGGTTCTCCTTCCACCATTTCTATTGCCATGATCCCAAGTGACCAGATGTCCACTTTGGGGCCATACGCTTTTCTTGTCACCACTTCTGGTGCCATCCAGTAAGGAGTCCCGACCATTGTGCTCCGTTTACTCTGCTCAGGGGTGATTTGAGCACAGAAGCCAAAATCAGCTGAGGAGAAAAAAAAATGTGGTTAAAGGCAGCTTGAATTATGAAAGCAAGCAAAAGAAACCCCCACTGCATGCCTGAGAACACGTTGTTGAATCTGTCTGGAAAAGCGGCCGTGCTCTCTTTACTCAGTGCTGTAGCCAAGGAAATCCTTAAGTGGCCATTAAAAAACCCCTCAAGTTTCCTGCAGTGGCTTTTGTTTACTTGAAGCTTTAGACTGGACATCTCTCCTGCTGGAAGGGCCATACACAAACCAAAGCCACTCTTTACAACACCTTTTTCCTTTCTACCCCTCTCTGCACGTTGGAATGGGGCTCGCAGCTTGCAGCAGTGGTCAGTGCACTACCACAGGCATCGCTTTTGGGGAACTGGCAGTCAGTCAAAAGCAGCCCCATGCCACAGTCTGACCAAGAATACCTACTCAATTTGACAGATCCATCCATTCCCAGAAGAATATTGTCGCTTTTGATGTCTCTGTGAATCACTTGGTTTGAGTGAAGGAAATCCAGGGCTTGCAGGCACTGATAGATAACAAAGAAACATGGGGGTAAAAACTGATGACCTGATTTCATCACACAAGAAAGGAAAGGCTGCTAAAAGATTTAATTTCTAGAGGAATTGTGAGTAATGCCGGAAAATTGCGCCATCAAGAGGAACAGCTTGCTCCTTCAACACTGTTAAAATAATAACTTTCTAAATGAAGGCGTAACAGGTTTGGAAAGAGAAATGTCCATTACTGTCACAGAGTAGCCCCTGAAAGCGCAGACAGCAGGGCTGCTGCTGCACTCAGTGTGCTATCTCCATCCGTACGACAAACCATTGTTTGCCAAAATGAGAAAGTCCCTCCCTTCGGTATGAAGTGGATCACTGTTGGGTGGGCGGTTGCATGACAGAGGGTTTATTGTCAGGCTCTAGAGCAGATTTGGAAATAGCATGTCACTCTTTTTTCAGGAGTAAACACCTTTTTGGGTGGCATGCTATCCTTTTAAGCTGAGGACTGTGACAAATGAATCTCTACTTTTCTTTGCTGTTACTTTAAAATTGTGCCACCAGCATGTTTGCTTTTATGGGCAAGGAATGCAGGACAGACACGCTCCAGGCACGTGTTTAAATTTAGAGGCAGAGTTGAGAAGAGTAAAACTAAAAAAAAAAAAAAAAAAAGAGAAAAAAAAAGAGAAAATACAATAACAGTATTCAAGAGAGTAATGACAGGGTATAGTAAGCGCAGTGATACCGGCAGGGAGTTCACTTAAGGTGCTCTTTCTTCTCCATATTCTAAAAGCAACACAGAAACAAAGCTCTCAAGATGAAATCCCTCTTGTTCTTACCACCTGTTCAGAAATACCATCCTGGCCAGGGAAGAGGAAGCACACGCTAGATCCCTTACCTCCCTACAGACAGCTGCGATCTGTCCTTCATCCATACAGGTCTCCGTAACAACATCGGTTAAAGAGCCTCCGGCCAAGTATTCCATAACCACCCAGAGCTCATCGCCGACCAGGTAGCTGAAAGAAGAAAACAATGGCACTCAGGTGAACAGGCAGAGCTAAATAACCTCAGGAAAAAGACTGCACTTGGTTTTGGTTTCCAGGCCATTTCTAAATGAAGACAGACGAAAAGGACTGGACATTCCTTCTAGGCTATACGTACCTAGAAACTGTCCGGTCTAAACAAGAAAGGCAGGTAAGTGAAAAATTAGGTGTCTTAGATGGCAAGCAAGTGAAAAATGCAGTTTAGTACCAGCAAAGATAAATCTTGAACCAGGAGGTAGCACGTCAACTGGTTCATCATCTTAACACACCAATTCCAGGATCAGCTCCAGAAACAAGGCAACACAACTTTCATACTTGTCCACCGTAGGAGGGCGTGTACCACTGAGGACAGACATCGGTCAACAGTCTGGAAAACCTTACATAAAATACACTCAGAGACAACAAAAAACCCAGGCACAAAAAACCACGAAGGTAGTGAACTTACAGGCTGTTGTTTTAGTAAGATATGGCTGATCTGGGCTTTTGAAAACTGCCTTCAAACTATATATGCCAGAAAAGATTAATGCAGACAAAACACAATCTTCTCCCATAAATTTTATATGAGCAGATAAACAATAAAAGAGGTCAATTTTCTGCCAGAGACCAAAAGGGTTTTTAATCTTTGGCTTGCAGTACGTAAAGGAACATTCATGTGATTGTACCAGAACTACTTACCTGTCTAAATAGTTAACAATATTGGGGTTCTTATTTTCCCTCATGACCAGGATTTCATTAATAATTAGTTCCTTTTTTGGCTGTTGTTGGAGATTCATTTGCTTTATGGCCACCTAAAAGGACATGGAAAACCATTAATTTGAGCAGTCGGTTGCACGAGATCAGAATGAACATGGAGGGAGTGTTTTTGGAATGACGTAGCAGAGCTCTGCCAAGCTGTCCTGTTCCTAGACATAAGAGGTCAGCAACTCACACTACAACACCCTGTTTCTCTGCTAGCTCGGCTGCTACTTACAGGACACGTGGCCATGTATATTTTGATTGGTGAATCTGTAAAAATGGTCTTTAAACTATCAGCCACAAATCTCTAACAGCCCTCTCTGGACCTACATTCTTTTCAAATGCCTCAGTTTATCATCACTATTACTAGTCATGCACATTTTGCAAGCAGGAAGTGATTTTGTTACTGCAAAAACAAAACGGCTGGTAATGCTTCAGCAATTACGTGATTTTTTGATCATTATTTCAGCAACTGCTGTTATTCTTGACTGCATCACTGAAAGCAAACTCAAATGTACCTTCTGTATCAAATGCTGTACTAAAAAGATTCTTAAGGTTATGCAAAGAAAATATGATCCTAACACTTCCTAAGATCTTGAACTTTGATTTTGCAACTCTAAACACCATTCTTTCACACAGTTAAGATTTGCAATGCTTTTCCGCGTTTAAAAACAATAATCCATGTAACATGGTGCCAGCCGGGGAACAACAATACTTTGGAGAGCACCAACCTGTTCTGAAGACAGAGTAAGTAAAAAACCAATTCTCTTACAATTGGCCTTGACAGTGATGGCTGAAGCATCAGCCCAAGCACAGAGAGCACCAAGGCTCTAACTGATTCCAGGGGGACCAGCGCCTCCCCTCAGGAATTCGCAGGCACCTTTTCAGGCATTAATCAACCCCTCGGTGTAATGGTTGCTGGAGAGTGGAGAGCTGCAGCAAGCGCTCAGTTCCTGAGGCACAGAACCACGTGGTCCTTAAAGAGCTTTCCCCGAAAACCTGAAGACAGCACATGAGCTATGTTGCAGGCTGGCGCCAGTCTGTGCTTCAGAGGAACAGCAGCCTTGGCAGTAAAGATCTCCTGGCGATCCGAAAGCCCAGCCACAGTTCGCACCGGGGGGAAAAGCACTGAACACCTGCAAAATCTGCTGGGGCTGTTGACACTTACCTCTTGTCCCGTGGCAATGTCGATTGCTGTATAAACAGTTCCAGACGCCCTAGAGACAAAAGAGCAGTGAAGAAATGAGCAGTGGTTTAGACCCTGTAAGTGAAAGCCCTGACAGGAGATCTCTGCTGCCTCTAGTGTTTCTAAAACACCTTGGTTCCTGCACTCCCTCAGCCAGCAGCGCACAGTGCAGCAGCCCACCAGCCCCCTTTATCCAAGAGAAAACTGATGTCCAACATGAAGAGAAAGGGCTGGTGCTAATCTCCAATGTTCATACTAAATAATTTTAGTTCAAAACTGAAGGGCGGGGTGTCTACAAAAACGGGAAAATAATATATTTAAATCTTTTCCCATTTTCTCCAGTTTTGCTCTGTTGGGCTTTAGTTTTTCCTCTTCTTTTTTTTTCCTTTTTTTTGGTGAGTGGGTGTGGTTTCTTTCCAGAGAATGTAATGCACACACAGTCTAGTTGTGCCTTCTCAGACCTCTTATTTGGATCTATCTGCAAAACTCAGGCAACACCATGCAGTCATTCTGAGAGCCCTGAATACGTGTGCCAGCCATTTGAGGAAAGGACCTAGACACAGCTTTCTCCAGCATGCAAGGAAACTATTCTCCAGTCACACCGCGAGGTCATAGCTAGAGCAGGTTACGGCACGTTTTATTTCACACACAAATGGAGAACTACACAAAACAGAGGATCCTTAGCTTCTCTGTGTGTCTACGAGGCATCAGCAGCTGCTTGTGTTAGATGCACCAGACACGTTAAGGACTCTTCGTGGTGTCTACGTTTTGCTTCTGTCGCAGACATAGGTTGTGTTGTAAAGCCACCAGAAATAAACAGCACAGTCACCTGCAGACTAGTCAGTGTGGGGTTTTGTTTGCCATCTGCCTCTCCTTAAAAGAGGTTCTTCCCCTGTAATGATGCAAAGGGCTGGATAGGCCACGATCAGAGGAAACCCCTTTGGGTTTAAAAACAACTGCAGGCTTGTAAACCCTCATGGGGCTTTCTTCTGAGCTAAACCACAGGTTTACACTGCCATCATTTAAGAAGCCCCCATCTGCGTGGGCAGTGAGGCAAGGGAGAGCCAGGGTGGGAATTTTGAGAAGCAGGAACACGCATCCAGCAAGTGTCCCACTGACTGAAAATGCCAAAATCAGTTTGCTCATTTTTACATGATCCCTCAGCTTGTTTGTT
This sequence comes from Leptosomus discolor, assembly GCF_034619465.1. NCBI lineage: Eukaryota > Metazoa > Chordata > Aves > Leptosomiformes > Leptosomidae > Leptosomus > Leptosomus discolor. Next base: position 45,538,837 of record NC_141399.1, on the reverse strand, counting down.
CACCTGCAGGCTGAAATATTTCTGAAGCATTTTAATTCAGCAGTCACCAGAGACCGTGTGTCTGTGTCGAGAACAATGTTCTCATTGGGCATGCTATGTATTCTTTTAATATAAATGCAAATGCATTTTCCTACAACTAATTGTCGAGATTAATCCAATTTGTTTTCATAAAAAGCCAACACCACTTATTCAGACTTGCTAACGCTGTGCTGTACCTCCTAAGCAAAGTCCTGTCAGGGTTTATTTAAAAACAGCTATTTAAATTAGGATGCTTTTGGTATGCTCCAGGCTATCTGTGAGGAGTTTAGATAAAGGTGAGTAATTTAAGTAAAGCTGTGAAATAATTGCAAGGGCTCTGCAATTCTGCATTATGAACTTTTACTTGTAAGCAACTATAATGTCTGATCTGTATCTAACCTTTAAACACTTCTTGGGTTTAATGCAGTTAGGCAAGTACCAGGGCCCACAATTAGATCTGTGGTACTGTGATGCGGTGCAGTACAAGTTAAAAAAAAACAACCTGAACCCAGGCTGCTCATGGCTCCACACTAATTTGTCATTCTAGCAAGAGCTAACACTGCTTGAGTAAACACAGCCTCTTTATCAAGCACAAGTTAACTAAGTTTCCTCCACTGTCAGCAGCATTTTCAGTCCTCAATTGGAGACAGATGACAAACCAGAGATTCAGCACTGAAGCTGACCTGTTCTTCAGCACAGGCCTGGTGACTACTGTTCACTGCAAAGTGGCTGTAAAACCATCACACCCTTTATTAGCTTACCAGCTGCATCAAGCCACAAAGTGCTACGTGTCAGTCAAGTTGCTTTTCCTCAAAGTAAGACGTTGCTCTCTACCTGCCGTTCTCTGAGCAGCCACGTCTCTTGCTGCCGTGCAGCGCTCTCATTAGTAACTACTAAAAACCTACTTGCTTCCAACACTAATAGTGCCTTTGGCATAACTGTGCCGAAATCATGGCAAAGGCGGCCAGCTCAGGAACTGGCACCTGCATCAACTAAGCACATCAGCACCATCCAAGGCAGTGCATCTCAGCCCAGCCCTGCTGCAAAAAGACAACGCTAACCCCAGCCATGCAGCAGTCTGGTTCCTCCTGATCATCCTGTTTGATTACCTTTGTGATGATTTTTTTCTTTAGGATCTTTCCCCATCGCGGTAAATTGACCTGCGGCATTACAGTCCTGAGCTGGTTATGGCAGCACACTCACTCCTCTGTAAGAAGGGCATGCAATCTTCAGGCTGTACTAAAAGCCGAAGGCAATCAATTTAGATACCCTTTTAGGCCAGATATTAGCCTTGTCTTTCCACCAGTTGTTGAGGCAACTTTGTACAAGCTCACTCCTAGGACTGTCAAAATAAAAGATGGTGAGGGTGATGGTCATATTCTCACGGTGACAGCAATAATCTGCTTCACACGCATGCTTATTCTGACTCTCACTTCTTCGGCTGACACTTCTCTTTCAAGAGTCTGGCAAGCTCTAAGTGTCCGCTGACATTTTACAAATGACAATAAGAACCAAAACTTCGGGTAGAAAGCAAAGCTGGAAACTGAAAAGAGTTTTTATTCAATAAATGGAGCAGAAACACCTTCCCACAAGTGCCCTACCAAACAAGATATATCTATGATAAAGCCTGTCAGAGAAAGAGCATGAGCGTGCCTGGCTTTCTGCAGTATGTATCAGTTCTAGGTCAGCAGCATGCTACCCTGGGTTCAAACCTCACAAACAGTTAAGGCAGTAAAATGTCTCCTGATGTCAGTAAAAAGCTTCTGTCATACACTGACAGCAGCGTGATCCTAGTGCTACACAAATGGCACTAGCCCTCCTGGAATTACAACACAGCCCAGGAAACTTTGACCGAGCAGGGAGTCTGTCCACAATTAAAATGCAAGTCAGATACCTAATTTTGAGGTAATTTCTTTTGTTGTTGCCTCATCACATGGAAATATTTCAAATCAATCCTATTTACAGTAAGCAAAATTGGGCTTCAAAAGGGAATAGCGTGGTTGATTATTTTCAGTAAACTCCTAAAACCTGCCAGATCCACGAGTTCTCTGCCATCAGGCAGATGATGCATTTTCTCATCAAGTACTTTGTGCATCGACACTGTGTTTATTACTGAATTGTTGTTTTTCACTACCTCTGCTAGGAAAGAGAGCTTATTATTTCATCTCTAGTTTCAGTTTCTAAACTATGCCGTTATAAGCCTGATCACTGAACATTTTTCAAGCAAAATATGTGAAATAAATGTTATTGAGAGCTGTTATTTATCTGACAACTATCGGGTTGCAAGCTGCTCTTTCAGGCAATAAAGTTGTTTCTCCTTTCTCTAGCGTGGCCGTAGTATTTTGAGACATACAAAAATGATTTCTCCTAAGAAAATAAGCAAACGGGTGCCACAAACTTGAGGGACAGGAGATCTTCCAGGTCCTGCTCCTTGCCACAGCAGACAAGACACTGCCAGCATCAAGTATTCTTTGATGACGCCTTCTGACCACAGTTAAGAACTCTGATCAGTACGGAGAGACAGGAGAGTCTAAAACCAGTGTCTGAACACCTTGGGAGCTTGCCTGACTTCACGCTTGGTATTATACCAGCAAAATACCTGGCCCGTGTTTCTGTGTAAGTAACTGTGACTGGACTTACCCTTGCCCGATTTTTTCAAATCGAGTGTATTTCTTCTTAGGATCTCCCACGCTCACAATGCTCCCTGAAAGAAACAACATTAACAATGGAGATTCCGCCTTCCAGCAGGTCAGAAACGCAGCCCCACTCTCTGGGGCTGTGAGCCATTTGTAGGCAACGACAACAACACAAGCAGCTCCGCAGCACACAGAGAGTCTCCCCGAAGCCTGATTTTCTACAGTCCTTTGGAGAGTTACCTTGACAGGAAACCAAGAACATGGAGGAACATTCACAGGAGCCAGATATCAGAAAAGAACAAGTACCAATGCAAGTGTTTGCTGTCTAGAAACATTCATGAGCGCTGGAACAACAGAGCCTTCATTGTCTTAGGAATAAATAGTCTGTGCGACTCAACAGAAGGTTGAAGACTTCTGAAGATTAACTGCACCTTGGCTTCTGGAATCAATGTTTATGAACAGGTGCCACTTGCAGAACAGGAAGAATATTGCAAAGTGTTTCCAGGAGGGGATCTTCTCCATGTTTCAGTGGTTTGCCAAAAGAATGCCTTTATGTTTTTAAAGAATGGCATCTCCCGTTATAATCAATAATTACAGGTCTTTAAGAACTATGGCCCTTATAATTTATTACCAGGCTAAGTTCCTAAGACGACCTTGTTTGTGCCATTTTATGAACCACGCTGTTTGTCTCCAGCCTGACTTGGATCAGTGACCAGCATTTGACTCGCGCTCCCAACACTGCACACATGCTGACCTCCCCCAACAAGCACAGCCGTGCTGGACAACAGCAGCAGCAACGCTCCCCAGGCGCTCGTGTCACCCAGAGCTGCACAAACCAGATGCTGATCATTTCAGGGGTGCAGGGGAGGCGAGTCAGAAGCCAGGCCAGACGGGCTGCTGCCGCCTCCCGGCAGCTCTGCGCTGCGGCAGGGCAAGGCAGGGCCAGCGTGTCCAGCACAGGGCGTGGGACAGGCTGGGTCCATCAGCTACTGTACAGCTCATCTGCCACTGACGGCCAAAAGTAAAGCGTGCACGGCCTGATGGCTTCTGGCCCGCTCGGAGGTGCGGGCAGTCTGACCAGGAAGGAAAGCAAGCAGTCATTACAATATTGTGTTTGTGTTGAGTGAAAGAGCCAAAATCTCATAAACTCAAACAAATCTGAAGGAATAGTTAAAAAAACCACAATCTTGCTTTCTCTGGGCTGGTAGTTTCCTAGATAAAATACAAAAAACGAAGCCTAAGGTGATGGCTCAATGCAAATGACTTCTAAAGATTTAACTTGGAACATACATCACTGAAATACTTTAAGAAGATTAGTTCAGGAGGAAGACTTCCAATGTTTCACAGCATATTTTGTTTCACTGATCTGGCAACATTCCTGTATCACTAATACAAACACATGCTTATTTGTTCACTCATGCATCCAAAACAAAACTAGGTGATGCACCATTCACTGTAAGTAGGAACAAACACCTCTATCCCCTGTCCAGGCCATTTCTTTGGAGCAGAGGGCTTTAGCATCCAAATGGGCATCTGACTGGATGCCTAGCCAGGAATCCTGCCTGCCAGCACGGCAAGACGACGGGGCATCCCCACCACCTGGTACACTCCCTGTAAAATAATTTTGCTGGCCTTGGCAGGATCGCTAATGGGAGCTGCAGGAGAAGAGGCTTCCTTTGCCCTGCGGTCCTCGCTGCCCCCAGCCGGCACTCCAGGAACGCCAGCCAGTGCCCACTGCTGACGGCAGTGCGAGCGCCTGGCTGCTGAGCACGCCCACAGGGTCTCAAGTGGCTGAAGTGGTCCTGCCCCACTGTGCCAGTCTGCAAGAGGCAGAGTAACAGGTTCGTCTGGAGTCCAAGCCATGTCATGCTTTCAGCACCTGGTCAACTTCACCTCACTGAAACGTCTAGCGTAAGACAACGCTTTTGTTCTGCTTCTCTATAGTGGGTCTCCACTATAAAATAACTCTTCAGTCAAGAAGAATATGACCAGTAGACCCTGGGACTCCCTTTTAACTGACTAGAAGAAAGGATGCGAGATGAGAAAGCCTACCCTCCTGCTCACATTGCTGAGCTTAACCATCCCCCAGACAGGGATCCCCATGAGACTCTGCAGCACTAAACCAAACACTGCCATAATCCTGTGCTGGGCTGGACAAGAGGAAAAACTGTGCTGCCGGTGTCTGGCTAGGTGCTATTTTCAGCTAGTTAATGGAACTGTGTGTCTATCAGAACAGATATCAGAAGTTCACGGAAGTTTGTATTAGAAAAGAATAAAGAAAAAGACTGCAGAACAAATATTTTGAAAAAGAATTTTCCAAATTTGCCCCTGATTTTGCTGTTCAGGTTTCCGGAGTGTTTCCTCAAAACTTGAGTAGCTGCTTTCACAAGTTAGTTGTTTGTGGCTGGTTTCCTGTTCTTAAGTCGATACGTATCAAATATGGCAGCACTAAAACCAAAACCACCAAAGTGACTGGGATGCAGCACCAGTTCAGAGAAGCACTCCCAACTCTGGACAAAAGATAAACTTATCAGCTATTTTGATGTCTTTAAGCACCTTCCTTTATCAAGTGGATATTAAGTGGATAAGAAAGCAGAATTGGGCCATTTCTACTTTATAATTGCAGTGGAACATATTCATGATTTCATTACAGACAGAATTCTGTTTGATCTTATCTCAATATTACAGGCTTTACTCCCTAGTAAAACTTGTAATGAAAGTGGCTCTAGAAAAACCCAAGTTATTTCATGCAGAAAAGAATTATGAAAACAATTTGAGATAAAAGAGAGCAGGGGACATCTTCCTAAAAGTAGTATAAAATCAATTGTGGGGGAAGTAGGCAAGGTGGAGAAGTCACACAAGCTAAAACAAAATCAAAACAGAAAAAAACAACCATCACATGTGCTTAAATACAATTAGCCCAGGACTGTACCAAAAAAGCATCACCCCCGTTTTCATATAGCTTCAAGAACGCACAAAAAGATTTTCATCATCCACATCACAATCTGCCCAAGGCAGACCTTCAGACCTTGCTCACTTGGCATCAAATTCTTAAGAACGAAAAAGCATGAAAGCATGTAACATTTCAAAGATATAACCCACAATAACTCAAGGGCTTAGTCCTAATTCAGCATACACAGCAGCTTGAATAAATGACATGCATATTTACGTTCAGTTATGCAGAGTACCTGCAGATACCATGGAGGAAGCCTGCTTCAAACATTTAGCCTCAGTTGAAGATGCTGTAATTCCTCCCTTTATAAGCTGACATACCTGCAAGTAACTATCTGCTCTGGAATTTATTTCATTGTGCCCTCAGCTAAAGCTATTGAATTTAGCCCTTGGATACTTCCTAATGGCACTGAGATTCAGTTCTTTATAGTCCTGTCAACCTGTAAGGGTGCAGAGAACCCTACACAAGTACCTGAAATCTCGCAGCTAAGGAAGGCTTCAGCCTCTGCAGTCACACCAGCCATCAGTGGCAGGGCAGGGACAACAGAAAGGTTTGGTGTAGCACAACAACGACCACTGAGAACTGCTGTGAAGAAGCCACAGCCCAACTGCACCCCTTTACAAGCTGTTGTCCCCATTAAAGACAGAAAGTCATTGGCTTTGAGATCACACACAAGGAGGTGTATCTCAATCTACTTTTTGTCCTAACAGTTAATGGCAGACACAGAATAAACTGGGCTATGTTATGAATCCAAAAATTTATCATCTGAGAACACAGCACTGGCAGTTATTAAGTGCATGAAGCAGATGAAATTGGTTGTACTGCAGAATCGCAAAGGGCTTGATGTCTTTTCCTAAAGTATGACCTACAGAGGGCTTTGGGGCCAACGGTTAGGATTTTAATAATATTAACAGGCTGGAAATGAGCTATGACAAAGTGCCACGTATCTGAAGGACATACAGTGGATGTGCTGCAGGCGGCCTCCTGAGAAACACTTGCAGTGCAGTTTTACCTGAGCATGCCGCACAGCTGTGTCTCCAACACATCTTTATAAGCATAAAGTAAGAATAAAAAAGTGGGGATTTCTTCTGTTAGGGAACACTGAAAACACCTCTTCTTCTCTATCCATGGTGTCAACTGATGTTCTTTCAAAGGAATTCTCTCTGACAAAAACATAGAATTCTTACAAAAATGAACTCCGATATACTAGTAGTAGTAACAGCAATCATAAAAATGACACCAATAGAATATCTGGGGCAGGGGAGCGCCTTGAGGCTTAAAAGAATCAGCTTAGTGCTGTAGTTGTCCAAGGGTTTAAAAAAACCAAACCAAACCAAACCAAACCCCAACACAAAAACACAACACCAAAAAATCCCAAACCAAAACCCCAGCAGACTTCTGCAAAGTGTTTTGCTCCAAGGACGGGTGAGAATCAGGAGTCTAAAGACAATTGAGGAACCTAAATATTCTGCTCCATTTGGCCATTAGCACACAGGAGTTCACCAGGTCATTCACTAGGTCACAGCCTTCTCTGCTCAACCAGAAACAAACTCTGCTTTTGCCTTTAGCCTAGAAGGCAGCTCAGGCAAAGCCAACCCTGTCACAGCTACCCTCGGTGGCAGAAGCAATGCCCAGAGTGCTCTCTTGCTTCCTCTTAAGCACAGGAACAGTTTGTGCAGGGAGTCGAGTCTCTGTGACACTAAACTGAGGATGACCATTGAGTACCTATAACCCCGAGACGCGCACACAGCGTACACAGCTTTATCAGACAAGAAATACAGAATACGTACTCAGTTTCTCTAGGATCTCCTCATCTGTCATTTTGGATTTTTTTCGCTGCCGGTCCGTGTTTCTGTACAAAGTGTTTGTGTTTGAGTTTTCAGGCTGAGGAGTGGTGGCTTCCTTAGCTGGTGCTGGTGCAGCAGCAGGTTCAATTACAGAGCGCGTGTAGATCTGTGACAAGAAAGTATTTTGTGTCAGAAAAGTGGCTTGCAGACATGCCCTGAGATCCTATTTTACATGCAAACCCTTAGGAAGATCCTGTCTGCCCCATCCAGGGCTCTTAGAAAATTTCTGGTTTTGCCGTCCCCTTCTCAAACTCAACAGGCAAACATGAAAGGCTGGTTTTACACAAGTTCATGGCCAGTTTCATTTTCAATTTTCATTGATTTTCGGAAAGATGCCCGAAACAATGAATTTACTGCGTTATAAGAAGAGAGAAATAGATCTGACCAGGGCCCCAGAGCCTTGCTCCTCCATGCTCATGTGTTTTCAGGGGTAACAAAACAACGCTTTAGTTGGTACCCAAGTGTCCGAATAGAAGCAGGAAGCATCTCCCTTTTCTGATCACAGCGGTGGAACTGACTTCTCAGCAGGATTTCAAGCCTTAGGGAGTGGCCGTTTGGAACTGCGTTCCGGTCCTTCACAGACCTCCCTTCTCTGCACAAGGCAGAGCTGTGGAGGGTTCTCCTCACCAAACTGCAGCCATGGAAAAGCTAAGGGGTGTGTCAGTGACTCAGGTGAAGCCCTAGGTCATGGGAGGACTCCAGCCCGTCCATCCGTCAGCGGCAAATGCTGTCTGATCAGAAACACGCAGCTCTGAATTACACCCCCTGCAGCGCTAACCAAAGCTGGGACTTACTGATTTTGTATGTTCAGGCCGTGGTGCAATAACAGGTGGAGGTTCATTGTCATCTTCCTCCTCTTCATCATCTTCATCCTCTTCTTCAGAAACAGAGGGAGCTAGCGGGGGTTCTGATGCTGTTTTTGTGCTCTGTGGACAGACAGCAGCATGAGTGACAGCCACCACTTTGGCACTTCAGAGGTTTGAGAACCACACAAAACTTTAGTCTGCTCAGACACCAGCAACCAATCTAGACACGTCTGTAGTCCTACAGGCCTCAGTGCTAAGTTCCACACGGCACAACACGATTTAAAGGTTACAAATTACTGGGCGGTTTCGTTCATTCGCCTTGGTGCTGTTTGTGTTTGCTACAAACAACTACATCATTCCCGGCCTTAGTTAGAGTCTAATTTCACAAATGTAATGCTCGAGTACATCACTAGGAACCACATCTGCTCGCTGGTGAATTGCTTTAGCATTGGGTGCGCAGAAACGGTAACGTTAACCAGAAGCTGACAGCTGTCCACTGGCCAGGTTAATTCACACACTTCAAAGTGCAAGGCCTCCTCCATCATCTTGGTGGGAATCGCGTTTTGGAGAGAAAGGCTGTTTGTCTCTCTACTAATTCACCCGAGGGGTAATCGTGTTGCCTGTTCCCACAGCGCTGAATTTCCCTGTTCAGCAGCTCCTTTTGCAGCACCATCCTCCTCTTCACCCAATCAGAAGTGAACACATTGATCTCTCCACTCTTCGCCCGGAGCCCAGAGTGAATGCAGCCCTCTCAGCAGCAAGGTGCACTACGCCGCCCTGCCCGGGGCTGCCAGGCAGGCATCCCGACTGCTCACCCAGCCTCCCCTTACAGGCATTGGAGAATAAAACCCAACTTTTAAAGGGAAATGGTGAAACAGGCTGCTAATCTGGCCAACGCCGGGAATGATACGTCAGACGTTCTAAACGCCAGTTTAAGGGCCAACGCTCTCAAGCAAAGGATGCCCTAAAGGGAAGGTGAGTGTTTCTTTGTCATATCTTACATCAGTGTACAGCTCTCTATGCATCATGAGCGCTATGCTGACAGAAGGGGATCAAGGGCAAACTAAAGGAGGGAATAATCATATTTCTGTTATGTCCAATTCTTAGAACTATTTCTTCCACTGGGCTCCCTGCTTGGTCCGACAGCACTCAATTGTGCAGCTAGAACATACACAACGCCATAGTCTTTAGTGCCAGACTCCCGTTAAGGAGTGGAACAAAATTAAAAGTCCTTCCAAGGACTGCTCAATCCTGTCAGAGCGCCCTTCTCCCTGCACTGTAACACTCAACCAGCACGCTCCGAGTCGGTAACTTGCGAAAGCTGACATCTTGACTGTCTCACCACCGTCTACGTCTGCTAGAACAAACTACCACAGCATCCGCCAATGTGCCCGTACCCACTGGAAAAGCTATGGGGAAGGCTTAGGGTGCTCTGGTGAACCCCAAACTTCCTTTTAAAATTGGGGTTTATAAGACGATGAAATTGGCATCAATTGAAAATCTGAAGTGTGAATATTCACAGATGATTTTCACTTTGTTACACACACTCTCTGCTGTTTAATTGCAAACCTAAAATTATGTTGCTTAACACTTGAAAATAAAGGCCAAATCCTCATTCAGTCATTTGCTATTTAATGCACTAACATTAACACTAATAAATCTGGTCAATATTCATGTGGAGGTCATGACTACATCTCTGGGATTGCTATGGCAATCCAGTACTCATTAGAGTGGATGATTATTTAAAACATTCTTTCAATGGCTCCAGTGAGTTACGTATCAATTCTAACCTTATTTATATTCAGCTCCACATCCAGCTGTACTAAGGATAAATCATAAAATGTAAGAGAAAAGCTGTTAAAACTAAATTAAAATGGGCTAATTAGACAGAAATGAATACTGTTGTGAATTATATATTCGACCATGCCTGAGAACAGCAAGCAATCTTCCGTCTGCAGAAACAGACTTCCACCTCTTTAAAAGGCCTTGAACAGAAAATTAAAAAACAGCCAGCAAACCCTTTTCTGCTGCTGCAAAGGCAAGAAGATGTATTTTCTTTCAGCCTACAAGGCTGGCACTCTATCACAAAAGGCAACGCTCACAGCTCGCTCCACAGTTCCTAAACGCTAGGCAAGTAAAAGGTAACTTTCACACTTACCGAAGGATGGGCTTCTATGTATCCACGGGCGCTTTTATCTGCAATGGGCAAGGGAAAATTAACCAGATGCTGTTATAAAACTGCCTGTTGTGGGGAGTCCCACAAAACACGTAAATCCAAACAGATCGCATTTTTCGTCCACAACAGCCCTCTGGCAGCAATAGTTATTTTACATTGCAAGCAAGAGAGCAGGACAATATACCAGGTTATTCTTTTTCTACAGTTTCTTAGGTCTATTTTTTGGCCCTTTTTTTGCCCCCAGTCAAACAGAAACTTGCTGAAGAAAACACAAATTGCTCTATTACAGTCAATGCTTCTGTTCTGCCCAAGAGCTACCGCAGCCTTTTTTGGTAGAACGGTTTGGGCTGGAAGGCACCTTAAAGGCCACCCAGCTCCAACCCCCTGCCATGGGCAGGGACACCTTCCACTAGAGCCGGTTGCTCCAAGCCCCATCCAGCCTGGCCTTGACCACTGCCAGGGAGGGGGCAGCCACAGCTGCTCTGGGCAACCTGTGCCAGTGCCTCACCACCCTCCCAGGGAAGGATTTCTTCCTCATCTCTAACCTAAATCTCCCCTCTTTCAGTTTGGAACCGTTACCCCTCGTCCTGACAAAGAGTCCCTCCCCACCTTTCCTGCAGCCCCCCTTTAAGTACTGGAAGGTCACTAGGAGGTCTCCCCGGAGCCTTCTCTTCTCCAGGCTGAACAAGCCCAACTCTCTCAGCCTGTCCTCGCAGGGGAGGTGCTCCAGCCCCTGATCATCTTTGTGGCCTGCTCTGGACCGCTCAAGCAGGTCCATGTCTTTGTTGCGTTGGGGGCCCCAGAGCTGGACACAGCACTGGGCCATATAATTTAAACTATGTATTTACTTTGAAGGGTTGGACTAGATGATCATCGAGGTCCCTTCCAACTCGGTATTCTATGATTCTATTGTTTCAGGAGCATTCCAAAAGTGGAGTTTTCTAAGGTTGCTTCTTGACCACTTGAACGTCGAACGTCCGTCTGACTCCTCTCGGGGCCTGACACCCCCTTTTTCCCAGCGAGATGTCGACTTACCTCCTGATGTAAAGCTCATGTATTTCTGGTTGTTAACTGTCTCTTTGGAATCATAAAATTTGAGGACATCTAGAACAGCTTGTGGGTTCTTCTTCTGCTCCAGTTTTGTTATGTTGGAGGTCTGCAGTAGCCTGGCCCACTGCTCTGGAATGCCCTGTAGATGTCAACGGGAAAGAATCAGCATTTAGAATAATGAACAGCTGCAGCCTCACAGACCTTTACCAAGATCCCATGCTACCTGTAAGATTACTTTCGGAAACTTTGATTGACACCTTACAATTCAAATTAGGAGCTTAGACATTAGATGCAATCATTCTCTTCTCTACCAAAATAGAGAGCTAAAACCAGGATCCAACTTTAAAAAGAAAAGAAAGTTATGACTGTGATAGGAAAAAAAGGCCATGACACTCATCTTTAAATCAACTCTCCTCTTCCCATGGAATAATGATTTAAGGCTTAGCTGGTTTTCCTGGTGATTCAGTGCAGACACAACATGACTGTTCTATACTTGTGGACAACACCGTGCATTTTAGGAGCTTTACACTGGATTTTTAATGCTTAATAACACAAACACATCTTGCTGCAATGACCCCTGCTGTCGGATTAAAAGGGAAACCCCACCCTGGTACAATTCGTTTTCAGCACACCAGGGAACGTGGCGGGGTTAAGAATCCGCATGGAAATTCTCAGAATCCTCACACTGAGTCCTACCACCGCTGCTAAGGATGTCTCTCTTTCGAGCTCCCGTAGCTCTCTAGGTTCGCTACTGTAAAGATGCAGAAACTGGGGACTCGGAAAATGGGCTGAGAGTGCCAAAGCCTTGCATGAATTCTGGGACGTCTTACGAGTGAGGGTGGCATTTGAACACTGACCCCATCGCTGAAAGCTGCATCTCGGTGTTGAAATTATATTGATGACAAATTGCTTTAAATATCCAGTATAATTTCCTAAATTTGAAAGCCTGTCATTTTCCCCATACACTGCACAGCCAACACGTACCAGCGAATTGCAGGGCTTACTGAATGAAAAGCTACACCTGAAGTACATTTCAACTCAGCCTTGGTGCCACCCCAGTCTAGGTTAACACTTTAATATAGTGTCTTCCTAAGAAGTTCTCCACAAAGCAATGTGTGACATGGGCCTCCAAAATTTAGGATTAATGAAAAAAAAAGTGGGATAAGCCAAGCAACAAATCTACTGCACACACATCAACCTGCCGCTGCAGTGCTATGACATCTCAAAGAAGCATTTTGATGCAAGATTCTTTTGGGCCTGTGACGCACCTCTGGGAGCTTCCCTGTGCACATCTGTGAGCCATAGAGATCTGGCTGCAATGGATGTAAATAAAGAAAGAAAAGAAAGTTAAAACAGAATGTGGGACAACTTAGAAGGTGGTAGGAGGAAACCAATGGGCCAAAATGGGGAAATCCCATCTAAAGTGGGAGTCATGAGGTAGATACCAAACAGGTTAGGTGGTGGACAGGCTACAGGAAGGCAGGCTTAGGAAAACAGAAATATCACAACTGTTCCAAAGTTTGGAAGCATCATTCCCCTTCCTCTCATTTTTAAACCAGTTATTCTCTCCCTCCTAAAAATACATGACTGAGGATTAATAGTTAAGTGACTGTAAAAATTACCCAGGATTTCTTTTTTTTAATAATAGGGGCTTTTGCTGTTTGTCTAGCTTTGAAAGCCAGGTTAGCATTTTTGAATGGCTCTACACAAGTTTTTTCCAATGGTTCTCCAGCCCCAAGCTCACAATTGGCCAGTGCATGAATCAACAAAGTGCAGTGGAGAAAGTAGCTGGTCAAAGTTGGATTTCATACTGGCAGATTGTGTACTGTCACAACGCAAGTAATCTATGTGTGTCAGACTGAAAATCAGGACAATTCTAAAAAAATGCCCCATTAGATTAATAACGTGCAACTTCTTCGGATCTATAGCCACCTTCTCCCACTTGCTAATGTCATAATCTTGAAACTTTAAAAGTTTGGTGGGTGACCATATTTTGTTCTAGACTGGGGATCAGGAAACTGTTTCAAAAATGCATGCCTTACAAAATGCACTCCCCAAAGCCCTGCAAACCACACTTCTTCCTCCATTCAGAGAAGGCGACGGTTTCTTCAAAAGAAATCAACATAAAGCTCCAGCAGCATGCTCCCACCCAATAGTTTCCAATCAATTTTATTTTGAGCCTTTGAAGCGCCACTTCTTAGCAAATGTGGTTGCTCCAAGCACAGTGAAATGGAGATATAACACATTCACGACCAACAACACAGCTTAGTGCTCAAGCCTGAAAGCTGAAACTCAGGAGTCCATGCAACTTTGATTTGAGATGCAACTAACAGCAACCAGGTAATGCAGCTGGTGGGTGACTGTTAGGTGTCAGAAAATGGCCCAATGCATTGCACATAACCAGTTGAGCAGACGCTCTTAGCATGCCAACTGTAATTAAATTTGAAAGAAAAAAACCATATATTTGCACATTTATTGGACATTCCCATGGCACTTCCAAACTTTTGAAAGAGACAGTGTGATCACTAGACAGTGGGAATATTTTTACATGATATGGCTAGTGGCAGTCCCTTCAGCAGGACATACTTACCACATAACTACCCAGCTGATACACTGGTGGAATCCAGGTTGGGACAAATCAAACATGCCTGATGTAATGTGTAACATAATGCTTGCATCTGGGAGTAGTTGGGAGCTGATAGCTAGTTCTTAATGGTGCAAAAATCCCCTTGCTTTGACTGACATTTTACTCTACTAAGGACTGCAGTGTTAAGTCCTGTGCTGGCAAGCTGTACAGGGGAAGTCGTCTGTGCCTTTGGTTTGTTTTGAATTGGTTAGAGCCTTCTCAAACTGCGGGGCTGCACTTCCACATTTTAGGAATGAAGGTTACTGTAGAAATATCATATAATTGTGAAACAGCAACCATCTTATGTCCACTGTTTTGAACTGGGAAAAAGATACTAAAAAGAAATGTGCTACAGTGATAAAGCTGTACGCATTTAACCATGTACAATTGCTTTGTTCTGTAAAAGGCCAGGACCTGTGCTGGTGGCATCTAACACATAAAAACAAACAAAAAAAAGATCTCTGATTAGCTAGAGACTGTTTTGACACACTGGATGATAATAATAACAACATTCAAACGGTGATCTCTGAAGTACTGATAAAGGGCGCTTGTGCTTAGAACTCAACTGTGTTAACCAAAATGTCCCTCCTTTTTGTTCCAGCTGGGACGGACATGAAACTAACTGGGATCCTCACCACCAGTCAGTCTACAAGAGAACACGATTGTGACCCATCGCGTTTTCATAGAGCCAGAAGGAAAAAGTCTGAAGCACAGGGTAGAAATAAAGGCAGAGGGCTGAAAGGAAGAACAAATATAGACTAGGAACAGCTGAACATTCAGTGGGGAAAGGAGGGAAAGGAGGGAAAGGAGGGAAAGGAGGGAAAGGAGGGAAAGGAGGGAAAGGAGGGAAGGAATGGGAGACAGACAGGAAGAAGGGATGTAAACACAAAAGGGAGAAAACAAAAGCAGAAAGTATCAGAATATATACGATGATACCAAGATAAAGAGAATGGTGCTGAAGATTAACCTGAACAATAAAGTGGCCACAGGGAGAGATAGAGTGGAAAAAAAGAGGAAATATCAAGACAGATACCAGGGAAAACACATTTTTAAAAGCTTTATGCTAAGTTTCTGATCAAAAATGACCACATCCAGGCTTTTTAAATGAGCATTTAATCAAGCCCTAGGGTTTGGCACAGAACAAATTTTGAAGTAAGATTTTGTAAATGACATCTATTTTAAAAAGGCTAATTAACTACTCCACATATTTTAAATGTAGCTGTATTTCCTAATTACTAAGGATAATTCAATTTCACTATTCCTTTGAAGACATGCTGTCATTAAATGTGCCTTTTTTTCCCTTCTATTGTTACTATTACTATTGCTACTGCTACTGTAGTATACAGAAAGTTTCCAGCTTTCTGAAATGTTTTTGAGAAACAGAAGTAGCAACCAAAGTAAAAAATCATGAAAAAAATCACACTTAGGGCTCATAATCTGAAAACCAACCATCCTTTGTCCAGGCAAATGATTTGTCCCATCCTGTTTGGTGTATGCAGCCTGTCAGCACTAGCACGCTTTACAATTTGACACACGGTGGTAACACAGTCTGACCACTTAGCTCACAGGTACTACTGATGTACAGAGTTGCTAATGCTTCCTCTCACCTCCACAGCTCAACCAAATGTAAACTTACTGCCATCTCAGCTTTAAGGATTAATGGTTTCAACACCTAACTAGTAGTCTGAGAGAAAATGCTTTGAAGCCCCCTGCACACTTCAAGGAGCTTCTATCAGACTAATTTTTCCCAACATTTCATACACTGCCATGAAGGAAGTAGAAAAAGCTGACTGCTATTTTATTAATACATAAAGGCTAGAAATGTGTCTGATCACCTAGTCTATGGATGTATTTTGAAGGATATTAAATTAAAATGAATGGATTTCCACAATGCTGCCGCTTTCTGGGTGTCTCCAAGGGCTGTCTGCAGAGCAGCTGAACTTTACTCTTTCGGGCTGATTGTTTACAGCAAGACATACACTATGCACGTATGTGTGGGGGTTTTGTGCTTTTCCAAAGACACTGAATAACCAACCCCTGTAGCAGCTTGTGGGACTGACAAAATCATACACCTACATTCTTCCTAGTTTTCACTTTCCAAAGACACTGCTGACAATCCTTGGAGAAAAAAAAAAGCAGCCTGAATCAGAAGTAAAACACTCCAAATCCTAAGCCCAACAAATAAAAGTCTCTCTTCACAGCCTGGCTCCTGTCATCTGATGTTTCTGGCAACAGGAGGTTATTTTACCATCAAGAAACTAGAAGCTCTGGTAAGCACACAATACAGCAGCTACTTACTGTGAATTCTCCTGTGACGGCATCAAATCCCACATGGATGGTATGTTCAAAGTCTGAAGGAAGAGAGATCTCAGGACGTTCTTTCTCCTTCTTCTTGTTGGCTAGAGGCAAAATGTTAACATGCACTTATTTTCTGCACAGCTTTTCATTCAGAAATTTTCACAATTAGGTGTGCTCAGAATAGTATTTTAGAAGTGGAAACCAAATCAATTAATGTCCATCTTACTTGACAAACGGACCCGAGCTAATACACCACCAGCCTGCCAACCCCTGTTTGGGAAGGTCTAGAAGGTGTTACTTCATTTTCCTTCCAATCAGCGTCACAGCTGCCAAAGCAAGCTGTTCATGAAGTAGCCTTCTTAGGCTATCTCTAACCAGCATGATTTCTATTATCAGTACATTTTTTCACCAAGTTTTCATATCCAGCAACTAACTCCTGTCCAACTTCGCTCTGTGGGTTCCTGCAGAAGTAAAGCACCCAGGACACGCACGTGACTGTTTGCACGTGTGTCTTATCTCCAACATGCTTTGAACCTGTTGTCAGACTCAGCCAAATCAGAGAGGAGAGGTTTTTTAAGATAACCAGGCTCCTACAAGTTCTGTGAAAACAGGCAGCTCAGGAGAAGACAAAGATCCAATTCCTGCCTCCTCTCTTCTGTATTAGAAACCACAGAATCTGCACAGCAACAAGATCCCATAAATGCCATTGGAAAAGTTTCACTGGAGCTCTCAATTAACTAAGGCACCTAATCATAAAACCCAGGCTTTATTAGTCTCCAGGAATTCCTTGTTTTTAAATCACTCCACTAGTATTCCCAGAGTGTGGAGTATCTTATTGAAGGAGACAGATTTGGAAGTCAGTCAATCTGCATGTTTCTCATCTCCCTCCTATTTTAACAACTTGCCAAAGTAACATCCCTGTGCTTTTTACTATTGACAAATTCAGCAAGAATACTATTGATCCACTTCAGCCCACTTTCATTGACCCTGATAAAGAATGAGTGCAATAAAGGCTGAGAGAAGCTGCCTTCACTCTGATCCATCAAGAGTCCGTGTTCAACAGAGACTGTCTTCTCTGAGAAACGGTCACAATAACGCCAGTTCTGGACAACTCGCAAACTCAGCATAAACCCACATTCAAACATCTATCCTGCTGGTGGGTACCTCCAATATTTGGCTTCCCTGGAGAACCAGCATGCTCCAAGACTAAGCACCACATGGTTGAATAATACAGTACAGAGCTGTCTGTAGGATCTTCTCTAGTGCCAGCAGTGTATCTCTAACAGTTGAGAGGGGAACTGCCATTCTACCAAATACATTTGTCATTTCAGTGGAAAAATTACAGAACAAATACTACAGAGCTCACTTGCAGTACACGAGAGTTATTAACACAAACTCAGGAACTGAGTCACGCTTAAAGCGCTCATGTAGAATACAAAAAAAATCACGTGATTTCACATCTTTAAAGAGAGTACTCTGCACCCCAGGGTCCCCCCTCTCCTCTGCTGCCCTCCTTATCAGTTTAAGGTGTGTCTGGTTTACACATCCTCATCGTGGTCCTGAGCAGGCTTGCTCTATAGATCTCATGTGACATGACTTCACGCTAACAGTTGTGAGAAACCCAGAGATATATGAGAGGTTTATACTGTGCCTCTCACAATGGGACTCCATATCAGGATCTCTAAAGGCCCGTGTATCACCCCTTATTAACGATAATATGAAAATGAATACAGGTGCCATAGTTACACATCAGCAGGAGAGAAAGGAGCAGGTCCTGTCTTTGCCTTCCGTATTCCCTCCGTGCAGCACCAGTGACAGCCATGCTATGCACATCAAAAACAGCTGGATGAAGACAATTTTGCCTGTGTCTTATTTCAAAAGCAAGTGTCCCCTTCTACCCTTATCAACCAGGATGGAGCTATGCGAAATCTATTTTCTGGTACATCAGTCTTCTAACACAAAGCACTACTATGCTCACGGACTTTTAATTAACATTTTCCCTCGATGTTTTACTATTACGTTTGCAGCTTCCTAAGTTTACCTAGGGGTCTCATCGAAGGGCTGAACTCGCTGTGTATCAGCACGCCGCCCAGCCTGGGTCTGTCTTTGCTTATAGACAGCAGCTCCACAAGGCCTCTCTTTGTGTACCTTTCTTATTGTACCTTACAGCCTCCTTTAGTTGGAAGATGCTCTGCTCTTCATAATTATAGTCTAGAGTACTTTGGATGTTTCTAATCCTTTCTCTGCATTGTTGCATTTATCCTCATTAAATAATTAACTGTCACCTTTTGTCTGTACTGCACACCCCGACACAATCTTAACTGACAAATTATTTTCATTTAGCATTCAGTAAAGATGGCAGCAATATATCAAATATAAATGCAAAGGCTATTCCTCTTCTTTTATCTCTAAGATGATGTTGTTTAATTTTCAGGATAGATGTTGCCAGTTACAAGACATCATCTCCATTCAGCATATATAACTCTTTACTGTAGATAATAAAACTGGCTTCTCCTACCTCATCATTTGCAAGCAAATGCAGTGAAAATTAGATTTAAAGGATCATCAAATTCAGCTCAAAGCAACAGTCAAATCTAGAAGCGAAATAAGGCATTACAGAAAATGTTCCATCAAAAGCTGCACTTTGTCCATTCTAGGCCTCTCCTGCCAGGGGGGCAAGTGTTCCACCAGCTCATTCCCTAAGATTTGCCTCATCTGCTTCACAGATCTCTGCCTACCAGACTGTGGATATAACGTCTATGGTCCAAATGCTGATAAACTATAAATTAAATACAGAATTAAACATCTCCTTGCAACACCCTCACCCCTCCCCAGCCTAAAAACTCTGATACTTCTGTCTGCGCCCTGCAACTCACATCACATGTTTTACGTAAGCTGGCAAAATTATACGAAAAGGCATGACTTCTTTGAAGCAATGGTTAACTGGATTCAAGAGTTTATACTGTACATTCCTATTTGATTTTCTCATAAATGCCCCTCAGAACACACTCCTGCCGCACAGCAGTTAGCCATAAGGGCCACCCACACTACCTCAGCAACTATTACAGATCGAAAGAGAACAAGGAAAGAGTTTTCTGTCTTCGCAGTGTGCATCATCACCATCATTATTATGTTAAACGAGCAGTTGTTTGGCAGAAAAACATGACTCAGCTAAGCATCAGCGTTTCTCCAGAAAGGGAGGAAGGGTTTGACCCCATGCTTATGCCCTCCTGTTTGCTTGCCTCCTCTTCATCTCATTCTGTTCTTTCCTCCATCCCCTCCCTCTCCCTTCCCCTGTCACTCACGCTGTCCTCCCATTCTCCTTCTTGCTCTGCTCCTCCTGTCCTACCTCAGCTGCCTTGTCCTTTTCTTTCTCCTCCATTAATCTTAACCCCGCTGGCTTCTTCTCCTTCCCTCTTTTCTTGTTTTTCTGTCCAGGAGGCAACCAGATGACTAAAGGTCAGACTGCTCCCATCCGCAGCTCAGTCTAAAGCAGCTTCAATGGAAGTGATACTCTTCATCCAGTAATCTTAACATGGATGTACCTCTTCAGCTGAAAGGGGCATCTCAGCTGTGGGGGGCCTGCTGCCCTCTCATTTCTTTAGGTGGAATGCTCTACAGCACCTTCACAGAGCCACCAGTTCACACATAGTATTAATTTATTTCATAGCACAGGAATTACAGGCGGTTTAATGAAGGAAGAACAAGGCTGTATCAAACAACCAGAAGAACATAAGTCATCTCCTTCTGCTCTCAATTCTCCTTGGGTAAAGCACTCTGCTGAAAGGAAACACTAATGCTGTGAACTCCACCGAGGCTCCCACCACCACCATTACCTCCGAGGAAGGCAGGCCAATTTCACAGCGGCAGCACGGGCTGTGGGGGAACAAGTTCAGCTCCTTGTTCCACACGGATCACTCACGTGATACTTGAAACCTATTTCAGCTGTCTGCCTTGGCTTCCTGCCCCCAGAAAATGGGGTACCTTACTGCTGAGATGGGGGCGAAGGAGCTGTTCAAAGGAACGTAAGGAAGTCAGGTGCTACGGAAAGGAGCAGGACATTAATGCCTAAATGGCGTGTTTCAACTGCAGAAGCACAGCAGGGTCCCACAGAGCCAGCAGTGGCTTGTGAAAACCAGGTTTTGAACACAGAAGTGCTCAGACCCTAACTGAAAACCCTACATTCCACAGGGGAGTGACTGCGAGAGATTCCTGGTTCCTGAGCACAGCAGTCTCAGAATACACCATTGGCCTGGAGAGAAGGTGCTGCGGCATATCCATCCTCACACTCCTCCAGTCTGGTGAGCAAACGAAACACAACAATGTTCCTGCAGGTTCAGGCAGAAACACCCTGCCATGGCGTTTTCTTCACATTCTGTTTACTAGTGCCAGTGGTGGACTCTTAGTAAGAAGTCGTGCTGCTGCAAAGCACGGCACTAGATGAGAGCAGCCGTATCAACCACCTTCTGTTTTATAAGCAGGACTCTCCAAAATGTGTCACTGAATCTGCGAAGCACACACAGGCCAGCTGATACCCTGACCCACAAACCAACCCTCAGATGAAACCACCTCAAGGGCCTTGGCCAGCCAAGCTAAACTTCCCCCATTTATTAGGTCGCCCAACAAAAGTAAGCTATACATGTTAGCTTACCTTCCCTCACAGTCACATTTAAAATCACGATACCTGTATGCTTCCTCAGACTGCTCTGACTGGCAGGAGGTAATTGCATCGATTTTTATTCTCACTGATCATTTCCAGGAGGGGCTGTTTCTGAATCTCCCTGTTTCTGCATGCATTTCACACAGCAGCTCCTACTTCGGAAGTGATCTCTCGGAGCAGGGTAAAGCCAGCCCGCTGGCAGTCAGGGGAAGAGGTGACCCAAGTCCTTCCAGGAATTAAACATGCCAGGAGAGATTTTAAGTTTGGCCTTTAAAAAGAATCAGTTGAAAATTAATCTTGTTCCCACAAGGGGACAGTTTGGGAAGCACTCTGCAGAGCAAACCAGCCAGCTCTGCCTGAGGAACGGGCCCATCCAGCCTTCACAGGAGAGGAGCCATCAGGACTCCCCCTGGCTGAGGGAAGGAATGGGGCTGAAACTGTGCCTTCTGCTGCCTGTGAGGAGTTTTGAGTGCCAGACTCGCTCCAGCCGCTCCACATGACCTGTGGGAGAGACTCATGAGTGGGGCGGCTGAGCAGCGCAGCTGAGCTGGAGCTCTGAGGGAACTGGGGGAGCAGCGAGGCACAGCAAAGGTGGAATCCCTCTCAAAATCCAGCTGCATTTCCTGCTGCTGATCACAACTCTTTGAGCCCAGCAGCTCGGCCACTTTTCAGTCCACCTCACTGTCCACTCGCCCAGACTGTACTTCATCAGTTTGTCTGTGAGGACACCATGGCAGGCTGTGTTGAACACCTTCCTAAAGCAGAACTAACACCCACTGCTCTCCCATCGCCACCAAGCCTGACACCTCCTGGTAGAAGGCCGTCAGGGTGGTTCAGCATGAAACCTGGGCTGACTGTTCCTGGTCCCATTCTTAGCCTGCCTTTGTGTGGAAATGGCTTCCAGGAGGACTTGCTCCACCAGCTTCCCAGGGACTGAGGTGAGGCTGACCAGCCCCTAGTTCCCCACATCCTCCTTCTTAAAGACAGCAGTGACATTTGCTTTTTTTACAGTCATCAGGAGCATCCCCAGGCACCGCAGCTTTTCAAAGAGAACCAAGAGTGGCCTTGCAGTGACATCAGCCAGCTCCCTCAGCACTCGTGGGCGCAGCCCATCACTTCCCACGGCATTACAAAAAGAGAAGACCCCTTCCCTTAATTCTGTGAACGCGCTAACTCAAAACACGCTCCTTTCTGCCAGTGCACTTCAAAGAACGCAACTGAAATGCTGTCTCCTGCATGTTTCAGAGACTCTCGTGCTGTCATCGCACTAGCAGGTTTCAAACCAAGCCCTTCTGCGGCCCCCCTTGCTGCAAAAGCAACAAGAGCCTTGCTCCCATTCCTGGAATGTAAGGGCATTTAAAATAAACGACCCAAAAGCCTCAGGCACGTTGCCTTCTCACTGCTGCACAGGTCTCTTCAAAAGTACACCACCTGAGCTCCGTTTTTACTGCAAACGCAAAGCAAAATCCAAAGGACAGGATTCCCCAGCTTCACCAGAAAGTTATTTTTCAAAGGCCAGTCGCACAACGCAGGCACGTGTTACTGGCTTTCCAACTGCAAGGAAGTAACTGACTGAATGCCTCCCCCTCCTTGGAAACACGTGATTAGAGCAATCGGAACAGAAGGCTTTGGAAGGGCTGTAGCATGTTCTGCAACCAAAACAGAAAACGGGGGCAGAAGGTAAACGCGATGCCCCACAGCCAACAGGAAGCAAACCGAGACGTAGACGCCCGTTCGCGCTGCTGATACTTTACTTTTATCCCCTCCTCCCGGGAAGATGGAGCGAAGCCTGGCTTTCTTGTTCTTCTCCTCGGGGGCCATGGGGAGCGGTTTGGAACTGTGGTTTAGGGCTGAAGAATCGCGATTGTTGCTGTTCATTCTCAGCGGTGGGGCTGGAGGTTTCTCTTCAATATCGAGACTATCGGACATCTTCAGCAGCCCTCACAGCCTCCTGCAAAAGCAGAACAGAAAGCAAGCCTGTCAGGTCAGGACGCCAAGGCTGGTGTCCTGGGGAGAAAGGGGGCGACAAAAGCCTTCTGGTGGAATTCGGAAGCCTCTCTAGTAGCGCTTTGCTGCGAAGAAGATTACTGCTAGAAATAAATGCAGCGGCCAATTCCTAAGGGTCACTGCATTACCACTAAACTAAAGCTTTTCTTTTTTTAATCCCTGTTAAAGGCTTTTTAAATTTTTGTTTACAACTTTTTTCCTGTAGCTGTTTACAATCCAAATTGTTCTCTGAAGCCAGACTTCCAAAGCAAAATTTAAATGATCCACTGAAACTACCTGGTACCTGAAACTCTATCAGTAGTGAACCATTCTTACGGTGTAAGAAACAAGGTGCCTGTTGGGGGGATACGGACAGCAAGCATCAGGATCTCTGTTCCCTCCCTGCTCTGTGTTTGCAGAGGGTTAGGTCCTGGGAGTGCCGGGCTTCAAACAGAACAATCTGCCCAAAGGAAATTCATTCAGAAGTACCAATTCAATACTTTCTCGCACATAAAAATGAGCAATAGAGTCGCTTTAGGACCAGTCAAAATCTGAGCAGCAAAACGACTGTAGCCTGGAAACAATTCCAGTCTTCCTCCTTCTCTCCTGCTACCACACACGCCTGGTACCGTAGGGCTGTTTGTGGCACAGCTTTGAAGAGCACCACCAAGTCCCAAGCGCGGTACCTCAGCGAGGAGCAGACACACACAGCCTGTTGGTGACCGCTAAGAACAGGGGTACTGATCTAAGAGAAAAAAATACCCAGAAATTGTTACAGAACTTTCATAAGCTGGAAAAACACAGGGCAGGTAAGACTTTTCAAATTCCTGATCTGTCTAGTGTATCTTAAATATTAAAATTCAGCAGCTGGTAAGGAATGCTTGGTAAAATGAACTGTTTCAACTCCTGAGAATAGGGTGTGATTTCAGACAGATCAGATGTGATGTGGGCTATACAGCACATTTTTGAAGGTTAAAATTCTACAGGCACCTTGCCTTCAAACCCCCTAAAATCAATGTGGCTCCTTTCATGGAAGGCACAGGCAAACCTCTGCGCACGTGTTATGGATCTCTCCTTGTGCTGATTCACAGGTACCACAAGTTACTGCAGTCATCAGCTACTCTCTCAAATTTAAAATGAAGCAACTTATGGTTTTCAGCTGTGGAAGTCATAGGGTTTTTTTCACAAGTATCAGTCAAACGTGGTGACTGTCACTTACAGAAAGAGGTCCTGAAGCTCAACTGGTAACAGCATTGCTGCTCGCACTTTGGTCAGGTAAAGCTGCCACAGTTGAGGGCTTCTGGGGTTTTTTGGATTTTCTAAGGACCGAGGTTAACATTTTCGACAATTGCATTTCTTTTTATATAGCTGGAATTTTGCCAGGATTTCCAGCTGATCTATTAATAGGGGATAATCAAATACACATTGGCTTAACTGACAACACTTTCCACGTAAAAACTAAATGACCAACTGAAACATTTAGAGATGTTTACTCCAGGATGTTTTTTATGACATTAGGCATTTTAGCTTTTGTTACCATTTTTAAATTACCATACATAAAACAATCACTTCTTTTTTTATTTGACCTAGATTTTTAGCTTCATCTAAATGAGATCTCGAAATGCCAGATCTGAGATTCAAAGCATCTGCCCAGTGACAAGAACAATAAATGAAACATACCACACCATGTCTGTTTTGCACCAGTCCTGGGTCCACGCAGTTGAAAACCTTAGCAACAGCTGGTCCCAGCCCTCTCCCTGGTACATACAGCATGAAGTGGGGATCCTGGAGATCTTGACTCACACACATGCACTTAAAGATGTTATTGACCCCAGTTGCTCACCTCCATCAGGGGAGCAGTTTGCATAAGCACCCTTCCCAGATGACTTCATCAACCGGTTTGTGTTAAATTAGTGATCTGAGCTATTCTGGCATATTTTGCCTGCAGCAAATTAGGGAGGGCTGAAGCAATTGCTCTGCTGGTAGATCAATATGGTGTTCACCAGCCAAAGAGGATGCCTACTCGTAGGCTCAAGCCCTATGTGCACTGCTAGACCCTTCCTACACCACGGAGTTGCTCAGCTCCACCTGCACGCTGCACAGGTAGCCACTGACCAGGCGTTGTTCCCTATAGCTTTGCCTTCAGGCCTAGAAGTGTGGAAAAGATCATGCACTGTTAACTAGTGAAGTCAGGTGTTGGAGGCAGCTGTCAAAGATGTTTTCAGAACACACCACCTGGAGAAAGCAGGGAAGTGACCCTACACAGAGCACTGTGGTCCCCACTGTCTACCCCACTCCCCACAAGATGGCTCTGCCCAGGAAAAAGTCTGCTGGGAGACCTGCTCTGGCGATGGAAGAACATGGCCCACCCTCCTATGGAAGCATGTATGTAGGCAGTAATGTGCTTTATATCACCAAGGAACAGCTACAGTTGCGCCCAGGCTAGGGCTTGTGCTGATCTAACTTTCAAGTACAGACTAGCCTATCTACCTAGTGAACTAAATGATTTTGTAGATTTAGGTCAAACAGTTAACATTACTAATCTTTGTGCTTTCTATCCTGAAATGCAGAAGGTTTTCCAGTAATGGGGGGGGGGGGGGGAGGGAAAAGGAGCCAGTAACGAAAACTACTGTAAGGTAACAGGGAGAACTACATGTGCCATGCGTGTCACCCTGGTGAAGGGAAAGGGCACGCTGCCCAGGTATTTCTGCACAGGGAAGCACGAGAGAGTTCCCACTTATGAAGCCCAACAGACACATCTGGACACGGCTCCCTATCCCCCCCCAGTAATTCTTACAGACTAGGAGCTTCTGGCAATGGAGGCTTTTATTTTCTCTTCAACCCACCTACAAACACTTTTCCAGTGCCAAAGACAGCTTTCCCTCCCTGAGACTGTCGGCGTGAGGCTGACCGCAGAAGCACCAAGGCACGTTTTCAGCCTGTTATCGAAAGCAAGATGGTTACTCCGTGAAGTCCATTATAGGGCACAAAGTTTCAGCTGTCCCTCAGAATGGGACAACTGTATCTGTCACTGCATTTATTTGTAAACAATGCCAGTTTGCTGAAATAGGTCCTCCCATGGGATTTCATTCCACAAAGAATACTATTAACGGTTTCTGGCCCAATTTGCCTATGATGTAATTATTTCCAAGATTTTGAAAGGAACACTATATTTTGTTCAGAGCTGTTTCAGGCTCAGTTTCAAGAACTGTACAAAGCTCTTTTATTCACTTCTAAACCAGAAAAAAAAGAAAAAAAAAAAAGAGGGGGGGGAAGATAGTCTAAAAGGTTTAACGGTTGATATTAACTTTCTAAAGCTGGTCTAAAGAAAAAATAAAGCAAACCACAAGGCAATACACACCAAGAGACTTACAATTTATGGTTTTCTTGATCAGCAGCCATCTGCTCTTCCATTCATTCTAATTTTAAGAATTTCCATGTACCACTCTATCACAACAAAAGAACATTCACTATCACATGAGACTTCAGATTTAAGTGTTTTGTACTAATTCAGTCCAACTTAACTTAGAGAAAACCTGTAAAGACTGGAGGGCCACAAGATGTATTCAGCTCAGAAACTTCTCAGGTTTGCATTGCAGAGAAGTGTCAACAGGATGACAGACCAAGTTAAACTCTGTCCTGGGGCCGGGTTTGCCTGACATAACAAGTCCCTGGTCCTGCTAGTCTTGTTCTGAACAGGACGACCCCATCCAAAACCACCTCCTGTCTATTGGAAATTATTATACCATACCTATATATTCAGTCAAACAGTCAAATTCTGCTGTTCTCTCTCTTTTTCCTTTTTTTTTTTTTGGCGGGGGTGGCAGCGGGGTGGGGTGTGTTGTTTTTTTTTGTTGTTTTGGTTTGTTTTTTTTAAATAAAAGGATATTGATAAGATTGGAAGGTCAAAAGACTGGAAGTTATAAAGCATTTCGTTACTGAGAGGGTGGTCAAACACTGGAACAGACTTCCTAGAGAGGTGGTCGATGCCCGAAGCCTGTCACTGTTTAAGTGGCATTTGGACACTGCCCTTAATAACATGCTTTAACTTTTGGTCAGAAGTGGGACTAGATGATCATTATAGGCCCCTTCTAACTAAACTATTCTAAAAGCTAATTATCTTGATTTCTTAAAAATGTGAGGTTCACTGAGAATTTCACTCTTTGGATTACCTTTCAAAACAAAATGCTTTCTCTGCCCTCATCATCTGACAAACCAGCCAGTATGCCACAAGGCACTCCTAGGAAACTCTTAGCAAAGCAGTGCATTCAGCCTCCTGATTACAAGCTGGGGTTTGTATCCTTTTTCCCATGTCCCGAAATTATAACTTCTGCCTCATTAAGAATCTTTAAGTATTGCAGCAGCACCAATTCCTGCCTCCCAGAAATAATCTCTGCTACCCCATCCCCTTCATACACACAGACATACAGACACAAAGTTCTCCACTCAAAACACACATTGGTTTCATGAGTTTTTCCTATGCCTCCTGGCAAGCTCCCAGGCGCCCTTGCTCCCTGTAATGCTATCATGCAAGGTGCTGATGATTGCACTCCTCCTTGGAGAGAAACTTCCATTTCTTAGGTGCAAGATGAATTCCCAAGTCTCTGACTTCATGCTGACTAAGTTTCTGTGCAGTACTTCAAGAAGTGAATTATGTAATCCACTGAAGAGCTTCTCCCAAAGAAACTACTGAAAGCAAACCCCTCAACAAGACAAACAACCCCTCCAATTCCCACCTGTATCAGAATTGCAAATTCTAGGAGAACAACGCTGAAGTAACATGCTCCTTGCCCAAAGGATCGCAAAATCCACAGGAGTCTGACGGGTAGGGAGCAGTTCCAGGGTCTCTCAGCTAATATTTCACAGCCCTTGCAAGCTCAGGAAGGCAGCATGGCATTGGTTTACGCTCCTGTCGCATTTTTTAGACTCTTCCTGCAGCCCTGAGTGCTTGAGAGTAAATTTTATAAAACAGAACTGAGATCTCAGAATAATTCTGCAATGGAGACAAGATCTCGGTAAACCCTGTGCCCTACTTCTGAGGGTTCCTATAACACAGCTACCAGAGCACTTCACCATACCGCAGCAGAGCTGTGAGAGCCGCCCAGGCTGTCAGCAGGGACCGCTTTTGGCAGAGGCCAGCCTGGGCTGGCCAAGGGGATGGAGTACACCATCAACACCGTTTTCCCCACCTCGGTCTTCAAAGACCCCATTAGTGCAACCAAGGCAGCGTTGGTAACCCTTTAAAAGAAATTTGTAAGATAATAGCACGTGTGTAACAAAGAGAACAGATAGCAAATAACCACCTACTTCCAGAGAAAATTCCTTTGAATGCCCATTGGCTTTAAGGAAGCATTTAAAAAAAGACCGTTGCACCAAAACACAAACGTTAGCTAGGGCTTCAGGGCCAAGTGGCAAAAGCCAAATTCTCAGCCAGGTCAGTTGCTTCTACATAACTACTACAGGGTTATAGAAGATGTTCCAACATCCCTCCCCTTCCCGCCCAATCACCAATTTTGCTAAGTGTAAAGACAAACATTGACTTTAAATATATGGCATTCAGCTTCTCCATGACTCAATTACCCCTTTGCAAAAGCCTGTCTTACAATATTTTTGTATCTAGTTCTTGCCAAGCTAGGGAGAGGAGAGGAAGGAAGATAT
This sequence comes from Leptosomus discolor, assembly GCF_034619465.1. Classification (NCBI taxonomy): domain Eukaryota; kingdom Metazoa; phylum Chordata; class Aves; order Leptosomiformes; family Leptosomidae; genus Leptosomus; species Leptosomus discolor. The sequence goes on along the minus strand of NC_141399.1, from coordinate 45,510,123 downwards.
CTGAAGCACCCAAATGTCTTCAAAACAACACACACACACAAAATTGGTTCCATTCAGTTCAAGTTCAGAGCAGAATCTCACGCTGGGCCTTTATCCAAGTAAGCTCTTCACCCCTGTGTATCTGGGGAATACTGTTTGTAGATAGATCTTGAATAGCTTTCTTAGGTTAGTCACGTTATTTCAAAGTCTGCAGCATTCAGACATGACTGGTTCCAATTAAAACTCACAAAGAGTATCCTGTTTGCAGAGACACTGGTGTTCATTTTCAAAGCCTCAGAGATACTATTGCAGCTTGTGATGCAGCAAAACTGTTTCTAAGATCCCTTGACTGGAAGGAGCCATGCCAATTTTCAGGCAGTAGCTTTGCAAATGTAACTTGAAGATGCAATGCTCACTCTTTGTGTACAAATATACTTCCTGCAAAAAGATATTTTATTACTTAGTTATATGGGCCAAATTCTGCTCCCAGTGATACTCATCCATTTCCCAGAAATCAATGGTGCTGTAACTGAGAAGGATTCTCTCTACATACTGAGTACTGAGACACTCTGTTAAGTACTATCTGAAGGTATTTATACAGTACTTCCCAGCCCAGTCGCAGAAGAACTGTACCTGCTTTTCTACAACTGCATGTCTACTCACAGTTTTCTGAAAGTTCATCTGAAAGAGCAGCCCATTAGTTGTACAGAATGGACGCAGTCACGGCTCCACTACCTAAGTGAAAGAGGTTTACCGTCTTCTCTGCAAAACTTCATTAAAATACAATACTGATGCCTTTTTGATAAAAAAGGGCCATATTCAGCACCAGCTAAAGCAGACACAACTCTGTCTGGGTACTCAGGGTCCATGATGCCCCCAGGGCAGTCTGTGCCCAGCTGCTTCCACCCCTGGGTGCCTGCAGCCTGGGAGAGGAGTGCTCAGGGCTGCCTCTGCAGGATGTAGCCAGGGTGCCTCGGTGCCTTTGGGAGTAAAGACATCTTTCTGGGACCTCCCTCACATGCATGTCTTGTAAACCAACCATTGCGTCCCTTCTTTATACAACCCTGAAAAAAAGCAGCATTCACAGAAACTACAGAAGGAATTAGAACCCTAGAAACCGTAACAGTACTGCTTCACTTTCATACAACTGTCTCAAAGCACAAAACAAACATTTGCCAATTAAGCCTTCCCATTCCCCTCACAGGCAGGTAAACATGCTCCGAGCTGAACAAATTATTCAAACTGAGTAATTTCTTTGATGAATGTACTCTCTGTTTCTGTTTGCAAACACCCTGTAAGCAGCTTATGATCTCCAATATATTCATTTATTCAGAAGTTAGCCTCTGAAACTTGCTACAAGTAACTTCTGGCCTCTGAACTACCTGTTCATAAGCAGCTCCCTGGGTGCACGGGGTATTTTGAATTCAGGTTGTATCCACGCGAAACAAGGTCACAAGGCAACTGTTTGTTTTCTGAGATGGGAGAAACAAGCTTCTGTTAGTAATTGCAGCATTAAGACTTTTACTAAGTGACTTACTAATACTGGTTTAAAATCTACTCTTGACGCTGCACTTGCAGCGATACCATCAAAAAAAGAATACAAAAGAGATGTGAGTGCAGTAGCTGTGAATTTAATGGTTTTGACTAAATATTTGTTCACATTTCAATTACTATGTCCTTTGTCTGGACCCCAAGAATCACCCAGTTAAATTGCGAAGAGCTGGGAATGGACTGAAGCAATGAAGCTTGTCACAGCTGATGCAAGTAATCTGCAAACATATTTTTTTTCCCCTTGCTTAATTGACATTTGACAGCATTTTTCAGTAAATGGCCTTCAAGGATCTCTTCAAACACCTAGTCTACCTATCTACCTACATTTCTTTCCACAACTCCTTCAACTCCTTCTCTGCAAAACTGCCAATGCAACCACAGGCAACACTTTTACAAAATGCATGTGTCTGTCATCTGACAACACCCTTCAGCCCACCCGCTTTAAGCACCTCTTCCCCCATGGTGGAAACTCGCTGCTGCTCTGCAGACTCCCAGCACTCAGTACCGACTCCCGCTACAAAAGCTTCACGGCTCCTCACACTGGTTCACTTTTCCAAGTGCAACAAGCATTGGGACTTGCCCAGGTTTCCACGGAGTGCCTCTCACTCTGTGTACAAAGCCACGGCTCCTCAGGCTGTGGTCCCAAAAAGTGAAACGTGGGATTATTTTTGCATCATTAAAGCCAGCGATGTTTAAAGTTAGGTGTATATTTAAGGGCCATGCTTAACCAGTGCTTAATGTATGAGAGAACATGAACAAGGACACGGAGGCTTCTGTATAGCTGTTGGGCACTGTGAAAGAAACACTGGAGAGAGTCCCTCACCACCCCGCTGGGATGGGGCTGAGCCCTAGAGCACACTCCTAGTCCAACGTATTTTCTTTGTGGGTGTTTTTTAATCACATCTAAACAAAAGCTATCCCTTCAAACCGCGCTCATGCTGGGATCCTGGCCACTTACTAAACCACTCGAGCTTTGGGATGGTTACATGACCTGGGAGGGGAAGAAGTGTGTGTACAGAGAATGTGGGGCAGCAAAACAGCTTTCACATGAAACCTTGTCCAGGCATCCAGTAATTAAATCTCCTAACAGCACAGCAAGGAAAGGAAGTATATTCCTAATGGTTACATTAAGCGAGAACCTCACAGCATCAGAAAGCTCTGCAGGCCTGCAAAGTGGTTGCAAAACCACCTAATGCAGTCATGTAACAGAGACAAACAAATGAAATGCAGAAAGGAGGAGTACAGGTAGTCAGTGCATGTTCAAAGCCTGGCCGCCAGAAAAGCCCCTGTGGTAACCCTATGCCAGGCAGCCTTGTGGTCATTATTATTTTTAAAATGTTGATGGTATACGGATTTTAAATCATTAAGCAACACACTTTTAGGTAACTATTTTTGACAGGAAACATGACTTAACTTCCTATGACAAAGGTATAGACACATCATACCCTGATCCGGCAGAAAAGCTATCCGGGTCACTAGGACAGTTCTGCGACCCAGAGAGAGTAAGCAGAGAGCTTCCACCCTCCTGGCTGCCTGGGGAAGAGCCACCAGCACCTCCAAGCACTCGTACCAAATCCAAGACAGCTACATGGGTATTTTTGTCATGTTTTTATTTTTGAGTCATAGTTTGAAACAGAAAGGTTGTGATCTAAGCCATTGAACGTGGAGACATGCTTAGACAGAGCAATGGACACTCCAGAAAGAGCTAAGGGAAGAAAAAGTGAAGGACACCAAAATGAGGTAGAAGCTCCCAGAACTATCTCCATGGGGCCACAGCCTTTTTTTTTCCCTTCCTCCCCGCCCCCCCCCCTTATTTTTAATATAATGGGAAACACTTCTCTGGGATTGATAACAAATAATGAAAAAGTACCTAGAAAAGCCATTCACATGCAAGAGGAAAACCTAAAAATCTCACCACTCCCTCTTTTGTTTTTTATTTACACAGCTGAAGGGCTGCACAAAGCAGAAAAGGATGTCTCAAAATCAACTGTGCCTATCAAATATCCCACATTCCACAGGACTGCATTGCTTGCCCTTGCCTACACATGAAAGCGTCTGTGTGAAATGAAGTGCAGATTTAAAACATTGTAGATAGACTGAAATAGTTGTCCATATGGACTTTATTATTCCTAGTTCAGAGCTTAAGCCTCAGGTTCACTTTTAGTCTCTAGGAGGAATCAAATGTAAACCCAGAAAAGCTACTTCTTGGAGCCACCAACATCACAGTTACAGCACTAAAAATTTCATGACCTTAATGTGGATTAAAATAGCCAAGCCAAATTGTTCGAGTTCTAATTTGAGTTAGCAACTTGAAGTCAATCCTGACTGAAGCAGTGGCCGAGACCAGGTATGAGAAGCCAGACCCTACTTGCAAGCTACATATGGAGAGACAGTGACAAGCAATCCACTTGCTGCGACTTAATGAGCCCTTTGAGTGTGGCAACAAAGCCTGCCCATGCCCTTTCCTTCTTGCATTAAAATGGACCAGGGATAACCCAGACTGTCTTCCCCAGCATATTTTTTACATGCACTACAGGGACTTTATCCCCCTTCTACAGTACATAAAAGTCTTGATTGGGCAGAGCCAGCTCAAGCAGCAGATCCTCTACAGTGTTGACTAACCAGGTGGCTTTTGCTAAAGGTGTATCCCAGTTTTTGAAGGTCCCACCTCACATCGCCCTCAGTTTACTCATTAGCAGTGCATTATATAATTCGATTTTCCCAGAGGCTGGTGCATGACAGGGGATGTGATATACCCACTCAATGCCATGTTCTTTGGCCCAGGACTCTACGAGGTTGTTTCAGAAGCGAGTCCCATTGTCTGACTCCGTTCTTTCTGGGGTCTGGGGTGCAAAGACTTGTTTTTCAAGGCCCAGGACAGGGTTCTGGGCAGTGGCACGGGGCACAGCTACGTTTCCAGCCACTGAGTGGTTGCTTCCACCCATATAAACACATGGTGCTTGCCTTGGTGGGTTTGTGGGAGTATGATACAATCAATCTGCGAGGCCTCTCCCTATTTATATTTCAGCCATCACCCCTCATACCAGAGAGGCTTTAATCACTTGGCTTGCTTGACTGCAGCATGTTTCACATTCATGGATAACCTGTGCAATAGTGTCCATGGTCAAGTCCACCCCTCAATCACAAGCCCATCTATATGTTGCATTTCTTCCTTGATGGCCTGAGGTGTCGCAGGCCCCCCAAGCTATAAATAATTCACCCTTATGTTGCCAGTCCAGATCTACCTAAGCCACTTCAATTTTAGCAGCCTTCATACAGCAACCTTCCACCTCCAATGCTTTCCTACAATACAATAGGACCCATCAGTGAACAGGGCATACTGCTTCTCATTTTCTGGCAGTTTATCATACAGTGGGGCCTCTTCAGCACACATCACCTCCTCCTCTGGTGATATTCCAAAATCTTTGCCTTCTAGCCAGTCCATGACCACTTCCAAGACTACAGGGCAACTGGTATTTCCTATTTGAGCTCGTTGTGTGATAGTGTGACGCGCTTACTCCACGTAGCACCAGTTGCATGGTGTCTAAAGGGGACCTTCCCTTTGAACATCCAGCCCAGCACTGGCAGTCAAGGTGCTAGTAAGAGCTGTGCTTCAGGACCAACCACTTCCGAGGCAGCTCAAACTCCCTCATAGGCTGCCAATATCTCTTTTTCAGCTGGAGTATAGCAGGCCTCAGGTCCTCTGTATTTCTGACTTCAAAACCCTTGGGGTCAACCTTGAGTCTCCCCTGGTGCTTTCTGCCAGAGGCTCCAGGTAGGGCCATTCTCCCTGGCTGCAGTAGAGCACAGTTTTTACATCTTGTCCTGCCTGGACTGGCCAAAGGGCTACTGCTTGAATTATCATAGAATCACAGAATCGTTTGAGTTGGAAGGGACCTTAAAGACCATCCAGTTCCAACCCCCTGCCATGGGCAGGGACACCTTCCACTAGAGCAGGTTGCTCCAAGCCCCATCCAGCCTGGCCTTGACCACTGCCAGGGAGGGGGCAGCCACAGCTGCTCTGGGCAACCTGTGCCAGTGCCTCACCACCCTCCCAGGGAAGGATTTCTTCCTCATCTCTAACCTAAATCTCCCCTCTTTCAGTTCGGAACTGTTACCCCTCGTCCTGTCACTACCCTCCCTGACAAAGAGTCCCTCCCCACCTTTCCTGCAGGCCCCCTTTCAGCACTGGAAGGGCACTAGGAGGTCTCCCCAGAGCCTCCTCTTCTCCAGGCTGAACAAGCCCAACTCTCTCAGCCTGTCCTCTCACGAGAGGTGCTCCAGCCCCCTCATGACCTTCGTGGCCTCCTCTAGACCAGCTCAAGCAGGTCCATGTCTTTCTTGTGCTGGGGTCTCCAGAGCTGGGCACAGCACTGCAGGTGGGGTCCCACGACAGCAGAGCAAAGGGGCAGCATCCCCTCCCCTGACTTGCTGGCCATGCTGCTTTTGATGCAGCCCAAGACGCGACTGGCTTTCTGGGCTGCGAGCGCACTTTGCTGGCTCATATGTAGTTCTTCACCCACCAGCACCCCCAAGTCCTCCTCCCTGGGGCTGCTCTTGATCCACTCCTCGCCCAGCCTGTGTTAGTGCTTGGGATTGCCCCAACCCAGGTGCAGGACCTTGCACTTGGCCTTGTTGAACTTCATGAGGTTTGCAATGGCCCTCCTCTCAAGCCTGTCAAGGCCCCCCTGGATGGCCTTCCTTCCCTCCAGCGTGTCAACCATGTCACACAGCTTGGTGTCATTGGCAAACTTGCTGAGGGAGCACTTGATCCCACTGTCCACGGCACTGACAAAGATGTCAAATAACACCAGTTCCCGGAGGAATGCCACTCATCACTGATCTCCACTTGGACAGCCAGCCATTGACTGTAACTATCTCACATTTAATTTGTTCAAAGGCTTGTCTTTGCTCAGGGCTTCATTTGAAATTCCTCTTCTTTCAGGTTACTTGATAGAGAGGGCTTGTAACCAGACTGTAATTTGGAATATGCATTCTCCAAAAACCCACAAGCCTAAGAAAGCTTGTGTTTCCTTTCTGTTAGTTGGTGGAGACATAGCTGCTACTTTGTTCATCACATCCATCGGGATCTGATGATGTCCATCTTGCCATTTTATTCCTAAAAGCTGGATCTCCTGCGCAGGTCTCTCGACCTTACTTTGTTTTATGGTCCCCCGGGCAGTGGGCCACCCACTCCCCCAGCCAACACTCACCCGGCTTTATTGCTGAGCATGATGGCATATGGGATGGAATACCCCTTCGGTCAGCTGGGATCAGCCGTGCTGGCTGTGTCCCCTCCCAGCTTCTTGTGCACCCCAGCCTACTCACTGGTGAGGCAGTGTAAGAAGCTGAAAAGTCCTTGACTCAGTTAGTGTAAGCACTGCTCAGCAACAACAAAACCATCTGAGCGCTACCAACAGTATTCTCATCCTAAATCCAAACCACAGCTCTGCACCAGCTACTAGAAAGAAAATTAACTCTAGCCCAGCTGAAACCAGGACACTGGGCTTGCTCCTTACAGCAACAGTTACAGTGCAACACCCCCTGGATGCTTGAAACATTAATCTGACTGGGTTTAATAACACCTGTATTTATATGGTGGGGAGCACACTATCGTTGCGTTCAAAGATCACAACTACTGCAACTCAGCACAAGAATTTCACCCCTTCTCTCATCTTCTCTAGTGAAGATGTGTTAAAGGTGAATTGGCACTAGCCTAGTAAGGTACCAAGCTATGACTTCACCTATACCTGAGAAATACCCCAGGAAAAATCATGCTGTGGTATTGTATCGATGCAAATGTCTCTTATTTTATACATCACACGTCCCTTTCTGCAGAAAAAGATACAAAGCTTCCTTACACCAATGTATCAGGCATCACATACGGGTGATGTCATCACTTCATGCTGGCTGGAAGACACTGCTTTCTTCAGTCAACCTACAGCTCCAGGAGATGTAGGTTGAACTGCCAGTTCTTCCACTGGCCTTGGACAGCTTGGCAGTCTCTTTACCATGTTCTCCCACTTTTCATCCTCTCCTCTTCACTTCTTGTGCCTCTCTATGGGTGCACGGTTTGTCTCCAACTTGGATGCACAGCACCTCACAGCGATCTGTGCCTACACTCTCAGCAGACCACCACACAGTCACCCACCAAACCCATCGTTTGCACCATCTTAGAATGGACTTGGAGCATCCCGAGGCAGACACCCGAGGTCTGTCTCACACAGTCTGCTCTGTTGCAGCAGGGGAAAGGCTGACAGCACTACAAACCACCAGCACAGGAGCCTGAATTTGGCCACTCTCAAGCAGAGTTTTGATCCCCAGCTACACCCACGCTAAAACCCAGCAACCTGAGCAGAGCATCCACCAGTCACAGGGTCTGGCAGATGTAAGCTTGCTCTCATCACTGTTCTCTCTCTTACCATGTAAATAATATAAAAGGAAGCTTCTTCTTGCTTGGACTTCCATAATAAAAACTCTCTCTATAAAAAAGTCGTTGAGTTCATATTTTTTGGGCACCCTGAACTCCTACTGAACTCCAACTGGTGCATTAAGACTGCTTTTAATAAACCACTTGGCATCTTGCCTATTATGTTTTTAACGTTATTTAGATTTAAAAAAAAAAAAAATCAAACAAGGTTTGGAAGAAGAAAGAGTGGGGGAAAAAAATAAAATAAGAACCAGTTTTCCTGCTCCTCTTTGTCTCTGCAGGTGTTGGCGCTTTCTCTGCTCTTCCACCGTTTATTCTCTGCTTGACATGCTCACAGAAGACATGCCATGATAAACACGACCAGCTGAACCTCCCTAGCCTAGCACCGCTCCAACCCACGCTAACAACTTTCACCAAAGAAATGGCCATGGCCCTTTCCCCTCTAACAGTCCCCATGGGCAATCCCCCAAGAGCTGGTTTGGCCTCAAGACACATGTGTGCAGCTCTCCAGGAAGCCAGCACGATGGAGGGTATACCATGCTGACTACAACTCTCCTCTGATGAAGCACTGGCCTGTGCCCCACTAGACACATGCAGGCCAAGCCAACAGCCACCACACAACTGTGGAAGAGATAAGGAAGCGGCAATATAAAGTCAGTAACTGAAAATTATAGACAGTTGCCATTTTCTAGCACCTTCCAGTCACCTTTTAGCTCATTTTGCCTTTGCAATCCTCAGTCTGTGAGCTGAGAAACTTGCTGTAGTAAACAACACCAAACCTCTGTGACAGAGGAGGAGAATGAATCTAACATTTAAAAGACTTAACTCAAGGCCACCCCAGGATTGCCAGGCAGAGCTGGGAGGCAAACCCCACTCCAAGAAGGAAAAATAAACAACAGGGAGTCCTCTGGATGTCTCCAGCTCTGTTACTGGGGCTGACGACAAAGAACTCTAATCAGGAGAGCATGAGATGGACTTCAGGCCTCCAAATGTCACAAGCAGAGACAGAGAGCAACAGCATATGAGAACATTTGCTGTACCGATCTTCCCAAGACATTATGGTATGTCTGGCAGGACACAGCTCCTGCCTCCAGGTAAGGAAAGGGCGAAGCCCAGGCTGCCACATGCCTTTCACCCGGGAGGTGGATCTGTTCCAGATTCTGCATCACCTCTTTAGGGCACTAGGGCAGGAAGGCATTCATATCCCCATTTACTTCCTCAGGGACAACGTTTTGCCTTTTATTCTTTGCCAGGCCTTTTATTTACAGCTGACTAGCTTCATATATCTAATATTCACCTGCTACGTTAGTGATCTTATCGTGCGTAATGGCATATCTACCTTGGGGGTATTATGGATCTGGAGCAGTCAGAGGGGGGAAATAGAGCAGTTGCTGTGTGCACTTCTTTATTTCCAGTTGCCAGCTAGACCCTGGCTTCAGAGCAGTAAGATGTGAAGACTAGGAGAGCAAATGTACATGTGCTATTCTTAAATAGGTCAGGGGAGAAATAACACCTATATGCAGAAAGCAAAACAAGATCCACACACTAAATCTGTTGGTTTCTCAGCTACCACAATGGTCTGGTATTTTTAAACTGCTAAAACAGAGATTCAACACCTCATTGCTCAAAAAAAAAAAGATATTTTTCTGCTCCAGAGTAGTTCTTCCTGGCTGACTTCACATTACAACAGGAGAACAGTTCACTGCCCTCTTACAACCTAAATAAAAAAAATATAGGGGTTTAGGGAACTATTCACAATTCCTCTGCACTTGTCCATAGCCTCCTGCATAAAGTCTGCAACCACCATGGCTGAGAACACTGGGCCTAGCACAGGACAAAACAACCCCCCCCAAAGGTGGGGGCATCCAGGAGTAAGGACAACCCAGCCTCAGCCACTGTAAGGGAGAATGCTTGAGTCATCAGGGATCACTCCAGTTTCGGAGATGGCACTATGTCCATGCTACAAATCCTAGTTAGAGCAACCGATAGGTATCTTGCACTTTCATCCCTGTTTCCTGCAAATTTTCACTAGGACAAGCCACTTAGCTTCTCCATATAAACACAGATGCCTTGTCTGAAGAACCTGGGAGCACATTTGCAAGTCACTGATGCAGAAGGACACAAATCTTTTGATAGAAGCAGACAAGAGCCAAGCCACGTCTGTTCCCAACACATCAGGGTACTCCCATCTCTGAAGGTCTCTGTCCAGAATGCGTGGAGCCGTCTGCACTTGCTACTTTAAAAGTGAAGCGCCTCCATTGCTCAGTAGGTGCTTCCAAAGCAGCCTGAGGTCCTAATGCAAATCCCTACAGAAGTACAAACTCCCAGAGCAGCAGTTGACACTAATGCAATCTTGTATGAGGTCAAAGAAAGTACGAAAAATAAGGAAACATCAAAAAGCACAGAAGCAAGTAAACAAACAAAAAAGCAAGGGAAGAGGAAAGAGGACAACAACAGGACTCAAAATAGATTCCTTTTGCCAGGTACACATCAGATTTATGGCATAAAAGCTTTGCAAAGAAACTTGTTCTTAAAACAGCTCATCAACTTTTACCCTGCTGCTGGCTGGAGCCCACTACTGTTTGACACCCCCTACTTTCTATTTACAACAACTTCAAGCCTTAAAAGAAAACTGAAGTATATTAATTGAGGATTTTATGAAGCACAAAATGACAGCTTCATTGTTATATATTCTATGAGAAGCAAAGCAGGCTGAGAACTGGGGAGGACAACAGAGAAGCGGTATGCAAGGACAGAAGACGTCCAAGAAAATCTTAACAGTTCCTCCACCTGTCTTTACAAACAAGGGCCAAGGGTTTGGAGGTGCTCTGCTCTTCTCTGCCCAGACATACATCCACAGGCGGGCACTTGGGCACACAGCCTGGAGAGCCTGTGCGAGGGCACCGAGATGGCCAGCGAGGAGGCAGATCCAGCTGCACTGACAGCACCGTGCCTGAGCGAACGCACCTGATAGACAGACACAGCACCGAGGTAGAGATGGCTCACGACCAGCCAACTTGGAGAGCAGACAGATGACGGCATATCTCCGTGCTTGCTTTGTGTAGAGCTGCACAGCCTTGCAATTCCCTTCTGGCAGCCTTCAACGGGCCTGTGGCCCACCGTGCCCCATTCCTGGTACTGACAAACTCTGGCTGACTTTTGAAACTGGAAAGAGCATTTCCGTGTGTACACAGCCAGCAGCAAACCGCTGCTCCTCGGCTCAGGTAGCAGCAACCGCTGACTCAGACGGGTACCTGGCTACAAGATGTCCACGTCTGCAGTGACATAGCCATATTCCTTCCCAGGCTCCATCCCAGGAGGAACAACAGAAGCTATGGGAAGATGGTGGGATATGAAGGAGCTGGCAGCACACTGCCAGCCTCCGGGCTCAGAGAACCCCCAGCTCTGTCTCAGTACAAACCAGTGTCTGGAGGTGGTCTTCACCAGGGGATAGCGGCAGAGCTCTGCCTGTTGTTTTGTCTCCTTGCAGGACACACTGAGAGGCAGAGTCATGTGCTGAGGGTACAAGCATGGGACACCTGCCACAGACTTCACAAATGACCTCAGACAAGTTACTCACTGTCTTTGTGTGTCTGTTCTTGCACTGTGAGGAACTTGGCTCTCTCCCTTGTTTTAATGTAGAGCGGAGGTTGCTTCTATTTTGCCAGCTCTATTAGACTTTAAAAAAAAAAACTAATGAAGAGCCAGTTTAGTTTCAGAATCCTGACAGCAATCATGTTGCTAGCCAGCACACAGTACATGCAATACAGTGTCAACAACATGGACAGCAAACAAAGAAGAGAGAGTAAAAGGCCCACAAAATACCTTCTAGGAACTGAAAAAGCAGTAAGCACTGGGAGGGATATCAAACTTATGGAAATGCTAGATTGATAGGGAAAAAAAGTCAACAGAAGGAAGAAAAGAGCCTGTACACTGATGTGTCTTTGAGGAGGAAAATATAAGAAAAATGGAGGTGAAATGATTTTACCAAGTGGCAAAAAATGATGAGAAATGAGTAAGACACTGTTGCCAGGGATAGCGTCTAAAAAAACCCAACCAAACAACCCAGAACAGCTCATATATTGTTTGATCTCAGACAAAATGAACCCGTCTAAAGGCACTATTGTTTAGGCAAAATCATGAAGCAGCGAAGAGAATAAATGCGTTGGTTACAGAGCTGTGCGTCACCGTGTCTACGTGGAACTCTAGAGATACGAGAGGTTCCCTCATGAAACAGGTAACAGCCTGAGACACGCACCGTTCTGGTCTACAGGGGAGCCTGTGAGGCTCCCAATCTAGCTCTAGAGAAATGCCTCCGAACAGCACGGCCGTCTGAACTATCCAGCAAGTGTGACGGAGCGACAGGCCCAAAAAAGCGAGAGCATTTCCACTGAGTAAGAATGCAGTTAAAGGAACCCAGGAAGGATGGAGAGGGAGACAGCCTGAAAACATCGGCTTTGTGGTCCAGAGCACAGTACAGCAAGATACGCAAAGAGAAAAACACTCAGCTCAGAGCAGCAGGATAAACACCCACAGGAAACAGAATACCTTTACGACGCAGTTTCTCCAGAAAGGAAACAACAGGATGCTCCTGTGAAAAGAAGGATCTCTGCAGTACAACCTCAGCAGACTACCAGACTCTTTAACAGTCAGGCTCTGCAAAAGAAGCTGTCAGCCTTTCTACAGCTGTTTGCTGCTGTGCCATTAAATCAAAGACCAATTTAGGATTGTAGAGCCAGCTGCAATGATGAGAGGCAACCTTAGACCAGAGAAATGCCACCAAACATTGAAACATAGAATAAAAAAATATTCTGAGGTCAGGGCAAATACAAGCTGTTGATAAAAAAAACCCTCACAAAACCAGAGGCATTATCACTTTAGCTTGACAGAGTCTGACAGACAGAACCATCCACTGCTTAGCAGCAGGGCCATGCAAACACAAAATGATAAATATATTTGGTAAAGAAATATTATCATTTTTGTAGAAACCTATGTCCCTAGAAGGCCTTAGAAGAAAATATTTTGATTAAAAAACCAGAACAGAAAAAAAAAGACCACAGAACATACTAAATCAATTAAAAGCTACACTAACAAACAAGTAACAAAGACTAACCATGATCTAAGAATCATCACTGAGTGAGCCTGTTCCTAGTGAGGTTAATTCCTGGCCCTACCTTTACCCCTGAGGCCTTTAGAGAAATTCTTAGAGCAAAAGATGCAATGAGCACCTTGCAGCGTACCGAGCTGGAGGAGCTCTGCAGACTCTGCGCCACCACTCTGAGATCTGGGAACACCCCGAGGCCATGAGCCCACGCTGCAGTGATGGGCAGTGCTAAGGGACCAAGAACTTCCATCCTGGCGCTCAAGGGTTCTCAGCAGCAGAGGGTGGGGTCAGGGTCCTCTCGGGGAGCACGGCCAGACGATGGGTCCCACCCCAGCTGGAAAGGCTGCTCATCCACCTGCTGTTTCCACTACGCAGGGCAAAAGGCTGGAGGCAGTCGTGGCCAGGAGCTGGGAACACAGCTAGCACAGACAGCCCCAGCTGCCTGCTACTAAACTAGAGACCCAGATCAATCCTTATCTCTTGAGCCACGCAAAGGAGCTGGTACACAACAAGTTGCTCTGCTCCTAGAATGACTTTGTCAGCCTCTCCCTAATTTACAGGCTTAGGCAGATGCCTGCTTTTCCCTGCCCAGTCCTGTGTTACCAAAGTCCTGTACAGCAGCTCAGAGCAACACCACGATGCCTCAGAAGCAAACCTAAGAACAGCAACTATGGAAATCCAGTGACCCATCCCATTTACCAGCTGATGCCTAACAGGTCACAAAGTACATTTGCTCAGACAGAAAAGGAGCCACCAGCTACGCTCCCTGGAATGTGACATTTCCATCCACACCTTACTAGTCACCACTACTGTCTGGGTCTCAAGCAAGGAGAAAGGACCACAAAAACAACCCCGTGGAGTACACTCAAGGGATAATTGCCCATGTTCTTCAGAGAGCATCAGTGTACAGCACTTCCTAGTTGGTCACTAATGGCAGCAAACATGCAGAAAGGGAAACTTTACAGAATGCAATGTGCATGTCTCAGTGGAAGAGAAGACAGCAGATTAACACACCAAATTATTACCTAACTCTAATGGGAGACTCCAAGCGATTTCACAGCGCTTCAGACAGTAAGGCAACACTGGCTCCTTGATGGGCCAGATCACAAGAAAAAATTACTACCTTCCCTTTGCAAGACTACATGTCATGATATACCAGCCAGCAATGTCCTCAGAACTTCTGTTGATAACATGCAACCATTGCCAGCCATTCTCATTACAGTGCCACTGTCCCGGGTGAAACAAGTTACAGCAACAAAAAAATACCTGTTTACACCCCAGTCTTCGCTAGAACTGCTCAGAGATCCACCCCACCACTGAGACACACAGACCTGGACTAGGAGAAAGCTACAGCAGAAAACTAGCCAAAGAACTACTAGTGTAAATGTTCAGGGGTTTTTCCCCCCCTTGTGGTAAATTTCAGAAGGAAACCTAAGAGCAGCCTCTACAAAAAGGCAGTGGCCACCCATCCTGTTTGTTTAGTCTCTATACCTGAACGAAAGCATCCTCCCACTTTTAAAAGATTAAGGTCCTTTTGCAAAATTAATCATTTCTTGCAGCTCAAACAGCTCTTATTTGCCATCAGAAACAACATAAGACACTAAAACCTTTGTGTATCAGAGAAGAGAAAATATTTACCTTGCATTAAGTAAACTTTTCCCAAGGTGCAGGCATAACTGTAAACAGGAAGAAATGTTAAGAAGAAAAGAGATGGTAGAAGCTGTTTGCAACTACACACCTCAAAGCCAGAAGGGATACGAAACTGGATCTCCTCTCTTCAGGAGTAAAGAAGTTGTCACAAAGAACCACAAATTATTTATTAAAGAGAGTATGATACCACAGGGAAACAAAACAAAACCTAAAATAATCTAGATGCAGACATTTCTATCAAGAGAAACCAGATAACAGTACAGGGAAGACAGCTCTTTCCTCTATTATCTTTAATTCAATTCTGCTTATCAGCATCATCATTACAGCTAAAAGTGCAAAGACTTTAACACATTTAGAGTCTTACTCAATTCCCACTGAAGTCACCGAATAGACTCCAGGAATGCTGTATCAGGTTTCTATGAGTCCTTCCAATCTGAGGAGCTAACATTCCTCTAAAAATTAAATGAATTCAGCTTCCTTGCCTTTGTGAGAAAAACACCCTGGCTGCTTGCCTGTTCTCTGACTCAAACACACTTGGCCCAGTCCTGTGAAGGACTAAGTTCCCCCTGCTCCCCCTGAAGTCAAGGGCTTCTCTAAGGCGCAGCATGCCGAAAACCAGGCTGCCTGCCACCCAGGGACCAAATGCCAAGATGCCAGCTAGCAAACGCCCAAACCCTGGGAAGAAAGGAAGTGTGAAGGCAAAGCCCATTGCTCAGAGCGGGCAGCCCTGTATCACTTTCTGTGCACGCCAGCACATGAAAGTCCTGCTGTACCAGCGGTCACACTTCTCCATTTCACCCTGGGACCTGCGAGTCTAATTTGGGCTGACACAGAATGGTGTGCACACTTGAATGAGCCTCCACTGGAAAATGTGGGCCATCACATCATGGTTTATTAGTATTTCATTATCTTCAGATTCAATTCAGCCTGCCACAGCTCCTAAATAAGTGCAACACTTTACAGATCTTGTTCCTATATTACTTTCTATGTTTTAAAATATTTTTCTTTCATTATCTAGAAAATATTTATACAGAATGATAACATTCTGCACATCTGAAGAGCCATTTATCTCAGGTTTACAAAGCCCTTCACCAGCTACAATCAATTAAGCCTTTTGACACTATATAGGTAAATTTCAGTAACACTCACCCCTAACTCAAATGCTCTTCTGGAGTGATCAGTGAATTCTTACTAGACATACCACACACTTGCCTGCAGAACCACAGCCAGAATCCTGGGCTTTCCACTGCCAAAAGTCTCAGTCTTTCAGCCTAAATGAGAAAAAGCACTAAAGCCAGACACTGCAGACTGTACACTGCACCGCCTGTGCCAGACAAAGCTCACCCTCGGCACCAGAAGCTGAACAGAGCTTACCTGAGCTAGCCAGAACACAGGCACCAGTCTGCAAAGAGGAGAAATTAGGAAATCAATGCACAGAGATTAAATTACCACTCCAAATTGCCCCAATAAATCTACAGATGTAAAAATGAGCTAAATTAAGAAACATGCCACCCCTTGTCCCTGATAATACACCCCAAGCACCTGAACTGCTCCTCATGCTGTCCAGCATTCTACCACTAGCAGTTGTAAGCTCTCCAGCCAAGAAATGCAACTGGAGTTCCTAGGTTCTTCCCCTACACACAGCATCTAATATTTCAAATCTATATTCTGAATTAAATTGTACAAAGCATCTCCTGTAGTCCAGAGAACAGCAATCACTGCCAGTTGAACACAATGACAGCAAAATCGTCTTTTGCCCTAGCGTACTGCTGCACTTGTTAGCTATCCACCATTCAGAACAGTCCAGTCCAAATAAAGGTCCATGGAAATGCAGCTTTATCATCCCTCTACCCCTGAGACATCCAGTGGTTTGCAGCACTAAGTCCTACCCACCACACAGTCGCCTTGTCCTTGAAAAGGTGCATACCCTCTGCTACGTTTACCTTGATATTTTGACATTCAAACACAGGCCGACAGCTATAGGGGCAGGTGTATGTACCTGGTCACATCACGTACTGAATGCTCTTCTGCTAGATGCACTGACCACATCTCCTGTGCATGTTTGCAGCCTCTGATCCCCTTCAGCTACATCACTTGGTGGCTGATTTCTTTCAAAAAATTGATTAATTCTGCTGTTGACATCCCCAGAATTGGTGGTGTTCTCATGGGGAGTTAAGGTCTTTTAAAAATACAGCTTTCAATATCCAATCCAAATCCAAAAAGTCAGAAGCGCTTTTCCCATCCTGCCTCCCTGCGCAGGAGCACAGGAGGAAGTGCCAGGGATCTGATGTTCTCTTCTGCTCCGTAACTGACTTACCACGGGGACCTCGGCCAACTGCCTAACTACAACGTGCCTCAATTCCCTCATTTCTCAGTGGCTACAATTATGCTGTAACAAATCCCTGGTCACCTGGGACTGATCCTGTACTTAGGATTCTGCCTCCCTGCAGGCACATCGCAATCCAACAGGCACAGGCCATGCTCCTGGGAGAGCCAAGGTCTCTGACTGGAGCTGGTCATGAATTTTTCAGCAAGTTATATGTCAGTGGCCTGAAAGAGAATCTTTTCCTGGGAGCATGCCACTGTTCTGGAAGGCTTCATCAGAAATACGTGTCTCTGGATGAAGGAGAAAGGGAACAGCATTTCTGTTCCCTTACGGAGCAACTGAAGAAAGTGCAGACTTGGGGCTGGTAATAGGAGTGGGAAACCTGGGTTCAATGCAGACACCAGCCTGTCAGGTATCCTAGAAGGGGATCCAGATTCTCCAGGAACAGTTTTTCCACTCCTATGTGAAAACTCCTTAATAGCATTTCTTCCACTCCCACTCTTTTCTGAAAAGCTTTAAAAGTCTTAGTGCCAGGGAGATATAGAAGAGAAAACCATTTCCTACCTGGCCTTATGACAGGGAAAGAGCTCAGGTTCCACTTACCTGGAATTGGTGCTGTGTACACACAGCGACCAGGGTATCACAAGCTGAGCCCTCAAGAGTCCAAGGATGTTAGAATCTTCACTCAACCTCCCTCCAACAAAGAACCAGCCTGCGGGCCACCTCCCAGGGATTCTGTGCAGATTATTAATTAGTTAATGGCTGGAGAATGCTCGGGAAAGGTAGAAGGTGAGGTACTGTTGTCATTTCCCATTATTATTGTGGCGCTCTGACACACATGCCACAGGCAACTTGGATCTGTCTTTCCTATGAATCTGTGATGCTGGACTCAACACGAACCAGCTCTTCCAAGCACAGCATGTGAGTTATAACAAGCGAACGATGATCTTGGCCTAGAACCTTTTAAGAGGGCTCTGAAGATGGGCACACGGCCACAAGCTCTTAACATGCGAATGTTGCCGTGTGCCATCACTCCGCCCCGTGACATTATTTGAAGAAGTCCTTTTGCCAAAAGCCACCGTTCACCCAGAAAAGCTGGCAGAAAGAAAGATGTGTCCGTACTCAACCATTTGTATGTAGCATCTGCTGACTTAGCCTAAAGTGCCGCTGAAGGGATTTGGGCTAACTTTCCAACTCCAGAGGGACAAAGACTGAGGCACACATTCATGCAGGGTGGCTCTAAGAATGGTAACTCCCACCAGAGGGGAGGAGAGGACCACCAGGACTTGGATCTACTGGAACTCATCAGCCTTCCCCTTCAGCTTCTTCACCCAAACTGACAACACAGAAGACACTGGCCAGACTTTCCTTAGAAAACAATTTATTACAATCTAAATTTTAATACTAACTCACTTCAAGCAGGCCTAACTCTTTCAGCAGCCAGTATCACTTAATTTGACAACCCAGATACACAAACTGAATCAAAGCAAAGGCTGGAATTGGCACAATCATGTTTACACTGGGTGTCCGCTGCCACTTTTCTGAAAAGCCCAGAACTTCCCCCTCCCAGACTGACAGGACAGATTGCCTTCATTTCTTCGCAAGTTGAAAAACCAAAGAAGCATCTACTCTGCACCAAAGCTGTACTTGCAGTTCTTATAGATGCACCCAAGTTCACTTTTACAGCGGGCATATCAGCACAGGACGCAGCCCCCTCCCAGCAGCAAGTGCCCTGGTGAGCAGCTGGCCCACGCTGACTTCCATGGAGAAGCTAGTGGGGAGAAGTACTCCCCTCCAGCTGCAGTGTCACCTAATGCGCTGGAAAAGAACCCTGTAGCTGTCCCAGTGCCCCAGGAACTACACACCTCTACTCTTCACCTATATATCCGAAAAAAATCTGCTTTGATCACTTGCTGGCAACAGCTGTCAAAAAGTCCAATTTATGTGCATGTGAGCGCTGTATGTGCACACATCAGAAATCACGTTTATCATCCAGGTATCTCACTAATGTCCCTTTTACCAAACTCTGTGGATATTGGGTAACATGGTAGTAAAAGGACCTGGCTAGATTATCAGTGCAGGCAGCATGCAACACCTCCATTTCTAGGTGTGCAATCGCCTGCTATTTCAGATAACACACCTTCCCCAAGGCTTTGGCAAAACACGCATCTGCGTTGCAGAACATCAAGAGACAGAGAGGCAATAATTCTCCTCTCCATCCTTCCTTCCAAGAGATAAATGCCTTGGCAAGTTGAGCGATAAATAACCAAAACAATTACATGTCATTAAGCTACAACCAATACTGGTAGAGAACGGGTAAGGGCCTGCTGATTAGAAATGCTATCAAGGAAAATCTACAATGTGGCATTAAGACACACACTGAAAACAGAATACATTTCAAGCTTTTCCTAGAAATACTTAACTCTATTCCACGCCACTACCTCTTGTTGTTTTACTTGGCATGAGCACTTTTCACCATAAAGAATTCTTTCTTCTGTCAAGGATTTTTATCAAGGAAATAACAAAGAGCATCTACCCATGAAAAAGAGAACCTCCATGTTCTCTTTAACAAAACAAAGCTCGTCTCAATCTTCATTCAGAAAGAAACGCCAGCCTGATCAGAAAACGCTACCAGACCTCACTGCACAGCCCATTTGTGCTCCTCAGGCAAGGCCTCCACCTGAAGCCGTACCATTCCTGCATTTACTCCTTGGACTTCCTTGAAACAAAATTCCTGTGCTGAACATCTTATCCATAAATTTCTTGCCAACAATAACCAAAACTTCGTTCATCTGCTTCAAAGAATCTGACGGGATTCAGTAATGCAGCAGAGAAATCATTGCCCGTTTCAGGTGCACACAGAAGGCAGCACTCAGCTCCCATGAGACTCCAGCTCTGATTGCATGTGTCTCACCACCCATGTGGAGAGCAAATACTTCTACTCAACTGCCAAGCAGGACTTACTTCGACTTCTTGAGGACATATTCCCGTACATTACCTTTGGGGCCTGGCCAAAGTTAACATCTTCAATATGGGAACTCACCCGAGACAGCTACTGGTGCTTCTACAGCCCGTTCAGGTCCTGGCCTCTCCCCAGAGATCACCACAGTGGGAGTTAAACAGGGGTTCTGGTATTTGCAATGGAAAAATTGGGAGCTGCCGAAGGATCTGGGATTGCATTCCCCTAAGTCTGAAACAGGATTCATATCAGATAATACAAATCTCTGATGACTTGTGAGCTGAAGAGGGAGGTTTCTCTGCCCCTTTGACTAGTTCCACTGACTTCTATGACAGATAAGTTTGAGGAAGAAAAGCATAAACCCAATTCTAACCTAATCTGTCTTCTGATCTCACACAACATTTACATGTGGTCAGTATGCGACCAGCCACCAAGGCAGATTCTGTGCATTTTCCGGGCTTGTACCGTTTCCAGCTCAGCCAAGTTTCGGAACAGTTAAAAGCTGGAGCCTTTATCAGAAGGTGTGTGTTCAGTGTTACTGATAGAACTCGGTCATAATTATCCAGGCAGATCATTATACTACTCTTTTAGCATTATCATCAGCCCTAATATAACTTTGGCTGCTGCAAACTGTAAGAGTGCCTTGATTTGATTCCGATTCAGGGGCATTATATCATAAAGTGCAACGTATGATCCCAGTCTGACAAGCCGATACTGCAGACTGTGTAAATGGAGATGAACCACTTCCTAAGTCTTTGCAGAAGGTTTGTTTGCCCTCAGAGCAACAACTTTCTATTCTTCTAAAGGCTGCCTGGACAGCAGAACCATGCATTCTTTTCCCTGTCTATAAGGAAGCATCTCCAGCGTAGAAGCCCTTTTCTGAGTGACTGGCCTATACCTGCAGCCAGCTGCAAAATGCCTGTCCCAAGAACTCTGTTTGAGAAAGGAAATCTTGAGAGGGGGAAAGGACTTTGAAAGGGGGCTAGAGAAAGGAGGAACTTATGCTGGAAAACAGCAGAAATCTTGAGACCATGATCCTATTGCAAATGCTATTTAGGTGTCACATCAAGATGAGAATTGATGCAGTTATTAAACACAGCTATTTTATAAACCTCAATTCTGTAAATTAAATGAAAACTTGAGGTCAGACCACATAACCAGAGGCAGAATTTGGCCAAAAGCCATTATTTTTCATAATGACTGGCCTCTGGGATAGCAGGTGTCATGAAACCCCTAGTGAGATAGTTAACACAGACTAAGAGAACAGTACTGACAGATTATTTTTTGCTGAAAGTAATCTCACAACTGAGCTCTGACACAGATTTGAAAATCCATTCAGATCCCAGAAGCCTGACTGCAAAACAATTCAACATGTAGCAAACACACATTCTCTATATGTAAGACTTATCTGGGACGCTGCTTGGAGTGAGCTTGTTTGTTTTCCTCTGCTCTCTCAACTCTAACTTGTTTATACTTCCAGAAACTAAAGCTAAAGGGCAGAGTGATAAGATTTTTCCAACATCACAGGAAAAAATACAGGAAAACTGGCTTCCCCTAAACTATCAGGCCAGAGTTGCAATTGCATTTTCACTTGTTTCACTAGACTCTTAAAAACCCACTTGTGTTGAACGGGTGCAGGGGGAGACATCAAGTTTCAAGCGTTGCCCAAATTGAACACGAGCATCATTTGTTGGTAACTACTTCACAGTTAAATGGATTGAAATGGGCAAGTCCCTCGAGCTGAGGGATATCAGCTTTCTGAATGACAACGGCATGAACCCACTGTGGTAATAATTCAGGCCCTGCCTTCTGCCTTCAGAGCGGGAGGCACAGACATCAACACAGAAATGCAGCTCCACAGGCTGTGGGATCCTGGGTACCAGGAATTCTGCTCAGCGCGAAGTCTCAGGCAAAGCACAGGGAAGGGACGGCCCAGAGGGACAGTCTCTAAGATGTGGTTCCAGCATCCACAGCTGGCCTAAATTTTACTCCATGCCAGGAAGCAGCTCCTTTCTCACAGATGGCTGCTGTTAGTGAGTGCTGACACCCACCATGGAGCAAGTGGGCATGCAATATTAATAGCATCAATGAGAAAATTATGAGCCCACATCAAAGCACTGAAAGTTGTTTTTATGACATTTGGCTTTAAAACTAAGTGCAAAGGGAAAGGTATTACACCCAGATAAGCATGTTTAGAGGACTTTCTTTTTGAGATGTGATCCTGAAGTTTTCACACACACACACGTGCAGAATGACCCCTTAAGGACAGGGAAAAGCTGCTGTCAGCTATACCTCAGCAAACCACAAGTTACACGAAGAAACAAAAATCAATGCTGCTCTGAATTTAGCCTGGTAGAAAAGTCACAGCTAATGCCTGGGAAGTTCTGCCATGACCATGTTTTCCCTACAACACGGTCATCCCCTTGGAATCTGGGTCCAAAGATTCCATCAGACTTAAACAGAAGCAAACCAATAATGCAAATGAAATAGTACAAACTCATCTGCTAGAATTTTTCTATTGTATTCTAAATGAGGCAATGATAAAAAAGCATAATGAATTAATCTAATTTAGAAATCTCTCCTCCTCCATTAAAACACTCTGACATTGGACCAAACTACACAGAGCCTAGTCTCATCAACAGAGGCAGCACCCCCGAAACACGGATGAAGCTGCTGTCAGCAATGAAATCTCTATGAGAAGACTCCTGGATTTTGGCATATAATACATTAGAGACAAGTACAAAGCATAGAAATATTATCATGAGGATATAGTGGCTGTCACTGGTGTCCCTTTTGACTGGAACAGGGACTCCTCAGCCACGGCTAAGTCTCCACAGATGGGCACCACCCAATCTGAGCTCTTCTGCTTGCACTCCAAGCAAGCTGATGCACGTGTCTGTTTTGATAGCTGTAAAGGCATGTGAGTGCAGAACTGTACCCATGCCAGCATACCCTGCAAGGTGTCCATCATACTCCTGTCCTGCTGACAGCTACAGGCGTCTATCACTTCCAGCTTGGAGGACACGTGCTCTATCACCGCAACTCTCTGAACAGCTATAAAGTATGGCATGATGGTAACAGTGAAGCCTTCATGTGATTCTAGATGCCTTTCTTTGATAGCTCTGCCACTGTAACATCCACCCACAGTGAGGGCCTGACATCTTTTTAAGTAGTTTGCTGAGACACTACAACTTGATGACTCCACTTAGTTATTTGCCTTAGTCTACAACAAACCTCGGAGCTGCACAGTAAAATACGACACGCTTTTTCCTCTCAGAGCAGGTGAAAGACGGTATCAGCCACTAATACATCTGCTCTACTTTCTCTGCCCAGTCAACTGGTTCCATTTTGAATCAAATCCTGCCTCTCTGCTACTTCCTATTTGGGCAAAATGGACAGGATTAAAGCCAATCCTATCTTACACATGTGCAGCCTCCCTGACTTCACTGGTGCTCAGGCCAGACAGTTTGAAATTACACCACTGACATCTTGATGCAGCTTAGATGGCATCACCTCAGGTTACATAGGAACACAGGACTGGGAGAGACCTGCTGCGTCACCAAGCACTGTTCCTGCTGTCCAGGCAACCACGTCACCTAATCCCTTTATAAATGAATCAAAAATAGTTGTGAACCATACTTCATTGAGCACAGCCCAGGCTGGCCAGGGGTGATATAGTGGTGTAAACTGACTCGGGAGAAAGTACACAGCCAAATCCAAGACAAATTAGAAACCGCAATGAGCAGGGAGGCAACTTAAGTCTAATGGCCAGGCAACGGGACAGGCAGCAAGATGGCTGGGTCCTGCTGCTGGCTCCCATGCTGACCCGTTCCACCCACAGCAGCATTGCTCCATCCTCCAGGTTCCTCTGGGCTGAGACCAAGATAATGACGTCGTCCTTCCTTTGTAGATTGCTTTTAGCTCTACAGACAAAAAGAGGGATACAAGAACTAACTATTTTTATCCACTCAATCTCCCCAGCAGGTTTTAAAGCCCATTTTAAAGCCCTCCTTTGCAATTCAGTCTGTGGATAATTTGTTACCTGCATCTCTGTAAAGTTTAACCTGTCAGAGCCTGGCAAAGGTGTAATTTCATCCTCAGGCTCTTCTGACTTCAGACTCCGGAGCTTTTCTTTGTGGATAAAGTATCAAAGCGATAGCTCTGTGAGACAACAGCCCTTTGCATCTCAACCCATGCATTATTCTCTCTAAACATAGTTTAACAGGCCAGAATAAAAAACTTTTGCTCTCCCCTCATTTCTCTTCCCCCCCATGCACACTTTAAGAAAGAACAAACACAGATAAGAGCAGTAGACAGAGACACGGACAGAGAGGATGGTTTATCCCACAGGCACAGGATTACAGCATCACGATGTAATGACCTTGTTCAGAAAAGAAAAAGGTTACTTACATGACAGCGTGAGTTGTAGAAATACCAGCTCCTTTCCAGAACAGGGTAAAACAATGTCCATTTAAAGTTATGCTGAAGAAAACGCAAAACACTTGTCCAGTGAACTGGAGAGAGAAAGAGCAAACTTCAGCCCAACTGGCCTGCATATACTCTCTCTCCAGATAGACATAATACATCGAACCAAACAAGCAGGAGTGTTGTTCAGCTAAGTATGCATGAAAAGAAGACGCCATTCTGCTTTCTATGTGTTAGCATTTTCAAATATCCAAGAGTCCCCTCTGCCACCTACAAAGGTGCAGGGCAAAACCAGCCACTTCTGTGTTTCATTTCAGGTACAAAATGCTACGAAGCCAACCATTTTATTTGCCCCCTGTGAAGACTTTACGTTTGTAATTTCCCTGAATGTTTTCTTCCCCCACAGAACAACTGGAGGGAGGAAGGCCACATGCTGCCTGTATACGAAGCAAACCCATGAAAGAATAACTCGAGGCCAGGCTTGTTTTCTCCATTTAGACAGCATTTAGTGAAGCCTTGGCCATGACTAAAACTCCAAGGCTGAGTTAATCACATTTATGACTACAGGTTCCTCAAAGGGACTTGTTTCTAATGAATTTTCAAATGCTATGAAAATAATAGGTATGGTATTTACCATTTAAAACATTGTAAAAGAACATTGATGTTACTGCCCCAGCACAGCACTCTCATTTCACTGCTCGACATTCATCTCTCACTGTTGTTATTCTGCTAAAGGGAAGCGTATGTTATTAAAGCCAATATTTACCAACAGATTCTACAGTTGTGCAAGTAATATAGTCCTTCCATGTAAAACTAGGCTTCCAACAGGAAATAAAAGGCATTTGGCAAGTCTTAGCCTGCCAGGGGCAACTGCTACATGTCCTGTTTCCAGGACAAGAAAGCCCTCCAGTTACCCCAGATACTTCCAGCAGTGAATGCTGAGCTTGTCTGGTAAGTTTTCCGAGCCCAGTGGAAATCCTACAGCAGACACAGAAAGCTCTGAGTCTGAATTGGCACCAGATGCTTTAGAAAACAAGTGAATTTCATTTTGTTACAGAAATATAAGAAGGCCAAAATGCTTTATTTGTTAGCATGGGAACAGTCACTCATCTAAGAACATGAATATTCCGTTGAGGTTGTTGTAAAATGAGACTCTTCCAAGGAAACCCTGCACTGAGCAACAGTGCCACGTGCCAGCTTACAGTGCCCTCTACACTTGCATGCAACAAGAAATGTATTTTCTATAGCAGATGAACAGCAACGACAGGCTTCAGACTACAGTATGGAATACAATTTGCAGCAAACTCCAACCTCTCAAGAAGAAGCCTACAGTATCTCCCTGCTAGCTCAAAGACTCCATACAAAGGCCAACTCAACATCATGCGTCTACTGCAGTGTTTCTTCTCAATTAACCAAGAAAAAGTGTATTAGCCATACATCAAAACTGCATTGCAGCTAGAGCTGCCAATTACTTATGGCAAAAAGAGAGGCTGATTCATTTGACTGTATGTGGGCCTTGGCTGGAGTTTTCCCAAAACGCTACAAGAAAAGAAGAAAACCTCAGTGAACCTCCCCCTCATTCCCACTCCTTCCTCCCCCCGAAATCACAGTCAAAAGGCTTGTGCTTGCAAAAACAACATTTCCTGAAGGATTCTTTCTCCAAATCACTCCATTTCTAAATTCAGACAAAATACACAGCTACTCAAAATACGTTTGCATATGGTATATACGCACGGAAGGACACCCCTCCCAAACACGAACAAGTGAAATGCAATGCAAAGTGTCCAACTTCAAATCCCCAGTCCCCAGAGAGTCCCTACATCATCCATGATAAATCCCACTGCGTTACGTGGCCACCTGCGTAATGCCCACCTCACAACACTCGGCTCACCAATCAGCTTGCAATGGTGGCTGAGCAAGGGCTAGAGGGGGCTTTGTCTTTTTGCTCAAAACAGTCACAAACCAGAACATTTCTGCTAGGCACAAGCACATCCTAAACCGAGATCCTTTCACAATCTCCTTATACTGGATGCATTTAACCCCTACTATGTCGGAAATGGCAATTCTTCATCCAACACGTCCCTCCTTCAGTGTACATGTTTCGAACGACCCTTGCAGCCTCAGGGTGCTGGGGCTCTTCTCTCCCTAGAGCTGCCAGATGGAAGCACCACAGGTCTGCTTCGAAAAAGGACACACGAAGTCATATTCCACTGTTAATTGTCTCCATTACTCGCTATGGACCCAAATTCTATCATTTAGGCACCTACTGACCTAGGCTTGCAAGGTCCCTGGCCACATCAACACCGCTGTTCCCCACAGTGAGCTCAGGACACAAAAATTCCACCATGTTTGCTTTTAGCTGCTATCTTCCATGGCTCTGCCAGCACCCTACTGATGACCTTGGACATCTGACTTCATCCTCGTGTTTCCAGCATGTCTGACACGAGTCAACCTGGCACCCAGCCCCCTTGGAGCAGTCAGACCCTGCCTTAACACATCTCTGCTTCTTCTCCAGGCCTGACTTTTAGCCATTTATTGTAAACCTTTAAAACAGTTTTCACAGAAAACATGCTTTGAGAATCTCAGAGTGCAGAAAAAGGCTTGAAGAACGCACCTACTGCTCACTGCCTTCTGGCACCAACGTTCAAAATTCAAGTGAGCCCACTGGGAGGGAGCCTGGGCCAGCCTGAGCTGCTCTTTCTGTGGCAAGGGGGACCTGTGGTCAGACACGGCCAGCTCGTGGATCGCAATTTAGTGTCTCACTAAAGCTGCAGGACAGACCAGTGCAAAGCATTTTTTGCCTAATGACCCCACCAACAAAAGCCACCATGAGAACTTACGCTTTAGAGGCTGTTTGGAACACGTAAGAGCACAATTTTTCCCTCCCCTTGCCCAAAAGTAAGCCCTACTGTGGGTTGACTTTGGGATTATGTTTACCAGACTGCTTCCTGACATACATACACAGCTATAACTCTCAATGTATAATTTCTATTCTGGTATGCAAGCAATTACACTCAGGATAACCACTCCAATAGATGTATTCCTCAAACAGAGAATCACACACATTCAGCTGTACCCACGAGGCTTAGCTCTGCCATTCTGCTGCGATCAGCAATAAAACCACCATGAAAAACAGCTCAAGAAAACCCAACTCAAGAATCAGGTAACGGACCTCTTGCATCATCTGTGGGCCCAGAAACTTCATCCACATGCTGTTGCTCACTAAGTAAGAGGAGAGAGATCTTACCACACCAAGGACTTAAAACTGGAAAACTACCTCATACCCAGATTCCTACTGCTCTTCCTTGTTACATGAACAAGCCTGGCATCCACCCTGAGTGTCCAGAGTGCTCTACAGACCATGGGAGAAGACAGGCCATGCCCTGAAGAGCAAGTTGCTCAAGAGCTCTCACTGTCTGCATCATGGATCGTGGCTGTAGGAAGTGCCCCTTCATCAGATGCTTTGCAGACATTTTACTTCAGATACACACCATGGAATGGTATGAGGATTTCCAGTGTTTCAGTATCACTATAGCTTAAGAAGGGTCCAGGACACAATCTCTGTGTGTGAACTGCCAATATACTGCAGAAAAGAGTAAGGCTCTGCTCTCAGCGTATTCCTTCTGAAGTGCTTAATATTATTCATTAATGCCACTAGAGAGGAGGATTCTGCATTGCCCTAGTGCAAGAAGGAGAGAGAGAACAAGACCATGGAGAGATGGTGGGGTACAGGATGTGGGACAGAAATGAAAGAAGACTGTCTCCACAGACTGCCACTTTGGATACTTCCAAATATTACCCTATCTCTCTCTGGTCCATGCATCCTAGGAAGTGCAAGGTGCCTCCTCAAAAAGAAACAAAACAGGGAGCAAATTCTGGCTGGTTTAGTCTTTTTTCTCGCTAGAAATCTCACCTCTTCCCAAGCTGAGATCCCAGAGCCTCTGGAATGGAGAGAGGAGAGTCATAGCACAGCACAGCTAACAGAGACAGTATCTGTAGGAAATAAATAACCAGGATGCCAACCTGAGCTAGCTAGGTTCGCTAAAAAGATCAAACGAGTATGTAAGCAACTCTTTTCTGGAGCAGGCAGGCATCGTTTCAGTTGCTGAAATATTCATGCCCTGATAGGAGTTGTTGCATCAATGTCTGTCCCCAACACAAACAAACCTGAGCTCAAAGCATGACAATCTGTGTTGTGCAGAGTGGAATCACAATTAAAGGCATTTTCCAAGCCTCCATTTCTGCATGCACACATTTGACAGCTTTTCTGGTGACACTTCAAGAGCATCCCAAATCCAAGTCCGCAATCTTCTGCCTGTGAGGGCAGGAGATTTAAAACAGCTGTAGCAAATGCCTAGGATTTTAATTGCGTGACTTCCATTCCTTCCTCTCAGGTTTACCACGCACCAGCAGCCCCATGTTTCATCTGGGGAGTGGCTGGGTGCACCTGATAAATATGAGCTGGCATCTGGGCACTGCAGGTTGAATAAAAATTCTCTGCAGGGAAGTGCCTGGAAAATTTCTGATCTGGAGGATTTTTTCCTTCATAACAGTGAATAGAGAAGGAGGAGACAGAAAATCAAAAACATTAGGTCTTTCACTCCCCTTGAGACACACAGAAGTACTTTCCAGGGCTCTTCCCAACTAAAGCAAAGAGTAATTTATTCATGCCAGCAAAGTGGCAGGGACTGGGGGGCCACGTAGCTACTGCCCCTTCAACAGCACTGTCTGAAGAAATGAGCACGCTCCAGTGACATGACAAGGGAATGTTTTAATACTCCCCTAGTCACGTGCAGCCAACGGTGCATACACCCTGCAAAGCAACAGTGAGCCTGCTAAGGTGCCAGAGCATTTTCAACACTTGAGGATTAGAAAGAAAATAAGACCGGTCCAGCTCTGGAGCCTGTGCTGTACTGCAATGTTGAGATGTCAGTTTGTTTCAGGCTTACAGGGGATCTAAGGCTGGACAAAAATGACACTGCATTATCTGGTGGGAAAGCCAAGCACATGCACGTGCAGCAAGCTGGATCAAAGCACAGCTATCACTGGTCCATGTGCAAGGTATCGCTTTCCGAAGTCAAGGGGTCACATCAGAATCTTTGTTTCCATTTCTCAGAAAGCACTCTTTTGCCCTTAGGATGATGAAGGAACATGTAAAACTTCCCCAAAGATTCCCTGAACAGATGTTTTGGGATCCAAATTGCCCTAATTTGCTTCTGATGGCAACAAAAAAAGTACACAAGACCAGAGCAGACAGCGTAAAGGAGGTGCATCCAACCTTAACTTTGCCATTTCATCAACAACCTGGATGAAGGGACAGAGTGCACCCTCAGCAAGTTTGCTGACAATACTAAACTGGGAGGAGTGGCTGACACACAGGAGGCTGTGCTGCCATTCAGTGAGACCTGGACAGGCCGCAGAGCTGGGTGGGGAGAAATTTAATGAAATACAACAAGGGCAAGTGTAGAGTCTTGCATATGGGAAAGAACAACCCCATGTACCAGTACAGGCTGGAGGTCAACCTGCTGGAGAGCAGCTCTGCGGAGAAGGACCTGGGAGTTGTGGCAGAGAACAAGTTGACCATGAGCCAGCAATGTGCCCCTGTGGCCAAGAAGGCCAATGATATCCTGGGGTGCATTAAGAAGAGTGTGGCCAGCAGGTCCAGGGAGGTTCTCCTCCCCCTCTACTCTGCCCTGGTAAGGCCCATCTGGAGTGCTGTGTCCTGTTCTGGGCTCCCCAGTTCAGGAGGGACAGGGAACTACTGGAGAGAGTCCAGCGGAGGGCTATGAAGATGATGAGGAGACTCAAGCATCTCTCCTACAAGGAAAGGCTGAGAGACCTGGGGCTCTTCAGCCTGGAGAAGACTGAGAGGGGACCTTATCAATGCTTATAAATATCTAAAGGGTGGGTTGTCAAGAGGATGGGGCCAGGCTCTTTTCAGTGATGCCCAGTGACAGGACAAGGGACAACGGGCACAAACTGGAGCATGGGAAGTTCTGCCTCAACATGAGGAAAAACTTGTTTACATTAAGGGTGGCAGAGCACTGGAACAGGTTGCCCAGGGAGGGTGTGGAGTCTCCTTCCCTGGAGATATTCAAAACCCACCTGGATGCAGTCCTGTGTGACATGCTGTAGGTGAACCTGCTCTAGCAGGGGGTTGGACTAGATGATCTCCAGAGGTCCCTTCCCACCCCCGCCATTCTGTGATTCTGTGATTTCCCATCCCTGCAAGCCTTATACAGTGCTGTATTGGAGTGTCCTTCACCTGTACTACACAGAGAGCCCCCAAACCAGCGTTGTCACATGGAAGCAGTGCAAACTATTCAAACTGTGTAACTGACAGCAAAGACTTCAGGGCAGAGAAGTGCTTTGCTTTGGATCAGTCAAGAGTCAGCTGCATCTGTCAATACGCTACTAGACAAGCAATTGACAATAAAAAATAATGTTGGGACATGAGCCCATTGGATATGTAACAACACTATTTTACCCTTGAATACTTAACACTCACAGGCTTCTTGGATGGCAGTCAGCGGAACAGACTGGGTGGATACCATGCTGCTTGCCCACAGCAAGGGGTACCCACCTGCCATGTTCCACACTGCTTGGTTGAGGAGGTGAGGGCCCCCTTGCAGTCCAATCTCCTGTTTCAGGTAACCCAGCAGGCCAGCTCATAAACAGGGCACTGCCAGAGCTAAGCTGCATCTGTCCAATTAAACGTGCAAAATGAGAAGTCCCTTTGCTATCCCCTACAGAGCACTACATTTGCTGTCAGCTGCACACAAGCCACAGCTGCTGATGTTCACCTGGAAAAGATCTCCAAAACTCAAAGCACTGAGAACAGGCCACTAGCAAAACACAGACACTTCTGTCATATTTTTCAATTATAGAATTAACGCTAGGAGCAGGAGACACATCAGCGACAGCAGGTCTGGGACAAGACACCCACATCAGCACCTCCACCTCTGCTGACCCAGGCCCAATGAGACCTACCAATTACCACTCAGGCCTAAAGTCAGTCTTCAAATATCCAGCAAATCAAAGTAAACACAGAAGAAACAGAAGATACGTAAGCTCCCCTATCTGTGTCTGAAAGGTAAATAGCAAAATAGAGCTGCAGGGGGAAAATGCTTGCTAAACACAAAATAGTACTGGGGAGTAGAAAGGTTTATTTCTGCAGATGAAAGTTAATTCATGTTTCTTTCTCCATTTCCTATTGCTGCCCTCCACACCCACTCACTCTGTTCCCCCTGCCCATTAAGCTCCTGGGAGAAAAGCTTCAAGCACCTTTTGCAGGAGCTAAGGCAAGTAATGAAAGAGGAAGATCACACTGGGCTCCCGCCTGCCCACTGCGTGGCACAGCAAGGAACAGAAATCAGTACTCAAACTGGCTAGGCACAAACAGACAGGAGTGCTAATGCCTCAAAGTCACAGGGAGTCCAACCAGAGCAGAAGCGGAAGCCAAATCTGGCAACGTCTCCCCTGTGACCAGTTCTGCACAGACATGGCTAAAATGAAGGAGCTGAAGGCAGACCTGAAAGACTTCCAGCTTCCAGGCTGTTTCTGATCCCAGAACAGAAGCACTTGGAACCACAGTCATAATTAAAGTATTAAAAGAAAAAAGAGGAGAAAGCTTCTAGGCAGAAGGAACAGGAACTGAAATGGAACTATCACCACAAACCAGCTCTCCTCTAGGAGCAAACACTGCCAGGCCAGGAGATGGCTAACACAGGAGCTGTGTTTGTTATAGCAAACAGTACACTGCAGAGCTGAATTTGTCTCACCTAACCCTGTAACCACACACACAAAAGTTGCAAGGAAACACGGGGGGTGGAGGAAGACGACCTCTGGTGCCAGGTTTTGTTTTTCCAGACCTTGCAAGCTGACTCAGGACACACAGGATAATTTGGACTTCAACTTCCACACACTTTTAAATACCAAGTTTTGGTCAGACCTTTACAGAGAAATTGCCCAGTAAACAGTTTACCTGGAGAGGTAAAGTCCTCTTCACTGTAGTCAACAGCAAAACGCTCGCCAACTTCTGCGGGACCCCCCTACACAGTCTCATTGGGCTTGTCAGTTTAGAGAGCACAAAGCCCCCATCAGATATTCCCTACAAGAAGGTGTCACGCTCGTGCTAAAGACCCGAGGTGAACAGGGCCTGAGCACAGGGCCTGTGACAACCAAAGCAGCTCACCCTGGGTATTGCCTCCCGCAGCACTGCTGCCACAGCTGCCTCCTCAACTGTTGCTGCTGCAAGCGGTGGCCTATGAGGCTGGAAACTTAATCCTGTGTAACAGGAGCTCAGGGCTCCCAGGAGCTACTGAGACTTACTTTTAGTCATCCAGAGTCACTCTGTGGACAAATGCCATCCACGCAGGTCTCGGTTCAGAGCACAAACACCTCTGCAGCCCAGAGGCAGCTGGCTGCAGCCCCCCACACACGAAGCCAGCCACCCCCCAAACTGCCCCATGCACCACACCTGCCACCAGCTCCTCTGCCCAGTCCCATGCTCAAGGAAGGCAGCTCCAACCAACGCAGCCACAAGCATCGATGTCCCTCACCAGTGCCGTGCTCATGCAGAAAACCCAGGCTCAGGGCAGCCCTTCCCCTCCACGCACATAACCTGTCAAGCCAACCTTCACTCCCCAGCCTTGAACAGCCCACCAGGCCTAAAATCCATTATCCCAGATTCCAGATTTCCTTTGTTTTCTGTTCCTGCCACCAGGTAACCTGTGACTGAACACCTTTCCTGCAAGCATGAGGCTCCTCTACAGCCACACACCCCACTTCCATAAGAGATGGGGCAAAGCTGCTTAAAAATCCCCAGTGCCCCTTCTGCATGGATGGCCTGCTCCCTCCCAGCAGGCCCCACACCAGCCCCAGCTCAGGGGACACCTCCGTCCCCTCCAGCACACCCTCCTGCTTCGAGCTGCCCAGCCTCTGGCAGTGGCCCTGGTCAGAGCTACGTTCTCATCCCCATTCTCCTGCTGCGCCCCCCCTGCCAGCTCCCCTCCAGGGTCCCAACCAGACCCCCGGCACAGTGGCCTCCTCCCGGACTGCTCCTGCCCCCTCGCAGCTGTCCCCGGGTCCCCTCCTCCCTGCCTGACAGCCACCGAGAAGGTGGATTCACACAAGAGGAGGAGCCATGGGAGAAGATCTCATCTCATCATCCCCCCTGGCCGCAGCGTTTCCTTCCCTCTCCCCTCAGACAGGCAGGTAGCAGCCTGGCTCTGGCCCTGCAGCTTCCCCCAGCCCTTCCAACAGCCGGTCCTTCCTCCTTCTCCTCACTCTGGGGTGATTCGTGTCAGCCCGAAAGTCACTCAGCGAAGCCCACTTTGGTCTCCAGCCTCCTGGTTCCCTGCACTGAACACCACCACCGACTGCGCTCAGAAGGAACAAAAAGTGGAGTCCCCTTTCCAGCAATCTGCACGGCGTCAAATTCGGGCAGGTGGGGCACCAGGGAGATGAGGGGAACGAAGCCTTTAGAGGCATCTCCAAACTCTCCACGCGGACGACCAGGTTGTTCGCTCCTAACGCGCGTTGTGCCCACCCCAGCAAATGGAGCCACACGGGGAGCAACGAGATCCAACCCCACGACGCCCTTTGGGGTTGCAAGTCCAGAAATAGCCCTGCTCTTTCCAGCTCCGGCCCACAATCTCTTTCAGATGTTGCTCACTTTGAAGCCACGGCTTTTCCTGTCTGAATTCCCTCAGCCTTCTCCATTAAATACATCACTGTATTTAAACAGGGTTCGTTTCCGGCACTGGTGAAAACTGGATCTAAAAACCGTCTGAACGACCAAAAAGAGGGCACTGGTGCGGAGTGCATCCCCCCCCGGGGAGGGAAGCCTGGAGCAGCCAGACATCACGCCGGAGCACTTCCTCGGCTGGCTGGTGTACAAGTCTGGGACAAAGGGACAACCCAGCACAGGGACCAGCTTCAGCGTGGCATCAGGCACCAACCACCATGTGCGGGGGAGAGACCACCCTTCCCTCAACGGGTTTCAGGAAAAACTTAGCAGGCGTTTTTAAAGGGGTCAATCGGATGTGTGTCACCAATAACGAGTATTTAAAAAAAAAAAAAAAGGAAAGAAAAAGGCAGAGTTATTTATAGCCCAGAATCTCGCACTCCTCTGCAGAAGCGCAGCCCAGAAGACTGCATTGTTGGAAGATGGGGAACACACGCACCGCCGCGGCCCTGATGGCCGGTGCCGGCGCTGACACAACTTCAGACCCGACGGCGGCTCTGCGGCTCGCAGCCTCGCCGGGAGCTCCCTCCTGCAGGACACCGCTCTCCGTTTACAGGCGGCGCGGAGGCTGTCCGGTAACACAGGTGTCACTGACGGGAGAGGAACCCCGGAGACGCAGACAACCCCGCGACCGGCGCGGCGCGGCCCGGCCCTCCCCGCGGCCGCACGCCCCGCGCGGCACCCCCGCCTCCCTCCCGCCGCGGCACGGAGACACGGAGACGCGGAGCCGCACACACGGCCACGGGCACCGCATTCCGCAGGCGGCCCCGGGCGAAGCTCCGCAGGCCGCTCCCGGCCCGCCCTGACACCCGGCGCGGCGGCGCCGCGGCCGGCGTTACCTGGAGCTCCCGCTGTCATGCTGCACCGGCCGTCCCCCGCCGCGGCCTCGCGCCGCCGCCGAGGGCCCCCCCCGGGCGCAGCCCATCTGCCGCGCTCCCGTCCCCCCGCGCCGCCGCCGCCGCCGCCGCGCTCCAATCGCCGCGCGCGCCGCCGGGACGCGCCGCCGCCGCCCCAGCCCGTGTCGTCACCCGCCGCCCGCCGCGCCCATTGGCTGCGCCCGCGCGGCTGCGGCGGCCCCTCGACGCGCGGGGCGGGCGGGCGGGCGGGCGGGCGCGCTGGGGGCAAATCTTGTGTTTCAAGGCAGCTGCGTGGGGAAAGCGCGGCGCGGGGGGGTCCCCGCCCGCGCCCCCCCCCCCCCCCTCCCGGGTCCCCCCTGCGGCGTGGCTGGGCCGCGGCAGAGGTGTGCGGGCACCTGGGAGGCGGGGACCAGCACCCGGCTGGTACCGAAAGGTGTCCTGAAAGGCACCATAATGCTCCTTGGTCCTTGTCCGCAGGGAACAGGAAATGCAGCGTGAAATTTCGGGTTCCCCCCAACTGACGTTCGCCATGTGAGAGCCCGTGGGCTTTTCCTGTCAGCACCCAAACGTGGGAGAAAGCCACCAGGCGCAAGGCTTGAGCAACCAGCTCCGGCCACTCCTGCGACAAAGAGGGCACTTCCCTGCAAAGATCCCCAAATGCACGGGAAGAAAAATCTCCTTCGTCACAGGGTCTGTTTTCCCCTTCTCCCACTCAGAATTACGCTTCCCCAGGCAGAGCGCGGTCCCGCTCCTGCTCCTCCCGAACCCGCGAGTTCAACTCCTCCTTGAAAGGTCTGAAAAGTAGAAACAGACCCTGTTTTGACGATGATGACCTCACGTTTACAGTATTTCCAGAAAAAAAAAAAAATCCACAGACAAAGATGACCGATTTTACAGCCTCCCCAGCAGAGCCACCGGGGCCGCGGGCACTGCGGCAGGGCCGGGGCTGGGAGCAGGAGCCTTGCTCTGAGGTCGCCCCCTC
The DNA here is from genome assembly GCF_034619465.1 of Leptosomus discolor. NCBI lineage: Eukaryota > Metazoa > Chordata > Aves > Leptosomiformes > Leptosomidae > Leptosomus > Leptosomus discolor. The sequence goes on along the minus strand of NC_141399.1, from coordinate 45,474,112 downwards.
GCCTGGGCTGTGCCCGGTCCCAGGGCTGGCAGACGGCTGTGCCAGCCGCTCTCCTGCCCATGTGCCACCAGCTACGGAAAGGGCTATGCTGTTACATCCCAAGACAGGCACATCTTTGACCTTTTTTTGTTGTTTTGGTTTGGTGCTTTTTTTTTCCCAAGGGAGAGACACAAGGCAGTGTTTAATAATGCATCATGCAGCAGGCATGAGCAAGAAATGAAGACTACCTTCTACTGGCTGCTATTGCAAAGGTAAGGCAGGTCACATGTAATTACCCAAGAGGAGATAACAAACCCGCCCAGCCCCACCACATGACATGTGATCTTCTCTGACCACGAGTGGCCACACTGTCGCCTTACAGCTCGCTCAAACATCAGGCTCTCCAGAAGCCAAAGCACACTGAGTCACCCAGTCAACGCTGACGTGACAAGCAGCCCCTACTGAATCACTCCCATCCCTTCCTGCTGTATGCTGAGGTCTCACCAAGGTTTTCTTCCCCAGTATGAGTCAAATCTATCACTTAGCCGGCTGGCTCTGCAGCGATCAGTCAAGCTGTGGAGCAACTTGTCAGTGCTGGTTCCATCCCTGCAGAGAAACACTCCTGTGGATAGATGACACTTGGAATTCTCTAAGGTCAGCAGCAAATGTGCGGGGCCACTGTCCCTTGACAGTGGAAGAAGAGGCGTCTTCCACTTTCTGCTGCAAGTAGCGTCCACCCCAGTGACAGCACAGTGTGCATCCAAGGGGGCTCAGGACAAGCAGGCAGGGTGACCCCTGCAAAGGACACACTCCCCCTTGTTGAGGCGAGACAGGGTAGTTTGCAGAGGGCTTAGGCTCTGGCCTAGCTTTTCCCCCTTCAAAGTCTGTGCAAAGACTTAGGGGAACGTCCCCCAACTGCAGTGACGAAGGGAACGCAGCTGAAGAAGCTGTCAGGCGTCCCCGCAGGCCCACCTAGCCCTTCGGGGCTGAAGGGCCATACCCTGCAAACCACACTGGCTCCTGCAAACTGCTGTTTAAAAACAGCCCACAGAGTTGGAAAGGACTGAGCAGGTGGTGGACCAGAGGTACCCAGCCACCTCCAGAGTAGAATTATTCCTGACTGCTTCGGACACAGAACGGTAAGTTAGTTACCAGCCCCACGCCCCAGCACACCACACACAGTGTGAGGCATATGCCCCGCTCACAGGCTTCCGAAGGAGGGAGGCAGCTCAAGGAAAAGCTGCAGACAGCGCACCAAGTCAGGCAATTACAGATGTTAGGACTGAATCTGTGGGTGAATCACTTTCATTCATTTTAAAAAGTCCAACTAAAACATAGTTTTAGCATAAACTATGAGCAAAGCTATTCTTAGAAGCACTATAAGAAAACTGCAGGCTCTCTGAGACACCAAGCCCCGTGCCTTGGCTTCTGTCTGACTTTGCCGAAGGCTGGGCGAGAGCAGATGAAGCAAGAGTTTCGGCTTCCTTTCCCCTGTGAAAGAGCAGAAACTTGACTCCGTGACTGCACGCAGTGAAAAAGCAAGATCAGATCCCTTACTCTCAGCCTGGTCCAAAGTTACGACTCTCTCGGGAGTCGACGAAACCTTGCAAACATTGACGGCGCGCAGTGGACTTTCTCCTGAGAGTCACAGAGGGTTTTTAAAAGCCTGTGCCTTTTGGGTTCACCTTTGGAGACCACAAAGCCCTTGAACCTGTGCTACTTCAGCCTTCCTGGGTTCTCCAGCTATCTTTAAGCTGCTGGATGGAAGACGATTCTCCCATGCCTGATAGGAAGCCCCATGCCTGTCCCATGCCTTCCTGGGAAAGGAGACAAAGAGAAGAAGCAAAGACAAAGGCCAGAAAGGGGAAATTGCCCAAACCACAGAGCCTTCTTGCCCCTCACCCCAGCCATACATGAGACTGACCCCGTCAGAGCTGCAGGGCTCCCCCGCACACTGTGAGCAGCCAGGTGAGCTGACAACGGGCCCATTGCTCGTGGCATGCTGCTGGGAGAGGGGAAAAAGCTGAGTGACTGCACGGCCAGGGCACCCACACAGTCCCCAGGCACGGGGCTTGGCAGTGCAAGCTGGACCCGCTCCACGGGTCCGACACCTGGGACGGGCTGGGCTGGGCCAGACCTGCAGAGTCTCACTGAGCCTGATCTGGTCCAGACGTGGACAGGGTGCCGGCTTTGTCCCCGTAGGGCACAGGAAAGCAGGCCAGTCCCTGCTAGATGTCAATCCTGTGTGACTGTCACATGGGTGTCAAAGATAGTTGGTAATGCTTCGAGAGCCTGCACACCAAGGTCCAGCCTCTGGACCTGCAGGGCCTGCCTGAACCCTGTTTTTTTCAGGAGCTAGCTAGGTCTCCAGGCAAGGGTCCCGTCCCGTTAAAGTAACCACAGAAGCTGCCCTAATTTGAGCCCCAATGCCCAGTGCTTCAGGAGTCTGAGAAGCAGAAGGAAGGACCTGGCTGGACCAAGTCCATCACCAGTCCCAACAGGCTCCTTTCTCATGTGCTAAAAAAAGGCAGGACTGGCTGTACCGAGACCATCCCTGCCGGAGTGTCTCCATGCTGGGCAGTGCACAAGCTCCCCCCCAGCTCCATGGGGCACCCCCAGCCAAGAGTGGCCCAGGGACAACTCCTCCCTGAAGATACAGCCCCATGGAAATACAGGGCCAGGAAGCTAATGCAGCAAATTCTCTTTAAATAAATATTAGCTCTGAGCAATGGATAGCCTTCTCATAGCCTTTGTTCCTCCAAAAGATGCCTGAGGACTTCAGAAGCCAAAAGCCACCTAACCTCACCTTTTAGATCTAATCAGACAGACCCTCCCAACCTGATTGCAGTCCTGCAGACTCACACTGCCTGAAACTACCAGCACCCTTCCCTGTGACAGAGGGGTGTGTGCAAGGCTAAATGTCTCAGCAAAAAATGACTAAGCACCAGTATTTTCAGAAAGCAAATGTACACTTAGCTGAGATGGCCAGGAAGTTTAAAAAAGAAAAGTCAAAGAGGAATCCCTTCGAAGAGCTGCCTGATCCTGCTTTCACAGGGCATGTGCTCAAGCAGGGCAAGAACTCAGGAAAGCTCTGCAAACGCACATCTGCAGGACACCTCGGTCAGTACTATGCAGGATGTAACCTTAACAGGTTAAGGTTAATGGTTCCAGACATTTCAGCAGGGCAGGAAGGTGGACACGTTCTCCATCCACGACAGAACTGGTTCTGCCATATTTGTCACACCTTGCTGGCACATATGACACAATCTGAGCAATACAGCGTGACTGGTAACTGGGTGTCAGTAAGTTTTCATGGGCAGGGGACGGGAGGGGGGGTAAGGATCCCATTAACCTCCCATACTTAATGAAAGCTGCTGAGAACTCATCCTGCAGATAAAATTAAGTCTGACAGCTAACTCCCATCCCCATTAACAACACCGCAATAAGTAGCAACCTATTCTGGCTCCTAACAGCTGTGGGTATTACACTACCCTGCAGCTTTCTGCCTGTGCCAGACCGAGACACAAGCGTCTCGGCCACCATGGCTCCCACTCCTGACCAAGGCTGCATTACATGGGGGGTCCGGGGGTCCCCTCCGCCAGCCCTGCCAGCCCTGCTGCGCCCAGGCAGCTCCGGAGCGGTTTGAAGTGGTACTGCAGCAGGACTGGCTTAGCTGCACCAGGGGCTGATCTGGGGACCACCGGGGCGGGGGGGGGGGGGGGGAAGGGACACGGAGGGACGCTGAAAGCTAACAATTAAATTTTAGGGCCTGCTTGGCCCATGATGTCATGGTTTCCCAGCGCCTCGCCGATTGGCTGTGGGTGAGCATCTGCTGGGAGCTGGGGCTGGTTATTCGTGTGAGGTTCAGACCTTTCCCAGCGGCTCTGAATCAGGCTGGTTGTCGTGACAACCTGGATAGTGGCAGCTCCTGATAACCACGTAATGAGGTTGTCACAAAAAGGAGCCCCTCCATCAGAGAGGTTTAGGGATCATTAATGCTTCCGAGGGAGCGTGAGAGCCAGAGAGGTAAGGGGACCATCTGGCGATACCGGAGCACGTCAACAGCCTCCCTTGGAAAGGAGCTTCGTTAGACAGGAACCACCTACCGGCACGTAGCGATGGGAACCAGGCAGGCTGCCTGCCAGCAGCGAGGGGATCCGCCGAGATCCGGGCAAAGATGGAGCAAGGAGGACACACGAGTGCTGCTTAGGAATGACTCGAGTCCCTGAGCAGTGAAGGTGTCTGGGGCTCGTGGGGGCACAGGGCAGTAACACAGCTTGGGACAAGTGACACAGTGAGGCTGGCACACAGAGGCCTTCCCACCGTCCTACTGGTCTCACATGCTGCCTCTTAGAGGGTAAGTCATTGAAAGACTCTGCGCCCTAGTCTACCCCATTTGCAGGTAATTTCTGCGAATGTTTAGAATACCTCTGCGTGGCCATGCCGTGGGGCGCTGGGAAGTACCTGTACTGCAAACCTTGCACAGGGCAGGGCAGGGACTGGCAGCAAATGCTGCTCATTCAAAGAGAATTCATGCGTGACAGTGCTGTCCTGAGGGTCCTCTCAGCTCAGGTGCGAGAATGACAAGGCAGGACAGAGATGTCCCCTTGTCAATACTGCAGACTGAGCCTGTGGGATCATGCAAGGCACCAAACATGATGTCTTCCCCCAGAATCTACACACGCACTGTCTTCTTGCCCCAGGAAACTTTTTGTCCTTCACCTTGTCCTTGTGTCCATGGGTTTCACTCTGTTCTCAACAAACCCACAAGATATCTACCGCTGGTTGCAACAACACTGGACTGGGGTGCTGCAGTCTGAAACCTTCATGGATGGTGATCACACCACAGCTTGGAGAAGCTCAGTTGCCAAAGTACTGAACTCTGAGACCACGTCCCTGGAGAAGAATGCCCACATTCACACTAAGGAACACAGTTCTGAAAAAAACTTTCATGCAAAATGATGAAGACTGAATCTTTCCTAAGAGAAGAGAGAAATTACCTCCATAGATAACTCTTTATGAATCTTACAGCAATAACTGACAGAATGTTTATTTTATGTAATCTTCATCTGTTTCAAAAGTACCTACTGTAAACACTGGCTTAAGTCAGTGTAAGGCTAGAAGCTGTACTTTTATTTTAGTTTGTATTTTTACCTCAAATCATAATTTTCCTACTCAAAAATAATGCTGCAACTGTGGATTTGACTGAGCTGTAATAAGAATATTAACACATGCCAATTAAATACCAATCAACTATTAAAGACTGCATTTAATAGATACATTTCTTAATATACCACTGCTACACCTCATTAAAACGCTGTTGAATCTTCACAACTATTGTAAACAATCAAGTGGGACATAATCCACCTCCAGGAATGAGTAAAACTGAATGTAGTGCTCTCCTACTGTGAGGACATGTGTGATAGAAAATTCAAAGCTAAGACAGAGATATAGTTGTTTACATATAACAGAAATACTCTCAGATTAATATTAGGCACTGAGTTCACAAATCCTGCCTCTCTCAGAAAGGAACAAAGGGACAGGAATGTCTGAAGGAGATCCCCATCCTGGAACAGGGTTTTGCAAGAGCGAAACAATATGAGCCAACACTGCTTAAACCTGTGCTCTGAAATGCTACCCGAGCTGTAATTAGTGACTCTTCCCCACAAGAGGCCATACAGTCCAGCAGCATTGCTCCTCCAGTTTTGGCAGAGGGGAAACTGAGGCAAAGAGCTGCTATAGCAGCTCAGGGCTGGGCAGTGTGCAGCTGTTCACTAACCTCCCAGTAACACTGTCTCCCACTGATCCCCAATGTCACCCCTAGGCACCTTTTCTTTTGTAAACTGCAATATAAGTCACCTTCCAAGAGGATCAGCAGGACTAACAACATAAATGTATCAAGCCCTACCTTAACGCTGCCTGTAAACAGAGCACATCACAGCTTCCTGCAGAAACAGGGACAGGATTCAGAATTTTTCAGGAGACCACTGTAAAGCCCAATCTTAAAACGTCTCCCATCCTCCTTCATGGGGAACATCACATTTGACTGAACACAAGCAAAGACGACCCACCTGCCTGTTGGATTTGATCTGCTAAAGATGTTGAATTCAATCTGCTCTCAGGCCTGAGAAAACCAACATTCACCCGACCTATCTAAACAGCACAGAACTGTCATCAGAGAACAAAGTTCTGAGACACAGCATGTTACCCCAGACCCAGGGGAGTGTGGCCAAGCTGCCCTCGCCCAGCACAAACACCAAATTTACCGATGCATGATCATGCACAACCCTCTGCACTACACTGTCTCAGCAGAGGTGAGAGATTACTTCTCATTTAGGAACAGATACATGGTAACTATGCTGCTGTATGCTTTAAGGGCAAAATCTGACAGTAAAACCACCACACTGAGATGGGCAAATTCACCAACTTTATCTTCTCCTTGAAAAAGAGTTGTCATTCAACATTGATTCTTCATTGGAACAGCCACACATCACTGAACCTCGGTTTTCAACCTTTAAAATGTCTAGAGCTGGTGAGACATAAAAACTCTTCTCCAAGCTGTTTATTTTAATCTGAAAAGCATTTGCCAACATACTAGATTTTTGATTTTTACCCAAGTCATTCACCACTTTTTTCCCCAATTACTTGTGAGCAGGAATGATACCGATTCTTGTGCCTGCTGGGAGACACAAAACCGAGAGGCTCAAAAGGTGAAATGTCACCATCATACAGGCTAAGTTCACGCTTAGCCATACTGTGGCAGTGTCTGGATCTGGGGTTTTATTTATGTTCACCTCCATGTAATCATTAAGACTAATTACTGCAGCACTGAGGCGGAGTAAGTGCGAAGCAGCCCTGCCTGCACAGCCCTCTGCTTCTGACACCTGAGAACACACGTGGCAGCAGGGAGACCTGCTGAGCTCCAACCTCAATGTACATATTTGAAAGGAGTAAACCACTGGTGGTACCAGACATTTGGTGGTTTTGAGATGCTGAATATGGAGGCCAATATATAATCTGTGACTGTCCAGAGCATCTTAGCATCCCAGACCAAACCACATGAAGGCAACATCCAAAGGGAAGGAAGGTATGCAGCCGATCTGATTTATGAAAATGAACTTAAAGCCAACAAAGCTGTTTGTTATAAAATGAAATAGCAGTAACAGCTTTTACACTGAAGCCACTATTTAATTTTTTTCAATGCCTGTTTCTCGGTCAGACATGTTTGCAATAAAAAAATCTTCCTCTCTGGCTCTTTCCCACTCAATGCAGTTGTGCTTCAGGAACAGAAAGGGCTTAGGCAGGGATTCAGACCTCTTTTTTGCACTCCATCACCAGAAGATTTCACATGGGGGATGATTCTGGACTGAAGATACAGAAGACTGGAGTGCCGTCTGCTGTGGAAGAAAAGCAGTGTCAAGCAGCTGCCAGGAAAACTTTGCCATCCTTCGCCTGCTGCTGCCTTCAGAGTATTCTGGACAGAGCAGGAAAGTCTGATGCCACTGAAGTCCAGGATTTCCCCATTGCCCAGAGAAAGGCTCCATGGGAGCAGAGAGTGAGCCAGCCTGTGAGGGGGGTAGCAGTGCACTACGAAACGGGCTGGAGATACAGACTTACATGCAGGAACAGACAACCTGAAGAGGAAAGACTCTACCTTGTTTTCAACAAGCATCCCAGCTGCTAGGAGTGTATGATGAAGGCATCACCCAAGGGTGTGAGAACAGCAAAGTTACTGGGGGCTCTGCAAGTCTGTATCCATGCAAACAATCCTTGCAGCTCCGACAACCTCCCACGGGAACCCAGTCACAAAGCCTGCAAGCCTGGGTTGACTTACCTCCAGCTGGCCTATAGCACAGACAAACTCATAATGGTTTGCATCCCTCACAGCTCCCAGACCCTCAGCTCTGGGTATCACAGGGGAGGTCTGAATTATTCCTTCAAAGCAGATGGGACAGCTGAGGCTGCTTTCATCTTTAGTGGTTCCTTCACCTGTCCCCACAAATGAAAGCAAATCATTTTTTCCATGTGGCTCCCCTTGCCCATTCACCTCTCTCTTGAAGATCCACTTTTCCCACAACAAATGTTGTGAATCTGAGAATTAACCTCATACTACATCAGTGTGAACTTTGATTTCACAGCAACTCCACTGATGTCATGGGTGAATATGAACAAAGGCGCTATGGATGGCAAACGGCTTGTGAGCACTGACGAATGCTGGGTTACCAACATGTTGCGATGTGAAGGTACTATAGGCATCACGATAACATCAGCCCAGAGGGCCTGGAGAAGTAAAAAGTCTTTATGTGGTTCCCATTCCACAAATGAAGACTTTCATTGCCTGGAGAATATCCCATGACAGTTAGATTTTACTGCCATGCTGGCTCAGGGCAGTCTCCTCCCAGCAGCTAGAAGACTAGAGACAAGGGTTGTCTGTGATCTGACAGCACTTCCATACCAGCCTGCTAGACTGAAACCTTACAATTAGAAAAAGCATGACAAAGAACATGTGTCTTGATTTATAGAATACCCTTCCCAAGCTTACCAGGGTTGTGACCTGGAAAGTTGAAATGCAAGAAACTCTCTGGCTGCTGACCAGGCAAAGTATTTGATATCGGGTTAAAGAATCAATGGCTCTCAGCTATAGCAGACAGGCATCAACTGCACTAGCTAAAGTGCCCCTCTTTTCTTTAGTGAGCCTAATATCAGCTAAAGCAGCAGGACTGGGACTGCCTTTGTGGTATAAACAATTTGCAACAGAAAAAGATTCCTCTGAAATCCGATTTAGTGAGACACTTCAAACATGATTTCAGGAAGTCATTCCAGAGGAAGGACTTTTACCTTTGCGAGACTGACCACATTATGATAGTAAACGGAGAACATGCCAGAAACAAACTTACATGTACCAAGAAGAGCTACTAGACCCTAAAACACAACCTCACCTCCAACACATCCTCAATGCAGCTACTTCTTTAGAAGAGAATACCTCCTTCTCTTCTCCTTCTCTTCGCCGCCTTCTTTCTTCTTCTCCTTCTCATCGCTGTCTGTGAATCCTTCCAGCACCTTCCTTCCCTTTCCTGCACACACTTGTAGCTCACTATACATCAGGACACAGACAGTAAAACCTGAGAGCTTACAGATTTGTTCATGCCAAGTAGTATTTCACTACGTTTGTCCCCAAACTCTTGGTTTTGTTTGGCCACAGAGAGAACTCTGTAAGAAACAGTGAAGGCTGGTGGCCCAGCTAAGCATGTGTGCAGGTACAAACACCAAGGAGAAGTTCATTCCACAGATTTATCTTTCATGTCACTGAGAAAGTTAAGGTCTGTTTTGCCATAGCATAGACAGGACCAAGCATTAGTTTGAAGACAGAAGGCCACAATCCCAGAAAAAAGTCTCTTTATCATAAGTTCAGAGTCCAGAAGGCAGCAGAGCACAAGTCTTTTGGCAAAATAGGGTTTTTTTCTTCTAAAAATTATGCTTTCCAGCATACAAAACAACCCAGGTTTGACAAGTCTTATCTGAATAGTAGAAGAGTTTTGAACCCCAAGATTAAGCAAAGATATGTTCATGAGACCCTGAACCCAAGACAGTCCACAGGGAGAGGATAAGACCTGTCTTAGACGTGGAGACCTCTTCCTATCACTTTTGGTGACCAGCTTCTTTAAAAAACTCAAGAAAGCATCGATTTTAGCATGCACCCACTGGATAGGAGAACACTTAATTCATGGCAAATTTAGGAAAGTTTTGTTGTCCATCCAGCTCAGATCAAAAACAAACGTAAAAATAAAAAATATTTCAAGAATTGTGAGCATGACCTTTTGATCAGCTTCAGTCAAGTATATAAAGCACGACAGTGCAAAAGCACTACATTTCGGCCCTCATCTCTGGCTGTGAAAGTCGAGTGTTCAGAGAATACAGTCAGGCTTATTAATCTGGTGCTTAAAGATGTCACCTAATCAAGAGCTGGGATCAGGAAGAAATCCCCAGCTGACATTAAAATGTTAAATGCAATGGACTGAATCCAATTATTATTTTTATTGGAATTGCTAATATATGGGATGGGGCTGGAGGGTCTGATTTCCAAGATAAATACGTGACATCAATGCCACTGGAGACAGGGACTGATTGAAACTTTCGACCTGTTCTGCGCTGCTGCTGTGCCAGGTCAGACTCCTCTTCCACCCCAGGCCTGCTGACATCCGGGCAGTTAAGAAGCTCCCGTGGGGTCAGGGAATCCCTGTCACAGCAATGGTGTGTGGGGGCTCTCATGCATCACAAAGGCCACAAACCTGCACGGTTGCCCAACTATTCCACTACCCCCCCCCCCCCCCCCCCCCCCTTTCCATGAGATAGTTCCTTCTTTTGGTAGCCACAAAATCCGAAGCTCAGGGATTTGTGGTCCCTGGTAAACCTAGCATATAAAGAGAGAACCTGTCTCCTTCCATGAGCAGATTAATTTATCTCTGTGAAGAGATCTCACAGCAGGCCTTCATCTCTTCAGGTCTCACATGTGCAACCTGTAGCCAATGTACCAAGATCGCTTTCCTTGTCATGAAAGTGCCTTTGCAGTTAGCTGATAAGTTTCCCTGCCAGTATAAACTGCTTCGATGCAAGGATATGTCACAAACCTTCCTCCCAAAAGATCCTTCACTGTATGAGAGGAAAATGACTGCGGTGTGTTGACAGCCTTCAGCTATCTGAAATCACTTTGTGAAGTGTTACAGGGACCCAACCCAGCCAAGAACAATCACCCTTAAAATAGAAATCAAAATTAAATACCTTTGCTTTATTTCTTCATAAAAGAAAAAGCAATATGTTTCACTGGAGCACCCACTCCACCTCTGTGTCACTCTGACACCTTCACTGACGATCACGTTTAGCTTCTGCCAATGCCCCACGGAGCCCACTAGGATGGGGTCACCACACTCAATATCCATGTCCCTGCTCTTGGTGTCTGTTAAGCAGACAACGGCTCCATACAAACAATCTTTACAATGAAAGGTACCATCCCGTGTTGAGGCCACTGTCAGAGAGGAACACAGCCAGAGGCCAGTACCGGATTTGGTGGCATCCTGACGGCTCTCCTGATGCCGTGTATCTGCACTGGACTCCAGCCAACAGGATACAGTCAAATGTAATAGGTGATTCCATGTCACTCCAGTTTACACCAGTGTAAATAAGATTGGGCTCCTGCCCTCACTTTTCCTGTGCTACCAGCGTGGCTTTACTGTGCGACTGTCAGTCTGAACGCCAATCCAGTCAGCCTCCGGCTTACTGCCGCACCCAGACTCTTCTGCTTCAGTGCATCCTTGCAGTCCAAACAAGATGTTTGTTCATACATATTTTTAATCCTGTTGCTACCCTGGCTTCTTCTCATTAGCCGTCTTGCACAGCCGTTGGTTCCACACCAGGGAAACAGGCCAATTACCTTGCACATCCCAAGGGACTGCTACTGCTCAGGGAGGGAACCGGGTGCTTGCCCTGGCGGGAATAACTGCTGTCCCATGGTGAGGGGAGGAAATCCCAGGAGTTCAGAAAGTCTCAGCAAGGCAGGGGAGGAAATGCAAGATAAATTCCTCATCATCAGAGGAAAAGAAGCACCATCCTTCATTGCATCTCAGAGGGCTGTGCACAGCCCTGCAGACAGCAGGTAAGGAGCCATTTCTGGAGACAGCAGCTCCTGGCGGCAGAGCTCGGGGACTGATGCCAGTCCACAGACTCAGGAGTGGGTGAGTGACCTGTGTTGCTGAGCTTGACGGATTCACCCATCACCAGCATTTCAGCTCCCATTAACCTGGACTGAAGGTCCCAAGGGACCACCTTAGCCAAGCCCAGTCACTTTAACCACACTGTCTCCTTGGAACTGACACCCGCAGGTCAAGCTATAATCGAGGCCACCAGCAGACAGCCTCATCCCGCTCTCCCTATGCTCAGGGCAGACATATCAAGCCTGGGCTGCAGTATACAACACAGAAGAAAGTAAGAAACAGCCAGTATTGCTCTGAACCAAGCCAAAAGCTCTCTGTTCACTTTTCCACACAGACATCATCAGAGAGACCCGGTCCCTGCTCCTTCAAGCCCGTCATCGCACAAGACATGGGCTCTACCTCCCATAAGAGATCTGATCTGTCAGTTCAGGCTGAGGCATGTAGAGCCCAGCTCCTCTTCCTCATGAGGAGTTAAGTGATTCTACAGTCTTAGCCACACTTACCGGTGTCTGCAGTGAGGGAAGAGAGAGGGGAGAGGAGGCTGACTTGCCCTTTGAAGGTCCAGTCCCTTCACCACCTGCCTCCCCCAAACCCTGCACCAGCAAAATGGATGTTCACACTTGAAACCCACACACAGCCTTTGTGCCATCCCACTTCATTTTACATGGCAGCCACGTTCCTTTTGAAACGGTGCATGGTCCAGAACAGATCGACTGTGCGGCAAGGTGAATTACAGCTGTGAACAAAATGGCTGGACAATTGCTATGGCAAAAGGGACTGGCACTGTTCATGCTACTGCTGCCAATTACCTCCTGGTTGCACAATGAATCCCTTATCACCTTCTCTCACCAGAGCTGGGCAGGAGGAGGTTCGTGGCCTTTGCTTTTGCCTCACTAATCATTCCTGGGCTGACAAGCCCCATGGACTGGGAACGGACTGCTCTTCTGGCTCAGAAATAGAGCCCATACCTTGCCCTCACTCTGACTGCTGAAAATGTGCCCTCAGATGGCCTGTGATGCCATTTTTGTCTTCTAATGGAAGCTGAATGTCACTGCTTTCCCCATCAGGAATGAATGCTGGCAGACTGAAGCCCCAGTTCTGGCCGCTTGTTGCACCAGACAGCAGCTGAACAGGTCTGTCCAAGGAGAGGGGCACTGGGCAGGCACGACTGGAAGCCAAACTCCTCTCAGTCCCAGGGTGGGCAGTGCCAGTGCCTGCCAGAGCCCACTGAGCTACAGCTGGCACAGACAGGCAGCCTTGCACACCCCAGCTTGTGTCTCCTGTCACTGCCACCCTGAGCACTCCTTGGAAAGGTGGAAAGTCATGATGCCACGACCAGTCCCCTTGGAAGGAGATGAAGAAGCTGCTTAATTTGCACCCAAGTTATCTGCTTAGGACCAGCTGGCTGGATGCAAGAGAAAGGAGGAGAAAGGTCTTATCTGTTTGCTGTTTAGTGGTTTAATGTCAGAAAGCATTGGGACTGAAAGCACCTCAAGCTTCACAGCCTTTGAGCTGTTTTGGCTGTGGTTCAAAAAGGTAAACCCCAAACCAAAAGCGTTCACATATAACGTAGAAATTTTCCTCCCTCTATTGTCTCCAAAAATATGAAACCAAATTCTACCTCAGTGGGCTGCAGCCCCGTCAGGGGCACAGTTCAGGGTGACATCTGCATCTGCCCTGTCCCTGCTGTACCTCCTTCAGGGGTGCTGGCCCACAAGCAATGGCCAATCCGTAGTAACTCCACTCCGTGAGCTACCCAAACCTCATGTAAATAAGACAAACAGATCAATCCTACCCTAGATAAGAGAAACAGAGAGGCACAGCCAGTCCCATATACATGTTAGCAGTGCAGAATAACCCACTGTACTTTGGACACTATTGCCTATACTAAGTGTACTACTTTGTAATTTTCCAAACAAAAATCATATTGACCCAGCAGTAAGCTGTCTGTCCAGAAGTGCCACCACTGAACTGGCAGGCCTGCCTCACTACACCTCCCTCCAGTGTCCTTGTGCCCACAAGGCCTGGAAACGTGAGCTGCTCTGAATGGAAACAAGGTGGGGGGCTGGGGGATGAGGATGGCCATCAAATCTAGGGGCATCATCAGTTTTCTTTCAAACAGACTGCAATGGCTCCTCCCCACCTCCTGGGCTTGCCCACCCGAAGGCTATCTGCTTCCTGCAGCACTGGCCACCTGCCTTTGTGTCTATGAATTCAGGACCTGAATGCTGCACTATCTTGCACTTTTTGCTACACACACCCAAAAGTGATTGGGGCCCTGCAAACCCCTGAGACAATGTTGTGTATTCATGAGTGCCACCTACTGGCACCTTCTCCGTTAATTAACGTTTACAAAGCCACTTTGTGGGGTGTGGAGCTCTCCAGACCCAGAGCGCACAGATACCACTGGCTCCTGCTCCTTCCTAGCAGGAGGAAAAGTTTGCACCTTCTCTGATATCCCCACCTCTCCATTCACATCAGCTGCTGGAAACAAATCAGGTGGATTCGTTCTATAATTCGCTACAAGGATTAAGTAAAATGAACATGTTTTCCTGGTAGAGAAAGGAAAACAGCTAAGGAAACACTTGAGATCTCAAAAGATTCTTTGTGTCGCTTCTGCTAGCTGGATAAGATGACATCACTGCAAAAAAAATCCATCCAACATATACTGGCTTCTTTCTCAAAAGACTGTCTGGCCCCATGGAACCTCAGTTTCTAAGGACTGCAGCTGCAAAGAAAACCGTAAGACTCGGATACCCAGGTATCTTGCAGCGTGTGCTGAAAGCCAGAAAGAATGGCTCTACCATGAGTGATCTCATCCCTCATCATCACACTTGCAGTGATAGCCATTGGGGTACATGGGTAATATCCAGTTTTCCTGGGAGAGAGAAGCAAGGGGATCCCAAAACTGCACACTTTGCACAAGGGAGTATTTCATTAAAGGGGTCCAAGTCAAAAGCCTTTGCTGGACACCATTGCTCCCCCAAAATGTCAAGGAGACTGAGCAGTGCCCCTACGCTATATTAGCTCTGCCCACTGAAGGAGAGCAATGCAGCACCTACCCTCATCAGGGTAACAATTACACTCATAGGAGCTTTACGAAAAAAATCTGGCAAAATTAGAGAAGCTGGCAACAGTGGGAACATGCCAATCTAACTGACAAGTAATATGAAGGCTGCTGAGAGATGAAGAGCAAAAGACTAGAGTACAGAGGATGATACACATCCAAAAGTGCAACAAAATCACACTCAGATAAAGTCTCCTTGACACAAGCTCAGGAAAGAGCAGAGCCACTTTGTCTCTGAGCCACACAGGCTTAGGATTTGTGTTCTCCCTCCATGGCTGTCCTTGACATGGAGCCAAACTCATCCTTTTATGCTGGCAATTAATGCCCTGTAGGGCAAGCTCTTCTTACAGCCTTGTACAGACATACACATTAGCCTTCCCTGAGATCACAGCACCCAGTCCCCTCTCCCTTTCCTTCTTTCCTCTTCCTGTTCAGTCACCCCCTCCTGGTTGCTTTTTCACCTTCACACATGAAACAGTCTTATAATTGGAGCCAGAAACAGTCATCCTGCAAAGAGCCACCTCAAAGCAGGAGGCTTAGAGCCTAAACTCTCCCAGGAAGGCATCTGAGTTATGCACACTCCTGATGATAAAAGTGATTAACCATCATTACCAGGTTGCTGTAGTGTCAGTTCTGCTGCTCACTCTAAAAATGACAATGTCTGATGGCACAGAGTTTAGCAAAAGAGAAAAAAAACCCAGAATTTAAAGTCCAGATAACCCATCTTGCAGAGAGATGAAATGAGCTCAGTGCCTGTAATTCAATAATGAGAAGGTTAAGATGCATCTCAATCACAGTCTGCATGTACCTGTGCAGTGAAAAATCCCAAGATTAGTGGGCGCTTGAGTCTTTTTTAATTTTAAACAAAAGCATAATGAGAAGCACAACAAAGACTGGAAGCTGGAAATAAGTAAGGGGAGCATTTTTAGACCAAAGCAATGCACCACTGAAATAATTTACTAAGTGAAGCAGTAGATTTTCTCTGACTTACAGTTCCTGCATCCCCACTGGATGCCTGTCTAAATAACATGCTCTAACCTAATGAGAAGTTACTGAGCTTGAAGTAGAAATCTTTGGATAAAAGTTTGCGATCCATTTTGCACGGGAGGTCAGACTAGCTGGTTAGAACCGTCCCATCCTCTTGTGAACAGGGCCATGATGGGGGAGCTGGAGTCTGAGAACTGTCAGCCAAAGAACAGTAGGACACAGTAGTAACAGTTTCCCATCACCTGGGATCACAGTACCATTAAGTCAGTACTTCAGCAGGGAGAATATTAATGTTGCCTACCCAGGTTTTCTCCAGCAGTAATGAAAATTAAGTAGATGTATAGTATGACTCATATAGACTGTATGCAGTAAACAAATAATGAAAATAAACCATTGCAATAGGCAGTTTGGGATCTCCTATACCCTATGTATTATTATTTATTAATTGTATTCCCATAGCAATATACTTCTGCAGCACCCTGTAGCCTAAATCCCCTTGCTTTCTAAGGGTTAATTGGGGCTCACAATAAATGCTGAGAAGTGAAGGAAGTGTGTTCATCTCTCTCCTACATTTGTAAAGCCCTACAAGCAAAACCCAAAGGGACTTGCACGAGGTCACAAGTGAATCAATAGCACTGTCATAAACAGAGTGCAAAACTCCTGGCTTCCAGGTTGCTCTCACAGAGAAAGGTTGGTATCAAATCCCCAAAGAAGTGGGAATGAGCAAGAAAATCACAGTGCGCAGTCTGGCTGTGTTCACAAGTGAGTTAATTAGAATGTGGCTTAATTAAAATACAGCCTTTGCATCTTGATGATGGGGGCAACAGGCACAGGTTGCCCGTAAGTTTAAACTTTAAGCTAGGAGACAGCTTCTAACCTTGGAGAGAGTGGAACAGCCATACGACGGGGTGCAAAACCCAGTGATTTCAATATGGCACCTAGTATGCTTGTGGAAAGCATCACTGGGTATAATTGCCTGCAACAGCAGTGGCAGAGAAATGAAGACATAAAAGGCTCCTCCCAGTTTTAGGAGCACCGAACACTTGACCTTTCAAATGAAGTTCCCAGGTGTTTGGCACCTCTAGAAAGCAGCTCCTGCACCTTAGCAAATATAATGGATGCACGAGTCCAACATGCTTTTAATGGCTGGAGTTAAAGACTACTTCTGCCAAAAACTGCAAAAACAAGCGGCCATCACATACCTCTGCCTCACAGTGAGGCTGGGGAAACGAGGGTATTACTTGTGTTATGATATCTCTTCTCCCTTTTTGCCAGCAACACGGTATGAATGGAAGGGAAATAACTTAAAACAGACTGTGAAAATGAAACATTAACCAAAGATTTGACCTCCACACACAAAACCTAACAATTGGGAAAACCACAATAGAAGAGCTTTTTTTGTCTAAACATTGTTTTTAGAGGGCAATGGTCTGCTCAGGGAAAAAGCTGGGTTTAACTTGCCTAATCTTCAGTGAGTTTTAAGGGTCTGATCAGGAATTCACTAGAAATACCCCATTGTTGTCATCATTCACTCTTTCTGCATGGCAGAGGTGTCACGAGCACAGGCAGCAGCCTGTCACCTCTGGGGAACAGAGGCTTTCAGTTACCAAGGGAAGAGTGCAGCCCAGGCTCTGACTGAAACCTGCAGTTCACAGGAAGATGAATAGTTACAAAATGAAATACCAAAGTCTCCCACTACAGAATCAGTTCGTGAGTGACCGGAGGTGAAATGCTAAAACCAACACAAGCTAGTGCGCGCAGAAGGGCTGAGCCACAGCCAGAGTGTTCAGGAGGTGCCCAAGGCAGCTTCACACAGGCTGCACGTCCAAGATAATTCTCCACCAAGACAGACACCCTCCGGACACAGACAATGCTGAAAAGCCTAAGTGTTTGGCAGATGAGAAGGGAAAAAAATATCCGTAAACTCTGAAGGTAAAAGACATTACTCTCGCTTTTAGTAACTCACAGATGTATTTTTCCCTATCTTGTCTGCCAAACATTTCAAACCAGTGTTGCATTTTCTACTAAACCATGATGCCCACACAAGGAAACTCAAGTGAGCAGTGGCCCGTGACACAGTATAGAGCTTTGAAAATGAAGTTTCCAAAAGCATTTGAGATAATGGAAGAGAAAAGGAGGGATCAGAAGCAGCAATGAATGAACATAGGGAGACAGGATTTCTCTGTACATCAGAGCTCTGAGCTTCAAAACCACGTGGAAATCCCAGCTTTCCTGGTTTTAACAGGAAATAGCCCAGGAGATAGACTGAAGGCTCCGAGGCAATTCATTTTCCAACATGACAATGCAGTCTACAGCCAGAGCATCACATTGCAGTCATGCTGCCTGTTACTCAGTGTGAAAAAAGATCAAAGAGCAAGAGGGAACAGATCCAGGGAGGCACAGTGCAAATCTGCAGCTGCGCTGTTCTCTCTTTCTCACAGCTCACCTAGCTGAAAGCAAGCAGTCTGTTCAAGCTGTGGCTGTCTGCACCTTCACAGAGAAGAAATCGATAATGCCAAGTAGCCCCTTTCCCCCTGCCTGATGGACTGCACTACACACACTTGCTTCAGGCCCTTCTCACATTCAGCGGGCAGGTACCACTGCTGGTTTACTCCAGCACAGGAGGGTCAAAGGAGCCATAACTCCCGAAAGATCTGGTTGCAAACAAGAGCCAGGGAAGCTCACGTCTTTACGAAATTTTATCAGCTTCCATTCCCTTTTCCCTCCTGTTTTGCTGTTACCTATCACTAAAATTAAATAACATTTGGTCTTGCCTCTATGTTAACCAAGAGACACTGCAGACTCAGAAAGTCAAACTCAGTCTAACCTGCTGGATAGTCACTCCTGGTACACTTGATGGGAAAGCACAGCCTAAGAGGGAGTGAACAAGAGACTCATCTCTTGGAAATGTAAGTGCCTGATGCCTACTCAACTCATAAAAGAAACATGGCAAAAGGGTTAGAAACACAGAAGACTTATAATTGGGATGATCCTATACAGGCATATCAGTAACTGCTGTTAAACAGCGTGGAAAAACGTGATTCACAGCCCTGCAAAGGATCCGGGACAGAGAACATTAGCAGCACAATGTAATGCCCAGCCTTAGCACACTGTCTTTACAACAGGCAGTCAATATCTTTGCAAAGCTGCCTGCTTGTGTTTCCTATCTGTGTTATCTTCCACACTTATTTTGGTCCTGATCTCGAAAAGGTGCTGCTCATCTCTCCTTCCAAAACGTTACCTCACCGGTTCGACACAGCCCTGAGCTGCTGGTGTATTTCCATGCCTTGTGAAGTTAGGATAAGGATGCTCCAAAACCCAAAGAAAAATAAAACAGTGCTACATGCTCCTCAGGTCATAAAAAATACAGGGTAGCACTGTAGCATGGATGCAGCACTTTCTGCTACTGTGCCAGTATTTTAGCAGGATTCCTGGTTTTCTTCTCTCTTCCTGATGCTTCCTTACAAATCAGGCTCTCTCTCCGCCTGGTCCTCCTGTGACACAAGTCTCGTTGCAGCTGCAGGGAAAGGCAAGCCATTTTGCTTGCATGGCTGCCTCTGCATTTCAAGCTTATTTGTATGAGACACTGCCACCCAGCACAATTTGCATACATACCAAAATGCGAGACCTGCACAAAATGAAGCAGGAAAACCATTTGTCTCTCCTCTCGGAAAAGGTTAATGGCATGGATACTTTGAAAATGTTTACTATGAAGTGTTTCCTAAGCCTCTGAGCTATAGAATTTGTACATAAAAGGAGGTTCGCCCTCTTCCCCCAGTCCCACAATCCTATTTGCTTCAGATTAACACAACTGACCTCTACTTCACTTGAGCTTCATTCATCGCCCACGGAGCAGGGCCTGGTTTTACTGAATTATTTCCCTGCCATCATGAAATGCTATTCAGCTGCATTGGAGGGGACAAGCCTGCAGATGCAGGTGTCAGCTTTCTATTACATTAACCGTTCAACACCCAGACAAGATTCCTATTTAAACCTTACTCAGATCAGGAGGGTTGCAGAAACCCATGACATAAGTACAAGATACCTGGACTTAACACACCAGAACACTAGGCCCAAACGTGATAAAGAAAACAGGGGTGAACTACATCCTGGTAATGACATGTGATCATACACACCAGGGGACAAAGCAGCCCTGCCATGAAGCACCTCATCTCAGCTCCTCCTGCAGCTCCCTCCCTCTCTGTCCTCAACTGCAGCAGTCACCCAACGTGCTCGGCAGTTGCCATCTGAAGTGTGCATCAGAGGCTCTGGGATGGGTGCTCTTTGAAATGGCTTAATTTAAATTGACATATGAAGTGTCACCTCCAAATTAAGCCAGGCTGAAGAAAACCCTTCAGGACCTTTCTGTCCCTTCTCTCTCTCTTTGTTCCCCTCTCATTTTGTTTTAAAAGAGGGCTTACATGTCACTCACCTCCCTGGCCATCAACAGGAAACAACTCCTACCTGAAAGGTGTCTTCAGTTGCAGACTATAAGGGCAGGGAGGATATGCCCTCATTTCCCAAGTCCTCCAAGAATAACAGCCCAGACTGAAGTCCCTCCACAAGTCAGATTTCCTGTGTCAGACACAAACCCAAATTATTCTGGCACATAAACACAGATCTGTGCTGAAAGAATGGCCATTGGGCAATTAACAGAACGAGCATTAAATCTGTCTCGCTCCTTTGTTCTCCAGGCAGGCTGCAAGATTGACTGAACCCTTTTACTTGGGAAAACAAATATTAGGCCCGATCTTCAGCTGGCAGAAAGCCACTCAGTGCCATCAATTTCTCTGTTACCCTGACTGAAATTTTGACTTATGGCTCCAGCTGCATCAAAGCTCTTACTTGCTACCTGCACCTCCCATACCTTCAAATAGCACAGTAACTCCACTCACTATTTTTTGCAGATGAGGGACAGCTTTTCCCAGACCTCACTTTTCTTTTTACACCTTGCAGTTTGGCTCTGGTTTTCCTGCCAGCTGGATACCCCTACCAGGCTTGCCCCTCTACTTCCCCACCCTGTTCTGTCTTATGCACAGAGGCTGTGCTGAACAGCCTTAAGTAAAAAGTCAGATGCTTTCTGCAAGTGCCACAACAGCACAGCACAAATCCCCCGCTGCATTAGGTGCACAGTGGCCACCCCGTGCAGCACCCAGACTGCCTGGCAAATCCTGCTCCAATATGGACTAGATTGCACCAGGTTTGGGAGCTTTTGCTGTGATTTGCAAATAATCCAATAGTTCAGCCACAACCTATAAATACTGTATTTAAATATTCCGCTCATTACCTCAAAACAGCATCCTGCCTAAAGAAGCAGAGCCCTAAACTTAAAATAGAGCAGACAAGTACAAAGGACCAGTGGCAATAACTGTCCTGCTCTCACGGAGCGAGGGAAGCAGACTATTTAAATACTTCAGCACTCAGACTGTCCCAACAAATATTCCATCCTTTAGCTCTCAGAAGAATTACGTACCATTCCTTACTCTGCACAGACAAGAATTTGCTTTTGCATTCAGTGAATGGTGGTTGGGGTTTTGGTTTAAAAAACAAAAGCACGTATTTACTGGAAATCACATGTGACTCTCATGGTGAGCAAAGCCATTTTCAACAGTCCAGAACCTGGGGGAACCAGCCAGAACACAGACAGTGTTGTGTGGGCCCCCTCTTCAACACACACATACTGAACTCCAGAAAAGCCGGAGACTGACAAAGACTGGTAGGATAATCGGAATAAGGGAGATTCCTTCATGGCAGACCAGAGTAGCTGGCTGGCTTTTTTTAGCTTAACCAAACAGAGACTGAGAGGGGTCATCACTGTGACTCAGAAATAACTCAAGGGCAAACACCAAGGAAGAAAAATAGGTAGTCAAGATCAGTGACTAGAAATATAGAAGAATAAAAAGGCCCTAAGTAAATTTGGACTGGAAATTATAATGTCTCTATCACAATGAGGCAGAGGCTACTTTTCAATAGAAACAATGAGGGAAAGAAACCATTAACCATCTCCAGGAGTTTATAAAGCAGACTCTAGGACATGGTACCTGCAGTCAGAGGTGCTGAATCAGACACCCTCGAGCTTCCTCACTACACTGGCTGCTCAGCTCAAACCCAAAGAAGGAAAAAAAAAATAAAATAGAGGAAAATGTCAACATTCACCACTGCTGTCAAAAATCTCTCATTAAAACTAGGCCACAAATGCAGCAAGCTCTGCAAGGACGAATGCCCAGAGGAGGAAAATGGCATCTTGGTGAATTCAGGCTCCCTGATCATTTGTGCCTCTCCATCACAAACTTAGACACTTGCCTCACACTTGTTCTCCAGGATGAATTGCCAGTTGGGATTTTTCTGTAGCATGTCTACAGTGAGGCATCAGGAAACTCTCTGTAAAAGTTACTGGAACACCTCCACCCAAAAGCACACTCTCGCAGTGAAACAAACCATTACAAGGAAAAGTGGTCAAGTTTTTCTGGACTCCTATTTAGTCTTTGCAACTAGAATTTGCAGGAATCAGAAAGCAAAAGAAATGCTTCCATCTCTAGTTATAACTTTTCAAAGGAATTGTGCTCATTTTTTTCCCCAATAAACACTCTCCATCAACATTTGCAATTTATGGCCCAAGAGACATAGAATGCAGTAAATAAGCAAACGCAGAAAAGAAAGCAGAGTGTCTACGTCTTAAAATCCTTTTTAACATTTTACAGCATACAGTGCAGGGAAAGAAAGAAGGAAATTCACATGGCTTGAAATAGGGAAAACTATCTTGAAAGGTTTATTTTCTAAGCTGAAAGACATTAGCACAGAATATTTTTACCTTTTTTTTTTTTAAAAGGACACAATACCCTCACTCATTCAATACCTTAACTAAGGATTCAGTGTTCCAGGTTTGACATGGAAGGATTGTATGCTGGATTGTATGATGCTTTATACAGACGTTCTCATTAAGGAAACAGTGATCTCTCTTCCTGTACACCTATTCTCCTCTGAAATCCTGGCAGTGCCACTGAATGACTATTTATCATGACCAAAACACTACTGAGCTCATTCTTGTCTCCCTGCATGCATGGAGCTTGCGATGGTATCTTTAACTTGCCTCATGACTTAAAAATACAAAAGGAAAATGAAAGGAGAGAGGGAAATCACGAAAATGGGTAAAAAATATGTGGGGATGGATGCAGCAGAAAAGAAATGCAGTGCAAGAAACAAAGACCTCCTTCCTGTACACCTCCACTGCCACCATCTCCAAAGATTATCCATGTCTCTCTTTAATATAAACTTCCTGTTTTGCAAACACTTCAGAAATAAATAGAAGCGTTTCTGTCAAAAATACAGTGAAAGAAACACACAGCTTTGTCTTTCCTTTCACACCCTCCTCCTGTCTCACCTGCACCCAACCTAAAATGGGTGAGGAATCACATGCAGACTTGTTGGGAGATCCGTCAGCGTTATGGAGGGCAACACTGGCTGGGCTGAAGGCAGCTGGCGCAGTGCAAGCTCCCATCTTCTGTACACGGCAGCAACGAGGCTCTACCTACGACACAGCTGCAAGCTTGCAATTTCCTGTGACATTTTAGAAACTGGCTGGGAATCACCTAGAATATCTTAAGATATTGAAATATGAGGTGTCCTACCACAGGGAGAATTTAATCTGAAGACACCTGGAGGCGCAGCACATGCACATGCAGGCACAGATTGCTTTCAGTGCTCGTGAACAAAAGGGTTACTTGAATACAGCTGGCTCTCAGCTAGAATCCAAATGAGTGAGGAGAGTTTATCATTACTCTTGCACCCATGCATCTTCAAATCACACTCATCAGTAACAGAACAGATCCTCTGAAGGGGTCACTGGTACTTGTAACTCATTCCTACTACTACCCCGAGAAGGAATTAATCAATATATTAGCTTCTAGGCACTCGCTGAGGGATCAGACCCCCATTCTGCACGGACAAGCAGGAAGGATGCCTGCCTCTGACCTACACAACTTACAACCCCCGTTACTGGCAGCACACCAGTAAAGGAGATGAGAGGGCAGGGAGCTGAAGCAACGGACAGCACAGCACAGAAACCAAGCCTCAGTTCAGGTCCTGTCTGCCTGACGCCAGGTAAGAGCAATGCACAGGCCTCTCAGCAGAGAGAGGTTTCAAGGAAGTATTAAAAACCAACCCAGTAAAATGGTGGCTACCTCAGATTTGATGAGTCTTGCAGAGGCATAGGGATATGACTGGAGAATCAGCACGTGGATCTCTCAGGACTGACAGCAAAAATAATGGGCAATATCTTGATCCAGTCATAGGTGAGACTGCTGAGGAGATGCCACTTGGTGAAGAGCCCTACAGACCAAGTTCTCTCTTTAAGGAGGCAGTTAATTCCATTTTTCAAAGGGCAGAAGCCAAAAGCCTGTCCAAAAATATGATCAACAGCTACTTTAGTTTAATCCCAGGAGCAAACTCAATTAAAAAGGATAGTACAGTAGAAAGTTGTGCAAAATAACTTATTGGACTTCTTTTTTTTTCTTTCCCACAAAAAAGAAGGTGCTTGTCAGTCCCATCAGAACGCCTTTGATCTAAGCAACAAAACAAGACAAAACGAAAGATAAAATGAAAAAGATTCTCTGGAAGAGGGCAGTATGCATACATCTTCCCTCCACACACTGCTTCGCCTCTGCCTCCCCAGCCACAAGCAGATGATTCCTGAGAGCTGGCAAGGTACAATGCAGAGAACAGCCCCACACACCCCAGTGTGCCTCAGGCATTTTGTAAGGCTCTACCAGACCCTCCATTCTGCTCTATCTTTGCCAGCTATGTTAAGAAGTGACCAAGGCTTCTTTTGCTATAGTTACATTTTACAGCCATACATGGTACTCTTCTCAACACCATTCTCCCTCTTAAATTCCCAAGAGCAGGGAAGCACAGTCTGTGGGATTTAAGGCTGTTCTGTATTTTGAATTTTGAGGCCATTATCATTGATGGATTAAAACTGCACTGGCTGAGTCTATCTACAAAAACACAGTTATCAGCCCTCCACAGGCTTGCAGAAGGTCAGGGCAGCCAGGCAGGGAAACCTAAAATTCAAAAAAGACTGTCTGTGTATTAGGTCTTAATTTAGAAGTGGTTTGGGTATTTCAGTACTTAAGGTTAGGCATGCAAGTCCTCTCACTGAAGTCACAGAAGCTATTTGTGGGCTCAGAAGTTAGACACGCATTAAGCACCCTCCTGACTTGTGACTTCAGATCATAATGTCTGTGACTTCAGATCATAATGCCTGTGAAGCACCGTCCACTGCTCAATACTGCCTTGTCCAGCCCTTTACATGATGACCCTATCTGCTCCAGGATCTAAAAGCCGCTGTATAATAATTATTTAATTCAAATGTCATAAATTGAGATCAGACTAGCCTTAAGTTTGGCTCTTCCAGGAAAAAACAGAAAGCACCCATAGACACAGATTGCCTCTTCTGATGTCAGCAAAAATGTTGCTACTGATTTCATGAAAACCAGAATTTCATTGCAACATTTAATGCTCTGAGTGTCACTAAGTAACAGTGGAACTGTCCCAGATTTCCCTACAGTTGGTAAACAAGAGAGTTATCAGTTCTAAAGATGAAAGCAGAACTGTGAACAGTGCTACTTGCAGTGATGATGATAACTGGAGGTAAAAAAGGAGAATTAATATTTCTCTGCAGCACTGGATGTTCCTAGCAAATGCTAGAAATGGCAGCACCATTCAGTGACAGATATAGCTTGCTCACAGAAGGCTTTCGCATAATTGCGATTTTTTTACCTCTTTAGCCTTTATTTTACAAGATTTCTGCCTGGGTTTGCTCTGGCCCTCTGCAATCTGGAAGCTGAACAGCCAGCCACAGTGCAGCAGAGATCCTGAGGCACTAACCCTGAGACCTGGGAAAGTTCCTCGCTGTCTGCCAAAACCTGTTGCTTCAGAGATCCCAGCAAACCCTTCTCCAGCCCAGGTCTGCTGGGCTAGCAAGCACCAAGTCCAAGAAACAGGCAAATATTTAGCAATTCTTTTGGCACAAACGCTCCTTTTGAGGGGAATGAAAAGTTCATTTGTATTCACATACACTGAGTGGTTTGTACAGCTACCCCTACTGCTGTATATCACATACACAGGATCAGACCGCAGGCAAGAGAGAAAGTGGGTCGTTAAGTCACAGAAATTTAGTCAACCTGTCCAGATATGAGTCTCAGGAGAACATTTGATTTAGATAGTTTCCTCAATCCTCCTGAAGCTCCGTTTATGATCGATTAATCTAGACATACAGAAATAATAACAACTTGATAAATCTCAGTATGCGGGAGGTCATTTTTAAAGCATCATTATGTGCCTTAGAAAGCTTTAACACTCATGACACCATAATTATAATTGAGCCTCATCTGGCATTACCGAGCATTGGAGAGAGTGTAGTGGGGGGTAGTTTGGTTTAATTCCTAATCTAACTAAAATTCTATTTTGTTCCAGCAGCCAAAGCCATCTTCCATTTTAAAAGCATAACAATGCACACCTGCAATTATGAATTAAGTAATTTCATTTAAAAGAGTGCAAGAAACTCCTGCACCTTGGATGTCCTTGTGGAAAAACATGAATTACACATCTCAACACAGAACTTGCCAATCCTTGCTCCTTACAGCCCAGTACCGATGTAAAATAAAATACTACAAAGGTGGAAAGCTCATAGCCTTGCAGGGCAAAGGCACAGCTGTATTTCATACCTCACAGAACTTACTCTGTGCAGCACAGACCTGAAAGTAATTTTTTGAGGTGGGGCTAGGGGAGGATGCTTAAATCTCTTCACAGTTGCCCAGTCCAGTTACAAAGTTATTAGCCTCATTGTGAGACTTACAAGGCAAAATACCACATCTTGAATAATTCAAGAAGTCAGACTGAAGAACGGCAGCAATGCCTTCTCACTTTCAATCCTGTCTCCCTCTTCCCCATACTGATCTCCTGTGACTCCGCTAAACATAAAGCAGCAGCAATAAAAGAACCAGCCATTACTACAGACAGCTGCATAAAGCCCCGCTCCCGCCCTTCTCCCCTGTGTGCCCATCAGAAATGACTCTCCACATCCACCCTTCTGTTCTTTCTGCTGACTTGTGAATGAGAAAGGGAAAGCAAAGGTTATTGATCTGATCTCCAAATTCAAAAGTGCAGAGCATCCCCAGGCTCCAAGAGAGAAAAACCCTGGTCAGGTTGTGTTAATAGTGTCCTCTACCTGGCAATACTTTGTACGGCTGACAAAACTTTCAAGGTGCCCGTTATCACAGCTATGGAGTGAAATCTGAAAGTCTGACTGGGGTTTATAAATCCCAGTCTAACACATGTGCACCACGATTTATGAACGTGGTACATTAATGGCTGGGCTCAGCATCACTAAATCAGTCTCTCCTGCTACAAGCATGAAGTAAAGATGGATAAATCACAGCATTTCATTTAGGGTGATCTACATCACAGATAAATCATCAGACTGATTTGTTAACACATTGCAGGATCTTCTAATCTCTTTCTGGCTTTCCATCAATCAAAACTTTTTGAAATTACATCACTAAATCCCAGACTAGAGGGGCAGGGCTGTAAGTCAAGTCTCGGGGGCAAAACCAAGCAGGCTTATGATGCAGAGTGATGGTTTGGTTGGGTTGGGCTGGGTGATGAGGCAGCTGGGCTCAGTTCCCTTCTCTGGGACTCCTTACACAATTTGGAGGCCAAAATTTGCATGGGATCCTGTCTTGTTCTACAATTCCTCAGTCCCATGCCCCCATGCATGAAAGTGGGACCAGAGCATGTCCCTCTGAGGGCTGGATCATGAGGAAAAACACCTTCAGAAGAGCATAGGGTGTTAAACACCAAGGCAACTACACTGCAAGGCAGTCAGGGATCCTGGCCACCCCAGAGAGCCATGAGAAGAAGCTGAGGTCTCCCTCAAGGTATCAGAGCGATCACTTACAGATCATAGGAACAGATGTTAGATGGGATGACCTAGAAGAGCATAGACTCAGGAGCATTTCTAAGAGGAGCTCCAGTTGGGCTGTGCAAAGATCATGAGCATAATTTTCACAATGAGGAAGATAATCTGCAGAAAAACCCACTGCCTGCCCCCAGGACACAGTTTCCTAAAGGACTGCTGTAACCATCCTGCTTGATCACCTTCATAACACCAGCCATAGAAACAATCCAGAAGAGATGGCAGGAGAAGAGGGCTGGAAGGAATGCCCTATGAAGAGCAGCTAAGGACTTCGGATTTGTCTAGGTTGGAGAAAAAAATGCTGAGGGGCAACCTCATTGCTCTCTGCAGCTTCCTGAGGAGGTGAAGCAGGGAGGGAGGTGCTGATCTCTTTCCCCTGGTATCCAGTGATAGCACATGTGTGAATGGTTTAGACTGGATGTTATAAAGCATTTCTTTACCAAGAGGGTGGTCAAACACTGGAACAGGCTTCCTAGAGAGGAGATCGATGCTCCAAGCCTGTCACTGTTTAAGAGGCATTTGGACAGTGCCCTTAACAACATGCTTTAACTTCTGGTCAGCCCTGAACTGGTCAGGCAGCTGGACCAGATGATCATTGTAGGTCCCTTCCAACTGAAACGGTCTATTCTATTCTATTCTATTCTATTCTATTCTATTCTATTCTATTCTATTCTATTCTATTCTATTCTATTCTATTCTATAACTCCTAGTAAGGGAATCAAAAAATCATTCAGCCTTTGATGTACTGGTACAAGTTTGGAGGACTGAGCAGCAGAGGGGCTGGACAGAGCCAGCACGCAGGTACGCACACAGCTACTTCTCCAACATCTTTATTGGACCATTTCCATAGCTGCAGAACAGGGCCCTCGAGGGCAGAGAGGCCCCAAGGACAACTTTCCTTCTGCACCTCAGGATGGATGACTTCTGGTCCTAGCCTCACCCTGGTCTGTCTGTTCCCCGTGTCGTTCTCAGTGCCTGTTTCCTCAGCTGTGAAGGGGGAATTAGGAAAGTGGCCTCATTTATAAAGCACTTTGAGATGTGCTGACGACAAGTGCTCTAGAGGAGTGATTTGTTCTCCAGGCATGACTTCTGATCTCAGTGGTTGCTCAGTCTTCCAGCATATCCAGATAGCTTAAGACTCAGAACTAAAGCACTTACGCTGTGTCTCTGTATTACATCCCACAGACTTCATGAATTCTCTATTTCCTCCTCCCAGCAACCAACAAGTTTGATTTCTTGTGCAAAGCCGATAACTTCTCCATCACA
Source organism: Leptosomus discolor (assembly GCF_034619465.1). Classification (NCBI taxonomy): domain Eukaryota; kingdom Metazoa; phylum Chordata; class Aves; order Leptosomiformes; family Leptosomidae; genus Leptosomus; species Leptosomus discolor. The sequence continues at coordinate 45,445,131 of NC_141399.1, read as the reverse complement.
AAAGCATTCCAAGTTAGTCAGAATCCAAAATACAAGAGCCAGGTGTGCCCCTCTAGGCTTCCACCCACAAAAAAATCCTTTCTCAACAGTCAGGCCTTGGCAGCTGCTGCGTTTCACATGAAAAACTACTGTCCTGTTTGATTAACCTTCTGCTTCAGCTTTCATATTGTAGTGCGGCGCTGAGGAAGCAATACTAGAGTAATCTGCAGTTCAGCAGACATGAAGTTGATTAGCACTGTGTATGAATCACTGTCTGACCTCTGCATACATTTATTTCAGCAGCAATTGATCTAAAGGAGCTACTTTCTGAAATAGTTCTGATTGCTGATGCAAATAGTTCTTCTATAATTCCTATACAAAGCAACATATCCAGTGCTATTCAGGAAGCCATTCACAAAGTCCTGTCTGTACTGGATGGACAAGCAGCACCAGAAAATCAGGACTGATTCTAAAAGGCATTTGGTTGGGGGAGATGTTTGTGCTAGTAGGAGATGTCAGAGGGAACTGCTCCAGAGAAAGGAATGCCCCAGCCACTATAGAACAGGCACCACACAGCAACACCGGGCCTCTCCCAGAGCTGGACGCAGCCGCACCCTGCAAGCCGAGTGGGAAGTTTCCCCTCCATGCCAGATAAAACCAGAGCTCATGTTGCACACAGGGCAGTGACGAGGGGACAACCACCCCCTTTGCTGCCCTCACACAAGCACCCCTGTTCCCTTCTTCATCCTGCCCAGAGCAAGAGGGGAATGTAACTTCCACTCAACAGTGCTCTGAGTGCTGTACATACATGTAAATGCACACACAAAACCACGCATTTATATACAGATACATGTATACATTTTGTTAGACACGTATGTGTATATATACATATGCACATGCATACCTACACATGCTGGACACAATCGTATGAACTGAAAGAGATCAGAACACAGGGTCAAGTGCTCTAGTCTGAGACTTTTCAAGCCCAGAGTATCTGGTTGTTCCTTCCCTCACTGGCTCAGCTGCGCCAGCAGAGAAAACATTATCCTGACAAGACTGTGCTTTTAACAGTACAGATCATTCTGACGAGGTGTCCGTGAACAGTAGAAGCATGAAGTTTTGCTAGAAACACTTTTCTCCCCGCCAGGACCAGTGAGAGGGCAGGCCATGCTGGTGTTGCCCCAGCGGTCCAAGTCCACACCTAGACTAGTTTATCCTTAATCTATCTTACAGGTATATGCAAGCAAAAGAAAACAAAGAACCTTACTCCAAAAGCCTCAGCCTCTGTAGTCTGGAACAACCCCCTTCAATCCCATAATTATTTTAACAATTTGGCTGGATTTTGCCACTTTCAGAATGATTTCACGATCCAGAGATGCTTACTGGGGACAAAGCAGAACTAGAGTGCCATTTTAAATATTAGTTGATTGGACAACTTGCTCTTTCCAGTATACTGCATGATTATCCATAATATAAACCACCATAACGCTTCTGAGCTCTGGTAAGACCCATGCCTTGCATTAACTACACGAGCTATAAGCCCAGCCCCAGCATGCTTTGGCTTCTGGATATAGGGCATATTCAAAACCTTACCAAGTGCTAGCACAAAGTTATATCACCTTATTTGTGTAGTCTCTCCCACAATGGTGACTTGATATATATCCTTCAAATATTTACACACACACTTCACACACCAGACTAGACACTGTTGAAGCAGAGCTGTGGGTATGCATAATAGACCTTTTTTTTCCTATGATATTGTTATGAAGTAGGAGGTGAGATTATTCACATATTAGGCCTTCAGTCTCCAGGGAACTGTCTGTGGTTTCTATATTTATACTTTCAGGGTTGTCACAGAAAATACTGCAAGAGATTTTGATCTTGAAAACTGATGCAAATTAAAAAAAAAAAATCTGTGGCATTTCCACCTCATTCCCAAAGCTGGAAGAAACAGAGATTCTCAGATTTTTGCTCTCCTCTTCCTTAAAAGAAAAAGACAGTAAAGCAGCAGGAGGCCATCACACAAATGGCAATCATAAAATTGATCAGGCTATCAAACAACTGTCATCAAGAAGCGGAAAACAGATTAATGAGCATTCATTATTGACTGGTCAAGTAGCCTGGCAACAGCTCTCCTCAAATGCTGACAACAGCAGGACTCGCTAATCACTTCCAAGCAGGACAGGACCTTTCTTATGCCACTGGTCAGCACAGCTCTGGGATTTTGCTTTTCACCATGTGGGGAAGATAAAAGAGGACTTAGATACAATACTGGCTGCTGTCTAAGCACAAATATTCCTAATTTTGAATTCCCTATCATGTAAGCACCAAGAAAATTGTGCAAATCTAGACTGAGAGATGCACAACGAAGTATCTTCAACAGCTTATCACGGGTTGCTATTTTAGAGAAGGCTGCCGCTTACCAAATGAAAACGCTAATAGTAAAGTTTTTAAGATGAGCAAGGAAGAAGTGGTGAGAAAATGAAAGGGTTCACATGGTAGACATCTTGGTTCCTGCTATGTCAATGCCACTCCTTGGCCAACAGAACTGTTCAAGTTGGATCAACCTCATTGTAAAGAGAGGGGCTGTAGGCTGGGCAGACTCTGAGAACATTCCTGCTCTCCAGTGCACCGCCCAGGTCCGTTGTATTAGTGTGGGCATTGAACTACCCTAATTTTACATATAGCCCCGTGTATGTAGCATACACACAGATCATCTCGTTTGAATCTGGCCAGTTCAGATACATGCACACACATTCAGGGTCATTAACCCACGTGCTCATGGCTGGCTCCTGTTCAAAACAGCCTGGCTCCAAGTCACATGTGTTATGTGTGTCCAACCACTTAGGTACAAAACAGGGAAAAAAGAGGGTGAAAGGGCTGGTATGGTCTTACACAAGGCTCTCTGTCCTCTCCCCAGTGCTGCTGCCCCTCTCCTGAAGGAACTGAAACACACAGCAGAAGCAGCTGGCACTAAAATTTACAGAAACCCTGGGATATGCTTTGTCTTCTGCATGTGGACCCACCTCTTCTTCCCTATCCCATGTCTCCTTGCTGCATGATTCAGCAAGACCTACAAGGGATAACAGCACTAGTTGTGCATGTTCCACACAGCAAGAAGTTCCCTCTGTCTCCATTTCTCAGGTAATTTTTGCATCAGTGAGAAGCCCCATGAGCTGTCCTCCAGTCCCAACTGTCAAACAATTATAAAGCGATGTAAGCTACTTATGCCCATTTATACCATTTAAAGATCTACCCTGTGGCTCACACTTGCTCAGTAATTTTACAGAGGTGATATGAAATATGGGTCGATATTTAATGTTTCTTAATATTAAAAGATTGATTGTAGCAGGCGGAAATTAATAGCGCAGAACATGCAAGAGAAGCAAGTGCCTATTCCAAAAGAGATGAGATGCTGCTGCACAGAAAGAACCAGCATTTCTCTGAGCGTCCTTAATAACTGAAGAGTTCACTGCCTTTGTTAGCCAACTCTAAAATAAACATCATCATCAGTATTGCAGTGGGGCCTGCAAGACCCATCTCCCAGGCCAGGACCGCAGGGAACCAAATGAGCACAAGCAGCCTTTCCCGATGAGGGGATTTAGGTCAAACGTGTGCTGTCCACTATCAAGCTGAAGAATAACCTTTAATAAATGCTGCTGTGGAAGACAGAGTTTTGAGGCAGGACAAGATGGAAGAAAGTTTTCTTGGGGATCTTGGAGGAACAACCTCCCATACGAGAGTCAAAGTCCAACAGTCACTGGTCAAAGACCCCTAACAGGCTAAACAGCCTTTCTGGTTAGTTCAAGTGAGACAATGGGAGTGAAGCGGCTCCTCACTCCCTCCTAGCTGCCACTGACCTCCAGAGTGGCTGAGCTAGTGCCTACTGTCCGGCAGGTCAGCAGGAGAGTGGGCAGGTAGGAATCAAGGAAAGGAAGATGATGGGAGGGAGAAGGTGAAGGGCAGTGGAGAGATCTTCAGAGAGGAGGAAATGCAGTCACCAGTCTGGAGGGGGGATCTTTGCAGTACCAAGAGAAGCGAGGTAAAATGAGATTCGACAACTGTCACTGCTCTCCGAGAAGGATGATGCAGGAAGCTGAGACAGAAGATAGAGGGGACTTGAATGGAAGAACTTTATTTGTACCTAGGCTTTAAAAAACACCCCAACAAACCAGCAGCAGCCTCTCCATATGCTCTGGATGCACTTGACAAAAACATCAAACTAGAAAAAATGTCTGAAGATAACCCAAGCACAGATCATAATTTAGTCTAAGCCAGTATCAATGATTCAGGTAACTCCAAAGCTTTACATTCACTGAGAAAAAACACCATTAGCAAAGAAAATGAAAGCCATTTGCTCTGAGGTCAGTGAGATCAGAATATGTGAAGAAATTAAGTTCCGCTACCTCATTTTAATATCATATATTTTCCAAAACAATTAAATCATCATGCCACAAATCATTGTTTTTTGTAATGGGGGCAAACACCCTTTCTACTGCCCCTTCACCAGTTCATAGAATCACAGACTGATTTGGGCTGGAAGGGACCATTCAAGGCCATCTAGTCCAAGCCCCCCCCAGGGAGCAGGGACATCTTCAGTTACATCAGGTTGCTCAGAGCCTCCTCCAACCTCACCTTGCATGTCTCCAGGGATGGGGCTTCTACCGCCTCTCTGGGCAGGCTGTGCCAGTGTTTCACCACGCTCAGTGTAAAAAATGTCTTCCTTATATCTGGTCTGAATCTGCCCTCTTGTAGTTTGAAACCGTTACCTCTTGTCCTGTTGCAACAGGCCCTGCTAAAAAGTTTGTCCTCATCTTTACTATAAGCATCCTTTAAGTACTGAAGACTACAATGAGGTCTCCCCGGAGCCTTCTCTTCTCCAGGCTGAACAAGCCCAACTCTCTCAGCCTGTTCTCACAGGAGAGGTGCTCCAGCCCCCTGAGCATCTTCGTGGCCCGCCTTTGGACCTGCTCCAACAGGTCCAGGTCTTTCCTGTGCTGAGGACTCCAGAGCTGGACACAGCACTGCAGGTGATGTCTCACGAGAGTGGAGTAGAGTGGGAGAATCACCTCCCTCAACCTGCTGGCCACGCTGCTTTTGATGCAGCCCAGGATATGGTTGGCTTTCTGGGCTGCGAGCGCACATTGCCGGCTCATGTCCAGCTTTTCGTCCACCAGCACCCCCAAGTCCTTCTCTGCAGGCCTGCTCTCTATCCCTTCATCCCCCAGCCTGAATTGATATTGGGGGCTGACCCAACCCAGGTGCAGGACCTTGCACTTGGCCTTGTTGAACCTCATGAGGTTCACACGGGCCCACTTCTCAAGCTTGTCCATATCCCTCTAGGTGGCATCCCGTCCCTCAGGTGTGTTAACCACACCACTCAGCTTGGTGTCGTCTGCACAGTTGCTGAGTGTGCACTCGGTCCCACTGTCTATGTCATTGATGAAGATGTTAAACATCACTGGTCTCAGTATGAACCCCTCAGGGACACACTTGTCACCAATCTCCATCCAGACGTCGAGCTTGCTGACCGCTACCCTCTGGATGCAACCACCCAACTAACTCCTCACCCACCAAACAGTCTACAAATCCACATCTCGCCAATTCAGAGAGAAGGACATTGTGGGGGACTGTGTCAAAGGCCTTACAGAAGTCCAGATAGACGACATCAGTGGCTCTTCCCTTGTCCACTGATGTAGTCACTTCATCACAGAAGGCCACTAGGTTGGTCAGGCAGGACCAATCAGTTCAGTCCTCCCCCTCCGCATCTTTCTTACCAGCAGCATCTTTTTTTTAAACTGAGTGAAAGTAGAAGTGAAAATGCAACTACTAAAAAGAAAAAAAAAAAAGATAATCCCAATTCTTGCAATTGTTTGCACTGCTAGCGTCCCCCTGACAATCTGTCAGAATGAATCACTCCCCAAAGGGAAGCTGTTCTGGGATGCTGATGGTTCACAATGTTGTTTCGGGACAAATTTGAAAATAATATTTCACGAAAGATCCAAAAAATGCCCAGGATAACCTTTAGCCCAAATTATCAGTTGAGGTCCCAATGGCTTTTACACACTCAAGCAACCTCTTTCCCTCCCACCACCCTTCTGCTTCTGGCTTCAGATTTCCACAGTGGAGAAATTAACAAATTCGATCCCCATGGGCCATTTTATTTATTAATGGGCAAAATTCTCTCAGTTCCTTCACTGCTTTTTCTGTAGCTACTAGACAACGTTCAGATGCCCTTCTGCTTGTGTCATCCATATACAGCTAAATTTCATTTAATTCAATTATCAGTGAAAGCCACAAGAAGCCAATATGACGAGTCCAGCAGATAATCTTCCCCTTATCTGCCACAATTTCATCCATAAGGTCCTTTTCTCATTTTACTTCAAGATTCCTGACTGCCTCACAGTCTGATTTGCTTAGTTTAAGAAAAAAGCAGTAATTTGTCTTTTCAGTCATGTCAAAGATTTTTGGAGGTAGGTAGAGACAAATGAAGTTTTGAGAGACCACATTTCTTAAATAGCCAAACATTTGCTTTTTACATTGTTACATTAGAAAAAGTAAATGGTTAATTTTCAGCACTAGGAGGGACATTAGTCTTGCTGAGTGCTTCTAACAGAGATGCATGCAAAAAAATCACTGTGCATTGCACAAAATATAAATAACAACAATAAAATAAAGCTATAAATTCTATGGCATTTTAATGAGATTTTATAATTATATTGCATTTTAATGGGATTTGGACAATTAACTCCCTTCAGCTCTTTGCAAATCTCTGCCTTAGGCAATAACCTTGTGCCAACGTCCACCACAAACCAATGTGTAAAATAAACTCCAGGGTGACTTACGTCTCCACTGAAGTATGGTCACCTCCACAACGAAAAACAGCCACTGCTGACCTGTTAAGTGGCTAGAACACAAAGCACGAGTGCTCTATTTAGCCATAAGCCAACAGGGGATTCCACCACACAAGATGTAATGCCAAGAGCCTGGGACCAGTAGCCCCATCCCATCTATTTTCTTCTGCTGCAGCAAGGTTGACTGAGAGGGATGAGCATCATTTCATCAGTCACTAATACCGACGTCTTAAATCTATATGGAGGGGGATGTTGTCTTAGGAATCTCCCCACTGAATACTAACCTGTGCCAACCTGTTTCTCTTTTAAGAGCTGGCAAGGCAGGACAAGTTCACAGACACAAACTTACGGGTCAGGAAATCTAAATTCTCCCTGGGAACTACATTTCTAAATAAAACCCATCCTTTCAGTGCAGTGCTATTTATATAGGCTGCAAGTTTATGCTGCTCATTCCCTATTTAGTTTAGCCTTTCTCTAATATTCATTATCTCACTCTTGACTTCTTGCTGTCTGCCTATCCATTGTCACCTCTCATTTAGGAGTGAGTCATTCTTAAAAGGATTTAGTCAGCTGTGAACAGCCAAGCTAAGTACTGTGCATGGCATAGCCAGGGAAAGAGAAACTCTAGAAATGTCTGGACAGATCTATTTAGATAATCTCCACTGCAGACAGAGCAAGTAGGCAGCCCAAAAAATCCATCCTGAGTCTTTGGGAATTTTACTCCCAGAATTTAGGGTCAAATTATTGTCACTGTCACGTAGGCTTTAGATTGGGTAAAGGTGCAGGAACCTTTTCCTCCACTCTATCACTGCCCATCACACCCCTCCAAAGCAGCAGCTGTTTATCTCCCTTTCTCCTAAGCACAAGATGCAAAATAGAACATCTCATCATTTGTCCAGCAGCAGTGTCCAAGAGCAGAAATTTGACCCACTATCCTATTCCTCTACAAGCCATAAAATAATCTTCCCCAAGAGCTCACCTTCTTTTGCCCTTTGTTGGATCTGTTGGGGCTCGTTCCTGGCTAGGCAGGGGTGCCTTCTAGTGGGACTCCTCTGAAAACACGGCTCTGTTAGATATACCCTCCGTTTATGGCCACCGTCTCCCCTGATGAACTCGCTGGGTCGGTGCCTCATAGGTCTGGAGGTGAACTGGGTGGGTGGCTCACAGGTCCACCCAGGAAGCTGCTTATGGCACAGGAGGTCAGGAGAAGCGAGAGGTTGCTCTTGGGGCTTGAGGGAAGAGTATGTTGTGCAACCCCCACATCTGTGGGAAATGACAAGCCAGCCTCAGAGTCCAAGATCACTGGATGTCCTCTCCCATCAGCTCTGCGCTTACTCACTTGGGAAAGGAAAAGTAAAGCCTACATTAAATAAAAATTTACTTTCAGGTTTAAGAGCGTGGCTGAGGATCACAGAAGTGTCCAAAACACTGTGCTAGCAAAATGCATCCAGCTTCCTCCTCAAATGAGTCTAATAAACTGGGAAAACGCTGTCAGTCTGAATATACTGTAAGTTAGCGAGGCGCGCATTTAGTCCCCGACAAGGCTGACTTCCACGGTGCAGTCACGTGCAGCACAACCAAAGAGGATGACAAGTCACCACAACACCTTACCTCTCCGTGGCATAAGAAGCGCCCCTGCTTTGTCTGCTCCCGCTTTTTGGGCTTTGCTCAGAAAGACAAAAATAACTCCACCTCTTTCTTCAGCACCCACACACCCTGTGCCCACATGGGCTGTCTGTGCACCCAATTCAGCCACGTAGCAATGGAACAGCTTTCTGCAGCCATGTCCACCGCAAGGTCAGATCTCCCTGGGACTGTCCTGCCAGTTCCTGGGACTGAAAAATCAACTCTGCCTTTCAAATTCCAATCTGCAAAACAAAGTCATCCCACAAAAACCACAACCAAAGAGAGATAAAGAATGGGAAAGAGCAAAGATTCACCCTGTTCTTCTACCCTTCCCACCAGAAAAGGACAAAAGTCAGAACTGGTTTTGATCAAGACCCTGTTGTAGCTGAAAGCGATACATTTGAGGGATGGAAAAGGCAGGCAGATAAATGGTTCTGACTTTGGCACATCCTGCTTACAAATGCACCACATAGTAAATCACCCCAAGCCAAAGTAGATGCCAGCAGAACTGGTATCACGAGAGCAACACTGAATCCAGGCCCTGGTTTCAGTGTCTACACCAGAACAAAACACTGCACACAGAAGTCCACACCAGTACAATCGCTTGGACTGTACTGATGTTTCTTTCACCTTCCTCTTGCTTACGTCTCCTGGCAAATGATAGTCCTCATCAAAAAAAAAAAGTTTGCTGAAACTAGAAAGCTAGAATGTTTGCTGAAACCAGATCGTAAGAGTATCAGAGAGTAAGTGTTGCATCTGCAAAGATGAGCATTTTCCTGCAGAACTAATTCCAGAAGCAACTTTCATCCAATAAATGAAATGAAACAAACTGCTGCTAGGCCTAAGGAATTTGCTTGGACGGTGCTTCTGCAGCTTTCATTACAAGAAAAAACTGGCAACATGAGTTCTCTTTCCTGAAATGAGTAGGATCAAACAAGAAAACACCTCTCATGGATCAAAAACCACACATGATGGCTACCGTTATCATCCAAATTACACAGCAGCAAAACAACTGGACAGATAATACAGTCAACCAGATCATGGAACTAAACCTGCTAAAAAAAAAAAAAAAAAAAAAAAAAGTGGGTTTTGTTGGATGCAATACAGTTCAGATTTCAAATCCTTATGGATTTGTCACAAGGTATAGCTCCACCTCACTTCCAAAACAAAAAAATCGAGGAAAATCACTCTTCCTACAGAAATAGGAAAAACAAACAAACAAAAAAAAAGAGAACGGAGAACTCTGTCTCAAATAAGAGTTCCCTAAGAGTTGTTCAGCTTGCTTGGCTGCTCCAGCCACCGCTTAGTATGTGTCAGGCAAATCTTGTGGATAAGGGATGGGACAGAATCTAGACCAACCTACTTCTTCTTCTATTTAGGGTACGCTTCCTCTTCACACTGTAAGTGTACGAAATTGAAAAACACTGGGCATGGAGCTCAACAGGGAGCCCCTACTCCTGCTAGTGCTTTTCCTGCTGTTATTTGTAAAGGCCTAGGAGACTCCCAAAAGAGCTGCTAAATCTCTTCTCGCTAACCTATGGTATTATAAGGAAATCCTTAAAAGTCTGGTGTGTAGAGCATATCACAAAATAAAGAAAGACCTTGGAGAAGGAGTCCTTTCAGACTCCAAATGGTGGTTGTCTCACCACAGCATAAAGATACAGAAATCCATGTGCACTGATCTTTTTCAAAGTTGAATGTTTAGATCATCTCTTTGGCATCAAACAAACCAGTTGCATCTTGAACCCTTCCCACATCTCCTTGCAACAGTGAACAAACAGCCCTGAGCAGCAGGGACTTTTCTTCTTATAGCAGCTCTTCACCCAACTTTTACACCCCTCCACCCTGTAATGATTCAGAAGGAGTTTGAAAAATATTCCTTGTGATTAGCAATCCAGTCAAATTAGATTCACATTGTTTCTCCTTTAGCTCAAGTATGCCTGCAATCCTCTCCTTAGATTTGGTTAACCACTGTTTGTCAGTCAGGTCCAACACACAGATTAAATCCAAACAGCACGTTCCCCGATGGCGTCACCAGCCTGGATGCTCTGCTTCCCCTCGGCGGTGCCAGACGCAGGAGGAGCCAATGCCGAAGCGTGCAGCAAGTTGCTCTACCAGGAGACAAAAACACCCAAGGTGCTTCTCATTAGAGCTTGCCGAAACTCACACCCTGCTCTCGTCTTCCAGCTTTCCTCCCTGAAAGCATTCTGAATACAAAACGTAGGAAAAGCACATGAGGAGACAGGAGGAGGGAGGGGAGTGGAAGTTAAAGTTTCTATAATGAAAATTTTCCAAAGCTGCTTCTTCTCTTTTCTATTCCTAAATGCAAAAATAGGAGTAGGGAAATTAATTTTCTTCCTCTTTATTGTCCCCCTTTTTTATTTTGTACCTTTCCAAGCCTTTCCAGTTTTGGCAAACTTACAGAGTGGCAAAATTCCACTGTTGCCTTTTTCTCCTTTGTTTTGCTTTGGAAATTTTACAGAGAAGTTGGTTGGTTTTTTTTCACTGAAGAGTGGGGAAAGGAAAATGTAAAAGAAAATATCCCTAAAAAACCCTAAGCTGTATTCACACAATTGCATCCAAAGTTCAAAAATGGTGGGGGTGGTGGAAAGGAGCATTCAAGAAAACTCAAAGTAAGAAAAAAAATCAAACACAAAAGGAGTGATTTGTTTCTGATATAAAACTAGAGTTTTGAATCATTTCCACCTCTCTGTCAAAGAACAGTAAAGTGTTTTATTTCAATTACGGATAATTTTCTACCAAAGCCCTTTTGGGGGGGAGGGGGGTGTAATAAAAAATAATGTTAATTCTGCTTTTTTTAAGCACAGCAGTTTGACATGCACCATGAAAGGGGTCAGGTGTGCTCTTGCCACTACATTCCACTCTATCATATGCTGAATGCCTGTTCAGTGCACTCCTCTCCAGAGAGTGGTTCCAGCTTTCCTGTATCTTGTGAAAATCATGGGGCTAACAAACTGCAGAACACCCCTGTCCTTCTCTGTACATACCGAACCAAACAGTGAGATCACCCACATACAGTGACAATATTGCAAGTGCATTAACGGTCTTCCCCCGAGTCCCTCAATTACAGTTAAATAACCACTAAGTTCTGCTCTGGACTGCTGTGTGTACATGTCGTACCAGACTTTGTAACCAAGTCAAGATTTTCAAACAATCCAGGGAGCCATTATGGAAGCCAAAAAGTAGCTTGAACTTTTAGATCAAAAAGTCTTGATCTACACAGGAACACTTTTATTACAAACATACTCACTTTCCTAAAGGGAGACCACACATGCCCTAACAGTTCACCTTTAGTTAGGAAATTCCCTTTCACCAGCACTCTGAACACACGTGCTGCTCGCTTTCATCAAAGAAAAATTTATCAGGCAGGGAAGGAGGGGGAGAGGTGTTGGTACTAGGGGAATTCGTAAGCTACAGAATCAGAAAGTAATTTCTAAAACCCTAAACACTTCAGCAATAAATGTGCATTCCCCAGGAGGTGCAGGTCCTGTGACTGCCTCTCCGCCAGCCTGGAAGCAGCAGGAGGACAGAACCAAACCTGCTGAAGGACAACCGGGAACGGGAATTCACCTGGCAGAGCGCATAAGGAGGAAAACACAGCAGCAAAACAAAATTTGGGATGGAGGCAGCCTGTGATTAGTGCCGTATCAGGGCACGCATTCGATTTTCACACTCACCCCCCACGTGGCCCTGCCCCGTTTGCCCCCAGCAGCCAGGGGCAGGGCTGGCACGGCAGTTGGGGCATGTCCCAGATGCATCCAAGCAAAGCAGCCTCGCGTGGGAAACCTCCCTCCAGCACCCACAGAGGAGATGGTACGAAATCAAAAGCTTTGTCAAGTGAAGCACCCAACAGGGGCGGATGGAAACGCAAACCAAAAGCAAGGTTTCCAATCAGCATTTGTCTGTAATGAGGCAACCCAACACAACCCTCATTCCCTCACTGCTCCCCCTGTTCACACCTCTCACCTCTCCCCATGCCCCTCTTTCCTGGAAGGGGAGTGAAGGTTGAAGGCACCTCTGCTTTTCCTGCCTCTGCTACAGGACAACAGCCTCCAGAAAGGCTGCAGAGGGCCAAGCAGAAAGAAATGAGCTTTACTTTGCCCCAGCACCAGCTGCCAGCCTCTCCTGGAGCTTCACACCCCATCCCTGGGCTGATCCAAAGCATCAAGTGCCTCAGACAAACCCGCTCCAGCTCTGGGAGCTGGCTGTGGTTTCCACCCTCAGGATATCTTGAACCAAAGGTCTGATCCAAATGCCTTTCTACACAGGCAAATTCAGATCCAAACTAGCATACAAACTCAGGCCCAAAATACTGTGCTAGCGTGGCCAGCACCTAGGTGTGAGAGGAATTGTTTGGGCTCAGGCTGCCTTGGCAGTTCTCCTGCTGTCACGAGTGTAGAGTCCACAACCCTGAGGAGTTAGTCTGGGAACTTCCCTTCACACCACTAACCAGAGTGGGTTTGCAGGAGGCCAACTAGCCAGAAAACAAGGCCCTGGACAAAAGGAAATGAAAATCAAATAAGAAAACACAGAAAGATGGGAAGAAGGGAGCCACGGGATGCATGACTGACATGTTTTAGTCTCCACCCCAGTTTGCTGTCCCTAAAAGCCCTAAATACGATAACAAAGCATTTACAGGCCCACTCCACAGCTATCAAGAGCAGTGGGAATCATCTCACTGGGTTTTCTGGGTTCAGGTCCACAAGGCAGCGCATATATGGGTTTCCCTGAGGGTGTGGGCAGGATTGCTGTCAGATCTCGGAGCATTCGAGTCTTGTAAACTTCACTGATTTCCCCTCTGGAGGGTTAGGGGCAGAATTCCCCACCAAAAGCCACATTACAAGGTTTTCCTGGGAATGGCAGATCTTCCCATGTCTCAGTGGATGCCCAGGAGCATGGACTGTCCTCCTGATAACAAAGATGTGTCTCTCTGCTTGAGACATGCCAGGCATTTCCCAGAAGTCCCTCTGTGGCTCAGAGCAGTTACCTTTCAAAGTAATGTCTTTTTAATTTGCTCAAGGACACTTTGTGGTGCCATTAAAGCATCTCTCCAGAAAACATGCCATTATACAGCTTGGAAACTTAATTAATTAAACAACATGTACAATTTCGTTTCAGCAGATAATGCAGCACAGAGGAAGATGATCTGTTCTTGCTTACTTTGGTGCCACTTCCAAGAAGCTCTCAAGTCTCTGGGCAGACAAACAGCCCCATCCTGCCCCCCACCACACCTTTTTTGATCACACAGGATGAATTCTGCGCAAAAGGCGATCCTCTCAAAGAGCAGATGATACAGCCTAAAAACCTCACAACTGACTGCCCTCCACACTGCCTTTACTCAAGAGCTGCCAAAGCTGTTAGCACTGGTCAAATTTTCTACTTCTTCAAATCTTATTTTGTGGTTTTATTTGAAGACCCCTCTAGGCACATAATTCTTATAGTCCAGCCCACTGCTTTGTATGCAATAAGGTCTTTCAGCTGTTACCCGTGGCCCATTTTTCAGTCTGAATTTCCCCTTTCTCTCAAGGTAAAATAGAGAAGAAAAGGACTGGTCAGGTTTTCTAATGAGATTCTTCAGACCTCCTTTGCTATTTCCCTGCAAGCTTTAAAAGCAGGCAATAATAATACAAAAAAAAACAGCAAACTGTTGGTAATTTGCCACACTTTTCTGAGACACTAAATACCAATTCCAATTTTCTCCTCATTTGGATTTTTCCTGACACCATTCATACGAACAAAGGGTTAAACTGACTCATGGTTTAACCCATTCCCAATTATACTGTTAAAATTAGAAAAAAATATGGTGAATCTTGGGGGGATCAATATTTTGCGTCCATAGAACAAATGACCTAACTCAGCATTTTGCTTAATTTATCATTGTTCATTTTAAAAAGAAGCTTTATTGGAAGTGTAATAACTTTTGTTTCCCTGGAAATGAAGGGTTTGCCTTGCCTCTCCTACACAGTAAGACAGAAGAGAGAGAGCAAATCCACCCAAAGTGATCTGACAGCTCTCAGTGTTACTAATAATACTTCAATACGAGCAGCTCCCTGATTGTATCACCAGAAGAAGTCACTGATAACGGACACCAAGAGGCAATATCCCCTGTGGAGATTGGGAGCATCAGGTAAATTCCTTCATTGTGCCCTTAAGTGCCCAGGGCTTATCAGCAAGGCTATGAGGACTGTGTTACCTTGTCAGGAAAAGACTCAGACCTGCAGGGGCAAAAGACAACCGAATATCAGCATTCAGCTCGGTCAGTCATTCAACAGGAGCCTACTTAGCTGCATCACGTTAGTCACACAGGAGGTTTCCCTCGCTCCTGGAGCTGGTGGACGGCACATCTGTGTGGGATCTCTGCTGGGATCACACAGGCTGGACCCTCACACTACAGACATAACCACCAAGACAGTCGTATTTTGTAGCCTCCTCCATGCACCTGTTGAGAGATGGGCCCAAGGAAACCTTTAAAGTCCTAAAGGCCACATCTCCAAACTGCAACCATGCCAGAAAGCTCCCTCAAGTTTAAACATTGCTGTAGTTCAAGATCAAAATGCACAGCACCGGTTTGACACAAACCCTGTCTGCAATGAGCAGGAGCAGCTTCCCTCCATCCCCTCTTCCATCTCCGAAACTCAGCCTTAGCCACATGGCAACCCTCCCATGCAGTGAGTGGTCCCCCAGCTGTCCTCCTCCTCCTCTCCCCCTCGGAGAGGCTGGGAAGGCTGGAAATCTTTCTTGATCTTCTGTTAACAAGCCCCCTGTCACAAACCCATATTCCAAGGACTAGGGGGAACACTAATTAAAGGAGCAAATATGCCCTGGTTTTGAATATGCAAGGCACTCCACGACACAGCCTGGATTTCTAACCAGCTGGCTTATTGTGGGGCAAACAGCTGCTTGATTTGTCAGGCTTCATTGCCTGTTCAGCCCAGCACCGGGCTACAAATACACCGAAAGAGAGATTTCCACCAACACGTGAGACTCTAACTTCCCCTCCTTCAAGCACGCACATAAGCCATCCTTTTAAATGGGGTCAGTGTTAATTAACCCACTTTAAGTCCCTTTATACAGAAAAAAAAGAATACTTTTCTCTTTCTGTGGACACACAGCTTCATCTGCCAGCTACCACTACATTGTACAAAACTGAGCTCTCTTTTTTTACTTGCAGGGAGAGGCATTTTGTGCACCCTTCACATTCAGGAAGATCCCCAGTAGACAGAGAAAGGCCTTCTGTAAGAGGAGAACACGTAGGTGGAAATATCACCTTATTTCACTGAGAAGCACAAGTAGAATTGTGGAATGAAAGGAGCTTATTCAGAGCACTCTGTTAGGAAGGTTTGTCTCGGCACTGTTCACAGAGGGAATTTCGGTTTTGGTGTATGCATATTTATTGGAAAAATGAGCAGGTAGAATACATATCATGTGCCCATGTTAAGGACTCTCTTTACTGCTATTCACACACACAGCTTTCTATCATCTTCACTCAAAAGCCAAGTCATCTTTTCCCATCAAAAGACTCGCAAAGCCCAAAGGTCCTGCTGAAAAAAACAGTTCTTTTATAGCATCTATTAAACATAAAAGGTATCTCAGAGTAAAGACCGAGCATGTGACTTACTAATTTGTTGCAAATAACTCAAACACAGATTCATAGACTTCATGCCAGACTTACCAGTAAAAACATCCAAACAAACAAACAAAATATACTGATTCCCAAAATTTTATGTCAAGCTATTTCCCTTTTATTTCAGTTATAAAATTTTAGGTTATTTCAAAACTACAGAACATTCAAAGCTTTGAGTGCTTCTATTATTTCTGGTAATTTGCTGGCCTTGAACCTGAACTTTCACAAGAGCCTACCTTCACTGCAAAAAGACCACAAAGTACATTTACAGGGAAACTGTTATGTTTAAAGTCTAGCAGAGATGCAGCACTGCTGCCCTGACCTTGAGAGTGCTAAATGAAGTACACTCCACTGGGAAGTGTACAATGAGGTTCAATCAGTGACCTTGGGGTAAAAGCTGGAATATCACTAACCCCCATCACCTGAAAATCAAGAGTCAGGCCTCAAAATAAATACACACAAACAAACAGCAATCTTGGGGCTGGGGATGGAGGAAGGTTTCTCCTCTTTAACATGCAGCTGGGTCAGATTTCCACTTACTCTTTCATGGATGGGGAACACAGGAAATTACTTCCTTATGGGATGCTGAGTCTCCCCTGAATTCAAGAGCTGAGGCCTTAAGGAAAACCTCAAAACAGCAAAATTTGTAACAAATACAATGCTGCAAGATGGGCTTTGTCTCCATTAAGACTTCACACCAGTATCCACACCCCCCTTTTTTTTAAATGAAGACTAAGTTCCCCATTTCCTCAGTTTTACCGCAGGATATTCCCCAGAGAAAGATCCTTTCTGGCTTCCCTTTGCTATCGTATGTTCTTCTCTACTTCCCCCTCCCTTTAACCTAATTTGTTCCTTAGATGTAAATCTCAGCTATGCCAATTTCATAACTAGTTCATAATATTTTTACATTAATATTTTACATTATAAAAGACCAAAAAGACCATATGAAGAAGCCCCTACTGTTATTTCTTGTTTCTGCCTCAGAGAAGACAACATTGCTTAACATAGTTCACGTTTACCATGACATATTGCAGGTACGGTGAAGCTCTGTACACGCCATGCTATCTGCATTTCTTCTCTCCACCCCCCAACTGTGTATGTCTGACTACTGGACCCCAGGCATGATTTTAATGGGTGATTTTTATAGGTGTGACAGCTGGAGTAAAGTACTTAGCACTTGTGAAAATCAGGTCTCTTGCCTCCAAAGCCAACCTGGGCATTCAAAAATCATTACACAGATCCTAAAAAATAATGAGATTGGCTTAGAAAATAAGATGGTTTTAGATATTTTATGTTTTATTTGCCTTATGGTGTTTCTGCCTTTTGCAGCTATGTATTCAAGTCTTTTTTTTTCCCCTTTCACAGCAAGGAGAACTGGAAAATTTCTTCTAAATGAAAACAGAGAATCTTCGCATAAATCACCTGACTTCTAGAGCTAGGATTTTAGGAAAAATATACAACCTCATCAGATTGATGATAATTCACAGAAGTGACTAACAGTGCATATCCCATTAGAAGTATGTTTTCTTGTACAAGTTTCTTCCAAGTAAAAAAAGGTATTGGAAATGTTTCTTCCCCTTGTGGATGCTGTTGGGAGAGATTTAGTCTATTAGCCAGTCTCTCCCAATTATCACAAAGGGGACACCTACATTCAATAATCAAACATATTTGCGCTTGGACTTAGAGATCTATACAAAATTTATTGCAGAAAAAACCTCTTACGTTGTTGGAATTGTCACACTCACTTCATGCAGCCTGAGATACTGCAGGAGGCTTTGTGCCCTTCGGCTGTATGAGAGTCATTGAGGCTCTACTAAACCCATCAATGTCTCCCCAGGTTCAGGGTGGGATAATCAAGTAGCCTGAAGTCTGACTCTTCCATAGGCCTTGATCCAAACATTTCCAAAGCTCTGGGGAAGGCTTAAGGCAAGACTTCGTTTTGTATCTTACTCATTTTGAGGGTGGGAGATGTGGGAGCAAATCATTAATTGTATATATGACATTACACCAGCATGTTTAAACCAACCCACTCCCATATACAGCAGGACAAACTAGCCCTAAGCTGGTGAAAGCCTGTGAGACATCAGACAGGCTGATAAGTGGCACACTATGGACAGACTTTCAAGTTCCTCCTTGAATTAAAAATTGCAAATGATTCTACAGAGAGAGGGAGTTTTTTAACATATATTTATACATTTCAGCCTTGACACATTTTTTGAGTTCTGCTGATGAATTCTTTCGTGGGAGATGGTGGATGGCAAGATGACACACCTATTAGTGGAAATAATCAAATAAAGCTTGGCATGAAACAAGAGTCCACGCTCTCAGGATCTCAAGCTGGCAGAACGGTCACACTTCTGTCTCCTCCCTTATGATTCAAAAGCGACACCTCACATTTGACGGGTCAAGCCACGTCTTTGCACTCTTTCGCTGGCAGCATGTCAACATGCGTAAGATGGCACTGCTCAGTGTAAGATTTGGTGCTGCCAGATCACCCTGGAATACAAGATGGCTGAGACACTCCACAAGTTGTCAGGCTGAAAGCTTTCAAGAGCCATCATGGCTGTTTCCAAGTTATTCTTCCAAGCCATAAGTCTACCTCCTTTTCCAAGAAGTTTTCTTAGAAGTAGAGCAGGAACATACTATTGCCATAGTGATGCAGAGGACCATAGGCCAGGGATCAGGACTTGGTAGCTCTTTATTAATGCTTCACTTCTACACTATAACTAGAATCAGTTTTGGCTGGAGATGGTGCAGCTAAGGACTAATCGTGCTCCTACTGAAGGTAATGGAAGTTAATTTTCCTGCCACTTTAACCTGTGTTGTATAATTTATGGGCATTCAGCTAACAGTGCAATCAGAGACGGAGTTATACTAAGGTGGAGAAAGTGGGATGTACAGCCACTGAGAAAGAAAAATGAATGCAGGAGCAAAGATCATCACAGTCCATCCTGCTTAAGATCATTTGGGAAGCCTATCTTTATATAACACATTTTTGGAGGTGCTATGCATCCTTACTGCTTCCCTTTTTTCCCTGCAAACTCCCCATGCTGCTCTAATAAGAGTCCCTGCTAAAACAAACTAAACATACATAGCTTTTCAAAGACGGCATCAATGCCCTAAAATAAATAATCCTTTAAACCCTTGTGCATTGCAGCACTTGCTGAGCCTTAGGCAAGGGGAAAACAAGACAAACTGCAGCTGTGAAATATGAAGTAAGACAGGAATGAGAAAACATTCCTTTCTCCTGAGAAAGCATATGCAGAGCTGCAAGCATTTTGATCTACCAGTTTAAATTAGGCCTTGCAAATCAGGTGCCTCGTACACACACAGAGCTGAGGATTTCTTGCTGAGCGCATGCAGTATGGGCCTGTAAGCGGAAGGTGTCCCAGCAGCAGCAGGAGATGAACAGAACCAGTGGGAGGCAAACAGCGGTCTTGCTCTTCCTGCCTCCTTTGCCATTACTGTTTTATTCAGTATTCACTTTCTTCCTTGCCTGTGTTCTGCTAGAACCTTTTCTGCTTAGAAAAGAACCATGACTGTGCACGAATGGAAGGATGTAAATCATGCCACAAGATGCTTTTTAAGGTTTAAAGATGTTTTAATCTGCGGGTAGAAAGTGAGTACTCACAAGAATTCTGGGAAAGGAGAAGCCAGTGACTGGGGAGAATATACTGTAGCTCATGTTTTCCAGCCAACAGTCATCCCAACATGGTCAGACACACTCACCTCAGGTACTCTACCAGAAGTACAGACTTCTCCTGGTTTCGCAAGGTAGTGGGGGAGGTACTCCCACTGCTCTTACAATTAATAGCTTCCAGAGCCCATTCACTGTATCTAACTGTACGGGAAGTCTCAAAATGGGTGCAAGAACAAGTTCTAACTTTCTAGTGCCAGTCCCTGGTTAACCACGAGGCTTTGATTCCCAGCTGGGTCATCACACCAAGCAGCAGCAAATGTCACCATGTTTATGGAGAAGGAGAGAAGATCTGTTTTCCAAAATATTTGCGTAACACTTATATCTCAGCATCTTAAAATACCTACCTAGGAGCCAAGTACCTGGCTCAGTTTAGACCAAGTCAGAGACAAAAAGATAATCAAGACCAAAGCTGAGTCACTGTCAGCATCCAGTGTCTCTGAGAGCAATCCTTGTCCTCTGGCCTCCCCAACTGTCCTTCCCATAACAAGAAGAACAGAAGACATCCAGTAGCTGCTGACAAGGGAACAAATGAAACATGCTGTGGCGGTAAGTTAAGTTAACTCAGCTTGAAGGAAACAATATTACGCATTCCAAAAGGAAATAATTACACTATCCCTAACTAAAGCTGTCACTAGAGAGTCTTGCACAGAAAAACCAAGACCTACCCATTGCAGTCCTGACATCTCTGAATTTATCTCTCTTCAAAATTACCTTTTAACTTCTTTGGACACAAACTTTCCCTTGCTGTTGTTGGTGTACATGTGTAAGTGTGGCCTTCTTGAAGATGGAGAGTGCCAGACTGCGATAAAGGCTTGAAAGGTTGTCTGGCACCCCTGCAGTCTCTCCAAGAGCTTCTGTGTCCTCTGCAGAAATGCTATTTCACAACTTTTCAAAGCACCTCAATAGATTTTGACAGATATCCCTATGCCTCCTGTAGGGAACAGTACGCTCACAGGACTATTTTTCCTATTCAGCCAACACTGAAAAAAAATAAGGAATACAGCATTGACATGTGCTCTTAATTTCTAACAATAGCCACTTTTGGCCATTTCTGATTTCCCTCACTCATCAGAACCTAGTCGTTGCTGTCAATTGTCTTCCTGTGGAGTGGCACATGTTATTTCAAGGGAAGAAACTAAAAGCATATTTCACAAGTATTCAATCAACCCTGTCAGTACAATATCTGCAAGAGAAGAAGAAACTAGGAACACCAGAACTTAACTTGAATGGTTTACTATTTCACACCATATACTGCTATAATTATCTGTGTGTACAGGCATCAGCAAGGTGCAGGCAGAGCAGAATTTTTTGGTCAAGCACTGAAGATCTGCATCCCAGATGATAATAAGCATTTCTTTAAGTCCTCTCTGCTGTGCATTTATATAAACACTCCCTGCAGACACTCTTCAGCCCCAGCTGTGTGTGAGCTGAAGGCAGTGAATACAAGATCTGATAAGACGACAACTATTTTGCTTCATGGCACTTTTTGAGGTGTCAGTATTTCAGTGCCTTCTACAATGAGTTGAAAACAAACCTATTGCAGTGTTTTAATGCAGCAGAATCATTCTGAAGCATCATCCACATTTAAATGGCAGTCTTTTCAATCAGGACATGCAAACCCAGTGATTATTGTACTGAGCTGAGATGTGACAGATTCAAATACTTGTCCCTGATGTGAGATGAAATTGCCCTGACAGACGAGGGACCTTGAACCTCCAATACGTGGTTCAGTGCTTGCATTAGCTCTGCATATGCATCTAGAGGGCCACATTCATAAGCAGGTGTACCTACATGCTGAACAACGTCAATTTGGGCAGCTGACGATACAACAGAGGAGTGGCAGCCTCTGCTAACAGCCTGACAATACATCTCCTGTCAGCAAGTGCCCTACTTCATAAGAAGCTGATCATTCTCAATTGCTGAGAAATTTAAGAGTAATCAGCAATCCGTAAGCATGTCTTACGTACTCAGATCTCAGTGTAAGTTCAGCACCTCAGTTGAGAAGAGCCAAAGGGGACATCCTTGTCAGCTTCCCCCTCATTATTTTGTAGAATGCCACATCTCCCATTTCGTCACCTCTGTTTTACACCAGCACTTCATTAAGACAGAGTTTCTTAAATAAGGACCCTTCTCCATGTGCCAAATGCAGAAGCGATGTGTAAGTAAGCCCTGCAAGTGAGGGAGATGGATCCAAGGGTGAATACTACCTACAGTGATTTCTAGAACAATCTTTCGTATCCCACTGTTCAACTTAGTCCTCCACATACAAATATCTTCTCCTCTATGCATGTCTCAGGGACTTCCTTCTAGTTTTTACAGCAAGGAGACACAAGCAAAAACTACTGGGTTTTAGATTTTTTAAAATACAGATTGATCCAGAACTTTAAGGAGTGCATACACACACTGTTAAAATATTATTCTTTTCTAAAATATATATATGTAATATTACATCCACCTCTGCTGAATTTCACTTGACCTTGGCACAACTTACACGAATGCTGAGACCACAAAGAAGCCTTCTCTTCATTGTCTTCATTTAAGGGAAAGACATCCAGCTTTGTATTTGCAGTGCTTCCAGAATAAGCAAAGGATGGTAACGGAGAACACCTCTGTTTGCTCTGTTGCACTCTCAAGCACTTGAGACAGGTATGGGAAAGAACTAGCGTTGTGCAACAATCCCTTTCCACAGTGTAATTAACTCTCATTTTCCCTGGCCCTGGAGTACTTGTCTCCTTCACCCATAACTGAAAGAAACAACAGAAAGCTCTGGAGGCGAGGGAGGGGACAAAAGCAGCTACTGAAAGTTGTTCTCCCTGTTGGCTGTATGTTGCTTACTTCAGTAACTGGAGACGATTGGTTCATTGGTTATTTTTTTTCATCACAGAGGTCACTTTAAATAAATTCTGCACACACATCATGTTGAAATGGAGAGATCAGGAGAGTCAGACTCACAAACCCAGAATTACACCTTGGGCAACCTGTTCCTTTCCCATTCCACCATCAAATGCTCTTTCACCAGGACACCACAAAAAGCTTGACATCAGCTGAGACCACTGCCTGTCACATTGCTTTACCATCGCCCCACTGTTTCCCCACACTCGTAACATCTTCAGTTCCCCTTACGCTCCCACTGTGAGCAGTCTGGGGCTGAATCTGGCACACCCTTACTGCTCCCAGTGCTGCTTCAGGCCTGGGGACCCAAGGCATAGAATTAGCCATGCCTCACTTTACTCATCTGTAAAATGGTAGCCACGATGCTATTTTCTACAGAAGGCCGGAGACTGGGTGTCAGCTCAGGAGCTGCCCCGCACCGCTGACAAGGATGAAGTAGGAGACACGCAGTTTCTGAGCTTCATGTGCTCTGCCCCTTTTGAGACCACCAGACCCAAGGCAGCAGGTCAGATGGACCTAGCTCACTGGCTACCAGTTGAATCATCCTGACTTGTATCGCAGGGTACTTGATAATGAGCAATCTAAGCACTCAGATGCTTGAACAGAAGGAGGAATTGCTTTCTAATTAGAGCCATGGACACCAAAAGAACTATACAGCTAATCAGCACAAACAGAGTCATCATTAGAGGGGACTTTATTAAGATACTTACCACCGAGATTGTAGTCATTTGTTCTGCCAATAAGCTTAGGCAAAACTGATGCCTGGCGTCCTTTAAACCTCAACTGGCTTAATTAGACTAGTTGAAGATATTTGATATCCCATCCCTTTAGCACCTCGAAAAATAATCACATCGTATGTCCCATTTATTAATTTTGATTTATATCAAGACACTCCTCTGTTTCTCTAGGGGGCATTTACAAACGTTTAAATGCAGAGCCAGCCAATAAATCCATCCTGTATATAATGAAATGACCTTCCAAAGAAGTAAAACCCATCGCCCTGAAAAGCCAGCGAGGCCTTTGTTGGATTTGCTGAAGGTAACTACAGCTTGAAAGATAGCATCTTTGCCTAAGAGGTTGGAAAAAGTGGTAGCTATCATGTTTTGAGTGTATTATTAAAAGTGACAATTATCTCTGTATGCTTACAATTGGAACTTCTGATTTCATAGACTATAACAAATGCACCGCTGCTGTTCTGGATGGCCTAGCATTAATAAAGCAAACCAATTTTGAATGCCCAAGGCCAGGACCTCAGGGACAGCAGATGGTGCCCAGGATACCCATTCTCACATTAGCATAAGAATAGTATGGAGTGGGTCACAGATTGCCTTTAAGCAAGCTTTCAGTTGTCCAGACAATCTCTGCCTCCTACCAAATGAGACAACCGCATTTTTTTGGTTTTCTAATTTAGGTAATCAGTGCTTCATTACATAAAATGTATTTCACAAGCAATTCAAGCAATAAAGAAATCCATCTCCTTTGTAACAACTTGCACTCCATAAGCACCTTATTCAAACTTCAGACACACAACAAAAGGAAATGAACAGTCCTTCTTCATATTCATTAAAACATTTCTGGACAAATGACTTGGAGTTCTTAAAATTAGACTTTTTTTTTTCTTAAATTGCTTCTAATTTTGTGTGCAATCAATTGCAGCTGTAATTGCTTGTAAGCACAAATGGTATATCCATTGATATCCAACTTGACTCTTGCATTGAGAATCAGAACAAATTCCAAATGGAAAACTGGAAGCTGTGCCTCGAATTCTTAAAAAATAGCATGAAATCCACATGCTTTCCTGGATTCAAAAATAAGACTGTCCTGATCTCAAAACAGGAAAAACTTCACCCCATTCCTAATTTAAGCCTCAGAGTTAAGTAAAAAGCAGCCAAGGCCTGGACTCTCCAGAGAGGAGTTCAGATCGAGACTTAGGATATCATATGCAATCTCTCATGAGACAGGGCGTCTAGAAAACATACATAAATTCCACATTAAATAAGGTGTTTCACAGAATGTGTGTGTTGGTATGTCAACATTAACAACAAACAGAGCTTTGTGTGTTTAGATGCCTCTCTTCTTGGTTGAGTTAATTCAGATTTCTGATTTACTCAATTAATAATTTCTGATTTCTGAAAATATGACTTTGCAGTCCTTACGTAGTTCACACTTTTTGCCCCTTGGGCAGGGATGTTAAACTGAGTCTGTTTCCTGGCTGGTTATTAACCATCAAGAGAATGTTTCAACTCCACTCATCACACACTTCAGTCAAATCAAATCTGGAAAAAAACTCTAAGAAGTAGTCAGTTTATCAGAAAACAGGAAGAGCATTAATTGAGAGATCACCTACCACCTCACAAGCTCTCTGCGAGAAAGGCACAGTAGGAGAGAGCTAACTTCTTTTTTTCCCTTCATCCAAGAACCAGGAAAGAAGAAAAGGGGGTGTTATCTCCACTCTCAAACTCAAGGGATTTAAAAGAGGAGCTAAACCAATTGACACAGATATCGTATGCCCATGTACCTCTTCCTTATCACTGCACTTACTCTAGAAAATTGCAATCACGGCTTCACCTGCTTGGATCCCCCTTGGGATCCCCATGATGGGAACTTCTGAAGTGAAGACTAGTATTAAAAATCTGCAGGGTTTCAAATAGATGGTTAACTTAATTCCAAGTCAAAAGCACAAAAATCTAGGGGTGACAGTACCATGGATTCACTAGAATGGATCTTGGCAGCCTAAACAAGCCGTTAGTTTCCTAAGTTGTTCTCTGAAACAAGCCTGAGAAAGAGCTAGCAAAGGCGAGTCACTCCACACCACAGGCACACCCCAGATTCCAGACATGGGTGATGGTGAGGCAGCTGAGAATTACAGATTTACACACAACACAAACTGGCACACAGAACAGACGAAAATCTTTTGTTGATGTTGCTGTTCTTGTTTCTCATGTAACAGTTTTCATTCCCTAAAGCCAATGTACTAATTGCCAACTGAAAATAAGTCATCATCTTACTTGAATAAATACCAATAGTTCTTGAGCTTGACTGAAAAATTCAAGAAGCCATATCTGGGCAATAAAAGCAAGTAACTATTTCTGTATCTTGCTCAGCAAGGTCTTCCTTCTAAATAAACTGCTTGAAAATTATGAGTTTTCTAGAAACATTTGGAATTGGGGAGAGTTTTGGAATAAACTGGAGGATGTTTTGGGTCACAAGATCACTGGATTTCACTGAATTATGAGTGCCCTTTCTTGGATGAGGAGTTCAGAAGGAGGCTGAGGATCTTGTGATTGACAGATGAAATATGAAAAAACACCAGGGACAGGGACTGAAAGCTGGTCCCCTATGTAACCTCAAGCAGAGTTGCTTAGGGCTTATTTTCCAGAAACTGTTGAGCTTCAAGAATTTCAATTTTCACTCAACTTCCTTCCAACCAGACAGTTCTGGGGATGGAAGTTCTAAAAATTACACCAAATGAGAATTTGCAACCTTGCCACTGGAACATAGCCCACCGAAAAGACCCACCACTCAATACTCAGCGTTGTTTAACAGAGAGAAAATGTAAATCTAGCAGCGTTTCCTGACACTACCTTTGGGGAAAAAACTTTCTGCTGTTGCAGGTGTCTCCTTCAAAGTGGTTCCAGAAGGCAAGCAAATGAAGAAAGATGGTAACACTCGCTGGAGGGGAAGTGTCATCCCCTCCTGTCAGTGCTAAGCCTTCTCACACTCGTCACAGAGTGAGAACGAGAGAAGGGAAGAAGTCAAACACACACATTGCAGTAAAACACTATGTAAAGATACCACACTGCATTTGTGCCGGATATTATAGGCATAGAGTTGGGATGATGTCCATAAAAGTATTATTTTTAAATGATCTCTAATATCTAATTAATTCTTCTCAGATTCTGCTAAGCAGCCAAGTTGGGGTGGTCTACAGAAAAAAAAAATACTGAGGCTAAAGCACTGCAGGCAAGTACGGAGTGTTCTGTAAAAACATAAACACTTTCTTGCCTGCAAATCTTCTCTCCCTCAGATTGCTCATCTTTCACTCCTCAGTTCCCCAGATACTAGAATTTCCTCAGTTCTGTGGTTACCTAGCGTTTTCTCATGGAAACAAGCACCAAACACATCATGAAAAAAACAAACAATAGGCAAAAATCCCCTAAAAACAGCCCTTCAGCTTATTATTCCCTTATTCTTCCTGTGCAGGCTCAGAGCCAAAGATACTCCAGCCACAGCTGAGGAGATCAGTGGTAAACGTCGTTAGCTGTTAGCAGAGGAAAAATGCTAAAATAAACAGTTCTTAAAGGTATAATTTTTCCCCCGATAAAAATTAAAGAGGGGCAAAACCAAGTGACCTCTTTATCTCCCTGCTTCATTAATTAGTAATATAAGGAATAACCTGAAAATGAAAATGGACAGTTTCTTTGACCCTGGGAAACCCTAGAACACAGGCATAAGGCTTCTGTCCCACTTGTCACACGGTTGCCATGATTTGTGGGTGGTATGGCAGAAATGAAATCCCACACTGTGACGAAACCTCATGTCATCTGTTATGGGCATGTGCTCTCCCAGTGCACTCTGTGGTGGACAACCGGCTGGGCGGGCACTTGCCTGAAGTGCCTTTCTGAATATGAAAGTGGAGGATATTCCATTCCAGTCCTTGCAACTATTAAGGAGTTCCAGTGAAACGGTAGTTAAAGACCTGTCAGGCCAAAATGTGCTGCACTTACGGAGCTTTTATATTATTTGCCTCTAGCTGTCTTTGCAAAGAGTGAGGAGGATTCTTAGCATCCTTTCTACAAAGATCTCAAGGAGATAAAGAAAAATAATTTTCTATCCAGAACGGGCAAAGTGCAGGGAGGTTAACTGAACAATCCAGCCTCTCACAGCAAGGCAATGAGAAAGTCGGGACAGAACCCAAATCAGATGATTATAGTCCTGTGATCTCAGCACTAAATGGGTATCTTCCTGTATTTACAATCCTCTTTCTCAGAGAAGTTTGTCCTGCCAACGTGTACTCCAAGGACTGACCAAACTGGTCTGGCAGACCCTGCTGCAGGAGCTTGTGCGGATGTGCAGAGAAGGTTGTTTCAGTAACAGCCTTTCCAGGGCTTCTTCCAGAGGTCAGCGATCTTACTGCCTTCTTTGGTTTTGGGCTCTTCCTGACTTTTAATTTAACCTGAAGGATTTGATTCATTGTTTCTCAGCAACAAACTGTTTTCCTTAAATGGGGTAAGCAAACTTTGATGAGACCCTTGTGCAATGGAGAGGTTGATGAGATACATTAAAGGTTACGTGTGGAGCAAAGGGCAAAAACTCCTATTGAGTTCAATGGAATTATGATCGGGTTTTCTACGCGTACCTTTTCCCATTGATTTAGCTCATATTTTAATGTAATTGTGTAACTACCTCAAGTATCCTGGAAGAGGGAAATAGTAACGTCTCCCACGCTTTGCTTAGGTTCTCTTTGCTAATATCACCATGAAAGAAACATGTTTCTATGGCTCGCTGCAGTGCACCCTTACATCGGAGCTTCATCGGGCTACAGAACCATAGCTTCCACTATGAAGTGGGTAGATTAAAGCAATTAAGAAATGTCTTCTGCCTACACCATAGGTAACTTAAACCTAGAACTCATCAACAAGGCAGTCACCCAGACAAAGAATCTAACAAGATTCAAAAACAGATTAGAAATGCATTCAAATACAGTCCACTAAAGAATTCTAGCAAGTTGGCACCCAGGACATCTCCATGCTAACCTTTCCTGTACCAGTGCTGCTCAGATCTACTTAACCTGGCAGAGAGGCTGCAGTGCCCCAGCCTCGCTCTGCCCGGTCAGCCCTATGTTGTACATGCCCCCACAGATGGGATGTAAGTGATGGTTTTGATGGCAAGAGCTGGGAGATGGGCAAGGAAGACAGGTGGTCCTGCATGCATGCAGGAGTTGTCACATGTGTGGGAGACGGAAGCTCTCGGCAATGTTGAGCTGACGGTGCAGACCTGACTCCCTCACTTGAATACTTATGTCCTTAGTGACACTTGCTTTCTTACTCTCCCAAATATCTTCAGCAGTGAAGATGCTGCAGCCTCCCTAGGTAGCCTGTTCTAGGATTTAATATCACTACTGCTGGAAAGCACTCTTAAATTTATAATGATAAACTTCTGAAAAACATATTAGACTGTGTGCTGATCTCTGAAGGCAAAAAATGTGGGGAAATGGATTAGCCAGCAAGTTCCTACGGTATGGTCTTTATACTGTCCCCTGGGCCACCCAGGACAAGTCATATCAGGCTAGAACAGCACAGTAGGTGACCTTCAGACCTGCTCTAATATGGCAGTTCTTATGCTTTCACAAAAATAAAAAGTTCACACCAGTTGCCAGACAGCAGGTCAGTTTTTCCAGCTGACCCTCTGTCCTATTATGTAATATACACTGTTTGATTATTGCTCTCTGCTAACTTCTGCATAAATTAGTCATTAAGGACTAGAACAGAAATTATTACCGAAAATTCAATCAGTGGTTAACTGATTTTTAATACATCATGATGTGTAGGTCAAAGTGCATTAACCTGCTTGAGCCTATTGGAAAAGATTTCATTAGCAAACTCCATACCACCTAACAACAACCTTATAGAAAAGAGGCAGTGGTCCAGGAGATGGGAGGGATGGGGAAAATTAAGTCTAAACTTCTCAACTTCAGCAGTCACAAACGGTGTATTTGGGAGAGGACACTATTCATTATTTCATCCTCAAAGGAGGTTTTATCTTCTACGTGGTTTCATCTCTCCTCTGCTTTGGCTGACACATGTTCCAAAGATTTTGTTCATGAGTGACATGTGAGGCCAGAGCAGGTGATCCATACCTTTCCCGCAGAAACATATCACTTCTGCAGTGTTTCATGCTCATGGTCACAAGCTGCCTTGCAGAAAATACCACTGGTGGATAGTATCCTAGTTTTGAAGTTCGGGAAACTGCTGACACACTGGTCTGTGACTTTGCTTGGGGCACATTCGGACAGTGCAGTATCAGTGAAGGAAATGTCTTATTCCATACAAATATTACAGGATGGATCCACTCCAAAATCAAATGAATCCCATAGGGGAACCACGTGCCAACAAATGGGTTTCAAGCACTTGAAGCTGCCAGAGGCTCACAGAAGACCCCATAGGTGGAAGGAGACATGTTAATTCAGCAGTCAATCCCATCCTGTAACACAGACCGCAGTATGGTCACGTAACGCTGGATTCGAAGGCACGATTTAGGAGACTCTGTGACAGGTTCATTGCAAGGCTATAGCTGTGCCAATCTTAACTTGACAGCAGAGCAAACCACACAAAGATCTTAGTGCACTACATATGCTCTAGCACTACTACTACCACTGCCTCCAAAATCCTGTCTCAACAAGGTCTAGTCAGAGAAAAAAAAATCAGAATATAGAAAAAACTGTCAGGCTGCCTGCAACCAGCAGTATCTATAAAAAGGCCCCTTTCTCATCTCTTCCAGCCTCACTCTCTCTATACATCTACACATGTATGTATATGTCTGTATCTAACAAGAAGGTATATAAAAGAGGGAGCCAGGCTCTTCCAAGAGGTGTACAGGGCAAGATAACAGACACAAACTGAAACATGGGGAATTCTGATCAGATACTAGTTTTTTCATGAGGATGGCTGAACACTGAAATGGCATCAGAGAGGCTGCAGGATCTCAATTTTTGGAGATATTGTTAATTTAACTGAACCAAGTCCTGAGTAACCTGCTATAAATTGGTCCTGCTTTGAGGAGCAGGTTGGACTAGGTAACCTTGACAGGTCACCTCAATCCTAAATTATTCTATGATTTTTCCTGGGTATGTTTGGGACCATACCATAGGGCCTTAGTAAATATGAATACATGTTTATAATACTTAAGCTGACCCTCTGCACTGATCAAGAAGGGAGGCAGACTGCTGGCGCTCAGCTAAGATACGTAATAGCTCTACCCACAAAACACCCACAAGGGTCAGCACCCGCACTGGAGAGCTTCACACTCAGAAACCTTCTCCAGTGCACTCTATGAACACTTCATCCACCGTGGTCTCCACGTGTTCAGAGAGATACTACACGTATCCTGCTGTGCTCAATAGACCAGGACCCTGTGACTATGGACAACTGGTTCCATAGTGAAACCTCATTGAACATGATGCACTGGAAGAAACATTACTGGGCAGAAAATCACAAGAAAGAATCCCATAGGATCTCAAAATGCATCTCACTATCTGAAGGGCTAAGGCTTCAACTAGGAGGACAATTTTAATGCACCCGCTTAATCTTAGAGAGCACTGTGAGAGACTGGGAGTTCTTATATATACTGGAACAGTCATGATCTGATGATTTAAAGTGATATCTATTGATGCCCAAAGGTATTTTTGGGCTAATACTTTCTTCACTGACTGTCTGTTTTCATGTAATTGTTTTGCCAACTCCTGACAGTCTGTTTAGAAATATCAGGGAACATGAAATCTGGAGGTGTATCAGTGTGTGAGCGTCCACTCCAAACCCTCTGTGAAATAACAAGAAAAGTGATGGTTATGTCCTGTTCCCACCACAAATTCTAGTCACATCACAGGCAGAAGGGACCTCAGAGGAAGTTATTAAAGGGAAGCAGAATGAAAGAAAATTATTTCCCTTTCTCTGCACATTCACAAGCAGAAGGATAACTGTGCTCTATAACCCTTTATTAAAACTCTTTGCAACAAACCACACCATCGGACTCTCACACACCAGCTGGATGCCAGCCGAGGCTGTAACTGGGTGACTACTGATCAGTCACTTCACTCTCTCAGACAGAAGTCAGGAGCCTAATTCACATGCTCCAGAACACGAACTTTTAAATTGTTTTCAACACACCTTCAGACTTCATGGAAGGAAATAAGCAAGATGACAGATGGAATAGTTGTTTTTCCTTTTTCCACAAAACAGCTCTCAGTCTGCGTTATTTCACTGCTTCTTTCTTCTGTGCCATACCTTCATTTCTGTAAGTCTATGTAGACTGAGCAACTTGCACTTTCTCTTCCCTCTTCTGACCATAGTTTCTGTAAAAGGTTAAGAAAGGAGGGCAAGTAGCTCCTAAACAATTCTAGCTATCACACTTGTGACTGGCCAAAAAGGGGCAAGAGGAAAGGAATGGGAAGAGGAAGTGCAGCCACATGGCAGTGACAGGCCAGGGTCTTTTCACAATCTTTCAGTGGCCTTAAGCAAATTTCTTCCCTTATACATTGCTATACATCTAAGTAATATTAAATTGAGCAGGCTTCTGGCATGACTTCCAAAGTACAAAGCTCAGCTACCAGTATACAGGTTTGAGGCTTCAAAGCACTCTGGAATTCAAGGTGTTCAGCTCTCTTAGACATCAAACACAAATTTAAAAAGGCAAATGAAGATAAATATAAACAGAATCAGCACATTTATGATCCTAGTTAAGAAGCTACCTTCAACGTAAGAGCTATCAGAATAGCCCTCCCCATTCAGCTTGTCAGCCTCTCTATCTTTTAAAACATATACCAAAGATCACAGCAGTCAATGCATTTATTCTCTCAATTAAGATATACTTATCCTAAGCTGAGTTTTTGTATGATCCTGACAATTTTCACTCAAATGAGAATTACTTGAAGACATACAGACCACAAGTTTCAGCTTTGTGAAGAAAACTATTTACAAGAGGGGCTACAGTAGTTTGTTAGAGCAGTTACTTCTTTAAAAACACACAAAAAGATGGTATGTGTTCCAGCAGCCAGTAAGTCATCCCTGCCAGGATCTCTCTCAGTGTTAGTGACTTTGCTGCAACAAAGCTTTTACACGACCTCAGTGCTCACTATCTCTGTTGGACAGTGTGCCCGGAGTTTGCCAAAAGAGAAAACCTAAATGCTGCACAGAAGTGACAGTAACAAGGGCAAAGGGGAGCTTTGCACCTGATCCAAGGGGAGGGGGGGCTACTTTAAACTTCCATCTTGTCTCAGCAGAAGTTCACAGTGCTCATCTCCATTTCTTATATTGTGTTCACCATTACCAACCTCTTAAACTGCTCAGCCAGAATGATGGTGTTCCCCTAAGATAGGGCATCAATTTAACCCAGGAATGGTTAGACAGGCAGATGGATTATGTTACTGGCAACACGAGGAGTTTTAGGCTGCTGTTGGCTTCAAAGGGAGCCCATTCCAATTATTCCCTTCCTGTGAGTATGGAAGTGACTCATGTAAAGACAGTCAAGACCATCCCACTGAGCCTTCAGATTAAAAATAACGACAAGGCAGAAGTGGAGAAATGTTTAATCTGTGAAAAGCAACTCATCTTAAGCTACTGGAAGGGGAAATCACTTAAGGTACGTCTCGCCATGGGAAGGAACTCAGCTTGGCCCAGAGGGCAAGCAGCCTGGCTCCCCGGTGGCTCACTACGAGGGGCCTGCAGATCCCTTGGCCTCGCACCCTCCCTCCCCGCACCCTGTCAGGCTCCCTGTGCCTTCCAGCCAGAGACAGCCAGCAGCGCAGACCCTGGTCCTCCCCGCAGCAGCCAGGCCCACCAGCAGCACCAGGCACATGCAGGAACGTTTTCCATGCAGACAATACTCCCTGGACCCTCACACTAGCCAGATCCTCCAGAACAGGAAAAGAGGGTTTGGGGTGGTTTGAAGGCACAGACTTGGAAACTATCAAGGAGAACTGGGGAACTGACAAACAGCTCAGGGACTCTCCCCAGACCCTCCCAACCTGCAGCCCCATATGGAGCCCCTCCAGCCGGGCTTTGTTGCTGCGGCTGGCTGGGCTGTAGGCTGGGGAAGCAGGTTGCAAGGAGCCTGCCTTTCCCTTTCCACCCGGGACAGAGCTGTGCCTGGGCACGCAAGGTAAAAAAGCAAAGGACAGACCTTCTCTCTGGCCTCTTCCGCGCTGGGGAGGCTGCGCTCGTCCTCCCGGCTGCGGCCGCGGCTGCCGGCGGGATGCTGGCGGGCCGGTCGCGGTGCCTTACCGGCTCCACATTGATCTGCCTGCCGGGAGCCTCTTTTATTTTTTCTCCCCTCTCCTCCCTCCAGCCCCTTTTTCCAGTGGGGGACAAAAAAAAAGGGTGAGGGGGGAACCTTTCTATTATTATTATTCTAATATATTCTGGGGGCTTGTGGTTCCTGCAACTAGGCGGAAGTGAAACCCGTTTTCGCCCCCCTCCTCCTTCCGCGATGCTCCGGGGCTGGATGCAGCCTGGGGCCGGCGGGGTGCGTCCGCCGCCCCAGCAGCCCGGCCGCTCCCGGGACCCGGGTGCCCGCAGCCCCCCGCCCCGGGCGGCAGCGGCATCCGGGGCTGCCCCGCTCCCGCTCCGCTGGCCCCCAGGCGGGATGGGGAAGCGGTGCCGTTCCCGAAAGGCAGAGGTTGCTTTGGAGGAAAAAAAAAAAAAAAAAAAAAAAAAAACAACGGGGAAAAGCATTTTCTTCACTTCTCCGAGGGAGAAATCTGCCCGCGCCCGGCTGACGGCGGCTAGTGCCGGGAGGCGAAGGGCTGGGCAGGGAGCGACGGGGAGGGCGCGGGAGGGCAGGTGGGCACCTGGAGAGGCGCTGGCGGGGGGACACGGGCGTCTCCGGTGGGCTCGGCGGCCCGGCATGCCTGGGGAGAGCCCTCGGAAGGCACAGGCTGGCAGAGCTGGCAGCGGCGACTTCAATGACGGGCAATTACGGGTGGCAGCACAAGAGGAGAAGCTGTAAAATGCGGTTAAATACAGCAGGATCTGCTAGCTCCTGAGTGACATCCTGTGGTACGAGGCCACTATTGCTCATGGCCAGCCGAGCTCTGATTTTTACCGAGGAGCCGACGAGCGCTGGTGCGAGTCACGCGTCGTCCGCTGACTTGGGCCGGAGCGGCTGCGCTACCCAGCGCGGTGCGGTGGCGGGGGTGCGTTCGGGGACTGAAATCGTTGGCTCTTTGTGTTTTAAATCACCCTTCTGCCTCATGCTGCTGCAGAGCTGCTCTGTTTCTAAAAGGTCACCGGCTCTCGGGCACTGTGGGGATTTGTGCTTTATAAACGTGTAGCATCTTCCCTGGTACGTTACAGAACGCAGAGGGCTCAGATCTAAATACTGCAGCTGGCCGCATGCCTAGACTGAGGAGCAGAGAGTAAGCGAGACACCAAATGAACATCCAGCTAACTAAGGCAAATGTTAATTTCTTAATTTGGCGTGTGTCATCATGTTGAAACAGACTTGCAGAACATCTCCCCCAGCCAAGAAGCACAGGAGTAGGGATGAGGCAGTGAAACCCTGTCCCTCCCTAAGTCTTAGCTAGAGAATTCCCCTGTCCACCTCCCCTGTCACACAGCACGCTGGGATGCTCCCGTGAGCTTGGCAGAAAAGGCAAGAGAAAAGGCGGTGAAAGAGTTGAGCACATGGACCAAAAGACCACAACCTGTCCATTGGCAGGAGGAAAGCATGAAGCCAGCGCTTAACAGGCATAGCTGAGCTGGATTCCAGCTTACAGGGATGCCACTAGTAATGAGGATTTGGTGTCATCAACCTAAAAATGTCTCCACAGCCCTTGGTAAGATCCATGCCACCATGTTTACAATGCTCACATTGCCCAGATCAGAAAGATTAAGACTAGCCTGGGCAGGCCTGAACACACAGCAACTGAAACTCCTGGTAATTGTTTGGAGGCATGCGGGTGCTGGCGGCAGATGGGTTGGAAAAGGCTCTTCTAAACTCTACTACAGGAGTAACTCACATCAGATGATGCAGATGTTCACAAGAGATGACTGGGACACTACTGAGGTCTCTGGTGTCCCCAGGAGCCACCTGCTCACAGTATCATGGTGGAACTTAACCCCTGTAAAATTCTGGCGCTACCTTTTCTTCCTTGTGTAAAAGTGAAATGGTCAATGATGCTGACATCTATGTTGTCCGGTGGCACATTTAGGACCTGCTGTTCTGGACTCTGTAGATTCATCTCTGTGCTCAGTTTTGCGTTAAACATTTCCTTCACATCCCAACAGCTAGAGAGGTGCTTAGTCAGCTGGCTGCATCTGTCCCACAGCCTGAGGGCGTCTGCGGCCTCCGCATGGCTGGTGGATGGCTGAACAGCCATGTCAGCAGAAATGCCCCCTCTCAGGTGGGACTGGCCAGATGATTGCACCTCATCCTGAGGAGTGCACGCCTGGACACACTGGTGCATGAATTTGTGTCTTGCGGCTTAATTACTGCAGCTCCCTAGCTTTGAAATAAACCACAGTGGTGTAAAATACAGCAGATGTCTGCTTAGCAATGGTGAGCAGCCTGGTGCTTTGCTCACCCTAGTTTCTTACTAAGTACAGACTTTGGTCATCTTTTCTGATATTCAAAGCCCTTCATAACCTTCTTCCATAGCCAGCTCCTGCTGAGCACTGCAGCCATTGACAAAGAGGTAAGACAAGACTGTGGGAGCTTCATCTTTCCCAGGCAGTATTTCTGCACTATGGAACTTATTTTGCCTCCCAGAGGTACAAATAACCCAGATCTCAATGCATTC
Source organism: Leptosomus discolor (assembly GCF_034619465.1). Lineage (NCBI taxonomy): Eukaryota > Metazoa > Chordata > Aves > Leptosomiformes > Leptosomidae > Leptosomus > Leptosomus discolor. Next base: position 45,408,922 of record NC_141399.1, on the reverse strand, counting down.
AGACGTAAATGCAAAACTTCTCTACTCAGCTTCATTTCTTCGCACAGAAACATGCAGAGAATGCTAGTACCCAGCCCAACAAATCCGAGCCCTATAAACTAATCAAGCTATTCCTCTTATGGGCTAGATAGAAAGCAAGGCAGAGAAGGAAACAGCTTTTTTCTATTTTAAAATACTTGGGAGGCACACAAGTCCCACAGAGATGGGAGCCATCTAAATATATATAAAGACATAGTGAGATAAATGAATCCATCTGTTGTAATCTAGCAGTTTCATAAAACCAATGAAAAAAAATTGACAGTTTCATGAAACCACTAAAGCGCTATTGATACTTTCAAGTTTTTAAAATTCTTCTCTGATGTGTACAAGTGTAGGACATCAACCATCCCCTGTCAGATTCCTGAAATGAATAGAAAAGGACCAAAACTGTGCATGAAGCTGATGCAGACAAAGCCAGGATGTAATTAAAGCAAATTGCCATTAACAGTCTAACAGAGACTATTACAAACCCCTCCTCACACCCCAAAATACATTTCTGATTTCCACGATATGTCAGCACACACATCCACAACTAACCTTCTTCTGTCCCAGGGATCTCAGAGCATCTCACAGATGGTGCTTAAACGAAGCCTTGCAACACCTCCATTCTCTTTCTCCACAGGGGAAACTGAGAGACACAGAGATTTGCTTATCAACTAACAGGAAGTATTGAAATGTCCAGAAAGATGTAGGCATCCTATCTGCACATATGCCTTGCTCTGACTACTAGATAGCACTTCCAGTACAAGTCTGCTGGTAACTAGAGAAAGTTGTTCTTCTAAAGACTGCGCTGAGCAATCCACTGACAGCTTCACGGGCAGAGGGGCAAAGAAACAGTGTTTTGCTTCATCCCAATGAGTGATGCCTTTTCTCAGCTCTGTGTCTGAAGAGCTATGTGGCAGCTATGGGACAGCACTCATTGATATACTGTGAATTCACAACAACTTTCGTTGGTTTCAAATGTTCATATTGTGATACGGCCAGGTGACAGGTATGGGCAACAGCCAACGGTTTCCATCCATCAGGGAATCCTACAAAATATATAGGAAAAGAATCACTGCATAGTGTATCAGCCACCATCTCACAGACATACTGGTGTGTGTTCTGAGACCTTCCAGCAAAGCAGGCTAGTCTGGGAAGTGGGGAAAAAAAATGTGCATTAGCCAGCGAGCTGTACTAGGCCAGTGGAATACCCTTGGAAGTGTTTCCCATGAAATGTGCAAGCAGGTTCAGCTTCCTCCCCTCCCTCTCCTCTTCAATACCTGCACACTCTCCATCTCAGTGTGATTTATGGTACAGTCCTGCTATGATCTTTCTCTGGGTGAACCTCTATGCCCAGAGTACAAGCAGAGGGCATGAGTCTGAGGAGCAGGCAGCACAGCAGATTGGACAGGCTGAGTCCTGAAAGACTTCCTCAGTTAAAGTACAGAGATACCCACAGGCCTCAGGGAGCTACCGAAATACACGTGTCCAACAACACTATCCATCAAAAAGGCACCAGCTTTAATACTTGCTGTGTTCAGTTACTCTCCTCCTGGGAGGATAAAGTGAAAGAAAGTGAAACTACAACAAACAATCAGTCCCCCATAACGCAAAATGCTGACTCGGTACTGTTGAACACACAGAGCATCACACACTGAATGCAAGGCTACAAGGGGCTGTGGGCAGTGTGTACGACATGTTGAAAGAAGGAGTTGGCACCAGCTGGTCACTTCTGGAGATCATGTCTGGGTTGCTATTTTAACATGACCTTCTATTTTCCTTTTTTTGTTCGAGTTTTTCTTCTAGAACTTGGTAACTGATGTCTCACTTATCAGTATTGTATTAAAAATATACTGTCAGTGCATATAAAAATTACGTATTCCTCCCCATAAATGCTACAATATGAAAAAACGATCCGCTGTTAATAAAACAGAGACAAATTCGCAAAGGAAATGAATGCTCTTAAAAACCACGAACTTGAAGTAAAAAAACACTCGGCTGCATTTGAAGTAATTACAAGAGAAAAATGACAAAGACTGTTTCTCCTCAAAACTAGGCAATTTCTATATCATGCTACTGTTATTCTTAATGAAAAATGGTGCTTTTATTCACTGCCACTTCTTTTACTTTGGCTAGTGCTGTAGCCAAACATCTGCGTGTTAAGTTAGCAGAGTAAGTTGATGGTTGGTAACTCACGAGTTTCCAAAGAAGATGTCCACAGACATTTCCAAAGGAAGACCCTCTCTAAAGTTTTGTAAGGATGCACTTGGGAGGGGAGAAGACTATGAAGAAACAGAAAGGTCCAGACAAAGCATTTATGGGAATGTTTGGACAGGTTGGGCTCTTCTCCTAAAAAGCCTCAATGGAGGATTCGGGACAAGTTTTCAGCTGAAGGCATTCCACAGCTCAGAGTGCAAGCTTCACACTGAATGTGCCAGTGTGACTGAGGAAAGCTGTGAGCACAGGAAAGGAGGCTAAAAGCAATGGTGAGGTAGCAGATAGTTCACTGCTCAAAGGATCCCTTCCTTTCCCTTCTATCTTTAGAGAGCAGCAGAGGAAAATTAATCATCATTATTATAGTTACACATTCTGAACCTGTTCCTGCTAACATATTGACCCATCTCTATACTGGAAAAATTCTTAGGAGGCAACCCAGCTTCACCGAATATATCCCAACAGACACAATCCTGTATATCCAGGATTTAAGAGACAAATTCCCAAAAAGCCTACTGTCCAAGCAGGTACAATCCAAACAATTGTTAGCAAGTCTCCCAGGTCCTTGGCTTACACTGTCTCTACATGCTGTGCCAGGATAACTGAGAAGTGTCAGATTTTGGGACCCTCCAGGAGCAGGTACGAAAAAGGCATCACTACGTAGCCAGGCTCTAGCAGCATTCCCACCGAATGCCCTCCCTTTTGTGTGGTTGCCAATCAATTATCACACACCAGGGTTGAGAGAAAAAAGTACTGCTGGCAAAGAATAGTGTCTTGACAGGATAATGATTTTTAAATGACCTAAAAGAAGCCACACAAATACATGGGTAAATAGTCTTACTATCCTCACATCACAATTAGATCTGTTAGGTTGAGGAGTAGAAAATGACGACTCCTCGTTTTTTATATGATAGAGCATTTCTTGCAGGCAAACTACACAGCCCTGGAGACTGAATCCTCAGACTATCCATAAACCATGGCAGCACAGAACAAAAAAAAGCAAGTTTCTCCTGAGCAGTGCCTGAAACCCAGGAATGCCTTCTCCCAAAGGCAGTGAGGAAGCCTGGGTGCCAAAACATTAGGAAAAATTGTGTGGTTTTGTCTGCCTGTGACACACCTGCACAAATGTGCTCCAGCTTGTGTTCAGCTGCCATGGGAGCTGAAGGTGTTCATTATTTTCTTCCAGTATGGGGGTCTCGGACTGTGAGTTCAGCAGCACTAGTGTAAAAGTGAGGAACTCATTGGGGTACAAAAGATGTCGTGATCAAGTTCTGTACCTTTCAGTGTGTTCTGAAAACAAACCACCTCTGACTACTGCTGGCTTGCTTTTTCCAGACTCCATTAGTTATTGAGCAATGGCAGCACATAACTCCAGACTTTGCACACTCTGTGCTGCTATTAATTGCTAGCCACAAAGACATTCACCACAACGCACACAGCAAGAGGAACAAACAAATGTGCAGCTATTTCCTAAGCAATGCTTCCTTGCCACCACGAGGGGACAGTGTTTCTACATGTCTACTAACCCGAATGGCAGCCCTGCAAGTTCCCTCCCATCAGCAGGGTTAACGCCTCCTTTTAGTGCTTGAAGTGTTTTATATTCTATGTTATGTTTGTTTAATAAGTTACTTCTTCATGACACAGTGAATTACAGGGCCATTTATTGTACTTTCACTACCACCAGCAGGCTACACTAATAAATCAAGCAAGCATATTGGTGAGGTAATTCCTCCCATGAACGTATAAGCCTAAGAGGATGGCTAGTCTAAAATAACTGGTTTACAATCAAGTTTCAATCAAAAGGCATAAACGGCTTTGCAAAACACATCACTTTTCACATACTAATATTTTTTCAAAATACATAATTTGTATCTGTGAAAATCTCATAAATTGTCCTCATCTGTGCTGGCAATTCAAATACCGGTAAATCTGCAACCTGGTGCTCTTTGATTCTGTTTCCGTTTATACCAGAGATACTTCTGCCATTGACTGCACTCAGAGTGAAGATAATGTCTGCTATATTCAGAGGCAAAACTTCACTAGCAGTCCCATTTCTTCAGGCATAGTTTGTGTTCTAGAAAGTAGTTTAATCAACATGAAAGACTCCGCTAAGTAACCTTCTCTCAATCTGAATTTCTGAAAAATGCTCTGAAATCCCACTCTCACCAGAAAGTAATTTGTATACTACAAGGCTGTGGCTTATTTACAGAAGGCGAAGCTTTTATAGGATGATATAGCAGAGGTACCTGGTTATCCTTACTTTCACACTCATGCAACTAAGAAATGTCCCTGAAGTAGCTGTTACAGTGATAACATATGACTGTATCAAGCCCAGTGCTGTATGATTTCAAGACTATATTCCAGCATCTTGTTTGATGTCTCAAACATTCAAAGACATTCAAATTTGTTCAGTAGCTGTACAATCAAGCTGATACTGTAGCTGCACAACTAAAATCCAATCTCCCTGGCGGCTCTTCACTGAGAGAAAGCATAAAGCACATCATATCCAATTAATAAAGAACAATTAAAAAGTCAATAATAAAATCATGGGTTCTGTGAACAGAAGGCTGTCCAGATTCAGTACTCTGCTGAATAGTACATCTACCCGTATCTACACAGATAATCCAGTGCAATTAGCCCCCACTGGTGCCAGCAAGAGACAGTGGCATAGCCAAGCAACAGATATTTTTACTCCCCACCATCTCACCCTGCCCTGTAATTAAGTACAGAGCCCCACAGATTTCTGCCTGATTAGCTGTTTCAGCTAATGAAAGGCTCCAGACTCAGCTAACACAAAGCCTGAATTACCTGCCATTCATGGACTGGGCTTTGTGACCGCACAGAGCGAATCACAGGTGCAGAACCGTGCTGCAGAAGGGACACAAAGAGGAAAAGGGGGCCCGCAGACAAACTGCGCGCGACTCCTCCGCCTCCAGTCACACATATTGAATGTTTTGGATGGTTACGCCCATGGGAGCAAAACCTGGCAGTTCCTGTACGGTCATTACCCAAGATATAAAATGTTTGACTTTTAATTAAGATCTACAATATCAGTGTCACAAAATGAGTCTGAAATTACAAGAGCAGGAGCTGATCTGATTGTAAAAAGCTCAGCTATTCAATTGAAGGCCAATGCTCGGTCATAACCACAGAAAAGTTGAGGTCAGGAGTCCAAGTTCAGGAGTGGAGAAAATAAGAAGCTGAAGGAAACATTATATCCTCCAATAATCCTTGCAGGAGATATGATTTCAGCATGAAAGGATGCAGTCCAGCTTTAAAGTTTCCAAGCAAAAATCATTCTACTATAACTCCACTGCAAGATAAAAGCAGACATGCGATCTAGTAATACTGGCCTCTTTCACTGGTGTTTTTATTGGTGCTGCCCTCCATATTAAAGAAAACAAACACTCTGCTTTTAATATTAAAGATAACTCCAACAGGTCTGCTTTAGAGAAATTTTCTGTGTTAATCCACCCCTTGTAATACAGTTCGCTTTGTGTAAATTTGGAAGGTGGCCTGTAAAAGGAAAAGCAAACAGAGGATTGGCTCTTTTTAAAACTTTCACCCAGCTTTTGGGGTTTTTGTTTGGGTGTTGTTTTTTTTTAATATCAGCTGCTTCTTTCTCTTTTAAAGGGTCGTGGTAGAAGAATAAATAAGGCTGTGACCTCATATGTGGTTCTCCCATTTCTTAACTGAAGAAGAGAGAGATTTGGATCCTCCTGAGACCTGGAATACTTGAAGGAATGTATAAATACATAAAAGAGCATGTTTATTGAGTAGAAATATCACTGTCGGCAGTACACCAAGCTGAAATCCAGGAGACAGGGTCTACTGTAATTCTACTCTGAGCCTGATGGGTACCTCCACACAAAGCATTTCCTCCCACTGTGTCTCAGTTTCTCCATTTCTAAAAAAGATAACCTGAAATGTACACGAAATTTAAAGTTCCTTCAGATAAGACAGTGCAGTATAATAGCAGTGCCAGCCATGAAATCACCAGATGAGCTAAAGTATGATACCCACCTCCGTCAGCAGAGCCCCCCGTCATCAGATGGGGCACGTACATTTTGGCAGTGCAACATATAACACTGAGCTTCTGGAACTCCTGCTCCCTTCTCCCTCTTCATAATGTGGCTGGATTCAAATGGAAGGGCTTTGTAAAGATGCTACAACAGTAATAATTTTTCTCTCACTGTACTGCCAGATGGTAATTTTCTTGTACTTAAATCATGCAATCAGGTATTGTTAAACATTCCTTAAAACAGTGCTGTCAGCTAGTCCAAAATGTGGCACAGAAGATCCAAAAAGCAATCAATTGCTGATGTTCACAAGTTCAAGTAAACTGAAGTGAAATTTTCCTGCCTGCTTCCACTAGCCATGAATTTGGCCTGCAAAACATCTCATGATCCATCACTGGCATAACAGTTGTATTTCTGAATGCACAGAAAAGGGTGGAGCTCTTTGGTGATAGAATCAGAAAGGAATTCTGTCCTCACCAAGCAAGATGAATGCACTGACTGATAAACCACTTTTGTTATTGATATAATCCTGCTAACAATTTAAGTTATTGAATGTTATAGAAGAATGAACAGAAAACCAGGAAGTTTTGTGAACAATAACGTGTGCCAGTGTCAACAGAAAAATAAGGCTTATTTGCTGAAACAGAAGTTAGAAATATCTTCCTTTCTCTCTTCGGTGTGTGTTTGTCAGCTGCTTATAGCAGTGGCCACCATAATTTACATCAGTTCTCCCTGATGCGTACTTGGGTGAGGTGGAATGCAAGATAGGATGCTCTTGATCCGATCGTTTCTGCAACCACACAGAACTTTGCAACATTAGTAACACCCAGATTCCAGTTTTCCACAACGGAGTCCTCATGTACTGCCTGAGGACAGTTTTACACCCTGTATTTGCCCATTATGACAAAAGTCTGGGGAGAGGGCGAAGAATTAAAAAATTTAAATACTGGGAAAACCATCTCCTCTTCAGTTTAGAGTACCACAGCTGCTGCCCCAAACCATATCCTCCTACAGGAGGGAGACATTGGCCTTGGTAATTAGCCAGACATCAAAACCTTCCTAGGGAATTCCTCCTCCTGAGAGGCACACGCAGATCAGAAGAGGACAGGCTGTCTAAACACAGCAAGCCTCCTCTCCCTTGCTGCGTTATTTTCTTTCTCCCTAGGGGAGCTCCAGCCAGGGGAAAGTCCAGCTTTAACAGAAGGTGGCTTGGTTTCCTCCCTGTTTTTATAGCAAGAACAAGCTACAAAGGCACCCTTTCGATAATGTCCAGCTCTTCAAAGTCAAGTTCTCTGCAGTACTGAAGCATTTGAAACTTCAGTTCTGCTTTTCCTGCAGTTTTATTTACCTACTGTATTTCTAACATACCTGCAACACTGGTACACCAGTCTGAAATGTGCTGATGTCAAATAGCAAAAGACATTTCGTGACTCTTGATTCTCTGCTCATTCCAAGGAAATGTTGAGATCCTCACTCACAAACGAAATACTGTATATGTTCAGCAAGTCAGAGATGCAACAGCAGTGGTCACTAGAGATCCAGTCTGGGCTTTCCGACTCTAGGAGAGACAGGCACCCAAAGGAATAAAGGTCTTGCCTCTTTGGAGTTGGGCTCCCGACAGCTGGTTGCTGAACTCCCGTCTGCAGCAGATGCCATGCCTGAAGGTACTTATAGGGAAATTGTATCAGCATTAAAAACATCAAAATTGGACTGTACTTGGACACATGCTGGCAAAGTATTTGCAGTGGATTCAGAATAGCTGGAGATTGGCCACATCCACATAATATTCCTAAAGTTGGATAAAATTTAACAGAGTAAATTAGGAAACTTTGCCAGCTCCAGAGCACTACCTCAAACTTGGGCCAAAACGATGCACTGGCACTTGAATGCTCTAGAAGGATTTTTCCCTTCTGCCAAAAGCTGTTGATCAGATAAGAAGAGCTGGGCTGTGGACCACAGGGATAGGGATGCTGTTGCTGAAAAAGGCTGGGCTTTGAAAAAGAGCCTTTGTGGCAAAAACTAAGAAAGTTGCAATCAAAAACTAAAATACTTGCAGAGCTCTGTGTAGGGGGCAAAGGAGCAGGGCTGTGGGGGCATTGGCAAGTCTCAGCTGAGGAACAGTCTGGACAGTGGATGCTGCTCAGAATCTGCTTCTGCTGAGCTCTCCTTAGCCACCACTCTGTATTCCTCACTGACAAACCTACAGAGGAAAATGGAAAACTGAATTGCTATGGTACATAAAAACATTCCTTCCAGAGAGAGATTTGGAGCATGATGAGAGGCAGGGGGAGGGGGAGAAGACAGAAAGAACAAAGAAGTATTAAAGGGGAGACACAAGCCGTTGGCACCTATGTCTTTTGTCAGATCTCAGCCCTAGTGCCTATTGAACTAAACTGTGAAATTTGTGTTTATTTCACAGACCTCAGTAATGCTGCTTACACATGACAGTGCTCCCCCCAGGCAATTTACACATTGCCCTGCCTGGCACACTGGAACCCCGCAAAACCACTCTGGAGGAGAAGCACAGCCTTGCAAGGACCCTTCCCTCTACTGCAGGATTATTCAATGTGATATTTAAAAGATTCTCCCCATCTCTTAGAAGTGAAGAGGGGGAGGATCTGTCTGATTGTATCTGTGACCCTGGCAACTCTTCACAAGCAGAGACAGCTGAGTCACTAATATTTAGAAAAATAACATAATTGACTGTATTCAGCCCTGTGGAGGACCCCCGCTGGGTATTCACAGTTAAACATTAGCAACTCGGTCATTTCTGGCAGCCTTTGTGAAGGGTTGCCAGGGCTGTAGATTCAATTAGATGACCTCCGACAAACCGATTTCCACTGCAAATATTTTTTAAAAAATACATTAAATCCCCAATAAATACAGTGAAATCGGAGGAGACAGCCCTTCCTACCTCATTGAATGTCCCAAATCACCCTACGGCCCCAGCTAGATGTCCTGCCTGGACGTTACGCATGCACGGGCTCTATTATCACCACTGCCTAATGTGATTTAGCTCTGTCTGCGGATTGCACTCTTTAAATCTGAGAATGTGACAGTGTCGCAGTTGGGTGCAGATTAGGATACAAAATGATGTTGAAAAGGTAAAAACATTTGCATGTATCTTTCTTTTCATTGGGCAGGGGTGACTATTCTTTTACTGCTTTTTTATCCTCAGACAGCTTTTTTTTCCATTACTAGCCATTGAATTATTTTGATGCAAAAGGAACTAATACAAATTGCTAGATCCAGTGTTTTGTACTACCCATTACAATACACTGCAGCAGTGCATTACACTGAGTTGGAATATTTACTTTCTTCTCAGTAATCTATACTAAAAGTGATTAACATACCACTAAGGCAACTAGAGATGAGACTTTAAAATTCTGCTTTATGCACAGGGTTTTGTGACAAGCCCTACAATAAAACAACCAATGTGGACACTATTGTTAACACTATCACAATGAAATCAGCTAACACCTTAATTACACCTTGTAATTGCTTCTCATAATGTGTAAGACATTTCTAATTCAGCTTTTAAACATCTCGATTGTATAAATTTCTGTCTGTCTCCTCAGACTACAGGATTTTATTTCGCCCAACATATTCTGCCCTGGTAAATTGGTTCTTAGCTTAACTTTTTTGTTTGCTTTTTTCCTATCCTAAATAATTCTGAACAGCTACCAAACCCTCACGTTTCTTGCACACATCAATGTTTGAGGAAATGTAAAGAAAGAGAGCAGTGCTGGATTCTCAAGATGTCCCTCCAGAGAGAAGCTTAACAAAACAATGTTTTAAAATAATATATCCCATTGTTTGGGATACAATGAGATACGAATTCAACAGTAAAAAATTATAACAGGATAAGAGCTATTATGAAATGATTATCCAGAGAGCCATCAATTAGTATCTTCTCAAATGGTGTTGTAATTATTCTTTCTACATGGTGCAAAATAATATACTAAGGGTATTTACAGAGAGGAAACTTTTCTTTACATATAGTGTAAATTGGTATATGGAACACAGACACTGCATGGAGTTTAGTCTGATTTTTTTTCCTGAATGTTCCCTGCTGAGCAGTGCCACAATTAATCAAGCTTTCTAGGTTTTAGTTAATTGCTGGACCCCAATAAATTGGTTTGTACTGGCATTGGTCCAGGTCTGATAATTTCACAGCCTTGAAAACTGCTGCATGTTCACACAAGAACCTTGCAAGCAGGGAGCTGGGATAAAAAGAATAAAAGAAACTCTTGTTCTGTGAGGTTCCATTAATACTTAAAAAGCCAGCCCACTAGCAACAGTGTCTTCACTGTTTGTTTTTCTCCGTGTGTTTTATACTGATGTTTTTAATGATGAAAGGAAATACCCCCCCCCCCCCCCTTTCCTTATTTTAAACTTTTTTTCCATAGATAGTTGTTCTCAAAAGAACCATTTCTACTTTCACCATTATCCTCTTGGAAATTTCCACTGTTCCCATACTCTGCTGAAAGTTCATTGTGGCTTTTTGACACAACTCAGCTATTTTTACCCTCTCCACAGTTTTGTACCTGTGAAAGGATCACCATCTTCTGATGAAGAAAAGTTCAAGACTGGCTTTATGAACTAGAGACGAGAGACAAGTGGTCCCACAGCCTGGCCTAACTCGGAGCTGGCGAGTGCCACTCGTGGTCAGTCAGATGCAGCGAGATAGAGGACAACTCAGCTTCTCCTAAGTGTGCAGTCAGAATGAAGCAGACTGGCGTCACAGCTTAGTGCAAGTCGATGCATTAGGGTCGGTTATGAGTAAATACACAATACTGTTATCAATGTGAAAGACAGGTCCACATCTATTAGTTCATTTTACAGCTGGGTTCAGTTAAACGAAGGACTTTGCGTCCTCAGCTCTCACTGGTAGCAAGGGGATTTGCGAGCGCTCAGCCCCTGGCAGGCTCTGGCTCCATGCTGGCACACATTTGACTTTGTTCTCCCTAGAGAAGGCTCATTTGGCAAGTTCAGTTTTACTAATGGGTTTCAAAAGCACTCTCACACCAGCAAGTTTCAGCGCAAAAGAATTACATAATGCCCGAGGTGTTCGGTAACCTCGTTGTTATTGTCTTTGGCTCACCAAGGCGAGATTAGCAGCACTAATCACGGTTTTACAAAAGTGTGTTTGAATTGCAGTTGGAGCCTCCTTCCATCTGCCTTGACTCCTTCTGTCATGCCTTGGAAGACAGGACTGACTGGGTGTATCTGGTGGATCTCAGCTGTAAAGAAATGCCTCAGCAAGTGGATCTTTATCATGGTGTGATCAATCTGAAAGATTTGTTACTGCTTTTCTCATGGAGAGCTATGTCCTTAGCGAGTACAAATCACTGTGATTCTTTTAGACTCCTGCAAATTTCTGCCAGGCGTGACTCTAGTCAACAATTCCAATGGCAGGGAAGAACGTCTGTTGTTTTTATGTGAACTGTACCACCTTCTGTAGTTTTCAAGTATGTGTGGTACTGAAAAAACAATGAAGGTGAAGCTCCTCCCAGAACTCTGAAATAACCACTTATAAGGATTGTTTGATGCTGCTTTTCACTTGCTGAAAACAGCCACTGAGATGCTATTGCATGCTATATAGCATCACGCTGTGGTAGAAGCAGTACTGGTATGCTGTGCAGGTTTCCCGCCCTCAAAATGCTGTTCATACAAGAGTTATAGACGAGAGGTTGGACTGAAGATTTGGACTTGGTATCTCAAGGAAAAAAATGCCCTATTTCAGTTTCCTCAAATATGTGGCATCAACTAGGGATTTGGAGCCTTATTTTCAACTACTTTATTGATGTTATGCCTCCAACACCCATTACATTTCAATACAAGACTAAATGTTGCAAAAGAAATTCATTATTACTATTAATACTAAAAAAAAACCAAAAAGCCAAATCTGGCACGGCTAAATATTTTTTTTAAAAAAAAAGATAAATTAGATGGATTAACATACAAAGGGGATAAATTATAAATCAGTAAATCCGTCAAAGATTACAATGCATCACTGACAGTAAGATATACCTGGTCAAGAATTTCTGAATTGGAAATTGAACTATCTGGATAAGAAGGTACAAGGAAAGACAGGGCAGACAGGAAAACTTTCTGGGAATGTCACAAAGATCAGCCCTTTCACAATTTTATTGTAGCTTGTGTTGATTCCTCGGGCTCTTTTGAAAGTTTGAGTAATAATTGCTTCTACATAACTTGGTGATGACACTTCACTACTATTTCACTCTAAGTAAACCACTGAGTACTGGTGTTTTGACACACCATGGTGAAGGTCATGTAGCTCATGAATATACAAAAAATTCTATATTCCTACAAATTGTCTTGCAGACTTTCTTTGGCATTATAGGTATGTGAGAGAATTATAGGATCGTAATTACAGCTGCACACACACTGTGGTGGATTGGATTGGATTGAATTGGATTAGAAACAGCTGCAGATGAGCACTTTGAAATCAATGCAAAATTCAGGAGGGCCTTACTTCTGAGTGCCTGTATATTTATTCTGTACCTGTACATTGGTATTCTTGACACCCCACCTAGCAAAGTGTCAGTTGCTCTAGGACAGAAGGAAAAACTGTGTGGTTCCCTCCTGCGTTTTCACGTTTGCTACTGGCAGCTCTTGCAAGTCCCTTCTCACTTGTGTATTTGGAAGTGAAATTTAGTGACATTTTATTTGCATTTTTTGACAGAAATGTGAAAGATTTTCAGCTACTCTTCAGTCTCAGCTGAATGCGTCTACATCAAGGTAATGAGGAATTGGGCTGCAATTCGACATTTTATGTAACGATGCTGTTGTTGTTGTTGTTTAGCAAACTGTATGGAAATCTCAGATTCACTACATCCTTCTGTCTCTCTGCTAAATAAGCAAATTAAGTTCTTGTGCTAGAGGACTGAAACCCCACTGCAGATGAAGTCAGTGCTACAGAATGAACAGGAGGGTGGAGAATGCTCATGACCATCCTATGCCATAATCACAAAATCATGCACATCCGAAGCCCTTTTTGCTTAACAGTAGATGTGAAGACTACTTGATGAACATCCAGATTGTATTCCCAGCATGATAGTTGGAGGGCTGATCTAAACCACAAAAAGTAATTTAGAGATTTTAATAAAATCCTGGGAATAATTTTTAGCGTCTTAAGATACATTTTCCAACAGGCTCCACTGGATTTATAGGAATGTAAAAACAAAGGAATTCATTACTTCAAGAACTTACTTTCATACTTTTTCAGAAGCGAAAATTTGACCATAGATAACAACCCTTTCTTGAAAGCAAAGGGAGAAAAAAAAAGACAGGGAGGTAAATGGAAATTGTGTCACATGTCTAACATCTCTCAGAGCTCAATGTCTGTTCCAATTAAGAAAACTCCACATGGATTATAAACATGTTAGCATTGGCACAATCTTTTACTTGTTTTTTTTCCCTCACAAGAACTGAGAAGTAATAGCAGGATATCTATGTACTCCTCAATCACTGTGAAGCACAGCACAAGGAGATGGACTTCATCAGTTTATTAGCTGCTCAACTTCCACTATTTTTAATGAGAATTACATGGCTGAAACTCTGTGCTCCTAAAAACTTAGGGCATCCTAGAAAATATCTAATGCCCACTATTGGGAGCAATTCTTTCCCCTCCGGACACCAGGATGCAGAGCATATTCAAGCAATGAGTTCTGCTTGGCAGCATGAAGAGTAACAACTATGAATTTGATGCTTCTCTGGAGCTCTCTGTGTCACACGTGTGCAGCAGCCCTGAACGTCACAAACTGCAGTCACAGCCCACTGCTGAGCAAAAGCACAGAGCAAAGAGTTTGCTAAGTCATAGCTGTGCTGTGGTCTAAGGGGAATAAGACAGACTCTCTAAAGTGGGACTGCATGAGCGTGAGACAAGGCAAAGCATAATGGGCTGTGGCAAGACACGAAGAGTACGAGCTTTTAATTGTACTTGCCCCTCAGTGATACTTGGGCAGAGCTGGGAGAAGAGGAACAGCTCGGGCATGGGTGCAGCACTACCAGGATCCACGGGCACTGGCGAACCCTGCAAGCTCAGCAAGGGTCACTCAACAAGAGGCCACCTGTGAACGTTTCATTCATGCAAGATGTCCAGCATGTGTCACGTTATGCTTTGACCTAACAGCTGTAATGCTGCAACACTGCCATGTGAAGGTATATGGCAAGAAACAGAGGCAGCCTTTGTACAGGACCAAGAAAGAAGCAGACCCTGGCAATTTTAAGCTACGTCGTAGTTCAAAAGCCCTCAGGGACATCCCAGCAACTGATGAACAGCACAGCCTGAGTAGCAGGGTCAGGACTAGGAGTAAGACTAAGGCATCCTGCCCTTGGAAGTCAGGGTTTCCACCGTGTTGCCCATTCAGTGAGTCCCAAGCCCTCACCTGAGAGAAAGGCTTTTTCAGCCAATTCTCCACAATATAAACCTGCCGAAGAGTGGGAAAAGGGCTCTGTTTTGTATATCTCTGTGTTAAGCAAAGGTCTTACACCTGAATTAGTATCTCCAGAGACCATCAGACACCGTCAACTTCTGAAACAGTCTCACAGAATGCAGCGGAAAGTGCTGGCATCTATAGCAACTCTCCCAAGGCACTCTTCAGGCCAAATAAGGAATTTATTTTCAAAGAATCTCTCTGCAAAAGAATTCAGGTCACAGAGTCTATAGAAAATATTTAATTTCTCGTTACTACTACATTGACTCTGTGTAAAAAGTACTGCAACGATTATTGTTGTCTTTATCTGCACACACTTTGTGTCAGCACAGAGAAGGAAATACATGTGACAGATGCTGCCCAGAGGAATTTTGACAGAGGTGGGTAGCTGTGTTGGGTAAGTTGTTCTCGAGGATGTCTACACAGTAAAACTGAGCTCTGCCCAGGCCCAAAGCTGCACCTACTAAAGTCATGCAGATGCTATAAAACCAAACTATCAAGCATGCTTACAAGGACATGTAGATTCCTACTCATAAAGATTTGCAAACTCTTTTCTTTTCTAGACAGAATTACCAATTCTGGATTTGTTTTTGAGTAACACTGAAGGAAACAGATACTCACATCCCCCAGGATGCTTAAAGTCTTCTGAAAATTACAGCATATGTATGTTCACTTTGGCCGCTGTTATCCATAAAGAGAACACAGCTTCTAATCAATGGCATCATCAACAGAAAAAAAACCCCACAGATTCGAGACCCAGCAAGGGGAACCCAGCCTTCATCCAACTGTAGTAACACAGGAACTCAGAAAATCAAAACATTCTACTGGAATTTGGAAAGCCCTTGCAATGCTCCTTTTCTATAAAGAAATGTCATTTCAATGATGTTACTAAGGGCATTTTAATATCTCATTAACTCCTCTGAAATCTGACGCTGTATTAATTTAGCTCTAACACTGTAGGGAATGGCTTGGATTTTGATTCGGAAAAAAACCTACCACATGTGGAGCCAGGAGCACATCTTCAGCCTGCTGTAAGGACAGCAGGACAAAAGTACAGAGCTTCACTTGCACTGCACTAAATCCAAGAAGCATCCCTCATGATGCAGTCTAGTTTAAATTTAGAGCTATCAAGGGAGGTACACAATCTGCCACATCTTGCTGGACTGTTCCAGTAACAAACTCCTTTCCTTTCACAGTATGATCTTTATTTCATTTGACTTCATTTACCTTTGGTGTTACATCCTTCCCTTCTACATTTCCTCATGGTGTCTGAACTCAGTTTCTGAGACAAGATCAGTGGCACTGGTGAAGTGGTACTAGGGTGAGATTTACTGCTACTCCCACACCCAGTGGGCTCCCAGATAGCCAAAGGCAGCTCCTAGGAAAACCCCTCCACCCTATGTTGATGTCAGTGGGAAGACTCTAACTGGCTTTGGGTCTGGCTCTTTGCAGAATGCAACAGGGTCGGTTCAGTCGTAGATACGAGGGCATACGCTATTCACATGCAATTTATCTGGCAGGCTGAGCCTGCACAATCTAACTCAGCACAACATCTAAAGGAACAACATTACTATGCCCCACAATTTAGCAGCATGTGTGTACTCACTTAACTTTTCTCTCCATGAGTGTGGATATACCTCTGCAGGACCGGAGCTTGCACAGCTCAGATCCTCTGCCCTCAACTGCAAATTACTATCATATCTCTGATTCGTTTGTTTTTCCATTCACCCGTCCCTATTTCATTCAGTGGCTCTTCCAAAACTATCAGCCTGTGGCAGCAGCCACCACATTCAGGACTAAGAGCTCAAAGTGATGATTTTTCCTCAGAAACATGGATTACTGCCTGTGCATAGCAAGGCAAAGAGTGGCAGAGTGGCACAGAAGGAGGCATGGTGCAGTGTTTTCAAAACGCTTAGCTCCAGGATGCAGTTTCTTTCTCTTTTCCTTTTTTAATGCCAAGAGATATAAAGTCACATTTTACTAACACACAGCCGTGGTTACTCATGAAGTCACACTAAAAAACCCTTAGTAAGTCAACTATTCTTTCCTCATGCTACTATAAGGTTTCACCGTACACTGTATTTTCAGTATTTCATCCAGCTGAGATACAATGGAAGAAATGAAAGTTCTGCTCGATTTTCAGCCTTCTGAAAATACCTACCAAGCCTGGGAGGTGTATGACCTCCTAGCAGTGCTCCCCAAACACCCTGGTCCCAAACTAGGGGAAATAGGTTGTAATTTGTTTCTCCACATGATGTCTTTTCATACCTCACCCTTTTCTCAGATCATTTGTCAAGGGTTCACTGATCTCTTCTTATTAGTTACAGGGGCTACAAGAAGACAGAAAAAGAATGTTTGACCAAGCATATAATGTCATGAGTCATGGCTTTAATTTAGTTCCACCAGAATCTCAATGTGACCTTGAAACCTTCTAACACAATAAATCAGACCAGAGGGTATCAGCGGAGGGTGTCTGACAAATCCCACTGGACGCTAACTCCATCGGGTCTGCTCCGGAGGGCACCCGGCGTGTGAAAAGCCCATTAAAGAGCCATCTCGGTGTAGAATCCTCTCTCTTTAAGAAAACCGCCCGTGGGTCGCGGTTACCGAGGAGAGGGACCTATGGCCGGAGCGGTTTGCGTTCGCCCAGCCCGCAGCTCCGTTCGAAAGCATCGCAGCACGGTCCCTCCCGCCCGGGTGCGGGTCCTGCCGGCCCCGCAGGTGGTTCCCGCACGGCGGGAGGGGAGTCAGGAGGGCGGGCGCCGAGCCCCCTGCCCCGGCGAGCGCTCCTCTCACCCCGGCCCCCGCCGCCTTCCCCCCCCGGCCCCCCGTAGCGGAGCAAACTCCACCCCAGGCCGTGTCAGTCACGCTGGTGTGCAGGGCGGCAGGAGCGGGGCACGGGAGAGGAGGGGGCCGGGGCGGGAGGCGGACCGCCGGGACGCGGGCTCCTCCACTCCTCCTCCCGCCGCCGCTCCAGTGCCGGCGGGGCTGCGGGGCAGGACCCGCCGCCGAGCATCCTCCGGCCGCGGGGCCTCGCTGCGCTCCCCGCTGGGGCAGGAGGCGGTGGCAGGTGTCCCAGGACCGGGCAGACCCGGGACCTTCCGGAGCGCCCGCCTCGCAGCGTCCCCGGAGCTCGGGCTGAGCGGATTCCTCCCCCCTCGCTCCCGTCCATCAGTCGGGGGCTGCTGGTGGCGGCGGCTACAGGACCCGTCGGTCCCCCGCTTGCCCCCTCACCACCGCCACTGCGGGAGCGAAGGGGAGACCTAAAAGCCCGCGGGAGAACGATTATGGCGACGTGAGCGTGGAGCGGAGCCGCCTGGCCGGAGCCCTCCCGTACCCCGGCGGAGCGGAGAGAGCGGAGCCGCGCGGCTCCCGCAGCCGCTGTTCGCAGACGGTCTCCAGGGCCCGCGGCTGAGCGGAGCGGCCTCCAGCCCTGCCCCAGGTTTGTGAGCTTTTCTTTCCTAGGCGAGACCCTGGGGAAGGCGCAGTCCCGCTGCCGGAGCTGCGCCCGTGGGTGCGGGCGCTGCCCCGGGGGCCGGGGTCGCGGCACGGGCAGCCCTGCGGGGGTACCGACGCCTCCCGGTGCTTTCAGTCCGGCTTTTTTCGCCCTGCCGATGGTGGGGGCCGGCCGACGTCCTGCCGGTGCCACCGCCGGCACCTGGCTGGGCCCCTGCTCCGCCGCCGGGACCCCGGGCAGGCGTCGCGACTCGGGTCGGGACTCCCCCGACGGCAGCCCTCGACCTCCGCCTCCCTCCCTCCCGACCGCGGGCGGGGCTGCGGGGCGCTCCCCGGGCTCGGCGCCCCGGGGGCGACCGCTGTGGTAACGCGGAGGAGCCGGGAGCCGCGCCTGCTGTAAACACCCCCTCGACGGCAAACGGGGCTTGCGGGGATGCCAGCAGAGCCGTGTCCCCCCCCCGGGATGCCCCCGGGCAGAGCGGAGGGAGATGCGTCCCCTGCTCCGCGCCACGGCGGGGGGATGCCCGCCCGTCTGCGCTGAGCGGCCGCGGCCGCCGCTGGCGCCGCCGGCGGAACGCCGGTCCCCGCCGTTTGATAGCCCGCTGCGGCTGGCAGCACCGCGCCTGGCACAGCGCCTTCCAGCTCGTCTCAGGCCTCTTTTGGTTTGGGGGTGGGTTTTGCATTAATCGTAAAACGTGGCGAGGCCGGACCCTGGCACTTATAGTTCCTAAACCGGGCTCCTTGGAGGGCGAGTTCAAAGCAGCCCCGTACGCCTTATTCCAGTGAGTAACTCGTGTAAGACGTGGATCACTTTCATTGCTTCTCCTAAGCAGAAAACACACCAATAATTAACAGGTTAATCCTAACTGAGATTATTTAAATCCAGGAATATTTTTAGGACATTGCCCTTTGGGGAAATGAAGGGAGTGTGCTAATAGTGAAAAGTATGTGTTTATATTTGGAGTAACAACAATACAGAAATTAAAGAGAATTAAGAAAGACATCAAAAGTCTCCATCCCATTTCTGTTATTAACTCCTCCATTTCACATTACCGTGCAGCATTTCTGAGCTTAAGCAGTCCAAGTTTTAAAACCTTCTTCCTTTTGAAGACCTGACATTTAAAATGCACGGGTTGCTGAGCCTTTCTATTCGAACCAACCGATCTAGCAAACAGGTAAAGTGCTGCACAAAGGATAATTGTGCTCCATTTATAAATATTGTTTGCTTAAGCAACCCCCAAGAAGGCCAAAATATTTAAACATTCACATTTCTGATAGTCCCAGTGATGTGCTACTGTTGTTCTCAATGCATGCATGATGTCCTGTGACTAAATTACGAGGCTTTAATTTTAAACAAGTTTTTAAAAGGTTATTTGGCTTAAAAATGTCCTGTGTGATTTGAACACATTGAAAGGAAAAAATGACTTAAACTTTTCTTCTGAAATGGGAATATTATTCTCAGCTTCCAAAGTAAATGGAAAGTTTTATTTTGTTACTGCATAGGGAGTTTGCTTTTAAAATAGCGATGTTTTTAAAAACGTTTTCAGATGCAATTTGCATTATTTTGAATAAGTTTACTGAGTATAGACAGAGTAGTTGCATAGATTTGATTAGTTAAGGAAGATGTCCATTTTGGTTGTAGCTTGGGAATGTAGAGTAGAGAACCCTTAAACAGTAAAAGGCAATAAAAACACTGATGAAATCAGATCACTCGCCCTTTGTTGCAGTATCCTAGATCTCAACAGTTTCCATAGGAAGATTTGCTTTTTAAGTGCTTGTTAACTTACTCTTTAGTTAAGTTCTCTAAGTTATCCACCACTTAATTTTGAGTATACAGACCCAAAGTTCTGCTTTGGTTATCTGTGAGCTGAAACATTCATGTACAGTTCTATTATTTACATGAAATCTGAAGAGGTCAAATTAGTTTACAAAGTAGATTGTTTAGTTTTCCAATAGTGAATTTATTTTTTTTTTAAACTTTTGTAAAACTAGTTGTGAATCCACATCAAGGCTCTTGAAATCAAACCCAAATCTTTCCAACATCATAAATTACAGACAAGTGTACTTTGGGAAGATAATACTTTTGCAATGAATTCTGATAAACAGTAACGCGTCAACATATTTATCAGTTTACAACATATTTATCAGTTTACAATCTTAGGTTGGCCATCAAAAATAAATACATTCTACTTTAGTTAATTATTTTCTCCCTTTTTTTTTCATTATAAAATAATTCACCTTTTAAAAGTCAGAAAAAGATAAACAGGATGGCGCATGCAGCAAGTACGATACCATCTCTGCCCCACACAGAGACGGATACATTGAGCTTTGCTCCATGTACGAGATTTTGACGTTAAAGATCTACAAGAATGAAGATGACGTGTCATTCCCCCACTCTACTTTCAGATATCAGGGCAACGGAAGGGTTAACTCTAGAAAAATTAATTATACACAATCCCAGAACAATAGTAGTTGGGAGAGGGGAGGAGGGGTGAATTGAATAGTGGTGGAAGCCTATTAGAAGCAGTGAGGAAAACTCCCCCTGACTCCAGCATGGCCAGCATTTCCCCCTGAGTGGGGCTTTCCCTAGTGGAGGGCCAATACCCCAGGTACACCCGAGATTAATTTTACGATGAAGCAAACAAGCTACAACTGACACCTGTATTTCCTAAGTTACATCCAACAGAGCTGCTCTACAAGAAAATCTCACAAACGAGCTTCTTGTGAAAGAGAACTTTAAGAATTTAGATTGCTTGCTTGCCAGATTTCTCTGCTTTGGAATAAAACAAGGACTTTATTAGGAGTAATAAAGTTTTCAGCTTTCATGAATGGGAATGTGGCCCCTTTTCCAAAAATGAAATGACCTGAAGCCAAAGCTGTTTCCATGAAATGAAGATCCATGATATAGACAGAGTTTTTGATTCTGGCAGTTTAGGATTTTTGTTTGCTGGATGAAATCATGTCAGAGAATTTAAGTATCTTACAGGATTTTAGTTTAATTCATTTAATCTTTTCTTCCCAACAGCTCAACATTCTCTTCTTTGGAGGCTCTTTCTTTTCCTTTTGGCGATAAAGATGAGAAAAAAGTGGATATTGAAAGATTTTATCTTTTTTGCTGTGCTCTGTCTCCTTTTCATAGATGGAAGTAAACTAGAGCAAGTAAAACGTAAGTAGACTTCAAACAAAGCTGTCCCATTCACCCAAATTTGACATTTTCCTTCTATTTGACAGATGTGGTTCAGAAAAGATCTTCAAACAAGAATGTCGTAAACTGTGGAACTGTGTTCAAAACCTTCTAACATTCTTCCTCCTTCTAATCCCGTATTTAGTAGAAGCAGGTCATACCCACGTTCGGGGCACATTTTCCTAAAGCTGTACAGGTTTCATTGCATCATAAAGAACATAAGACATCAATTGGAGAATCTGTTTTATTTCAAATATCCTGCATCAAGAGAGTGCTTAATTCCATTTTAGTGACCTCTGTAAACATCTGACAGATTATCTGGATTTCGTCCCATGTGTAAGACTATTGTGTTGAAGTCTTCAGCTAGTGCAAAGCTCGTCCAAGACTGTTCTGTTGTGTTCCAAAAACAACCTCATATGAACTGGATTAGATACATCCTTTGAGAAAATTAAGATCATAAGCACTGACAAAAACTTGATGAGAAGAATTGAAAAGAATACAAAGAAAACAAAGGGAATATTTGTACAAAGCCTGTCATCTGTGGGAGATGTTAACACATTTCAGAAAGCATGGCAAGGAGGAATAACTACCCAATAAGTCTAGGAGTTACTGACTGCTGCAGCCTCATTACTAGCTCTCTGGAATGCTTTCTCCACCTGCACAGGCTGGGGTTTGGCCTTCTTCTTACAAAAGACATTGTTTGCCCTTGAGGAGTAGTTAAAATTTTCAGCCTCAGTATCAGCAGCTTCTGCTTCTGATGCAAAAAAGAAAAAAAGAAAAAACAGAGAGTGAGTTCCAAAAAGGCCACCCTCTCCACTGAACTCACTCACGAGAAAATAATGTGCAGGTATCCCTGTTCAAAGAAGGCACGGTGTGACAAATTATCATTTGCCTTTTCAGATCCTGCATTTTGTTTGTCGTGCTTTCCTGTGAAGTGAAAGTAGATCTCTTCACAGTCGCTACTAATCATCCCTACCTCTTGCTACCTTCTTTTAGCCCGGTAAATGTGAAGAATGTCCCTTACTTGGATTATCCATTGGAAGACAGGTATTTTGATTGAGACCGTGGAGTATCGTCCTACACTGGGGGTAATGAATTCAGCTGAATTTGAACATCGTTAAGACAACAGGAAGGAACTCTCTCGTGGAAATGCATGAGAAACGCCCTTTTATTGGAGAGATTTGAGTTTTCAATGTGAAATCATAATGTGACAGGGAGAGACAGGGCAGTGATGTCTGATAGGTAGATGGATGTCTGCAAAACTGCACCTGCAAGATTAGAGGTGCTTAATGAACAGAAATATCTTAAAATATTTTGAATGCTGATGCATATGTAACTCAGCACAAGTTGTTCTGAAATAGTAGGACAAACTACTTTTTTGTGAGGTTGTTAAAATACGGAGATAACTGAACGTGCAGTGTAAATACAGTGCATTTATCTTCCTTCTGCAGTCTCCTTGTTCAAAATCTCTCTGCTGTACAACCTGGGATTTTCCTGAATCGAGCCAATTGCTTTGGTTTTGCAGTGAAAAGGTTTTGTTTCCTATAAACCTGTCTGAGCAATCAAGCACTTTAATTTTGTTACCTAAACAGGATCTTAGCCTGTGCTTTCGCACGTGAAAGGATAAACTCACCCTGTATGAAAGCCATTTTGTCAGCTATTTCAGGAGCTGCGATTTTGGAAAGATGGGAAGCCATGTCATTTATTTTGGTTTGGGAGGTTAGAAACAACAGCACATGAAATTAAGGGCATTTCTGTGGTGCGATTCTCCAGGGAAAGAAAAAATAGTAATTCTTTACAAAATTTTATGCCCTATCCACAAACATAGTTTACAGAAAACACTGCACACCTAAACCCACTTTGTAAGTATGGAATGGGAACATTGATTCATAGCTCTTTCAATTCTTTACTGTTTTACAGATTCAGATACATACTGTGTGTTTCAAGATAAGAAGTATCGTGTAGGAGAAAGATGGCATCCTTATCTAGAACCCTATGGCCTTGTTTACTGCGTTAATTGTCTTTGCTCAGAGGTAGGACTGCTGCGTTATTGATCCTGCAACTTCTACTTGCTTAATTGACTAGAATCCGTTCTGTGGTATCTACAATTTAATGAAGCTCAAACCTGTTTTCACTAGTGGGTCCTGATCATGCTGCAGGAAACTGAGGTGATCCTAGCAAGGGGAAAACCTTAACAGAGAAGGCCAATACTAGCAAAAAATACTTGCATGGGATAAGCAAAACAGCTCCTTAACTAGCCAGAAGCTTTGTCAGTGCTGAGCACTGCATCTCGAATAACTGGACCCCACTACCTTGCGGTTCCATCAACATGGAGGATTATGGTGAACCTGAATTTGGCAGGATTTTGATCTACGTACAGTGCCCACATCTTCAGAGGCATTTCCACAGTCAAAGCATCTGCTGCCCTAAGTGCTGAAGGAACAGGCTTGGATACCACCATTTGTAAAAATCTATGAAAGAAGAGATGATGAAAAATGAGAAAAGGGTATGGGGAGCAGAGAGAATTGGGTAGGACGTGAAAAGACAGATCCTTGGCTACCATCAGTTGATGCCTGATATGAAGACATAGCAGTCATAGATCCCTTAAGTATGTCATATATGGCTTGGGGGGGGGTGGGGGCAGGAAAATGAGGGCAGAATATGTCCCTTGGAGTACTTGAAAATACCTAAACAATAAGGGTTCTCAATCACTAACACATGAAGCACTCCAGATGCTGCCTTTTTCTGCTGTATTTAATGCAGAATAAAGTTTTCTTGGCTATTTTCCACCCCCTGCAACTATAAAATATTGGGCCCCTGTGCAGCATTTGCTCTGAGGGATCTGCTACTACAATTTAGTGCAGAGATGCACAAACAGTAGTCCCACAAGCTTGGCTTTAGCTCAGATCTGTGCAGCAGAATGCCTCTGTAAGAGAAAAAGTGATGTAGTAGGGAGAAAAGTCCATGATCACAGCAAAAAGGAGTTTCCACTCACTTTTGCCAATCTATATGCAAAATTGAAAACTCCTTCAGAATCGCTGTCTGGTAAAATACTCATTAAATTGCTGGAAGGCTGTCTTGGGTGGGGATGAAATTCACTGGAAACCCTAGAGATCTGGATACCAATCGTTGCTCAATGATTTTTAGGAAGATGCTAGACAGTCTGGAGGGATGGGAAAGTGCATGGAATGCTCCTCTAGAGAACAGCGCTGCTGTAATCCAGGCATATCCACTCACTGTGAGGCTCCAACAAACGAGTGTGTTTTATTTCATTCCTTTGCACATGGGCATGGAACACCAGAGTGACAGTTCAGGGCAACAAGGTTGGTAGAGAAGGAAACTGCTTGTGGTAATTATCAGTACGTGCAGCTCAGAAGTGGTTCTGGTCTCTACTTCCTTGTTTGCTCTGTTTTACCTTTGTTGTACCACGAGAGCGCAAAATGTAACTTAGGGTTATTCCAGCAGTGAGGATGCTGAGGGATCTCTAGGATGTGACTCTTGTTCCTTCTGGAAGGAAGACTCCAAATAACAACTACAGCATCCAGACATTCATTGGAGCTTTGTCCTGGCCAAAACAGATGATCTCAGAACACTGACCTACAGTAAAAGCTCCAGATCATCAGGAAACTCTCAATAATTTATCATTTTAACAAAATTAAAGCTAGATAAAGCAGTAGAAAACATGCCATGACATAGCAAAAGCACAGACCTTAAACCAGGTACTACAGCATAAAAATTGAAATTGAAGTGTGCCGCAGACAGCGAATAAGAGAGAACTAAGTGTAACCTGCCTGTGATTCCCTGGCAGTAACTCTGTTAGGCGAAGGATATGTACAGAGTCTGAAGCAGCAACCTGCTCCCTCACACTGCAGAGAAAAGCAAAGAAATCCCCAGGGGTCTTCATCACCAGTATGACCAAGATTTCTTTGCTGGCCTCAAACATCATGATCCGTGTGATCTCTGCACAGAACAAAACGTAGTAGCCATGCAACAGATAGACATCTCTGCTCCATCTCTACATAACAGTCTGTCTGTCCATCCCCCCAACACACACACTTCTGATGTTTAAGGAAAGGGTGAGACAAATTAACTAACTTAAACAGAGGCCAAATTATTCAGCCTGGGATTAAAAAAAAAAAAAAGCCTCCTTGTTTT
This sequence comes from Leptosomus discolor, assembly GCF_034619465.1. Lineage (NCBI taxonomy): Eukaryota > Metazoa > Chordata > Aves > Leptosomiformes > Leptosomidae > Leptosomus > Leptosomus discolor. The sequence continues at coordinate 45,383,411 of NC_141399.1, read as the reverse complement.
TGTGTGTATGTAGTATTGTATTTTTACAAGTTATAATTTACATACTTCAACCAGAATAAAACTAAACATCATCCAGTGTTCTCACCCCGTTCCGCCTTTCTTTTACAACCCCTCCTCCCCTCCCCAATACACAGTGGAGACTGTTGACTGTTACTGTCAGGTAAATTGGAGCACTCACAGTTTGTCAGGTCATTATTTCACACTAAAATACAGCAGCTTTTTGCTTGTGTTCATAGACAGGTCTGCAGACTTCAGGGGCTAAAATGAATGCTCTCCAGGCTTAGCACAGATCTCACAGCTCAGGGAGAGAGACGCGTTCTTACTCTTTAGGGTGTCTGATGCAGAAATGCTAACCGTGGCCCTGACTCACAAAGGCCTACAAGAGCTTAAGTCCAACTCTAGTCAGTAGGGCTTGGCCTCCTAAGTATCACTAAGAATAATCTAAGCATCTAAGCATAAGATCAGGCTTGCCAAGCACAAGATCAGTTAAAATAGTTCTGTCCTGCTGCAAACAGTGGAGTACTGCAGGCAGCACTGAGAAGCGAAGCAGGCCTGCAGAATTTTTATCACGGCTGATCATGCACAGAAAGTAAACATTGACCTTGGGAGATTTCACAGGACTAATAATTAAAAAGGGAGTGAGGCCATGGAACAGGTCAAGTAAGCAGCGTGGCGCCAGGCCAGCAGGCAGTGCCAGCCTCTCTCCTACAGTAGTGCTTTACAGGCCCTCAGATGATGGTCTGCTGGGCAAGGAGCTGTGCAGACCTGTGATAGCCCCTCACCCGGCAAAGAGTCTACAGCCTAGAATTTGTTCCCCCTCTATAAAATCAGTGTATTTAATTTCAGTCGTCGTTGGAATCAGATGGCGATACCATTTTTAGGGTCTTTTCCCAAAGCAGATGCACAAATGTAGTTTGTGGGTAGTAATGACCTACCAGTATGATTCCAGTGTGTGGTCTGCAGATATTGAGGAGTCAGTGGATTATTTTGAAAGAGATGGCTAGAAAAGCCTATACATATGCTATCTAAGGAAGTCTGCACCTCCGCTGGAAACATTTCAGTGCTCCAGAAGGCTTATGAAAATGAAGTGGGTTTGTTCCTGACACCGCCTAAAACTACAGTCATAGCATAGTATCAGTGTTCATGCTGAAAGATCTTTCTTGCTATAAACATGAGCAACTCAGAGCTAAATTAGGAGGATGAATTATAGATGGGGAATGGGAATTTGAAATGGATAGTCTTTTCTGGTTACAGACACTGGAGAATGAAAATTCCCTGTGTTTTAATTATAAATCAAACTTAGATGTGGCCAAATAGAATATTATGTTAATGACATTAATAATGAACACTAATCCCAAGACTTGCTCGTGTTTCTTAGAAAAATGGCTACTAACCAAATCGTGTTTTTTGTCTACTGGGGAACCCATAAAATGAAAACAAAAGACTCTCCACAGTTTTCAGGAACAATTACAGACGCTATTGTCTCTTGCGGTCTTGAACTAACCCTCAATAGGGGTTATCTCAGAGACCTACCATTCATCATCTGTGTCTTAGTTTTGGAAATGCAATTCCTAAGCATAATCTCCTCAAAAGAAAAACACAAATTAAGATTGTTGCAATCCATTCGTAGTCACTTCCTCTGATTTTAAGGTTTGCATGGATTTGTGCTACATTCTGACCTTAAGCATAAATTCAGGGGGAGTTAAAATAGTCTGGGCTTACCCTGGTGTGAGTGAAATCAGAATGTTGTAAGAAGGCATTTGTTTTTAAAATATTTAGATGCAGAATAGAGAACAGAAATTGGTAAGACAGTCCATTTCATTAAAGTATTGTATTATGTTCCACCTGCAGAATGGAAATGTTCTATGCAGCAGAATAAGATGCCCAAGTCTACACTGTCCTTCTCCTGTGCATGTACCACAGCTGTGCTGCCCACGATGCCCAGGTAATTCCTATTAATGACATATGGTCCTTTCTGAAATAGTTATTTAATATGCTGAGTAATAGCGAAATTAAGCATCTGTGCTGGAAAACTTCCGTGAAGCAAACATCCTTCTATATCCGTTTAGGTCATGAGAGCCTAGTTACAGTATTTCCTATGGTGGTTTCTTTTTAGGAAGTGGGAAGTATACGGGAAGGGATCAGGTAAGCTACCAAGTGCAGTCCCCTCCCCTACAGTCCAGGCAGAAGGTAGCAGAAGTTTCATTGATGGGGTCCATGGACTATCCACTCCCCACTCCTTCCCTTATCTCTAAACTCCATCACATTAAAACCCCATCCCACAAACTTCCTAGGTTTCGGCTTTTGGTGCTTTTCATAAGAGCAGGCTAAAATAGATGGTTATTTGCAATGGCTCTCTATTAACAAGAATTCAAAACTGCTGTGGCAAATGTGCATTTGTATAGTATCACTGTACAACCAGCCTGCTAGCATTTGCCTCTTACATCTCAAATCCAGGCATAGCTTCATAATTAGTAGAGACTGTTGTAAATCATAGAAGCAGTGCTGTAGAAGTTTATGACTATATAATCCAATTGGATACTGTATAATAAATTCCTCCAGACTGTACATTTATTATATGCTCATTATTAAGAGCCACTGTATGAAAGAGACTAAGCAGGATCTTTCACGAGGCTGTTACAGCATTCCCGACATGGCCTAATGGCTGGTAGATTTGACTGGAGCTTTTCCCTAAATGTCTGTCTTAGTGGCACCCCTCATTTCCACTTATAAAAGAGTATTCATGCAGCATCATAGAAAGGGGTTTTATTTGACTTTCTCCAGAGAGTTTCATTGTCTGAAGAAAACAGCTGTTCCCTGACCAAAACCTGTGAGCAGGAGGCAGTACGCAACGGTGGGGGGACATGAGTGCACAAGTCACTTTGCTGTTCAGCTGGGATTAGAGGGCGTTCATTGCACTTTACTGGAGAAAAAATGGAACCCACCCATCAATTTTTGGTAGGGTTCATCTGTCCTGACAATTATATACATATGCCTATCAGATGTGTATATGAGTATCAGATCTCAGTGTCTAGATCCTTTTTTATTCAGTAATGAGAAAGAAGCATTTTAAGAGCATAACTCATGCCATGATGCCACTCTTCTTGTGTCCTGGGATGAGATTCATCCCGTTCAACTTCAGATCTAACACTTTGCACCTAGTTGATGGTAGAGTTTTATCTATGATGGTCTAATACATGGGAAATAAAGTTTGTAAGGTAGTATGCTTTATTTGTCCAACTAGTACTGTTAGATTAAGCGGTAGGATCAAAAGAAGGACTGGTGTGCCAGTGTGCCCAAAGTCTGGTCTGTTTTTCTAGCTAATCTAAACTTCAGTTGGCAAGGGAATCATCTAGATACCCTTTATAGCTGTTGGAAACATGCTGTCCCCAGAGGGTGATTCATCCTGTTAGCCAGAATGAGAAGAATTTTTCCCTGGAGATGCCTGTCTCTCTCCACTGATTATTGAGGGAGCACAGGCAAATAGCTTACGCTAGATGCTTACTTTTTTGACAGCTTAAGCTAAATCACAGAAATCCCACTCTCACTACGTAATTGGCATTTGGAGTCCGGAACTTTTTTTTTTAATATCTCAGGACAGTATTTAGTGTAGAAACATAAATACTGCTGGATTGACTGGTTTTGCTTCAAGTGCTCTTTGGCAGTGAACTTTTTGGGTTTTTTCTGTTCATAAGGCTGTAACAGTTGTGAAACCTACCAACATTTTAAAACATTCTACAATGACATAGTAAGGAAGGGTAAGGGCCCCTTTAAATTCTCAAGTCCTTCTTAGCAAATTAAATTCTTGCTATTCACAGTCTTCAGCTAGGATTTTGTACTGTGTTTAAACTGATAAATCCAGAAAATTATGAGAATGAGCCTTTCCTGGATTGTGATCCATTATCTTCTCTTAACTGCTCCTAGAGTCCATCTATAGTCTTATCTGCTACATATGGTGGGCCATTAAATTGCTAGCTAGGCATCATCTCATTAAAAATGAGAGTCCCACTAAGGTTTATTTTTTCCCTAATTGAATCCATAATTCAGATAGATCTGCACCAATGTTAGGCAAAAATGGACCAGGAATCTCCTGTGATTTCAGGGGTTGTTTGCATTCTGCTTTCTGCAGTGATTATGCATATCATAGTTGGTGCTCTGTCTTCAGTGGTAATGTTCATGCCTCCCTGATCTGAATAGGACTCTTGAGCATTCTTGCACATCTTATGCCAGCTTTTCATTCCTACGTGTCTGGCATACAATGTCTTTTGTGCAGCATCCCATGATATGCAGGAAATTCACTTCTCTGGTTTCCCTGGTTATTTTTTAATGGAACGTGCCAGAGCTCTGGCCATTAGCCATCCATTCAAGTTACTCTCATAAATGCTCATTATAGTCTGTCACGTATGTTTCCCCTCAGTTTCTCAAGCTAGATTTCAGAAAGGAGTAGCACTAGTCACAGTGACTTTGGGCTCTTCCTCCTGCCTTTCTGCAGGCCTTGTAGAGTGTAACTGCCCAAATAACTGTCTCCTTATTTAATGAAGCAGAGGTGATGCCAGGAGGCAGCAACTTTCATTGGAAACTGAACTTCATAACTACCTAAGTGGAGGAGCTGCTGAAGGGATTCCTTTGAGAAAAGTTGGCTCTGCTCTCCCCTTGGAATTAATGTCTCCTGCATCCATAGTGACACTGGACTTGCTGACACAAAGAGATGCAGTGTTTGTATCCTGTCTCCCTGGCACCAGCTACCATGAATCTTAAGTAGTTGTCAGACATATGTCGTGAAGCATCTTCTACTTTTCACCAGTGGTTCAATCCTACCACCTCCTACCACAGATCCACTGCTAAATTTTATTCTTTTGAAACCTATTCTGCCTAGCATTGGTGAAATCCAGACCTTGTGTCTTATACAGACCTAGATATACCTCTCTTTTGCAGCTCTGAAGGGTATTTTACTATCTGAATTAGGTTCTTATCATCTCACATATGTAACCAAAACTACTAGGTTCACATTCATTGGGACTCTTTACACATTAGTGAGACCCAAAAGGACATAACAGGCTTCTGAGCTTGAACTCCTTCCTTCCACCTCAGGATGCTCCAGGCATTGTCAGAGGAGAGGTGATTTACAGAGTCAGGGAGAGAATTCACCATCGTTCTTGAAGCTGGATCGGCTCTTGAGCTAGAGTGGACTTCAGACCTACTGCCTCCTGTCATGAAAATAAACTTCATGTACAAGTTCTTCATGCATTTAGCTGCAGCTGTCTCTTATGGCACTACTATGGACAGTGCCTTTATAGATATGGAACATCTATTGCAGATTGTATCATTGCTACATGGAATGATTGCAAATCGAAGCATTTAGTTAAAGAGTAAAATTTTTAAGTACACTCTGGAATATGTAATTCTAAGATGGGGGAAGCTTACATCAGAAGCAAAAATGCACAACTGCAGGATTTAGAAAGGGTTTCCATATTCCACTTGCTCGTTTGATTTCTCAGCAGATAAGGCTGCACACTGATGTATGAATCAGCCCATCTGGCTCTAGTATTTTTTAAGCTTGCTGTCCCGACTAAACACACTGACTTCTAAGAACGTTTATGATTAGTAACACATTTAAGTTTAAGCTCCTTTGGTACTATGATTTTTCTGTATTGAATTCAAACCATTTTTCTGACGTACTTTTTGTTTAGATATTGAAATAGCAGCAAAATGTCAGGTGGTACCTGTATACATAGCTGGACTAAATACAAAGATGGACCAGACCAGGTATCCACAACAGTGGTCGAGAACATCACCTAAAAATAAATGAGGCTATGTCTGCACAGTAGATGCAGCATGACTTAGTAATTCCTGTATCTTTGAACTAGCTATTTTAGATGCTGGAAGCAGCCTAGTTAGGACAGTGCAGGACTCACTGTGCTGCAAAACATGCTTAAGAAGCAGGAAAAATGTGCCTGCAATGAGCTCAGTGCTCCTTCTCTCAATTCCTTCCAGTAACTGAGCGAGTCCAGGTAACAGATTGCACTCTGTGGTGTGGATATTCTTAAAGACTCAGCCTTGCAAGGTGCTGAGTACATACACCACCTGTTGACCTGTACCCAGGTGTGTAATGTATGTATGTAAACATAGAAGCATGTGTGTAATACCATGCATCTTGCACTGCATTACAACGAAAATCTTCAGCCTGGGCGGCTGGAATGCTCTGGTGGAACGACTTTCCACTGCAGAATGAACATACGATAAACCATTTGGTGAAGAGGTGTTGGGTTCTCCCCAGCTCATGCACCAGAGCTCCCGGGCTCACAGTTCCAGTCTTCTCGCCCTTCCATTCAGAAAAACCCAGTCTGTTTCACAAATATTTGTGGGATGGAGGAAGGCATATTGTGCTCAACTCTTCCATTCTCTATACAATTTTTGTTGCTACCAGCTACGTGTCTCCTATCACTGAGTGAGAAGCTCGTGTCCCAGATCTCACTGAAGTTACAAGGAATTTTAATTGCCCTAAACAGCTGTCAGGCCTGAGTAGGAAAGAGAAAAGAACATAGGAATATGGTAATATTAAAAGATGTTCAGGTGGTCTCTTACTGAGCAGATACTGTTTTCCATGCGGTTAGTAACCTCCCATATAAAAGGTATCTTTGTTGACTGATGCTACACCTCTGAACTTAAGGTCAGAAACACTTCATATCCTGAATTCCAGGCTGAAAACAGACAATTACAGCAATACTCCAGATCAAGAATTTTTATGAGTGACCTGGCAAAGGGCATATCATCCTTCTAAAAGTTATGCTTGAACCAATACGCATGGTTCAAACACCTAAGTATTTCATGAGAATTTGGAGATGGATCCAGATTTCACATATGACTTGTGAAACTTTAGAACTCTCCACTGTCCAAAAGATTAGATCTCTGCTCTGCCATAAAAGATCTTCAAGGTTCTCAACACTGACAAGTTGCAGACACAGAAACCCTGTTCCTTTCCATATGTTAACATGTCCCTCTATTGCCTAAGTTCCCAGGCAGCAGAATTTCTTCATGAACTGTGCTGCCAAAACACCCACTTTCCATCTTACCTCATAAAAAGATTTGAGACTGTCGGTCATGCAGTAGTATAAACAATCTCTGAGCTTGTGATTTCCTTTGTCTTATATAATGGTGGAAGGATTAAGAAGGCCACAGGGAGATTCTCATGAGAACGATGATATGCAGATAGCATTTCTTTCTTTCATGATTCTTCTTCTGAAATTTAAATTTGACAGCAGCAGGTATTATAGGTACTGAAAGTTGATACATGCGGTATTTTGAGACAATAATAAAAAAAAAAGGCATCTTACAAAGGTGCCTCCTAAAGGCCTGGATGTGGTCTGTGAGATGAAAACAACAGAGCAATAACAGCTGTCATTTTATGAAAGACTTGATAAATTATGGCGAAATCTCATAGAATCCATCACTTGTGGAAAACAGCAACAGCCTGTAAGTGATTTTGATACTGAATTCTTCATCCCCTGTGCACAGCTGATGGGAGCACTGTGCCTGACACATGAAGGGCACTCTGGCTAGCAGGGATTAAGGAATGGTAGAGGACAATCTCTGTGTAAGTCACTGATTGAGAATGGTAAAATCTTGGCAGAAATGTTCAGATGAAAAAAAAATCTGACGCAGCACATGCATTAGGAAAGTTAGGTATTGAAAGTTAAACATTATAATATCTGGAGTTCCCTTCACACACCTCTTTTGTAGCCATCAACAATTAGCACTGGAGCAGTTAAAACATCTAACCTACATGCCACCTACAAAGTCTAATCTATCAATGACAGCACATGTACCACATGTACAACTGAAAGTCTCTGGAAGTATCTCCATACAAAACACAGTACTAAAAAATGAGGAAAAAGAAAAGTCAGTATGCAGAAAGAGATTTTTGTACAATTACTTTTAGAATACAAGAGTGGGGAAACTTCAGGAATAATCAACATTAACAAATGAACTGCAAAGCTTGAAAATCCTCCTGGTTTTATTCTTTGCTTATACAACATTATCGACGTTTCTGGAAGCATCTGAATTGTCTGAGAGATAATATAAAAAGCTAGGCTCCTGAAAATATGGCCTTTTGAAACCATTATCATGCTCGTATGAAGTATTCATCCAAAGAATAAAATCTATATATTCTGTAACTGATGCCTGGTATATAACAAGTTCATAACCACCTTAGAAATGAGTCCTACAAGGATCATCTTCCTGACACCAAGGAACAGACAGCTGACACTTAAATGACAGTCCATTGACGGGAATAGGAGTTTGGAGCTATAGGCACATCTCAGATTTTAGAAAAACTGGCCACATTCTCAGCATCCTGCCCACTTTGTCACATGTCTGACCTGAGCCTCGGTTCTTGGAAGAAATTCTGCATACTCTGCTCCCTTTCATTGCTTACCTCTGCCTTCCCTTGTTACTTTACCTCAGTATCTGAATCTCTTGAGACCTTTAGTCCATGCTCTTGCACTGCCTGCAGGCCCAGTAGCTATGCCTTCACTGCCCACCTCTGCACTTTTCAGATGATTAAAAAGAAATTAAAAATAACCTGTGACCCAAGCTCTCAGCAGTCACAGTACAGGAGACTGCGGAATAGGTATACCAACATACACAGCAGCTGATAGTAATAACTGGAGAACTACTTACTATTATCTATTGATAAGAGCAAACTTCAGATTTTTCCAGTCTGCATTTTGTTCCTGTGGAGGTACCACAGAATTACAGAGCCATGCTTTTTTACCGTTACTCCACATAAACAAACGAGGTGGATATTCATATCTGGAATATGAAAGACTCACAGAATGTTACACAGCACCAGAGATTAGTGAGATGCTCTGGCTTTTGTATAGTCCCAACAATGGGTAGCTGTCAGATAGTTCAAATAAATTGTTTATTTGGAAGTAAATCTGTTTTGGAAATATAATGATATAGGCATTCTTGGGAGATGTCTAATTTTTTCCTATTGATGTGCGCTCAGATAATTCAGTTTGGTTTATGATTTGCCTTTGTTACTAGCTTCGTAAGGAATGTTTGCTATCACAGCCAGATAGGGGTTATTACTTGTTTCCATTCTGCTTTTTTGACCAAAAAAATTCAAATAATCTATCTTTAAATCAGTATCCAAAATGCATTGAAAAAATACGTATCTTCCCACATGGATGACAGAATTAGAACTTCCATTCTGTGGACTGACAGGCTAGGCTAGGCTGCTCAGAATTTTTCCAAGGTAACTTCCAAGCTTCAGAGATGCTTCAGAGAGGATTCAACATGCACCAAAGCTTCACTCAATTTGTTTCCTTGGCTGGGAGAGTAATTGGTAAATTCATATAATACTTCAACCTTAGAGCAGGAATTAAAATGGAGCAACCTAGAAAGTGTTTTATGACTCCTTTAGAGTTTTGCTGAGCAATTTTTTATGCCACTATAAAAGAAAACACAGGAAATTAAGCTGCAGAAAATATATTAAAATAATGTGAAGAACTTGACTTTAGCCCTAGAAAGCTAAAAAGCAACCAACAGCCTTTTCAATGTTTAAACTGGAACTACATCTTTGCCTTGAATCTGTATGAAAGTTCATACTGTCTAGATAAGGTGCTACTAGTTCCTTCAAGCAGTGAGTTTCATACACTTTCTACCATCTGATTAAAGACTAGCTGTTGTGATTAACTCTGAATTACCTTGGAGTTTTCAGAGCTTAACCTGGTCCTTGAAGTTATTTTAATGTAAAGCATTTTGTGGCTTAATACCTTTGACACCTGCACCTCTGAGAGGCACATATGGATTTTGTTTAGAGCTTGTGTTTGCAGTTTTTGGATAGTGCACAACTTTTCAATCCAAATTTATTGTCAGCCTCAGCCACTGCTTTAAAAACAAGAGTGTTGCACTGTTTTTGTTGTTTTTTAAAAGGACCTTCGCACATCATCTATGTTTCTTTAAATCATAGATTTGTAGTAAGTTGGATTGTGATGCATGACTGAGGGAAAAGGCTAAATGCAGATGGACTGAGGGTTGATCTACAGTCTACTGTAGTCAATCAACAGATTTCTATTAGCTTTGATAGTTTTTGGACTCAGCCTTCTATAAAAACAGATGCAGTTATTGACTGTGATATAGTCCCCTCTCTAGAAATGCTGAGGAGTATGGTAGAAATATGAGACAGAAGATGAAAGAGGAAACTGCCTTTACGCTGTACCACACAGAGTAGGTGTTTGGGCCAGGTTCCAAATCTATTTAGTTCAATGGACTTCAGATCAGACCTTGAGGTGACACATTCATGTAGAGTGGAAACAAAAGTTGAGGGAAGAAATTAAGCAAAGGAATTTTTAATAGGAAAGAAATTCATTTGCTTTCTTATGCTGTGCTATAATCCCCCAAGGACCTCCTGCCACAAAGGTTATTTAAAAGAATACTAGGTGATCCCTGGAAGATAACCTTGCACTGAAACAGGGTAATAGGTTTTCTTTATTGGAGGTTCCTGTATTCTCATGAGATGATGACTCAGGATTTAGTTCTGGTGATGAAGTAGCTCTAGGATATATGTGGTTTACCCTTCCTAATGTGATAGTGGTAAAAACATTTACCCTTTCAGCAGCTGGTGGTTTTGACCTTGAAACAGCCAGTTTGCAATAGCAGTTTGTCCCACCACCTGCTGCTGGCCCTCAGGGCTCAGTTTAGTTGTCCAGCCCTGAAGCTGCGCTCAGAGCAGGTTAGGAATATGTAGTAACTGAGTCGATGGCGCTGACAGGTTTCCTGCCTTTCTGAGGGAAATGTCTGCAAGACACCTCCATGGATACTGAGAAAAGTTTGGTAAATTTCTGGAAAATACAGAGCATGTGTTATCCCAGGTCAGCATGACACTTGTGTTCCACAGTGCCCCTTGCTGCCTATAATACAGAGATTCCCTGTCATCTTTTTTTTCTTCATTCCCTCTGCATTTGGCCCCTCTCACCAAGTAGCCCCAGCCTAGCACACTCATGCCAAGGTGGCCAAAATATGATCACAGAACATCTCCTGCACTGAAGGCCTTTTTGGGGAAGTGAACCACAGTGGCAGAATGAGGCAATCCAGATTCCCAGCTACATATATGCTTCTTTGCACTGGCCCTTCTGGTGCAAATGGATCAGAAGATAAGCGTTAATTGGATCTCTGGGTACAAAGCAAACCTACTGCTGTCACTGTGCCTCAGTTTCACTGGAACTGCAGGAAAATAGGCAAGTGCTCTGTGTTATATAAAACCGCTGCCATTTGTGCATGAAGTGCACTGCATAAACACAGAAGAATATTATTTATGTGATCTTTTTCCCATATAAACATGAGGATTTTTTTTAAAGGAATATTTCAAAAAATACAGGTTAGTTTGAACACACAGCATCAGGGTTAGTTCAGTCAACAGAGTTGTTCCAGATTTATTCAACGTAACGGCGATCAAAATCTTGCTGACTGTCACCCTCCTAGCAAGCTGCATAATCTCTTTCTGCAGGATGCTTCCCTCACCTCTTTAAGTCTTAGGCTGCTCTGTTTTGAATTTTTAAGGATCAGATTATCAACACGTATTTATTCCTCCATTCCAAATACGTGTCTCATACTGAATAGCTGTTTCTTATATATAATAACCATATTCCATTGGCTTATATGTAGTAGGGGGAAGAGCCTAACATAGAGGATTTCTGCCTGAAGGCAGGCTTCTTTATCTTTTACTTTGAATGTTACTAGCACTTAGATTTTCCTAGGACTGGAAAGAGCTTTGGCAGCAGGGGTCAAAGGACTCATTACCATGTTTCCAGAGCTCTGATTCCTGAGGTGAAAGGAGGCTGGTTCAGATATTGTTCATCAGAGCAGCTCCATGGCTGCTCACATCTATACATGCTTATCTAGCTGTCAAAATGGCTGTTCCAGCCACAGGAAGAGGCACATAACATTTTAAAGCTGGAGGGAGGAGTTTAGCCCAGGTCCCCTTGCAAAGCAAACTTCAAAGTGATTAGATTTACTCGCGTTGTGTTTCTCTCCTGTACATCAGGGTGACAGAGGATTCAAACGTGTTCCAACTGGCTGTGCAGTCAAAAGCAACTATAAGAGTAAATTGCAGTCGCTCACTCTGGGCCTGCTTCAGTAAGATGCCGAACTGAAGTCTGTACCTTGCAGCCAGTACGAGCTGCAAAGGAGCTTCAGATTCGCAAGTGTTGTACACATGTCCTTGAGGACACAGAAAGATAAATAATACGAGTTAGTAGGCAAAAAACCCCATGCTCAACTACAAAGGAGAGTCCAAACCCACTGCCATCCAATGGGATACTAATATATATCACTTGCTGTTGCTTTCCCCATATACCAGTGGCACAAAGTGTTACTAGCCTACACCGTCGAGATCAAAACACACCATTTGTCAGGACCTTCCTTTTAGTTTAGTTTCTCCTGCACGAGGTGCAAAAGCATTACATGCTGAAGGGAAATGTTTTGAACCAAAGCACAGCTCATGTGCTTTGAATTAATCTTCAATATTGCTGCCCCAAAATTTAAATTAAAATGTTACACCTTGTTTACTTAAGAGTCCTAGTCTCCAGGGTTACTCACGGAGGAGTACTTCAGTAGAAGTCATTCCCTGGCCTCGCGGGGACCCACTTGAAAGAAATGGACTAATCTATACTGTGGTGTAAAAGATGCTCTTCACCACATGCAAGGTGGGACCTTAGCGTATATTGTTACTCTTGAAGTTTTGAAGATTCTGCACTAGGAATTAAAAAAAAAAAAAAAAAAAGATCCACAAGCCAGCCCATTGTCATGGGTGTTTGGCAAAAAAACGACAAGAACTGTTTTTACTGCTGCCAGTCCCAGCTCTGCTTTCAGATAAAAGCTGAAAGTTGGAGTGGGAGGCACAGTTCCTACTCTGCATGTGTCTGGCTCGGGATAGAGCTATTGTTATGAATGATAGTAGTCAGGCTAGCTAATTTGGGGAAGTCTCATCCTATACACAAACACAAAGTGAATTCCATTCTAAGACAGATGCACAACTCCTGTGGGTGACAGCCTGTTCCATGTTGAAGCTGCATTTCAGTGGTGGAGGGAAACACAGCATTTTTTACATTGTGGTTTGCCTTTGGCAACTGCAACCTGCATTCTGGGAGCAGTTGAAGAAAGCTAGAGAGGTAAAAAGGTGCATAACGTAAAGAAAGCTTACAACATCTTATCTGCAACTCTCTCCTCTCAGCATTTCATGCTTCCAGCTCCTCGCATGAACTGCAGTCAGTGCAAGTTAGCATTTTGTTCTACATTGCCGCCTGAATTTTTTTTCAACCTACTTTATAAATTGCAACTCCACCTGCAGGTTTTTATCCAGAAACGTAATTTTCTGCACATTAGTAAGTTCTCCCATTACTGTTATTCCAGACTACTTCAGTTAGTATTTTGGGGTCTCCTAGAATTAATCCTTTACAGTGGAACCTTAAGCCTGTTGTGTTAGCCTTTAACATTGCTATGAAAAACACCAGTAAAAAGACTCAATAAGCAAGAATTATCCCTGTATCTGTCTACTGACTTATGTGTATGTTACCCTAGAGAATGATTTTGCTTGTAGGGAAAAGACCTGGTCTCCACGAAGGTGGAGAATTAACAATATTTTTTTAACAAGGAGACCTAGGGGTATGTGCAACTCCTACCTAAGCAAACAGTTTTCCAAAAACAGATGTCAGCTCATGAAAGTGCTGCCCACTTGTGTTGGACAGTGTGCATACCTAAGCTGATTCAGGTTTCATAAAATTTTCAATAAGCAAAACAGGGAGGAGTACTCTGATAGTCTAGTCACGTTCCCCTTTGGCATTAGAAATGCTCATGGTCTCCATGTTTCCAAGAATTGCATTTTATTTTGACCTTCATAATTGCTCTTTATGTGTTGCTTCTGAATAGTTAACCTGCAATTCTCATGCCAATCTTAAATGTCAAGGCAAGTGGTATGGCCTCACATGATGTTATGTTACAACTTGGGGTGACCTGATTTCTGTACAGAAGCGGCATGTGAGGTGACCAGTTAGCCGGTGTCCAAAGACCGCTTCCTGCACCAGGATACAGCCTAGAGAGCTTTGAAGTACCTGTTGCAACTAAACTGACTCTCCCAATTATGTTCAGTAAGTAGCAAAACTCACCAGGAATACAAGTGAATATGCAGGAGGGATGTCAATGCACACAGTTGTCCCAGAGTTATAACAGAATTCAATTGCTTGTCTAGTGAATAGGGTTCCAACACAAATCCTCAGTCTCTTGGTCTGTACATGCTTATGCTCCGTGTTGATTCAGAAAACATGTTTCATAAAATCCTCTCTGGATTCAAATTCATAATCTATCATCTGTCTACTTACGAAAGACCAGAGAGACTATCAGCAGAACAGTTCCCAGTAAGGTTTCTTAAGGCATTAGACCTCATGATTAATTTCATATTGTTTAGCACTTGATTGTTTTTATAAGGGTGGTTAATAAAACAGACAAACTGCAAAAACCAAGCCAGCCTGAGCGCCTAGCGTTTCTGCTTGATGTTAAAACCCTATCTTTTTCAGTAAATGACACTAGGTGATTCTGAATGTTGCAGTTTAAAAATAGTTTCTAAGTCAGCAAGCCAAGAGTCTGTAGGATTTTAAAAAAATGATCTTTGCCAGATGTTCTGATACTAAAATAAGCAATAGTGAGAGTGTTAAGTACAGTACTAACAAGAATGGCCAGAATATTGTACAAGAAAGTACCTCATAGAGATGCAATAAAAACCCACAGACCCTTACTGAGGTGCTGTGCAGGGTCCTAACAGACCCTGCAGAGAGGTATGCAGCAGCTTGAGCTTTGCCTACACACCTTCCTTGCCTAATCTGTACAACCTCTATTTTGGGAGCACGCTCAGTTACCACCTCAACCTATCACTGGTTGCAGATGAGTAGAACCTGGCACAACGACTTTCAGAAAGCCAAGATGTTTGGTCTTATTGTCCGCAATGGCAAAGACCACCCAAAAGCAACTGATTTTCTTGTCTTGAAGGTCAAATGTCACCTCATAAATACTTTACAGATTATTATGCCATGACTGCACTGATTCTGAGCTGCCAGTTTGTTTGTTGTCCTAAAATTGTTTGTTAGCAATTGTGCCTGTACCTCCTGACTTTATCCAGAAGGATCCAAGTTGAAAACTTAATTGACTGTAGTAAGGCCTGGATCCTAAAGCCCTTCCTCAAGTAGATCACCTACAGTTACATTTCCCCAAAGGCTAGTTTGTTCATAGCCAGTTACTCCTTTTCACTCTCTGCACATAAACACTTCTACCAAAGTTACCACTGTTTCAAACACCAGGAACCACCTGTGGAATTTGTCTAAGCTATTCAAGGGATGAGTTACAGATAACTGATGCTCTTCAGCTCCATATCCAAGTAAGGGTAAAGCATCTCAGGACCAAGCTTTTGTAACAATCCAGGAAGGAATAGTTGTAAACAGAAAAAGCTAGAAGATGGTGTTTCCAAAACTAACTGTGATCCATGTGACACAGCATCTGTTTCTCCCGGGAGACTGGAAAGCTCCAGAAGCCAGAAGGCCCTGGTCTGTGTACACGGAATGGCTGCCCTCAAACCTTGTCCCTTGGAAACCTCAAGTCATGGGCAGACCATAGGGAACCCAGACAGGTTTCCATGACAAATCTGTGATTGGAGTAGCTTTCACTGAACCAGACAATTTCCATAGAATGTCTGTGGTTTATGAAATTAATATCTAACTCTGATTCGTCAGACTATCAGGAAAGCTTTAGTGCTGCACTTTACACCAAGTTACCATCCCTTCATGGCAAACTTTTTGCCATCTGTTTCTTCACACTCCCTGAACTATAACTATATGTAGTTCTAATTCATAGTGAATTTTTACATCAGGCTGTACTACAGATCTGAATTGATACAAATCTTGTTTGCATAGATCAACAGTTCCTCCTAGTACAAGCATCTGACGGAAACATAACCATAAAAAGCAGCATTCAAGCAAGCACCGAGGCTGAATCCTGAAGGAAACCTTTCTATTGGTTTCACTGAGGCCAGGATTTACCTTGTGTGTATGGTATGCCAGTGAAAACCAGCCTAGGTAGACAGCAGAAGCTGGACAGAATCCCATGTTTGGAAGAGAGGAATACTTGGATATAAGGATTCAAGCATAGCTACCATGGTCAATTGTTCTGAAAAAAAGAATTGTTTCGAAGTCAATCCATTTTTGATACAGTTGTATTCTGTTGTCTGTTTGTAAAACCTGAAAGATTTCTTCAGCCAGGTTCAACCTTTAAAGCTACTTACAGGATAAGTTCAAATCCCTGTCAAGTCACGTGAAGCCCAGGTTGCACATCTCAGCCCCCTGCCATTACCTATGCTCATGGTGATAAATCAGTGCTATCCATACTGCTAACTCATGGTTTTACCTTGATTGCACTAAAATGGCAGGCAAAGGTAAGCATGGCCTGTCAACTTCTATACTGAATTCTGAGCCCTTAGAGAATAAATGCCAACCGCAGAAACAAAGATACTTCCTTTTCGATTGATGCTATAACATCTTTACCCTGTATGTTTATATTGCTTCCACTGACATGCTGTGAACGCCAGAAAGAAAAGCTCAGATTGAACCCAGTTAATTAAAAGGATTCACACAGATGGTTTGCCTGGGACTTTACAGAGGCAGCTAATTAAAGCAACGTTCGTCAGCACCATTAAAATGCCAGATAAAGCTTCGGGAACAATCTTGATTAGGAAGCAAGGTTTACAAATGGAGCTTTGAGCAATGCAGTATATTTGTAGTTAATTAACCTAATTCTAACATATCTTAACTAAGGCACAGAATAATGCATGCTGATATCAATATTAATGCCAAGATTTTTCAAAGTTCAAACCTGGCACTTATTAAAACAATCCACAATGATTCTAATTTCACATTCTATGGGAGAATATGGTATCATGAGGGAGCCTGAACTCCTCTAATTAGCCATGATTTAAAGAGCACTAGAAAAGAAACCAAGGTAAGTCCTAGTTGTACAAAGTCAGTCACACACTAGCAAAGACAGAGAGAAACTGCACCAGACAAGTTATATTTAGACATGCAATATAAACAAAGCTTCCTTGCAGTTTTAGACAGACGCTGTGTTTGGAGAGGATCAGTTGTGCTCTCCAATATGCTGTCTCTGATATAGAACTGTATATATTTTTTTTGCAAAAACAGTAGTGTGGTCTTGATCTGAAAACTTCTTCTAAGCCTTACTTTATGCAACCAAATAGCCCCATTTGCTTAATGTGCTAAAAGATAATCATATGTACAGGTATGTGCAGTATAGGACCTAAACCATGATCTTATTCCCTGTAATTGAAACTGACTTTTCTTATAATTATTTCATTACATAAGACTTCAAAATAGCAGTAGAATTTCATCCCATATTCCAAAGATAGTCAGATGTACATGTGTTTTGAGCTGCATGTTATGATTTAGCTGTTACAGGCCTAACTTCTATGATCAACTTAAAAGAAATACAGATGAAAACAATTACCTACTGCAACTCTCCACTGTTATTTTCCAAGCAACAAAAATTTCACCATCTTCCTTCCCTTATTTAGAAGCCACAGTTAAAAAGCATTTGGTGATTTCATAGTGATATGAGCAATGTCTGAGCAAGGTAAATCTGCAGTAAAATTTACTCTCTTCATGCAATACTCTGAAGAGTCATGGTGAGTCATTCAAGTATTGGTCTTTGCAAATGTCAGACCACAAGCCAAACACTGGTTTTGGACAGGCATCCCACATGGGCAGAGTGGAAGCAGAGGCTGCATGAACAGGGCCTCATATCCAGACAAGAACCATCTGTATTCTCCTTTCATTTTCATTTATTTCCAGTTCTACTGCTCTTCCAGTTGCCGAAGGGCAAGGGGATAACTATGGGTTGGGCAATCTCTCTTCTCACTTTCCAGGAGATGGCTCTTGGAAAGCTCGAGCAACTATGGTTGACATAAGTTTCAGGAGGTAGCACAGTCCTGAGAAGTGCCTCTTTATTCATGTTTTCCAATATTTGTGCCTGATGTGACAGTAGCTGACTTTGTCACTTGAATCTTCTGCTGATGACTTCCAAGGGATGTTGTTAATTAGAGCATGTATCTTGCCATTCCAGAATGTGTATTACCAGCAAACCATACAGAAAGTGCCAAAAGCACTGAATTTCTATGCCAAGCACAGGTGTTGTCAAAGCCCTGTACTACTTATAAGATTTTGGAAAGGTATCATTAGACACCCTTGATTGCACTGAAATAATGATGTATTTGGTGCTTCAGAGGAGGAAGTGCAAATACCATGTCTGTCTCTTGAAGAGAAATAAAATGGCAGGCAAGGAACCCTAAATGGCTAACTTCTCCTGCCGTTCTCCTGCAGAATGTTCTTTGCTGACCTGCTAGACTCTCAAATATGTGTATGTTCCACAGACAGATTTGACATTTACCATTCAAAATATTATTAATATTTGATGGACCAGTGTAACTAAATATATGCTTTTATGTCAGTGTATATGCTAAATGTCAGTGTTTAATGCCCGTGCATGCCAGCAGAAAACTGCTCTTTCACTTGAGCTCCCAGATGAAAAACGTGCATTCTGTGGTGGCACAGTTTCACAAAAATATCTCCCCAGGTTTATCTGATAGATAATGAAAGGGGGTACAGCAAAACCTCAATTTTCAGGTCAGGTTTCTTTTACATGAAAGCCCAAACCCACTGAATGAAATTTCAGCTGCATTCCTAGAAATATGCAGTGATTCAGGCTCCAGAGAACAAACACTCCACTGTTACTTCCATAGAGCTCTTGTTTGAAATGCCTCTTCCCATGCTGAGATGCTAAATTCATGTGAATGTAAATGTATAGTGCCAGGTCACTGCCCAACAGGTATCAAGTGACGTACCTTTCATAGGTAAAGTATAATCCCTTTGCACAGTTTGCCAACTGCTGATAGTTAAACAAGCTAGGGGATGTTTTAACATAAGGTATGGGTAGAAGAAAATTTAACCCATGTGGTCTAGAACTTGATATGATACTGAGTTGAAACAGGAGGTTTCAGGGTTGAATTGACACTACCATCTTGTGCACTTTGTCATATGCACTGAGTTCTGCAAACAAAATTCACTCATTTGCACAACTGACAATAAAATGCATGTCAGAGAAAAATCAGCTTTTGGATGGCTTTTGAAGTCTGCCTTTGACAAGTTTTGCCCCTTTTGAAAACAACAGCAGCAATGAATTGTGAAAGCCACTAGGAACAAACACTTGCATAGTAGTTTTCTCTCGACACAGTTCCTTCCATCAGCAGTATCGCTGCTCCTCTACTGGAAGGTTTGTGCCTGTGGATGGCGTGGAAAACACACGTGCCCTATGGCACAACCTGCTAACCTGCAACTTAAGTCTTCTGTGGGCTACAAATCATTAATACAATGACACCAGTACTAAGAAGGGGGAAACCATGCTAAAACAGTGCTATTGATAGTGAGCTTCTGTGTGTATATGGGACCTAATGCCTTCTACATTAAAGCATGAAAAGCCATGTAAATATAACAAGTGGGCACATAACTGCACCTATTGATCCTTACACTAAATGCTGCGGCAGACAGAGGAAGAGAAAACACAGCAGCATGAGGCGTGGCCCTCAGTGCTGGCATTGCAGATCACATCCTAAGATTGACTGGGACAGTCAATTCGAAGTATGAATTCTTAAAGTTCAGCAAAATAGGAGCATGAAAATATCACTTATACTTTGTAACCTGACAAAACTTATCCTTTTATGATAAAGAGAAATGAGGGAGAAGGAAAGCTTTTCCTCCCTTGTGTTTGTGATATTGCAAGTCGTCAAGAACATTTGCATGAAGTGTTCCTTTCCCATTGCTTCCAGAAGACTCCCTTTTCTCAGTAAGCAGCAAAATCACCGGGAAATCCTGTGAATACAATGGCACCACCTACCATCATGGCGAAATGTTTGTGGCAGAGGGGCTTTTCCAAAACAGGCAAGCAAACCAATGTGCCCAGTGCAGCTGCTCAGTAAGTACCATGATTTGACAAAGCCCTGCTCTGCCTGTGCTTCATTTCTCCTTTCTACAAGACATGACACTGAAGTATAAGCAATACAAGAGTGCTCAGAGCCAGTCTGCAGCACTTGGTAAATGCCAGGCTGCCTCTTACTCAAACACAGTGGACAAAGCTTACCCTGTCAAGCATCTGCTGTATGTGAGCTTACAGTGCAGAGGCAGCAGGTAAAATATTGCTACTTGGCTTATATAGAATATTTCGCTTCAACCTGACTGGAAAATACAGCACTAAGCCACTGACTGAAACTGAATTCATTTGGACAGAGCTGATAAGTAAAGCGCCGCACAGGCCTGAAGTGGACAGCTCTGTAAGCTGGCACTGGGCCACAGAGCCATTCCTGAGATGTCACCAGTTCAAATCCAGTATATTTGAGCAGTCATCCAGTGACTTTCAGAGCCAGTGTCTGAACCAAAACATCCCTCTCAATCCAGCCAGCTCCTCAGTATCAATATTGCCAACTCTGGACCTCCTCTGATGAAATCCTCATCATATTCTACATTAACTACAAATTTAACAGGCCAAGGACTGAACAGACTTTATGACTGGTTACTGCTATGCTGTTCCTCCCGTTCAATAGTAAGACACAATAGAGGGAGAGCAGAGGGAGAATTTACACTGGATCATTTTAGTACCAACAACGTCAGGTACATTTTTCAGCCTACAATAATTGCAGTTCTTCTCCCCACACACTTTTACCTCTCCCCTTTTTCCTTGTCTGCTCAACAACAAATTTTTAAAAAGCTATTCAGACTTTTCATTGGTCTAACATTCTGCCTTTGCATACTAGGGTGGCATTTATGTAAACACACATATTAGATTTAAGCATGCCCATAAAAAATGCATATACGGTACCAGAAGAATCGATGACTCCTTCTAAATTCTCCTTGTGTTTTACTGGCAGGAAGGAAATGTGTACTGTGGGTTGAAGACTTGTCCCAAATTAACTTGCTCGTTCCCAGTTTCTGTTCCAGAGTCCTGCTGTCCAGTTTGCAGAGGTAAGTCCAAGTACACCCGCAGAAGGACAGGCTTGGAATTTACTCTTTCCCTTGTCAGAGCCCTGTCTGTGCACCAGCACTGTCACTCAGGACACTATCTGCAAGTTTCCCATGTACTTACAGTCCAGTGCATGTTGGGAAATTAAACCTCAAATTCCAGCAGGGTAACATTGCTACCTTTGTTTTCCTAAACTGAAACAAGGAGAGAATGCTCTCATGATAAAGTTGCATCCCCATAATGAGGTAAATCAAGGCTTCAAATGATGCATTGAAATAGCTGCCATTGCTCTGGGTAGAAAAGCTTTGCAATAAAAGAGGAGCTTCTATCTGACAGGTTACCAGACCTGCTCAAGTTATGCAAGACATAAGAATTTCAGTTCAGAGGGTAAGGCAAATTACTCCAGTTTAAATTAGGTGTCAGTCTATACTCAGGTGAGTTCTATTGTACTAGCAATTGCATTTTAGATCTTGCACACAGAGGGAATTTGATTCTAGGGGCCTTCCCAGCCTTTCTGAACGTCTAAACCTAAATGTCTGTCAAAAGCCCATCTAAAAGTCTGAGAATTTCTAAATGTATTTTATCTCACTGTTAGCATTGTGGCATCTGAATCACCATTTCTAGGGTATCTAATCACCTATGGCCAGTTCTCAAAGATGCAGACAAGCACCTAAAGGTACTTGTGGTTTTCAGAAGTGCCACTCTGTTGATACCAGTGATGCCAGGCTGCTTTGAAGAACTCTCCTGCTTGCACCTTTGTGCAGCTATATCCTTTTGGGATTCTGCTTGTTTGAACTCAGTACTATTATATGGTAAAAATCAGAGCTGTTATATTGTTGATTGTATAGTTTTGCCTATGGTGCTAGAGTTGTGAAACACAAACTAGCATAGTCCCACAGACCCTGTCCTATGGAGTTTACTGAGTACACATGCTGGACCAAAAGCTCTGAGCGGTGAAGAGGCTGAGCCAAAAAGTGCTTAATAATGCAGCATGACGCAGAGAGAGTACAGCATGCTTTGAAGGAACAAGTTGCTGGATAGAAGCTGTGTGGTCATGTCTGTGCAGCGAGCCGTCCAAGCCACTTAATCTGTGGAGATGCAGTGGCCATTAACTTAAGTGTGGCACCAGGTAGGACTGGAACTGATCTGTTGGCAGGGCGATGCTGTGTGCTGCATAAATACATCAGCACAGTCAGAGCAAGGATGAGGATCTCTATGCAGTACTCCTTTGCTTGGAGATTGATTGTTCCTCAGTCTTTGCTGCTTTGCCATGTTACTCCACAGTATCTTTACAAATCTAGAAACATTTTGCCAGGCAAACTGCGTATAAAGCTTTCTGTCCTCAAGCAGGCAAGGTGATAGTCCTGGCTTCCCAGCATGAAATTTATTGATACACGGTTTTAAATGTAATACATTGACAGTTAATTAAAGTAAATCCTTGCTAATCATTTGATTCCTGGTATCTGTTCCCTCATAGTTATCTGAAACCAACCTTTTCCAGTTACAAAAATCAAACTGACTTTCAAAGTACAAAGTATCAGACATAGCTATGCTGTAAACTAGCCTTATGCTGGAGAAACCAGTCACTTCAGCCAGAGAGAGTCACTAATGAGAAACTTCATTAGAATTTCCATATGAGAGGTGAGATTAAACTGGATTATGCAGCAGAGACAACCCAGCATCTCCACTGATGCAGGCTTTTTAATGTAATCCACTGTCTATTACTCTTATTTTAAAGTGTTAAAATGATCATTTATCTCGTAATCAACTTTGCCCATTTCAGTATGGCATAAGCTGTTTTATCTCCGCTCTGTGATTCTTATGAAATGCAAACCTAAACAAAATGTTTGCATCAAGATCTAGCACAGCTCATGGGGAAGAAACTGTGAGTCAGTTTCTGCTCCCTGCATGGCCAAATATATTAACATAATATATTAAAATTTGCTGATTTTCCTGTTCACTCCTCTGCTGCTGAATAGAGAGGGCTCCAAGCACTATGATTCAGATGCTGATTTATGTCAGGATCCAACTTCCCCATAAGTAAGGGGAAAGTTCTCATAAGCTGCATAGAGGATAAAATGCTAATACATGGTTTGCACTAAGGTAGTGGATGGATGGATCTGATTGAGTTAAATCTGGGTGAGTTAGCGCCAGGACTGGAGGCATACCTGCGTTGGCACCATGGCTCTCTGAAGCCACTATCACACGCTACTCCTGCTGCAGCAGCTATCCTGCTTCGAGGATCCCAGCCCATAATCTGTGCCATTAATTAAGGCACACACAAACACATTAAGGCTCCTCGTGTGGTGGTGCTGCTCTGCATTCCAGTGCAATCCTTGGCACATCTAGAGCTAGGCTTTGAGCCATTAGCAAAGCAGTCTTATCTGTACCTGTATCTGAATTCCAAGGCTGGGATAAATTCCAAGCTCAGCTCTACACTAAATGATTTCTCCTGTTCTTGTACAAGTTTTCCAAGAATCAGATATCAGTTCAAGTTCCATGGCTTGTCTTATCAAGGAACACCTCTAAATACGTCTCTAAAATCTTCTTAAAGCCACTTTCTCTCTCTAGCCTGAACTGATTTTTCCCTGCTATAATTTTGACCATAGCTTATGCTTAGGTATGTTTGTATTTATGAAGTTGTCTTTACAAAGAAAACAGCTGGACACTACTCCTGAATAGAAACCGAGGGTTTCTTCCTCTTTCCAACTTTCCTTTCTATGAATCACATGTTTGGCTCTGAGGAACCAGAGCCTGGCTCCGCAAGTCCCTCACATTGATTCTCAAAAGCATTCATGACTTGTGCATCACATGCACAAATCGCCAAGTGCTCTAGCAAAACCTTTTCACTTTTAAAAGACAAGTCAGAATGTCCTTGCTTTGTTATGAGTGTCCTTAGGGCTATGAGCCTTATTCTGTAGTACTTTTACTGGCCTGATTCAAAAACACAGTGCTGAACATGTCATACTGTCTACATGCAAGTATAGGATCTTACGAGCTTAGATGGGATCCAGTCTTAGTGGGCCAACTTGCACATCCTGCCATAACTCATTGCATGTGCCTGGCTTCCTGGAAGAGTTGCTGGTTTGTGTCTAGTGAGTCAGGCACTGGGCATGGCCATCACTTCTATTTGTGCAACAGTCTATCTTCGACAAACAGATAAAAGCACCTCCTTGGTTCATAATCATACCTGGGGGTGAATCGTGACTTAGCAATTTTTATTAAATGAAGCATAAATAAGAGGGGAAAACCAACCATATAGATATGGGGACAGGAAATTTGCAGGATAAAATATGGCTTACTTTTTCTTGATACGTATAATGTGATGTTATTTATTATTGGCTGCACTTCAGAGCTGACTACAAAAATGTAATTCAGGATTCAATTCTCTGTCGAGTTACACGTCAGTTGAGCAACAGTAATTGTGCTTGTGGGTTCCCTCAGCCCACAGTCGATGGAAGGTCACACAATTAAGCCTTTCTCGGTGAGCTAAGCTAAGTCATGTCTCCTCACTTTTGCCTGAGATCACATTGGATGCTGGAAATTACCTTGCCCGTAGTATATTGTTAAGCCATATAAGTCTGGTAGTATCTCTTCATCTGAGTTTGCGTAATGTTTGGGAAGCAATCTTCCTTTCGGTCTGTACAGAATCTAGTACAATAAAGTCAGACTACAGACTGACACTTCTACACACTGATGCAACCTCCACCCTAAATTCAGCTGTAAAGCTGGATGAGACTTCTCCCCTAAGTATCTCCCAAGGGGTTGCACAATTACTCCCCTAACTGATACTGCTCTGCTGCTTGTACAGGAGATGGAGAATTATCATGGGAACATTCTGACGGAGATATCTTCCGGCAGCCAGCCAACAGGGAAGCCGTAAGTGTGACCTACAATTTAAAGACATAATTTCCTGCTGTGCTGTGGATGCCAGTACGCTGGGGGGAAAAAAAGAAAAGGCTTCATCCTGGGTTCTGTGAATCTAGCCCAAAATAGGTTTCTTCCACTTCTGCAAACCCCTTAATAAACTCAACCTGAATTCACGAATAATGCTGAATTATAAACTCCTGCGAGCTCCTGCGGGCTCTGGATTTGGTCTTCATTATGCTCTATAAGAATAAAATTCTACAGTGTTTTATGTGCCATGCAAGCATCAGCTGTAAATCATAACTGCAACCACTTACTTCCCAGTTGATGTATACACATGTATATATTTATTTTAGGGGCTTCGCTGCCTCTGGGCTTAAGGGTATTCTAGTAAGGTCCGTCTCAGTCTGTGGGAGGCTAACCCTGGCCTTGCATGAAAGTTTGAAGCTGCAAGCAGACAAGAAGCTGCACAGTCATTCTGGATGTGCTCTCCCACTGGAGCCCTGTAAAAAGCAGTTTTGATGAGGAAAACTAGACAGGCTTACAATCCTTCTCATCTAATCTTAAAGTAGAGTAGACATCAGTAAAGCAGATATCTAGCTCTGAACACCATCTTTAATACATGGAGCAAAATAGGGACTTCTGGGTTGTGATTCATCTCATGATGTAGAGATCCACAACAGGTCAGGTTCTGTAATTGCCTCTCTGTCCATTGACTTCAGATGACCAACTTAGATAAAGACACCTACACTGACATAGACAGCCTGGTGAGATGAGTTACAACGGTGTATGTGGAGATGACTTCATTACCAGTTAACTATCTGCAAAACCTGAATGGCCTTTATTTAGTATGGTGCCATTCATTACATTTAATGAAGTTTCATGATAGTGGCAACACTCTTGTTGCCTGTGTTAAGCTTCTAGTACTGCCTCTTTCCCCACGTTCATTGGAATGAGACATGTCCTTTCCTGCTCTCTTCCTGCCTCCAAACAGAGACATTCATACCATCGCTCCCACTACGACCTGTCTCCCAGCTCTGCGAGGCAGGTAGTCAACATTCCACGATTTCCCAATGCCAGGAGCAACCGTGGAGTCCTACCAGATCCCCAGCAGGCTTCAGGAACGATAGTACAAATCGTCATCAACAACAAGCATAAGCACGGACGAGGTAAAGACTTCTTATAGCATTACTCTGGGTCAGGCATCAATCACCTATAGCTCAAAAAGACTTCTCAGAATATACAGCAGAAGCTTGGAGATTCACACTGGTGTCAAGAGACCCAGTGCAAATCAGGGAGGCAAAAAGCAATAAGCTATTAAGGATATGGAATTAGCTCTTGACTGAGATCAGTTGTGCCTACGCATACAAAAGCGCATTTCACTCTGCAAAGGTCACACTCTCGTGTTGCTCTCTGAATTACTTGGTGGGATTGTGCTACGTAATTCTGCAGCAGTTACCAGGGAAGAGAGCGCTTTGTGCCACAAAGGACACGATGATGCCTTTAGATTTGCTAACTTGTTCATACAGTGACTTGTCCAGCAGAGTAGGAAATTGTTTGTGATTATTTTCTTTACACTGTCTCCTATTTTGTAACTTTACTAGCTGAAAACAGTGTATGTTTAAACTGCCCCACAAATCTCAGACAATAAAGCTTTGCCATAGTATCAA
Organism: Leptosomus discolor; assembly: GCF_034619465.1. Classification (NCBI taxonomy): domain Eukaryota; kingdom Metazoa; phylum Chordata; class Aves; order Leptosomiformes; family Leptosomidae; genus Leptosomus; species Leptosomus discolor. Next base: position 45,356,748 of record NC_141399.1, on the reverse strand, counting down.
GAGGTTTTCTGCCTCCACGGCTTAGCAACTTAGTCTCAAGAAAGATAGTATCATGACTTCCCCCTCCTTAAGCTAGTTGTCTGAGACAGTGGGATGCAAGGGTGCTTTTCTTCCTCCATGACTAATACCAGAGGCAGAGCAGGCATTAGCCTGTGCTGGATGCCTGAGCTATAAAGAAGCAAAGTTAACCAGGGTAATGGATCTCACTCTAAGAATCCTTTAGTGCCTTCTGGTACTATAATGTAGGACTTACTATGTTATGGGGACAGCAGAACTTTGAGCCCATATGGCAAACCTTATCCAGACATGATTAAGCCGTATTCCTGTTGCATTACAGGAAGGACAAAAAGAGAGGGGAAATACCAGTTCTCCAGGTAGCGGGACAGCAGGTTTTGTACAATAAAAAGGGTGGGATGCTCAGTTCCCACAGTGGGTGTACCTCAGTGAACAAAGGTCTGCAGCAACAGGCCTAAGAAGCCATAAAAGAAATAGCTGTAAAAATGCATGTTCAGAAGAGCATCTATCCACAAATACCAGTCCGTATGCACTTAGAAACTACCCACAAAGAGTTAAAAGCCCTTGTATTAGGGCCAACTAATCTTTTAAGGTATTAACTAACAGAAGGAATGTTGGCCATAGGATCTTTATTATCCACCTGAACAAGCATGAAAAAACATTCAGATCATGCCAGTGTTTTATGCTGAAAATAGGAGCAGGAATCTCCATGCAGTGCAATATCTTTGACATGTAATTCACACATGAAGACATCATCAAAGCAATTTCTAACTGATTTGTTTCAGCAAATAAAGAGCGTACGGACGAATAGCAAATTTCTGGAAGCAGTATATAGTAACTGCCGCAACTTCAGACACTCACTGCCTGGAGAGCGTCTGAGAGATCCCCATGATGGAAACAGGAATGCTGACCATGTATTTTCTTTTGTTCTTGTGCAATTAACAGGTGTTTTATTAATTAATGCAAATGCCCCTTGAGATGCATTTCAACAGGTTAAAAAATAAACCCACAACTCTCCTGATGTGCAAATAACTGTGCAGTTGCATGGATACAGATTTATCATTCTAAAGATGAAGAACACTATAAACAGGGCATCAGGGAACCAGAAGTTATTTGCCATATTTTGGCTTCTACTAGGGACTTTGTCCGCTACCTTGGAGTAATTATTGAACTGTTCTGTGCTAAACAAACCCTTAAAACAGAGAGAATATGCATCTCCCTTCACCTGTCAGGGAGAAATAATGAAATATTTATGTCCATAAAGGAGCGGGAGAACTCTATCTGGAAAAAAAAAAAATCCATATAAGCATGAATGTAACTAATAATATAGTATTTAAGCATGTAAGAAGCCTGCTGAGCAGCTGAGTACTTACCAGTTTTCTCATTTACTATTTTTCCCCCCTGTTCTTAGTATACAGATGACATTTTATTTGCTTTTATTTGAGAAACAAAACTGTTTCCTACCTCTAAAATAAAAACGTATCTTAAGAAAGAGTTAAAAAGTAGCAAATTATAAACCAAATGATAGCATAACCCCATGAAAGACAATACATTGCAAAAAACACTCCCCATAAATCTCAGTAACTCAGTAAAGCATAAGCCAGTTGGTCACATCTGTTACCAGTTAGATGTAAATTTCAGATTACAGATAAAAATTAAATTGCTTTTGAAAGTTACAGGCAAAATAGGAACATATTTTACAAATAAAAACATTAATAAAAATGATGGCATATTAGAGGAATTGGAAATATTTACAACATATCCCAGCTTCACTTAGCTGCTTTTAGAAATCAGGCAGTGCCCTTTCTTTCACCTTGTTAGGATTAGTTTGCATTTTTCTTTGTGTTTATAAAATATTTAAAAAGAAAGAAGTAAGGTTTATAGGACAAATGCAAACATAGTGTAAAGTGATATAATTCCCATTAACTGCTGGGTGACCCAAACTGGCTTCCACCAGGCATGGATTTTTCCACTCTTCTTGTGTCAGCTGTACTTCTCTGTCTCCCAAGGGCACTAATGAATAAATATTCTGAGGTGCTTAGATGCTATTGGAGTGAAATTTCAGTCCCATAATGCATCCTTTCACGTTAATGTTTTCTTGTGATTCCAAAAGCCAAATGTCTCTATATACCTACATACATATTTATTTCCACAAAGGACATTAAACTTCGTTTTGCAACATTCCCTTGCTTTGTTCTGTGTGTTGTGTAGCAGGAACTCTCATGAAAAAGCAATAAAAGGCCCAGGTGGCACTAATCCATCCTGCTGATAGCGTGGCTCTCGCTGCGAAAGCCGTGCTCAGCTAACAGTAAGAAAAGTTGTGCAGATGACTCAGAAGCAAATGTCATGATCCTGTCATCTGCAGATTCAATTCCAGAAGCCAGAGCAGGCTGTGCCCTGTGTGTAGACTGAGATTAGGAGGGGAAGGAGTAGTTTTATAGGCTGGTTAATGGTACACAACTGAAATGCGTGCACTCGAGAGGCGCTTGTCAAATACTTGACTCAGCCACCTTCACTGTTCTCCTCAAAAGAGTGACGGACACCAGTGTCAGCAGAGTTGGGTTCAAGGCAAAACTGCTCAGAAAAGGGTGATCAGACTCATTTTACGTAGTAAAACTCCAAGTTAAAGTTAACAAGCAGAGAAATGGGCCAGAGACACTAACAAATTACATATAGAGACACTGCTTTAAACAAATGTGCATGAATCAACTGAATATTCATAGAGAGGTAGCCAGTGAACATACGTTTTCCAGTTGTACTTTTTCTTTCTTTTCTCTTCTTTCGCAGTTTGTGTTTCAAATGGCAAAACGTACTCACACGGTGAATCTTGGCATCCTAATCTCCGGGCCTTTGGAATCGTAGAGTGTGTGTTGTGCACCTGCAACATCACCAAACAAGAATGTAAGAAAATTCATTGTCCAGAACAATATCCCTGCAAATACCCTCAGAAAGTAGAAGGAAAATGCTGTAAAGTCTGTCCAGGTAAAACAAAGTTGATCACAGACCACCTTTTCGCTGTGCATGTTGAGGGGCTTGGCTCAAGCCTTCTGGTCACAATAAGATCTGATCAAAAGAGCAGTAGCTGTGCCCATTGTTTTAACGTGTGTGCAGAGGTCTCAACATGAAACAGGCCGAGCTGCCTCCCCAGCCCTGCTGTTCATCGCTGTTCTGCAAATGAGGGGATTTGCTGCCTGGGGCACATCGCCCTGATCAGTCATTGCCTTTCTCTCTACTGTTAGCATGACTTCCTGACACTCATTTCCAAAGAGAATATTACAGAAATGTACATAGAAAGTTCTTTACTGTCAAAAGACTCTCCCATCCTTCCCCCACTGCAGTGCCCACAGAACCTTCAAATAATTTTCTAGTTTGTGAAATTTGCATGGAGATAATAGCATTTCTGCTTTTTAAGATGTACCAGAAGGATTCAAAACCCCAATTAAAAATTGATTGGTGTCAGTTATGTAACTTAAAATAAATACTAATTTACCATAATTTTAACATTGTTTCTATGCTGCACTACTGATTAAACTTACGTAAAAGTTACTTACTAAAATAAATATCTACAACTAGTGAAAAATCTGCTAATATGAATCAACTGATGGTCTGCCAAATGACGAGCCAAGTTGCATAGGATAGAAAGGGTGAAGGAGTTTCCAGTTCCCTTCTGTGCCTTTAAACTGCTGTTCTAATCTGGGTGGCCCATTTCTATGTTTGGTGATGCATTGGGTGGAAATGCTCTGAGGAAATGAGTTGTTCAGTTGTATATAGAAATCCTTCATAGAAGGCACACTTGCCATTTCTCTTGCTAGCCTTGCTTAATGGGAAAGAGCACAATGCAGTGGCCGTAGGCAGGCAGGAGGTGTGCACCTAGATCCCTTTGGATACTTGTGAATCAGAGACCCACAGCTTTTATTGAGCTCATTTGAGATGAAAACAGTCAGCAAAACCTGGCTAACAGGCTTCAATAGAAAATTTAACAGCAAAAAGAAAGTTACTGTCTTTTTATTTGAGATTCTGTGTGCCAATTTTTAAGCAAGCTGACCCTCTTCCTGCAGCCTGTCTTGTACGTGTGCAGTTGTATTAATTATTAGGTTTTTTCCACAAACAGCAGTCTGAGTTTCTGAGTTGCATCATCTCTCTTACATTCTTGTCCAGCTTCCAATTGCCAACAGAATAATTACAATTTCTACTTATATGCTCTACGACTTTACCAGGTGGGCAAGAGATAATGTGCACTGTGGCTAGTCCAGGCTTGCACTGGCTAGCTGGCTGCTGCCGAGCAAAATGCAAACCTTGTAGGTTCTACCAGTCCTTTTCCTCAGCAAAGCATTAATTTGTCTCTCTTCACTCTTTCCAACCACCAGTTTTCATGTAGTTATTTTATTACCTCTGAGACTTCTACCATTATTTCAAATATGCTTGAAAAGTGGACGACAGGTTCAATAATTGTGAGGAGTCTCACAGACCACATGGTTTTACGCAGCTTATTTCCTTACGAAACTGGATCATAAACATGAATACTGTCTTGCCACCACAGGCAGGCCATCAGAACCTAGCAGAATAGAACACTATTAATGTCTGGGGCTTGGCTGGAGATGGATTTGAGTGGCCATACAATTGAAAGTTCTACTTTTAAATTAAACCTGCTTGGCTATAGGTGCCAAGTAAGTTCTGGGGGACTTGATTACAGCTGCAGTATGTGTCTTGTTGTGTTTTTTTTTTAAACAGAAGTGCCAAGTCAAACCTTTGACAACAAAGATTACTTCTGTGGGAAAGAGACATTTCCCGTCTATGAATCAGTTTTCACAGAGGAAGGAGAAACCATCAGAAAAATTGCAGTAGAGACTGAAAAGCCACCTCAAATAGAAATACATGTGTGGACAATTAGAAAAGGTGAGTTGAGCAAGTTCTTTCTTTAAACAGTGTATATCATCTTCCGTTAAAATCCCAGGACAATTTACAAATCCAAGCATCTTGAGACTCCTGTTCTGGCTATTTAGGCTATCGCTATTACAGCCACTTCCAACATACTCCAGTTTTGCTGTACAAAAACCGTTAAGGACACACAAAGTTCTAGTTCTGCAAACTCCTACCCTTCGTTGTGAGCAACAGCAAAATGCAATGTAATACCCTGTGTAATTTATTGCGGAGAAAAGAGTTTGAACCAAGTGCCTGGAGGTTCTTATTTAGGACTGACCAAAAAGCTTTCCATTGAAATCAGTCTGCTCTGTCTGCCGTAGTGATGCTACACCCACGATGGTCTAGAATATGGGCAAAAAATGTGTTAAGGATGGAAACAATATCTTTTACTAGACTAACTGGTAGAATTAGAAAAAAAAAAAACAAACAGAAAAGTATTCAGAAGCCCAAGCACTTCTGCAAATACTGAACTTTTACTATAATAAAAATTATCTCCAGCCTCCTAAAAATCCTATCTACTTAACCTTCTTTAAGCAAAAAGCATGTGATCCTCGCAGGAAACCCTCATATAGTGCAGCCCTTTACCTGGATATGTTACATCTCTAGAATGCACTTTAAAGCACAAAGCCAAGCACAAAGTGTGAGCAGAAAAGAAGTCACAGAGGATCGGACAGTTAATAACTACCGTGTGTGTTCAAGAAGCCACAGAAGCCTTGTTGATGATTTGATAGTGATGTTGCCTGCTAGCTCATGACAGGCAAAGTGGTATCTGACTGCAAAATGATACTGTTCTTCTCCAAGACACTGGGATTTTGGCTTCTGTCGTAACCTTACATTTACTCATACTAAGGAATGGTTCAGCTATGTTGGAAAAGAATTAGCTCACGCCCCTCACAAACTCTCCACAATCATAAATCCACAGAAGGATTTACAAAAAACCAGGGGGGTGGCAAACAATAAAAAAGAACAGGCTGACAATCCACATAATTGGTAAGGGTTGTCTCCCCAGGTGACTCGACATGGCAGTGATTCTACACAAAGGCAGGACAGCGACCCAGGTTTAGAACAACAGGCGCATTTCCAGTAACATGCACTTGTCATTTCTTTGCTGAAGGGATTCTGCGTCACTTCTATGTTGAAAAAGTGTCCAAGAGAGAATTTGAAGAACTTCCTTACTTCAAGCAGATAACAAGGACAACCCCTAGTAAGTAAAATTCTGACCTCTTCAGGTTTCTATTCCCCGTATAATCATAGCCTTGAAAAACATTCTCTTCTACACAACACAAACAGATGCACTAATTTTTTCTCCAGTACATGGCTCCAATATTTTATAAGTTTACATTTAAATAATCAAAATACAGCAATTTAAAATATGTATACATACAACAGTAGTTCCCGTCCATGCTGTCGTAGTCTCCTGTATTTTGATAAAATACAAGATAAGCTGTTTTCTGCCCATACTGGCATAAGTCTGAAATATGACTGATGTCAGCAGAACAGCACAGTTTGGATATATCGAAGTAACAGATCAAGTTTCCCCAATTTTTTATAAAGTCATGTAGAAGGGAAAAAATTCAGAGATTACTAAAGTAGTTCTCCTACATACATGTTATATTTGAAAAAAGCCTTTTCTATGTTCTTAACAGTATCTTCATTATTAAAATCTGTCTTTTGAAAGGACATATAATTCTTCTATCACTCTTGATTCAATTTCTGTTTTGTATTGCATCCAGCTTGGGATACACTTAATTTGATAGTTGAATTAAGGAATAGACATTTTTAGTTCCTGGTTCTTTTGCATTACAAGTTGTCATTTTTTCTGAGGTCTCTAGGCAAGGAAATATTTTTCCCAGGAATAATATATTCTTGATAATACAGGTTTAGTGAATAGCAGACACCTTTTTATATAAAAAGTTTCCTAATTTTTTGCTGTCAACCTTCCATATGCTTATCATTGTTATCTGTAATATAGTTTTCTAGTTACCAGGACAGCGGGCATTTCTATTAACATTATCAAAAATGTATAGAAGTGTTAATACCCAGCAAACACTGTTTGTACTACACACAGGTAGGCAGAGTCCATAGTGCATTAAACACTTAGACTTGTTGCTTCCCAACTTTTAAATCCTTTGGTTTACCATCAGAGTTAAATTTTCACATCACACTGTCATAAAGCAGAGTATCCAACATCATAAATGGCTGAATAAACCGGGTCAACTTACAGTACTACTTAATTAAAGAAAGGAATAATATTCTGGTCCTTGTTTATTATTTTTAACAAAGTTCTTTTGCATGGAATATGTTACGTGATTGTAAGATACTTTGAATATTTTCCATGGGAGGATTGGGCATTCTCTGTTTGACCATTGTGAATCAGTTGGTCTGGAGAGTGCTTGTAAATGTCTTCAAAGTTCCCTATGCCCTTTTCTAAGTCAGCGTCTGTCTCCTTTGTATTTTTGTTTTCAGGCCAGTGGAAAATATTTAGCGAGGGAGAAGCTCAGATCAGCCAAATGTGTGAAAGCAGAGTGTGCAGGACTGAGCTCGAGGATTTGGTAAAGGTTTTGTACCTTGAAAAGTCTGAAAAGGGTCACTGTTAAGGGAGACAGCACTGGAGGGAGAAACACAAGAAAACCTATGAAAACTTGGATCTGCAGCTGGACTGCAGGCTTATTTTGCTTAAGTCAACAGTTGCCCTAAAAACCAAAACTATAATGCAGTAATTATTCACATCATGCACAGCAAATTTGCTGCTTTATGTGTAGTGGTCTGTGTCAACCATTCAAATATCTCCTCCAAAAGACTAGGAGGCTCTGTATTACTGGAGGGGGAAGGAGAAAGAGAGACTGTACTTTCCCAGAGTTGCATTTCTTTACAACTTAAAAAGAGAAAACAGAACATTTTTATTATTATTATTATTTGGCAAGTTATTCAAACTAACGAAAAGAAGGACACCTAATAAATATGCAGGAGCTATGGAAAGTATTATTTCCTGTGCTGAATTTACACCATTTCTAGTGTTGATATGACTCATGGATCTTTTTTTTAGTAGTGGAGGAAAAATACAAATGATACGATACTTGTGTTAGAGACATAAAAACCGGATTTAAACTAACAAACTCCTAAGCAGCCTGCCTTTGGGATGATGTCTTGTAGTTGAGCAAACTGAGTCCATAAACTGAACAGCAGGTGTTAGTGGCAATCACTGTATTTTTGTAGCAATTTGAGCAAATGCTCACTTTTAAGTGGTTTTTACTGTTTCCTCCACCCACTTCTCTAAAAAATGTGAAGTCTTAGCTCCCTATCACAGCTCTAATAACTTCATTCTTCTGGGCCCTATTAACACATGGCTGATAAAGTGCCTTCTAAAATGATGTGGCAGAAGGTGGTGAAGTACTTGCAGTATTTTCAAAACACCTAGAGAGTTAAACCTCCCAATTGGTAACTCCTTAAGAGTTGCAACAGTGCTTAATGTATTTGTTCTGATTTGTTACAAACCTAATCTTCTGCATTTTTTGGAGGGTGACGCTTCAAGGACAGCTCTCTCCCATGACAAACACCAAACAGCTACAGCAGGCCTTTTCACAGCAGCTCTGTGAAAACGGTTATCTTTGTGAAAAACAAATCTGAGAGATTCTGTTCCATTTAGTATAGCATGTCTACAGTGTGTTTCAGAAAGGTGGCTCTCATCTGTAGAAGAAGTGTAAGTATAAAAAGTGTTTTCTCTGAAGAGTCACTAAAATACTGCACTGCCTCATGGCTGCGATACTGGAATGAATCCCGAGAAGCGAGTGACTCTGCCTGCCTTCGCTCCCATTTTCTACTCCACAAGCAGACAGGAATACTGCTGTTCAAACACGAGCTAGGAAACAAAGCTTTATGGAAATGGTCTGAGCCAGGGGCTGGGTCTTCCCAGGGAGTGAAATCAACAGTGACAGCAAGGATTTTGAGGTTTGTCATTCTGCCAGTGACAGCACTCCAGGGTGTACCCATTTCTAAAGGGAAGAAGGTGTGGGAGAGCTCAGCGCTGAATGCCAGAAGCCCGTGTCAGGCAGAGCCTCACCGTCCTGAGGGGATCCTTCTCTCGAGCAGCAAACCCTGGCAGCCTCCCTGCTTCTTCCTGCCGCCCGGGTCCTGCCTGTGCTGCCTGCAGCGTAATGCGGGACTTCTCAACAGAGAGCAGCGGGGCTGTTTCCCGCCCCTTGTCCCTCAGCCCTCACGGCCCGGCAGCGTTTTCCCGCCCTTTCCTGCCGACGCCTTCCCCGAGGGGCCGCCGGCCTCGCTGAGGGGCTCCGCTGTGCCCCGCGCTGGGGCCGCTGGCACCGGCCGTGTCCGGGCCGGGGCAGCCCCTGGGCTCTTCCCAGAGGGTCCCGCACCCCCTGCCAGTGCCTGGGCACGGACACCTGGTAGGTAGCACTGATACCGTGCTCTAGCGCACAGCCTTAACGAGCACCTGGCCATTAGAAGTCCTGTATCACTGTTCATTGAAAGGAGAACTAAAAGTGAACTGTCCCCCCACCTTTCCATGGGACTGGAGCCTCTGCCTCCAGAAATCCTGCCCTGGTGTTTGAAAGGGGTGTAGCGTACCCTAACTGAGGTCCTAAGACCTCGCTGCACCAGAGGTTACTGCAGTGTAACTGTAGAGGAAGCAGTTTGGCATCAGCAGTACCCACTGCACATGGCGTCTACTGGGCTGAAATGTGCTGCAGAAGTGCAAAATTTTATTATAAATCTTCTAATAAGTCATGAATTAACCTTATTGTTCCTTTGGTGAAGAGATTGTAAAGAAGAGGTTCTGAGGAACTGTAGCTATCTGGTGGGAAGACCCGCGGTTGATTTCTCACCTCACGGGCATCGTCTGTTTGTAGCAGTAGCTGGTGGAAAAAGACTAAGTGGAAAGTGTACAGTGTTTGTAATTTTTTTTTTAAGAAGAAAAAGAAGAAGGCAACTTGCTTTTTGTATTTGTGACAGAACAGGTGGAATCCAGATTGTGTATTTATTTTATAATAAACACTTTTTAAGAAAAGCGGAAAAAAACCCATAAGCATCATTTAATAAAATGCAGACTTGCATTTTTCCAGTTTCTGGTCACTTAAGACAACAAAATACACAGTGTCATGTTTTTCATTTTCTTCATGGGATGTATGTCTGTTACGGTACTTATTTATGTACTTGTTGTATCACTTTGACCTGGTTTGATAAATTAATAAACTCTGAAGTTGATAATAAAGCAAGACGCTTTGTGTATGATGCTGTTTGGGCAAGATGTTGTTTCAGTCCCTGTTCGCAGTCCTGCTGCTGCCACCTCAGAGAAAGCCTGAACTTGCACACCCGGCTGGGTGCAGTGCGTGGAATCAGGTACTGAGCTATGGACGAGTCAGATTCGGGACTTAGACAGCTCGACAGGGTGCAAAGTAAGGCTTCAGCATGCACCCACATCCTCAACAGTTCAAGTGTGAGCTCAAACCATGCAGACTTCAGCAGTGCACCTAAGACATCAGTTTATCAAAAAGCTAAGAGATAGTCGTAGGTTATGAGCAGTTCTGACTTACTGTCACAACCAGGCCTGAGAAGCTCATGGGGGTCCCAGTGAACTCAGCAGGATTGTGTGGCCCTCCACAGACAAGTTCGCTTCAGTTACTTAACTGTTGTGTTAATGAATTAATTAACTGCAGTGTTTAATCCATAGGAGTGGTGATGTTGCTCCCATTTCAGTCACTTTCAGACCAAGGCAGTAAAAGCTTGCTGTAGGCTACCGTCCACGGGGTCGACACTGAGCCCTGGCTGCTCCCTATGTCTGAAAACTAGGCGTAAATCTTGCAGCAGGACAGCTGTGTCCCCAGCGCTGCGATAGTTCCTTCTTTTGGGTTTTCTCCCAGGAATGTCCTCTGCAGGATTCTGCAATACAGCTTGCAGTAGCACTCATCTGAGCTAAACTGAAAAGCTATAGAAATTATCACAACCAGGGTAACGCAGACGGACAAATTAGAAGGATCATCAAGATGCGCAAAATATCAGCTTACTTAAATTGTTTAATTTCAAGAGCCATGACTGTTTTCAGGACTTGTTAGCAGGGCAACAATAGTATGCCAGGGACACAGCATAGGACCTGCAATTTATAGATTTTCTGCTCAGAGGTATGTTTGACCTCTGGGAAATATGCAACTTAATTCAACTTTCACCTACCCAGCATGATTGATTTTGAAAATCAAAGCATTGACATTTGTATATGGAAACAATCTAAAGAAGAAATCAAGCATTGACAACTGAGAGAACAGTACAGGACATACTGCTTTCTGGGCAACACATATTCTGAAGCTCAAAATAATTGGGAAAATGTTGATGGAATCAATCTGTGCTAATGACTGAAAAGGGATAGTCTTGAGAAACATAAGAAAAAAGTGTAAAACATTAACTCACACATGGCTAGCAGTGTAACTAAAATGGAAAGCATCAGCCTTGGGAAAGATGATTGTTCAAAGTGGTTCCACAGCAAATCTCTCTGAATCACTAAGTACATCAAATCTGAAATTCAAGATGTCTCTGGAAATTCTTCATGAAATTAATTTCTGTTAATTCATCACAACCTGCATATTCATCTTAGCCACCTTTCGATTTTAGCAAGGCATCTGTTAACAAGAATCTTTTCCATGAGGACACGCCCTAGGCATGCATACCTGCTCTGCTCTGATCTCCTCCTGTACCTGCCCCCTTCTCCAAGCAGATCTGAGGGGCATTAGCCTTCCTAGTAGCTGCAGACTGAGAGTCACTAACAGTCAGGGTGGCACAGCTGCATCCCCACTGAATGTATTCTCTTGATTTCATAATATCCAAACAATTTTAGCAGCACACTAAACCTTATTTCTTACTTTGCTCCTGTTCCCCTGTCATGTAGCATAGGTCATCTCTGACTCCACAGACCAGGGGGGCTGGGGACCGAAAGGAGAGCCCTATTCACTGCTATGTTCTTCTGAAATTGCTTTTAAATATACCTTCACAAGTACAAGAGAAAAAATGTGTCAGCCTAACACTCTCATCTTCATACACTCTCCATTAAAAAAAAAGGTCAAACCATTTCACAATTCAGATGATGAATATTTCCAAAATAATTGATAGCATATGAAGTATTTGCGTAATATTGGTGTGCTCTGGTGCCTATTGTGTTATCCATCTAAGATAAAAGCCAAGATTTTGGTGATTTATTGTGGGAGGGGTGAAAATTGACAAAGTTAATCCTTATTTCCATTTATTGCTTTTGTTTGGGGTTTGAAAAATGTCTTCATCTTCTGATCTGAGGTTTTGGACTGTTTTACTTCTTGGGTAAAGTATGTCTGCAACTACACGAGTATATGAGTATGAACCCACAACCCTGCCCTTCTCACATAACACCAACCCAACTGTGAGCAAGAATGCAAAGCATCCAAAGCAAAAACAAATAATTGATTTTAACCTGGCAAAACTGTGTTTAATGTAGACACACTGGATGACAGTTCAGCATGTTCAGAAAAGGCAGTGAGCCTGATTTCACTACCACTCAAAAAGAAAACTCCCAATCTGTCCTCAAATGACCTCAGCTCAAGAGACAGAGATCAAGACAGAGATTTACTTCTGTTTCTCTCTTCTTTATTTGTTTGTTTCAGGATCACACCACCACAAAGTCAGGTGTGTTAAGGCCATGATAAATTAAAACTGCATTCTATTCCCACTGAAGTACATAGCAAAACTCCCAATCCCTTTAAGAAAAGGTCCCTGAAGAACTCATACTGATACATACTGTACTGGCATTAAACACATTTTAGTGTTCTCTAGTATTTAGTGTGTACTAAAGGTACATTTTATACTTTTCACAGACAGATTCCCAGTCGCTTAATGTTCCTGAGGCAGCACTGTTACTCTAGCCTGTTCTTCCCCAGCTCAGTTCTCTCCTCTGCCAACAGCTAGGACGGGACAATGAATCTGAGTCCTAATTTTAGAGGCATAAATAGGAGCCAAGTGATGCTTAAGGTTTATGTACTGGGGTATCTTTGTTCCACATCCCTAAATGGGAAGATTCAGACTTTCCCATTAAAGCATCTAGCTTGAGGTGAATATGGTATTTATTTTTATTTCCCGTACTGAAGTGTTGTGCAGCATGGCCAGGTTGTATGCTGCTCAATGTGCCATTTGAGGTAGCTGCAGTTCAATAGAGACTGAAACAGTTCTTATATAAACTTTTTGTAGTGTACTCAGGGTGGAATGGGAAATGCTGTAGAAGCATTGAACAAGAAAAGTGAGCTCTCGGGCCAGTGTTTTCATTAGTGAAATGAAAAGACATTACATAGAAGTAGTTATAGTTATGGCTGCATAACTATCTCATAAACTAATAGACAACAGTCACCAACTAACCAATCTTCACAAAGTTCTTCCTAGAAAAAGGAAGATTTGATTGTAAATACGGTTATCTAATTAACAAAAAATTATCCTTAGAGACACACGTACAGCTCCAAGCGATGATATGCTCCAGAAAGCTGTTTTGGTATCTGAGATCAGGTTTTCAATTCGGTCCTTGCAGAAAATATTTCCATGCTTTGAATTCCTTATTATGTATTCACATAAGCTAAGTCTCACAAAATCTTTTTTTTTTTAGATCTAGCCAGGCAGTGGCATCTTTTCAAAAATGGTCCAATGACAGCATTAAAATACATTAGAGGATGTTTACAATCAGAACTGATTATCCACTAAGTTTAACTTCGCCGTTTATATTAATGCAAACCAGTTGTAAAATCATGCAACCAAACCCTACCAGTAGCCCTTCTCACTCACTTCACACTATTTAAATTACTATAACCAAGTCTAAATTTAAAAAAAAAAAAAAAAGTTATTTTGAGCTTCAGCAAATGTGCTAAATTTCTGGAAATAAAGCCCCTGCTGCTATTTTGTTTGAAAGACTTAAGTTTATAAATTATGGATTGTTTTCACAAGTGAGGGGGAAAAACTGCAGATTTTTTAATGAAATCAAAGAACATTCATCCTAGAGTCTCTTTTATTTTGCAATCACAAATAACTGAAAGATTCAATTGATAATAATGGTCAAAGCCTACAGAGACTTAAGAATTTACAACAGCTCTTCCCACCCTGATTTTTCTTCTTAATTCAAAGAAGTCGGACATTTTTTAGACCTTTGCACTGATGAGTCCCTGATGAAGAGACTGGGCTCTTCCCATGACATCAGCTTATAACAAGCTCCCGATCTCTTTATAGTCAGCATGTGTTGGGAATTATTTTCCCCATCTAAATGATGTCCATGATGAGATCACTCTTATTAAGACAAAGCTATCATAACTACCATGCTCGTGATGATCACGGCTCATCTTAATACATAGAGTGCCTAAGGAAATGTAGTCACTAATTTACTACACTAATTTTTCAAGCAAGAAGTTAAGCAAACCCTGGACAAATTGAGGAGCAGAGAAACTCTTCACAACTGCAAAACTGCAGTTGTATACTAAATGTTAAAAAGTGGAGCTGTTTTTCCTGGCCTCTCCACCAAGCACCAATTTGAGCTGCCTCAGTCAGCCAATGTATCTTAAAGCCACTGCTACTGGTCTATAGTATGATACCTAATGTATATTAACAAAAAAAGAGTCAAAAAATACAGACTTCTCCCTTTTATCAGAATAACCTGATTTCTATCAAGTGTCTGCTCTCTATGAGCATTCTTCCAGACCTAGAGCTAAGGACACCTTCTTCTTGTACCTATTCTGCTCTGAAAAAATTATGGTAAAACAAGATTTTGTGACCAAAAAAAGCAGGAGAGCCAAAATCTGCTTCCTAAGAACTCTTGGTGCCCTAGTTAGGAGAAACTACATAAAATGCCAGCTCTGCTGCCCTGGAAATCAAAAAAAGATTGTGTCCCACTTCTGCAAAAACTTGTGAAAAGCCAGTCTGCCCCTGCCAACCGCACAACTGTTATTTTTACTAATTGCCAACTGAGAGAGAATCCCAAAAGAAAGTTGGTGATTAGGCTTGGGAGACCTCAGAATGATGTAATGTTTGACAATAAGCTTTTGACTTAAAACAGGCAGTCCAACAAGCTGAAAGTGCATTTAATTAAAATATTTTCTAGATCAAAGGGTTTTCCTTTCTGACAAAGCTTCAGGTGCCACATAATCATGAACTTTTCAATTTGAAGGTTTGACTACTGCATGGGAGATGCCAAAATAAGGAAGGAAATGAGAAAATTTGACATAAACCCTTCAAAATGGACTTTTAAGTAAGTTAAAATAGACTGATGTGCTGTTTTCTACATCTTAAATTTTGCCCTATAAGCTAACTGCTTTGGCTATGCTTTATATCTCTTTTCTCCGTTATAAAATCTGATTAACTCCTCACTGGAAACACATCGTCTTCCACTACCTATCTGGTATAAAACTCATTTTTCCAAAATAATAGCAAATAAAAGAGGGTGAAAACAAGCTTAAGGCAGTGATGGAACTCTTTTATGAAGTGAATAGGTGCTCTCTGTGCCAATACAGTCTGTTAAATCACAGCCTAACATTTTAATTATGTATATAGCTAAGCAGACTTGCTTGCATTGGCTTAATTATTCTGCATGATAATATGAACAAAGGGCCTCTGTTAAAGTAATCAACAAAAATTTTAGCTGGCTGAGTTTCCTCAAATGTTCCAAGAGCAATGAAAGATCTGATCATTAAGCATTTACTGCCCCTGAGAGCTATTTTAAACCTGTTCCCTTCATATCACAGCTGGCCCTTTGAGTAGCCTCAAATTCTTTTTATCTGAAAGCCCTAGTAAGGCAGAACAAAAGAACATTCCTCGTTTGGAGTGGGCTGTCTGTGTCATCTGTGTGATGTTCACTAGCAGGAGATGTCTATCTTAATGAGCTTTTGGCCAGGAACAGCGCTGCCACTTTCTAACTTTTGTCCAGTTCACAGAACTCCTGATGCAGGGCGCACTGGATGTGTTAGAATTGTAAATGAGCCCCAGCAACTGCACATTGCAGAAGGATCCCACAGTAACAATTAAGCAATAGTCTCTGCGGTTGTGGGCCTCTCCTGCCAGATAATTGACCACGACGGGAGCTATGCAGAGAACCCACGCTGAAGGTGAGGACACATAACAGAAGTGAAGGTTCATTATCTGGCAATGAAAGGGAAGCTAGCACCGATGGGAACTGGGTTTTAAAGGACCAAAGGGTTAAAGCCTTCACATTTTGGAGGTATTTACCATTCATTTCTCCTTTGCCCCACAGAAGCCAAGTGTTTTGAAATACACTCCATTTTAGTGGGCGCTAGGAATCAGATCAGTAGTAGCCATGTAAACACTCCAAACCTACCCACGTATACGGTAGAAGAGAGTCCAAGAATGCTAGAAAGTTTTGCAGAATGTGTGTCTTTATTAGAAAGCTAAACATTCTGTCACTGTAAAAGCTTTCCATGTAAAATCTGGAAGCTTGGGAAGAAAACCAATGTATTACAACAAGGGAGGGACTCTCTGGTACCCTGTAAGATTTAAGTCCAAGTACTTTATGATCCCACTTCTCCCTCGTCAGATCACATTTCCCATCACGCACCTACTCTCACAGAGATGGCACACACCACAGAAGCACCTGTCCATGCTGCATCTTGAGAGATACAGCTCACCTGACCCAACGAGGAGAATAGGGATGGGGGGAAGAGAATTACAGGAGTCATCCAGTACCATGGTGGGCATTTACATAATTTCTATGTTGGGTTGTGTCTCAAATATTCATTTACTCGATGAAAACGGAAACTTCCTAACTTCTTCCTTAACAAAATATGCCAGCATGTTGGTCATAAACCCAGCAAGAAAGAATTCAGGAAGTTCTAAAAACCTGTTAACTTATTATATGAGAGGCAGATTTACTGGGGGTGGGGGAGCAGAGAGGTCTGCTGCACTTGCAGGCAGCCCAGTGGAGTGTGTTTCATCCACATGACTGAGCAGAAGCTGCAGCAGTAGATAATACCCATGTCACCACCACAGCTAATTCAATCTCCCATCCAGTGCAGATCAATGTGATATCCCTCCTGTTCAGTCCAGTCTTTACTCCTGAAGCTGCACTCTTGTTTTGCACTCAGCCTTCTGCTTTTTGCTCTGCCCAGCTGGCTCAGCCCTGTACCACTCACCCTAATTCTCTTCCCCTCTCCTATCACCCCTGCTAGCAGACCTTATCATTTCCCTTAGGCTTGTCAGCCCTCCTTGCCTTGCAGTTCCTCTGCCCCTCAGACTGCAAAGCACATTCCTTTTCAAACATCTTGTTTATGCAGTTGATCATATCAGTGAAAAGGCAGCGGTGACAGATGATCGTTTTGAATAAACTTGGGCCAAAAAGAAAGAGCATAGCTGAAGGGAGAAAGGGCAGTGTCACGCTGTACAGTGGGGAAGCACTAGTCCCATTAGCCTATCCTGCTATTCAGGAAAGTGCCTCTAGGTGACAGTTAAATTGTTAAGACACTACATCATTAAAGAAGGCAATAATAAATATGTATTTTTCAATTCACATTCGTTAATAAAGTCAAAGCCATCCTAGAACTGACTATTCCCAGGATCTTACTTCCCTCATCTACATTCCAGTCTGGTCCCTGAAGGTTTTCCCTTACCTCATCTGCATTTTTCCTCATTATTTTCTCTTTCCATGAATTCAATTAGTTTTGGCCACTAAGTCAAAAATGCTAAAGGCTACTGGAGAAGAGTGGGATTTTTTCCGTCATCTTATCGGCAAGGGTTGCTGTTGAAAAGTTAGCCTGAAGAATAAAAGGAGAAATAAAATGAGGCAAAACAATGACTGAAACTCCTGCAATGCACCTGTGGTTTTAGAGCTGGACGTTTGTGAGTGGTTATATTCTGCTTTCCTCAAATCTATCCTTCAGAGGCAGACATTGATCCCTGATAGGAGATGGTAAAAAGGGAGGAAGAAAAGGGGAAAAGGAACTTTTACAGTTGTGCAGACGGCAAACATGAGGAAAGAATCTATAACGGAAAAGAAAGGGTGAAGAAACCACCACACCAGTCTTGTCTTGTGTCTTGCTGAACAACTACGGTTGATTGACTTTGCAAATTCTTGAGCAGATTCCTGTGCAGCACTCATTGTTTGTTTGCATGCAACCCTGCTGCTGTGGTCTTGGCTCCCATGTTTGGCATACTTCCTCTGTAGGGTGAACCTTATTTCCAGACATACTTCCCCACCACAACCATTAGAGTGGACTATGAAATATTTGCAGCCACACGCCTGGTCACAGCACAAAAATAATTCCCTTAAATTGTTCACAAATGTCAATATATATGGCATAGTAACAGCGTGATGCCTGTGGGGATGAGGGCAGATAGCAGGTATCTACCAGTCCTACCCAAAAGAGCTATACTGGGCCAAACCCCCTTTTACAGCTCAAGTTTCGCTGTCATTGAGCAGATCATCCCCAGCACATGCTGAAACAAACAAGACATCTCAAACTTCATTGTGGTCTCAGTCCAAAAATGCAAATCCCAGAATTTATCTGGATTACCAGATTTCATTTTTGGGGTCTGAAAATATCTACAAAGCTCTGGAAACCTCACCAGAAACTGCACGGAGAAATATTTTCTCATACTGTACATTTCTCTGGTCTTCAAATTCCAACAACCGTGGCTAACTCAATAGTTTTCTCATTGAAATTATTTTTATGCAATTCACATTCATTTATTAATCCTGCCATCTGAAAATATCTCTCTGTATTAAATATGTTCTGATCTTCCTTTGAAATAATTTCTAGAAGTAAGAACTTTCGATTTTGGTGAAAAACAATCCCAATTCTCTGTAGCATGGACTTGCCTCAATACACAGCAAAAGTTAGCAAGAGGTTCCCCAGAACAGGTATGGATGTGGTATAAGTGTCCCACTATGTTAAGGTCAATAAGTTACCGTCAGGAACTAACTACACCCCAAGATCTTAACAAATCCTTGCTTTTCTCCTTCGTTGATCTAGTGAATAGCAGCAAATTCAAAACTGGTAAAAAAAAAACTTTTCTGCCAGAAGTCTTTGAAAACTACTGCAGGAGACTGCACACAGGAGTCCAGAGTGTTAAAAATAGATTAGAAACGTACGTGAATAAGATAATCAATAGTGAAAACCCTAATCATTTCACTTTTGTAGTGGGACAGCAAGGAAGAAGCAAATCAGGACTGATTTCTGGCAGTATGCAGTGTTAGCATTCTGGCATCATTTTCCATACACGCAGATCTACCAAAATAGAAACAACAACCATTACAACAGTTTTAAAAAAATAAACTTGCTTTCACTAGAGATAATAACACTCCTCCCCACCCTGAAAAAACATCCTTTTATTTGTCAAGTCAGGAAAAAAGGTCATGACAGTTTTCATGAAATTTGGACAATTTTCAGCCAGCTCTAACAACAATGACAAACGACAGCTGAGAGACTTAAAGCCAGTGTAGGAGGGAGGGAGAGCTCTGCACTGTGAGGGATTCATGCTTTCCTCTTTTCATTTCTGTATTATTTCCATTTTATGTGTTTAGAAAAGAATTTATACATGTAGATGTCCAGGCCTAAATTTATGCCTGTTTTCAGGCAAGTTATACCTCTGTGTCTCCTGCCTGCCCTTCCAGTTCTTTCTTACTAACTCCGGTCCATCTGAGTTAACTTGTGAAAAAGCCTCAACTACAGTTTTCTGATACAAAAAAAAAAAGTTTATGAAAAATCTTACATTCAGCCCGCCTTTCTCCACTCAGTTTCTTTTTCTCAATATGCTGGTTTTGGCTGGGGTAGAGTTAATTTCCTTCACAGTAGCTGCCGTGGGGCTATGGTTTGGATTTGAGCTGGAAACACTGTTGATAACCCAGGGATGTTTTCGTTATTGCTGGGCAGGGCTCACACGGAGCCAAGGCCTTTTCTGCTCCTCACTCCACCCCACCAGCGAGTGGCCTGGGGGTGCACAAGGACTTGAGAGGGGACACAGCCAGGACAGCTGACCCCAACTGATCAAAGGGACATTCCATACCGTATGGCATCAAGCTCAGCAACAAAACTGGGAGGGAGGTTGGCAGGAAGGGCTGCTGCTCAGGGACTGGCTGGGCATTGGTGAGTTGGTGGTGAGCAGTTGTTTTCATTTGCATCACTTGTCTTTCTTGGGGTTTATTTTTCTCTCTGTTATTTTTTTCCTTTTCCTTACAATTATTTATTGTTGTTGTTATTATTATTAATTAAACTATTTTTATCTCAACCCACAAGTTTTCTCACTTTTACTTTTCCAACTCTCTCCCCCATTCTCCCAGCTCTCTATTCATTTTACATGAAGAAAAAACAAAGAATGGGTGTGAAAGCACCTAAGGGGAAGAAGCAGGTCTGTCTGTCTCCAGTCTCCTCCTGGAAACACTTCTCAGTCCCTTCCTGTGCAAAGCTGGCATCTTACAGCTAAAGATGCAGCACCCAGATTTATTACTACCTATCTGCCAAATTTTTTTAAGTCCCTGCTAGATTATTTGTGGCATCCAACTTGAATCAGTTACAAAAGTGCTAATTTTCAAAAAGTTATCTATCCATACAGACTGCAAAGCTGAGCACCAAAAATTACTCATTTTTAATCAGGATGGCTTAGTAACTGTTAGACATAGTCAATAAAGATTCTGTTCCCTGAATACAAAAAATTGTGAATCTTTATTTGCACTAGAAATCCAACAAGGAAAACTATATTAGGGTCAAAATATCTTGCCCTGGTTGCATTTCTTGGCACGTGTATTCGAGTTGTTGAGTTCGCTGTGGTTGTCTCAGCTCTAGGAACAGCATCTCAGAGTACCCCTGGCCACACCTATCATGAACAAACATGTAAGTCAATGGATAGATATGGTACATAGTCACTGCATGTCATTTATTGCCCTAATGTCATCCTGGTCAGCTCTAACAGCATTTTCCATCCCCAGGTAATCTGTCTTTCACCTAAAAAACACTCTGAGCAGGACAGATGTGTTGATGCTGTGGCTGAGTCCACATCAGTGAAGAAAGCGAGGTCCAAAATGACTTGAGCTGCCTTCTTGTGTGTAGGGCTTACAGCCAAACGGAAGCTGGGCAGCCACGACCCACAAGAGCCAATTATTAAGGAAGCCAACCATATTCTGAAGATTTGACCATATTTTCTAGTGCAAAATACAGGCTTTTCAATGCAACATGTTGAGTATCAGAAGACAGAAGCATTGCCTGCCATGTACATACTCCAAGCAGCATCCCTTCTAGCAAAATGACACCAAGCTGTGTGGCATGGTTGACACGCTGGAGGGAAGGAAGGCCATCCAGGGGGGCCTTGAAAGGCTTGAGAGGAGGGCCAGTGCAAACCTCATGAAGTTCAACAAGGCCAAGTGCAAGGTCCTGCACCTGGGTCGGGGCAATCCCAAGCACTAACACAGGCTGGGCGAGGAGTGGATCAAGAGCAGCCCCAGGGAGAAGGACTTGGGGGTGCTGGTGGGTGAAAAACTGCATATGAGCCAGCAAAGTGCGCTCGCAGCCCAGAAAGCCAATTGTGTCTTGGGCTGCATCAAAAGCAGCATGGCCAGCAGGTCAGGGGAGGTGATTCTGCCCCTCTACTCTGCTGTCGTGAGACCCCACCTACAGTGCTGCATCCATCTCTGGAGCTCCCAGCACAAGGAAGACACGGACCTGCTCAAGCGGGTCCAGAGGAGGGCCATGAAGATGCTCAGGGGGCTGGAGCACCTTCCCTGTGAGGACAGGGTGAGGGAGTTGGGCTTGTTCAGCCTGGAGAAGAGAAGGCTCCGGGGAGACCTCCTAGTGCCCTTCCAGTACTTAAAGGGGGCCTGCAGGAAAGGTGGGGAGGGACTCTTTGTCAGGGAGGGTAGTGAGAGGACGAGGGATAACGGTTCCAAACTGAAAGAGGGGAGATTTAGGTTAGAGATGAGGAAGAAATTCTTCCCTGGGAGGGTGGTGAGGCACTGGCACAGGTTGCCCAGAGCAGCTGTGGCTGCCCCCTCCCTGGCAATGGTCAAGGCCAGGCTGGATGGGGCTTGGAGCAACCTGCTCTAGTGGAAGGTGTCCCTGCCCATGGCAGGGGGGTGGAGCTGGATGGTCTTTAAGGTTCCTTCCAACCCAAACCATTCTATGAGTCTATGAAAACGGGTATTCAGGGCTCTAAGATGTCCCCATGGTGGCTACATGCTTCTTAGTTCTCTTATGGACTGTTGGATTAGCTGCTTGCCACAGCAGTGAGATTCTACCTACAATTTTCTCCTTCATCAAGGACAGTTATATTCACTGTGTCCCAGTGTTAACAAAGCACAAGAGCAGAGTAAGCCAGGACAATGTTTACAGGGATTTTGACTTACATTTCCAAACTGGGTTCTCAGTTTGCACAGATTTAGAGTCACCTGGCAGAAACCTCCGAGCACCTTTTCTCTAAAAATGAATCTTTCCCCAGTACCTCAAATTAGACACCCAAAGAATAAATAAATCTGCAGCACTAATATTCAACTTCCTATTTTCACTAGTAGCAGCTTTTGCAGGGATAATTTAATTCTTCTGTTTCATCTAGCATTGAGGCTTGTAAACTCCTTTGAGGATCCCTACCAGGAATTCATCAACATGAAGGATATATACTGGGAAGATCATAATCAAGTCAATCAAGGGGAGAAATTCAAAAGCTTTGCCACTAAAGGAATCAAACATAAAAGCCTCCCTGGGGGGGAAGAGGTTTATGTACCATGCCTGGCCTATGTTAAGAAAATTAAAACTCGTTTCACAACATAAAAGAGCCAAAGTGTCAAGTCACTAAAACCAGTTTCCAGTACAGATGCCCTTTTCCAGACTGGTTTATGAGGGAAATACAGATTTATAATACACTTAAAGAAACACAACTGACAAAAACATAACTAAGGGATATATACAAGGAAGACAGCACAGAACATACATTAAACAAGGCCAATTTAAATGCAATTTAGCAGCCGTCCGTGTTGCTATAACTAAGGATACTTCTGTTTATACACATGGCAAACTTCTTATTTTTCAAAGGAAATGTTTGCAGAACAGATACCTCTAAGGAAGCTGGCCTAACATAAGAGTTGAGGTTTGCTCTTATTATTTCCTAGAGCCTATTCAGATGGAAGGGTAACAATGCATGAGAAAGGGAATCCAGACTCTGCTGGGGTATGTGTGTCAATGAATGGAAAATATACTTGGGTTTGCTGCTTTTTAGTTCTGTTGGAACAGGCAATTCTCCTCTTTCCTCCCCCTTGTCTGGTTCAGTAATTTTGTTTTGAAAGCCTGCATTTTTAAGGTGAAGCACATTTGAAATACATCATTCAGAGCAGGATGGAAAGAAACCAGTTTTCTGAAGAAGGCTGTCAATATAACATCCAGAAAAGGAGAACAGGACATAAACCGATTGTTACAGGGTACATGTCAAAAAACAAGGTATCATTTTCCTTGCATGCAAAAAAGGATGACCTACTAGTTCTTTTCCAAAACTGTCATTCTCCTTTGAAACTGTGTCATGCAGGGGACTTGATGGAAATTAAATAGAAAATTTGGCTGAACAAAAAAATGCGGCTTTTTAAACTTGAGGAAGTAAGATGATCTCTGACTTTACATTAGCAGTGTTTTGGGAATTCAGCTAAATAACTGGGTAAACATTTTGTTGCCTCCAAGAAGAGCCATAAAGAATCTGGCAGAGATTTTTCAAAGCTGCCTTAGGGGATGGATGTCTAATCCCCATTAAAATTAACAGAAACTGGCTCCTCAAACCCAGTCAATGGCTTTGAAGAATCAACTCCGTGGGGGTAATACATAGTATCAAAGGGCAGGGATGAGTTGTATGGTTAACTGCATCACATGGGAGTTGTTCTTTTGTTTGTTTGTGTCTTCGAATAAAAAGGAAGTGGAGGGGAGGAAGACAACAACAGCAATAAGAATAGAGACTGATGATGATGATGATGATGATAATAATAATAGATTGAGCTAATTACCTAGGCAGATTTTTCCCAATGGGCTTTAAACACTTTAAACACTGTGGAAGGTTTTATAATGGTAACTGGAATTCTCCGACTGAAGACTCAGATCTGTCCTGGCATGGTGATACAATTTAGCTGGAACAGAGTTACTTATTTTTAAGTTTGCCAATTTTCTCATTTTATTCTCTTAAGGTTAAAGAGGAGATTTTAGATATCCAGTAAGAAAGACAAATATTAATTAAAATGCCATAGAATCGTAGACGTACGGAAGGGTTTGGGTTGGAAGGGACCTTAAAGACCATCCAGCTCCAACCCCCTGCCCTGGGCAGGGACACCTTCCACTAGAGCAGGTTGCTCCAAGCCCCATCCAGCCTGGCCTTGACCACTGCCAGGGAGGGGGCAGCCACAGCTGCTCTGGGCAACCTGTGCCAGTGCCTCACCACCCTCCCAGGGAAGGATTTCTTCCTCATCTCTAACCTGAATCTACCTTCTGTCATTAATGTAAATGATCAAAATTTTCAACTATCCAAATGACAGCCCTCTTAAGGTTGAAATTCTTTGGAGGAACATGAATAATCCTGAACACTTTGAAACAATTTCTACCAACTGGACTTAAAAAGCATTTTTAATTTAAGACTGGTCCTTTCCTTAAATTATTACCAATGTTTATGAACAGCTGCTCTTATTAAGAATTCGTAATATCCCGTAAAACTTAGAGGCAACAACGTAAGAAAGATAAAAGGAAAATATTTAATGCAGAACAAGAATTGTTAGAACTCATAGACACAGGAGATAGTGGAGGAAAAGCTTAACTGGATTAATTGAAATACTAAATGAGTACCTGAATAAAAACAGTCACAGTTCCATAAGACTGAATCAACAGCTCATCTTTAGGAATTTGTCATCATTTATTTAGGTGGGATTCCCCAAGAAAACATATTCTGTTTTCCCAGTCCTATCTAAGATAAAAATTTCTTTCATACTTATTTGAAACAGAGATACTTTTAACCTCTTGATGACAAGTGTCTTTGGTCCCATTTTGCAGATTGGGAAACTGAGGCTCAGGGAGATAATGCAGTTTGCCCCAGGTCAGCAGCAGAGTCAATAACTGGCCCTTGCTCCCCACGTCAGGAACTGTCTGCTCCACGTCCATGACTAGGTACTAGAACAGATGTTACCCACTGCTCGGTGCTAACGTGCCTCTCCTGTGCTCTGTGGTGCAGGGGCCTTTCTCCCTGAATCCACCTGCAGCAGCATTTGGCAACATTTTGAAGAAAGCCACCTCACTGATGCAGCCTGCTCTCTCAGTCCTACCGCCTTTTTTGTAATTTTAAAATCACATGTTCTTCTTTCTTTTACAAGGAAAAAGCTCTTCCCTAGAAAGACTCCCACGACAAAAGATAAAAAGGATTGTTTTGAGAATCAGTGAGACTGATTATGCACAAATTATTTTTCCTTTAGCCTCTTTCAATATTTGGAGGTGGTGTTTGTTGCAATGCAGAAAAATACACATGAGTTGGAATAAGAGCTTTGACAGTGTTAAGTTTCCCTTTCAATTAAACAGCTCCTGTCTTCTCAGACAACCCACGCTTGGTAAGAGCATTTCACTCAGCTTTCCTCCTGACCTCTGGCTTAAGGGTTTTATTTCTACAGAGCGAGTCCATACTTAGGTGCCAAATTGGGGTAAAAGTCACCACAAAAGCATGAATAATGCTCCACATTACCAGGAGTAAATTAAGTCTAACTAAACAAGCCATGGCAAACAGGGTAAACTCACACTGTAAGGTGGACTTTCACACAGAAGGCAGCTATAAACTGAGTGTGGCCTGCAAATCAATCAGCCCCCTGCCTCTACCTAATGAGACCCTTTTCTTTATTGCGTTTTTATAGACTTATAAAACCAGCATAGGACGGATTATATGGGCCGTCTGTCTACCCTGTCCATCTGTCGCTATGCTATTGGTGTTCACCCCCGTAGACCAGGACAGTACTTGCCAAGGGTTGGAACTTAAGGGAATATAGAAGTGATTGAGAGACTTTTAAAAAATTAACAGCACAACAACAGACGTACAACCTCCTCCCCACTAAAACACTGAATTCCAACAATACCAGTTTGTAAAAAGGACTGTAAAATCAAAGTGAGTCAACAGGGAAACACTACAAATGCAGCACAGCACTTCAACAGCCTTTGTGTGAGTACGCATGGGAATGTCAGTCCTAATTCACGTTAAAAACACAGACAATTTCTCAGAACTCTAAGTGTAACATAATTACTAAAAAAAAAACAAGTTACGTCTATTTGGGTAGAATTATTTCAAAGTTCTAGGATAATGACTTCATTTAACACGTATTACACAAAAGACATTTCTGGAACTATTCCCACAGAATCAAAGCTTTCCTGTTCACGTAACTCATTTTTGTGATTCTTTATTTTGTCAGTGTTGCTGTAAACAATGTGCTGCCCATGGCAGGGAGGGGAGAGGAGAGATTGTTTAAGGAAAAATAGTCATCCCTCCACAGAATTTTGTAGTTACATTTACCAGCTGCATAAGTGTTCTGATAAACTGCCAAAAAGGGTCACTATAAAGCAACACTCCTTTAAAGTTTTAATCCCTATTAAAGGAAATTATCTGGACTCTCTCCAGAAACATTTTTGGGGGGAGAAAGGGGCAAAAACTTCCGCAGAAGATCAAATGTTGTTGATTATAAATTCATTACCAGCATAGCTGCTAACTTCAGTAAATTAACAAGGAACTTTTATTACATCCAATCAAGCTCTTGTTAAAGATAACAAGTTCTTTTCATTCCTTGTATTTGTATAACAGTCACTTTTCTGGAACTCATCAAAGCTTGTTGCGAATCCACGCCAAAGTACCACTCTCTCTTTTAACAGCTTTAAAAAAATTAATGGAACCTTATGATCACAGTGAAAAAACACTGATTATGTTAAAAAATTCCAAGATAAAAGATTTGGAATTATTGAGAAATCTGCCCCAATATCAGCATATTCCACTGCAGAAAAATCCTAAAACGATGAGTTTTTCCCACTTGTTTTTTATTGTTTTGTTTGTACAGAAAAAGCTTAGCTAAACAGCCTCTTTTTAAAATCTGATAGCGTTACAAAGATCCATTATGGTTTCACTTTAGAGCAGGCTTTCACTCAAATATTAATAGCTAAAGTGCTATTTTACATCATTAGTTTAACCATATGATTATGTTAAGAATCCTTTATCAAATAACCAAAAGTGGGAGGGAAGAATAGTTTGCTTTGAAGCTTCTCACTAGTAATACATTTAACAGCAAGCTCAGGATTTTCTAAAAAAGTAACTACTTCAAAAGCAAATATCCCAGCGACAGCCTATTGCACCGAGATCCCTTTCTTACACGCCATGATCTAAATACATAATTTTCATCCATTTCATTTGTCTGCTGTCCAAGTTTACTAGCAATGAAAGAAACCTTTCTGGAAAATACTTAAGAAAGTTACAATGCCGACTGAAATCAAAGTCTAGACTGGATTAGTCTAATACGAGAAGTTAAAACTTTAAATTATCCCTACAATGAAATATGATAAAAGCATACACAATTGATGAGATTCATCACTTAATAAAAGGCAATGCAAAACAGTTATTATCAGTCCCACCCCTCTAGCAGTACTAAAAGAAAATAAAACCTAATGGACACTACGTTCCTTTTTAGGTAGGTCAACTATAATTCCTTCTATATACAGTAAGATATTTCCATCATTTAAAATTATTTTTCTCCAGTCAATCAGTAGCTTATTGCATATCACCGAGATTGCTTGAAGCCCTTTGTTCTAACAAGCTATTTAAGTGAGAGCTTTTACTGAAACTACAGTTCTTTTGTTTATTTCTTTTCTATGTCTGTTGGCCAAAATGAAATACTCATGCACAGAGAAGCTGAACATGAAGATGGTCATTTCTTCTCCTCCCAGTAGGACACAAGTTGTATCTGGGCAGCCTTCCATTCTCTGTTGTCCCAGCATAGAAGTGTTTGAAAATCCTCTGCAGAGGCACAGTCCAGAAGTCAAGAGGTGAAGCTGAGAGAGCAGCCACCTGCAGTCTTTTTATATCTGCATAATATCAAATACATTCAACTTAAAATGTTCTTGGACAGCTCTAGCATCCTGTAATTATCATGTAATGCATCCCTCCCCCCCCAAGCAGTCTAAGGTTCATTGGCTCTGGTTAGATAAAAATGGTCATCGTTAATAAGACTAACATTATGCAATGAGCTGATAGAAGGCCTATGGAGCAGCACCGTGGTTCGAAGTATAAGCACTCATTCGCCTCAGGAGATTCAGTGCTGAATGATGCCACTGATTCTCTGTGGAGCCTCAAGCAAATCACTTCATCTTTGTGACACCTCCTTTGTGCTGCGCAGACTGAGAAGGAAAGAGCCCTTGTGTCTTCCTGCTGGTGTGGGGCTGGTTAGACCCGTGCTCTTAGCCTAGGTCTCTCAGCTGTCTCAGAACATGAACAGAGCGGCTTTTTCCTTGGAGTCACAACTGTTAGCAGTAGTTACAGCATTGCCTGTGCTGTGTTTGCTCTTCTGTCTAGGCCTGTCCCTCTGTAAAGCCTGTTCAGTTAGTGCCCACTCCTGAACAAACCAAGCTGTATACTTGGACAACGGCATGTACTGTGGTAATTCACCTTTGTACACAAGGAGAGAAAAGCCCTGGATACAACGTGAGGCTTAAGAGGTGAACACAGGTGTCTCACATACACCCAAGTGTCCCACATGTTTCATTGAACATGAAAAACCTAGCTAAAGTTGAACTGAACTACGTTGTACTGGCATTTCTGGAAGATGAAGGGTTTCTTGCAGAACCATGACACGACATGCCACCCTGTTACCACAGCATTGGTTCTTTCCTACAACTCAGAGGTTCCCTGCTGAATGCAGCAAGACAATACTTGGATTCAACAAGCGGCATCCTTCCTACCCAAGGATGCATGGTCACAATGAGGTCTAGGAAGGAGGAAAAAGGAAGCAACAGATAACTAACCTAAGAAAAGACAAAAAAGATTAAAAGAAGATGTCCAGAGAAGATGAGAGATTGCTGATGGAAGAGGAATAATAGAGAAAGAAGACGAGTGGACTGTGTTCACAAAAAATCTCTCTTAAAGGACCGTAAGGATGAATTGGCCCTGTGTGCCAGAAACTGCCACAAATTAGCTATGATTCTTCTTTAATCTGTGTTTAAACAAATCTGCTATCATCTAAGTTTGATGGTACATGATCTATAACACCAAGAAAATTCAGCCAGCTCTCCCTTTAGAAGCAGACTCTTGCTCTAGCAGCAGTCAAGGCTGACAGACGTGCTCCTTGGGTTGGGGACTCTTTCGTTCTTTGAAGCAAGCAAAATGTCAGGAAAGCAACACTGCCACAGCACACAAAAAATATACTGAAGGTTTTTCTCACAGCAGCAGGCAGAAAGAAACACTAGCAAAAACTATGCAACTCTCCAAACAAAACACAAGATGAATATTTGTTTTCTGTATTAAAAACCTAAAATGTAACAGCCTATGAACAGAAAATATTAAATAATTAGTTATATAACAACACCCATACATACATTTCCTCCTTTGAACCATAGATTTATTGGCTGACACAGGATACATACGTATTCTAAACCCTGTACAAGTCAAACCCAACGATTTCTGCCAGTGATATTTATCATGTGTTCAAATGCTGATTGAAATTTAACATCTAAAACTGAAAAATGGCTTACAAGTTATGGAAAAAAGTTTCCTTCTGGTATCAACAGCAATTACACATCATTAAATATAAGCTAAAATTCCTGTGTTGTTTTTTTTCTCTCTTTTCTTTGTTTGCTTTGTTTCTGTACTTGCCTTTCATCCCATTAAATTCATTGGCCAAATTAGTCACTGTTATCTGTTTTAAGAATCATTTAATAATTAACCAAATGGAAAAAAAAATCATGTTGTTTCCAATTCCCGAAAACCAAAATCTTATCCACCCACTCCAACATCTGCAGATGGTAAGCACAGTGTGTCTCTTCATTAATATCAATAGTGTTAGTTGTTAACATCTACATACAATAATCTTTTGATCTATACTGAAACTATTTGTATGGCCTAGTTCTGCACTCATTGCTCAGGCAAAACTAACTCTTAAATCAAAGAGAGCTTAGCTAAATTAAAGGCTACAAGGAAAGAGCTCTTATTTTGCTCTTGGCACTAAGTGCACTGGAAGAATCCTGTAAGAAGTAGCAGTGTCATGGGGATATATATACTTTTGCATTCAGCAGCTGCAAGAAGGTGTCTCAGCTCTGTGAGTCAGCCCTGTTCTGGTAAAGCAACTACTGGTGGCAATATATGAAGAGATTTTTAGTGGAGCCAACAGGTTTTGGTAGGAACTGATTACGGTCTGCTACAGTTTGAGTGTCTCGTACCATTTCAGAAGGAACATAATTCAGCAGCAATGAAGTGTGAGAGATATTAAGGACTGTCCATCTCAAGCATTTAAAAAATAAATCGACCTCTTCTTCCCTCAAGAGTGAGTCAAATCAAAATACCCTTTTTAATCAACCTTGAGCTTTTTTTTAATAGGCTTTAAGTCTTTGAGGTTTGTGTTTCCAAGCTTCTCTCACAACAAAGGGCTCGAGTACTTATTTTGAAACCTAAGATGCCTGCAGAATCAAATTATTGTAGCAGCTGAGGCTTTAGGAAAAAAATACTAAAACTCATTAAAACATTATTAGCTATTTCTGTATGTCCTACAGATTTAGAATCACCTTCCACGCCAGTTCAAGGCCAGAGAAAAGAAAATCTGTTTTCTGTAATATGGAACTTCTTTTTATAATGCTTATCACTCAGTTTTGTGTATTTCATACTTTTGCAGGTTTCATTTTGTGAAATGCCCTGACTACAGGGCCATGCTAATTCAGCTTTGCCCAGGTTATTTTCATAATGGATAAGAATAAGAAGGTGATTGCTGTTGGGTTAGCTGGTTCAGAGACCAGCCATTTCTCCTTTCAGAAACGTTCTTTTGAGGAATGCTGCTGCAACCTTTCCAGACGAAAGAGATGATACAAGAAAATTTGGTTTTCTGTGACAAAAGAGTGGTGATCACATTCATCCAGGCTGAGCACACTGTATTTCATCAGTTGATGGTTATTCCCAGAACGTGCAATTAATATGCAGCTGTTCATTAGGAAAATAATACACTATTCTTGCATAAGTAAGGTGTGTCGTGAGCAAATAAAGGGGTCATTTTTGGTCCAAAGCCAGTCTGTGAATAAACACTGGACAGGAGATTCCATACACAATTTGATAATCTGCAATAAAGAGGCAAGACTTGAAGCAGGAGCAACAATAAGCTCTTGAAAGTTGAAAACATGACTTGGAGAAAGTCTTCAAAATTACTTTCAACAATCAAAAAAAAAATCAATACTAGCAACATTTGCACTTAATTTAGTTATTTAAAGCATCAGCAATTTCTGGGAACTTTCTTCCCCAAAACAAATACCAACCCAAAAAAAGATACACGGTCTCAAAACCAACAATGTATTCAATATTAAAAAATTCACCGGGAAGAGGTAAGGGACAGATTCTCACTTTCACACAGACTTTTGTTATTGCTGTAGCAGCTCAGAAGTCTTCCAAACTGCCAGTTATACTCACTCCTTGTTTAATGAAAAAGACCTTCGTGCAAATATAGAGTGACTATATGTTATAGGTGCTGTTACCTAAAATAAAAAAAGGAAATTGATTGCTGCTGTACTTTTTATTCATCTCCTTAATCATCACTGACTCACATTCCTCTAAGTGTTTGGACCTAGGGGAGAGGCTGCTCCGCGTTTTCAGTCTGATACCAGCAAACTCTCAAAGCCTGCTATACAAACAAAATTTCACAAAGCCTGGTCATGCAGGATTCCCTGTCCGTGGGACAGAAGAGACTGTTCTCCTAAGACCTGTGGATTTACCCACAAGTAAGTCCTTTCCAGACTGGCATCCTTCACTGAGGTGACAGCTGTGTTTTGGGGGCTCTTCCTCAAAATTTGTTTTTACTCTAATTCAAATATGCATCAGTAAAAATTGCTGGTTTGGAGTTGCATTCTACTTGGAGAAAAGGAAGAATGTTTTCTCTTGTTCAGTTTCGCAAGTAACAATGGCTGGAAATGTAGTTACTGAACAGACTAAGACTCAAGAAATGAATACAATTGAAAGAGGTATGTTTTAGTTACCACAGTAAAATGGTACAGAATCTTGGCCATCAGGAGTTAAGGGCCTGCTTGTTCATTAACTTAGAGAAAGGCCTTGTCCTAAGATTATACCAATGAATTAAAGCAATATGATCCCTCCAATGTGGTTTTAACTGCACAGGCACCAATGGAATAAAGGTGATTCTTGCCTCTAGGGCATAATCTACCTTTATTCCACTAACTGCATCTAAGGCCTGACCAAGCATTACTGTATAATTTTAATAAGACAAGTCAGACTAATCCATCCATACCTCTAAAAATTATACGAACTCTTGCTTCCAGTTCATTCCCTGTGAAATACCAATATATAGAACAGTTGCTTAAATTTTTATGTTATATAAGCCATGCTTATTGAGACATATTATCTCCTCAGAGACCTGGCTTGCCAAGGTCATCTTATGTGTATAAATTCCTAAGTCAGAGGCCATATTATGAATTATTAAAACCAAAAGAAAAAACTGCATTTGATTATGAGTTTTTCATTATTATACTCTAAAGTGCATCATATTTATCACCAGACCAGGGAGAATATATGAAAATGTATGCTCTTTATCTCTGAAAACATGCTTATCCAATTCAGTTCCAAGTCAAAACTGATAACAGATAATGTCAATTGAATAAATCAAAAAATTACTAGATCATGTGAGGAAAACCGATTACTCATGAGAACTATCAGGCACAACGTCGCCAGTTTACACCCACAGCAAGAACATCTCAAGGCCTCTTTTTTGCCTTCGAAATCCTGAGTTTCCTTGTCCAGGCCCCAGTGGGTAGTTGAAAGGCTATTTATTTTCTCTTTTCCTCCAGACTTCTAGTTGAAATCCACTCTGCTTGTGCTATTTAATATTCCAATAGCAACTGGTGAAAAACCAGGAATTTTCAGACTGAGCATAGAAAAGACAATCAAAAAGCACATGAGAATCCTCTTCTGAATCATTCTCCAGTAAAGCCTACTTTTCTCTCGACGATATCACCTCTATCAATCTCTTCTTAGAGAGAATAGCCTAGAATGTCCCTAAAGACACTTTTAGTGAACTAATCTCTCTTTTTATAAATTCTAACCCAGCAAACAGACATATGTCTTATCTTCTAAGCAGCAAGGTGGGGTAATGCTCAATTCCTATACATATTTGAAGAACTGGATACCATTCTTGAATAAATATAGTGGATTCTAGGCACAAGCAAACATATACACAGATGCACACAAAGGCACACATGAGGGATATAGTTGAGGTAAAAGCAAATAGAAATATACTCTGGTAAAGGTATCTTTCTGCTAAGAAAACAGGAACATAATACCAATCCAAAACAACTAATCTGTCTGCCAATGGCTGTAGACCTTAGACGCTGTTACACCTCAGTAAGTTGGTGTGTGGTTGCAAAACTTGGCTGACGGCTCACAGGAGACCTACTAACAAATAAGAATTTATACGATGGCATTTATCTTAAATGTTGCATGCAACATACATTTGCCATCATGAAGTATATGGGAAGCAGGTACTCTGAAGCTTTGAAGTGTGCTGCAGACTAGATTCTTTCTTTCATAAAGTTTTGTCAAGGTGGTGCCCTGGTTCCTGTCTGAACTTCTCCATGGGCCATGGCATAAGCATGGGGAATTATGTTGATGCAAATAAAAACCTTCCCCATTTAAGACATTTGAAAAATGTCCATCTAAAAATCCACAGAGACATCCATCCATCCATCAGGCCCACTGTTATCTTGAATCAATCCACAAGCTTTACCTCAGCCACAAGTCAAGAATAATTTTTACAGTATTAAGTTCACAACCTGAAAAAGACAGGATAGAAACAAAACCACAGGATAAAATAATTATACCAATCATTCTGCTGTACATAGGAAGAGACAGTATTACAGAGAGAGATTTAGAACTTCTCCATTAAACTTTGGTACTTAACATTTCAAACCTGAACAGAACATACACAGGAAGGTTAAATTTTAATTTGGTTAAAAAAAAATCCCACTAGTTTCCCCTTAAAACTGTCATGTAGCCATTCATTTCTACACAGGACATCTGTCAAGCGAGGGGAAAAGCCACCAGGGCTAATATTCTGAAATTTGCAACAGCTAAAGCAATGCTCTTAAAGTCATGTTTAGAGAAAAGAGATTGTTCAATACCCTCTCCTATTCTGTGAATATCACAGCTCACACATTACAATTAAATCCATTTGCAGGCATCAAAACAAAAATGTTCTGACTTTAGAAACTGTCAGCCACCTGCATCATACATTGACTTCAGTTTACGCTGCCAGCACATATTTCAAATCGAGACTTTCTTCAGGTGTGCCCAACTTCAGTCAGGCAGAGCGCCTTCACTTGTGAGTGCTCTTTAAAAGACAAATGTTGAAAAGGCACGTTCCTTCCTCCTTTGCAGTGAATGGATTCTTTGAGGAAATGGGAGTATTAACTGCGATACAGCTACCCTTTTTTTCAAATTCTTTCACAAAGAGATCACTGCTTCTGGGACCCACAGGCCCACATATTATTCACAGACCACACACTGGGAGGAGATGCATTGACCTCAGGTCTGTTACATCACCATTAGTGTTACTCCACCCAGGATCTGAAGAGTTCATTTGGATGAAGTTTCAGAAGTTATCAAGAGTAGCCTGCATAATAAGCCACAAACTTGGGCTGATTCAGTTTTGAAAGTCTAAACAGTGCTCAAAGAGTCAAAGAGGTCAAATTTTCCTCGGTTTTTGTTTTTGGTGGTTTTTTAAATTCATATTATGGATTCCCTATTTTATTGCTCAGTCCCAAGGAAATGAGACAAAGCTTTCATCTGTACTCATTTATCTCATCTGTCATTTAGAGGAATCATACAAAAATCCCTTCTGGATGACATGGCCTCCTAAATTCTACAAGCTGGACATCAGGCTCTGCCTTACGTGAGCAAAGAACACAGTCTCCAGAGCCAGACTGCAGGGCTCTCCTACTCCTTTTATACAGCTGAAGTAACAAAAAAGCAAGCAAGAAATTACTAAGGATTCCTTCCCTTGACACAGGAGATCCTTTGGGTGGGTGGATGACAGGGTGACCTGCTTTACACAACAAATGCATGTCCTTCCCAGAAGGGGCTTCTCAGGGGTTATAAGCAACTAAGTGGATTGGGAGCAGACACAATAATGTAAAAAGTCTTCGAGCAGCAGAATGAAGGACTGCAGCCCAGCCTTGAATGTGCGCTAAATTAGACTAAAAGGCCAGATTCTTATTAAGATTGAGGGAACAGAAACAGATCTGGCTTCCATGTCCTTCCCTCTTCAGATGTACTGAGCATAAACCCAGCAAGGCTGAGAACTGTGCTTTCGGTTTTTCATTCCTCAATCCACTTATCCTTTCATGTGCCCACAGGACAAAGGGCAGAAGTAACAGAGAGGGTTAATAGCTCCACTACAGTTGACTGGTGTTAAAGCCAGGGCAGATGTGGGCTTTAATTAGAAAGCAGCTGCACATACATAAACCACAGCAATCTTAATCCAGAGTGTGACAGTGTGAATACAGACCTCTCGCAAAAGCACATAATCTGCATTTGTCTGTGTTTGTAGATGGAAGGGGTTTCAGGGGGAAGCAGAATTCCACATAGGAGCTCATAAGAGATAGAAGGAAAAAGTACATATATGTCTAAAAATCAGAAAAGGGCACTAAGAATGTAAACAGAAAAGAATAAAAATAACCACATAGATCAAGTTACTCAGCACCAAAACAGAACAGTAAAGTTTTCCATTACCTTTCACAGAATAGAGCTCTCCCACTCTGAGGAAGGCTCCAGCTGTTCTGTTGGCTTTCCTTTGGGCATTGATTATGCTGGACATCCTGTGAGCCCCCCAAAACTGGCAATTATATCTAGAATATCCCAGCCCTTTAGGAATTAAGGTACCAAATTTGCTAGAAATAGTGCAGAGGAGGAAATCATGAACATCAACTTTACTTTGTTAGTTCTTACCATGGTCCGCTGGGTAGAATGTGGAAGGTTCCCTTGTGGGGAAGCAGATGAGTGCACAGGAAGCAGTGCTGCCAGATAAGCCAGGCGCTACATACTCCCTTCACGTCCACAGGCAGCAGCAAAACCCTGCAAGCTGCTCCCTGACAACAGTATAAAAAGGATGTTACTTACTTAGGCCCAGGAAGGCCATTAAGTCTTAAGTCTACAGGCTTGTTCATCCTATGAATAAGTATATGCCTCCAGAAAGATCAATTTTTTGGTACTTCCCAGTATCTGCAGAGGAGTGTTCACGTCCTGCCTCATCATATGGGCTGCACATGCAGTGTAAATGGGTGCAATGCACTTTATGTTGTCAGCTCTGCTCAGCTCTAAAGCTCTGTATCTTTAATGGGATTTGAAGGTAGAAAAGAGGGTAGATAAGCTGGAAATTTATATATCTCAAGATATACTCCAGTAAACCATCTCCCTTTCTGCCTTGAGTGATCGTCCATATGCAGTCTTACACCGTTGGGATGCTTACTGTCCACTAACTTTCCCACTCCACCGGTGCAGACTACTTGAACGAGAAGCCTGTGGCCCTCAAAAAGAAATAGAGAGACAGAAGAGGACAATCCTATCAAGAATTACAGCAGCCCCAGAAGCTTCTGTAATAGCACATTGTTTACCGTAAATAGAGAACCATGTGGTGGCTCTGCAAATTGCATGCCTCATGAACAAGATGCGAGAAGTTGGCTCTCCCTAGCACCCCATAACATCTCTGACATACCTGATGCCCAGGCAAAGCATTCTTCTTATAGTGGCAAAAGGCACAGATGTCTCTAAAGGTGTCTTGAGTTTGTGTTGGAAGGTTCTGGCAGCAGGGTGTCTACAGGGGTGGCTTCTGTGAGAAGATGCCAGAAGCTTTCCCCATGTCCAACAGAGCCAATACCAGCCAGCTCCAAGATGGACCCACCACTGGCCAAGGCTGAGCCTACCAGTGATGGTGGCAGCGCCTCTGTGAGAACATATTGAAGAAGGGGGGAAAAAACTGCTGCACAACAGCAGCTGGGAGAGAGGAGTGAGAATAGGTGAGAGAAACAGCTCTGCCAACACCAAGGTCAGTGAAGAAGGAGGGGGAGGAGGTGCTCCAGGCGCTGGAGCAGAGTTTCCCCTGCACCCCATGGTGAAGACTATGGTGAGACAGGCTATCCCCTGCAGCCCATGCAGGTTGATGGTGGAGCAGATACCACCTGCAGCCCGTGGAGGACCCCACATCAGAGCAGGTGGATGCACCTGAAGGAGGCTGTGACGCTACGGAGAGCCCAGGCTGGAGCAGGTTTGCTGGCAGGACTTGTGACCCCATGGGGGACCCACGCTGGAGCAGTTTGTGAAGAGCCGCAGCCTGTGAGTAGAACCCACAATGAAGCAGTTTGTGGAGGACTGTCTCCTGTGGGAGGGACTCCACGCTGGAGCACAGGGTGAGGGTGAGGAAGAAGGAGCAGCAGAGACACCGTGTGATGAACTGGACTGCAACTCCCATTCGCCATCCCACTGTGCTGCTCAGGGGGAGGAGGTAGAGAAAACAGGAGTGAAGGGAGGGGTGGAGGGAAGGTGTTTTAAGATTTGCGTTTTATTTCTCATTATCCTACTCTGATTTGATTAGTAATAAATTAATTTCCCCAAGTTGAGTCTGTTTTGCCCATGATGGTAATTGCTGAGTGATCTCCCTCTCCTTATCTTGATCCACAAGCCTTTCATTGTATTTTTCTCCCCTGTCGAGCTGAGGAGGGGAGTGATAGAGTGGCTTGGTGGACACCCGGCATCCAGCCAAGGTCAACCCACCACAGGCCTTTTCAGCACCCTAAAGGTGGAAATGAACCATTCTGTCACTAGACAGCTACAGGTTTGAAGCTGCATCCCACAACACTGACAGTCACGCGGGCCCTGCAGCCCTTCTGCTACCAAACCCTTGCCACGCAAACACAATACAACAGTGGAGCCAAACAGAATTGTCCCACAGGAATAGGCAGCTGTGACAAAGCTCATCACTTTTTCCCCATTGAAAAATCATGGTAGGAATTCAACACTAACAGGACAAGACGCTAGCAGAGCTGAAAAATCCCTGGTCTTCCACAGATTTCCATGGTTGAGTGTATGGATGTGCACAGGGTGAATGTGCACAAGGACAATCAGTCAAAAAAAAGATGTAGGGAGAAATCTTGTGTGGGATCTACACAATATCTGGGTCAAACTGCCTTATTTCTAAATCTCTATTGGAGTCCATCAATTGAGTAACCCTGGTGTACCTACACAGAGACGGCATGATCTTCAGGTGAGAGGTGAGGGCAGTCCAGAGCCTTGGATTCTGTTTAAAGGCCACCAGTAATTCACTGCCAAAGGACAGATCGCTTCTGTGGAAGCCACCCAGGCACTGTAGCTGGTAGAGTAACATAGATGCCAAAGCAACAACATGAGTATGAACCAGAGGGGCAAGAGGGGAAATAACTAGTAATAACTAGTAATAACTCTAATATTAGCTTTTTTAAAAAAAAAAAAAAAATCAGCTCTAATAAAGTGCCTGAGTCTATATGTAGGCACACTAATGCGGGGCCTGATTTCCACAACCATTGAGTCTCCAGCAGTTTCTGTGGGAACTGCTATATAAAAACGTAGCCTCTTACAAAGGACTAAACATGCATTTGAATAGCTAAAGCTAGGGCACCGTCCTTAGTAATGACATCTTGATATTCTGGTTTACACATCATAACAGCTGGGGATGGTGCAAGGCTGATCAGCAAACTGAAGTGGGATTACAACACAAAGCCAGTATTAATTGTATAAGTGAAAGCCGAGGCTGGTAACCTTTATGTGGAGACTGCAGACTGAATATTAAAGGAGAAAAACTCCAGAAAACCCTGACAGATTTTCTTTGCTGCAGCCAGTTGGGGAGGAGGAAGCAGAAGAAAACAGGAGGTTAAACATTCCTTTGATAGGCTGAAATAATTCAGGATGACAACATTTTTAAATCTGTGACGAACACTTGGGCCTGCTAGTTTGAGAATTTTGTCCCTTGTCCTTATAACTGACACATGGCAAAGTGCCAGAATTATGGGGATTATTTCCCCCAGAAGGCTGTAAGGTGTAAACCCCAGGACAGGACATCAGATGGTTCCACTCTCTGACATCTTCCTTTAGTGACTGATTTAAAGAAATAAAAAACATTTACAAAAGATTCTTTACAATGATTGGAGTGACAGTTTGGCAGAGGAAGAGAATGAGAGGCTCCCCCTGCCCGCCCCCAATGTTTACATTATGCCATGGAAGCATTGTGGATCTATGGTTTTATCACAGCCTTTAAGGCAAACTCTATACACAATAACAGAGTAAATCTGGAGTATGGGTGTGGATTTCATGGATTTGGAATTCCTGATGATTATTATTACTGAGATTAACATTGAGCAGAAATCAACCTTCAGGCTGAGCAGAAATGAACCCTTCATAAAGGCAGATGAATCTGGACATGCTGATCACCTACAGAGTCCTTAACTGGACCACTGCTTAATGAAGGTTATGATTCACCTTCATTTGTGAATATGTACCACTTTTCCTTCATTCTCCAAATATCCCAGTAATGGCTGCCGGCCCTTGTGAGCACAGAACAGTAACTAGGAAAGTATTGCAGCTTCTTCAATTCAACCTAACAGCTGGAAATGGCCATTTTGTGTGTCAGTGCTTCAGGGATCAATTGCCAGCACCTGATACAACGCTGGGAGACCTCAGCAGCAGTGCAGGAATTACTGGTATAGAGTGAATACTTGTGAGTGAATTGCACTACCTCCAAATGAAATCTGTCTACCCCAATCTTCGGCTATAAAATAGTGTTCTGCAGCCATTTCCTAACATCCATATTATGCTGCAGCTACTTTTTCATGTATCTCCTTTTGTACAAAGCACATTGAAGTGGGGAGTGATGAGAAGGTCAGATTTGTTTTAGAAAAGTCCAAAAGCTCTTTCTGCAGCACAGTTATTAGGAGGACTGTGAGAAGGCCCAGTGGCAATGATATATAGATAAACATCTGCATTCCTTACATACCACAATCATTTTTGCTTCAAGTAGAACTTCACACTTCCAATGCTAAGCAGATTGTGTATGTGTCAATGAGACACCCAAATTCTCTCTCCCCATTAGGTGTCAGGTATCCATTTGATAATTTGCTTTTGCATTATGAAGAGCCATGACTGACTCAGTGATCCTTTCTTTAGATTTGACAAAGCTCTCTTGCACGCTGAGCAAGCACTTAGTCCCCTTACAATACTGTATTAGCTGACTCTTTAGTCAAAAAGTATTCCATTACCTTAAAGTTGCATTGCAAAGATCCCCAACTATTTTATGCACTGCCTACTTAAAAAATAAATAAAGATTAAATTACATTCCTGAGCCCAGGATCCTCTTGCACTATACAAATCTAAGTATTTAATTTGGCTTTCCCTGTTTATGTTAGTTTGTTTTAGTTGCTCTGTGTCTTACTCAACCACAAGAATGCAGTATAATTGGACTTATTCAGTACTGTGTCTTTGGCTGGTTTTTCCTTCCCAGAAATTAAAAAAAAAAAGGTTTTTAAAAGAAGGTCTAAAAGTGTTTTTTGTTCTTTAGTTGTGAAACTAAAAACTAGACAAACAACCAAAAGAAATTTCATACCGAGAGCCTACAAATAAAGGCATAGAGTTAAAAAATGAACTGATTGTAGCGCTGGTGAAAGGAAGCAGATTGCCAGCCTGTAGAGACTGAAGCCTGCTGCTCACCCCAGCAGAAATGTGTTGGAGATTAGAACTGTGCAGCACCCTCTCCAGAACGCTCTTGCCAGCGTGAGTTGGTTTATGGCAGGTACAGGGGAGCAGAGGAAGAAACCACACAACTGACAGTGATGGGGTGACTTTCCCTTGGATGGTTTATTCTAGTTTGCAAGAACTGGAAGGTACCAAAAACCTGTTTCAGCTCCCACTATAGGAAACGGAAAGACTGCTGTTGGTGTAAAAGAAGCTGCCGCAGGTCACAGGAGAGGCTGAGATGGTTGTCTCAGCACCACAGCACCTCATGCCCAAGCAGCAGGACTGACAGTACCAGTCCCCATGGCTGCTTCACTGAGACTGTCCATAGTGGGTGACAGATTTTAATTCCGGTGGGGTTTGTTGGTTGCAAAAGGCCAGCAAAGGAAAGCCTGAGCTAAAGCCCTACTTATTTTACACTGGTGTTCAATGAGGTTTCATGTGCTCAGTCACTAGGAACGCCATCCTGAGAGACCAGAGCCTGGCACCGAGTCTGAAGAGTGGCTCTCCCTGGTTGTAAGGGTTTAACTACCCAGAGGTTCTTGCAGAGTTAGACGCCAGTGATTTAGGCAGACTGCCCTCACCGTATTGGGAAATGGTGACCATACCCAGAAGTAGGTCTTTCGACTTAGTAGCTCAAGCAATAAAGCTGAACTTTTTCTGACTTTCTATCCATCCCATCATTTCATTAAATACAGATTAATTCCTTAATTTAGCTTTTTTAAAACAAAGATTTTTCAAATTACAGGCTGTATTTTTATTAGCAGACGTTACTGGCAAAACATGGGAGGCCAGTAGGAGCATATTTGTTGCTGGTGTAAGCCAGATCACCCCACTGGTTTCAACAGTACTATGCTATTTTGCACTTCTTTAGAAGCTGACCTTGTTTTTGTAACTTAATTTTAAATGGTTAAATACTTCTTTTTTATCTGAGTGAAAGAAATTTGCATCAGCATCAATATCTACTATGCCTAAGTGATGACATTCATTCAATACCTACTATGCCTAAGTAAAGTAATGACAGTCCTCACATTCAGAGAGGATCTTTTGTCTCAGCTCTTCTCTGATAGATTTCTCCTTTCTGCAGTCAGGAGTGAGAAGCAGGT
This sequence comes from Leptosomus discolor, assembly GCF_034619465.1. Classification (NCBI taxonomy): domain Eukaryota; kingdom Metazoa; phylum Chordata; class Aves; order Leptosomiformes; family Leptosomidae; genus Leptosomus; species Leptosomus discolor. The sequence continues at coordinate 45,314,725 of NC_141399.1, read as the reverse complement.
CCAGCAGGTATGAGAGCGACCAGGTAGGATGAGGGACCATCTTTGACTCTGCAGGAAAGAAATGCTACTTGAACATGAGGCTCTAAGGGAAACTAGGGGAATCATCCTGTAAGCCATTAAGCAGCCAAGCAATTAAAAAAAATAACCCTGGCCTCACGGATCTTGAAGGGCATCAGCAGAGCTTAAATGTCACAGCAACAGCATCTGGCACAATAGAGAAGAAACTTTGTGACTGATGTTACTTTTGGTATCTTCCCTTAGATCCACACTAGTTTACAAGTACATAAAGTTTCCCTAAAAAGATATTGTGGATTCTCCTATGAAATGTGGTTTGTCTAGGAAGATAAACTCTGCATGAGCAACCACATCCAGTTCCACATTGAGCACGCCGACAGCTTTTCAGTGCAAAGTGCACGGTCAGGGTCGGGGCTGGAATGTGAAGTCCAGCCCTTCCCAGAGAAAGGGAGCATGCCTGAGAGCGAGCCTAGCTGAGGAACGTTTAGGGCAGCCTTGTAGATGCTTTTGCCTATTTCTATGAAATGTGTTAAATGAACAACAATCAAAATCAATCTCCACAGCAGCAGCAGTACCCAGAGCAACTATAGTCAAATACTCAGAAGTAGCTCCTGATTTGGAGATGTTCTTACTTTTTAGATGCCTTATAACAATGTCCCACCCAGGTTCCCCAAATCAGTTGCCACATTTTAAAGACTGATTTTCTTATACTGACTTTTATGCCACAAAAAGCTCTATCTAGCCATAAAAAGCTCAATAATTTTACTGAAACTGCAAGAATTTCAGACCTTTACATTTTATAATTGTTTATAATTGAACACTGGGTTGTACAAGTATCTGAAATGAAAATTTATTGTAAGTATTGTTGTAGTGCTTGGTTGTTTATGAGCACTGTGAACTGATTTTATACTCAGTTTTAAAATGCACGTACAGCAAGCATTGCATTAACAAAATAAGGAATAGCCAAAGACGAACAACTTAAAGCAGAGGCACACCCTTCTGAGACAGTATGCAAAGCAACACCCATAAGGAAGAAATACATAATTCGTCACAAATTTTATACCTTACTGTTCTCTGTTTCAGGGGCCAATACATAAATATTTTGCGCATGCCATCTACTGGGGAAGCAGGAAAATTAATTAATTGTACACAATTTTCATGTAGTAAATAAAATAAATTGGGAAACTATCCCAAAAATTTCATAATTTCTTTACTTGTGTTAGATGTTGCAGGAAGAAAAGTGATCAAGGCAAGTGTCTCTTAAGCATTTATGATGAGCCAAAAAGAAACAGGGGAAATGTAGGTACATGAATGTTAACATCACTGAGACAGCAATCAAAGTAGAAAAAGCTTTTTTAATTGAACCTGATCATAAAACAGACAAACCACTGATATCCTTGAGAAGGACCTCATTTAAACTCTGCTTAAGATGTCATACTCGCATTATTTATACAATGCTGCCCTCTAGCAACTGAAAAGCGGTGCACAGGATTCATGAAGGTTTTTCTCAGAACACAGGTTGCCTTTTCCTTTCAAAAAGCATTTGTTGTTTGCCACATCTGTGCTTTAAACTGCATTTTAAAGCTCTTATTCGGTAAGTTTTCTACACTAATTGCGTTTGTCCTGGCTAAAGAGAAACAACAAAATTGGCTGCTTACTTGCAACGGTGAAAGTGAAACATATTTGAAGAGAGCTGCTGCTTTATAAAGAGAGATATATCACCCGACTAATCTTTGCTCCATTAGACCACCTGATTCCCTGATGTGTTATCAGGGGAATAGTTGGGAACACATAGTTTGGGATAGTTGGGAAACTATCCCAAAAATTTCATAATTTCTTTACTTGTGTTAGATGTTGCAGGAAGAAAAGTGATCAAGGCAAGTGTCTCTTAAGCATTTATGACGAGCCAAAAAGAAACAGGGGAAATGTAGGTACATGAATGATAACATCACTGAGACAGCAATCAAAGTAGAAAAAGCTTTTTTAATTGAACCTGATCATAAAACAGACAAACCACTGATATCCTTGAGAAGGACCTCATTTAAACTCAGCGCGATTAGATGCTTACAGACCTTAAGATGTCATGCTCCCATTGTGTTATCAGGGAATCTGGCTCCAATCCTTTACTTATTTAGTGCAAACTGCACTCTAAGAAAAATAGCCTGGTACCAGTGAACTCAAGCAGTGGCTCTACATGCTTCCGAAGACCTAGGTAATAGTTTGTCACTTTTTCTAGCACTACATACACAGGGCACACTCTGGTTCAAGGGTGGAACTATAAAACCCGCTCACACTAGACCACACTCATGGGGTCTGACACATCCTAACCCATTCTGCATCTCCCACACATTCCCCCCATAACTTGGGATCACTCTCTGATGCTAACTCAATCCACCTGGGAATTAAGATGCCAATACACACATATTCATTGAAATTTAAAATCAAATCAATAATTTTTAAGGACAGTTATAAAACAAATAGTTACAATTTCGTTTCTTCTTTGGCCTGGTAAAACACATTAAAATTCCCAAGCCTGTGTGGATATTCAGGCCTAGGCCAGCAAGGCACTGTAGCACACACTCATCTCTAAGGTCCCTGAAAAGTATCACTGAAGTCAGTAGAGTTAGAGACAGACTGAGAGACTTTTCTGAATGCCTGCCCTAAACAGAAGTTAAGATTCTGATCTCTAATTGAGTTGAAAGCCACTGAAAAAGGGCTTCATTCAGAAAACCTTGTTCAAATTAAAACAAACCCAAACAGGCTCCAGACCTAAACTGGAGAGAAACATAATTAAACATTCTGATTAAATGGCTTCCATGATTACAAAAAATAAATAAACACAAGTTTTCTGTTTAAAAAAAGAAAAAAAAAAAAAAGCCATCTCAGGGAAAGCACCAGAAACGCTGACAAAACAATGAAGGTGAGCTGCCAGCCACTGGGCTAAGGGAGGCTCTTCAGCTACCTCTAAGACCAAACTGTTCTTTGAAATGATGCAGAATTGGAAAGTCATAGAAAGGTAAAGGTCAGGCATCAATAGCACATACTTCAAAAGGCAAAGAAATTTGTATTTTACAGAGTATACTCCCTAAGGACCTAGCAAAAGATCACTGCTGTCATGTGAACTCAGTTGAGCTGAGGGAGCATTGAGAAGAAGACATCAGTAAGCTGCATTTGACTCCCTGCTTCTCCCCCTGCCATTCCCCCGAGCTGAATTAGACTGCCACAGGCTACAGCACCCATAGGCTGGGCCATTCAAGATGGCCATAGTGACCTATGTGTCCTTCTTCCTTTCTTCCTTTTCAACGTCTCTTGTAGACAATCCAAGTGCAGGGGGTATGACTACCGGTAATAGCACATTTGCACTAGAAAATCAGCTGTGTATTTGAGGAGGCTTTGTTATGGCCCAAACACAGCCGCAAATTTGATCATTAAATATCAAACATTAAATAAACATAAGAGGGGTGAAGGCATGGTAATGTATGTGCCTTAGGGACAGCAGGGTACTGAAATGTCATTTTACAGTAAACTGCTACTTTGCATCTGCTGAGAACTTCATATTAAACTCAAAGCATTACAACTAACCTTTTCCCCATAAATTTTAAACCTTGGGAGGGTTTTATAAGTGACGCTACTGAAAAGCATGGTGCGGTAGTGGAAAAATGTGTTCCATGGAACAAGCCAGTAGATTAAAACCTCCACCTCTATTTGTCCAAACAAATACTCTTTTCCATTAACCATAACACAGGAATCCTGTACCACAGTTTTTGAGGTTGATTATGTGCTTTTAAGTATTACTTTTGAGTTTCCCTTTTTAACTAACCAATGGGACATTCTTAAAATACCATCACATTATTTCCCTTGCTTAATACTAATAACAACACTTTTGAAATGTTCAGCTTCTTATCCACACCCAATTCGCTAAAAGGTCAGAATTAGATCCACTAGGGATTCACACTGGATAATTTTTCAGTGTGTTACAACCAGTAATTGTCAAATAGCACAGTTAAATCTTGGGTAGGATTCTACAGGCCTCAGGCAAAATTCCTACTGTAGTCATGAGAATTTTTCTTGAGAAAAGACCAAGGGATTAAGCTGTTGAAGGAAAAGAATAATTTTATGAAGCCCTGCTGGCCAGTTTACATACCAGATCAGCTGGTGCTGGTGCTGGAACTGGCAGGCTATTTGGACAGGAATGGAAGAACTATCTTACCCAGTTAGATCTCTGATTCAACTACTGCAAAATCTTGTCTCTGGAAATCAAAAGTTTGCATATGTACGGGCAGACGAGAAAGCCCTAGTACTGAAGAAACCTCAGAATAGTACTGAAGTACCTCAGATATGAAAATTACACTTCATCAAAAGAATGCTTAAATATAGTCCTAGTATAGTCCTAAATATAGTCCTACTGCAATGCAAACCTATCTTCAGATATGTGCTTCAGTGCTTTCCTGATTCAAGGTACTAATGAACACAATGTTTCCTATAGAGAGTACTATCTAAACCCAGAAATACAAAAGTTCAAGAGTACATGTAGCCACAGAAGATGTTTGACATCTTCATCCACGAGAAAAACACCATAAGCTGATAAAAATACCACTGCCATGGAGAAACCAGATACAGAGCATTCCGAGGGACAGAAAAGGTAGCAACAAGTCTCTGAGGCAAAGAGAAATTCTGGAATGGTGGTACACACCATCAAGCCTTACTGATGTTGCATTTTATTCCTCTTTATTCTTCTTTGTTGTTTTTTTTTAACTGGTTTTGGACACTTCCAAATTTCCCCCAGTTTCAAAATGTACCACAAATCAGCTATAGATTGAAAAAAAGCACATGCTTGGGCACCAGTCTGGATCCCAACATATTCATCCTGTACAGCTCTTGACAGGTCATTTAACTTCTCTATTCCATTTCTTCTTTGTTATAAAATCACTACCCTACCTCAAAGGACTACTGTGATACTATTTTGCTATGCCTGCTTTCCCAGGATATTTAGATAGCCTGACTGCAGGCAGCAGAGATATAAAAAGCATGTTTAAAGAAGAGGAACCTCTAAGCCATCTTAGAACAGAATCACTCCACTGGAGACAGATAATGGTGACAGGGGAAGGGAAAGGCAATGCAGCCACCGCAATAGCACATTTTCCCCACAGTCAACATATCCGACAGAATGACACTGACGGGCTTCAGGCTGCAGCTGACTCTTAATGGAACCTTTCCTGATTTGTACACTTCAGAGTAGAATCAAGTCCAACAATAAAGCCCTAACTCTTTCCACAGAAGTCCATGCATTTAGAAACTGGGCTAATCACAACTATGAGATAAAGTATCTTTCCTTCTCATCACTGTGAAGCTCGTCTCAAGAAAGGATATACCAGTTATCTAACTCAACTTCTACACTAATCCGAAACGTGTAAGTTTAGAAAGTATTATTTGGATTTACAGCTGTACAGCGGGGCAGAACCAGGGCCATTTTGCTCACTAATTTCCCTACCATTCAGAATAAAACTTTTGGTAATGGAGTTGTTAGTATCCAGGAGTCAGTTGCTTTGGAGTTTTCTGGTTTACACTATTGTATATATAAAACTGAACAAGTATAGTAAGGCCAAATTGAATGCTTCATAGCATGGGAATAATTGTGGGTTTGGTGGTTGTTAATTTCTTACTATATTCTCTCACTTTGCTAAGCCAAACCTGCAATGCTCGGGCCAAACAGTTGCAGAATGTATCAAATTAATACCTTAGGGCAAGGAATACAATAAGATGTCTCATTATAAACTCAGGGAAGCAAACTATATCCTTGACATACTCTGCTCCCAGACATTGCTGAGGCAATTGATAATTATTTATGTCTCATGTGAAGATCACCAGAGAAAATCTCTGGAACTAGTCATTAATCAAACAAAGCATAGCATAGAGTTAGAATTTTTGAAATGGTGCCAAAAGCAGTTGTGGAAATTTGCAATGACAACTGATGAGAAACTGACTGCCTAGAGGAAGGGCAGCATTGTGGCTTTCCTCTGGTTTCATTTCTTTTATTTTCTTTTTCACTGATTGTTACAGAATCTTTACAGGGATCTCACAAAATCTTCCAGGCAGTCCTCTGTAGAGAAGAAAATCAATTTTACAGTTTCTGGGATGGGATGAGCCACAATCAGAATACACTTGGAAAGGGAGATGGGGGTTAAAAGTGGGTTTTAAAGACAAAGGAGAAAGTCCCAGATAGCAGGGCAGAAAGGCAAAAAATAGAGAGAAGAGGAAAAAATTAGCAAAGAGGTTCTGGTAAATAAAAGCAAGTGTCTATGCCTGATTAGCCTTAGCTAGAATGGGAGAAATATATTGCAGCAAGCCCCTGTGAACCAGTTGTCAGGTACAGGAAGGGGCCTTACTCTTCAGGTTCCTGTCATAAAATGTAGTATTTTGCACATTTTTCCACACTGCCTAGATAAACTGTCCTAGCTACGGATCGCTGTACTGAAATAAGGAACAAGACAGTTGCAGCCAAGGCCATTAACCTCAGGTTGGCCAATCCTATCAAACCCAGACCCTTACTGTTGAAAGAATTCAGCCACACACATTCAAGGCACTAACACTTACTCTTACGATATGCCCTGGGACACTAGTGGTGCCTTTGAGAACATAACAGAAAGCAAAAAATACCTATATTAAAAATAATGCACACTCAGAGAATCACTGGAATTCCACCCAGAAGTTTATTTAGTATATAATACTAAGCAACAGATTATTCCAAGATCCAGTGGACATTGTGTTTACTGTTTTAGATTGGCATTTTCCCAACTACTACATTTGAATTGTCGCATAATATCCAACAAAGCATCTAGGAATGTATTACATGAAAGACATCACACAAGAAGGTTGATCTGATACCTTAAATGAAATGTGGAAAACCTTTTAAACACCCAAAGGAACTCTCAATTGTTTTGATTCAATAGATCCAGTTTAACACGTCATTGTTAAACTTTGGTAAAAATATTTTTGTGTTTATTTGGTGATAACATAGTAAAGACCATGAGAATTGCTATGAATGCTGATATTTTTCAATTCTATGTTAGGAAAAAGACTAAAAAAAATTTCAGCAAATAAAATCTCAAGATTTATTCATTTTGCTTGTTTATTCCTATCATGCAACTTACCACATTATTTCATAAGAAGAAGAAATACGTCACATATTAGACAGTTAAATCCACCTTGTCAGTGAAGAATTGGGATTATGCCTATAACTGTTTCAAACAATAATTTATGGTTAAGCTCTACTCACTACTTTAGCTGCTTTAACAAAGGATTTACAGAAACTGTATGTATTCAGCAAAACTACTAAGATTTCACAAGATACTGATGAGTGGAAGATAGCTGCCTTCATGGGTACTGCATAGGTGTTTGAGCTGAGCATTAGATTTCTAGCATTTCATGAAAGCATAATATACTATTTTATTCTCAAGTCCATTAATTATTTCACCATTAACAGACAGTTTCAGCGGATCTTCTCCAAGTTTACTACTTTCATTAGGACTTCATCTAGCATCTTGAACCAAAAGGAGTTTTCCTATTGGTTTCAATGGGACCAGTATTTGGTCAATGCTCCCTCATGTTATTAAACCGAGGATTTTCTCCAACCTACTAACCAAGGTATTATATTAGCTTAATGATTAGCTTATTTTGACTTCAGAAAGCCTTCATACGAGTTTTGGTGGGGTTTTTTTGATTTCAAGTTACTTCAAGTAAATTCATCCTTAAACTTTTCAAACTGCAGTGAAGGTACTGTGCTCTTTCTTTTCCCAGTGATCTTACCAGGGCTGGCATTTGAGGCTTTTTTTTCAAATCATGGTCACTGTTCTCGATAATGCAAAGTGTCATTTTTGTACCAACTCTAGCATTGTCATAAAAAGATAATTATCTGTCAATCCACTGGAAATTTTCCTACTTCAGTGATTTACATGTGCCAGATATAATTTTGAAGTTCATGCTCCAAAGAGCTCCCTGAACAAGTGACTGTCTAATAGGAAAAACAATTTGTGACATCCTGACACAGCAAACTGTGTAAAAAATTCACCTGCATTTCCTGGTTCATTTTGCTCAACAGGTTTCTGTAATGGAGCTCCCATTTACAGCTACACTAGTCTGGTGACTCCATTGCCCTAGTAGAAACAGGACTTTGTTTCTCCAGATCAACCAACATCTACAGGCAAGGACATCAAACATCACTGGATGCTAAAATCCAAATCCTGATGTGCATACAGACACAATGGCAGACGTTCTATTGATCACACTGGACTATATGGTAGGGTCCCAGCTAAATCAATCCTCGTGGGATAGCACTAGTTTTGGGTAATTCTTCCCTTCTTTCCAGGGAAATTAAAAATGAGGAATTCAGCATGACCCAACAATGCACACTCACAGCCCAGAAAGCCAACCATATCCTGGGCTGCTTCAAAAGCAGCGTGGCCAGCAGGTTGAGGGAGGTGATCCTCTACCTCTACTCTGCTCTTCTGAGACCCCGCCTGCAGTGCTGCATCCAGCTCTGGGGCCCCCAGCACAAGGAAGACACGGACCTGTGTGAGCAGGTCCAGAGAAGGGCACAAAGATGATCAGAGGGCTGGAGCACCTCCCCTGCGAGGACAGGCTGAGAGAGTTGGGCTTGTTCAGCCTGGAGAAGAGGAGGCTCCGGGGAGACCTCCTAGTGCCCTTCCAGTGCTTAAAGGGGGGCTGCAGGAAAGGAGGGGAGGGACTCCTTGTCAGGGAGGGTAGTGACAGGACGAGGGGTAACGGTTCCAAACTGAAAGAGGGGAGATTTAGGTTAGAGATGAGGAAGAAATCCTTCCCTGGGAGGGTGGTGAGGCACTGGCACAGGTTGCCCAGAGCAGCTGTGGCTGCCCCCTCCCTGGCAGTGGTCAAGGCCAGGCTGGATGGGGCTTGGAGCAACCGGCTCTAGTGGAAAGTGTCCCTGCCCATGGCAGGGGTTTGGAGCTGGATGGTCTTTAAGGTGCCTTCCAGCCAAACCATTCTATGAGCCTATGAAAGCCAGTACTTAGCTTAAACTGGGTGCTCAGGCAAAACTCAAGTCATATGATTTTAAAGAAATTACTGAATTGAAGAAAAGAAGAACAAGAGCATTCAAACATTTAGCTCTCAAGAGCATGTTAGATAATTTAGAGGTATCCTGATATAAAGCATCATGCTTACTGGAAGATGTACTTTCTCCATACATCTATTTGATAGGCACCATAAGCACTAGTGTTTCGCTATAAGAACGACGAATGTATGCTAACATCTTTGTTTCCATGCCAAATCACCCATCTGTTCTCTGCTCAGAATTCTGTCATGCTCTTTTCACTTTTGCCCTATGTTATATTTAAGTTAAAAAATACAAAAGTATGCATTATCTCATATATATAATTTATGACCTAGACTCTCAGTACTAATGAAATTCAACAAAGAGAGAATGGAACAAAGAAAGAATGGTTCAGAATACTAAGTTTCCAATTGTTTGAGATGAAGCACTGCTTTATTGTGTTGCATTAGCAACCTCTTCATAACAACGAGAGACAGAAAGAGCATTTGAATTAATGACCTCATTTGTAGGGAAAAAAATCTCATTTTTTAATGCATAGCTCATCTGCTAACACAGAGACACTAGCCTCTAATGATAGTCTTACGCAGATGTATCACTAGCAGTGTACCATACGTGATGAATTACCCACTAGCCATCATTATTACCGGCATCAGGTTTTATTAACTTATAAAAAAGGTGCCTACAAAGTCTTTTGTAATATCACTTGCTGCTTCAAAGACAGGAACAGAGGTTTGCATTAGGAGTTTTTAGGAGATTAGTAATCAGAATCCTCGAGCTCACCATGAAATTTATGAGATAATATATACCAACACTATATATGCATAAGTACTTACTGCGTTTTGTCTGAGAGTGAATGGTGCAAAATGAGTCATAATTATTTAGGCCATAATTTCTAATATTCTACGTTTCCTTTTTGGTCAACAATTTATACCCCTATTTGCTGGGGTATAAATACAAATAAAATGACCAGCTGACTTCAGGGATTATCTACTCTTGTAGCTCCTAGAACAACACTTATGAACAGAACAATTTTCTCCAAAGTACCTACAAAAGGGAAGGTCATAGCTAGGCATTCTCAGCTGCCCTTGTACATGTGCAACTTAAATGCCTATTTATTTTCATAGGACAAACGCTTAACTCCTTAGCCCCACAGAACATCACCGTGAGTGTGAAACTACAGCAACCAGTATATATTAAATACACTCACATACGCACAGCATCTTCAAGATAAAATGCCCAGATACTCTTAAAGAAGTATAGCTTCATCGTGTAAAGTCGACAGCCCTATCAGAATGATTAAGTGATCACACACCACTATGGTTGAAGCACATATTTTGTTCTCCCTAGGATGACATTACTGTTTGGCACATCTTAAAAAACTGATTTTAAAATAAGAACAAATTCTGAAGTAAGCGCAATATTCAGCTCTTTCCTCAGATGCACAATTGCTTTCCCAAGCAGCAGCTTCTCATAATCCAGTCCCATGTGGCTTGAATCGAACCCAGTTATAGTATTGAAGCTTTTTCCCTTTTCAGTGTCAGTACAAAGAAAACTGGGGACTAGCTCCTAGTCCATGCTCTGGCAGCTTTAATACTGTCCTAAATAGGTTACTGAGGATTACTTTTGGCACCACTTGGGAAACTTAACTGATGTCAAGCCAATGTACCCAGTTTTGTGCCAACTGCTTCTTGTTCTCTTCTAAATCAGGGAAGTAACATTAAAAAGTGCCAGGCAGCAAGCTGAGGACTGGGGCTAAAGTATGCTACGCTCTAGTGATCCATGTAAGCACAAGGAATCCATAGGAGACACTTACAGACCAGAGCAACCTGGAGTAGTCCTTAAGCTAATGTGTTCTGGGCACAGTATAGAGTAATCAGCGCCTCCTTCAAGTCTCTGCCAAATACTCTGGCAATTCTTGATATTTTGTCCATGAGTCAGTGTTTGCAGAAAATTTCCTAAAGTGTTACGTTATGTTATGTTACGCTATGCTATGTTGTGTTACGTTACGTCTTCCTTCCTTCCTTCCTTCCTTTCTTCCTTCCTTCCTCCCTCCCTCCCTCCCTCCCTCCCTTCCTCCCTCCTTCCCTCCCTCTTTCCTTCCTTCCCTCCTTCCCTCCCTCCCTCTTACTCTGTGGAACCACAAACAGCTTAAAGGAGGTATTTAGCACATACCCTACACAAGACTGAGCTTTCCAGAAGTTAGAACATTGCAGTTTCCAAGACCACTGCAAAACACCAGCTTGCCTGAACTGCTTTGAAATTTAGCAAATAAGGCACTGCTATAAAATATTGTCACTACATCACAGATATTACAGTTGAAAAGAACTTTTTTTGGTCCTATTTCCTCTTCCACCTGCTATTGCAGAACTTTGTTCCATGCTGAACTCTTAAGGGTTAACCGGCATTGGGTGGAGGAGGGGGAAATCAGAGGTCAGCTCATGTTCTGATACCAGTGAACTCACAAGTTACTCCTTAAGCATGTGGTTTCATCCTAGGTTCTTCCTGCCAGCAATTTCTCACTTTAATCATACACCCACAGCAACCCAGATCTTTAAATTCAGCAATTCTTTCTCAGGTTTCAGCAAGTCATTGGCAGCCTGAGCTATTTTTGGGATATTTTCTCTACTGCAGATGCAGCTCAGGAAAACGCAGGGAGCATGCTAAAGACCTGCAGCTATTTGCCTTGTACAATTTGCTCATTTCTCTTTATTTCTCTGTTTTCCTGCACTGATCACTTAAAGGACAATCTCTCTTGCAAACAAAATCCCCGGAGCCTGATTAGAGGGACTGAAGGCTCCCAGACACGGATTGCCTGCCAGCCACAGCACGGTAAGGACATGGACACTTTTGGCTAGCCTTGCATTGCAGCTTTTTAAGCTTTGCTGAACGTTTATTTGTGTCCATCGCTTCCAAATCAACACTGCTGGCATGGCAGGCAGTCTCCAGCTCCTGGTCTCCATTTTCATTCCCTAAAATCCTCAGCACTTGTAAGTAACACATTTATACTGACCGTCTCTTTGTGTGTTCTGGAAATCAATGACTGACACTAATTTTGATCAGTTCCAGGGGTCGGGTTTTTTTCCTTACATTTTAGCATCTTTTGGAGATCTGTAATTTGTAATCCTGATTGAAAGTGTGGATATTTCTATTGCCTGATCTTCCCTATTTTAAGTATATTGTTAGTCTTATTATTTAGCTCAGCAAATTATTCAAATCAGGGAATGGGTTTATGTACGGTAGATGGAAACATTATAAAAAAGACCTGCTACCGCTGATTTACAGTTATATACATAGCTTTCTTGTCTTGTCTACCGGCTCTGCTATAATACCTTTAAGCTGCCACATAGCAGTGCGCTAACACTACAAAGACATATAAAGCATAAACCAATGCAGGAGACCAAGCTGTACTAAGAATGAATAGGTTTTATCATGCAGGGGGTTTTTTTGATATGCTCACAGAAACGCACCAAGTAAGCTCTTCAAGAACGTTGAGATTCCAATTTTATAGGACACACTATGTTATTGAAATACTTGTAAAAATAGTTTAACATCCTCAGGGACATTTTACTTACACATACTACTGAAGGAAGATGAACACCGTTCATGAGTAATGAATGAATAAACCAAATTCTGGGAATCTCTGGTGATGTTAAAATAAAACCACATGCTGAAGAAACTGGAAAAGGTTTTCTTTTGGTCCTTTCCGGTACTTCAGGCTTTTTAGAAAAATTGGAATTGCTTTATGCTTTATCCTGTCGTGATCAGTAATATGATGATTACAGAGAATTCCCTGGGGGCTTAATGTACATCATCCAAGTATTTGACTGCAACTCAGCGTTTGTTGTCCTATTAAGAGAGGCTTTAGAAAGCCTGACTTTGCACTAGAGGTAGGGAGGCCTTCAGATAGAATAAGCAATCAAAAGCTACCTGTGTCTGCTGCCAGAACAGACGAGAGCATGCTGTATAACTGTAACCCCATAATATTTCCTATCAAAATGCTTAGACACTACAGTCTGCAGCAGAAACAAAAGTTAGCACGGCCTTTGAAACAGTATTTGAGGAACTTATTCAGACTTCACCTTTCACCTTTTCAATATGGGAGAATTTTTTGTCCTTTTCCTAGCTTGCAAATCTTTCTTGAGTGATTCCTAAAACCGGTTGGAGGGATAGGAGAAATGCTATATATGCACATGAGTGGACTGAAGGTCTTTAAGGATTCATTTTCAGTATGGGAAAAGTTATGATGTTGATATGCAAAGAATTAAGGGGGGGGGGGGGGGGGGGGGGGAAGCCATGCAGGATATAATGACTTACAGCTCAGAGCACTAGAAGCAAAAAGTGAAAACTTCAGCTGGTATCAATAGATTTAGGATCAGGCTCTGAAAGTGGTATTTTTGCTTCCGAAAGCCTCTCATCAATTTTGAGACAATTTCTATGATACTGTCTACGTTGCTTCTGAACATAACACTGATCTCTGAGCCTGGATCTCTCCTCTCACTGACAAATCTCTATCTCAGTTTCACTGAAGTCACTGATACTAAATTAACTTAATGAGAAATAAAAATCAATCCTTCAGTCCTTAGTCCCATTTTATACTCAATCCCAAATGTTAGCTCTCAGCTTGCCAGAAATCTTAAGTCTCGACACATTTCCCGGAGACCACAGGAAGAAAGAAATTATTAGAGCTGGATGTGTTTTGCTAGAAGTTAGCAAAGCATTTGATTGCTTACTGTTAACAGAGGAACTGATATGTCATTAGACAAGTTACAAGGCATGCATGTAAATCTAGATTGCATATTTCTGTCTCTAAAAAAAAAGTTACTCTCAGTCCATACAGAAGTTGATTGAAGGAAGTTTTACAGACAGGATAGGTCTGTGCAGAACTGACTGTTTCAGGAATTCAGTGAGATAAAACTCAATACAGTGATACACCTGTACGGATAACCATTCAAGTGGTGCTTGTTTGAGCTCATTTTAGAAAATGTCATACTAAATCGTGCCATTGATAAAAATTATTATTAGAAAGACAATGCATGTTATTTCACAATTATGTGCAGAAAGGAAATAATCTGAATAATGAAAAAGCAGATGCCATCTAGTATATATTAACTTTTTATTTTTAAAAGAAACTGTTTCACAGGAGCTCTCTGGAAGTTGAAAACCCCATCTATGTTAGCAGAGGAATGTAGACCGTGGGGATTAGCAGCTCCCCAGACATTCCCAGCTGAGGATACACTTGTGCTATGTTAATACACAGGGCGGGGGGTTGTGCATATACATTAAATCAGCCACACACAAGATACTAAAGATTAACTGACTCTGCGAATGTACTAATTTGTAATTCAGCAGCAGCTACGATGCCAGGCACTCCATAACTCATACTTGATGGTCCTTGCCTAGAGACAAGTGTATATAAAGGGCTAATGGATATCAATAAGGGCAATGGCTTAAAGTGGAATCCATGCTGACATAGAGTAGAACTTGTTCTAGAGTCAGAACATGAGTCAAAACCACAATTATTCCTTCACTTGAACAATCATACAAGTCGGTCCCTCCAATTTTCATTACATCCTCAGACACACACTAAGGGTACAATAAATTATTGTCCATGAGCACAGCCATGGTAATTGGCCAGTTATATTCTCTTCGCCTCACTTGTTTTTTTAAGTTTACTCTTCTCAATTTTAGTTTAAAATTCAGTTAAAAAAAGGTTTAATTGGTCCTGCACTGCTCTGTAAATGGCTAGACTAAAAGCATCTATAGTCTCAATGGCTCCATTGACATGCAGTAACTTACTACATTGCAACAACCTGATCAGATGGCTGAGCCCTTCATTAAAATTGAAGGAACAGTTTTATTTTTCCTGGCTGTCACTTTGCACCAGACTAATTCTATTAAATCCAGTTGAGGGACTGGGTTGAAAGAGGAATCATCAACAAAATGTGAATAGTACAAGAATTCCTCAAGGACTAGGTCTGAATTTTAATAGTCTCATAGAGCAGGGCTCTGCAACAGAAACCTGACAAATTTTGCTGGTGATATGTTGGGAGGCAGCATCAACTTAGAGAAGGAATATCAGAGTAACAGAAATGAGAGGAAATGTAGCAGAAATTTAAGGCTCATCGGAGGCAGGAATAAGCAAATGAGGGAACAGCTAGAGCAGCAAGCTGCAGACTTGTGTGTGAGGAGGTAGGCGCTATCTTGGCTAGTCTGAGTAGCTCAGCTTTGTCTTCTCCGTAGGTGCTGACCTCTGGCAGCACCAGCACTCCCCAGCCTTCTCTCAGGTGGCAGCAGAAGCATGAAGATGCTCTGCAGCCCATTTCTCTCCGATCCTCCTGTCTCCATTTCTTCCCAAATCATCCCACAGCAGGAGTAGGCCTTGGCTTGCTTCTGGCTCTCACCTCAACCTCAGCCTCTGCCTCTGATAACAGCTAGAGAAGCACAGGGAGGTAGTAAGGGCTACCTGGGAAGGATGAAAGAGGGGCTACAGGGCCTGGACAGCTGGGTGGGGATGACACAGGAATGAAGATGTAACAGGACATCCTGTGGGGAGTGGGGGAAGAGACAGGTAGACAGCAAAATGCAGCTGCTTCCACCCACCACTTCCCAATGTGATACAGCTGAGAAAAAGAAAAATCCATTTTACAGTATGCCACTAAACACAAAGACACTAGAGAAAGTATAGCACTGAGACCCTGTTTGGAATATTATATAGTTCTTGTCACAATACAGAAAGATCAATACGCATCATAACAATGAGCCAGGAATATGAATACTATTGGTAAAGACATCATCAGGGAAATTAATTATTTAAGATGTATGACAATGTTGGCCCAAGAACAAACAGATATAAATCCAGCAGAGCAAATAGAATTACAAGAATACACTGAAGCAGCGAGACAGGAGCAAGAATCCTAACTGCCTTTTTTTTAAGATGGAGCATGATCAATTACCAGAAGCATTATATGTTTTTGCAACACTATAAATGCTCCAGGGCTGTTTTCTAGGTCACTGTCATACATGTTAATATAAGTGAGATAAGAATCAGTTCCTGGATGTAATGCATGGATGAATGTAGAGCTGCTATAAATTAGCAGATGTTGCTTCTTTTGACATCACTTGTGTCTCTGTATAAAGACTAAGATAACATTGATGTGATAATATCAGCCTCTTTAAGACACACAAGTGAACTTTGACTTAGAGAAGAACGAATGGAGCAAACTTGGCTCTTGTTGATATTCTGAAGAATCTAGGAAATCTGTTCTAAGGCTGCACAGATTAGAGTATGTTGAATGTATTTTAAGTGTAAGGCTGCCCTCACTGTAGAGGGAGGGGAAGACTGAGAGTATGAGACCCTTACTTCCTTTTGTCCCAAAAGAAAATTAAATTGATTGCCACACAGACAAGAGACAGAAACTATAGTATAGATCTTGACTGACTTGTCTGTTCGACACCAAACCAACAGACCTCAAGCACCAAGGCTAACATTTTTGTCAAAACCATGTCAGAGTATCATAACTCAGTTTCTGTGTAGATTCTACAACTGCCATATAGATTACAGTATGTTTGACTTGTATACTTCAGAGGTCTTTTCACGGGCTGCAGTATCAATAAAGAGAAGGCTCTAAGTAGCCTTCAACAGAAATCACCATTTCCATTGCAATTAATCTTTAGAAACGGATGGCTGTTCTTTTCAAATTAACTTTTGAAAGATATTAATTCCTAAAACTGGAACCAGTCACTGCAAATTCCGTAATATTCAAGTATTTAAATTATCTTAAGCTTGTAAGGCAGTGAGCTCTCACAGAGGCAACAGGACAATATATCAGAGACACCCATTTAAAGATGACATGTCTGAGGCTACATAAAACAGCGGCTGCAAGAAACAGTTCAACTGCAGTCACTGGGTAATTTTACCTTAACTGCAATGAAAAGCAATAAATCCATTGGATGAAAAGACTAGATTTCTGGCATTTAAGATATCTAATTTGTTGCCAAAAAAAACAAGTAAAATTTCTGAAACAGGTAAGCTGGATACTTTAAAATGTTACCTATATAAAGACTGACTTAGTTGAATCACTTAATAATTTTCCTTAAAACTAGTTGAGAAAACAAATCATCGTCAAACTCATTTCATGAGTTTCAGTGATAACTTGTATCTTGCTTTGTAGTCTGAGAGATAGATATAATCCCTGATACCCTCTTTTGGCATTCTAGACATTGGCTCCAGTTAAACACAGTTTCAACAGACTCCTTAACCTTCCCCATCAAATCAGTCAATCTTTCCTTAACAGCTCCAGTGGATATTTCTCTAATCTTGCTGATTTTTGATTCACTTTACTACCTATGATGATCAGGCCAGTAATCGTAAGAAGGAAAACAATTAGCAAAGGCATCTAAAAATTACATTCGTTCTTGAAAGTCCAAGCCCAAGTCACTGAGGGAAGTCACTGACAGATACTAATATCTGCTGACATACAGCAGACTCTGACTTTTCCTCATTATGCACTATCATTTCCTCTGCCACATCCTAACTAAATTAGTAACTAAATTCACTAACTTTATCTAAAGCTAGACAAAGTATATCACCGACTCTATCTAAAGCCAGACAAAGCATACAAACTCAAAGAATATAATATATCAATGCAGCAATGGTCTATTAAATGTAAATACTACTTTTAACAAGGATAACAACTGCAAGCAAAATTCATCTCTCGTTGACACTATCTCACATTTATCCCTAAATCATTTATGCTGTGACTATGTCTGTCTTGATGATGCCAGACACAGTATTCAGCTGTCAATCCTCAAAACCTGAAGGTATAAAAGGGTTGAAATGAATCATTTTTCTGTTTGCAAAGGGAAAACAAAAGGCCTCAGCTGGGAAAGAGAAAAGAGATTTTACCACTAAGTATGAGAAGGTCTTCAGATAAGACACTGATCTAGTCATATTTATGTCTAATAATTTCACCATTTTAGACAGAAACAAATGATATTTCAGCCTTGCAGAGCATGCTGACATCACACAGCCCCCAAATTTAGTTCTTTCGTCTAGTTTGTCTGTGCTGGTGTTATTAATAGGCACACTAAAATGGGAACTTCACCCTGGCTCAGCTTTGACTCACTGAATGGCCTTGGGCATCACATAACCTCTGTCTCCAGTTCTCTATCTGCATAATGTGTTTGTCTATCTAGTGACTTCACAGAGTCATGGGGCAAATAAATGAGCCACTTCACAGAACTTTTAAACTGCAACACATTGGCTTCCCTTATCATCCCTGTGCCCTTTTATAATATATTTCCTGAACTTTAACATCAACTTGCCTTTTTCATGAAGGCAACCAAACTATTTAAACAGAAGGAAGAACTATTTAAAACTTCCAAATTAAGCCTCCTAGGATTAGTACCTTGAAGTAAAAGAATGGAACTACAGCCACATAACAAAGCTTGTAGTCTCACTGCCCAAAATATCTTTATTTGATCAGGTTTTTAAAAAAGCTCTTCACTGTCCAGGGGAAGGGCAAGAAAGAAGAAAGATTAATCTCTCACCGTGTAAAGAAATAACAGATAATGTGATTAGTAAAATCTGCACTGCAAAGTATGGTCAGATGGAAGAATCTATCAACCAATCTCCACTATTAAACTGGCAGTGAAAAGAGCTGTATTATTTTGGAATCCAAACTGGCTCTGAGTGCAAGACAGTCGTATTCATTTGACTGCACCAGAGGCCATAAATCCGCACTGTAGCTGAGATGACTTGCCCAGAGGTAATTGAGATAGTTACATGCTTAGCTAATCTTTTTCCTGTTGTTCATTGAAACTATTCAAATTTTCTAGCCTTCTCAAGATTGTAAGTTCTCTGCTCTGTGTCTGACCCTTTCAGTCTTAAAGACAGAAAGACCCCGTCCTGTCAAGGAAGCCCCTGAGGGGACTTTTAAGACATTGACATGCAATACTCAAATGTTCATTTATTTATAATGGGAGTCTAAAGTAGAGGCAAAAATAAATTATAGAGTCATCTGACTTAGTTCAAAATGCAAAGATGGACAAAGCAAGCACATTAATTATCAAAAGGTGAATAGTTCAACACTGATTATTGCATCATATGCCAGGAGACAATCTCCATGCTGCAGCTTTACAAAGTCCAGACATAGGGTAACAACTGGTGCCTCATTTGATACAAGTGTCTGAATCTTTCAAGGTGGTATTTTTTGGATGCCCACTCATCCATCATTTTCCTATTTTTTCTTATGAGTTGATTTATTCTTTGCCAGGATTAAGGTCTAGATCAAAAATGAACAGACAGTAATGTAAAGGAATATTTATAATCCTGGGATACATGTTGAACAGTGTTGCCTTAACACTGAGCAGTGAGTTGTTCCCCAAAGTTAGCCCCTCTCAGCTATGCTAACCAGGAGCATGGATCTCCAGATAGCACAGCTCCCAGAGAATGGTAAATGCCGTTCCATTTCTAATTGTATCACTACAGAACAGTAAGAAAAAAAGAACGTATTACCCAAACAGGGCTGCATGTAGATATGCACGAATGCATAACAGATGCCTGGTGTTGGAAGTACCTCATCCACTCCACAAGAAAAAAGAATTCAGAGCTCCAGTCAAACTCACAGCTTGTGTCCTTATTGAACCTGGTAACAGGACAAGAAAAAAACCCTCTAAAGCTGATCTAATCACTAATAACGACATAACTATTATGACATAACCATGAATTTATGATATATCTAGGCTGACAGTGCTATTTTAGGATAACAGTTCAAACGAGGATGCAAAAACCCAAAGTCTAATTCATTCCCAGTGTAAACTGGCAGTATCCCCGTTGATTTCAAGGAGAGATTTACTTGTTCACCCCAGTTGTAATTTTGGGACAGCGTCCTTCCAATATTTAAGATTGAGTTGCACCAGCATAAAAACTACTCACTCTTGAATCCAAAGCAAGCATCTCCAGGGAGTTGGGGGAAAGGCATTTTTTCATGTAACTATCTGCATTTAGACAGAACATTTAGATTTACTGTTATTGGAGTAACTTACCCACATAAAGAGAAAAGTTCTTTAAAAATAAAAAACCTCATAGGCAGAGCAGCCAGAGCCAGTCTAAAATACTTACGTGACTCTTTTATATCCAGATAACCAGAAAGCAAGACTCAAAAGTTCCTTAATGGTTGAGTAAAATAAAGTTTAACACACAATTTCATGGTAATGGCTCTGAATGTTAGACGAAAAAGGCACAAATCCTTAGCAAAAAGAGCATGACGGATAATGGGAAATTTGGGTACATAGAGCACCCCACCATGATCCTGACTAGCAGACAGGTTTACAGCAGAGGAAACCCGCGGTTATGTTAAGCTGAGGAAAGAATATTCCCTGAATAGAGAATAACGAGGAAGAAAGAACAGGCAGAGCCTTAAGTACATGTAATCTGCCTGGGTTGTGTAAGCAACAATAATAAATTCAAACATGAAATTGAATTAAATGTTTCTACTTTTTTGTTTTGTGGGAAACAGAATTTTGTTTTCATTGTGATGCAACCATATGAGAGTTTCAAAACAGGAAAATTTCCTGAGGAAGGGAAATTTTGAGTTGTGCTATGCAAATTACTTCAGTCATGTTAGTGTCTGAATTGCAATAAAACACAAAAAGATACTCCACGCACAACCTGAACTGTAACAGCAATGAGGCTAAAGGATCTGGAGTAGCCAACAGCCAAACCAAGAACAGAAAGTTCTTGATCCTGGAGAAAACACTTCACCACAAGTCGGGCTATCTTTATAACTGCTGGGATGATAAAGAATATATTTAGATACTTTATTATCTGAGGGATTTTGCCACAGAGTAGCTCTATGAAGGCAAAAATTAAGAGAGAACTGAGGCAGCCAAGTGGTCCATTATGTCTTCTCAGAAGACTAAACAGTGAATCATTTATGATTAGTTCAATAAGCAAAACTACTAGTTTCAGACCTTAGCTATAAATACATTTCAAAATATGGTTATTGATTTACTATTTAGTGATGGTTGGTTAAAAGACGAGGTTACCCAAGATCTGTATCCACTACCATTAAAGGATAAGTGCCTAGGACTTGTGGATGGGTGCTGTTCATTGTCTTTGATATATTGCATAAATACTGTGGCCATACATCAATGACTCAGGTCAGGGTGCGTTGCTCAAAACTCTTTACAAATGTTGAGGAAGTGAAATCCCTGAATCAGTATTTTATATATTGAAACATAAAAAGAAATACAAGTTTTATAAAAGCACAGGACTTAAATAGTTTCTGAACTGCTAGGTTAGTTTCAATAATGGTCACCTAAATTTTCATCCGCTGTAACTATTGCTTCGCATCAGAAAGAAATCGACTGGGCTCCATTGCCTAAATGGCACTGCAAGTTTCTGCCACTAGAGTGTGTCAAGGCATATGTGAGGACTAAACCTCTTCGTACTCTATCCTCAAATTCAAACTACTACCACAGCACTGGACAAAGACAAGCAGCTTGAATGTGCCATTTCTCTGATTTCCTGCTTGACTACTAGAACTTGTCTTAAAGGTTACACTACGAGAAAAGGTCTTATCTCATTACTCTGCTTATGCTGGACACAGGGATTTTCATACAGACACTGAACACCACAGGCATCCAGAAACAGTCCAGCCAACGTTAAGATCCATTACACTGTGCCTATGTTTTCAGCTCAATGTCAATGAAATATCCCTTCCAGGCTAAGACTCTTACTTTGATGCAATACAATAACCCTGTTATTTTGTACGGAAAAGTCAGCACATCCAGTCAATGTATGTAAATCTGTCCCTCCCTGATGGATATGTGCAGTTGAACAGTTGCAGTAAAATTTGAGAAAAAAAAAAACAACCCACATACCTATGCAAAAACTGAAAATCTGCTGTTGTGCTGAGAATGGAGATGCTTTGCTGTATTTAAGAAATCAATCTGAAGAGAAACTATAAAAGCCCCTCTCTTTGATAGTAAAAAAAAAATCAGAACAGTTAAAATTAGAAACGCGTAGGCATACATCATTGCCAGTATCAAACAGAATATGTTGAAATGTACACATTTGGAAATGCTAAAAATCAGGTTCTGCCTCCGTACTTTACTGAATCAAGGTTCGGCCTCTTCTTCATCTGTAAAACTGCACTTGCAGAGCTCCGTTCCTCTCTCTTTTTGCTCATTTCTGTCTTTTCAGACTTCAAACTCTTGTTAGCTGTTTTCATTACAGAGGCTAGCTGAAGTAATAGTTTTTCATCGTCCATTGTGTCACCTTCTTGCTAAAGATTTTAGCTACTAGACCAACTCTATCAACTTTTCTTTAAAATACATTTAAAAAAAAAAAAAAAACCAAAAAAAAACAACACCCAAACAACTACCATATGAGAGACAGGAATCCTACACACAAATCTGTAGTCACGTAAATGCTCAAGTGGTGTTCTGATTGGAGACATATAGCACTTGATTTTATTATCTACAAAAGTAGATATAGGAAGGGTCTGCTAAGCCTTTCTTGGAAACTGTATCAGCTTTCTGAGCTTCCAAAAGTCCACAGTTGTAGAGACAATGATGACTGAGCAAAACACCTTCTGAAATCCTTAAGGATCCTTCCAAGTCAGCCACATAGGGTCAATACAAATAACGGGAGAAGAACCCCAGATAGGAAGATTTAGCCTATGAGCTGCCCAGATTAGCCTGAGAAAAAGAGAGTCTGTCTGGGCACCTGGAGTTCCCATCACCTGCTCTGTAACTTTACATGAAAATTTTAAATGTCATATTTATGTGAAATGAACTGGTGGCTGACAAGAGAACAAGGAACATGAAAGAGAAGAATAGGAACACAAAGTGTAAGGGAAAGATCTGTGACCAATAAGGTCTCTTTACTCAGTGTATACCGAGCTAATGATACAGTAGGAAGGTATCCCACAATCACATCAGAACTAAGAGACCTTTCTTTTCATGTGTAGCCTGCTGAAACCACAAATCCTTTGCACACTACATTTCCATCCCAAAGAACAAGAGTACAGCACAGGCAGAGTATGCAGCAAGGCTGACGGTCTAACACTGGTACAGCACGAG
Organism: Leptosomus discolor; assembly: GCF_034619465.1. Taxonomy (NCBI): domain Eukaryota; kingdom Metazoa; phylum Chordata; class Aves; order Leptosomiformes; family Leptosomidae; genus Leptosomus; species Leptosomus discolor. The sequence goes on along the minus strand of NC_141399.1, from coordinate 45,291,534 downwards.
GGAGGAACCATTATCCTTACACACTAACAGAGGTGGAAGCACATGTCTTTTCACAAGTCACCTGAAAATTATCAGGACAGTGTCTCATGAAGATTTCATAAATAGAGCTGAGCAAGTGAAGTTTTCTCCAGTTCAATAACCAAACAGTCAGAAAGAAGCAAGCAGAAACTTCAGTTCACATAGAGCTCACACAGAATATTTTTTTTCTTACCAAATAAAAAACTGGTAATTTTAATTTGAGGTAAACCTGAAACATCACATTTAATTAAAAATTAAATGTTTCATGCCATTTCTTAAAACAATATATCTTACTTTTTTTTTTATTTAGACTAATTTTGAAGTGGAAGATCGTATTCTAGTTTCAAAATATGGAAAATATCATTTTAAGCATGTTAAAATATTTCCTTTAAAAACTGAGAAAATGTTTTCATATTTTTCCTATTCTTTCATGTGAAACTATTTGTCTAGTTCAACGTAATCTCAAAAATGGCCCCAGTTCTTTCAAATCTCTGTTATTCTAGGAATTTAACGATCATTCAAAGTTTCTGTCCAGCTCTATTCATAAATACAAGCAACATTTTGGTCCTACAATCTTGGGAAAGGAAATATTCAAGAGCCTTTCTAAAATACTTTGCTGTTTCCTGCCACTCTGCCCCTAGTTGATATTGCCTGTACCCTTGGGCAGTGGTAGCTACCCTCACCAGGGCAGAGTCCCTCATTAAACATTTTCTAGAATTAGAGTGTGAAGGCTAGAAAGCAAACTTGCTGCTTTTATAAAGAGGGAAGAACACCCAGGAGAAGGTATTTAAATCATGTCCTGAGGCAGAAATGGAGTTGATTTATGTCAGGGATTATTTTTATCTCTCCAGTCAACTAGAAGTTATGCAGCAAAGTCTGCATAGGCACAGACATGCAGCACTGTTTTGTACCAGACTCTGACAGTGTTTGAAAATAAAGAAAACTTCTCAGCAGGCGGAGTTCTGCCCTTCTGCAGCCCTTCACACAGTGGAAGGGTTTCCCCAGGCCCCACCACCCGGGAGCTCCCTCGCCGCTCAGGTAGGCACCAGAGCTCCCCAGTTTGCACGGCTCAGGCAGTACAAGACAGACTTCGCTTGCAGATTGCCAGAGGAAGGAGACTGTTGAGTTTGGCACCTGCAGCTGCCATGCCACACTTGTCCTGGCGTAACGATAACAGAAAAATGGGATGGTTACGGCAGAATCACTCGCACGCTGCCACTAAACTTCTCTAATCCCTGCTGAGATCAGGATAGTTGAACCATGAACACCTGGCATCTTTCTCCCTCCTGTTTCGGCTGGCTCTGACACAGGAAAGAATATATTCTTCCACCCCTAAGACCTCAACCCAAAGCCCATGACCTTTCTGTTGATTTCAAAAATCCTAGCCAATCCTCTCTGCAGAACACAACAGGAAAACAAAACCAAAACCCCACAAGTGTGAAATTAACTCTGGAAGAGGAACAGCTATTTCCTCAAGACTCTTTTCTTTGAAAAGAGGCAGTGTATTTACTCAGTTTTTACCATGTTTTTAACATGTAGAGGCATATATTCAGTTGTCTGAAAGAACATGATCTAAAACATTAAATCTCTGCATTTAATTTTCATGGGTAGAGCAGGAAAATCAGTAGAAAGCTGCTAGAATAAAAAAAAAAAAAAAAAAAAACAGAGCAAATGTTTCCAAGCAGCCTACTAAAATAAATAAATTACTTGGATTTTAGAAGTATCTTGCAGTGTTCAAAACACAAACGTGGCACCACATTTCCAGTGCTTGCAAGCAAGAACAAATTCACTATAAACTAACATAAAACTACATTTTCCCGTACACTGGCGAACAAGCAATGATGTGCAAGCTCATAAATAAGAAATTTAAATGCATTTGTCTGTTAATAAATGTAACGATGTATATAGCTGAATTTTAACCATGTAATAAATATAGTTCCTAAGTTGCAGAGGGTAAGGAACTTATTGGATTCCCCTTGGAATCCCCCATAATCTGTTGGCTATGAGTAGCATAATGTACATTCCCTAGAACTGAGGAAGGATAACACTCTGGAAAAGGAGGGAGTTACATCCAGAGGCCATCAAGTAGCTTGAACTTTATGATGAGGAGATTTTAATCTTTTTTCTCCTTCTTTTAAATTTTCTAAGTAAAAATACCACTTATTTTAAGAGACACGCAGACACCCCCCCCCACCCCACCCCCCCCGCCTCTTGGAAAAAAATACAATTGAGAATCAGTGAGATATATTATAAAGAAAAAGATAATTATCAAAACAGTAGTTAAAAGGAATAGTTCCTAGAGCAACACACATCCTTTAATCTCTTTAAAATTTCAGTGAGTACATCTTCACAAGAGCTAAGATGTGATTTTACATTATTTAATAGAAGTGTAGAGATGCAGGGGATATATATGTTTTCCTAACGAACCTATCTCTTGAGTTCTTGACATTTTGAATCTGAGCAGTAAAAAACAGTGGCACGTAAGATGGGGTAATGCAAAAATAAAAAGTTTTTAAAAGAAAAAAAATCTGTACATGTTTTCCACTACATACGTGGTATATACATCTTACAGTCACAAGCTTTATGCTTTTCTTGGCATAAATTTTTATGGCAACATTACGTGGAAGTAGAACAGAAAGATTATAACATGCATTACAATCTTTCACATATAAATAATGCTCTGTCAACTAAAATAAAAAAAAAAAGTTGAGTCCTATATTATATTTGGTTATCTTTTTCCTGTTATGAGAGGAACCTCCTATCATTCCTATGAGATAACAACACATCTCATAATATGACATAATAAGAGCAGATGAAATTTGCACAGCAGTTTGCAAGAAAAAGAACCGCATTTAATCTCCATTTCACGTAAACAAAGCTGATAATAGCAAACCTTCTGGTGAATAAATTATTAGCAATTAGCCTTAATTTGGGCAGTGCACACTATCAGAGCATTTCAGTGGTAGACAAATGCAACTGGAGAGAGGTTTGTTCTCTAGCAGTAAAATAACAGGCTGAGGTCACTTTAAACAAATGTTTGAAATGCAGTGTATTATTAGTATTTCAATCACTGTCAATTGCCTTTACTTACTATAATTATTGTTTCATAAGATCTAGAACAAACATGTTTTGCTATCTGCTGCAAGACAACATATTACAAATTAAGGTGATTCAGATTGAGACTTGTCTTACTGTAAGCACGTTCTGAAGCCAAGGCTTTAACCCTAATATAAATTATTTAAATCTCCTCACAACTGTACCTCTTTCCTTTAAAAAATAAAGTAAATCTTGTATGAATTTTGTCCTTCCTTCTCAGAGACGGCTGCTCCTCTGACTCTCTTAGGTGAGTCTCTCAGGACTCACCCATTCCAAGTATTAATTCCTTTCTACCACTTTTTCTTTCCTAATTTTCCAAAAGGAATCTTAGTGACCACAGTTGTCCGATTTTGTCAAAAGTAACTAATTTACGGCTTCCTACAAGCTTTGTGGTGTGGATTCCGTTTTTCCACAGAAGGGTGACCAACAGGCCACCCTGTTTCACCCAGCAAATTAAAAGCAAACTTTGGAATAACTAACTTGCAATCTAACATGTTGGTAGTGAAAAGAAAACTACCTGATAACATTTCTCATAATAATTCTTGGCACAGTGATGTTGGATCATCACCAGCAGTGGCCCTGCTGAGGGAGCATATGGTTTGGACACTGATGACCAGAGATGATGTGACATTGACTTTAGTGACTTACTCAACTTTTTTAAAGCAGACTGTCTTTCGATGTCCTAACGTCTAAGTGGTTATAGTAAGATAATGCCATCAGATTTTCAGAAGTAAAAAGTACAGATATTTTCCACTGTCATCAGCTGAAGAGCTATCACATTTCTCGTCTTGTGCACTTGTTAATAATAACAATGACATCAAATATTGATAATCATAAATAGTAATATTAAATGCTGTATAAACAAGCAGCTCCCTTTCCTACACATGTTAAATGTTTTAAAATAGAAACTTAGAAGTTTCATATGAAATGCATTCATAGTGTATCAGCTTTGCAAAAAAACCCGCAAACAAACCTCGAAACTTTTAATTTATCTTTCAGGGAAAAGAGGCGTATGGAGGATAGTTACCACGAAGGGCTACTATTATCTCCTTGGTCTTGGAATCTGTGAATGTACGAATACAACGTTCACACCACTCACTTCGTACATTGCAGACAGAACAGGTTTCCTGCATTGTCCTCGTGGGGCCCATGAGAACTGAAACTCTGCATTAAGGCAATAATTGCAATCAAACCACATACTTCAGCCAGCAATCCACAGGAGTCAGGAAGGAGTTAGTTTCCCTGATGCACAATTAGTTTCCCTGATATGCAATTAGTTTTTATCTACTGGATTTAGGTTTGTGTATTTTTCACCTCCCCCTGAAGCATCAGCTCAGCCCTAATTGTCTGGACGCACATCCAAACTCTACCCACCCAGATCAAGGCAGAAGTTAAACCACATAGTGCTAACAGACTTTTAAAACTAAAAGCAATGTAATTCAGCAGTGTATAAATCGTATTCTTCCACTGGCAGTTATGCAACTTCTAAAACCCATCTGGTGATTCTTGTTCCAAAGTATAAAGAAATAATTTTATCTTCATTTAACAGTTTCTCAAAGAATTCCACAAACTTTGTACAGCACAAACAGCTTTTCTGACATTTTGATTTATTTTTCCCTAATAGTGACAACTATATAAGTAGGACTAGAAAAGTATAATATTATGTTACAGAATTCTGTTTCGGTTAATGTATTTCTAGTCTTTGTGACGCTTTTCACGGCTGTACAGTATGGCCCTCCCCCTCCACAATCCTGAGACCCTTCCCTCTCTACTTCCTCCCTACTCTGCATTTTTTGGTTTTACAGCCCTATTTCTCAAGCACACAGCCTAGGTCAGTCATGGAGGCCACCTCATGACGGACTGCAGCTTCAGACCTCTGAGCAAAATACAAATATGATCCCATCTGACATGGCTTCTTTTCCTCCTGATATCAGCATGACGACACAGTTGATGGAAACATAGTTGTATTAGAACCTGGACTGCTGCTAAGGAGAAGGGAACTTGGGAAAACATGGCAGCAATGTCACTTTAAAATCTATATACACACAAGGTTGTTCACACGTCTCCTTCCCTCTGTACTGGGAAGAGGAATACAGAAGTCACATATGGCATTATTTCTCTGTTCCTTGGACAACCAAGGAGGGCTACCCATGGGGTCAGAATTCATACAGAAAATCCCAATCTTCTTCTCTCCACCTCCACAAAGGCTATCAAGATCACATGTAAGATTTGGGGAGACAAGAATTCCGCATCTCTTCAGGTGCTGACAGCACTTAGAACAATCTTAATTTGATCTACATCTGATCCTTTTTCTGTTTACGTCCTTGGTGCAATTAGTTAAAAGAACAGATTGTCCTTATTCCCCTTCTTCTCCTCTGCACGTGCTCAGTGCTGTTCTCTGAACTTTGTTCTCAGCATCTGTTACTTCCCTCTCTGCCTGGCAGACAAGGCAACCTTTGGGACCCTTGTGCTCTTAGTGTCACTGCAGGGCAGAGGTTAGGATTCATAGAAGAGCTGTCTCCTGCCAGGCTGCGAGCAGTATGCTAATGTGACAGCTTGGCACGTATTTGAGAATGTCACTTCTAGCAAAACAACCGTCCTGAATGGCATTTGTCATATATACAACTACATATCCATCAACAAAAAAGCCCTACAAAATTCAAGTCTAATATATATTTCCAATGAGATGCCCACAGGCCGTACGCACTGTAATCCTCCCCTTTATACATATACCCAGCATAATCCTTTCATGCACCATATATCTAATCTGTATCCTCTGCTTTGGAAGCAAGATTAATCTAAAAATTTCAGAATTAATTCAAATGCATTAAATAGAATAGGAATCTTAATTACTTTGGCTACCAAGCAGTTAAAGAACGTGGCAAATGACCAAATCATCAGTCTGCCATTCAGTTTCAGCTATACGCTATGCTACCATTTCATTTCAGGTTCTCCAAAGCCCTGCAGCTGAACTACAGCCGAGTATTTAATGCAGAATTGTATCTTTTGGGGGAATGTGTTATTTTTAAATGCTTAATAATTATGAATTCATTTGCCATTCTTTTTATAAGCAGGGGATCATAATGAACTCATCTGTTATTCATGTGAATGTCAAATGTGTTCCCACAGGAGTTTTATTCTAATTCTCTATTAGTTAGTGGACTCATAAAATAAAATGCTATCATTTTTTACTCCGAACATGTAACGCTTGGTAATTGTTCATCAAAGGGCAAATGTAATATTTCTCTTTGACAACTTTCAGTTCTGATTTAACCAGGTAAAGAACTAGGTTAAAAGTAAGGGTACCTTTAGAAACCAAGGCAGATTTGATAAGCTGTGAGTCTTCCGTTTAAAATGCAATGAATGAGATTATCATGAGCTAGTATTTTAAAATGTAGATGTATTAGACTATAAGCGTACATGCTTGAACTACATGCATCTAACATAACAAGACAAACTGTACCCCAACATATAATGCCTGACACATTTTCAGTATTCATGAGACGATCACAACAGTTTTTGTGCAGCTGTTCTATCGCAATAGAAAATTTAGAGGTGAGATACTTACAGGTCACCGCAGGATTTGGATATGATGACACTGGACAGTGGGACTTTGACCTGTGAAAACAAACACAAACTAAGCAATAGAAAAACAGAGAATTCAGACTTTGATTTGGGTTTTTTTCCAGAGAGTTAAATGCTTGGGATGTTTTATGGAATTACTATAAAATTTCTTCTAAAACCCTAATCTAAACTGAATGTCACCTGTATGGACTTATCCCATGAAATGATAGCCCCGAAATATTGCAGCAACAGTTCCTTAGATCTGACATGCTGTGCTAGGCTTCTCCTCAAGTATGTCACAGTGACTCTTCCAATCTTGAAATGCTCTTTAGAAATCCTAACCAAAATGAATGACTATAAAGATGCATTTTTAAGGGAGATGGTAACGAATCCAGAATCCCATTTGTAGTTGGAACCTCTAAATTAATATATTTATAGTTTTACTTTAAAATACACAAGCAAAGGAGTTCTTTATTTCAGGTTAAGTAACAGAAGAATATGTTTTTAGTGTTAACAATTATCTCAACTACTTTTTTCTGCATGGAAATGGTCATTTCTTCAAACAAAATGTGCAGTGTTTAAATCAACGTATGTTACCCCTATGCAGTCTCTGGCAGTCAGTAGGTTATTAGAATTTTAACCATGAAGAAACCACTGGGAAAGCATGCAAGCTAAAGTTCAGACGTGAGTCTTGACGATCACAGATATATCTATATGTTAAAGATTGTAACTTCACATTTTATAACCACTGGCAGAAAATCATAAGCAACAGTGCTTCCTGAATGCTATGACTTTTTCATAGTTGAAGAAATACTATTTACTTTACTCCTTTAAAAGACTTTTTACTTTATCTAAATAATGATCGTGTTAAAAACAAAAGGTCTGCCTTCAATTGCTGTAACATCAGACAGAAGAGACTTGAATTATATAGATAATGTGAATATAGGAATATGAGAAATAGTGAATGAAAGGAAGAGTGCACAAGAGGGCTACGCTACTATGCCAAGAATTGGGTGAAACTTTGTTGACACTTGCATGTTTATCAGCTGCTTTTTATTCAAAATGAATGTAATGTATTTATTTTACACATTAAATAACTGTGACAAAAACTATCACCACCAGCAGGCAGCCTGAAGGCCCTTCCCTAGAGTAAGAATACAAATGTGGGAGATAAGAATGAGAAGACATACAGTCTTGTTCAATGGAATTTGGTGTGCATGGACACATATCTATATAAATACCACTTTCCTTGAAAGCAGAGGATAGCTCAGGAGACTAGGAACAGACAAATCATTCACCAATTTACAAGGAAACCTACAGGTTTAAAAGGCCTGATTTTGAACTCATCATTCTGTAACAGTGAAATTCTATTGACTTCATTGGAGTAATTTGATTTACACATGTCTGAAAGGAGAATTGACTTTGGCAACAGAAAGTACATTAGAAAATATAATGCTGCGGAACATGAATTCTACAGAAAGGAAGCAATAACACTAATAAGTAACTATGAATAAGTAAGGTACCAAATGCTACCAATTCCCACAGATTCAATTTTATTCAGAAGCTTGCAGCAGTTGGGGTTCAGCCTTGTTAGTCTCTAAAGCCTTAAGGACACAAGAAAGAGTTATGGATGCAGCGCACGTGAGCTGTCTGGCTTTTGCTACCACACCCAAAAGAAAAAAAAAAAAAAAAAAGAAGAATCTGCAGGACTGAAGATGTGAAAGCAGGCAGGGGTGAGGATGAGAGGTGACTCCAAAGTGCCATGAGGATCGGCCTTACTGGGGCTGCACTCACAAATTGCCAGTGATGAAAGTAAGAACTGCAATGAAGAAGGTTTTGCTGGAGCCCTGCTGGCTTTTTGCCACAAAGGGTAACATCTGCTATTAATTAACTTTCTATTTATATCTCTAGGCTCTTAAGACAATGTATTTAGTGCTTTTAGCAGTTACAGGTTGATAGCGCTGGAGCACCAGCACCTTTTTGGCAAAACATCGCCATTTGTCAGTTTTTTCTTTGCGCAGAAAAAGAGAAGGATAAGTGCACCAAAGTGACGTAAATGGTGATTTTATAAAACTAGTCACAGAAAGGAGGATCAATATGACATTCAGGGTTATGTACAGATCAGAAGCACTGGAAGATAGGAGGTTAAGTAATTTAGGCATTGAGGATAAAGAATGTTAACGCTTCTAGGAAAAAGGGAAAAGAATACATCCAATAAATAATAATGTTACAATACTGAAGAAGGAGAAATACTTATGACTGACATCTATATTTTTATAAGCTGCAATAGTCTACTGTAGCTAATGAACATTCTTCCAAAACAATAGCCAAAATATTTCATGAGGCGTGACTGAAAACATCCAATATAAAGTGGTTAGATGTTCCCACCTGGAACAGCAGAAGTGGTTCTTGGCCATCTTAAGATTAACAGGTTCTTTTATAGAAGTGAGAATGGTAAAGGGCAAGCAGAAGGATTCACTGATTTTTTGCTGCTCACAAAGATTAGAGAAAAAAGTTCTTCAGCTGTTGGAGAGAAGAACGGTGTACCTCATTTCTCTGAAAGGAATAGAGAGATGACAGCTTCAATGCTATCTGAGTTAAATACCAGAGCAAGGGAGCATGAACCTAAGCTAAGAACTGTCCATTAAAGGAACGGAGGTAGAATTCCTTCACATCAAAAGCTAGATAACATGTACAAAAAGATAGCAAAAGCAGCAGCCAAAATAAATTAAATCATTTCACAAGAAAATTAAATAACATCTGAAAAAGGAAGCTCAACACAGTCTTACATCAAAAGGAAGATCAAAATTTATGCCTGTTAGCTTCCTTACATGGGAGCATTTCTGTCAACCTAATCAATTAACGTTGTTAACAATCAATTAACATGGCTAACATTCCCCTCTTTTCTGAAATTTCTGCTCCTTGCACTAACTAAATTTACATGAAAGTTTAATTTTGGTGTTTTCAGATGAGATATAAAATCGAGTGCTGACCACCTGAGATGGTTAAAGATCTAGGGCAATTCTTAGAAATAAACAGGCATGTAATCATGGTGTCCTGATCAGATTTTAACTCTCAGCAGTTGCATTCTATCCTCCTAATTCACCCATTCCTTTGAAAATTAATGATGACTTTTTTTCCCCAATACACCTTAAATGTTGTGTCCTATTAGATTGTTGCTAGGTTTCATTAGGGGTGTCTGTATGACTGCACTGGATAAACAGACACCTATATATTGTTCTAAATTTATTAACTTAAAAGTCTTCAAGCTAGCACTTTAGGCTGTTCAGAAATGAGAAATGCTATTAATACATATGGTTGCTGTACAGTAGTGGAAAATATTTTGTGAAGGAGACGAACTACAAACAGCCATGTCAAAAAATATGTCCTAAGGCTTATTATTAATGTATCAGCTAGCATAAATCACTGTAGCTCCACTGACCTCAATGAAACCATGGTGAATTTATACTGAGAATATAGCTATGTAAGCTACATCTTCTTTTATCACCGTACAATGGAAAAATACTTTCAAAAAGGACAGGATATTCCATTAGCATAATATTTGAGGAACATTCCAGCTCACAGAATTAAGTGAAAAGAATTCCATTAAAAAGCTACTACTAGTCTCACCTTTCATTTATTGCAAGTGCTTTGATCCTTAGGTTTTTAATTAAATAACTTTTCTGACTCCATTGACATAGTTAATGTTTTTATCTCTAGTCAGAAAACTGTCCAGTCTTAGATATTTAGTTGGACAAATTACATTTTAAAACACATGATGGGTTTTTGATTTTCTTCTTGGTTTGTTTTGGGGGGTTTGCTTGGTGGGGGCTTTTTTTGTTTGTTTTGGGTGTTTTGTTGGGTTGGGTTTTTTTACCAAACCAATGCCCAGTTTTGCAGTGCAAGCTCCATGCACAGATGGTTTAATAGGACCAAACCCTAAATTTGTGTAAGAGCAAAAAATGTCTGTAAAACAATGTTCATTTTAAAATAACACAGATTGGAGTCACAGTATGGTGAAATTACAACATAGCTCAAAATACGAAACAGGGCCAGGATTCCAGTAACACAACATGTGAGGACCTTTTGTCTGCTGGCTGGTATCACATCCTGAGATGACTTTTTATACAAGATTTTTTAGAAGAGGCTTCAATAGAGGCTTGATACATGGAACAATAGCAGGATATGGCCTCTAACTGATAGGAACAATAACCGTTCTCGGACATGTGCAAGTTAACTTTCATTAATTTTATTGGATTTTGTGCACACCTTCTGGCCTAGATTCAGAGCTACATCTAATTTCTCCTGGGGACAGCTGAGACAGAGAGCATACTGAAGAATAGTAACTATTCCCAGGATATACTGAGGAAAACCCACATGAGCCTGAACAGTGTGACAGACCAGTTTGGGAAGAACATAAGAAAGTAATACAGGCAAACCCACTTTCTTCCCAGCTACACCCATAACGCCTTGTAGACTGCAGGGCAATGGAAGAGTTGCCTAGACAGTCTCCAGAACGGGTGGAAACTCCTCAGACCAAAAGAATTCTCAGCATGTAAATCTTTCATGGCAGGCCCATCCAAAAAAGATCATTATGATGGGAAAATACAATTTAACCTTTGAATTTTGGGAGATGTAAGTACAGACTCTTCTCTAGAATAACAACTAACTGGAATAATAACTAACAACTTCATAGAGATGCTAGCTGTTTACACTGTTCAATTTTTGGAGTTTGGTTTTTACAGAATTAACTGTGGTATAGTGTTTCCTTTAGTTCTAAGAAAGTGGAAAATGATATCTTTTGAAAAGAGGGCTTTCTGTTTCCCTTTCATTCCCTAGCTCTGACTTTTCTACAGCCTCAAGCACAAACTACTTCACTTTCAAGGGCCTTTATCCACCACTTATCTTTCGTATCTTTCCTCAACTGCCTTTCTTCACCTATTATTTAAAATTCAAACACTCCTGTGATTTCTGACAGTTTCATCATAAATACGTGCACTTTAGGCTGCATCTTCTCACCAGTACTGTTTAAGGTGCCCAAGGCTATTAATTCTCAGTGTTCTATAGCCAGTCCAAGAGGCCAACACAAATTTTTGTGCAGCCCTCTGACAAACCAGACTGGAGAACTGATTTGGCTGAGAAATAATCGAGGGAAAAGAATAATTGTTTTTCAGCTTGATCTTCTCCCTCACATCTGCACAAACAGCTGCATGAACACAACAGAATGGGTGGGACAGGAAAGAGAACAATTAGCTGAGGTAGAGCTGCTTAAACCAACATTACTACTACTGCAGAAATGCACACGGAACCACAGCCTAAACGTGCTATTTTAAGCACCCTTTTAAATCCCTCACCTGTCACAGTGCCTATTAAAAGAATTGATAATAAGGCAAGGATTATATCATTCCTGCTTACCAATGCAGCCCAGTTTTGGCTCACTGTTTCCTTGTTCTGGCTGTTCTTGTCTTGTAATTAGATTGTAAGATACTGAGAACATAGATCATCTTTTGGCCTACTTGAGAACAATCTGACTTCTACTACAGTCAGTACAAATTTTACCTCAGATTCAAAAGGAATTGGATCATGTGTGTCAGGATACCATTTCCCCCCAGATACTAGCCATTCTGAATTTTTGTTTAAGAAGGGCAATCCTTCAGAGCAGCTTGGGATCACAAAGAAATATCTTTCTGCAAATAATCTGTTTTTCTTATTATCATTTCTCTAACAGCTCTTTTCAAGAATCACGGCTTGTGATTTTTAATTAAAAAATTAATTTCAATCTCTCACTTGTAACAAGTGACAATTCTAAAATCACTGGGGCTTTAGAACATGAAGTGAGCAATAGTGCTAAACAGCTGGAATCATAAAGCAGAGCTACATCACACCTAAATTACGCTGATCTAATTGCACTACCATACTGGCTCCATTTGTACTGCTAAAAGAGTTTTTGTACTGAGTTCACTCAGTACATTTAACTGCATGGGGCACAGCATAGCCATCAACCAACAGGAGAAAATCTGCTAAAGTTAGCAAAATACAGAAGTACTGTGTACATGAAGGAACCAAACACATTCAGGGTTCCTTGTAATAAGAAACGTAAAGGTCCTCGAGACTTAACTGAAGCAAAGGGCCAATGAAACAGATGGTAACTGAAGCTGCCTTATCCAAAGAATAAACTATTCTTCAAAGATAAATTCAAGACACTGACAAAAATATTTGATAATACAGTTGTGTCTTCCTGATTCCACTAATCAATTTCCACAGTTGTTTTGTGTATTTGCTGTTACCTCTATGGAAGAGAGATTGGGTATACCTTGCATTGCACTGAGGTAAAATAGGAGCAAAACTCTATGCAAATACAGCAAATAACATCTGCAGAGGTGGAAAAAGTAAGGTGTTTTTAATGAATAAGTAAAATATTTAATTTAACCTTTCATTCAGGGACCATCGCATTATAGTTTTTAATCTAAAAGTGATTGCCATGCACTATCAGTAGTCTTGATACTGTGTAAGGGTATCAGTCCTAGCTCTGAGACTTACACTGAACCTTACAAATAATCTGTCCCAGGGGAGTGAACAATTTATATTTGTGTCTGTATCATAAGCTTCTGCAATTACTTGATATTTTATAAGTTGTTGGCGTTAAATAATGTAGGATGGTAAAAAAAATTAGAAAAAAAGGTAATTCAATACCTGGAGAAACTATTTTCCCAAAAGCAACAGAAGGTGTCACTGCTAACTGATTTTAAACAAATGAATCCCCTAAGTGGAAAACACTGCCTTTGTTTTGAAAGAAACTTGAAAGTTGTTTGAGAGAGGGAAACTGGGTTCCCTTCTCAAGTATTCTCCAGCTCCAAACACAAACATTACACTTAAAAATGGAAAAGACTGCTTTACAACATCTAATTCTCCTTTCTGTTTGCTATTACTCCCTGCAGCTGTTTCACCTCAGGCTATGATTCACAGTCAAAGAAAGAGAAGTTTAGGCCAGTATTTGGACAGAAACCCTCAAAGGGCTTTTTAACCTGTTAGTATTAGTACTCTAGTAACCGGGATTTTCTCTTCAAACCCACAATAATTCAAGATCCAGACAAAACTAAGACCATGAGGATGCTGGATAAACCATTTCCAACAAGAAATGTAAGCCTTAGTCTCTGTAAGTAGATTGCAACTGTGAAAACTTTCTGTAGACTGCATTTTAGCTGGGATAATGACTGTCTCTCTGAACTTGTAATATTATTTTAACTCTGTGTGGCAGTCCTCATTCCCTTGTCTTCCATGATATTGTAGTGTTGCTATTCTATGTTAAACAGCTGTTACATCCCATGCCAGAGATGGCTGCATAACACTGACGTGTGAGCTGTTATTTTCTAAATATACATACACACAGCTTTTGAAGTGCTTTATGGCCGTTGGCAAGTCTCTCCATAAATTCAGATATAACTATATGTGAGGCTCATATAAAACCCATTTCCTCTCCCACTCCGGTAGCTTGGTAAGCTTAATTTTAGATGTCTGGAGCACTGCAGGAACTCACATGCTTCTCCCTCTGGACTTCCCTTCCCTAGAGGTCTTGCCATGAGGAAGCCTGGACTGCAGCCACCGAGGGCCGTGGTCTCACAGGGTCAGGGCTGCTTGCCCTGTAGCTGAAGGCCTACACTCTGAGCCGCTACTTACTGAAGTAATTGCCAAAGCTGTAATTAAAGAAAAAATAAAAAAATATATAAAGTCAGTGGCTTTTAGCCATCGCAACTACATGTTTAATAGCTCTATCCAAGCACTCTCTGCAGGCTCCTAGCCTGCCGACTCCAACACTTTTCCCCCCCTCGCTTCTCTTCCCAAGGGAAAGGCATCTCAGGTCACTTGAATTATTTAGCGAGGTGTTTTTAACCATCTCAAGAGCTTTGCTCCTGCCGCGCGGCTCCTGCGGAGCTCGGGTTTGTGGGTTTATTTTTATTTATTTTTTTTTTTTTTTTTTAGCACGCGGGGTGGAGTTGCTCCACTTCCCTGGCAGAAGGAGGAGAAAAAGCACGGGGGGAAGGCAAGAGGGGTGGCTCACCGTGTGGAGGGGAGGGGAAAGGCCGGCAGGCCCCGCCGCGGCCGCCACACCTGCGGGCCGCGCTGCCCCCTCAGCCCCGGCCCTGTCAGCCGGGGCCACTCACCGGGTCGCTCTAACGCAGCTCTCTCTGTCTCTCCCCCCACCCTCCATCTTCCTCTCCCTCCTGCTCCTCATTCATTCTTCCCCCTTTCCCGCCGCCTCTTTCCCGCCCCCTCCCCGTTGCAGGCGGAGCGGGCCCGGCAGGAGGCGGAGCGGGCCGCCGCACGTCCCCCGGCCGGTCGGCCGGCCCCCCCGCCATGGGTCGGAAGCGCTGCGTGGGGGGAGACGGCTCCAAGATGGCGGCGGGTTGCTGCGGGGTGAAGAAGCAGAAACTCTCCAGTTCCCCTCCCTCGGGCTCGGCCGGCCCGGGAGGCGGCGGCAGCGGCTCCCGCTGCGGCGGGGCGGCGGCGGCAGGGGGCGAGCCGGGGGCGCTGCCCCCGCCAGGGGGCCCCCGCCTCAACGGCCTTGGGGGGCTGGCGGGGGGCGCCGCCGGCTGCGCCCTCTCCCCGCCGCTGCCGCCCAGCTGCGGCGGGGGCCCCGCCGGCCTCTCCCCGCCGGCCGCCTCGCTGCTCTCCTCCCCCGGCGCCGGCTCCGGCGGGCCCGGCTGCAGGAAGATGGTGGTGTCGGCTGAGATGTGCTGCTTCTGCTTCGATGTGCTCTACTGTCACCTGTACGGCTACCAGCCCCCGCGGAGCCCCCGTTTCACCAACGACCCCTAGTGAGTATCGCCGCCGCCGTGCCCCGGCCCGCCGCCCCAAACCCGCCCTCGTGGGCGCCTCGTGCGCGCCCGTCCCGCCCGGCTCCCCCGGCCGGGCGCCCTGCCGGCACCCGCCCCCTCGCCCGGCACCTTCCCCGCCGCCGCCGCCCGGCCCCTGTCCTCGCCTGGCCCCGCGCGGCCCGCCTGTCCCGGGGCCTGGCCCGCGGGCGCCCCCGCCCCGCGGCCGTGCGGGCACCGGCCGGGGGAGCCGGCGTGCCCTGGGAGCCGCGCTGCCCTCCGGCGCCCGGCTCGCCTCAGGAAGCGCCCCGCTCCGCGCTGCCCGGCGGCTGCCCGCTCCCCGGCGGCGTGTCCCCGTTGGCCGGTCGCACTGTTAACCCTTGCCGCGGCCCTCTTGGCCCGTCGTGCGTGGGACTGGCTAGCGGCATCTCCCCCCTGTTCCCTGACACCTCCGGCCAGGCCGTGCCATGCCAGCCCCGGCAGCGCCCTGCTCCGAGCAGCCCGCCTTTGTCGCGTCGTGCCGGGCTCCGTGCCCCCATCCGGGCTCCGCGGGGTCCTGGCTTCGCGGCGACCTCCGGCTGCAGGCGCTTCACGCCGCGCCCCGTGGTCAGTGCCCTCTCCCTGCTCCTGGTCTGTGTTCGGTAGCGCCCGAGTAGACCGCTCCGTGCTCATTTCACCAGTAGTCCTTACTGGGACCCCTTCACTAGGCAGCCTCTCGCTGTCCATGTGTTCTGCATGAGTACGGGCCTCTGCTTCACCAGTGTTGGATGGTGAGTACCCAGTGTGAGAGACCTGTCGTGTGAGTCCCGGATTTGTGAGCACTGGTGTACCAGTATGTTCCCTGTGCCAGGCACTCGTAATGCTACTTTGGTCTCAAACTGTGCGGAGTCTTTGCGCTGTAACGACCCCTGAAGATCACCCAGTGTTAGACATCCATGAGTAATCCACCACATAAAATTCCCAGAGTTTTGAACAGATCACATAAACACCTGTTACTCCCATCCTCCTCTGCCTCCCAAGCCTCCTTGCAAGAGCGTCCACCAAGGGCCTGCTTTGTTTTGTCCCTGGCCGCTCTTGTTCAGTGTTTGTCTTGAACCCCATGCCCTCTGGCCTTCGGAAGTGACCCGCCAGGATGGCGGTGTGGCCCAGCATGTCAGCACCTGCAGCCTGCCTGCGCCGGGGAACCGGGCGTGCTGGTGCAGATAAGAGTTCAGACACTTCGGGGAGTAACTTCTCTCTGACAGGAAGTTACTTCCTCTCAGCTGGGATGTGTTACTGAGTCGCTGCATGCTCCAAGTCTGTTTGAAAGCAAAATTAATGTAAGGGGTTGTTGAAATTAAGTTTTCGCTGTTCAACTTTGCTTTTAAATGGGATGGAGCTTATGTGGTGAGTTTCCAAGCTTCAGCTGAGACTCAAGAGCGTTGGTCCACCAGCGTGCATGTCACTTGTGTCTTTGTATGTATAGCATGACTATCAAATCTGTGAGAACCTGTACTTTATCAGTACTTAATGAATACAAATTTTTTATGTTTGTCCTAGACCCTCGTGCACCCTCACCAATGCAAGCGGTCATCATGCAGTCTGTGTTTCATTAATGAGGTGTAGTGTATGCTTCTCCGTGTTTAAAGTGTAATCTATTAATGATCTTATTTGGAGTCCTTGCTGTTCTAACACCCAGGATCTATACATCTCTTGCATACTTTCAGCTGCTGTCATGACAACCCAGCTCTGTGGATTCCTACTTAACCTGCCACCCCAGCAAGTCTTCCCTATATGCTCTTCATAACTCCTGTGTGATTACATCAGAGTACCAATAATGAAAGGAGGGCAGGGAGACTCCACTGTGAGTTTCTTTACCCAGGTCTTTTGTAAATCCATGTCTGTCCTTTTGTAGATACCAACTGTTTAGGAACTGCTGCTCAAAGTAGCCGTTTTGCTTGGCGTTGTCCTGTGTCTGTTCTCCATCCCAGACCTCTGTAGGTTACAGCATCAGCTTTGTGCTGTTTCACTCTTTCATTGCTGTAAGAGAGTTGAATTCCATCTGTGTCTCTCCGTAACAATATTACCTTGTTGTTATTGTGTTTTTTAAATGTGTTGGAGAATGTTCTGTTGAATGAATTAGTGCTATTGTCTCTGTTTTATTGGTGATGGAAACTGAGGCAGGGGTGAAGACCTTGCCTCTGAAATGTTTTCCAGTAAGCACTTTGATTCCTCTTAGTAACCGGTAGATTGCTTCACCTTTCTTCTCACACTTCTTACTTTAAGAAGATCACGACAGCAAATTAAGTGAAATGATTTGTATTTTTCTAAAATTCATATGTGTGCTTAAGTGTTCTTCAGATTTAGTGGCAAGACCTGGTGAAAAGTTGCTGTGTCAATGGACTTGGGAAAGTGGCACTGCCATTAAAATTAGCGCTATGATTTCTACTTATTCCCATGTTTGTGCCAGCATGCACGGTTGTACAGATTGACAAATGATCTAATCATAATTTTATTTTTTCCCTGGTTAGTTTTCACAGAGATTGGTTCCCTCTAGATCGTTGCATGGCTTCACAAACACTTGTGCCTGCACAAGTGTGAGGTGGGAATAAGCAGACAGATGGCAGAACTGCTGCTTTCAGCAGCCTTGTGATCTGATTATGTTTGTGCAGTTGGGGAAGCAACTTTGAAAAAGTTGTTCAGTATTACATGCAAAATTCTAGGTCGGTGAATAAATTGCTCCTGCTAAGTGTTTAGAGGTGGCATGTCTTCTAGCATTCAGAAGGTTTGCAGGCAGTCTTATCGATAACTGGGTAGCTCACGAAGATATGAGGTTGTCTTTGAAGCTGAGCTTCATCCTGTACAGCAAAAAAAACGTGAATGGGAACTGGCATTTTTCAGTGAGTGTATGTTGCAGCTTTCTGCCCAGAATCCTTTTGGAGATTTTGTCCATAGACAAAATATCTGTTCTCAGAGTAGTAGTCTAAAATAAGAGTTTGTGTGTGAATTCTAGAAATATATATTTTTTTTAATTACATTAATTACAGGGAGGATGAAAGATTTATAAGGAGGTATCCTCACACAAGCATGACTCATATTCCTTGCAGGTCTTTGAACAGTGAAACTGGGTACGATCAAAGAAAAGCAGGTGGCTGAATCACTTGGACAAGGGGTTCTGGTGTGTCATCTTTTGAACAAAACCTGCGTGTGACACCTCCGGATTTTTGTAACTTTTTGATGCCAAGATGAGGACCACAGCAGGGCTCGAAGGGAAGGAACTTTGGAGCAGTTAGTAGGAATGAGATGGAATGCCTGTTTTGAAAGGGTGGATGTTTTGGACTCTAGCACAGCCCATACATGGATTAAATAGTTGGCATTTTCATAGAGTGATATCTCTGCAAAGGCCGTGGGGTGTTGGTCAAGGGTATCACTAGGGAGCTGTTGGATTGGAGAGAGTGACTCATGGTGTCAAAAGAAGATAGCTGGAAGATACTGAATCTGTCTCCAGCAGTGTCTTGGAGAGAATAAGCTCAGCAAATCCTTCCAGCCACAGGCTTCCTCTTCTCTTGTAGGCTTCCATTGATCTGCAAACGTTTTATTCTATTGCTGTCTTAATTGAAGAGCTTTCTTCTACCTATAATTTCACTTCACACTGAGTTGCTCTCTAAGCCACCCCTTCCCTTCTTCATGGGGTATGTTCTGCAGAGCATGCCCTGTCACCTTGCTTCTAGCAAGGTGGTGGCTCTCAAACTACAGGTGCGGCAGGAATGTAAAGATTATCCTGGAGGTGTGGAAGCTGATACAAAGTTTGAAAATTGCTACTCCAGACAAAAATTTTCACTTATAGAAAGTGTTATTTTGACACCATTCTTGAAACTCAGATGGATGAGTAAAGTTATGGAACACTGCAATTGATTAAAAGCAGGCTTTTTAGAAGTGGCTGTAGAAATAAATTTTAAGGGGATGCAGGAAGAGTTGTAAAAACATTTTGCTTCACTCACGTAGGGAGAAAGTAAACTGAGTAGCCTTTTTTCCTGTGTTTCTTACCTTTCTTACAAATAACTCGTGCCCCTTTGTTTCCTTTCTGGTTTGGTCTTGTGCAACACACTCAGCACCTCCATGATCGGTGGAAACAATACCATGTCCTGCCTTCTATGGTGGAAGTGGAAAAGGGTTGCCCACCAGTGTGAAAGGGCTCAAGGTTCACGCTACTCACTACTATTTTTCTTCTAGTAGGAAAGTGAGCAGAACTGCAAGCGTGTGCAAGAAGGTTGTGACAGGATGGGAAGGGTAAGTGTGCGAAGAGGAGTTCAGTTGAAGCTGCGCTGTGAGGAATGAAGAGGACTTCTTTTCTTAAAGATTCTCACATCTCTGCTCACTATAAAGATTCCCCTTGGCACACAGAAATCACCCTTCTGAGTTTTGATCCTGCACAGTGTCTGCCTCAAGGTCTTCAGCTTGCCTACTTAATTTTTATTTCGACAGCTTTTTGGGGAAGACATCGTATGGTTAACGCATTTGCCAGTTGTTCGCTTCTTACAGTCCCTTGCTGAAGGTCACGTTTTAGCAAACAGGATTATTTTAGTGGCGACCACCCGTACTTGACACAGTTTGTAAGGGGAATCGTTTGTTCTACCCCTGTCATCTGGTACCTGGTAACCAAGAACAAGATTTTGCAGCTGGAATGGCTAATGTGGCCCATGCCCTGCTTCTGACCTGGCCGAGGAGCTCTTGGGAAAGATGCTTACCCCGAGCATCTTGCATCAAATGCCTGGATGATGGCTTGCTCATATCCTCCTCATCTGGCAGGGGAGGACTGTGTCAGAGGCATTAAATGGTGCGTATAGCTGATCTGCGTGCTGGTGATTCCTCTGGTGCTTTAGGGAGGCATCAGAGCTGCTGTGCCTGCACAGGCTGCCAGCCCTGCGCACGCACAGAGGCTCCAGAAGACAGAAGTGTTGCTGGCAAACGTGTTCTCTGCCACAGGAATAATCTGTATGGCTTTACCATCTTCTGTGATTGAAGGCCTCTGGGTTAAAATATTTTCTAGGTGATATTCCATCTTGACCTGAAGACTTAGCTTGGAAATCCGTCAGTTCCTTTCTTCATTGATGACTTGCAGTATTTTGCAGCAACTGTTCCATTTGGCTACAGGACAGAGATTCAAATACCCTGTCTGGTGCCAGACCTTTGTATTCCATTGTATGTTCAGGTCTAAGATCTGTCGGTTTATATATGTATTCCAGAAGGGTATGGGGTGGCAGTACTGCATCACCTTAGTTCTTCATTAGTTAAGTTTGGAGACATTTAAATTCGATGCAGTTTAAAAGTATGGAGTTGGCTAACCTTGTGCCCATTAGTTTTCTCAAAGAAAGTTGTGATTCTGCTGAAAGTGAGTGTAACTTGACCCTGTAGTGAAGAAATGGTTCTGGGGTTTGTTACTGGCCCTCTGTTTTTTTTGCCTTAGTTACTGTGTCTTGATCCTATGTTGGCACTAGTGGTGGTGATTTCCTGGTGATTTAGATTGAAATAGTTTTAAATCTTCCTGTACAGTCCCAAAGCTGATTTTTTCCAAAATGTTAAATTACTGTCTGATGCTTTCTTTTAAGGCACTGAAGAAAGATCAAGCGTGTCAGTAGGTGTGTATGTATACTTACACATACATGTAAATAAAAATGTTATGGCTTGCAAATTCATAGGATTACATGCTTTTCTCAATTTCTTGTTTCTTGGCTGCAGCTTGACTTCCTGTTTTAGTCTTCACAACTTATCATAATGTTTTGAGTTGGACCCTTGTGCTCGACTCCTTACTTTCCTTTGTATAGGTTTCTTTGCAAGCATTTTTGTGAAACTTTGCTTGGAAGCTTACCAAAGTATGAATTTCATATTGTCTTAAAAAACCCCAATGTTCTTCCTCCGTTATCCCTACTCAGAGTTCAGCTGTACCGGTTGACGTTACTGTTTTTGATGTCAGATGTTCGAAACTATATTGTTTCTCTTCAGGACTTAGTGGTATGGCAGTGGAGACTTACTTGTGTGGCAGACTCTATGCAATAACTTGTGTTTATTGTCACACTTGGTAACATTACACAACAGCTATAATGATTGCTTGGTCATGACTAAAGATCAACACCAGTCACAAAACAAAAAACACAGCAAGGAAACAGGCAGACAGGGAAGTGTTGTCGCATGTCTGTGTGTCTGTCTGACTTCATTCTGTTTTTCCTGTGTATTCATGTGGTTTTATATAAGCTTCAGTCTTTTCTTATGACTTAACACAGTCTTTACTGTTGAATATTAAATGTTGGAATTTGAAGTGGTGGTTCTTTCAGAGTGGCATTCTGTGGTAGACGGTTTTGAAATACAGTGCAGTAGAAAATGTGTATTTTGGCTAGTGTTGGCAGTGCTCAGCAGGGAATTCCCAGCATATTTGAAAGCAGGACTGGTGAATGCATCTTGGTACAGCAGAGGAGGAAAAGGGATAAAGCTGCATGGCTTCAGAAAGAACTTACCTTTGCCAGTAGGTTCATCTTCTGATATGATTAGTGAATGGATAAAATACTGCTATGATGAACCCCAAATTAGGTTAACTGTAATTTGAAGGCTCTTTGCTTCGTAACTTCATTTCAGTGAGCTGTTCTTGGGTCCAAATGAGGTAGCTTCTATTATTACAGGAGATCACATCATAGACAGTCTTAAGGATGGACCCTGGTTTTGTTTCTTCAGCTAAAAGCAGTCACCACAAATTTGTAATAAATGCTCTGATTCACTGCAATACTAGTTTTGCAGAAGTTAGTTGTTCTCATCCACCTTGTAGGGTGAGGAGGAGTCAGCAGCCACTTCTCCTTGTGCTGTCAGTCTGGTCATTCATTTTTATTGCCTCCTTTGTTTTAGTTACGTTCACATCTTTTGTCATGTTTTCTTTTACTGTATCTTGTATTGAAGATAACTTCCTGATAACGATTTCCATGGATTTTGTGAATTCAAATTTTGACGTTCTGTTTGACATTATTCCTATTTAACCTGCCTGCCTGTGAGAAAACTATGGTTTGGATCTGAATTTGACTTAACTTCATGCGTACATCTAACTCTAACATTCTTTGCTAGAAATTGCTGAGAAGTTAATGATGTAAGAATGCAAATATTTTATTTGGAGTTACTAAAAGAGTGCAAAGCTCTGCCTGCTCTTCAGTTGTGAGTTAAACATGTTGTTTCTTATGACATCTTTATAATCGTAATGTTACCTAGCATTGAATACTAAAACAAAAGAAATCTAACATTGGCAGGTTTTTTGGCATATCTGTTAAGAAACAAGTAGATATCGTCTAAGTGTATGGACAGTTCCGTTACCAAGCCCTAAAATTCCTTTTAACTGCTCAGCTCCAGGTAGTTAGGGAGTAGTTGCTGTTCTTGACAACTAAGAGAGAACCAGGAAATAAAAGGTTGGAAGCCAGGCTAGCTCTGTTTGCTTAATTTACAGATGTAGGCTGTGACCAGTCAATGAATGAAATGTATTTGTCTAGTCCATCTAGTTCTGACAAGACTCATGCCATAATGAGTGGAGCAAGCTCAGTATGCCAAGCTGTCTATTTTTACATTAAGTACTTGTCTACGGTTAACTGCAGGTTCTCCATAGCATGAAATTATCATCCTCAAAAGTAGAAGTGCTAGTATGCTAACACAGAAGTTGTTTGAGCTGTATACTGGTGGTTTCTGGGGTAAGAGTCTCTACGGAAGGCAGGAAAGATGCAAATTATTTAAAAATAATAGCAGACTTCATCGGAGTTTGGCTGATAAAGAAACCGTTGCTAGGCTGGAGGCCAAAACAAGTCCAGTCAGGCCCTGACCCTCATTAGCAAAGCATTAAGAACATGCTTGACCATTTTTTATGATGTTTATGCTCCTACGGAGTGAAGCTTTATATGGGTACTCGGTTGAGCACTGCAGAGTTTGCATTTGAATAACAAGATGGGGCAGCTCTACTGCAGTTAATTCGCAGATTCTCAAAACCATGTCCTTAATAGCAAAGTCTGTTAGGGGGTGCCGTAGTTAAAAAATGAAATGTAGCTGTTAAGTTGGTCCTAGTGCTGCATTCAGATAGCACGTGGTTAATAATTTGAACTTGGATTGGTACATTATCTAGATTTCCTTACTGTTTGTTAGTGCTGTAGTATGTGCTGACTGACCAAAAGCTGTGGTGTTAAACAGTAGGTATCTTGCCTAGGCTACTTGTATGACCTTTTAAAAAGCCATTAATTTTCATAAGTGGGGTCTTGGCAGAAGGGATTTCTGTAAAGGGCTTCATTTGTTAAGTGGGATACCCCCTCCTCCATTGGCCATAAACATTTATTTGGTGAGATATTTGTTGCACTTGTCACATCTCTTCACTCCTGCTGTCCACCTAATGGACTGCAGGTATGTCTCTATGCCTTATAGGATATACCTTACATTTTTGTGATCTGACTGGGCTTTGATAGCTTCCCGGAAGGAGCTCTTGTTGTGAGTACGTGAATATTGCTTTGCCACACTGAGTACTTGCAGCCAGGGTTATTAAAGTGCTAATTTCATGAGAATGACATCTTATGGAATGCAGAACAGCTCCGCTGAGTTGCGACAAGGTCACTGGGACAGCAGCCATATAGAGATGTGTATGTCTTTCCAGATCACTCATGCCATTCCGTGTTACAGGGATTGAGTTCTCATGATCTTTAATGTGATAGAAAGTCTCATTTTATGCCTTCTTGCCATTAGCTTGAACTCTGTGGCGTTTTTGGCAAGGTCCTGCCTAGGCCTGTGATGTTTGTAGCATGTGAGCCCTAGACATACTCCTGTCACTTGTCCTTTGCCCCTCTGCCAGCAAAGATGTCTCCTCTCTAGGCTTCGCTGGCACGTGATGGGTTCCAGCATCTGCGACGCTGCTTGCTTTTCTGGGTGGTACCTGGAGTCCGTGTTTGAAATGGAAGAGAAAGGAGGGAAGGATCCTTGTCATAATTCTCTTCTAATCAGCATCAGAATTACTTCTGCTTCATCCTTTCCAGAGAGTTAAATGGCTTTCCTTGTTTTCCATGTGGCATTTTGCACAGAGATAAGAATCGTGTAGATGAAGCTCTAAGGTTGTTCGTGAGTTTTAGGGGCGTTGGAAAAGGCGGAAAAAAGTGTGTGATCCCCCACTGATGGGCAACAGTGTGGGCCAGCTAAGTAAATCTGGTCACTTCCAGCCCCTTTTCCAGGTG
The DNA here is from genome assembly GCF_034619465.1 of Leptosomus discolor. Classification (NCBI taxonomy): domain Eukaryota; kingdom Metazoa; phylum Chordata; class Aves; order Leptosomiformes; family Leptosomidae; genus Leptosomus; species Leptosomus discolor. The sequence goes on along the minus strand of NC_141399.1, from coordinate 45,266,831 downwards.
ACTGTGAGAATACAGTCTTGTATGGGTGCCACACCATTTTCCTCACCCAGTAAGTGAGCACAAGGATAAGTTCAGCTGCCAGTGAACGACAAGTTGCAAGGCAGTTCTTTTCTGTATAAATGAACATGCCGAAAGATTGAGTTTTTTATAAGATGGTGTGCTTGGTAGCGGTCACTTGTAAGCTTTATAAGGAAGAAAAATTTTTTCTAGTCCTCAGTACTTTAATTTGACTGCCACATTAAGCAGGCAATGAATGCCAATCAGAAAAATGTTCCACTGGCCTTCTCTTAAGTAGTCTTTCTGCAGAGAGAGTATCAGAGGCTGAGGAGGTAATCGAAAAACCCACAGAAAAGGTGTAGTTGTAGTGAGGAAAGAAACCCACTTCAAAACCTGCTGCAGTGCCTGAAGGGAGGTGAGTAATTGCAGCTGATGTATCCCTTAGGCATGAGGGGAACAAAACTTCAGTAAGCCACTGACCCAGGTGGGCCAGAAAAACTGCAAGCCAAGCGATAGAAGGCAAGTTCTTTTGGTACAGTGTTGTACAAGCAGTTATCCGAACTCTGAAGAACCAAATGGAAATGTAGTATTAAAACTAATCCCTGTTAACATGCTGATAGAATGTGAAATTCTAGTGATTATACTCACTCTTCCTTAAGAAGTCGGAGCATAATTCTGGCTCTGGTTCAGTTCAACTGGAACTGAAAAGTAAACAGATAGAGAAGAGGCAGGTGGCAAAAATCTCATGTGGGATACTTGCCACCGTAATATCTGAAATCCTGTAAAATACGGGGGATAAAAGTTGAAAGAAGATGAAGATTGGTGCCCTTCATTTGGAAGGAGCACTGGATAAAACCAAGCATTAAAAATAAAGGCTTATAAAAAAAGGTAAATAGAATACAAATTACCTTTCTCTTTATTTCACAGAAAAAAATGTTGAAGTGAGACAGGTATTCCCATGTATACTTACCGTTCTGGTCTCTTTTCGCCTCAAGGATGAATTATTGTGGTTTGCTGTGCTTGGACTATATTTTAACAGAAATCTAAACCACTGCAAAAAGTAGCTCCCAGTAGTGCCTCTTTTTGTGAGAATATGAAGTCTGTGCTTCAGGTTATTTGGTGCCAGCTGCTTCTGTTTTTTTTTTTTTTTCTAGCTTTTTAATTTTGGAGGATTTCAAGGTGTTAAGTTTTTTTACATATGTAATGTAAGTGGCTTGGAGTAACCTACTCAAAGACTGCCTGCTACCCTGTGCCATTCTGCTAATTTAAGTGTGTTTCCTTCCTCTTTAAATGTGTCAAGAGATGCTCAGCAGCAGATGAGTCTTATTTGTCATAAGCTGGAAGTAGTTGCTCTAGACAGGATAGATGAGGATAGAAGAAGGTGATGAGCACTTTGCTGCTACAATGTGCTTTATGCTAAGCGGTTGGAAATAAGAAACTTTTGTCCCTGCTAAATAAGTGGGCTGTTCCTGAATGGTTCTTAGTACGGTTTCTGTCCATTTTTGTAGCCTCTTGGAGACTGTCAGGATTCATAAATTGAATTATGGAGGCTATAGGTCTAATTATTTCTGAAGTTTTTACTGGAATTTTGTCTTGGTTTAAAAAAAGTTCTGGTTTTTTGTTTTTCCCAAGGAGAAGTGCTAAGCCGTTGAGACATGCTTAGATATGGTTTAATCTTAAAAGTCCATATGCTACAAATTGGAGGTGTGAGATATTTACTCTTCTTCTGAGCAGTAGTCGTCTAAATGTGTGGATCACAGACATACATCCAAAAGTTAGGCAACATAAGCATAATATACTTTCTTTGTTGTCGTTTTATGTAGAATGTTTAGTGGAGATTGCTCTGGAGGAGAAAACTAGGGCAGTCCAGAGTGGTCTCTGGCATTTTGACAGTAAAGTTTAGGTTTTTGGAGGTGTCAGAAATTTCTTGGAAGAGGCAGTTGAGGAGAGATCAGTAATCTTCAGATGGTTTCACAGATAAGGCCTCTATTTGTTTTCAAGTGATTGGATTAGTCTAAAAAGAAAGATTATCTTACATGAAAACATTGATTGGCCGATGGACCTCTGAGTGTTTCTAGGGCTTTGCAGGTTCTGTCCAACCTCTCCGTATGCGAGTTATTAGAGGAGGCAGGTGTGACTTGAAGGATGCATCACTGCAGTGAGGTTTGGAAGACTTGTGTTTTGTTCCTGACCATGTCATAATGGTGAACAAACCTGGATGAGACTCTCAATCTCCCTACCTTATGTTCTTACTGAAAAAAGTAAGGTACCTCAACCTGCTTTTCTTTAAGTTAGTAGTGAGAGAAATTGGCTATTGCTGCGATTGTTCCTTCCCTTGACTGGATTACCTTGCCAGGAAGCTCTCAGACTCAGCTCAGTGTATTTTTGCCTAGATTGGCAACTTGGAGGCATACACTTTTTTTTTTTTTTCTTTTGCACTGTTGTCCATTGTATCTGAAATTCCTGTTTGATATAGTTTTTTTCCATTTGGGTACTTTTAGTCACTGTATCTTCCTTTGTATTTTTAGGCCAACTTCTCAGTACATCCTTTCTCTGAGAGTAGTTTAGGCAGTTTTAAGTCTGCTAGCACAAGTTGAAGACAAGACCTTCCAAAAATCATATTGCATAATTGTTTCTGTTCTAAACATCCTGTTTGTCCTCATTGTGTGATCATTCTTTCATGGACATTTTGGAACTGAGAGAGGGGGGTATGGTTACCCATTTACTGCCCTGTTAGAGCCAGTAAACCATGTGGTTCCGTAGTGAAACAATATTCTTTGATTTACTGAGTGTTGAAAAACGGAGATGAGCACAAAGAGAAGTAGGGTGGCAAGGAGGTACAAGCTGTGACTATATAATGATACTTCCCCAAATATTTTTCTAGTCTTCAGCAACTTGCGGTTTGGGATGTCTTGAGCCAGAAGTGATGTCTTTTGTCAGTAATTCTCTCCGACAACCCCCCCACCCCCCAGCAATGGGTAGATTATAATGAAATTTTAATGAAGCAAAGTTGGGAGGAAGATGAGAATGCTATACAGAAATGATTGAAACACTTTAGGGGCTTTACTGTTAGAACTGGGATGAAAATCAATATTTTATAGAGCAGCTTCATGTGCTTCAGGAATAATTAAAAACTGATTCTGTAGGTTAGGAGTTTGTTTCTCGCCTTGATGGTTTCCAGGTATTATCGGTTGACTGTCAATTGTCTCTTAGCCTTCGTTATGCTACAGATATGTAAAGGGCAAGTGGCTATTTTAAAGAGAAAGTATCAGTAAAAATAGAAAAGTATTAAATACAATTGTACAAGAGAGTGGCTGAGATCTTACTTGTAAAACTTTATGGTTCAGCTGCTCTTGGGAGGAGGACATTGTTTGCAGAGCGGGGCAGCCAGAGTGCCTGGAAGAAGTGTGAGATCATCTTGCAAAGGAACATGAGAAGAGCTAGGCTGCTTTAGAGGATCAGAACAATAGCTGAGAGGTACAAAATTTGATTGGAGGGCAGTGTGTGTGTATATGTGTATAGATACTGGTGTATGTATAGATATGTTTGTGTGTGTATGTGTATATAGGAAGAGAAAGACAAAGGGACACAAATTAACTGTTTAAACTAGATGCCAGTACTGCCAGAAGAACAAAGGGATATAAAATGACTGTGGATAAGTCTCAGATTTATAGTGTAAGATTTCCGCTTACTGGAGCGGTATGGCCTTATAGTAACCTTTAAAAGGATTAACAGGGACAAGCAATCCAAATAGTTTAGATAAATCTTGATCACTTTATGATAAGAAATATATGATGCCTTGCCTTTGGTAGTGAGCTTGATAGATTTGGTAGTTTAAAAGCTCCCTCATTCTCTCTGAGTTCATTGGAGTGGATTTGGGCTTTAGGCATCAGTGTGGGGGGTTTTTTCCTTCTCATCATCCCTCTCTGGAAGGGGACTGATGGATGGCAATGATCATGGTGCCTTAGTGGATTCTGCTTTGGTAATATGTCCTAGATTGAGAAATCTTCTGGTGGTGAAGTTACTTTTCAGGAACTAAAATATTAATTTTGCCACTGAAAGTCTCCAGTTAACAGACTATCGAGACAAAGCATATCTTCTCCATATTGTATTATTGTCAGTTTATTTCTAGCTTAAAAGTCCCTCCTTTTTATTATTTTTTTTCATTTGACACTTGTAGGTGTTGGTAAATTGTTCGTGTCTTCCTGTACGGCCATAGTAGTAATGATCCACAAATACTTCTGACATAGAAGTTCAGTGCTGTCACTGATACCTTCTGTGTCTGAATATGGTGATAGCTTTTCTAAACTGTGACGCTGATGTCTTTCTTTTTTCTTTTAAAGACTATTAGTGGAAAATAGTGATGATGGGTGAAGTTTAATATCTCTAAGGACTCTCTGTAGGAAGCTTCTGATAGAAAGTGGAATAACTTGGTTTTGAGCAGATCATTTGTTTCACTGTGAGTTCAGAGATGCCCAAGTTGGTTCTCTGTGACTTGTTCAGGACTAGCAAGGTTACAGACTTAGTAAGTGGGGTTTGTTTTCTCATAAACTGTTTTGATTTGGCAGAGAAACTTCTACTGTTCTTTCCACCCTTTTGGCTTGAGTAAGATTTATGTCTGTCTTGATGTGGAGATGAATAGAGACAAAAGCTGGTCAATAACAGCTCTGTGGAGGTAGTGAATTTGGAGAATGTCATGTGTATAAATAATTTTTCACTGAATTGGACCTGAACGATCGTGCAGTAATGGTTCATGTTGAACAGGGAATGGCGATACTGCTTTTCTGAACAGAGTGTCTTTGCTGTTAATAAGAAGAGTTGTTAAAATAAAACTCAAGGAAATGACAATTCAAATGGCAAACAAAGCATTTGTTAAGCAGTAATTTTTTTGAACTAGTGTTACTGGAGACTTTACTACTAGACTTCAGCCAACTAACAAAATGGATTTTGATTTGCACAGCGATTCATGACAGCAAAGAAATGGAGCAGTTTAGGAGTACAGGTTCTGTGAACGGGGCTAACGGGAAGCTGAAATGACAGGCTCACCCTGAGGTATCTGGGGAAGTCGAGATTTCCACTTTTACTTTGAGATGTCAGAAGACTTCAAATTGATAGGTTTTGAAATTGTGATGTGTGAACGACTTTTTAAGCAACGCTGGGTTTTGGTGGGTTGGTTGGTTGTTTTTTTTAAAGAAAACAAACCCAAACCAGCAAAGTGAGGTAGGTGATTATTGCTTCCAATATGTTTATTGTTTATCAGTGTTTTAAATGGTTGTTCTTTTGTTTCCCCTCATCTTAGTTGAGATTTCCCCCATCAGCTGAAGGATGGCCACTGCTGCCTGTGTTTTGGGCTCGGATGCAGTTGAGCGAGTGACAACCTCTAAGGAGATAAAACTGGAAACAATGGTCAAAGGAAAAGTTTGGCCTCACACCATGACGTAAACTGCTGAGGTGGAACATGCCACCTCCTGTTCATGTGTATGGTTTGGCACAGAGCTGAGTGCTAGTGTTGGGGGGGGTGCTGTACCAGTGGCTGTACTGAGCAAAATCAAGTATGTAAATCCCTGCTTTATTTTTCAGTAGAACTTGCCCATCACAGTGCAGACCTACCTGTCACAGATTACTTAAGGAAAAATAGGTGCCAAACTCCAGCTGTCAGCTTTGGTGAATAACTGCAGCCTGGAGTCTGGTCAATGAGTGAGATGATAGTTGAATTCTTTTGCCTTGGAAGAGGTGAAAATAGGAGGCCCGGCACTTTGAAGCATTGCATTGATAAATCCAAAAAGGAGCAATTTAGACCTCTTTGTTGTTTTCAAGGAATTTGAGGCCTTTTTCTTTGTCCTTTAAAAGCCATCTACCATTGTAAGTGTGTTGATTTTAAAAATAAATAGGGAGTATGATGGTTGAATCTTTAGTGTTCTGGAATAAAGATACATCTTCAGTGGTTTGGCCTTTAGAAACTTCATTGACTAACCAATGTACAGATTTAGTAACAAAATAATATTGCCCTTTAGGTCAGTGATATGGTCCACAGCTGTTTTAGTTCAGTTAATTCCCAGAATAATGATTGAATTACGGTTGTGTGGGATCTGCTCACAAGTGGTGAGTTGTTAGGGGCTTTTTGGTAGTATACCAAATAACTATCTTTAACAAAACTAGTAGTTTTATACTATATATTTTTGTGACAGTTGTAGCATACAGTATTTTCAGAGAACTCCTGTACTGCTTTTGAAAGGCTATATATATTTTGCTGGTGCACACTGTAGTTCTAATTTTGTGTAAGATAGCTTCAGAAATGTTGCATAATTTTCAAAGTTAATTTAAAGATGTAGTTAGCTTTTTGCTTTCATAAAATGGTGTCTAGTGAAGAAAAACAAAACAAAACATGAACACACAGGTTTTGATGCGTCAAAATTAAAATGCACCCTGGTTATTTTCCAGTGCTTCCAGGCTGACGAGATGGTTTCTGAAATTCAGTTTTGACATTTGAAGGGATCTTACTGAAGGTGTTCTGTACATAGTTATGAGAGACTGTTTCTCATGTGGTGTTTGAGAGAATATTTAATTTTAGAAAGAAATGTTTAAGCTTTGTTGTGGAAACATTGTAGTCTCTTTGCTTGAGGTTCATTCTAGGTCTTCCAGAATTTTGTTTTCTTTTAGTATTAGAGTTTAGTAGCTGGCTATTATGCAGTGCATTTGTATCCTCTGAGCCATTTGAATGACACTATAGAACTGGACTGTGGTTTCACAGTCTGACTTCACTCACGTACCAGATCTATGTCAGGTTTAATTAATAGTGTGACTATAGTTTGCTGGTTTAGGGTGTAACTAATATAAGTTAAATGCAACTTTTGGATGAGACTGCATGTCCATGGCAAACAAAACATCCTCATATGTGTGCCCCACACCTTGTACTACTTGTATTGATCAGCGTATGCTTGCTGTGCTGTTTCTGCTTGATAAGTCAGTTGCAGATACTCTACTGCTTTTTGCTAGGTTATTTTTTTGCTGAGTAGTAAGGCTTTTTTTGCTGAGTCTTTCAGCATGCTAAATGCCAGAGCCGGCTTTAAGGGATTGGGTCTTCCCATGCAGTCTGGGAAGAAATCGGACTTTTGCAACCAGCCATTATTAATTTTAGGCTGCCGAGAACTGCAGCTTAAGTTGCTTTAACCTGGTTTTGTTTTCTGCTCTGAGAATGGGGCTGCTGTTCTGGTTGAGACCATTAGCCTGCTGTTGTCTCCAGCAGTGCTAAAGGTATCAGTAGAGAGAAATACTTGAGTTTCAACGTGATTAATGTGATTTTTTTTTTTTTATTTTTTTTTTTTTATTGTGGACTCACCTCAGTGACTTTTTTCCATCTTTTGGCATTGTCAGCAGGTAGATTGGTGCCTGGAAGTACATCCAAAAGTTATGGAAGAAAAAGCAATTGCATATGAGAAGCTTCCTTTCATGTATCTGCTGTTAGCAGTATTGCCAGTTGTTTGCCCTACTTCCAATTCCCCAGTCATTAGAACAAAGCTTACAGGCTGGAGTATGAGGCTAGACAGGGTTATGGGATTTTTATTTTTTTTTTTCCCCCTGCTGAGTTCATCTGGGTGCATCAAGGTGCTTTTAAGCACGTACTTGCAGACATTGCAATGTACAGTAAATGTGCATCATGGTTTTAAGATGGTAAAGTTTGCCAGGAACCTGCAATCTGTAGCAGAGGAATGTGCAGGCTGTCACAGAGAGTCTCGAGCTCCTTTTGAGTGGCTGAAGATTTCACTTACAAGTTCTTTCCAAAATAATCCTGACTGATCCCTTCCATAAGACTCTCCGGTATTCAACCCAGATATTCAGTGGATCCAACAGCTCAGTCCCAAATTCAGAGGGGTGTGTAAGCTGGCACCAGCTGGGGTGAAGAGGTGTGGTGTTGGTAGGGTTTCCTTTTACAGAAGCTGTATGTACTCTTTCCAAGAGACTGTGGTTGTGACAGATCATTGTCAGTGATCTAATCCGCTGTTCCTTTGCAGGGATGGGAATGATATTTGCTTTTCTGTAGTGCCAGTCGCTTTAGAGTCTTTTGTGTGCACTGGAGTTGCACTGGCAAGCTGTTGTCCAGCAGTTCCACAGTTTCAGGTTTGGAACTGTCCTGTAAATGCCTGGTCTAGATGAACTACGCCTAACTTATCCATTCAGCCTAATTGCCTCCTCTGTACTTTAATTCAAATTGACCTCGTCCCTCTGACCTGTATACTATAAAGATAGGTGTGAAAGTCTCTGCAATTGCTTCACCAGTAAAGACTGGGAACAGAGTATTCAGTGAGCTTCTCCACATTGATACCATCATCCCTATATCCATTTTCCACTTTGGTCTGCAAGAGATCCCACTGGTGTTTCTAGTTGTTTCCTGCCTTTGATGTAATTAAGTAACTTTGCAAGGTGCTACCCAGGCATTTTGAGTTCTTTATTTACTGTTTACTTTTGACCTACCATGTGTTTTATGATCTCTTCTGTTCTCATTAGGCAAGCTTTCTGTTTTTAAAAGCTGACCTCTCTCTGGTGCCCTCCTTAACTTCCCTATTCAGTCATCCAAGGTGTAGGCTTTTGTTACTGGGGCAGAGGTATTCTTTTGAATGCTTTTGTTTTCTCTTCTGTGGTGAATGTTTTACCTGGTGTTTTAATATAGAATTTTGTCTGCTTTTGTTTTTCTTGTTTTTATGGGGGTGGTGCTTTTGTTTTTAAAAGCCCCCAGGCTGTTGAAGACTTTCTTGCTGTTTGGATTGCTCCTTATTGGTTGGTTTGGTTTTGTCTGAGTTCTTTCGAGGGGGAATGAGTTGAGAGGATTACTAATTACTTCAAGTTTTTTACACTATTTTTTCACTTGAAATTCATTATCCATGTGCCAAATAATTGTTATGGCCTGCTGTATTCAACTGCAATGTTGAAATAAAACTGCATTGCAGGCACAGTTACAGAGCAGTTTTCATATTGATATCCTTTAACTAGGCCTTGTGTACCACTCCAAACCAAAAAGGGCATCTTTTCATATAGCACTAATTTCCAAGGAAGCAGTCATTACTTGGGGAAAAAAAAATAATTCTCTACATGTCATTCTGATGAGGCATAGGGTCTACTTTACATCAGGAGATTTCAGTTGCCCACTGTTACTACCTTTCCTAAACTTGCAGCATTATAATCCCTCTGAACTGGCAGTGCAGTTGATGATACATCATTATTACTCGATATGTGACTTCTACCATAGGAATTTGATTGGCTTTGTCTTCTCTTGTAATACTTTATGCCATTAAATGTTTATATGTTCTTCACATACAGTGCTGTTCCCCACCTGTCTGTTGTTTGTTGTTCCTGTGGGAATTGCTGAGTAAGCTGGTAGCCTGTCGGTGTTACACTGTATTGATTCGTCCTCCTTCCACCAAGTCTTGGAGATGCGTGTTACTTTGAGGGTGTTAGGTGAGGCCAAGCATTTGGGCTCCCCATGTGTTACTTCTGAAATTTCTAGCAGTAGTGTAGAAGTGTTTGTAAGTTCCAAAACTCTTATTAGCATGCCAGTCTGGCTGACTCTGCCATGACTAACGTGCATGCCTAACAGGTTCTTCCTGTTCCCATCATGCCTAAATCCTTTCCCTCTCTATCACTGACTTCCTATCTCAGCCTCCCTCTCAGGCCTCGCATGTAGAACTGGCAGCATTTCAGAAAATAACACCACAAAAAACCTGAATGCGAGTCGTCATACTCGCCAGAGTTTCCATGCACTGCTGTTACTAGCACAGAGCCAGTGGACTACTGTTTTCTTTGCTGAATCACCAAGTAGTCAGGGTAGATGCCCTGTGAGGTTGCTGCCTTTGCGTCTGATGGGCGGTGTGCCAACTGATTGTCGGATGCCACAAACACAGTTAATTGTGTGTCTAGTAAAGTTGTCAGATACGCCCCTTAGTCTGTTTGTTACAGTGAGGATTCTTAGTTCAACAGGACACAATACTAGCAACTGGAGGGTGGATTGTTTCTAAGAGATTAGCTCTGACCCAACTTATGACCACATGAATGCTTGAGATGGCAAAAGACACGATGGAGCGTGGAACAGAAGACAAGTAGGCAACATGAGCTCCTTTTTCAGTGGCATTGCTTGTTATTGGTAATAAAACTGCAGTTTGGTTCATATAAGGCAGTGTTCTGTGGTTTGTGTGGTTGGTTTTTTTTAACCTTTTTAGATTTGTTCCCTTGTAATGAAAGCATGACCTTAAATTTGTCAGTCTTCAAATATAAAAATTGAGGTTTTTGGAAGCAAAATTACTGTATTGTAGACAGCATCTCTATATGTGTGAACTTGCGTTTGATAAGAGACAGTGAAAGAACTCATGTTCCAAAGGAGGATCCACTTAGCCCTGTATGTTGTCTCCCAGGGATGGCCAATGGCAGATACTGCTGGAAGAATACAAGAACAGGGGAAGCCTGTAAAGATGCTGCTGGATTCTCTAGTAATTTCCTATACTAGAGCTGATGTCTTTGTGATTATTGGTTGTGACAGCATGTAGTAATCAGTATACTTGCTCAGAAAGTGATGCTTTGTCTGTTATCTTGATGTCTGAGAGAAACTAAGGCATGTCTGGTGCATACTAAAAATTGGGGCCTTAGATACACGGGCTCTATGTATTCTTACTGCATCATTCTATCACTAACTGCAGTTTATCAGTTTATCCCTCTTCCAAAGGGACCAGTGACTGGTCATCTGGCCTGTCGCTAACATGCTTCTCTGTTGCCTAAATGCTAAGTGCTTTTCTTGTTCAAGGTTGGCATGGTTATGTTTACGTTATGAGCAGTTTTGTTCTGTTTTGTGCTTTGCCCAATCTGCTAAAGCAGCAATGTGTCTGCTTTTTCCAGCAATATAGGCTGGTCTAATAAAATTAATTATCTTTCTTTAAAAATCTTACTGCTATTCCTTTTTGTTTAAGCTATACTGCATGCATTTCTTCTTGTGGGGTGCAGATGTATGCAGTCATCATCCTTGCCCTTTTTCACTGCGCCTTTTGCCTCTGTCTCTTTTTGAGCTGACATCCCTGCATGTGCTCCTGCATAGTGAAATATAGCAAAGAAACAAGCTTGGCCTAACTTAAACTGGCAAAAAGGAGAGAGATACTTATACTTTAACCACATCAGTTCCCCAGTCACCCATGTTTGTTCCAGAACAAGAAAGCAGGCTATCTATCTGGGGATGGGAAGGCTGGGTGAGGCTGTTTTTATTTAAGCAACAGCTCTGAACTTCACTGTTACTCAACCATCTATGCAGTCATTTGTGATGTAAGGGGTGGAAAGATACTGAGAGATCATCTGGTTCGTCTGAAAGCATGAGATCTCTGTATTTTATACCTATGCTGACTGACAGATGTGTCTTACTTAAAACATCCAGTCTCCATAGCAGACATTACTTTCAGACGTTACTTTCCAGCCAGTGAGAACTCCTTGATTTTGAATCATCTTTGTCAGTCTTAAAAGCACTGTCTTTGGTGTGTTTGTTCTGTGACAAAAATATAAATTCCATTTGGCTCGAATTCCAGCACTGTATTTAGTCTGCCTTTGAACCGTTGTCTCATTGGTTAAATTACATGGCTGAGTTCTATACAAATAGTGCAATCTAGAGTGCATTGATTTAATAGTAATTCTTGTGATCCAAAAGATTAATTTATTCCAGCTGTAGAGTTAGTGAGGTCTGAATTAGAGGGCACATTCAGATTCTGCTGAGGCTTGGTTTTTAGCTTGTCTTGCAATATTATCATGAGCTTCTTAAAACCAATACCAAAATAATCGAATGTTTATTGAATTTCCAAAGTTGGTCATTTAAAAAATATTCAAGTATACTCTAATGTGTCTTGTTATTGTATAGGTCCTGATGTTTCGAGTCTCTTGCAAGCTACTGTTGTGCAGTAGGTCTTTTGAATATGTAGTTTGACATGAAGAAGGATCAGTGATTTTTAAAGGAATGGTTTTGAATGTGTGGCTGAACTGCAGTTTTTCCTGTCAGCTGACACCTTGGCATATAAGTTTCATAACATATTACTGCTATTAAAAACTCCTGTGTAGTTCCAGTTTTTTCTTAGGTTTCTTTAAATATTTCTTGTTCCTTTCAACTAAGTTCCACTTAAGCAGAAAACTCCTGTGCTTTAATTTCTCCCAGGCTTGGCAAATTCTCAGTTATTGGCATGAATTTTTCGTTCAGCTGTTTATGTTGTGCCCGTAGGTGCTTATGTCTCAGCATGCATCGTGCATTTGGCAACTAACAAAAAGCATTTTAAAGGTCCAAGTGGATGCCTTTCTGACTGTATGTCTAGTGTCTTGTATGTAAAAATATGTAAAAAGTGTGTGAATTTAATTAAACAAAGTTATTTTCCAGAACAAATGGCACACATTACTGCCTGCTTCTACTCATTCATCTAGTATTTTACAAGACTGTGTCTCTCAGCTGAAATTCATTGAAACATAAGTTATGATTTGTCTGTAGCAGGAGAATCCCAGTTATAGCTGTAACATAATTTTGTGTGACCTTTTAATAACTGCAACTCCTGGTTTTCACTGATGTCTTCACTAACTGCTTCAGGTAATATTTCAGCAGAACAAAAAACCCAATATATGAAAACCCAGCATCCCCACTGCTAATAGTCACTGGCAGTTTGGGTAAAACTGTCAAGTAATCGGAAGGAAAAATTCAGTATCTCTGTTGGCAATGAGAACAGACTTTCTTTTAAGGTGGTGTGTGTAGACTCTAAAGGTAGGAGTTGTGTGTTAAGCTGCTGTCTGAAATCTATGCAAAACAATATTTGTTGGCTTTTGGTTTGTAGTTAATATACAACAACCACTTGCAAGCATGGAATTGCTCTCTTAGAAGAATGGAAATGGTGCTGTGACACTAAACTTCCAGACTTTTAATGCCTAGAGAATGCTTTTTCTCTATCTACTTTCAAAACTGATTTTATGCCTGAATTATTCTGCTAGTGATAGAAAGGGAAACATTATACTAGCACCTCAAAACTAATGTTTGCTGCATTCTTGTTAGTGACTTCTAAGGAAAGAATCTAGAAGCTGGAGCTATTCTTACCCGATCTTTAGCATTGTCTTCACTGTTCTTTTATGGGGTAGAAGTTCTGGCGACTTCATGGAGGTTTCTAAATCATTTTGAATGTGGTGTTCTTAAAACATTAGGGTTTGGATATATTTTACTTCATGGAATTTTAGGAAAGGGTTCTTTCAAAGCATTAATTGCAAAAAATGACTATTTGAAGGAAAAAGCTTTCACTGGAAACATTTTTGCCTCAACTCCAGTTTGTAAGTAGAATGACCGTATCTATACATAAGATCTTTGGTCGTACTGAAATTGTTTCAACTTTGACTTGCAAGTTACGTGTTTTTAGGGGGACTGTGTTGCATCCTTTAAAATGTTTTTCTTTGATATCTCTAATTCAGGACTACTTGCTCCTCCTCAAAAGGAGACTGCATAGTGTTGCTGGGGAGGATAAGTAGTGCGAGTCCTTTTAAGTGCTTGTTAATTTGAACAGTTGTTAATTTGTTAACATGTTTATTAATCTGCTACGCTTGAACATGGGGTGTATGGATTTTGAGCTCATTTTTAGATATGGGAGCAGCATGTGTTTTTAAGTTGCTCACTTTCTTTGAAAATTGGGTGGGGAGGTGACTTTGGCTGGGACCTGTCCAGTTCAAAACACTTCAAATGTAGCCAAAGTTACTTGATGCAAACTATTTATTGGATCAAATGCAGTATTTTCCTGATTTTTCTGTCTACTGCTACAAAAGGGAACATAGAATCATTTAATGTCTTCTGGACTATGAGAAAGGTAGAACAGCCAGGGAGAAGATACCAGCTTTGCTTTAATAGTTTTTGTGAATAGTTTTTGTTGACAAGCAATAGTTTCAATGTATAATCTGAAGTTAGTTTGGGTTGATTAAAAGAAATACAATGTATGACTGATAAAAAAGGTATCGGGAAACAAAATTATATTTCTTAGAAATTTTTAAATATGCCCCATAGAAAGTCATAGTCAGGTGACTGCAGATTCTGAAGTAATAACGTTAATGATTTGTAATGACACTGAATTGATTTATTAACTTCATAAAGTCTGATTTTTCTGCTCTGGTTCATAATTGTGCAATTGGGGAAAAACAGTTTGCTTAAGTAGGTCAGAGCATAAATGTGAACAGTTTTATAGTGTAAATACACATATTGTTATATAATTTTATTAAATGTTACAAATTATGGTGTCTTAATAACCTAGAATATGCTTATGCTTGTTCTTGGTTGGTTTTGACATTAGAGCAAAAGTTTATCTGGAGGTACAGTCCTTACTCTGGGTGGTTTAATAAGCATGTGTACCTTCTTGAAAGATTAAGCATTATTTTGATAAAAGGAGTTAAGTCTTCCTGTTTACATCCCAAAATTCAAAATCCACTTCCTTGTAACTTTTTATGGAGTTTTTGGGAATATGCTGAATGCTCATGGGGTTTTAATCAAAATGAGGGTTCCAGAATTTCTGAAAGCAAATAGTGACCCATTTAGGGAGAAAGGCCTCAACCTTCACTGACTTGTCATGACCATGCGGAATGCAGTAACTGCAGTATTACTTTATTTCTTCTCCCGCCCTTTTCAAAGGCTGGTCACAAAGGGAGATCGTTTAAAAATGAAAAAGATGGAGAGAGGACAGAAATGGAAGGGGAGGGGGAAGGGAAGCAAATGATAAAAACACCTGAATTATAGAAATGAGCACAATAGGCAGAAGAATGAATTCTGAAGCATAACAAGTTCAGAGTCTGGTGGAGGCAGGAGTGCACACTTAAGCTGTCAGTTCCCAAATAAACAATTGTTTTTTTAAAATTTGTATATACCGATGATATTTGGCATTGAGGATACATGAGTGCCCTACTACTTCCCATAAGGAGCTGTGTAGAAATGGGCCTCTCTGGCTTCTCCATCCCTGCCATTTGGATGCCCTACTACTTCCCATAAGGAGCTGTGTAGAAATGGGCCTCTCTGGCTTCTCCATCCCTGCCGTTTGGATGCTGGGAGAAGGCTGGAATTTCATGGGGTGGAGGGCTCCCTGGCTTGGTGAGAGATGGGAGCTGGTGAGTCCAAACTCACGCCTGCTTTTCATCATCTTTACCTTAAGCAGTATCAACAGTAGTGTTTGTTGACTAAATTGTGATTTTTGGTCATTTATTCCCATTCTGTAATACCTTGTCACTTCTCAAATTGTGTGAGTCTGGTGATGCTGATCAGAGGGATGTTATGTGGTTATGGCTTTGTTACAAAACAGTGTACAGTTCAGCAATTCCTGATCCAGTGCTTAATAAGAGCCAAAATCAACTTGGCTAAGGGCAGAGCCATCCTATCTGCTTTCACACGTATGGCGCTGCGCTATTCTGATAAGCTTGCTCGCCTGGAAGTAGCTGAGGGGTGTCTGTCTTTGGGCTGCATTGCTCCCCCTAGACCTATGCTGAGACTTGTAGGCACCTTTAATGGAAAGAATATACATAAAAGAATAAGCCTGTTAAAAAAGGCAAAGCTGATTATTTATTGTTGTTAGTGATTTTGTTGGTGTTGAAATAGAAACATTTGTTTGGTTGATTCGTTTTGAGGAGCATGTTCGTCTGTTTACCTTGCTGGTCAGGACTTGGATAGGATTAGCAGAAGTTTACAAGATAGAAGGTTAAACCGACTAGTCAGAGGTAAATATGGAAGAGCAGGGGATCATGGTGTGCATGATCACGGAAAGTACTGTGATAATGCCCTGGTGAGGAGCCTTGGCATCACAATTGCTGTGTTGTAAAGAGGATGTAACCCCTTGTCCCATTCTGGTAGTTCCTTTTTATGTCATTAGCTTGTTATAATTTAAGACTATCAGACTCGTTCTAGTCAACATTCAGAGGAAGATGAAAGAACTCTTCTCTTTCCCCCCTGTTTCTTCACTTCCACAGTCTTCTGGAGGAGCTAAGAATTTTCCATTTTACTTCTCCTTGCCTTTTTCTTCCTCATGTCTACTCTCAAGTCATGTCCTCCCCTCCCTCTTTTGTGCGGGTGACGGCTTCATGCCACTGTTCTTCACTGCAAAGAGTATTTTAAATTTGAAATGACTAATGGTTTCCCTGTTGCACGCAGGATTCTGACAAGAAATAGTAAACATTAAAGCTGTGTTAACACTGCTGTTGCTAAGATCAGCAGCCAAGGTGCTGGAATAACCTTGTGATATTGCATTGGCTAATACTTGGGTCATACTTGGAAAGCTATCTCCACAGCTGTATGGGCCTGAAATATTTTTGAGGTTTGATTATATTTTTTTTTTTTTTTTAATTTAAAAGGAAGTTTTAATTAAAATATAGCCATGCTTATACCTTTTCTGGCCTAACTGCATGGGATCTGTGTTGGATCCTCACTTAAACTTGTATCTTAATGTCTTGGAAATACAAATGGCTTTAGTGGCTAAGGTACAGCCCTGGGGCTTGATGTTCTGAAGATACTCAATTCTAGATGACTTAATTTAACAATGATTTAGCAGCTATCCAGATGTATAAACCTGATATCTGCCGATTGAGATATAAAACAGCTTGATGATCTTGGAGTTTGTGGTAGGCAGGAACTGAAGTTGGAACACTGTAATTTGAAGCAGTGTGAGCTGATTAACCAGTGTGTCCTCCTGGTTAGCGTGTGCATCCTCAGCTGTGTGTCCACGCAGACACCGTAACAAATCAGTCCCTTGTACAAACTCAATTTGTTTCTAGTTGAGTTTGTCATTATGGGAATTTGGGGAAGAAACATTCCATTTTAAAGGAAAATTCAAGTGTCTCACCCTAAACCAAGATATATAGACTTAGAGATGCATCAGTAACCTTGAGCAACAAAGTGAGTAGTTAGATGACCTGTGTGGAAGGTGCCATCCTGAGGAATGTCCAGGTGCCCTGCGACCTGAGATGCTGCAGACCAAGTGCTCTGACATTGCCGCCCGTACCGCCCCGAGGGGTGTCTCTGTGGGAGTGTTACGATTTTGAAGGTTGTTTCTTGCAAGTGCAGCTATGTCATGCTGCAAGCCCTTACGTTCGGTTTCAAACACGCTTGCGGGCTGGCAACGTTAAAAACTGTCTTGAGTGTAGAGGTGGGTAAAACCGGTTTTGTCCTGAGCCGTGATTCTCTGCTTGTGTAGAACGTGCATTTTACTGTTGATTTTGTTTCTTTGAGGAACTGAAAACATTCAGATCTTTTTTTAGCAATGCTAAGTAAGCCTACATAACCAACTTGTGTGATTTCTGAGTAGTTCTGGATTTTGTTAGATGTAAATATTTATTTTAGCAAAGTGAGCAGCGAACTTAGGAACATATGTTGTAGAAACTCGATTTGTTTCATGAAGTTGGATTGTCTTGTGAGAGTTGGAGGGAGAAGGTGCAAAAGAACAACTTTGTAAATACAGAGTAGTGTCTGACTGAGCGCCCAACCTAGACATATCTAATCTGAAAGTTGTTATCATCCCCTTATAAGTTGTTACTTTTACCTTCTCTTTTTTGGAATGTTGCACATACTGCCTCAGCTCATCCAATGTGCACAAAGGACACAAAACCAGTAGCAGTGGTCCTGCAGCTGCATGAACAGCCACATCATTGTGAATTTATGTCCATTTTTAAAATGAATTTTAATATATTGAATGCAATCTTAATTAAGGTGTTGTATGTTCACTTTAGAAACTGACCTACCAGTAAGCAGTCCTTTTATTTTTAACCCTGATTATGCTGTTGTTTAAACTAGATTTTCTTTAAATAGTAGCTGCTTTCTGACCTTTCTTAAGATTAGCTGCTTAGCTAAGCAGAACTTGCTAACAAATTCACACCTAGCAGCTCAGGTTTTGACTGTGAGGCTGATCTCTCTAGGGCACGTAACGATTTCAGGAAAACAGCCAAATACACTAAGTCTGTTATACGGGTAAAGAAAGAAATCTCTTAATGTTTGTTTCTGAAATATAGGAGTTGGAAGAGTTGCTCATTCAATCATTTAGTACCGAGAATGAAAGAATATGCTGTGCCCTTAGAAGTATTTAATAACTTTTTCAGTAATTATGTAGTATTTTAAATTTAAAAATTGCAGATCTCACTTCCAGCTTCTGAAGCCAATAGATTGTGGTGATTGTCTTCGGACCTTCATATATTTGCAGTAATGAACCTTCTTCATTGACTAAATGTGTTGAAGGAGTATTACAATATAGACTGTTTTTAAAAATCTCAGGATATTTCCCACAAGGAAGAATGTTATCACAGAATAAATTTCCTCCTGTTCAAGGAAATCTATGGGGTTTTTAGACATGCTTCAGTCTTTATGAATTTTGCTAGATGAAGTCGTTATCCAACTAGGTTGGGTTTTTTTCTGTGTATGTGTGTAATTGGACACAGGCAGGGTAATGCATTTCAGACACTTTACTTAGTAGCTAATTCTTTTTCTGGTTGTATAAAAGTAGTCAAGCAAGTAGTGCTTTTTTTAACTCATGTCAAAGTATGTGTTAAGTGGTACTGTAGTGGAAAAACTAGCTTTTTGTTTGCATTTAGCTGCAAAAGGCTCTTTATATTGGCTTTCAGAATAGGAAAAATAATCTATGGGCTTCTCTAAATTTTCACTTCAGAGCCCACTTTGAACTTCTGGATAAGTTGCTGAAGAAACTGGCTTCTATTCTTGGTTCAAAAAGTGCTTATGCACTCAAGTAAATGTCGAGGAGCACTTTGAACCTCGCTGAAGCTACTCAGTCTTCCATTCTTTGAAGCAATAAATAACATAATGTTTTTTGATCTTTGGAATATGGTTAATGTTACATACCTCTCTTTCATTATTCACTTCTGTAATACTGCTGCATAGAAGGAAACATACAGAAGTGGAAGATGAACGTGGGTTTTTCTCAGATTTTTTTTTTTTTCTCTCATCCTGGAGGTTTGTATGATGATTGTCTCTCCCACAATTTAACAGATAGTTTTGTGTGTGAATTGGCCCTTTGTTCTCTTACATTGAATCACACAAAATCAGAAGAGGAGTCTGCAGTAAACATCAGGAGGCCATTTGGTCTCTTCTGTTGTTAAAGGGCGGCATCAAATATATTTACAGTATTCCTGACAGTGGCCTGGTTTTGGAGGCCTTTGAGGATACGCTGATGATGGCAGCTGTAGGTCCTCCCAGGCAGGCAGTCCCAGCATTTCATTTTTCTTACCATTAGGATTTTTTTAAATGGAAATTTTACAGTTTGGGTTTCTTAGCCTCTTCTATTAACAGATGTTCCCTTAAATTTGTGAGTTAAGTAGCTGGCCAGCAATTTCCTTGTCTTTTTCTTTCTTCTCATAAATGGTAGTTGGTTTTCCTTTATACTCATCAATATTCATGTGTCATGTTGCAAATTTTTTGTCTTCATTGTGCTTCTTTTTCTTGTGCTTTGCTGTTTTTCTGTCATTCTTTTCAAAAACCTGATTTATTTCTAGTTTCTCCAAGTGGCTCTATTACTGTGATAGGTGGTCTTTTTTGCACTTGTGCCCTTTCCTTTGAGGAGCTACTGACTTTCTTCCTTTTCTAGTTTCTTTTGTCTTCCAGAAAATCTTACATATTAAATTGTGTACATTTATCAGATTCTGTCTTTATAAATTGGAGGGGGGGGAGGGAGCGTGGGATGTTGCCATTCACCCTTATTCCCTTTTGGAGGTTCATGAACTCTTGTCTTGACATCCTTGCGTCTTCCCATATTTTTTCCAGAATATCTCTGGTAAGCTAAAATGCCCTCGTACCACGGGGTGTGCTTGTATGACTGTTGCAGAAGGGCACTCCCCAGATTTTGTTGTTGTTCATCAGCTCCATAATATCATCCATCAAGTTTCCCCTTTCATCACAAACTAGATCCTTTCAACATATCTGCCCCCATCCTGTGCCTTGGAGCATATGTACAGATGCCCTCGATAAAGCTATCAGTGTACATGTTCCCTCCTCCTTCATTACTAAGCTGAATTCTCTTATATTGAGCAATGTGAATTAGCTCACTGAATTGTGACATCTGGAAATGTCACAGCCTGGAGTGTAACAAAGTT